>NC_071506.1:241372794-243772794 GCF_027887155.1 Malaclemys terrapin pileata | reverse complement strand
TTTAATGAATTTGTCAGGGCAGTTAGGAGTTACTGTTACAGAACAGTGAACCCTTTGCCAGCTGGCACCAATGGGCCTCTGTATCACAAATACATATATGGCAGATCAGATGGTTAGTGTCCACCCTGTCTACCCAGCCCCACCACCACCAATGTAATCATTTCCCCTTTAGATACTTCACAAAATTAGCAGAGCACACCCCTTAAACAAACAGTGTGTTGCTTGCAATGGTAAAAAGGGCTACCAAGTTAAGTTTTGCTGATACACTGATTTTATTATTAGCACTCCAAGCCTTACATTATATAGCTAAAATGCAAATTTAAAGGAAACAATTACCATAAGGATTCTGTTATTAAATGCAATCAACATTCAGTCAAATTAGCTTTATTGTAGGTTTCTATAAAGGCTAAAAGTTCAGAAAAGCTGCTTAGATATTGGTATTGAAATGAAGTGTGGCATCTATTCCAGCAGAATTTGAAAGTGACTGTAGAGGATCAGATGACGCAAGGATTTGGGAATTTGGATACAGCCTTTCGCCTCTCAGGTCATTGCAGTCTGATAGATGTTTCCGTCTGAGGGCTGCACAGTTGCCACACTTGTTAACAATCTCCATAGAGAGTCCAAAGAGTGAGTGGGAACAAAGACTATATTGATTTCCTAAAGGTGTTCCTCTTTCAGAACTGATTGCTGACATATTGCAGCCAGTTATAGGTGGAGGGATGATGTTGCAATACTTGAACAGTTGCTGCCTGTTCTGTCTATGTTCTCTAGCTAATTAGACTTCGTTCTCCAGGGCTGTCACAGGCAGGTACATTGTCTTTTTTTAAAAATTAGAATAAAAATCACGGCCATTCTTTACATTGCTTCAAAATTACACTATGCAAGTGTTGCTAGCATATGAAGGAACAGGCACTTCTGTATGCCTAATAGCAAGATGTCTTTCAACTTGTGTAGACCTAAAGCAGAATTTCTCCATGTTAAAATGAGGAAACCTAGCAGGAGAGATTAAAAAGCATCTATTTAGTAAGAAATACCAGGAGTCATCACCATCTGGCCAGATCCAATTATTATACAATCAAGGAATCTCCTGCTAGCAGCACGACAGGGAAAATTCTTAAGAGGGCCGCTCTTTACCATTTATAACTGCAGCAGGGAATAAGTATGATATATGATTGGCATTGTGCGCCAGATCCAGAAGTGCATACTTTGGTTTAGATACATTCATTATGCCAGGTCGAGAGAGATACATCTGTGTAGATTAACATACTTTAATGAAGAAAAACAGCAGATTTTTTTAGTTTGAGTAGGGTACATGAATCATACACAGCCAGGGCTGGTGCAAGGAAGTTTCACACCTTAGGCGAAACTTCCACCTTGCGCCCCCACCCCAAGCCCTGCAGCAGCTCCCCGCCCCCAACCCTGAGGCGCTCCCAGCCGCCCTGAGGCGCGCCCCCTGCGGCAGCTCCCCCCCGGGGGAGCCGTGTGGCAGCTCCCCACCCCAGCTCATCTCTGCTCCGCCTCTCCCCGAGCATGCTGCCCCCGCTCTAATTCTCCTCCCCTCCCAGGCTTGCGGCGCCAAACAGCTGATTAGCACCGCAAGCCTGGGAGGCGGGAGAAGTGGAGCAGCAACCGAGCACTCGGGGAGGGGGCGTAGGAACACTGTAAAAAAAAATTGGGGGCACCGCTTTTTGGCGCCCCCAAATCTTGGCGCCCTAGGCAACCGCCTAGTTTGCGTAAATGGTAGCACCAGCCCTGTACACAGCATTTTACCCCCTTTAAATTGATCACAAGAGCTCCTAATGCCAACTTTATTGTAAATTGTTTCTTTCAAACAGGAGGTGCTTCACTGTTTGTAGGAGTTTCCTCAAACAAACTTTAAAACATGAGTTGTGGCATGCTTGCCCTTCGACCCCATCCATTCCACGTGTATTTCAGAAACTCTTATTTTAATTCCATCCCATTAATATCAGACAAATTTTCATATGGAGCAGAATGGCTGCAAAAATACAGCGCTATGAAAATGTCTAGTTGTCAACATTTATCAGCATCTGGAGTGATAATTTTGGAAGCATAGGAACAGTAGACCCTCCTACTAACATATTTTCAGTGGCAGCTTGAGTGTGGATGGATAAGGAGAAAAGAATGACTGTTGCTCTTTACATTTCCAGAATATTTTTTATAAACTGAAGCTTGCAGAACAAAAAAGAAGAAGAAAGGCACAGTCCATCCCTATATATGATAACACATATCTCAAAACAACAGCTTATAGTGAAAGAGTCTCCTAGGAATAATTGTATTGGTACTACTACAAAACTGTAATAAACAGATTTGGAATAATTCATATTTTTTACATTAAGTGCTTCATCTAGCATCGTTTGATTGTGTCAACCTGATGTTGTAATTTGCTTAATAGATTTCATTCATTATGATATCAAGTTAAAAGCTTTCAAAGTTATAATCCTTTCCCATCTAGAAATACAGTGCCATGCACCCAACAGCAACCTTTCTAGCTATCATTCCTTCCCTCTCCAGACAGACATCACCTCTGCTGTAAAAGGCTGCTAGTATAGTAATACTGTTTCCTTCCCACTCATATAAACACTACATCTAGCAGCAGTGTTTTTGTCATAAGCTAATTGAATATGCAAAAAGCCAAAATTGCTTCAAATTGCCACCCCCATACTTTAACTGTTTCTTAAGGAGGCAAATTAAGGTCAAACAGATGAAATCCAGATGACTCAAAAGCAAATTGGAGCCAGAAGTATGACAGGTCATTGAATTTTAAATCCTCATCAGATTTTCCTAGAATTATAACAAGTTCTAGGAAAAGAGCTTGTTATAGTCAGTATGGTAGAATTTGATTTATATTACCAGCTGATATGCTAATAAATACAATTCAAAGGCTAAAATTTTCAAAAAACACCTGACTTAGGACCCTAAGTCTAATTGAAAATCAGCGGAACTTGGATGTTGTTGAAAATTTTGCCCAAAGTCTTTATTGGTGATCGATTTCATCATATCCTTGTGTGGTCCCCTGTATATCCACACTCTGCAGTTATAGCTGACTGGAGTTAGACTGCTCTTGGTCCCTGGGGATTCTACTGTGGAAAGATCTTTTTGCTCAAGATTTCTAAGTTGCCGAAGTCCCTTCCAAAAGCAGTTCACTGCAGTCGATTTGGAGACTACTGAAAGTTGTTATTTCAGTTAGCCTTTATTACTATTACACTTTTGTGTTCTTTCCCTTTGCTTTTATGTCTGCTGCACATCTGCTATAGGGTTTGACCTGCATTGTATTGCTATTTTAGCTTTTTTTTTCTTTAAATGTTTGGCAAAATTTTTATTGTAAAAGGCTTAGACACCATGCAATAGCCGCCTTGCTTGTGAAATATGAGGTGAGATATTATGTGGGAGAGCAATCGTAGGTTTGAAAACAGAATTGGACTCTGTTTCCTGGTAGTCTCCATTGGCCTAGGTAGGAGACATGATGTGGTGGGTAACTCATTCTCCTTTGGGAAGGATTATCATGGGCCCATTCATGTTTCTCCAAACCAATTGAAATGTCCTGAGAGATTGAGGATTGGTTCAATAATCTGGACTGCTGTTTGGGCCAGTTTTTTTTCCTGAACTGGTTCTGCCATCTCTGTGAGCCAGTCCTCAAACTAACAATTAAAAGGAATCCCAATAATATCCTTTGCTCACATTATGTTATTTGAAATTACAAACTATGGAGAGGAAAATGAAAATGCTTATCTCTGCCTCTACCTTCCTTAGACCAGGCACTCCTTCCTTATCACTTCCCTCTACAAGTATAGTAGGGCCTTAAAGAACAATAATTTAAAAAAAAGCACATCCTTCTCTTGCTAGGATTGAACATTCAGCTTTTCAGCCTCTTCCCACAAACTCTTTCTGCCCTTCACAAGACCTGGGCTAAATAGAAGCAAGTTGCTGTCTCTTCGCTACAGAGTCACACTGCTTTTGCACTTACATAATAGCCAAAGAAGTGTCACTTCTGCTGTCTCCAGACGACAGAGAAGAAGATGAATGGGATCAGGGTGAAATCTAGATGGGGTACGAAAAGAGAAGGATGGCATATGTCAAATAGGAAAAGGAGTGCAAAGACTTCAACATGGGTCAAGTAATGAAGTCTTGGGTATTTCCCTAAACTTTCTGAGATTCATGTGTGGGAGAAAAACAAAGAATCAAAGCCTTGATTGTTGGTTGGGAAAGGATTGCAAATACCAGAGCTGAGTGTCAAAGCTCTCAGAGATTACAGAGACTATCCGCTCAACAATCAATACATGTCTTGTTCTTCAGCAGCAGGGAAAGACAGAAAAAAATCAACTCTTATCCAGCTTCTCAGCACACATACAATTTCAGAAAATGCTACCCCTCAAAACGGGAAAATTATACTGAGAGAAATTATTTTTGATTCCACATTCCTTCTGTTAGCACAGTGTTTGAGTCTGACAGACAGCAGTAGCATGTTTGGACTAAAACACATATGTTAAATGGATCCCCAGAATCAATCCCCTATTCCATGTCACTGAGTAAGTCAAGGAGCAGAGCACACAGGTGAAATGTAGCTTAATCCTTCAGTATTTTCCCTCTTCTTTGGGAATTCTGGAATTCAAAGATATGGCAAATTGGGAGGTCAAAAATCTCAGAGTACAGCTGCCCTTCAAATAATTTGAAATCATGAGAAAAATGCTTTCACAAGCAACAGATCACATAGCTCAAGTAATTATTAATTGGAGATAGGAAAATGATTTAAAAAATATTCACATATTTCAATATATTTGTGTGTTATCCTCTTAACTGCATAAATTAGGTACATAAAAATATTGAATAACTTCCCTCTCTCTGTTTTGTAATATTTAAAATGTAAACTCTTTAGGGCAGGGAATTTGCCTTCTTGTGTTACTGGAAAGCACCTAGACATTGTGTACTGTATCCAAAACAAACACGTATGAAATAACAACAAAACTTGGGCCCTTAGGCCTTGTCTACACTACGAGAGTAGTTCGATTTTACTTAAATCGAATTTTTGGAATCGATATTGCAAAGTCGAACGTGTGTGTCCACACTAAGGACAGTAATTCGACTTTGTGAGTCCACACTAACGGGGAAAGCGTCGACATTGGAAGTGGTGCACTGTGGTCAGCTATCCCACAGTTCCCGGAGTCCCCGCTGCCCATTGGAATTCTGGGTGGAGCCGCAAATGCCTTCTGGGTAAAAAAAAGGTGTCCAGGGTGCTTTTGGGTAACTGTCGTCATCCGTCCATCACTCCCGCCCTCCCTCCCTGAAAGCGCCGGCGGGAAATCAGTTCGCGCACTTTTCTAGTCAGTGACAGCGCGGACGCCACAGCACTGCGAGCATGGAGCCTGCTGCAACCATCACTGCAGTTGTGGCCGCTCTCAACGCCTCGCAACTTATCATACACCTTTCCCTGAGGCAGATGCAGAAAAGTCAGGCGAGGAGGCTACGTCAACGCGGTGATGGCCTGAAGTCTGAGAGTAGCACAGACCTCTCAGAAAGCAGGGGACCCAGCGCCGAGAACATCACGGTGGCAATGGGTCATGTTGATGCCGTCGAAAGGAGATTCTGGGCACGGGAAACAAGCACTGAGTGGTGGGACCGCATAGTGCTGCAGGTCTGGGATGAATCCCAGTGGCTGCGAAACTTTCGCATGCGGAAGGGAACTTTCCTGGAACTTTGTGAGTTGCTGTCCCCTGCCCTGAAGCGCAATGACACCCGGATGCGAGCAGCCCTGACTGTCCAGAAGCGAGTGGCCATAGCCCTGTGGAAGCTTGCAACGCCAGACAGCTACCGGTCAGTCGCGAACCAGTTTGGGGTGGGCAAATCTACCGTGGGGGTTGTTGTGATGCAAGTAGCCAAGGCAATCGTTGATGTACTGCTGCCAAAGGTAGTGACCCTGGGAAACGTGGAGGCGATCATAGATGGCTTCGCAGCGATGGGATTCCCAAACTGCGGTGGGGCCATAGATGGAACTCACATCCCTATCCTGGCACCGGAACACCAGGCCAGCCAGTACATTAACAGAAAGGGCTACTTTTCCATGGTGCTGCAAGCACTGGTGGACCACAGGGGACGTTTTACCAACATCTACGTGGGATGGCCGGGCAAGGTTCATGATGCTCGTGTTTTCAGGAACTCTGGTCTGTTTAGACGGCTGCAGCAAGGTATTTACTTCCCGGACCACAAAATAACTCTTGGGGATGTGGAGATGCCTATAGTCATCCTCGGGGACCCAGCCTACCCGCTAATGCCCTGGCTCATGAAGCCCTATACTGGCGCCCTGGACACTGAAAAAGAACTCTTCAACTACCGGCTGAGCAAGTGCAGAATGGTGGTGGAGTGTGCTTTTGGCCGTCTCAAGGGGAGATGGAGAAGCTTACTGACTCGCTGTGATCTCAGCGAAACCAATATCCCCATTGTTATTGCAGCTTGCTGTGTGCTCCACAATCTCTGTGAGAGCAAGGGGGAGACCTTTATGGCGGGGTGGGAGGTTGAGGAAAATAGCCTGGCTGCTGATTACTCACAGCCAGACAGCCGGGCGATTAGAAGAGACCAGCGGGAAGCGCTGTGCATCCGGGAGGCTTTGAAAGCAAAGTTCCTGAGTGAGCAGGGTAACCTGTGACTTTAAAGTTTGTGTATTGAGAAGCTAAACCTGCCCCCATTTCTTTGCCCAGTTAATGTTGACTATCCTATCCAGTTACATACCCCCTTCACCCCACTTCCAACACACATTTCAAAATAAAAATAGTTCTACTTTGTTAAAGCACACCGTTTTCTTTAATACTGTATTCGCGGGAATTTTTTAAAACTGGGACGCAGACTGTGGTGCGGAGCGGGTGTACTGTAGTGGCGCGAATGCAGCTTCTAAACTCAAGGATTGACAGGCTCCGCTGCGGTGGGATGGTTGTTTCAACGGAGCCTGTCACCCCTCCTGATAGGGACTGTGTGTATGGGGGGGTCTATGTGACTTTGTGGCAGGGGGAGGACGGTTACAGATCCCCTGCTGTGTGGCTCTGTGATCCTGCCTAAGGACCGCCGCTTAAGATCTGTAACTGCCCTCCCCTGCCACAAAGTCACAGAGCAACCCACCCCCCACCACATAACATGAAAACAACCTCCCAGACTAACCAGGGTAACTAGTCACTGCATCACTGCACTATGTATGTGCCCTGCTGCTGTGCCTGCCCCCGACTATATACCCTGCCAAAGGTGACTGTCCTGTCGAATTACCAACCCCCTATCCCCCCCTCCTGCAAAAGAACATGATGGAAACAGTAGTTAACAGAAACGTATTTTTTATTATCAACCAAACATGGAACTGGGAAAGTGAAACTTGGACGGGGGCTTGTGTCAGGCGGGAAGGAAAGAACTTGTCAAATTTTGGGGAATGAGAGCCTTCTGCTGCTCGAGCTCTCTGCAGGGGTGGAGTGAGAGTTAGCAGGGACTCTGCCGCCTCTCCTTCTGTGCACTTTGGGTGAGGGGAGTATGGGACTTGGTGGCGGGGGAGGGCGGTTAGAGATGGACTGCAGCGGGGCTCTGTCCTCCTGCCTCCGTTCCTGCAGAACATCCACAAGGCGCCGGAGCGTGTCCGTTTGCTCCCTCATTAGTCCAAGCAGGGTTTGAGTCGCCTGCTGGTCTTCCTGACGCCACCTCTCCTCCCGATCCATGTTGGCTTGGTGCATTCGGGTCAAGTTCTCCCGCCACTGGGTCTGCTGTGCTGCCTGGGCTCTGGAGCAGGCTATAAGCTCCAAGAACATGTCCTCCCGTGTCCTCTTCTTCTTATGCCTAATCCGCGCTAGCCTCTGGGAGTGTGATGACAGGCTAGGTTGTGAGACAGTCGCAGATGGGGCTGTGGGAATGGGAAAAAGGGAGTGAATTCCTCAGAAAGATAAATGTAGTTGTGAACAAAGAACATAGTCTTTCTCTGTTAACAAGACCATGCACAGCACCTCTCACATGCGCACTCAGCACAAGGTCGAATTCTCGGCCTTCGCATTCAGTGCCTGGGGTCTTGCACAGCACATTTGAGAACCGTGTCAGGACAACGGAATTTCTGTTGCAGGCAGACATGGTAAGCCGTAGACTTGTGGCAGCTTAAAACTTTAATATTAGCAATGGCCTCATTTCACATTGAAATCAATGTCAGTCCCTGCTGCCAGCAATTCGGCAAGCAGGAAGTCTGCTCCTGTCCCACACCCTCGCGGCTGTCCCCGGGAACGATCCCTTTCGGCTGCCCCTCTCCCGCCTCCACCGCGTGGCTGCAAACCAGCGGTTACAGTTCTGTAAAGGAACGGCAAAGCAGTCCCAACACTAACATTCCCCTACCTCATTCAAAGCAGGTCATCATGAGCGACATCACCCTCATGAGGATCTCTGACAGCGAGAAAGAGAGAATGCTCCGGGAAAGCCTGCAAAGACCAGGGCCGTATGCCGCCATGCTGTGCAGAGCAATGATTCCAGAGTACTTGATAGTCTCGTGGCGTGGCAACGTGTCCTACTACGGAGGACCCAATAAGGCCGCTCTCCCCAAGAACCTAATGCAGCGGATTTCCAATTACCTCCAGGAGAGCTTCCTCGAGATGTCACAGGAGGATTTCTGCTCCATCCCCGGACATATAGACCGCATTTTACTGTAGCTGCTGTAGCAGTGACTAACCAGTAGAGCGGCTTGGGCAGGACAATCATGCAAAACCGGACATTGCTAGATTTTTTTTCAATAGTTGCACTGCCCATGACTGAACCGTTAAGCTAATCAAACTAATCATGAGAAACCCATTTTTTAAATTGTTAATATTCCTGTTCTGTTACAAATAAATGTTTAGATTTTTACAACACTTACTGGCTGATCCTTCCCCAGATTCTGTGTCCGGGGTAACGGCTGGGGAGGGTTGGTAGGGGATCTCTGTAAGGGTGATGAAGAGATCCTGGCTGTCGGGGAAATCAGCGTTGTGAGCGCTGTCGACTGCCTCGTCCTCCTCATCTCCTTCCTCATCTTCCCCGTCCGCTAACATGTCCGAGGATCCAGCCGTGGACACTATCCCATCCTCAGAGTCCACGGTCACTGGTGGGGTAGTGGTGGCGGCCGCACCGAGGATGGAATGCAGTGCCTCGTAGAAACGGGATGTCTGGGGATGGGATCCGGAGCGTCCGTTTGCCTCTTTGGTCTTCTGGTAGCCTTGTCTCAGCTCCTTGATTTTCACGCGGCACTGCGTTACATCCCGGCTGTATCCTCTCTCTGCCATGTCTTTAGAGATCTTCTCGTAGATCTTTGCATTCCGTCTTTTGGATCGCAGCTCGGAAAGCACGGACTCATCGCCCCACACAGCGATGAGATCCAAGACTTCCCGATCAGTCCATGCTGGGGCCCTCTTTCTATTCTGAGATTGCACGGCCATCACTGCTGGAGAGCTCTGCATCGTTGCCAGTGCTGCTGAGCTCGCCACGATGTCCAGACAGGAAATGAGATTCAAACTGGCCAGACAGGAAAAGGAATTCAAATTCAAATTTTCCCGGGGCTTTTCCTGTGTGGCAGTTCAGAGCATCCGAGCTCGTACTGCTGTCCAGAGCGTCAACAGAGTGGTGCACTGTGGGATAGCTCCCGGAGCTATTAGCGTCGATTTCCATCCACACCTAGCGTAATTCGACATGGCCATGTCGAATTTAGCGCTACTCCCCTCGTCGGGGAGGAGTACAGAAGTCGAATTAAAGAGACCTCTATGTCGAACTAAATACCTTTGCGGTGTGGACGGGTGCAGGGTTAATTCGATGTAACGGCGCTAACTTCGACATAAACGCCTAGTGTAGACCAGGCCTTAGAGGCCAGAGCTAATTACAACAATGCATTCTACTTTACTGTGGGGTGAAGATCAAGAACAGGGGGCTGCTCATTCTATGAGAAAAAATAGTGTTCAGAACCATTTTTCTCCATTGGAATTGATATGTCCCAGGTGGCAGGGTGCACAATTGATCTTTTGGTGCCTTCTGAAAAGGACCCTGCAGATCTGTCAGACACCCCTAATGGTATCCCTAGCTGGAAATCCTGCTGAACCGAACAGCAGCCGAAACTTTCGGGGGTTAATTCCCAGGTAGGGTTTGCAGTCAGTTCAGGAAGGTGGGGAGCTAGTGAAGTGCTGCTGAACCTATATGAGTTCAGTGCCTTAAAGGGAAGTAAGGTTACTCCCAGAGGTGAGGAGAAATGTAGTTATGTTGACCTGACCTGACCAGAAGAAAGGTGACAGGAAGCAAAGGAACTAACATATATTGTTTGTATGTTGTAGAGGTTTTGAGCTTACATAGAATATAAATTAGTAATTCTAGAGTTTAGTTTCCAAATCTACAATCTTTATAGAAACACATGATGTAACTAATCTGCAGCTAAATTATATTTCAATTTTTAAGTTTAAGTAAAATGTTTTGGGGGGTTTAAAAGACCTCCCCCTCTTTTACTTTGTAAGTCAAAGGAGACTTTTCTGCTGTGTGTTTTGCACCTGTCTGACACACTTTCACATGGAGTATGTGGAATATTTTAGACTAAAATATATATTGACACATTATAAAAAGTAGTTTTTTTTGTATAATGGAAAGTTTAACTCGACACATTATCTCAGTTCTACAAAGCTTTCATGCTCCCCAGAATCTCCATGGCCTCTGGTTGATGAGACAATATTGCAAACTAATTATACCTTGAAAATATTTATGTAATTTACTTAGAGGCAAAATCTGGAAAGATGACACAGAAGATAAAGAACTCATGGCTGGCATATTTGAAACTGTGTAATCCCCAACATCTCTTAAATCAATGGATAAGATTATTCAGCAATAAGAAATTCTCTAACAGCTGGGAGCTGTCTAAAAATACTGCATTTTCTTTGAGTGAACTGTCAAATTTGTAGAATTAATAAGACATGCTAGATGTATTTCTTTTAAGTCCTGGGCCAATTTAATAAACATTTGACACTGGTACTATTACCGGGTTTATTTTGTTTTACATTTGAGCTATTCTGAAGGAAGGCCTGTCTTGTGACTTTTCAGCTCATTGCAGTTCTTTACATTAATATCATGCAACTGACAGAAGGAACAAGAAACATTGGCTTTGCTTATTGCAGTTTGATGTTTCCTAGTCTCCATTGTTAGAGTAACAAACCTCAGTGTTTTGAAATTTGCATGCAATGGTTTATGGAATGTGGATCCTAACTGAATCCAAAACCTTGTTTGACTGCTTCTGCATAGATAGTTGTTTATCTTCCCTATTGCCATCTGTCATATTTTTGAGTCATAACATTTGGAGCCAGACTTGACTCCAAACTTTCCCAACCTTCACAGCTATTTGGATTCAGAATGCTTGCTCATGTTCCTGTGGAGTTCCGAATGCATAATGTGCTCACAGAATAATACTATGCCTGAAAAAGATTTTCAAATGAGCTTAACAAAGTCAAGTGCTCACATCCTAGTCAATGAGATTCGGAGTGTCTAAATCACTCAGACTCCTTTGAAAATCCCAACCGGGAAGCATAATGTGCATAAAAACAGTGCTACAGTCAGATGTTAGGCAAATATTTCCTTCTCATGCCTGGACATGATGATTAGTTCCTCCAGCACATCATCAGTTCCTTTACCATGTGTTGCTATAGCTGTGTTGGTCCCAGGATATTACTTCACCCGCCCTGTCTCTCTAAGTTCCTTCACCATGCCATTCATGTACATTTGCAATCCCTATTCAGCTGTTGTTTATCAAGACTAATGATGGGGTCCAGTCAGATACAAGAAAATAATTCCATGAAGGGTTTGCGTTGGCAGCCAGTTCTGGTTGAGGATAGCCTGTGAACCTCAAGATGGCGTTCTTTATTGGTTTAATGGCCAACGAGATACAGTCCCTAGAATAAACCATGAGGGTGAAGCAAAAATAAATATACATTGGTCTGAGGATAGTGGAGGAATTATAAAATCTTTCTTTATTTTACCACTATAGGCCTTAATTCAGAAAGCTAATTAAGCATGTGCCTGTCTTTAAGCATGTGTGGAGTCCACTGTCAGTGTCATCAGTACAACTGCTATACTTAAAGCGAGGCATATGCCTAAGCAGGGTCGGGCGCCAGGGTTTTGGCCGCCCCAAGCAGCCAAACAAAAAACAAAAAACAAAAAACAAAAAAGCCGCGATCGCAATTGTGATCACAATCTACAGCGGCAATTCGGCGGGAGGTCCAGGAGTGAGGGACCCTCTGCCAAATTGCCGCCGAACAGCTGGACGTGCCGCCCCTCTCGGAAGTGGCCGTCCCAA
Source organism: Malaclemys terrapin pileata (assembly GCF_027887155.1). NCBI lineage: Eukaryota > Metazoa > Chordata > Testudines > Emydidae > Malaclemys > Malaclemys terrapin. Next base: position 243,760,481 of record NC_071506.1, on the reverse strand, counting down.
GCACCTGCTTGGTAAGCTGGTGCCTGGAGCCGGCCCTGTGCCTAAGTCACTATCTGTATAAGGGTCACACATATTCAGTGAAATGCACCAGTGCTCTGCCTGCAATTGGCCAGCATTGATGCACTGCTTCAAGCCTGTAAACATGGTGGCCTGAAGATATGATTGCTCTCTATAAATATATCAGAGGAATAAATACCAGGGAGGGAGAGGATTTATTTAAGCTCAGTACCAATGTGGACACAAGAACAAATGGATATAAACTGGCTACCAGGAAGTTTAGACTTGAAATTAGATGAAGGTTTCTAACCATCAGAGGAGTGAAGTTCTGGAACAGCCTTCCAAGGGGAGTAGTTGGAGCAAAAGACCTATCTGGCTTCAAGACTAAGCCTGATAAGTTTATGGAGGGGATGGTATAATGGGATAACCTAATTTTGGCAATTAATTCGTCTTTGACTACTAGCGGTAAATATGCCCAATGGCTTGTGATGCGATGTTAGATGGGGTGGGATCTGAGTTACTACAGAGAATTCTTTCCTGGCTGGTGAGTCTTGCCCACATGCTCAGGGTTTAGCTGATCACCATATTTGGGGTCGGGAAGGCATTTTCCTCCAGGGCAGATTGGCAGAAGCCCTGGGGGTTTTCACCTTCCTCTGCAGCGAGGGCACGGGTCACTTGCTGGAAGATTCTCTGCATCTTGAAGTCTTTAAACCATGATTTGAGGACTTCAATGTCTCAGACATAGGTTTGATACAGGAGTGGGTGCAGGGCCGGCGCAACCCAGCCTAGGGCGCTGCGATTTGGGGGGCAACCGCGGTGGTATTTCAAAAGCGGGACCTTTCGCCGCCTCTGTGGGGGGGCGACATTTCGGGGCTGGACCTTCTGCCGCCTAGGGTAGCGGAAAAGCTGGCGGCGCTCCTGAGTGGGTGGGTGAGATTCTGTGGCCTGCATTGTGCAGGAGGTCAGACTAGCTCGGGGGTGGGATAGCTCAGTGATTGGAGCATTGGCCTACTAAATCCAGGGTTGTGAGCTCAATCCTTGAAGAGGCCACTTAGGGATCTGGGGCAAAATCAGTAGTTGGTCCTGCTAGTGAAGGCAGGGGGCTGGACTCAATGACCTTTTGGGGTCCCTTCCAGTTCTATGAGATAGGTATGATCATAATGGTCCCTTCTGTTCTATGAAGAGTTCTCTATTGCCACCTGCTGGTGAAATGGGAGAAGAGCAGCCCAGGGCTGCTTTAAGGATAGCAGATGGGCATGGACTCGGGCTCCTTTGGGAAGGATGCACTCTTTTGGCATCTGTTGGAGAGCAAGGAGAATTTACTGAATGGGCCAGGCCTTATTTGCATTCTAGTTATGTGACATCTGGGGGCAGATTTAAAATGCAGTTAAATGTTGAGTTTGAGGGCAATAAAATTGTTTGTTGAGAAATACAAGGACAAGACATCAACACTGAGTGTGCCTGGGGTTACCCTGACTGAGACTGGCCCAGTTGGGTGAGGCAGCCTGGTCAGAGCTAAGGGACGGAGAGAGAGGAAAAAAGTTCCAACCTTCTGGTGAGAGTGCCTCTCTAGTGGTGAGCACTCTGCAAAGGGTCCTATACACCACTGGTACCTCTCTAAAGAACTGACTTGAGGCTGCTGCAGAATGGGGGATGGCCCAAAGCTGAGGGTGGCTCCAACGTCCCAGTGCTGAGCAGTATTGACAGTTTTGAGGCAAAGGATGGTGTGGAGCAGTGGTGGCTGGAGAAGAACTGAGGCATCCTGGGCAGAAGCCTACCTACATGACTCTGGTCTGGTGCAGACCTCACTACACAGCAATTAAAGATGAAATCACGCCAGCTGGCATAGGTGGTAGAGCCTGGAGGCAGCACTGACCTGCCAGCATCTTTGGACTTCTCCAACCCAGGATACCTAACAGTGAGTGGGGAACTGAGGAGGAGGGAAATGGCCAGATGCACCTGCCACTCACAGTTGCCAGGATGACTGAGGTTAGGACTATTGTTAAGATTCCCCTAGTGTGCAGAGTCTTACCTCATTGCATTTGTTGATTAACTACTGGTTTTCCCATGTTTATTCTGTTGACTCCTCCTTCCCTCCCAACTCCCCGAAATAGATTTCTCTTTGTTTTAAACCCCTCAACTCACTACTTGTGAATAGAGAAGAATTGCCCATTGGGGCACCTGTTACATAATAAGAACATAAGAATGGCCGTACCGGGTCAGACCAAAGGTCCATCTAGCCCAGTATCCTGTCTACCGACAGTGGCCAATGCCAGGTCCCCAGAGGGAGTGAACCTAACAGGCAATGATCAAGTGATCTCTCTCCTGCCATCCATCTCCCACCCTCCATAATGTGTTTGCCATGGTACTAAGCAGACAGAGGTCGCTGTATACCAAACTCTGGGTCCCGTTTAACACTGTTTAATATTGGACAGTGACTTGGTTATGTTAATAACTTTGGCCGATTTATTCCATCTAAATTAATAGAACACACCAAGGTGGTAGATATAGATTCCTAGATTTCTGGGTTGGGGCTCGAGTTACTTAAGACTTTAAGGAAAATCCTAGAAAACTGAACCCAGCCCTTTCTGCTGGTGCCAACACCTAGCAGAAGGGTTCCACTTAAACACCTTAAGATGGCATCAGCATGGATGTAAGCTGCAGAAGCAGCTGCTGCATCAAGGGAGAGACATGACAATGTCATTCTGTGGCCAGCTCAGTCTGTGTATACACAGCATGGAAGGGAGGGATGAGTCAACTGTGTGATCTCTTAAGTTTTAAATTAAAACTAAGAGCTCGTTAAATTGACACAAACGTTTTGTAAAACTCCCCCCACCCCGGGTGTATTTTTTGTCTTGCTCAAAATTTGAAATGTCAACAAAACAACTGAAGCATTGAATTTCGGCCAACTCTATTCCTAATCTGCCATATCTACTCGAAAAATGACAATTGTCTGGACGCAATCATGCAGAAATAAATCTAACAGCCTAACACTTCCAATCTCAATTTCTCTGTCTTTTTGGGGTCTATAATTTCAGTTTTCTAAAGATGTATTTTGTTAGCATGCACTGTAAAGAAATAGCGTGGGGAAAAACAGTATCATAGAAAAACAATAGGAGAAAAAAATCCCTGAAATATCTCATTTAACCTTCTTGATATCCTGAGAAGTTCTCCTAATGGTAGAAACAAAGGTGCTGACTTTCTGGTTTCCCTGGGGTGCTCGACCCCTGCTCTGCCCAGGTCCTGCCCCCACTGCACCTCTTCCCTCACCCTCACCCCGACTCTTCTTGCCTTGTTCCACCCCTGTGCTCCCCTCCAGCACCTCCTGAACGCCGCTGAACAGCTGATCACCAGCGGGTGGGAGGTTCTAAGGGGGAGGAGCTGATCTGTGGGGCCGCCGGTGGGTGCTGAGCACCCACTATTTTTTTCCTGTGGGTGCTCCAGCCCTGAAGCACCCACAGAGTCAGCGCCTATGGGTGGAAAGGGTTTGCAGCCAGATAGAGGGTTTAGTGCACAGATTAAAAGTTATCTGTAGTCTAGGGATCCTCAGGAAAACCAGCTCCAGACTTGTGAATCTTGGGCAAGACAAGCATCCCAGCTATGCCACAGCAGCATGGCTCATCCAGCTGGTTACCTGTGCAATAACGAGGCTGCTGTGTTCTAATGACATACATTATTGTTGATGTAAAAAGGCAGCATCGACCCAGATGGTAGGTTGAATTTTCAGAGCTTGTAATTAAAAAAACAAATACAAATCAAACTTAATCTGGAAGTTATTTACAGAGAATAAATATGGGGGAGGTTTTCAAAGGCACAAAAGGTAGGAATCAGGCCCTATTAAATTCACTGCCCTTTGAAGATCTTCCCTATTGAACCAAAACTGATCCTATTTTTCAAATAAAAGAAGAAAAACTGCTCTTGTGGCAATGTTTTTTACTCAGACCAAAGATAAACACACACTTTTTAAAAGTTCTTGAGTGTCTAGTTTCAGCTTCTGCCTAAACAGCAACACCTGGATATTTCTCAGAGTGGAAGATTTTTTCTAGGAATTTAGTGTTCTACCGGTATTTATCATAAAGCACAGAACAAATGTTGTTAACATTCACTTTGAGCAAAAGAACAGCTTCGATAGGGTCTTCACACATTCGACTTTTCTCTGCACTCCAAACACTGTTCATCACGCTCAGCACTTGTACCATGGCATTGCTAATTTCTGGTAAACACAGAACAAGTTCTTCTTGGTGCTGCAATACACCTTAAAGATTGAGAAGTTAATCATTGAAAAATGGCACTTTCAGGTGTCTCAAAAGTTGTTCTTTGGACACCAGGACATCCTAAGAAAAAGTGGAACTGACCTGGTAAAACCTGAAGATTAGAAATGTGAGCAACAAGGGTGATGTCGTGGTGGGAGTCTGCTATAGACCACCAGACCAGGGGGATTAGGCTTTCTTCCGGCAACTAACAGAAGTTACTAGATCATAGGCCCTGGTTCTCATCTTCAATCACCCCGATATCTGCTGGGAGAGCAATACAGTGGTGCACAGAAAATCCAGGAAGTTTTTGAAAAGTGTAGGGGATAATTTCCTGGTGCAAGTCCTGGAGGAACCAACTAAAGGCAGAGCTCTTCTTGACCTGCTGCTCACAAACAGGGAAGAATTAGTAGGGGAAGCAAAAGTGGATGGGAACCTGGGAGGCAGTGACCATGAGATGGTCAAGTTCAGGATCCTGACACAAGGAAGAAAGGAGAGCAGCAGAATACGTACCCTGGACTTCAGTAAAGCAGACTTTGACTCCCTCAGGGAACTGATGGGCAGGATCCCCTGGGAGAATAACATGAGGGGGAAAGGAGTCCAGGAGAGCTGGCTGTATTTTAAAGAATCCTTATTGAGGTTGCAGAAACAAATCATCCCGATGTGTAGAAAGAATAGTAAATATGGCAGGTGACCATCTTGGCTTGACAGTGAAATCCTTGCTGATCTTAAACATGAAAAAGAAGCTTACAAGAAGTGGAAGACTGGACAAATGACCAGGAAGGAGTATAAAAATATTGCTCGGGCATGCAGGAGTGAAATCAGGAAGGCCAAATCACACTTGGAGTTGCAGCTAGCAAGCAATGTTAAGAGTAACAAGAAGGGTTTCTTCAGGTATGTTAGCAACAAACTGAGAAAGTCAAGGAAAGTGCAGGCCCCTTACTGAATGAGGGAGGCAACCCAGTGACAGAGGATGTGGAAAAAGCTAATGTACTCTATGCTTTTTTTGCATTTGTCTTCACGAACAAGGTCAGTCCCCAGACTGCTGCACTGGGCAGCACAGCATAGGAAGGAGGTGACCAGCCCTCTGTGGAGAAAGAAGTGGTTCAGGACTATTTAGAAAAGCTGGACAAGCACAAGTCCATGGGGCCGGATGCGCTGCATCCAAGGATGCTAAAGGAGTTGGCGGATGTGATTGCAGAGCCATTGGCCACTATCTTTGAAAACTGGCGATCGGGGGAGGTCCCGGATGACTGGAAAAAGGCTAATGTAGTGCCCATCTTTTAAAAAGGGAAGAAAGAGGATCTGGGGAACTACAGGCCAAACAGCATCACCTCAGTCCCTGGAAAAATCATGGAGCAGGTCCTCAAGGAATCAATTCTGAAGCACTTAGAGGAGAGGAAAGTGATCAGGAACAGTCAGCACAGAGTCACCAAGGGCAAGTCATGCCTGACTAACCTAATTGTCTTCTATGATGGGATAACTGGCTCTGTGGATGAGGGGAAAGCAGTGGACATATTATTCCTTGACTTTAGCAAAGCTTTTGATACAGTCTCCCACAGTATTCTTCCAGCAAGTTAAAGAAATATGGGCTGGATGAATGGACTATAAGGTGGATAGAAAGCTGGCTAGATTGTCAGGCTCAATGGGTAGTGATCAATGGCTCCATGTCTAGTTGGCAGACGGTATCAAGCAGAGTGCCTCAAGGTTTGGTCCTAAGGCTGGTTTTGTTCAATATCTTCATTAATGATCTGGAGGATGGCGTGGACTGCACCCTCAGCAAGTTTGCAGATGACACTAAACTGGGAGGAGTGGTAGATACGCTGGAGGGTAGGGATAGGATACAGAGGGACCTAGACAAATTAGAGGATTGGGTCAAAAGAAATCTGATGAAGTTCAACAAGGACAAGTACAGAGTTCTGCACTTAGGACGGAAGAATCCCATGCACTGCTACAGACTAGGGACCGAATGGCTAGGCAGCAGTTCTACAGAAAAGGACCTAGCGGTTACAGTGGATGAGAAACTGGATATGAGTAAACAGTGTGCCCTTGTTGCCAAGAAGGCTAATGGCATTTTGGGCTGTATAAGTAGGAGCATTGCCAGCAGATCAAGGGACATGATCATTCCCTTCTATTCGACATTGGTGAGGCCTCATCTGGAGTATGTGTCCAGTTTTTGGCCCCACACTACAAGAAGGATGTGGAAAAATTGGAAAGAGGCCAGTGGAGGGCAACAAAAATGATTAGGGGGCCGGAGCACATGATTTATGGGGAGAGGCTGAGGGAACTGGGATTGTTTAGTCTGCAGAAGAGAAGAATGAGAGGGGATTTGATAACTGCTTTCATCTACCTAAAAGGGGGTTCTAGAGTGGGATGGGTCTAGACTGTTCTCAGTGGTAGCAAATGACAGAACAAGGAGTAATGGTCTCAAGGTGCAGTGGGGAAGGTTTAGGTTGGATATTAGGAAAAACTTTTTCACTAGGAGGGTGATAAGCACCAAATGGGTTACCTAGGGAGGTGGTGGAATCTCCTTCCTTAGAGGTTTTTAAGGTCAGGCTTGACAAATTATTGGCTGGAATTATTTAGTTGGGGATTGGTACTGCTTTAGCAGGGGGTTGGACTAGATGACCTGCTGAGATCCCTTCCAACTCTGATATTCTATGATTCTATGAAGAAGGGCTCTGCATAGCTCAAAAGCTTGTCTCTGTCACCAACAAAAGTTGGCCAATAACAGATATTACTTCACCAACCTTGTCTCCTTGGTAAAACTGGGGCATATGGTCACTTTAATAGAGGCCCCCAATGTGATTTTTCACAGCCACTTTTTAGAGTTGAACCTCACTTTGAACACTATTAGAAAACTAAAGATAGGCTCCAACTAAAACCTTTGGTGTTTTTGATAAAAACAGTACCTGGATCCAAACCATCCCTAATATTGCGAAATATAAACCTGGCCTCTTTGGATATGACGAGAGACCTGAGGCTGGGACTTAATGAAGCCCGCACTGAGCAGGAAGGCCAATTTCCTGCTAGACAAAGACTTTGGCTGTTATACTTAGTTTGTGTATTACTTTTATAAAAAAGGGCCATGTCGGTGTTCTACCTCCTGACAGATTTGAAGAAAGTCTTGTCTTGTAGCAAAAAAATGGCTTTCAGTTAATTGAAAATGGGAATTCTGGAGTTTTTCTAGTGCATTAGCACAGACTATATATGATTGTATCTGTTTTCTGTTTCTTAAAGCAGTGAGGGAAACATCAGTTGAGATTACAGAGATTAGATTGGTTAAAATGCATTATAGGGCACCAAAGATGAAATTTTGATTTCCCCTCACATCATATTGCACTCTGTTAGTCCAAGGAAACTACAAATATCCGTAATTAAAGTCTGCTTGGTGACATTTATGAGATTAAATATAGAAACATGAATTTAATGCTGGCACTGTGTTAGCAACAGCTCCTCAAATGACAGACATATACATCTCATTCTTAAGCTTTATAGTGCTGAGGTGTTCCTGGCCAGGGCCAGCACAACCCATTAGGTGACCTAGGCGGTCGCCTAGGGCACTACAATTTAGGGGGCGGCGACCACGGCGGTATTTCAGCGGCGGGACCTTCCGCCACCTAAGGCGGCAGAAAAGCTGGTGGCGCTCCTGTTCCTGGCACAACCTGCTCGTCACAGTTAAAAAAGAGAATTATCAGAGTGATATAAATAGGACCTCAATGGAAGGGAAGGGACCTGAATCAGTGCAGTTTTCTTTGTTACAATATGAAAAAAATCACCTAATAAATATTGCATTTCTGTAATAAGACGTGAGGAGAACACTAATGGGTCAATTCTGGATCCCTAATTAGGGTGAGTAGTGTGTGTTCACAAAAAAGAGTTTGACTGAAGGTGCGCACATATGCATCGGCCAGGTCCTTCCCTGGCCATGTCTCTCCCCTTTTCCCCCCGCCTGCCCCAAGCCACCTTTAAAGTAGGGTTTCTCCACTGTAGAGAGAGTTCTGCTGAAAAATTAATCCTACCCTGACTGGATTCTGCCAGGTCCTTCCCTCTCACGTAGGGCCTCATCCAAAGTCAGTGGGAGTCTTTCCAGTGACTTCTTCAATAGGCTTTCTATTAACCCCATAGGCCTTTGGGCCCAGAGACAGCACTCTGCAAAGTCTAGGGTATATTGGAATAAACTGATCCATAGAATGAAAACAGAACCCAAGAGACTTTGTATTGCACATTGTGTTCATATCATACATTTATTTCAGTGTTTGCTTTAAACAGTACATTAGAATTCAGATTTCTTAATTTATAAGGGACCATGACTATTAGCAGCTAGGATGGCTATGACCTTTAAGAAAATAGTACAGCAAATGTTACTGCCAAGAGCACACAGTTACTTTATGAACATAATCTTTAGGGAATAAAATAAAACAGGATCCTTACTTTAAGCGCTGTAAAAGGGCAACAAACACTGACCAGCACATTTTGTTCATATGAAAGATTCACATGTACTGAAAAACGCATGTTATGATGTGGCATAACTCATCTTACATATACTAGTGCTAGCTAACTACTGGAATGCAATGAGGAATCTTAAAGGAAATACTCTGTAGTTTCATCATAAAATGCTACAGCTCATGTCAAAGTTTGTATGGAATGAAAAAAATTAATATGAATGTTTTAACTGAAATTTAGTGTTTATGAAACTTGCTAGAAGCTAACATTTTCTATTTCTTCACAGGTCAGGTACTGAATAGGGAACAGGAGCACAAGTTTCCACCACACTGCCTTCTAAAATGCCCCCCACTCCTTGGCCTGCAGGGAATCTACTGTAAGAGATGGGTCATATACCTATGACATTTTCATATGACAATTTTCATATTCATTCAGTCCCTGGCCTCTCTGAAGTGGTTGCAAGCAGACATTCCAATTAGGATGACTGGATTTGTGATGTGTACATTGTTATGATATTGTGCAGGCAAGAACAAGGATCACACTGAAGTGTGCATGGAGTCAATGCAAGCCTGCTGCTTTATTAACTACCCAGAAATGGGGCTAGTCAGAAAAACTTTGATGGAACAGTTTTCCTTTTCAAATGCAGTTCTATCAAAATCGGAACACTTTGCAAAATCATGTCAATTTCACCATTTCATTTTAGAGAGAGAAAAAAAGGGTGGGGGGAAGCTCTGACAATGTCAGAATAACCCGTTTCTACATTATTGGAACTAAATGTTTTGATTTCTCCTTTTTAAACATCTTTGTTACAAAAAAATATTTTATATACTATATATTATAATATAAAACAAGTTGAAATTGCAATAAAATGTTTCAATTTTGTCAAAACTAAAAATTTAAATCAATCCAAAACACATTGGTCAGAATTTTATTTCATGGCAAATTCCAAATTTTTTGGATTTTATTCCTAATCAGAGCAAAACCAAGTTTCAACATCTCAGAAGCCTCTGAAATAGAATTTCCATTCTCTGCACCATTCTACCATAAGTAACATAGTAGGCTCCTCGCAGGTGTAGTGAGACCTACAGAAATAACTCTTACAGAAACTTTGGTGCAGCCACCTTCTGCGAGGTGCCTAATTCTTCAATAACTCCGTCCCTCTTTGCCGCTGTCATTAAGTGCCTTTGATGTCATTCTGTCCACACCTCCAACACAGCAGCTCGTCTGTGATAGGTCAGCCTGGCATCTCTTCAGGGAATACATTGCAGAAATTACTACATTTTCCAGGGATTTATAGGAGTCTGACTCTTTTTACCATAATTCCTTTAAGATCCTACAATCTGTTTCCAAACTTCACACAAACTATTGCTTCAGGAAGCAGTGCCAAAACTTCGGGGTAGGAAATTAGATCACAGTACAAGTGCAACACTTGAGTAGAGTGCGATGTGCAGACATGAGGTAGCTGGCCAGCATGGATGCACTGCTCACTTGCCCTTTACACCAGAGCTGTTCCATTAGTTCAGTTAGGAGCAGTATAATTCTCTACTACAGACATTTTAAATGGTCAAGGCCAGAGATTTGTATGCCCTAACTACTCTAGGAATTTCCCACTCTTGCTACTGCTGATTCAGCTCAACCAACAATAGCAACAGTGGAAGCATTACTGTAGACAAGATGCCATCAGCTACCAGTATTTAAAGCACCCTTGTCAAGTGGACCTGCTCTAAACTAGACCGCGTGGTGCTTAAAATGCCAGTACCCTCCTGGGGCCCTGGCTTCACTAGTCATCCCACTATTGTTATCGCTGGCAGGGTTGAATCAGAGCTGGCAATGACAACAAAAAAAGTCTCATGTAGACATGCTCAGAGATGGGGAACAGAGTGGTGACTGTGCATGTTTGAACAGAAGCAGTTAGACCTAGGTGAGGATAAAGGAAGAGCAGAGGGTTCTATATGTATGCACTGTCAGTAAGATAGTTTGTCCTTAGAAAAAGGTTTACTGTATCTTTTGTGATTACTAGAGCTGACCAAGAAACCAAAGATTTCCCCCAAGAAATATTGTATGAAAAAAAATTTTACTTCAAATTTTGGTTTTCCTGTGGAAAATTCCAAATCAAGGCAAAACAGAAGTTTTGGCTTGAATTGACACTTTGAAATGAAACAAATTTTTATTTCATTTCCATTTAGTGTCATTTCAGATTTTCTGTTTTTAAAAAACCCAACAAAATGGTATTTTATGTTGAAACTAAACCAAAAAAAAAAATCTCACTTCAAAATGTCAGTTTGAAACAAACTTTTGCTAGAAATTTCCTGTGGGAAAATTTTTAGTCAGAATTTACATTTTCCCACAAAAAAAACCTGGTTTCAACAAAACCATATTTTGGTGGGATAACTTTTCACATGACAAATTTAATTCGCTCCAGAATTTCATTGACCTCCATTATGCTATTTTTTCCTATGAAAACCCTCTTCTGCTAAATTTTAGGAAGAATATAAAAATTTTAAACAGATGGGTACTTTATTAATATAGTGCCTGGGTTCACTCATTTCTCTCATAACACAGAAATAATCCCCTTTAGTTTTATGCTACTTGACCACTGGAAATTATGTAGACAGACTATAATAATTACAAATTTCAGCCATTGAAATTAAGTATGTGGTTCTTTAAGACATAAAATATCCTTAAATTAGACCATACCCATGAAGTTTTGAGGGACTCTGAGGAGATGGTGTAAAATAAAGAGAGACTACAGTGACTGAAGTGCGGATTGGAGTCTGTGAAATGTACAAAATATTGCATTCTGCAGCGTACCTGGCATCTGAACACAAATGTGTGCGTCTGCTCACCACAGATTGTCGTAGCATAATGACATGGATTCTTTTTAAGCAATGGGAAGAGACTGTGATAAAAGATTTCCCTTATCAGCATTCATGTGTCTAATTACTTATTAAAAATTCTAGTTTGTAAACTCCAACTCTCTCACCAGAAATCACTGGCCATCTGTTGTTTTTAATGAGCTGCCAATGAAAACAATTTTGATCATTAATTGGACTTTAACATGTATATTTCTTACCAACTAACAAGTTAAGAATTCTGAGTCTTTGTCTATACATCATTGCTTATTCTTTGTATCTACATTAATCCAATTCACATATGAATTACTAAACATCTCAATCCCTCTAAATTATTCTCTTTTTCTCAGATTTGATCTTTTTTCTGTTCTCACATCCCTTCTCTAATTGCTGCCAATTCAGGGATTATTTTTAGGGAAGAACAAACAGTTTCTTTGAAAACAGCTTTGGATCACTAATGGAAGTATGTCCTAAGATGTGTAACCACTACTAACCTTCCCCACCTAAGAATGAGGAAATATAGGTGGATTTTCAGGCATATTCTGAAATGTTGGACTTCCTCAAAAAGAGGTTAGTATAATGGTATTAAATCTATATATTAACACTGGAGATAAGTACAATGTGTCACCGGGTATCTGTACCATGTATGAATGTTCTTGAGCAGCATGTATAGCATGACATTAATACTTTTATGAGATGTTCTACCCTTTATCTTCTCTTCAGAAGTAGTTTTCATCTTCGTATATGATAAAAAATTGGAATTACTGTCAGGATGTATGTAATTTTTGGTGCTTTTGCATAAAAAGGCCTGAAAGGGTTTGGCTTTGGTTGTTCTTGTTTTTCATTTTTAATAAAAAAGCACTTTTCCTGATTGATTTTTAATATTAGAAGCATTAGCTATATCAGTGGTCCGGGGTCCAGCAGTGGTCTACAGAACCCTTCCTGATAATCAGCAGAATGAAACATTTTGAGACCTAAACTCCTCCCCTTCTGTTTTCTGGAGGACTAGAGAACTGGAAAAGCAGTTCTCTCTATCCTCAATTGAAGGGGTGGACAAGCAAGACTTTAACCAGGAAAAACCTTTTTCCCAAGTGTGTCAAGAGTTTGAATTAACTAATTAGTACGGGGAAACCCATTCTACATAATGATAAAAATCCTTTCTTATCTCAGTTTTTCAGACTTCAATTTCTTGCCTCTTGTGGGATGAAATCCAGGTGCCGCTGAAGTTAAAGGGAGTTCTGCCATAGACTTTTATGAGGCCAGCATTTCATTTGCAGAATTGTGATTAGAGCTAGGGAAAGTTTCCAGCCAAAACATTTGGGGTGGGGTAGAAAATTTCAGATATGGGTCAATCAAAACACTTTGAAAGTTTGTGTCAATTTTGGTGAATTATTTTAGTCAAAAAACGAGTTTTTTTTCAGAAATGCCAACATTTTGACATTTGTGAAACAAACAGTTTTGACTTTTCTTTCTAGATCCACAAGGGGACTTAGGTGCCACTGGTATGCACAAAACCAAGCAGGTGGTGGGGTCCCCCTCTCCCCCCTCCCAGAGCCCAGTGATTAAGGCAGCCACCGGGTGGGGGAGACTCAAGTTTGAATCCCTCCTCTAGAACAGGCACTGGAACCCAGGTCTTCCCCCTCACCTTCCCCCACCCACTGGTTAGGCAAGTGACCCAATCATTGGGCCATAGGATGTAATGGGGTCATTCCTGACTCCTCCTCCATTTAGTGAATGCCAGTGGCACCTAAATCCCCTTATGACTCTAACCCTTTGCTTTTATTTTTTTTAAAGGATAAAAATGCCCCAGCACAAAACAAGACAGATATTCCACAGTGGGTCAAACAGTTCGTTTCATTTGATCCAAAACAATTTTTTCAACATTCAATTTGCCATAATTCCCCCAAAAGTTTTCCTAAAACATATTTTTAGATTTTTTTCAGAACTGCCAGTGAACTGAAAAATTAGTTATTCATACAGCTCTAGTCATAAGCCCACTTGTCATTCTGTCAATCCTAGAGGCCACCAACAAAAACAGACTAGGCAAGTCCTTATGAAACCAAAAATCAAACAACATTTGTTAAAAATGTTCAGGCTTTTCTATCCATGATCAAGAGAAAGAAAGTATAATCTGTAACGGTATATTGAGAACTACAATAAACTTTATTGATAAAGTACAAATTTCAAAAATATATGCTTCACAGGGCCGGCTCCAGGCACCAGCTTCTCAAGCAGGTGCTTGGGGCGGCCGCTCTGGAGAGGGGTGGCACATCCAGGTATTTGGCGGCAATTCGGGGGAGGGTCCCGCACTCCGCCTGGGAGTGAAGGACCTCCCGCCGAATTGCCGCCGCAGACCGCGATCCCAATCGCGGTTTTTTTTAGATCGCGATCACGGCTTTTTGTTTGTTTGTTTGTTTGTTTGTTTGTTTTGGCTGCTTGGGGCAGCCAAAACCCTGGAGCCGGCCCTGATGCTACAGAATGGAAGGCAGAAGAAGTCTGTACTGCATATGCGACAAATCATGCTCTCTTTAAGTCAATAGCAAACTCCCACTGACTTAAATGGAGCAGGATTGGCTTTATCTGTATACCTAATGCAAATGTCAATAGAAGAGGTGTGTGCATTGAAAATAGAATAAACCTACTAATCTACCTGACAGAAGGGTAAATAAATAACCTCCTTTTAATAAGATATCATGCCATGGGCAGCTGTATTAAATGTCAATCTATTCCATATTTGTATGGAATTCTATACTGAATTGCAAATTGTGTGCAATGTTGAGAATGCTACATTTTGACATAAGAAAAAATATTTTTCGGACAAAGATCGCTGTTTGATTAAAGTACATGGACTCCTAATGTTTGGCTCAGCAAGAAAATTCTTATCATGTACTTCAAAAATTGTTTAGCTAGACAGCTTGAACACTGATGTCACCAGTTCTTGACTATTGTTCAGCCATTGCTATTGAAAGCAAAACTATCTGAACTGTAGGAGTCTCCTAAAGACTTGTGTCTTCAAAGTTTCTTCTCCTGTATCCATTAACTCCTGCTCTAGTGCCTCACTCGTGTTATATTATGGTTCAATTTTAACCTACTAATTAAACAGATTAGAACAAACAAGTTATGTATCACACTGAAATAACACATACCTTTATGTTATTTCCTTTGTTTTATAAGTATTCAGTATGTTACACTTGTCTGTGTTACTTGCCTGCAGTAAATTTCAGGATATTACGTACAAAAAAAATTACTGTTTCCAAAGTATTTACTCAGACAATTCTGAAAAAGCCCTCAGGTTGATATGTTTAGTATTGCTGAGCAGGAAGCAGTTTTCCTATCCCATGAAACACTGTCAAGATTTCAAAAAGTTTTCCCATTCCACATCAGGACAAAACCAAGATCAAAACCTTTCAACATTTTTCATGAAGACCCAAAGAGAAAGAGAACAACCCCAGAATAAACAGTATATTTTTAGCAGTGAAGATATTTAACCATTGGAACAATTAACCAAGAGTCATGGTGGATTCTCCATCCCTGGCAATTTTTATATCAAGATTGGATATTTACCTCTCTGTGGGCAACTCTGAGCAGGGACGAGGGACCCCAACTCCAGGATACACTAACTCACTTATTACCCTTTTAACCCATAATTATGGCAATTCACTTAAACACATATACAATTTATTTACACCTAAACCATCTCTTTGGGAATTAAAGAACATGTCAAAGGATAAGCACAGCTTGGGTGAGGTTCAATGCAGCAGTCTCTAAAGTGCAATAAACTTTACCGTTACAAAAAATGTATGAGTCCAGTGTCCTCTTCCTGGACCTGCTGCTGTGATACTGCTGGTGTCGCTCCCCAAAGTTGGGTTTAGACTCTATGTGACAGAACCTGTTCTCCACCTACAGTTATGGCCCCCCTGAGCAGTGACGTCCCCCGCTGGGTCTGGCACTTCATGCCTTCCTGACTGGCGATGTCACCCTCTGAATCTGGCATTTCATGCCCCCTCGACAGACTTTGGGCATCCTGTTCCTCTCTCCCTGGACCAGCACACATGACCCTGCTGCAAGAGATGGAGACTCACCCTACCACTGTTGCTCTGATGCTGCTCCAGCGGCTACTCTGGCTCTGGGCTGCTGTGCATTCCCCAGCTCTGCTCTGGCAGCCCTAGCTCACATGGAGGACAGATCTGGGACTCTTGACACCCTCATTGGCCTGCCCACCCTGTGAAATCCTGATGACTTGGAGTGCTGGCCTCTAGACCTGTGAGTCCCCAGATTCTGACTCCTTCTCAGCCCTTCCACTTTCTCCTGGTAGTGGGAGAGGGGCAACGAAAAAAACAAACAAACACTAAACTTCAGCCAGGGGCCAACAGCCCCGTTGCACTCTCTTTCCCATTGAAAATTTTGCAGAAAATACTGATTTCTCACCAGACTATTACTGCAGATAACTGTTTCTAGAACAAACCCTGCTTTGTGCCAGTAGTACCTTATCGTGCAGGATATGCTCATTTTAGTTTCAGGACAGCAGGGTGAGAAATAGAGGCTTCTAGGAGTTCATAGTGGGGGTTCTTTGACATTCTGTTGGCTTTCGGTTTACAACTTGATAGAAAAATAGTTGATCTTTGTAATTCACAAAATTATCTTTATACAGCTTCAACTTTAATTTAGTTACACCCCTGCCTTTGTTGTATCACTGTTGTTTTGACTGTCCTCCATCTTTCTGAATTGCTTTTGAGGAGGAAAAAATTCAACTTAAAATTCCAACTTACTAATTAACTAAAGGATGTTACTGTATATAGACTGAGTGCTTCCAGTTTGGAACATTTCCCAAATAATCAATGTATTTCAGGAGTCCTGATTGGAATGGAAAATGGTTGTTGTAGTCAGCCTGTAGGGTCTTATTTTCAGAAATGCAGAGCACCTGCAACTCCATTTGCAGTCAATTCAAGCACCTCAGAAGATCAAGCCCTTGCTGTATCTCTATAATATCAGAGTCTAATAACATTTTTCTCATCTGGCTTAGTGTGTTCACAGGAGATATATTAAAGAAGAAGCTCTCAGACCAGAATGTTAGGAACATAGGATAGGTCCATCTAGTCCAGTATCTAGTCTTGGACAGTGGCCATCACCAGCGGCTTCAGAAGAAAGTGAAAAAAAACAATTTCAATAAAGTGATGTGAGGTAATCTGCCCCTCGTGAAGGTTTCATTCTAATTCCTAATAATTTTGGATCATTTTAAGATCTGAAAGATAAGCTTTTATCTGCATTCTATTATTCTTTTTGTTAGCATTAACTATTATAAGTCTGAGTATCAGAGGGGTAGCCTTGTTAGTCTGGATCTGTAAAAGCAGCAAAGAGTCCTGTGGCACCTTATAGACTAACAGACGTATTGGAGCATGAGCTTTCGTGGGTGAATACCCACTTCGTCGGATGCATCCGAAGAAGTGGGTATTCACCCACAAAAGCTCATGCTCCAATACATCTGTTAGTCTATAAGGTGCCACAGGACTCTTTACTATTATAACTCTGGATATTCTTGTTTCCCATATAAATGTTCAATCCCTTTTTGAATCTTCCTGGCCTCAATAACATCCTGTGGCAATGAGTTCCTCAGACTAATTATACATTGTGTGAAGAAAAGTATTTCCTTTTATCACTTTTGAATTTGCCATCTTACAATTTTATTGAATGTCCCCTTGTTCTTGTGTTACGATGCAGGGAGAACAAAAGCTGCTGATCTGCCTTCTCTATACCATTCATTATTTTAGAGATTTCCACCATCTCCCCTCTCATTCACCTATGATAAACAATTGTCATCTTTTCAGTCTCTTCATTTGAGAGATTGTCCATACCTGAAAGTATTCTCATCACCTTTCTCCGAACACTCTAATTCTGCAGTGTTGTTGTTGGGGTTTTTTGAGATGGGCTGACAGCACACAAATAAGGGTGTATAATGATTTGTATAATGACATAATATTTTCCATCTTGTTCCTAACGTGGTTGGTTTTTTGACCACAGAGACACACTGAATAGAGGCCTTCATTGAGCTATCTACTCTTTCCTGAGCTGATACAGTTCATTTGGAATCCTGGATGGTGCATAAGTAATTTACATTTTTCCTTCCAATGTGCATTACTTTTAATTTATTGGCACTGAACTTCATTTCCCATTGTATTGCCCACCCAGCTGGCTTTTCTAGGTCTCTCTGAAGTTCCTCACAGCCCTCGCTGGATATGACCAACCATAATAACTTTGTGTCATCTGCAAATTACTGACCTCCCTTTCCAGATCATTGATTATTAATGAACACCTGAACTAACATGGAACCTTGAGGCACCCCATCGTTAATCTTTTGCTATGACGGAAATTGACATGAGATGAAAGGTTAAGAGAAAAGAGGAGGTATCAGGGCGCTTTGGAAATAACTAGAATGTACAGCTTTAATAATTTTGATGATATTTTGGTGAGTGTTAAGTTATTTACATTTCAAAGACTGCCTTTAATAGAAGGCTTGGAAGGTGATACAAAAAGAATGTATGATCAGGACGGCCCAATTTGACAGAGGAATATCTAGTGAGCCCCACAGAGATCTGTGTGAGGTTCCCCCTTTATTCAATATTCCCACAAAGAAAAATATTCCTTAAACTTTCAAGTTGCTGAAGAGGAACACCTATCCAAAGCCATAAAAGCAAGTCAACCAAAGCAAGGAAATGTCCAGTTTAGATATCTCTGTAACATACCTCAGCTTGGATGTATAAACAGGGGAATATCAATTTAGAATGGAAAGGTTGTACTGACTCTATATTTGGTGCTCTTCAACCACTACCAGAATACTGGGTCCAGTTCTGGTGTCTACACATCAAGAAGGATGTTGGTAAATGAGAGAGGGTTCAGAGAAGAACCACAAGAATGATTTCAAAGATTGTAAAACATTTTATAGTTATAGAGTCAATGAACTCAATTTATTGAGCTGCACAAAGAGAAGGTTAAGGGGTGACTTAATCACAGTTTAGAAGTACCTACATGGAGAACAAAAATTTGATAATAGGCTCTTTTAACTAGCAATCAAAGGTCTAACAACATCCAATGGCTGAAAGTTGAAGCTAAACACATTCAGAGTGGAAATAAAGTGAGGATTTTTGATCACTGGAACCATTTACCAAGGATTGTGGTAGATTCTCCATCACTGGCAATTTTTAATTCAAGATTGGAATTTTTTGAAAGAAATATGCTCTAGTTCAAACAGGAGTTAATTCAGGGAAGTCCTATGACACAGGAGGTCAGACTAGAGGATCAATGTGTTCCTTTCTGGCCTTATAATATATGACTATATGAAATATAGCTTACTGAGAATTTTTTGTACATTTCTTTTCAATTTTTATCATTAACGTTTCTTCAAAAAAATGAATTTTCAGCCTATTTTGACTCCTTTGAGATGGTCACAAAACAGGAAATGTTATTTATTTTTTTCTGCAAAAGATTTCTCAGAATTTTGAAAATTCAGAAAATGTTTACCAGCTGTATACCAAACCCCACATATCACTTCCTCCTCTTTGAATAAGTCCCATACATTTTCATTATGTACAGCAATACAATATGCACACCATAGGTTTCTCAATTTCACAGAAACACAAAACCTTATCTCCAACCTCCTGCAACATTAACAGAGAGAGAGAGAGATGTGTGTTAGACATTCTTGCACCTCTGAAGGGCATAATGAATTATTTCTCCATGGGGAAATAGAAGGTTAGAGTTTATCATATTATCATTCAGGTCTTTGACTAATATTATTTTTGGGGTGCAGGAGGGGCAAGCCAGACTGCCTTACACCTCATTAACCAAGAGATTAACAAACAGGGGAGGGGAAAGATTAAAAAAAGAAGAGTTGCGTATATATAGCTTGGCACAGTGATGGCAAAAGAGAAAGGTGGAACAGGAGAAGAGTCTATAAACATCAGAAAGGAGCAACCACTGAGGAAAAGGAGAGTGGGAATGTGCCATCTCAGGAAGACATGAATTAAAAATAGGTCAAAAGATAAAAGTTTAAGAATACTTACCAAGTGGAATAGAGAGAGCGCATGAAGCAGTCACAAAATGACCACTTTAGGCTCCAGCTGCCAAATTTAAAGGGCCAACATGTTCTGCCCTGTCCTGTACACCCACAGAAAGACACCCAGGGGAAGTTTCCTATAAAAGGCAACTTTGCATTACAGAAGGTTAGTAAGGGCCGATAAGGTGGATACTGATATCCTTCTGCATTCAAACTATATTACAGGGAGGAGTTATTTAGTACAATAAAATTAGTCATAATAAGCTGACATTAAGCCAGGGAAAACTTTGGCTAAATATCAGAAAAAACATTCCTGTTAGCGAGGCCAATTCCATGGAATAATCTCCTGAGAGAAAGAGTGGAAGCCCCAATGGCACTTTTCAAACTAGACTGCGTGCAGTGAACTAACATTTTTACAGCAGGGAACAACTCTGTACTGGTGCAGAGAATGACAAGGTTGTCTAATAGATCTCTTCCAATGTTAAATTCTGTGATTAGATTCCTAGTGCCACAGCTTAAAACAGGATGTGCCCTAACATATCTGATACGCTCCAGAAAATTGATAATGGGCACACGTATCTAGTCAGAGATAGTTAATGTCATAACTTTTGTGTTGCTTATGCAGGCTGTAATTTACAAGCCAGATTGTATAGATGTGTAACACTGCTAAAGGGAATACTTTGGTTGAATCTGAAGGCAAATTAAGATTTCATTCTCTCTCAGCTCTGGGCCAGAACACTCCCCTGGGCTGTTGGCGAGCAGCATTCATTCCCTGCATCAATGAATATTTAATTTTATTTATACAAAACAGAACAGGTTCCACAGCAGAGACAGGGAGAGACTAACCCCAGAAATACCCCACAGGCCCGTGGTTAGGCCACACACTTAGGAGGTGGGAGACCTGCATTGGAGTCCTTGCTCCACATCAGGCAGAGTGGGGACATGAACCTGGGTCTTCCACTTCCTGGGTGAGTACACTGAGCACTGGGGAAATAAAGAGGACTCCTAATTTTTTGTAAGAAAGGGCTTAGGCACCTAACTCCAGAAAAGCGTTCACAGCTGTGAATCATGAGTGGAGTTAGGTGCCCAGCTCCCTTTGAGGGGCAGGGTTTAGGCCCCACCCCTCTCCTTGGTATTTCCTATTGGCTAACGTAGGCAGCTGTTCACTTTGTCTGCTGGTTTCTGTGAATCCCATTCTTAGATCCCTAACTGTCCCCATGCATTGTATAGGGAGCCTGGGTACCTGAACCAGGGCTGTGGATTCCACTAGGCAGCAGGGTCCCTAAAGTTACATTAAGAGAATATAAGTTATTACATTTCAATATAAACAAGAAACAAACTTCAAATTCTCTCTCTTTTCAAGACCCCGGCTAATTTTGCAAAGGAGACAACATGGTGACATTAAGATAGCCCAGTGAAATCAATATACAGCATCCTGCTTGGCCTTGCGTGTATGAATTGCTTTCATTTACAGTTTTAATTTCTTAGCAAAGGAGTCCTCCTAGGGCATTGCTAAAAGGAAAATCCACTCTTCAAGTCACTAAATCTATACCATTGCATTATTATAGACCTGTGTGGACACAAAATATCTCAAGAATGCTTTAGGGGATACGAGCTTCATTAGAAAGATAATCCACTTCAATATGATAAAACATAAGGTAGCTATTCTTTCTACCACAGCACAGATGAGGACTTTATTTTAAACCCATAGCAGATTGAATTTTTGCATGATGTTTTCTTTAAACTGCCTTGCTTAATCTAGAAATACATAAAAATACCCATCTGCCAGCTGTGCTAGTTTCAGCTGTAGCAAATTGATGATTAGTAGCCTCCTGACATAATTTTCTTCAAATGAAATAAAAATGACTGTCACAGGATTACAGCAGAGGGGAAAAATCCAAAGTTCATTATGTTTTGTCTTTTTTTATTTTACCCTTGAATTGTTTTGGTAATTAACAGGTGTGCTACAATTAAGTAGAATGCAAACATCAGTAGGGCAGATATTTAAAAGGCCATGTTTGCAAAGTTTCACACAAAAAACAGCACACCAACAACTCATTGTTAACATTTCAATCTAGTGAATTTGTAGGCAGATTCTGTTCTACTGCTACATAAAACGACTGGGCTCCATAGCAGGGTCTGGTCTCCTGATCCACAAGCTAGTGAAACAACAAAGAGTCTTTGTTGTTTTTGTAGATACAGACTAACACGGCTACCCCCTGATACTTGACAACAAGCTAGTGAAGTGTGTGTGTGACACATTAATGGTCCAATTCAGCCCCTGAATTTCAGTGAAGAGGCACCACTTACACTAGGGCTGATTTTGGTCCTCAGTTTGGAAGGGCACTTCAAGACTCCCCATTGTTGGTAGTGCTTGTTGAGTCACAGCAATGGATTGTCGATCCGCTTTTAAGGCAAGAGAGAAGGAGCATTCTTTTGTTTTCAAGGATTTACAGGTCCTTAAAATGTATCCATAGACCTAGTACAGCACAGGCAGTAGCAGTGCAGGCTTTCAGGTACACACGCGTGAACATACAACATACAACTGTAAATGTCCATTAGCAATAGCGCAGCCTCCATGCCTATTCAGTCCTTGGCCATTCTGCTAAGACTCCCAATAAAAGCACCAGTAGTGCTAACTCTGATGGTAGCTTTGTGATGTGGATGTTTGTCCATTAGGACTCAGGCCATTGGCTCATTTCACAAATCATCAAAAAATCATCGGCTAGTTTTTGGTTACTTATGCCATCGAACAGATCTGAGTCAGCAACCTTGAGCAGGAGCATAACAAGACAGAGAGTCTATCTCCTGAGGCATGCAGTAATCTGGGCAGAAGATCACTGAAATAACCTACTGCATTGTTGCTTTCAAAGGTACAGTTCCTACAGGTAACCTTTGATGTGACTGCTTTTTAGCACAGACCACACACACACAAAAAGAACATTAACTATATCCACTCTGAAAATTAAATGTGTGTCTTCATCAGGGCCCGTGCAAGGAAGTTTCGCGCCCTAGGCGAAACTTCCACCTTGCGCCCCCACCCCCAGCTAACCCCGCGGCAGCTAACCCAGCCCCCCACTCGGGGAGCCTGCCACCCCCCACCCCGCAGCAGCTACCCCCCCTCTGCAGCTAACCCCACCCGTGGAAGCTAACCCCGCCCGGGGAGCCCGCCTCCACGGCAGCTAACCCCGCCTGGGGAGACTCCCCCCCCCCCCAGCAGCTAACCCAGCCCCCCACCCAGGGAGCCCGCCTCCACGGCAGCTAACCCCACCCGGGGAGCCTGCCCCAGCTCACCTGAGCTCCGCTGAGCACGCCGGTGCCGCTCTAATTCTCCTCCCCTCCCAGGCTTGCGGCGCCAATTGGAGGAGACTTAGAGTGGAGATGATCTGGAGCGGGGATCAGTTCCCCTGTGCGCCCCCCCCCTTTACTGCAGGCGGCCTTCCCCGCGCCCCCCCGCCCCAGCTCACCTCCATTCCACCTCCTCGCCTGAGCGGGCTTTTAGGCGCCCCCAACCACTATGCGCCCTAGCTGGCCGCCTAGTTTGCCTAAATGGTTGCACCGGCCCTGGTCTTCATCCAGTACACAGAGATGCTTTTCTCCTTGTTATCTTCCCCCACCTTCAAAAACTGGCCATAGCTCTGTCCCAAACACATCAAGTTCCCTTTTGCCCAGGCCTGGCCACATGTTTTCAGGGGTGCTTTTACTGCGCTGTCTTCCTACACTGATCTTCCTCCTATGACTAAGAAAAACTAACGTGGCTCAGTGCTGACTAGCATATGTGCACTCACATATGATGATTTCAGCTCTGGGACTAGCATTTGTTGATTAACTTGTGCTGCAGACTCAAAAGAGGTATTAGAAGAAATCAAACCATAGGATCTCCTACTCCATCCATCTGTAACAATATTAGCAAAAGACTGGGCACAAGCAACTTGTCATGGTCTGTATAATCACACAGCTTCTCCTTCTAACCAGGTGGTGCCAGATACTGCCCTCTGCTATGTGGTGTGGGAGCAGAGTTACTGAAAAACCTGCACAAAGAGGTCGTGTAGTAAGGAAAGGTGGGTGCATAGAAGGTTTCCCCTTCTTCCCCGCCATGCAGTTGTCTCCAGTGAAATTGCAAGCTGAGCTCCACACAACCTGGGGCTGGTAAGCTGGATAGTGCTGTTCTGATGGAGCTTGTTTCCCTCTAAGCGCAGCAATATATTTAATAAATTACTGTTGCTCTTGCCGCAGTGGAGTTCCGGAGTCGACGGCAGAGCGATCGGGGATCGATTTTATCGCGTCTACACTAGACGCGATAAATCGATCCCCAATAGATCGATCACTACCCGTCAATCTGGCGGGTAGTGTAAATGTACCCTAAGGAGCAGAAAGTCTCTCTAAAGGACATTGAACCAGGTGACTGGTGTTGGAGGGGCTGCTCACCGAAGCTCATCAAGTTGAGAGTTGTGTTGCCAGTAGCAGTCATGCATGGGACCTGAGCCAGGAAAGTATGGTCAGGCTGAGAACCATGGCACTGAATGCTGTGGTTATTGTGAGTCTCTGCCTTCCATGGAAACTATCAGCTATCCCCCAACCATGGATAGTCTGCTCTGCTGCTAATCTCACTTCTAGAAGGTGAATGTCACAGTGTACCAGGTATATCCCAGATGCCTCAACAATCCCCTTTCATGCCTTCTCACACTTGAAGGGGAGCATACGGCCCCTAGTGAATAAGCCTCAATTAGGATGCATGAATGGGACCAGTAACACCTACAGTGTGCAGCATTATACACTGGTGGGCGAGGGGGGGAGAAAACTTGCAGATAGTGACACCCAAGGTTAAATAACCTGTAAAAACAAAGAAATAGATGGCATTCAGAGAAGACGGTTGAACCTGTTGTCCTTGCCAGGTCTGAGTCTTCTGCTTCATTGACTTGCATCTTTTCTCCTTTATCCTGCAGACAATTTTTTGTTCTTCATTTCTTTTATTACAATGTGGTTTCAAATCTGCAGTTTATTAAAATTATGCAAATCCCTCTTATTTAGACAACTAAAAGCTTGTGCAAAATGTACTCAGACACAGGGATGAATTCTGTCAAGGCAAAGGCAGTCTGCTGGGGGAAGGCTGCACAAACAAACAGGCAGGCACAGCAGGCCACAGAGGGCCAGAGCCCCAAAGCCTGTTGACACTCACTCAGGTGGAGGCTTGGCCAAAGTGTCTAAGGAAGGGGCTAAGCTAGGGCATCCTCTGAGCCTGGTTTATATAGAGCCCTCAGCTGAAATTAAAATGACTTTGCCCACTTGGAAGCATTTCCCTTGGGGTGCCCATGGATTAGGTGGCACAAGAAGGTGTAATTTTGACACTTTCTTTACCAATTTGGGTCAATCTGACCCAGTAACTATTAAAAGAAAGTTTTATCTATTCAGGGGTTCATTGCTCTAAATACAGCCATTAGTTATGATTTCCAAAAGTGACTAGGAAATTTGGGTGCCCAGCGTGAGACACCTTAAAGGGGCCTGGTTTTCAGACAGGAATGAGTATGCAGTGGCATTTCATTTTTAGCTTTTGCATTGGGAGAATAATCTGACATTTAATGTTGGTTTCTCTTCAATCGTTCAGTGTTTGGGCCCTAAGGAATGCATAATATTTGCTTAGACAACCCTGAGTTCGCAACCCAAAGTAAAAGGGCCAAAGCAAGTAAAGTTGCAGGATGCTAAAACCTGCTCAAACATATTCATGATGAATGAAGCCTCCTTGGGAATCCTGTTCCAGCTGAAGTCAATATGATTAACCCATACGAGTAAATTGATTAAAGGCCATACTGGTTAAAAAACTGACCTGGTTTAGAGGAGAAGTGAACACAGGCTACAAAAAAGTATTATATAAACACATGGAAGAAAGGGGAAGTTGATAGTAATGAATAAAAATCAGAAGCTAGAAAATTGTGGAAAATTGATGAGGGAAGCAAAGGGACAGTAGGAAAAATCTATGGCCAACAGAGATGAGGATAGTAAAGGAGTTTTTTAAGTTTAAACAAAAAGAATCCTAACAATGGTACTGGTTCATTACTAGATGGAAATGTTAGAATTATCAATAATAATACAGAAAAGACAGAAGTATTCAATAAATATTTCTGTTCTATCTTTGGAGTAAAAAAAAACAAATGATGTAATATTATCATATGATGATGACATTCTTTCCTTTCCACTAATGTCTTGGGAGGATGTTAAACAACAGCTACTAAAGTTCAAAGTTTTAAAAATCAGCGGCTCTTTTAATATTCTTCTATGCAAGTTTAGGAGCTTGCTGGACCATTAATGTTTATTTTCTATAAGTCTTTGACCACTGGGAAAGTTACATGAAACTGGAAGAAGGATAATGTTGTGGAAGTATTTTGAAAGGGTAAATGGGATGCCACAGGTCATTATAGGCCTGTCACTCTGACATCGATGACATTATCGGGCAAGATAATGAAACGGCTGATATGTGACTCAATAAAAATTTAAAGAAGGGAATATAATTATTGCCAATCAACATGGGTTTATGGAAAATAGATCCTGTCAAACTAACTTGATATTTTTATAAGACTACAAGTTTGGTTGATAAAGGTAATAGTGTTGATGTAATATAGTTAGACTTCTGGAAGACATTTGACTTGGTACTGCATGACATTTTGATTAAACAATTAGAATGATATAAAATTAATTTGGCACACAGTAAATAGATTACAACCTGGCTAACTGATAGGTCTCAAAATGTAATTGTAAATAGGAAATTATCATCTAGAGGGTCTGTTCTAGTGGGGTTCTGCAGAGATCAGTTCTTGGCCCTATGCTATTTAACATTTTTATCAATCACCTAGAAAAAATAAAATCACTGATAAAGTTTGTGGACAACACAAAAATTGGAGCAGTGGTAAATAATGAAGAGGACAGGTCACTGATCTGGATCGCTGGGGGCAAGAAAACTATGTTTTAATACCGTTAAGTGTAAATGAATACCTCTAGGAACAAAGAATGTAGGCCATATTTACAACATGGGGAACTCTATCTTGGGAAGCAGTGAATCTGAAAGAGATTTTGGGTTTGTGGTGGATAATCAGCCGAACATGAGTTCTCAGTGAGATGCTATGGCCAAAAGCGCTAATGTGACCTTTGGATGCAGAAACAAGGGAATCTCGAGTAAGAGTAGGGAGCTTATTTTACCTGAGTATTTGGCACTGATGCAATCACCACTGGGATACTGTGTCCAGTTCTGGTGTCCACAATTCAAGAAGGATACTGATAAATTGGAGAAGGTTCAGAGAAAAGATACAAGAATGTTTAAAGGATTATAAAACATGGCTTGAAGTGATAGACTCAAGGAGCTCAATTATTTAGCTTACCAAAAAAAATGCTAAAGGGTGATTTGGTCAATTTATGAATACCTACATGGAGCACAAATATTTTATAATGGGATCTTCACTCTAGCAGAGAAAAGTATAACATGATCCAGTGGCTGGAAGTTTTAGCTAGACAAACCAGACTGGAAATAAAGGCATACATTCTGAACCACTGGAACAATTTACAGAATGTTATGGTGGATTCTCCATCACTGGCACTTTTTAAATCAAGATTGGATGTTTTTCTTAAAAAGATCTGTTCTAGGAACTATTGGGGGCAGGGGGAGTTCTATGGCCGGTGCTATACAGGAGATCAGAGTAGGTGATCACAGTGGACCCTTCTGGCCTTGGAATCTATAAATTTATATTCAACAAGATTTGGCCCAGAATTTACACCATCCTGTCCATCTCTTTTTTAAGTATTATTGTTTCTCCTTATTATTGTTCTTCCCTATTTTAGTTCCCTTCTCATCTCCATGTTAATCTAGTAATTAAGCAATAGCATTGACCATTTAACGTATTAAAAATGTACAGTAAATAAAAATGCGAAAATATTAAGCTATATAATTGTTTAAATACATGTATATAATTATAGTGTACCTCCTAGGTAGCAAAAAAATGTACCAAATCTAATGTATAAGCTCTATTTATTTGTAAATCAACGTTTGAATGGTTATATCAACCAATGAGAATGTGTCTTTCTTTAGAAAATAACAGAAGTGCAAATGGAAGAGTTTATTAAAATCAATTGTTTAAATGAAGTCTTTCCATTTGGTGATTTAAATCAATCCACTCTGAAAGCAATAGGTATTGCCACCACCCACACTGTATCTTTCCTGTGGAAATGGTGTGGGGAAGGAAGAGGACTTGAATATCATGGCTATCAACTGGTACCTTCTATTATGATCATTAAATTTAGCTAAAAAATAAAGGTCACTATTGAGACCTGCACTAAGCTGATAGAATTTTACCTGTATTCTTCAGCCATATAATTCCTCTAGACTAGCTACGCTGTCCTGAGTATTTTGCCAGAATTTACATCCATTTCTCAAATTGCTGACCCTCTTAATGACCTGAAGCAAGTTCTAGTCATTGGAACTAACAGCAGGTCGATACAGGTATGTAACAGATATGTAACATATTCACTGTACACTTTTCATGCACAATGCATCCTGTTCTTGTATGGGGGAAGGTGGAGTATTGAGTTAGGAGGTAGTTTAGAAGGTAGTCAGTCCAATAATATTCATAGATTCATAGATTATAGGACTGGAAGGGACCTCGAGAGGTCATCGAGTCCAGTCCCCTGCCCGCATGGCAGGACCAAATACTGTCTAGACCATCCCTGATACACATTTATCTAACCCACTCTTAAATATCTCCAGAGACGGAGATTCCACAACCTCCCTAGGCAATTTGTTCCAGTGTTTAACCACCCTGACAGTTAGGAACTTTTTCCTAATGTCCAACCTAGACCTCCCTTGCTGCAGTTTAAACCCATTGTTTCTGGTTCTATCCTTAGAGGCTAAGGTGAACAAGTTCTCTCCCTCCTCCTTATGGCACCCTTTTAGATACCTGAAAACTGCTATCATGTCCCCTCTCAGTCTTCTCTTTTCCAAACTAAACAAACCCAGTTCTTTCAGCCTTCCTTCATAGGTCATGTTCTCAAGACCTTTAATCATTCTTGTTGCTCTTCTTTGGACCCTTTCCAATTTCTCCACATCTTTTTTAAAATGCGGCGCCCAGAACTGGACACAATACTCCAGCTGAGGCCTAACCAGAGCAGAGTAGAGCGGAAGAATGACTTCTCGTGTCTTGCTCACAACACACCTGTTAATGCATCCCAGAATCATGTTTGCTTTTTTTGCAACAGCATCACACTGTTGACTCATATTTAGCTTGTGGTCCACTATAACCCCTAGATCCCTTTCTGACGTACTCCTTCCTAGACAGTCTTTTCCCATTCTGTATGTGTGAAATTGATTTTTCCTTCCTAAGTGGAGCACTTTGCATTTGTCTTTGTTAAACTTCATCCTGTTTAACTCAGACCATTTCTCCAATTTGTCCAGATCATTTTGAATTATGACCCTGTCCTCCAAAGCAGTTGCAATCCCTCCCAGTTTGGTATCATCCGCAAACTTAATAAGCGTACTTTCTATGCCAATATCTAAGTCGTTGATGAAGATATTGAACAGAGCCGGTCCCAAAACAGACCCCTGCGGTACCCCACTCGTTATGCCTTTCCAGCAGGATTGGGAACCATTAATAACAACTCTCTGAGTACGGTTATCCAGCCAGTTATGCACCCACCTTACAGTAGCCCCATCTAATTTGTATTTGCCTAGTTTATCGATAAGAATATCATGCCAGACCGTATCAAATGCCTTACTAAAGTCTAGGTATACCACATCCACCGCTTCACCCTTATCCACAAGGCTTGTTATCCTATCAAAGAAAGCTATCAGATTGGTTTGACATGATTTGTTCTTCACAAATCCATGCTGGCTGTTCCCTATCACCTTACCACCTTCCAAGTGTTTGCAGATGATTTCCTTAATTACTTGCTCCATTATCTTCCCTGGCACAGAAGTTAAACTAACTGGTCTGTAGTTACCTGGGTTGTTTTTATTTCCCTTTTTATAGATGGGCACTATATTTGCCCTTTTCCAGTCTTCTGGAATCTCTCCCGTCTCCCATGACTTTCCAAAGATAATAGCTAGAGGCTCAGATACCTCCTCTATTAGCTCCTTGAGTATTCTAGGATGCATTTCATCAGGCCCGGGTGACTTGCAGGCATCTAACTTTTCTAAGTGATTTTTAACTTGTTCTTTTTTTATTTTATCCGCTAAACCTACCTCCTTCCCATTAGTATTCACTATGTTAGGCATTCCTTCAGACTTCTCGGTGAAGACCGAAACAAAGAAGTCATTAAGCATCTCTGCCATTTCCAAGTTTCCTGTTACTGTTTCTCCCTCTTCACTAAGCAGTGGGCCTACCCTGTCTTTGGTCTTCCTCTTGCTTCTAATGTATTGATAAAAAGTCTTCTTGTTTCCTTTTATTCCCGTAGCTAGTTTGAGCTCATTTTGAGCCTTTGCCGGAGTATTGTGTCCAGTTCTGGGCGCCGCATTTTAAAAAAGATGTGGAGAAATTGGAAAGGGTCCAAAGAAGAGCAACAAGAATGATTAAAGGTCTTGAGAACATGACCTATGAAGGAAGGCTGAAAGAATTGGGTTTGTTTAGTTTGGAAAAGAGAAGACTGAGAGGAGACATGATAGCAGTTTTCAGGTATCTAAAAGGGTGTCATAAGGAGGATGGAGAGAACTTGTTCACCTTAGCCTCTAAGGATAGAACCAGAAACAATGGGTTTAAACTGCAGCAAGGGAGGTCTAGGTTGGACATTAGGAAAAAGTTCCTAACTGTCAGGGTGGTTAAACACTGGAACAAATTGCCTAGGGAGGTTGTGGAATCTCCGTCTCTGGAGATATTTAAGAGTAGGTTAGATAAATGTCTATCAGGGATGGTCTAGACAGTATTTGGTCCTGCCATGCGGGCAGAGGACTAGACTCGATGACCTCTCGAGGTCCCTTCCAGTCCTATAATCTATGAATCTATGAATCTATGATTATTTGACACATTTCAAATTTTTTCTCTCCTTTTTTAATACTTGGACACCTATTCATTAGTCAAGATTGCTGAATAATTTCTGCAGGTAAGTCTTTGCCTATAACTTGTTCATGAGCAGTACATTGTAACATATGAAGTTTGTGCTTCTGAGACTGGACACATGGTCACATCTTGATTTTTTCAATCCAAAAAAGGAATTGGGTCAAAAACATCCACTTCACAAAAACATTCAACATTTGTGTTGATTGCAATGAGGAATGAAAAGAAGTTTCAAAACCTCAAAAGTTGTCATGAAATGTAATTGTCATTCTCTGATCAGCTCTAATTAAAGACCCACCTGTGGTCTAGTCTGTTCCCTCTCCCCCCCCCGACTCATTACAAGAAATCAGGCATTTTTCCTCCCTTCTTTTCTCTGCATCTCCCTCCTTCCACCTTATCATCTTTTTCCACATCCTGTGCTGCTCTTTTTTCAGAGCATTGGACCTGCAATGGCATCAAACCAGGTTCGTTGATTCATGCAAAATTGGCAGTCTCAATGGCTATTAAGTCAGGATTGCTGATCATGCCTGAGTCTGAGATCTAGCATTGAGGCTCTGTGCATCATAGTCTTCTGAGGAGTAGCTGTGGATATGCTAGCTATCTGATTGTTTGCTCTCTTGGTGTTGGTTCACATTTCTGATTTTTATTTCTTCCTTTTAAAAAGTGTGGTGGCAGATGGACAGTACTGTGTGTTGATCTCATTCAGTGGAGATAAGAGAGTGGGAAGACAGCAGATGCCAAGGAACAACTTATTTTTCCGGCACTAACAGGTACCGTTTAAAAGAACTAAAACCTCTTAACTTTTTTTAATAAATATATTGTATCGTTTTATGCAACCAGAAAAAAAGAGAAAAATGTCCAAAGCATCTTTACTGACAGTGAATTATTCAGAATTGTCCATGCCAGTTATATTTATCAATGCAGAGCGCCTACCATCTATCCATCTCTAGGAAGATTACATTACATTATTGATAGAACCTTCCACTAATACTTCCTGTACTATAATAAGTTTCAATTTTGAGTATCATATTTTCCCTGTATAAATCAACAATATCATAGTCATCAATTGTGACTTCACTAGCAGGTAAAAGTGAGTTCCCCTGCAGAATCTCTCTCCAGTCTAATGTGTAGCATCTTTACTCATTTGTCAATGACAAAACATGAAATAGCAGATGCCATGGTCTAGATGCCAGAATGATGCTATTCTCTCCATTGTTCTGTATTCATGATGTAATCAATAAGAACAAAATGTGTGCGGATGAATGCATTTTTAGATTTACTTTTGAGATAATCACAGGATGTGTGAACAATTCTGATTTAAGAAAATGTTTTTCTTTGTAAAAAAAAAAAAAAAGCAATATTTTAGTGACATAAATAATAATGCTTTAAAACTAATTTAGTTTGAATATGCTTTTACATTTGCATTTTTATATCATTATAACTAAGAGTCCAGTTATGACCTCAGATACAAGAAAAAAATACACCCATATATGTAGAAATAGATTTCAGTCCTATGAGGTTATTAGATTTAATGTCATGTTCTTTCTGTCTTGTCCTTCCTCCCCTATTAAGCTGAAGTTGATATAATGTAAGGGTTTGTGACTTATTCAGCCAGTTAATGATCAAACACTGTGTGAAGGCTGAACTATTTAACAAGTGTATATTTAATAAGAGTTTATTTGCAAATGTTAACACTGAAAAATCAACAACAATATCTGGATTTCAGAAGCAACTAAAAGCATATTTTTTGCCTTGAAATTGCTCAGTATAAATAAATCTGTTTCACATTCAGTAGAACCTCAGAGTTATAAACACCTCAGGAATGGAGGTTGTTCGTAACTCTGAAATGTTCATAACTCTGAACAAAATGTTATGATTGTTCTTTCAAAAGTTTACAACTGAACATTGACTTAATACAACTTTGAAACTTTACTATGTAGAAGAAAAATGCTGCTTTCCTTTTTTAGTAATTTATGTTTAACACAGTGCTGTACTGTATATGGGGTTTTGTTTGTTTGTTTGTTTTTTGTTGTTGTTTTTGTCCCTGCTACTACCTGATTGTGTACTTCCAGTTCCAAATGAGGTGTGTGGTTGACTGGTCAATTTGTAACTCTGGTGTTCGTAACTCTGAGGTTCTACTATACATAACAATTCAAGATTTTTAAACACAACCTGCAGCCAAAATGACATCTGGTGAAACGTGTTACTTAACCTTATAGAACAATGTCCTCTAGCAAAACATTGGGATGTATTAATCATTGCATATGTATCTTAAACTGAAAACTTACAAAAATAAGTACAAGTTTTCAGATAAAACACTGCAGGGTATATTAACACACTAAGCAATTCTCAAGTAATGTCAATACTACTTGTATAAGGTTACAGTTCAGATATATAACACTGTGATATCACTGGAGATATTTGACTTTTAAAATATTGTGCCATTTTGGTTTAGCTATCTCTACCTCCACACTGTTGTTGAATCTTTCACTTAGGGGAAATTTGCATACAATCCATGTAAACCTGGAAGATTTCCATGGACTTTAGTCCTACAATCAGGACTTTTCTTGGTGTACCCCATTTACACTTGCTAGTGTCCAAAATGACCTTGATGCAGAATGTGTTGCCTGGATCTCCAACACGTTCATTTAGGCCTCTGTTCAGCAAGATGTTTAATCGCATGCCTAGCTTTAAGCACATTAATATGCTTAATGTTGGGTACTTGCTTTAAGTACCTTGCTGTATTGGGTCCCTAAGAAGTATCTCTCTCCAGCATTTTTTTAATCTAAAAATTGAAATTGGAGTGAAAATAAACTTGATCATCTTTGTTTTCTAATAGTCCAGTCCCACTGTAAACATATCATGCAAGCATGGTCAATCATGAACCAGTCAACCCCCTCTAATCTTGCTACAACATAGTTTCATTGTTCTAATTTGCAACTGTCAGGTGAAGGAGATCAGTAGGTGACACTTGAGGAGTTCTCTTAGTTTAATTGTACTTTCTGAGGGCCAGACTGTGATACCCTTACTCGCTTTGAGTATAGTACCTTAACTCCTCAGATAGCTCCAGGAATAAGGTACTATTCATTGTGTATAAGGGTATCACAATATGGACCTGGAGGATTAGGATATGACCTCTTACCTGTTTCATAGATAAGGCTAGAAAGGACCACAATGATTATCTAGCCTGGCCTCCTGCATAACACAGGCCATAGAACTTCCCCCAAAAAATTCCCGTTTGAACTAGATTATGTCTTCTGGAAAAAAATATCAAATCTTGTTCTTAAAATGCCAGTGATGGAGAGACCACCACAACCCTTGGTAAATTATTCCAATGGTTAATCACCATCACTTAAGAATTTACACCTTATCTCCAGTTTGAATTTGTTTAACATCAATATCTAGCCATTGGATCTCTGTCTGCTAGAATGAAGAGCCAATTATCAAAGATTTGTTCCCCCCAAAGATCAGTCTATAAGATGTAGGCACTTATAGACTGATCAACTCACTCCTTATCTGTCTCTTTGTTAAAGACCCTGATGTAATCTTAGCTGCATGTCGTGCTAGGTAGACAAGGAGGGTGAGGTAATATCAGTTATTGGACCAACTTATGTTGGTAAGAGAGACAAGCTTTCAATGTGGTAGTTCCAGTAACCCGCATGTTAGAAAAATTTTGAATAATAGAATTCTGGTTTTATTTAGACTATAAGCTCTTTTGGGCAGGGAATATGTTTTATCTACATTCTGCAGGGCACCATGACCATTTAAGTTTTACAATATTATAAAAATAATTTTACTGAGACTATTTCACTAAAACATTGACTCAGGGATGAATTTAACCCAAACTTCATTTAGATCAGTGGAGTTATACCCAAGATGAAAGTGACCCAATTGTAAACATTTTCCCAATCTAAGATCCCTTTACTTTATTTGCATTGATTTCCTATATTTTGCAAAGTAGTGCACAGTTTGATACAAATATTATAAAAGATGAACCAGCATGGAGGATAAGCTTTAGTAGAGGAAAATAGTGGAAGCCATCTCTGGCAGTTAAAAATGAGGAAGCTAAATAATTGTTTCACCTCATGGGCAGTGAAAGTACTTGATTCAGATAACTGTCTAACGTCAGTGAAATTGGATTCAACATCTCTTCCAAGAAACAAGACAGTGGTAACTCTGCTGTAACACATGTTCTTAGACTGATCTCTGCAAGTTTGAAATAGGATATTGAGAATTGCCACATGTAAAGATAAATTATTTTTCAATCAGTCTTCTGTTTTCTATCACCTGTCTTAAGTAGGGGAACAAAAGCATTGGAGAGGGAAAGAGCTGCCTCATTTGAAATAAGCCTTTGCTTTGCTCTGTCTTGTATATGAGGGATTTAATCTGTTCCACTTAGGTTCTTATCGCATGCCTATCACAATGGTATCTGAGCACCATAAGATTAGAAATAATGGACATGCACATATTTTGGAACAGCTGGAGAAGAAGAGAGTAGTCAGGATCAACACAATGAATATATTGATTCTAAAAACTAATGTTGTGAACCAAAGTCCATTACTGGCAGTGGGAGATTCTCCACTGATTTCAGATCAGGCCTGAAGAGAATGATTGTAAGAATAAAAATGTTTTGCAAGACTCAAAGTACAACACAGGGAATCCAGTTTTGGATTGCTACTGTATTTTGATATATGAAGAATAATTGCACTTTACCGCTGAGTGTGGTTTTTAGAAAGAACAAACTGGTATGTCTGGGTACTGCTGTACTTTAATGAATAGAATCACATCTTCTCAGCTATGTCTCATGTGCCTATCAACTAGTTGAAAGTCCTCCTTTACCTCAAGAGCCTCAGCTTTTATAGTGGGGGGGGGGGAATCCCTGCTGACAGTGTGAGGTTATGAATGGCCATGTTATATAGCACCATTAAGTTCTCGGTGAATGTGTTCTCTTATTATAGTTATCTTTGTAACTTTTTTTCTTTTTAAGTGCATTTGAGAAACATTTAGATCTTTAAAGAGAATCTTCAGGCCCTATCATACTTATATTTGCAATATGAGAAAAATCAATGTGGATATTTATTTGTAGGAGACTGCAAAGGTTTGAGAATGCAGCTACATACACAAATAAGTCAGTGCTAACTGTCATTAGATACAATATATGATTTCACTGCAGAATTTCCCACCAGACTAACATGTAGCTTCTTTACCCATGGTCAATGAGCTCTGGATATGTGATGTCTGGTATCTGGGGAGTCAGAACATCTGAGCAGAGTGGTGGGGAGCAACTTGTCAAAACGGCTTTCCGTTAGAAAATGACATCTTGACAAAACCAATTTTTTTGTGAAATTGTGTCAGTTTTGACAATTTCCCACTACAAAATATTTTGAGATAAATATTTTTCCATTTCCAAAAACTGTTTTGATTCAGAATGAAAAATTTCAAAATATCCAAATTTGTTTCAACCATCTCTACATCTGAGGACTGCCTGCCCCTAAGTTCAGCCTGAGTGCATGGGGGACACCCTGAGATAGTTGATGTTTAATTTTGAGTTAAACATCAGAGAGCAATAGAAACAAGAAAGCCTTTATTTATCATTTATTCATCAACATACTTAAGCATGCACCTGACTTTAAGCATGGAAGGAGTCATGCTTAAATATCTTGTTGAATTAGAGTGTAATAATCCTCACTCGGGGTCTGGTTGGGGAGCGTGGCCTAGTGGTCACAGCCACAACCCCTGACTACCAAGGGGGTTGTGAGGAGAGAAGCCTGGTCCCTTCTACTCCACTGGGCTCCAACCCAGAGCCCTTTGGACTACCAATGGTCTGGCAACCAAGACTGCTTAAGGCTGTTCTCCCTGGGCCTTTTCCTCTCCCCCCGCCCTCCCCCGAGGGTCAGCTTAGTCCAAGACTTTCCCCTGTTGAGGAAGTCCAAACCAATATAAGTAAGAAGGGGTTACCAATGTCCAGGGTCCACTGGCTGGGAAGAGAGAGATACTTCCCTCTTTGATTGTCTCTGGAGTGGGTCCTCCCTTCCCTCAGGGAGAGCCCCTTTGAGCAGCTGTGTCAGAGCCTTTAAGCTTCCCTCTGCTCTGTGCTGCTGGAGCTGTTGGCAGCAGATCTCCTCACCTCCAGCTCTGCCACCCAAATGAGCTAATTCCCTGCCTTTTAATTCTTCCAGCAGATGGACCATTTGCTGCAGGTGTGGCAGGGCGAGGCTGGCTGAGTTCAAAATAATCTCTTAACCCCTTGTTGCCCTGTGTGGGGTTTGTACACCTCGTCATGTAAGGGTGATGAAAACTGTTTACATTAGATTATTAATACAGTAATATAAGTAAGGAGTGTGACGGGTTCAGTCACAGAGACCCCCTTGGGACTGTCATCTGACGTTCTGGAATTACCTCTGAGTCCATTTTCCCTGCCAGCTTGGGACTCCAGAACCCTGCTTTGTTGAGCCAGACACACTAGTCCACTGCAACACAGACCCAGGTCTGGTCCAGGCCCCAAAGCCTGCAGGCTTTACTGAGAATAGCTTAGCAGGTTACCTGCCTCCAGCACCCAGACACCCAGCTCCCAATGGGATCCAAACCTCAAATAAATCCGTTTTACTCTGTATAAAGCTTATACAGGGTAAACTCATAAATTGTCCGTCCTCTATCACACTGAGAGATATGCACAGCTGTTTGCTCCCCCAGGTATTAATCACTCACAAGTGATTTTATTAACTATAAAAAGTAGGATTTAAGTGGTTTCAAGTAATAACAGAACAAGTAAGCTATCAAGCAAAATAAAGCAAAAACACGCAAGTCTAAGCCTAATACAATAAGAAACTGATTACAGTTATATCTCACTCTCAGAGATGTTCCAATAAGCTTCTTTCGCAGACTAGACTCCTTCCTAGTCTGGGCCCAATCCTTTCCCCTGGTACAGTCCTTGTTAGCAGACATCTTAGGTGGAAACTAGGGGTGTTCTCATGACTGGGGACTGCAAAAAATGGCAGCCTCCTTTGTTCTCTTCCACCCCCTTTTATAGCTTTGGCACAAGGCGGGAATCTTTTGTCTCTCTGGATCCCCACCCCTCCTTCTAAATGGAAAAGCACCAGGTTTAAGATGGATTCCACCATTCTTCCTGGGCTGGCTTACACGAACACAGGAAGGCTTACAAGTAAACAGAGCCATTTACAACCAATTGTCCTAGTCAATGGGAGCCATCAAGATTGTTAACCACCATCAATGGCCCAAACTTTGCAAATTACAATAGGACCTCAGAGTTATACTTTATATTTCTACCTTCAGATACAAGAATGATACATACATACAAATATAATGAACACACTCAGTAGATTATAAGCTTTGTAATGATACCTTACAAGAGACCTTTTGCATAAAGCATATGCCAGTTACATCATATTTACACTCATACGCATATTTCCATAAAACATTATGGAGTGCAACATCACAAGGAGAATCTTATTCTATAAGGTGAAATTCACCCCATACAGAAAGCCACAGATCTCTGCAAAGATTAAACCAAAAGTATCACATCTAAAAGAGAGAACATTTTATAATGATAATTTTTCAATGCAATGACACATTTGCAGATTCTTCTTCAAGCTGACTATTTTTAATGTAAGGAATATTTACCCATCAAATGCGACAGGAAACAGAGTTTTAAAAATCCACAACTGATAATAGTATAGAACTTTGCCAAGAATGTCCTGGACTTGGTCCATCTTGTCTTCTGCTATTTAGTTTCCACTCTTCAAAACTGAGTTTAATTAACTTAATTTTAAAACAGCATTATACAGGTTTATTTGATTTCCTGCCTTTCTCTCTTGGCAAAAAAAAATTAAAAATGAACCAGCATTGATAAAGAGAGTATGTATATATAGTTGAAAAGAAAGCAGTACATCTGTCTCACTATATCACAATGGAATAATGCATGGCAGGCGGAAGAGTGGCCAATAAATAAAATATTAATTTGGACACAATGAAAAATGAGATAATAGTGAAGAAGGCAGCAATTTTACATAAATGAGTGTATTTCCCTAAACCCTCTTAAGGGATTTTAATCCCTCTTAGGGGATTCTGAGGAGAGGAAAGTGTTGAAGAATTTATTATTAAAGAGATATTTTTTATTTACACATCAGGAAGGGAGAAACCTTATAGATGGCAACAGGGCCGGCTCTGGCTTTTTGGCTGCCCCAAGCAAAAAAAAAAAAACACCCCGGCGCGGCCAGAGCCAGGGTGCAAGGGGACTCCCTGCGCTGCAGATGTGCCCCAACTAGCGGGGGGAGGGAGAGAGAGTGGGGGGGGAGAGAGAGAAGGGGGCGGCCACCTGGCCACACCGCCTGCTGGGAGGGCTCTGCGCCGCTCCGGTCGGCTGGGAGGGAAGGACGCAGGCTGCCCTGCCGGGGTTGCTGCAGGGCGTTCCTGTCCTCCATGCCATCGCCCCCTACAGGGCAGCCGGAGCGGAACACCACCAAAAAAAAAAAAAAAGCGGCCGTGCCGCCCTAGGATTGGGCGGAATGCCACCTCCTACAAGCTGCCGCCCCAAGCACCAGCTTGCTTGGCTGGTGCCTGGAGCCGGCCCTGGATGGCAAAAACCATTCAGGACCAGAAAACAAGAGGACTCAATCAATAACTAGGGTGAGATCTTCAATCAACATAGCTCCATTGTCTTCAGTATATTTACACCAGCTGATTATCTAGCCCCTAGTATATTGGTTTTAGTGGCAGGTGCTTACAAGATTAGAGGTCTTTAAAAATGTTCACCTTGCAAACCAGCCTGCAAACAAGTGATGGGGAAGTTAAGTAGATATTAGATTTTTATCTGCTTTTAAGAGGATCCTGTTCTGTAAATACAAAATTACTCAAGACAAAATGGTTGTAAGATAAACAATGCAGATTATCTGATTAGATAGCTCAAGTGATCCCATTAAAGCCTATAGCCAAGCATAGAGAAAAGAAGCTTTAATGGGTTTAACACAACATTAGAAGCAGAAGGTTCAATCCTGCAAGATGATCAACACCTTCAACTCCTATTAAAGGCAGCAAATTGAGAAAGCTTAGCAACTAGCAGGAAGATTGATTCCAGAAGGCAAAATTCTGCTCTCAGGTCTACTCAGCACCCTAAACTCAGATTTCATGCTCCCCACCTGCAGTCTTCAGTGGGAGTGTTGTGCATATAGGCAGATGAAAATATCAAAGGCTACGTATATGCTGTGAGCTAAGGGTTTGATTCCCCTCCTTATGTACACATATGCGTGCTAGTTCTCATCAAACTAGTGTGAGTATAATTAGCCATGTAGCCATGGTAGCATGGGTAGCAGCAGTTTCAAGCACATCTGTACTCAACACAGCGCAGTTGTGTCTCCTCTGCCAGTAGCCATCCTGCTACGGCTACACTGCTATTTATACTCAGGCTAGCTTGATGAAAGCTAGCGTGAGTATGCGTATGCAAGCAATGGAATCACACCCCTAGCTCATATTGTAGACATAGTCAAAGCT
This sequence comes from Malaclemys terrapin pileata, assembly GCF_027887155.1. NCBI lineage: Eukaryota > Metazoa > Chordata > Testudines > Emydidae > Malaclemys > Malaclemys terrapin. The sequence continues at coordinate 243,720,352 of NC_071506.1, read as the reverse complement.
GAGGTCTGCTTGCTATTTTAGGTATTTCCAGGGCACAGTCACATCTAATACCTGCTAGGAGAATTTTGCCTTTACTAATGGATTCAACCTCAACACTACAGGCAGATGCACTCAGGGCTGGTCTACACTAGCCCTTTACAGAGCTGCGACATTCTCGCTCAAGGGTGAAAAAACACACTTGAGTGCAGCAAGTTTCAGCACTGTAAAGCACCAGTGTAGACAGTGCACCAGTGCTGGGAGCCGCACTCTGAGCACTGGTAGCTACTCCCCTCATGGAGGTGGGTTTTTTAGAGCTCTCTCCCAGTGCTGCACCGTGACTACACAGCCACGTTAAAGTGCTGCCGAGGCAGTTAAAAGAATTGCATATGAAGGAAACACACAAGCCCAGACCCTCAAAGGTAGTTAGGCACCCAAATACTTTTGAGGATCTGGGCCATCGTGGCAGAAACAATGATTGATAGCAACTGTGTGGAGGTCTAAATTGTCTTGCTTATATTGCTTGGGGCCAGGCTGTTCTAATCTTACCCAAGGAAATGGCATAGAAATTCTACTGCTCTACATTGCACCTGTCTGGCCATGGCCCCAAGGGCCCATTCAGCAGTTGGTGATCACTGGAGTAATACCCGGCCCCACACGTGAACCTCATTACATTCTTGAGTTTTAGCACCAAAGGAGCAGAGACGTGACGTGGGGCAGAGACAGCTCTACTGATAAATGTGAAAACATAACTCCTGAAAAGTGATGACCAACAGCTAATCTTGGTGACCAAAAAGGGAAAGAATAAGAGAATCAAGCTTATCTTGATTTTTAACTCATTCACCTGTAAAGGTAAAATGTGATACAAGAAAATTGAGAGTAAGAATGTACAGCATGAGGGAACAACAGTTAAAATTCTATTATTTACCCCTACCTTCTGAACACATTTATGCAGTGATGCTGCATTGTCAAAACTGGGGTTTATATGAAACCAGATAAATATGCATGGCTTTTTCTTTTCTGGTCATCAGATAAAACATAAGTTATAGCAAATAGCAGATCAGCTTGTTTTTAGACTATTAGGAGAGGAAATATACTCCCCAACTGAAATATAAATGCCAAGTTTTAGCAAAGAATGAATTTTACTAACAAGTAATAAACTCCAGAAAGAGGCAAATCAGCCCCCTCTCTATTTGATTTAAGATTATGTGTCTGGTGGCTGCTGATCATAATCTAAAATTTTCTTTTAATTGGTCCATTTATGCTTAGTTGTATTTTAACTTTATCTTTTGGGTTTTTTTTTTTTACAAGAAGTGTTTGCTGTTTAATGGTGTTTATTTTTTGTTCACATTTTGTTTAGCTAATCATCTGCAGTAGTCCATGCACCACTGAGACGTGCCTTTGCTTAGCTGCAGCAAATGGAGAAAAAAATATGTAACCCCCCCCTCCTGTTCACTGGCCCAGTATGAGGTTGTTCAAGATAGGGGAAGCTGCTTTGGAACTTTTTACAGAACTTTGGGAAACTGGGCCTGAGTCGCTTCTGTGTGCTCTGCGTTGTGTCAGTGTGTGTTCACCTCAGAACAGACCCACTGGGAACAAGGTTTTATTCTCTAAAGAACATGGAACAGGATTACAGTCCAGCAGCCTCCTCCCTGCTTGCCTGCTACGTGCTCCCAGCTCAGTCGGTGCTGAGACCTCCTGCTGGGGGGTGGGGGGAGCGCAGAGGGTACATCCTGGCAGGAACCAGGAAGTTCTCCCAACATGCCACAGTTTGTAGTCCACAACTTGTTGTTCCCAGAGCTGCTGTTGAAGCACACTGGACCTTGGACTACACTCTACCCACAATTATTGAAAGGGTGACCTTGTCTCTTTCCTTAGTCAAAAAGCTCGGGATGAATATCGCATGCCACCCCTTTTTTCAATGTTTCCAAGAGCTTCTTGCTGCATGTCACCCCACAGCAGTACTGGCCAAACCCCTGTCTCTGCTCCTCTTGCATCAGGCAGCCCACTCTTCCAAATCAAGCCGGACAGGTGCCCTTTGCTGTCTTGTTGAGTGCCAAGGAGCTGGTGAACTATCTCTGGGCACCTCTCCAATCTGGTCCCTCTCTGTCTGCCCTTCTCTAATCCAATTAGGTTCGTTCAGACTCTCCTCCATGATCCCCATGGTCTGGTCAGGCTCCTCCAGGTCAGAATATTGAGGATCTGAGTCAAAATGGTCTGGGTCTGGCAGCCTCTGCAAGACAGTACACCCCTTCCAGACATGCGTGGGTGGGTAGGGGAAGGTAGTAGGGGGGACATACATTTCTCCCCCTAGTGCAACTGAGTCAGCGTGGAGGGGAAAGTAGACTGTGTGCAGTATAGAGCTGATGCAGATTACTTCCCACCCTAGAGCAAGTGTCAGGAACCGTACTGAGATTCTCTGGGACACAAGCTGATTCTTGGTCAATTTCTAGAGCAGCACAGCTACGCACTGTCCCTTACTAAGGGCTTGTGGCTAAGCCATAATTTAGACTCGTATGATTCAAACCTGAACTACGTTAAGGCAGATTCTTTCAGAGACCATGTAACTGACACTCTGAACAAAGATAACCTATCTCTTGCCCTTTGATATAGGGATACAACCAAGTTGAATTCAATCAATCTTTTTTACAGTAAGCTGTAATTCATCACGCTCCAGCACTATGTGGAGCAGCCCTTGTCTACAGAGGTGAGAGGATGCCTGTTTGGCCATTCTGACACTAAAATTCTTCTCTAAAGAAGGTGATGATATTTTTAAATAAACTGATTTCTGTATTTATTCAAGAAATCATGAAAGTGATTTTTTTTAAAAGAATGAGTACAAGACTACTTAAAATCAGTGATGTACTTTTTTTCTGTTATTATTTATCTGTATTGCAGTAGTGCCTAGAGGTCCCAGGCTGGATCGAGGTCCTGCAATGCTGGGGGCTGTACAAACCCGTAGTAAATGTAGTAAGAGACATTGTCTTGCCTTCCTTTTCTTGCTGGAATAATTAATTCCATCAGTGACAAAAGGCAAGATTCTCATAAATTTATAGGGTCAGTGCTATCTTACTCCTTGAAAAACCGCATTCATTTAAACAAAATCCCCAGTGATTTCCAGAGCTTTCATATACAATTGTTTTTTTGCATGGATGGTTGGATAAGTGTGATACTGATAACAGGTGCATGTCCCGTGACGGTCTGGAACCTTATGCTTGTAAGTGCTGCATAGTGATGGTAAACCGGTAAAGCTAGGTGTGTTTGAGATAGAGGTGTGAGAAATATTTATAGGGAAATGCCAAACAACTCAAAAATTGTGTCCAGAAATAAAAAGAGGCTTAACGATAGCTAGCCTTAAAGCCATATTTTGGCACCTAAGTGCCTGCTCACCCAAAAGCTCCTACTGAACTCAGCAGGAGCTGCTAGAGGTTTAGCACTTTTTAAAACCAGGCCATGTTGTTAAGAAGCTAACTTTAGGCATCCATTTTTGAAAACCTTAATAACAGGTTAAAAAAATGGACTTTGTTATTCCCTCTCCAGAGATATGCTAATCTCAGAGTGTCCAAGAGTGCATTGCAACAAATGGCAAGGGAATGTGCTCAGTCAGACTGGCTTGATCCATGCGAGAAGATACAAACATCCTTGAGAACAGAACTCTAAGAGGGATGTCTGATGGAATCATGAAAGCAGTAGGTCCTTCAGCAAAGAGGACCACCCCATGTAAATCTCTTACTAGAGACATCATTGACAGAAACAAACAACATTATCACAAGCTCTATTAACAAGAAATCTCTTTCTGAGGCAGCGCTAACTGTGATCCTGAGGCACCAGACTATCAAAGACCTCAATATAGAATTATTTACAAATGATCTTAAAAATGCAATCACTTGTCTAGCACCAGGAAAGTCAACAGGGAAGGAAAGCATTCTTGCTGAAGTGTTGCAACAAGGAGAGGTTATGCTTAAACATCTCCACAATGTCTTGCTTGCCTTCTGGAGGGAAGGAGGAGTACCACAAGACATGAAGGATGCCAACATCGTAACATTGTATAAAAACAAAGGCGATTGGAGTGATTGCAACAACTGCAGAGGAATCTCTCCTCGGTGTTGCTGGCTAGGCTTTCACATGCATCATTCTCAAAAGACTGCAAGTTCTTGCTGAACATGTATACCCAGAAAGTCAGTGCAGCTTCCATTCCAGTAGATCAATTATCAACATGGTCTTCGCACTTATGGCAACTGCAAGAAAAGTGTCAAGGAAACAGGAAAAACCTCTTTATGTGGCCTTCATAATCTTACAAAGGCTTTTAGATCTGGTCAGCAGAAAGGGCCTTTTCCAGTTGCTAGAGAGAATTGGTCATCCCCGCAACCCCCAAGTTCTCCTCAGTCTGATTTGATCCTTCCATGATGACAAGTCAGCTACACTCCAGAATGATGGTGATCAGTCTGACAGCTTTGAAATCCATACTTGTGTTATACAGTGTTTTAGCACCAATACTCTTCAGTATATTCTTCTTTGTGCTGCTTCATCATGCTTTTCTCATCCAGTACCAAGGTTGTATATCTCCAAAATCAGATGGAAAACTTTTCAAAATTGCATATCTATGAGCAAAAAGTAAAAGCAACTACTTGCTGATAAGAGAACTTGTTTTTGACAATGACACGGTGCTCATTGCACACAATAAAGAGGAGTTTCTGCAATTTTCCAATAGCTTTGTTCTAGCTTGTGATCAATTTACATTAACAATCAGTCAAAAGAAGTCCATGATTTCAGTAGAAGGTGTGTTGACTGTACCAATATTTTTAATAGCTAGCACCATGCTAGAAGTTGTGCTCAAATTCTGCTATCTATGAGCAATGGTGTAAAACAAACTTGTCATCTAGAAATAAGTTAATTCTCTCATCAGAAAGGCAGCTACCAGTTTGACCAACTGACCAAGTGCCTTTAGGATAACAGGAAACTAACATTGAACACCAACAAGTGGGTCTACCAGATGTGCATTCTGAGCATGTTGCTGTATGGTGGCAAGACTGGACCACCTATAGCAGGCATAAGAGAAAGCTAAACACCTTCCACACTCATTGGCTTTACCGTATTTTAAATATGAATTGGGGATCAAAGTTCCTGATACCAAAAGCAAAACTGAGAAAGCAAAATTGCCAGGTCTAATCAGACATCTCCATTGGCCTGGTCATCTACACTGAATAGACAATGGATATATTGCAAAGGATCTTCTGTACAGACAATTTGTGGATGCTGCAAGGTCATTGGGCTGACCTAGGCTCAGGTTCAACAATGTTTGCAAGAGGGATCTGAACACATTCAACATCAACCCGACAAGCTGGGAAGATGCAGCTAGCAATAGGTCACACTGGAAAGCTTAATTGTGCCAGGAAGTCAAAGAGGCTGAAGAGTGGAAAGTGAAGAGAACAAAGAGAAAATGCACAAGGCCTCAAGCGCTAGTAGCATGCAGGCTTCATCTCTGACCCTGCCCCAAAGACTGTTGCTCAAGAATTTGACTTTTTAGATACTTGCAGTGCTTCAGCATGATACACAGTAATTGAACTGCTTTGGTGCTTACACCATCGTCTTTCGAGATGGACTATAGATACCTAAACATTAGCTTCTTTCCGAGAAAGGTTTTGCTAAGTATATTGAGTGAAAATGATATGGGCTGTCAACTAATTGCAGTTAACTCATGCCATTAACTCAAAAAAATTTATTGTGGTTAATATCACTGTTAAACAATACAATACCAATTAATTTATTAAATATTTTGGGTGTTTTTCTACATTTTCAAATATATTGATTTCAATTATAACACAGAATACAAAGTGTACAGTGCTCACTTTATATTATTTTTTATTACAAATACTTGCACTATAAAAGTGATAAAAGAAATGGTATTTTTCAATTCACCTCATAGAAGTACTGTAGTGCAATCTCTTTATGAGGAAAAATGCAACTTACAAATGCAGGTTTTTTTGTTACATAACTGCACTCAAAAACAAAACAATGTAAAACTTTAGAGCCTACAAGTCCTACTTCTTGTTCAGCCAATTGCTAAGAAAAACAAGTTTGTTTACAGGAGATAATGCTGCCCACTTCTTAATTACAGTGTAATCTGAATGTGAGAACAGGCGTTCTCATGGCACTGTTATAGCTGGCGTCACAAGATATTTATGTGCCAGATGCGCTAAAGATTCATATGCCTCTTCATGCTTCAATCATCATTCCGGAGGACATGCTTCCATGCTGATGATGCTTGTTTAAAAAAAAATGCATTAATTAAATTTGTGACTGAACTCCTTGGGGAAGAATTGTATGTCTCCTGCTCCATGGTTTTACCTGCATTCTGCCATATATTTCATGTTATAGCAGTCTTGGATGATGACCCAGCACATGTTGTTCATTTTAAGAACATTTTCACTGCAAATTTGACAAAATGCAAAGAAGATACCAATGTGAAATTTCTAAAGATAGCTACAGCACTCGACCCAAGATTTACGAATCTGAAGTGCTTTGCAAAATCTGAGAAGGACGGGGTGTGGATCATGCTTTCAGAAGACTTCAAAGAGCAACACTCTGATGCGGAAACTACAGAACCCAAACCACCGAAAAAGAAAATCAACCTTCTGCTGGTGGCATCTGACTCAGATGATGAAAATGAAAATGCATCGGTCTGCACTGCTTTGGATTGTTATCGAGCAGAACCTGTCATCAGCATGGACACATGTCCTCTGGAATGGTGATTGAAGCATCAAGGGATATATGAATCTTTAGCACATCCGGCATGTAAATATCTTGTGACGCCAACTACAACAGTGCCATGCAAATGCCTGTTCTCACTTTCAGGTGACATTGTAAACAAGAAGCGAGCAGCATTATCTCCTGCAAATGTGTCTGAGCAATTGGCTGAACAAAAAGTAGGACTGATTGGACTTGTAGGCCCTAACGTTTTACATTGTTTTATTTTTGAATGCAGAGGGTTTTTGTACATAAATCTACCTTTGTAAGTTCAACTTTCATAATAAAGAGACTGCACAACAGTACTTGTATTAGGTGAATTGAAAAAAACTATTTATTTTGTTTTTTATAGCGCAAATATTTGTAATAAAAAATAAATATAAAGAGAGCAATGTACACTTTGTATTCTGTGTTGTAATTGAAATCAATATATTTGAAAATGTAGAAAACATCAAAAAATATTTAAATAAATGGGAGTCTATTATTGCTTAACAGCACAATTAATTTTTTTATCACACGATTAATCATGATTAATTTTTTAATCACTTGACAGCCCTAAATATGACCCAATTTTGCAAGGAAACATCTTCATCTTAAAAACATTGAAGAAATCACTTCCCCCTTCCCCCCCCCCACTCTTTTCAATAGGAAAATAGTCAGTTTATAAAAAATTCACATTAAGAAGAGCGGCGAGTGAAATCATGCAATATAAAGCTGCACACGTTTTCAAATGAGATTTGAAACAGGGACACAGCCTTTGGATTTCACACAGTTTTAGTTAGAGGGTAGAAGTGACTTTTATCGTCAAAGAGACAAAATGAGTAACCAACGTTATTTGACAAACTTCTATTGGTGGAAGAGACAAGCTGTAGAGCTGCATGGAGTTCTCCTTCAGGCCTGGGACCACCAGAGCTGCAACACTTATCACACTAATTAATAAAAATGTAACAATGGCAACTTTCTCCTTGTGTATATAGGAATAAACCAACTGAATGGCTTTGCAGGGGGGCTTGTTTCAGTGTACTCTGTGAAGCACAATAGACACTGGTATGTAGTGAACCAGATAACCTCTAGATATATTGTACTGAATCTCTCACACACAAAGAAAAGCCAAAAAATAAATCACAGCTCTTATTTTTAGTTTCATCTTACACATTGTTTCTTTATAAAAAAGACCCTTACCACACACCAGTCATAAAGCAGCATCTAGGGATATGTTAGTTTGCTCTGAAGTGATGAATGGCTATTTCATAGGAAGGCTGGTTTGAGGTCCAGCAATCAATATAACAAGCACTAAGGTATGGTTCAGACAGCCACTCTGGCTCTTATCAGAGCTCGCAGACTATGATAACACAAAAACAATGATATCAGAGTAATAGCTGGCTGCCTCATCTTTCTTTAGTAGTGAATGCTGTCCTTCATCAGTGTCTCCACCTCATCAAGTGGTCATTTTAAGACTATGGTGGTAAGTACTCATCTTGTCTTTTACTTAAAGTGTACTGCAACAATTTTTTCTTAAAAGGATTTGCAGGAACAGAGCAAGAGGGATAAACTGTAGAACCCAATCTACTGAAATTGCTTCGAAATGGTTTAATACTACAGTGGCATCAAAGAAGTGGACTTTAAAATATTTCCTCCTGAGAACAAAGGAAAAAAATAGATGTAGCCAGAAGCCAAGGATAAACATAAGTGTTTTTTCAGTTTCCCCACCTTTCAAACAGGGATAACACTGCTCCCCTACCTTTGTAAAGTGCTTGGAGATCTACAGCTGGAAAAGTATTTATAAAAAGTATATTGTTATTATTAAGTATATTCTAAAAAGTGAAAGGCAACTGATGCTGTAAAACAAAAATATCTTCATAATAGAAAATTACACACAGCACTAAGAGAAGGACAAAAATCTAACTCAAAATAATGAAGGATTGTTCATTTTCCCCCTCTAGAGTTTCAGCATTCATGCAGCACAACCCTATTCCGTCCCCACACACAATCACTGACAGTTTTCCCCTTCCCACAGTTGCTTCCATCCTCTCCACAAAATCCCTGAAGCTTCCCCGGTCCAAATGTAGCTTCTCTACTTTGGCCAGCGGCCTGACCAGACAGCTCACTGCCCCGCCACAAAGTCACCATTAGAAGTCATGAGCCTGGTTTTGCCTTGATCGGTGCGTTCTGTGTTTATTTAATATGATGAATGTGAAGATTCTGTTCTATTTTCTGGTTCACCTTTCGCACTTGAACAATAGCCCTTGGTTTGTTTGTTCTGGAGAAACTGCTTATTTACAGATGGGGACACGCACCAGTAGAACAGTGCTTAGCAAAATGTGAGTCTAGGGCTATACTTATAAAGCTTCAGCTCATGCCAGGGATGTGGGTCTGGAGGAACCCACATGGTAGCAGGCCCAGAGGCATTCTGGTTGAGGAAGAAAACTCTGGTTGAGGGGGTGTAATCTCCCCTGTACCTCTCAGCTCTGCCAGTCAGTACACAATAGAAGTGGGGTTGTGAGCCTGTCCTCACACTGCCCTACCCCCTTTATTTACCCTAGTGGCAGAGCTAGACTCACACAGTCTTTGTGCTCTTTAGTAGACTTGCAGCATGCTCCTGTACAAGGCTGCCAGAGATGGGCCTAAGGCTCCTTGCATCCTCCCTCCTTCTACAGGGCCACCCAGCCAACAGGGTAGGGCTGACAGCAAAGCAAAGGTCCTGTCATGCTGCTGCACTGCACCACCAACACAGGTACATGGAGACTCATGTTGGGATCTCTGAATAGTCAGCGAATCTATGGGCAGCACTTGCAGAAGTGATTCCCTGTCCTCTTCTACCTGCCAGGTGGATCTGGCTGCAGATCTAGATATGTCATTGTGTTTCAGATCCACACATCCCAGCACATGGTAACAAACAGCCTGACTTTGGATTAGCTATCTTAAATATGTTTTTGTTACCTGGTGCCTTTTTGTGATCCCAAACAGACTGTTCTCTTTAGTTACCTCCTGTCAGGAATCAGAGCCTGCAGCAGAGCGAGGGCAGCCTCATCAGTGTAACTGGCCTGCAGCAGCTGCCTATTTAGCCACGCCACCTGACTGGCTGCAGAGGCCAACCGGCTAGCTCTGAAGCCAGCAGCAGCTCACTGGCTTCTCAACACTCCTGCCCACTATTTCGCCTGCTACCTTGTTCCTGCTGCTCCTGCCTTGCCTCTGTCCTGCCCCCGCCTTGAACCCCTTCTTGTCTGCTACCCTGCTCACTCCAATTCCTGGCTTCTGGTTTTGACCTTTGGCTCTGGCTCCTGACTACAGATTCCAGTTCAACCCTGGGCTGTGGTACCCAGTTTCTGCCTTCCGGTTTGACCCTTGGCTTTGGCTCCAGACAACTGATTACAGCTCTAACCCCAGCCACTAGGCCTGTTGCCCACTCTGGCCATAAGGCTAGACTACCCTCATCCCAGTCAGCTGACACCTCCCTTCCCTAGGTGTAGAGAGATTATATCATTTTTCTTGACACAAATAGACTCTGTGGCGCAGTTATATGTGTGATTAAATAACAGGGTTTGAAATAGTCCAGTACCAGGTGTAGTTATGGATCATGATACTAAATAGAAGGCCCAACCTAGCCAAATACCAAAACAGGCAAATATCACAGACTAGTGCAAGGTTGTCCATTGAAACCATATCATTGATACATAACACTTTTGTCCAATAGGACACACAACAACAGCATAACTAGTCTGCTTTCGTCAAACAAAAATAGAATTTATCCTATGGCTATTCCTATCACGTTTCGTAAACAAATATACAGGGTTTGTATTACCATCAAACATTGCCCAAAAGGATAAATCTGTGACTCCATAAACATAAACTAATGGTCACCGAAGGGCACTTCAGAACTATATAAGCCACATACCCAATCATAAAGGTAACAGGAAATTCCTATTTTTGATGATGTTGTCATGTAAATTTAGACACTGGTAAAGCAGGTGCCAGCTCTTGCCAAGGCTGTAGGTGTCTGTTGAGCACTGACGAATTCATAGCTGGAAACCAGAGCAGCTCACTTCTATGTTAGTATTGTTCAAGAGAGATGTTAGACTTGTAAGGATGTGTTTAGTCTCTATAAAATGCTTGGAAATTGAGGCATGCATTAATCTCACTTGTAATGTCTATTCCATGCTACAAGGTAAAATACCAATTTGTTTCATAATTGTAAAAATGCCTGCTCTGAATTTGTGAACTCAGATGGGAAGAGCTGGCTCTCCCCAGCCATCCAGGAGGTCTAGCAAAATTAATTGGGCCATTATAGGACTAAAGTTTTGTTAATTGCCCCATGGACCCATAGAGAAGTAGGTGTAGAAGGCCTTGTCCCATCAGTTTGAATGCTGGAGAAGGGAAATCAAAATGGCTAATGTGTAGATTTTTCATCTCTTTGCTGTTTGGACTCCTACAAGGGCTGGAGCTAAGAAACAGAAAGCAGAGATACCCAAGGTCAACCTGTTTTAAGCCCTAAAAAGACATTCAATGCTGACAGATTACTACATCTCTATCACCTGTTCGGATCACAGACAAACTCATTTGTGTATATATGCTTTCTTGCTTGCACCTGTAAATAACTCTCATATTTCTTTTTCCTAGTTAATAAACCTTTAGTTTATTGCAGGAGTAGCTACAGGCAGTGTCTTTGGTGTGACATCTAAGGCACAAATTGATCTGGGATAAGTGACTGGTCTTTTGGGACTGGAAGCAACCAGAATATTTTGTGATTTTTGTTGTAAGTGACCATTTATCACTGAGTCCAGCTTGCCTGGGTGGCAAGATAGGCTGGAGAGCCCAAGGGGACTGTCTGTGGCTCCCTGGTAAGACTGTTACAGTGATCTAGGAATTCACATTTGTTACTGGGTTGGTGAAATCTAATCTAAGTTTGTAGTATCTGCCCTGAGGTTGGCGCACTCGGTGGTGAGCTACTCCAGACAGCGTGACATAAGTATTCCCCACACATGCTGTCAGACAATGGTTCACAGACCAACAAGCTCAGTCAGCACTGCAATGAAGCATAAATATGTCATTGATGATCCACTAATTTTCATCTGTGTCGCTGGATGTTGTCTATATTGAAAGGTGACTCTTCAGACTTAGAGTCCTGATGTGAAGAACTTTGGTATTTTGTATTGTAGTTCAGAACGAGACATGTAGAAGCTCAAGTGAATATTTTACAAGCTGCCAACCCAATTTTGTGGGACCTTGGATGATATCTAACTACCCTCCAGGGAGTGTCTTCAATTAGTTTGCTCTACTTGATTGCTAAAGTTTAACATATGGTAAATCTATATGAGTCTCCACACCCGTAACTATCAAACTGCCTGTTTTCTTGCTAGCTGCAGAGGCTGTTAAAATCTTTTGCACAGGACAATTTTCACAAATTAAAAGACAATAGAATTTGTATAGGGCTGCTAAAGTAAATCCTGCTTTGGCCAGGCCATGCTACCTGTTTGAGATCCATTGAGGCAATGTGGCTAAACTGCACAAGTTCCAGCAATCTCCATCTGTATCACAGAGGCATCTGAGAAACCACTTTTTACATTTCTAGTGAGAGATGTCGATTTATTTGCTGCTTAGAGTGTCTCACATCTGCCCATAAATCCCACGTTCTCACGGAAGGATAGAGCCAGTTAGGACAGTGCAATAGAAACAGTGCCTTAGACAGTGTACTTCAAGTAAATATTCTGTACTTATGGGGAAAGTCAACTAAACTGCAACTAAGGATCTGCTGCTGTTTCTAGTTGCACAAACTGCAGTTTCTCAATTTCCAAGATTTTAAAGGTTCCTTTCTCTTGATCCACTGCACTTCCGCTGAAATGAACTGTTCATTTATGGCAATATTTTGCATGGCAGATTTCTAATACTATGTTCTTCTTGGGCTGGATCCAAAGCCTGTTGAAGTCAATGAAAGTGGCACCTATATATGGGAAAGGGAGCAGAATAGCAGATCTAAAGAGTGCATTTTGCGTTCAAATTTTATCCAGGTTCAGAAATAGTTGCCTCACTTGGTACTTGTAAAATTGCCTTGAATAGCCTGAGAGGTAGAATTAAATATTTAACATTCTTACACTTATTGTAGCTTTTTTAAAAAAACTAACACCAAAACTATTACTTCTTTACTCCTTGGTTGGCAGCAACAAAGCAAATGAATTAAGTGGGAGGGTGGAAAGCAATTCAGTAAAATGAGAAAGGTTTTAATCTTCTCAAATTGATTCTTTGATGTGGATAATTTTCAGGAGTGGGACCTTTTGTAGAGTAAAGGATCATGTGAAGTTTTATCCTTAGAGTAATCAAGCTTCGGTGAATCTTTTGAAGGAGAGAAAGTGTTAATAACAGCAAAGAGTGCAAAGCTGTTAGATCTGGAGGGCCAAGGTCTCCAGTGTATTGAAATAAGCAATGTGTGTCTGCAAATTGAAGCAAGGTAAAGGCAAACATTCCTAATGTACATTTCTTTAAGAGAAGATAAAGAGCATTGAATCAATAAATCACTGAAAAGATTGTTATTTTGTACAAGCTGAAGGTCGGCGCAGGTCATTCCCACTAACGCAAACAGATCTTGTTAATTTAATCCAACAGATTTGGCAGAGAAACTAAACAGGAATTTAATCAGCAGCAGAAGGTGGTGAACATTTCTGAAAATTGAACGATCATTGTACCAGACAGTAAACATCATTATACCGGGGTGGGAAAAGGAAAGGAAAAGTATCCCCCCTTTCATGCTCTTCATTAACTTAATCAAGCTCATAATAAATGATTAAAAACAAACTGTCTCCAGAAAAACACAAAACAATACATACAGGAGCAGCAAGGCAATAAATTAGGGCAACATTTATGCCAGCACTAAAATGCTCTCTTTACTATCCATTTCTTTTCTATTTTGCAGTTCTTTCCTTAAATTTGTCTCGCTGCAAAATGTAGGATCAGATGCATGATGTAATATTGCTATAACCCATGCTAGAAAGACATCAATTCGTTTTTTAACTTTTCTCAAGCCACAAAAAAAGGTGACAAATCAGACGCTTCCAGATGCTGACTAGCAAGTCAATGCCTTGATTGCTACAGCAATTGCCCCAGAAGGAAGTCTGGGATTTGAAGGGAAAGTGGTTGTTCAACACACTAGCTTTTTTGTTTTGGTTTGTTTATTTACAACACTGAAACTGCCACAAACCAACAGTGTTCTCATAATCTCTATCCCCGAAATGCTACTCCACAGACACTTCTACATTTTTTTCTTTCCTGTCCCACAAACTGAGTGAGGTATATTAAAAATTGCCAGTTTGTTGTGACATCATTTGTCAGAGAGATGAAATTTGAGACTTTTATTGTAGATGTAGGGAAAAAGACATATGGAACAATGTTCAACTCGCGTATTCTAGAAAGAGTTAAAGTCCAACTGTTCAGCATCTCCCATGTATATTTTTGATGGCAGATCCTCTCTGTGGTGAGAGATTAAATTATCTATCCATTAAATGGCATTTCAGAAATTGCTGAATTTACATTTGATACTAACCCAGTTCCAAATTGCCTACAGTGCTTTGGTCAAAACATTAATCTGACACATTAGAAAACAGACTATTTTTAGTCTGTAGAAGCAGAGAGCCTACCCTTTGCTACATTAGCGGATCAGCACACATTTAGGTGGTTTTGTTGTAGTTATTATTTAGATGAAAGCACTACCTTATAATACTTTTCCTGAATCCTTCAATAAGGAGCTCAGGCACTAGCTGAAATCTTCAGATTTTCCCCTCAATTACAATAAAGAGTGAAATTAGTAAAAGAAACCAAAGAAGAACAGTGTCAAACGTGTTCACTTGCTTTTGTAGGGTGAACAATTACCATAAACTGCAAATGTACACATCTGGATTAATCCTACATTCCTTGAACTCACACACCCACTGACTAAAGATCAGCATGAGCAATGCAGTTCTATAGGTTGCAACTCAAGTGCTTTCCTAGTTCAAGTTTATATGTGTTTCCATGAAGAAATGGTTAAGCCAGAGCCGAAAGGAAAAGAAACATTCTGAAATTGTTATGGAATGGAGTAGAAAGAGTGTTATCACCACCATATGCATAATCTGTTTTTCCCCAAATACAGAACAGTAATATTTATTTAACACTTATGACTTTTCTGCATTATTATTGATAATTCTACCATTTCTATCTAGTAATGAACTAATATAATTATTATGATTCTTTTTTTCCTAATATATTTTAAAGACTCTTTACTCCTTAGCTCTGCTGACTATTGATTTATTCCCAATTATCATTCACATTTTTCTGATTAAATTCTTCCTCACAGCTGATTTGGCTCATAATGGTTTTCAGCTTTCAGCTTAAAGCACCAATTATATCCTGTTTATTACTGGTCCAGATTTTAGTCTATTTCCACATTATAAATATGATCATGTCATGATCACTTGTACCTAGTGCTTCATTTGTGCCAGGGCTTGCCAGGGCTGACTCCTGGCACCTCTGGGCTTGCCGTGAAAGTAGTTATGAAAGTAAAAAAATTGCTTGAGCCACAGCATCTAATTACTTGAACTCTTTCGTTACAAATTAAGCTCTGTTTGTAGCTAAGGTACCACTAACTTTTAGTTCTGTAAAGACAAGGTCTAATATAGAATTCCCACATGTTAGTTCCTAACTTTTTGAGTTAAGAAACTGTCATCAGTAACATTTAGAAATTCCCAGGATGTTTTAGTACTGGCAGTGGAGACCTCCAGCATATGTCACTCAAATTGAAGGAGGCATAAACATACGATGAAGCAATCAGTCAGAAGGCACAAAGGGGAAACGAGTACTAAAGAAAAACTGCCATTACCACTGAAGTGGTTTTGTTTTAATTAACATGCATTCATTAGAGAATATTTACATATACAACATATACCGTATTACATTTACACTACATTTGCATCGGTAGCCCTAGAAAATGGGGCTAGAGAGGAATGTACTTTGCAATATCAAGAGTTAAAACAAGCAATTTGATCATTCAAACTAAATCCCTGGTTAAATGAAAACACACACAATGGTGAACAAAGATACCGTTGACATTTGATCAAGCAGTATGTAGCTTGGAGGACTTCAGAGATGGTTTGTTCCTCACTACAAGAGAAATTAGTAACAAAGGCCTTGTCTAGATTAGAAACTTCAATTATTTGTGATTTAGTCCATTGTTTTGCCCTGATTGAATCACCAACAATGCAGTGCATCCTTGAATCAGCTTAAATTTTGCCCAGAATTTCTAACCTTATTTGAGGGGTTGAGCTGTCAGAGATTATAGTTGTCTTAACTTGTGAACCTCCTTCAGTTCACCAACTAAGATACCCATGCTCTCTCCCTAAAGACTATGGGCACTTCCTGGCTTCCAGCTCCACTTCTCCCAAGGCATCCCCATCTGGCAAATCTGTCCGAGAATCTGATTCTGATAAACCATGGGATTTGCAGCTATCAAAGAACCTGTGTTTCACCAGCTGCTGGGAGAATTAGAAGTGGCCAGGAACATTTCAAGGGGACCATGGGCAAAAGGGACATTACTGAAGATATTAGGTAACCCACATCTTTCCCCACTATACTACTCAACTACCAAACCATAGGTGATTCACTAGCTGAGAACATGGGATGGATATTAGTAGAGGCACGAGGTATTTCAGAGGATGACAGCTCTCAGAGTGGACAGCCCACCATTTGTACCAGTGGAATGCATCCACACTGACACTCAGTGGATTGATTGAGTCTTAGTAGTTACAGGTTCAATGATTGCCCCTATAAACTCTGGGACTAACTTGCAATCATTGCCTTCTGGACAATCAGTTGTTGCACTTCCTGTGTAGATAGATGCAAGGTGCATCTCAATGAATTGGGTGGAAACACTTTTTACCATAGTAACTTCTCCAATGTAGCTGTGACTTTAAATTTAAACTGGGGTTTTCCAAAGGAGTCTAAGGGAGTTACGGATCTAGTTTCCACTGCATTGGAAGTTGGGTATCTAATTCCCTTACACTCCATTGGAAAATCCCAGCCTTAATTCAGGGTTGTGAGTTCAATCCTTGAGGGGGCCACTTAGGGATCTGGGGCAAAATCAGTACTTGGTCCTGCTAGTGAAGGCAGGGGGCTGGACTCAGGGGTCCCTTCTAGTTCTATGAGATAGGTATGTCTCAATACTTTGCTATCATGCCTTTCATTTCCACTTTTACTGGAACAATAGCATGTGTACAAATGAAAAATACTTTAACAAATCTGCTGCCACCTAGAAGTTCATGGTAACTCATCACATTGTACTGCTCACAACGGCCAAGTGACAGCTGGAATAGAATTCACATTTTTCTAGTCCAAAATAAAAAGGCACTTCCAAACTGAGCTCCAAGAAAATCTCCCTTGAGTGTCATAAGTTTAAGGGTTATGAAACGCAGCTTAGCAGTCCAGTAAAGGGCAACAGTACACTTAAATATTAGCCAATTCAGTATAGAAGGTTATACACTGCCCTGTTTACTGACAAAAGTTTGTCATAGGGAAGAAAAATTAGAAAGCTCAAATTTCAGATAAATGATCATACATAGATAAAAAAAATTGAGATCAGTGAAGAAGATATTTACACAGTCACAGCTTTTCACAAATATTTTAAAAGTGAATGAGATTTCCTAAATTAGCTTTTTGTACCCTTTGAAAATACTTTATCCTTAAATTGTAATAATTCTGTCAAATGCATTAGTGTTAAATTAGCTCTGCTCTAGGCGACTGTCAAAAAAGGTTCACTTTATGGTAAATTAGGCTTCCATACACCCCCCAAAAATTGTATTTCTTTGTTCTTGAACTGAAATGTTACTAAAATGCCTTAAAGTTCAAAACACTTTTGGGTGATAAATACTTTATATCTGATGATCTGTGAGAAAATGGGAAGTTGCTTAAAAAAAGTGATATAAAACAAACCCAACAAATTTGGGGGGGTATTTTTTTATATTGCTGATCTGTCATTTCTAGAATATTTGAAAGGTTTCAACATTTTATTTCTTTGAATCTGGCTTAGTAATAAATAGACAATATTAATCATTTTTAATGCAGTTTTATCCTATATCCCTCTCTTATGGATTTTTTTCTCAAAAATACTCCTAAATTTCAACAAATTATAGATACATTTTAAAATTATAGATACATTATTGTACAAACATTTCCAGACTGCAGATAATATTAGTTACAACACACACACTACATTTTACATCTTTTGTCCATCTTTTTTAGCTTATTCTCAACTATTCCTTATTTTTACCCATTCTGGTTTGTTTAATAATTTAGTTTCAGTGCTCATGACAGTGAATTTAGTGCTGGGTGATTTTCTTTGGTTCTAGAGACCTCTAGAAAGTCACTAATAATGCCTGATCAAATGCCCATTGAAGTCAATAGGAGTTCACATTTCAGTGGAAATTATTAGTTTTAGTAGTCTTTGGGTCAGACTTATAGAGAACAGCCACAGCATGGGCAACAATAGCACAAACTGCCACTTGTCCACCAGCATGACTCAGTCCCAACCTGGAGAGACCCAGGGCCGGCTCCAAGTTTTTTGCCGCCCCAAGCAAAAAAATTTCCTCACGCCACCCACTCGTCCCGCCCCAACTCCGCCCCTTTCCCGCCCCATTCCAACCCTTTCCCCAAATCCCCAGCCCCACCTCCTCCCCCAAGCACACCGCATTTCTCCTCCTAGCCCTGGGAGGGAGGAGGGAGAAGCGGAGCGGTGGCACGCTTGGGGGAGGAGGCGGAAGTGAGCTGGGGGGGAGCGGTTCCTCTCCTCCCCCCAGGGTTACTTCCTGCGGCCCTCCCCGCGCCCCCCACTGCTACAGCTCACCTCCACTCAGGGCCGGCTCCCGGCTTTTTGCACCCCAAGCAAAAAAAAAAAAAAGGAGCTGGAGTGCCGCCCCTTGGAAAGTGCCGCCCCAAACACATGCTTAGAGTGCTGGTGCCTAGAGCTGGCCCCGGAGGGACCCCATTTTGAGATACTCTGTCTCTATTCAGTCCTGGGCCTTTTGTTTATTTTCTCAGAGCCAGCGATATAGCTGTGGTTTTTCCTGGTATGTCTCACAAGTGAGTTTCTTCTTACAAATGACATGGAATTTATTTTAGCTTTATTTCCTGAAATAAAGAAAAACTACTGAAATAAGAAAAATTACAGAAATAATGAATTAACATGAAAATGAGCTTCTTCCCCTGATTTCTACAAAAGGCTCCCGTCCTGCTCCCATTGCTATTTTGAGGGAGTTTCCCCACTTGAATTGGGGAAGGGAGGCACTCAAAATTATGCCAGGCCCCTTATAGTGCAGCTAAAAATACAATGACCATGTCCCAAATAGCTTACAATCCAATGTCAGACAAAAGAGAGCAAGCACAGCAGAAGACTATGCAACTACCCACTTAATGAATGTGCATACCCTGGAAAGACCCTTTTCTAAATATATTAACAGAGTATCACTTCTTGTGGATGTTATGGTAGATGTGAATCTTGAGGAGGGATTGGATTAAGGAGAGGGTGATGGAATGCTCTCCTAGAACTGGTCCTCTGGGGCAGTGGTTCTCAAACAGGGGTACATGTACCCCTGGGGGTATACAGAGGTCTTCTAGAGGATATATCAACTCATCTAGATATTTGCCTAGTTTTACAACAAGCTACATAAAAAACGCTAGCAAAGTCAATACAAACTAAAATTTCATACAATGACTTGTTTATACTGCTCTAATACTATACACTGAAATGCAAGCACAATATTTATATTTCAATTGGTTTATTTTATAATTATATGGTAAAAATGAGAAAGTAAGCAATTTTGCAGTAATAGTGTGCAGTGACACTTGTATTTTTACGTCTGGTTTTGTAAGCAAGTAGTTTTTAAGTGAGGTGAAACTTGGGAGTACACAAGACAAATCAGACTCCTGAAAGGGGTACAGTAGTCTGGAAAGGTTGAGAGCCACTACTCTGGGGAATTACCTCCTGCTCATTCCTATCCCTCTGGAGCACACACAAGATAAGAGTCAAAGATACTTTTTGTAAAGCCTGATCGGCCTCTGCCCTGCTGATTTTATGCCTGGGGCTGATCCTTTACACAGCACCTAAGGACTTTGGGACACAGCCATCTTTGCACCCCCAACTTGCACTGTATGCTCTTTGGCCATCACCAGGGATCTGGTCCTTTTTATGATCTTCTTTAGTCCCCTGCCAGCATAGTTCCTAATTTGGGAAAAGCAGGACATCATTGAATAATCAGAGTTGACCTTACTAGGGTAAATAAATATCAAATACCCAGCTGGAAATGCACCTGAGTACACAGCACAGCAAATGTATTGTTAATAGTTGGTTATACAACTGTACATACTGAACACCAGCTAACACTTACAGTGGACATTTTTCAAAGTACTCTAGTCAGTAGAAACACCTACTACTGTTTTGTTTTTGCCAGGATTTAAGGAGACCTAGACAGCACAGCTCATGCATCATCTGTGATCTAAAGAGCCACTGGAGCTACAGCATGCTCTCCTTGTCTAGTAGAATCCCCTATACGGGGTGAAAGTGAACCAGTACGAGCCAGTACTGCGTACCGCTAAGAACCTGCACCAGCCCAAATGCAGCCCATATTAAAGCGCTGCCACGGCAGTGCTTTAATGTCCCTGCCCCTTTTGCCTCCCCTGTCGTCGGCCCTGCCGGTAGGGTCTGTACCAGAGAGCCACCAACAGGGAGGCAAAAGGGGCAGGGACATTAAAGCGCTGCCGTGGCAACACTTTAAGGACGGTCCTTTGCCGCAGCAGGACTTTAACGTTGCTGTGCCCACCCCCATCGGTGGCCCTACCAGCATGGCCACCAATGGGTGGGGACACAGCAACGTTAAAGTGCTGCCACGGCAAAGGACCCTGCAGTGCTTTAATGTCTCTGCCCCTTTTGCCCCCCCCTCTCGGCCGCTGATGGGCGGGGGGGAGCAAAGGGAGCAGTTGCCCCAGGACCGGAGATTTAAAAGGCCCCATGGCTCTGGACGCCGCTACACAGTGTCCAGAGCCCGGGGCCCTTTAAATCACCACTGGAGCCCCAGGTGGTGCAGGCCAGGCAGCCTGGAAGGGCTGGCTGGGGGATGCTGACCATCTGAACTCAGCAATACTCAAATGGGATCCCAAATGCCCTACTAAAGACTTTGTCCTCTTCCAGATGTAACAAACAAGTGATCTGTGTGGGACATGTATGTTTTCAATTTTGCACTTATCGTTAATTCTTCTACCAAACACTAAATTATATTCAATCTCAAATTTGTACTGCCTGAATTAAACAGTGTATTATATTAACAAAAATATTTCAGCTGCTACTTGTGATCCCTTTGTGGTATAATTACTGTTTCCCTAAAGGGGAAATTAATTGATCCTGTTAACAGAAGTATTTAGAAACAAATATATTTAAAAGTTCATGCATTCAACGTTCCTAATAATTCCCACAGAAGTTGGAGACATTAAAATACAGGACTGGACTGAGAACTGGGCCCAGTTAATTTCAGGATTGCAATACCCTCCATCCCCTGGTTTTATCAATTTGAACTCAACACTGTGGTGACCATGAGCATATGTTCAGGTGAACCTGGACCTCAGGGTGGAGGCCTCACCTTGATGAAGCCAACACCATCAACAGTGGGACTCAACAGTGACTACACAGGTCTTGCAAAGTTCATGATTCTGTATCTCTACATGAGTTTCTGCAGTTAAGTTTCTGGGGTGGGTTTTTTTTTATTCAAACCCTTCCTCCACTCCCAACCCAAAGGCATCAGACACAAAACTAGACCTTAAATATGCCAGGTCTATCTATTTGCATTTTCAAGCTTTGGTACATGCTGTCGATAAGGAACATATTGTTAAAAGAGCAGTTCTCACTTGATTCGCCATAAATATGTTGTAAACAAGTATCTATATATACAGGTAGAGACATTACAATGCACACCTTCTTGAAATAATTTTAGCTCTTTTAATTGGAAGCAAGATTACTATAAGCCAGCTAAAAAGGGTAAGGAAGGCAGATGCCACCAAAAACACACATGGGTCATCTTGATTCCAGTTAAAACGTGTAAAATTGCTTGAAAAAGGGTGCACGATATGGCATTCATACCTGATTGTCTATGCTTTATTAGCAGTGTTTGCATTACACTAATGCTTAAAAGATCCAATCAAGATTCAGGTGCTCTATAGACAAGTAAGAAAAAGACAATCTATGCCCTAGAAAACTCACCGTCCTGGTTTGTCTCAAGCTGAAACAGAATGACAAAACAAATAAACAGATGAGGTAACAGTGTTTTATGTGTTTTATACAATTAATTGTATTTTCAGCTTGCCACATGCCTAGCCAGCTTTCATCACACTGGTGATGTGCTTCAGCCACAAACTAGATCTCAGAATGAGTGAGATGTTTAAAACTAGACTGGGTAAAAACTTTAACCTTTAACCAGTTGCTTTCAGTGTATTCAACACCCTGAAAAAAGAATGGACTGGCAATCTCTGTCCTGGATCTGGCAATTGGATCCATACGGGCAGATCCTTGCATGCCTGTAGTGTCCCACTGATTTCAGTTAGGCTGTGTTGGTACAAGATACACTTTAGTTAGTGAGCCTGATTGCAGGCTCAGAGCCTGTGTCTGGAAATAAATTAGAGATGGGACTGAGGCACATGGTTTGGATCTGCATCATATTTTCGAATTTGGGGGTGCTCAGATTCAGGTTTTTGCTTCTATTCCATCTCTGGAATGACTGTCTCCAATCCAGATGAGGAACAGAGGTGTGAAAGGACAGGGAGCAAAGGGAAGAGGGGGGAAATGAAGATATGAGAAGGAAACGGAGGGCAAACGAGAAAAGAGAGAAACCGCAGCAACAAAGATGACAGAAAAGCAGAGAAAATCTAAAAATAGAAAGATAGAAGATTGAGAGAAGGAATGAACAAGAAAAGAAGTAGAAGAAAAGAATGAAAGTAAATACATGGAGGAGGAAACCGAAGAGATGGAGAATGGAAAGGAAGTGTGGAAAACAATTGGTTGAGATCATGCAGAGAGCCATCCCCATACAGAGGCATAGCAGTGGAGCAGTGGACAGGCTCCCCCAGGGCAGGGCAGCCACACATTGCCCCTCACTCTGGGCTGTGTCTAAATGGCAAAATTTACCTTTAGGTAATTAAAGTACATTTACAGCTCAGTGTGCATTTGCCCTTCTCCTTTTGCTACTGGGTCCTTGGTCTTTGCTAGTACATTTGAGTGTATGCAAGGTCAGTGAAGTTCTCTCCTTTCTTTCTATAACCTTTCTTTGGTTTATAGTTGCTTTGCTGTACTGTTCCTTTGATGTTCTTAGATGTAAAAATCCCACAGTAACATTTTACATGTCAGGGCACCTTTTGCTAGTGCAGATACCTCTCGGTTACACCAGCTATGGAGAGACCGATTACTGTCTCCTTTTCACACAGTTTACTATTATATCCAATATTTAACAAAGCCCAGCATTCCTTGATAGACAGCTCTTCAGTTTCCTTTTAATTTAACAGGCAGTACTTCAAAGGAGTCCTTTGAACCAGAAAAGGTGGATACACCTAACCCTTTTGCATACCTAAAAGGAAGTCAATGCTATGCATTCACCATACAGAATGCATTCTTCTCTGTTGTGAGCAAACACCTCTTTATGCCTATGGTCTTTCTGACTGCTAATCACTCTCCCTGCCTTTGTCTGAAGTGTTTTATTCAGGCTACTTTATTTTATCTGTACCTGGGTCATATTTAATCATGCTTTTGTTCTGGGTGTACTACATATTTAATTGTAAGGCCTCTGCTGTTCGCAGAGGTAGGCAGGCAGGCATGTCCCGTTCAATGAAATGAGGACAGTCAGAAGAGATGCCCACACACTCCAGAGACTTTTCTTTTGTTTGTTCCTATGTATTTGTTCTTGTCATCTAAAATCAAGGTCATTCTAATTGAAAGTACCTGTGTGCGCTGGTTGTATGGAAAAGCATAACACACACCAAGATCATCTGCAGTTTATCTATATCTAGTCTCTGCACCTGATGGCACTCAGTCTGTCAATGCTCTAAGGCTTTTATCATAACTAATTTCTATAAACCAAGTGCTGATCCTCCTTTACATAGAAGTAAGGGGCAAATAGGCCCATAATCCTGGATATGTGAAGTTCACACCAGCCTCACTGCCAAGTAGGGTCAAGCTAGTATATTCAGGATTGTGGAGCAGAGGATCCTGCGAGGAAGGGTGAAGTGCTCATGCCAATTCTATGTACGTTAGTCACTTTTCTGACAATAACTCCGGGCTTTTCAATGAAGCCCATCAGCACTTAGATACTACAGTGATTGGCTCTGTAGAAAAGCTGAAGTGAGACAAGTAGTCAGGCCCAGTGCACATTTAAAACATGATTTCCAGTTACCAATACCTTTTTAGAGATGAGCTAATGGCAGTGGATTTATCTGAATCCACTGGTGCTAGCAGGGGGTCTGGGAGGATGCCAAAGGTTAATGTCTTGAGGTCACCCTCTTAAGGTGAAAGCAGGCACCTCACTTACCTCCTCTGTCTTTCTCCTAGCAGTCACAACCCTGTGGTCTGGTTCTGGGGTACAGGGCAATGGGAGGTGGCGACATAAAGCAGTCCACACAAGAGAAAATATTTCCCTGACCCCCATCCTGGAGAGGGAAGCAGTCTCTCACGCTCTATAGGCAGTTGCATCATGATCATGGAACTGGAGCAGAGGACCCACAGAAGGACCGTTACAAACAGGACACCAGAAAAAAGACAATTAAGCTGAAATCAACTCAGTCACATGAGTTTAATGAAGTCCCACTTGTTCAACATTCAGTTTTATTCATTGCACATAAAACAGCAGTCTCAGGTCCCACTCCTCTGTGAGACCAAAAGTCAGAGCTTACTCCTTGGAGAATTTCAACCAAGAAAATCAGCCCAGTATTAATTTTTAGAATCCTTGCGGGCCCCCACCTTCTGCACTCAAAGTGCCAGAATCAGCCTTGACACCTGGGGTAGGCTAAACTGTGGTAAAAAGCCTGTATATAGTTGGAAACTGGTGGTGGGGACTTGATCACAAATAAAGAGCACAGGCATTGCACCAGCCTGAAGCCTCTCTAAGGAGGCTTATTCGACATTGGTGAGGCCTCATCTGGAATACTGTGTCCAGTTTTGGGCCCCACACTACAAGAAGGATGTGGAAAAATTGGAAAGAGTCCAGCGGAGGGCAACAAAAATGATTAGGGGTCTGGAGCACATGACTTATGAGGAGAGGCTGAGGGAACTGGGATTGTTTAGTCTCCAGAAGAGAAGAATGAGGGGGGATTTGATAGCAGCCTTCAACTACCTGAAGGGGGGTTCCAAAGAGGATGGAGCTCGGCTGTTCTCAGTGGTGGCAGACGACAGAACAAGGAGCAATGGTCTCAAGTTGCAGTGGGGGAGGTCCAGGTTGGATATCAGGAAAAACTATTTCACTAGGAGGGTGGTGAAACACTGGAATGCGTTACCTAGGGAGGTGGTGGAGTCTCCTTCCTTGGAGGTTTTTAAGGCCCGGCTTGACAAAGCCCTGGATGGGATGATTTAGCTGGGAATTGGTCCTGCTTTGAGCAGGGGGTTGGACTAGATGACCTCTTGAGGTCCCTTCCAACTCTGATATTCTATGATTCTATGATTCTATGAGAAGGGCTGAATCTGGAGGGGCGTGGTGTACACCCTGTTACATGTGGGGGCTTGTCCGGGATCTACAGAACCACCGCCAGGGCATGGCTACTTGAGGATGGAGGGAACCATGCAGTGGCTAGCTAAACAGCAAGAAGAGCTTCAGAAAACGCTGCAGGCCTTCCAGCCGTCCCACCAGGCGGAGTGGCTGGCCTTGCTTGCTTGGCAGGCCGAACAACAGAAGACCCTTCAGAACTTCATCAGGGAGCAGGCCAATGTACAGCAGCAGCTCCTGCACCAATTGGTGAGTCCCCCAGGCGGTGATGGCAGCCGCACGCCAGGGTTGGAACTCTGTAAGATGGGCCCTGACGCCTTCCTGTGTAGTTTGAGCAGGTGGCGACAGAAGCTGGATGGGACAAGGCGACCTTGGCCCTAAGACTGGCCCCCTATCTGGCTGGTGAGGCACAGGCTGCCTATATGGCCTTAGTGCAGTGGTTCTCAAACTTTTGTACTGATGACCCCTTTCACATAGCACGCCTCTGAGTGGGAACCTCGCCCACCCCCCTTATAAATTGAAAACACTTTTTTACATATTTAACACCATTATAAATGCTGGATGCAAAGCGGGGTTTGGGGTGGAGGCTGACAGCTCATGTCCCCCCATGTAATAACCTCATGACCCCCTGAGGGGTCCAGACCCCCAGTTTGGCCTGTTCATCCCTTAAGGCAGGGGTTCTCAAAGATTGATGCGGTGAAGGCAGCTGTCCTAGGCCTGGTCTACACTAGGGGGGGTGTCAATGTAAGATACACAACTTCAGCTATGGGAATACCATAGCTGAAGTCGAGATATCTTATACCGACTTACCTCCCATCCTCACGGTGCGAGATCGACGGCCGCGGCTCCCCCGTCGACTCCGCTACCGCCGCTCGCTCTGGTGGAGTTCCGGAGTCGACGGGGAGCGCGTTCGGGGATCGATATATCGCGTCTTAACGAGACACAATATATCAATTCCCGATAAATCAATCACTACCCGCCAATATGGAGGGTAGTCTGGACGTAGCCCTAGACTGGATGGGACTGTCTGCGGAAAAGTACAGACAGAAGTTTTGGGCGTCCCGGTAGACAGGGATTTTGCGGCCCCAAGCTTTTGCCCAGAAACCCACTGACTGGGCCACTTGGTGATTAAGGCCAGATACCCAGATGGTAGGAGAGATTATAGACAGGGTGATCCTGGAACAATTTGTGTAGGGCCTCCCGGAAAAAATGCGAGTCTGGGTCCAGTGGCACCAGCTGAATACGGTAGAGGCCGCGGTCAAATTGACCGAGGAATACACAGAGGCAGATGTTCCTCGAAAGGAGGATCGGACAGGTTGGGATCTGGACTCCCACAAACCCTCCAACCCCCTGGGAGAAGCCCACAGAAAAGAAAGGAGAACAAGGGAGCCCCTAGTCACCCAGGACAGTTGGTCTGCTGGCAATGTGGGCAGCCGGGACATAAACGCAGAGATTGCCCAGAAATGGAGTGTGGACTAGCTGAGGTTTGCAGTTGGACGACAGGTGGAGGGAGATAGCAGGGACAAGGACTGGCCACCATCCCCATGCGGGTGGGGAGGAAGCCCCAGAGGAACTTAGTGGACACTGCCTCGGCCCACTCCCTCATTCAGAGAGGGCTGGTGAAGCCCCAGTGGTTTATCCCCTGGGTAAGAATGATACTTGAGTGCATCCACAGGGATTGGAGGCCCTGCCCAGGAGGTCGGGGGCTGGTTTGCCTGGCAACCGGTGGGGGTGATAGAGGGGTTGCAGCACCCCGTAGGTGGGGAGTCCCGGCGATGCTTACCTGGGGCGGCTCCCAGGAAGCATCCGGCAGGTCCCTCTGGCTCCTAGGGTCAGATTGGGCGGGGGGGGGGGGGGAGCAGAGGGCTCTCTGCGTGCTGCCAGCGCCTGGAAGCCCGGTCCCGTTCCGCAGCTCCGGCAGCTCCCATTGGCGCTTTTCCCGGCCAATGGGAGCCACGGAGCTCGCACTTGTGGCAGGCGCAGCACGTGGAGACCTCTCGGCTGCCTCTGATCCTAGGAGCCGAGGGACCTGCTGCAGGAGGGGTGAGTAGGCGAGCGGGGCAGGGTAAAGAGGTGAGCAGTGAGCCAGCAGTGGGTGGGAGGGGTGAGTAGGCGAGTGGGGGGGAGTGGTGAAGAGGCGAGGGAGCCAGTGGCTGACTGGCGGGCGGGTGAGGAGGCAAGTGGCAGGCGGGGAGGGTGAAGAAGCGAGTGGGGGATGGTGAAGATGTGAGCAATGCAGGAGCAGCAGTGGGCGGGGAGGGTGAGGAGGCGGGCGGTGGGCGGGGAGGGTGAGGAGGGTGAGGAGGTGGGCAGCGAGGGAGCCAGTGGCTGGCTGGTGGGCAGGCGGGGAGGGTGAAGAGGGGAGCGGGGGGCGGTGAAGAGGCGAGCGGCGAGGGAGCCAGCAGGGGGTGGGAGGCTGAGGAGGTGGGCAGTGAGCCAGCGGCAGGCGGGGGGGGTGAAGAGGTGAGCAGTGAGGGAGCCAGTGACTGGCTGGCGGGCGTGTGAGGCGGGGAGAGCGAAGAGGCGAGCAGGGGGCGGTGAAGAGGCTAGCGGTGAGGGAGCCAGCAGAGGGCGGAAGGGTGGGAGGCAGGGAGGGTGAGGAGGCAGGCAGTGAGCCAGTGGCAGGCAGGGGGAGGTGAAAAGGCCAGCAGCGGGCAGCGGGGGTTGAAGAGGCAAGCGGCGAGGGAGCCAGCGGCAGGTGGGTGGGCAGGGGTGAGGAGGCAAGCGGTGAACCAGCGGCAGGCGGGGTTTCTCAGGGCAGGCATGGGGGTTTCTGGAAGGGGAGTGAGGAGGGGAGTGGCTGATTTTAAAGGGACAGTCCTGATATTTGGGGCTTTTTCTTATATACGTGCCTATTACCCCCCACCTCCTGTCCCAATTTTTCACACTTGCTATCTGGTCACTCTACCTGTATAGTTGGAAACTGTTGATGGGGACTTGATCACAAATAAAGAGCACAGGTTTTGCACCAGCCTGAAGTGTCTCTGAGTCTCTGAGAAGAGGGGGAGAAGGGCTAAATCTGGAGGGGCATGGCATACACCCCATTATAGGGCCCTATTGTGTTTATAGAAAGTCCAGCACAAACTGGGGGTCATGAGGTTATTATCTGGGGGATTGCAAGCTGTCAGCCTCCACCCAAACTCCACTTCACCTCCAGCATTTATAATAGTGTTAAATATAAAAAATACATTTTTAATTTATAAGGGGGGTCACACTCAGAGGCTTGCTGTGTGAAAGGGGTCACCACTACAAAAGTTTGAGAACCAGTGACATAGTGTCTTGTGTGGATATGTATGTGGGGGAGTTAGGCCCTTCCACTGTGACTGTCCTGGAGTCTTTAATTAAAGATTGTCATGTGATGAAACCTCCAGAAAAACATCCAATCAAAATTGGCAACCCCAGCTGTGACTACCCTCTATTTTTAGTGCCTAGCTCAGAAGGAGCTAGTGCGGGTATGTCTCCTTGAGCTGAGAATCATGCCCCCAGCTCGAAGTATAATAATAGCTACAGCAGGGGTCGGCAACCTTTCAGAAGTGGTGTGCTGAATCTTCATTTATTCACTCTAATTTAAGGTTTCGCGTGCCAGTAATACATTTTAACGTTTTTAGAAGGTCTCTTTCTATAAGTCTATAATATATAACTAAACAATTGTTGTATGTAAAGTAAACAAGGTTTTTAAAATGTTTAAGAAGCTTCATTTAAAACTAAATTAAAATGCAGAGCCCCCCAGACCGGTGGCCAGGACCCGGGCAGTGTGAGTGCCACTGAAAGTGAAACCCAGGTCTCCTGATTCCCAATTGTGGGCACCATTCCAGTAGACCACATTGTGGTGTGGGGGGTGATGCCGGCAGACCAGGTGCCAGTTCATGCCAAGGCCCCTAGGCCTCACTGAACACTGACAAATGCATAGGTGGAAACCAGTCTGGCTCACCTGTACAGTATTGTTAAAATCGGTATTAGATTTATAAAAATGTGTTTAGTGTTTAAACTGAAATGCTTGTCAGTTGTTGCATGTGTTAATCTTACTCATAATATCTGTATCCCACATTATAAGGTAAAATTAGGGTTACCATATGTCCTCTTTTTCCCGGACATGTCCGGCTTTTCGGCAGTCAAACCCCCGTTTTGGGGGAATTGCCAAAAAGCCAAACATGTCCGGGAAAATGGCAGCTCTGCTCCTCCCCGACTCTTCAGCTCTGTTTAAGAGCCGGGCTGCCCGAGCGCTACCGGCTTCGGGCAGCCCCCTTGCCTCCAGACCCCAGCCGCCGGGCGGGCACTTCCCCTCCCGGGCTCCGGCGGCGCAGGGTCCGGAGGCACGGGGGCTGCCCGAAGCTGGTAGCGCTCGGGCAGCCCAGCTCTTAAACAGAGCTGAAGAGTCGGGGAGGAGCAGTGCCGCCGCGGCTGGAGGCTCTGCTCCTCTTCGGCTCTGTTTAAGAGCCGGGCTGCCTGAGAGCTACCGGTTTCAGGCAGCCCCCGTGCCTCCAGACCCTGCACCGCCGGAGCCCGGGAGGGGAAGTGCCCGGCTGGGGGCGCAGGGTCTGGAGGCATAGGGGCTGCCCAAAGCCCAAGCGCTACCGGCTTCACGGTTTGCCGGGCAGCCTCCAGACCCTGCGCCCCCGGCTGGGCGCTTCCCCTCCCGGGCTCCAGCTGTGCTGGGGAAGCGCCGGCTGGGGGCGCAGGGTCTGGGGGCTGCCCGGCAAACCCTGAAGCTGGTAGCGCTGGGGCAGCCCTTTCCCCCTGGCTGGGAGTGGGAGGGAGGAGGGGGCGGAGTTAGGGCGGGGAAGGGGTGGAGTTGGGGCGGGGCTAGGGGTGGGGAAATGGGCGGGGCCAGGGCCCGTGGAGGGTCCTCTTTTTTTATTTATGAGATATGGTAACCCTAGTAAAATTTAAGTGTTTGCTCTGTAACTATAAAAGTATTCACTCGGAAACTGTAAACCCCCACAGTCAGGAGAGACGCATTACCGACTGCGAAATACTAGTTTACCACAAGAGAGGTCATCTATTCTCCAACAAAAGAAGGCCCATATATACCAGACAAGCCATTGTGGGACATCAGTGGACAAAAGACTTTGTTGATTGCTTCGTTCACAACAAAAAGCCATAAAACAGCTTCCCATCATTTTGCATGCAAGATATATGGGGCATATGACCACTACGAAGTTGGGCTTTTTCATTCTTAGATCTTGAGTGTTACAAGCCACAGCTGGTCACCACCTGAGACTAACAACCCCTTTCCTTGCTGTGGCTGAAAAGATTATTTACCCAGCACAATGGATGCTTTAAAACTCTGTATTCAAAGTCAAACACAGAGGCTGCCTAAGGACTTGGAAAGCCAATGCAACAGGGGGCAGCTCAGACTTAGTGCCTGGTGACGGCAGTGGTGGTGTGATTGGGCTCAGAAATTGCTGAGCTACTTTTTTAATCATAGCTTAGTGCTTGTGCAAATCACATCTGCAGCCAAGGCAGAGGACATTTTTTATCGCAGCACGTACCAAAGATTGGCTGTCAGGTAGTACCATATGCAGCACTAATACTAGAGAACAGATTTTAGTTTTAGGCAGATAAAATTTCAGCATTCCTGAGTTTTTATACTTTACTAACTTGTTGAGGTATATTTATTTCCTGTTAGCATCCTGCTGCTGTTATACAAACTCTTTGGATAGACAAACATGGCAGACTGTAAGGATGTTCAAATATTCTGGGCCTGATTCTCAGTTATAGTAAGATTCTCTTTTTATGCTATTCTACCAGTGTAAATGGCCTTAATGTGGGTGGAAAAAGAGCCCTGAAAATACTACCCCCACAGTGGCTGATATAGATCTAACATAAGGATTTAATGCCAGCCCTGTTCCCAGCCCCTCATGTAGAAGGTGGATTGGACACATGACTGGAGTGCACTGCACTACTGCTATTCTATGCTGCTCAAGGTCCTTGGAAAGCAGACCATAAATTAGGCTGCCTTAAATTACAATGGAGGTCGGGCAGGATCCTGCATGGCCTCACAATATAGGGAGCACAAAAGTGACTTAAAGCCACATTTGTCCCCTGTCTTTTCCTGCTCCATACTCAGGGAATCAGTTTCTTTATATCTGCAGTGATGGGATGTATATATCTATCATAGTTAGGTGATGAAAGGAGTAAAATCTGCAACAGGAGAAGCTGCCTTGGCCATCATTCACCTTCAGCTGGAGCTCATTAGCATCCTGTCATAAAAGTAGGATAGTTTAATGGCGGAAGACAGTGAGTTTCCAGAAAGGAAGAAGAGACCCCTTCTCCACCATAACCAAGCACACCCCTGAACTTTTCTGGGTCCTGAAGCAGAGGACAAGCGTTTGAGTGAACCTTGCTTGAGAGCATGTTTATCTATTCCACAGCGAGGCCTGAAATGCAGGGCAAATGCCTGACTGAGCCCTGCTAGAGGAGATTATACACTATGAAGCCTAGCCAAGCAAACGAAACCTCTCTTCATCCTCACCTGAAGTAGGTTAGATCCTGCTAGGCCATCAATCCTGTAAGACAGAGGCAAATGGTATGAGGTGTACAGAAACATGGGGGCCTGGGATGGCACATGGTGGAGGGGGATAGTGAACTGGGAGGAACATGGGCTGGATTAGGGTCTTGCAGTTGTGCTACCTGGTCTTGAAGTGGGGGAGAGGGCACTCTAGGTGTGTGTTGGGGGAGTTAAGGAGGCTTGGAAGCAGGTGCCAGGGATTGCAGGAGGCATGGATGAGACGGTAGGCGATTGGGTGGGGAATGGAGGGAAACACAGACTCTTACTGGTAAAGTTTAAATACTTTCCGTTTTCCAGCTTTTAAAAGTTTAAGTGGCTAAAGTTTATTTTGCCATCCACTTCCTACTACCCTTCTGCCCTATCCAGGTATAAAACTGTCCCATGCATCCTATTGACTTGATAAACCTACTAGAGAGAGCCCTGCTTTGGTAGGTGTTATGGTTCACACATAAGCTGTCCTGAGATCTCTCTCTGTAAACACTTCTTTCTAATGACAGGCTTGTGCCTCTCTGTAAGGTGTAGGTGCCAGGACCAGGGCATAGACAGTTTGACCTAATGGTGGTAGCTGAGCTGGGGTCTGAACATCAGGGACAGTAGTCGCTGAGCTGAAGTCAGAGGAATTGCAAGAGCCAGCTTCAGTAAGCAAGAGTTGGGGTTGTCAGGCTGGGGTCAGAGACCAGAGTTATTAGTATCCGCTGGAATCAGGAGGGAGGAATCAGGTCTGAGTCAGGCTGAAATCAGAGATAGTACCAAGCTGGAGTCGGAGTGAGGCTGGGACCAGAGCTCAGGAGACAAGGAAAAGTCTGTGTGGTTACCCAGACAACTTCCTGGGACAATTCCAGAGTTAAATATGGCACTTGGCCAATCAGAGCTGCAGGGTACTGTCACTCTGGCTCCCTTAGAAGGTACTTCGTGGGGCACCTACTCTCCATAGTGCTCCCTACCTGTAGCTCTGCGTGGCTGCCTGCTGGCACTGTCAGCTGCCCCAGGATCTACAGAACCACGCTCTAATGTGCAGACCCTTGCGCTCCATTCCATGATTCACCCATTTTTGACTGGACCACAAGATTACCTCACCCCTATTTCCCAACCATATTACCTTCAGCAAGTTTGGCCCCTGCAACAGAATTCTCTTCAGGAGCCAGGACCAGCTGGTGAACACATTGACAGGGAATAGCTTGTTCAAAATAGTATTATTTATGTATCCATGGGACCATCACAGAGAGAAAAGTGTTAAAAATTAGAAAAGCCTAAATGCATATTGTCTTACCTAAACTTAGCCTTTCCTTACCAGTAAGACACTTCCACTTAACGCAGGCTTCCTCCAAACACTCGGGTTCGGTGAGGAAGGTTGCAACTCTGCAACTGCTGCCTCTCTGAGTCTGACCTTCAGTTAGTGAGTATCTCCTCGGGACACAGGCTTTTATCCATTTCAAAGTCATCTGTTTGAAAGAGGCCACCTGAAGAGCTCCTAAGGTTTTGAGTGGGACTCCTGAACCTGACCAAACTGGTTTATGCCTTTTATCCAGAGGGGACAGAGAAAGCCATACAGGAGACTCCTGGTATTGTCCAGCTGAGAACCAGACAATTGAATTCTGTCCAACTATTGTTTAGATTGCTGCAGGTTTTAATCCTTGCTCACCTTTTAGCCAGCACTACAATAACTACTAAACCAACAAGTATACAAATAACATTCATAAAAATTAATGCAGATAATTCCCAACGTTCTTTACAAGAGGTCTCATCTGATCTGTCAGCACAGGGATTCCTCCTGCACCCTTTACACACCAATCCAATTTACACTTCTAGTGCTTGGTCAAAAACATCTTAGAAACTCCCAACAAAAAAAATCATCTTTAGAGTCCACTAGTTGCCTCGACATCTTTACAAAATTAAAGCTGCCCCCAGTGATCAATCTTGGAGATGTTTTAGGCAAGGATCTATACTTGCACATATATTTTGGTCATGCCCTATTGTTTCATGCTTTTGGGATGGCATTAGAACCAGAATTAACATGATTCTAGAGTTGTCACTTGACTTTTAGAGCAGATACATACTGTATGCAGCAAAGGGACGCTATTGCCTTGCCAAAAGGGATGGCTACATAAAGCTTTACTGGTTGCAGATTGTCAAATTTGCTACATAGGAACAGTAAATCCCCACCCAAGGCATGAAGACTGGCAGACCTGACTACAAAGAAAAGGAGCACATATAATAGATAGCAAGCTCCAGGAAACACTTGAGTCCATTTGGGACAGTTTCCTTGAATTGGTCAAGATCCCTCCCATAGGCCTACATGAAAGGTGGGAGATAAATCCATACTCTCCTTCCCCATCCCAGCTCCTTTTTGTCTCTTTCCCCCAGTCTTTCTTTCTTGACTTTAATTTCCTTTGTTGTTGCTGTTCACTATGTGTGATAAAAATCTGTGTGCTAGGGACATTGCTGTTAATATGTGAAAATCCAAGCACTGGGTAAATATCTTGCTCTTTTCTGATGTACAGCACTTTTGAACTTGTTTTATACAATGGCACCTAGAATTTATTTGGTTTGTTAAAAGACAACAGATTGAAAAGATTTAAGATATAAAAAAAAAAGTTGGCAAATCTCTGATACCAAGAGAGAGAAGTATACAAAGAATTTTTAATGAAAATACAACCCCAGAAGGATATGAACTCAATACCTTTGAAATACATGGCCGGCACTTTATCCGCTAGGATAAAAAGACTTTGGTTAACACTCATGGGAAGTTAAACATATTTTTTTGGCCACAGGGCCCAGATATCCATCTGTAAATTAAACAGAAATTGAAGCTTAACCTTAATCCCACAAAGTTTACAACTATTTATCCTGCCAAAACATACAGGTATATTTTGGGGAATATTAAGGGAGCAGAAGACTTGCTAGTGACTGATCAAAGGCCCAGAAGAGTCTGAAGTGATGTCAGACTCACACTTGGTAACTTTTGTACTCTCTTGTATGGCAGTGTGCAGTTTGAAAAGTCACTGGAAATTCTCTCATACAAGTAAGCACTGCTCTGCTTTGAATGTTAATTTTTCCTTTCTACGCCTTCAGGGCTCATCCTGCAGTCCTTACTCAGGCAAAATTCCTATTGGGGTCAATGGGAACTATCGGCGCACTGCGCCTCTCAAAATTATGCGAGATTACAATATGTTTAGCGAAGTATAATAAATGATAGTGATATAGACAAACAGGCCAATTTGTGTTTTTTACTTGTGTCTTCAGCTATTCATTTATTCCAGGTACGTGAATCTAACCATCAGTTAGGGCCTGCTTCTGAAAACACTAGCAGTCAATGAGAGTACTCGCTGTATTAAGTGCTGTGGAGCCCACTGAGGTCCATGAGAACCTTTCTAGTGTTGACTTGGGACCCAGGACCTCATCCTGGAAAGGATGAGACACAAACTTAGTTAATATAGTGTGTGTAAAATTGCTGTTAAATAATTGAGTGAAGCCCAGTATAGCTGAAATGCAAGTAGGGGAACAATTTGGATATTAATGTTAAAGTAGTTTGGTAACAAGCTAAGGCCCAGTTTAGCCTATGGTAGTTTAATAGTTTGAAGTGTTTTCGCCAAAGTAGCAAAGGAGTTAGCATGACTGTTTAATCTGAGGTTATAAACTATAGCAATATATTTCAATATGTAGCTTGCAATAAAAAAAGTACACCACAGAAGCACAAAATAATGGATTTGGGGGGATTTTTTTAGTATGTGTAACCATGAAGTCAACCACATTGGAAACAGTGGAAAATGTATTAACATAGTATTGGTATAAATAGCATATGTCAGCAATCAGAACCCTGAATATGGGTACCCGGAAATGGGTAAGAGAATAAGACCTAAGGGCGAAAACTGATGCATGAATGTTCACAAGTGGAACACCAGGAGTGATTGCATGGGCAGTAGCCCAAAATGTCAGCTCCTCTTGTGGTGTGCTCAACTGACTGTTTCTTCCATCTTTGTTTCTAATGGCCTGCATAAGGAATACATATACACAAGGTTGGAAGTATGTCAGTTCTTGAGGGACTGCTTTATCTTGTACCAGCCTAAAGCTGTAAGTATGCATGATCCAGGGGATTGTTTTGCTGTTTTTCAAACTCTTATTTTCCTATTATTTCAATTATATTTGCCTGTACTAAATAAAACTCAGAATCTCTGTGTGCACTTCACCAATCTCACTTTCTTAATTAACTCTAAGTAGTCACCTGAATAAGGAAACTGTTATTTGTGAACAATGTATTTGCATCCCAAACTAATCTGAGGCTACACTAGTGACTTCAGTGGACTTTGCATCAGGCCCTAACCCCAGCAGTACTGTGTTTGCACAATTGGGTCCTTAGCTTTTGCATATGAAGATAACTGGTTAAATTAATGTTCCCAAACAGTATAGAGTGGATAGCTGTATCTACTATGGTGGCTAAATGAGTCAGACTGAAGAGAGAGAAATTGAACAACTCCTGCTTTACATACAATGATTGATTAAGTGAGCTGACTACAGTGGCATTCACATGGTCACACATGAAAGATATATTTCTTTGACTCCTTAATTTCATGTGATTTTCCTCTGCTCCTGAGCCAGGGCCCCAGATGTCACGAGAGTGGTGTAACTGTCATGAAATTTTAAAAATAATAAATCTTGGGTTCTTTTTGTTGCCCTTCTGTTTTTCAAGCATGAAAGATTCATGTTTTCAAGCCTGTCTTTGCAACCATGAAGGCTAGAAACTTTTTTTTATTTTTTAATTAAAGCTGAGATTCTCACAAGACTCCAGGAGCTGGGGGGTCTGAGAAAAATCCCACATATCACAGGACTTAGGATAAAACTGCAAGAAGTAGCAACACTGTTATCTGTCATATTTCTGGAGGTGCCCTTCTCTATAGTTAGTAGAAGGTGCTTAATAGATCCCTTCTGAGGTCAAACATGCCTCTGCAAAACATGGACTAAGCTCTGTTTATTGTGAGTCCATATTATGCCATGTAAATGTTAGTGTTTAATGTTATTATCTGCTGTTTTATTTATATTGATTTGATAGTGCATAATAGAAACATAAGTTTTAAAAAATGAGGAAAACAGATTAGTATCATCAGCTGATCTTTTTATAACTATGGGCTACAATCAGATCCTCACAGACAGACATTTATGACTCAGATAGTCTCATGGGAGTCCAGGCTGTGTGTGGATCTGATTATAGTATCAAGGCCATAGGGTGAATCCTCACCCTAATCTGTTCCGCTTGTGCTTCAACCATTGCCTACTATGTGCAAACCTTTCTGGAAAAATAAAATGCCATGAGCAAAAGAAAATCAGCGCTTCTGATTCAATATTAGATCAGCTAACAGCCAGAGTTTCTATTCTGGAGGGTCTAATTGATCAAGCGGAAAAACTGAGGAAACAGCTAATAAGGGATGGTGTTATGGTTAATGAAAGTTATCTGCTTTCACTAATAAAATAACAAAGCATTACATTTCATTTATTTGGTTTTAAAAACAACAAACGATTGCCTCTATGAACCTTTAGAAATGCTTTCAGGAGCTGTGGGACCATTTAAAGTGGGAGGGCCATAGAACTGTCCACCTCCCCCCCCCAACCCTCCTCTTCCCCTCTCAGGTATCCCCTTCCCCAGCAGCCTGACTCCCCTGGCCCATGAGACCTTACATCCACTCCTTCCAAATTTGAGTGAGTGGCAGTGCAACCTGGCACATGGGATCTCAGTGCCACTCCAGTTTGGCCCCACCAAAAAGTAGTCAAGCCATGGCCCAGGTGTTTTCCCCCTCCCCCAGCTCCGCAGCCTATGCCTGAAATTAATTAAAAACAAAATGCAAAAGTAGTTACAGAGTCAAAACAGCAGCACATTTCTCCCTCATTGTCCCATACCAGTTCCTAGTCAGCACACATTATGAAGCAGAACCTTCCTCTTCTCACAAATTCCTACCAAACCAAACCAAAAATCCCTCCCTTTTCCATTGCCTCCACCTTTCCTAAGTATTCAGCCAAATAGAGAGACTTTTGTAGCATCCCCAGAAGATCAACTGACTCAGGCAATATCGGAGTCGGGGGTGGGAGGGGAAATGAATTCCAAAGCCAATGGGACCTCCTGGAGAATGTCCTGCCAACAGTCCCCTCTTTTATATCAAGCTTGAGTGCCTCCACTGACCTCAGGTATGTCAGTAGGACATGGGAGAATGTAGAAAAACAGATTCTGTGAAGAAAACACTAGTTACGGTGTAACAGGAGAATGCACAAGCTCCGTATCCAGCTGCTGCTGTCATGAGGCTCCAAATCCTTCGTTCTATAGGTTGAGAGTGACCCCTTCTACATAAAAAGATGTTTCCAAACCCCACAAAGGCAAATAACCCATCAAACAAGGTTGGGGCCCAACCTTCAAGGCCAAGGCTCCCCAGATGGGGACCATTGCAGCCCAAGGGGTGGGCAGCACTGGCTGAGGGAGGAGATGTAGACAGAGCATTCAGGGGACAGGGAATCAGTACATCCTAGTACAGAGCTCCCAGCACAACTTAAAACTGCCCTCTGCCTATGGAAACTATAAAGACGGGCAGGCAGCATTACCTACCTTCCCTTGGGATGAATCCCCCCCAACATAGGACCACAGGAGAATATAATTTATACCTCCTAACCCTGGCTCCGGTGAAATGTCTTTAAATCCTTGTTTCAGACTGATAAATGCTCCCAACATAAGCCTGGTTCAGAAGACAATGGGCAAGAAAATGTCCATCCTCAGAAGAGACCTGCCCACATTTCCATACAGAAGTGCTGAGCTAAGGCCCAGGTTAATCTTTAAGTTAGGGATGAGGCAATACAAGTCACTGCAGGGGGAAAGGAGTAGTCACAGTGGGCTGTCTGGGGAGAGAGGCTGAGGGATTTGGGAGGCTGGAAGAAGGGAAACTGGAAGACCAGTGGGTAGTCCGGTGATAGTAGTAAGATTATAACTGGGCACCCCCAAAATTGGTAACACAACATACATTGAATTATATTTTCAATACCTGGAATATCCAAAATGTCAAGTTCCAGGCCCCTGGCAATAACTGGCTGAACTCTGACTCCAGACTCCGAGTGTTCTCTGTAGTTCCCCAAGCAAACATCTGCACAAATAATCCTTCTGTGGAAAAAGGCAGCCTAAAGATGAAACACCAAATTTGCATTTTAATACCTTTAGCGCTTTTGTGACTATCCTGATTTTTGAAATTACATTTAAAACAGCAATAGAGAGGGAATAAAAAAACCATTAAAAGTATGTTAAATATGAAGACAATACCATATGCATTCTGTATTGCAATCACTTGTATAATCTTTCCTAATAAAAGGTCCTTACAGACCACTTAAAGAAATAGATATTGAAATAAGATTCTAAAGTCTCTTTACAGTGTTTTTATTTTTATATTCTCTCAGGAAACTTGCAGTATTTCTGGGAAAAAAAGCCATCAAGGTTGCAATGATGCAAATGAAAATAACTTCCTCTTCGTCCCAAGAGGTGCCTGAACGATTGGTATATTTACTTCTTTAGCTGGAACAAAACAACTTTCATTAATATTTCAACCTGCTGTTCTTGGGAACTTCAAAGAGCCACATCTTCAAAAGGGCATTCACATGTTTGCATGTGCACAGATGCAACTATGTATGTATGAAACCCTCCCAGAACTTTAGGAAAGGTGCCCCTACATGGTGCATTTCTACTGCCAAGATATTCAATACATTTACCCAGTGAAACATAATAATTATATATGGGTTGAACAGTTTTGCATTTTTGGAAAGTCCAAGTACCCACTCACTCATAAGCAGTGGATGCTTTGCTGTCTGTGCATTATGTACTGTGTCTGTCCACAGCAGTGATTCTCAACCTAGTTACCATTGTGGGCCACATCCAATACTACCTGTATGGCCCTGAATATGTCACATGGGCAGCAGCTGTGTGTTGATTGGCCCGCAAGCGGCCCATGGGCTCCGGGTTGAGAACCACTGATCCACAGCTACTGGTAGTGGTAGGATTCAGGCAGTTTGGACTACACACCATAGTCATACCACACCAGGCTGTGACCGCATCAGTTATCATAGCAGAGCAGGCTTGAGCTAGGACAGTACTTTGATAGGAAACCTTCAGAGAAAATCCACCATGGTCCAAATGTTCACAAATCAGTCCTCTCTCTGCCCCCCTTCCCCTGGCACAGCAGCAGGGGCACATCAGGGCTAAGTAGGGGCAGGGTGGTGACATTCCAGGGTGGAAAGAGAGCTTGACAACAGGCAGAGCTGGATTGCATTTCACTGAGCCTTAGCCAACAGAACATGTCTAGGTGACTGTTCTAGCCAGGGTAAGTTAGAATAATTATGTGGCTACTCTACCTTGTGCTGGGGGCTGGTTTGGCTGCTTGGGCATCTCAGGATCAGGGGAGCCTAAAGGAGCCTTAAGCCACCTTAGTCTCGCAATTGTACCCTACAATCTTTCAGGTGCTATTTGTCTCAGATGTATTTATTCTCTTGGCAAAAAGACACGCTTGTTTTCCACTTGAAAATTGTTTCTTCCATTAAACAATATGCTGCCTGTAGGTGTGTCAAATAAGAGAGATTCCTCAAGTAACAGTGCTCAAATGTCCGATGTCTACTTCTCACTGTCATTCATGTATACTTTGTGGTCTCTAAGTGCTTTCTTTCCACCAGCATAGCATTAATCATCCTGCCAGCTCCAGAATAATGTAACTAAACTTAGTTATTAAAATTCTGATAGTGAATTGTCATGTTATACAAAAAATATTCTTTAAGTACCAAAATTCATTTCAGAAATAAAAGCTCCTCAAAAGCTATTTTGTGATGAAACGCTGCAGCACTCCCAATTTCATTATGGATATATCCTTAACTACACCTATTCTTACTGTGGGGGTTTAATTGAAAATTGATTTCTCATAAAAAATATGGACTAGTTACATAAAAGGTTCCTTGGTGCACTAAACAATTAGTATGTTCAGGATAGCTCTTTCGAACAGCAGACTTCAACAGTGTCTTGATACATAAATCAGTGATACAGTCTAAAAACTAAGGATAGGAAGTGCTTTAAATGTTGTGCAGCTAAGTTGTTTTATATCTTGAAGAAAATGCATGTTACAGAGAATGCTGTGCTGTCACTTTAGAAATTGAATGTTCTTTTTGTCTGAGAGTTTACCCTCATCACACAGATTAAAAAAGAAGAAACTTTTTGATGGAAAGAAAGGTGAGGCCTACTTTAGGTTCTCAGCATGCACCCACATAGTGAGGCAACAGGGGCCAGAAGAAATTGGACAAAGTGCTCAGTAATTGTTTAAAGCATCATTAAATGTTAATAATGATGTTTGGGGGAAGTATGGAAGTCCCATTGGCAAGGGAGGAATCCAACTCAGATAAACTCTGCATGAAAGTATCTTTTTTTTTTTTTAATTATTAAATTATTGTAACTGGCAACTCTAAATTGTTCTTTTTCTATCCCCTTTTATGTTATTTTCTGGTTAAATGTTATTGGCTCCTAATTTCATTTTTTGCCCTCTTATAATGTAAAAGAGTTT
The DNA here is from genome assembly GCF_027887155.1 of Malaclemys terrapin pileata. Taxonomy (NCBI): domain Eukaryota; kingdom Metazoa; phylum Chordata; order Testudines; family Emydidae; genus Malaclemys; species Malaclemys terrapin. Next base: position 243,678,818 of record NC_071506.1, on the reverse strand, counting down.
CTGTGCAACTAATCTGAACATACTGTGAGCTCAACATGCACCGCTTACTGTTATTAGGTACTGCTGCAGATCAGGTCTGCTTTGGTGTAAGAGGGAAGGGGATGTTGTGTAAATGTTTTTTAGCTGTATTTGTTACATAATAGTTTTATATGGTTGTGCCAGTTTAAAATGGCTTGGGTTTTAGATTCATAGTTCTCTAGCAGTATAGAAATCGGCATAGCTTCATCATAGGGAAAACTAGAAAATATTCTCAGTATAGTTTGAGTGTGAAAGAAACACAGCATCAACTGCGCAAGAGGCCTGTTGAGAGCACATCAGAATCACAAGCTGAGTATCCATTTCTTCGCATACAGAAGGTGTGCGTGGGGAAGAGATTCAGGTTTCCAAAGATTCTGAACACTGATAGATGGAAACTTTAAAGGGAGCTGATGAAATGCTGAATAAATGGCTGTATTGTATCGTGATTTGTCCTCAGACAATTCAGTTGCTTATTAGGTTGATCATTTCCTGAGACTTTCAGCTACTGGTGCTGGCACTATAGGTGTGACAGCCAGGTGAACTTGGGTGCACTCCAAGGTAAAATATCTTGATCTGGAACTCGAACTGATCATGTTGTACGTTGAACTCTTTAATTGAAGGTGCAGTATTACATTGAGCCACTGGGTGCTCAGCCTTTTAGAAAATCCGGCCACTCATTTAGGATTTAGGAGCCTAACTTTAGGCTCCTGTTTTTGAAAATCTTTCTCTTACTATTTAAACAGAAGCTCAGGTGTCATCATCAGAACTGTAGGGACTATGATTTACAGGCAGATTTTCAAAGGTGCAGTGAGCAGTCAGGTACCTAATCCCCATTGAAATTCACTGGGATTTGTGCACCTAACTCCCTTAGGCTACTAAAAAACATCCCAGCCAACAGGGATAAAATGATCTTGAAGCACAGATGGAGATGGGATACTGGATGGGGAGAGCCAGGGTTCTGAGATGGTACTGAGCATTCTCTCTCTCGGGTGCTTGGCTGGCGGGTTCTTACTTACATGCTCAGTGTTTAACTGATCACCTTGTGTAGGGTCGGGAAGGAATATCCCCCCAGGTTAAATTGAAAGTGACCTTGGGGGGTGGGGGTTGCCCTTCCTCTGTAGTGAGTGGGTGCGGGTCACTTGTCCAGATTATCTGGGTCTATCTCACTGAATCATTTCCCTGCCATTGTGGGGGTCTTGGGCACAGGTGCTTCTTGGTCTCTCCTGGGCACAGAATAGTCTAGTCTCCTGTGGGCTGTGATACTTTGATCTAATTTCAGGTGTTGGTTGGTGTTGGTGGCCTGTGATATACAGGAGATCAGCTAGATGATCTGGTGGTCCTTCCTTCCATTAAACTCTATGACGCCTCCCTCACCCCAACAAATTCCCAGCATGTCTCTCCATGCCTCCAATACAGTGGCTCTCAACCTATTTACCATTGTGTGCTGCATATGCAGTTCTCTGTGTGTTTATGTGGGCCACATCCACAAAATATATATACTGCCTGCATGGCCTGAAAATGTCACATGGGTATAGGGGCTGACTCCATGGGTGCTTTGGGGCTGGAGCACCCGTGGACAAGAAATAGTGCGTGCTCAGCACCCACCAACCACAGCTGTTTGGCGGCGCTGCCAAACATCTGATCAGTGGCTACCACCAAACAGCTGTTTGGAGGCTCAGGGAGGGACTTGGGGGGAGGGACTTGCGGGGAGGGCAGAGAGCAGCAAGCAGGCAGGGGCCTCAGAGAAGCGGTGGAGGAGAGGCAGGCAGAGACAGAGAAAGGGCAGGGCCTCGGAGCAGAGCACCCCCGGGGGAAAACTAGAAGTCAGCACCTATATATATGGGCCACAGCTGTGTGCTGATTAGGCCGCAAGCGGCCCATGGGCTGCAGGTTGAGAACCACTGCTCCAATATATCCACTCATTCCCTCCCAAGACTCGCCTCTGTGCAGGAGCAAGCTCTATTGGGTTTATGCCAGTTGACACCTTCCCCTACGCCCATCCCAGCTTGTTAGTTAAAGCCAGAATCTGGCTCCTTTTCCTGCCTGAGCAACCCAGAGAAGATGAATCAGAAATGAGAATCTACCCCAAAAAGTACAAATGAAAAAGTGGTTACACAGGCTACACAAACTTACAAAGATTCTATCTTTCCCATATGTCATTCTATATAAACATTTCATGAAGATGTGCTTTGAATTTCTTCATTTCCTTCTACTGATTTCATCTGGACATCATTCTTCAGTCATTTGTAAATAATTTAATTTGCACAAATTAAGTAAGTAATTGCACATTTTATGAAAACTACACAGACATTCCAATTGGAATCATTGAGAAAAGGATAGATAAGACAGAAAATATCATATTGCCTCTATATAAATCCATGGTATGCCCACATCTTGAATACTGCGTGCAGATGTGTTCGGCCCATCTCAAAAAAGATATATTGGAATTGGAAACGGTTCAGAAAAGGGCAATAAAAATTATTAGGGGTATGGAACGGCTTTCATATGAGGAGAAATTAATAAGACTGGGACTTTTCAGTTTGGAAAAGAGACAACTAAGGGTAGATATGATATTGGTCTATAAAATCATGACTGGTGTGGAGAAAGTAAATAAGGAAGAATTATTTACTGCTTCTCATAAAACAAGGACTAGAGGTCACCAAATGAAATTAATAGGCAGCAGGTTTAAAACAAACAAAAGGAAGTATTTCTTTACACAACCCACAGTCAACCTGTGGAACCCTTTGCCAGAGGATGTTGTGAAGGCCAAGACTATAACAGGGTTAAAAAAGAACTAGATAAATCCATGGAGGATAGGTCCATCAATGGCTATTAGCCAGGATGGGCAGGGATGGTGTCCCTAGCCTCTGTTTGCCAGAATCTGGGAATGAGCGACAGGGAATGGATCATTTGATGATTACCTGTTCTGTTCATTCCCTCTGGGTAGGGTGACCAGACGTCCCGATTTTATCGGGACTGTCCCGATATTTGCTTGTTTGTCCCGCGTCCCGACCGATGTGCCTCCTTCCCCCATTGGCTCCCTCCCCAAATCCCCGCCCTGGCCCCGCCTCTTCCCAAGCACGTGGCATTCCTCCTCCCTCCCAGGCTTGCCGCTGTAATGGCGGCAAGCCTGGGAGGGAGGGGGTGGTGGTCGGCTTCCAGTTCCTGAAGCTGGTGAGTACAGGCACCGGGCGGGCAAGGGGGCTGTTCCCCCGGGAGGGAGATGGGGGACGCCGGGGCTCCGGACCTCGGCAGCAGCAGGGGAGAGTGGCTCGGGGCCGCACAAGTAGCTATGTAAAGTTTATCGGCTCGGGGTGGACTCCGGCCAGTCCTCACCCCTGTAGGGGGGTGGTGAGGAGCCGATTCCCCCCCTCCCCCTGGCTCCTCAGCTGAGCCCCCCCGTCTCCACCACCCCCTCCCTCCAGGCTTGCACCGGCATTACAGCTGCAAGCCTGGGAGGGAGGAGGAATGCCGCTCAGCTGAGGAGCCAGGACGAGGCGAGAGGGGGGACTCGGCTCCTTACCTGGCCTGTGGCGGCCAGTGAGACACGCTGGCGCAGGGCGGGGACGCTACCCCCCTACAGGGCAAGGCGAGGAGCCGGCCGGGGTCCCCCCCCCAGCCGATATTTACGTGGCCACTCACGCGGCCCTGAGCCGCTCTCCCCCGCCGCCGCTGGGGTCCAGAGCCCTGTACCTCTCCCACTCGGCTGCACTACAGCAGCTCCTTCCCCGCGGGGCGGCGGGACGCACCGCATGTGCCCGGGGACTGCTAATTCCCTCAGCACCTGCAAAACGGCTTTTTTTTTTTTTTTACTTTTTTTTTGGTGTTTTTTTTTTTTGCTCTCCCCCCCTCCCCCCCGTCCTGATATTTCATGTCAGTGATCTGGTCACCCTACCTCTGGGGCACCTGGCATTGGCATTGTCAGGAGACAGAATACTGGGCTAGATGGACCTTTGGTCTGACCCAATATGGCCGTTTTTATGCTGCATGAATAAAAAAATCTATAGTTTTGTATCTATGGAAAAACTAGAAATCCAAACCACAAAGGTAGCTCAATAGCTATTTCATTTCACCCAATTAGCATTTTCTACATTCAGAAAGAAATGTGGTCCAAGAAATCACACCTCTTGTTCATTTTCAATCAGCAGTTCGACTGGGGTTATTCTGGAATCCCATAGAGAAAATGAATTTCGTTAAATAATTGCACGGAAAACAGAGAAAACAAGAAAAGAGTTTCTCAATTCTCAGTGTTTGTGAAGTTGGAGGATTTACTCTTTGATGAGTTTGGGATCTAATCTGCCATCCATGACATGAGGCTAGCTACAAACATAGGTAACTGCTGCTAATTTTAATGGGAGTTCACCCACATAAATTGCCTAGATATCACTAAGAGGAAGAACCTCCTAAAGTGTAACATTATAATGAACTTGTAATGTTTATTTTTAACTTCCTATTCACACGAGGATATTTGTTATTTCCTTGAAACAAACACTCAATAGTGTCAATTGTATTAAATGTCTTTGAAGGAATTTCTGATTTGACAGTGAGTTGGTGAGTAGCATGGGATGAAGCTGAAGAAAAGAAAATTTAGCCTAGATACCAGGAATTATTTCCCAACAGACAGATCTATTATACTGTGGAACAGCTTCCCGAAGGAAACAGTGGAAGCCCCTTTGAGTGGATCATTTAAAACTGGCTGGGCAAAGTACTAAACAGAATAACACTGTACTGGTAAGTGATGGATGAGATTAACTTCAGAGTCTTTTTCATCTCTGGTTTCTATGGTATATATATTATTTTCTAATATTCATTATGTAAATATATTTTTCAGTGTGTGGTCCATCAAAAGATACTTGAAAGAATTTGAGTTAATTAAGGGGCTAGGGCCAGAAACAAACTTTGAAGGTTCACAAGAATGTTAGTTGAAAACATGTATTGTAGAGTTCATATTTCTGAAAGTCTAGAGGTGGAAGACATTTGAAAACGGAAGGAAGTCAAGGGCTGTTGTTAGTTTACACTTTCATTTTATTGTTGATTCTCAGGCAGCGCAAGGGTACTGAGAATAACAGAGAGGTTGTTTAGACCTGGAGTATATGAACTGGGAATGATGGATGAGCAATGCCTCCAGTGCTTCCGACTAGATAGGAAAGCCATCTTAAACCTCCATGACCTGTTCTCTGAATAGCAGGAGACTAGATCAAGACAAAGCCATTCCTCGTTTACAGAAAGTACTGCCTATCTGTTCTGTAGCAGGCTTTCACAAGCTAGTATAGTTACTTAAGAAAGTTAAGTGCATTAAGAGGTTTTACAGCAACATGAAACCAAACCAGGAACTTTTTAACAATAATATTCTTAGGCCACAGATGGATTTTTTTTTTAAATGTTCACTATTCAGAAGTACTTCTGTATATTTTCTGTGTATCTTGACTGCCACCTTTTGGTCAAAGGATATTGTTTTTAACAAGCACTTTTATTACAAAGAGATCTGACTTTCAGCACTCTAACAGGCAACAGTATATGCAATATGATAAAAATACAGTTTTACAGGATCAAAACTTTACAAAGATAAAATAGGAAAAGAAAAGGCACCAAAAAAGGACAGATGATAAAAAATAAATTGTTCTTGCTTTATCCTATATTCTTAATTCATAGACAGGTTCCTTACTGTTGATTCACACCCTTCTGAAATAATGAGATTAAAAATAGATGCATAAAGCTCCCATGGGTTTGTCACATTTGGAGCAGGAGTTCATTTGAGCTTTCCCCTTTAGAGCAATGTTTCCCTCTATTTTTTTTTTTTTTTTATAAATATGTTTTTTTCTGTGCTATCGTTTGCATTATTTGCTCTGTATACAGCACAATAGGATCCTGCTCCTTGATTGGGGTTCCTAGGCTTGCCTGCAGTACAAATAATACATTGTAATAATTGTTATTATTACGTTTATAATGTGATAGCATCAAAAAGCTGAGCAAGTTGGGGTTCCATTGTGCTAGGTGCTGTAGAGAGAGATAATAAACAATCATTCCTGACCAAAGAATATACAATTTCCAAAAATATCTAAACTCTTCTCAGTCCGAGAAACTTGTACCAATCAGCAGCATAGAAGGACTCCCCAGCAGCCAGAGAGCTGCAGGCAGCTCCCACATCTCCCTCCCATTAGTCACAGCTCAGGCAGCACATCATCAGAGACAGGGTTGGGCAGGCAGGGGTAATGGCTGCATGACCACCACATGCTCCAGTTATCTCCAGTTGGTGTATGGTTCTTAAGAGTCCCTCTCTAGCTGGCGCAAGTTAAAGCAGCCTCCAGGCTGTTCTACCCTGTGCTAGGGATGAGGCAGAGAATCAGGAGCTGTAACTAGCTCCCTGCCAGTCCTGTCCCCCAATCCTTCACTACCACCACTCACACAGTCTTCTGCCCCCAGCAGTCTCAATAGAAAATCTGCCCCATAAAGTCTAAATTGGTGTCATTTGTGTACTGAAGTGATGGAAGCAAGTGTAAGTTAAAGTAGGGGGCATGTTAGTTTAATGTCCACCTTATACATGGTAGAATATATGGCTGCTACATGACAAGACCCTCTGAATGCTGAAGGTAGTGCAGAATGTGACTGTTTACTTATTTAGCAGTGTATCACACACACAGCATCTGGTATCAGAGTTTTGTAATCTTGCCAGTGCCTCTCTGCATGAGTGCAAGGGGTTGATTTGAACCTAGAAAGCCCTGACAGAGGAAAGGCATTGCATGGAGAGGTAAAGGGGCAGTACAGTGCTGCTCCTGAGGGTGGGCCTATTACCCCTCGCTGCTGGCAACGGATACAAACTGAGATGCTGCAAATTTGCTTTTCTAGGGACACTTGTGCCCCAGTGCTGAAACTTCTGTGGCAGGCTTATTGTTTAGCACATGCCCCTAGTCTGCCCATCCGGGCAAGTGCAGCATTTGGCAGGCGCAAGTCAGGGGCAGATATTTGCGAAGTCTCAGTGGATACAACAGGTTTGATCCTGCGAGTGCAAACCCCCAAGTTAGAACTCTGACACTATTACCCATATTGTTTTGGAGAATTTGGGGTGCCGCTGCCCAGGATGTTCCTTTTATCTGAATAAACAGGGCTTCAGACTTCTAGGGTCAGAAAACTTGCAATAAACTCACTTTAAAATCTAGTTACACACTTTGTCAGAAATTCCTCTGGTTGCCCAAACTCTGCCATTTCTTGATGTAGATCACAGTATGTAGCTCTAACCTACTACTGAATGTGTTTGGTATATAAATGGTGTGTGAAAAGAATCAATGACTTTAAAATAAAACTATATAACCTCAATGGTAATATCAGTTCCCTCCAGTACTTATTTCAGCTTGCTGCCTCCTGCCTGTTGCTTCATGGTATGTTTATGCCTCCATTACAGAGTCCTTAATTACAGAGATTTTATTACTTAATTCAAAAAGTTTATTACTTCAGGAAGTAAAAAGCATTTAAAATAAGTGTGTAATGCTGTTCCACTTTACTCAGTTAGTTTATAAGGATATAAATGTTTTCTCTGTGCTTTTTGTCTTGCTGGCTATGGCTTAACCCATTTCTGTAAGTAAAACAAATGTAGATTTATAATAAAAACCCTAATAGGCAGGCCTTTTCTTTTGCAGTCTCATTCAATTCTGTGCCGTAGTTATATCAGTGACCACAAGCTGGGCTCACCTATGATATGTAGCTTCAGACAAGAGCTAGTCCCAAGCCTTGCACTGACCTTTCCTTCTGAGCTACACTTTTGGTGCATGAGTCTCCTCTCATTTAGGGCCAGATACAAAGTCCATTGAAGTCAGCCGAAAAACTCTCTCTGACTTCAATTACTTTCAACCAGGCTCTGACACCTGTGAAAACAATGTGCTGCTCTAGTGCAGTGGTTCTCAAACTAGGGCCGCCGCTTGTTCAGGGAAAGCCCCCGGCTGGCCGGTCTGGTTTGTTTACCTGCCGCGTCCGCAGGTTTGGCCAATCATGGCTCCCACTGGCCGCGGTTCACAGCTCCAGGCCAATGAGAATCATTACTCTAGTGTAAAACTGGTGTAAATGAGTGGAGAACTAGGCCCTTGTTTCTCTCTTGTTGGGCTGCTTAATCATAACTATGTAACACTTGGAGCATTCTCTTTAGGAAAATGAACACTCTTCATCATAGACAGTCAGCTGTGATGTAGAGTGAGTCTCCAAGATCAGGTGCTGTCGGCTCACCTATTGAAATACTCAAAATGGCAGCCTGGGTCGGGTGTGTTGAAGGCTGCATAGCCATAACTGGGGTCAAGCTGCAAAGCCAGGGCATGGAGCGATGACTATGCACTGGCATCACAGCTGATCAGAAAAAAAGAGAAATAGGAGGACAAAGGAAGAAGAGATGGCAAGAGAAGCTGAACAGTCGGAGTAGGGAGGTTATATTACTACGCGTGTGATTGCTATTGGAATACTGTGTCCAGTTCTGGTGTCAACAATTCAAGTATGATGTTAATAATTCCCAGCTGAGTAAAAGGTTACAGATCGGATCAGGAGATGAAATTAAGAGCAAAAGTAGAGAGCAGTTAACTTTTTTTTTCCCCCAAATAGGACAAAATACCTATCAAGTCTTCACCTAAAACTATATACATACTCTTCTAATATTACCACTCCTCATAAGTAATGTTCTGTAACTGGGAATGGGAGAGGGAATCCTCAAACTGAGGGGAGATGGTACACCTCTACCCCGATATAATGCAACCCGATAGAACACGAATTCAGATATAACGCGGTAAAGCAGCGCTCCGGGGGGGCGGGGCTGCGCACTCCGGTGGATCTAAGCAAGTTCAATAGAACGCAATTTCACCTATAACGCAGTAAGATTTTTTGGCTCCCGAGGACAGCATTATATCGAGGTAGAGGTGTATATGCGATTGCACATGGGAGGAGATGTGTTCACCAGAGAACCTCCCTATTAAGATGTGGTCTGCAGTGCACTATGAAATCTTGAGAACCCCTGCAGTAAATGAAAGAGGTATAAAATATTTAGAACCAGAGTATGGATTGGACTTCCTTCTAGGGATGAAAATGGAAAGTGGCTCTATTAAAGGTTGAAAGTAAAGTGAAGGGTATTATTATACAATACAATGAGACCAGGCTTAAATTAATGATTATGGCAGGCCAAATTTAAAGGACCTCAAAGGAAAGTTTTTCATTGTGGAATGTTTCAGTATCATACATTTACTAAATTTTCTGCCAGCTTAGCAAAGAATTTTAACAAGTGGTCAACTCCTGGGGCTAGATTTTGCTCTCACTTATACGTGGCTGAATCAGGAGTAATTCCAGCAAAATCACTGGTATGAAACAGGTATTAGCAAGATTGAGTCCGGCCCCTGGTCAGCACTGAACAATCTGTCATCGCCATCATTCACTTTTTTAAATTACTATATATAAGCCAAGCACTTCTAGTGTTTCAACCCAGTCTAATCTATTCTACACCACTGGCTCTAATCTATACCCAAAAGGCATTGTAGCTTCACTTATTATTTCTGATTACATATGTACCTACATTTTAGTGGAGGAGAGGAACTCTTATATAAGAAAACATTGTTTCTTTTTCTCTCCTGTGATTTCAGTTGTATCTTAATTTTTTCCTTATTATAATTGTATGCATATTTAACGTTGCTACAGTATGTGACTCATTTATGAAAACCATTGCCACTTATAAATTTTCTATGTAAACTTGAATTTGAAATGACTGTATTGCCTGAAGAATTTGTTCCATCGCCATTTTACCACGCTCTAGTGATCTGTGAAATACTTCATCTCCCTTCCTTTCAAAGGCATTGTATAAAGATGACCTGCTGCTCTTTCATAGGCTGAGATAATCAGAAAAAGGCAGCATTTATTTCTCCATCCCTAAAAGCCAGTGTACAAGAGATCTCAACTTCCTTCAGCCACCAACTCTTACCTCATCCCATTGAATCTTCTTTATTTTAAAAATAGTCATTTTGTCCCTCTCTATTTTCAGGCAAATCAAAGCTGTCATGTAATGCATGATGATGATGAGTCAATCATTGTCACTCCAACTATACACTATGGGCTAGATCCACAACGGGATTTAGGCACCTAACTGCCACTTTAGGCACTTAGTACAAAATTTAGATCCTCAAAACCCCAGTTTAGCTGACTCCTAACCCTGTAAGAATCTAAGTTTCTGCCTACAAAAGTCCCTAAGGAGCATCAAAATCTGCCACTGAGCATGTGCACATCTGCCTAAGTCCTGACGTCTGGTGCCTTCCTCAGGCCTAAGCCTGAGGGGGTCTTCAAACTAGGCGTTCCCCACAAATTTCACCTGTGGGGCCTGAACAGGCCTCACTCAAAACACAGCCACATCTAACCTTTATCCCAGTAGTTAGATCATTCACCCAGGATGTGGAACACCCAGGTTTAAATGCCCCTTCTGCATGATTTGTATCCTGTAACAAGATGAGCTGCCCCTTTAAGGACCAGGAAGCCCGGGCTGGCCAACTCTGTTTAATTATCTGCACCCTGCCACACTTTTGCTGAATGTAGAACTTAAAAAGAGAGGAAAGCTAGCAGTCAGGGAATGAGCTGAGTAGCTGAGTTCCAGGAGTGGAGCTAACTCCCATGGTGGGCCCCAAGGAGAGAGTCGGACTGGGGCCAGTGTTCCATGAGGACCCCAGGAGAGGTGAGAGGCTCAAGCCAGGAGAGGAGCAAGAGAGGCTCCAGTGATTTTTGTTTGTCATTTTGAGCTATACTGAGGGGCCCTGGGAACTGCTACTCTGGAACGAAGAGTGCGAATTTTGTTGAGTTCTGTGGTGAGTTGGAAGGAGTTTGCTGCTGGCCTGGGAGGAGCCAGGTAAAAGACCTTTGAAGAGGCCAGTTGGGAGAAGCCAGCTTAGGACCTGTCCAGTTACAACCAGACTCCAATACCCCAGAAGCGGATTGAACTTTTAAGTGACCTGGCTGGAGGGCTAAGCGATGGAAGACTCAAATGGAGATGACTAATAGGAGGCAACCAAGGGGAAGGCCGTGCAACCAGACACAAGGGGGTGCTCCCTCCCACACACACCAAGTGAGTTGCTTCTAGGAACATGGGGCTCAGAATGGGGAGGGACCTTATTAAAAACCCAGATCAGAGAAAAAGTGTCCCAACCACTGGGCTGTGGGATATTCTAGAGTGGGTCATCCCTCAATCTCTCCTACTGAAACTATTCCACTTTATATAAATAATTAAGCAGTCATGGGAACTTGGGTCTCCCACCTCCCAGAGAGTTCTTGAGCCACTGAGTTATAGAGTCGTTCTTACGTTTTCTCTGGTCCCATGAATATTTAATTATTTATACAAAGTGAAATGGATTCAACAGAAGAGATTGAGAGAATTCCACCCCTGTGGTGAAGACACTGTCCTGAGAGGTTGGAGATGTGTGTTCAAATCCCTGTTCCAAATCAGGCAGAGATGGGGATTTGAACATGAGTCTCCCACATCCTGTCTGAGTGCTCCAACCACTAACTACGGATTTGAAAGGGTCACCAATGCCACCATTTTTTGTGAGAAAGAGCTTAGGCATCTGTCATAACTATAAAGGGAAGGGTAACAGCTGTCCTGTGTACAGTACTGTAAAATCCCTCCTGGCCAGAGACTCCAAAATCCTTTTCCCTGTAAAGGGTTAAGAAGCTCAGGTAACCTGGCTGGCATCTGACCCAAAGGACCAATAAGGGGACAAGATACTTTCAAATCTTGGGGGGGGGGGAGGCTTTTGTTTGTGCTCTTTGTTTTGGGAAGTCGTTTGCTCTTGGGACTGAGAGGGACCAGACATCAATCCAGGTTCTCCACATCTTTCTAAACAAGTCTCTCATATTTCAAACTTGTAAGTAAACAGCCAGGCAAGGCGTTTTTATCTTTGTTTTCTCAACTTGTAAATGTAACTTTTACTAGAGTGTTTATCTCTGTCTGCTGTACTTTGAATCTGAGGCTAGAGGGGGGTCCTCTGAGCTCTTTAAGTTTGATTACCCTATAAAGTTATTTTCCATACTGATTTTACAGAGATGATTTTTACCTTTTTTCTTTAATTAAAAGTCTTCTTCTTAAGAACCTGATTGATTTTTTCCTCGTTTGTAGATCCAAGGGGGTTGGATCTGTATTCACCAGGAGTTGGTGGAAGGAAGGAGGGGGGATGGTTAATTTCTCCTTGTTTTAAGATCCAAGGGGGTTGGAACTGTATTCACCAGGAGTTGGTGGAAGGAAGGAGGGGGGATGGTTCATTTCTCCCTGCTTTAAGACCAAGGGGTTTGGATCTGTATTCACCAGGGAACTGGTGAAGAGTTTCTCAAGGCTACCCAGGGAAGGGAATTAGCTTTGGGATGGTGGCAGCGGACCAGATCTAAGCTGGTAGTTAAGCTTAGAAGTTTTCATGCAGGCCCCCACATTTGTACCCTAAAGTTCAGAGTGGGGAAGCAGCCTTGGCAGCATCTAACTCCAGAAGCGGTTTCTTGGCTGTGAATCCTGAACAGAAATAGGTACCTAGGTCCCTTTGAAGAGTAGGACTTCGGCAACACCCCTCTTCTCAGCATTTCCTTTTGGCTAGTTTAGGTGGCTTCTGCAATCAATGTGCTGGCTTCTGTTAATCCCTTACCCTAGGCATCTAACTCTCCCCGTGCATTGTATGAGGAGTCTGGAGACCTAACTCAGGGATGTGGATACCATTAAGTGGTAGAGCACTAAACATCAGACCTTGCAATGTTGAGCCCAAGTCCCCCTTTGTGGATATAGCCCAGTGGGCCAGATTCCACTATGTGTTCTGGACTCTTTGCAACATTCTAGTGGTACAAATCAGCCCCATCTAGCCAGCAGAGAATTTCTTTGGCATGAAGGGGCTCTCTGTTGGTGCACATCACCTACACCCAGCCCCAGCTCACCAGAGGAGGTGATGAAACATGGCTATCTCCAGCTGCAGATAGAATTGCCACTTGTCTCACTTTTCCCTGGGACAGTCCCTACCCTGAAAGGGCTGTCCCAAGCCCTCTCATGGTTGCATTGCAGAAGTGACAAAGCAGAATAGAGAGGAGACACAGGGTATGTCTACACTGGAGCTGTAGTGTAATTTCCAGCTCAGATAGACGTACCTGTGCTAGCTCTGTTTGAGCTTGCTCCCTAAAAGTAAGTGTAGCCGCAGCTATGCGGGCAGCTGGACACACTAACTACCCAAGTACAATCCTCTTCAAGACATAGGTACATACTTGGGTGGCTTGCACTGCTGTGGCTACACCACTATTTTTAGTGTGCTATATCAATCAGAGCTAGCACACATATGTCTACTTGAGCTGGAAATTACACCTTGAGCTCCAGTGTAGACATACACAGAATGAGCCTTCCCTATCCATATGCCTTTTGATCTAGGTGAACTGGACTGGGAGCCCAGAGTCCATAATTTCTGGTCTAATTGCATCCCTGATAGTGTTACTATTTCTGTGCACTTCCATGCCTTTATTACTCACTCACTCATTTTACAAATAAGGCAAATGAAAGATTGTGCACGTTCATTTCTGGCAGAGTGGGGAAGAGAACCCAGCTGTCTAATATGACAGAACCAAGTCTCACTTAGGGTATGTCTTCACTACCTGCCGGATCAGCAGGCAGTGATTGATCTAGCGGGGATCGATTTATCGCGTCTAGTCTAGACGCGATAAATTGACCCCCGCGCACTCTCCCATCGACTCCTGTACTTCACCGCCACGAGAGGCGCAGTTGGAGTCGACGGGGGTGCAGCAGCAGTCGACTCACCGCGGTGAAGATACCACGGTAAGTTGATCTAAGTACATCGACCTCAGCTACATTATTCATGTATGAATAGCTGAAATTGCGTAACTTAGTTTGATCCCCCAGTGTAGACCAGGGCTCAGGCACAATACCTTTCAGACTGAAAATGCTACACGTATGTGCCTGGGTGCCTTTCTGGTAGATTTTCTGTATCTGCTATGAGAAGTGGGCAAGCTTTTTGGCCCGAGGGCCACATTGGGATATGGAAATTGTATGGCAGGCCATGAATGCTCATGAAATTGGGGGTAGGAATGCAGAAGAAGGTGCAGGCTCCGACTGGGGGTGCGGAGCCAGAAATGAGGAGTTCAGAGTGCAGGAGGGGGCTCTGGGTTGGGGTGCGGGCTCTGGGGTGGGGCTAGGGAGTTGGGGTGCAGGAGTGGGCTCCAGGCTGGGACTGAGGGGTTCAGAGGGTGGGAGGGGGATCAGGGCTGGGGTACAGGGGAGGGGTGTGAGGGCTACAGCTGGGGGTGCAGGCTCTGGGGTGGGGCCGGGGATGAGGGTTTTGGGTTGCAGGAGGGTGGTCCGGGCTGGGATTGAAGGGTTCAGAGGGTGGGAGGGGGATGAGGGCTGTGGCAGGGGATTGGGGCACTGGTGGAGTCTCAGGGGTGCAGGCTCCAGGCAGCGCTTACCGCAAGCAGCTCCTGGAAGCATGTCCCTCCTCCGACTCTGAGGTGTGCTGCCCTGTCCACAGCTCCCCTGCAGCCGGGAACTGTGGCCAATGGGAGCTGCAGAGGTGGCGCCTGTGGACAGGGTAGAGCCACCTGCTGTGCTTCCACATATAACGTAGGAGCCAGAGGTGGTGGTCATGCCAGTTGTTTCCTGGGAGACGCGTGGAGCAGGGCAAGCACCCGACCCTGCTCCCTGGCTGGAGCTGAGGGACGGATTAGATGGTCTAATGGGCCAGATGTGGCCGCAGTTTACTCACCCCTGATAGATCACACTCCCCATCACAGCCAGGGACAGAACACAGGACCCTGACACTTGTCTCAAAACAGTTGTGTAACCCTCTGATAAATGTGTGTACATCCATATAAGGATAACACTATACTATTCCTACTAGTTACTTCTTTAGCTCAAGTGGTAGCAATCTGTGCTATTAATCTGCATGTCCTTGGTTCAAACACAGATAAAGAGCCAGTGGGGAAAAAATAGCATGTGATCATGTTATTAAAGACTCTACCATAATGCATATGCACAAAGGGGATTTTTTAAGGTTGCACAGGCAGTTTTAATTCCGGCATTTCCTAACCTTTCAGTACTGGACTGTGTAAACTTATCATTCTTTCACTATTTGATTTTTGGGTATTTTTGCATGTAATACACCCACCTTTGTCACCTCTTGTCCAGATTACAGTAATACAATATACCTGATCATGAAGCCATCAGCTCTTGGGAAACTCCAGCTATTACAGAATGTTGCATCTTCTTAGGAATATGTGATACTGCAAGCAAAGCAAACCTGTCTTCTACTCTCTACACTGGCTGCCATAGATCATTGAGTCAAATTCAAGGTTTCAGTTATTATCTTCAAGTCAAATCAGTATCTTAGATGTCTATAGACTAATGTGAGAAGTATGGGGAATAAGCAGGAAGAATTCGAAATGTTTGTAAAACATAACTATGACATAGTTGGCATCACAGAGACTTGGCGGGATGATATGCATGACTGGAATATTGGTATAGAAGGATACAGCTTGCTCAGGAAGGACAGGCAGAGGAAAAAGGGAGGAGGTGTTGCCTTGTATATTAAAAATGTACACACTTGGACTGAGGTTGAGATAGAAATAAGAGACAGACTTGTTGAAAGTCTCTGGGTAAGGATAAAAGGGGTAAAAAAAACAAGGCTGATGTCATGGTAGGGGTCTACTACAGACCACCAAACCAGGAAGAAGAGGTGGCTGAGGCTTTTTTTAAACAACTAACAAAATCATCCAAAGCACAGGACTTGGTGGTGATGGGGGACTTCAACTATGCAGACATCTGTTGGGGAAAATAACACAGCAAGGCACAGATTATCCAACAAATTCTTGGAATGTACTGGAGACAATTTTTTATTTCAGAAGGTTGAGAAAGCTAGTGGGGGAAGGCAGTTCTAGATTTCATTTTGACAAATAGGGAGGAACTGGTTGAGAATTTGAAAGTGGAAGGCAACTTGGGTGAAAGTGATCACGAAATGGTAGAGTTCATGATTCTACGGAATGGTAGGAGGGCGAACAGCACAATAAAGACAGTGGATTTCAAGAAGGCAGACTTTAGCAAACTCAGGGAGTTGATAGGTAAAATCCCATTGGAAGCAAGTCTAAGGGGGAAAACTATTGAAGACGGTTGGCAGTTTTTCAAAGAGACATTTTAAGGGCACAAGAGAAACCACTGCATAGGAAAGATAGGAAGTATGGCAAGAGACCACCCTGGCTTAACCAGGAGATCTTCAATGATCTAAAACTCAAAAAAGAGTCTTACAAAGTGGAAACTCGGTCAAATTACAAAGGATGAATATAAACAAATAAGTATGTAGGGACAAAATTAGAAAGGCCAATGCACAAAATGAGATCAAACTAGCTAGGGACATAAAAGAAAACAAGAAAACATTCTACAAATACATTAGAAGCAAGAGGAAAACCCAGGACAGAGTAGGCCCATTACTCAATGAGGGGGGAAAGACAATAACAGAAAAAGTGGAAGTAGCAGTGGTGCTTAATGACTTCTTTGTTTCGGTTTTCACCAAGAAAGTTGGTAGCTATTGGAGTCTAACATAGTGAATGCCAGTGAAAATGAGGTAGGATCAGAGGCTAAAATAGGGAAAGAACAAGTCAAAATTACTTAGACAAGTTAGATATCTTCAAATCACCAGGGCTTGATTAAATGCATCCTAGAATACTCAAGGAGCTGACTGAGGAGATATCTGAGCCATTAGCAATTATCTTTGAAAAGTCATGGAAGACGGGAGACATTCCAGAAGACCTGGAAAAGGAAAAATATAGTGCCCATCTATAAAAAGGGAAATAAGGACCAACCCGGGGTATTACAGACCAGTCAGCTTAACTTCTGGACCCGGAAAGATAATGTAGCAAATAATTAAGCAATCAATTTGCAAACACCTAGAAGATAATGAGGTGATAAATAACAGTCAGCATGGATATGTCAAGAACAAATCATGTCAAACCAACCTGATAGCTTTCTTTGACAGCCTTGTGGCTAGGGGGGAAATGGTAGATGTGGTATATCTTGACTTTAGTAAGGCTTTTGATACTGTTTCGCATGACCTTCTCATAAACAAACTAGGGAAATGCAACCTAGATGGAGCTAGTATAAGGTGGGTGCATAACTGGTTCCAAGAGAGTAGTTATCAGTGGTTCACAGTCATGCTGGAAGAGCATAACGAGTGGGGTCCCGCAGGGATTGGTTCTGGGTCCGGTTCTGTTCAATATCTTCATAAAGGATTTAGATAATGGCATAGAGAGTACACTTATAAAGTTTGCAGACGATACCAAGCTGGAAGGGGTTGCAAGTGCTTTGGAGGATAGGATTAAAATTCAAAATGATCTGGACAAACTGGAGAAATGATCTGAAGTAAATAGGATGAAATTCAATAAGGACAAATGCAAAGTACTCCACTTACGAAGGAACAATCAGTTGCACACATACAAAATGGGAAATGACTGCCTAGGAAGGAATACTGCAGAAAGGGATCTGGGGGTCATAGTGAATCACAAGGTAAATATGAGTCAACAGTGTAATGCTGTTGCAAAACAAAAGCAAACATCATTCTGGGATGTATTAGCAGGAGTATTGTAAGCATGACATGAGAAGTAATTTTTCCGCTCTACTCCGTGCTGATTAGGCCTCAACTGGAGTATTGTGTCCAGTTCTGGGCACCACATTTCAGGAAAGATGTGGACAAACTGGAGAAAGTCCGGAGAAGAGCAACAAAAATTATTAAAGATCTAGAAAATATGACCTATGAAGAAAGATTGAAAAAATTGGGTTTGTTTAGTCTGGAGAAGAGAAGACTGAGAGGGGACATGATAACAGTTTAGAAGTGCACAAAGGGTTGTTACAAGGAGGAGGAAGAAAAATTGTTCTTCTTAACCTCTGAGGACAGACAAGAAGCAATGGGCTTAAATTGCAGCAAGGGTGGTTTAGTTTGGACATTAGGAAAAACTTCCTAACTGTCAGAGTAGTTAAGCACTGAAATAAATTGCCTAGGGAGGTTGTGGAATCTCCATCATAGGGGATTTTTAAGAGCAGGTTGGACAAACACCTGACATGGATGGTATAGATAATACTTAGTACAGTCCCCTGCACTCAAGGCAGGACTAGATGACTTCTTGAGGTCTCTTCCAGTTCTATGATTCTGTGATTCAAAGCACTCTGGGCCCAGGATATCTAGAAGATTGCCTATTGCTCCACAACGAAGGCCCTGTCAAAAATTCTGCTCCTGAAGCTCATGAAACTTCCTACAATAAAAACAGGGCCCGCTCCAGGTTTTCTGCCGCCCCAGTGGCAAAAAAAAAAAAAAAAAAAGCCCGCGGCAGCGCAATCGCACCGCTCCACTCTTCGGTGGCAATTCGGCAGCAGGTCCTTTGTTCCAAGAGGGACTGAGGGACCAGCCGCTGAAGACCCGGATGTGCCGCCCCAAGAGTGGCCAGAGTGCCGCCCCTTGGTATTGGCTGCCCCAAGCACCTGCTTCTTTAGCTGGTGCCTAGAGCCATCCCTGAATAAAAATAAAACTCATCTGGAGGAGTCAGAGCTTTCTTGGGAGTTAGTCAAAGACTGTGAAACAAACTCCTGCAGGAACTAAGAGCTATCACAAACCTCATCACCTTCCCAGGGCCACACAGAGTGGGGGGGCAAGTGGGGCAATTTGCCCCAGGCCCCGGGCCCCGCATTGGCCCCCAAGAGAATTTCGGAGGCTCCCCCCCACCCCCACCTCCGCCTTTCCCCAACCCCCGGCACCTCAGCGCGCCGCGTCCAGGAGCGGCCCTGGACAGCGCTGCAGCAGCGTGGCTCAGGCGGGGCCTGAGGTCCTCCCGCTCGGAGCCACGTGGTAAGGGGGCGGTGCTGTGAGCTCCGGCGGGCCAAGTGGCAGGAGCTCCTGGACGCGGCTCGCTGAGACTCTGGGAGAGGGGGTAAGCGGCATGGTAAGCCCCTCAGAGCTGGGCACCCTCCAACCCACAGCTCTGAGCCCAGCCCCTCTGAGCCGGGCACTCCCCAACCCCCCCCCCCCAGCCCTGAATCCCAGCTCCGAGCCCAGCCCCTCTGAGCCAGGCACCCCCCGACCCAGAGCCCAGCTCCCCACCCAGCCCTGTGCAACAGTAGCGCCACCCCCAGGCAGCGACAGCCCATTGGCACCAACCATCACCATCACCCAGCAACAGCCCATTATGTAATTTCAAATGTATACATACCATTAAAGGATTTAATGTTTTTAAATAATGTATTTGGTGTATTTTCAAATTATTAAAAATTAATTTTTGAATGTATTTCACTGGTTATTTTTTACATTTCCAAATACATGTTACTACTTTTTTTTATGGAAGGGGCCCCCAAAATTGCTTTGCCCCAGGCCCCCTGAATCCTCTGGGCAGCCCTGCACCTTCCACTTCAAGAGCAAGGTGCATTTCTTCAACCTGTCCTTCTCTAATATAAACACCTAACAAAGAACATGGGGAAATAACGGCAACCCTAGCACCACTCTGCTGCACGTGTAATTTTCCCAGTGGAGAGAAGATGAGAGAACAAACCACATGTGACAGGTGATAGTCACCTCACTTAATGTTCAGATACTCTGGTGACAAGCGCCGTATAAGAACTTAGGTAGAATAAAATCCCCTTCCTAAATTAGCACCTCTTGGGAAACTGGATGCTTCAGCTCATTGCTAATGAGCTTGGCACCACTAGACCAGTCTGAATACAGTGAAGCTCATGTAGTGATTAGAAGTTTTTTTCCCCCCTCCAATCTAATGTCTGTTTGATGGCCTCTATATAAGATGAGTTTGGTGGGTCTCCATTCCAGCTCCCATATCACAAACTCACCATCACCCATCACACTATTTGGCAGACTCAGCGGAGAGGCCAAGAACTGCATGATCCATGAAGAATGAAGGACCCCTCCTACCTTGAGAGGTTCAGTTGCCACCTCTCAGATTAGAGTTGTGGTCTCACCTCATGCTTTTGGATACCCCTGATGCTAAAATATGGTGAAAATAGCAAGCCATTCCTAAACAGTGTAGTTTACCAGATAGCCCTAGCCAGGCAAGTTAGCAGAAGACAGGGGCAACAAACATTTTTAGAGTGGCTTCATAATTCCGGTACCTAAAGTCCTGTTTCCCTGACTCAATAGGAATCAAACAGCAGGAGACAGTTCCTTTCCCCCCATCCCACGTCTCTTTCAGCTAGCACTCTACCCAGAAGCACCCTTGCTTAGTTTTTCTCAGGATCATGCTACATGTGCATCTTTCACTGTCTTTGCTTGCTTGTTACCTTCACTATCTGCTGCTTCTCTCCTCCATCACAGAGGGGCTGGTCCCTTTAAGACCTGTGCATCTGGACTGATTACCTGCTGCCCAATAGGGTTACAGGAAGGCACCTGGACCTTGTAAAGGGGGACACAGCTGTTGCTAGCTGTTAGCAATTGCGGGCAGAAAATGTAGGGAGTAAGACAGTTCCTGAAAGGCCCTGAATCAGTAGGGAGAAGATATCAGGAGGGAAGGCCTGTGGAGAAGGCTAATCTTTAGGCTAGAGGTGCTGGGGGGAGAAGGAAGCTGTGTTCTTGGGGAGGAGGAGCTGGGCCTAGCTGAAAAGGGGATGAAGGCTTTCTAAGTTTGTTTTCTTTTGAAAGACTGTATAGGACTTAATAAATTGGACTCCAGAAAGGAAAATGTTTTGAATATCTGGCTTGCATGGACTTTTTAAGGGACTCTGAGTGGAAGGGAAACTGAGGCAGGTGCTCTTGAGCCAGGCTGGGCTAGAAGGGATTACTAGAGAGCAGGTACACCCTTTGACACCCCTGCATACAAACACACAGCTGTAATCAAATCAATCCTTCCACCCTGATGTTATTAGAATCCTGGGACACATCTTGGACTGCATGGTCTAGCCACTGCCCAGGTTTGCAAGCAGTCTAGCCCTTTGGTACTGGTTTTCCATTGTTTTACCTTTCACTAAACAAAAGGACACTTAATTGTTTCCTTGTTCAGCCTGAATGGAAGTTGGCTGTCATAATCAACAACTTCAATGAGATGGTATGATTATTACCTAACCCCCAGCTTAACAATATTAGTCATGTTATAAGTAACTTAGCAAATGTAGCCCAGATACCACTAAACTAGTCAATTAAGAATTTCTAATGAGAGTTTTGCCATTGATCTCTATGGAAGCATGACCGCCTTTGGACCTTAATATTTATATAATGACTGAGCCAGATCTCTACATATAACACTACCCTTAGCTGTCGCTGATTAAAGCAGTCTTGTGCTTCCCCTCATGTTCCTACCGCTAGATGTCACCCTGACAGAAATTTTTAAAGCGTGACAAAGAGCACGAAAGGAGAAGAAAATTATATCCACAGGCAATCTCTTATCTGCTGCCAGCCACATGGCACAGCGTGGACGAACTTGTGCTATGTAGATCTACACCAAATCAAAGGCGTGGAGTCAAGTACTTCGAATTAAACAACCAAATGAGGCTGAGTTACATTAGCAAACCTCCTCTAAACCCGAGTGCAGCCCGAGGCACAGGCGATTTACTCTGATAGCAAGTGCGAGAGGCGAATAACGTTTTGTATCAATGGCAGTAACTTCCCAAATGCCGATAAGATAATCCACAGTACTAGTGTGAACACAGTCCGGAGCTAGTGTTCTGAATGCATCTCCAAGGTGGGTCAACTTTGTCAGAATTGCCACAGGTAAAAGGGGCAAGATCAGGGCAGACTTTGGTCGTGAGGGTTACGTTAGTAGAGACAGGGCTGCAGAAGTGCTGTTTGTCAGCAAGAAGGAGACGGGTTTGGCTGGCAGCGGGGTTAGGGGAGGGAGCTCGGAATTGAATGTGCAATTGAGGTGAGGCATGTTATGCTCTCTATTTAGGCTGGGAAATTGGGGGGAGGGGGGAGTTAGGGCCCCAAACTGGCAGGATCTGGGGCGCTAGCTCCGGCTTTTTGTGCCACTGTTGCGCTAGGATGCAGTGGGATGTCTCGCCTTCGGTCTAAGCAGTACAATTTGCAGGGTGGGAGCCAAAAATATACCAGATCCATGGATTGGTGGTGGCACTGATATGCCAGGATGCGTTGGGCACTGAACGGCTTTGGGGTGAGAGGAGCAGCTACATGTGTCCCCTCTTCACACATTAGAATTTGAGGGTGGGGCCAAACGTGGTTGGATCCAGAAAACTCCAGCTGCCGGGTCCGGAGATTTCTGTACCGGGGCAGCATGGGCCTAGAGTTGTTTGGTGCAGAAGGCGCGGTGAAACCTGATCTCTAGTTAGCCCTAACAATTTGAGGGCTGTGTGGACGAAAATCAACAGGATTCTGGCAAATCCAGTTTTCACCCAGCCCCAGCGGAGACGAGGTGGAGCCGGATGGATGGATGCAGAAGGCGGAGCTGGAAGGAAGGAGGGAGGGACGATGGGCAGGCTGAAGTCTGGGCATCAGACTTGCAAGGTCGCGTGTGGGCTGCGCCAGCGCGCCTTGGAATCTCACCCTGTCCTGAGCCTGGAGACCTAAACCGAGGTAGAAAGTTTGTAAGTAACTTCAGTTTAATCTCTGCGTTTTCTAACAGCCCCGCGTTTTACGTTCACGCAGACAAATAGCAGCAATCGATTCGCTTTCTCCTGCCTTGCCCTGATTAATCAAATACTTACTGAGCCGAGCCACTGGTGGGCTCTCGGGAGATCCGTTACAACGGGAGCAGGAGGAGTCCTGGAGAGCAACCTCTAACTTCACTTCGCTCCGGAGTCCTCGCCCTCCCCCACTCCAGCGGCAAATTCAATTAGTACCTTCCTGCAACTGGTGACTCAGAAATCGCTGTAAGAACTAGTTTTACAGTCCACAAAGGGAGGGGAGTAAACCCCAGACTCAGGGTGACAAAGTCTTGTTTGGTTTAGTTTCCCAGGCTTTAATCTGAGCTGCCTGTACAGAAGTCGCCCGAGCCCTGGGGAAATGTTTCCAGACAAGGCTCCCGTTTGTAGTAAACAGCAGCTTATTCATATTTCCTGTGCCTGCGAGTCTGACTTCCACCCCGCTGGGTTGGTTGAGTGGAACAGACTTATGACTATTTCTGTGAAGACCAATGTTTGTTCACGGATTGTCATACATCCTCACCTGGGTCACTTTTTAGGGACAACGGCTCAAAACCTGGAGAAGATCTAATCCCATTCTGACTGTAGGGAGGAAACCCACAACAATACTTTAACTAGTCCAAATACTGTGTGTTTCTCAATAAATCTTCCACAAAGTTCAGAACGAAAGCTTTGTTAAATGCAAATGTGGAAAGTTCTTTTTTTAGAAACTGTGTGCATATGTCCAAACAATGCAGAGTTCTTTAAAAGAAAAACTTTTGGTTCTTGATACCTATGCTGTAATTTTGCAAATATAATAACAGGTTTTCAGATGTAACTCCCACAGTAGGTTCTAATCATGTTTATTATGTCTCTTCTCATAAGGCCAAGTCCTGCAGTCCTTACTCCGTAAATCTCCCATAGTCTTCATAGTAGCTTTTCCTGAGTGAGGGCTGCAGATTTTGGACCTTAGTTTATTTATTTAGCATAATTCTGAGTCAGCTTTTCATGTTACAAAATGGAATGGTCACATCAGAAGGAAAAATATCATTTAGTTTACCAGCTGAGCTCAAAGTGGACAGCAAACCTTGTATTCAACAGCGGGAGCTTGTCCCTTATAGTTTTAAATGATTTTATTGCTTCACTGTAGAAGGTGGGAAGTTGAGCTGACGTGCAGTGAGGAAAGGACTTACTACAACACTTTTTCATACAATAATAATTATGATCTACTTAGCCATAATTCTATTTAGCTATTTCCTCAACAGCTGGACTTTTAAATGTAATTTTCTTTGTCTCAGTGGGTGCACTGGTTGTGGCTGCTTCTTGCCAATTCATTTAGCATTTACCACAGAGTAGAATTATTAATGTCTCCTATTTTGGACCCTCCTAACCAATATCTTATTATTGGACATTCAGCAGATATTTTATTTCATTAATTCTGGCTCAAGAAAACAAGTGGATTTTCATGACCCATCCCCTATGATTCATTGTATGCAGCTCCACAGCTGAGACGTGTGTTGCATTGGATGAGAACATGCATTCATTCTCACAGTTTCTTTTTTCAGTGTTGCTTATTAGGAATGTTTTTATTTCCAGAAAACTGATAAATTGGCTTCTAATCATTACTTTTGCAACAACAGCTGTCATCCCAGCTGATAGCCATTATAGTGAATTTCACTCCATACTCCACAATATCACAAGCCTTTAATAGCAGGCAGGTATTGTTGGGATTCTCATCTCTAGAATGTGTAGTATCAGAATAAGAGCTGCATGTCTTAATGCATGAATATCACTTGCCCATCTATCTTTCCAATCCACATCATGCTCTTGGAAATCTGTGTGAAGTGGTACAAAAAAGGATTATTAGAATGGCAGCATTGAAACCAAGAGAAGATAGTGCTGCAGACCCTTTCCATTTTATCTCTTTCCCCAAACCTTGACCTCACTGTTATGGATTGACATGATCTTCGCAAGTCCATTCAACTTGCTCAGCTTTACCTATGCTGCCTTTAATGTCTCAGACAGAACTGAGTGGTCTCATGATCCTCATTCTGCCTAGGATCAGGAAAAAATGCAAGGAACTCCAGTTAGAGCCATGAGTGCCCCCAAGGAAGCATGCACCACTCTAAAGCCACAGTCTGAGTGTCACTTCCATAGGAGGCAAATGGTCCTGCAAACATATGGCAAATGAAAAATATGGTCATTTCTGCATTTCAGTAAAATAAGTGACAAAATTGCAGCAGTGCCTTTGAGCACTTGATGACTTACATCCTGTAGTTATTTTTCAGGGTTCCTCTGTAATGGAGAGCAGGATGGATCAGGATGAAGTTCAGAAACCGGAGCCTGGGAGAAATACGGGAAACCATAACGATTCGGTAACATCCATATAAAAAAAGCTCATATGCATCATGCAAATGTTTGATCTCGCACCTCGATTGTTCTAGAGAATTAACTGTTTCCATAACACGGGGATCTCATCAGCTCATCTTTAAGTCTTGTAACAATATTGTCATGAGGAGATAAAAAGATAAAGACATTTCATTCTGTGTAGTCAGAGACCATGCTTAAACACACAGTTTGGGCCAGTGGAGTAGCGGCACAGTTCAGAGCTACATAAGGAGTTTGAGTTGTGCTTACTAGCTGAACAAAGCCCAGTAGAAATTATTTTATTCCAGTAAGAAATCCCTGAACTCCCCCTTTAAAAGACAGTCTTTTTAAAGTAGTCATCTCACAATGAACATTATGTCTTCCTCACTGCCCCAAAAGAAAAGCACAAAAAAAATCTTTTCCAGCAGAAATTTGCCTCTGCAGGAGGAAGCTGAACTGGGAAGTGCTCTGCGACTGTGGGGCCTATTTCTGAACCTGCCTAAAGTCATGTATCTGGGCAGAGTTCCTCTGGGCCGTGTCCACTGGCTCCCTGGATGACTTTGAGAAGCAGTGGGCACAGTCCAGGGTTCTCTGCTCAGGGTCTGCCTCTGGCTCCCTGCTTTTAACCCTGTGACCCTCACTCCCTTGCCTGTTTTTTTTCATTTGTTCCCTCCCCCCCCCCCAAATCTTGATGCCTGGATCAAGTAGCTCCTCCCCTTAGGCTGGGGGGAAGGGCATTTAGATGTGGGCAGGCTTGTGCCAGCCCATCCCCCAGAGCCTCAGTAGGTGCTGAGTCACAGAACTAATTCCTTATCCTGAGGGTAGCTATCCCTTATCATTGAATTAGGCCTTTCAAACCACTTCTTCAAAAGGTTAGAACCTCTGGGCCAAGTTCACAGATGAATTTTAGTGCGTATAATTTACCCCATCTTCTGTCCTCTCCGCATGTATGTTACACAGTTCAGCCTGCCTCTGCTCACCCTCTAGAGCTGCTTACGGAATGTCTGCACTGCAATCCAAGATGCGATTGCAGCTCAGGCAGACGTAGCCGCGCTGGCTTTACTCACGCTGTCATTGCTAAAAGTATCAGTGTAGATGTGGCAGCATGGGCTAGTGATGGGAGTAGGTACTCAAGGACCCCAGCGGGCTTGTATATCCCGTGCTGAATCCTGAGCTGCTACGTCTACACTTATGTTTTTAGCCATGCTAGCTAGATTAAAGCTAGCATGGGTATGTCTACCTGAGCTAGAGTCACACCTCCGATTGCAGCGTAAGGTTACCCCTAGCCTGAGTGCATCTAATAGAGTCTGTCTTCACAGACAGACAAGCTGTGCTTTTACTGTGGCATAACTAGCATGTTAGCTGTCCTAGTGTAAAACCTACTGGAGACAAGGCATAAGGTAAACTAGGTCAAACCGCAGAGGAGGGCTGATTTCACCTCGCTGTCATGCAGTAACCATTGCGAGTACCTTGTCTCCACTTAGGATTTTACAGCGAGATTACTATGAACACTTGTTATCTCACTGTCAAAAACCCAAATACTATTCTGTCAGTGAAGACAAAGCCTTAGGGTATGCCTGCACTTCGAGCTGGGTGTGGAATTCCCAGCTCAACGAGACATACCCTCGCTAGCTCTGATGGAGCTAGCATGCTAAAAATAGAGTGTAGCTGTGGCGGCAGGAGGAGCTAGCTTCCCCAGGTATGTGCATGTGGTCTCGGACAGTTACATACTCAGGCTGGCTACCCTTCCTGCTGCTCAACCAATCCCTCACGCCACTGGGACTACCTTCTATTTTTAGCGTGCTTACTCAATCATAGCTAGCACAGGTATGTCTCCTTGAGCTGGAAATTACACTCCCAGCTTGAAGTGGAGACTCGCTCCCAATTACCAATGAGCTACATGCTGCCCCCTTTTGCACATCATCTCTGAATTGCCCCCTCTGACTTGTCATATGGAGCAGTTTGGTTCTTGAGAATGATGCTGGATGACAGCCCTGAACCTGCTTTGGGAGAATAGGCACTGACTCCATGGGTGCTCCGGGGCTGGAACACCCATGCTAAAAAATAGTGGGTGGTCAGCACCCACCAGCCAGCCGCCAGTCAGCTGCTCGGCGGGCCCCCTTCTCTCCCTGCTCTGCCTCTTCCCCCAGTGCCTGCTGCTGATCAGCTCTTCAGCGGCAGGCAGGAGGCGCTGGGGGGAAGGGGTCGGAGCAGGGTGGGAAGAGGTGGAGTGAAGGCAGGGCATGCTTGGGGGAGGGGGTGGAGAGGAGGCAGGAAGAGGCAGAGCAAGAGTGGGGCCATGGGGGAAGGAGCAGAGTGGGGGCAGGGACTCTGGGCGAAGCAGGGGTGAACCACCCACCCGGAAAGAAGAAAGTTAGCGCCTGTGTTTGGGAGTCCTCCAATGTCCTAATGTGAGGCAGATTTAGAACTTCCAAATTACAGTCGCTAATTATTTTTTCCCAAATCTAGTACAGAGACTTTTCTTCACTGAGTTCTGGACATATGTCAAGTTAGATGTCTTCAAACGGAACCATTTCTGCTTATTTGAAGCTTTATTTTATTTTTACAGGATTATGAAGGGAACACTCCTTTTGGATTGTGAAGAATAAATGCAATTCCTTACCCCCAGACAAACTTTTACCAGCATCCCATTATTGCATAGATATAAAAGGAAAACATAAATTCTAATCTGTTTCCCTCTCCAAGAGTTAATAACCACAGGACAATCTTTAAATTCACTGACTGTAATGCATGCTATAGTGTTATGCTGAAGTTCTGGCCTAATTCTGCTCCCACCAAAGTCAATGAGAGTTTTGTCACCAACTTCAGCAAGAGTCAATCAAGCCATGCCTACCTGGCAGAAGAAAATTAAATTTTGTAATTGAGATTATCTAATTTCACATCATTTGTGAAGGGGGAAATGAGGCAGAAAACTATTAGATCTTGTGTGTATCTGGTGAGGAAGAAGGGGACTCAAGCGTGGAGTGGGCTGATGTGTACTCCTAGCTCTCTGATTTCTACTGTCTGTGAACCATCAATCAAAAAAATTTCAATTTCTCCTGCAAATGCAGTTAAAATATCACTGGGTGACTAGAATGTTGTATTATACAATCTCTGGCTTCCATTGCCATGTGCGTTATTTGGGTTACATTATTAATCTGTGTCTTGAAATTTATTCCTCTTATCAGAAGAGGTCATAATGAAATCTTCTCTTGTGGTAGTTAACTTCCTGGAGTGAAAAATCTATTCAGAAGCCACCTTAGAGGATGAATAGGGAACCAGAAATCTAGATTTAAATTGCCTCAGCACAGATCAGCTAAGTACCTAAGTATTGGAGAGTTGAAACCTCACATGTTTGAGCTGTCTCGTCTTTGATAGCTATTATGTTACTGTTTTGTATAATGTAAGGGAAACATATGGTGAAAGGGCAATAATGCAGGAGTCTAACATGATTGATGGATTCTTTAATTTCCTCTTAAACTTGACATATTTTTTTTTCTTTTTATCCTTTTCAGAATACGGATTTGCAAGTCACCTACACCCACAAAGAGGTTGCGTTTTTTCATTTACATCAAACACATCATTTTGATGAGTTTGAATACCCTTCAGATCAATACTGCAAGCAAGATCTCTTCCCCAAATGGCACTTGCCACTGAAGATAGCATCTATAGCCTCATTGCTAATATTTATCTATACTTTTCTGAGAGATGTTGTCCACCCTTTTGTCACTACTAATGAAAACACTTTCTATAAAATTCCAATCCTGGTCATAAACAAAGTTTTACCAGTGGTTTCAATCACCCTTCTTGCACTGGTTTATTTACCAGGGATATTAGCTGCAGGTTTCCAGCTCCACTATGGGACCAAGTACAAACGATTTCCACAGTGGTTGAATGGGTGGATGTTATCAAGAAAGCAACTCGGCCTTCTCAGTTTTTTCTTTGCCTCAATGCATGCATGCTATAGTTTGTGCTACCCAATGAGGAGATCTTACAGATACAAGCTTTTGAACTGGGCGTACCAACAGGTATGATTGGGTCCAAATATCGAACTAAAACTTCTTTATTGACAGAGTTCTGATCTCACATCTACTCAACTCACGCAGAGAAGCCTGTGAGGAGAAAGATTTTCATTTGAATCTGAGCAGCTGCCACAAAGCTCTTTGTTTAAAAACCAATGGGCTGACCCACAAAGTATATATTGCTTCATTTAACAGGCCAGGGTATGTTAAAGTGAGAAAGCAGAATCTGATTGCTAAAGCCTGGAACTAAGAGTCCCGTCCTCCAGGTGTCAATCATGGGTCTGCCAATGAATCTGCATACTCTTGCTCAAGTCAGTTCCCCTGTGTGGGCTTGAGATTAGCCCTCCATAAAATAGCTACAATCATACCTGCCTCAGAGGTAATTTGTTGTTTGTAAAGTACTTTGAGATCCTCATCTGACTGTCTTCCTATCTATACAGCTCCTGTGCTAATCCCTGTGCCACCCTTTCCATGAGGCCCTGCCCTTGCCCCACCTCTTCCCACCTCTGCCCTGCCCATTCCAACCCCTTCCCCAAAGTCTCCGCCCCCTCCCTGCCCCCATTCCAACTCCTCCCCAAATCCCCAGCCCTGCCTCTTCCCCACCTCCTCCCCTGAGTGGGTGATGTTCCGCTCCTCCCCCCCCTCCCCGCCCCAGAGCATGCTAACGCCACCAAACAGCTGTTTGGCGACAGCCGGGCGGGAAACACTGGGAGTAGGCAGAGGAGTGGGGACACGACGTGCTGCGGGGGGGGGGGAAGAGGAAGAGGAGGTGGGGTGGGAGTGAGGGGAGCTTGGCTGCACTCACTAATTTTTCCCGGAGTCGGCTCCTATGAGCGTAGATGTGTTTGACTCAAAGAGGGTAGGGTGCTTTCAGCTTCTTGAGAATTCTGCACATGCACAAGCTCTTTGCTCCAGAATTTACAAAAAACTGGCCTGAATGGCCTGCTGGGAATTTCCCTGGCATTAGAGTAACCCCAGGTAGTGTAGTGCTGCTAAGCCACTCGCAGCCCACCCAGTATAGAGAGTGTCCTGGTGCCATGTCAGGCTAGAATGACTGTGACTGGAGCACACTGCATTGTGATGATCCCTACCTGATGCAATGGCCTCTTAAGGGCTGTTGCAGGCAGCCATAAATTAGAATAACGTGGAGGATCAAGGTCCTCTGAAGTCTAATCCTTTCCTCTGTACAGACCATTGTTTTCAGGGCAGCTCAGTGTAATTCTTAGAGCTAAATAGCTATCCTGGCAGGATAACAAAAAGTAATTGAGAATGCCTGCTGATTAGCCCCTTAAAATAGTCCAGGTTAATATATTTCCTGTTAGAATCTTCCAAATATGGTGTTTAGCTATAGGTAGAATTTTGTTTGTGAAAGAATAAAGATTCCCCTGCTGTGAAGTCAGGTTACGAAGGCTGCAGGAAAAGTCTCCTCTGGGTCAAGGCGTTTCTCAAGTCAGTAAACACTTCTCAATCTAGGTGATTTTCCTTCAGCATAGACTGATGCAACCTTTGTCATCAGAAGTAAATAACCTAACAGTTAAATGCAGAGACTCAGCTGTGTTCTCACTTGTAAGGCAAAAGCAAAAGAAAGAGAGTGAAAACAAAGTATTTCTCTTGGCTCATGGCTAAATGACTCTAATGTAAATAGCTACAATTCTTGGGAACAGCAAGGTCCTGTGTCAGTCTGTCACTTTAAATGTGATGTTATTTTGGCAGGTCAAGCAAAAAAAGGAAAATGCCTGGATTGAACATGATGTCTGGAGAATGGAGATTTATGTGTCTCTAGGGATTCTGGGACTAGCTCTGCTGGCCATACTGGCAGTAACATCAATTCCATCTGTCAGCCATTCTTTGACCTGGAGAGAGTTTCACTGTATTCAGGTACACATAAACATTACATGTGATCTGTGTGCTCTTGGAGGATTTTACATTATAAATTAAGATCAGCAGTAATAGCCTTTCTCTAAAATATCAGACCATACAGTGTTCATGGAAACCAGTCTGAAAATTTACTTGGTGTCCTTTGCCAATTGCTTTGCAACAAACATTCTACTTTATTTGGCAAAAAAAGATTGACATATGGATAGGCTACAGTGTTGTTGAGGATTAGAGATTGTTAATGACAAGGAGTATCCCCACACCTGTAGGACACTAGTTCAGAGGTCACCAACTTGACATTCTTGGTTATAAAAAATCAGATGGCTGTTCTATGACCTACTGCATGAGAAATGAGACTCTGGACTCAGTGCAGTCCATCACAAAAAACACCCCCACAATTTGCACCTTTGTTCGAGGCTTGATCATAAAGTCAGGTATTAGAAGGGTGTTAACATGAATACTTTTGAGTCCAGAACAGGATCAAGGTATGTTGGCAGGGCAGCGGAGATGCATTTGTACTGCCACATCCTAAATCAAACCATTAAGGCCAGATCCTTGGGACCAAGCCAACTTGCATTCAGTATAGGAGACAAGGTAGGGGGAAAGGCCGCCTTTCTGCTCCACTAATCCAGGGGCTGGCCACTGACAGTGATGGTCACTTTGGGATCA
Organism: Malaclemys terrapin pileata; assembly: GCF_027887155.1. Taxonomy (NCBI): domain Eukaryota; kingdom Metazoa; phylum Chordata; order Testudines; family Emydidae; genus Malaclemys; species Malaclemys terrapin. The sequence goes on along the minus strand of NC_071506.1, from coordinate 243,647,282 downwards.
TTCTATTGGCCAAGTATCATTGACATAAAAGGCATTTCAGAAATAACTTGGCCCATTCCTACTGGCCCAGACATGCCCTGATGTGCCTGAGCAGCACAAAGCAGATGGAAGAGAGGGCAAGGATCAGGTCCTTACCATAAACATAGGCTTTCACTCTTCCTCTCCAGCACAAAAGGTGTATTCAAAGCAAAGGAACCTAGTTGAAAAAGTAAGGGGTCAAATTCTGCTCATAGGGACACCCAATCAATCCTACATATGTACCAATCTCAGCATCCACATGTGCTTGCTTCAGCCACCTAGGCGTCAGTTTGAGGGGCTGGGGTTTTCCTCTAACTTACATTCTTATTAATTTTAAAAGACTCCCCTGAAGTCAGTGTAAAACTGGTTTAGGAGAGTGGTGAATCAGGCCCTGAGCACCTAAACATGAAAGTTTGATGACCTATTAAGCACTTTGCATTAGGTCATCAATGAGTATCTCCTGAGAGTGCTATGATGGGGGATCATATATACTGTAACTTGAGATGCAATCAGCTGTGGTGAAAATTCTCAGATGTATAGAGGGTAGCTGGGGGAAGATAGTGAAGAGGCGCCTCTACCTCACAATTTTGGCTATTCATATTAAAGTACTGGTATCCCTTTTTGACCCAACCAGTGAGCAAAGTTTCAGGCTCTAGAGGGTTGTTTTAGTAGAGGAGAAATCACAGATACTACAGTGTTTCTCTGATACAACTCTGTTAATTTCCAAAGAATGTACATAAAGTCCTGTTTCCCTGAACACAGCAGGAATCAAATAGCAGGAGACAGTTTTGTTTCTCAGTTCCAGCCAGCACTTAGCCCCAAAGCTCTCTCAAGGACACATTCCCAGACAGTGCTGGTTCTGGCTGTGCCCTTGGCCTTCTACTGCTTGTGTCTCAGCTTCTGTGTTGTTTTTTCTTCCCTCCTGCTTTTATCTCAGACACTCACATCTCCACTAAAACAATATCCAGTGAAACCCCTTCACCTATGTGGCTCTGTTTCTGACCTGTCTTGCATCTGCCTTTGTTTTGAGTGATGCTCGTAGTGTTTCAACATCTCAGTTCTCTAGAGGAGCTCAATAGCTTCTCATGCTGTCCTAAATGAAAGGGCAGCAGTTACGCCCACCTTCTTCTTCAACTAGGCGTCACCCAGCCCATACCAGCAGCAAGGTAAAGAAGTCCATCTAACCAGAAGAATAACACTAATATGCTAGATTAGTTTTGTAAACAAATAATTTATCAATCTGATTATGTGAAGGGATATCTAGAACCTGAAAGTGCAGTGTATGATTTCCCAGTGATTACTATGAAAAGTTACATTTAAAAAAAAAAAACAATTTTTGTTTTCTCGGTGTTGCTGCTAGTACTTTTTTCTCTTCGGGCCCGATCCTGAATTTCCTGAGCATCCTAAATCAAATCCAGATGTCAGTGGGAGTTATTTCTGCACTGAGCTCTTCTACAGTTATTAAATTGGGGTTGTTTTTTTGTTTGATGTTCCATGCTATGAAAAAAAAAAAACAGAAGTTCTTGACTGTAATAATTCGCTTTGCAAGAAATTAAAAAAAAATCTTACTTTGTACTTATAGAAATAAGAGGTGGAAAGACTTAACAAAACATCAAGTCACATCCATGCTCCTGCTAACGCAGGATAAAAATGGCATGTGGGGAACTAAACTGATATCAAGAATGGACCTATGTCTTCTGAGGAAAGTACGATTTGTATGTAGCACCATAGCCCACCCATCTCTCTTGACATCTCATTTATACTTCTGCTCTAGGGAAAAGTTGCAAAAATGTGCCCAAACTTTCTCCCATTAAAGTCGAGGAGAATTTTGCCACTACTTTGATGGGTTTAGGATTGAGCCCCTTAGTTACTGAATTAATGGTCTTTGATCTGATCTAAAGCCCAGTGACTTTTGTGGGTTATGCATCAAGCCCTTAGTGCTTACAACATCTGCCTAATAAAGTACATTTTTTACTGTTATTGGAAAAAAAATAAACTTGTGTTTTTTTCTCTTTCCAGAGCAAGATGGGGTATTTAGCTTTGCTGCTATGCACAATTCACGCATTGGTATTTGCCTGGAATAAATGGGTTGACGTAAACCAATTTGTGTGGTACACCCCCCCTACATTTATGATAGCCATTTTTCTTCCTATTATAGTCCTGCTTTGTAAAAGCGTCCTGCTTCTCCCATGCCTTAGGAAGAAGATCCAGAAGATCAGATGCGGTTGGGATGCTAACACAGAGATGAATAAAACACAGATGACTTCCAGACTGTAGATTGAATGAGTGTTTATCCTGCTGCCATGTATAGATTTAATGAGCTCTATGAAATGGTCACATGTTGGGTTTGTTTTTTTTTTTTGCATGCATTGGTTAAATACTTCTTTTGTATTTTTCATTTCCACTATTGTTTGGGGGTGTGGTATCTGTGTTCTTCTCTGACCTGATCTGGGCTAAGGGAGTACCCTTTACTGAGACAGTGGATTGAATTGGGGTCCTCAGGCATTCACTTATTTCTTTATTCTGAGTCTTATGCTGTTTAAAATCCAATTCTTCATTCCCATAAGTAATACTATCATCAGCCATAGGGAAAGGCAATCATAAATCAGTGCTTGATATGTTGATTACAGAAGGTCAATAAGATAACAATTTGAAAGAACCAGATCTGACTCTTATACTATAGAGGGTGTTTCCCAGTGCTTGCTATGTTTAAGGTAACATCTCACATTTTTTCCCCATTCCCTTTTTCCCCTCTTTTTTTATTTTTTTTTTTTCCTATTTGCTTCTTTCTTTCTTTCTTTCATGCTTTTGGCGGGAACAAGCACACACTTACACATGTGCTTAACTTAACTCACGTAAGTCCTCTCAGGGACTTCAGTGGGGCTGCTCACATGTAGGGTGACCAGATCACAACACTAAAATATCGGGACACATTGGGGGTGCCATCAGCCCAGCCCACAGTCCACCCCCGCTCCTCCCAGGCTCCGGCCCCACTCTGCCCCAGGTCCCACGCCCTTCCCGCTTGCCCCCCCCACCGTGCCCTTCCTCATCACCTGCTGGTTTGCTGCGTCCCTCCTCAGTCCCCCACCCACCGCTCACCTCCTCACCTAACCCGGCCGCCCGCCGCTTACTCGCTTCTTCACCCTCCCTGCCCACGCCTCCCCTCTTCACCCCCCCGCCCGCCACTCACCTCTCCGGCACCAACTTCCCCTCTGCCAGATGGGTGCTCGCCCACCACCCCGCCTCTTCCTGCCCAAGCATCCACCCTCGCTCCGCCCCCTTCCCCCAAGTCCCCGCCCTGCCCTGCTTCTTCTCCATCTCCTCCCCTGAGGGCGCCGCATCCCCGCCCTGCCTCCTTCCTCCTGGAAAGTGCTAAGTGCCGCGGTGGGAAGCGCTGGGAGGGGGGAAGGAGCAGGGATGTGGCACGCTGGGGGGAGAGAGGGAGGAGGAGGGGGGAGCTTGGCTGAAATTTTTCCCCATGGGTGCTCCAACCCTGGAACACCCACGGAGTCAGCACCACCCTCCCGCTCACCTCCTTACTGAATATCGGGACCAGGGCCGGCTCCAGGCACCAGCTAAAGAAGCAGGTGCTTGGGGCAGCCAATACCAGGGCAGCAGCAATTCGGTGGTGGGTCCCTCAGTCCCTCTCGGAGCAAAGGATCTGCCGCCAAATTGCCGTTGAAGAGTGGAGCGGCGCAATTGTGCTGCCGCAGCTTTTTTTTTTTTTTTTGCCGCTTGGGGCTGCAGAAAACCTGGAACCGGCCCTGATCGGGACAAATGGCGTCCTAATCGTACATTGATCGGACGCGGGACAAAGGGTTAGATATCGGGACATCTGGTCATCCTACTCACATGAGTAAAGTTAAGATCATGCATAAGTGTTTGCAGGATTGACCTTTACTCTGTACCCAAGGGTGATTTTATTTTTCAGTTAAGCCCTTTTAGACACTTCTGACCAAATAGGGTGGCGTGGGGGAGAAATGTCAGAGAATAAACAATGCTTTGAAACTTAGCATTGACATAGTCCTTATTGAGAATTTTGTTTAGATTGGGTGAGATCATTACTTTTTAAAATATGAAACCAACTCTGAATATACTTACTCTGCTTCTACTGAAATTTTAATCAAAGCTAATGAATCCTCACATTCTCTGTGATAGCAGCAGCTGATTGAATGATATTAGTTGAATAATTCACTTGACAAATGTCAGGATATTTTTCAAATAAATTATGCAGTGACTACTTTTTTCATTATTCACCCAGCGTTAGCTCCATCACTGCCACTCTCCTGTTTGGGCCGACTAGGGAGCCCAGAACTGGTGCTGATGATGCCAGGCTCCTGTTGGGACCAATGAAATAAGAGTTGTAATTGCTTCACTGGCCCACACACAACAGACACACAGCACGCACGTGGCAAAATGATCCCAAAAAACCCTCTACAAATCAGAAACAGGAGAAAATTGATGATTGGTAAAAAGGAATGGATCTAGTGTACATTATACATGGATCCAGTATACCTTAAAACTAATTAGTCCACTATACATTAATGGACCTAGCATACATAGCAAGACTAATGGACCAGTTAACGTTGCTGTAGGGACAGTATATTTTACATTTCCTGTCTTTTTGTAACTGTAGTCTACTACACTACTTAAATCTTGCATTAAGCATATTCATACGTTGCTTTAGTACAAAACATAAGGGAGTGGTTACCTCGATACTTCACTGACTAAAGAGAAAGTGGATAACACTGTTAGTGGCCATGACTGGTCTGTACTTGTGGTGTCTAAAACACAAATATATTTTAATATGTTCAGTGTTTCTAAACCCACTAGCCTCCTAGAATCTCATTGCCAAGCTGTCGTGTATAAAAGTCAGTAGTGCCAGATAGTGATGAATGTTGTCTAAGGAATTTAAACAAAGGACGCTAGTGTGCAATATGAGTCCAAGAACATTTCAGACTTATTTACTCTAGGAATAGGGCGCATGCAATTATCGGTACATTAACACTTGGAGTGCCATCACTAAAACAAATAAAATGAATGAGAGGATGTTATCATGGACATAGATTAGGAGCTACCAATGGCTCCTGGTATTTGTTTAATCAAAGTATTATCTGCACTCCATAGTAAGATGCTGTAAAATAGTTTACTAACAATGCTACAGAACTACACGAACCAGTTTACCAGATTAGATAACGGGTAGCAGAGTACTTTGAGTTCATCTCCTTCCTTTACTCAACAAACCAACTAGTATTTTTAATATAAAAAATGCTAATTTCCTCTCCCATTGTAGTGATGGGGGGTACGTGGAATCTAATTGCTTTTATATATTCAAGATGTAACCATAAAACCTGACCAAATTGAATGCCTAGGGCCAAGTTCAGTCATAGCACAGGTATAAATAGCAGTGTAGACAGTGAGACACAGCTTAGGTAAGTGGAGTGCCCTACATGCCTCACCCCCAGGCTATGTACCCTACACGGCTCTCTACTCACCCAAGCAGTCCCTCTCCTGGCTACACTGCTTTTTATAGTAGTGTAGTGTCCTCCTCCCTCCCTACTGGCGGAGACTTTCCCCACTGCAGTGAAAGACTGGGGCAGCAGGAAAAGGCTCCAGCAGCAGGAAAGGGAGTTACCGAAGCCTTTCACTGTGATGCGTAGCTACGCCTGTAGTGCCTGCCAAAAGTGTAGTCATAGACTTAGTAACACAGTGCAAGCCCCCCAGTGCACCATGTAATAGAAGGTAGTATTTGATCTTGAATGATTATCTATTAAACATCTTGTGCTCTTTGCAGGAGCAGCCCTGGTTTGCTTCTTCTTTAAAAGAATTTGGTTTGGAGCACTTTCCAGTTGTGTTGCATTCTGGATTAATTGTTTTACAGCTGACAGTGGAATCAGAACCTTTGACACAGAGTTGAAATAAACAGCTCTGAGGGTAACCAGGCATTGCGACACACAGATCTAAGCAGAACCTGACCCTTGATTGTTGAAAGCTACGGAGAGGAGATGGATTAAACGCATGCTTTAAAAAAGTCTTTTAAAGCAACCAGTGTGCTGTCTGTAAAAATGAAGAGCAACCTAATCATACAATTGTACACATGTAGTGAACAGAATTGCTCAGGGGATTAGTAATGGAGTTGAAAGCTTTTCACTTGTGTTATCTTAACCACACTTGAACTGGTAATGGTAAGCTCTATCAGTGCAAATTGGGGGTTTTCTTGTTCACACTTGGGGCTTGAACTGGTACAACTACATTAGTGACTGACTACAAAGTGAACTATCAATATAGACAAAGGGTTGCATTTTCAAATGCCTATGTGACATAAGCATCATCCACGAAAGCTTATGCTCCAATACATCTGTTAGTCTTAAAGGTGCCACAGGACTCTCTGTTGCTTTTTACAGATCCAGACTAACACGGCTACCCCTCTGATATGTGACTTAGAAGCCTAACTCCCATTTTTCAAAAGTGACTTAGGGCTAGATGCACGCTGGGATCTAGGTGTTGCAACACTCAGCATTACCACACTTAACTTTTAGGTACATACAAAATCATTGGGATTCACAAAGCCTAAGTTGAGTGCTCAGCCTTTCTAGGCAATGAATGGAGGAAGATAGGTGCCTAAGAATGTGATTCACAAAAGCCAGCATGCTAGGTGTCTCCCTGTCTAAGCTAGCCAATGGGAGGGGTGTGTTGTAAGCCACACCATTCTCCAGGAGTTCAATGCCTAACTCTGCGTGGGCTTCTCAGCTAGGAACCCACTTCTGGAGTGAAGCACCTATGGTATTTCTTGCAAGCAGCAGCTCCCTGCTTTTTAGTCCAGTGGTGAAGGTACCGATCTGAGATGTGGAAAACCCTGTAGTCAAGTCCTCCTGTTGTCTGAGAGAGAGAGAGAGAGGATTTGAATGGGAATCTGCTACCTCTCTGGTAAATGTCCTAATCACTGAGTTGTGGGATATTCCGAGGTGGAACTGCCTCAGTCTCTCCTGTGGAAGCTGTTCCACTGTGGAGAACTAGTTACAGAGTCATTGGCACAGGGGAACTGGATCCTGGTTCTTCCACATCCCGGGTGAGTGCTGGAACCACCAGGACTACAAGGTCCTTCTTGTGCAGGTTTGCACTCTCACTCTCTTTGGCCCAATCACTCTTTGTTTAGCCACAGTGGAACAGCTTCAACAGGAGAAATTGAGGAAGCCCCACCACACAATATCCCACAGCCCAGTGGTTAAAGCACTCACTGGAGAGGTAACAAATCTCTGTTCCAATCCCTTCTCTCTCTTAGGTGAGGGTGGACTTGAGGTGGAGGGTCTCCCACTGCCCAGGTGAGGACCATAAACTCTGGGCCAAAAGATATGAGGGAGGTCCTCCCCACCCAGCTTTTTTGTGTGGAATTAGGCAAAATTACAAAACCGGACCCTGCAGGCAGGTTAGATGGAGGAACACCTATCTTCCTCTGGTTTGTGAATTGCACTGGGGCTTTGGCATCCTAACTCCTATTTATTTCTTCATTATGCATGAAGAATACAGCATATCCTCCCCAAAATTACAACACTTAGGGCACAAGATGAATCTTCTGAGTCTTTACAAGTAAATGCATTAATTTGTTTCAGTTAAAATTAATTTTAAAACGGGTCTCAAGAAATTTAGCCCCCTGTGTCACACCATTTTTGTGTCTGCAATGATACTAGTATTGGAACAATACAAACCCTTCAAACTTGATTTCAATGGGAATTAGGTGCCTAAGCCCTTTGGAAAATCCCACTAGACACCTATCTGCTTGTTACATGCCTAAATACCTTTAAAATCTGGCCCTAAGTGTCTAAGCCATTTTAGAAAATGGGACCTATGCTCATAAGTCATTTTAGGTGCTTTTGAAATTTTTTCCAAGTCCTAAAAGTCATTCCTGAAGGGTCTTTGGTGATCCATAGGAAATTATCTTAGTGCAATTTCTGATGCACAGGTTCACATTACAAAGAGCACCAAAACACTTGGGACCACTGTTAGTAGAGAGGCCAATGATTGAATGGGCCTGAAAATTAAACTACTGTATCCATATTCTCCATGCCATCAAGAGTGATCCCTCCATTTCAGGTGTAATGTATATTAGTTGAGCAATGCAAGGGAACTTCTGTCCCTACTGTCCATATTCTGCAGATAAACAGACTAAAGGAGGACTTGCTCTGCAGGACATCAGACCAGGACATATCACAAGCACTACAGTCACTTCAGAAAGTGTTGAAGTAAATCCTTGAAAATGTGCATTTTTAATTATCTAGCTGTAATTTGTACAGCACTTCCGAGTTTATATTCATCCTTTTTAAAACAGTGGGGGAATTATCTTACATAAAACTACAGTTGGTATATCCTATTTTTAATCTCTAGGTTATAGCTTTGTAGAGGGTGAGACAGAATATAAAATGATTACAAGAGCTCTGAATCTGATTTTTCCAGCATGTATCCAGGTGCATTGTCAGTAAGCTACAATTAAGACCCACCTTAAGTATGTAAAGAAAATGAAGTTGTAGTGACAGTTTGTGTCTCTAATATATTATCACAAGGTGCGTTTGATATTCATATAGAGCAAGATTCTTAGCTGATGCAAATCAGAATAGCTCCACTGACTTCAATGTCTGAAATTGGTTGAAATCCTAGCTTAGGTTACAAGTATACATCAGTTTGATGGTTTCCGTCTATTGTAAAGGCAGAGGCTTATCTTTCTCACATCCCACCACATATACTGTGACATTTGAGCTCATCTGAGGGTTTGCTTTTTCTGACTGGCCAAAGGTAATAGCAGAAATGTACACTGGTAGCTGAAGTTTGCATAGCACCCATGAAAGCCATTCCTAGCTGTGGTCAGTTGCAACCCTTACGTTAATGAGCAACAAAGAAAAAACAAATTATAAACAGATTATTTCCTGGTTATTGTTTATTGTGCAAGATCCAGATTTTCTGTCTAACAGGAATCTTTAATTCAAAGGAGGGAAAGGATGATCCAGTGGTTAGGACATTGGCCTGGGACTCAGGATACCTTAGTTTAAGTTCCTCCTCTACCACAGTCTTCCTGGGAGACTTTGACTACCAGGGCCGGCTCCAGGGTTTTGGCCACCCCAAGCAGCCAAACAAAAACAAAAACAAAAACAAAAAGCCACGATCGTGATTGCGATCTGCAGCGGCAATTCAGCGGGAGGTCCTTTGCTCCGAGCAGGAGTGAGGGACCGTCCGCCGAATTGCCGCCGAACAGCTGGACGTGCCGCCCCTCTTCGAAGAGGCCGCCCCAAGCACCTGCTTGGTAAGCTGGTGCCTGGAGCCGGCCCTGTTGACTACATAACTTAATCTCTCTGGATGAGATTCACAAAGGTACTTAGGAGCCTAACTCCCATTCAGCTGTGTGACTCAGTTTCCCATTTGAAATATCAGACTAATAGCACGGCCTTACCTCACAGCAGTGTAATGAGGCTAAATACATTAGAGCTTGAGCGGTACTTGCAACAGTGATGGGAGTCATATGAATACCTTGGATAGACATTACATTACTTGGATAGAAAACATTACAGTATCTGATTCACTCACATGAGTGTTTTTTCTCCTGTTAGTACTATATATAATTCAATCCATACAATTATAACTAAAATCTGAATGCCACTTAGGCTCCCATGCATGTATTTCATTCAGTTTATATCCTTATGACTAGGGCCCTACCAAATTCACGGTCCATTTTGGTAATTTCACGGTCATAGGATTTTTAAAATTGTAAATTTTATTATTTCAGCTATTTAAATCTGTAATTTCACAGTGTTGTAATTTTAGGGGTACTGACCTATAAAGGAGTTGTGGGGAGGTTGTGGTACCTCTACCCTTACTTCTGCACTGCTGCTGGCGGTGGCACTGCCTTCAGAGCAGCTAGAGAGCAGAGGCTGCTGGCCGAGAGCCCAGCTCTGAAGGCAGAGCCGTCGTCAGTAGCAGCGCAGAAGTAAGGATGGCATGGTATGGTATTGCCACCCTTATTTCTGCACTGCTGCCTGCAGAGCTGGGCCCTCAGTCAGTAGCCACCACTCTCTGACTGCCCAGCTCTGAAGGCAACAGCGCAGAAGTAAGGTTGGCATAGTATGGTATTGCCACACTTACGTCTGTGCTGCTGCTGGTGGGGTGCTACCTTCAGAGCTGGGTGTCTGGCTAACAAATGCCGCTTTCCATCCTCCCAGATCTGAAGGCAGCTCAGAAATAAGGGTGGCAATATTGTGACCCCCCTAAAATAACCTTGTGACCCCCCTGCAACTCCCTTTTGGGTCAGGACCCCCAAGTTGAGAAAATCTGGTCTCCCCTGTGAAATCTTGCATCTGAAGAAGTGAAGTTCTTACCCACGAAAGCTTATGCTCCCAATACTTCTGTTAGTCTCAAAGGTGCCACAGGACCCTCTGTTGCTTCCTGTGAAATCTGTATAGTATAGAGTAAAAGCACACAAAAGAACAGATTTCACAGGGAGAGACCAGATTTCATGGTCCATGACACATTTTTCATGGCTGTGAATTTGGTAGGGCCCTACTTATGACATCTATCTACCTGATTTGTAGATATCAAGTGGACATGCAATTAGCTGTGTCTACAAAATTTCATGGAAAACACCAGAGGGCAGGTTGATGCCCCTTTAAAAATCAGACCTAAAATTCATTCATTAATTTCCCTGAAACCAAGTTTATTTATGTCTACTATATAAGAATTTTACACACATTTCTTCAACACTCTTGTTTTCTTCACTTATGGCTTGATCCCACTTCCAATGAAATCAAAGATAGCTTTTCCATTGACGTCAAAGAAGTAAGACCAAATCCTTTGCTTCTACAGCTGCCCCTGAATAGCAAATACTTCAATAGTGTTCTGTTTTTGAGTACATTAGGGCTTTTTAAATCCAAAGCTGGAGTTACTACTTTACCCCATTTCAATAGCAAGAGTGATATGATTGTGTTTTATTGCTTTGTTTATTATCCGGCGTCCTCAGTTTTTTACAAATCATCAGTCAAGGAATCCATAGAAAAAAAATATTAAAACAGATAGAAATGACTGACCTCAACATAATTGTGGGAATGACTGGCTTGGAAAATATTCTTAAAATGGTTTGTGCAGCTGATGACCTCACCTCTTATTTTCTCTTCTATTCTATTCTAAACATCCTTAGTTTTTCCACCACAATCCTTATCTTTGTTGCACCCACTCCTCTTTTATCCTTTTCTCTTATAGCCTTACCAACCCAATTTTTCTCTGCTCTCCCCTGTCCCCATTACCCACTTAGAAGCATTCATTCTCTTTTTCATCTCTTCCCTCTCTTCTTTCTGCCCATACCCTATTTATTTATTCAGTTGCATTTACTTTACCCAAGTCTTACTTCTGTAGTTCCCTCTGATTCTTTCCTCATAGCCTCTGTTTCCCATCTCCCAGGTTTTACATTTACATATTGTATTTACCACTGAAGATTAAGCTCCCAATTTGCCAAGTCAGCCTTCCACCAAGCAGTTGGTCTGTTTAGTTAGTGAGAGGAGGTCCTGTGTCCGTGATGCTGACTCAGGGGAGCCAGGGATTAGTGGATTTAACACAGAAGCAGCAGCAACTACAGTAAGAAAATTATGTATGGATCTACTACTGACTAGGCCAAGATCACTAGGTTCTCTTGGTGAAATCCTGGCCTTATTGAAGTCAATGGCAAAACTTCCATTGATTTTAATTGGGCTAGGATTTCACCCTCTGTGATTCCACTTAACTCATCTGTAAAATGTTTGTTATTATTATACTCGAATGAATGCTGTGGAGCTGAATTAATAAATATTTGTAAAATGCTTTGAGAGCCTCAAAATAAAGTTGTTCTACAGGGTCAGTACACAGTTGTGTCAATTTTTCAAAAATGAAATATTGTAGCTGCTTCCAATGCACCTGATACAACAGAAGAGGTTTTACCAGGAATGTTTTTGTGTATACTGTCCTTCAAGCAAGGAGGTAGAGGAAGCCCACCACCACCCCCGCGATCTAAAACTCAAAGTCATAGATCCTTCCTTGGATATGCACATGCAAGCCCAGTGAGGTCACTGGGATTACATCATTACTGAGAGGTGAATTTTTCCTTTAATTTCCTTTTTTGGTCTCAATATGAAAAAAGTGAAAAAGAAAAACTGGTGCTTGAAGTCTGTTTTGTTACACTGGAAGAACCAGAACTCACAGCCTTAGTCATGCATGAATTGTCATATTGGCTTCATCACTGGGATTATTCATCTGAACAAGAATTTCTCATATGAATATGTACTGCAGAGACTGGCCCTAATATTTGAAATGTGGGAAAACAATGACAAAAACTCAGCAGATGCTGGAACTTGAGGAAAGGACAAATGAGAAACATTGCTGTGTAAATGCAGGAAACTTATTTTGGATCTAAAATTTGGAGTACATTTGAGGAATGGTGAAATCTTTTCACAGTCCACTTACAGATCTTATCAGAAGAAATGTTCTGTGAGTCAGGGAATTCTTCTCTCACATCAACAATTTCCTCAAATCCTTGTATGGATAAAGAATAGGTTATTTCTGAAGCTTGGGAGAAATGAGTGATTGTTTTCCAGGGTAAATGGATTTATATACTCCTGAATATTGTTCATGCTTCACAAGCCTCTAAACATAAGCTGATTTCTCTTAAAATAGGTTGTTCTTATATTGGAGCAGATGTGGCTCTTTTGTTCCCTGATAAATCGTACAGAACATTGTTTTAAATGGGAAAAAATGTATTCTTTGATCACTGTTATACTAAATCATTTTAAGGTTTTGCTCCCCATGAAATGAAGGACAAAAAACCCAAATAAGGTATAGAAAGTGCATTAGATTCAGAAAAGCAATTATTAAGAACCTCAGTTTTACTCTCACTCCAGTATTGCTTTTTTATTGACTTTCTTTGGGCCTCATCCTGTAGTCCTTGCCAAGGCAAAATTCCCAGTAAAATCAATGGGATTTTTACCTAGATATGGGGGGACAACAGGATCAAGCTGTTTCTTGGCAATTATTCTCTTTTACAGTAAGCATGGTATTTCTGCTTTTTCTTAATGCATTTGTCTCTCCTTGGAAATATACTTTTCTGATATTTTGGATGGACTTTTCTGATGTTTGGATGTGACATAAAATACTTCTGTTTGGGCTTTGTATCACTAAATTCCTCAGTCCCAGCTGCTCCATACAAGTGGGTCTTTACATCCATGTAGAGCCCTATTGAAGTCAACAGGGCTGCACATGAGCACAAGGGTCCAGCTATGCAGAACAACTTGCAGGATCATGGCCTAGCTACTGTTGAAGCCTCAGTTTTCCAGTTTTTTGCAAATTTGCAGGGGCTTAATTTTCTGCTCATGGGTAGCCCCACTGAGCTCAGTGCATGTGTGTGTGTACAGTTAAGCACCTGCATAAGTATTTGCAGAATTGGGGTCAAAATTGGTATCCCATTTTGGATGTTCTGTTCCCCACATGTATATGTTTTCCTCTCATGGTTACCCCCGTGCTGTCAAACAGAGGGTATAGATGAATTGGTTTTCTTATTCTAGGAATGTTTCACTTAATTGATGTGCCAGTGTTATACTTAGATTAAATAAAAATATTAAAAATATACTAGCTGAGGGTGTAATGTGACAGTTATGGATATTCTACTTTTTGTCATATTTCTACATTTCCATGTCCATGCTGTTACAGACTACTTGATGTCTTCTTCTTCTTGTTCCCTTTCCACCTGCTCTTGTCAGTTGAATAGTTATTATTCTCAGCTCATAGTAGTTGCAAGACAGCCAGATTGCCTCTGCTGCTTCCCAAAGACACAAGTAGAATGAGGAAATCAGCAGAAGGATCCACTTAATATATACACAGCTTGTGATCTACAGCTTTTTGAACAAATTCAGACCCAGTGTGGGCAGCAAGAGAACTAGATACTTGCCCAGTAGGCTGGCCCTGGTATGGGCTGCAAGAGAGGTGCGGAAACCTGATCTGCTCCCTCTACCTGCTCTAGTGTTAAAGCATTTAGTAAAGTCTTCTTTCCCAGTGGAACAAGGGTACCCATACTGCACCTGGAACTCTGCATCTCTGTTTTTTGTTAAAAACCTGTCTAAAGGAACATTTTGCTCTGGATATAATGAGCTAAATTTTCAAAGCAAGCCAGGCAAATTTTCATCTGCAGTTCTGGATGCACAATCATTGTGGAAAGACTATAATTTTAGCATCTAATTTCTTGCTGGGTAGTTGCACATACCACTTGTGCCTGCAAATCATGTAGTTGGACACTGAAATTCTATTATTTGTGTCAAGAAACCATTCTGCATGCAAAAATTGTAGATGGAAATGAAGAGGTCACGTGAGGGCCTGTGTGTCTACCAAACGCTCAGATAGAGAGTGCAGGGATTGAAAACCTTTACTGCTTAAAGTTGAAACAGAAAAAGGAGCTCTCACCCTCCAGCAGAAAAGGAGGAGAAACTGTAGGGGAGCACTGTTTACTCAAGCCAGGGAGAGATCTCGCTCTCTCCACTCTTAGCAGAGGAGGAAGAACTGTGTTCTCCCTTTTTTTAACCCCAGATGAGATGAAAGGAGAAATTTTTGTCTTATCTCATCTCTGAATAATTAAAAGTGACCGGTAAAGGTTTAAAAAAAAAAAAAGTGGGGTAGGTGTGCCCTGTTTGCTTTTTTATAATGTACAAAGAGAGTTTGAAAGCTTCATTTGTTTATTTTAAGAATTTTTTTCTGCTTGTTTTTTATAGTAGAAATTTGGGTCTCATCTGGCCTGGAAGACTCTATAATGACTGAAGAACTAATGAAATGATGACATCACAAAAGAGTGAAATTGAAGCAATTGAGAGGTAAAAGGATTTTTTTAGTCAGACTGTTTAACACACTGGCCTGGATCCACAAAAGGACTTAGGCATTGTGACTTCTCATTAGCAAACTAGGGAAATGTGGTCTAAATGAAATTACTATATGGTTGGTGCATAACTGGTTGAAAGACCATACTCAGGATGTAGTTATCAATGTTTGCTGTCGAATTGGGGTGATGTATCTAGTAGGGTCCCAAAGGGGTCTGTCCTGGGTCTGGCATTATTCAATATTTTCATTAATGACTTGGATAACAGAGTGGAGAGTAGGCTTATAAAATCCGCTGATGGTACCAGGCTAGGTGGAGTTGCAAGCACTGTGGAGGACAGTATTAGAATTCAAAACAACCTTAGCAAATTGGAGAATTGGTCTGAAATTAACAAGATGAAATTCAATAAAGATAAGAACAAAGTACTACACTTGGGTAGGAAAATCAAATGCACAGATACAAAGTAGGGAATAACTGGCTATACAGTAGTACTGCTGAAAAGGATCTGGAAATTATAGTAGATCACAAATAGAATACTGTATATACTCGATCATAAGCTGGTTTTTATGACCCATTCATAAGCCGACCCTATAATTCAGGGGTCGGCAAACTTCGGCTCCCGGGCCATCAGGATAAGCCACTGGCGGGCCGAGATGGTTTGTTTACCTCAAGCGTCCACAGGCACAGAGGTAAATCTAAGTAAACAAAGTGTCCCGGTGCACCAGTGGCTTACCCTGATGGGCCGGGTGGGGGGAGAAGCTGGGGGTCAGGGGAGTAAGCCCTGTGACCACCCCCCACATGACCCCACCCCTAGCCCAGGACCCCCACATTCTCCCCATCCCATCCCTTCCCACCTTAGCTGAGGCAGGCCAGGTGAGGATGTCTCTGGCCTGGCCGGAGCTGCTCCGGCAGGTTGGGCAGCACGGCTGCAGCCTGCTCCGGTGGGCTGGGCCAGGCGGCATGGCCGCAGCTTGCTCCAGTGGGCCAGGCGGCACGGCCACAGCCCGCTCTGGGGTGCAGGGCTGAGTGGCACGGCTGCAGCTGCTTTGGAGGCTGTGGGGAGAGCAGCATGGCCAGCAGTGGAAAGACTCTGGCCCCGCCTCTTCCCTTCTCGGCTCTGCTGGCTGTGCTGCCTCTCCTTGCCCCCTCTGTTGGGGGGGGAGGGGCTGTGTCCCACCTCTCCCTCTCTATACCCGTTCATAAGCCGACCCCCTTCTCTGATGCTTCCCTTTTTTACTAAAAAAAATTCGGCTTATGAACAAATATATACGGTATGTCTACAAAGTGATGTAGTTGCAAAACAGACTAATATTATTCTGCGATGTATTAACAGGAGTGTCATGTGTAAGACATGGGTGGTAATTGTTCTGCTGTACTGGATACTGGTGAGGGCTCAGCTGGCATATTGTGTCTAGTGAGTCCAGAGGAGAGCAACAGAAATTATAAAAGGTTTAGAAAACCTGACCTTTGAGGAAAGGTTAAAAAAACAGAGCATGTTTAGACTTGAGAAACAAAAACTGAGGGGGGAATCTGATAACAGTCTTTATGTTAAGGGCTGTTATAAAGAGGATGGTGATCAGTTGTCCTGTGAAGGTACCGACAAGAGTTAAGGGCTTAATCTGCAGCAAGGAAGATTTAGTTAGACATTAGGAAAAACTTTCTAACTATATGGGCAGTTAAGCTCTGGAATAGGCTTCTAAGGGAAGTTGTGGAATCCATATTAGAGGTTTTTAGAACAGGTTAGAGTGACAAACACCTCTCGGGGCATGGTGTAGGTATACTTGGTCCTGCCCCAGCGAAGGGGACTGGATTTGATGACTTCTCAATGTCCTTTCC
Organism: Malaclemys terrapin pileata; assembly: GCF_027887155.1. Lineage (NCBI taxonomy): Eukaryota > Metazoa > Chordata > Testudines > Emydidae > Malaclemys > Malaclemys terrapin. The sequence continues at coordinate 243,630,565 of NC_071506.1, read as the reverse complement.
AGAGCTAACGTTTTTTTTGTTTTGTTTTTGTTTTTCAACCTATCAGGCCTTTTTTATCCACTATGAAGAATCAATAATGGGCACAAGTGCAATTTAAAAATAATCCTTTAACAGGCAGTCCTACTTTCCTTTACCAGGCAACCCTAAAGATGGTGGGGATCAGTTGGTGTGGAAGAGCCTGGTTTGGAGAGGCTGTATCTCTGTTGACCAGAACTCAAAACTGGCTGCCTTGAAAGCAGCACACCAAAAACTATTGTGTTTGATTTGTTACCCTGCTGGGAAGGGAAACTTTTTTGTGTTTGTTTTCACCACCCTGCCCAGGAGCTTTGTTTTCCCATGGCCAGAAGGAAAATCCAAAATTTCTCTTTCCCTTTGCCAACTGGGAGTTTCTTTGTTATAGTCCCTCCTTCCAAGGAAGAAATAAAAGTTTGTCTGGACCCTGTTTAAAAAAACAAACAAAAAAACCTTCCTGAAAGAAAAAAAGGTTCCTGTTTTCTTTACACTGACTGTTTAGTATTTTTTCCTTTAAAGTAACACCATCATTTTAAAACTCTTGTTTAAGGGCTTGTCTACATTTAAAATGCTACAGCAAGACAGCTGAAGTGCTTCAGTGTAGACACTACGTACCAGCGGGAGCAGCTATACCCAAAAAGGGGCAGCTAGGTCAACGGAAAAAATCTTCTGTTAATCTGGCACTGTCTACACAGGAATTTAGATCAGTTTATCCATGCCACTGTGGGGTGTGGATTTGTCACACACCTAACCGATGTAGTTAAACCAATCTAATTTTCTTGTCTAGACCAGGCCTAAATGTTTTACATGCTATTGTTACAGCTACACACTTTAAGGTTTATGTAATTGGACAGCTCTTGGTTTATTAAGTTTCACAGAATAGTCAGGGTCCAATTTTGCAATGAGCTTTGTGTGTGGACACACTGTTGCTCCCATGCACAGTTCACTGCAAAATCAGGACCTCCCTCTGCTTATGGGAGGGAACTGAACCCCATTCTCTTGAGTTACAAGATAGCACCCTAACTTCTGGGCCACCTTTCACCTCTTTCATTGTTTGAGTAGGTCTTTCACATAACAATGGGAGAGAGATTTAAAATATATATATATATGGAAATTGACACTGTAAATCCATAACAATCAGCAGGGAGACCTGCGGTCAGGTGTAGTACTTGAAACTACCTTTAACTCATTTTTTAAGATGACTAGATATCAAATTGATGGTGCCTTGTTAATGGGTTAGCAAATGGCTGTGACTCATCCTACAAGGCTATTTGAAAAGTTGTCATAATAGAGCTAAATTTCAGAAAATATATTCTATTCAGGGCCGGCTCCAGGCACCAGCTTCTCAAGCAGGTGCTTGGGGCGGCCGCTCCGGAGAGGGGCGGCAGGTCCAGGTATTCGGCGGCAATTCGGCAGACGGTCCCTCATTCCGCCAGGGAGCGAAGGACCTCCCGCCGAATTGCCGCCGCAGCTTTTTTTTGTTTTTTTGTTTTGGCTGCTTGGGGCGGCCAAAACCCTGGAGCCGGCCCTGATTCTATTACACAAATGATTGGATCATAGCCAGTTAATATAGTACAAGGAGAGTTAAAGGAATACAGTAAAAACAGGTTAAAGCAAAGGGTACTTGTACAGGTCAGCAGTTCAAGTACCCAAGAGATAAAAGTTCAGTGGTTCAAGGGTACTGAGGCCCACTCTTGTTTTCCTTGTTAATGAATGATCCTGTGAAGGTCACTTAAAACTTGTTTAATTGCCAACAACCAGAAAATGAAATCAGGGATACATATCAATATGAAAGAGCAAAGCAACTAAATTCACAACTGTGTTAGTAAGCTTGCCTTCTATTTATGCATTTGATATGTGCAATTAATTCTAGTAACATGTAAGATAATTAGATGAGAAAAAACAATGTAGCTGAGAGTACAGTAAATGACTTCAGTGGGAGTTTGCATGCATAAGGGCATACAAGATCAGGGCCTGAACTAGAACATCATGCAGTGCACAGACCAGAATGTGTGGGACTTAGAGAAGGCAAATTTAACCGGTGAACAATCATAAGGCAAAAAGCTGTGAAACAAGAGACAGCTGCAAATAAGATTTAGAGAGCAATACCTGAGCTGTCTGCTTAGAAAAAAAGAATTACTCTCCTTGCTACAGTATTTATCTAATGCAATATCCCCTAAAAGTTTGAATACGCTATGATAAGTATCACATTTTTTTTACTGTCATAGAACACATCTGAGGAGTAAAAAAATGCACAATACAGAAAAAATATCACAAGCATTCAGGTGTAGGATCTTCCTATGTATGTTGATATATTCTCAGTCTAAACTTTCGCTTCAAATAAGTTAAGTTTCTAGCCTGTGTGACTGTGATTAGCCTTCACCTTGTAAGCATATGCAGAGTTGTCATTTTGACAGGTGTGAATATCTCCCGTGACAAATTATGCCCATTTTAATGTAAATACTTTAAACAGCTAAGAGAATCCCAAGAACTAGCTGAAGCACCAGCTGCAATAAAACAGTATTAAAATATGTAAAGCTACTTATTTTGAGTTAGCATATAATTAAGAATAAATTTGTTGAATATTTGGAGCTGACATTTTAAAGACTCTAGATGTAGACTGCTATAGTTGAACTGGCTAAGGAAAAACAAACCAAGCATCTGAAAACATTCTGAACCCGTTCCAAACCAAAGGAGAACCATCTAGTAATTAAAACAGGGAATTAAAGGGCTGAATTTCTGGTCCTCACACTAAGTGGGGAAAATCATTTGGTGCCTGTTCCAAAGCCCATCTTTCCTTTGACTTCACTGAGTTCTAGATCAGGTAATAAGGTCCTGGGAGCTGAGAGTGCAGCAGCCTGGAGGATCAGGTTCTGAGTTTCTGTGCTTCAGTTTCCCCATATGCAAAATGGTTAGAAACATCTCCACCATGCACCGAGTTGTATTATTTAATGGTTGAAAAAGCTCTGAGTTTTTGTGATGAAAGGGTTTCTTAGATCTCTTTGCAAATCCCATATCATATTTGTTAGTATTCATGGGAACAAATGTTTGATGTGGTGATCAATATAACTCAGATTTTCTAAATAAAATAAATCCCTATACTCATGAACTACCCTGCAGTAAAAAATCACTCTATATAGTTAATTCATGAAAATATACACATTAAGAATTTCACTGAGCTGCCATAAGTAACTTTTTTTTTTAATCACTTATGTGTGTATTGGCTGTTTTCTGTTGGACCTAGTTGTGCCCATTTGTTGTTTAATCCCTGGCTGCTTTTGTAACATGCATGTTGAACACACAGAGCTAATAGCTGTCCTCTTTTACACTGATGTAACCATATTGCACAGATGTAATGGACAGAACTTGGCCCATAAATTAATATACATTAAAGGCCAAACTCTGCAGTTGTTACACAGGCAAACACCACATTGCCGTCAGTGGGGGATTCACCCAAGTAAGGCCTGCAGGTTTTGGCTCTTAGGCCTAGATCCTCAAAGGCGTTAGGCATCCAACTCCCACAGAAATCAAAGGGATTTAGGTGCCCAAATACCTTTCAGGACCAGTGCCTTAGAGTTTAGGTTTACTTTTTATAATAGTTCAGCCAAAGTGTGTGCTGACTTACACTTTATGTGACCCCAGTACAGGGAACAAATGAATCAAGGTACAATAATGTGACAGATATAAATTAAACCCAGGAGCCAAAATTCTCTGTGGGCACCCCCATCCAATCTGTGTGAAACCAGCGCGGGCTGCACTCAGTGCAGAATTCAGGCCTTTGGCGGGAATTTTTACCTCCTGATTTCCTACCATGCCACCGCTGACAATGGCTCAGTAAAGAAGAACAGGAATACTTGTGGCACCTTGGTAGATGTGCAGGTGAACGAGCCCCTGATGGTATGGCTGATGTGATTAGGTCCTATGATGATGTCACTTGAATAAATATGTGGACAGAGTTGGACTCTCAGAGTTGGTAAGACAACTCCCACCTGTTCATGCTCTCTGTATGTGTGTATATATCTCCTCAATATATTTTCCATTCTATGCATCCGAAGAAGTGGAAAATACAGTAGGAAGACACACACACACCATGAAAAAATGGGTGTTGCCAAGTGGGTTTTAGCCCACGAAAGCTTATGCTCTAATAAATTTGTTAGTCTCTAAGGTGCCACAAGTACCCCTCATTCTTTTTGCGGATACAGACTAACAGGCTGCTACTCTGAAATCGGTAAAGAAGCTGCATTTTTGAAACTAGTAACTAGAGGCCGGTGTGTCACACCGGCTCCTATTAAAGACAAATCAAGGCAAAAGCCGCTTCCTGCCGGGCCCAAATGCAGGGCCGAGTAGGAGGGGGGTTTCGAGTCACAGACAGCCCAGTGACCAGCCTCTGACGGTGAGCGGGGCTCTCTGGACCCGGGGTCTCGGATGTCTGTCCTCTGCATTAGCCGGGTCTCCGCGGCTGAGGAAGGGCTCCAGGCTTACAGACCACAAGGGGTTTGGGCTCAGGAGGAGTCACCGCTCCGGCGGAGAGGGAGGGCTGAAGTCCGGCCAGCAGCGACTGCTGCAGCCCCCTTGGCCTCCCTGCACACACACTGCTCCATCGCGCCGTGTCACTCCGCAGCCGCCCCCCGCCCTCTGCCTGTCGCGGCGGCTGTAGGAAGGAGCCGGAGCCGGGGCCGGGGCCGGGCCGGCCTGTGGTGAGCTCGGGCCCGGCCGCAGGGGGCGGGCTGGAGGAGCGGGAGAGGCGCCTCCCTCCACGGGCTGGGGACCGGAGTCCGGAGAGAGACGCGGCGCGGCTGCTGCGGGAGGCTCGTCCCGGGAGGTGAGCGGGTCCCGGGCGGGGCGGGAGGATGCATCCCCCCGCGCACGTCTCCGCGGTGGGCTGCACGGGGGAGAGGGGGGGTCTTCGGGCGAGCCTTGTCCTGACCGTGGGCCAGAGCCCTGCGGCCCCATTCATCCAGTGCCCCCTCTCCTCTCCATCGTCGGGCCGGGAGCATCCCGGGCTGGGCAGAGCAAGCGCCGGGGGGGCAGCGCCACAGACCTGCGCTGCTGGGGGCTTCAGCCCAGCGAGTGCGACTGGCTTCCAGCAACCCTTCAGCACAGCAGCGCCCTGCCAGGCCTGCTGTAGCTTGTCCCCCTACCCCCGAAGAAACGGCTAGGGGGGCGCATTCTGCACTGATCGTCAGCCTCTTTTTGCACGCACACCCTGCAGTTCAGTGGGGCACGCAGGGTGTAAAGTCAGCCCGGAACTGGACCCAGTGCATGTTATCGTGGGCAGGTCACATTTTGAAAAGCACCCCAAAGTCACTTTCAGTGTCAACTCTTGTCAGTGGGACTCCGGCTGGTAAGTGACTTTGGCGTGTTGGGAAATGTCCCCTGAGAAGGTAGGTACCAGGCCAAATTCTGCTCTGTTGCACATCAGTCATTTCTTCACTGACTTATTATGGTAGAAGCTAGAGGCCCCAACCAAGATCAGGGCCCCCATTGTGCTAGGCACTGTACAGATGAATAGTGAGAGATAGTCCCTGTCCCCAAAGAGTTTACAATCTAAAGAGACAAAGCATGGGAGAGGGGAGTGACCTAAATAGAGAAGTGACTTGTCCAAGGTCCTACAGTAGATCAACGGCAGAGGCAGGAATAGAATCTAGGGCTGGCCTACACGTAAAAATTAGGTCGACATAGTTACGTTGCTCAGGGATGTGAAAAATCCACTCCCCCCTGAACATCATCGCTGAGCCAACATAATCCCAGTGTAGTAGTTAGGGTTGATGGAAGAATGCTTCCATTGACCTAGCTAACATCACTCAGGGAGAGGGTGTACCTACAGCGACAGAAAAACCTCTTCTATTGGTGTAGGATGTGTCTACGCTACAGGTTTATGCCACCATACTAATTGCACCATAGCTATGCTGGTGCAGCCCCTATAGCGTAGACATAGGTTTCCTGGATCCCAGCCTAGTTCCCCAGCCTCTATGCCACATTGCCTTTCACATTACACCAGTGTAACTGAGAACAGACTTTGGCCCAGTTGTCTATGTGCAAGCTGGGAAACCACTGTGGATTCTTTTAAGATGAAAGGACTTAATTGTTAGAGAAGGTGTTTTAATTAATTACTTTACTTAAAAACAGGTTCATTGACTAGGAGCTTTTCTCTTTCTCATTTTTGCCTTTCAGTTTTTGACATTCTGTCTCATTTTTCTATGTTTCTATTGCTCTGTATTTTTTATTTTTTCTTCTCTTTCCCCTTATTTCTGTCTCTCTACCTTTCATCCTTTTGTGTTTCTTTCTTTTTACACGTTCCTAGAAGCTACAAGAGGAAAATTAAAAAGGAAACCATCATCTTGAAAAGCATATTTCTGACTGAAACATTTGTATTATCCGTAGTAAAAAGTAACACTCAAGATAACTATAAGTGAAATAAGTTGGCAAAAAACAAATATTTTTCACTTTTTTAGTTTGTGTACTTTGTCCATTTGACAACACTTTGTGTATAACCGGTTTCTCTTTTTCCCCTGTAAAGTCAGTCAGTCAGTGTCTCCCTGGCTGAACCAACCCTTATCAGCTTCAGTAGAGTAGCAGAATAAAATATTTATTTGATAGTATCCTGTTAACTATCAAATGACCTGTAGAACAGGGATTTAGAATTTACCATGCCAAACCATATCATTAGTCCATTAAGTCTGGCACATAGCGCCTTGCCCAAAAACAAACATAAGACCCCAAATGAACCAAAAACTAACCAACCAAAAATTCTATATTTAAGACACTTAGCTGGCTAGTTGTGCAGTGTAGAGAGATTCCTTCCTTCCTAATCTCCACAGGTGAATTATGACAGTGAAATATTATTAGGTGAAGCATGAGATATGTATTTACTTTCTCCTGATTGTATTGGCTCTGTCAGCACTGGTTCTCCACTTGTGAGGTAACTCCCTTCTCTTCATGTGTCAGTATAATAATGCCTACGTCTGTAATTTTCACTCCATATTTCTGAAGAAGTGGGTTTTGTACCCACGAAAGCTTATGCCCAAATAAATCTGTTAGGCTTTAAGGTGCCACCGGACTCCTTGTTGTTTTTGTGGTTACAAACTAACACAGCTACCCCCTGGTACTTTCTCTTGAGTGACTACACATTTTATTTTTTAAAATTCCATATAAAGATCCATCTGGCTGTCTTCCCAATTCTGCCAGTGCTGCGGAAAACAGGAAACCATTATTATGTATGGATGATTTTGAATGCTAGTTAATTTTGTGGAATTCTACTTGTATAACAGCTATGGGAGCTCCCTAAAGCCATCAAACCCTCTTGATCCTATCGCTTATTGGTAGCACCCAAGAAAACAGCTCAAGGAATGGTTTCAGAGCAGCAGCCATGTTCGTCTGAATCTAGCTCAAGGAATGTAGCTGTGGATGAAATAGTCCTTGTAAATTATTACTGGATGCCATAACCTTAGCTTAATGAGTATCTTAATACTTTGTACTCCACAACATTGCCTTAACGATATGTCAGTCTGTTTTTTTCCATGCTGTCTTCCAATCTGTAATTGTCAAAGCAGCTGGTGGTGGAATCTCTGAAGACAGCAATCTTGACATCACATCTGTTGAGTACTTGATTTGTGACATATGCCTTAACCTTACACAACAACGTCCCAGAGCACTCCAAAAGCAGACAATGTTGGATCAAAATTTCAGTGAAGTGCTGCTTGTATGTTAATAATGGGTTTTCACAAAGATAATCTTCCTTAGTTTGCAATGCAATTCAGCCACCAATATCCCCTCCTCCCAAATGCTAGTTGCAATGCAGTCACCTGCATCTCTTGATCCAGCATTTTTCAGTCCCATCCTAATTACTTGATCCTTGGTGCTTCCTAATACTTTCCTTAATTATCTGGCTTTTTTCCACATCCTTATTTCCATTCTCCCACTCACCAGGGGTCTCAGGAGCACAGGGTTTTGTCCCATGGTGGTTTTGCTACCGAAGAGTGTATGTGTCTATGGAATGAAAGTAGAATGGGCAAGTTGTCTTGCAGAGAAGCCATCACTGCATGTCCTTTCACAGCTCCCAGCTAGGGCCGGATGGGCATTTGCCTCTACTTGTGCTACCTGCTACTATAGCTGCAGTCAAAGTGAGGGGAGCATGGAAAGCGGAGATGTGTTCACACCCATCAGTCTCAAGGATGTTTGTGATCCAGGCAGTCACCAGCACTTCTCAGCATAACAATTGTCTTGGATTGTTCACTCGAGATTTTCAATACTGTTGTTAAATTTAAAATTGACTCAGGTGCATAGGCTTGAAGGAGATGCACTAAAATGAAGCTGTCACAGGTATTGCTCAGTAGCCTACAGGGACAGTTGAGTCAGTTCAATATATATATATATAGCTACAAAGGCAAGGATGCCTTTGAATGGTCTGTTTGAATGTTCCCTTTGTCATTAAGGGAGTCACCACAAGTAGTAACCATAGACCAATCCACAGCTATTGAGATGGGCCTTCTATACCACATAGAGGAAGCTGGAACAGTATTAGGTGAAAAAGGCCTGCTTAAATGATAACTAGTGTGGAACCTCTTTAAAAAAGAGTTATGGTCCCCTCTTTCATTAGAACAGTCTAGACCTTGCCCATACTGCTGCTTCCTAATGCAGTGAAAGAACCAGTCAGGATGGGGAAGGATAGTGTAATGGAGCACAATCCTGAACTGACAATGGTGTGCTCATATGGTGCCTTTTTGGAAGGAAACGGGCATAACTATATCTGCATAGACCTAAGAAGGTCAATGTAGCAATAAGGTAGAAAGGTATATTCTTCCCATCATAGAAGGTACAATCTCAGAGTGAAATGCTAAAAAGTGTCCATTCTCATTTGGGCATTCCAAAAAAAGTAGTCCATTCCATTTTTATGTGTACAGTATAACTTCCAGCCCCCATTTCCCACAAGAGAATAGACTGGTGGGGAGATGAAGTACAAATAGCTAAGGGTTTCAGAGTGGTAGCTGTGTTAGTCTGTATCAGCAAAAAAAACCGAATTTATTTGAGCGTAAACTTTCGTGGGCTAAAACCCACTTGGCAACACCCATTTTTTCATGGTGTGTGTGTGTGTCTTCCTACTGTATTTTCCACTGCATGCATCCGATGAAGTGGGTTTTAGCCCACGAAAGCTTATGCCCAAATAAATTTGTTAGTCCTCAAGGTGCCACAAGTACTCCTTGTTCTTTTTGCAAATGGCTAAGAGAATTCTTGAGCAAAAAGCCCATGTGTTAGTTCTCCTGACCATAGGGCAATCTTCATGTCAGGCACTGGAGTGAATCCACCTCAAGGTTTTTGGGTCCACATATCAGAGTGACATAGTTAATTTTGTAGGGAAATGTTTGTCCTTAGGGGCCCTGCTAAAAGGATATAAAACTGAGAGATTATTCAAGTGAATTCAACTGGACAATACCCTCTTCAAGTCCAAAAGATTTTCAGATCTGGATGAGTAGAGAAGTTGGTGTTTTGTCTAAATATGTTATTATTTGCTGTTAAATATTCTTGTTAAAGATTGCTCATCGGTGGGGAAAGGTAAGATGTGTACTGTTTCTTTAAATCTGTAACAGCTAGGTAGAGGGAGGTTTGTGAATGCTCTAAGTCAGTGATACTCAGACCTCAGTGGTTCAGGAGCCAAATTAGCAATCAACATTACCAAAGACCCACAGTAGTGTGAATTCACTGTTTCATTTACTATATATACATATAATTTTCACCAATTATTATTATTTTATCAACTATAATTGGTTAACAACATAGTAAAAGCATCCTGATTGGTTAATACCTTAAATTGGTTAATAATTACATCTTACATAATTTCATATGTGCTGCAAAAAGCTGCAGGAGACACATTAAAGAGACACTTGTGGCTCCCAAGCCTCAGTTTGAGTATCACTGCTCTAGGCAGAAGTTCTACACTGAAGGTAAGATAGAAGCTTTAGGGACAATACTGTTTTCCTCATTCTACTAAAGTTTCTTGTTCAGGGTTAGAAGAAAATGATTGTGATTTTTTTTTTTTTTTTTTTTTTTTGGCCGTTGTCACCTGACACTCATCATCTCTGAAAGATCAGGCCAAAACATGATGTTGAGAGCCAATGTAACCCTGCTTCAATGTTTCTTCCATTGTTACAGTGCTGAATGAAAGGGTAATACATAGAGCTGTAATGTTGAATCCTTTGGCTAGCCTTCTCATTCAGGGTAAGTAAAATATCATTAGTTAGTAAGAGGTTGTTTCTTTTTTTGTTAGATTTGAAGGGTGTAAGTGATATGATATTGCGCCTGGATTGCCGTACAACTAGATGTGATAGATTGAACAACAATACTGTTTCGCAATTCTTAGCTTGGCATGCACCCAGGACCAAGAATGATTTTGCAGATATTTTATCTGGATATAAGGTTGTAAGACACTGGCTTCAGAAAGTACAACTTGCCTAAACTGAGTTGTTGCATTTAGATTCATTAGCTAGATTTCATTCTTCTTTAGAAAAGTCTTAGACTGTAAGCTCTTTGTGGCAGGGGCTATCTTTGTTCTGTGTTTGGATAGAACCTAGCCCAATGGGGTCCTGGTCCATAACTAGGGCTCCTAGATATGGAGATATCAATACCATAATACCTGTGATACCTGTGATAATACCAATAATAACTATTTGTCTTGCACAGTGGAAAAAGAAATAGACGTATTAGGCTTCCAGGCTATTTAATTGTTTGTCTCTCTTGTCTTACAAATAGGCTACATTAGGTCCCCTGATTGTTCCAGTAGTACAATCATGAATGCTACTGTGAGATTTCATCATAAGTCAACACATGTAACAACTGTACTAATAACCAGGGGCGGCTCTATGTATTTTGCCGCCCCAAGCACGGCAGTGAGGCAGCCTTCGGCAGCATGCCTGCGGGAAGTCTGCCAGTCCCGCGCCTTTGGCGTACCCACCGCCGAATTGCCGCCGAGGCCGCGGGACCAGCGGACCTCCCACAGGCATGCCGCCGACGGCAGCTTGACTGTCACCCTCATGGCGACCGGCAGGCCGCCCCCTGCGGCTTGCCGCCACAGGCACGTGCTTGGTGCACTGGTGCCTGGAGCCGCCCCTGATAATAACATATTTCCACAAAGTTTTTGTACATAGCTCTCACGATAGTGATCCCAGAAAGAGTTATCATCCTAATTCTACAAAGGGTACAGAGTGATTAAGGTCAGCATTTTCAAACTTGTAAAAGCAGCAAAGAGTCCTGTGGCACCTTATAGACTAACAGACGTATTGGAGCATGAGCTTTCGTGGGTGAATACCCACTTCGTCGGATGCATGAAAGCTCATGCTCGAATAAGTCTGTTAGTCTATAAGGTGCCACAGGACTCTTTGCTGCTTTTACAGATCCAGACTAACATGGCTACCCCTCTGATTTTCAAACTTGTATCCCCCAAAGTCAGGAACTTAAAGCCATATTTAGGTGCCTGATTTTTCAGTGGGGGAGTCAACAGAATTCCTTGGAATTTACCCCAGAGTAACCTAGATCATGATGTGTAATCAAGAACAGAATATAGCCCATTGTCTCTCATTCATATGTGAAATCTCCCTTTGATCATTAAGCACTGGCCTCCTTGCGCTCTCCACTAAATCTCATAGGTGTTAGCCCAAAAGCCTTCTCCCCTACATTTTTTTTCCTATCTGGAACAGCATTCACATCTCTTCTGCATTGACTCCGCATCTTATTTCAAATACATTTGAAAATACATTTTTACTCTCTTGCCTGTACTTTTTAATTTCTTTCTTCTTTTCTCTCCATTGTTATTTATGTATGCAACCATATTACTTAACTGCTTAAAACATTTGTATTTCAGATTGTATCACTGTCACTATACAGATTAAAAGTGATTAGTGCATACTTTATAAAGAAGAGTAAATAGGTTAAATTAGACCCACCAAATTTGCTTTAGAGTGTGTTTTGATTACTCTAGTGTCTTGTAAAAATGTATAATGCTGCATATTTTCTTTTTGTTTTCTTTTAAAGGAAATCATTGTAAGCTTGGTGTCTTGAAAATATGGAATCAATCTCTATGATGGGAAGTCCTAAGAACCTCAATGAAACCTTCTTACCAAATGGTGTTAATGGTATCAAGGATGCCAGTAAGATCACAATAGGGATATTTGGAAGTGGAGACTTTGCCAAGTCCCTGACCATTAGGCTTATAAAATGTGGATATCATGTGGTCGTAGGAAGCAGAAACCCTAAATTTGCTGCTGAGTTCTTCCCACATGTGGTTGATGTTACTCACCATGAAGATGCTGTAGCAAAAACTAACATCATTTTTGTCGCCATACACAGAGAACATTATGCCTCTTTGTGGGACCTCAAGCATTTACTTATAGGTAAAATCCTTGTAGATGTTAGCAACAATATGAGGGTGAATCAGTATCCAGAATCCAATGCAGAGTATTTGGCCTCCCTGTTCCCAGATTCGCTGATTGTCAAAGGATTTAATGTCATCTCAGCCTGGGCACTGCAGTTAGGACCAAAGGATGCCAGCAGACAGGTATGCTTTGTGTTTGAGTTCATTTAGTGTGTGTGCAGAATGAAAACGCAGTAACTGTAATAACAGCAACTCCCTGGTATCAGCTGTCAGAACCAACACTTACTGTCTTTTTCCAAAAACATTATTTTTGTAATTTTTTCCCTAACACCAGAGGTGAAAGTAAGCTAGTATGGTCTGGTAGGGCATACCGGCAGGAGCCTGTACACAGCCGATCGTCCCGGCAGGGGGCAGCTTCCCTGGGCTGGCAATTTAAAAGGGGCCTGGGCTCCCGGCAGCTGCCCAAGCACCTGGCCCTTTAAATTGCCGCCAAAGCCCTGCTGCCAGAGCCTTGGGGCTCCTGGTCACTGCTACTGCTACAATGGGGCTCTGGTGGCGATTTAAAGGGCCCAGGGATTTAAAGGCCCCGCTCCTTCTGGTTGAGCCTTGCTGAGGTCCCCGGCCCAGCATACCGGTAAATCCCTTAAATTACTTTCGCCCCGCCTAACATCTAAACAAGGCTAGAAGCTGCGTTTCCTGCAGTGCTCTACTTTAGCTGTTAGTGATGGTATCAACTGTAGCAAGAGAAATTGTGGGAAATAAATTAATGATCTAATTTAAAACAATTTACTTTCAAGATGGCAGCTTGGATGTAACTAAAGGCATAGTTTGTTTTGTAGGCCTAGGTCTTCAACTGCCCTGAGCTCACACAGTTGACGTAAAGGAGGAAGGCAAAGGCAGCTCAAACCTACCTTTAGTCCTCCCCCAACCTTAGGGACCTTTCCACTAGCACAGGATCTCAAGAGCCCCTCATGCTCAGCTCCATCCCTAAATTGTCTCCCCAGAGTGCCTCCTGCGCAAAGTGGAGGAGCAGATAGGGGTTCAGCTGCTCGTTAAAGCCGCTTTAAGTTTTCTTTGCACTGCTGGAGTAGTGAAAAGGTGATTTTATAAGCAGGGGCAAAAATCTAGTCCTTGGAACCTTTGCTGGTTATGGTGCAACATGAGAAGTAACTAACCTAGCATGGCTCCCAGAGCCAAGGATGAGTTTCCAAATCTGGCATTTAGAAAACAACCATCTATTTATTTTTAAACTGAGTAAATTGATATGGAATCATATATAAAAAAATGGGACCCCCCTCACATACATCATTTTTACAGAGCCACTTTTCAAAGTGGAACTGTACTGTATGTCGTTATTTTATTAGACCTCAGTCAAGGTTGAACTCAAAGCTGATCATCAGTAGGTTAAAAAGATGATCAGATGCCCTGGTGATGGGCAAACTATATGACTGTAGGTAAAAAAGGAGCAAGATCTAGTACTTTGTTTAAATTGTGTAATAGCACTTTTTTTTTTTTTTTAAGTATAATGAAGTATCCCTTGGATCTTGCGTCTTTTTATTCCCCTTTAACATTCTGCTAAGCCATCTCTACTTTTTTCGGAACCTGAGCTGTCAAATGCAGCCCAAATTGTTGTACAAACTATGATTAGTTAAAAAACAGCGGTCAGGTGGGGTTCCTGCTTTTGTTTTTTGTTGTTGTTGCAGCTGTCCTGGTCCATTGGGCAAGTTTTCTATTAGGGCTGTCAATTAATCGCGGTTAACTCATGCAATTAACTCAAAAAATTAATCATGGTTACAAAAATGAATCGCAATTAATTGCAATTTTAATCACACTGTTAAACAATAGAATACCAATTGAAATTTATTAAATATTTTGGATGTTTTTCTACATTTTCAAACATTGATTTCAGTTACAACACAAAACACAAAGTGTACAGTGCTCACTTTATTATTTGTATTACAAATATTTGACCTCTAAAAATGATAAAAGTAGTAATATTTTTCAATTCATTTCATACAAGTACCGTAGTGAAATCTCTATCGTGAAAATGCAACTTACAAATGTAGGGTTTTTTTGTTTCATAACTGCATTCAAAACCAAAACAATGTAAAACTTTAGAACCTACAAGTCCACTCAGTCCTACTTCTTGCGCAGCCAATCACTAAGAGAAACAAGTTTGTTAACATTTATGTTAGATAATGCTTCCTGCTTCTTATTTACAATGTTACCTGAAAGTGAGAACAGACATTTGAATGGCACTTTTGTAGCCGGCGTTGTGAGGAATGTACGTGCCAGATATGCTAAACATTCGTATATCCCTTTATGCTTTGGCCACCATTCCAGGGACATGCTTCCATGCCGATGGCACTCGTTAAAAAAATAATGTGTTAATTAAATTTGTGACTGAACTCCTTTGGGGAGAATTGCATGTCTCCTGCTCTGTTTTTTTTATTCGCGTTCTTCCAAGTATTTCATGTTATAGCAGTCTCGGATGATGACCCAGCATGTTGTTCGTTTTAAGAACACTTTCACTGCAGATTTGACAAAATGCAAAGAAGGTACCATGTGAGATTTCAAAAGATAGCTACAGCACTCAACCCAAGATTTACGAATCTGAAGTGCTTTCCAAAATCTGAGAAGGACGGGGTGTGGATCATGTTTTCAGAAGTCTTAAAAGAGCAACACTCTGATGTGGAAACTACAGAACCTGAACCACCAAAAAAGAAAATCAACCTTCTGCTGGTGGCATCTGACTCAGATAATAAAAATGAACATATGTCGGTTCGCACTGCTTTGGATTGTTATTGAGCAGAACTCATCATCGGCATGGATGCATGTCCCCTGGAATGGTGGTTGAAGCATGAGGAGACATATGAATCTTTAGCACATTTGGCACGTAAATATCTTGCAGTGTCGGCTACAACAGTGCCATGTGAACACGTGTTCTCACTTTCAGGTGGCATTGTAAACAAGAAGCAGGAAGCATTATCTCCTGCAAATGTAAACAAACTTGTTTGTCTGAGTGATTGGCTGAACAAGAAGTAGAACCTAGTGGACTTGTAAACTCTAAAGTTTTACATTGTTTTATTTTTGAATGCAGTTATTTTTTTAACATAACTCTACATTTGTAAGTTCAACTTTCATGATAAAGAGATTGCACTATAGTACTTAAATAGTATTTTTCAATTCACTCAATATTTTATTTTTACAGTGCAAATATTTATAATAAAAATAAATATAAAGTGAGCACTGTACACTTTGTATTCTGTGTTTGTAATTGAAATCAATATATCTGAAAATGTGGAAAACATCCAAAAATATTATTATTAAATGATATTCTATTATTGTTTAACAGCATGATTAATCACAATTAATTTTTTTAATCAGGATTACTTTTTTAATTGCTTGACAGCCCTACTTTCTATATTTAAGTGGTTCATTCATTTTTAACATGATTTTAGCCATTGGCCCAAAGTTCATTCTAATCCTGTAGACATTTTAGTGTTGTGAATACCAGGCATCTTGAAACCAGTTTATATTAACTCAGATGATGTACAGTCTTTTTATTTGGTTACCTTGTTGTTTAATCATTTTTCATATTTCAATATTGACCTGAATTGTTCACAGGTTAATTTTTGTGGTTCAGTTGATGTGCTAGTGACAATGGCTAGTTTAGATCTTTGTACTGTGACATCTGCCTGGAGGCCTTGAAATTGTTGATTTCATCTTTAAAGGCATTTCTGTGACTAAAAAGAATTAATTTGACTTTTCCATCAGGTCTTTATATGCGGTAACAATGTTCAAGCTCGCCATCAAGTTATCGAACTTGCCCGACAGCTGAATTTTATTCCCATTGATTTGGGGGCATTGTCTTCTGCAAGGGAGATTGAAAACTTACCTCTGCGGCTGTTCACGTTGTGGAAAGGGCCGGTAGTAGTGGCTGTTAGTTTGGCCACCTTTTTCTTCATCTATTCTTTCATCAGAGATATAATACATCCATATGTGAGAAATCAGCAGAGCGACTTTTACAAGATTCCCATTGAGATTGTGAACAAGACTTTACCAGTTGTTGCTATTACTTTGTTGTCTCTGGTGTATTTATCAGGGCTCCTGGCGGCTGCTTATCAGCTTTATTATGGCACTAAGTATAGGCGACTTCCTCCCTGGCTGGAGAGTTGGTTGCAATGTAGGAAACAGCTGGGACTACTCAGTTTTTTCTTTGCTACCGTGCACGTGGCTTATAGTCTCTGCTTACCAATGAGGAGGTCTGAACGATACTTGTTTCTTAATATGGCTTATCAGCAGGTAAGGAACATACCATTTTTTATCTAATGACAGAAGAGAGAATCAGAATGCCTTGATTGTATTTATGTGACATATATCAGTGTCTTTGAATACCTTTTCAATGGAAAATCTTTGGGGCTACATTGTGACTGCCTATTGGTCAATAGGGAAAGAGGCTACAAGGAGCGCTCTACCTTGTGGCAAGCTTCAGATGGGGTCAACCACAATCAAGTCCCTCCAGTAGGGGGAGTCTAGCATTTGTTCCCTTTTTTATTCCCCACCGGGCATGAACATTACCCTAGAGAGGGTGGGGAAGAGGCAGGCCAATAGTAAAATCAGAAGAGCACTCTTCGTTTCTATCATCTTGGGATGTAAGGGCTGAATGATAATTCATAAGAAAGCTCAAAACATCTAGCAAGTTGTTTTCATCTCTCTAGTCCCAAAGGTTTTGGTGTGTGTATGTCATAAATGTAGATGTATGTTGTTGAAAAGGTTTTTACAGGTGGCAGCATTAATATACAAACTAGATTATACACAAGGACCACTCACTGCGTCACTGAAATGCAGACAGTTTTGGGTAGAGGTATGCCAGCTGTTTAATAGCATACCATAACACTACACAACCGTCTAGAACAGCAAAATCCTAAGCAAATATATGTTCCTTCTAGGGAAAATGAAGATGCTGTATCACTTCTCAAACTAGCGGTAAAAAAATATATTTTGTTTAGAAGAAATTCTTTGTTCCTCTACAGTTATTGGCAGGAGGCATTGACTCAGAGTTCTGAACAGCAGTTAGTATTTATATCCAAACAATCCTGGACAAAACAATCATCCTAGGCAGAAAGGTCTGCTTTTCCTAATCAAACTGTCAGTGAGGTGTCTGTTTGCCTCTTCTTCTACACTAGCATTTCATAAAGCAGGTTGGCCTTTCAGCATATGAAATCTGCAGAGCCAAGGGATGAGGCAGGAAGAAGCAGCAGCTAAGCAAATCAAGCCATAATAATGGAAAGAATAAAAGGGGATTGGATCAACAGTGTAGAAAGAAGGGTGAGCATGAAATATTGAAATCAGACAGCTGAAGAGCATGAATGAATCTATGACTGGCATTGTGACGGGGTCTGTCAGGTCATCTTTTCCCCTTGCAGGAGGGTTCAGTGTCTGACACTCCCCATTTAAGGAAAATCCACTCAGACTAGTGACCAGCAAGACAGTCCTCCAGAGGCTTAGAAGGGCTAGGAGGAAATACTGACCAATCAAGGCCCAGCAGGCCAATTAAGAAGGCTTGCCTCCTTTTGCTCATGAGCAAAGACTGGGACAGAGCAGGACCTCCTCAAGGTTCTCCCAGAACCTCGGCCAGAGCCTTGCCTTGAGCATATCAACAGAGCACTTGCATATGGGGGGAGTTTTTACTCTTTGTTTAAAGGCACAGACAGGCAAATCTTAAGTTGCTGTTTTGTTACTTGATTGTTCAGAGGCGCTCACGGCACAGGCTACCCTGCCCGAAGCTGGCAGCCAAATCTTGAAGACTTAGGTGGGAAGCGCCTGCAATATCACACATGGCCCTGATGTGGGGATTACAGTGCAGCTCTGCGTCCCACAGACATACACAAAATTCAGCCAGGAACCCTAATTGTTTAGGTTTACATACTTGTCAAAGGACCTGCTAGTACTTTTGTGAAGAAGTTCTCATATCTTCTATATTAATTTGAAAAATCTCACATGTCATCATCAATGGTGGCCCCTTGCAAGAACTGACATGTAATTACAGATTTGATAGACCCCAGGGAATTGGAAATTTGTGAGATCTAATTGAGTATACAAGTGACTTGACTGTTGAAGTGAATTGTTTCTTTCCTGTCATGAGGATGTCCAAGCTCATCCATCTTTTTTATGTCTTATGTTAATAACAGAAGAGACAGAGTAATTTAGGAGTCAGCACAAGGATTTGAAGCAATAGCAGGAAATAATGATAATTTATTTGTAAATTCAACAAAATAAAGAGAATTGCAGACCCACCCATTTTATAGTGTAGATCATAAATTGTTGATGCCTTAAAAAGTAGGTACTTTGTGTCGCAATGTGGAGAATCTCATCTGATTTCATGAGATAATTTCTATAAATAAGGAGTAGCTAGTACTTTAAGCTAATGCCTGTCCTTTTTCCACTGTTTCAACATATCTTTCAACCTAATATGCACCCAGAACCCACAGTGATGAAGCAAATAGCTTTTTCTCCAAGACATGAAGAAATCTCTAAAATATTTGACTACATTTTATATTTGTTTGTAATCTGTTTTCTTACAAAACTCAGACTGGAGACTATTACTCATCAAAAGAGCTTTTGTAAATAGTATTTAATATTCTGGAAAATAAAGGCCATCTTTTTTGCTGTCTCCTCAGGTTCATGCAAATGTGGAAAATTCTTGGAATGAGGAAGAAGTGTGGCGAATTGAAATGTATATCTCCTTTGGAATAATGAGTCTCGGCTTGCTTTCTTTGTTGGCAGTTACTTCCATCCCTTCAGTAAACAGTGCCTTAAACTGGAGGGAATTCAGTTTTATTCAGGTGTGTGTATGTGTGTTCTCTGGTTGTTTGTGTTAATAAGGGGTTTAATGGTTAATAAGAATGCATGGTCATTTTTATTTTGAACCACACTTTTGCTATAGGATGAAATAAGGTTTTTTTTCCCTCTCAATAGTAACTGTAAAAATGATACAACTTCTCACTCAACAGAGAGAGCCCCTCAGAGTTGGGCAGAAAATGATTTTCCTGTCCTCCTACTGTTTTCAGGAGTTAAAAATTTTCTCCTGTCTCAAATTGAGATGAGAAGTCAAAATCCTTAATATAACCTTATAACATAGGGTATAGATGTTAAGTGAGATTAATGCATGCAGCATGCTGCAAGCATTTCATAAAGTCTAAACACATTCTTATAACTCTAATATCTACTTAATAATACTAATACCCAGGTGAGCCAGACTGGTTTCCAGCTCTGCATTTGTCAGTATTCAGTGAAGCCTAAGGGCCTTCGCATGAGCTGGCACCTGGTCTGCCAGCATCACAGTGGGAACATGTCATGTTGTCCTTGTTGTCCTTCTTCCACTTCCATATACTTTATTTTTATTTGCGGTCCTCCGTACATCACAGCATATAGGGCCTTTGAAGGGCAAAGCATAGCTAGCTCCTAAATGCATTATACTCATGAAACTGGAAGTAAGAGACTGCATTTGCTATACATGTGGCATAAAGGAGACCTTTCATCCCCATCAGCAGACATTCCTGACTTGCAGAAGTCGCCATTTTAATAGTAATGCCACTGTCTGATGAGAGACAGACGGTGATGTCACTGGACCAACCCAGAACTGTCTGCCCTGAACTAGGAACTTCCATGCAGCAGCTGGGAAAATGCAGGCATGGCAGCCCAACATATGTGTAGATGACATAGAAGGATCAGAAAAACACTTAGGAATAAGCTGTGGTGAAGCACTTCATATACTTCCTGTGTGTAACACATCTTAAGTAGTACCGAAAGCTGATAGAGAAGCAAATAAACATAACCAGCAAGAAGCATTGAGACATACAAAAAGCACAAGTCCCAATTAATCACAGAAAGGTGTCAGCATGAAATGAAATTATTGTCACCTTTAAGCTGTGGTTATTGATTTGAAGTACTAATAGACATACGTCTGTTGCCAGGAGACATTCTGATAGAGCACATCTGAAAAGTGTGTATTTTGCTATAGTTTGGAGTGTATTAATGTAGGCCTTACTCAGAGTCCTGTCTGACTAAGGTCTGGTTTGTCCCATTTAGGGTGACCAGACAGCAAGTGTGAAAAATCGGGATGGGGGTGGGGGGTAATAGGAGCCTTGGTAAGAAAAAGCCCCAAATATCGGGACTGTCCCTATAAAATCGGGACATCTGGTCACCCTAGTCCCATTGTAATTACATTGCCTAGTTCATAATTCTGTCACTGTTGACTGATTCTTGCCTATGTAGACTCAGACACTTTAAGGTCAGAAGGGACCATCGTGGTCATCTAATCTGACCACCTGCACATTGCAGCCACAGAACCTCACCCACTGCTGAAATTTATCCAGCTCAATCTTGAAGCCGATTAGGATTTTTACCCCCACTGCTCCCCTTGAAAGGCTGTTCCAGAACTTCACTCCTCTGATGGTTAGAAACCTTTGCCTAATTTCGAGCTTAAACTTGTTGATGACCACTTTACATCCATTTGGTCTTGTGTCCATATTGGCGCTTAACTTAAATAACTCTTCTCCCTCCTTTGAGTGTATCCCTCTGCTGTATTTATAGAGAGCAATCATATCTCCTCACATGTAACACATATTGTCACTACTTTAATAATTAGGGCTCTAGAAGGGCTTTGTAAATTATAACCATTTTAAGGGGAGTGACATTGAACATTGCATTAGCTGCAGTTGTCAGAGGTGTTCTGTCTGTGGAGGAATTCCTCCTTCTCTCTCTTTGGGTTTCTGTCAAGGGAGGAATCTATAGGAAACCTCCAACAGTGGTTGCTGAAGAAATGTGTTGAATCAGCACTTCCCCCAACTGACCTGGCTCTTCCCCCTCCCTGAGAAGTGCTACCCCTTTCTTAGGTAATGAAGAGAGAAGCAAAGTTGTGGCCCTTTGCATTTCCATAAACTCACTACCAGGCAGACTTTCTCCTTCAGAAGTTCTCTGCCTGGAACTATGCTAGAGACGATGGTATGAACTAAATCTTCAGTTTAAAATAAAACAACAACAATTAGTCATAGGTGATTTGAGCCATACATCCAGTGTATGATTAGGAACTCCAGCAGCAAGTCATGCAATTGTAGCTTTTCCTTACCAAAGTTTCCAAATTTGGGCCTCAGGTTGTGGGAGTAGAAATGTGCATGCAGGCAAATCATTGTGTAATTGTTTTGTGGTCTTTGGAATGCCCTGGTATACCACAACTATTCCCACTGTAATAAAAATCAACTTGTTTCTAGTTATCACAGCTTATAAACTGTAATGAAATGCTGAGAGATGATTCAAGACGTCTGACTGGTGTACAGGACATTCCTCCTCTAGACATGCCCTCATGTGAAACTGCATCACACATTAAAGAGAATTTGGACAAATTGTCTTTTTAATTATCACCTTTGGTGTGCAATGGCAGTAATAATTGAAACACAGGTGTTTCCTTGGGATTAATGACCAACTAAATATAATGGTCTTTAGCTGTTTCTCAGGGCATTAAATGTTCCCTAGATACTCATTAATTCTTAGGAAACATCCTCTGCCTCAAGCCTTGTTTCATAATCACTGACCTTACAAGGGTTATTTTACCAAGGAAAATGAAGCTGGCATTCCACCACACATTAACAGTGATTAAGTTCAAATCTCATATAGAGTGCTTAGGCAGAGCCAGATAAAATACAGCTAATGCCCTTTTAGCACTATTTCTCCATCTACTGAAAGACAATATTATAAAGAAGGTTTGTACTTAATGATTATAATCCTGCCTGAAATCAGCAGGAGATGCAGAGTGGAATAAGGGCTGGTCAGCTCAGTATAGCTAGGGGAGTTGGTGCTGGAGTAGCATGACACTAGTTTTACTCCTGGATCTAGCAGAAGCATAGATTTTCCAAAGCAGTGGCTGCTGAAATTCTCACTTCTATCCTACAGATGAGGGTTCAGTGTAAGAACCTGCCAAGCTAGAGCCTGGTACTCAGGAGATTCTGGCTGATGCCTCTGCATCACCACTAGAGGTTTAGGTCAGGCATCCTGAAGAGGACCCTGCAAAGCTAAAGTCGAGAGGAAGTACCATCCTTCAGGGCCTGAGTGGCACCCCACAGCCCACTGACTGGCCAATACCAGTATATAAAACCAGGAAGCCATGATGAGGAGCTGTCTGAGCAACAACACAGACCACCTGTCTGCTTCTGACTCTCCTAATGACAGTCCTGAGACTCTGGCTTCTGACCCTGGTTTGTTCTTTCCCTGTCTCTCTGATTGCTATCTGTAACCTGGTGCCTGACCTGGTCTCCTGATAACATGACCTTGCCTGCCTCTTGATGCCTGACTCTTTTTGCCCTCTGACCTATCTTGGACTCTGACCTCCTGGCATTGGACGTGGACTGACTTCTGCTCTGACCACTAGGTCAGACCACCCATATCCTGTTTGTGACACTCAGCATCATTGCAGCTGCTCAGTTTCTGACCTCCCCCTTCTGAGAGCCGCACACTCACGCAAATGCGGTTTCTAGCTCACTTTGCTGAATTCACTTGGTTTCTAAGGGCTTGTGTAAATGGCAATTTACTGTATGGCAAGCCACAGTGTTAATCTACAGCACATCAGTTTGCTTCACAGTAACATCTTGTGTGGACACTGCTACAGTGCACTGAGAGTCCCGGAGTGCAGCTTGGCATACTTTAATTGCACTGTAGCAGTTTCCACATGGGATCTTACTGAGTGGCAAGCTGGTGTGCTGTAGATTCACACTGGGCCTTGCCAGTTGCCATGTAGACAAGCCCTAACTGAGTCAACTAGGCCACTTTTCAGGAGTATGTCATGTGTTTGTTATTGTGCTGTATCACACCTGAGTAACAATCAGAACAGTGCACAAGCCTAGACTATATGAAGAGCAGCCCTTTTCTATCTGGGCAGGTTTACTTGTGCAGAAGAGAGGAGATGAAGAGAGTAGTAAACTCAGAAGAAAACCCCATACTCCACTCCTTGTGTGACTGAAGTTTAATTGTTGTCAGGCTCTTCTGTTTTAGGTGAAACAGTAACATAATGTTCTGTCAAATCTTAGTCCTCTGAT
This sequence comes from Malaclemys terrapin pileata, assembly GCF_027887155.1. Taxonomy (NCBI): domain Eukaryota; kingdom Metazoa; phylum Chordata; order Testudines; family Emydidae; genus Malaclemys; species Malaclemys terrapin. The sequence continues at coordinate 243,607,096 of NC_071506.1, read as the reverse complement.
GGCATTTAAATAAAACTAAACTTTCTCTGCTTAAAGGATGAAAATTCTCTGTAAAGCATTTCATTATCACTGGCTTTCTCCAATAATTGTTATATAGTATTACCCATAGCTGAGCCTGCTGAAGAAATGAGCAGTCAGATTCACTAAGTTGTTCCATGTTTACACTGGTGTAACAGCACTGATTGCAAGGGAGTCACACCAGCATAGAACTGGAACAATGCAGTGGTGAGTCAGGCCCAAGCTTTTATTTGTCATCTGAATTTCTTTCCAGAATATCAGGCAAGATCCTGCGTATGCCAAATTATACCAAATAGTATCTGGCCTATGATGTTCAATTTTGGGGGGATTTTTGTTCTTGTTCTTTTTAACTAAATAGGTAGTACATCTAAAAAATGCCAACACAACTCTGGAAACCATTGTGTACACTGGAAAAAGTAATGCATAGAAAATAGCAGCTTGCTATATGCAAAAGTCTGTTACCTTCCTCAAAAGACTGACAGAAATATTTCCCTTTTTTGTGTCACTGAATCTTTTGCCCTTTTGTCCTTCAGGCTGTACTTTTCCTTAACGACAGGAGAGAGGTTAGGTTTCTACCTCTTTATTTGTACTGTAGTTAGAGAACAAAATATTGGTGGCCAGTTTTGATTATTCTTCCACTAAATCTTTCCCAACTGAGTGACACCTTACATCACTTTTGTGGTGAAGTGTTTCCTTTCATACGATAAACATCACAGTTAAAAGCATCGCTGCAGTCATTTTTAAGGTGGTTTGGGATTTCTAGAATGCAGGCTAATGCTTTTAACTTGGAGTCTGCATAATTGTTCTGTTGATGATGTGCTTGTTTTTACTTGGCTACACAGATTCTTAGGATTAGGTGTGGAGTGTAGCCCCTACACTCCAGATATCTGCATTAACTAGTTGTCAGGGAAGGGACATGATATTAAAATGAAAAGTTTTAAAGCACTCAATTCAAGAAATTAAGTTAAGCCAAAATTAAGATTACCTAAGCAACTTTACCTCTTGTGCATAAGCATAGAAATGTAGTAGATTTCCCCTCACGTGATCTTTTAAAAAGATACCATACAATTTTTTCTATAACTGTTTACACCTGTAACAGGCTGTTTTGTACTGCCCAATAAAGGGAGGCAACAAAAATTGTTTATACACAAAAGAATGGGGGTAAGGATCCCTATGGAAACCCTAATCACGTGTGTTTTATAAGGATGTCAAAAAAATTATAGTCTTTCAGAGGGAAAGAACAATCAATCATTTTTAAGTCAGCTATCATTACACAGCTGACTTAAAAATTAGGGGGAGGGATAGCTCAGTGGTTTGAGCATTGGCCTGCTAAACCCAGGGTTGTGAGTTCAGCCCTTGAGGGGGCCACCTAGGGAGCTGGGGCAAAATCAGTACTTAGTCCTGCTAGTGAAAGCAGGGGGCTGGACTCAATGACCTTTCAAGGTCCCTTCCAGTTCTAGGAGATGGGATATCTCCATTAACTTATTTATTTTTACATGCAACCTTAATTTCCTGACTACTGAGTGCTGAACTGGGCAGCTTTAATGTTCTTTTTGCTTAGGTTTTTGCAATGAATTTCCCATGGTTTTTTGAGCGATAGGAAGAAAAGGCAGAGCACCAGCATCTCATACTGGATTTTATCTGGGGAGTATCCAATTAATGGGTGTATGCTTGTGGTATCATCACCGTAAGGAGTGGTCCAAGTCTTGATTCCACCGTCTGACCAGTGGAGCTGGGCCATTGTGATGGGGAAGCAAGCAGCACCTTTTAGGGGTCTCACAGTTTACTCCTTTCTCCCTGTAGGAGCAATGATGTTCCTTTCCAGGGCTCCTCCTGCATAGCCACACTGCTCGATACTCATGGCTGAGCAAACCAGCCCTTTGTTCTCTCATGCGACACACGGATACCTGAATCTGATATCACAACACCAGTTTTACTTTTACATAACTCCATTAACTTCATTATTTACACCCCTGAAACTCAACTGACTGCCAGATTTTAGATTTTGACTAGTTTGTTTGCTTTACATGTTTGAGGACCTCTTAGCCTTTCAAAGTAGAGCAAGCATGCAGGCCTGTGGAAGCCAAGAGGGATGGGATGTAAATCAGGGTAGAATTTAGCCCTTAATTTTCAGCACATTACAATAATGAGTACATTGAGATTTTTTTAAATAAAATTTAACCTGGCTGAAATTTTAAAGGTATAGAAGGAGTGGCTGATAATGGGTCAGGTTTTAACTTCTGTTTCTTTTCCCTGTTTTTTTCCAAAGTCTACACTGGGATATGTTGCTCTGCTCGTAAGTACTTTCCATGTGTTAATTTATGGGTGGAAAAGAGCCTTTGAAGAAGAATACTACAGGTTTTATACACCACCAAACTTTGTTCTTGCCCTTGTTTTGCCTTCTATTGTAATTGTAGGTAAGATCATTTTACTCTTTCCATGTGTAAGCAGGAAACTGAGAAGAATCAGAAGAGGCTGGGAAAAAAGCCAAGTTATGGAAGAAAGAGGTGGGACTATTCCACATCTCTCACCAGAAAGGATTACGGTGATGTGATGATAGAATAGTGTCCATTAACACTATCGTTGTCACTGGGTTTTTTTTTGTTTGTTTGTTTTAAAACTTGTGTTTTTAGGAGTTTATATAACTCACGTGTAAAAGTTGCTATGGACTTGCTTGGCATATGGTACAGGCTCTCAGCCAAGGAATGAGCAATTTATTTTTCTTCAGAAATTTAAAAAAAAAAATCACTTACATTTTAAGTTACAAGACGGCAAACAATGTGAAATCAGGATTTTTTTTAATGCTTCTTTGCACAATTTGTATCACAAACATTGTGGTTTTATAATTAAAACCAAATGTTCCAGACAGCATTTCTTTGACTGATAGCATATGTTCCAGACAGTACTTTTTTTTATTAAAACCATCCTTTTTTAGTTAGTCAGTCCAGAATGTAGAGTAATAGATTTTAATGATTTAGGAAATAAACATGTTTTGAAACAGCTGAGATTAAATTTTTAATGGTTGAAATTATTTATTGCACATGTACATTACACATATTTGTGTAGCTCAACAAGGATTTTGAACCAAAACATGACTTGAATATAATAAAAAATGTGAGTTGCATTAAGGAATATGATTTCAAAGTGCTGCATATGGTTTTAGACATGTAATGTCCATTGACGTTAATGAGTCACGCAGTGAAAATCCAATCCAATACTTTGAAGGTGCAAGAAGGACTTATATAAATTTGTACAATCAACTAATGATCACTTTAAAAATAAAACATGCCAAAAATTATTTAAAAAAATTAAAGTTGGGAGAAATTTGCAATAAAAAAATTCAACTTTATGGGTGAAACTTCCAATATCTTAAGCACAATAGAGAACGACCATAATGTTAATGTTATCTGTGTGTTTCTGTGTTGGAGTTTCAGTTATGGCACATGAATTTGCCTCTCTTTCAACCTTAAGATCTTTTAATGTATTTTTGTTGCATAAATAATGTTCTATTTTTATATGAAACTTTTGTTTTTACCGCCAGCATCTGTGGGGAATGCTTTACTGTGAATTTTTAAGAAACAAAAACAAATATTGCTATACTTCAGCATTTTAACATGAGATGATGATCTCGTGAAATGGAAATTTCCCTCTAAAATTTGTAATTCTGGCTTTCTGAATGTTGTTTAGAATGATTTATCAATGACTCCTTTAGCATGTTTTGTTCTTCTTTAAGGAATAGGCCAAACTACTCATTTACACTCGTGCTGCTCCTATAGAAATCAGTGGAAGTTGTTCCCATGCATCAGAGTGCAGAATTTGGCTCTGCATCTCTACCTATTTTTGGAGTATTACAGCTCTGCTGTCTTTAATTGTTTTCTTTCCTCACATTTTTGCAATAATTTGCCATCATTATGATAAATATTTGCAATAGGACTCTGATCCATATAGTACTTGTGTATACTTAAGTTAAGTTCATGAGTAGTGCCATTGACTTTACTGTCTACATTTGTAATGAACCCTATACCCATGCAATATGTACTTAGAGCCAAATTCTGCTCCCACTTACATCAGCATAAATCCAAACTAACTCAGTGCCAATTGTTTTTAGTTTCATTACAAACTCAAGAACCCCAATCAGGTTTTTCAAGATTCATTACAGCCTCCAAGCCTTTCAAACAAACCTAGATCCATTTATGGTTTTGTCAGAATCACAAGAAATCTGCAGTTTTACATGGTTTCACCTGTGTTCTGCTTTACATATAGGGTTTGTTCAAACTCAAAACCCAGACTGAAACTCCAGGCAGAGGACTTTCTCAAAATGACACAACACAGAGTGAGATAAAGTGGGTTAGTTAATATCTTTTGTCTTTAGAAAGCTTGTCTCTCTTATCAACAGAATTTGGTCCAATAAAAGATATTACTTCATCCACCTTGTCTCCCTAATGCCATGGGACCGACACAACTACAACAATGCTGCATACAAAATTAAGTGTTTGCATGAACCTCTGCCAAGCTAAACAATCAGTATTGCTTGTCTCTAGCTCTCTTTACTATCCAGTGAAACCCCACCAAAAAAAATGGGGGTTAGACAAATGGGGGATTCAATCAATTTTCTTGACATATTTTGAAAAACATAAATTCATTTTGAAATAGTGGGGAGTTCCCAGTTTCTTGCAATTTTATTTATCCTCCTCATCCACCCCATTTTTAAATTGCCCCCTACTAGAAGCAGAAGGAGGAAAAATCCACTTCTCACCTTTTTTTTTTACGTGTTCCCCTTGTAAAGTTAAAAAGTTAAACTTTTAAAGCTTTTTTGTGTTTTTCCAATAGAAAAAAAAAGTTTAAAAATGAGAGAAAGCAGTCTGTTGCCTTTTTTGTTTTTAAACCGTTCTACCATATTTTTACTTGAGAAGAGGGGGAGAAAGTAAAATAGAAAAAAATCCAAAGAATCTTTTTTCTAAATGAAATTTTTAATTTTGTTTAGAATAAATCATTTAAAATTGATTAAATGAAAAAGGAGAAAAAGTAAAAAATTTCAAATGTATTGAAAACTTCATTTTCTTTCAAAATTTTTCACAAAAAGAACAACATTTCAAGAAGCTAATCTAAGTTTCTTTTTGCAAAATGCCTGTGTCGTGAACAGTCAGATGGATCATTCTGTACTATATGAGCACAGTTATTTTATTAGGTGAATAAAAGAGATACTATCAATATTATAGAAAGAAAGGGCATTACTAACTTTAAGGGAATAATGCTTTCAGGTAAATATGAACAAATGACAAATAGAACTTCCATTTACTGTGTTTGTGTGTGATTCACTCCAGTACAGAAAACTTTGCAAACCTCTCCACACCATTTAAAGTGAAGAAGGGATATACAGATGCCTCCAGACTGCACATAGGTGGATCCAGTGGCCTAAATTTCCTCTGTCGGGGGTGCAATTTGCCCTCATGCAAACAGGCAGCACAAGGCTCAGGGCCGGTGCTTCCACTAGGCGACCCTAGGCAGTTGCCTAGGGCAGCAGGATTTGGGGGACTGCATTTTGCCGCCCTTGGTGGAAATGCGGGGGGGGGGGGGGGGAGAGTCTTTCCGCTCCGGATCTTCGGCAGAAATTTGGCGGCGGGTCCTTCACTCGCTCCGGGATCCGCCACTGAAGTGCCCCGAAGACGCGGAGCCGAAGGACCCCTGCCGCCGACGACCCCAGGCTCCCTGAATGCTCAGAGGAGGAGCGCTGCTGCCTAGGGCGGCAAAAACCCTGGTGCCGCTCCTGACAAGGCCTATGCACTTAGGCCCATATCCTCAATGGTATTTAGCTGCTTAGTCCCCATTGAAATCATAGGAGTTAGGCGCCTAAATACTGTTGAGGATTTGGGCCTTATGCCCCAGTCCTGCAAACACACTTATGTACATAAGTATCTTTCCACACATATGTAATTCCATTGTCTTCAATAGAACTATTCACTTGCTCAGAGTTACTCATGCACATTGATGTATGCAGAAATGGGCCCTTGAATCCTGGTTTGGAGGCTTATGTTGGGTATAGACCTTGTGTTGTCCCCCTGCACAGCAGTGAATTTCCCCCATGTGTGCAGAGGGTCAGCAGCCACTATACCAAGCTGTAAAGAGGGGTACGTGGATTTTGTCACTTAGTGTCTTAGTTCCCCACACAAAACCCAATTACTGTGTTGGGAGGGATGAATTCTGCCCTAAGAGAATAGTATTTCTAACTTATATTGGAATGTATGACGTCCTGAAGACTCAGAATACAGTAAATGCCATGGAGCAAATTCTGCTCCCAGTTCTACTCCAGCAGCCCTATTGAAATCACTGAATTTCCATGGGTACAACTGAGCTAAAATTATTACTGATTGTGACTATTACTATTTCAATATTTAATATGTTTGTATTAATTTTATCATAATATATAGAAATGCCAACTAAAATTCATCTTCCCTAGAACTTTCCAGATCTTGTTTGATGTTTTAGGAATATTGCTGTAGTACTAATACAGTATTAATATTGTTGCATTATTAAAATACAGTAGCAACTGTGCATTGCCACCTTAGTCCATCTGTTTTGTGGTGTGTGATGCATTATATTTATCCTTATTCCTATGCAAAAAGAAATACTTAGTTCTAACAGGAAAAAATCATACAATGTAGTATGCTGCTTAACATCTGTAAAAAGTAATTAGATCATTTCATGATTAACTCATTTCAAGAATGTTTAAACTCATGGTAAATCTGGACCACGTGACGTTTCTTAAAATGTTGTCATGGATTGGTGGGGGGTTTTCAACCGTGTGTATGGGAAATAAATATGTGCTTTTTATTTTATGTGTCTTGAAAGTTGAAATATTGAATTATGAAGAAATAGCTTATATTTTTGGATCAACTAAATTAAGAAATTTTATGAAATATTTGTGCTATATATGTAATAGTGTACCCAGCTAGCCTATGTATTCATTTCTAACTGGAGTAACAAGCTGACTTGCTATTAAATCTTTTGTAATTTACTTTATTGTAAAGATTGATTCTATTTAGCAAGAATTCTGAAAGTAAAATGAAAAGGTCTTGCATGGCACATATTATGGATCAGATCCTGCCAATGTCTATTCATGTAAGAAATCTTTCTTAATGTGGTTAATCCCATTGATTTCTACGGAACTGTTTGCATAAGGACTTCTCCTGTGAGTCCAGATTTCCAGGATCAAGTTCTAAAGTCAAAATTCTCAATGTTGGTTGCCTACAGTTAGACATCTCCATTATTTAGGTGCCTAAATATAGATTTAGGTGCATAACTTCAACAACCAACTTTGAGAATGATATATTTTTATACAACATTGCATTCATCATTTATTGATTGTAGGGATATCCTATATATTATGTCCTATATAGTATGAAAACAACTGAATTCTCTTCCTTGCCACCAAGGGTGGCCAAACTTACTGACCTGCTGAGCTACATATGACAGTATTCAAAAGTTCGAGAGCTAGGTTGCGACTGCCAGGGCTCAGGGCTTCAACTTTGCTCCTGCTGAAGTCCTGATCCCCGGCCCTGAGCCACTGGACTCCCTCCCTACAGCTCCCAGCTGTTTGCTGCTGCCTGTCCACTCAGAGCTAATGCCTGGGATCTGCAGGGAGGGGCCACTGAGGGTAAGGAGAGGGTGCTGGGGGGACGTGACTCAAGCTGCTGGTGGGGGCAAACATTTAAGTTGTGCCCCCCCACTCTCAGCTGGCACCAGTCATCACTGGTAGAAGCCCCTAGTCCTACCACCCCACCACAAGGCAGAAGCCCTGAGCTCCCCCGCCCCACAGTCAGGTGGAGAATGGGAGGGAGTGGGAGGCTCCACGAGCCACACATTAACTGTAAAAGAGCCACAGTTTGGCCACCCCTGCCATATTTCATAATAACAAAATACCACTTAACATATAATGCAATATTGCACACATTCTATCAGTAAATGCACATTTCTCTGCAGTAAATAATTGGAATGACATTTTGGAACATGTTCTTTGTTTTCTGCAGATGATTATGGTATTTTTTAACCACAATTTATTATATAGTGCCATAAAAATATTTCATATTTGTGCTTAATTTCACAGTGTAATTCTGTTCAATATCGCTATTATATACAAAGTTGATAAAAATTACCTTGTTGAAATTTGATTTTTAATAGGTAAATTATTTTGAGATTCGGTTGTATTTTAAGTTCTTTATTTAGTTTGTGACAATGTTACATTTACAGTGTACTGGTGCCATGTCTGAATTTTGTTCCAACATTGTACAGCATGTGATGTGCCAACATGAGAACGTGCAACTGTATTTTCATTTGTTGGTAAATCACTTATAAAATATCTTGTACATGTTCAATGTGTAATTAGCTATAAATGCAGCCCTAATAGCATTAATGGGAAAGAACAGTTAAGGCAGCTGTTGTTTATTCCCGAGTTGCTATGAATTTCACAATGTATGAATAGAGTTAGGAACCTGAGTTCTTCTAAGTCTGATAAAAGCAAAAATCAGAAATATCATGCAAATAAATATTAGATAGATTGATTTCTTCAATATGATATTTTCAAGAGTTCAGGTGAATAGACTCAGTGGTAGTGGAGGCATATGAGTAGTGCTTTTCAAACAGTACTTCTCTGAGTACAAAAGTTTTGCCTTTATTGGATGTTCATCGTAGTTCTTATAAGTATTTCCTATAAATGTAATAAGTAACTTTCAAATTATCATATTTTATCACTACATGATGCTGCTTCAGTTAACTAGATTGCTACCTTTAAAATGAGTGACACGTTGAACGAATTTAAACAATGATCTCCATAATCTTTGTATACTGTTTCTCATGCCTTGCTTACAATGTTTCACAGTGAACATATTATGAGTCTCCTCTGTGCAATACTTACTTGACAGTCCTCTTTGTAGTTGTGTTCTCCAACTTTGTCAATTACTGTTTGTGTTGTCTATATGAACAGGGCTATTATAAATGACTGGCAGTGCTTTCACATATTTTTCCATAGAATCTGTTTTACACAAAGATCAATAAAAACTTAATATCAAATATTTTGACTTGTTCACATTTCAACTTATTTTTTTTTTATTTTGCCTTTCTTTAACATGCATTTGTGCTTTGATTAATATGTCCTCTAGTAGAGAGGGCATGGCTGTGGGGCTCATAAAAATGCTTCTGAAGAACAAATTTGTTTCCTCTGGAATGGGCTGGATGACAGCTATTTTTTAAAAAATACACTGCGGGAGGCTGCCCCATACCTTATTACAAGTATTCACGCCTCTTCTCTTCAAATTGCACAAACTGAACACTGTAATACTAGCAATATAGTCAGTACATTTTTCAGGAGCAAAATACAAACATTTGAGGCAAAATTGAGACTGCTTAATTTGTTTGTCAAGTGCTGGTGTTCTTCCTGTTTGGTTGTGGGTGTGAAAAAGCAGGAGTGTTTCAATGGGAAAATAAATGAATAGCTTTTCCTCTCCCTCACTCCTCTCGGGAAGCATTATATATGTTTCAAGGAAAATTATGACAAGAGAGGGAAAGAAAAATTATACATTGGAGTGATCCTGACACATTAAAGTCAGTAACTTAACTTCCATTGACATCAATGGAGTCACAATTTCACCTGTGCACAAATCAGTGAACTTGGCAAGTTTATATTAACTTGTATAACCTCCCCATGTTGCTGCTTTTCTGTAGAAGAGATCTGACAAATAATACAAAATCATCTCTTACAAACAATGAAACAGATGTCTGATATGTTCAATGTCCAAAATTACATTTTCACACCTCTTTCTACTTGTGCCCTGCCTGTCTCACTGATGAAAATTTCACCATTGGTGTCTGTTTTTCCCTAGTTTGTTCAACTCCCACACCATTTTCTCATACATTATAGTGATTGCTTTTATTTGTTATTTGCATCACAATAGCATCTAGGGGCCCCAACTGAGATCAGTGCCCCCTTGTGCTAGGTGCTGTACAAATACATAGCATGAGACAGTGCCTGCCCTGAAGAGCTTCCAGTCAAAGCAGACAAAGAGTGGGAAGGAAATAAAGGCGCGGAGAGGTAAAGTCACTTGCTCAGCAAGGTCAACAGTAGATTAGTAGCAGAGCTGGGCATAGACCTCTGGTGCCCTACCTATTAGCCTATACTGCCTCTCATTGCTTTATGTAATTTAAACTGAGCTCAGAAGAAAAACGCACTGAAATGTCTTCTCACTCAGAAAAGTTATGTGCAGTAACAACAGGAACCTCTCAGGGTCCACCTTTGTAAAGTATGTGGCATGTGGTGAATTAAAATTTTCTGATGCAAAACACTATAAAAAGGATAATTATTATCAATTTGCAGTGAAAGAGATGGCTCTACCATATAAGCCAGTTGTCTGGGATAGCAAATTTCATAAAATGTTTGTGTGGTTGACTGCAGGTTTGTAGAGGTTGATGTTTGCCTAGAGCAGCAGAACCTCTAGAGTCAGCCCTGTACAATGTTGCTTTCATCCCATGTAAAAAAGCTTGATTCATGAAGAAGTTGCAGTGAGAGCAAATGAATCCTGGCAGTGTGATCTTTGGAACACTCAACCAGTAAATGTCTCATGACCTAAGCTTATAATGTACAGAAAATGCTGCCCAATTTACATATGGTTTCCATACATTTGGAAGTCAAACCATACACAGTTAAAGCTGTAATATTCCGGTGTATTTTTGATCTATTTCTGAAATTCAGAAAGTTTAGTTCAGCATACAGAGCACAGGATTGACTGCCTGGACAACAGTCCAAAAAAATTCATATCATCAGATTTATCCAAGGTTAAATGAGTTGCAAACCTGTAAGCATTATCAAGATAATCTGTATGAGGAAAATATAGATAAAAATGTTCAATAAAAAAACAACCTTTGAGTTATAGCCCAAATCCCATATAATAGCTGAAGAATTCACAGTGCAGCTCAGGGATGAAGGGTGTAAAATTGGCCTTTGCATGCCTAAAGCCAGGTCCACTCTATTCCAGGTCACTCTCCTAGCATAATTTAGAGCAATCTCCAAGCTACGACTACCAAGGAGGGTCCCTTTGTCACCCTAACCCTAGCCTGGGATGCTTTAACTTTTCTAACCTTAACCCCGGCCTAGAGAGTCCTACCCTTTATAATCCTAACCCCAGCACAGGAAGCCTCAGAGGGTGGGGGCAGAAACTCCCTGTGAATGGGGGGGAGGCAGAGGAATGGGATGGGGAAGAGGGGAGTAGGGTTGCCAACCTTCCAGGATTGTCCTGGAGTCTCCAGGAATTAAAGATTAATCTTTAATTAAAGATTATGTCAAGTGATGAAATCTCCAAGAATTCATCCAACCAAAGTTGGCAACCCTAGAGGGGAAGTACTGAGACTTGGAGGGGTGTGGGGAAGCCAGCCTGAGAATTAGGGTTCTGGGAATTCCTACCTGCTCCCAGGCCTGTTCCAGCCCCTCTGGGTCCTGATCTCTGCTCCTCAGCCAATCCTGGGCCCTGGGGTGGCTCCTTCAGTCCATCCAGCTCCTGCTCTCACTTCTGGCCCTGCCTCTGGCCCTGGGCACGCACAAGTTTACATAGGGGCAGCCCCTACAATATTTCCATTGCAGGGCACTAGCACCTGCCACCCCCATTCTGCCACCCCTGGGAAACCCTACCTTTTTTAACTGTAACAAGGTGGCTTGCCCCTTTAAGGACCTTGTGGTACTCTGTTCCGTCCTTTTGGCCCACCTTGCTACACCTGTGCAGGATTAGATTTACAAGGAAGCAAGCCCACCAATGGGGGCTGGTGGGGGAAGTAGAGTAGACAAAGTGGTCTGTGGTAGGCAAGGAGCTGTCAGAAAGCAGGGCTTACAGCAGAGCCAGTCTCCGGTCAACCACGGGTATGTCTACATAGCAAAGAAGAACCCATGTCTGTCCCATGCCAGCTGACTCAGGCTTGCGGGACTCAGGCTGCAGGGCTGTTTCATTGCTGCGTAGACTTCTGGGCTCAGGGGACCCTCCCACCCCACAGGGTCCTAGAGCCCAGGCTCCAGGCCAAGGCTGGAAGTCTACACAGCAACAAAACAGCCCAGTGAGCCAAAGTTGGCTGGCACAGGCCAGCTGTGGGTTTTTCTTTGCTATGTAAACATACCCCTAATGAGCACAGCTGGCCTGTACTAGGCTGCCTGTTTGACTATACTGGCTGATTGGTTGCAAGAGTCAGCAGACCAGCTCTTAGGCCTAGCATCAGCAGTAGTTTGTCAGCTATTCAAAATATTTGCCTATAGTGGATTTAGCTCCTGCTTTGTTCTAGCCTTAGCCCCAAACCTGCCCCTACCTTGCCTCACTCCAAATAACCCAGTTCTGACCTCTGGCTCTCATTCTTGACCCTGGGTCTGACCCCGAGCTCTGATTCCTGGCTACCAACACCTGCTCTGACTGTTGGGCCTGACTTCTGCTCCAACTACCAGGTACAATTGCCCATGTCCTGATCACATGACAGGAGCCTAGCAGGAACTGATCAGGGATTAGAGCCTTGTGGAAAACCTTGGGTGTGCCAGCTCCTGGGCAGTGAGATTGAAGCCCAAGAACTAGAGCTGATGTTGGGACAGTTTATTGCAGCTGGGGCCACGCTGCAAAGAAGAGGAGACTAACACTGAGCCCACCTGGGCTGACGATTTGGTTGTTATGCTGTTTTTCCTCGGACTTTAAATGAGATCCTCAGGCCCCGAAAGACATTGGATTCTGCTATGTGGCCTGACCAGGGGGCCAAGTCACACCAATGGCCAGACTGAGCCAGAAAGGGCATAGGGAAACTGAGGCAAAGCTACTGAAATACCACTCTGGCCAGGAGGGGGCATGCTGGTGCAGCATCTCTGTAGCAAGGAGGTGGGACTTGTCTGGGATCTTTTGAACTCCCCTCCAAGAAAGGAGGAACCAAATGTAAATAAGGTAAAAGGACTGGACCCTGGATAGGGATACATGATTTAGGGTGTGTTTGGGGTGAATGCACTCTCTCTTTTCTATGGAGAGGAGGTAGCCCTTCCTTCTGAGAGTGTGAGAGGAGGTGGCCTCTCTCCTCAGAGTGAGGGGAAGTGACAGTTGGAGGAGAAGAGGGGAGATGGTTGAGGGATAGAGGCAGGCAGCAGAGAGCCTAAGGGAGAGAGATCAAGAGAAACAGAGTCTGTGAGTAAACTGAGAGAAGCAGGGTGAGGAGAGGGGGCAACCAGAAGGATGGAGGGAAGCCAGGACTCAGAGAAACCAAGAGTAAATTGAGAGACAGACTGAGCAGGACAGACATGTGCAGGAGAGGATCTCTTTAGTTTAAAGCTAGCTGGTCAAGTCAGTCCATAGTTGTTGGCATGTTTCTGAGTATCCATTCCTGTTTGTGCCTGAGCATTGGTTCTGGTCATCTATCATTGTCCCCGAGATCCAGAACAGGAGTACTGCCTTAGACAAAGGGATGTTTATTTGTTTGTCTGATGAGCATGGTCATCTGCAGAGACAATAAAGGTATATTTACATAAAAAGTAAACAAAGCTGTCAATGAAGCCAGTGTGGGGGAGAGCCTCTTGCACGGGTCTGAACTTCAAATGAAAAGTAATTGAATCAACTGACAGTATACAATATTGCTGTATTATAAAAGTGTATCAGGTAAAGTCTTTTCTGAAAGCTAATGACGCACTGGTGATTAATATCATTGTGAAATGTATGTATTAATGATATATGAGAAAAAATGGATACTCACTGATATTATGCTTTAAATTTTGTGACCAAACACAGGGAGAAACAGGTTTTTCCTCAGTCAGGAAGAAAGGTAGCACTATGGAAACAAAACAATGGAAACCCCATTTATATACAAATCAGCAGGGAGATGAGAAGTCCACAAGAACGGAAGAAGAGCATAAGGTTATCCTGAGTCTTGGGACAAAACAGTGAGTTTAGGAAGATATATGGAGAGAGAAGCAGCCATCCTGGCATCCATCACTGGATAGACACAAGGAGCCAGAGCTCTTTCAAGCTGAGAAAGATGGGTCAACCAAGGCGGTTAGAGTCTCTGGGAACTGAATATATGTGTCAAACCTGCTTAGACAAAGATCTTTCACCTAGGAAGACAAGGGAAGCCAGCAACTAGTACTTCTGTGGAAGGTTCTAACTGAGAGAAAGTTAGTCTTGGCTGGAAAGAAAAAGTAAGAAATCTACCTTGAACCAAGACTATAGCCAGGGCCGGCTGCAGGGTTTTGGCCGCCCCAAGCAGCCAAACAACAACCAAAAAAAAAGCTGCGATCGCGATCTGCGGTGGCAATTCAGCGGGAGGTCCTTCGCTCCGAGCAGGAGTGAGGGACTCTCCGCCAAATTGCCACCGAACAGCTGGACGTGCTGCCCCTCTCCAAAGTGGCTGCCCCAAGCACCTGCTTGGTAAGCTGGTGCCTGGAGCCGGCCCTGACTATAGCTTGTTGAATTAAGTCTTAGCCACTAGAAAGCATATTTTACTTTTATTTTCTTGTAACAGTTTTGTCTTTGTCCTTTTACTTAAACTCACTTAAAACCTAGCTTTTTTGTTAAATAAACTTTTTACTTTTATTCTAAATCAACCTGAACTGTGTTTGATTTGAAGTGATTATTAACTCCAGTTAAAGCAACAAGCTGCTGTGCATTTGTCTCTTTAAAGGAGATTTGCGGGGCATAGTGCAGTCTGTGCATTGTATGAGGTGAAGGAATGCAAGGGATGGATTGTAATTTATCTGGTGGGGAAGTATATGTAATGTGGAAGTGTGCATATGGTGCTTGGGTGATGGAGTGGTACAGTGTGCAGGGACCCAGCTGTACAGCAGGCTGAATACTACAAAAACATTGTTCAGTTCAACTATGTTTGGCCTATTTTAATGCATACACCCAAATGGATATGTTTACTAACGTTTGGAGAATATCTGTTCTCCATACAAATAACCACATTTGCATGGAAATAAGGGTATTCATGATGCACCATGAGGAATTCTGCTGCAGTCATCCAGTCAGGGACAGTACCAAGTAACTGAAGTGAATAACCACACAATAACCGAGTAATAGAAGTGAGCACATGGCAGACACCTAACAGACTGAACATTATTTGTCCAAATTATCTACCAAATAGTTAAAAATAAGGAAAATGAGAAAGAATCTGGATAAAGGCATGAAAAAATTCACAGACTGGAAAAAGAATTTAATTAATTGGATAGTTAATGAAAAATAAATAAGGCAACCAGTCCTATTAGTGCAGGTAGTGGAAAGGATTGTGTAGTGGAGTGTGCATGGCACAGTATGGCGGGAGGTTTGCCAAGAGTCAGGGCCCCAGCTCCATTATTGTGTGCAGGGGCTAGACTCCCGGATTCCAGAAAGTGTCAGGGAAAGTAGGGGGATGTTAGTGTGGGGGAGAGGGGAAATTTGGTATAGCATGTCCAGTTCTATTAGTGTATGTGGTCTAAAGGTTTTGGTAGAGGTGTGTGTAGTGTAGGAAATATACACAACAGAAGAGGTGTGTGTGTTGGGTGGGGGGTGTTGTAGTTTCAGAATCTATCAGAGCTTGTCTACAGAGTGTGGCCAACTGAGCTGCATTCTATTCCTGCCACTGGCCAACTGGGTGACCTTGTCTAAGTCCCGTCACCTCTGTGCCTCAGTTTCCCCATCTGTAAAACAGAGAAAATTATACTGACCTCCTTTCCACAGAGCATTGAGATCTGCTGATGAAAAGTATTATATAAGAGTTAGGTATTATTGTTACACCGGAACAGGTCCCCATGTTGACATTCTTATTTCAGAATAGCTACTGTCCTTTAAATTCACATATTAACTTAATCAGTAATAACTGTCAACTGTAGACAAGCCCTCTGAGAGTGTGCGGGGAGAGGTTGATGTGTAGAGGAAGCGGTGGGACACTGTGTGAGGGGATGCCATGTGTGGCTGGGGCATTGATCTGTAGCGGAGGCAGAGGAACAGGCTGTGTGAGGGGGACCATGTGTGGGCGGGGTGATGTGTAGGGGAGGCAGAGGGACACACTGTGAGGGGGTTGCCATGGCAGTGATATGTAGTGGAGGTGGAGGGACACAGTGTTACTCCTGAGGGCATTCTTCACCAAAAAAATTAAAAATTCTGCACCACAATTTTAAAAATTCTGCACACAATATTTTAAAATTCTGCAAAATTCTGCAAGTTTTATTTTTCAATAAATAAATGCACAGGCCACTGGCTGCACAAAGGTGGGAGATCACCCTGCAGCTCCCCCAACCCTCACCCCCAGGACACGGACTCAGTGATGAAGTTGCACCCTGACACAGCACAAGGCCTGGGCCTACCCCAGAAACACCCTGGGGCCCTGCCCCTCTGTGCCAGGGGTGGGGCAAACAGGTTCAACCAGGCAGTAACCAAGTGTGGGGGGATCCAGGTGTGGGGTGAGAGGATTCTATGTGGGACAATCTGGGTGCAGACAGCTCAGTGGGGGTTCTAGGTGTGCAGGGATCTGGATACACAGAGGCTCATGGGGGGGGGGCCGTTGTAGGTGCAATGGGACTCTGCAGAGGCTTCCAGGTGAAGGTGGTTGGGGTTCAGCAGAGGGGTCTGGGTGTGGGGGTCTCAGCAGTGGGGTCTGGGTGCTGAGGGAGTGGGGCTTGGTGGGGTGGAGGTCTGGATGCAGTTAGTTGGGGGTCAGTGGCATGGGGATGTGGGGGCTTAGGGGGATGCAGAGGGGTGGGGCTCAGGGTCAAGGTTTGAGTGCAGGGAGCTCAGTGGAGGTGGTCTGGGTGCAGGAGTGGGGGTCTAGAGGCAGGAGATCTGGGTGCAGGGGGCTCCAGATGCAGGTTTCAAGGTTCACTGGGGTGGGGTTTGGGTATGGAGGGCTAGGGGTATTCTGGGCATATGGGGTAGCTTGGCAGAGGTGTCTGGGCATGGGAGGTCGGAGGCAAGGTGGTGAGTGGATGGGAGAGCACCTCCCAGTACAGTGACCACTCCCCCTGCAGCTGAGGAGCACTGGGGGCAGGAACCAGGGGAGGATGCTGTACCTCCTGCAGCTGGGTGAGGTTTCTGGGAGTGGGTCTGACACAGCCCCAGCCACGCCTTGCAGGGGAAGGGGAAGAGGGACATGCTGTGAGGGGGGTTGAGGTGGAGAGATGCACTGTGAGGGAGAAGGCTACCCGGGAAGGGGTTGAGGTGTAGGGGGAGGCATTGTGAGCGAGAGGGTTGAGGTGGGGAGGGAAGTGCTGTGAGCGAGGGAATTGCCGGGGCGGGGGGGATGTGGCAGCCTTCCCCCCTCCCCCCAGTTCTCTCCCTGTGCCGGCCACTAGGGGGAGCTTTTGCTCTGATTTCCGCGAGTTCGAACGCGCCCTGGCAGCTGTTCGGACCCCCTGGGGCTGCCGTAGGCGGCTTCCCCCGCTGCCATGGGAACGGAGCCCGGCCTGTGTTGGTGCCCCGGCGCTGGAGCAGGGAGGTGGCGGCTGCTGCACGAGCCCTGCACTGACCCCGACGTTCACCGCATCGATGTCCTCGCCGGCCGGGTCCGAAGTCGCCCCGGCCCCATCCCCAGCCCTGTCCCATCTGGCCGGCAGGGAGAAGCGCAGGCCGAAGCTGGCCTCGGACAGTGACCTGCGGACCAGCCAGGTGGGCGCGACCCAGGGTGACCGGTGTAGCCCCAAAGTACGGGCAGAGAGAGGGCAGAGAGAGGGCAGTGGCTACAACGAAGGTTACTGGGCATGCTCAGTACACCCAAAGTAGCAAAACGGGAGCGGGAGCACTTTGTGGGGCTACACCGGCACCGACAGTGCGGTCCAGGGGAGCGGGCCGGGGGCGAAGCACGGTCACTGGGGGGAGGAGGAATGATCCGCTCAGCCCCCACCACCCCCCAGTCCCCTTCACTCCCCGCCCCCACCTCGTCTCCTGGGTGATGGTCCGTGCGCCCTGCTGCGTGCGGAGGCGCCTTTTGTAGCTGCCCTTAGGAAGCCCCTGCTAGCCCTGGCACCAGGACAGGGAGAACCGGCCGGTCTCGGGGCCTCTCCCCTTCCTCAGCTGTGAGTCCGCCCGCCTCTGCTGCTCCTCGCTTTCCCCCGCAGCAGCAGGAACCCGACCCGGCCCTGAACAGCAGCCGCGAGACCCCACCGCCATCTGCTGCGAGCTGCAGCACAGCCAAGGAAGGGGGTTGGCGGGGTGAGGGGGCTCTCGGTGGCGGAGAAAGACAGACAGACAGTACTGAATCCGTGTACAGTTGGTTCGTGTTTGGGGGGTTGTTGCTTGTTTTGACTGAATGAAAGCTCGGCTTTTGTACAAGGGGATGGCATTTGCCCACGGAAGGTTCCTGCTCGTCCCAAGTGGACTTTTCAATAAAAAAAAAAATCTAGTTCGTGTGGTTGTGATGAAGATTGAAGCACGTGTAAATTGGTTCAGTGCTGCATCTGGGTGTGTATCACCAAATCAATTCCCTGCCATTGTAGGGGCTTGTGGCACAGGCTAGTTTAGTCTCATAACAGCTGTGACATGTCAATTTAATCCAGGGGTAACTGGGTGGGGTTTCGTGGCCTGTGATGTGCAAATGGTCAGACTAGACTTTTTTTTTTTCTGGTCGTCTCTTCTGGCGTCAAACTCAATCAATACAAAAGGGGAAATGACTGCCTAGGAAGTAATATTGTGGAAAGGGATAGGTTGTGGAGGTGGTATGGGTAGAGGGAATGCAAATGGAAATCTGGAACTCCTATCCAGGCATTTATATAAATCAAAAGAAAACTCTATATTTTGAATTATTATTATTATTTATTATTATTATTGTAGCTTCGGAACCACTAGAGTCTCAGGGCTTGTCTTCACTGTGGGCTAAATCAGCACTGTTGCAATCAATGCAGCAGCGTCGATTTATCAGGTCTGGTGAAGATGGGAGAGCACTCTCCTGTCAACTTCAGTACTCTACCTCAACAAGCGTCAGAAGCTATATCGATGTGAGAGTGTCTTCCGTTGACATAGCACGGTGTAGACACCTCAGTAATGTAAATTAAATTATGTAACTAAAATTGCGTAACTTACATCAACTTATCCTGCAGTGTAGACAAGGCCTGAGTCTCATTATCTATGATATCCCTCACACCCCCCACTAGAACTATAGCCTCAAAGTTTAGGTCCTTATTTGTTCATATTTAACATTGTTCAATTTTAGCATTTTTAAATATTGAAAAAAATTAAGAGCTGTATTTGTTTGTGGTGTATTCAGTTGAAGTCTGTGGACCTTAATCGTGTCATCAAACTACTTGAAGATTCCAACTCGGTAAGTACAACATGAGGAAAAAGGCTTGTGATACATTTTATAAGGGTAATAATAAAATACATGTTACAATTAAATACACAAATAAAACTAAGATAGCCAGATATTGAGCCCCAGTGGTCAGGACTACAAATCCCCAAAGTGGAAGAATTATACTGGTAGAATTACAAATGAGTCTTTCTTTGAAGATATTCAGTGTCAAGGAGCAATGGTACCCATGAACATTTATGTTAAATATTCATTCATGTGCCTAAATATGGACTTTCACAAAAAAATGTTGCAAATGTGTAGATTATAGAATCCAGGTGGGCAAATGACACAGTGTTGGTGTGCAATTGACTGTCCAAGATGGCAACTTTAGATTGTGAAACCCAACACTAAGAAAGCAGTTACAACATCTAGAATTGTTTAAAGCTTGTCAGCATGCATGTAATTGCCCATATTAACTGCTAACATTTCTCTAGGGGCTTGAATTGGAGGAGAGAGAACATTTATAAAGCTCAGGAGTCAAGAACAAATGGGACTAAATAGACACACAGAAAAACAGTAGCAATTATAGCCTGGACCTCAAAAACTATTTTTGGTCTCTGTAGAAAGATTTGACAAATCAAATACACAAGAATTATAAAAGTTCCCTGTGACTGTAAAAGCATAATAATTTATAGTCTTTAAGCAACAGCTTCATGGAACATATCAAATTGATGATTAAAAAATCTAAGAAGAGCTAGTCTTTCTCTCTCTTTTCTTTATGATATACAGCTGAAAGAGTAAGCTGTGCATGATCTTCATAAAAATATTTTTTGTGAGATTGTGTGCTGCACCTCCAGGAGGCAAAGCACACATAGGTGCAACATGGGGAAGGAGGCCTTCAGATTCTGGGCTGGTGGGGTTGAAACAACTGCTGGTCTAATTTAGAGCAGCTCCTTGGCTACTCTAAATTAGCCTTGCCTAGTGGCAAAGGAGCCCAAAATGGCCACAGTGGAGTGTTGTACAGTGCCACTATTGACATGTCCTGACATACCCTTAGTCCCTTTTCCAGCACTGCCCCTTTACCAGGCCTATACAGTGCTGGCATTGAGAGATTCTTGGCTGCAAAAGGGGATTTTATGCAAGATATGGGAACTGTAGCAAAGGAGAGAATTTGGACGGTTCTAGAATCTGAACTTTATTAAAAAAACTGGTCGGTATCAAAAATGGTGCTTCAGAAGAATGGAAAAATTAGGGGCTTGTATGCAGGAGGGATCACCTCAGTAGGAGTACAGATAATGGGAACTGCAACTCCAGAGTGGAACTCTTGTCCATTTAATCCACTATCTTTCCAGTAGTAGTGGGCAGTGGTTAGGTGGACGAAGAGGACAAATACAATCTTGCTTGGCTCGTACCCATTCAGAGTGCTGCTGCAAAGCTCACCTTTCTAGCTCGTCACCTTGACCATGTAATTCCTCTCTTTGCATCCATCCACTGACTCTTTTCTTTATTGCATCAAACTTAAGCTGCCTGTTTTCATTTCTAAGGCCCATCAGGACTTATGCCTAACCAACTTAGTGCTTCTCATATGCTATCAAGTTGTCGACGCTCACCTCCAGTTGGCCAATGACACCAGTCTCCATCACCACATGTTAAATTTTCAAACAAGCTTTCTTCCACACTGCCCCATATGCTTTGTAGGCACTCTCCCTAAACATTTACAAAGCTACCTCATTATTCTCTTTCAAATCCCTCCTTAAAATTCTCCTTTGTATGATGCCCATCAAAAACTTGACAGTTGGTGTGTTGTGACTGCTGCCTATCGTACTGACCAAGAGTCCGAAACAGAAGCTGCCAGTGAAGGCAGACAAAGAACAACAGGCTGATGCATACACTACTTAATGTGGCATTAGACATTTTCATAACAACAATTTGTGATGCCTCAGATATAATACAACATTTCTGAATAAATCTATCCTGTGTCAATGCATCTTTAATTACATCAGTATGCCTAATTTTAAAATCAAAATGCCATGCCATACCATACTTTCATACAGGCACTATACCAATAGTGATGGCATACTGCTTCACTTATCAGACAACCCTATAGTGCTGTCAGATGCTTTAATCCAGTGAGCCCACATGTTCAACCAAAATATCCATTACTAAAAGACTCTGCAAGATTATAGGAATGTGTTCTGTGCATTTAAAAATATATAGTTAGATCAAAAAACTAATCCTGCTGCTGAACACTTTCAGAATTTCATAGTATCTTGTGCCTTTTTAATCTATTTTTCCACTTGCACTTGAACTCAAAAGGGAACAGAACAAGATCATTTAAGGTTTTAAAGGCACACTGCAATTTAAAGTTAAGGGTTTTTTTTCTTTTCTTTTTAAGAATGAGGAGGAGGAAAGACAGCTAGAAACTCTCAAGAAAGTGATGAAGCAGTATGAGACTGGGCTTGTATCCTTTTTTTTTTTCTCCTCCACGGAAACTACAGTTCAAATAAGATGTGGTATTTTATATTTTTTTAATATTTTTGACTTTTCAGCAAAGTGGCTTATCATTGGCTACATTTCACAGAGATGTATAGCTTTACCTGATAGCAGCAGTAGTTCACTCATAATTTAATCACTGGCTTAGAGAAGGCCTTCTATGCACACTTATCATTGCTAAGGTTGCTTGGATAAGAAATATTCTTTCGATGCTTGGGGCTACCTGCTTCAAAATAGAATAGAAAAATCTCAGTAAGCAATAACATAGAAAAATGTAGATAAAAGGCTATACAAACTTAAATGTAATTTCAGCTTTTACAGCTCAGCACAGATATGGTTTCTAAATGCTATATTGATTAATACTTAAGAAATGTGGATAAGAATAACAAGGACTAGTGGGCATAAGGTGACATTTAAATAAAACCAAACCCAGATTAATTAGCTGGACACTTTTTTTATATATAAACAGTACCAGTGGTATGTAACACATTTCTAGAAATGACAGGTGAGACTAGGTATAAAGATTACCTCACAAATGTGTATTTGGTTCACATTTTCAAACTTGAATGCCTAAAGTTAGGCATATAAACCCATATTTAGGCGTACTTTTCAGTGGTGTTTAGTGCCCACAACTCCCATTGATCTCACTGGGTAAGAAAGCTCAGGTGCTTCACACATTTGAAAATCAGGCCACTTATAGTTAGGGATTTATGTGCCTAATTTTTAGTTATCCAAATCTGACTGTGTTGGACTAGAGTATTTCTTTCTGAAAATAAAGTATATTACAATAAATAAGTTCTTTTTTTTTCTCATTCTCAGGAGTTCTAACAGTCTAATTTCCTTAATTATTGAACATTAAAAGCCTCTTAAGGATTTAGCACAAATATTTAAAATTCTTAACCTATGTGCAGAAAAAATTCAGGACCAAGAGGCTTTCATAGAGCCTACATGTGAAATTCTTAAATTATGCGGGTAAGTACATCAGTTTTAGTAATAAATAGCACTGAGGACTTATATAAGTGCTATACAAATGTTAAGTGATTTTTACAACACGCCTGTGAGATGAATAGGCATACACTGCTTCCCCTTCTTTCCCTTTTATAAACTGATTTTCTTTGTGTATGATTGCTGTAGACACAAAAAGACAGTTTTTAGTAGTTCAGTGACTGTAGAACTACCTATTGCTGCACTCAGGACTGTATTATAATTAACCCCTGGATACCAGAAAGCAGGATGCCCAGGTGTCTCATTGCCTGCAGTAGGATGTTCTGGGACTATTGGCCCCCAAGAGATTAAACAATAAATCTTGTTAAGGTGTGTTTTGTTGTTTCAAAATGTTCTCCCGGTGAGTTAAAAACCTGAGATGAAGCGAAGGGACCTTAATAACTTTAGGTAAGCTTTATGAAGTGATAAACTTTAGGTCAATTTATTGGGGAGGGGGTGGAATACAAAAACAATTTAAGGGTTTTGTTTTAGTTTTATCGATTTTAATCTACTTTAGAATTTAACGTTTAATTGTGAGGGCTTTTTAACATCTTCATTGCCATACTACTCTACATTATTTTCAAATCAGAATGAAGTGTCATTCATTTTATGTTTGTCCGTACTGTCCTTTTGGTTTGAAAATTGCAGCCATAATAATGATTATACAGAAGACTTCCCCTTAACTTTTTTGATCGCTC
Organism: Malaclemys terrapin pileata; assembly: GCF_027887155.1. Lineage (NCBI taxonomy): Eukaryota > Metazoa > Chordata > Testudines > Emydidae > Malaclemys > Malaclemys terrapin. The sequence goes on along the minus strand of NC_071506.1, from coordinate 243,583,661 downwards.
ATTTTCAGCTGATAAATATAGCAGTGATACAACATTGCAACTGAACTTCTTACTTCTCTGAGCATAATTAATTGTGCTGCTTTGCTGCCCCACGGTGGTTAATGAGAGAATACATCATGAAGTTTTCAAGTTTCTTCTGTGTATGGCAGCAACATGATAAACTTTGCAGTGAAGGTGTAAGGTCCATGCAACATAGTATCAGTTCAAGTGAGAAGTACATTTTCACCTATTGTAGAGTTCAGAAATAATACTAGTTTCTGCAGTGAATGTATGGATATGGCTTTGGACCCCAGTTCTTTGCTTTAATTTTTGTCTGATAGGGATGTTTCCACACTTCAGTGCTTTTACAGGTGAGAAGGAGAAGCCAATAATTAGAGTAGGTGTTACTTGGAAGTTCCTTTTAGCAGCTGGTCCTGTCGTTCCTACAATTTTCCTCTCTTCCACCACTACCTTTATTTTTTTTTTTTGCTTATCTTGCTCACACTTCTTTCTTTCTCACCGTTTCTGTCTCTTTCTCCCCATTTGTCCCATTATTTTCTCTCTCCCTTCTTTTCTTATGGCTCTGCTGCTGATACCAACAGGGGATCTTTCCCTTTCCTAACCCCTCTCCAGAAAACCTACAGCAAAGCTGTGCATGCACTATGTCATGAACGGAGCATAACATCTGAATATTTAATTGAATATGAGGGCAATTTTAGAGCATGTATTTATTACATAAACTCTGTACTCATGGTATCTGAGTGAATTTATCTGAACAATACCCCAGTTTAAAGAGATAATCTGACTCCAAGTAGCCTAAATACAACTAATAGTTCTATTTTTCCACATTGCTAGCTGTCCTGCCTAGGGATCGGTTCCTTTTTCCCCATCTGTGGTGAGCATGTCTGTTCACAGCCTGCCTCTGGCATATGACTGATGTCACCCCAGTTACTGAGCTTAATCTTCCATACTTAAATGACATCTGTTTGCTGGGATTATTTCCTGGTTTACCAAATATGAATTACTACAATGATACCTGTAGGCATTTACTTCTACCAGCCAAAAAATGAGTTGCTAGACCATGAAAGTAAACATTTTGTTCTGGGATAAGTGTCTGCAAAGAATATACTTGAGGACAGTTTTTCCAAGACATCTTCAAGGAATTTCATAGGATAGAACATAAGATATTGATTTTTCTATCAGATGTTGGCACCAACATGAACATGTTTTGATTAATCTATTTTTTCTGCTGTGTTCTAAGGATAGTTATAATAACTTGCTTGTTCAATTTTTGCAGGTTACCATTTTTAAAGAAGAAATTATCTGATGAAGTAAACTACACCCCAGTTACTTTAGAATCAATTGCACAATTGGGTAAGTTAGATTGCTGTGCTGCAATGCCCTCCAGGATAATAAAAAGAACCACAATTATCTTCCCAGTTGTAGCTTAGAATTTATATGATTTTTGTTACTGTACATATAATTACAAGTTCTTGCTACCTCCTGAGTCAGTCAACATTCTGAATTTCCCAGCATTCAGAAGCATTTCTACTTTGCTATGAACTTCATCTGTGCAGCTGTCAGAATATTGGAGAATCCTAATTGGCTGATTAGCCAATGAGGTTTCTTTCTGCCTAGTGAGAGAGGCTACCCACCAGAGTTAGCCCAGGAGAGCTCAAGAAATAAACCAGTATTACTCCTGTAGCCTGATCCACTGGCTGATTTCATTTTGCTTTGAGTATCTTAACTATTATACTTGAGTTTTTCAAAGAACAACACCACCACAAGCTCTGTGGGTCAAAAGAGCATGGGGTCTTGACTATCCAATAGAGACGGGAATGAGAAGACGAATAGCAGGTCAGCAAGTGGGAAGACTTGAGCAATAGAGAGGTGGAGCAAAAGGCCATGTGTGACAGGTCAAACAAAAAGGAATATCCTTGGAACCTGGGAACAGAAAGTTCTCCTTCCTGGAGGTCTTTATTTTCATCTGTCCAAAGAGATAGCAAAGTAAACCCACAGTCTCTGTTTCAGACCCTCTTTGGTGGTGTCTGCCCCAGAACTTATTACGAAGTGGAGGATTACAAAATTAAAAGAGAAAGCAAGTCAGTTTAATTGGGCATGCTCCCCAAGAGAGACTATCTCCACAGCATGGATCTCTCCAGTTCTCTCCCTATTTTGTTGAAAAGGTATTTTTTGTATTTTCCCCTTATGCCATTGTGCCTCACCAGACACTAGGATCACTAATATGGCAACCATGCTGTCAGCTGCCATATTAGTAATCCTGCTTTCTTTGTTCTGAGAGAAACTGTCTGGAACCATTGAGTTGGCCTAATCCCTCACCACTCTGGAGAGGGGGGAGTTCCAGCCCACCTTACTCAGGGAACTCCGGACTCAGGCTGTAAAACAAAGAGCAACAGAATAGGCTTCTTTATAAACCCCAGGCCATTTTCCCAAAACCACTTCCTTCCCCTCTGTGGCAGTGAATCCTGTCTCAGGTATTTATAGTCAAACTTGGGATAAGTTAATACCGGCCCAAGATGGTTACCCTCATAAGGAGTGAACACAAATATATACAGGGTATAAACAGTAAGAAGGAACACACGTTACTCAGTGTAGTACAAGATAATATAAGTAGGAGGAATCATGACATTTTTTAAACTATTCTATCTTGTAAAAATTGCAAATCAGAATTTGTCTGTTTCCTACAGGTTACTTGATGAGGGTGCCAAGCTCTCAAGTGAGGATACAAATCTGTAAGTGTATCATTAGCTTTTACCATCCAGAGCCACCAGACAAACAGCTTGCAGGTAAAATACACAATTTTAAAGTTTTGCAAGAATGAAACAATGAAATGTATGTGATCGGCCATCTACTCTGAAATGGCTCTTTGCACTCAGCTCTGACTGCAGTTAAGAATTTTTATTTGCGCAGATAAATAAGTGCCATAATTACCTTAATTAAATAGACCACATTGGAGAATGTGCAATTAATATAATCTTCAATAGGAATGTATATATTGTCATTTAAAATATTAAAAATTAAAGTATCCATGTGTATGCACTGAATGTATCTGTCTAATCTGGCAATATATGCAAAATTAATTTAGTTAGACATTGTTTATTATAACATTTTGGGGGTGAAACAGTACAAATGATTGTGGGGAGAGCCACGAGGATTCTGAAACATGGAGGATACAGGAAAAAGGAGTGAATGGCTTTGGGGCTGGAAGTGGGGAAAAAATATAGAATTCTTGGTTTGGCCATATAATCTCTAGAGCGGAAGCATTGTCTCCTCCTCCTGGGTTTTATGATTTAGGAAGCTTACAGCAACTGGCCATTTCCTTGCCATGGTGGGGACCTCGGACACTGGTACCCCTTAATCCTCTACCAGTGCCACATAATAGTTTAGTCTCCTGTGGGCTTTAATACTTAGGTCTAATTATGGTTGTTGGGTTTGGTGCGTGGGTGCTGGGTGGTATAGGTGGCCTGTGACTGATATATAGGAGGTTGAAGTGGATTATCTGATGGTCCCACATGGCCTTTGACTCTGTGACTTTGGTCGCAGGCTAACCTGGCTTCTGTGGCCTACAAAGCTCAGGTTGGTGCTCTCACTCCAATTACAGGAATCTGGAAATGTCAAAGCAATCTGTTTTTAGTTTTTTAAAGTATTACTCCAAATTCTGCAAACACGTTTAACTTTACATAATTGAGTAGTTCCATTTACTTCAATAAGTGTTGAAATTCTTGGAGTTTTTGCCTTTCCTTTAGACTGGGGTTTAAATTGAGGTATGATCCTGTAAGATGCTGAGCACTCTGGCAAAGCAGCAAAAGGATCAAAGCACATGCTTAACCCTGCTGAAGTAAATGGAGCTACTCACGAGAGTGTTGACGCTTTGCTGGATCATGGCCAGAGTGCTCAATACTTAACAGGATTGAGCCCTTGGTCATTCACAGCAGACAAGACATTGCCGGCAGATGTGCTAATGGAAGAGGTCATCATTTCAAGTGGTTCCTCTGCCCATGAGGAAATGAAGGGATGTGTTTGACTAGCACTAAATAAGGGGAATTTTTACAAGAATCTCGTCTTTTAAAAAAAACAAAAATGGGCCTTTTCTCTAAAATATCATTTGTCTTTTAAAAATTGCTCAAACTTAACTTTCTGTTACCTGATAAGGTGGAACATAAGAATGTGAACTGCTCATCTCAGTACTTCTGTCCCCATCTACACTACAAAAAGAACCACAGTAGTGGTTTCTGTATGCATGGGCAAAGGAAAAAACACTGTTGGCAATTCAAATTTAGTCAACGTGACCTTGAGGAGTCATGTTAAGCAATGGGATTTAGTCATGCTGACTGATAGACAGATATGCTAATCATGAGCGGCAGCATGGTCCAGAGAATTAGGACACTGGACTGGGACTCAGGAGACTTGGGTTCTGTTCCATGTCTGCCACTGATTTTTTGTGTGACCTAGAGCAAGTCACTTCACTGTTCTGTGCCTCTGTTTCCTCTCACACCATTTGTCTGTTAGACTGCTAACTCTTCAAGCTAGGAACCAACTCTTACTATATGTTTGTATAGCACCTAACACAATGAGGTCTTGATCTTGGTTAAAAGTTTCACTTTAGATAATTTTCATTAAAATTACTGAAATTCACATTTCATCCATTTTTTGAAGAAAGCTAAATATTATATGTGATTATGCTTGTCTAAATAGTTATAATTTTCAACTATTGTACTTACAGGATTACACTCTACAAGTGCAAACTATAAGATACAGATGGCTGAATTGGGAGGTTTAGCAGAAACCCTAGTTTTGTCTCTAGCATTGGTTGAAAATCAACTTGCTGAGAAGTTATGGGTACTTAAAGCCCTACAGCATCTCTCCACATCTGGTTAGTATAGGATATTTTTTTAACAATCTCGTTATCTCAGATATGCTTTTCTTTATATACACCTAAAACCAACCTGCAGGGAGTTGATTATTCAGACTTTCTTAATTCCAGGAGTAAATTGTAAACTTATGATGAAAGCCCAAGCAGCCAGCAGAATCTGTTCTCATCTAAATGATGCCGATCCCTCTGGACAGCTACTGTTCCGTTCATCAGAAATCCTATGGAACTTATTAGAAAACATGTCAAAGGAAGAAATTGTTAATCAGCTCAGTAACTTGGAATGTATATAGTAAGTACAATCAAACATTATGTAAAGTAGTATTGCAATTTTGGAGCAATCTATGTAGTTCTAAAATAATATGTTGCTGGATTTTGGCATTTTGTTTGATACATGCTGAGAGACGAGACGAGGAATTCAGGTTATGCAGTTTAGCAGTAATTATTATGGGCCTGATCCTGCAGAAGGAAAGAACTGCAGAATCAGGCCTTAAATCAATGCAGTGCATTACTTTTTTTTAGCATTTCAGTATTATAAAATTAGTAGTAAATGATATGTTATAAAATACAAGACTGAGAACCAGATCCTCAGCTACATTGCTCCATTAATCAATGGAGTTGTGTTGACGTTCACTGAGGATTTGCCCTTCTGTTTTTAAAGGAAATATTTTAATCAGACAGCAAGATGCAGTTAAGCATACCTTTGCTTGAGTAAATAGACATCTCTTTATAAATTCAGTTTAACACCTGTAAAACAAAGATTTGTGCCAATGATAGCAGTTGATGCTTAAATTAGATAGTGGTACATATAAAATATCAATTTTGAAAAACCTTGGGAAGTTGTGGTGCTTGCAACTGCACATTAATCTAGACTGAAAAGTCTGACGTAGCAATGGGATTCATGTACTCAGGAGCTGCACATAAATAGAATACGAAAAGGAATATAAAACTCTGACTTTCATTTTCTTCTAAGTGCTTTGAAGGAAGTGTTTGTGAACTTACTCATGCATGGTTTCCGTCACTATGATCGCCAGCTAAGAAACGACCTCTTAGTAATAGCCACACTCATAGCTGAAAACCCTGGAGCACCAATGATTGTGAGTATTCATATTTTTGAGCCGTATAGGCTGGTGACATATTAACTACCCTGTTCTGTATGCACTGAATATAGTCCAAAGTTACCACTTTCTTGGGATTTGTTGTATTGTTAAATTCAGCCTATTCTTTCTCCCAGTTTTGGCTGTTCAGGGCTTTCCTTCCAGGAAGACTCTGTTTCTTTCTGTAGTTCCCTATGCCTCAGAGACACTCAAACCTTTAACACCGTTAGCTTCTGCCCAATAACATAAAGATGATTTGATAGTGAGAAAACAAAAATAACTGCAAAGCTTAACAGAAGGGTCCAGTTACAGGGAGCCTTATATTTAAAACTGTATTCATTGTTTGGAAAATCTAAGGAGTAAGTTTATTACCGTAAGTTGACTAAGAAGTGTGTGTGTAATTCATTACCCACATCTTCTGGAATATTTCATAGCTTTTACGAGAGAGCTGTACGGTTCCTTGTTTTAAATAAGCTAATATTCTTTTACTCTCTGTTTCATAGTTTTAGATTTAGAATTCTAAATAGTCATGACATAACGAATAATTCGTCAAACAAATTCCTGATTACATGAATCAGCTGGATGTTGTTTAGGGGCCTGGTCAGGCATGTTCTCCTTTTATGGAATTCATCTTTGCTTGAATAAGAGTTTCACATTAAGTTTCACACTTGAATAAGAGTTTCACACTTGCTGGATAACCCTTATAATTTGGAATTTAATTCACACTTCCTGTTTTCCCAGTAGCCATTTTAGAATGTCCATTGCACTTTTACAGTACCTTATTTCATGTCTGAAGTTTTCAGGGCCCAGATCCTCAAAGGTATTTATGTGCCTAACTGCCATTGATGTCAATGAAATTATGAACTATGACGTAATTAAAACATTTATTTTGTATGTCTGCTAGGAAAGTGGATTTACTAAGCAGTTAATACTATTAGCAACGTTTAGTGAAGGTAAGATGTCTTATTATTGCACATGTGAAATATAAGTGCTTTTTTCCTAATTATCATCTTTTGAATTTCTTGTTTAGCTTTAGTTGTAATTTGGCTATAATTTCCTTCCCAGTTAAAAGCCATAATCCTTTGGTAAAAGGTTTTAAGCTTACCTACAGTTATGAAGACTTTGAGCTGAAAAAATTGCTGTTTAACATGGTTGCAGTCTTAGCGAAAGATCTGTGTTCAGTACAGGTAAGTTGTACCCAAATTGGTTGTGTAAATAAATGAGGGTTATACTGATCATAGCAATATCCTTTACTATCCATGTCCATATGCTCTTCTGTAGGTGAATAATTAATAATCTTATGCCAGTACTTGGCCTCAGACCTCGTGCTGATGCTATACTGCAATATAAGGTGTCTATTTTTAGAGGTTTTGTAAATCTAGTCCAACACTAAAATAATTACCCATTCTGAAAAGCCAATGCTGAACATGACTCAAATGCAGATGTAGATTAGGACAAGCCAAGTTCATCACTGTTTCAGAAACCATGTTTACTGAATTGATGCAAAATATGAACAGTATGTGTCTTCACTGAACTATATTAAGCACTAGTTTCACTGTACCTGCTCCCATTGCCAACCGTAGGTAATTTTCCTAGTACAGACCAGTCCTGTCCTGGGCATTCTCTCCCTATTTCTGCAAATTTTGACAACCTGAAGGAGCCACTGGGCAGTGAATCAGTGAAACTGATCAGAGGCTTGCTGAGTGCCTATAGTAGCCAAGAACTACCATCAGTCAAGCTTGTCATTAGTTGCTACTCTGTCTTCCAACCACACACCTGTCTTTGAGCCTTTTATATCAGCATTACACCATACCACCACCATCACCAGCAACAGTCAAAACATCCCTGACACCCCATCAAACTTGTGATGCAGATCCGCCTACCCTCATAATGACTTCAATTTTATAATTATTATTATTGGTTGTATTATGGTAGCAGCTTGAGGTCCTGGTCCATAAGTGGGACTCCTTTGTGCTAGGGGCTGTGCAAACAAAGACCCAAAAGCAGTGCCTGCCCCTATGATTATTTATACCAGATGAGGATGTGGCCCAACGGCTTTATCCAAGAGACTAATTAAAAAAAAAAAAACAGTGTGGTGTTAATCACTGAATTAGAACAAACTCACTGAGGGCTTGATCCACTGACCATTGATACGAGGTGATGGTAAAGTGACTATTTATCATGCCCAGAGAGAGTCTGTATGTTGCCTAAACACTGAAGGGTACATTTGAAAAGTCTTAAGGAGGAAATTGCAAACAGTTGAGTTTAAAATTATTTTAAAAATTAGTTGACTCAGTCTCTTAGATTTTTTCATATTTACATGTGACATCTTTAAGCTATATCTGTACCTATTTATCTTTTGAATCTGCAGCTGCTAAATGAGGGAAAAGTGGTGCTGGCTTTGTTTCATTATGTCAAACCAAATGAAAAGCCTGGTGTACATGACTGGTCTGCTGCCCAATATGAAGAATTACAGCTTCATGCAATTGCTACGTTAGCTTCAGTAGCTCCATTGTTAGTGGATGACTATATGACCTGTCAAGGGAATACTCGTCTCCTTATGTTTCTAGAATGGTGTGTGGGCCAGGGTGAGTTGACTTTAGACATCTATCTCAATTATATATCATGGCCCTGAAAATACAACACAACTATTAGACTGAAAAACTGTAAAACTGATGAACATGGAATACAATTTTCAAAAATAGTTCATGTAGGAAATGTATCAGTTTTCTCATCAGTTTTTGAAAAACATAAATAAATAGGAATGAACTCTCATATTGAAGAAAGATGCTCTACAGTTTTCTACACAGCAGCTCATCCAATGCATTACTTTTTTTATTCCAGTTTTGGGTGTTTCCTGCACAGAAATAAGTAAATTTAATCAGATGAATATTTTATGGTACAGATAAATATTCACTTAATCTGGTAATCTCTGTCTTCCCTCTTTTTAAAGACACCATAATAGAGGCTCAACTTAAATGTATACCCCAAGTTAAAAAAACATAGTAAGAGAACCAAAAAAAGATAACTGTGGCTAAACAACAAAATAAAAGAAGCATTGAGAGGCAAAAAAGCATCCTTTAAAATGTGGATGTTAAATCCTAGTGAAGAAAATAGAAAGAAGCATAAACGCTGGCAAGTGAAGTGTAAAAATATAATTAGGCCAAAAAAGAATTTGAAGAACAGCAACCAAAGACTCAAAAAAGTAACAGCAAAAAAAAATTCAGTAAATCAGAAGCAGGAAGCCTGCTAAACAACCAGTGGGGCCACCAGTTGATCAAGATGCTAAAGGAGAACTCAAGGACGATAAGGCCATTGTGGAGAAACTAAATGAATTCTTTGCATCAGTCTTCACAGCTGAGGATGTGAGGGAGATTCCTAAACCTGAGCCATTCTTTTTAGGTGACAAATCTGAGGAACTGTCCCAGATTGAGGTGGTGCTAGAGGAGGTTTTGGAACAAATAGATAAACAGAAATAAGTCACCAGGAACAGATGGTATTCACCCAAGAGTTCTGAAGGAACTCAAATGTGAAATTGCAGAACTACTAACTGTAGTCTGTAAGTTATCATTTAAATGAGCTTCTGTACCAAATGACTGGAGGATAGCTAATATGATGCCAATTTTTAAAAAGATCTCCAGAGGTGATCCTGGCAATTACAGGCCGGTAAGCCCGACTTCAGTACCGGGCAAACTGGTTGAAACTATAGTAAATAACAAAATTGTCAGACACATAGATGAACTTAATTTGTTGGAAAAGAGTCAACATGGTTTTTGTAACGGGAAATCATGCCTCACCAATCTACTAGAATTCTTTGAGGGGGGTCAACAAGCATGTGGACAAGGGGGAACCAGTGCATATAGTGTACTTAGATTTTCAGAAAGCCTTTGACAAGGTCCCTCACCAAAGGTTCTTAAGCAAAGTAATCTGTCATGGGATAAGAGGGAAGGTCCTCTCAGGGATTGGCAACTGGTTAAAAGATAAGAAACAAAGGGTAGCAATAAATGGTCAGTTTTCAGAATGAAGAGAGGTAAATAGTGGTGTCCCCTAGGGGTCTATACTGAGCAAAGTGCTGTTCAACATATTCATAAATGATCTGGAAAAAGGGATAAACAGTGAGGTGGCAAAATTTGAAGATGCTACAAAACTACTCAAAATAGTTAAATCCAAAGCAGACTGCAAAGAGCTACAAAGGGATCTCACAAAACTGGGTGACTGGGCAACAAAATGGCAGATGAAATTCAATATTGATAAATGCATAGTAATGCACATTGGAAAACGTTATCCCAACTATACGTATAAAATGATCGAGTCTAAATTAGCTGTTGCCACTGAAGAAAGAGATCTTGGAGTCATCCACTCAATGTGCAGCAGCAGTCAAAAAAATTAACAGAATGTTGGGAATCATTAAGAAAGGGATAAATAATAAGACAGAAAATATAATATTGTCTCTATATAAATCCCTGGTATGCCCACATGTTGAATATTGGATGCAGATGTGGTCATCCCATCTCAAAAAAGATATATTGGAAAAGGTTCAGAAAAGGGCAACAAAAGTGATAAGGGGTATGGAATGGCTTCCGTATATGAGGCGAGATTAATAAGACTGGGACTTTTCAGCTTGGAAAAGAGACTGCTAAGGGGGGATATGATTGAGATCTATAAAATCATGACTGGTGTGGAGAAAGTTAATAAAGAAGTGTTATTTACTCCTCATAACACAAGAACTAGGGGTCACCAGATGAAATTAATAGGCAGCAGGTTTAAAACAAAGGGAAGTATTTCTTCACACAATGCACAGTCAACCTGTGGAACTCTTTGCCAGAGGATGTTGTGAAGGCCAAGACTGTAACAGGGTTCAAAACAGAATTAGATAAATTCATGGAGGATAGGTCCATAAATGGCTATTAGCCAGAATGGGCAGGGATGGTGTCCCTGACCTCTGTTTGCCAGAAGCTGGGAATGGGAGACAGGGAATGGATCATTTGATTATTACCTGTTCTGTTCATTCTCTCTGGGGAACCTGCCATTGGCCACTGTCAGAAGACAGGATACTGGGCTAGATGGACCTTTGGTCTGACCCAGTATGGCTGTTCTTATGTGTTTGTGTTCTTTTACTTATCCTACTGTTATACTCCTACAAAGCACACGAGATATTTTTTTTTTATAGGGGAAAAGGCAACACGCCGCATTTATTGAGAATACAGCAATTAGCATATGCTTTTTAGTTACATACACATACAGTCCTGCCAGTTGATGTTACAGTTACCAGTCCAGAGTCTGGATTAATTTAGTGGCCAGCCAGATTGGTTGCAGAGGGGAGCCGGGCTCTGTCGGTTGCAATTTGATGCTTTTGGAGCTGTTGGCAAGACAAACCCAAAGCCCCATGGCAAAGCACCCTTTTTTTATAGGGTTTTTGTTGTTGTTGTTGTTGTTGTTTTTTTTTAATTGAAATTTATGGATTTTGCTGTGTTAGTTTATGACCAGTTACTTTTTAATGGGTGTTATTTTTTGATGGCCTAAAACACCTTTGGGAGGGTTGTTTTGTTTAGTTTTGATATAATTAATTATTTTGTGTTCTAAGGTTGCCAGCCTTTACCTCAGGGTTGTTAGTTTGCCCCTTTTTAACCATGAATGCGCGCTGATGGTTTTTTGGCGTTTTTAAGGGTTTTTTAGTTTTTTTAGCTTGGGTTTTGTTTTGTTTTTTGGCCATTAACAATGGCCTTTACACTTTTTTTTTTTTTTTTTTTTTTGATACATGCACTTTTTATTTACATAAACAGTTTTTTACAGAGACCTTTAAAAGGTAACAAATAGCAGTGTTTTATGGCATTGTAAATTAATGTAACTAATGTAAAGGCATTGTAAATTAGTCTTTACTAAATTTTGCACCTATCTTTTCCTACATTGGGGCCTAGGCTTTTGAAATTTTTTAAATTTAATTAACATAGACACAGTCAAAATCCTGTCTGTTACTTGCAAGGCACGAATAAAAAGAAAATGGCTAATACTAGTATTCACTATTCTATTTATTTATTTTAATACCTTGTTTTACTATAAAACATACACTGTATATAACCAAAACATAACCAATTATATAGCACAGTACCCATGGTACAACACTATTGAAGCACAGATTCCACTGAAAAAAAACTAACCAGTAACTTATTGAGATAACTAAATTGTTGAAATAATGAAAAATACTCATTAAAAACACATTTGTTATGATAATAAAAAGTATAGTCTTAAGTATTTTAAGATTTCTTATTAGAAAATTATTTTTAAGCACAAAGCCTTTGTAATAAGGGATTAGTTACTTTGGTTTTGGTTTATCTGAAACCTGCAAAATAGCAGCTGAAAGCATAACTTTATTTTGAATCTACACTGAATTGCAAAAGCAGATTTTCATTTTGATTTATCCACAGATCCCTTCTTCGGTCAAGGTAACTGTTTCCATGGTGCAGGTGGTCGTGGCAACAAACTTGCTCAGATGCGCTACAGTCTGAGAGTCCTGAGACCTGTGGTGTCCCTTTGTGACGAAGCTGTGAACCTCGATCTTTGTGATCAGGGAGCAATTAACCAACTGTTGGGTAAAGCACAATTTATGTTGTGATATTTATCCACTATATAATGTGTTCTTCTGTTGAATATACTGTGTTTGGAATGTTGCACTTAAGTATACAAACTGGGAATATTATGTTCTGTAACTTCCTATTTTTACCTTCTAGCACATAAAATTATATGTGCTCCTTTTTTTATATTATAATATTGATGTACAATCAACATTGTGCCAAGTGGTACAGGTACTAGTTCATAGATATTAACACTTGAGTGTCATCATTAATTAACAGCTTTGACTCTTATGAAATACTTCCCTTTTTTCACTTAAAAAAGGAATTAATCTCTTTCATGAAACATTTCTGTCAAAGCATGGTCTCTTGATCAGTAAGACATATCCAGATTCCTCCATGTTCTTGCGCTTTAGTTTTTAATACATGTCCCCGACTGCTGAAAAATTTCAATATGTGAGGGCACGATTGGGGGGAAAAGTGAAAACAATGTAAAAATTAATTGATTTAATTTGTTTTAATGTTGTGACACTACAACACACACACACACACACACACACACACACACACACACACACACAAATAGAATACTTCTGTAAAGCCAAGGGATATAATTTGTAAAGTGCAAGCTGTCTAATTATTATTATTATCATTATTCTGGTAGCACCTAGGGAACCCTGTTATGGACCAGGGCCCCATTGTGCTTGGTACTGTACAAACACAGAACACAAAGATTGCTCAAACCTGCTCTGGAGGGTGGAGAGAGAGTAGTTTAGCATCCATCTTAATTCATTCTTTATCCTTTTTTGGTGAGAGTACTCACGAGGGTATGCAGACTCATAGGTCACTGAACAAGTATCCTATGATAACTTTTGACCAGAATTGACTGAACTGATCTGAATCCATGATTTAATAATAATATCTTTGTCTCATATAGCACTTTTTGTCAGTAAATCTCAAAGCACTTCACAGTTTAGGAGTGAAAGGTGTGGATCCCATTACTGTTTTGTATTCTCCGAACTCCCATATAATTTACATACATGATTATGGCCCTGATCCTTGTCTCCTGAAATCAATGGCAGAACTCCAGTTGACTTGGATAGGAGCAGGGTCAGAGACTGTGACCCTAATTCTCATTTACACGAAGACCATTTTAAAGCACTCTGGCAGAGAAAAGGGACCTTAAAATGAGCAGAAATGTAACTCTCACTCATTTTCACTGTCAGAGTGGTGTAAAGGGGCCTTAGTGTAAACGCAGAATCAGTGCCTACACTTAAGTCTTTTATCTGATAAATGTTGTGCCAGGAGAATAAGGGAGAGAAATGCAGAGTAAAGCTGCCCTGCTTCTGTCCCACTCTGCACCTTAGACCACTTCTTAGTCCAATATATCATACCTGCTATAATGTACTATTTATTATTTTTAATTTGTGTCAATTGTGAAATCATGAATTGTTTACAAAGTTCTTTTTGTTTTGTTTTGCTTTTTAAATAAAACTTCCAGGAGTGCAGCAGAACCAAAATTGGAGGAATCTAATGATGGCATGATGTGGAAGATAGGGAATGTCTTATAACAGAAATTCTATTTTGGAAAGAAATAAAGGGTTTAATGTCCTTCAGTGAAAATCTGGTCCCACTGAAGTCAATGGAAAAACACCCATTCATTGCAGTGAAGCCAGAATTTCACCCCTTATTTTGGATATCAAATTATGGAGCTTTAATTTATCCTGGGAGGGTACTTAAGTGGTCTTGTCTACTTGGTGAGTTATCTTGTGGCAAGCCGGGATGTGAATCTACAGCACACCAGCTTGCTGCACGCTAACTGGTTATATGGATACTACTGCAGCATGGTGATAGTCCTGGAGTGCTGCTTAGTATTCTGCTCTCCGTACACTAAGCTGTACTCTGGGACTTGCACTGCTCTGTATCCACATGGCAAGTTAGTGCACAGCAAGCTGGTGTACAGTAGTTTGCTGTGTGGACAAGCCTGTAGTTCCACTGGCTTTAGTCCATGGGGGTCAAGGTTACACAATCTACTCCTTAATTTTCATTGTTAGCAACTAATTTTCATTCAAGAGTACTACAGGTTGTGTGAGATCTTGTGTAGCTCAGTAGATATCTCTTGTATAGCACAGGTAGATTGTGTTAGACAATAGAGTACTTGCATTGGAAAATTTTATTTTAAAAATATCAGCAAAGGTAGTAACTGGATATAATTAGGTTTTCTGTGTAAAACAGGACACTCGTGTTTTTAATGTGTCTGTCATTCCAGATATCTTAAAGCATATAACAAACAAATCTAAAGAAAAAGAAGATGCCATTGTACTGGAAATTCAAACTGATATATTACTTATCTTGTCTACTCTCTGTGAAAATGATCTTCATAGAAAGGTAATCCTACTGCATTATTCTGTGAGAAAAGTCAAAATATATTTTTATTTAAATTACACTGCCATTTTCTTCAAAGGTAAGTATCATTTGTAGTTCACCACTCATGAATCAAAGGCTCTCTGACAACTAGTTTCAGTGATGTTGCATTTTACTTCCATCATCTTACTCATAGTCCTTTTGAGCAGTTGACCGAACCCTGCCATTACCATTTTGCATCATCTAAATCAAGGGATGAAAATATGTTTGTTGGGGTGAAGAAATAGTGAGATAGGAAGGACTTTTAGAATCAAAAACTGAAAATCTATTTTAGCACTAACAGTATAAGGAAAAATTTCTCCTCTAGTTCATGAGGAAGAACTAATACAGATACAAGGAACATGATTTAGTTTTTGTTTCTTTGAGATTTTGTGTGTATTTAGGAAAAATACAACTTTGATTAATGTCTTAACAGGAACTGTTTGGCTGTGAAGGAGTGGATATACTTATTCCATTCATGAAGATGGATCCAAATAAGTTATATAGTGGATTAGGTCATAATCGACTCCTTTTTAGCACATTAGACAGTTTGTGGTAAGTGTAGAATTATTTTAACAGTAATTGTTAAAAGGAAGTCTTGTATTTTATGTTTGTAAGGTTGTTACTCTTCTCTAGACATGAAGACCTTTCTCTCATTTAAAGTGCTTAAACGTTCATTATACTATTTGACTAAATCATAATAATAAAAATATTTTTGTACACAATTCATACTAGATCTGGGGCTCAATCCTTCGTCCTAGTTTCACCCATAGCAGACAGAAAGATGCCCTAAAAGAGCAGCTTAAGATTTCTCCTGTACCAGGAAAATTCTTGGATTGCACAAGCAATAGTTGACTCTAGGCCATCCACTTCCTCCTCCCACTCTTGACACAAGTGTCCTGTTGGGAGTAAGGAAGGGCCATTCCAAGGTGGGAGGTGGAGCATCTTGTGAACTCATCCTCAGTTGCCACACTGGGTACTAGTAGCATCTCTTGTACTGTGAGCTGTTTCTGCCCCCAAGCAACCCAGGATTGAGGTAGTAGAAAGGTGGCTTTGAGCTGTACTGAATGAAGATTGCATCACTGATATGCAAAGAAGTTCTTTAGGCACTGGTTTCAATCTTCAGATGATGCTGACCATGAATGTGGAGAAGTAAAAGTGTCTCTAAGGGTATGTTCACACTGGCAAGTTTCTGCACTACAAGTTGTACTACTTTTATTAAAACGCTGGAATTAAACCGCTGTTGCATGTCCACACTGTGCTCCTTGTGATGCTGGAGCTCATCCATATTAGCAGCTCTTGCAACAGCAAAGACAGCCGTGCATTGTGGTAGCTATCCCACTGTGCACCTGGTTGCAGGGTACTTTGGGAAGGGTTTGCAATGCCTCATGGTGCAGGCACAATGTCACATGATGCAGGTTTCCCAATCCCATTGTTCCATGGGCATCCTACTACATTGCCAGCTGCTTTTCTGAAGTTTGGGGGAGGAGGGAGAGAGAGTGTGTGTTTGTGGGGGAGGCAGATAGACTGTGTTTTGGGGGGCAGAGAGTGTGTCAGCATGCTGTCTTGTAAGTTCAGACAGAAACAGTACTTTGAAAGGGGAGGGGCGCATGTCTCCAGGGCATCCGAATTCAAAACAATGAGCAGAATGGTCACTTGAGGCATTATGGGAAAGTTCAGGAGGCCAGTGACTGCACAGAAAGCAATCTAGTGTTTACACTGGCAATTGAGCGCTGGAGCCTCTGCGCAAATAGCCTTACGACCCTCGTCAAGGTGGGGGCTTTTTGCAGCACTGCAACTGAGGAGTTTCTGCACGAAAAGTGGCTTGGCAGTGTGTACATATCTGCAGTTTGAGCGCAAAAAGCTGCTTTACTGCACAGAAACTTGCCAGTGTAGACAAGCGCTTAGTCTCCCCTGGTCCTGAGGCTGGCTGGGGCCCAAATGAGGTTGCTCTAACCTACAACAGCTGAAACAAACCTTACCAAAAAAAAAATCTGAAATATACTTAAAATTAGTGGCTTCTTCAATCATTTTTTAACAAGTATATTTATTTGTTCTGTTACAAGCAATGTAGAGTTAATATATGTAAACATCCTATGATATATATGATTTTTATGCAACACATTAAAGCAAATTATCTGCATGTTTACTAGGCTATTGTATAGCGTGAAAGGTGTTATTTTTAACATGGAAGTTATTTCCATTTAAGGTGCTGTGTCATGGGATGTTACATTGCAGAGGATTATTTTCTCGAAAAAGAGGGCATTTTTCTCCTTCTGGATTTGTTGGCAGTAGGTATTATTATTAGAGAATAACACTAGTACTAAAACATAGAAAAATAGCAACTTTTTCCTTTTTGTTACTGCTCCTCCTGAGAGTATCACATCAGTGTACCCCAGAACAGTTAATTCACTCGTTAAGTACACTCCAGGGTACATGCATATATCATACAAGTTTCTCCTTTTATCTTTGTTTTTTTAAAAAATATTTGACGGTGTTAATTTCACTAAAATTTATATTTTAATAGATTCTTCTATTTATAGGCTATTCACTTAGGTCCTGATTCAGGAAAGCATTTAAGCACATGCTTCAGTCTCATTGAAATCAATAGGGATACACTTAAGCATGCCCTTAAGTGTCTTGATGAATTAGGGACTTAAAAGGTACTTTATAGACACATGGCCAGCATTTTACTACTAGCAACCTAATGTACTCATACAAAACTTATGGGCCTTCCACATGCAAGTGCATGTGGAAGTTTTGTGAAAGTAATTTTGGTGACTAGTTTTGAACAGTTTGGTCCATAGGATTTCTCTGTTTTGGCTATGAAGATGGAATTTCTTTGTGTTCTAAACTACTTTCAACTCTTTTCCCTGGTCCTTGACAAAGTTAAAACAAAAGAACATATGCAACCTAATTCTTGGAATATTGGTTGAATTTTGTGACAATTCTAAAACTGCTTCTCACATCAACACCTGGAGAGGGAAAAAAGATCAGACTGCTGCTAGCCTTTTAATACATTTGTGGAAACAAGAGGAGTTGGAGCTGGGAGTCAAACATGATCAAGATGGAAGAATTGTTGGTAAGGGTTAGCAGACTTTAAACCATCTGTGTGCAGTTTCATTGAATAAAGTAGAAAATAAATTATTCTTCTAACAACTGAGTCCTTCAAATATAAATAAATTATAGTAACTCTCATTCCTATGTCAGTGCTTCTTCATCTGACCAACCTCAAAATGCCTACATATAAAGTTTAATGTATAAAACATTAATTTTGTTATATAGGTTTGCCACTAGGTGACATTTTCCTTCATTACCTGGCAAGAGAACTATCCTTAATATCCTCAACAGTCCATTCCTTTTTAATGATTGACAGTTGAACAGCTTCATTCTGCAGCTGTATATCATCTGTGTCCTTAAGGAGAGTTCTATGTCATATTTCAAAGTTTACTTGAAAGTGGTTTTCCTCTAATGCCGAGAGCTTCCTGCAAATAACTTATACAGATATAAAATGTGAAATAGCAAGAAAGGGAAAGTTTTATTGCCACAAGAAGTTATCAGTATTAATCAGCATTTCCTGGCCCAAATTCTGCCCTATCTCACACCAAATCAATGGAGCTATTCTAGGTTTGTATGGGTATACATAAAATGAGATGACTACCCCAGTTTTGGAGGTGACCAAGGATAAATAGTGAAATATACCAGTATATAGTGGTTGGCTAACATGAAGCCATATAACCTATTTTTAAAAAATTATAAAAGTTTAATAACGTGTAACCTGACACTTGTTAACTTTTTGTGTGTATGTGTGTGTTATGAAATTATTAGATGCAAAGAAACCTTTAGTTGGCAGCTTCCAAGAACAACAAGGAGTGATCCCAATGCCTGCCAACTGCCCCAGCATTGCTATCATGGAAGTGTCTGAAAACATGAGGGCAAAAATTTATTCTGTGTTATGCAAGCTAGGTAAGGAGTACACATTGCATCCCAATTTTCAAATTTGTCATTAATCTGAACTTCACCAGCAGCACAATATAGCCATTGCTATACATGCTTGACCTACATTCAGGTTAGATATCAGGAAAAACTTTCTAACCATAAGGGTAGATAAGTTCTGGAATAGGCTTCTAAGGGACATTGTGGAGTCCCCATCATTGGAAGCTCTTAAAAACAAGTTGACAAACACCTGTCAGGGATGTTCTAGCTTTACTTGGTCCTGCCACAGCGCAGGGGGTTGGACTTGATGACTTCCCAAGGTCCCTTCCATCCCTACATATCTATGATTCAGACAACATCTCCATATTGCTTCTGTAGTTCAGAACACCAGATGTGAGAAACAAATAGCATGGAAATGGATTATACAAAATTGGAAAGCTTTTTACAGCATTTAAAACTGTGTGGCATACCTCTCAATGAAGCCATGTCACATACTGGGTTTTTTTTGTCTGATATGGCAGATTCAAAAAATCTATTGTTAAGGCTTTTCCTTTCATGCCATGCTACATGTCACAAAATGCTTTAAAACTGTAAAATGATGTAAAACATACTCTAATAAATACATACTACAGTGTTGGGCTACAAGTATTTTGTGAATGTGAGATTTATAATGAGATTTGGGCAAATATAGTATCTGAACAATTCAAAATTATGTTAATTGGATATTATTATTGAAATTAAACATGCACAAAAGTGAGAATTCAATGTCCTAGTAGCTGTACCTTGCCTCCACCATCTCTGTTTACATTTATTCTTAGTAACATTTTATAAAATACTGGAGTCATTCTGTTTGCAAGGCTGAGTTCAGGAGTTAGAAGAGGCTCTCAGTACAAATCCCCGAAAGAAAGTACCAAAATCCCTGTAGTATGACTCTCCTCCTGTTGGCTACTTCTCAGCTAAACAGCTCTGCTCCTCCATGATTCATCACTTTACTGGAGCCACAGTATCATGCTTCTCAATAAGGAAGGAGTTAGCTACGTCTATCCCTTATGGCGGGGTGGCCAACCTGTGGCTCCGGAGCCACATGCAGCTCTTCAGAAGTTAATATGCGGCTCCTTGTGTAGGCACTGACTCTGGGGCTGGAGCTACAGGTGCCAACTTTCCAATGTGCCAGTGGTGCTCACTGCTCAACCCCTGGCTCTGCCACAAGCCCTGCCCCCACTCCATCCTTTCCCACCCCCTCCCCTGAGCCTGCTATGCCCTCACTCCCCCAGAGCTTCCTGCACGCCACGAAACAGATGATCGGCAGGTATGGGGACGGAGGGGGAGGTGCTGATCGGCAGCGCTGCTGATGGGCTGGGGGGCGGGAGCTGGTTGCTGATGTATTTCTTTGGCAATGTACATTGGTAAATTCTGACTCCTTCTCAGGCTCAGGTTGGCCACCCCTGCCTTATGGAATCTGATTTAGTTTAAATAGAGGAACATTTCCTTGCCATACAAGAATAGCAGAGACATAACACCAGCCATGGCAATACAGGTGATATGAAGGTTGTGTGGACACCCAGAAGTAAAGCATTAAAACAGAATGATTTAGTTATAGGGAAGTGGCTAGCTTATCGCCAGAAGCCAGTACAAGTAACTGACAGGATTAGAAGAGTGTTTGGTGAAGATACTGTACGCATTTGTGACAACACTTTTGCATTTGATAACAGTTTGTCACACTTAGTAAGTGCCATGGTGTATTGTCTTATATTTTAAGACAAATATAGGGGGAAGGATAGCTCAGTGGTTTAAGCATTGGCCTGCTAAACCCAGGGTTGAGTATTCAATCCTTGAGGGGGCCACTTAGGGAGCTGGGGCAAAAACCAGTATTTGGTCCTGCTAGTGAAGGCAGGGGGCTGGACTCAATGACCTTTCCAGTTCTAGGAGATAGGATATCTCCATTAATTTATTTTTGGGGGAGGGTTAGCTCAGTGGTTTGAGCAGTGGCCTGCTAAACCCAGGGTTGTGAGTTCAATCCTTAAGGGGGCCATTTAGGGAACTGGGATAAAAATCTGTCTGGGGATTGGTCCCCCTTTGAGCAGGGGGTTGGACTAAATGACCTCCTGAGGTCCCTTCCAACCCTGATATTCTATTCTGTGATGTCATTCATATCTAAATAATAATTAACAATACTTTTTTAGGCTTTGAAAATTTGCCTGGTTTGTCTGCTAAGGATTTTGTCACACTCGCTATCATACGTCGATATCTGGACTTTAAAGTGAGTATTTTTTTAAATGTTACTACTTTACCATCATTTGCACATACACAAAAAATACAAGAAAAATAAAAATGTATTACAGCTGAAGAACCCCTTAATAACTGCAATATATACAAGTTATAAATCAGATTTAACACACAACCCTCAAAAGTTTTTTCTGACTTACTCTTCTTGAGCACCCGTGCATGCGTGTGTGCGCACACACATTATGGCAACTTGTTATGGCCCCCTAATAAGGCAGTTTTGTACCACAAAAGATGGTGTGGCTGCAGATTTACATCCTGGTTCAACTCTCTGAAGACAAGCCCTGTGTAAGCATTCTGGAGAATAAAACTTAACAAAAAGGAGAGCGGGAGAGGATATGTGGATTATATTTATTTCTGAAAATACAAAATACAAGCCTTTTTTTAAAATAGTCTGTCTGGTTAACACAAAGGTCGGAGAAGTCTGGAGTGAAATATGTGCAGAACTAAAAGAAGAAACATTCAGACCAGTCACTCCTGATGAAGAAGCCTTGAAAGTTATTTCAGAGGCATCAGAAAATGTTGGAAAGATGGTTGCCACTCTCCAGACTGAAATGCTGGAAAGTCAACAGCACCAGGAACTCCAGGAGGAAGAAAAGGTTTATTCCAAGGTAAGACATGAAGTATTTTATTCAAGAAAAGCCCACTTACTTCAGTATAAATTATTTTGCTGACTATTTATATTAGTAAGATTCTCTTGTTTAACAGAGTTCAAAGTCACACCATATTTGCATTAAGGTATTCTCTTCAGATTTCATTAGCAGTTAAAGTGAAATATTTTTTAAAAACTTAATTTTATTTCTCAAGTATTATAATTTTGTCAATATTTAATTAGCACTATGTAAGAAACAACTGTGCAATGTATCAATGTAGAATCAAAATAGTAATCATACTGCTATGTTTGTTAGGTCTGTCTCTCGGCTTTTGCAGAAAAGGGAAGGGCAAGGTTATAATAATTGTAAAACAACCATTATAAATAGATCTCTTTCTCATAATGAAACTCTAAGGGCTGTATTTACACTTGCAGGGGTCCAGTTTTCCAAAATTGAGTTGAAACATGATTAGTGGTAAAACTGGTTCCAGTACAGTTTAATGTAGAGCGGGATGAATAATGGATTTTTTTGATTCACTGGCAGTTTTGGAAACAAGGGAGATGGGGGGAGAGAAGTCCTCTTGGGTCAGTGCATTGAAAAGTCCAAAAATATTTCACACTAAAATGAACTGAAATGGTTTGACATTACTGAAACAAAAAACTTCAAGTCAGAATGTTTCAGTAATGTCAAAACAAAACATTTCAGTTCAACCCAAAAAATTTAGTTTAGACTTTCATGCATTTTGGCAAAAGCAAGCAAAGGTTTCACAAAATGGTTGGAGGAGGTAAAGATGGAGGTGGTGCTTCCCTTATAAGCTTCAGCCCTGTGGCTAGGGCACTCATTTGAAGATAGGCTCTGAACCCAAGTCTCCCATTTCTCCCATCAGGCATAAGCAGGAACTGAACGCAGGTCTCCCACACCACAGGTGAATGTGCTACTCACTGGGCTAAAGCTTATAAGAGAGGCACCAGCACTAACCTATCTCTTCCTCTTTTGAGACTCTTTTGCTTGCTTACGTCAAAAGGCCTAAAAATGAAAATGATTTTTTTCAGATCATAGAATCATAGAACTGGAAGGGACCTCAAGAGGTCATCTAGTCCAGTCCCCTGCACTCAAGGCAGGACTAAGTATTATCTAGACCATCCCTGATAGGAGTTTGTCTAACCTGCTCTTAAAAATCCCCAATGATGGAGATTCCACAACCTCGCTAGGCAATTTATTCCAGTGCTTAACCACTCTGACTGTTAGGAAGTTTTTCCTAATGTCCAACCTAAACCGCCCTTGCTGCAATTTAAGCCCACTGCTTCTTGTCCTATGCTCAGAGGTTAAGAAGAATAATTTTTCTCCCTCCTCCTTGTAACAACCTTTTATGCACTTTTAAACTGTTATTATGTCCCCTCTCAGTCTTCTCTTCTCCAGACTAAACAAACCCAATTTTTTCAATCTTCCCTCATAGATCATGTTTTCTAGACCTTTAATCATTTTTGTTGCTCTTCTCTGGACTTTCTCCAATTTGTCCACATCTTTCCTGAAATGTGGTGCCCAGAACTGAACACAATACTCCAGTTGAGGCCTAATCAGCATGGAGTAAAGCGGAAGAATTACTTCTCGTGTCTTGCTTACAATACTCCTGCTAATACATTCCAAGATGATGTTTGCTTTTTTTGCAACAGCGTTACACTTGTGATCCACTATGACCCCCAGATCCCTTTCTGCAGTATTCCTTCCTAGGCAGTCATTTCCCATTTTGTATGTGTGCAACTGATTGTTCCTTCCTAAGTGGAGTACTTTGCATTTGTCCTTATTGAATTTCATCCTATTTACTTCAGCCCATTTCTCCAGTTTGTCCAGATCATTTTGAATTTTAATCCTATCTTCCAACGCACTTGCAACCCCTTCCAGCTTGGTATCGTCCTCAAACTTTATAAGTGTATTCTCTATGCCATTATCTAAATCATTGATGAAGATATTGAACAGAACCGGACCCAGAACCAATCTCTGCAGGACCCCACTCATTATGCCCTTCCAGCATGACTGTGAACCACTGATAACTACTCTCTGGGAACGATTTTCCAACCAGTTATGCACCCACCTTATAGTAGCTCCATCTAGGTTGCATTTCCCTAGTTTGTTTATGAGAAGGTCATGCGAGACAGTATCAAAAGCCTTACTAAAGTCAAGATATACCACATCTACCGCTTCCCCCACTGTCCACGAGGCTTGTTACCCTGTCAAAGAAAGCTATCTGGTTGGTTTGACACAATTTGTTCTTGACAAATCCATGCTGACTGTCATTTATCATCTTATTATCTTCTAGGTGTTTGCAAATTGATTGCTTAGTTATTTTCTCCTTTATCTTTCCGGGTACAGAAGTTAAGCTGACTGGTCTGTAAATCCCTGTGTGGTCCTTATTTCCCTTTTTATAGATGGGCACTATATTTGCCCTTTTCCAGTCTTCTAGACTGTCTCCCATCTTCCATGACTTTTCAAAGATAATTGCTAATGGCTCAGATATTGCCTCAGTCACCTCCCTGGATATTCTAGGATGCACTTCATCAGGCCCTGGTGATTTGAAGACATCTAACTTGTCTAAGTAATTTGACTTTTCTTTCCCTATTTTAGATCAAAACAAAACATTTCAATTCAACATTTCCGAAATATTTCAGCTTTTTCAGTTCAGTTGAAACCATGCAAATTCACAAATAGTTTCGGTCAACATGCAAACTGCTTTTTCTGATGAATAAACTGTTTTTACTGGGAAAAAAATTGGCCCAGTTCTAGTTTAAAGGGCCAGCTCAGATGTGCCAAAATTGTGTTGGAACTTTTCTTAAAGAAAATAATTCTAGGCCATTTAGGTAGGGGACTGTCTGTTTTACATTTCATCCATGAGCTATGGTAATGCAATGTTTAGGTTATAAATTGAAATAAATCGAGAAATTAAAAATTAAGCTAATCACAGTAAAATTAATTCCCCCAAACACCACATATAATGTAAAAGTTTTGATTACTAGATTGTTAAATCTAAATATGTATGTAGCTGTGAACATTCTAAAAAAATTCCAGGGACAGCTCTTCAAAGAAATTGGAGGTCTGGAGGCCACTAGAGCCCCAGTCCCCTAGAGCGTTTTGTGTCTATTCTGGCGGCTTTTAGAATTTTTGTTTTTAATAGACCTCTACCCTAGAACACTGTCCTCAGGAACCAAAAAATCTTACCATGTTATAGGTGAAACACGTTATATCGAACTTGCTTTGATCCGCTGGAGTGCGCAGCCCCGCCCCCCCCCCCCCCCCCCCGAAGCACTGCTTTACCGCATTATATCCGAATTCGTATTATATCAAGTCGTGTTGTATCGGGGTAGAGGTTTATGAATAGCTTAATTCAGGGCCTCAAAAGGGTTGGAACTGAATAAACATCCAAAAGTTAGGCTGCTTATCTGAACCTATGGCATCCCTAAGATCTGCCATCCCCATATAAGAACCTTCCCCAGAAGGCTTTCTCTATTTGCCATTGTTTTCTTCAAGAGAAGCAGTGCCCTGATACCCATCTGGTATGTTCAAGAAGAGGACAGCAGACATCCACCTGATTCCCTCACCATCAACACCTCCACAATCTCCATTTCTCTCTTCCTCTCTATTCCTGAGGTAGGGCAGATCTCTTCTCTTTTCTTCCTGCCATCTGGGATCGTGGCCCTGTTTTCTTCCTTTCCACTAGGAGGACATATAGCATCTTTTTCCCCCCTCTCAAGAAGGTCTTCCTATTCGTCTCCTAATTGTAATTCCCCCTCCATTTCATATCTGTTTCCTCCCACCACAACTGATTGCATCTCTGTTCCCTCTTCCATGCAGCTTTAAAGTAAATAGGATTTGTCAAGGCTCCTTCCCCACTCTGAACTTTAGGGTACAGATGTGGGCGCCTGCATGAAAACTTCTAAGCTTAACTACCAGCTTAGATCTGGTCCGCTGCCACCACTCCTAATGGGCTAACTCCCTTCCCTGGGTAGCCTTGAGAGACTCTTCCACCAACTCCCTGGTGAACACAGATCCAACCCCTTGGATCTTAAAACAAGGAGAAATTAACCATCCCCCCCCTCCTTTCTCCCGCCAACTCCTGGTGGATTCCGATCCAATCCCCTTGGATCTAAAAACAAGGAAAAATCAATCGGGTTATTAAAAAAGGCTTTTAATTAAAGAAAAAGGTCAAAATCATCTCTGTAAAATCAGGATGAAAAATACCAGTAACTTTACAGGGTAATCAAACTTAAAGAGCCCAGAGGAACCCCCTCTAGCCTTAGGTTCAAAGTTACAGCAAACAGAGGTAAACGCTCTAGCAAAAAGTACATTTACAAGTTGAGAAAACAAAGATAAAACTCACACGCCTTGCCTGGTTTTACTTACAAGTTTGAAATATGAGAGACTTGTTCAGAAAGATTTGGAGAGCATGGATTGATGTCTGGTCCCTCTTAGTCCCAAGAGCGAACTCCCCCCAAAACAAAGAGCACAAACAAAAGTCTTCCCCCCACCAAGATTTGAAAGTATCTTGTCCCCTTATTGGTCCTTTGGGTCAGGTGTCAGCCAGGTTACCTGAGCTTCTTAACCCTTTAGAGGTAAAAGGATTTTGGAGTCTCTGGCCAGGAGGGATTTTATAGTATTGTACACAGGAGGGCTGTTACCCTTCCCTTTATAGTTATGACAGGATTGAATGAAGGATTTCTCCTTTCTCAATCACAGAGTTGTCAGTTCTGCTTTCTGTGGCCCCTTCATCATCTTGAGGGGCAGTGAAGAGCTGGTTTGCCTGGTGATGTGGTGGTGATGTGCCTGGTCTTTATTTGGGAGTGAGAAAAGCACAACATTCGCTAGCAGTCTCCTCTAGTCAGTACTAGAGAAGCACTGATCCCTCTCATCCTTCCAGGCAAAGGAAAAGTGCTACATTAAGAATAGCCAGAGGGGAGGCCACAAAATCAGGGTAAATAGGTGGAAGCACTGTCCAAGTATCAGGAGCAAGGAATTCAATACAGTTAATGGAAATACAGTGTGTATTACATCTCCTCAAATCTCTTGTCACATTGTAGATTCAAGCTATCCATAAGCAGAGAGAAATGGTAAATAAATCCTGGGAAAATTTCTTAACTCGAACGTCAAATTATGAGGCTTTAAAGGTAAGAATTTGTGTGTGTGGGGGGGGGGGTTATATTGGCAATGTTGTTATATCATTGAACAATTCCAAGCAGTTTTATTCAGTATTGAATACCAGGATATTACTATAGAAATTACAGCTGGACTCAAATCTGGTTTAGTAATGCTCTAATAGTAAGTAAGGCTCAGTGGTTAGTACACTTCCCTAGTACTTGAGAGACCAGGCTTGGTTCTCTGCTCCATTACAGATTTATTGTGTGACCATGGGCAAGTCATTTATTCTGTCTGTACCTGAATTCCCCGCCTGTTAAATGGGGATAATAATACATCCCTAGGGGTATAGTGAAAATGAATACATTAAAGATTGTGAAGAACTTTTTGAGATCTGCTAATAAGAATTATATAATAGCTAGGGTGTATTATTTTTATTCATAAAACATAAAAGAAATGCTGTTCTTTACTGAAGACAAAGGCTTCTTGTCAGAGCCATGCAGTCACTAGTAACCCGACTGCTCCTCGATTTCCAGTCACAAAGTGGGGATGAGCACTCTCTCTGCAAGTACAATCATGCTCATGCACAAAAGCAGATACCAAAAAGAGAGGCTAAAACTGAAAATTTGGCCATCATTGTGTTTTTTTGATAATCCCTCCCTGGGTTTTTCCCACAGCAAGTATCTGAAGATAACTTGAGGCTTGCTAATGTGTTCTGATACCAAGATCACTTTTATGGTGTACAGTATTTGCATTTACATTTCAAAAAGGACATCCAGGGTAGAATCCAAAGTAGGACAACCAGATTAATTTGGGGACTGAAGGAAATTATTGACAATGAAATATGTCTATAGCCAAATCTGTTCATTCTTGAAAAGAGACACCTGAGGAAAAAAACTGGTCTTGGTATAAATGTACCAAGTACAGGCATATAGCAGAGATCTAGGCTGTGATCTTCTCGGTCTGTGTGGCAGGTGTAATCTGCAGTCATGAATTGAAACTAAGTGAAGAATAAAAGTTGACTATAAAGAGAGTTTTTTGTTTTGTTTTTTTAAAACCTCCAGACTTATTAGCTAGTGTGGGGGTTCCCAAACTTGGTTCGCGGCTTGTTCAGGGTAAGCCCCTGGCAGGCCATGAGATGCTTTGTTTACCTGCGGACACTCAAGTAAACAAAGCGTCTTGCAGCCCGCCAGGGGCGAACAAGCCGCAAACCAAGTTTGGGAACCCCTGAGCAATATCGTTCTGTTCAGTCAGGCTGGCTTGCTGCAGAGCCAATATCTATTCTGGGGAATGTCAGCCCACCATGCAAATCCAAAACACAAAAGAAAAACTTGCATGTTGGGAAGGTATTGATCAGCCTGGGACACCACAGCTCTCATGAGATTCCTGCCTCTTCTGCCCCTCAACTACTAATTCTAGGTCTGTCATGTCCCTTCTGACCCTTTTCTCAGCCTCTATTAATGCTTAACTTTTACAACACCCTATCTCTGAGGTAGTCCGTAGTGGGAAGAAGAGGGGGAGGGTGACCAGACATCCCAATTTTATCGGGACTGTCCTGATATTTTCTTTTTTGTCCCGCGTCCTGACCGATGTTCGGTCAGGACACTGGACAAAAAAGCAATTTTGCCCTCCGCTCCGGCGCTCACGCGCCCCCCACCCCGACTCCGCCCTCTCCTTCCCCCATTGGATCCCTCCATGGAGGGAGGAGGTTAGGAGGAGGGATGTGTGGAGGGGGGATGGAAGGAGGTGGGTTGGGCATCTACCAGGAGCACAGGAGGGCAAGGGAAAGTTGCCACGGCTGCCGGGGGCTAGCTGGGCATGTTCTGGGCTGCGTGCAGGCAGCAGCCGGGGCTGGCTCTGGCCCGGGTGGGCGGCGCGGACTGGGGGCGTGGGCCGCCAGAGACACACGGCGGAGAAGGGCTGCGGGGGCGAGACTTGTCCCAGGCAGGGCGGCCGGCGGACAGGGGTGAGGAGCCGGCCGGGGTCCCCTGAACCCATAAACTTCCTCGCCGCTGCCAGGGAGCTCTGCGCCTCTCCCACTTGGCTGCACTCCAGCGGCTCGCCCCGCTGGGAAGGAGCCGCTGGTGCGCAGCCGAGCAGGAGAGGTGCGGGGCTCCCCGCTGGTGGCGGGACGTGCCGCATGTGCCCAGGGTGGGCGGGGGGGCAGGAGGCTCTGAGGGGCCGGGAAAAGCCCCGGCTCCTGCCCGCTGCCCCGCCTGGAGCCCCGGGGAGCCCCTCGGAGACCGGCTGCTGCTGCGGCTCGGCTGTGCCAGCCCCGGCCCCCTGCACGCCCGCGCCACGCCGCCCCCGGGGTTCCCAGCTCCCATGCAGCGCCGCTGCCCCGCGGCCAGCCCCGGGCTCAGAGGCTCCTGCAGCCGCTTCCAGGGGAGAGACAGCTTTGTCCCTGCCCAGTCCTGCTATGGGGCTCTGCCTCCTTGTGCCCATCCAGCCTGTGTCCTGCCTGTGCCCTGCTGGAGCCGTACGCCCTCGCCCACCCGGACTTCTTTGCTTCCCAGCGCTTCCTCTCGGTCCCCCCCCCGATGCTCTCTTTATCCCCAGCCCTCTCTCCATCGGGGCCACCTTTTGCCCTGGGGTGGGCAGCGCGCGCGGCCGGGGCGCTGTGTACGATCCGGCAGTGCGGCTGGGGCCTGCGAAACTGCTTGCTTTTTTTTTTTTTTTTTGCTCTGCCACCATTTTTTTTTGCTCTGCCTCCCCCCCTTCCCCCACGTCCCTGTGATCTGGTCATCCTAGGGAGGGGGGAAGCTTGGCTGCCGCAGAACCAAGCTTCTGCCTCCTTCCCCCGCTGGGGAGAGTGGTGGACGGAGGGGCTGGGGGCCGGGACCACGGCAGGGAGCTGCGTGCCACTCAGAATCGGCTCGCGTGCCATGTTTGGCACGTGTGCCGTAGGTTGCCGACCCCTGGGCTACACTTACTCTGTTCTGTTTTTTTTTTTTTATCTCCTGGCTGAAATACCTAATTGTTTTGTTTTCCAACAGATTTTGATGAATGAGCTCATATTACAGACTTTACATTCTCATTATTCATACTTTCGTTAAAAGTAAATAGAAATTACCCTTCATGTTTTATTTTATAATACTAATTACATGTTCTCTGTCTGGTTGCATGTGGTGCGGTGCTGAGTCTCATAAAAATAACTCTTACTTTGCTAAATCTTTAGAAAGCAAAAAGACTTCAGGAAAAATCAATAGACGCTTCTAGATCAAAGTCAAGACCACAGAATGCAACGCTCCACTCAACTGAAATTAAAGGCCTGAATACGACAGTAAGTAAAGTTTCCAGGCATTCAGCTTAACTCACAATAACAAGCTAATAGAAATAAAATAGTGTAGTTTAGGCTCAAGAGTTAGTTAGTTAGTTTTTGTTTGTTTGTTTTTTAATGTTAAGCTCCCTGTCCGTTCCAGAAATGAGTTGATCTCAGTCTGTTCTATCTTTTGTCCAATCCCCTCTTTTCCCAAGCTGCTTTAAGAAATGTCCTTGATGACCAGACCCAAGCATGTGAGGTTAAAGTACTGTGCCTTTTTTAGCAGAAAGATGTCTATTATGAATGCACATGTTTTGATGCCTTTGATGCTTCAGAAAAGGGTTTTTATCACAAAGGCCTTTTCCAGCAGTGTGGCTTTTACTCCTTGAGCCTGCAAAGATCATGAAAGAGTCCTGAAAGCATTCTTGATGGAAGTTAGTCTTGTCTTTTAGGTAGATGTCTGCACAGAGCCCCACCCAGCATAGTTAGTAAGCACCACTTCTACCACTGTAACACATCCACAGGCATCAGGGAATTGAAATTGGTCAGAGAAGGTCTCTGTGATCTGAAGCTATTGTAAAGAAATTCAGGCATGTAGGCTCTATCATTTATGGGTCAATCAGGGTCCAGACACCCCAAGGGGAGCGTAGGGGTTTTGAACTCCTAAGAATAAGCACTTGAATCAACTGATGGTATACCATGTTATTGTGCATAAAAATATGCAAAGTAAAATCTTTTATGAATGCTTGCAATGTTCTGAACTCGATGGTCATTGACATATGTATAAAAACTGTGGTTACGAATCTTTGTATTGATGTGTATATACAATAGTATGTTCATGTCCAGTACTACAATTTCAAGTACACGTTATAGCAAGGAGGAGGAGATGGCAGCTCCTGCCAAGCCGGTTATTTTACACAAAATTAACTTCAAGTACCCATCCATTGCCCAGTTAGAAAAAAATCATTAGGAAATGAGAAAACACTGAAACAACTTGAAACGGAAAAGAAAACCCCAGACTTGGAAAACTAAGGACTTCTACGTGTAATGCTGACAGACCCCGGTCATCGGCGAGCAGGATAGAACCGGGGACATTTGGAGCTTAGTGCATGAGCCTCTACCGCATGAGCTAAAAGCCAACTGGCTGGTAGCTAAGGCTGTAGAGCAAACTCATTTTCTCTCTCTCTTAAGTGGTCTCAGTGCCACTAGATGGGACAGAACACCACACCCAAAAGGTGTGTGGGTTACATACACACTACCACTTATGTCGGTATATGTCACTCAGGGGTGTGAATAAGTCACCCCCCCTTAGTGACCCAAGTTACTCTGACCTAAGTGCCAGTGTGGACAGTGCTATGTCATCAGGAGAGCTTCTCCACTGACATAGCTACTGCCTCTCGCAGAGGTGGTTTTCTTATGCTGACAGGAGAGCTGTCTCCAGTTGGCATAGAGCGTCTTCGCCAGATGCTTTACAGCAGTGCACCTGCATCGGTGGGTCATTTCCCCTGTCATGAATCCCCATAACTTGAGAGAGGGGGGAAAAAACTGCAAACCCTTACAAAGGAAGGGATTGGAAGTGAAGGACATCCAAAAACTCAGGGCCAGCCTGTAGGCAGAGTGTGGTCTGTGGAAAGCTCAATTCTTTCTGTGACAGAGGGTATGCTGAGAAACTGTTCAGAGGCAATAAGTAACTTATATTAGAAAATGGAATTTAGCTAATATGGAAATGTAAAGCCTGAAGTTGCATCTTTGTTTGTTTTCTGTGTAACTTGTATGTGTTTGCTTTTTCTTCCTATTTCATCTTTGAATCTGATTTTTTTTTCTATCTGGGGGGTTACTTTTACACCAAGCAGGTATCTGTTGTGCAAACTGTGTGGAGTGTATGTGCCAAAGTGAACTGATAACTGGGAGCAAGTTTCACTACTTCAGGGATGAGGAACCAGAAGGGAAAAGTCTGAGCACCTGGTAGATAAAAATGCCTGGTAGACTGTTTTGGGGAGACTTGGAACTGGGAGGACTTTTGGGATCACTCTGCAAAGAGTAACTAGGCTGGTGGAATCCACAGCAAGACCTTTATGTTTGTAGGTTGGTTACTGGTGTCAGGGCTCTGAGCTATAGCAGCATATCATTAAGGCACCCAAGGTAGGAGGTCAGGCAGTGGCAGAATCCATAACATTGTATACAACCAGTTGATTCACTTGCTTAGTCTTTGGCATTCAGACCCCGTGTACTCCCCTTGTGCTGTCTGTACCTTGATATCACAGGAGGACTTCTATGAAAATTTTGGAGAGACCAGGACCTTGTGCCTCTGTCACTGGGAAGACCTGTGCAGCTCTTAATGACTTCAGTAAGGACTTCCTTTCCAGTTATCCATTCCTTCACAGATGTCCCATCTGATGTGGCTGAAGACAAAGTCTTTGGAAAATGAAAGTTCAAGTTTAATCCAGTCTTTTCCCTTCTCTTTATTACCTTATATGAGTGTGTGTGTACAATTACCTCTTCCTCAGAAGATTTCAGATGTTTTCAGGATCTTCTTGGGAGCATGACAAAGTCTCTGTGTCTTGAACTCTTGACAGTCCAGGAGAAGACTTGCTATCTAACATTTTGAAGTTGAGATGAAAAGAAGAAAATCGCCATTCCAGTCAGTGCCTCATGAAGGCAGCTCAGGGCTTCTGACTGACTTCTGTCTGCTTCTATACCTGTGGGGTCCTGTTGAGCAGAGAAGATGTAGCAAGTTCTTTTAATGTGGATCTTATTAAATTTTTTGGACATGTTGCCTTGAATTGTTCCAGCATCTGCAGAAAAATCAAGGAGAGATGAGTCCATGCTACAAAAAGAAAATAAATTTAGCAGTAGAACGTCATATTCATCGGCAACACTGCACATGAGAATTTCAAGTTACACACATTGCTGTCAATCTACAGATCGTATTTGTGGAACAAGAGTCTCTCTGCATCCAGATCCCTCCACTAGAATGTTCTCTGTATGTGAGGAGGGAGGAATCTAGGATGATTGTTGTAGAAGGCCAAATATGGTCTAAAGAGCTCCATATGTTGTTGGTTTGTTTGGTGGAGACTACAGTTAGTATCTGCCATTCAGACCTGAGACTTCTGAGCTTTCCCCTGAGGTCTCCAGTCCAGGATACAGGATTTGCCATTCCAGAGCTTTAACCTGTTCAGTTTAAAGATGGCTATTATAATGGAAAAACTGTGGGTCTCTAGAAGACCTAAAGATCAAAACAAATCTCATCTAGAAGCCACTCCACATCAAACTCTTATCCCGTCCTCCCTCTCCCTCCCCCCTACCCACACCAGGGATCCATTACAAAACATTGAATGTCTAATGTTTCTGAAGGCAATAGATGAGAGCGGTTAGAAGAGTATCAGAGAAACAGGTTCTAGTCTCCTTATTTCCTTATTCTCAAGGCATAATCAAGCCTGGTGGAGAGAGTTTGTGGGGGTGATATGATGCACTAACATATATAACTAGGGATTCTGGGAATCAGTTACAGAATTATCTTTGAATATAAACATTGGAAATACTGCTCTCACCCTCGTTTATAAACCAGCCTAAGGAAGCCAGTTGACCAATAAATTACAATCCACATGTTTACTTCTTCACTAAAATACTTGCAACACTGCAAATCCAAATAGCAGAATACATTGCACAACATCTTATTCTTCTAATGAGAACTTGATTTTCTTTTCTTACATGCTAAAGATCAGACATAAAGGCTGAGCAGCATAGTGCATCAAGAAGCTGTTCAACCTACATTATTAATAGAATAATTATGTATATTGTTTAAAGAGTATTTTGAGCGGAGCTAGGAAACCTTCATAATGCATCTCCAGCTTCTGAGTAGCATTTTGAAAAGACAGGGACTGTGATTTAACTCTCATTTCATTTTAAAGACTAATATGAATGTCAAGCCATTTGTTTTGTTTTCTAGATTGCATCTGGTCGCTTGGTAACTGTAGAAAGTACACCTTCTGAATTAACTGGAGGGCCTCTGGCTGACACAGACCTTGCTCTTAGAAAGCTCTCTGTTCGTGGAGGAGCCTTAAAAAAGATCAAAGGAGTTAAAGTGTTGGACCCATTCAAGAAAGATTCAGTATCTGTAAAGTAAACATTGTCCTGTACTGTTTCAGACAGTGCTTTGTATTTTTTAGTTAATATATTTCCAAACATCATTTGTAAGATATAATCTATTTGTATTTCTTTGATTAAATATCTAGAAGATCTTGATATTAATTATTATAGATGAAAATATATTTTTGCTTTACAAAAAATGAACATTCCAATGTTCATGAATAAAGAATTCCATGCAATATGTATTCCAGAGGTTCATTGATTCTGATCATTGAAGCCAGCTGTGCTAGGCTCAGTTTACCCTGACTCAATAGCTGGCTGGATGTCCCTCAGTTTCCCCTGTTGGTACCATAAAGTACACAAACTTCAGAAACCAGTTGTCAGCTTCCAGGTGCAGAGTGGCCCACTAACTCTCCCATGCAAGTGAAGATACTCTAGAATATCCTGCTCTTCCTAGATTTTTCAGGCCTCCACTGGTCTTATTCCATCAGTTCCTTCCCAGACAATTGCCCAAATTCCCTCTTGGCAGAGAATTGTGCCAGTCCCACCCGAGCTTCTTTCGAGAGACCTCCCTAGCCCCACTGGTCCCCTGCATGAGCAACAGTCCTTTTTATATAAGAACATAAGAAAGGCCGTACCAGGTCAGACCAAAGGTCCATCTAGCCCAGTATCCTGTCTACCGACAGTGGCCAATGTCAGGTGCCCCAGAGGGAGTGGACCAACAGACAATGATCAAGTGATCTCTCTCCTGCCATCCATCTCCATCCTCTGACAGACAGAGGCTAGGGACACCATTCCTTACCCGTCCTGGCTAATAGCCATTAATGGACTTAACCACCATGAATTTATCCAGTTCTCTTTTAAACTCTGTTATAGTCCTAGCCTTCACAACCTTCTCAGGTAAGGAGTTCCACAAGTTGACTGTGCGCTGCGTGAAGAAGAACTTTTTTATTTGTTTTAAACCTGTTGCCTATTAATTTCATTTGGTGACCCCTAGTTCTTGTATTATGGGAATAAGTAAATAACTTTTCCTTATCCACTTTCTCCACATCACTCATGATTTTATATACCTCTATCATATTCCCCCCTTAGTCTCCTCTTTTCCAAGCTGAAGAGTCCTAGCCTCTTTAATCTCTCCTCATATGGGACCCGTTCCAAACCCTTAATCATTTTAGTTGCCCTTTTCTGAACCTTTTCTAGTGCCAGTATATCTTTTTTGAGATGAGGAGACCACACCTGTACGCAGTATTCGAGATGAGGGCGTACCATTGATTTATATAAGGGCAATAATATATTCTCAATCTTATTCTCTATCCCCTTTTTAATGATTCCTAACATCCTGTTTGCTTTTTTGACCACCTCTGCACACTACGTGGACATTTTCAGAGAACTATCCACGATGACTCCAAGATCTTTTTCCTGACTTCTTGTAGCTAAATTAGCCCCCATCATATTGTATGTATAGTTGGGGTTATTTTTTCCAATGTGCAGTGGAAACAGCTCAGAGGCAGCATATGAGGTGACCTGAGCAAAGGCCAGTGTTTTGGGGCCCTAACCCCTTACACATCCAGGTCTCCTGTGCCACTGATTGACCTTGCAATTTGTAGCTATCACAACACTGCAGCATAAATTGCTTTAACGGTGTGTAGTGTCTGTCTTTCCCACCCACAGGGGAAATACAAACATTCACTGTGTAAAGGGGTAAAGGAAATTAGAAAAAAACGTGTTTACTTCTCTAGAACTTAACCACAAATTAGTCCCTTTGTAATTCCTAGGAAGAGGGTTTTTTCTGTGTGTGCTTTTCTTCACAATCCAGTGGTTGTGTTTTGAATGGAAAGAATTTATAAGGTGCTGTAGGCAAAAATGAAGACAGACATTTGTTGACATATCCTACTTTAATTCTATATAAAGAAGACTGCAAAGGAAAAAATGACAAAATCATGTACACAACACCATTAATTGTAATTAATCCTCTAAGACCTCTCCACCTTCCCTTGAAGTCAGTCACAGTTTCTCATATGGAGGGGCAGTAAGCATGGGCCCAAAATGTTACTTTGTAAAGCATGAAAGCTATCTATAATTTTAGTGAAGATCATTTCAGTTGAACCATGTCAATTTACAGCACCTGAGGGTCTGGCTCCTTGCTGGTTGTTGGTGTTTAACCTACATCTGGCTTGTTTAGTTTATGTTTATAAGATTTTTTTTTTTCCAAATTCCCCCTGCAGAAAATGTAGTCATGCTTTATTAAAGAAGCATTTCTTTGCTTTCTGTATGCAAGGGTGACAAGTATTTTAATCTTTGTGGAATTTATAAAGGAACTAAATGTAAGCAGCTCTGCCATTTCTGACATACTGTCACTGAGAAGGTAATAGAGACTGTACATCAGGCATAGTCAATAGGCAGACCATAGGCCAAATCCAGACTGCCAGATGCTTTCGAATAGACTGTGAAAGCTATTTACTTATTGTTATAATTATTACTGCAGTGTCAAAAGTGTTTCTCTGGCATCTGGACCTTAACTATACCTCAGTCAAGAAATTTGGACCTTGACAAAACATAATTGACTACCTCTGGTGTCTATGGTGTTAATTTAACAATGAGGTTACCCTTTCAATAGACTATCCGCTTAACACCTTGCATGTCAGTAAATGCCCTAAGCAACAGAGGGTCCTGTGGCACCTTTAAGACTAACAGAAGTATTGGAAGCATAAGCTTTCATGGGTAAGAACCTCACTTCTTCAGATGCAAGACATCCCTCCCAATACTTCTGTTAGTCTTAAAGGTGCCACAGGACCTTCTGTTGCTTTTTACAGATTCAGACTAACACGGCTACCTCTCTGATACTTGAGTAAATGCCCTGTTCAATCAATTCCTATTACTGTAATTCCATGACTCTTCATGCATGATGCTGACTCACAGAATGGCATGATATGTGAGTAGAAATCGAAGTGCTGGGTTAACAGAAAAGCATATTCCATTTTTCTTTTTTAAATAAATACTTGTATAGAAGAATTAAGGTTGCATTTGAAATTTATTATTTGCCTATGGCACTCATTACTGCTAGCTGCTGAGCACCTGCCAATTTTTCAAAATAGATATGTGTTTAAGATACATGTACCATTCTCAACTCCCACCAGTTAGCTGGGCAAAAGTTATGTTAATGCACACAGCCATCTCACCGACTTATTATTATTATTTTTTTTTAAACATAAGACCCTACCCAGTTGCATCTTCCATTGAGCCTGTATTCAAATGCCCTGCTGTATTGCTACTGTAGGAATTACCTACAGAAGCTCTTATTAGTTGCTCTCTTTGAGTGATTGTGCACATATACACCTGTGTGTGTGCCCAAGAGTTTTACCAGCAATACCACTAGGTAGCACATGCAGCCAGGTCCTCCCAGAGGTCCAGAGAGGCCTGGGTCACTTCTAGCTTTTGAGGCCCCTAGTGATAATAAAAATAAGAAATGATGACACATGAAAACAAAATAAGGCACCAAAAAAAGAGTGAGACATAATTTGAATATTTTTTAATTTAACAAATACTTTTCTAGCCTTTTTCTGTGCAAATGCACTAATTATTGGGGGGGGGGAAATCTAGCTTTCATGCAATGTCACAGTGGATATTAAGCATGGCGAGCCTGTTGCAAAATTCCTCTAGTCTACATATTTTTTAATAAAGTTTGTAATCCAATGGACACACAAAACAAAACTGCGCTGAGAAAACAGTTCCATAAATTAATAAGTGTTAGGGTAGGCGAGGAGGAGGGTAACAAGTCTTTGTACAAGTGTATAACACTTCCACATATTGTGAGACGAGGGACAAAGGAAGGTAATGTTTAAATGAAGCGCACTTACAAATGAGTGACAATACAAAGTCTGAGTATGAAAATAAGATTTTCTCTGAAAACACATTTTTGGCACAGATTAAAAAAAAATGTATGTTGTGGGGATTTGATTTTTTTAAAGTCAGTATTATATATATTTATATATATTATATATATATATTTATATATACACACACGCCCACTCAGTTCTGCATATCCCACCAGGAAGGAAAATAGCTCTCCCTTTGTTTTATTTTTTTCAGTGTAAACTGTACATCCCAGATGAAGAGAAGATGACTGCAGCAGAGGGAAGTGGAGGAGAGGAAGGGTCACATCCAGGAGAAAAAAAAAAAAAGATAATGTGTGAAATGATCCTTGACCCACAGATTTCAGCAGAAGTTCCCAGGTCCTGCGTTTAGTCCACAACGCATGTTAATGTGTGTCAAGACATCCATAACGTCACAGCATGTCTTCAACTGTGCAAAGGTCCAAGTCACTAATTTAGTGCAAAGGCAGTTCAGGTTCTTTTCTTTTTTGATAAAAAATATAGCCATCCTTTATTTTCCCCAAAAGGAGGCACAGAAACCCAATACCAGTCCGCCTGTTGAATGCATCAGTTGTCCATAACCTAAAGCAATATGTAAACATACAAGGTAGCAGAACCACTACCCAGCAACAGTTTGATCGAGGCCGGTTAGGGCAGGAGGCTGGTAGTCTGGCAGCATTTTCTTATGTCATTAATTTTTCTCTCTCTTTTTTGCTGCAGGGCCTTGGAAAAGTCAGTAACCAATAAACAGCTCATACCGATGCGATGACAATCATAAGGTGAGGAGAGATGTTGGAGATGCTGGCTAGGAGGTCTGGAGCTAGACGGGACAGGTGGCTTTCAGAGAATTCACAGGGTGGAAATATCTGCAGAACATAGGCAGGCTGATTAGAGCCGGGGTTGGGAACATTGATGATTCCTGCAGCTTGTTTAGCCTGCAGGTAGCTGATGAATGCAGCCTTAAGTGACTCAGTCTGATTCACTACATCTTCCTGGTCTCGTCCACAAGGCAAGGCCAGTAATAGGCAGTAATCACTCTCCACCATCATTCTGCGTGCCACACCCTCCAACTGCGAAGCCTCCAGCCGCATGCGCTGAGCAATTCGTAGTGGAGGTCCTCCTTCAGGTGCTGGCAGGGACCGGTGCGCCAGGACGTTGTTACCAGAGACAAAGTGGAGCTGAACTGCAGCTGTGTCATTCTTTAGAGCCAAAAGGCCCTGCCACACGATTGGGTATTTTGTTAGGAGCTGAACCATATCCACAGGTCTCTGAGAAACAGAGTGAGGAGATGGATCTTGTATGAGAGCAGACTGAGGTTCGGAGCGGGACAACGACAGCCCCGGTGGGGCCCCAGGGCCTGAAGTTGTAGGGATAAACAAAGATTGCTTCTGAACTGTCTGAGGCTGGTGTGGTGATGGAAGCTCCTGTTTCATTGAAATGGCAACAGGGGAAGGATAGGAAGTCTGGCCCGTATCTGCCTGTGCCCTCTGAAGATGTACATGAGGGTCTATCTGTGCTGCATGCCTATTTACAGTGGTGTGGTGGGTTTGTTCAGGTCCTGCTGCCTGTGACCCCTTGGAGTCCTGGGAAATCTGAGGAGTTTTGCTGCGCACCGGCTGACTGGGATGTGAGTGTTCACCTTCTGGCAGACCCTGAGATGGGGTCATACTCCGGGAAGGCAGACCAATTGGCGATGCTCCAGGGAACTGAGGATGACCAAGCTGGGCTGCTGTATGGTAATTTCTCATGTCGCCATACACAGATCTATAATCATGAAAGGAACTCCCTGCAGGATGCATGATCTGTACTCCATGAGGTACAACCACAGGTTGTGTCAAAGGCAGTCCAGGAAGCTGGCTGCTGGGAGGGACGCTGAGGAGCCGGGGCTCACTGTGGGGAGAGTGCGCCATTTTGACTTCAGAAGACTTGGACGCCTCTTTTCCAGGTTGTGGAGTCTTGCTGACTGGGGGAGTTTTCACAGACCCTTCTGGTGTTCTGGATTGTCTCGTT
Source organism: Malaclemys terrapin pileata (assembly GCF_027887155.1). Classification (NCBI taxonomy): domain Eukaryota; kingdom Metazoa; phylum Chordata; order Testudines; family Emydidae; genus Malaclemys; species Malaclemys terrapin. The sequence goes on along the minus strand of NC_071506.1, from coordinate 243,543,553 downwards.
TCGGGGTAGTGGTCGCCGACTGCTGCCAAGTGTGGGTGCATCATCATCCTCACATCTCGAGGCACATTGTACTGGTCGAGTCTTATACCCGTAGCATGCATGCGATAATCTGTCTGCATTACTAACACGTCGGACTGTACAGGGGCTGACCCTCTACACACAGTATGATGGTAATGCATCTCATCTTCTGGGGGATGCTGAGAGGATAACGGAGGCATGACTATGTCTCTTATTGGAGCTGGCTGAGGTGTGCTGGATCTCTGCGGTCTAATTTCGATCTGGGATTGTAGAGCTGCTCTGGGAGAGTGGAGCGCTTCTGGGCGGATGCCATAGGGAATACCAGGCAAAGGAGGGGTGTTCATTCTCACTTCACCTTGTGACAGATGGCCCAGGGATACAGTCTGTGTGACACTATGAGGGGGCATTATAACAGATTGCTCAGGGTGCATACTGGATATGTATTGAGGCACAGGAATTCCTGGCGCCAGCATGACAGAGGTGTTACTAGATAAAGCTGGAGAGGAGGTACTGCCAGGATGACAAGCCCTTGGAAACGGAGAGGGAGAATGCCCACTTGTACGTGGGGAATGCGGCTCCTGTTTTGTAACCCCCAAATGAGAAATAGCCCGATCTGTTGGGGTGTTGGGTCCTGAGCTGACATGGTTTGCTTCTGCATGCATTTTACCAGACAGGGAAGGGTGATGAGGACTGACCCCAGGGCTCAAGTTTGATGGCTGAAGAGCCTTAGTCTCCACTTTCAGAGCAGTCAGATCCGGAAGTTTTTTGTTGGCGGAAGCTACACTTTGAGAGAGTACCATCTGGTTGTGAACTAGTACAGGTGGAGTGTTTACAGTCTGGGAGAGGACTTTAACAGGCCCTGACTGAGAAGCAGGAGTCTGGACAGAAAGGTGGCCTGATTCAGATTTCTCCAAGGTAGTGCGTTCTTGTTTAACGGAGGAGATCACAGGTGATGTATTGTAAGGTTGGGTTCCTAGTACCAAAGAATGGGTGGACACATTCCCATATCCTGTGGGAGTTTGAGAGCCTTTCGGTGCTGGCTGCGATGGAGTAATAGGTTCTTGTTTAATTTGTGACTTGGACACAGACTGCTGAAACTCTATATCAACAGCACTTGCTGGGGGAATCTGACTGATCTTTGCACTGATTCGTTGAGGGCCCTCTGTTTTCTGTCCTGAGTAACTCAAAAGTACAACACCCTCTGAAGTGTTTACTCGCAGACCTGGGCTGGATCCAGTTTCAGTTATAGATAGCAATATTTAGTGTAGTATAGTTATAGTATAGGTACCCTGTAGATTTTTTTATGAAAAAAATCCCCAGATTTCAAGCTATGTGCAATGTGAAAGATAGTGTTCCCTGTTGTAGATAGGCTCAACAGCTGCTTGATTTGCCTCACTGGGGGCTGTGTGAGGGACAAATGTCCTATTTGTACCTCCTTCCCACCATGACAAAAAAAACAGGGATTTCTGCCTCAAAGTTCACCTTATGAAAGAGGCGATGTGTCCTGCATTAGAACCAAACCACAACCAGAAGGCTGCAGATTCAGAGTCCATAAGGAGCTGCCCATGATTCCAAGCATAAGTTGGGGGAAAACCATCGTCACCATATTCGGAGATTTGATTAGCTTGCAAAAATACAGACCTGGGCTGGCATGTTATCCATCCACTTGTCCTAACAAGCGCTACACCTGTACTGCTAAAAGGTATGTCTACACTGCAACATAAGCCCAGGGTTAGTGGATGTGAGTCCATGGACCCAGGGTTTTTAAGCCCAGGGATTGAGCACCCACACTGCATATTGACACTAGCTTACTGGACACTAGCACACAGGAGCTCCAGCATCCACAGTGCAATATGCAGACCTGAGTCCAAACAACTATTTCCCAGGCTTCCTCGCGCCCTCCTGAAATGTGGTTGCTCTAGCCCTTTGTTCATCGTGCAGTGTCAGAAAACTTGACTGCTCACCCTGCACATTCCAGGAAGTTGTCACAGCCCACCAAGTTCCCAACAGATCCTGCCAAGCCATCTTTTGGGGCTGCATACTCTCAGCAACCAGAGCCAGCCACATGGAGGAGTTGCCAGTTGAAGAGTTTCTCTTGATTGGTCTTTAACTCCTGTGTCAGGAAACAGGCAGAGATTCCATGAGATGCTGGTGGATATTTCAGTGGCATCTTCTGACCCACCAAAGGTACCTGACAGAGCAACAGGAGGAAGAGGAGGATGACAATACAGATGTGGAAGCCTCAAACTGGCTGATGGTGCTCATGACTTTTGATATAGCCACTGATCCCCTGCTACTTAGACTGGTACTTCTGGAGCAGGGCCACAAGCACAGACCAGTGAGATCCCATCATCCTGCAGACCTGAGATGACCAGCAGTGGATCCAGAATTTTTGCATGAAGAAAGCTACATTTCTGGAGCTTTGTGAGCAGCTTGCCCCAACTTTGTGAGCAGCTTGCCCAGCATCATAGTGCATGAATGAGGAGATGGCCATATCGGTCCAAAAGAGGGTTGCTATAAGTGTTTGGAATGTGGCTACACCAACTGGCCTATTGCTAACCAGTTTGGTGTTGGAAAGTCAACTATGGGTAAAATGGTGGTGGAGGTTTCTCAGGCAATCAGGTGTGTGATTTACTCAGAAGTGGTGGGCGTAAACAATATCCCGGAAGTAATTGCTGGTTTTGAGAGAATGGGTTTTCCAAACTGCACCAGGACCACTGATGGGACCCATGTCTATAATTTGCCTTTCTCAGGGAGTAAATGAGTATATGCACCGCAAAGGGTACTACTCAATTATGATGCAGGCCATTGTGGACTACAGAGGCCAATTTATGGATGCCAACATGGGCTGCAGTGGAAAGGTTCATGATGCCAGGGTTTTCTGCTGATCAGGAGTCTATCTTCATGGACAGGTTGGGACACTATTCCCACCACATGACATTGTCGTAAATGGAGTTACTGTCCCCACTGTTATTCTGGGGGACTCCACAGATTGCCTTTTGCCCTAGTTTATGAAACTACAGCCTGATCTCAGAGCTCCTGGCAAAAGAAGGTTTAATTACACCCTCAGCAGTTGTAGAATGGTGACTGGATGTGTGTTTGGCGGATTGAAATCCCACTGTCACAGTCTATAAACCCATTTGGATTCCAGTGTCATCAAGGCTGTCTGCATTACTGTGACTTGCTGTGCTCTGCACCATCCTGGGGAAGCCAAAAGTGAGCCGTTTGCTCCTGAATGGGCCCAAGACCGTCATGGATTGTTGAACCAATACTCAACCAGAAATACACAGTATAAGATGTGATGTAGTGATGAAAATAAACTCTCTTAATAAAATAAAAGCCTTTATTTATCTTACAAAAATAACAATATTAAAGCATGGCCAGGCAGGCCAGCTGCCTTTAGAACATGGAACAGTAATAAACCAACACCACAACCAGTAATAAAACAGAGCATCAACCAAACTCTGAACACTGAAAACAGTCCCATCAATAAAATCCCCTAATTTTGCATGGCCCCTGGCATGTTCTCCTTTCCCTTTCTTCTGTGTTTAGCATGTTCTTGCCACCCCTGCACAGGTGTGGAGGCTTGCTCCCCAGACTACAAGGGGGAGGAGGTCAGCTTGGGGGTGGAAGTATGCTGAGGATGGGTTGGCCCTGTCCAGCTGTTTTTGAGTTCAGATTGCATCGGCCACCGAGCCATGGAATTGTTCAAAGTGTTCCTGGTATGCAATGCATGGTACAGCGGAGGGTGCTCTGCCTATGGTGCAGGAGGAGCAGGAGCCTACACGCTTGTGGCCGTTAGCAAAACCAGCCGCCCAAACAGGTCTTTCTGCTGGGCTCTGTCTTTCTCCTTCAACTAACATTCCTGTTCCAGGAACTGCGATACAAGTGTTTGTTCCCGCCCTGCAATTCTGTCCTCAGGCTCTGCTGCCTACCTGTACCTTTCCATTTGCCCCCTATTGGCCTTTCTGCTTGCCATGAATCCTTCTGTGTTTGGTATTGCACATGCTTGGCCTGTCCAGAATGTCAGCCATAAGTTCCTCCTGGAAACTCTTCCTCTTGGACCGCTACAGAGACCCAGACTTCTGCTGGCATGTGCTCAAGCCGCCAAGGTACAGCAGCCAGTAGAGGTGCCTGCCAGCAGACATAAAACAACAACATTGTCTCAGTGAATCACAAATAATTCAGTTCATGAGCACAAAAAAAAATCCTTATGGACGCTCAAGGACAAAAACTGATACTTTGTAAAACTGCACTTCAGTATATTGTGAGAGGAACTCTTCAGAACCTCGAAGCTCTGTGGCCATAACCAGGATAACTGCAGGGGGGAAAAGGTGAACAGAGAATGATAAGTGTCAAATCACAATTTTATTTAAAAATTGCAGACTGCCTTGGGCTTTGGGGAGGAGAGGTGGGCATGATGTACTATTCAAGCCTTCTCTGTCATTGCAAGCATTCCACATTTTGGAGGACATAACAATTATTGTGGTTCCTGAAAGGCAAAGAGAGAGGTTTTTTCCAAGCTGCCAGTGGCAGGCCAGCAATGTATGCTACCGAACTATTCAAACTTATTGTGACTGATTAGCACGTCTACAAGTGGAGTGGGCTCGTCAGCTATCAAGGTGGCCCTGGAAAAATACACCCTTCCCTGAAATATGACTACCTAGCTGGAGTTCTGCTATGGGTAAAGTTTGCAGCTATTAACACTCAGGATCAGGGCAAAACTCATGCTGGGATCAACATGATGCTGCGTTAGTATGGATTACCACCTCGCCACACCTTCCAGTACAGCCTTTGATGATTGCATACAAACCTACACATTTATACGGACACAAAGAACTCCACAACTACATCCCCCACCCCACCCCACCCCCACTTCTGGACTGCATACAAACCCCCAGCTGTATTTTGGACAAATTATTTCATTGCCCATGGACTACACCTTAGCTTAAATGGACTACATTTGCACATAGACTACATTTCAACCTGTCCCCGGACAGTTAACTATTTCCAGGTGGCCCTCTTACGCTGTTGTGTTAGTACAGAGCAGCATACTAACAGGGAAGGCAATATAAGCTTCTTATTTTTAACACACCAGCACATCTTAGCTCAAATGTGCAGTTTTCTAGTTAAACTTCATTTTAAACAATTGTTTCACAGTTTACATTTCCCAGTCTCCATTGAATTCCATGTAGTGGGTGGGTGGGACACCAAGTTGTCAGCATGCAAGCCGTCATTAATGGATACATTACTCACTGCTGCCTGCAACTTGTAATAACTTTTGCATTGGTTCATAACTTGGAAATCCATCTCATTCCTATATCAATAAAAAATAAACTTGGAGCCAGAAACTTACCAGGCTCGGGGGTAAGTTCTGTCTCTTCTATTTCTGCAGCTGGCTCTGTGGCAGACTGCACCTGGTGTGGGGAGCTCCTTCAGGTAAGCACCCAGGATCTGCTACAGCTGCTGTGGGGGCAAAGCCCCTTGGGGACTGGTTCCAGCAACAGAGTCATTGTGCTAGCCTGATCTGGCACATACAAGCTCCCTGCCAATCGTGTGTGTGTGTGTGTGTGTGCGCCCAGCTATCAACTATCTAATAACACATACATTAAATTCTCAGCCCATCTAGTACATTTCTATAAACCCGATATGTCAACTACCTAGAGAGGAGACGTTACCAGCACATCACTCTGGAGTCTTTACCACTCACTTTCCTCAAATACCCCTTCTTTAGGCAGGTTAGCAAGTTACTGAGTCTTTCAGGACATTTAATCTCCTGCTCTGATCTTCTCAGTATCAGCTTTTCACTAGAGTCTGAGTTGTTCTCTTGTTTCTTGACACTTTCCCCTTTGATGATAAATGATCAGTCAGTTGGGAAATGCAGGGCCACCCAGAGGATTCAGGGGGGCTGGGGCAAAGCAATTTCAGGGGCCCCTTCCATAAAAAAGTTGCAATACTATAGAATATTATATTCTCGTGGGGGTCCCTGCAGGGTCTGGGGCCTGGGGCAAATTGCCCCACTTGCCCCCTCCCCCCCCCCCCCCCCGGCAGCTCTGGGGAAATGCCAAAGTCCACATATTCTGTCAATGTTTTGGAACTTTCTGGGATGACTCTTAGATCCCTTCGCTTATGTCAAAATGTGTCCCCCGATCTGTCTGGACTACATAAGACCTCGGATGCAGCTGTTCTTCAATGGTATCCCTTTGGCCCCAAGTACTAGAGGTGTCATTCCTCAGGCTCACCCCATCTCTTGATTTAAGAGATGGGAGATCACGGGCCCTTTTGTCAAAATAATATTTCTGCTTCCACTTCTGATTTTCTTTCATTTTCCAGATGGTTTCATTGTTATGAGATTTCAGCAAGTAATCAGTAATTGGTAAATTAGATCTGATCCTTCTTCCCATTAACAGCTGAGCTGGAGAAAAGCCATTCTCCAGGGGTGTAGTTCCGTAAACCAATAAAGCTTTATACAAATTGCCCCCACTATCAAAATCTTTCTCATACAGTTCTTTACTGACCGAATAGACTTTTCCACAAGTCCATGTGATTGGGGGTCATTTGGACTTGATGTTTTGTGATGAAAATCCCAATCTATGGCAAATTGCCTAAAATCTGCACTGGAAAATTCCAGCCCATTATCACTAAAGACTTCATCTGGAATTCCATGTCTGGAGAAGATTCCCTTCATGCTCACTATTACTGACTTACTATTAGCACTGTGCAGTGGGCAAATTTCTGGATACAGAGAATAATAATCTGTGACTATTAAATAATCCTTTGATTGCCAGGTAAATAAGTCAGTGCCTACCTTCTCGTAAGTCCTTGTGGAACTGGATGAGGTCTCGGTGGCTCTGCCTGTTGCCATGGCTTGTATTTCAAGCATGTAAAGCCATTTCTTACCACATTAGTAATGTCATGATTGATCCATGGCCAATACAGCACCTCTCGTGCTCACTTATTTGCACTTCTCAATTCCCAAATGACCGTCATGGATCTTCTGTAGCATTTCTTTTTGGAGGCACACTTGAATTACAACCTTACTGCCCTTGAAAATCGTCCCATCTATCACAGTAAATTCATGTCTGCAGTTCCAATAGACTTATACTTGGATGGCAGGTACTTATTTTTCAGACCACCCTTTAATGATCGCTTCTTTAAGGATCCCCAATGATTCATCTTCCATTATTTCTCCTGCTATTTGTTGCAGTTTCCTGTTAGCTATGGGAATTGACTTTACAATCAGATCTACATAGGCTTGAATCTCTGTCTCTAAAGTCTTCTCGTAGTGGAAGTCACTGCTCTGGAAAGTGCATCTGCAGTGAATGTGAATTTACCGGGTGCGTAGGTCACAACCAAATCATACTTTTGCAGCTTTATCATTCTTTGAAGCCTTAAGGTACAGTCATTTAGCAGTTTGCTAAATAACACTATCAGGGGCTTGTGTCCAATTCAACTTCCACTATCTGGCTGTAAATATACTGATTGAATCTCTGACAGGCAAACAATATTCCTAAAAGCTCCTTCTCAATCTGTGCATATATGGTTTCTTCCTCAGTCAGTGATTTTGCATGCATATATCACTGGTTGCCAACAAGCCTCATGCTTCTGTAAAAACACTGCACCGAACCCAGACTGTGAAGCATCTGCTGAAATTTTAATAGGCCTTCCTGGTGCATAGACCTTTAACACTGGCTCTTGTATTAGTTGTTGTTTTAAACTTTCCCATGATTCCTCCTGTTCTGCACCTCAGCACCATTCACTTTTTATTCTCTAGGTGTAAAATGCTGTTTTGGTAGACTAGGTATGAATTTTCCAATAATTCACCAATACTCTTTCTCTCATCCCCCTCACCCACAGGTTGTCCAATCTTTTATCCTTCGTTCTCTCACACACTTCACTCAATGTCTTCCATCAGGCTTCTGTTTATGCTTAGAACAGCCTCCTCCAATCAACTTCATCCTTTTTGTCAATGTTCTTTGGCTAACTTGTCCTGACAATAAAGTCCCATTTGAATTGATTGTTTATACTATATTGTAAATTACTTGGGTCAAGAACTTGTTTGTGAAGTACTCCATGTACGAATAACAATACATGCCTTGGCATTATTGAACTTATTATAATTGTACCTTTGACTTGTTTTTAGCATATTAGTATAGTCAATATTATATAGTTTCTTAAGATATCAGAGACCACTTTGCATTGGGACAAGTGCATCAGAGTATAAAAAAATATTAGATTTGATCCTGCAAGGTGTTGAGTCCCTTCATCTCCAGTGGAAATCAATGAGAGTTGAGGACTCCCTGCACACTGCAGGATGGAGTCCCTTAAAATATGTATGGTGCATTGCAACTGTTGTTCAGTTCAAAAATAGTGCTGATATAAATGAGCATAAATGGTGACCTTATGAATGCATTTTACACCTGTGTAAATGAACTATAGTTAAAGTCACCTTTTTTATTCACTGAAAAACCCTGGATCAGTACTGGACTGTTTATATGGCCAAGTTAGAAAGCTCAGATAAACTGGGCTCTATAAGGCAAACAATTGATCCAGCTTTCTATCTTGGGTCTCTAAAGAAGCATACTCCAGCTATAGCCATTAAGCCAAAATGAGGATTGTAGTAAAAATTCAACTTTTGTTTTAGAAATAAACAAATTTATTTTGAAAGGTCTTGCTGATCTGATGCCTTGCAGCATCCTCAGCTAATTTTTTTAACGTAAGCATCGTTCACTGGCTTTCCAAGGGTATGTCTACACGGCAAGGGAAAACCCACGGCTGGCCCCTGCCAGTTGACCCCGGGCTCACAGGGCTCAAGCTGCAGTGCTGTTTCATTGCTGTGTAGGGACGGGCTGAAGCCTGATCTCTGGGACCCTCCCACCCTGCGGGGTCCTAGACCCAGCACAAGCGCACAAAGCAAATGAAACCACATGTATTAAGGCAAATGGATTGGGTCATATCTCACGCAGTTTGGAAGCAGTTCAAACTGAAGCAAATTCAGGATTGGTGCACATTGGAATCCAGACTGTAGTATGGCACATTTGCAAGAGCCTCTAGTGAGTCTCATCACTCACCCATTGTAAAGACCCTTTACAAATATACCCTAAGAATCGCTCCACCCCATTCTGCAGGTTACTCAACTGGTAACTGTGTCACACGTATGCTAGTTCTTTTCAGACTTAAGTCCCAGGGCTTGGGATATAGATAACAAAAAATATTACAGCCATTTTAAGAGTTTGTCCTTTTCAGGTGAGTAAAAGTTGACTTCAAGCAGTCTGGAGTTTTAAGACTTCACAAAAACATATCCTCCTTTGCACTCAGCATCTGGAGTGTTATCCTCTCCCAGCACAAGAAGGCCCATCAGCCCTTGTAAGAAGGTTATAAATTTTAAGGCAGTGATTGGGGATTTGGGGAAGCCTTCTGGACATTTTCCACTTTAATCAGGAGAATCTTGTCAAATTCCTAGCCCAGTGAAATCACACTTATTTTGCTTCTGCCCAGTAGTATTTTGAGGGCAGTGCTGATAGAAGTCAGAGCCAGCAGCAGCGCAGAACTGCAGAAGTAAGGGTGGCAATGCCATACAATGCCACCCTTACTTCTTCGCTGCTGGTGGTGGCAGTGCTGCCTTCAGAGCTGGGCACCTGGCCAGCAGCCGCCGCTCTCCAACAACCCAGCTCTGAAGGCAGTGCCACTGCTAGCAGCAGCAGAGAAATAAGGGTGGCAGTACCATACCATGCCACCCTTACTTCTGTGTAACATTTGACTTTTGCACCGGGAGGGGTGGCTACAAGGGGGCTAAGGCAAATTTTGGGATGGCTATAGCCCCCACCAGGCTGTCCCAGTGCCATCCCTGTAAAGGGCTAGACCTTGATTTAACATTCTGCCATAAGTCTCCAGGAGCAAAACAGAAAACAAGTGTCGACTTGGAGAACCACAGTTCATTACCAAGTTCCCCTTGCTTGGGAAGAGACTGATAGTCGGTTATTGCCCTCTCTTTGCCAGCTCTACTGTGCTGGTTGGTTTCTTGTAGTGGAGGCAAGACTCCATCCATTCTCCACTCCATGCCCATCTGCCTGAGGCTACTCTCCCACTATACTGCAACCTGCAATGCAAGTAGCCCACGTGTGGGATACGTTGCACCCCTTTTACTCTCACCTGTGTGCACAGGGCACATGCTAATCTTATACAAAATACGTAACTGTCCCTTTTTTATATTATATATGTACTGAATTTGTAACTAATCAACTACACAAATGGACAAGTACGAGACAGTGACTATTATTCAGTCCTTGTTGCATAGAAAAATATTTTAATTAAACTATAACCAAGACCAAGCAGTGATAAAACACAAACTTAGAGGCTGCGCAAGACACTACATCAAGCATAATCTCTCCCTTTGGGTTGATATTGGTACCTTTTTGCAGATCTTAAAACTGAAATCCATTTCATATGCAAGATACTGTATAAAATATGCTTGTTGCCATTTCACTCTGTTGTTTAATGTATAAAAATATATTGGGTTTCCATTGCAGTTAACATTTTAAAAAAGAATTATTTGAAAGATGAATGTCTACAAAAATATAACACTAGTTTAAACAGGTTTACCTGAGAGAACACAGATATTGACTCAAAATACATAAAGCATTCACACGTGCAGCGGGGGGGGAGGCAACCTTGGTACGTTTAAAGAAAGGGGAACATGTTGGTAACACACACCTGAAGTACTTATCAATTATCATGTGCTCGTACAACATAAAACAAAATCTCAAAACCCATCAAAGGAACAATGCTCATAAGCAGCTACAGTACAGGCTGTGCTTTTGACAAGCAGGCTCTTTTCCTTCAGTTTGATGTCATCTTGCTGAGGTATCTTCATTTTTCTCCCATTTTGGCTTAAAACTGATGTTTTGAGAAGACTGACCCTGCAAGATTAGAAAAGAGGGCTAGTTATTATCCTAGCAATCTGTTTAGGAATGCTAGGGTTATGTGATATCTTTTATTTTGGTCTATTCAATTTGTGTTTCATGTTCAATCTAAACTCTTTGCCACTGTAAAAAAAAATCTACTGGGGTTATATTACTTTGGGGCAAAGCTGTCTCTGCGGATTGGTTAATAAGATATAGAGCTGGTCATCGAGAGGCTGCCAGTTCAAATCCCCCCAAAAGCAACAGTGACCAGTGAATTTGTTACCATTTGGCGGTTCTCAGTGGCCAGGCGTCCATGTTACAAAAATAAGCCCTAATAGTATGTGTCAGTGGGAAGGATGAGACTTGAATGGACAGGGAATCTGGACAGGGAATCTCTCCTAGAGATAATTTCTCCAGGTCAGAGGTGAAGCATAATTGCTATGAAGATTTCACTGTTGCTATTTCTTTTACCTCTGTTCTGTGAATAAACAGAAGAATTCAGTCTCCAACCTTGTTAGTTTCACTTGATGAGCTTTTATGAGCACTAAATTCACACAGACCCTTTTAAGAAAAACCTTAGTAAAAATATAATAGCTTAAGAAAGTAATTATGGCCCAATTTGCCATGAATAGAGCACATAGTAGCGTTATATGGGCATATATGATCTAGCACAATCTGAACAACACACAAAATTCTCCAAAATTTGATGCACTATAAATGTAAAAGGAAAGAAGGATATCAATTATGATTAAAATGGCTTTGCAAAGGATTTGATAAAGAAAGATGGGCAGAAAACTAGAAATTATTATGTTGAGTTGTCTGAAAAATAGACAGTCGAAGGCTGGAACAATATTATGGCTTTAAAGGCTTGTATTTAATTGGTTAGTATTGTACATTAGAGTTACCTTGTGAGGTTCTCTGTGGGTATGTGGAAAAATAGTTGGGAGATAGTAACTGTCTTCTACCCATTCCATGGGACCTTGAAAGCACACAGTCTACATACATATCCCAGAAGTTCTGGGCTAAGTCATTGAAGAGTTCATTATGCTTGGCCTTTGGTGATTCTTTTAGGAACATCATGAAATCCCAGAGAGCAATGATAGCATCTGCTACCTTGAGTTTCTTCATTTCCACCAGCCTGTGAGAGGAGATCTCCCAGCAATGATGGTCAATCTCACCCAGGCTTCCAGGAGGTTCTTTCTGATATTCTGGATTGGCATAAACCAAATTCACTATCAATATACAGCCCAATTGAAGGTACCACCTTCTTCTACACACAGAGTCCATGATTCACACTGGTACCTAAAAGAAAGGACATAAAAACAATAGTAACTTTGCCCTTCTCTAATCCTTTCTCACATAACTTTAAAAGATATCCCTAAGATGATTTATGAACTGTGGTCATGCATAACACTTAACATTTATAGAGCACTTTTCATTTCCAAAGCAGTAGTATAAACATTAACCAATACCATATGCTTTACAATATGCTTGCAAAGCAGCTACGTATTATTAACTCCATTTCACAGATGGAACAATTGAGATAAAAAAGTTCAATGACTTGCCAATAGTCACAGACTATGTTGGCCTCAGAGCTGGTCTTAGAACTCAGGAGCTCCCATCTACCACTCCTGTGTTTAGACCACCCTGCCTCTCTGCTAGTGGTTCAATTATTAGTAGAGATGTAAAGAATTATAACACTCATGTTTAAAATTATTGTAATCAAGTATCAGGATTATAAACAATCTATGCTGCTGGCAGTTCTGTCAGTCACTAATCATTCCAATTCAGACTGGCAGTAACAGGGCAAAGAGTAGACTGTTGCACACAGAATGAGGCTTTCCAGCCATAACAGAGGGAAGAGTAAGTCCAAGGCTGTCTTCTTTTAGTATTGCATTGAAATTAAGCAAACACTTATTATAGTTTTTCTAACGTGTATGCATAAAATATTAGATATCTAGAGAGAGCAGAATGGGAGAGGCAAAGAGTAGCAACCCCACCAGTCATAATGAAAAGCCAAACACTACAGAGTATACAGCCATTGTGAGCTGATCTACACTGTGAAAATTCTGACCTGAAATTCTCCACGGGTGCAGCTCTATCTGACTACTTATGCTAAACCATCTGTTCCACCTTGTATTTAGCTGTGACACTGAGTACATTTCCCAGACCTGCAGAAGAGTTCTGTGTAGCTCAAAAGCTTGTCTCTCTCACCAACAGAAGTTGGTCCAATAAAAGATATCACCTCACTTACCTTGTCTTTCAGAACAGGGTTAGATTGCACAATGGTTAAAACACCTGAGCCTCTCTGTCCTATAGCTTCCACTATTGTTACCATTGACTGAGCTACACTGATGGAAAATTACAGGTCTGAAGTTTCTCCATGAAGACATACCTAAGAAAGCAGCTGGGAGATGAAAGCTGGGAGATGAAAGAGCTGGCGCCAGGATGTACCTTGTAAATAGGAAGAACACTGTTGATTTGTTTCAGTACATAATATCTTTGTTTCTGTGTCTTTTTAATTTTTAATTATTATTCAAATCCAAATGAAGCACACTTTAAAAGGAAATCTGTTCCACTGTGATGCAACTTGTATTTTAATTCAACAATTATTCTCCTCGACATCCACATATTCCCAGTGCTTGAATACAGGTGGAATAAAACGATTTGCACAGACCAAGTTAATTATGGCTTATTGGCCTAATCCAAATCTCATTGAAGTCAATGAGAGCCTTTCCATTTTTTTGACATGATAGGTCGTCTCTCCCCCAAGGTTTAGAGCCATCTCCTCTATTTGAACCCAAGAGTCACAGGCCTCAGAACCTTAACACGAAGTATAGGAAAACACCAATACGCAATGAAGTATATTAAATTGCTATTGTTGTTTCAGGGATATACAAACTGTTAACTGTCCAACCACTTGGGGAACAATTCGCATTCAGTCAAGAGAACCTTATTATTCCTCTGCTGACTGCCTGAAGAGGTCACACTCTCAAATTCTTCTAGCCTACTCTCACAATACAGGCAGATCTGCCGGCTGGAGTTTTTAAGGTTGAGCTGTTCATTATGTCTCTCCAGAGTAAACTTACACTATCGTGATTTGGATGACCCAGTAATTACACATGTCCATAAGAGCAGTGTCTTGGAAGAGCCCTTCATTGTAGTTCTCAAACAACAGTTGGGAGAAAGCAGATCTGTTTTCTATTTCCAGCACTGCCACAGACTTGCTATGTGACCTTGGGTAAGTCACAACCTAGCTGAGCCTCTTTTTTTTTTTTACTATCTCTATATAATACGGGTATAATAATATGAAGCTACTTTACAGGATTGTGAGAAGAACTAATGTTTTTAAAGCACTTTGCTAGCCTTACAGAAAGGCATTGCATGCTCAGTATTGTGATTATATCCAGTGATGAGATTGATTGTTTTAGGGTCAGAAGGTAACACCAGCTTCTTCTCTTGGAGAGCAGCGTGGCCCAGAATGCAACTTTGTCACTAATTGCCAAGTCCCAGGCACCAGCGTTAAGCACCAGCTAATTAACACTTGGAATGCAGCAGCCCAGGATGGCTTCAGCTGTGGCACCAAAAAGAAAAGTTTAAAAAGAAGTAAAAGACTGTGAGAACTTTCTCAAACCCAGCAGCAGCAATGGGACTGGCAAAACATCCTTTAGACGCTTCAGTTAAAACCATTATCCAACTTTTAGTTCTGAGGCAGGGATCATCTACATTGTCCCTGTTCTGTGCTCACTGTCCTTTAGCTGGTTGTACGTTTTTCTTAGCCCCTCCTCTCAACAGGCTGGGGGGAGTACAGATACATAAGGATACGAGACTGAGGAAAAAGATAGATGATAGTAAAGGTTTGAAAACCTTTTCCCTCATTTGGTATCTCACCTAAATTCCACCCTGCAGATTTATTTGTCACAGCATTTATAACCACACTTTTCACTGTAGTCAGATAGTCCCTTACCAATTCTCAAAGTAAAACCAGCAAAGAAGTATGTGTGCTACCAACTTTCAGAGGTATCAGGTAAGTACAAAATAGTGATTTGGGCCAAAGAAAGTTTTACACTGGGTCCCAGGAATTTGTTGTGTCTCCCAACTGGGTTTCCTTCCAACCAGAATAATTTTGTGAGCCAATAATAATAATAGTAACACAGCGTTTTTCAAAGTGCTGGCAACCAGTCCCTTATTCACCCTCACTACATAGGCTAGATAACCACTAATATATTGAATCTAATTCTGTTCTAAACCTTTTCTTTTTATCTATGGTTAAAGGTCAGTTGGTTATATCTTCTTCTGCACAGTAACATTTTGTAAGCATGTGATCAAGTTTCTCTGAATGTTTGTTCTTGCCTGTATTACTAGAAAGAAGTATTCAGTAAAACAGGGATGAAATTATGTATCTTCCTTACTTTCATTT
Organism: Malaclemys terrapin pileata; assembly: GCF_027887155.1. NCBI lineage: Eukaryota > Metazoa > Chordata > Testudines > Emydidae > Malaclemys > Malaclemys terrapin. Next base: position 243,528,211 of record NC_071506.1, on the reverse strand, counting down.
CACTGGTGCAGTAAGGACATGTAAGTGCCTTGGTTATGAAGCAGTAAAACAGCAGCTTTGAAGTCACCACTGATTTTTATCATCTGCCAAAAGCAGAAAACAAAAATTACAAAAGTCAATTGCCATCTGAACCCCTGAACCAGGAGCAAACCCTAGAACAGCTCCTGACTGGGACTTGACAAGTCATGAGCTAACGACTGCCACTATTCAGCACAGGACAGCTAAGTTTCACAAAGGAAATAATTTAAGTAACGACGTGAAATACTTACAGGGATACTGTGGTGAGAGCAAAAACTCTATCCCGTGAAACACTAGGGATCAGCCACTTGTAGAAAAGGAAATAAAGTCCTGAACTGGCTGCTGGAGTCCAGTAGATTGAAGAAGCTGCTGCTCTAGGGAAATTGGAATTGCACTGCACAGAGCCTAGGAAGACACTGACACTGACAAAGCAGCAACAGCAGCAGCATTAACTCCAGCCAGTGGAAAAGGGGAGGAGAGGGGGCTATTGATCTGAAAGTCCCACCCCTATCTACATCACCTTCTCTGAGTCAATCTCGCCCAAGTCCCTGTCCCCTTGTCCCATTCAGAATGTGTGTATAAGGTGGGGCTGGAGATGGACAGAGGTACAAACTAAAAATGTAAGAAGTCACATTTCTCCAAAACATTAATGTGCACAAAGGCTCCCCCCTCAACACAAACTTCAACCTGCCAAGATAGTTTCAGTACTGCTGTCCCCCAGTCCCGTAGATAGATTCTGTCCTGTCCTGTGTTCCCAGTGTGAGGACAAGACATTTTAAAGTGTCACACTTCCCTGTTATCTGAGATCATCAGAAAAGTTACTGCTTTTCCTACTCATCCTCCAGGTTAGGGTGTTAATTTCTTATCCTACCTGTAATTTAGCTCCAGTCATTGTATAAAGCTAAGTTTTCATGGAAACACACCTCTTTAATGCACCCTCGACTATTCTGTATGCGCGCACACACACACACACACACACACACACACAACAAGGAGAGACTTCAAATGTATGGAAAATGGGTTTTTCACCTGGGACATAGAGGCCATATCAGGTTCCAATAGGAAATTCCCTGATTTGAGATTAATTTTCAGAGAGATTCCCTGAGTTGGGGGTAATTTTACAGTACTTTTAAAAGTCTCTAGTGTCTCCCTCTGGTAATTTAAATTCTTTTCTGTGTATCATTCAAAGGGATATTTACAATCTCATTTTCACTGGTACTTTACCACAGCCCTGAATCCACTCCAGAAAATTGGAGCAGAAACCAGTGCTGCGGGCACAGAACAAATGCACAAGTTTATACCGCACATGTAGCAGAGGGAAGCAAACCATCTACCCCCAGTTTGTAATTAATCATTTTTACTGTTGCTTTTGTTTCTTTACTAGTGGTACCTTCTTGCCCCAAAGAAAAGTTGGTTGATTTATTTTATAATAACTAATAAACATTTTTCACATTAAATATTTTGTAGGGTAGTGAGGATTTGCTGCAGTGGTTGTTTTAGTGTCTTCTATATTGCCTTCTGTTGCTATGCCCACTACGGAATAGTCAGAGTAGAGAAGAGGTTTGACTCACATGTGCATTTGAAAGCATTCCAGATCCTTAGCGGGAGGAGAGACTTCTGAAGCTTAAACTTTGTATTGGATCTTCTGACATGAGTCAAGGCTCTTAGCTCATACGACTACTGCAGCATGCATAACACAGGCCACGTAGTGTTCATAAAGATGTTAGAGTCATTGTCATAAAAGCAGAGGAGGCCGGGGCAGGAAATCAGCTTCTGCATCACTCAAAACAGGCAGTGTCACTGCGCAGCCAATGAAGGGGACGACACACACAGTAATCTTTGAGGGAGGCAAATGCTTTTCTCATCCCCCATCCCAGCATACTTAAAACTTTGAGTACTTCCATGCCACTTGTGGCGAGAAGGATTCTACTGGATTCTTTTTGTTTAGTTCTCTCTGCTATCCCAACAGATAACCTTATTAAAGGAGACATGGATTCTATTGCCAGCTCTGTTGTGGCCTTCCTGTGTGACTATGTGCAAGTCACATAATGATGCCCTAGTCTCCACATTAGTAATGTGAGGGCAATATTATCTTAACTCACAGGAGGGTTGTGAGGTTCAACTCATTAATGTCTGTAAAGTGCTTTGAGCTCTTTGGATGGAAGACACGTTGTTAGTGCAAAGCATTGTTGTTTCAGGTGTCCCTACGTCCATTCCTGCAGTCATATTACTTTTCACAAGCTTGTGACCCTCTTCCTCCCCACAATGCTTAACATTGCTGAGGCATTTTTAGTCTGCAAGTATTACATTATGTTTGTGCACTTACAGATGGAGCGGTAGGACAAGAGCACTGGCTATTTATTCTTGGACAGAGCTAGGCAGAATGAGCTGGACAACTGGGAGAACAGTCAACAGAACCCCGAGCAGAGAAGCCTCAGCTGCAGGAGTCGGCAGAGGAGTTGAACGTGCTGTTCTTCCACACCATTGGAACACCTTAAGAAGACGGGGTGAGGACACCTGCAGCGGCAGGTGTGATAAAGACAGGGCAGAGAGAAGGGAGAGGAGCTAAGAAAAGGACAAAATGAGCATGTAGAGAAGGAGGACAGAAGAATGGTGGAGGAGAGAAGGGGAAGTCATAATTAAGTTAATGTGTATAATAGGTAGAGCACCTGTGGTTTTTATGCAGCACAATATATGTGATAGTAAAAGCTTCTTCCCTATGGGCTATGTGCTGCACTGAGTGAGGGCCAAATCCCAGTCCAACTGAAGTCAATGGAAAACCCTCAGTATGCTGGCTTCTGGAGTCCCATGTTCAAATCCTGTCTTTGGTCACTGGTGAAAATGAATTTGGTGATGGCTTTTTCCAATTGCGTACAGCTTTTAAAACAGCTCCACCACAGACAGTTTCTTAAGAGAGCTCCCGAAGTATTGTTGCATGTGCATTGTCTGAGCTCTCTGAGGAAATTAATACTTCAAGCCAAAGTATTAGACCGTCACTTTCATAGGCACTAAGTTCTCCCACATGTTTTTAATAGTAAAACAACCAATAACAGCTTCCTCTTTTAAGCCCAGTTACTGTAAAGCATTTTACACCATAGGTAGTATTCAGATCTATTAACTAACCAAAATAAAGGTATTCTGGATTTCACTTGCTTGCTGGCTATTTAGAGATGAGCAAATTATTAAACAAGCTGTTCTAGGGAATCTAGTAGAAGGTAGTTCAAGGCTCTGAACTGGCAAGGTCCATGCTGCCTCATGGCCACAGCCCTGCACTTGAGAAAAATGCCATAGAATTGTAAATGATTACTGGTGAAGGTATTACTATTATGTGTCATCTGAAAGACAGCTCCTCCAGCACAGTTGCCTCCAACACCATGTTGGCACACTGGCTCAGTGAAGAATTAGAAAAAAGGTCCACCTACTGAAACACCAACACCTCTGCTTGCAGCATCTGCTTTTCTTTGAAGTCTTTCATCCAGGTACTATGCCAATCGGACTCTGCATAGTTTGTGAGATCTGGCAAAATCACTGCATAAGATTCTATTGGTGCAAGACACATGCCCTGCTCAATCTTGGATGATGTCAGATATATCTAACTTTCTAAATTATATCTGTTCTCTTCTTTAATCTGAGTCTCTGGCACAGCCGTCACCCAATAGATTAAGACCATAATTCGACTCATTCCATTTTTACAGATGCTACTTTATATAGGTGTGATGTTGCACTCCATACGTTTTATGGAAATATGCTTATGAGTGTGAATATGATGTATGGAATATCATACATATCAACTGGAATATCCATTATGCAAAAGGTCTCTTGTAAGGTATCATTACAAAGCCTATAATCTACAGAGTGTGTTCATCCTATTTATATGCATGTATCATTCTTGTGTCTGAAGCTAGAAATATAAAGTATAACTCTGAGGTCCTATTGTAATTATGCAAAGTGTGGGCCATTAATGGTGGCTTAGAATCTTGATGGCTCCCATTGACTAGGACAATTGGTTGTAAATGGTTTATTTACCTGCAAGCCTTCCTGTGTACGTGTAGGCCAGCCCAGGAAGAATGGAGGCTGGGGTCTCCCAAAACTTGTGACTCTGTCACATGATAGTGGGATCCATCTTAAATCTGGTACTTTTCCATTTAGAAGGCGGGGTGGGGACCCAGAGAGACAAAAGATTCCTGCCTGGTGCCAAAGCTATAAAAGGGGGTGGAACAGAACAGAGGAGGTTGCCTGTCATGAGAACACCGCTGCTTTCCACCTAAGATGTATGCTGGAACTAACAAGGACTGTACCGGGGAAAGGATTGGGTCCAGACTAGTAAGGAGTCTAGTCTGTGAAAGAAGCTTATTGGAACATCTCTGAGGGTGAGATTTTACATGTAAACAGTTTCTTAATGTATTAGGCTTAGACTTGCATGTTTTTGCTTTATTTTGCTTGGTGATTTATTTCGTTCTGTCTGCTATTACTTCAAACAACTTAAATCCTACTTTTTATACTTAATAAAATCACTTTTGTTCATTAATTAACCCAGAGTAAGTGATTAATACCTGGGGGAGCAAACAGCTGTGCATATCTCTCTATCAATGTTATAGAGGGCGGACAATTTATGAGTTTACCCTGTATAAGATTTATACAGAGTAAAATGGATTTATTTGGGGGTTTGATTCCATTGGGAACTGGATGTCTGGGTGCTGGAGATAGGAGACCTGCTGAGTAGTTTTTGGTTAAAATCTGCAGCTTTGGGGGCATGGACCAGACCTGAGGCTGTGTTGTAGCAGGCTAGCTTGTCTGGCTCAGCAAGGCAGGGTTCTGGAGTCCCAAACTTTGGCAGGGAAAACAGGCTCAGAGGTAATCTCAGCATGTCAGGTGACAGTCCTAAGGGGGGGGTCTCTGTGACTGAACCCATCACAATAGGCTTTTAGATATGAATAATAATGTATAGAGCACCATAGCATACACAGCGCTGATAGGGTATAAAATGAGCTGGATAATGAAGAGTCTCTGTGCCAGAGAACTTTCTGTCTCTAAAGGCATGATCTGAAAAAGAATACAATACAAGTATATAGTAAGACTTGTTCTTAGAATTTCAGAATATGCACTGATGAAATATGACAGGAGCCATGGTCTGTTTTTATGTGAAAATGTGATCAAACCGCTGTCATCAAAACAAGGTATACAATGCTAGACACACAAATCCAAATGTGCTTTGAAACTGATGATACTCAAAACAATTCTAGCTGTCTACTGACAGCCTTTAAAGCATTAGTAGAGGGACAATTATTTCCTTTGCCTCTAAAAGGTAAAAAGAACCTAATTGGGCCAAAATAGATATATGAAGAAAAACAGCCAGAGGATGGATATACAGTGACTTGATGTGAACCTATCACTGAGCTTTTTGAAGAATCAGTGAGCTTTTTGAAGAATTAAAAGAAGCAAAATCCACAAGAGATGCAATTACCTCTTGAAAGTCTAAAACAGTTTTAACAGCCAAAGATCTTAGTGTATTAGGGAGATTGACAAAGCCACCTACTAGTCATAATGATGAAACTCAAAACTATCTCCTCCATAATACCAAGTACACCTCTATCCCGAATATAATGCGGTAAAGCAGTGCTCCGAGGGGGGTGTGGCTGCGCTCTCTGGCAGATCAAAACAAGTAGGATATAACGCGGTTTCACCTATAACGCGGTAAGATTTTTTGGCTCCCGAGGACAGAGTTATATCGGGGTAGAGGTGTAAAAGGAAAGAGGAATCGACTGTATATAAAAGTAATCACTAATGATTATCTTAGATGTTCTTTCTAAATTTAGGATTAAATAGTATCTTTCAGGCTATATGTGGGCCTCGCTTGAAAATGTCTGCAGATCTCTGTGTTTCCAGAACCGTTCATTCTGTTTTAATTTTTTATTATAAAATTGTGCCACCTCTGTGGAGTCAGTTTCCATATCAGCATTTCTGTCATATGTGGTCTGTGTTTAACCTACACATATTGGCCATACCAAGATAGGTTTCTTTAAGAATTTTTTTGCCTACCATATACTTTTAATCTGCCTTTCTAATCCAGATTGCGTTTCCTAGTCATTCCTAGGTAGAGATAACAGATATGCATAAGGAGCCTATGTAGTGCTATCCACTGGCAATCTTATTTTTGAATCATAAATTATCTTTTAATTTTACCCCATACTATTTTTTGTTGTTGTTACCACTGAATTAGAAGTTACCAAATTGAGGGGGTAAACCCATGTTATGTTTGTTCATAGTACCAAATCCATTGGTACTATTTTGATCCTTTTGATTACTCTTGCTCAAACTTCTTTACATGAATATTTCCATGTGTATATAAAATTGTGCCACTCAATCACACAGCATCTAAGTAGGCACTAAGGGCCAGATTTTCAAAGGTATTTAGGCATCTGTAAATGCAGAGTCTTGTAGTACTCTCAAAAGCACTTAAGCAGGTTAGGTGCTTATCTCCCATTGATTTCAATAGAAGTTAGGTGCTTTCATAAATCCCACTAGGTGCCCATCTCATCTTCAGGTGCCTAAATACCTTTGAAAATCTGATTTAATGGGCCCAATTCAATGGCCATTGAAGTTAACAGAAAGGCTTCCATTTACTTCAATGGGCGTTGACATAGGCCCTAAATCAATTTTTCATTATATATTTAATACATTCATTCATTTTATTACCTACTCTCAACTTCTCTCTTGCCATATGATTTCTTAGCATAGTATTATATGCTCTTTTTTAACCCTAAAATCAGATCTTTCCAGAACAGCATCTATGGAAATTAGAATGCTAGGGAATGGGTTTTTCTTATGTAAGCTAACCCTCCCATAGAGAAGCGTAGGCTTTTGCTATTTCTAAGACCCTGTTTCCCCAATATCCTATCTAATTCCCTTAGGAAATTATTTATGTAAAAATTATTTGATAAGAAAATGACCCCCTCAAAAATATTTTAATTATTTTTTATATTAGAGGCATTTGCGCCTTGTGGCAGGAGACTACCCAGTCTTTCCTCCACCATTGGTCAAGTGCCATGTTTCTTGCTCCATTATAGTCTGTTTCCATAACAGTGACATTTTTCTCACTAGTTTTCTTACATGTCATCTGTTGTCCTCCTCTTTTCTGTCTTCCACCAAGTGGTATCCTGTCAAGTGCTTGTCTAGAAATACAGCTTGTTGATACTTGTACAAAATGTCCAAACCAGTTCAGCCTTTTTTTTTAATCATTGTTTCTATAGTCCAGTGGCAAGTCCTTTGTAACACCTCAGCATTGGTTACTTTATCCTGCCAGCAGACACCAAGTTATTCTTCTTCGCTGATGGAATGCATTACATTTCCTGTTGGGAGGATTCTAGCATTTGCCAAGTTTTTTATGTTTGTTTGTTTGCTTGTTTATTTGGGGGGTCTTGATTCGTTGGGTCTGAATGGAGTCTTCCACATTCAGTCCACCACATTTTGCATACTCCAAGAATACTAATATTGAGCAGTCATTTCTCTAACTACTTGACTCAGTTTCCCAGAGTCCTACATGGTTCAACATGCTCCAGCAGCACCCAACCCTACTTCTAGTTTTAGCTGTTAGGAGCTCTTGTTACAGGCAAGAAACTCCCTCATGGGTTTGGTGCACCCTCTTCATACCTCCATTTGAACTCGTTCTCGACTCGACTCCAAGAGCCTAACTGACAGAGAGGCTGGCTAATTGAGATAGACTGTTTTATCAGGGTTGTTTTTATAACTGACTTTTTTTTACAGGGACAGGACAGACTCATAACCATAGATCCATGGCTGGTCATTCAATATATTCAGAACGGTTCATATTATGTATGGGGTTCCCTCAGCCGCCACCACGGGACACACCTGGTAGCTTAGGATGTCTCCAAAATAAGAAAGGATTTGAAAGGTTAATTTTGAACCCTAACTCCCCTTCACACAATTATCTGCATTTGACAGGCAAGCCCTAAGAATTTATGAACTACTGCAAACTGCCCCCTGAAAACTAAGGCCCCTTCCTGCAATGGGCTGCACTCAGGTGGACCCCACCTTTAACTTCAGTGAAGCTCTGCACATGCACAGGGGTCTGCCTGCGGGGAGTTCAATTCAGGATTGGGACTTAATAATTGCATAGCATTGAAGGATAGAATTCTATAGCATTCTATCCAAGGATCTCAAAGCTTGCATCAAAGAATTAGTCTCTGGTGATAGAAGTAAGACTATCACATCTCTAAGGTATATTATCAACACAATTTTTATTCCAGTGTTTTTAGGGAGCATTTAAAAGTGAACTCCTTTTGGGAACTACAGAAGGTAGATGATGTCTCGTTCTCACACATGGACTCTCAAATACCATGCCATCTGGAGCCAAGACAGGAACTGGATGCTCCACACTGCTTGCTCCACACTGCTCTGTTTATGGAGTTTCCCCTGACATTAGGGGACATATTTCTCCTGAGATTCTTTCAGCAAGGAGGCTTAAAATAGTTTTAACTTGATAGTATTTTGCTCTCCCATCATGATATTTCTATTCTGTAGATCAGCCAGGAAGAGCTCCAAAGGGCCTAAATGGACTACTCACATGAGTATGGTTTTCCGGACTGGGCTGAAAGAAAGGAAATAATAGCACTTATATGTGACTATAACACCTTTTTATAACTGATCTGAATTAAGATAAAATAAAACATTTCTCTCTCAAATTCTTCCAAAATTAATAATGTTCTACTGCAGGGGTAGGCAACCTATGGCACTGATTTTCAGTGGCACTCACACTGCCCAAGTCCTGGCCACTGGTCCAGGGGGCTCTGCATTTTAATTTAATTTTAAAAGAAGCTTCTTAAACATTTTAAAAACCTTATTTACTTTACATACAACAATAGTTTAATTATATATTATAGACTTATAGAAAGAGACCTTCTAAAAACGTTAAAATGTATTACCGGCACGCGAAACTGTAAATTAGAGTGAATAAACGAAGACTCGGCACACCACTTCTGAAAGGTTTCAGACCCCTGTTCTACTGCATTAATTTTGAATGGCTCCACTGACTTTTTTTAATTGCCATGTTTCAGAGTAGCAGCCGTGTTAGTCTGTATCCGCAAAAAGAACAGGAGTACTTGTGGCACCTTAGAAACTAACAAATTTATTAGAACATAAGCTTTCGTGGACTACAGCCCACCGAAGAAGTGGGCTGTGGTCCACGAAAGCTTATGCTCTAATAAATTTGTTAGTCTCTAAGGTGCCACAAGTACTCCTGTTCTTTTTAATTGCCATATTAGTTGAAGTTGCTCCATCTAGTGGAGCTTTACCATATTGCAATGCACATGCAGGACACTGGTTAAATCCATTTTTTCTGTAAAATAAATATATTTTTTAAAAATGATCAATTTACATAAAGAGCATTTTAACATAATGCATCAATGTTTTAAAACTTTAGAAGCCCAAATGTTTTTGAATTAACTATTTTTGTCAAATTCAAAACATAATCTATGCCAAGTTCACCGCTTTGTACTGATGTGTTCTGGAAACTTTTAGAAAAGCAAGAGAAAAATAGAAAGTTGTGTTATTTGGACCATTCCATTTTTGTTCTAAAAGTAAATCTCTGATGTTAATTAAATCAGAAGCATTTCTTAACTTAAATAATGAACATCAATGATGGTTCTTGTCCATAATAAAAAAAAAACTGACTTGCGTATACAAACTGAATTACAGACAACCTGTATTGAAAGGGATTTAATACCCAGGTTGAAAGCAATTTAATACCTTGTTCTCATTAAAGTGATGATATAATTGTTGTCCAATCTACTAAACTGTTTCATGAAAGAATAGAAATAGGTAATAATTAGGATTTGATGTAGCAATTTTCCAGTTATCATGGACAGTGATGTGTGAGCACTTGAAAATGTAAGTAGAGTAGAAATAATAGGAATGGAAAAGTTCTGCAGTAGAAACTACAGAATATTAACCAATTAAATATAAATCAGTTTGAATTATTTTAAAGCTCTAATAGCCATATGCATGACTCCACAACTGAATTCTGTTGTATGATTACACATCTTGCTATTTTAAATCTGTTATGTAAGTGGGACTCACTGCACATAAAGAATTGAATCAATGGAATAGCAATAAACAGTGCATCACTGATTAGCAGTGTGTGACATCAAGGAAAAAAATGGTGGTGTTCTACAATCAATCTTGACACTTAGTATGCCCACTGTTTGGCACACCCACTGTATAACTCAACACCCAAATTAAATTAAAAGAAGATAACAACAGCATCAGTAAGTTGCTGGTGAAATTGGGTGGGTTTTTTAGCGTAATGATATAAATATTGTAAAAAGCAATGCAGTTGGTAAAGAAACCACCTAAACACCTTGGATGCTTTGAGGTGCATACCAGCAATCATAGCATCTCTCTTTTATTTTTCTTCTGTATTATAAAGACTTTGGCAGTGAAGACACCTAAACAATGGCTCATTTCAAAGGCAATGATGTAATAAGTAATCTAATTCTTGTTCTTCTTCTGAACTTGCTCAGTGCTGGAGCAGAACTAGTGCTAGAATCAATGGTGTTGATTCTAATGAGTACCATCAACACTCACTGACTTAAGGTGCATTTAAGATTCTAATTTTCCTGTGTTTCCCTTCTTTCACCTTCAGTGATGATTGATGTTATGGAACTGAATTAATGTGACCATTGGTAATATTTCTGGAGGAGGCTGTAGACATATTTACCTTCCAGTTGGAAGTCAATGGGAGTTGAGGGTGACCAGCATTTTATGATATAAGACCTGCTAGTAACCTCAGAGTGAGTGTCTTCAAGAACAAATATATTTATAGATTATGGTATTATCAATTGTCATGCTGACTCAAAACCCTGAAAACCAAGCAGTACTGAACTTGAAAGACGTAATGAGAATACTCATTAGGATGTATTGACGTACAAGTAAAGAACATGGACTATGATACTAGAAGAACAGGAGTACTTGTGGCACCTTAGAGACCATGATACTAGATTATTCATAACCATTAATGAAGGTACTTCCATTATGTACCTTGTGCAATGTGGTCTAACAATGTTCCCTTGCTGTTGTATTTACAAAAGAATATTTGCAAGTCCTACAGAAGACTCCAATATAATAAAGTAAAACATATGCAGCATTTGGAGGCGTTACGGCAACTATTAGCCAAACCCAGCTGTACAGTCGATGGGTAACAAACAAACTGCAGTAAAATCAGCAAATAATTATCAACATAATTAAAGGCTCTTCTCCATATTTTTTCATATATGTAAGTGAAAGACAATGGGCCAGAAAAATGGCTCAATTTTCAGGCATTCTAAAAATACTACTAAGTAAGTACTTGGATATAATGCTTAAGGATGAAAAGCACTGTATATTGTGGGTATTATGGAATCTCATTCAGAGTATTTTATTCATTCATTCATCATATCCAACAACAGAGATCAGGGACAGTCCGTCAAGATTTCTCCTGTGTCCCCATCAGCACAACAATCCAGCTGCAGAATAAGCACAGCCTAGTTTTATTTATTTATGTGTGAGCAGTTGAAAACCACAGGCCTGGAAGTCTAGAAGTCTGGATTCTATTATTGATTCTCCCTTAAACTTTTTTTTTTAAATAAAATATTAAATATAAATTATGGAAAAGGGTAGTTTAGTAAATACAAGAAAAGTTATATTACCCTAATTAACTTATCTTAGTGTAGAAAATATTTATAACTAGCTTTTTACATAAAGATATCACCCTAACTTCATTCTGTGATGAGAAAAATGAAAATTATAGGGAAAACACAAGGAGTCTGGTGGCACCTTAAAGACTAACAGATTTATTTGGGCATAAGCTTTCGTGGGTAAAAACCTCACTTCTTCGGATGACACAAACAGGAATTAAGTTATGTATTATATTAACCACTTTGAACACGTGGCTCCCAACTCTGAAGAGTCCTATGCCAAGAAAAGAGACAGAGAAAAACATAATGTTTAAAATGTTGTTAAAACTGTGGGAAGAAGATAGGATGGATCAAGAATTTATAATATGCTTTAGTGTCGGCGCTAGACATAAGCAGACTAAGCAATTGCTTAGGGCCTCCAGTAACTCAAGGGGGCCCCGTATTCACTTTTTATTATTATTAAAGCTACAAGTCGATCACAAAGGTCACAGATTCCATGATTTTACATGACCTCCATGAGTTCAGCTTCAGGCAGTGGGACTGGGGCTGTCAGCCCTGGGCAGCGGGGCTTCGGCTGTCAGTGTTGTGTATAGGAGGCCCCCAAAATATTCCTGCTTCGGGCCCCTAATGGGTTAGCACTGCCCCTGATGGGCTTTTAGCTTTTCACATCTAGGACAAATATAGTAGTAATCAGTACTTCCAACCATCAAAGTCAGGACCTATTAATATATTCACTGAAGACTGTCTTTGTGATGAAGAAACAGAAGCTTTCTATATATTTCTTTAGGGGGGAAATCTCCCACTGAACAATAGCACTGCTGCAGCTCTGGCAACGGTACCATATGTGTGAGTGAAAGCCTAGAGGCATTTTTATCACAACATTGGCTTGGTGGGCACAGGCTTTTTTACCGCCTTATCTAACCCTGCCTTGAGAAGATGATGGTCAAAACATCTGTGTCCTATCTATATGCCAGTGCTACCACTGCTGAAACTGTGCTGGTGGGAGATTTCCCAAAGACTAGTGTAAACATGGCCTGTACAGTGTGCTTGTCGCTGCTAGAAGCAGCCTGGCCCAGTTTCACTCATGGGAGCTATTGTTCTTTGGGCATAAGCTTTTGTGGGTAAAAAACCCACTTCTTCAGATGCATGGAGTCCATGCATCTGAAGAAGTGAGTTTTTTACCCACGAAAGCTTACACCCAAATAAGTCTTTTAGTCTTTTAAGGTGCCACCGGACTCCTTGTTGTTTTTGTGGATACAGACTAACACAGCTACCCTGATACTTGATTGTTCTTTGGGGGGATTTATGTTTAAATATGCTTCCCGGCTCTTTGAGCTCTGGTCAAGTGAAAAATTCTCTCTGCTGCTTGGGAGGAGGGATTTTGTGATCTGAGACAATTACACATTCCACCTTCCTTTTAACACTCTCGCCCACTGCCAGTGAGCAGCCAGGGGCGAACCCACACCATCCCGAGGGCTAAACACTTATTCCCCTTGTACCTCACTGTTCCTGCCCCACAGATCCCCTTCACACCGTCCCTCCCCGCCCCCCGTACACCCCGTCACGCTGACCCTTCGCCACTCCCCCCACCCCCCAGCGCACTATTCCGCCTGCCCATCTCCCCTCACTCCGGCAACATCCCCACCTCGCTCTGGGCCTATCCCTCTCTCCCCCCCCCCCCCCGTCCTCCTCACGCTGCCCCGCCCGCCCCTACGCACACACCGCCCCTCCCTCGGGGCGGGCTGAGCCGCCGCACGCGCCTCTCTACGTCACGACGTCAGCGGCTACGCTCGCGCGTCACCTCGCGTCCCTGCTTCTAGGCCCGGGCTGAGGGGCCCTGGCCAACATGGTGTGGGGGAGCCGCCCGCTGCTCCGGAAGGTCAGCGCGCCGCGAGCCCCGTGGCGGCCGCGGGGAGGGGACAGTCCCCGGCCGGAGTCTGGGGCGGAGCTCCCGTGTGAGCGGGGCTGGGGATGGCGAAGAGGCGCAGCCTCTGGCGGGGGAAGGGGTCTGGGCCGGCTGGCCACGCTCGCTCGCAGGGGGTCCCACGCCTTGCTCCCCCTTCCCCCGCTCGTTAGTAGCGCCCAGCCGGCTCCCGCCGTCCAGCCCAGGGCCTGGTTTGCTGGGGAGCCCCCAGAGCCTGCGGCCGGGCTTCGGTGGGCTCAGCGTTGCATTTACAAATCCTCCCGGCGCTGGGGCTAGGAGAGCAGGGCTGGCTAGGCGGCCTTGGCAAGCCGCCGCCAGTTCCTTCTCACAACCTGCCTGGAGCAGGGGAGGCAACTCAGGCGTTAGTTCCCTGCATTATTTTTTCACTGACACTTGGTATGATCATGCCATCTTGCCAGGGCTGGTGCTTGGGAGCTTAGTGTGTGAAAGGCAGGTGGGATAAATATGAAACACCAATTTAACACTTCTTATGTTGTTAGTATGGCAACTTTATAGATGATCTGAGAATCTATGTGAAAGGAGGAACTGGTGGAATGGGGTATCCTCGCTTGGGTGGAGAAGGAGGGAGAGGCGGTGATGTCTGGCTTGTAGCCAAAGAAAAAATTACCTTAAAGAGAATTAAAGACCGATTTCCCCAGAAACGCTTTGTAGCTGGAGCAGGAGCCAACAGTAGGTAAGGACGTATTATGTCCTGATTTATATTGTTGAACGTTTGTAACCTGAAAGAAAAATACCCCTTAAGACTTTTTAATGTCTAACTTTTTGTAGTGTTCCTGCACTGAAAGGTGAAAAGGGAACAGATTGTGAAGTTGATGTGCCTCTGGGAATTTCAGTTACTTCCTGTGATGGGAAACAGATTGGTAAGAACCTTTATTTTTCCTTTATTTTGAGATAGCAGAAAATAAGGCAGTTAGTGCACCCAGCAAACTTGGTGTGTCACTCTTCAGACCAAAGGCTCTTGTGAGATGGTTTATCTTTAAGACAAAATAGAAGGATTTATTGCTTATTGAGACAAATGTGGGGAGACAGAATCACATGTGGGAGACTTCTGATGTTAGAGGCTCCTTCCAAAAGCATAGTTATAATTCATTTTGTATCACCAAATAATAGTGCCAGGAACATGTTCTCACAACAAGATTTAAAGGCTGGAAGCCAGGTTGGTTTTACAGTGAGCCATTGAATTACTGCGTGACCTTGGAAAAGTTACTTGTCCACTTTGTACCTCAGTTATTTGAACTATAAAACTGGCTGAGTTTCAACATCTCTGGGATTACCTAAAATAATTATTTTTTTAAACTATTGAAAGTAACTACTGTATCTAGAACAGTGAAAAGAATTTCACAGATTCAGTGCAAGGCTCCTGAAATGGCCGTTTCTTAAACTATAACCTTGAAGTTAGAGAGCACTCTTCTTTTTGTAGTTTTCAGAGTTTTTATTTATTTATTTTTGGTTAAGTGTTAAGCAGGATTTAAGTATGATGTAGGTAATGTGACAGAATTCTCAAGTTTAAAGTATTTTTTGACTAACAAGCGATTATAGCCATGGCTAAAAATCTCAAAACTACTGATACGTGCAGCTTTTCTTGGTTTAACCCACATCCAACTACATGATACTTTTCAGTGGTCAACATCACCACATTGTAATACTTTGGGAGATATAGTATATTGAGCTTACATGCGATTAGTGTTGCTTTATATTTGGAATCATGTGCTTGTTAGTATCAACTACCATTTTGACCATACTGTGTATTCATTTTCTAGGGATAACTCCAAAGAGAAATTTCAGAGTAACAGCCGTGTTAGTCTGTATCCGCAAAAAGAAGAACAGGAGTACTTGTGGCACCTTAGAGACTAACAAATTTATTAGAGCATAAGCTTTCGTGGACTACAGCCCACTTCTTCGGATGCATATAGAATGGAACATATAATGAGGAGATATATATACACACATACAGAGAGCATAAACAGGTGGGAGTTGTCTTACCAACTCTGAGAGGCCAATTAATTAAGAGAAAGAAAAAAAAAAAACTTTTGAAGTGATAATCAAGCTAGCCGAGTACAGACAGTGTGATAAGAAGTGTGAGAGTACTTACAAGGGGAGATAGTCAACGTTTGTAATGGCTCAGCCATTCCCAGTCCTTATTCAAACCGGAGTTGATTGTGTCTAGTTTGCATATCAATTCTAGCTCTGTAGTCTCTCTTTGGAGTCTGTTTTTGAAGTTTTTCTGTTGTAATATAGCCACCCGCAGGTCTGTCACTGAATGACCAGACAGGTTAAAGTGTTCTCCCACTGGTTTTTGAGTATTTTGATTCCTGATGTCAGATTTGTGTCCATTAATTCTTTTGCGTAGAGACTGTCCGGTTTGGCCAATGTACATGGCAGAGGGGCATTGCTGGCACATGATGGCATAGATCACATTGGTAGATGTGCAGGTGAACGAGCCCCTGATGGTATGGCTGATGTGATTAGGTCCTATGATGATGTCACTTGAATAGATATGTGGACAGAGTTGGCATCGGGGTTTGTTACAAGGATAGGTTCCTGGGTTAGTGGTTTTGTTCAGTGATGTGTGGTTGCTGGTGAGTATTTGCTTTAGGTTGGGGGGTTGTCTGTAAGCGAGGACAGGTCTGTCTCCCAAGATCTGTGAGAGTAAAGGATCATCTTTCAGGATAGGTTGTAGATCTCTGATGATGCGCTGGAGAGGTTTTAGTTGGGGACTGAAGGTGACAGCTAGTGGTGTTCTGTTATTTTCTTTGTTGGGCCTGTCTTGTAGGAGGTGACTTCTGGGTACTCGTCTGGCTCTGTCAATCTGTTTTTTCACTTCAGCAGGTGGGTATTGTAGTTTTAAGAATGCTTGATAGAGATCTTGTAGGTGCTTGTCTCTATCCGAGGGATTGGAGCAAATGCGGTTATATCTTAGAGCTTGGCTGTAGACAATGGATTGTGTGGTGTGTCCTGGATGGAAGCTGGAGGCATGTAGGTAAGTGTAGCGGTCAGTAGGTTTCCGGTATAGGGTGGTATTGATGTGACCATCGCTTATTAGCACAGTAGTGTCCAGGAAATGGACCGCTTGTGTGGATTGATCTAGGCTGAGGTTGATGGTGGGATGGAAATTATTGAAATCATGGTGAAATTCCTCAAGGGCTTCTTTTCCATGGGTCCAGATGATGAAGATGTCATCAATGTAGCGCAAGTAGAGTAGGGGCGTTAGGGGACGAGAGCTAAGGAAGCGTTGTTCTAAGTCAGCCATAAAAATGTTGGCATATTGTGGGGCCATGCGGGTACCCATAGCAGTGCCGCTGACTTGAAGGTATATATTGTCCCCAAATGTGAAATAGTTGTGGGTGAGGACAAAATCACAAAGTTCAGCCACCAGGTTAGCTGTGACATTATCAGGGATACTGTTCCTGATAGCTTGTAGTCCATCTTTGTGTGGAATATTGGTGTAGAGGGCTTCTACGTCCATAGTGGCCAGGATGGTGTTTTCTGGAAGATCACCGATGGATTGTAGTTTCCTCAGGAAGTCAGTGGTGTCTCGAAGATAGCTGGGAGTGCTGGTAGCGTAGGGTCTTAGGACAGAGTCTACATAACCAGACAAGCCTGATGTTAGGGTGCCAATGCCAAACCGGACAGTCTCTACGCAAAAGAATTAATGGACACAAATCTGACATCAGGAATCAAAATACTCAAAAACCAGTGGGAGAACACTTTAACCTGTCTGGTCATTCAGTGACAGACCTGCGGGTGGCTATATTACAACAGAAAAACTTCAAAAACAGACTCCAAAGAGAGACTACAGAGCTAGAATTGATATGCAAACTAGACACAATCAACTCCGGTTTGAATAAGGACTGGGAATGGCTGAGCCATTACAAACGTTGACTATCTCCCCTTGTAAGTACTCTCACACTTCTTATCACACTGTCTGTACTCGGCTAGCTTGATTATCACTTCAAAAGTTTTTTTTTTTTTTTTTCTCTTAATTAATTGGCCTCTCAGAGTTGGTAAGACAACTCCCACCTGTTTATGCTCTCTGTATGTGTGTATATATATCTCCTCATTATATGTTCCATTCTATATGCATCCGAAGAAGTGGGCTGTAGTCCACGAAAGCTTATGCTCTAATAAATTTGTTAGTCTCTAAGGTGCCACAAGTACTCCTGTTCTTCTTTTTCCAAAGAGAAACTCTACCTAATGTAGTTATTCGGTGTTAGGAGTTGAAATATCTGACTCTTGACAAAGAGACATGCATCATGCCCATCAGTCCAAGGGGTTTATATAGAAACTAGTGGAAATCCTCCCCTCCTTTCATTGACAGCAGTTTTACTTGGTAATTGAGAATCTTAACTGTTGTACAACAGCTATATATTTTCTAACTAGTGATTTTATTTTTCAGGAGAACTTAATAAAGCAGGAGAGAGAATACTGGTAGCTCGTGGAGGTATTGGTGGCTGTTTGATTACAAATTTCTTGCCTTTGAAAGGCCAGATACAAACAGTTCATCTTGATTTGAAACTTATAGCAGATGTTGGTTTAGTTGGGTGAGTACTGGACTCTGTTATCTGTGAATTGAACATTTAGGAGTATAATTTAAAGTAATGCACTTCAAATGAGGTGGGAAGGGGAATACATGTGAATTGAATTCTATCCCTTTTTTAAAAATCTCATGACTGAGCCTCAAACTGCTACTTGATTTTTGCTGTTAAAATGAATTATCAGAATGAATTACTCATGGTTGGATGAATGCAGGGCCATTGGTCTGAATCCAGGTGAGGTGGTTGATGACATTACACGGCTGTTCAGTAGTATATGTGGGTACGTCTATACTTACCTCTGTGTCTGGCGGTAAGCAATCGATCTTCTGGGATCGATTTATCGCCTCTTATCTAGACGCGATAAATCGATCCCGGAAGTGCTCGCCTTCGACGCCGTTACTCCTGCTCCGCGAGAGGAGTACGCGGAGTCGACAGGGGAGCCTGCCTGCCATGTCTGGACCCGCGGTAAGTTTGAACTAAGATACTTCGACTTCGACTTCAGCTTCAGCTACGTTATTCACGTAGCTGAAGTTGCGTATCTTAGTTTTAAGTGGGGCGTTAGTGTGGACCAGGCCTGTTAAATGAATTGGGAATCTCCCCTAGTGGACTGGTAGCTGTATTGCAAAAATTACCATTACCAATGCAGTACTGGCACAAGTGGATCTCCTTAATATTTATTTTTTTGGCATCACTATTAAAACTAGATATGGAATCTGCTCTTTTAGAAAAGCATCCTTGCATATTGTTCAAGGTTTTCCATACTCCCCTAACTATGGCCCTTCAGTTTCATTTGCATTTAATCTGGTACTTTTCACTGCCATTGATTAAAAAAGAAACCAATTAAATATTTGTTTTCTTAGGAAATCTGAAGAAAAGCATCTAATGCACTAAAACCACGCAAACACTGTTTATTAAGAATTCATTAGGTTTTTTTCCCTATACCTTGTGCACAGTGAGTTACTGTTAACGTTTTTATGGGTGCATAATGAACAAAGTACTTCTAGATGGAAATGTGCAGATATGTTTACATTGGATGTTTGAAAACTTGAAAGTCAGGTTGATATTTTGCTAGCCATCTTCAAGGGTTGTGTTTCAAAACAGGGTCGCTTGGCTTCAGTCCTACAAACACTGCATGTGAGTAATTTTACGCATTCAAGGAGTCATACTGAGCTCAGTAAGATTCCTTATGTGTATAATTCTTTGCAGAGTTTTATATGTGAAAAATCTAAATATTAGATGGTTTGGACTGCCGCATGAATACCCATAGTTACTAATGCCACAAACTTTTTAAAATATTTTTCTCCTTACTTTCTTGAAGACATAAGAAGCTTGTCTTTGTTTTAATATTTGGGACATAAAAATTCCCTGACAAATTATGTATTGTGAATAACAGGAAGAAGAAGAATATATGTTAGTAGTCTGCATCTGTGCCACTTAGTATTCAGAGGCCATGTCTCTTTATACCAGGGGTCTCAAACACGCGGGCAACATGTGGCCCGCGGAGTTATTTCCTGCTGCAGCCAAGCTCCCCCTCCCCGCCGCCCCCTCAACTCACCGCGTCCCCTCTCCTCTGCCAACCTCCAGGCACTTCCCACCGCCAAACAGCTGTTTGGTGGCGCTTAGGCTTTCCAGGAGGGAGAGGGGGAGGAGGCGGAGAAGGGGTGGGGATTTGGGGAAGGGGTTGGAATAGGGGCAGGGAAGGGGTGGGAAGAGGCAGGGCAGGGGCAGGGCCTCATGAATGGGGTGGAGTGAGGCAGGGGCAGGGGGGCTTTTGTATCCTTACACATAGAGGTGTCAGTGATGTGGCCCTCAGGCCAATGTACTCATGTGGCGCTCGTGGCGATTTGAGTTTCAGATCCCTGCTTTATACTGCAAAATATCATATGGCACAGTAACTTATAAATGTATTTATTTCGGATGTGTGGCATTCAAGCACAAAAACTTAGAGAACAACTCATGATTCATAGTAGGCTTTTTATGAAGATCTAAAGAGATGTCCTTTTTTTTTTTTTTTATGTGAATTCTATTAAATGGATTTGCAGGTGTCTGTGTATACAAATGAAAACGCACTAGTTAGTTTCACTTGAGTTTCTGATCTGAGGTCAATTTCAGTTTTAGGCTGGCATGTTTTAACACAGTGCTACAATGTACTGTAGTGGAATGCATTTGTTTAAACTAGGACCATTGTTTAAAATTCTTATGCCAGATCTCTTGGTCTTAGGTTTTGTAAAAGCTGGGGGGGGGTTACAAATCCTAAATTTTGGTTCATATTTGAGCTGACAAGTTTTCATTAAAAATATAGAAAGAATCATTATTAATGAAGATTGTTTCCTAGCCAAAATTGTGAGTCAAACTCTGATATCCTGTTAGTGCCAGTACTTTGATCTTTTCTTTGAGTATGTTGCTTTTACTTCAGCATATACACAATAAAGTGCTTTGCTATTAGATCAGACCAAGAAATCTTATCCTCTTGAGAGAGGATCATCAGGTCTGGGTACAGACTGTGAGGTACAAGAAAGGTTGCAATTGAGCTTCAAAGAGAATACGTCGAGCCTTGATAGAAATAAAATACTTCCTTGAAGAAATGGAAGGAGTAACATTCTGAATTGTCTATATGACTTCTTCCATCATCAGAGAGCATTAAATTACCTTCATTAACTTTCCTATTATAAAAAAGTCATTGTTTCTTCCATTGTAAGGATGGTGAATTGACCTCAGATCAGAAATTCAAGTGAAACTAACTAGTGCATTTTCATTTGTATACACAGCATGGTGAATTCCTCAACCAATAATGCATTACTGGGTGATAAAGAAAAATGCCTCTGTGGGCTGGCAGACTGCAAGAACATAGTCCTATTTTTAATCGCAGTTCCATACTACCCCCCATAGATTCCTAACCTTCACACATTTTTGATCAGGTGACTTTTAATATCTATTTAGGAACTTGTTTATCATAGATTTAGTATTGTAGTGAAATATAGTGCAGTGTGATGGTCTGCAAATTTGACTTAAACCAAGATCCCTTATGAACTCCTCCTTCTATTGAGTGACTGGGAACTGTGTTCTGTTCCTGTGGCCATGTTTGAGGTTTGATTTGGAGTAAGGCACCTACCTGTGTTTTGTAATTCCATTTAATCATGGGTCAAATGAGATTAAAGGCACTAGAAATTCAAAATGGTTATTTTGAAAAGGGTTATTTCTAACTCTTAAGTGTGGGTCTGTTCTGTAAAGAATGTAAGGGGAAAATGGCACTTCCTAACCCGGAAGACCAGTTTGCTGTCTGTGTTCAGTTGTTGCTGCTTTCTTGTGTGAAAAAGGTTTTGGGAACATGGGAGGCATTGCTATAGTCAGCGCCTTGCATAATCAACTGAGATCTCGGAGCATGAAGTAGGGTGTGTGTGTGTTTGTTTGTTCTTCTGGTTCACTCATCAATAACAATACCTATCCCTTATACAGTGCCTTTCATCAGTAGATCTAAAAGCACGTCACAGCCTTTAATGGATGTATCCTCACAATACCCCTGGGACATAGGGAAGTAATATTATCCATCTTTTTCAGGGGGGAGATATGGTGCACAGAATCTGTGACTTGCCCAAGATCACACTGGAAATTTGTAAAATTAACAGAATTGTTAACTTAGTTCCAATTTCATGACCACCTGTAGAACTGTATTATCTTCAATCATGTACTTAGTTATATCTGTGCAACCCTGCAAAAGGCAGTAGTAGCAAAAGTGCAAATGAAGGTGGCATTTGACTTGTAGAATCTTCTATTATTAGAATGATACATGTACCAGAAAGAACACCACTTAAATTTCAGCTACCAGGCTGAGTTTGCAAGGCTATCAAATTGAAAATTAGAAAGATTTTTTTTCTAATGAGCAGTCGGGTATAAAAATCAGACACACAGAACCTCATAATGCCTTTTTAACTATGCCCCTTTGGAGAGTAGAATGTCACTTAAAGCTGTTACACATGAAATTCGTCACATTTTCAGCTATTTCATGCTCCGACCTCAGGAGCACTGTTGAGTTTACAGGGACGGATAACCTAATAATAATATAATGACATGGTCCAGTAAACTAAGTTTCCCTGTAAAGTCATAGATTCTAGGACTGGAAGGGACCTCGAGAGGTCATCGAGTCCAGTCCCCTGCCCGCATGGCAGGACCAAATACTGTCTAGACCATCCCTGATAGACATTTATCTAACGTACTCTTAAATATCTCCAGAGATGGAGATTCCACAACCTCCCTAGGCAATTTATTCCAGTGTTTAACCACCCTGACAGTTAGGAACTTTTTCCTAATGTCCAACCTAGACCTCCCTTGCTGCTGAACAATCAGTTCATCCCTGAAACCTTCAGAAAGTCTTTTTAATTTTTCTGCATTCTTCTGAACAGTTGTAATGGTTTTCAAAATGGTGAAAAAAGAAAGTTTGTATACAACATTTACTGTCTGAATTACAGAAACCTAGAGGTCCCAGCCAAGATTACATTTACAAAATTTGCAGATGACGATGCGGGGGGTGGGTTACAAGCACATTAGCGGACAGGATTAGAATTCAAAATGACCTTGATACACTGGAGAACTGGTCTGAAATGAACAAGATGAAACAACTTGAAAGAGACAAGTACAAAGTAGGTTTCAGAGTAGCAGCCCTGATAGACTGTATCCGCAAAAAGAACAGGAGTACTTGTGGCACCTTAGAGACTAACAAATATATTTGAGCATAAGCTTTCGTGGGCTACAGCCCACTTCTTCGGATGCATAGAATAGAAGAAGTGGGCTGTAGCCCACGAAAGCTTATGCTCAAATAAATTTGTTAGTCTCTAAGGTGCCACAAGTACTTCAAAGTACTATGCTTAGGAAGGAAAAACTAAATGTACAGATTCAAAACTGAGAATAACTAGATAGGCAGTGTTTTAGTGAATCTCAAATTGAATGAGTCGTCAATGTGATGCTGTTGCAAAAAAAAGGCAATGGGATATATTAGCAAGAGTGTTGTACATAAGACATGGAGGGTAACTGTTCTTGTATAGTCTGCACTGGCAAGGCCTCAGCTGGAATAGTGTCCTGTTTTGGACACCACACCTTAAGAAAGATGTGGACAAATTGGAGAGAATCCAGAGGAGAGCAACAAAAATGCCAAGAGGTTTAGAAAACATGAGGAAAGGTTTAAAGAACTGGGCCTGTTTCTTCTAGAGAAGAGAAGGCTGAAGGAGGCCTGGCAACAGTCTTGGAATATGTAAAAGGTTGTTATAAGGAGAGTGGTGATAAAATCTTCAAGTCCACCAAGGATAGGACAAGAAATAATTGACTTAATTTTCACCAAGGGAGATTTAGATTTGATTTCAGGATAAGCTTTCTAAGGATAATTAAGCACTGGAACAGGTTGCCTAGGAAATCCCCATGACTGGAAGTTTTTAAGAACAGGTTGGACAGACACCCATCAGGGATGGTCTAGGTATACTTAACGCTGCCTCAGCGAAGGGGAATGGACTAGAACACATCAAGAGGTCACTTGCAGCACTACATCTCTGAGGTCTAAGATCAGGGCCCCATTGCACTAGGCGCGGTGCAAGTACATACTAAGGCCTGGTCTACCCTACGGGGTTAGGTCGAATTTAGATGCGTTAGGTTGATTTAAAAATCAATGCGTCCACACAACCAACCCCGTTCCGTCGACCTAAAGGGCTCTTAAAATCGATTTCTGTACTCTTCCCCAGCAAGGGGTGTAGCACTAAAATTGACTTTGCTGGGTCGAATGTGGAGTAGTGCAGATGCAAATTGACGGTATTGGCCTCTGGGAGTCATCCCAGAGTGCTCCATTGTGACCGCTCTGGACAGCACTTTGAACTCCAATGCACTAGCCAGGTACACTGGAAAAGCCCCGAGAACTTTTTAATTTCATTTCCTGTTTGTTCAGTGTGGCGAACTCAGCAGCACAGGTGACCATGCAGTCCCCACAGAATTGTAGAGCGTATAATGTTTCTACGCTCCCCCTATCATCTCCATCCCTGAGGTTATCGCAGATTAGAAGGCAGGAAAAAATGCACTCATGGACATGATGAAGCATCTGTTGGAGCTGCAGAAAAGCCAACAAGACACAGACCCCTACTGCATCCACTGTATAACCGCCTCCCCTCCTCCCCATGTTCCATAACCTCCTCGCCCAGATGCCCAAGAATGGGGGGGACGGAGGAGAGGCTCCAGGCAGCCAGCCACTCCATTGCAGAGGATGGCCCAAGCAGCAGAAGGCTGTCATTCAAACAGTTGGATTTTTTTAGTGTGGCTACAATAAGCATTGTGGCCTTGTCCTTCCCTCGTCCCCCACCCCACCCGGGCTACCTTGTCCATTATCTAATTTTAAAAAAAAAAAAATTAATAAAGAGAATGCATGGTTTCAAAACAATAGTTACTTTATTTCGAAGGGGGGAGGGTGGTTGGCTCACAGGGAATTAAAATCAACAAAGGGGGTGGGTTTGCATCAAGGAGAAACCCACACAACTGTCACACTGAAGCCTGGCGAGTCATGAAACTGATTTTCAAAGCCCCTGATGCGCGGCACACCTTGCTGTACTCTTCTAATCGCCCTGGTGTCTGGCGCAAAACGATAGTCTGCCGTTGCTTTCATGGAGGGAGGGGCGACTGACGACATGTACCCAAAACCACCCGCGACAGTGTTTTTTCCTCATCAGGCATTGGGAGCTTAACCCAGAATTCCAATGTGCAGTGGAGACTGTGGGAACTGTGGGATAGCTATCTACAGTGCACCGCTCCGTAAGTCGATGCTAGCCATGATAGTGAGGACGCACTCTGCCGACTTAGTGTGGACATACGCAATCGACTGTATACAATCGATTTTGAAAAATCGACTTCTATAAAATCGACCTAATTTCATAGTGTAGACATACCCTAACAGACAGTTCCTGCCCCAAAGGGTTTATTAATTTGGGGGGAGGGGGAAGATGCCCACTTTAGATTGTCAGAAACAGAAAAATAATAGAATTATATATTGCCAGTGTTGTTCTTTTAACTCAGTAGTAACTCATATGCAAGTGTGACATAAATAGTTATTCATTGTGTAAATCTCAACTTTCCTTGTAGATTTCCAAATGCAGGAAAATCCTCTTTGCTAAGCAAGATTTCTCTTGCTAAACCTCAGATTGCAGATTATCCTTGTAAGTACAAACTGTATTATTTTTCATTGCTGTAACATTATTTGAGAACGTAAGCCTTTCCTATGGCTTGACTGAACAACTTTTAGAAAAGAACTGGAGAGTAGGAACTGCCTACAGTTGCTGGGCTACAGATGTTATCTCCCAAATATCATTACTCTCTTCGCCTTTATCTCAGTTCTTTCACACCTCATAAGAGACAGCAAGAAAGACAGGTGGCTTCCCTGGAGCACCATTATTGTGGCGCTCTGTTCCTGTTACAAAAGATTCATGTGAAAACAGAAGTAAGTTCTGTGGCACTAAGTCTAAAGCATGATAGAAGTAGTGAAGAGGCCACAACTATAGAGATTTGTTTTTAGTTGTTAGTTTTGTGAGCTCAGTGCCCTGGGAGGACAAAAAGCAAAAATTGAAACAGTAGCTGCTGTATGATCAACATGGTTAGGGGAGATAAAAGCAATGAGAGAAAAGTTAGTGGTGTTGGCCTAATTTTCAACAGTGGTCTTAATTTTCAAAAGAGGTTTGGTTGATATTTACTAGGATTCATATCTGTTACATTATACCATAGTATTTTCTGATGTAACTTCATAATGTCATTCATATAAATACATTATAATCAGGGCCGGCTCTAGGCACCAGCAAAACAAGCTGGTGCTTGGGGCGGCACATTTTTAGGGGCGGCATTCTGGCGCGGGCCATACTGCCCCTAAAAATGTGCCCCGGTCGCCCTAACTCACCTCCGCTGCTGCCGCTCGCGCACCACTGCTCGCCCTCCCTCCCAGGCTCTCAAACCCGGGAGGGAGGGGGAGATCCCGAGCAGCCACGGCGCGCGAAACAGCTGATTCGCGTGCCGCGGCCACTCAGGATCTCCCTCCTCCCCCCCTCCTAGGCTTGAGAGCCTGGGGGGAGGAGGAGGCAGGGCTGGGGATTTGGGGAAGGGGCAGAGTTGAGGTGGGGCCGGGGGTGGGGGTAAGAAAAAAACGGGGCGGGGGGGGGGCGGCCAAAATTGTTTTTGCTTGGGGCGGCAAAAATCCTAGAGCCGGCCCTGATTGTAATGGAAATGTTCCAAAGGAAGGCATAAGAGTACTTAGGTCCAATAGATAAGGAGAGGCATGAAGGTTTTATAATGTTAAGCACTGTATGTTAAAAGTGACTCTTTTCTTTCTTGTCCTGCCCATCCAGTCACAACATTAAAACCTGAACTGGGAAAGATCATGTATCCAGATTACAAGCAGGTTGGTATTGAAAAGCAATTTAATTTGTTATACATTTGGGTATAATAGCTAGTTAGATTCATGTCATTACAACCTTTCATCTTCTGCAATGGAGCTTAATCCTGAATCACACTTTCAAATATCTATATTTTCTTTGCTTAAGGATGTTACTGCAATATTTTCTACGCCAATAGTTAATGGCGCAAAAATGGAGAAAGTAAAGACGGTTCCCACTTCTGTTTCCCTTAACAGAGGGAACCAGTATTCTGTAGTAACCGACTAATAGTTTCACATCAAAATGTGATTAGCTTTCTTCTCCACCTTTTTTTCATATCTAACAAATGAGTTTCTCTAAGTTATTGAATATAGTGATAATAAAAAATACAGAAGTACCCAGTATTTAGCATGAAACAAAACTGCAACCTTTTTGTCATCAAAGGAAATCCCAAATGGTCAATGCCTTCTAGAACTAAAAAAAATTCTGGCTTGAGAGTTGCCAGCTTTTATCTCCAAACTTGAGTTGACTATGCAGTAATTTGGCATATAATAGGCTCATTTCTGTGATTAGGGGAGGCAGAAAATTGGATACCCATTTTGAATGAAAATCGTTATGAGTTTTAATGGCATTCCTTAGAAAACAGTAGAAACACGTGGGTTTCATTTGTTTTTATTGCCAAGTTAAGCATTTCAGTAACATTTTTGTCTGGTAATAGGTGCGTGTAAACATGTGTGATGTGACACAAATTGTGACAGAATTCACCTAGATTTAAAAAAACCCTCTGAATTTCAGCTTACTCAGGGGGTATTCTTATGAATAATTGTTCTGGAAATATGAAGAGCCACAGCTTCAAAATGCAAGGGAGACTTTTTAATGTGTAAATTTTTATAATGATTTAATCAGCATCTTAGGAAAAATACTCTTTACAAACCAGTGGATTAAGAGCTTCAGAGCCAGTTGTTCATCATCTGAGTAACAGAACACCCTTGTATTTTAGTTTCTTGTATATTACAAGAAACTATTACATTACGTTGATTTCATGTCACGTGTACTCCAAAGAGCAGGCAAAAAAAATTTACTATGTGTGCCTACTTCATTTTTCCCATCTCTCCAC
Source organism: Malaclemys terrapin pileata (assembly GCF_027887155.1). Taxonomy (NCBI): domain Eukaryota; kingdom Metazoa; phylum Chordata; order Testudines; family Emydidae; genus Malaclemys; species Malaclemys terrapin. The sequence continues at coordinate 243,500,522 of NC_071506.1, read as the reverse complement.
AATCTCCTTCTCTGGGCCTTAATTTTGCATTCTGATCTCAAACTTGTCAACTCAAGTTGGGTGTGAAGGTCCTGTTGAAGTAATTGGGATTGCACAAGATTCCCTGCCTCTGTGTTCTAATGCAGGATCAGACACCATGTTCATGTAGGACATTCACACATTTTGCTTTTTCAAGCTTGTATCTTTGATGTGTAAAAATATGAGACACACGCAGTACTGTGCTTGTCATTCCAAGATTAAAGATGCTCATCAAAGATTTCTGATGACTTAACCACAAGAGCAAAGTTCTAAGATGTTAAAAGAGGAAAAGTGTTTTTTTCCTTTCAGAAACAGGAATGAAGCAACTATCTTAGAGGACTCAGCAGTCCTCTAATCTTTTTATTTAAACTGCCATGAAATGACTGAAAAATTTAAATATTGTACTTCCTGTATCTACTGTTTCCCTGGCAACTGATATCAACAGGTCACTGGTAAAGGATTGGAAAAATTAAAATATATATTTTAGTAATTGATCACTTCATGCCTGCTCAAAAAATTATCTTGGTTAATTTAATATGAGCAAATATCTATCACGTCTATTTTCTTGTTGCCTACTTTCAACATAGCTTATATACAAATAGAATTAACTGGTGGTATAGTATGTTGGTATCCTGTGCACCCCCCACTCCCACTGACTTCACAACAGGGCTGAGCACCTTGCACGATCAAGCCCTAAATGCCACCAAAGGGGTATATGTAAATTTCTTGACTTTTTTTTTTAAATAGTAGAGTAAGTACCCTAGTGTTATCTACAAAAACATGTTTATATAATAAACTATCCCATTCATCTCTTGCATATTTTGTTGTTGGTTGTTAGAGAAATACAGGAAAAGCAGAGAATTTTGATTTTTCAGCTGCAACTATTAGGTTACAGGAAACAAAACTGAAGCAACCATGAAGCAAAAATTAAACTTTGTCCGGCTATATTTTGGTTGCTATTTGTTTTTAAAGGGTAATCTTATTTCTGATTGGTCCTACTACTACTTGTTTATTCATGGAAATTGTTAGTTTATAAACAGCTAAATACTGGGAATTGGCAATTTTAAACAGGTAACTAACTACAGTTGATTTTTAGTCCCTAGCGTATGGTTAAAATAGTTTATAAAATGGGCATTATCAAGTAAATAAATCTGTCAGGCCCAGATTTTCCAGGTGTACAGACCTTCATTTTGCCTGCACAAATTTGGACTAACTATCCTGCTAACTGAAAATCCCGTAGAATATTTGTACATCCCTGTAAGTCTCCCAGTATTGTGAATAGATAAGAACAAAAGTCTGCCCTTTCATGGACATGCACAAGCCCCAGTAGGAATTGTGCACACATCTAAAGGCAAAATGTGTCCCTGAATTTGGAGATTAAATTGGCAACTTTTAATAATTTTGAGAAGAAATCAAAACAAGATAGGCCTTTGCTGCAAATAACAGGATCTGTTTTTAATCACAAAAAGGAACTGATCTGCCAGGAATCAGTAACTTATTTTCAATGGCACATCCTCTACCAAATGGATAATTACATATCCCCAAGGATGACTTTTTTTTTCTAGTCTGTCAATTATTAGATACCAGCAACAGTTTATTTGCTTGTATAAGTAATTTGTTTTATTTGATAGGGAGGAAATGTAAAAGTAGAGTGTGATAGTGATATGCTAGTACCACCAAACTCCATCATACTAGAAAATAGATTTTTTTTTTTTTTCCTGTACATTCAACTTCCAGGGATTGTTTAGTATAGGTAGTTGAAACTCTGTAGCCTTTTAATGTATTTCCATGTCTTTTTAGACGGAGAATCCCAAAGCAGGGTTTGACATATTTAGCAAACACCTATTAGCCAGAGGCCAGTATAAAGGTGAGTGAGGGTGGTGTTCACCAGCAAGATATTGGGGCAACATCTTGATAGAAAACCTAGTCATCAGTTGCTGGGAAAAGGCAAGGGTGCAGGGATTCCTGCCAAGTGCTGGCCCTGGGCTCTTTGTCAGGTTTTCGTACTTTATATCAGCCTCTGGCTGTAGGTGTTGGATAGGTTTGAAGCCCTTAGCACTTTTATTTTTCTAGATTGCTGAGAACTAGTAAATATATACAGCAGAACCCCATTTATCTGATCTAATTGGGATTGGGCCAGATCAGATAATCAAAACTCAGGGGAAAACTGGAGAATGGGAAAGTGCAGTGCTGCAGCCCCATCTAGTGGCCACAAGAGAGATCACCTCCGTTTGGATTGACCAGCTACCATGGACAGCTGGATAATGGAGGGTCAGATAAACAGGGTTCTACTGTAGATGGCTGAGCACCAGTAATGCTGCTTCAGGAGAACAGCAGAAACTTATAGCCCGTTATTTGTCTGCTAAATCAGACTTCTGATGATAGGCTTTAAATGTTTTGCAGTTGCTTGTAAATATTGCCAATGAGCTGGTTCTTACCACTTAAATGACAACTCTCAGAAATAAGTAGCTATAAAATAAGATCCTCATAAAATAAGCATCCCCAGAATACTTTTCTGTTTGTTCTTATGTGTAAAGTCATTTGAGATGTTGATTTTTAAAAGTACTTTACCTTTTTTTCTGACATCTTCATTTATCTTCCTAGGTCTCAGTAGCCGACCTTCCAGGATTGATTGAAGGTGCACATGCAAACAAAGGAATGGGCCACAAATTCCTCAAGCATGTAGAAAGAACCAAACAGCTTCTCTTTGTAGTAAGTAAATATTATAATTTAAATAACCTGTTAACTTTAGTTTTTTATTCTGCTTAGCTTAGATTTTACTATCCTGAAAACCTAAATTCCTGAGACTTTTATTGCAGCTGGCTTTGGGAAAATATTTCCTTTATAATTGTCATGTATTATTTTACTCTAAATGCTGTTGTAAACCAATATAATTCTAATATAGTATTTAGACTAGAAATCTAACACAATGATGGGTATTATGCTGATGAAGGCCATAGAGATACCTAAATAGATCAACAGAGGGTTCTGAGGCACCTTTGAGACTAACAGAAGTATTGGGAGCATAAGCTTTCGTGGGTAAGAACCTCACTTCTTCAGAAGTGAGGTTCTTACCCACGAAAGCTTATGCTCCCAATACTTCTGTTAGTCTCAAAGGTGCCACAGGACCCTCTGTTGCTTTTTACAGATTCAGACTAACACGGCTACCCCTCTGATACTAAATAGATCAGAGGCTTTTATAAAGATTGCCTGTTACTCAACAGCCTGAAAAGGTTCCTAGCACAGCTCAGACATTAGATAGCCATTGTGCAACAAGATCCTCTTAAAACAGACCAAAACGCCATTCTTGGGCCTGGATATCTTGAAAAATGGGTGGTGGTCCTCTTCTCCCCCCGCCCACCCCCCAATGCTTTTTGTGTAACTTTATAATTCATTTTAGGTTGATATTTCTGGGTTTCGGCTATCTTCAAAAACTCGATTCAGAACAGCTTTTGAAACTATACTGCTTCTAACACAGGTAACTTCCTATCCTTTCAAATATTGACTCTAATACTGTCTACGTGAAGAAAGAATAGCTAAAACGTGTAAGATGACTGCTAGATTAGTAGATAAAGCTACTGAGGATCCAGTGTGGTTGGTTAATCCTTTTTGCTAGCAATCTTAAAAGGCTTGGAACTTTCTAGATGTATTTAAGGCAGATGACAAAACTTTAGACATAGCTGTGTCCTCATTAACTTCTGCTATATCTGTAAGGAAATGCTCCTGAAGGCCAAGCTGAGTGAAGAGCCAGAGCTCTTCAGTCCCCAGATCTAGCTGCCTTTTAGGAAATGGAAAACAGATCATCTGCTAAATCTCTGGCTTTTGCTCTGTCCAAACCATGAGGTAACTGAAGGTATGTGTATGCTACAGCAGCACAGCTATGGCACTACAGCTCTGCTGATGTAGTGCCATAAGTGTAGATGCTTTCTACATCAACAGGAAGGGGTTTTTCCATTGTTGCAGTTAGTCCACCTTTGTAAGAGGTAGTAGTTAGGTCAACCAAAGAATTCTTCTGTTGACCAAACTGCATCTACACCAGGAGTTAGGTCAACCTAACTATGGTGCTAAGGGTGTGAAACTTATTTCACAGCTTTGAACGACCTAGTCGATCTAATTTCTAAGAGTAGACTAGGCCTGAGTCTTAGGAGCTTGATGAGATATCAGTCTTCAACTTTGCAAAGCCCCATCGCCTTTTGGGGGCCATATGCAGATTCTCATGGCCTATCCTGCATTCTTCAATTATCCCCACTGACTAAACTCAACTCCATCTTCAAAATCTATTTCTTTTCAGTCACTTTCCCCCTCTACTGTTCTGTGACTTCCAATAATTTTTTTCCTGCTTATGTCAATGTACAGTCGTATGCTGTATGATTCACAGTTAGGGATGATACCTTTGATGTAATGACAAGATCTCTCATGGCATATAAAACTTAAAAATAATAAATTATACAACAATTCCACATCCTAAAAATGTTGTTGCCCTAAGCTTTGTCTCAGAGATTGTCTTCACAGCACAGTTAGCTTAAGTTATAACTCAAGTGTTATCCTTTACTCCACTCCTTTTCACGCTCAAATTAAGTGGTGCGTTAAGCTGAAGCTAGCTGGTTTATTGGGGGTAGGTTGAAGCTTGAGTGATGCTCAAGCTAATAATGCAGTGGGAATGCAACAGCTCAATTACAGCAACTTATCCTATCACTCTGTAACTCCAGTGGGCTTGTCTGTATGGTGCAATAGTGCACACTAGAGGGGTGTGAATTCTAATATGTACCAACGTGTTGCACACTTACTGGCCTGTCGATCCTGCTCGTGCGCACAGGCAGGGTCTATGTGGGTTAGTAAGCTTGCAACATATTGGTGTGCATTAGAATACCCTGTACCATGTAGACAAGCCCAGTTTTGAAGCTAGCTAGGCTAGCTTGAGTGCAGTAACTCAAGTGTACCAACTCAAGCTGTGAAGATAAGCCCTGAGAGATTTCTGACCAGTAACTTCAAAAAATTAGTAGATGCTTCTGTATATTATATCTGTTAATACAAATGTGAATAAAAAGAACAAATCTGTCATTCCACCGTACAAGAGAATGAATCGCAATGGTGCAGGCTGTGTACCTACAGTAAATGTCTTTAAATGAGTTGACATTCTCAGACTGTGTGAATACATCAACATTGAGCACATCAGTAGATTTCAGTGCTGTAGTGATTCTTCAGACAGTTAAACAAATGAAAGAGGAAAACATAAAACCAGAAAAATCTGTTTTGAAGTAAAAAAAATAATAATAATTTTTACAAAGGCAAATTAACTTTGTTTTAAGGAGCTAGAATTGTACAAAGAAGAGCTTTGGACAAAGCCCGCACTTCTTGCCGTTAATAAAATGGATTTGCCAAATGCACAAGAGAGCTTGAATGAACTTACGAAACAACTACAGAATCCTCAAGGTAAACTAACTTAATGCACAGTAGCTTCTTATTTGTAATAAGTAGATTGTAATTTACCTTTGTGAATATTTGTGGAAGTATCTGTTAGCTGATAATAAATATGTTGAACAATAGACTAAGCAGAGAGAGAGTCTTAAATTTTAGGTAAAAATGATTTGGAAAGTTTGAGGCCCCCCGTGTCCCTCTTTTTGGCTGCTTGCTCTATCTATTTTTAAACTCTAGGTTCCTGATTGACTTTAGCCAGGAGATCTCAAGTATTACAAAAAGATGGGTATTCACTAAACATTCTGTATGAAAACTTCATTTATAAAGGGTCAGCAGTTGCAAGGTGTGACCATGGTCACTAGAGGGGCCACACTGAGATTGCAGTTTGCCCTGATTGAGCAAAGAATGGGGCAGACAATCCCCAAAACTGGTGGTTATTCTAATTATTTGATTCACCAAGCTGGCAACAAAACAACTTCTACAGTTCCTTACTGGGTACATAAAAGCCCAAAACACAGCTCCCTTAAAGCAGTCCAGCCCTGGGCCTTCCACCCAGACAGTCTAGTCAAATATGGTGAGGATTACCTAAAATCTTTTTCACCATATCTAAAGTTCTACCAATCCCAAGAGATCAGACACTTTACCCACTAAGTCAATGACTATTTCAGATCTTACCCAAATACATGCTTACTGCCAATTCTTATTAACTAAACTAAGATTTATTCAAAAAAGAAAAGATCATTAGACCGATATGAGTAAAGGTCTTAGCTCAGTTTCATAGTAGAGATGGTAAGCTGCTGAGTTGCAAAAAGTTCTTTCGGAATCAGTACCATGGGTTATAATCCAATAGATAGTCCATGTACAGAGTCTGTATAAATTCTTCCATGAGAAATAGCAGGGTAATCAAGACTGGCGCAGGAGACCTCCATCTTGCAACTCAAGCTTTCCTGACCAAACTTAAGCAGATCTGAGATGACAGGATCAGGCCCTAGAGTTCTTTCATAGATCTCTGGCAGGCTACTGTAGCCTCTTGACACAGATAACACAGTGGGCATTCCTTGGGTGAAGAATAGGTAATATACATGGCTGCTTGGAAGTCCATTCCTATTTCCTATGTATAAACACTGCCATTAACTACCCAAAGGTTCACTAGTAGTTTATTACAAACTTCAAAGAGAAGTATAGACAATGATATTATTTACACCCAAGTTTCATCTAAATGTTAATATTCCATTTTGATCTCTGAATCAGTAGAACCTAGTAATAGAGAGGAAGAGAAATTTATCTGCAAGCTAATCTGGTTACATTGTTAACATCTAATAAGATATAGGTAAAAACAGATGCATACAATCAGTATCTTCTAATTCCCTAATGATATAAGTTTACGTTTCAAAGCTCTAGTCTATCTAACCTGGCTTTGTTAGCTATTTGTAAGGAATGGCTCTAATTACCATATATATATATATATGTATATATACTTTTCTAAAATGCCTTTAAAGGTGGAATTTGGCTAATTGAGCCTCCTGGTTGCTTAACCTTTTCTGGCTCAGTATCACATAAGGAAAGAAATGTATTCTTATAAATCTCTTCAGGGCAACATCCTGGGTCCACTGATGTCAATGGCGAAACTCCCATTGACTTCAGTGAGGCCAGGATTTCACCCTAAATCTGTTCAGGAGGCAATCATAACTTTGTCCAGTCAGCTGCTCTCTCAGTACTATAAACCCTACTATAAGAGTTTTAGCCCTGTTAGTTGTGGCATACATAGAATTGGGCAAAAGTACTAGTAAATAAACAGTTGTAATAATTCTGGGTTGGCAAGAAGATGTTGGAAATTGAATGAAGCTTATTAGGTAATCTAGTTAATCAATTACTGAAAAGTGAAGCTTAAAACTAGTCTGTTCCTACATTTAGGAGCCGTATCCTGGTAGTGAATAATAGTGTCTGCTGGTTTTGTTGTTCAAGTAGGCAAAAATCCCAGGACAGCAAGACTGAAGCTAAGATCTTCATCTGTGCCTAGTCCCTTTAGGCAGGGTATAAGGCTGGAGGAACAGCCTGGAAAATGCCTTAAAGCCCTGGTTCCGGGTAGGGGGAGAATTCTTCCAGCACAGGCACAGCGGAAGACAATAAGGTTGTCTTCTGAGGACCTCTTTCCAAGCCCTGTGGCATGGCGGTCATTATCAGGAGCAGAGCCGCAGTGCTGCAGAGATTTTGGGCAACCTTAAGTAGGCTGCTGTATCTTAGATCACGCACGTACCTGTACCTGTCTGAGTTACAGAGGAGTTGCTCTGGCATCCTGGAGCAGATCAGAATTCAAGAAGGGGTTCACACACCTCCCACCTCTGGGCTGAGAGTTCTGTGGTTGCCTCTGAGAGGTGCAGCCTATAATCTCAACCTAGGAGTGAAAGTGCACTATAATGCAAAAATAAAACTGCTATTGCAAGTATTTCTGTTCTAAAACTCTAAACTTTGGAATTTTTCAAAATTTGTTTTGAATTACTCCAGTTACAATATAAAAGGGTGTCAAGTATCAGAGGGGTAGCCGTGTTAGTCTGGATCTGTAAAAAGCAACAGAGTCTCCTGTGGCACCTTAAAGACTCACAGATGTATTGGAGCATAAGCTTTCATGGGTGAATATCCACTTTGTCAGATGTCATAAAAGGGTATTCTGTTTATTAGTTGAATTTTAGAAAATAGATGAAGTCCCAATTTGGTAAAGTTTTATGGATGCTTTATGGTATAAAGAAATGCTGTGTAATAACTATAAATATGCTCTGTTTCAGACTCTTTACATTTAGTGGAGAAAGAGCTGATTCCACAGAACATCATAAACTTTAAAGATATTATCCCTGTATCTGCACATACTGGAGAAGGAATAGAGGAACTAAAAACCTGTATAAGAAAATCACTAGATGAAGAAGCAGAGAAGGAGAATGAAGAATATCAGAAAGAGAAACTTCGTATTTTACAGACTTCAGAAGTATAACATAATTAAAGGAGGGAATCCGTTCTTGGATATTGGATCAATCTTTATGAACATCTGAGTGGATTCTAAATTTGTCTTTTGTCAAGAATACAGTCCTCATGAGATTGAACTCGACTTCATAGTTCTGACTCTATGCCACTATCAATTGAACCTTCTTGTTTTGAAAGCAAATCTGGAATCTTATCTGACACACATTGTAAGAAAGGGGCAATTTAAGAAAACTGTCTAAGAATGTGAAATGAATAATATGCAGATGTACAGTGAATTTTCTAAAACAAATACATAGTCTTTTATACAAGTGGGATTTTTTTTTTGTTCTTAAGCTTATAGGTATTCTTTATTTCTTACCTACACACACCAAAGCCTTAAAGGAGAGTGCTTGAAATTGGGATTTTGCTTGATAATAGACTGAGCATGTAAAATAGTGCATTGTCATGAAGAACATGGTACATTGTAGAAGAGCTTTAGTTTTTTTCTGAAACCCTTTTATCTTTAAAGACAAGTGCTAGGATAATCACTACACTTATGTGGCCATCAACAAACTGCCCAAATAGTTTCATATTTTTAGTCACTTTGACCATCTGTTTTGGAAGTAGAGATTGGTCAAATAAAAGTACTCACAGAACATCAAGTGCTAAATGGATCTAATATCTTTTTTTTTTTTTTTAATGCTTCTCAACATATATGAAATATAACCAGAATCATGTGGATCATTTGTTTGTTCTAGGCTTCCATTTTCCCCCCCACTGCATAAATTTTCTCTGGTCCCTTAGTGTAGGAGAGACAGGGAGCTTGTTATGCTTTGGTTCTATACTAGCTATCTCCCTAGTAGAGTGGAGAGCAACCTGGGTGCTGCTTTAAACTCTGCCAGCTGGTAAAAATCCCCCAGGGACTGCCTGTTGTGCTGCTGTAGGAGCTGGGCATTCTTTGCACCAGGGGAAACTTCCAACAGGGATGTGGGCATTCTCTAGTGCTTGGGGGCTGCGGTTGAGTGGAGCAGAGAATCTGGCCTGCACTCAAACATCACTTAGTATTTGGTTATCTTATGAATAGTGCCCTACCAAATTCACAGTCCATTTTGATCAGTTTCACAACTAGATGGTTTTAAAATTGGCCAATTTCATGTTTTCAGCTGTTTATGCCTGAAATTTCAAGGTATTGTAACTGTGGGGCTCCCAACCCAAAAGGTATCCAGAAGTGGGTTTGACTTTCTCTCCTCCTCACCCCCTCCTTCCCCTTGAGCTGCCATGCAAGGCAAGGAAAAGTCCTGTTCCTCCCCAGCCCACCGGGACTTGCAGCTCGGAGCCCCCTGGCTGGGCTGCTCCCAGCAGCAAGGGGGAGATCTGATTTCATGGTCTGACATGTTTTTCATGGCCCTGAAATTGGTAGGGCCCCACTTATGAATTGGTGGAAATCTGAATTGAGGCATAGGAGAGAGGCTGATGTGGGGGCATGGAAGAGCAGGGCCTACTACAGACCTGTCATTTTCATTTGTACTCTCACCTGCTGGGTTCTGCTGTCCTCTGCTCACAGAAGTAGAGGAAGGCGTGGGGCTAGAACTACCTTCATATGACAGAGGGGTAGAAGATTAAGTAAAAATGACCAAGATCTCATAAGTCCCAATTCACATCCCCTGTCTTAATTGTGATACACACTTCCTCCTTTTACTTAAAAGTGGGTAGGTCATGTATCTAAGCAAAGAGTGAGCATCCTATCTTGGGAAAGAACTGTGCATGGCTGAGAGGGAGTTGATGTTCCAAGTTTTGTATAATGAATGAACATTAAATGTTACTAAAAAGCAACTAGTACCCCATTGTACAATATGTCATCCACTTCAAAGATCTACTATAATGTTTCCAAAGGCAAAATTAATACCGGATTCATCAGACTTATTTTTATATTCTAGTAAAATCCTCTCTAAATTTAAAAGCAATTACTAGGAAGGAAGCCATAATTTACTCATTGTTATCCAATTCTTTTATACTGATGAACTTTTAATACTTCACTAATTGCATTTCCTCATTATTGGGCTAAATCAATGTTTTCAATGGGAGCTGAACACTGCAGCACAGACTTGCTGTTGTATTTACTTCACTGCAGGGTGCAGAATATTGTTTTACAAACAGACCTTGTAGCTTGTTCAGACATGACTGACTGGGACCCACACAAGGGCGTGAATGACGACTGCTCAAAGCCATATTCTGGTAAACCATTTAGACCTTATTTGTGATGTACAGTGGGATGTGACTGAGACCTTTAACACACACACACACACACACACACACACACCCCCGACTGCTTTTTTAATCACTGGGGAAGAAGGAGCTGCAAGGAGCATGACTAAAAATTGGATATTTGATCACCCATGTAATTCAACTAACGGCAGCATTTATGGGAATCTCTCGTAAGTGAAGGTTAACACCAAAACATCCATTATTTTATTGATCCCATTAAGGAAGGGTAAACATTTATCTTCTCTGAGGTTTAATTGACATTTTCAAATAAAGATCTTACGGGGTTTTGGTATCTCTTCGTTTCGATGCTAGTTTGGATGTTACTTTTACAGGCACCTGGATTCATTTAAAGTTTAAGTGCTATAAGAAGTTGAAACAGAAGCTGTAAATCATTTCTCAGTTCAGGTGACAAGACTTTTACCAGCCTCTCCAGCCGGAAGCATGGGAAGTGGTAGATTCCCCGGGAAGTGTGATCAGCTGATCATTTTTCCTTTCAGCATGCAGAAGGGGGAAAGAAGAGAAGAGAAGAGACATTAGGATAGCATGTTCAGGAGAGGGGAGACTGAGGGTATGGCTACACTGGCAGAGCTACAGTGCTGTAGCGAGACTGACGTAACCCGTGGTGTGGAGGCAGACTGAGGTGACTGAAGGGGTTTTCTGTCAGTGTAGGAATGCTATCTCTCCAAGCAATGGGAGCCAAGTTGATGGAAGTATTCTTCTTCCCTTGTTTTTTCTTTTGTTCCCTAATGCTAAATACAGATATAAGAAAGTCTTGGTGTTTGTATTCGCCTGAAAAAATAAACTACTCTCTGAAACGTGGAGGGGGAAAAGGGATTTTCAGCCTACATAACACAAGCTAAATAAGACCGAGGCACCACCTTGCTCACTTCCTGCATTTCTTCTCCCATCAGATTTCCAGCATGTAGTGATCTTTTAGACTTGCTGAATCTGCCCCAGGCAAACTTAGGTGGCCTACAAATGACCCACAGAACCCTTATTGGACCTATTCCATAAAAAGCCACTGGCCTGCTGGATGACCTTGAGCAAGTAACTTCAGTTTGCCATGCCTCAGTTTCTCCATCTATAAAATCAGGATAATGATCCTCTACTTCTTTGTAAAATGCTTTGAAATCTAGTGATGAAAAGAGATAGGTATTATACAATTCCTAGAAGAGAAGCTACTGTAAACTTCTTGGGAAAAGCAGCGCTGACAATTCCCATGATTTTACTGTGAGTTTTGTGATATTGTGGGTATGGTGGTGGTTTGTTGTTTTTTTTAAGCAGCAGTTTCTGGAGTTATGGGATTATGAGAATCTCAGCTTTTTTTTTCTTTTCTTTTTGTAAATTTCTATCCTCCTTGTGGTTGTGGTGTAATGCTTGAAAACTTAGCCTTTTGGACCTCGAGCACAAGGAAAATTTAAAAAACCCAAATGTATTATTTTTTACATTTAATGATTTTTAAGCCAAGCGCATCATTTTTGGAGACCTAACTCAAGATTTTTTATGTTGGGGGTTGGTGATGCTGAAAAAGACCTCTGAGAAGCATTTACAGTTATTTGTATAACTTTTGCATACAAATGTAGTTCCATTTTATCTCTGTTTTGTGTGTGTGCGTGTGTCTGTTACAGTCCTTACCTATTAGCAAAAGATGGTGATTGGCTGCAGGGCTTGATCACATTACACCACAGTGGCATGGCAGGAATAGGCTGTAGGAGCAGATTTTGAAGAATGTTGGATAGGAAATCGTTCCAAGAGGGAATCCTGGGAGTTGTAGTTTTGGAAACCGGGATAAATTATACATCAGGGGAGAAGCGGGACTACAATCCCAGAAGCCTTTGAGCATTTCTGGGAAAGGCCACGACTTCCTGAAAGGCTGAGGAAAAGGGAATAACAGCAACACCAGCCGCTCCTTAGTATTTGCAAATAACGAGTTGCGTGCGTAGGAAGGGGGTATGTGTGATTAGTAATGTTGCTTTACAGTCATTTACCCACAATGTTTTTTAGCCTTTTCTATTTAGGATCGGGTGGATTTCAGTGTTTATAGCTAATGAAAAACCATGATTGCATATCTGCAGGTGGGAGAGAAGCAGAATTGTAATGATGATCCCTTTTTATTTATATCTTTATAGCACGAAATGGGAGCTTAGTTGCCCAGATTTCCTGAGAGAACTGGGCTCTTTCCTTATTACTGGGTGTTCATGTTCAAATGTAATAAAAATGCGGTGTTGGGGGGAGGGGTGAATAATCAGCCTGAAGTTGTTTTGATGATAATTATGTCCTGATTCACAGTCTAACCCACGCAGTGCTGCCATTTGTAGGGGTTGGTCGTAGGCTGTTTAACAACAGTTCCTTCATCTTTTCATTAGTCACAAGAGGCACTTGCATTTGCTGTTTGTATACTCTGAAATCTGCTCAACTTTAGCCTGGGCTCTCAGTATTGCTACATTGCAAGATTCTAGGTTTCTTGTTGACTTTTAGTTTGTAGAATAAATTGTTTTGGTAAATGAGATTATACCTGTGATTGTTAATACTGTAATATATTCTAGCATTCACTGAAAGGTCTCTGGGTTAGTGAATTAGTGTGCTTGCTGTATTTTTAACCATAACTCAATGCACTTTTTGGATCAATTACCATAATAATTACACTTGACACAATCTTTTGAAAATGTTGTTGTAGTGTAGAATATTCCTGAAACCCACTAATTTGAGGCCTCTATCTATAAATCTGTGATCTGTGTTATATTAGGCTTCTCTAGATGTGACTTGTTTATAGGCTTTTGCAAAGTTGGGGCTGTGTAGTTGTATCTTTTCCTCTTTTAGCAAATCTGTGGCTGCATAGGCATAATTTATTCTACCCTCTAAGAACGTGCAGAGTTCCTGGGTGAATGAATACGGAGCTAGGACTTGGGAATAGAGTGGGTTATATAGTCATTGAATAATGTATCTGATAAAAATGCTATTATACATTAAAATAAAAATAAAAAAATGTATTTAAACATTCACCCACCTTGAGAGCTTACCAAATAATGTACTGATTAATGCTTTCTTCACTAAATATAAGCAATGAATAATTTTATCCATTGCTTAATCAGCTCTACTGAGGATGTTCTGTTCCAAAATACCTTTAAAATATGAGCCAAGAGAGAATCTCTTTTATTTATATATATATATATATATATATATATATATATAAAAAAACAGTGGTATTGAGTTTTATAGCTTCTGTGTGTCAGGCATAAAGGATGCCTTTGATCCCACACTTTAGCAGGTCTGACATTCCATCTACTAGGATGCAGTACTACACGTACATGCTAGCTAATACATTTCATGTTCCTCTTCCCCACAATTTAAAATTAGTTCTTAAGCAGGTGGGGTGCACAGCTGTTCAAGTCCAACAATTGTGCCCCATTGCTGCGCACAGGTGCTGCCTAGCCTACATATTGACTAGTGAGACTAGAACTCAAGATCTTCAACTCCAGGAAGAGAAGTCTCTACCATTTAGGGTAAAGCAAAATGTTCTGTAACTGTTAATAGTATTGTACCCACTTGTGCCCACAGGCTAAGCCTATATTGAAGTAAGGGACTGTTGTGTGTTTGACGTAGTTCATCCACTGACAAAGAATCTGCACGCCGGCTGGAGCACCAGAGCGGGGCCGCGCCACGTGGTCTGGCCCCCGACCCAGCGCCCCGGGCGGAGCGGGGCCAAGCCACTGGTCCAGCTCACAGGCTGGAAACAGCTTGCGGGCCATAGTTTGCCCACCCCTGTTCTAAGCACTGATCAGCAGAGCTCCTTTGAGAACCAAGAAATTGGGGGAGCAAGGCACCAAGGATGGGGATAAGGAAAGTCCGTGAGAGGATCTCACCCCGACTGGCTAAAGTCAAATTGGTAACCAAAAGCTGAGATAACTTGAAATGTATTTATCACTAGGAATGTAGATTCAAGGATCAGAATATCTCTGTGTCTGGGAACTTCCCCAGCAACACAGGTCTCTTCTGCTGAAGTACTCTCACATCAGGCTGGGGATTAAATATCCTCGGCACAAAAAGAGAGAGAGGGGCAGAGGCATAGGTGGTCCTGTAGGGAAAAACTCTAGGACTGGAGAAAGCTTAGGCTGAATGTAATGTTCCGTTGTTTTATTTAAGTTAACAATAAAGGCAACCCCAGGAAGGTGGCTTGCATTTTAAGCTGTGTGTTGGAGAAGGGCTGGCTCTTCCCTGCTTGCAGCCATTTCAGAATTTCTGTATTAATGCTGCAACTGAAATTACATGAAAGAAAACATACAATTGACATTTTCCTCATATGTTCTCTTTCCTAGATTCAAGAGCACATCTTTTCTGCTCCCAACAGTTGCCAGGGTTTCTCCTTATTTGAATACACCTTTTGGTGAGTATGTATTATCTGTCCTTATGCAAGCAGTTCACCTCTGAGCAATATTAGCAATTGAAGCCACATCCTGCCTAACAATATTTGCCACATAGGGCAAATTGCCACGGTCTGTGTGATTAGAGATAACTGCCTGTAGAGGGTCCGGACTCACCCCTGCAGCGCCTCCTGCTGGTCATCTCGGGAATTAGCTCTTCCAGCATCCTGGAGCACCCCCTGCAGGATGGTGATCCACCTGTCCTCTGGCCCCATGTCCCTCCCAGACCCCAGTGCTCTTGTATCTGGGGTGCTGCCCCTTGGCAGTACACCCCTCAGTACTAGGGTCTCCTCTCCCTGGGGGACCCCCACCCACTATCCCTATCTCACCTCAGAATAAAGTCACTGCCAATCACCAACTAGCCCCCGCTCCCTGGGGCAGTCTGCAGTATAGGCCACTCATCACTGGCAAGGAGGGTTTGTACCTGCTGCCTTGGCCTAGCTCTGGGCTGCCCTCTGCAACCCCCAGTATCCCTTGGCCTCCTACCAGGCTGGAGCACCCCAGCTCCTCAGCCTTTCCCCAGCCCTGCTCCACTACAGGTACCCTGTCTAACTCCCTGCAGCCAGGCCCTTCTCTCTCTGAAGGCAGAGAGAGACTGCTGAGTGCCTGGCTCCCAGCCTTCTTATACAGGCCAGCAGGGGCCTGACTGGGGTATGGCCCAGCTGTGGCTACTTCCCCAATCAGCCCAGTAGCTTTTCCCTTTGCCCCAGCTCTCTGACAGGGCTGTTTTAAACCCTTCCGGCAGGAGCGGGGTAACCACCCCACTACACTGCCTGACCCCACAAAGTGGAGGAGAGAAGTGAAGTCTTTAGTAACCAGAGAAAGAAAAGTGCTATTTCCATATCTCAGAGTGGTTTGACCTTCCCTCCATGAAGAGGAAAAAGATTCAACCTCTACACAATATGTACACTCCTTTCCCTGCCATTATTTGCATAATGAAGTGCATATTGACGTATGAGAACCCAGGTCCCTTGATTTTTGTGCCTGTTCTAAACACAAGACCATATTTCTTCCCATTTCACTTCCCTATTGTTGGAGAGCCAGAAGAGGCTGTGAGTAATCCAGTTGGGGAAAGCTTGGGTAGGTCACTTGGTGACAGTAAATTCTCTGAGAGTTGTCACTAGTATTTGTCCTGCCTGAATATTTGAACATGTGAAGAATAAAATCATTTTTATTCTAGATTTTTTTTTTCTGTGTTAAGGCTTTTGAATAAGTTGTGTAGCGTTCGTGAGAAGTTGCAGATTGAGAATCCTGGAGACCTCTCCCTAACTGCAGAACTGTAGCACGTGACAGATGCTAGTCATGTTGCACATTGCATTGCTGACAGATGCTCAGATACTGTTGTGAGGAATGCAGGATCAGACTCTGAAGAACAGAATGGCAAGTTTCAGCTTCTGCACACAGTACAAGAAGGACCACTCATAGAGATGGAGAGGATGGTTGACACTCGGTGCCAACTTAGTAAAGAGAACTTGTATAGCTCCATGGAACCCAAAGCTCATTTTTAGCAGTGCACCACAACACTAGAACTTAGAACAGGAAGGTGGGAGGGAAAGTACTGTATTCAGTTGAAATCACAAGAAGCTAAAGTGTAGTTACCTAAATTGAAAAATTGGTCAGCATATTTTAGCTAACAACCTTGCACATGTGGTAGGGGAGCCTAAATTACAACAAATGGTCGGGTCCTCAGTTTTACATCTCATCCAAAAGACTGGTCAGTCTTTGTCTTTTTTCTGCTGTAATGGACAATGAGGATACTGCTCGGTGCTCTCTGTTCTCTGGGATTTGGAGAGCCTCCAACTCCACTACGTGTCAAACTAGGCAGTGCTAGGACCCAGCCAGGTGAAGCTGCTCCCTGTGTTTAATCTCTAAGGGCCTGTCCCAGCTCTCACTGAAGTCAATCGAAGTTTTCCATTGATTGCAGTGGGAGCTGGATCAACTCCTGTGTAGGGAAGGTTTTACAATGAGGATTAGGCAGGGAGGCCTGAAGGATATATTAGTGGATGGCCATGGGGTAATTGGGAGAGAGTTTACAAGTACTTCTCTCCCTACACCACTCCCATGATGACATGGGCAGCCAGTTAGTCACTTATGTCTGATGCCATAATATCCCATGTTTCCGAACCTATTCCCTGTCTAGCCCCTCCTTCAGCTGCCAAACTCCTCCTGTTCCTTTTTTCCACCACCTGCAATAACAATAGGAAAGATATTTTGTAGCTACATCAGAATTTGTCACCCTTGGCATCTATCTAGTCTAGTTGATGGCTTTTCCTAGAGTCCATCCCCATGGCATATAGCATTCATCACCATAGTATCTGAATGATGGTTTACAGGCAAAATAGGTCCTTACAGAACCTTTACTGTATGTGTGTTGTGTCATCATGGCCACAACAGATTTGGAAATAACTACTGGGCCACTGTTTCCTTTAACATCATCATTAGCATATGAATAGAAACATGAATGTATAAGAGGTTGTTTACTACAGAAGGTGTGTTCTCTGTAATGTCCACAAGTAGCTGCAATTTCTACTAAAGTAGCATATGAAGCACGTATCCTTTAAAGAGGTTGTTAGCTGTTTCTCAAAACATTTCTCAGGAGCCTTGAATCATTTGTCTATTCCTAATTCTTGCACTCCAGGAAGATGATGTTAAAACATAATTTCAAAATAATCTGCTTCATGTTATAGCACTTGTATCCTGTTTACCATCTGCATTTCTACTAATCCCAAGCGTTGACAGCATAGCAAATGCTCTCTCTTCATTTAAACATACTGGATTGGCTGAAGTGATGGTTTATGAATCTGGAGAGGAGAGAAGGAGCACTGTACTGTGCTGGATTGTTTGGCTATACCATTCCCTCACAATGCCAGCTCTTTTGCAATTAGGAAAATGTACCCAGCTATCCAAATAAACCCTACAATGTCTCTGTTTCTCCTTCATGAGCTCACAATAGGACCAGATCTACCCTCTCTCCCTTTGTTCCTCGTCTCTGAGTTCCTTTGCATTTGGATATGCACTTAACAAATACAAATATTTAAAATGCACACAGAAAACATGTAAACACCATGTAAAACTAGGCTATAAAATGAATCTAAAAGAAATCCAGCCCAAATACACAACCATACAATATTAAAGCAAGTCTGGAGCAAGACAAATCCAATCACCACCAGGAAAACCATACCACAAAATATGTCAATTCTCTCTGAACTGCAATCCCACCTCGCAGGGTCCTAGAGCCCGGGCTCCAGACTGAGCCCAGAAGTCTACACAGCAGTGAAACAGCCCCGCAGCCTGAGTGTGAGTCAGCTGGCACAGGCCAGCCACGGGTGTCTTAAGCTGATCTAAGGCCCCACTGGTGTAGGAAGTATCCTAGAATGTCAGGGTTGGAAGGGAACTCAGGAGGTCATCTAGTCCAACCCCCTGCTCAAAGCAGGACCAATCAGATACGGTTGGGTAGAAAGGGATAGCTGGTGTGCAAAAAAAAAAAAAAAAAAGGAGATGGCACTCACAAAACAGCAAAAGGCCAGCCAATATAAATAGATCTTGTAGTATGGTCTAGAGGCAGCCAAAAACAGACTGAAGACTGATGTCCTCTGTCCATGTATCTGGTACAGCAGACAGAGTTACCCATGCGGTCCTAACCCTCACTAGAACTGGGCACAGAGTCACTGGCATAATTACATCTACCAGTATTCTATGGAAAAACTAGATACCTGTATGTTTCCCTTGGATCCTCAGGTATCTGAGGATGCTGAGAGGTGACCTGACCTCTCTGTCCTCATATGTTTTCTTTCCCTGCTTCCCAAGACCCTTAACTGCTTTTATAGTTTCTGTTATTGCAAAGAGATCTGCGGACAAAGTGGGTTAGCAGTTGACCTCTGATAAATCTTGAGCTTCTTCTGATCTCTTCTGGCAGGGAGTTCCATAGCCAGTGGCCCCACTGCTGAGAATGCCATCCCACCAGGGGACTTGTGTCTTATCATAGCGGCCTGACAGATATGCCCTTCTCAAGCTTGTCTGTTTTTCCACATTTGATCTCATAGTAAAGCTAAAATTACCTCCCAAATTTAGAAGCGTAAATGTATCTATTATTTCTTGGCCTCTTATATGCACTGATGCGGCTCGAAACATTTAGATTGAGGCATATGTTAAGTAAACTGTGGTACAGAGAAAGGGGCACCTTTGGGCTGTTTTACTCATGGGATAGTCCCGTTAACTCCCATCAGAGTGTTCCTCTGAGTAAGATGAGGAGGGTGTGGCCTACCCTCAGCTAGGTGTGCAGTGTATAAATGGTGCCTTTGTGGTAAGTGAGGGTATGTCTACACAACAACTAGACACCCGCGGCTGGCCTGTGCCAGCTGATTCGGGCATGCGGGGCTCGGGCTGCAGGGCTGTTGAGCTGTTTCAGTGCTGTGTAGACTTCTGGCTCAGTCTGGAGCCCAGGTTCTAGGACCCTGTGTGCTGGGAGTTCAGTACAGAGAGAACTGACATATATAACTTTTTAACAAGCAAGTCTAATTGCTTTTTTTGTACTTTACTATAAAACAAAAATACCACAGACAAAAGACTCACTTTTTTTTGCATCTGGTTAATTTGTTTGTATCTGCCTCAAATATGTGGTAGGAAGGTAACAAGTAATTGTATCTTGTGTGTGTTCAAAACCTCACTTTTTTAAAAAAAGGTAAGTTTGGATCAGGGTGGCCAACCTGTGGCTCCAGAGCCACATGTGGCTCTTCAGAAGTTAATATGCGGCTCCTTGCATAGGCGCCAACTCCGGGGCTGGAGCTACAGGTGCCTGCCCCCACTCCTCCCCTTCCCACCCCCTTTCCTGAGCCTGCCATGCCCTCGCTCCTCCCCCTCCACCCCAGAGCCTCCTGCACGCCATAAAACAACTGATGGGGAGGGAGGGAAGGCTGATCGGTGGGACTGTTAATTGTTTGTTCTTAATGCTTGACAGTTACTGACAGTAACTTATCAAAGGCTGAATCTCCATTGCCTTGCCCTTTGTGTCAATGCTTAGGCCTGTGCAAAATGTGTGTAAAAAGCTACTGAACCCAAATGGCAGTGTTTTACACCCACTTCGCACTCATTTTACACTAGTGTAAAAGATTCCACATGGTGCGTGGCTGTGGAGAAGCAGGTCCTGAAGTTTGCTCTTCTGCTATGTTAAAATGTTCCTTTTAAGACTCTTCCCTTCTAAACCCATCTCTTTTCATCACAGGGAGTGTTTTCTGTGGGCCAACATGGGCTGCCGGGATGTTCATGCAGCGACAGTACTGGCCTTCCTCAGTGGAACAGCCTCGGTAGCAGGCCTTTTTGCTGCAGTTTTACTTCCTAACTGGAGACTGATGAGGCTGCACACATTCAACAGAAATGAAAAGAATCTGACCGTTTACACTGGACTCTGGATTAAGTGTGCACGCTTTGATGGAAGCAGAGACTGTGTGATATATGACACAGAGTGGTACACAGCAGTCGATCAGCTGGATTTACGGGTTCTCCAATTTGCGCTTCCCTGTAGTATGCTAACTGCTGTCTCCGCTCTGCTGCTGTGTTTGATCGGCATGTGTAACACGGCCTTTGTGTCAAATGTACCAAACATCAAACTTGCTAAATGTCTTGTAAATAGTCCAGGCTGCCACCTTGTGGCTGGTCTGTTGTTTCTACTTGCATGTGCCATTTGTCTCACACCATCAATCTGGGTAATTTTTTATAACAACTACCTGAACAAAAAATATGAGCCAGTTTTTACCTTTGATATTTCAGTGTATATTACCATTGCCAGTGCAGGAGGCCTGTTTTTCACTTCAGTTCTGTTATTTCTGTGGTATTGTGCATGCAAAACCTTACCGTCCCCATTCTGGCAGCCTCTCTATTCCCATGCCTCGAGCATGCCTAGCTATGCCTCCCAGCCCTATTCTGCACGATCTCGGCTCTCTGCCATTGAAATTGACATTCCTGTTGTAACACATGCTTCTTAAAGAAAACAAAACGTGTTTCGAAAGCCAAATGTTTATTCTGGCTCAAACCTTGGAAATTGAAGGCCTGATTCTCTGCTGCTTTGCCTCATGTTTAATCATTTACACCTGTGCAAAGTGGATGTAATATATTCCCAAATCAGACTGTACAAGGTTGAAGACCATAGAGAATTGGGTCCACAATATTTTTAAGTCTGTTACTTTTTAATGTATTTCTGACCGATCTCTTCTTTGAATTTACTCCTAGAAAATATTGACTGCTGCTAATGCTGTAATGACATGCCATTGATCAAAAATAATTTTTACAGAGACCTTCTGGCACATCCACTCCTCCTCCTGCTTATTCAGACCAAAGGTGTTTTGAACTTCTTTACTGATTTGATGAGGTATTCCTAGGTCCCGATCCTGCAATAAGAATTATATAGGTAGACCCATTCCACTGTGCATTGCCCTACTAAAGACAATGGGGCTTTTTGTGGGGTTCCCATTGCAGGATGGCACACTCTGAAGAATGTGATCTGCCAGTTGGAGCAGGAGGATAAGTAGGAAATGGGCTACAAAGTCTTGCATGTATTTTGGGATGTGATCTCTGAAAACAGTATTTGACAAACTAATTAAGTCTTGTTACCATGTTCTTTGTTTTCCACTGTGCATAAACAAAACCCATCTGCTTATGAACTTCAAATGCAGCATTAGTGTCAAATTACCCTTTAATCTCAAAGTAAAAATCAGAGATTTTAAAAAAAAAAAACAGTTCAACTAATAGTTCTCAGTCCTATTGCAATGGCCTAGGCTAAATCTCAGAGGTTGGGATTTTTTCCCTGCTCTTCTTCAGTGCATTTTCATTCCATTCAGTGGATTTTGATAAATTATGAATCTCATCAGATTTTTCCATTTTATGATTTATTTAAAAATACCACTTGTAATTCAAACATTTTGGTTTAAAACTTGAATATTGTATTTTAAGGGGCGTCGTCATCGAGTAGTACAAGCCTAAAATGAAAACTGCTTTAGCATTATTCTGTTCTGGAGCAGAATGTCCTCCAGATTTCAAATGTATTGCATAAACCTTGAACAACTTTACAGAATATTGAACACTATTTGCTATATTATAAACAGGCTACAGGGAAGCAGATTGTAACCACATGGGGAAAGATTCATCATTCTGGATGTCTTAATGTATATATTAATGAAAACAAGCTTATGTATTTTCAAAGGTGATATTAATGGAAAGTTGTTTTTTTTTTTAAACAGTGGTTGTCAGGCTTTTCAGGCTATATTTTATTTATTTATAGATAAGGATTTCACCTTTCCAACCCTTGGCTTCAATATCTCTCCCCTATTCAATTGTTGTTGTTTTTTTGACCCAAGTTGGTTTCTAGGCTCCCTTTGAAGAGAAGTTTCCATCCCCCTAAAATGAGGTCCCTAGTCATCTGTAAGCTTCATAAGTAGACATATAAGCTAAGATTTTTCAAAGTTTAAGTGATTATAAACCCTAATTTGAGATACATTAAAGGACCCTGATTTTTCATGAAGTGCTAGCACACACCTTCTGAAAAATCAAGGTTTCTCAGGTTGGGTACTGAAAATTACTAGTCACATCTGAAAATCCTGGCCTTACACTGAAGTGTAATATTCTCAGTACAGACATTTCTGACTCACTGTGTTTCTGATATGTTCAAATCTTTTCATGTTTGAAATGTGGTTCCAGTCTGAAAAGTGACTTTGTGTTAGTGGCACTGTGGAGTTTGTGTATTTGTGTCTCATTTACTCCATAGCAAATTTGCTCCGTTCGCAATTTAAAAATGAAAAAAAAATTGTTTCTAATTCCTTGCCCTGTAAACATAAGCTGGGATCTCAGAGTCAAGCTGGGATCTTTCCTTCTCCATGTATTAGCACTAGTAATAAATATTCCACAGGGCAACTGATGCCCTCCCAGGATCTTTATTTCTGTTGTAGTGTGTTGAAAAGGAATGCCTCGACCTTATTTAGACCCCAGACTAAGTTTGCAGAGCAGGGAGTTAGAAAAGATATGGTCTTACTTTCAACCAGAGAACATTTTATATGGCATCATAATACACATGAACTCTATGGGGCCATTCCTATACAGTTATTTTTCAGAGAGGAACTATGCTTTAAGGTCATTTTCCTTGTCCTGCTACAGGTAATTGTAATATTTGTTTCTGCTGTGCATGCTGCTACCTGCTTAGTCCGGGTCACTACAGCAAAGGAAACACTGACTGGAGGCCCACCCCCATGGCCTTATTCTGAATGATTTGAGTTTGCCATTAAACGTTCCTGAGCCATGGCCAGTGTCTCTTCTGCCTCTAGAGACTGAACCTGCAAGGTGCCGAGCACTCTAGAGCGATGCTCAGTGCCTGCAACTCCCATTGACTTGACAAGGAATTGAGGGTGCTCAGCTTCTCTACACGATCAGCACCTTATAAGACTCTGGGCTCTTATTCTGTAAAGAGGATTTTCAATTGAAAGCAAATGCATCTGGTGATGTGTTCCGTATAGGTATCTTCTTAAATTGGTGGATTTTCTGATTTTTTGGCAGCTGTTTTGCATTTTGACTGATTTTCTGCACTATTTAGGCCTTATTAACATAAATTGCTGTTAAGCTGATAAAACCTTGCTCTGAAAATTGTACCTTTCTAAAACTCTGAGATGGGCCTGAGCTGTGATGCTTGTGGATCCCAAAGTTTCTGGGTTTCAATTCAGGCCATCTCTGTTAAAGATATTATGTTGCATCGTGTATAGTTCATAAATGCACTGCACGGTTATCTACTAAGGAGTGTTAATGTGAGTTGCAAAATATGTCCCAAGTGAAAATGATTTTGAGTGCTGTGCTGTATCTCTGTTTATGAAAATCTTGTATTTTTCCAAGTAGAATTCCAGTTTGACTTTCAGTAATGTTTAATTATGGTGGGGGTTCTTTTTATGTAAAACAGAAAATATGTATTTTTAATAAAATGTGTTTACATACAGATGTGGTTTATTTTTAGATTTTTTTTATATAGAAAAAAATTAAAATTGCACCATACACGTTAAAATACAAAACCTATTTACGTGATCTTCCATTGGTCATTGACTTTGTCAGAAAATCTTTGAACTTCTTTCATCGACTCCAAATGTATTACATCTAATGCATTCCTCAGATCCACTAATTTTGTAATTCTGTCCAAAAAAAATTCTGCCAGTTTTAACCTTTTATTAATTCCTTCTGCCTATTGTTGGCTCTGTCATAATCCAAAAGTTTGATATTTATTAGTATTTCCCCATGATTTTAAACAGAAAATTAGACTAAAAGAAATAATATGTGGGAGACAACTGACTTGGGATACCAGGAAGATTTCCTCATTGGAATGGTCTCAGTAGCAGGACTTTTTGCCACAGCTTTACTGGAGATAAATGTGACTGTTCACAATCATGGTGCTTTCTGGGGTTGCTTGTTCTGATTGATTCAGATGTGTAATACACAGGGATCAGTTTAAGAAAAAAGGCCCAGTCATCAGATTAATTCCTCACCTTTCCGTCCTGCCTGGAGTTTGTGGGGGGCTGTCACCAGCTCTACCTGACCTTTTCTTTCTGGTGGTAGCTCCCCATCTTCTAGCAGCTATCTCTGATTTTTCACAGCTTCCAGTGCGAGCAGGGCCAATTGTTGAGCCTGTGGCATCTCGCTTGCAGCCCGGGGCCCATGGTGATGACTGGGAAACTGGAATTAATGGCTGGTGCTGCAAATTGAGCAGGAGATAGCAAGCTTGGGCACCCAGAGTGTCTGGGGTTGCTGTTATTCCTAGCCTGCCAGTTAGGCTGGTAGCTGCACTTGAGCAGCTAGCTGGGCTTGTAGCTACTCTTGCATCAGTTACTGTTAGGCCATCAATTTTGTAATTCCTTCTGGCACATTAGTCCCAATTACTGACAGCCAAGGTGGCCCCTGCAGTATAACAAAACACCATAGTAACCTACAGGGTTAAGGAGATGTGGAACACAGGAGAACCAATAATCCTATGTCTGAAGCATAATCTGCCTATCATGTCCTACAAGACAAATCCGCTAAGGACTATGATTGTATTGAGGGCTCGGTGCTGCATCGTCTGGTGGTTCCCCTAAGAGCTGCTAGTCTGAGCATTGATCAAAGTAATATCTGCCAGGGACTAGACCTCCTCATGGTTGTCACACAAATGAGGTCAAAATCCCATTTCTTGTGCCAGATGTAGCTGGGCCTCAGTTCCTACCACTAACCGTCAGGGGCTTTTTGCCTTAATTCAAAAGTAAAACAGCTCAGAGAGGTCTCATTTATTAGGCTGTAGATAACATCAGAACAAAGATAGTCTGATGCAAAATGCCTCTGAGCTGGCTGGATAAACATACCAAACCATCTATAACCTACTAAGTAAAACCCGCAGCCCCAGGATTAGTTCACAGGTCACCCACGTAGATTCCCTGAGCTTCCTTTTGACAGCTTGTTTCCCTAGAGACTGCCTTCTCATTCTAAGGGCCTGTGTTAGCAATACTGCAGCATAGCTGCCTTTGTTATATAGTGACTCACATTCCCAACAGAATTCTAATTTTTCTCTCACAACTTTTCTGTGCTATGCAAGGAAGTCTCCTGGGTCTTACCTTCCGCACATCTCTCCAATGCCTGGATTTGTTACCAGATATTAACAATATCTCAGCAATATCTTCACTTTATTAGGGAAACTGGGATTTGGGGTGCATCAGAGGCATGAGGATCCCCAAAAGTTTGCGTGCTGCCTGTCACAGATACCACCACGTATTACTGGGTCTGCTTTGATATTATCATAAGCCGGTGTGAGATGTTTCATGTTTTCAGGGGCTGCCAAAGACATTTTTCACTCCTTCTGTGCTGGTGGTGCAAACGCTACTTCCAGAGTTACGTGTTCTAGTTCCTTGTATTTGGTTTTACTCTTTGTAACCCTCTGCTGTAGCGATAGAGAGCATTTGTTTATTACTGAGTTTATATTTTTCTGTTCACAAAATAAAAGTAAACAGTATGGAAGGACTCTGCGTTTCTTCTTGAGTAATTAAACTTCCATGTAAGGTTTCAGGTAGTTTTTTTGCTGCTAGTGTTATCTGTGTCTAAACCACTATAGCTCTTTTCTCTCTCTTATTCAAGGAGTTGGTATTTGACCTGAGGCCCCCCCAGATTGGCTAATTTTGAGTTATCACTTGGAGTTTGTGGTAAAACAAGATTGCTGCTGTTGTTTCTTTGTCCACTAATCTTCGCTTGGGCCCATTGAACCTTTTGTTGTTGTTGCTATTTACAGTTCACCCTCCATATTTTCCTCCCTGGCCTCCATCGTCTATCCTACCATGTGACCCTTGAAGCTATTTAACAGGAGATTTAGTTTCAATATCACTTTATCCTACAGAAGGGAGACACGAATGTATTCTCACCTACTTTCCCATTTTCTTTCATACAGATATTCTTCCCTCGCACTCATTCCCATCCCAATCTAATAAGTGACTTCTTATCAGAGGAGTAATGCCTCATTCTCTCCATCTAGGGATAAACTGCAAGTTTCAACTCAGGGTGTTCCCTTTGAATACTTTCACCGGGGTCAAGGTTTGTCCTCCCCATTCTCTTCCACTTTTACATCTCTGGAAGGAGCCAGGGTCAGCTTTCTTAACTTGCACAAGATGGCAATGGCTCTTGTTGGCCCCTGTAATCACAGCTCCTGCAAATGTGTGTTCCACAGTGTGCCCAATGTTGTATTCATTAGTACTATGTGCTCCCAAGGGTGGTCCAAGAAAACGGGGAGTCTAGAGAATCAGTTGGCTTCCTTGCCCCGCTTTTGCAGTGGGGGCAAAATAACCTAAGTGGTTTCAAGACTGAGCTTGATAAGTTTATGGAAGGGATGGTATGATGAGACTGCCGACAATGGCACGTAGCTGATCTGCGACTGCTAGTAGCAAATATCTCCAATGGCTTGTGATGGACACTAAATGGGGAGGGTTCTGAGTTATTACAGCTAATTCTTTCCCGGGTGTCTGGCTAGTGGGTCTTTCCCACATGCTAATGGTCTAACTCAGGGGTAGGCAACCTATGGCACGCGTGCCAAAGGCAGCACACGAGCTGATTTTCAGTGGCACTCACACTGCCCGGGTCCTGGCCACCGGTCCGGGGGTTCTGCATTTTAATTTAATTTTAAATGAAGCTTCTTAAACATTTAAAAAACCTTATTTACTTTACATACAACAATAGTTTAGTTATATATTATAGACTTATAGAAAGAGACCTTCTAAAGAAACCTTAAATTAGAGTGAATAAATGAAGACTCGGCACACCACTTCTGAAAGGTTGCCGACCCCTGGTCTAACTGATCACCATATTTGGGGTCAAGAAAGAATTTTCCCTGGGGTCAGATTGGCAGAGACGCTGGGAGGTTTCACCTTCCTCTGCAGCATGGGGCACTGGTCACTTGCAGGTTTAAACTAGTGTAAATGGTGAATTCTCTGTAACTTGAAGTCTTTAAATCATAATTTGAGGAGTTCAATAACTCAGCCAAAGGTTATGTGTCTATTGCAGGAGTGGGTGGGTGAGGTTCTGTGGCCTGCAATGTGCAGGAGGTCAGACTTAGATGATCATGATGGCCCCTTCTGACCTTAAAGTCTATGAGTCTTACAAATATAAGTTACATAGCTAAATTTTACTGATATTGTCTGCCTGGCACAGGTATCCAAATGGCATCTCTAAATTCTGAAAGTCCTATCATTGCAGAATCATGCCCCAAATACTGAATGGCAGTGTGGAATGCCACAGGAGCAGTTGTAATGCTGTTCCTTCTCAGGACAGTAGCTCTCCGTTTCAGGCAAGTCTGGTAGGATTGTACTGCTAAAGCTGAGAGCTAGTATCACGATCATAGACAAAAACATTTCTTTCTTTTTTTTTAACTTCTGCAGAAATGTGTGATATAGGCTACTACCATGGTCAGGACTCTAGATTAAATAGTCGAGTGATGGTCTCTGTGATGATTAATCCCATGTTCCTATATAAAATCATGAAATTTGTTTTGCACACGAGAAAACAATGCTAATGATTTTTCTGCTATGATCTGTGTATGTGTATGGAACTATGCTGTATAAAATGGCAGATAAATACTGTTTCTTGGCTGGATAAAAGTAATGCAGCCAGGTTTCCTGTTACAAAACTGTTCAGCAAAAGAACAAACCCAACCTTTCATCCAGGGATCTGGAAGCCTTAAAATCAGCATTTCATAATTAGACACACTGTCTGGGCAAGTTAAAAAATTTTCAGCAAGAATCACTGAGCCCTGTCTAGCATTTATCCACTCAGCATATACCATATCAGAAAATCCATTATCGTCCTGTATTTGAAATATTAGAGAGGACTAAATAGTAGCAGCTATTTATATGCTGCCAATTTTAACTGAAACATGAGTTTTAAAGCACTTGGCTTGTCATTTTAAGTTACATTATCATAACCATAAATCTCACCACAATATACTGTAATGTAATTGAGAGGTGAAATTCAATACAATGAACCATTCTGTTGAACAATGCACTTGGCAGTTGAAACTGACCTGCACCTTTTATTTCACTACTAAGCACTTTCTTTAGATCCTGTAGAAAATTCTTACCATGCCTTGTACGTGTGACAGGAGTTATAACAGCTAGCGGTCAAAAGTGTTCCCCAGCAGGTGGAGCACACCCTCTTGCTGATGAGGCAAAAAAATGCATTATTTTTATCTGCCTATTTGGCTCCAGGATCACTGTATAAATAATTAATTTTAAAAATCATATTTACTCAACAGATTCTAACTAACCTGTTGTAAATATAATGGGGCAAATTCATCTCTTGTTTAACTTCAGTGATTATAGCAGGGATGAATTTGTCACAGTAAGTTTATAGGAAAATTGTAAGTCCTATAATAAGATTACTTATATTAACTCCTCATTACACTCCAATATCCTGATCCCGCAAACACATACTCAATTGGACTGCTCCCAGATGTAAACCTTTGCAAGACTGTATCGTTCAGAATATCCAGATGACCACTATGCCGGTATGGACCTCTGTATTCACACCCTACACACTATTGTAATAATCTTGGTACAAAACATGCCTTGTGAGGGATCATTTGAAAATTAATAACTCACTGGTCAATAATATCATGATGAAATGTATGTAGCAACTTTAGATGTAAAGTTATGAATATACTGAAATCACGACAGAAGTGTGCTTACCAGACAAGTCTGGGGAGTTGGGTAAACCTGTTTCTCAAAGTTGGTGGGCAATCACCTATCAAGTGATTTGGTAAAGAAGGGGGCAGGAACAAACAGATCTGCATCTAGGAAACAACAGCATGGAACCTTTTTCACCACCAGACTCTTTGTCTCTGTCCTCACAGACAGAATTAACTTTATCTAGGGGTTACCCTCAGGAAAATGCATTTCCAAAGGGTGACCTAACTATAAAAGTGAGGGGCAAAAACACCCAAGATATCTCTCCCCATCCATCTCTCACCTTTTCACCTAAGAAGACAAAATAAACAGTTGTTGGACTTTGGGAGCAGATCCTGGCCTGAGAGCTTGGTCAACAATGTTACTTGAAACATGCAATAAGGGATTTCACCTTGAACCAAGTCTAGTTTGTTAAGTTTTAGTGCTAGGACGTGTTTTGTCTTTATTTCTCTTGTAAACACTTCTGACTTGAATGCCCTATACTTGTGCTCACTTAAAACCTATCTCCTTGTATTTAAATAAACTGGTTTTAT
Organism: Malaclemys terrapin pileata; assembly: GCF_027887155.1. Lineage (NCBI taxonomy): Eukaryota > Metazoa > Chordata > Testudines > Emydidae > Malaclemys > Malaclemys terrapin. The sequence goes on along the minus strand of NC_071506.1, from coordinate 243,470,702 downwards.
TCTTTAATTAAAACCAATCCAGTGCTGTGAATTGTCTGGGTAACTCTATTTAAGGTATCAGAATGTCGTATATTGATCCCTTTAGATGGGCAATGGACCTAATATATCTTGACTGCCCAGAAGAGGGCTGGACAGAGCAGAACACACTTTTTGGGAGGAAATCCAGGACTAGGAGTGTGTTGGAGTCAACCTGCATGTAGTAACCAAGGCTGCTGGAAGCCAGAGTGTGGCCGGTGTGTTGCTGACAGGCTGCTGGGGTCAGAGTTGTTGGACCAGAGTTGTAGCTATACACAAACACTCAGGATGTGATCTGCATGCTGTTTGTGAAGAGCCCAGGTTGGAAGCTATGCAGCAAAGCATTGTGAGGCACCCCAGCATGCAGAGCAAGGGTGACATGCCCCTCACTGAATTGCACACTGGAATGTCATGTCCACCTCAAATTATTTGGATCCCCAATAAATATGTTAAAACCAAGAGTCCTTGTGGAAAGGTGGTTGTTATAGTAAGGCAGCAGAATGGGAATCAGGAGCTTTGGGTTCTAATCTCTGTTTTGCCAGAGACTTTCTGTGTGACCATGGGGAATCACATTAACTCCATGCTGCAGTTTCCCTGTTTGTAAAATGAGGTTATTAATACTTCTCAGTCACACAGGGATGTTGTAAGGTCCACTGTTAAAAATTACCACGTTAAAACTGCATCTTCTTACTCAGCAGAACTGTTCCTTGTGTGTATGCAGTCATATCTGCTGACCAAAGGCCCCAATTCAGCAAGATACTTAAGCATGTGAGTAGACTTATTGATTTCAGTGAGACTAATCATAGGCTTAAGTTAGGCACAAACTCAAGTTTCTTGGTGAATTGACACAGTAACAAAAAAAACCACCACACAGTCCTGTGAGCTCTGCAGAACCAGTATAGTAACAACAACAAAGACACAAAGAAGAGTAACCTGGATTCTAATCAAGTTAATGTGTTATTAACTGAATTGTTTACTAAAGTTCCGATCAGTTACACCCGAGGAAACCCACTGAAAGTGATGAGGTTACACACTATTACTAAGGGCATCAATTTGAAAATAACAAGGCTGCATAACTGAGGACATAACTTGACCTTTAGAACTTTATTACTGGTGGTAAAGCAGAAAAATGGAAAAACTTCCCCTTAACTCTCGGAGCACAGGCTGAGTTTACAGGGCTGACTATTATAAAAATCATATTACTTGTAATTACTTGTACTTGACAAGGAAATTATGAGAGATACTGAACTAGATCTGTTTAAAAACCTGAACATTTTCTGATGAAAATTTTTTTTGGCAGGAGAGGGTTGTTTGGTATTCAGCTTATCCTCTTCTTCAACCTTTTGCTGGTTCCAAATCATGTTTTGTGGGAAGGGATCATATCTCTTCATTCCATTTTACCCAGGATTTATAACATTAGAGGGAGTCGTTACCCAATCAGAAAATAAAAGATGATTCATTATTATAGCGATGGCTATTGTAACAGAATTACAGTAGCTGTTCATAAATTATATTTACGTTTTGTCTCCCAGTGGAATAAATAATAGATTAGAAGAGCCAAATTATTACAATATTTCCATATAACTTTCAAGCAATTCTTTTTCAAGTTTTCTGCCTCTGTCATAACTTGTTGCCCCATTTGAAAGCCATTTTCTTGAGGACTAATGTGCTAGAAGCAATTCAGGAGAAAGAATTGTAATCAAGTTGTAATCAGAAACGCAACATGTAAGAATTAGCTAGATGACTCCTGTTCTGCTTCAGACATAATTCAATACATGTAATGGAAACTCTAGCTACTGGATGCAAGTTTTGAGAAATTTCCAAGAACATGTTCCAAGTGATTCAAGAGTTTCAGATTCATTTGTACAGAATTTGTAAAACCTTGTGCTTTACTTCTAACCAAAGCAATATGTGACACATAGTGGACGTTAGTTTTTTTAAAGTCTAGCAAAGTTATTCCTGCTCATTTCCAATCTCAGTCTCTGTGGCCTAAACACCTTTGAGGACCTGGGCCTACGTCTTTCCTCTCCTTTCTCACAACCTATTTCTTCCATTTCATTCCTCACGATAAAGAAGGTGAACTTGTATATCTTCTCTTTCTCCTCACCCACCCTTCCATGTAGCTGTGGCAGTGTTGACAGCAAATCTCTCTTTGTTCTGTGTTTGTAAAGTGCCTACCACAATGGGGTCTACAATAATAATATTGTGCAACTTGAGCGTTCAAAATTCATGAGTTAGACCGCAAAAAACACAAGAATTTTGTTTTAAAAAGTCTTGGGTCCTTTTTATTTGTCTTCTGGTTTCTGAGCTTTGGGGTGCACTTGCTTCATGTATTCAAGCTTTTCTCCACAACCATGACAACTAGAATTTTTTTTATTTAAATGAAAGCTGGGGTTCTCATGTAATCACTTGATTCCAGCAGTTGGGGTTTTAAGAAAAGTACCAAATATTACAAGACTCCATATAAAATTACAAAAATTGGCAACACTCCTTCCCTTGCCTTCTCTTCCCTACTGCCCCCGCCCCTGTCCAAGTGTTAGTCTGAAAAGCCAGAAGGCCTAGCTGCTGGGTGTTTTACCAGAGTTGACTAGTAGAGAGCTCTCCTGCCGACAAAAAACTCCTCTCCTCCTCCCTCCCACCCCCCAGCAGCAGCAGGTTTGTCGGCAGGAGAGCTCTTTCTGTTCACACCGGCACTTTTCGTCGGTAAAACTTTTGTCATTCGGAAGTGTGGTTTTTTTAACACCCATGAACGACAAAAGTTTTGCCGATGAAATGCCAACATAGACGAAGCCTAATCTTCACTCTTTAATTCTGCCTAAGAATAGTCAGAGTGCCAACTAATGCACTCAGGCAACTGTCTCATGTTATTTTTAGGGTTGTCTTCTAAAACGTGGGAGCCAATTAGCTACAAGTTCCATACATCCCCAAAACTGGCTCTGATGACAAACCTTTGTAACATTCTGTATGTTCTGATGAACCTGTCCTTAGTTGCACCCAAGTTGAATCATATTTGCCAAAAAAAAAACCCAGCACAATCATTGGTTTCTGGTCATGTCCCCCAGGGTAGCTGGGATTTTGGATTGGTAAAAGCTGGGAAGCTTTAGAGGCAGCTGCTGCCAATCTCTGTTGCCTTCAATACTCTGATGGCCTGCAAACTGGGAGTGCTTCCCTGCAGAGAAATGGATGAGAGGGACAGCTAAGTTGGCAGCCTCACAAACCAGCCTTTTGCAATGGGAGCACCCTCAGACCCTTTCTCCAGTCCAACAAAGGATGTATCTTTCCAGCCCAATTAGGGTATGTCTTCACTGCCCTGGCAGTGCTTTAACGTGGCTGTGTGATCGCGGCACCGGCGCTGAGAGAGAGATAAAAAAACCCACCCTCACGAGGGGAGTAGCTCCCAGCGCTGGTGCACTGTCTATGTTGCCACTTTAAACTTGCATGGCTCAGGGGGGTGTTTTTTAACACCCCTGAGCGGGAAAGTTTCAGCACTGTAAAGTGGCAGTGTAGACAAGGCCTTAGTGTTACTCCTAGTTCGACTTCTGTCCACACACAAAAATCTCTAGCTCAAGTAAAAGTGGTGCTTTACACTCAAGCTAGTTGGTCCTTCACAGGGATTTGGGTTGAAGTTCGAGTGATGCAGACTGGCAGAAATTGAAGAGGTCACTTGAGAAAATGAGAACTCCCTGCCCCTTCCCTCCCACCCACCCACACCAGAAGAAAGGAGTACCCTGAGGGTGACTCTAATGGAATGCACAAGTTGCACATCCCTTCTGACTTCTGCTAGTTTAACCTAAAGACTACTGTTTCCTTGCTGTGTGATATAAGCACTTCACATGGGCCTCTTTCACTGCTGTATTGTATGTTGCTATCCAATATCTTTGATCAGTCTCTCTCACTATTATCAGGTTTCTCATTCCTAAAGAAAGTGCATATAATGTTTTCTTCCAGATGCATTATTTTGCATTATTCCAAGCTGCTTGTTTTCTAGTTGTGTTTTAACATGCCTAAGACCATTTTCTCCTCTCATTTTCTTTGTCGGACCAGTCTGTGATGGTCCTTCTCTCTTATGATCTATTATCCTATAGGCCCAATTTCAGAAACCCTCAGCTGAGACAACACAAAATCAGGCTTTCAGAATGAGATTCTTTATCTATGTTTAGAAAGGTGGGTTTGATACAGATCTAACTGCAACCCTATCTTTTGTCTATTGTCATTTATCAAGTTTTCAGGCCAGGTAAATATTACGCTTACAATGCTTATTCTAACCACCTTACTGGGTATTGCTCAAGTATGTAAGCTCAACAGAACTACCACCAAATGTCACCATAGTCTAAACCTCACTGAACTTTCATGAAATAATCGGGCAATGGATAACCAAGCCAAATCTTGTATAAATGTCAGTCTTCCAAATCTGCCCAGCCTACCTAAGAGGGAAGATGGCAAAAGATGACCTAAACTTTTCATACCACAAGTTCGTCCCAAGACACACAAATCCCACTCTTTCCCAAGTCCCAGGTGCAGAGGGCTCATTGGCAATTAATCACGTTTAAGCAGGTTTTCCCTATTCCTAGATTCTACAAAGAGATACTCTCCAATCCTGGGAGTGAAGAAACAGATAACTTATATAGTTAGTATACCCTCCCCCCCACACACCTCCTTAAGAAAAAAAATCCTATTTCACTATATTTTGTTTTCCCTCATTACCATTCTACCATTACTTTTTCCATATACTGCAGTCAAATTCATCTTCCTCTCCATTCGCTGCAGATCTGCTCTTACTCTACATCCCTTTTCACTCTTCAAACTCAACCTCTAGACACTCACTCTGGTGCACAAGGTCACAAGACTAACCTACTTTATACCAACAAAACATTGCTTGTGTAAAAATCAATATTCCACTATAGAAAGCAAAAAAATCCAACAACAGTGAAGTAAAGTAGACTGCTGTCTATATTTCCTTCCATTGGCAGGATTATTTCAAGATCAAGAAGCTTGGATGACTATACTTACTAAAAGAGCTCCGATACTCACGTAAATGCCTGTCACTATCTCAAAAATATAGCAAAATACCCAAACATAATTGAAATGCAGAAATACAATTCACTATTGCCCACTACCAGCAAACCAAGCAACTCAAATGAGCCTCTCCCTCCCAAAAAGATTTGTAACATGTGTTTGCTAACCCACCTTCGAAAAGTTACTTGTATTTTATTTTGCCTAAAGGAACCTTCCTATAAGTTTGGCCACTTACAAGGGTAATTAACATCTCTAGTCAATTTAACAGGTTCCTCTATTAAGATATTTAGGCCTCTGGACGTCCTTAGCTGCTTTAGTTGATACAGTTATATAGGAAGCACTTTGATTTATTCCCTCAACACAACTGAAGTGCCATAGCCCTGGTCTACACTACAAGTTTAGGTCAAATTTAGCAGCATTATATTGATTTAACCCTGCACCCATCCTCACGACGAAGCCATTTTTGTCGACTTAAAGGGCTCTTAAAATCAATTTCTGTATTCCTTCCCGACGAGGGGATTAGCGCTGAAATCGACCCTGTTGGGTCGAATTTGAGGTAGGGTGGATGCAATTCGACGGTATTGGCCTCCGGGAGCTATTCCAGAATGCTCCATTGTGACCACTCTGGACTGCACTCTCAACTCAGATGCACTGGCCAGATAGACAGGAAAAACCCAGCGAACTTTTGAATTTCATTTCCTGTTTGGCCAGCATAGCGAGCTGATCAGTACAGGTGACCATGGAGTCCCAGAATCGCAAAAGAGCTCCAGCATGGACCGAACGGGAGGTACTGGATCTGATCGCTGTATGGGGAGATGAATCCGTGCTATCCGAACTCCATTCCAAAAGACGAAATGCCGGAATATTTGAAAAAATCTCAAGGGCATGAAGGACACAGGTTATAACAGGGACCCGCAGCAGTGAAGCCTACCAAAGAACCAGAGAGACAAACGGCCGCTCCAGGTCAGAGCCCCAGACATGTCACTTCTATGATGAGCTGCATGCCATTCTAGGGGGTGCCCCTACAACTACCCCACCCGTGTGCTTCCCTCTTCCCCCACCCCTCCCAGCCTACCTTGGCAGTTATCCCATTTGTGTGATGAATTCATAAAGAATGCATGAATTTGAAATAACAATGACTTTATTGCTTCTGCAAGCGGAGATCAAAGGGGGGGAGGGGAGGGCGGTTGGCTTACAGGGAAATAGAGTGAACCAAGGGGGCAGGTTTTCATCAAGGAGAAACAAACAGAACTTTCACACCGTAGCCTGGCCAGTCATGAAACAGGTTTTCAAAGCTTCTCTGATGCACAGCGCGCCCTGCTGTGCTCTTTTAACCGCCCTGGTGTCTGGCTGTGTGTAATCAGCGGCCAGGCAATTTGCCTCAACCTCCCACCCTGCCATAAACATCTCCCCCTTACTCTCACAGATATTGTGGAGCACACAGCAAGCAGTAATTGCGATGGGAATATTGGTTTTGCTGAAGTCTAGCCAGGTCAGTAAACTGCGCTAGCGAGCTTTTAAACGTCCAAAGGCACATTCTTCCACCATTCTGCACTTGCTCAGCCTATAGTTGAACTGCTCCTTACTACTGTCCAGGCTTCATGAGCCAAGGGAGCAAGGGGTAGGCTGGGGTAGGTGCAACCGCACGGTGCTGCCGACTGGGAGAGCAGCCTGAGGCAGAAGCCTCCAGCTGGCATGATATTCCAGGCAGGATTGAATCTCCATTAGACGAAACTTAAATAAGAGAATGACCTGGAGTCATTCCCATTTTTGTCCGGGTGCCCCTGACCGACCTAACCGAGGTCGGCCAGGAGCACCCACGGGACGATGATGACGATGGCTAGCAGTCGTATTGTACCGTCTGCCATCCGCAAGGCAAGGCAAGGGGTTGCTGCTGTGTAGCACTGCAGTACCGCGTCTGCCAGCAGTACCCACGAGACATACGGTGACAGTGAGCTGAGCGGGCTCCATGCTCGCCGTGGTATGTTGTCTGCACTGGTAACCCAGGAAAAAAGGCGAGAAACGATTTTTTGCCATTGCTTTCACAGGGGGGGGGGGGCTGACGACATGTACCCAGAACCCCCCGCGACAATGTTTTTGCCCCATCGTGCACTGGGAGCTCAATCCAGAATTCCAATGGGCGGCGGAGACTGCGGGAACTGTGGGATAGCTACCACAGTGCAACGCTCCAGAAGTCTACGCTAGCCTTGGTACTGTGGACACAAACCTCCGACTTAATGCGCTTAGTGGGGACACACACAATCGACTGTATCAAATCGATTTCTAAAGAATCGACTTCTATTAAATCATCCTAATTTTGTAGTGTAGACATACCCTTAGAAACAGTTTTCATGTAATGTTTTGGGCTAACTTTTAGATATTCAAATAAGTTTTTTAAAAGAATATAGACTTAAGATTTTTTTAATTTACTCTCATTATGTAGTATATGATATCTATTTAGCTTGTCAAATAAGACTAAGAACCCTCCAGGTTACACACTGTACACAAAGAAAACATGTCTGATATTAAGAGGTTCTAACTAGGGGAAAAGGAACAACAATATCCAATGACAGGGGTTTACGTTAAAAAAACTCAGATTGGAATAAGGTGCTCCCGTGAAGGTAATTAACCATTGGAACAGGTTACCAAGGGATGCCGATGCTAGAGTTAGTAATGTAGTGGGGGTGCAATAGTTCCAGTTACAACAAATCAGCAGCTAATGTGATCACTCTGCTAAGCTAGTCATTCTGTGTAACTCCAGGGCCAGGGCTGGCTTTAGGCCGATTCCACAGATTTCCCTGAATTGGGCCCCGCCCCTAAGAGGGCCCCACGCCCAAGCCCTGGTACGGCATACCGGCAAGAGCCAGTGCACCGTACCAGGGTGGCCTGGCTTCCCCAGGGGGCAATTTAAAGGGCCTGGGGCTCCCAGCAGGGGAGCCACTTCCCCACGGCTCCCGTGGCTATTTAAAGGGCCGGGGCGGTAGAAGCAGGGGAGTCCCTGGCCCTTTAAATAGCCCTCAGAGCCCTGGGGTAGCGGGGGGGGGGGGGAGGGCTCCAGCTGCCTCTGCTGTCTCGTCCTTTAAATAGCCCCGAGAGCCCTGCCGCTTCCCCAGGGCTCCGGCAGCTATTTACAGGGTCGGGGCGGTGGAATAAATATCCCCGAGCCCCGGGCTGCTGCTGCTACCCCGGTGGGGGAGGGGGGAGGAGGGGGCACTTACTGTACAGGGTGGGCTGTACCCCCTGCCCCCGTACTCCCTGCCTGCAGCCAGCCCCTGCTGCACCCCTGCCTGCAGCCAGCCCTGCACCCCCTGTCCTGCCTGCAGCCAGCCCCGCACCCCCCGCCCTGTCTCCAGCCAGCCCCGCACCCTCTGCCCTGCCCGCAGCCAGCCCCTGCCGCACCCCCTGCCCGCACCATCCCTGCACCCCCTGTCCTGCCCACACCAGCCCCGCACCCCCTGCCCTGTCTCCAGCCAACCCCTGCCACACACTCCTGTGGTCTTGCCCGAAGCCAGACAGCCCCCCACACACCCCTGCCCGCACCAGCCTTGCACCCCCTGCCCTGCCCACACCAGCCCTGCACCCCCTGCCCTGTCTCCAGCCAACCCCCCTGCCTGCCGCACCCCCCTGCCTGAAGCCAGCCAGTCCTGCACTCCTCTGTCTCCAGCCCTGCCAAACCATGCCGTACCCCCCTGCGGCCCTGCCTGAAGCCAGCCAGCCCGCTGCCCACCCCACACTCCCCTGTCTCCAGCCAGCCCTGCACCCCTTGCCCTGCCTGCAGCCAGACCCTACCTCCAGTCAGCCCCTGCCCTGCCTCCAGGCAGCCCCATGTCCACTGGTGCCCTGCAGTTCCCAGGGCAGTAACTCTGCACACCTGCTTCAATGAGGGGGGCAGGGAGCAGCTGGGACCCACACATGTGCGCACCCTAGGGTGACCAGACAGCAAATGTGAAAAATCGGGACATGGGGTGCAGGCTAATAGGAGCCTATATAAGCAAAAGACCCAAAAATTGTGACTGTCCTTATAAAATCGGGATGTCTGGTCATCCTAGCACACCCCCAGGAGTGGTGAGAACCCACACATGTGAAACGGAGCTCATTTCTAGTTCAGGCCCATCTTTTTAAAAAAGAACTTTAGATAGGGTTAACATACATCCATATTTTCCCAGAGATGTCAGATTTTTGGTTCTTAAATCGCCGTCTGGGAAAATATGGACGTATGGTAACCCTATTGGTACAAAAAACACATACTGAGGCACATCCCTTAAATCAGAACTTTTTATACGGAACCGGTTGCTAAGAAATGAAAGGCTTTTTTTTATGTTTTTTTTTTTTTTTTTTTTTAGTTATCCCTGCTGGGGCCCCACCAAAAATGTTTGAATTGGGTCCCCGCACTTCCTAAAGCCGGCCCTGTCTAGAGCTGTTCTGAAGTGTGCGTTCACTCTCACTGGAGCTAGGTTAGCACCAGTGCAGTATTTTGTGTACTAACTCCAGCTAACTGTTTAAGCAAAGAGAAGCCCAAGGGGGCCAGGAGAGGTCACACCATGAAGGGCAAGGAGGAGAAGAAGAGGGGACTACAGGGCAAAGAGGATGGAAAGACAGACTGAGCCATCCTAGGGGCGGGAATGACATCAGGGGAAGACACACCACAGGGCAGGGAAAAGAGGACAGAGTGGAGCTCCGCTGCTTCCCAGACAGTCCCACGGGAGCCAGCCTGCAATGCGTTTTGGAGCAGCCGGGGTCGCACGGGCGGGCATCAGCCAGGCGAGCCCCGGGTTCTAGCCTAGCAGTCCCCCGGGGAACTGACGGGGGGCGAAAGCAGCAGAGCCGCGGGCCGCCGCTAGAGGCCGCTGGACCCGGCGTGGCCCGGCTCCGCGGCTGGCATTGCGCCTGCGCGGGAGGCGGCGGGCGGGGCCGCGGTTCCCGGCACGCCCTGAAAGGAGGCGGCGTGTGGGCCGCGGGCCCGTAGTCAGCAGAGTGCCCGGTCCGGCAGCGATGGACGCTATGCGGCTCTGCGCGCTCTGGCTGCCCGGCCTGACCCTCATCCGCCCGGGGTCGGGAACGGGCCCCGGAGACCCGACTGTGCCGGGTGAGGACGGGCGGGGCAGCAAGGGAGCTGAGCGGGGCTCGGGGGAGGGGGGCGCCCCGCCTTTAGGGGCGTGGGGGGCACCACGGCGCGCCCCGCAGTTAGGCTCTGGGGGCTGCGAGCGTCTGGGGCTGTGGGGGCGTTTGGACCGGGGGGCGCCGCGCGGTTGGGCTCTGGGGGGGGCACAGAGGTTGCTCCCCCCCCACATGCCTTGGTGCGCGTAGGGCCGGCAGTTTCCCCGCTCTCAGTAGCAGGCCGTTCTCCAGTCCGCCTGGTGCGCTGCACAGGCAGGGGAGACTCGAGTGCACTCGTGTACATTTCTAGTGTATGTGTAGACCTGCCCTAAAACTCCCTAGGGGCAGAGTTTTTCCCCAAGACGGGCCTGCTGTGACTCACCCAGAGTGAGGCACTTGACAAAAGCATAACAGAGAAACAGGAACTGGGTTGTCCTAGGGCTTTCTTTAACTCTTGCTGCAGTAACTGCCAGGCCAGGGTTTCAGATTATCTTCACACCTTGTCTACACTAGAAAATTAAATTGACCTAAATTAACTCACAGCTGGAGCTCCTCCAGGGCTGACAGTCTGAGCTCTGCTCTAGAAATTTATATGGATGCAATCTGCCCTGGCTTGGACTGTCAGCCCCTTGGAGGAGGAGTGGGGGGACATCTCCAGCTGTGAGCTCAGTGCAGGACTGACAGGGCTAGAGGTGGGAGGACTCCATCTGTCAGTACCTGCCACAGTTAAATTGGTGGAAGCACTCCTGGTTAGGATGCGTACTAATCAGTGCAGATGCATCTTAAGAAGTGGGTTTTTAGCCATGAGAGCTTATGCCCAAATAAATCTGTTAGTCTTTAAGGTGCCACCGGACTTCTCATTGTTTTTGTGGATACAGACTAACAGGGCTACCTGTCTGCTACTTGGCACCACTGACAGAGGGGGTGTAGTGTGAACATAAACCGCTGCAGCAATTACTGTGCTGGCTGTAGGTTGACCTAACTCATCTCAGCTTTTAGAGAGAGAGAGAGATCTCTATCATCTCATAGAACTGGAAGGGTTTAACTGTGTTGGTATAGTTAAAGTGGTAGAACCCACTAGTGTGGATGCAGTTATAGTGGTATAAGGATGCTAAATATCATGGTAGCTTAATCCTGTATGAGATTCATAGATTCCAAGGCCAGAAGGGTTCATTGTGCTCATCAAGTCTCAACTCTGGTATAACAGGCTGTAGAACTCCTCTAAAACGATTCCTAGGGCATATCTTTTAGGAAAAACAGCCTGTTTTGATTTTAAAATTGTCAATGATGGAGAATCCACCATGACCCATGGTAAATTGTTCCAGTGGTTAATTACTCACACTGTTAAAAAATTATTTCCCGGCTGAATTTGTCTAGTTTCAATTTCCTTTGTTATTCCTTTCTGCTAGGTTGAAGAGGACAGTATTAAATATTTGTTCCCCATGTAGATACTTATAGATTGTAATCAAGTCACTTCTCTTAGTTAAAATAAATAGAGTGAGTTCTTTGAGTCTCTGACTACATGGCATTTTTTCTAATCCCTCAATCATTGTCATGGTTCTTCTCTGAACCCTCTCCAATTTATCAACATTCTTCCTGAACTGTGGGCACCATAATTCGACACAATATTCCAGCAGCGATCACATTGTACCAACTATCCTCTCTACTCCTACTCAAGAGTCCCCCATTTATGCATCCCTGGGTCACGTTAACTCACTTGGCCACAGCAGCACAATGGGAGCTCATGTTCAGCTGATTATCCACCACAACCTTTGAATCTTTTTCAGTCACTTCTTCCCAGGATAGAGTCCCCCTTTCTGTAAGTGTGGACTACATTCTTTGTACCTGTATAAATCTACATTTAGCCATATTAAAATGCATATTGTTTGCTTGCACCCAATTTATCAAGCGATCCAGATCATTCTGAATCAAGGACTTGATGTCTTTATTATTTACCACTACTTATCAGGCACCTTTATACTGATGCAACTGTTTCCATGCAAGGTTGTACTGATATAACTATTAGAGTTAAAAAAAATCACAACCCTACCTGAAATAGCCAACCCAATACAAAAACTGTGTAGAAAAGGCAAGTTTTGATTTTTAATATGTGTTAAAAATATACCTCTTTTTCCTAGTAAAGATAAAGCCTTAGAATCTTGAAATTTTTTGGATACATTGTCAACTTGAAATCCAGTTGTGTTAAAAAGACTTGAAAGTAGCTTCCAAGTACTAGACTGGCTTCTGAATCTGCCTACCAATATTTGGTTTTGATTGCATTTTCCTATATTTAAAAATGTTTTGTTCTCTCTCCCATGTTGGTGTTTGAAAGACCAACACAAACCGGGAAGGGAAAGCTGTACCTGACTGCAAAGCAAATAGTGAAAACTGCTGTAAGCTGTGCTGTAAAGTGCACAGAGTAAAACAAAATGAAAATTAGAAAATATATTTCTCCAATTTTTCACTTCTAGTAATCTTAGGTGTTGTAACAACAATCAATAAAATATTTTAAAATGTCGTCATTTTTTTCCTGTGGTAATTTTGATCGTACAGAATAGGGCATCTGGTGTAGTGGAGTGTTTATAAATTGTGAACTGCTACATAGTAAGAGGAGTATACTCTGATTGTGGAATTTTTAATATTTGGCATTTAGAGCTTTTATAATTCTAAAGAAATCATTGGTTCTGTTATTCAGGCCCCAATCCTTTAAAGAGCATGCAAGGTTTTAGGTTATCTGCCAAATCTTCTCGAGGGCCTGTGAAATTTCACTGAGTTGAACTGGTCCTGCACCCTATTTACTTTCTTGATGTAGTTTTTGTGGGTTTTTGCTTCCTTTGTACTTTGAATGACTTCCATTATAGAAGGTCATCCATTTAAAAGAAAATTTAAAAATCCCTGCTATTCCCATACCTTTTTGACAATACCAGTGCACTGAATGAACCAATTTCCTGAACTTAATTTAGAAACTTGTTTTCTAGCTCTGATCATTGTGAGTGTTTTTTTGCCCATGTGGCATAACATTACTGAAAACTTAAATTTACAGAGTTAAGGAATATTTGCTATAGGCTTTATGAATTTTTCTAAATTTTTATTTGTTTTTTGCTTGAGGTTGGTGTACTGGCCATCCGAAGAAGTGGGCTGTAGCCCATGAAAGTTTATGCTCTGATAAATTTGTTAGTCTCTAAGGTGCCACAAGTACTCCTGTTCTTTTTGCGGATACAGACTAACACGGCTGCTACTCTGAAACCTATTAGAATTTGAGTTTCTTCATTGAATTGGCTACTTGATACAATGTGAACTAATCGGGGGGCAAGGGAGAGAGGGGTTAAATTTATTTACTTAATTTATTAATCTGAATATGCTAGTAAATAAAGCACGAATTTGTTATATGCTAAGAATTAATGTCAAAGCAGCAGGACAATGAATTATGAAATGTAGTAGTTTAAATATCTTCTAGATGTTTTGGAAAAAGAAACATTAAGTAAGCTTTGACAATTTTTGTAGACTTAAAAAATTTCTTATCTATTTATGACTAATGGATGGCTGTGTAAAAGTAGAACTACATACCTGACTAAAAGTCATTACCATCTGATGACTTGCTATATGTTGCCATGCCTGTTTCTAGTGGATAGGTATCCGCACACAAAAAATTGCAATTGGAATGCCTTTTGGCAGAGTAGCTAGAAAATCAAGGATTGGTTGGGTGAGTAGACTGAACTATAAACATGGTCCATTGAGGTCAGGACTGAGGCACCTCATTGGGCCGGTGAGAAGAAGCTATTCTATCTGTGCTGTGGATGAAGGACCAGACTCCAGGGCTGTCAGGATGGCTTTTCACAAACATTAACCTCTAAACTTTTTCTGTAATGATTAAAACAAGTTGCATCCTGTTACCTGCTGCTGAAAAATAGCTACTAGTTATGACTGTAATCCTCCTCCGGCAATATGAACAACAATGGGTTTTCTGTGCTTGAAGATACTTTTTTCATTGTAAAACCTAACTAAAATCTAGATTAACACTTCCTATATCATGTGGCTTTTAAAACATCCCTTAACAGTTCTTGTTGAGTTTTTTGCTAAGTAATTTGGTCTCCTGTCTTCAGAAAGTTTTTTCCTCTTAGAATGAGAACATGCCTGTCATGAGGCTTTATTTTTGAAACCTTTTAAAAAAGTTCTTGAGTCTTTTTATGGAAAGGAAGAAAATTTGGTACTAAATCCGGATTAGGCATTGCTTGGCTTCTGCTTCCAAAGCTGCAGAGCTCAGAGTTTCCTTCAAATTGAACTGCAAGAGATTTAGAATTTCAGCAAAGATGTAGGCAGGCTCAAAACTCATGGGTCACGGGTTAAGTCTTTCGTAATCATCTTAGAACAGTCCTCTTTCGCTGATCTTCCTTTTGCAAATTAGAGCCAGGCATGGGCATAACTTTTTTCCTAAACAGTGTGGAGGTGAAATTGAGTGTTCAGTGTCATTTTACTTGTTAAAATACTAGTGGAAATGAAAGCTTTGATTTAAAATAAAGATGCGAACTCACCATTCCTTCTTTGCATGTATTTGGTAGATGAGATTACATTTTTGTGTATACATGCTGTGATTAAAAAGTTATATTATTTGACACTATTGATTAAAAAAAAGTTTATAACTTTGATTTTCTTTTTTTCTAGGATGCTCTAATTTCTCCTTCAAGTCCTGTGAAGACTGTCTAAAAAATGTTTCAGTAAGTTTTGTCATCTTTTTACTATTTTGGGGTCAGAGAATCTGGTGATGCTTACGTTTAATGAGATGATGCTGAAATGTCTTACTACAGCTAACTCCTTAGCTGTGCTTCACAGGCTCAGAGGGGAGTGGGGAAGGAGATAGCAAAACAGTATAAGTCATTAGAAAGAGTCATGCTGTCTGGAGTGGTTCATGGCTGTGTGCCTACCTTGGAGCAGACTGTCAAAAGCAGTGCAGACACCCCAAACTGGTGATATGTTTTATAATTAGCTTTTACCAACACAGGAACAATTGCAAACTCCTGGATCACTATATCGGTCTTGTTGTAGAGTCAGACAGTCCCCTTAGGCTCTCCAGTCTGTCTTGCCACCCAGGCAAGCTGGACTTAGTGATAAATGGTCACTTAATATATCACAAAATATTCAGGTTGCTTCCAGTCCCAAGAGACCAGTTACTTATTCCAGATCACTTGGTACCCTAGATCTTACATCAAAGTCACTGCCTGTAGCCAGTCCTGTAATAAACTATCTAAAGATTTATTAACTAGGAAAAAGTTATTTACAGGTTAAAGCAAACAAACATACAGTAACTCCTCACTTAACGTTGTAGTTATGTTCCTGAAAAATGCAACTTTAAGTGAAACGATGTTAAACGAATCCAGTTTTCCCATACGATTTAATGTAAATGCGGGGGGGGGTTAGATTCCAAGGAAATCTTTTGGGGGCAGACAAAAGGCATTATATACTGTACAGTACTGAACTGTACTGTGGTGAGGAGGTGCCCCTGGCTTACCCCTGGGGCTCAGGGATGAGGGTGCGGGGTCTGGGAGAGAGTTAGGGTGCGGGAGGGCGCTCAGGGTGGGGTGCTTCTCTCCAGCTGGCTTTGAAGGGGAAAGCGCCGCTTCTCTCTGGCCACTGACTGCGCAGCTTCCCCTGCTCCTCCTGAGTCCTCCAGCGCATGCTCACATGGCCTCATTCCGAAAGGGGCTTTAGGACTGCAGGCCGTGGCCCCCTTAGCCCAGGGCCCTGCAGCCCCTAAAGCCCCTGTGTTCTGGGTGGCCCTGCCTGTTTGGACAGGGGGAGGGGTAGCTTCCCCGCTTGATCCCTTCCTCCCTTCCAGAAATTCCTAAGCGGAGGCGGGGAAAGCACTGGAAGGGAGGGGGAGGAGGCAGAGAAGAGGAACCTGTGCAATACTCCCTTGTAAAAACCAGTATGTTTCCCTAATAGAGCAGTGACGTAACTTCGAAACAACGTTAAGCGGGAGGACATTAAGTGAGGAGTTACTGTATACACAAATGAGTTGCAATCTAAATCCTAAAAGTGAGAGTTGTAGTGATCTGTCAATTCACAATGTGTTTCCGCAAATCCAGGGATAACCCTGGAGAATCTCTTGGTTCAGTTTAGAGTCTCTGGCCCTGTGAGAATGCAAACAGCAAAGACATGAAAATTCTCTTGTGACCCTCTTTTATCTTCTACATTTGGTCTTCCAGTATAGGAAATGAGCTCCTTTGCAAGTTGCATTTCCAAGATTCAATAAGGCCATTCACCTATTCTTTGTGTTGCAATGTTCCTTAATGGCCTGTTTAATCTGGATAAGTTTCCTGAATGGGTGGGGGAATGATTCCCATGCCTGGGTTCACAAGCCCAGAGCAAACGTTTTCGAAGTTATAAAGCAAAGTTAACATATTTCCTTATAGCAGGGAAAACAGACATTGCAAGTGAGATTACTGCAGTAACTTACAAGCATTTTATAGAGCCTAAACACTAAATACATTATTATAAGACTAATACTTATTTTGAACAATACTAACATATAGGTGAGCTGGTTTGGTTGCCAGCTATGAGTTTGTCAGTTCTTAGCTAAAGCTTTGAGCTTTGTCCAGAGTTGGCACTTGATTTGCCAGCATCATGTAAAGCATTACTTGTTCATCCAGCTAATGAAAAAGTAGAAATTATTGTAAAACATTTTTTCACTAAGAAAAAATAGTCTTGTTCTCCCACATATGTTACTTTGTTGTAATGGGTCATTTCATTTAGTACTGATTAGCCTTGTGACAGCAGATTTTAAAACAATAAGGTGAAATATGCTGATTCTCTCTGTACTGGGATAGTTGCTCACTGTGTGTGCTGTTAGCCCTCCACTAGCTCAACATGAGACTAGCAAAGCAATAAAGAAGGGTGCTCATAATCTTTGAAGTAGAAGACAGGAGAAGGTAAATGTGAGTCATCTAGGATGAGCTTGTAACTATTGATGAATTCACTTATCACTGACTTGGCTATGTGTAGGAAGCTTTTTTAGCATTTTCTCTTTGAATAGATGCTACTTGTAAGTACTAAAATGTTGGCATCACACACACACACACACACACACACACACACCATACGCACTTTCCATTAACACAAGTGAGAACTACTCAGGTGCACTGAGAAGAAAATAAATCCACAGGGGTGTGCTGAAGATACCAAGAGAAATGTAGATATGTTATCTTCAAAATCTATCAAACTATTGACCGTGTATATACTTCCTTTGATGACAGAATGATGGATGATGCAGTGAGACTGCCTTAATATCATCAGGGCTGACCTTGGAGAGATGAGGTTAGACTTGACTGAGTCGATTCACATAAAAATAATATAAAAGGCAGGAAGAACTAAACCATTAGCATCTATGTATGTAATGTAAAGGCATTAGATCACTGGAAATGATTTTTTTTAATTGTTGAAGTAGAAAAATACCCACCTGCTCATTTTGGTAGTAAAATAGATGACAGCAGAAAATGAAAATAAGCATTTGGGGAATAGACGATAAAAATTTCTACTAAATCTTAGGGCTGGGCTTCACTACACAGTAATTATCAGTGTCTACATTACAGCCTTCCTCCCACCGATGTAAGTGCCCTACTACACTGACATAATAACTCCACCTTCACAAGAGGTATAAGGCTTATGTTGGTGCTGTTAGGGTGATGCAGTGTCTGTGTGGTCATCTGGTACATTGGCTGTCTTGTCAGTTTCACAACAGGAGCTGTGAAATTGACAACGCCTGGCAGCTGCCCTCTGCTTCCCTGGAGAGCTGGGTGGCTGGACCCTGCTCCTGGCTTGGAGCTGGGGTGAGAAGCCTGGTGGCAGGGACCCCCACACCCAGCCAGTAGCCTGATAGGGAGCAGGTTAGGGGCGCGCCAAGAAGCCAAGGCAGCTGGACCCCACTCTCCTGGGGCGATAAGCCGTGCCCCCCCCCCCCCCCCCCAGTAACAAGCGAGAGGGACAGTGATGGTTTTTCTCCCCCCACCCACCCACCCCAGCAGGCATGCAGGCCCAGCTCCCCTCCTGCAGTGATTTATATCTCTGAGGCTGCTTCGAGCTCGAACCCAGAGTGGCTTCTGCTGGCAGGGAATGAGGAGCGTGGTGAGGGAGGAGCCCAGCCCGCCCGGAGCCTGTGTGGCAGCCAGGCTGTTGCCAGGGAGCTGAGAGACCAGGCTCTCAGCTCCCCACACTGCCCCTCTTAGGTCGGGGGAAGTGCTCCTGGTGAGTATGCTCACCACCGATCCAAGGAGTGTAGTGTGGATGTGCATCCAGTAATTACTGCGGTGGGTGAGAGTCGACCTAATATAGCTTGACTTAGTGCTTGGTTTAGTTTTTTACCATCCCTACTATATAGGTCAGAATGTTCAAACTTCTGGCACCTAAATAAGTGGTCTCATCTTCGGAGGTTCTGGAACAGTTGCAGCTTCCATTGTGAGTACTCTGCATTTTAGAAATCAGGCCACTTTTATTTAGGTGCCTAATGTAGACTTCAGGTGCCTTATTTTAGGTACCACATCTGAAAAATTATGGCCTGAGCCCTTAAATCTTGTAACTGAACATTCTGTATTGACTTCTGAAAAGAGAGCTTAATGGCATTCTTTTTGTTGTCGTTATAACATTACCAGTTATGTTATCTGCTGAACACTGTACCTCTTGACGGACCATCTGTAGGATGTCTGGCATTGGATGCAGTCAAAAAGAGGCTTCTGTTCTTCCTGTTTGTACGCATGCATGGTGCCTTGATGGTGACTGGAACAAGAAGCTCCAAAACAAGAGACGTAATACAAACAAGACTACTTAACATTGCATATTAAAATCTTTCGCCTGGGTGTGTATATATTGCCTCTTTCTCTGTTTTTAAAAAAGCCTAATTTTTTTTCTAGACATTTGAGAAAATTGGATTTTTTTTAATTGGCTCTTTACCATTCCCCTCATACCTTGTTTTGGCCAGAATTAGTCCTTAAAGTTTATTACTAAAATCAATTTCAGACATACTATCAAAAATAGAAAAAACTAAAAATAAAGCAAATTGACACTAATAAATTACACACAGCTTTTTAAAACGGCAGTGACTTATGAGTGACAGAGATTCGTCCCATGCATGCTGTAACGCTAATTATAGAAGATCGCGGAAGCAGCATTTTGTTGCATTCATGAGACTAAGAATTGTTCTACTTTGATAGTACTCCAGGGGGGATTCTGTATCAAAAAATTAAAAATTCTGCAAAATTCTACATATTTTATTTGTCAAAATAATGCAATATAATCGTATCAGTTTCAGTTGTTTTGGTAATTTATTTAAACTACAATACAGAAAAAAGTTACAATAACTATTCAGCATTTCCTAAACACATGAAACTTAAGTTACAAATACTTGGTAATTAATACCCTACATTCCAGTTATTATCCTGGATTTTCATTTAAATTACATTACAGAATGCCAAACAGCGCCAAAAATACCCAAACTGGAATGTCATTTCAAATTGCTCAGACTTTCACACATGAGTTATACAGTTTTGCTAATCATTGTCCTGGACCTGGCTGTGTTTGTGTTGGGAAGTGTTTGCTTCCGATTGTTCTGACCTTTTATTGACTGCTTTGTAAATGTTTTATTTGCCCTCAAGTCTCTTTTTTTTTAATGGGTAAGTAAAATAATTCCTGAGCTGTAATCTAACCCCATTGTGCCACTTTGGCACAGGAAAAAAGTGCGAAAACACATAGATCTTCCTAGCTGATTCACCTACTGTCATTTATAAGGCTTTACATCACTCTGGCAATGTAGGGGCCTTAAAACTTTTATAGGTTTTATGCTCCTTGGGGAATTGATTGAGAACGGGAACAGTTAACTAACAATAGGAACATTAACAATATCACTACACATTTCTGCCTTGAGAAAGAGCCTTCTTCCTGCATAATTAAAAAGACCTACAGCGCTGCCGCCGTGCCCCCACCCCCCCAGTAACAAGCGAGAGGGACAGTGATGGTTTTTCTCCCCCCACCCACCCACCCCAGCAGGCATGCAGGCCCAGCTCCCCTCCTGCAGTGATTTATATCTCTGAGGCTGCTTCGAGCTCGCTGGAATAGACGTGCTGCCTGGGAAGAGGTGTCTTCTCTCTCTCTCTCTCTCTCTCTTCCCCCCACTCCCCCGATTTCTTTTGAATTTTTCTGTGTGGAGAGCACAGAAATATGTGGGAAATATAAATTCTGCACCCGGGGATTCTGTCAGGAGTCTAATAAGATATTATCCTGATAATGAGTACTGCCTCATGCCACAAGCTCACTTAGACATCATGTAAGATCCAGAGTCTGTACTAACAGATTCCAATGTAAACTTGGGTCCTATAATATCAAAATACAGTGCAAACTATGATGATAATCTCTGCCTAAATAGACAGCAAAATATTTTCAATTGTAGACTGTCATGAATTTGAGAATCTAAGTTAGACAAGTGTTTCATAATACTAGTAAAATTTGCTTGTCTTGTAGCTTTCTTTTAAAAAAAAAAAATAGCTGTAGTAAGGCAGTTCCTGTTTTGATATCAAGAATAAATCTGCTAAAGAGCGCAGGGTAAAATAAGAAAATTCTATCTCGTACCAAATCTTCTGCCCTTGAGGCTACATGCATTAACAGTTACATAGGCAGTCTCCAGAAAGTGCTAAAGTTGACCTTTCCACACTATTACTTGCAGCCAGCAGCAGTTTAGCAGTGGCTCTAATTATCAGTCAAGCAGATATTATGCTGGCTGTTCTTCATATATTCATACAGTTTATCTTGCATATTATAAGAAATAGTTCAGCCAACACCAACAAGCACCATCTAACATCTTTGTATAAAATTGATCCTATAAAGATATTCATTTTGGGGAAATTAAAGCATTCTGTTTGTTTAGATGTTCTTAGTAAAGTGAAAAGCAACAGAGGGTCCTGTGGCACCTTTAAGACTAACAGAAGTATTGGGAGCGTAAGCTTTCGTGGGTAAGAACCTCACTTCTTCAGATTTCAGAGTAGCAGCCGTGTTAGTCTGTATCCGCAAAAAGAAGAACAGGAGTACTTGTGGCACCTTAGAGACTAACAAATTTATTAGAGCATAAGCTTTCGTGGACTACAGCCCACTTCTTCAGATGCATATAGAATGGAACATATATTGCATATTCTATATGCATCCGAAGAAGTGGGCTGTAGTCCACGAAAGCTTATGCTCTAATAAATTTGTTAGTCTCTAAGGTGCCACAAGTACTCCTGTTCTTCTTTTTACTTCTTCAGATGCAAGTAATGGAAATTTCCAGAGGCAGGTATAAATCAGTATGGAGATAACGAGGTTAGCTCAATCAGGGAGGGTGAGGTGCTCTGCTAGCAGTTGAGGTGTGAACACCAAGGGAGGAGAAACTGCTTCTGTAGTTGGATTAGCCATTCACAGTCTTTGTTTAATCCTGATCTGATGGTGTCAAATTTGCAAATGAACTGGAGCTCAGCAGTTTCTCTTTGGAGTCTGGTCCTGAAGTTATTTGCTGTAAGATGGCTTCCTTTACATCTGCTATTCTGTGGCCAGGGAGGTTGAAGTGTTCTCCTACAGGACCCTGGAAGAATTCCACCATGATTTCAACAGCTTCCACCCCACCATCAACCTCAGCCTGGACCAATCTACATGGGAGGTCCACTTCCTAGACACCACAGTACAAATAAGCAATGGCCACATTAACACCACCCTATACCGAAAACCCACCGACCGCTACACCTACCTTCATGCCTCCAGCTTCCACCCCAGACATGGCACACGATCCATCATCTACAGCCAAGCGCTGAGGTACAACCGCATCTGCTCCAACCCCTCAGACAGAGACCAACACCTACAAGATCTTCACCAAGCATTCTCAAAACTACGATACCCACACAAGGAAATAAGGAAACAAATCAACAGAGCCAGACGTGTACCCAGAAGCCTACTGCTACAAGACAGGCCCAAAAAAGAAACCAACAGAACTCCACTGGCCATCACCTACAGTCCTCAGCTTAAACGTCTCCAACGCATCATCAGTTATCTACAACCTATCCTGGACAATGATCCCTCACTTTCACAAACCTTGGGAGGCAGGCCAGTCCTCACCCACAGACAACCCGCCAACCTTAAGCATATTCTCACCAGCAACCACACACCGCACCATAACAACTCTAACTCAGGAACCAACCCATGCAACAAACCTCGATGCCAACTCTGCCCACATATCTACACCAGCGACACCATCACAGGACCTAACCAGATCAGCCACAACATCATCTGCTCATTCACCTGCACGTCCACCAATGTTATATATGCCATCATACGTCAGCAATGCCCCTCTGCTATGTACATTGGCCAAACTGGACAGTCACTACATAAAAGGATAAATGGACACAAGTCAGATATCAGGAATGGCAATATACAAAAACTTGTAGGAGAACACTTCAACCTCCCTGGCCACACAATAGCAGATGTAAAGGTAGCCATCTTACAGCAAAAAAACTTCAGGACCAGACTCCAAAGAGAAACTGCTGAGCTCCAGTTCATTTGCAAATTTGACACCATCAGATCAGGATTAAACAAAGACTGTGAATGGCTATCCAACTACAGAAACAGTTTCTCCTCCCTTGGTGTTCACACCTCAACTGCTAGCAGAGCACCTCACCCTCCCTGATTAAACTAACCTCGTTATCTCCAGACTGATTTATACCTGCCTCTGGAAATTTCCATTACTTGCATCTGAAGAAGTGAGGTTCTTACCCACGAAAGCTTATGCTCCCAATACTTCTGTTAGTCTTAAAGGTGCCACAGGACCCTCTGTTGCTGTTTACAGATTCAGACTAACACGGCTACCCCTCTGATACTTAGTAAAGTGAAGTGCCTGTCTTTTCAGAAAGATTATTTGAACCAAAGCAACATGCACCACAAGCTACAAGTAATGAATTGCTCTTCCCCCACCTGCAAGAGAATGATTATCTCATTGATGTCAGAACTTTATTTTCTGCATGTGGCTTTCTAACATGACTCCTGTAAAGAGAAACAAAACATCATACTCTGCAAAATAGATCATGGTTCTAAGAGCTATTTTCTTGGTGGTACAAGTGGATCACTAATAGTTTCTAGATGAAATCTCTTCCTGCAGTGAGTAGGTCCTATTAAAACGTGATCTGGAAAGGGCTCCTAGTAAAACTCCATTCTACATTTCTTCATTGATTCATTTGTGGGGTGAAGGAATTCTGAATTAGTGTCAATATTCTATTCCCAGATAAAAATTAAAGTAGAATTAAGGCTGAGTACAAATCAGTACTTTAAGAGGAAAAAACTTTATAGCCATGTTGGAATTACAGCAATTCCACAAAATTCAGAATTGAGGTAAAATTTTAAAAAAATCTAAACACATTAAGGTATTGAAATGCACAGTTAAGGCACCCAAACAATCTTAACTGTGCCCCATAGCAACACTATTCAATAACCATACAATTATGATTAGAGCTTAATGGTATTTGTAATTAAAAAATAATAGCAGGAATATATAGGAGAGGTGCAACATCGCTTTAAGAAAGGAAAGGAGTACTATAGACACAATAATATTTGCAGTGAGACATTTGAAATTATGATAAAAGGAGGGCATAACTGCTATTCAGTATCTAATGATGTTGAGAAAGCATATGAGTTGGTTCTGCAGAAGCTGGTATTTGGAATATTGAAGGGAGAGGGACTTAAGGAAGGGGAGATAATGGAGCTGTCTTGAAGGTCAAGAGCTCAGGTGGTAACAATATATGGAATTTCGGAAAGTTTTAAGGTGATGGGATTGAGTCAGTGAGTCCACTTTTCTTCATCCTAGTTAAGGAGTTAATTAGTAGGAGAACCAAGCCCGTGGGGAGACAGAAAACTAACACATGCTGACGATCTGGCCCTTTTGTCTGACAGCAAAGAGTAATTGGTAAATAAGGTATCAGAATGGGCATCTGTGTTTGAAGGTGTTAACAAAAACTGAAGTTGTGCATGTAGGGAAGGTAGAAGAAGAGCTCTTGAATAAAGTTTCAGGAGAGAAGCTGAATCATAAGAGAATTTGTGTACTTGGGAAATAAATAAATAAATAAATTAATGGAGATATCCCATCTCCTAGAACTGGAAGGGACCTTGAAAGGTCATCAAGTCCAGCCCCCTGCCTTCATTAGCAGGACCAAGTACTGATTTTGCCCCAGATCCCCCAAGTGGCCCCCTCAAGGATTGAACTCACAACCCTGGGTTTAGCAGGCCAATGCTCAAACCACTGAGCTATCCCTCCCCCTTTAGTGCCTTTGGAAAGAGATCTAGAGAATTGAAAAGAAGAACCCATTGTGCAGGGTGGCAGTGAAAAAGGTGCCAGGAATACTGTGGGTAGAGCCCTGTGCAGATACAAAATTTCTGTCTGTGGATGTCTGCGGATATAAAGCGGATGTCCGCTGAGTAGCAGGGCTCCAGCGACAACAAGCAAGACAAGCAGGGCCATAGCCAGCGACTGGGCCAGGAATCTCAGCGACAAAAGCAGCAGTATGTCAGGCTGCCACTCGCACAAGCCAGCACCTAGCCTGGGCAGCTCTTCTGGCATGGCTGTACTGCCCCAACCCTGCCCACTGTGATGGGCACCAGGCTCACCGGTAGCTGTCCTTGGTCACACTAGTGGCTGTAAATGGCTCACACGCTCCCGGACAGGAAACGTGCACATCTGCGTGGAAGGGATGCTTTGACCAGGGACTGTTGCCAGATGGCTCTTACCATAGCCCGGCTATGGCTCTTTGGCCCCTGAGGCCCTGGCCCCCACCTAGGTTGGAAGCTGGAGCAGGTTGGGATAAGTATCATGTGGTCCCTCTACTTGTCCTGGGTGGGAGACCAAGGAGGCAGAGACACAGGACGGGCTGCTCTCAGGCGCCCCCCTCCAGCCAGCTGGAGTGGCCCAGCTCCCCGGCCGGGCTCTGGCTTGGCTATGGGGCAAGGCCTCATACTCTCTCCTCCCCCCCCCCCCCCCCCCCGCCACTCCCCACCACCACTTTTAGGAAGAATCCGTCTCCCCAGTCTAGTCTCTTGTGGGTCTCATTTACTTTGATCTCATTTTCTGTTGTTGGGTTTAGTGTGTGAGTAGTGGTGTTAGCCTGTGATTTGCAGCAGGTTAGACTAGATGCTCTAGTGATCTGTTCTGGCCTTGAATTCTACGACTCTGACTCAAATTGACAAATTACTTAAATATTAGATCATTCAGTACTTGAAGAGTAAGTGCTACAATTATGGGGAGGATATACTTTTTTAATATTTAACACCATTATTTGAAAGTTTTTTTCTAAGTATGAATTCAGTTTAGCCCCAACTATAGAACTGCAACCAGGGCTTCCATAATTCATATAGGGCTTCATTCTTCAAGGTCACAGGACACAGCATTTATACTCACTTAATCTGAAATTCTGTCTATGGACTGTAGTATTGGTCAGTAGTTGTAATTGCTGTCTGATGGTCAGTAGTTGTAATATGTCTTCGTTTCTCTCCTGTGCAGTGCCTTTGGTGTAATACAAACAACACGTGTATGGACTATCCTGTGAGAAGTATTCTTCCATCATCTTCACTGTGTCCACTCTACAGTGCTCGATGGGGTGTTTGCTGGAGTAGGTACTAATAGTAATTTTAATAAACAGATGTAATTACTTGTAATTCAGACTATAGTAAGCTAATATTGATTTTATTCCAGAATTAAGTTGACTGCCATGTAGTATTTATGATTTAGAATATGTTCCACCCAAGGAGCATCATCTTAGGTGGGATTCACAAATGTACACGGCCGGAGATCCTCAGGAGCAGCCTTTTCAGGTACAGAGTAGGGGCAGTCTGCCTTAGTAAGCACATCAGCACCTTGACACTCAGAGGGGTTGTTCTTCCAACTCTACAGGAGGTAGGATGATGTGTGTGCCCTTCTTCACCTTGGGTGAAGGGAGTCAGTATGGTAGAAGCATGTTGCTGCTCTCATGGCTGCCTCCTCAGCATGCACAGACAACTATGATGGCAGCAGAGAACTGGTACTATACCAGTACCTCCATTGGAATAAATGCAGATGGGAAGTTCAAGAGCATATGAGAGTGGCTCAGGCTGAGGATGGAGGTGTGTGGGCGGTGGATGCTGAAGAGATGCAGTTGAGGTTAAAAACAAATGGGGAGGGGCTGATGAGTGGAATGGCATCACTGCTTATTTCCTTACTTTTTACAGTTTGTTTTGACAAATTATGCAGTCTAGCAACTTTAATTCACAAATTAGTTTTGTGTCTGAATAATGTAAGGATTGTGACTCCTATGGCTTGTCATTGTGAGAAGCTGTATGTTCGGATGTTCTTGGTGCTATACAAATAGAAAGGAAGTGATGATCCCTGCCATGAATTCACAACCAAAATGGACCAACAAGAATCACTTGTGTGCTTTAGGAGACATCGGGGTGGCTTGAATTTTAGATCAGATTTTAATCATGATTTAAATCAGCAAGCAGGAAATCTTGATTTAAGACGGGGTGGGCAAACTACAGCTGTTAAGCTGGCCTGTGAGCCGCACAACGCAGCTCAGCCCCACTCCGTCCGGGGTGCTGGGTCTGGGTCTGGGACCACACCACATGGTTTGGCCCCGCTCCAGTGTTCCAGCCAGGGCGCAGGGTCGGGGGCTCAGGGCCGGCTCCAGGCACCAGCCTACCAAGCATGTGCTTGGGGCGGCACCTGGAGGGGGGCGCTCTGGCCGGTCGGGGAGAGTGGGGCCCTGGCCGGGCTCGCCGCCCTCCCCTGCCGCGCTCCCGGGTGGGGGGCAGCGGGAGGCTTTTTTGCCTGGGGCGGCAAAAAAGCCAGAGCCGGCCCTGCGGGGACCGCACCACACGGCTCCTGGAAGCCACAGCATGGCCCCGCTCCGGCTCCTATGTGCTCTAATGGGAGCTGCAGGGGTGGTGTCTGTGGATTGGGCAGTGTGCAGAGCTGCCTGGCTGCGCCTCTGCGTAGGAGCCAGAGAAAGGACATGCCACTGCTTCTGGGAGCCACTTGAGGGAAGCGCTGCTCGGAGCCTGCACCCCTGAGCCTCTCCCCATGCCCCAACCCCTGCCCCATCCCTGATACCCCTCCTGCTCTCCAAACCCCTCGATTCCAGCCCAGAGCATCCTCCTGCACCCCGAACTCCTCATCCCTAGCCCCATCGCAGATCCCACACCCCCTCCCACATCCCAACCCCAATTTTGTGAGCATTCATGGTCCTCCATACAATTTCTATTCCCCGATGTGACCCTCAGGCCAAAAAGTTTGCCCACCCCTGATTTAAGACCTATTTTAATTGTTTTGCATTTGTACTTTTTAAGTTATTTTCCTAAGGAATAGCTGATTCTCATTGATTGATAGCCATTAAAACATGTTGCTTTACAGGTAAATATAGCCTGCACACCAGAGTTGGTGCTTTTTTTTCCTCTGAGGATACACTATATACAGTAACTCCTCGCTTAACATTGTAGTTATGTTCCTGAAAAATCCAACTTTAAGCAAATCCAATTTCCCCTTACGAATTAATGCAAATTGGGGGATTAGGTTCCAAGGAAATTTTTTTCACCAGACAAGATATATATTTACATACATATATACACACACAGCAAAATAAGTATAAATTCAATTGATGTTCCTTTTACACTCATCTTCTAGAATCCTAGAATATCAGACCAGGCCACGGCCCCCTCCCCTAACTGGCCCTGATACAATTTCCAAAACCCGATGCAGCCCTCAGGCCAAAAAGTTTGCCCGCCCGTTATAGTCCATTCATCCAGCCCATACTTCAACTTGCTGGCAAGAATACTGTGGGAGACCATATCAAAGGCTTTGCTAAAGTCAAGGAATAACACGTCCACTGCTTTCCCCTCATCCACAGAGCCAGTTATCTCATCATAGAAGGCAATTAGGTTAGTCAGGCATGACTTGCCCTTGGTGAACCATGCTGACAGTTCCTGATCACTTTCCTTGCTTTATGAATGGCATAAAGTAGGGAGATCAGGAACTTTACTTCTCCTGGCCGTCATTCAAAAAGAGGATATTTAATGAAATTGAAGATGAGAAATTCAAAACCGACAAAAGGAAATAATTTACACACAGCTTGTAATTAGACTGTGGAACTCATTGCCACAGAAAGTCACTGAGGCTAAGAATTTAGCAAATTCAGAAAGGATTGAATGTTTATATGTATATCCAGAATTGTCATTAATTATAAAATTTTTTGACAGGCTATTGAATCTCATGCTTCAGGGCAAGCAAATCTCTAATTGTTAGAGACCAGAATAAGATCTAATGGGGGGCATATTACCCCACATCTACCACTGCAGGGGTCTTAAACCTTCCTCTGAAGCATCTGGTGCTGGCCACTGTTGGTGCTGGATTAGACAAGGTGTGACAATGTCTGATTCAATATGGCAATTCCTATGTTACTAAAAATCTCTACTTTCTGTAGCAGGAGTCTTGCCTTTTTAAGATCCCTTTCACAGGTGCCACAACACGGATTAAATCTTGCAGTGGAATGTCAAACTAAGGAATACATTTGAGAATGCAGTGTCTTGAAAAAATTGTCATGGTTCTACATAATGTTACAGAACCTTGTCATTTAATGCCCTAATAACAAATCCATCATTGTAAACTTCTGGCCTTTGATGTGAAGGAATAGAATGAACACATCTGTGAGCTGCATTGGAGATCTGTTGCAGCAAGCAGTTGTGGTGAGGAAAGGGGATAAAATAAGGGATGAGATCTGGGAGAGTTTAAATAAAAAAAAAAAAAAATCCTTGCCTCTAACACCTGTTCTCCCTTTCATCTCTAAGATAATTGAATGCACAGTCCACCACTACTGTCTAGAGTTCCTCTCCTCCAATTCCATTCCTAATCCTCTCCAATCCATTTTTTGTCTTTTGCATTCCATTGAAGCAGCTTTCATCAAAGCTTCTAATGACCTCTTCCCTGGCCAAAACTCAAAACAGATGGATGAGGCCAGGATTTAACCATGCATGTTGTTGACTCTAAGGCCTGGTCTACACTAGGGGAGAGGGATTGATCTAAGATACGCAACTTCAGCTATGAGAATAGCCTAGCTGAAGTCGATGTATCTTAGCTCGACTTAGAATCACTTACTTCGCGTCCTCGCATCGACGGCCGCCGCTCCCCCCATCGACTCCGCTTCCGCCTCTCGCTGTGGTGAAGTTCTGGAGTCGACGGCAGAGCGATCAGGGATCGATTTATCGCGTCTACACCAGATGCAATAAATCTATCCCCGATAGATCGATCACTACCCGCCGATCCGGCAGGTAGTGGAGACGTACCCTAATGGTTCATAGCTTAATAAAAAAAATCTATGCTCTGAAAATGTCTGGGACATCTGTATACTGGTTGTAAATTGCCCAGTTATGCATAAACACCCTATAGCTCTGTAACTGAGAAAATCATAGTGCATGAAGAAAAATTGGGAGAGAATGTCCATTGCCATGTCAAAATCTGAGATGAAGATGTGTTCTTATATACGAGAGTAGAATGGACAGTTTAAAAGGAGAGGGCTAACAAAGGGTTTAAAAAGCAACCTGATCTCATTAGTCTGGTGAATATTTTTTTCTGTGAGTGACAGTGGCAGAGTTCTTATGTGAAACTGTACAAGGTGTTGCTTTAGCAGCTATTCTACTACAACTCCTTTAAGAGTACTGCATAAAGAAACCAAAGATGAAACTGAGAATGAACAAAATGTTCATCAGAGGAAGCAGGGAGAAAACAAATTCAAATGACCACTGCTCAAGTCTTAAAAGTTGTTTAATTTTATTTATTTATTTTATTTAACAGTGAACTTTGAGGCCTTCATCATTGCCATAGCTATAATAGCAGGACTCATCCTGCTGTCCATTGCTGTCTGTTGCTGTTACTGCTGCTACTGCAGAAGGCGTTCTAGGGGGTAAATATATTTTTCTTTTATTAGCTTTGTTGGTCCTACAATACATAATCTCCAATAGTTTTACTAGAAATTTAATTTGGAAGTAAAACAAATTTGGTATTTTTTTGGTTAAGAGATGTAAACATATTTATTTACCCCACTCTGGTATTCTTTAATCACATCTTCCTGGTAAGAAAGTAAAATGAAAAGAGTGTGTACACACTTATTTTTATATATATTTTAAAAATCGCATGTAGAGTATGTATGGTGTATTTAAAACTTAGCAATCATCTTAACAGGAATTTTTTCCGAAGATTGATATAAAATAAATGGTTTTTTTACGTAGCTTTAATATTTAATTATACAAAATGTGGCATGTAACTATTAGAGTAGGTAGTTGAATCAAAGCACGTTAGATGGCAAATTAAATTAGCTCTACATTTACACTTTGAGTTAATATTCATTCTGCACTGAAACAGATTCATGGTAGCGGCTACAGTATCCATTGAGGACAGGCTGCGGTTACAAGATCAATTAGTTTTCTTCATTTCACATGTTTTAAATGATTGTATTATGTCTTCTGAGATCAGATGTCTTCTGCACAAAGTTCATTTTTTAAAAAAAATAAACAAATACCACATCCTGAGTCTGCTGCCTGCCAGGGTAGATAAAAAACAATCATTTTTAAAAAATAAAAATAAAATCTGATTGTTTAAATTGAGATTTTTTTTGTTCTTTTAAAAAAATCTGTTTAAAATGAGCCTGTCTTAAATTCAGATTTATCTTAAGGCGTAAACATACTATAATTTAGTTGTAAATTTGAAACATGTTTTGATAAGAGACGTTTGTATATCCAAAACAGTTAAGGCTGTTTTTGTTTTAATAAAATTTAAATGCTGTTTTGTGTTTAATTAAAATTCAGTTACTATTCTAATGCAGTTTGACACAAATCATGAGCAAAAAGTTATCTAGTAAATAAGCAATATATCACTCATCATTTTCTAACATACTAAAATGTACAGCTAATAAGAATCTGGAAATATTAAATCATATAATTGCTTAAATAAAAGTATGTGGTTATAGTGTACCCTCCTAGGGAATAAAAAGGTGTACCAAATCTAGTGTAAAAGCCCTATTGAGTTGTAAATCAACATGTTTTAATGGTTATATCAACCAATGAGAATGCATCTTTCTTTAGAAAATAACTAGAGTATACCTGGAAAAGCTGATTAAAATCAGTAATTTAAATTGACGTTTCCACTTGGTGATTTAGATCACGATTAAATCAGTCTACCCTGTTGTGTGGTGTGGTTTTTGGAACCTTTTTATTTAGCTAAATCAAGCCCCCAAGATTAATGGTGGTGGTAGCAGGGTCTAGTGTGAGACAAGCTGCCTAACTAAGCTGGAGAAGGTCCTGGATTAAGAGCTCAAAAGCAATGAGTCTGTGAATGGCCTTTCATGTGCCATATAGGCATCCTTGGTCACTTGGCTTTGAATGAATGAATGAAGCCACTTAGTTTATTTGTACTGATCCTGAATGGTGAAATGCTCATACCATATAATTCCACTAGAGGGGTATATGCCCACAAGCTCATCAAATTCAGTTAGTGTCTTGAAATTTAAGCTCGTGTAAGTTATGTATATTTTTATGCAGTTCAGTCTTTGATTAAAAATTAAAGGTTTTGCAGATCATGAAACGTTTTATTATTTAAATCCAAAATATAATCTTATAATTACATTTAAAATAGAAATGCGTGAAGTTCATTAGTGAATACCATGTACCATAAAATAAATGTTTCAACTCTGATAGCTTTATGAATAATGCAGCTCTACTTACAATACAGGATAGAGTATTTTAGCTACAAGCAGTATGACCGAGTTGCTAGTATTAATAACACTGGTAGCACTAAATATTTCCATTTGAAACTAAATTAATTGTTCTGTTTCCGTTTCTACAAATAATCATTTCCTTTTAAAGGTGCACATGAAAAGTTCATGAGTGGCAAATTAAATATTTGAGTTTACAGCTAATAGAGCAAAGAGTTTCTTCTACGGCTAGTTCATGCCTGAACAAAAATGGGCCAGAAAGAGGAATAAAACTAGCATCTATCCTGTATTAACCAAGCAACATCTCAATATAGTTTAGTGTCCAGGCACCTGAGCCTGCTTCAGGGTATTTCAGCTAGCAGTCAGGAGACTCTCTCAGGAATCAGTTGTCAGAGATGCTATTTTCCTTTAATTTACACAAATGTCATGATCATAGTAGAGAGAGATACCTTTTTGCTCAAAGGCTTTGAGGATGCCTAAACTAGTTTGAAAAAAGTTCCAAGTTTTACAAAATTAAACATTCCTAAGATCTTGGAGGGTTTCTGAAGTTCACTTGTTGCCACAGGTTTAAATCTTTAATTGTTTATCATCCTTGAAAGGGATCCAATAATCAAGCAGTAACTTATTTGATTTGCATATGGGATGACAGCAATAGTGTTTTTTTTAAATGGCAGTGCATAATCCTAACTGAGACACCTTCTGGAAAAGTGTGTTCATTGGGGCAGCACAGGTGTCCTCTTGTGGCACTGCATATTTGGAGTGGGCTTATAAAGGCAGTGCAGTCTCAACCAGCTCTAGTCCTTTATTTCCTCAATTGCCATAGGGATTGGGACTTTCTCTCCATATCTGGAAGAATTTCTAAGGTTCTGTACACCAAATATCCTATCCTCTTGTTTGTTGTTTTTTGTTAGTTGCTTTAGAATTTTTTTAGATATTACTCGATTTGTGCCATTGTACTGTTCTTTTCTCAGTTTTGGTCCCTATGCCAATGAAATAGAACTGATCTGTAGCTACCAAGAAGGAAGATATAAAAAATATAGATTTAAGTTGTGTGTCATTCCCATCTGTGTTCCCAGAGAAGGCTACACGTGCCTGTTTGTTCTTTTGGATGGAAACGGATCTTCCCAAACTGCTGCATTGTGCAAGTCTTCAACACATCAGGCCCATGCTGATAGGCGACGGAGGCTCTGAGCCTTTCTCAGAATAAGCTTTCTTGGCCTCTCATATCCATCCCCTCCACCTAAGGAATGGAGTTAGACCTCTTGATTTCAGTGCCAAGCACATCAAGGATGGCTCCTGTGAAAGAGAAATCTCTGCCAGATAGGTTATAACATCATACTACTCTCCCAGAACAACGAGAACCATCAAGTGAATCCGCCTATATGGCTGAAGCCCATCTAACAGAGGGAGAAGAAAAGGAGAATGATTGCATCTCTCTCCAGTATCCCCTCCCTACAGACACACTCCTCTGCCCCTTCTGCTATCTGGTCCGAGGATTCCAGTACATTGGCGGCCTCAGCAGACATCTCGAGAATCCATAGCAAGCGGATCGCCTTTCGATTTTTTCCTTCTGCAACCTGCCTTTTGAGACACAGAAGAAATGTAAGTCTCAGCAAGTCACCTGCAAAGGACATCTTGAACTGGAAGAGTCCAACTCTGCCAGTCTATGTTGCCGCCACCCTATCTCTGCTCCGAAGGCAGAAACACCACATGCTACAGCTCAAGCTTCCGACTCCCCAAACACTCCAGCTACTGCATCCCAACCAACTCCCCTAGAGCCACAGCATGAAAAGGTGGTCCAACCATCTACTGAGGGAAGGACTATCCCTGCCCCTGGGACCACCCAACTGAAGACACTATATTGGTTCCAAGTTGTGAGTCTAGCAGTGCCAGGACTTCATTTGTTCTAAAATCATGTTTAGTATTTGTGTCCTGTTTCTCATAAAGTTCCTGTCAGTGTGAGACTTTCTTGATTCTGGGGGCTTCCCTGCCAAAGAATGCATCTCTTCCTAAACAGGCAGCTATTGTTACTCAGGTACATAGAATCTCTTCAGTCCTGAAGAGTCTTGGTCCTGATCAGAAATCCCCTCTATAGTGCTTCCCTTGGCACCAAAGAAGCCTGCATTAGAACATGAAGCTATCAGTATGGGACCAATTTCAAGTGGCACTTTGTTTTGAGGCATCATCAGTACCACGCTCAGCTGTGATCCAGAACAAGGGCAAGAAAAGCATGTTGAGGAGGTTTCCATGGGTGTCTACACTACAGTTGAGAGCAAACCTCCCAGCCCATGTAGACAGACTCACACTAGCAGGCTAAAAATAACTGTGGCTGTTGTGGAATCAGTGGAGGCTTAGAATAGTCATCTGAGTTCAAGTATCAGAGGGGTAGCCGTGTTAGTCTGAATCTGTAAAAAGCAACAGAGGGTCCTGTGGCACCTTTGAGACTAACAGAAGTATTGGGAGCATAAGCTTTTGTGGGTAAGAACCTCACTTCTTCAGATGCAAGAAGTGAGGTTCTTACCCACGAAAGCTTATGCTCCCAATACTTCTGTTAGTCTCAAAGGTGCCACAGGACCCTCTGTTGCTTTTTATCTGAGTTCAAGTTCACCCTACCTGCTAGGTCTAAGCTAGCCCAAGCCTTCACCAGTGTAGCATTGTCACACAGCTATCATTAGCGTGGTAATGCAAGCCCTGAGAGCACAAGTCTGTCTACCCAGCCTGGGAACCTTACTTTTGGCTGCAGCATAGACATCTCATATTATGGAGCTTGACTGCCCCAGAAGAGAGAGAAGCAACCACCATCACCTTCAGCCAATGAGCACTCAGGAACATTAATCCCTGCACCGTTGGTGCCAATGGCTCCTCTGTCTCTATTCACGCCACAGGTTCCAAGACTCCCAAACCTTCTCCTAGTATCTTTTCAGTTGGCTAGCATTGTTAGCATCTTGCACCAGACGTTTTGCTGCTTCCATGTTCTTCAGAGCTAAAGGTTCATGAAATTAATGGCATATGCCAATATATTGCTTCTTCCTGAACTTGTCAGTCCGCTGAAATACTAAAGTATAATGGTTGCTTCTAGTTTAGTTGACTTCTTTGATAAGCTTAACTGAGAACTTCCCTTGAGAGTGGTTTGAAGCAGGAAAATACTTTTAAATTCCAATGCTGTCCAATAATAAATACTGTACATTCCAAGTTCTAGAGAGGGATGTCATAGCTGTTCGGGAGTCTGTATATTTTGGAACAGAAACATGAGTTGGGACTATTATGTAGTGCCTCCTAGCATTTCTGATAAACCAGTTTTACAAAAGGCTGTGCAAGATTTAGAGGCTTCTGTTGTATCTCATATTTCAGCCACAGTAGGTTCATTCTGAAGTTACTCCGAAGACAGAGGATATTTAAACAGATGCTGAAATCTGGTCAGGTTCACAAAAGGTCAATTTATTGATTATCTCCAATTTAATCTTCTGCAATTAAAAAAAAAATACTTGTTTTGTGTTTTTCTCTCTTCCCTTTCTATGAGAGAGGCCCACATAAATAGGGGAAATAGAAATTGACTGCATGGAAAAGGATCCACCTACATGGTGCGCAAAAAAAAAAAAAAAGCTGAGGCAGCAAGTCTCGGAGCCTTGGCCAACTGACTTGGGCTTGCGCTACATTGCTAAGAATAGCTGTGCAGACGTTCAGGCTTAGAGCCCAAGCTGTAGCGCAAGACCTGTGAGCCCAAGTCAGTTGACCCATGCTCGGAGACTTGCTGCTGAGGGGGGTTATTTTGGCTGTGTAAGATGTACCCAAAACATACACCTTTTAAAACATTTCCACTGTAATCACTTTTAGTATTCTTGGATGATACTTGTAACAATAGTAAGTTTTTAAAACAACTATATGGAAATGTGACTTGACAGTTGATTGTGTCCTTTAATGAACTGCTGAATTCAGACTGCCCCTTCTGATCTATGTATGGCACGTCATAGATGCAACATAGGTATGTATCATATGTATGTATGGCACATATATGTTGTGACTTGCTGTGATTATCTTGTTCTAGCCACTGGATGTCACTGTTGCGCCACTTAAGTGCTGATGTAAGTGCACATATATGGTGCTGTTCGTCTTCACAGCTCAACCAACACATGTTGAGACTTATCAATATTTCTGATTAACACTTCTCCAGATCATGCATTCAGTTTTGGGAGATAATTAATATGTGGAGAAATGTGACAAAAGCATACATTTATTAATTTTTTATGTTCAAAGGAGTTGGGATAAATTAAGTCAGTGGTGAATAACTAAAAGAAAAATAAAATATCTTTTGACTGGCATTGGCTTCAAATGTTTTGTAGTTCGTATATGGTATACACAGATTTAGTTGGTAAAGTGTGCAAGTACTGCAAAACCAAAAATACTTCTAGTGTAAAGGGAAAATGCTACCAATTTGTCGGTTGTGAATTAAACCACGTAACGGAGTCAAGTACAACTGTAAAGACTGTAAATCAGGGCCGATTAAAGCATTTTCTGAAAAATGACCAACAGGCTTTTTTCAAGCACAGAAAAACTCTCGATTTCTCTCCCCCTCCCCCTGCCACCCAATCTTTCTAGTATACCAGATGAAGAGGAGGAAAGGCTTGCCAGAGATCGAGAGGAGAGACGAATGCAATCTCTTCAGCGGTGAGTTTTGGAAATATTGCGTTTAATAACCATACACTTCTTGGTAGAATTTTTATTACGCAAGTAGTAACCTTAGTTCCTAGGGAATAAAGTATATATTAAACCAGGGGTAGGCAACCTATGGCATGCATGCCAAAGGCGGCACGTGAGCTGATTTTCAGTGGCACTCACACTGCCCGGGTCCTGGCCACCGGTCCGGGGGTTCTCTGCATTTTAATTTTAAATTAAGCTTTTTAAACATTTTAAAAACCTTATTTACTTTACATACAACAATAGTTTAGTTAGACTTATAGAAAGAGACCTTCTAAAAACGTTAAAATGTATTACTGGCACACAAAACCTTAAATTAGAGTGAATAAATGAAGACTCGGCACACCACTTCTGAAAGGTTGCCGACCCCTGTATTAAACAAACAGTCCAAAACCCAGAGCCATCTAAGCAGGCAGGGTCAATGGAGAGAATATTAACAGGAAAGTATTAGCACAGACATTGTAACGATATTTATGATTCTGACTAAGACAGTGCAACTTCAAATACTGGATAGAGCCAGCGTACGTTCCTTTCCATTGGTTAAACTGGTGTGCTCTTTACTTCAGGGATTCAAGGTTGTACTACTTGGGAAAAGACAGAGTTCAAACAAAACCACAGGAAAGCTCGTACTTAACCAACACTTGTGATCTGGAAATTGCTTACCGGCAGTTTTGCACAGTTAAAATAAAGATCAAGAAATGGAATTTAACATTCCCGCATATTGACAGGTTTCAGAGTAGCAGCTGTGTTAGTCTGTATCCGCAAAAAGAACAGGAGTACTTGTGGCACCTTAAAGACTAACAATTTATTAGAGCATAAGCTTTCATGAGCTACATTCCACTTCTTTGGATGCATGAACAGGTGGGAGTTGTCTTACCAACTCTGAGAAGCCAATTAAGTAAGGGGGGAAAAAAACTCTCACACTTCTTATCAACCTGTCTGTACTGGGCTATCTTGATTATAATTTCAAAAGTTTTTTTTTTTCTCTTACCAACTCTGAGAAGCCAATTAAGTAAGACAATTCCCACCTGTTCATGGTGTGTGTGTGTGTGTATCTCCTCAATATATGTTCCATTCAATGCATCCGAAGAAGTGGGATGTAGCCCATGAAAGCTTATGCTCAAATAAATGTGTTAGTCTCTAAGGTGCCACAAGTACTCCTGTTCCTGTTCCTGCATATGTTAACGCATGTGGATTTTGTTTTTCTGGTTAAATGTATAGTTTAATTTAGTGGATGTTAAACATTACTATAAAATATATGGCCAACTTAACATTGCTGTAGCAACCTAAGCTGAATTTCTGGCTTTATTTTAACTGTGCAGCCTTACACAGCAAGATTATCTTTTTGCATTCATGTCCTCCTTTTGGGGCTTGAGGGGGATGACTTGTGTTTTTTTTTGTAAGGCTTGAAGATCACACTCCACTGAGGGGAATAGGGACAGGAAGGGGCAGAGGTAAGACACTTCCTAGTCAAGACAGGGTCACACAGATGGTTTGAAAATGTGTTGGTTGATGTATTTTTAAGCATGACTTAAAATGTGTATACACTTGTTGCAAACACCTTTAAAATGCATTGGCTGGCCACGGTCTACATTGGGTGCAAACTTGTATTTAATAAAATGTTAGCTAAGATGCTAACTTAGCATCTCAGGAATAGTTTCCTTGACTCATCCATGCAAAAAAGAATGAGTGGTCAGCTAGGAAAAAACATTCACATATAGTCATATTTGAGCATTTTACACAGGTAGCCACTGATTTCTGGGGAGTGGTCATGTAACTGACCAGGGCAATTCTAGCCCCTATTTTAGAGGTGTTTTCAGTAAGTAAATAGCCATTTATTTTTCAGTTAATCCTTCATTTTTAACTCATGGCTAAGGGTGGAAAGGGCTGGGATACAGTAGCACTGCTAGAGCCAATGCTTCCCTCTCCCATTCATTGATAGGGAATGTGCACCCTTTCAGTGTAAGTGCTTTAGCAAAACAGATCCCAACTTCTGTACCTTTCATATTGGGCTGGGAAAATATGCAGTGATGTCACGGGAAAATGAGTCAGGCTGTGCTTAAAGAGCTTTACAACCTTTTTTTTTTTAAATCAAATTTCCTTGTGGACTTAATCCAAAATGAGCATTGTTTATATTTATATGACAGGTGTCAAAGTTGGCTTGATCTGTTTCAAAAGTTCTACAAAAATTTATTGTAGAAAAGGTGTATTTGTCAGGATTGATTCATGACATTCAATTTATAACTGATCACTTAACTCATGCAATCAATCATTTTGGTTTCATAATTAGCCTAAAGAAAACTGAAGTACTATACCAACCTGTGTTGGGTGATGTGCATGTCTAACAGTTAATAAGATCTGTGACGCTCTTTTCAAGTCCATGGAGAAGTTGTGCTGTCTATGGAGTATGCGGTCACAGAATGCCACAATTATTGAGGTTCTATGACACTTCCCAGGGCTGTGGAGCACCTCGCTACCATCTGCTCTTAGCATGAAGAAGCCTTGTCTGTGCCTGCCTGGGTCCCTAACACACACCCTGTCCACATGCAGCCTACACAGATCCCTCATGCAGGCCAGCAGTAGGCACAGTCCAACCCCTGAGTTCTTTGTCCATCCCCCTGAGTGTCAAGCCCCTTAACCACATGACACTCCCAGAATTAGCAGATCCTCTTCTTATTACAGATTATAGCTTGCTAGTTACATCTTAGAACACAGCTTTGCTTAACACCCAGTGCTTAGATTTGTTTATATAGAAAGCAAATATGTTTATTTAACAAAGAACAGATCAAATGATAGTAAACAGAAATATTGGAAATCAAGAGTGACTCATACAATAAAATCATAACATGTAGTGTAGAGACTATATATAACTAACAATATGCCCTTTTGTCTGTCCCACATGTAAGCATTTTTGCAGTTCTCACGTTGGTCTGAACTTACATATGTTCACCTATAGTATTTGCTGAATCCTTGTACATTGACGTCACTGTGAGACTCTGTCATTATCCAGTTAAGATTTAGGGTATCTCCATGTAAATGAAACTACTAAGGATGAATAAAATAGAAAGTTTTTGATTGTCTTATGGCATGATTCAGGCAATTTATGTGCCTTGTTTAAACAATGCAACCTTAACCTTGAATTCACTGGGTTTCTAACTTTTTTAAAAAACACTTCTTTTTTTTAAAAAAAAAAAGTTGATATGCAGTTAAATCACTGTGTGCCTGCAGACTTAACTGCACAGTCTTGGGCGGGGGGAAGGATTTACTTCAGTATTTTTTAATGCTCCTAGGTTTGGTTGGAGAGGAATTATTCTTGCAAACTGTAGGAGGCTCGCAGTAAGGGCATCTTTATCTAGCAGACCTTAAGAAGTCTGGGGGTGGGTGCAGGGAAAGGAATCAGTATTCACTTGATCAACTGGCAACAAAGTTCCCTGTTAATTGCAGTACCTGTCCACTCTCCTGTTGAGGAGACTGATGCTGCAGATCATTTAAGGTCCTGAAAAAGGGAGTCCCTCTTTTCTATACCTCTGTAGGCCCTTAGCATCATCTTCTATAGAACCTAGAAGGTGTATAGAACCTAGAAGCTTTCTTTCAGCTTCTAATAGCTGATGGTAGAGGCATAGGAAGAAGGGTAGATGGAAAATACTGTCAGGAGGCTTGGGGTTCAGCAGACCTGGGGAAAAACTGGCCTGTGTCCTAGTGCTCTCGGCCCACTGTGTAGGGGGTTCCTGGGAGGTGAAGAC
The DNA here is from genome assembly GCF_027887155.1 of Malaclemys terrapin pileata. Taxonomy (NCBI): domain Eukaryota; kingdom Metazoa; phylum Chordata; order Testudines; family Emydidae; genus Malaclemys; species Malaclemys terrapin. The sequence goes on along the minus strand of NC_071506.1, from coordinate 243,430,360 downwards.
TTCCTCCTGGCTCCCTGTGATCTACTCCCTGGTGCCCCCCTCCATGAGCTTTAGGGCTCTTTCTACATGGGAAAACTGAGTGGCAAAATTATACTGATGTAATTATACCACTATAGCTATACTAGTACAGCTCCCTGTGTGGATGTTCTTGTTCTGGAATAAGAATGTCTCCATGGAGAGTTATACTTGCATAGCTGTAGTGGTATAATTATGAGGTAAATTCTCCCTTGTAGTCAAGCCCTTGGTAGGATTTTCAGCCCCCTGGCAGCCTCAGAAAGTTTCTTAGGACCCATTTGTAAGCCTTAATATATTCATCAGGGTTCCCTGGGTCTCACTCTCCTCCCACCCACTCCTACAAAAAAAGCATTAATGGACTCCTTCTCTCCCTACCCACCTGCATGTAGCAGACGTGTTTTGGGAATTAACAAGCCTACTAAGGCTTGTGGAGGTTCAATGGTGGTACCCAGTGAACCTACTAAGGTGTGAGAGATCAAAGAGCTTCTTAAGACTAGCAGTTTTGTTGTTGGTTCTTCCCTTCTGGGTTCTTGATCTTCCCCCATCCTGTGGAAAATCTACTCTGAATTTCCTAAGGTCGTCAGGAGCAGGGCTGACTTCCTGTGGGCCTCAGAAGGTGGAGGTTGGTGTTTGAAAATTGGGACCTTGGTGGTTGGCCAAAGATTTGGGATGCATTCTAGCCTCTGGAGAACTGGCCCCGGGCCACAGCAAGTCTGAGCCAGTTCTGGTGACCCCATTAAAATGGGTCACAACCCACTTTGGGGTCCTGACCCACAGTTTGAGAACTGCTGCACTACAGCAACTGCAGTTAGCCAGCAAACTGTTTAGCCCAGATGAAGACTTTAGCTCCCTGCTTCCTCAAAATCTACAAGATGAGTCCCAAGGCTCTCAAATGCCCTTCCCAGAAGAGGTCAGAAAGTACCCGTACTATCCTCTGGTCACTCAAGATGCAGATTCTCACTATAACATTCCCCACATAATTTGAAAATCTGATGTGTTCAAAATTACCATTCCATTGTTGGATTGAGTATTGACTACCCTTCTGGACTTTTTTCCCCACTGCGCCTTTATAATCCGCATGCAGTGCTTAGATACTATGGCAATACGCACTTCTAGAGCTATTGGTTGATAGAAACCAGGCTGAGAGAGAAGCACTGCTGAGGTTTTTTTTATTGTAATAGGTCAGATAAGACCCCTAGTTTTTATGCACTTGAGATGCTAGGCTGCTATAGTGTTTGTAAGATTTATTACTTGGTGCAATATCTCCTAGAATCCCACACAGATAGTTTTTGCTCCGGTTCTTGAGAGAGCAGTGTGCCTGATCTGGTAGTAAGTAAGTTGATAGCAAGATGACCGCCAGCAGTTGGAAGGGAGGGGAGGGGAGAGGAGAGCAGTGGCTGAGGGAACAGATGTAGAGTGAAAATCAACTATTGGACAAATCCAAACAGGAGGATTTATATAAGCTGCCCGCTACCTTTGCAAAAAGGCATTTTAAAAATGTACTTCTAGTATTGTTTCTGTAAATGTCCCAAACTAGAATGGGACGCTTCTATGATTGCCGAGGTGTACACTGTTAACAAACTGAGCTGATTATTCAGTACTTTTTAGACTAACTTCCATAATTCAGGGGGGAAAAAGTATAAAGGCTTATTTCTTAAAATCTGATCATACTGTGATGTTTCTACTGATCTTCCCCTGTGCAGCTTTGGTTAAATCTGCCTTGTGCTTCATTTTATTTTGAGAACATCTTCTTCTAAAATTAAGTTATTCACCACTACATGTTGCAGTGGGAGGATCATTTTGGGAAGATTTTCAGTGTTCTCAAATAAGTAGACTCCTTGTCCCTTGCTTACAGGAAATTATATACTAACTTGAGCTTAATGGGGCAAACTATGTTCCTTATATGCCTGATCTCTGAAAATTTACCTAAAATGTAATTCTGCTGGGCAACCCTGCAATAAGATATTTAGGAATCTAGGGTTCTCCTCTATGAAGTATGTGTATGTTGCAGTATATTTCCACTTGCTTATTCTGCGCAGTTCTAGAAGGAATGAGTGCATTCCAATTTGAGAACAGCAGAGGAACAGTATGCAGTCTTATATCCACAAATGAAAACATAGCTGATGGGCTTAATTTTAGTTCTGGCATCCTGGAACTACTTCAGGACTTGCTACCCAGAATACCTTTAGGTTTATATGCTGTGTGGTCTTCCATAGTTAATCATGTCCATAAATATAGGTTTAATGTGGTATGGGTGTGGTATTACATACTCTAAAAAGGAGGGGGGGTATTATTGTGATGCTTTTCAAGAGACCTCATCTTGGCAGGATCAGAGATAATACATTATGCTGCCATCACAGATGTCTCCTCTGCATAGAACCATGGAAAAGCATTGTCATTAACTCTGGATGCAACTGCTTAGTTGTTTTTTTGTGTGTTTGTTTTTTTTGGCTGGTTGTAATGTGCATTGCCAGAGGGTGGGAGGAATATTTAGTTCATTAACATGATTTTATATCAAGTGGAGAAAGTTTGAGGATGTGAAAGACATCTACTTACTAGTACGCTCTGTTTTGCCATAGGGATAACAAGCAATGGGACTAGCTTTTATTAACGGCATCTCTGAGGAATATAACTGGGTAAATTATTAGTGGAAGAGGGAGATGCAGATCTGACACTATTAATAGTAATTATTGGAAAACTTAAAACTGACAGGGATAACGTCAACCTTGCTGTCTTTTAATACAGTGCATCAGCTTCCAAATTTGACTCTGTAATGATTCCTCTAACTGGTATACAAATTCTGTAATTTTACCAGAAGCACATCATTTTAGATCTGACACTTGAAAAAAATTACAGTTAAGATACTTAAAATGGCTGGGCAAAGGGGGACCCACGCAGCCCCCTCCAGAACCTCCCAACTAGAACTAGGTTGTCATAGGGGTTTCTTTAACTCTCTGCTCCTGGAGAATCTTGTTTTGTTGTCTTTATTGTTGACATACTTTGCTGACAGGTATTTTGAAAGAAATTACCAAAATAATTGAAACTGGAGTGATTATATTGTGTCATTTTCACAAATAAAATGCAGAATTTTAAAATATTGTGCACAAAATTTTTAATTTTGGGGAGGCAGAATTACCCCAGGGTAAAATTTAGGTGCGGCACTGTTGTTCTTTCCCTTTATTGGCTTTAGCTGTTCCCTCAGATACAATTTTTTCATAAATGGCTGTTTAGATCGGCAGAGGCAGTTGGAAATGCAGCATCCCTTAAAGTGGTTGTCATCTTAATTAGTTCGATGTAGCCTACCTTAGTTTTACCACCTTTTCGTGGTGGTGGTTGCTGCTGCTGCTTGGGAGGGTATGGAGATGGCTTTGCAAAAGAGAAGATTAGTGTTCGAAGCCTTTTCAAATATCCAAAAAAAAAAAATCTTTGGAGTTACATCCACCAGTCTTAAACTTTTCCTGTAGAGTTTCTAAAGAGCTTTTCTGGTTCTAATATAACTTATTGTGTGGAAGAAATGTTATTTCTGAAGCTTAGTGTTTAAAGAAAAAATGCTCTTATATTCAGTACCAGCTATTGTGTGGTCCCAACATTCTCAGTGCCCAGAATAGCTTGACTAAGATGTATAGTACACATGACATTTCTTGGGGTATCGTACACTGCACTTGCAGACAGCTTAGACTTGATTGACTTATGATTGAATTATTATGAATACTTAAGTCACAAAAGTTAGCAAGATAAAAAAGGCCTATTAAACCAAGTCCACCACCCATTCATAAAGGTCTTTCAATTATATATTCAGGAAGTGGTTGTTTGAAAAGGTTGGTGTCTGTTAGAATAAAGTGGCAGGGCTAATGGTTCTAGTTACCTCTTATTATCACAGGCAAGAAGCTTTATCACTGAATCCTGAAGAGTTCTGACAAATTGAAGAATAATGCAGGCATAAATAGTTGTGGTTAGAGCAGGAGAAAGGCAGACAGGACTTCAGAGTTCTTAATTATAAATGGTAAAGATAAATGGATGTTATATGGTGTCTGCCCGAGTTCTGTCTTGAGCTTTGTGTGGTCTTGTCTCTTTTCCCATATGTAATGTGGGGATATTACGTGCTTGCTATCCTCATGGGAGGTTATAAAACTAGTATAGGGTTTTGAAGATGTAAATAGTGTAGTGCTAAACAGTAGTATCTAGTTTTAATATGGTGACTTTTGGTGTATTGACAAATTTCAGATTTACAGAAATCCACTATAAGATACCATGTTAATAAGGTTGCCAACTGTCTAATCGCACAAACCCAAACACCCTTGCCGTGCCTCCAGCCCCCCTTGCCCAAGGCCACACCCCTGCCCTGCCCCCTCTCCGAGGGCCCCCTCCCTCCGTCGCTCACTCTCCCCCACTCTCACTCACCTTAACTGGGCTGGAGCACAGGGTTGGGGTGCGGGATGGGGCATGGGCTCTGAGCTGCGGGATGGGGCCAAGGGATTCGGAGTATGCGAGGGGCTCTGGGTTGATCCTGGGTCAGGGGGTTGGGATGTGGGAGAGGGCTCAGGGTGCGGGATCTGGGAAAGAGTTTGGGTGCGGGAGGGGGTTCTGACCTGAGGCAGAGGGTTTGGGATGCAGGCTCTGGGGGGGGTGGGGGGGGCTCAGGGCTGAGGCAGGGGGTTGGGGTGTGGGAAGGAGTTTCAGTACGGAAGGAGGCTGGGTCAGCAGGTTGAGGTGCCGGAGGGGGTGCAGGCTGCGGCTGGGTGGCACTTACCTCGGCTGGCTCCCGGAAGTGGCAGCATGTCTGGGAATGCCTCTAGGCTCGTGGGCAGCCAGACAGCTCTGCATGCCGCCCCTGCCTGCCAGCACTGCCCCTGCAGCTCCTGTTGGCCGGGAACAGGGAACTGCGGCCAATGGGAGCTGAGGAGTCAGCACTTGGAGTGGGGGCAGCACACACAGACCCCCTGGCTGAGCCGCCTCCTATGTCACTTCTTCCGGGAGTGGCACAGAGCCAGGTCAGGTATGGAACCTTCCTTAGCCCCCACTGCACCACCAGACTTTTAGTGGCCTAAAATTTCCCAAATTGGCTTCAGTAGCCTCTGAGAGATTAAGCCTGATTCTGGGAGACTCCCAGCCAAGCCAGGAGGGTTGGCAACCCTACATGTTAATATTGTGTATTGACTTCATCATACAGGGGGTCCCTGGTATACATCTCCCCATTATCCTTCGTTTCGCATATCTGTTGCTCATCAGTAGGGAATGTGTTCCGGTTCCCCTCGGTCCTGATATACATATCCATTGCTTCTCCTTTTGCATGGCTTTTCTTTGGGTGCTTCACCCAGCATTCAGGAGGCACAGGGAGGAGGAGGAGCGGGGACAGGACATACTCGAAGGAGGGGGCGGAACTGGGCAGGAAGAGGCGGGACAGAGGTGGGTGGGGCGGACCATTATTTCTTATGGGAAAAAATTCCCCGATATTCATTGTTTCAGTATCCATCGCCCTTTTCAGGAACACAACCCCAACGTATATCATGACCCACTGTAACTGTTAGTCTGTGTAGCAGTGGCTAACAAGCTGTACAAACCACTAAAATAGTGAGGAATATAAATGTTTCTCCTACTTGGAGATGTTTAGATTGCATATTTACTGCAGGCTTAATGTTTGTGAGGGGAATTGTAGTTGTTAAACAGAGCAGATGGCCAGCAGTGTTACTATCATTCTGGAGGCATATCTAGTTATTTACAGCTCAAATGTTGGTTTAAAAACAGGCAACTGTTTTGTCATAATGGTACAGAATACATAAATGCATTCTGTAAGTCATTGATGTATCATAAAAGCAAGTACTGAACTCAGAAAGGAATGAGCTAAAAGACCATTAAGCAGGTTAAAAACAGATGATTCAAAAAGTTAAGTTTAAAATTAAGCTCCTTTTTAGTGAGCTTAACTTTAAAGGCTAGACAACTTTAAACACTGGTTATGAACAGTCACCATAACCATTGGTTATGTGTCAAGATTCCTAAATACATGCTTAAATTAGAGTTAAAAAGTACATTTAGCTGTATGCCTACACCTGCTTCTGCTGAATGGATAGTGATCTTTGAATGGGTAGCAATCCAGTATTTCATTTTCTCCATCATTTAGTGTATAGTTCCATGTCTTATTTACTGCAGACCATTAAAACCCTGCTCTGAATATAGTAATATTAATTTGTGGGTTTTTTAATAGCAATGCTTCACAAATATTAATCTTCCTAACACCCTTATGAGGTAAGGTGATAGCCCTATTTAGGCACAGAGATTAAAGTCAAGTGTCCAGTAAATTGGATGCCCAATTTGGGATGCCATGGGCCTGATATTTTCCAGAGTATTCAGCATTTCATAATGCTTTATGTTCAGAGCAGAGCTCCAATGGATTTCAGTTGAAGCTGAGTGCTCAGCATTTCTGCGTATTATGTCCCAGGTGTCTAGAGGTGATCACTCAGAAAATGAAGAACATACAATTTGTGACCACTGGTGAAAAGTTTAATTTGTGACTTGCCCAGCATCACATAGGAACTCTGGCAGAGACATGGATAGAATCCAGATTTCCTGGGTAGCATTCAATTGTTTTAACCATGTGATCAGCCTTTCTTCTTCCTGCAGTCCCTTGCTTCATTTGCTGCACACCTTTGAGTATGCACAACAAATGAGGTAGGGGTTGAACAGACAACAATGTAATTCACTATATAACACTGATTCATTCCCTAGGCACTGGCTATCCTTTGCACTGAATGAGTCAGGGGTCCTGTGGGAAAAAATATGTGATTATGTAATTAAAACCTATAGTATAATGAATACACATAATATTACTCCTAAGGGTATTCTGTACCTAAAAATTCTGTGCACAATATTTTAAAATTCCGCAAGTTTTCTCAATAAATAAATGCAGAGGCTCTGTGGCAGTGGGGAGCACAGGCTGTACAAAAGTGAGAGATCACCCTGCAGCCTCCCCTCCCCCAAGACACTGACTCAGTGGTGAGGCTGCACCTGACCCTGACCCAGCATAAGGGCTGGGCCTGCCCCAGAAACACCCTGGGGGCCTGCGCCAGGCGCACCAGGTGTGGGGCAGACTGGCTCAACCGTGCATGATCCGAGTGTGACTCAGTGTGGAGGGATCCAGGTGTGGGGTGAGAGGATTCTGTGTGCAGGCATCTCACTGTGGGGTCTAGGTGTAGGGAGATCTGGATGCACAGAAGCTCGTTGGGGGCGGCGGTTCCAGGTGCAGGAGCAATAGGACTCTGCAGGGGCTTCCAGGTGAAAGTGGTTGGGGCTCAGCAGAGGGGTCTGGGTGTGGGGGGGATCTCAGCAGAGGCATCTGGGTGCTGGGGGAGTGGGGCTTGGTGGGGTGGAGGTCTGAGTGCAGTTGGGGGTCCATGGCGTGGGGGTCTGGATGTGAGGGCTCAGGGGGGTGGAGCTCATCAGGGTGGGAGTTTGATTGTAGGGAGCTCTGGGGGGGGTGGTCTGGGTGCAGGGGTTGAAGTTCAGTGGGGTTTGGGTATGGAGGGCTGGGGGAGTTCTGGGTGTACGGGGTGAGGCTTGATGGGGGTGTCTGGGTATGGGAGGTCCAGATGCATGGGGGCTGGGCAGATGGGGGTGCAGCTTCCCATACAGTGACTGCTTCCCCATCAACTGAGGAGCAATGGGGGCAGGAAGCAGGGGAGGATGCTGAAACTTCTTTCCTTCTATCCCTGTCCTCCCCAGCTTGTCTTCACTACAGGGGTAAGTTGATCTAAGTTGCACTATTCCAGCTATGTGAATAATGTAGCTGGAGTCGACGTAGCTTACGTGGATTTACCGTGGTGTCTTCACTATGCTGCATCGACAGGAGACACCCTCTGATCGCCTTACCTTACTCTTCTCGGGAGCTGGAGTACCAGAGTCAACTAGAGAGCGCTGTGCTTCAATTGCAGCAGCGAAGATCTCCCCAGTAGTGAAGACAAACCCTCAGTCCTCATACCTCTAATCTCCCTTGTCATCCTTCTTTTTCCCTCCCCCAAACTTTTCATGCTTCTGCATTCAAGTTAGACTAACTTCTTTTCCATGCTGTCTGGGCCCCAGCAGTCAGATCAGTCAATCTCCTGCTTTCAGTCCCAGTGCTTGGCACCTCAGCGATACCAAGCTTCCAGGAGGAGCAATGGCAGGGAAAAGTCTGGTTGACACACAGGAACTTTATGGCAGTGGAGTATGCTCAGTGCAGAAGGAATCTTTGGTGAATTTGGCTGTCAAGCTGCAACAAGCCTCTGAGCATGTGTGAACTGCTTGGGTGGATTGTGAAAGGGATAGCAAAAAGCGCACACCTGGAGCTAGGACAACTCCCGTTTGCCAGATTTCTAGTCTCAGTTCCAAAGTATTGAGGCGCTAGACCTTTTTAGTGAAACAGTTGTAAGAATCTGTTAAGAATGGCAAAATAATGTATATTCCCCTAAATTTGTTCTCAGACATGGCAAAATCATTTCCACCCAAACTCCTCCCAGTCGTCTTCCACACTCCACCTTAGAAAAATCAGCCAGAGACAGACGGCTAGCATGCAGAATCTCCGCTTGAATGGTTAGATTGGTAATGTTACTGGCAACCGAAAACAGGGCCTTATAATTGAAGCTGTTAGGCAGTGTTAACTAGTGACTACCAGTGCTACCTATGATGTCATAATATTTTTACTATGTCTCCTTTTTTTATTACATTCTAATGTTTTTTTTTTGCTTTTTTGACTGCTGCACATTAAGATGTCTTCACTTAATGCCTAACAAACTGACAAAGTTAGCCTCAAAACATTGCTAGGACACAAGGGGTAGAGGATAGGAGAGCTGATATGTTCTGTCTTACAGATGGGGAAATTGACAGAGGTTTGACTTGTCACATAGGAAGTCATAGGTAGAGCCAGGAATCTGATCTGCTGATTCTCTGTTAATTTGTTTGCCACAGCCGGCCTGCCTTGTCTCTTCGCTATACTTTCCTCTATGTAAAAGTCTGACTTCGAAGTTTAAAAAGTGGTATGTTGACTTTAAGGCAATGTCTGTAATTGTAGATTCCAGTGCTCAGTTCAGTCTTGATACTGAGTACAAGAATCAGAGTTCTCTCAGCACACTGGTTCATCAACCCCTTGTATATTAGCAGTTAACAAACCAGTATCTTCCTGCTCCTCCATACGAATATTGCTGAAGGAGAAAGATTAGCAATAGCACAATGGTACCAGCATCAGAGTCGCAAGACATTTTTTGTGGTTACTTCTGAAATGTTAAATTTCAGTTTAGTTTATGTTAAAGGAAAGTGCAGTAAACAGAAATATTACTGTACCCTAGTAGTGTATTTTGTTGTTTAAAAAAAAAGTTAATCAGAGCATTTTTTTCAAACAAATTAGAAAAGCATTCTTCCACTAGAATATAAAAAAAAGCTGCCAAAGTTACTCCTTTTGCAAAGTTGATGGTATAGTTTAGACAACTATATTTTCATTTACTCATTGTAATGTGTAACTAAATAATAATGCTAATATAAAATTTCTTCTCCTTGTAGATTTGTGATATTAAATTAGCATTCTGCAACATGCAGTCTATGAATTTTACAACTATATTCCCTGCTGGGCAGCATAGTGACATTTATGAGAGAGTTCCCTGGATGTAATTAAGGCAGTGTATTTTCAGTTTCCTTGCTTGTCGATATGATCCTAATTGATGGCTTGATTTGTTAATAGGGAGTTATAGTGAGTTTTAGAACTGGGAGCTGTAAGCTTTAGAAATGATTTTAGAAAGTTATAATTATTGCAGGATTCTTAAAAACAAAATAAAAACCCTGGTCCATTTGGACCCAAATGCAATTGTTATACCTTGCTTATAAAATGTCTTGAAACAGCCTAAAATATAAACATGTTCCTGATATTTATTAATCTTTGCAGGAAACATGAAAGAAAAATGAAACAGGATGAGATACGCAAGAAATATGGTATGTATGCTAATCTTACTGTAATGTCTGAATAAAGTTTTTTCTTCTCTGTTCACACTATTTAAATAGGCATATTCCCGTCATATTGGTAATGAATATGGACCCTTTCACCTCAGGATCTTGAGTCCAGGTTAATAGTGATGAAAAGTCACTACCATTTGACTGTTCAGTGGCCTAAGTAAAGTAGACTGGCTGGCCTTAGTCCAGTTTCATGTGGGTGATAATTAGAATCCTTATTAGCATTCACAGCAGGAAAACCAGGATTAAGTGGAGGTTTTGGAGCCTGAAGTACTTTCATTCCTGCAGTTAGTTGTTTCAAAATAGATTTGTGGCACAATAGTGAGAATGGGGAAGTATGAGGGAGCTTTGCACTACCGTTGCCTGTGTTGTGCCTCTTACTGGAGAACTTCATTATTCAGAGCTGTCAATCTTAGCCCTTTTTAATTTGGTCTGTTCGTGGGGCTACTAATGCCGTGTATTCAAATATGTATGATAAAAAGATATACTGTGTTTTTTATCATGTAAATTACACTAGTATCAAATATAGTGATTCTGTATTTAGAGCTCTGACCAGCCACTCAAAACCATTTTAATTTCCAGTCTCTTGTTAAACTGATTGGCAGGAGCTGGGAATGTCTTCATCATTCTGCACCAAGTCTACTGGCATATGCAGGAGTGTTTTAGATGAGCACTAAAGGGATTTTCATGGATCAAGGAAGCTTGCAATAACATGGGCTCCTTAGTGAACCTTAAGAGTAGGAGAAGGGAAAATTGTTACAGATACTGTGCAACTTTTAAGTGTGTATATAATTCACAAATTTTGATTCTGTAACAGTGTACAACATCACTGACCTTGGCCTTCAAACTTCTGTTTCATTTTAAAATGTTTGAATTATATGGGGGTAAATAAAAAAACTTGAATCAGTGCATTTTGTTTTAAGATTGTTTTCTCCCGCTCCCCCCCCATGGTGCTTGTTTTTCTATAGACTTGATGGGTTCAGTCCTTTGGGGTACTGAGCTTCCTGTAATATCCAATAAAGCGCTCAGCACTGAAGTCAGTGGGACTTCTCCAGTGCTTGAAGTTGAGCATTTGCTTAAATGCTTTGCTGGATCTTGTCAGAATGCTCAGTGGCTTGCAGGATTGAGCCCTATAATCATTTGCGTTGGCTATAAATCTACCAAATTCACTTGCAGATACATTCTTCAATCACATGCATGTCTGTGTCACCCTGCTCCCACTGAAGTCAATAGTTCTGTCACTGACTTCAGTGGGAGCCTGTTCCAGCCCCCCAGTGTGCAAGCGTAAGTCTTGACTTCTAATAAAATCATTAGATATACCCATATTTGCACACACAACTTGTTTACAGGGCAATTGCCACACAATAGTTTAACAATTAGATTTGAAAACTTCAAAAGTTAACTTTTTTATGAAATTGATTTATTTGCAAGGTGTAAGTTTCATCGCATTTTGAGACGACACTTATTTACGTTATCAACGCAAATGCAGTTTCTCATAATGAATAGATTGTTTGATAGAGGCACCAAACTGGATTATGAAGATGTGTGTGGTTGAATAGGAAATGGTTGAAAGGAGAGAGATGTTATACCTTTTTAAAAAAAAAAAAAAAAAATCCTCAAGCAACATCAAATGACTCCTAATATATTAAACTTATTCTGAAATAAATTAATCGAAAATAGTTCAGTTTGAGAAATAAAGTACAAATGCTAATTCTCATCTTTGAATTACTAATTCTCATTTTTAAATATGATTATAAAAATAATTAAATGAGACCTAAGACAGGTCCTCAGCACAGCCTTGAATCTTCTGCATCTGTCTTCATTTTTAGCTGTCTAGTAAATAGTCTGATAAAAATTGCTGCAGAAAATTATGGAGGCACTAGATTATTTTACGCTGCCTCTTACACATTGCAGAGGGGATTCACTGTTAAGTAGGCAAAGATGAGTGGCAGAATGACAATGGCTTTGTTAACCTGACTCTCTAAATTAAGATGATCATGCCTGAAATGTCAGTCCTTGGTTGGCTTTAAGGAAATGCCTTTTTCCCATTTCACCCACTAGCTTTTCTTACCCCATTTAAATGGTAATTACACATTTATAATGCATTGCAAGTGTCGCTCACTTCAGCCATAGTCCTTTAGGAGCACTGGAAGCAATAGAGCTTTAGTAATGGGGAATATTCATTTTGAATTGTTTTTGTTGCAAAATTTGTCACTATTTTTCATTTGCTTGCATATATGAATGCAGTATGATTATTCAAATTATACATTGATGGTTTAACAACCTTTAAAACAGAATTTAGAGTATTTTCCAGCTTGTGTAACATACAAAGAAACGAGGATTTAATTGCCCCCATATTTGCTGCTATTGTACATTTGATATAGCATCGGTAAGGCCTGGTTTACACGAGGGTGGGAAGGGGGAAGGGGATCAATCTAAATTACGCAACTTCAGCTATGTAAATAACGTAGCTGAAGTGGATGTACTTAGATCTGCTCACCGCAGTGAAGACACTGCGGTGAGTCGACAGCTGATGCTCGCCCGTCAACATCACCTGCGCCTCTCACTCCGGTGGAGTACTGGAGTCGATGGGAGAGCGCTTGGTGGTTGATTTATCATGTCTAGACTAGACGCAATAAGTCGACCCCTGCTGGATTGATCTGGCGGGTAGTATAGACAAACCCTTAGATGCTGCTTTACTGTCTGCACTTTCCACTACCACCAAGCAAAAATCCAAAGAGGCCTACCTCTCCAAGTTGATAAAGAATGTCCTTTGTCTTCCGTTACACACAATGATTACCCTTCATGATTTTGGGATTTCACACTCCTTGTTTCCTCTTAAATTGTGCAAAGACACTTGATAGTCATTCTAACGCTGCATAAGCCTATTTCTATACTTTGATTTTACATAAGACATTTATGTTCAAAAGTTTATCACAATAAATAGTTATACTGTCCTAGATGGGTATATTTTCCTTTAACCTTCTGTAGTGTTCTGAATGCAAAACAGTTGAACTCTTCTAAATCATTATTTTACAAATTTTGTAATACTTATTTGTATTAGCTTGTAACTTAGGAGTTGAGATATAATATGAAATTTAAGGAAGAAAACCTGTTTAATGGGGGAGAAAAGTATGCCTACAGTGAGAAAAGAGGATGGGGAAATATGTATCACTTCCTCCCAGACCCAATCTAGTACAATTAGTTTTCAGTGTGTATACTCTGAAGTATGGCTCAAACCCCATGTTTGGACTGTATTTGTAAAAGGTTAGGATCCCAGTATAAAATGTTAACCCAACATATAGCATAAGTGAACACTATAGAGACAGGTATTTAGACATTTTCGTTTGTCTTTCCCAGTTCCCATATGTTGAGGCCTTGTACTTTCACTCTGTCTGAAGAAAGATGCTTGAATCTGACAACTTTTAAGGTATCCAAGAGCCCTTAAGTAAAGTTGAGTAAGCCAACTAACAAATCAAAATGGTTGCAAAGTATTAAGCCAAAATAATGAACTATGACAAAAACAAATGGAGCAATCTGCTTGTGGTTTTTACAAGCCTGTTTCCTCATGACCAAATTCAGAAGTGACCTGAGTCAACCCTTACAATGAGCTTCAGGAGACTTATCTAACAAGTCTGTGCTCTGAACTTCAAAGTCCAAACCAAAGGTTATCAAAAGGAAAACCACCACAAGGAGAGAAGCAGCCTTGTGCCTAGCTCAAGACAGTGGGTGAGCTCTAGCTAAATTCAGCTACCTGATGACTTCCTGCTCCAGATCCTTCCACTTTTGAACCACAACATCCAAGATGTGGCAGCTGGCTCTAGCATGTCACCAGACCGACAATTTTGCCCGTCTTATTGGTGGTTCCCCAGATCCTTTTTGCCCATCCATCACGTATGTAAAGTCTCCTTCTCCATGAAGAGCCAATACTAGCAACTCACTGCTGTCCCCTGGTCTCTGTTTCTAGTGGTGATCTCAATCTGCATTCTCAGATAAGAAAAGGAAAAAACTAAAAATGTTGGTGTATGAGGTATGGCAGATAGGGATGGGATGAATAAAAACAAAGGGGAGGTATATAAGTAGGGCCCTAACAAATTCACAGACCATTTTGGTAAATTTCATGGTCATAGGATTTAAAAAATCTTAAATTTTACAGTTTCAGATATTTAAATACCTGAAAGGGGGTTTCAAAGAGGATGGATCTAGACTGTTCTCAGGGGTAGCAGATGACAGAACAAGAAGCAATAGTGTCAAATTGCAGTGGGGGAGGTTTAGTTTGGATATTAGGATAAACTTTTTCACTAGGAGGGTGGTGAAGCACTGGAATGGGTTATCTAGGGAGGTGGTGGAATCTCCCTCCTTAGAAGTTTTTAAGGTTAGGCTTGACAAAGCCGTGGCTGGGATGATTTAGTTGGGGATTGGTCCTGCTTTGCGCAGGGGGCTGGACTAGATGACCGCCTGAGGTCCCTTCCAACCCTGATATTCTATGATTCTGAATCTGAAATTTCAGTGTTTCACAGTGCGGGGTCCCGATACAAAAAGAGGCCAGGGGGCAGAGGGGTCGGTTTTGCCACCCTCACTTCTGTGCTGCTGCTGGTGGTGCCACTGCCTTCAGACTGGCCAGCTGCCCAGCTCTGAAGGCAGCGGCGCCACTAGCAGCAGTGCAGAAGTGAGGGAGGCCCGGTATGTCATTACCACCCTTACTTTTGTGCCAGCGCCAATAGCAGTGCATAAATAAGCATGGCAATACCATACCACCCTTACTTCTGCACTGCTGCTTCTGACCATGCTGCCTTCAGAGCTGGGCTCCTGGCCCACAGCTGCGGAGCTTCCTGCAGCTGGGGAGATTCCTGGAGGTAGGTCTTATTCAGCCTCTGGGTGCCCTTGCAGGGGAAGAAGTCTGATCCCTTCCCACCCTGACCAGGACTAGCAGCTGGAGTCCAGAACATGGTAGGAGCCCCTGTCTGGGACATCCCAACCTTGCCCCTCCTCAGTTGTGGAGGGGTGCAGGGAGTTACACGGCACCCCATGACCACAGCATCCTGGGCAGTCACCCACCCATAAGGCTGGCCTTGCCACCCAAAAGTGATGAATGCCCCCATAACATGCCACCTTCACTTCTGTGCTGCTGCTGGTGGCACTGCTTTCAAAGCTGGGTGCATGACCGAAAGCTGCTGCTCTCCAGCCACTCAGCTCTGAAGGCAGCACAGAAGTGAGTGTGGCAATACGGTAACACCCCTACAATAGCCAGATTTCACAGGGGAGACCAGATTTCATGGTTCATGATGGGTTTTTCACAGCTGTGAATTTGGTAGGGCCCTACATATAAGGTATCTTATGACACTTTACTCATCCTGGGAAGGAAGGCCTACTGTTTCCTCTCTGCATTCCTTGTCTCCTGGAGGATAGGGTAAATGAAAATTCCTTCACTCATTTCAGGAGCCTTTGTTCTTGGTGCTGTGAAATTAAAATTTCTCCCTGTAATCTGGCAGGCTTGTGATCTGTAATACCTACACTGGAGTGACCTATAGGTTTAGGTCTGAAATATTTAGATACCCTAATATTTAGTATCCCTTTTAGGATAAAAGGAAACTTGTTGAAATTAAAACAAATGAAAACTAGGTTAAAATATTAATAACTTGTGGAAATTACACTATGATATTAAGCCTAATAGTTTAGTAAAATTAAAACAAATATCACTATGAAAAGCATCTGCAGTAATGCTAGATAGGACAAAATTACATATGCTGTAATGTATGAGGAGTAATGGTCTAAACGATCAGTGGCTGGGGTTAGAAGGATACTTCCCCTGTGCAGCATTATTTGGTTAAGTGCATTATAGGGGTTTCATACCTTCCCCTGAAGGATTTGGCATGTTGGAGACAGAATACCACGTCTATTAATTCTTGATAGCAGTGGTGACTGGAGCTATTCTGTGCTGCTTTTAGAATTATCATGTAAAGTATGTATTTTAAACCAATCTTATGAAAGGCAGGTGTTAATTAGAACTTTGCCCGGCAAGGTTTAACACAGAGGCATAAAATAAAGGAAGTGTGTGAATTCCTTTCAGGGGAAAAATACATTTTCACAGTGTTCATTTTTAGTTGCAGCAATTGTCACATCTAGATTCCCACTGGTTAGGGCAACTAGTCAAGATGGGAACCTTTTTGATTAGCACAAGATTCTTTTTTTTATGAAGGCTTCAAAGGATTTTATTTGATCAGAAAGACCCTTTCATCCAAAAATTCATTTTGTCACTGATTCTGTATTCACCGTAAGAAAAGGCTTTAGAAGTTAGGTTCTCGGAATTCTGTGTGCAATCTAATCAGTGCAGAGAATTTATAGTCTTAGTGACCAGTGTAGTAAAATAAATGTTCATATCTAGTATTGCTACTTAGCTTTACACAATATTTAGCTATATAAAATTATTTAATTTATTCTTAAATAGCTACTGCCAAGACAGGTTTATATCCAGAATGTAAAAAATACCTCTCTACATTCAATATGTCATTCATTTAAGTTTTTTTCCATGTTTGCATATGGATATGATAATATCCATAATTTACTCCCTTGCTTGAATTGCCAAGGATATACTATAGCATTGCATATAATTCTACTGATAGATTTTACATATAATAAGGTAAGTTGTTTACTGGAGTATAGAAACTTCCAGAGGGATTACTGATGTAAAAAAATAAATAAATAGGCACACTCATATTATAAAGCCATGCACATTACTTTGAGTGCGTGCATATGGGAGTGTTACATTTTACTGATTCACTGTCAAGCTGCCAAAATTGATGATGATTAACCCCAATGAATTAATGAAAATTCTATTCCTTCTGAATCCAGTTTCAGAATATACATTATTGTATAGTAAGATACATCTGTCATACTTGTTTATGGAAAACTTCTGTCACTTAAATTGATCTAAAAGATTGAGCTGTTTTCTGATACTGGTTTAAGATAAAAGGCTATAAAATAAGTTATACACAAGAAGTATACAAGAGTGATCTTTCGTTTTGTCCAGGATTTAATCAGAGAATTTGAAAACATTTAGTTTTAATTCGTAAATAATAGGGACGTCCATCAAATTCACTAGATCTCATACATTCCTACCATTTATAAGAGACTGTTTTGCGTATTGCAAATAAAGCTTTGAATTATCAATGATTCAAGTAATGTCCTATCATAGCTTTGAATCATATCAATGATTCAAGTAATTGTAAGATTTATTTTATTTTACTAACACCTATAAATCATATTATTACATTGTAAACATCTGTACAGTGTAAATACTTGCATATCTGAGAGTTTTTGTGGTCCTAGAAATAAATGAGGTAAATACTCCTCTCCATGTATGCATATTTTTTCTCTAATCTAAATGAGTTACCTTCAGGCATTAGGGAACCCTAAAGGAATGGTGGTTTTCATCACATTTCAGCCTACTGTAAATCCCAAGCTTTCTATTGACAGGGCTTGAAAATGCATTGGCTATTAGCCAGTGAAGCTGGCTAATATTGTCTTGCCCAGCAGTTGGATATCTTACTCACTGCACTCTGCTTAAACTGTACCTGTGATCAGTGCTTCATGCCCCTGTTTGCTTTTTTGCATTAAACAGAGCAGTGAATGCTCAGCACCTAGACATTGAAACACGTGTGTACGCACCCTCTCCTCCTCGTGAATAAAGATCTGCTGGGACACAATGTGGAGGTTGGGAATGAATGGTACAGTCTTCTTTCCTCTTCCCCTTCCTTGGCACTGAGTGTTGGGAAGAGGGGAATGTGGTCAGGAGCTTTACCCCATCAACCTATTTCCCTGCCACCTGCCCAAGACAAAGCAGCTAGGGAAAGTGGTGCTCCAGGTTTTCCAGGCATTACTTGACAAAGCCAATATGAAGAATGTCAAAAGCCCTTCTGTTCCTTCACAGCCAGGGTCTGTCACTGGACCCCTCTGGGCCCCTTTATCCTCAGTATGCACTTCTGGTTAGTGGATGTCTGGTAAGTTTCTCAAGGTCTTGTTGAAAATTACCACTATATGGAACGGTGATTATTGCTGAACTAAGCTTTACAGAAGATGTTCACCGATACAATATCTTTGCAGTGCTTTCTATGGCAATATTCTGGTTACATTAAAAATATTTGATAAAAGCACACACTGTGACCTCGATTAGGTAATACCTTTATTCTTGTCCCCAGTAGTTTCCGTGAGTTTGCAGGTGATCTGTATTTGTCCTTAGAGGACATTGGCTGGTGTCACAGAACTACTGCGTATCACTGATTGAACTTGACAGGTTTTTGCTCAAGAGTGAAACACAATTAAGCCAGCATGATGACCTCCCACCTTTTTGAAAAGATGGGCCTCTTACAGCAAAAATGAATTTATTGGCAGAGCAGTTTGAAACTGTTTCTGCTTAGCCATCTCCACATCTAATCTTTGATAAAGTAAAGAATTGGCAAATAGCTACAGTATCCTTCACAAGTGAGAAATACTGTTTCTCCTTAATGACTTTTCATGAAGAAATCTCTCTCGTTTTTGTTTTACTCTTCATGTGACGTTCATGACTTGGTTGAGAAATAAAATGACTTGAGTTTATTTCTAATGTACTACTATAGATGTGCAGTTGTATTTTATACCTTAAGACTAGGGTCCATTTTTTAAAATTCTGTATTTGTACAGCACCTAGCAGAATTCCTGGTCCATGACTAGGGCTCCTATACGCTATGGTAATGCAAATAATTAATACATGCTGTCCTCTTTCTCCAGGTCTCCTTCAGGATTCTGATCATCCTTACAGTAGATTTGAGAATGAATGAAAACAGACACTGTTGAATCTCCTCATCGAAAGCTAAGATTCCAGGATAAATGAGCACTTTTTTATTTTGCTTTTCAGCGGTCTTCAGGCTGCTTTTTTTTTTTTTGCAAGTTTTCAGACAGTAAAAATAAGTGCACAAATATCTACTAAAATACGTATATTTTAAATCTGGCATATTTACCTTTTAGAGCTAAATTTTTATGAACACTTTTGGTTTTTGAAATGTTTGCCAATTGTGCTCTCATTAAATGTGAAATGTCACCTTTCCTTTTCTAATAAATCTTTTCTTTGGAATCTGATTTAAATAGTTAGCTTCCTAATCATGTAATATCTTAGCTCACCTTTCTCTTAAAAAAAAAAAAAAAAAAAAAAAAAAAAAAAAAATTCCTCTGTTCCCATTTTCCTAAATAAAGATTTTCTTTCTAAATCTGTTGTATGCATATAAGTGGTGGCAAGAGTAAAGGAAGTGCTTGACACTGCAGAAATATGGTATTGATGTTGACAAGAAATAATTACAGCATACAAATTCTTTAGTATCAAAATAGTATGTATAGTATTTTAAAGATGCAAAATGTGATTTTTTTTTTTTTGGTGTAGCATAATCTGATGTAATAGAAATGCTCGTATATTACCAGGCTGTGTCCTTGGTGTGGAGAAAAAAGTCTTGAGTTAGTAAAACGGGCACAGAATCTTTTTGAAATTCATGCAAAATCTGAATATACATTTGTATATAAGCTTGAGAGGTAATATCAGGCTGTTTAAAACACTTTCTTCCATGAACAGTTCTCTAAATTAAAAATACTGCATAATGCCAAGATAGCATCAGTTTAACAGTATAATGATTTCATATTTTTTACCTTTGAGTTTTTTGTGGGAAATGTTCATAATGCATTGAGTTCTGTCATCTTCCTGGTTTGGTGAATTTTTGTTTTTTTTTCCCCCCTTTTCTCACACAAATGCCTTCATTGAGCATTTTAAATAACTTGCTGACATGATGCAGCATGAAGAGGTTCATTCTTTTTTTCCTCCTTCATATTTAATGTGAATTTCCAATTCTATATAGTTGGAATTTACTGTGTACTATCTTCTGCTGAATAAATTTACAGTACTGAAGGCATTTGTATATTATTTTTATCAACCTTGCTAGAGGAGAACTCTAACTAGACCTCTTGAATTCAGCTATCCATTGTTTTTCTTCCTAAAGAGGGCTTCTGTGAATAAAAAACATATTTAAGGAAATGATCAAATGTAGGGTTTGAGTAGGGAAAAGGAATGCAATTTGGCTTTCTCTGGTCCTCTGACAAAGAAAATCTAACACCATGTACATACAATATGAAGTGGATATTGCCTTAGTATGGTCAGGTGAATTGCCATTCTTTGCAGTATCAAAATGCTTGCATATACTTAAGCTATTAGTAATTAGATTCTATCACTCATCTCAAACTAGTTTCCATTTTTGTTCTTTGTTGAGAATATTTTTCCTCAACAGATGTTTATAAAAACAAGCAACTGCGGTTCTTGGATCCCCAGTATAATTGAAGACTTAATGTAATTCTGGAATAGTTTTTTTATTTGCTTGGAACTCCTGAAACTAGCACAATGGACTGAGCACTGTTTGCTATGTTTCTTGAACTGTCTACTGTTCTCAAGTCTAAAGTACTATTCATATGTCTGTCTGAAGAAGAATATGTGATAAGAGTGAGTTGATAGCGTGGAAGTAAAGCATGGTGACTTTCCCAGGAGATGCCTTCGGTAAAAATGATGGAGGTCTGCCCGACATCTCTCAACTCAAATAGTGACATTCATGACTTAATAGAAAAGCATTTTTCTGCACCTGCTATGATATGTGAAAAGCTGTCATGTACTTGAACAAAAGGGGAAAAGCTGTCAGTATGACTTTTAAGGAATTTGTATTGGGTGAAGAAGCAAAATATTTTGAGCATATGGAATTAGTATTTTTTGCTCATGTTACGGTTTTAAATATAGGGTTGGTAGAACTGTTATCTTTCCATTAAACATACTGGTTTTGTAGCTCTTTTGCCAAAATTGCAGGCACTAAGAAAGTATCTATTGGAAACTATATAATCAGTGTCTTAGCACATATTGTGTATGAACCTTTTTCAGTGTGAAACAGTAAATGGGGCATAGGAAAATGTAAAGTGTAAACAAATTCTCGTAACACTTCAGACTGAAAGTTTAGCATTCTATAATCCTGCTTCTATTGAAACCAAAGGTAAACTTTTACTGAATTCAGTATTGGACTGCAGTATCTCAACCATCTACTACAAAATGTGAAATAACTCTTGATGAACTTCTCAAAATACTTGCAGTTTGGGGATGTATGTGCCTTATTTCTCAGCAGTTTGTCCTGAATTTGGTGTTTTCAGTTGTGACCCATGGAGGCACGATTACAATTACTTACATAAAAAAATGCTGGTTTTGTCTTAGGCCAAAGGTTGACACTCCTTGAATTTTAATGTAGCTCCTAGTAATTGAATGCAATAGCATTAGACAGATGTAATGTAACATCTTTCTTTGTCAGTGCTCAGGTGTGTGCTAGACTCCTTTGTTCATTTTCAATAATGAGATTCCCTTCCCCCACATTCTGTGGACAAAGAAAACACAATGATAGTATAAATAAACAAATCTAAAGGGAAAAAAGTAACCACACCTATGTCTGATAAACCAAGTGCACATTGTTGATATTTCTTACTACAGATTTGCACAGTAAATATCCTCCCCTTCACTTAAACTGGTTTCCTTCATTCTGTCTGTTTTCCGTTTTACTTCAGCAGATATTGTCAGTTTTAGGACTAAAGCTTAAAAAGAGGAGGTACTATTTTAAAAAAAAATCCTAAAATGTTCTCATTTCTTTAATAAAAGAAACACTTTTCAGAGTTAAACTTCTTAAATAACCATATTAGGAATAATAGGGACTGGGCTAATTTCATTTCCCAAGCAAAGTGAAAATAATAACTTGTATTGTCCTGCCAGATTCTTTTTAAATCAACCCTCACACTAAGGAGAGTAAGGGATACTTAAATAGTTATCTATGTAAAGTGTGCTGCTTACTCTTTAGAAGACAAATCTATGACTAAGGGTGTGACACTGACTTTTAAAAGTTTAAAACCTCACACTGCAGTATACATGTATGTCTTTGCATATCTGAATGGATGAATCTCCTTGCTCGTTTTAAGCATGCACAGTAGCTGTCTTGCATTAGTGATCTATGTCCTCATTACTCTCCTTCAGCACCCCCTCCCCCAATTCAGTCATTCCAGCAAACTGTCTGACTTGTTACTCCAGGTGAACACTGAAGCTTTCCTCTTCACAAAACTGCCTTACAGAGTCAAATGGGGTAGCGCATATTGCATCTGTGTACATTCCCATTACCAAAAAAGTGCAACTTACTGCACTTCAGCATTAAGTGACCATCAACTAGCTTTTTTGGCAAAGATCAATAGGAGCAAGTTAACCTCCCTAGATGAGAGGGTAGTGGGTGAGAGTGACTATATCCTTCCTTTGAGCATGTATTCTGAACTGCTGGGTCTATTTTACCTTACCCCTTATTCTACAGCTGCTACTGTAACTGTTTGTTTGGCACTTTGTCATAAACTAGAGTATTGTGTTGAATTAGAATGTTTAGTAGAATTGTCTGTCTTCCATCTGGCCTCATTGTGGATAATTATACCTAATAGTTGTAGACTAGGAAGTAAAAATATAATGGTAGTGGTATATATTTCCAGTAGAGGAGGCAGAGCTATGAGGGAAAATACAGTTAGAAATAATAAATGCTCCTCATTGCCCTAAATTTTTTCACTATCCATTTTCCATCACTTCCATGGAACATGTCAGTCTTAGAAAAGAGACAAACATTGTGGGGAAAGGTGGCTTGTGTGAAATAGCAATAAGAAACATGTTGAAAGAAAACAAATGTCAAAAGAGACCTGTATTTCTAATGGGTAAGCAAAGCCAGTTTGTAATTGCTTGGTTGGATACAATGTTCAAGAACAGTTCATTGGTGTGGGGGAAAAATATAACCCTATAATGCCAAGCTCTAAAGGTACTGGTGTAAGTGCTAGTTATGTAAGCAGAAGTTGCCTAAGGTTAGAGTGAGCTTTCCAAGATATTGTAAAAGCCAAAATAGAATGAAGAATTTGCTTATTTGGACTAGTTGTTTTGCTTTTTAGAATGCATAAGCTTTTCTGAAATGCATGTGGACTTCAGGGAGAGAGAATATTTAGCATAATTTAAGTGAGACATATGAAAATCTGAGCCTTTAGAACAATACATATTTCAGTAGAAGTGCTTTTCTCCTGCACAGGGACTTTCACAGATTTAAGTATACAGAATAAAATTAATAAAGCAATAACACTAGACTAGCAGAAACAAAATGTAATCATAGAAGCATACTCTCCATCCCTTCACCTAGTCTCCACCTCCCTCTCCCGAAATGCTTGCGGAGGGAAAAATGGATTTTGCAACCTGCTCTGAAATCTAAGAAATCCTAGATGTGGAGGAAAGGGACAAAACCCAGAAAGGTAGTCCCCTCATGAACATGTTATCTTGCCTCTGCTCACCTTATTTAAAGAAAGGGACTGCACCGGTTTCAAAATTGGCTGGGGGTGGGATGGGGGGAAGAGAACTAGCTCCCAAGAAGGAGCTTTGTAAGTTTTTAAAAACAGCACCTTAAATTCCACGTTATTGAAACAAAGTTTAAAATAAGATTCTACATTAGCCAGTTACTTTCCTCTGCATCATCTGTGGAGAAGGAACCAAGCTGATTTGAAAATATTTTTGAGATGCTGTGATAGGGTTAGTGTTAAAAGTGTATCATGGGGTATGTTTGGGGACAAAAACTAAAAGAACATATGCTGCTGGGTACATGTAGACACAGACTTGGACTTCTGGATGGAAGCTCCACCCAGACTGCCCATACAGAAATTTGTGGGGTTGAATTTTTAAGACTCCTCAGTTGGCTTCTGGGGGAGAAGGAACAGGATCTCAGCAAGTTGGAAAGCTAGACTGTAGTGAGGGAAAGTATTGCCAAGTTCTTCTAAAACTAGGCTGTCCTTAATGCAGTAAAAAAGTTACTGAATGCTTTGGTCTTATTTGTTTTCTTGGGCTAAATAAAAGTTTGTTTAATTTTCAAACCTTGAAGTCAGAGGCATAGTCAATCACTAGGGTTTGAAGAGATCTGTAGGGCCTTCAAAATAAAGTTAAGAAAAGCAGCCAAGATAACCTGATATTTACAGTGAAGTGCCTGAGAGGAAGATTAGAGGGTTAAAAAAGGCTATTCCAGCCACTCAGATACCAGTGTTGAATAAAGGGTGTGTCCAGGAAGAGGCAGGTTATGAAACCATCTCTTTAAACTGTTTGTGGTTTTTGGACAAGATACTGTGATTAGCATTCTCTTCTCCCATCCAGAAACATTCAGTACAGAGCACATTATTGCAGAATCTGCCACAAAGCAAGGCTACAGACGTTATCTAAAGGCTGACTCCACACCCTCCTTTGTTCTTTTCTTCCTCTCCTTGAAGCATGGAACCCTGCTTTCATATTCTAATTATAGTTTTTATGGCCTTACAAGTGTCTCAACACCAGGAAAAGAGAGAGACTCCCAAGTAGAAGGATGGTAAGAAGGAACTCTGCCGTTGTGCATTGAAGAATGCTACATGCTCTACCCACTCTCTTGCTACAGGCTCAGTATCCCCTTTTGCAGTGGCTCTTTTCCAAGATGGTCCATGTGAGCAAAAGTCCCAGGATTACTCCCCAAACCGGGTTTTCTGTTATGACATTGCATAGCACTATCCACTCTGACAGGGTTTCCCCAATGTTCCTTTACCCAAGATCAGAAAAAGAATTTGGGCCTTCCCTAAAGGACCATCTGAAAAAATATTACCGTAATACATAATTCATTTTGAAAGCCTATGTTAAGGCTGTGGCTAAGGAAGTCTGTTCATTTTTTATTTATTTCTTGTCATTTTCTCTTTGGACTGAGCATGAGAAGCATCGTCCATTAAATAGTATTCCATATTGCCTATCAAATCCTGAACTCAATTTGCCAATTCTAAGCAGAAAAGGAGAGCCTTTTTCTTTCTTTGCATAGATTTTGATTGTCTCCTCCATGAAGCCCAGCCTCCCAGTTTGAGAATCTGCATTATGCCTTTAGGTAGGGGGGAGGGTGTGTGTGTACGTACGCGTGTGCCCATGTACATTCACATGTTTCAAGTGCACTTGACTTCAGCATTAATTGGCAAATATACCAATCACTTCCCTTCCCACCTCAATGTGTTCTTTAATGTTCTGTATTTCATTTACACGTTTAAATGTTTCTTGTAGTCAGTGAATTAAAACTGATAGTCATGGACTTGCTATGTAATCCAAATCTACTGAAATGTAATAATTTAATGAACACTTTGTGACCTGGTGGATGAGGGGAAGTTATGGTATGTTGGGTTATAAGATTTCCTGTATGAATGCATTGGTTTAGCTTACTGAGGGTTGTGGAATGAACAAACAGGGAGAAGACAATAGCCCCAGATAAAGATACCCCAGTGCACACTTGGAAGACAAATGGCAAACCTGTCAGCTTTGAGGACCTTGCATGCTGTCTCCAATAAGTTGCGAGCCGTGGTCTGACAAAGCTGAAAACTAACATCACAGAGCTACAACCAGTTAAAGTGAGTTGGTCTCAGAGAGAAGGGGGGTGATCAAGAGGACTAAGCAGCTCTAAAAAGGACTTCCTCCCCCAGACTGAGAAATGGTCTGAGAGTTAAGGGAACTGACTGTCAGCCAAACCCTGGAAGTCTCCGGGCAGCATGGTGCTGGTTGCTGGGGTCTATAGGAAACTGAGACCATCTGTATCATGCAGAAGACAGATACCTGGCGAGTTAGATGCATCTAGTCTGTTTTTCTGTGAAGTGCTTTTGTTCTAACAAATAATTTTAAAAGGCCACTGGATACCACTGTCACTACTCCAGGAGGAGTAAGGTCAGGATGGAGTTGCAGGGTCAGGAAACACATTAGACCTGCTGAGGCAATGAGGGTTGATAGGCCCTGGCTGCAGTCCCATATATGTGAAAGGAAACTTGTATGATTCCATCCTGAGAGACCACCTGACTGTTAGAGGACTGAGGGGGGTGCTCTCAAAAAAGCCAAGGAGAGGTTAGAATTGCAGTTAGCCCAGGAATTGTGACAACATTGCTGTGAAGATGCACATTCACTAAGGGCTATCAAACATTTCCTAACATTGTTTGCTGGGCTTTCAGCTGATAGGCAGCCTCTTACCTGGATGGGATGATATGGCAAACCAAGAAAACTTCTGTCCCTACGTGCCCTGTGAATGACTTTATCCTCTTCCTCTAATAACAGAAAATGTGCAAGTGGCAGAGGTGCCTAATGACTTCTTTGTTTCGGTTTTCCCCAAGAAGGCTGTTGGTGATTGGACATCTAACATAGCAAATGCCAGTGAAAATGAGGTAGCATTAGAGGCTAGAATAGGGAAAGAACAAGTTAAAAATTATTTGGACAAATTAGATGTCTTCAAGTCCCCAGGGCCTGATGGTATGCATCCTAGAATACTCAAGGAGCTGAGTGAGGAGATTTCTGAGCCATTAGCGATTATCTTTAAAAAGTCATGGAAGACTGGAAAAGGACAAATATAGTGCCCCTTGATAAAAAGGGAAATAAGGACAATCCAGGGAATTACAAACTAGTCAGCTTAACTTCTGTACCTGGAAATATAATTGAGCAAATAATTAAGAAATCAATTTGCAAACATCTAGAAATGATAAGGTGATAAGTAACAGTCAACATGGATTTGTCAAGAACAAATCATGTCAAACCAACATGATAGCTTTCTTTGATAGGGTGGGAAGCGGTAGAGATGGTATATCTTTATTTTAGTAAGGCTTTTGATGCTGCCTCGCATGACTGTCTCATAAACAAACTAGGGAAATGCAACCTAGATGGAGCTACTCTAAGGTGGGTGCAAAACTGGTGGGAAAACCATTCCCAGAGAGTAATTATCAGTGGTTCACAGTCATGCTGGAAGGACATAGTGAATGAGGTCCTACAGGAATCAGTTCTGGGTCGGGTTCTGTTCAATATCTTCATCAATGATTTAGATAATGGCATACAGCGTACACTTACAAAGTTTGCAGATGATACCAAGCTGGAAGGGGTTGCAAGTGCTTTGAGGATAGGATTAAAATTCAAAATGATCTGGACAAACTGGAGAAATGGGCTGAAGTAAATAGGATGACATTTAATAAGGACAAATGCAAAGAACTCCATTTAGGAAGGAACAATCAGTTGCACACACACAAAATGGGAAATGACTGCCTGGGAAAGAGTATTGTGGAAAGGGATCTGGGGGTCATAGTGGACCACAAGCTAAATACGAGTCAACAGTGTTAACGCTGTTGCAAAAAAAGCAAACATCATTCTGGGATGTATTAGCAGGAGTATTGTAAGCAAGACACGAGAAGTAATTCTTCCGCTTTACTCCATGCTGATTAGGCCTCAACTGGAGTATTGTGTCCAGTTCTGGGCAGCACATTTCAGGAAAGATGTGGACAAAGTTGAGAGAGTTCAGAGAAGGGTGACAAAAATTATTAAAGGTCTAAAAAACATGACGTATGAGGGAAGATGGAAAAAATTGGGTTTGTTTAGTCTGGAAAAGAAGACTGAGGGGGGGACATACTTGAAAACTGTTACATAAAAGGTTACAAGAAAGAGGGAGAAAAATTGTTTTTCTTAACCTCTGAGGATAGGACAAGAAGCAGCGGGCTTAAATTGCAGCAAGGGAGGCTTAGGTTGAACATTAGGAAAAACTTCCTAACTACTGTATCAGGGTGGTTAAGTACTAGAATAAATTGCCTAGGGAGGTTGTGGAATCTCCATCACTGGAGATTTTTAAGAGCAGGTTAGGCAAACACCTGTCAGGAATGGTCTAGAAAATATGTAGTCTTGCCATGAGTGGAGGGGACTGGACTAGATGACCTCTCAAGGTCCCTTCCAGTCCCATGATTCTGTGATTCCTGTATCTTACTTTGTGTTAAAACATACAGATTCAGCGCTTGCTTGGTTCTCAAAGTGACTTTGCTTGGTCTAATGCCTATTTATCTGCCAAGCAAGTACTTGACTCCAAGTGACACCACAAAAATTTTGCCCTCTGTTGCCTTTTCTGTTGAGAGATAATTTCCATATCAGCAAGAGAAAAGTCAGCGCAACAATATATGCTGATGGTTCTGACATTCAGTCATGAGAATGATAAACTTGTTAAACTGCTGTAATTCATCAGATCTAGACTTACCTTCAATCTTAGTCCTTATTCCCTTATGCACTCAACTGGAAACGACCACCATTAGAAGTCCTTTTATAAATTTTACAATGAGAAGAAGTGGAGTTTTCAATTGTAGCTTTTTTATACCTCAGTAATCAGATCTCCTATTTATAGAGATCTGTCCAAAGAGTTAGCTGTTCAACCTACAGGACATCTAATATGACAAACTACACAAAAGTATAATAGTGGATGACAATATCCCCTTGAAAGGATAGGCCAAAAAAAAAAAGGCCTTGATCTTGCAAAGTACTGAGTGCCCACTACATCTATTTGGGACAGTGGGAGTTTAGGATGTGCCCTTCAGGACTGGGTCATAATAAAAAAAATTACGGCTCTAAACCACAGCCAAAATACTAACCTGTAACTAAGCTTTGGAAAAAATGTTTTCTTCCATCTCCAGCTGTTTATTGTACATCCCCCTCACTCTTGCCCATCTCCCAAAAACCATCGTTTTACCCTTCCCATTCTTTCCTTTAATGTACAATTGGCTCTCTGCCTGTATTTACCAAGCCTAGACTCCATCACTCCTCCACCCCTCAATTGTTCTTTCCCTTTCCAAGCTGATCCTGTGTTCTTCCCTCAGACTCCACCACTCAGATATTTCAAATCTATTCTCACAGTAGATTTAGAAGTGGGCTGGCTGCTCTATTCAAATTTCTCACATGTAGGGATGTTCTTGGGTCAAAAGCAGCCCCAGAATGACCTGGAGAAGCCCTGGAGCCTGAGAGCTTAGCGAGAGTAGAGTACCTTTCTACAATCTTAAAATTTCCCATTCCATTTGCAAACTTCACCTCTCCTCATCTTCCTTCTCTTCCAGCCAGTCTTTACCACTTCCAACCCCTGGTTGACATTTTCAGCCTTCAGAGAGTGAACTCTCTCCCTGCACCTCATGTACTTTCCTTGCCAGCCTGTGTGTCTATAAGTAGTGTTTCCTACCCCCATTGGCAGGAAGACATTACCACAGTCATGGCAGAGAGCCACATTCACCACACAGGTGACTAAGGTGAGGATAAGTATGTATAGACACCTACAGGTGGAAAATGTAAGTGTGGAACTCCCCAATGCAACAGTGTCTATTGCCGACTCCATTAAGGTCAGTTGCTACTTAGTACAGATTGACACATCTTGTTTTATTTCTAGATTAAAGGGACTCCTGTTTGTGCTGTAATGAAACAGTTTGATACTTTGACACTGGGCATTGGGCTGGTCCTCTCACCTTGTTAGAGCATAAGGACTACTCAAACTTTCAATGACTGTTTTAAAAACTCTAGCAGGAGGTGGGGGAGGACAATATTGCAGCTGTGGGATGCAGGGAATACCCGGACACAAGCTTTTCTCTAGCCTCACCTAGGATGGTGGCTGGCATAAGAGCTTCT
Source organism: Malaclemys terrapin pileata (assembly GCF_027887155.1). Taxonomy (NCBI): domain Eukaryota; kingdom Metazoa; phylum Chordata; order Testudines; family Emydidae; genus Malaclemys; species Malaclemys terrapin. The sequence goes on along the minus strand of NC_071506.1, from coordinate 243,400,836 downwards.
CTACTGGTACTGTGGTGGTGAAAGATTCTCCTGAGGCCAACTATGTTGACACTAGGGCTGCTTTGTTCTGGGGCTGCAATGCAAAGTAACCACGTTGCAGAATCTGTTGCTTAATCCTTAACTGCAAATTTCATGGCTTTATGGATTTCTCTGAAAACCTTAACATTTTAACATTGCTTTTTGTTGTGCAATTTCCTTAAAGTCATTGTAGCTACCTACCATGTATCTATGTAATTAGCATAAAAGTCCTAATAGCCTAATTAGAATGTGTAATGATATTCTAAAAATCCTTATTAAACGTTGTGAAGAAGTGTTTTTAAAGCCCTCACTAATAGTTGCAAGACATGGTAGAGGAGGGAGGGAGAAAAGATACATTAAGAAGTACCATGTAATAAATCTTTAACTGAACTTCAAAGAACTACCCGCAGTGTATGCATTTAATTGCTATATTTGGGAAATTAGCAGAATATAATGAATAATTTTTTAAAAATTATCGATAGAAGGCTATCAATTTCATTTTTCAGATTGGAACTTTAAATGAATGCATGAAAATTTAGGTCTTTACATATCACTTCCCCACAAGACATACTTTAAATACATTTAGATCCTTTATTGAATTTTATTAAGAGCAGACTTAATATAGGAGAAGGAGATATCTTTTACTTTCACTTGGGGAAGAATTCATAAAATGTCTCCAGTATTTTTATATCTCAGGGTTTGACATCTCAAATACTAGATTCCTATTTCTGAAGAATAAATCAAATGTTTAAAAACATTATATAGGGAGAATATTAAAAAATGAAATCTGACAGATGATACTTGCCTATAAATTAAGGAGAGTTTCACTTCTGTAACCTTGACAGTTTTCACCTTTCACCATTTTGTGTACTGTTTTGTCTCAGATTGAGAGAGAATATGCAGCTGAGTTTCAGTATTTAGTAGTAGTGTTTTAGTTATTTCTATAGAATGCACACTGTATTGGGGGTTCAAAGAGAGGTACAAAGACAGTCTCTGCCCAAAGGGTTTACAATCTATACAGAAAGCATAGGTAAAGCAGAAGAGCCCAAGTCATTCTGTGGAAAGTTCCAAATACAGTTTTAATTATGGTCCCTACAGGGATTGGTCAGTAAGACTGCTGAAAGCATGTGGTGAGAAACTTATCTTGAATCTGATATAGTTTTAACTTATGCATTAGTAAATGTCTTCTGTTTATTATTCTTGTAACCATTTCTAACTTTTATGCTTCTCATGGAGAAGGGGGCGATTTACATTGGTGGGTGTGACACTTTAGTGTAGACGCTTATTGCATTAGGTCAACGTAAGCTGCCTTATGTTGACCTAACTGTGGAGCGTAGACCAGACCTTCTCAGTCCCGTCCCGTCCCCCCCCCCCCCCCCCCCGAAAACCTCATTTGTCTTTAGCTGAAGCTAAACTGCATACCTTAGGTGTAAAGATATCTTTGTTATTACTACCTGGATCAAACTGAATGTTTTCATAAGCCTTCAGGACTTTTTATTCCTTTTATATCTCAAGTGATGGCTATTTCATCACAAAGACTGCATGTGTTAATAAGATAAGCCTTCCTTCAAAAATTTGGACTCACTCCAGTAGAGCACAAGCACCATCACTAGGGAGGCTGAGCTGGGGTACCAATTTACAGCCTCCTTTGACTTCAGCTCCTATTTTTATGAAACATTATTCATTAGTGTCTGCTTCTAGATCAAATTCCTGTTTTGTAAGGGCAGTTCTACGTGGGGCGATGGAACGGGGGGAGGGCAGTGCGGGCCACAACCCCCTCAATGGAAATATTGGAGGGGAGGAAACATACATCACCCCCAATATTTTCCTCCCCCACAATATCGTGCGGAGGCAAGAGTGGGACATGGCTGTGTTGCTGCCTGCACATGCATGCGTGGTGTGGGGAGACGGAGGCAAGAGTGGGACTCGGGAGCAACAGCCCCGGCCCCTGGGATTAGACCAGCCACTGGGGAGCAGGTAGGAGCAGCTCTAGTCTCCTCTCCATGTTTTCTTTCACTCAGCTGGCCATTGTGACTGCACTAGCCAGGGCTGCTGCACAGGAGTGACTAAGTTGCCTGGGAGAAGTCGTTGTTCATGTGACTCTCCAATGGCCGGACCAGCCAGTCTCACCTTCTAGCCGCTGCAGGACCTGGCAGAGACACGCAGCCTGGGGCACATGCACCAAACACAGGGATGCAGCGGGGGGATTGGGCATTGGCACCTGGTCAGCAGCCTGGGGTCTGTCTGGCTAACGTTTACACTGCGTTATAGCAATTATTCATTCCCAGCACAACCATGAGTACAGAAAAATAAAACCCTGCACCATTAAACATGCAGAGCACTACGGGAAGGATACCACCGCTCAAAACAAGGCTGACAATTTCTCATTTCTGTTCGTTTTTTAAAGTTCAATTGAGACTTGAAAGAAAGAAAAGCCCATCGTGACTTTAGGTGTAAAGTCTATTTTAGTAGCGGGAAGCCGTCTATGGTTGAAGCAATTATTTTAAGTGTCTGAGTATAGCTTTTAGAAAAGAAACCGGTCTTGAGGGGTTTACAGGCTTGGTATCTTAATATGGTGCTTAGTATGTTTAGACATACACTAAGGTGTATGTTCAGCATACACCTTAGTCGTCCTCCTCTTTCCTCCCCTTCATCCCCATTCAAAGCATGTTTCTGCAGCCTTTGGTTCTACAATCTCTTTTCAATTAACTCCGAGCTCCCACCTGCATCAAAGCTAACTTCGGGTTAATCACCATGAGCGGGATCTACATGTGCAGTACTTGAAGAAAGAACAGTTACTTTATAGTAACTGTAGTTCTTTGAGTTGTCTGGACACATAGATCGCATGACCTGCCCTCCTTTCCTACAGCTCAGAATTTTATAATATGGATTTTGGGCAGTGAAGGAACTAAGTGGTGGTTAAGGTCACTGCACTTTTTATGACCTTGGGGCCCGGGGATGGGGGAGCATGGACATGAAGAGTGCATGCGTGACCCCTGCCTGATGCTGCTAGTGAAAATGTGCTGAATTGTTTGGGTTTTGTAGTTTCAGTTTTTTGAGAAAAAACATAAAATTTCAACTGAAATGTGTGAAAATTTCCATATAATCAAAAATTCATTTTTGTTGAAAAAAATTTCAGCCAGTCCTAACTCAAGGTTAGAAAGCCCCCAACTGTTCCCCGTGGTAAGCAGCTTCTTTTTTCACCCCTTTATCATCTGCCTCATCCCAGTACATACCCACTCTTCTCTGTTTGAGACCCTTCTTTTTACTCAGCTGTTGCCATAATAGGGATGGGGGCCATTTGTGGGTACATGTGATAGAAATCAGCTTCCCAGGGGCCACCTCCATGTTCTTTTTAACGGTTGAGAAATCAAGCATGAAAAGTTCATAAAATGTGAGGTTGCTCCCTGGGACAGAGTTGCACCTGTGAGCCAGAGGAACTAATAGAGCAGGTGGGTCCAACGTCATAATGGATCGTATTGAGTCTATTTGGAATGGAGTAATAGGTGGGCTTAGTTTCCCTTCTCTGAGATCTTTGGGCTCTACATGCAATTAGAAAAGCCGCTTGTTGTGAGCTCAGGGAGATGCAGTGTTAGCAGTGACTGTTTAGAACCATATTTCTCAGAAGCACTTTTCTGAAAAACATTTTACTTAGGGAAGCATTCCTCTGAGCTTTTTTCCTTAGTAGAGGAACTTACTGATGCTATACCATTTTTGATGAGTCTTAAATATATATTCTGGTTTTGGCGGATTGGGAGTGCAGGGGGATTTGCACAAAATAAACACTTTAGCACATAACAGTCTTACCCTTGGGACTGCCTCTTACTATGCTCCCACTATATTAAGTTGGCCACATTGCACATTCTAACTGCTATCATATACATAAAGAAAAAAACATAAAGCATTAAGAGAACCTAGAATAGAAAATGCTACATGACTTCAATGGAGCTTTGCTAAGATATTCATATGTGATTGTTTTCTTCCCGATTTTAACACAGGCTTAAATTTTGGAAATTCCTGTCTTTTGAGTGCTTGATTTGTCAGCCTTAACATTCCATGAAAGCTATTTTTGTTTTCATTTACTTTCCCTGATTTGGGGGGTCTTTTTAGAATGGAAGAATAAGAAGTAAAAGTAAATCTGGGAGCTATTGAGCTTGGGGACCATACAGATTCCTCAGCCTTTGCCAGGTAAGCTTGTAAGTTCCTTGAACTGGAAGTATCTGGCTTGTGCCTATACGAAAGCACTTTAGCTAGATCAATTTATCTAAGCACTTTACCGTTGGCCTATGTTAAAGTGCTTAATGCTGGGCCTCCCGTGATGGGAATAATAAAATGCTGATCTAGCTGAAGCATTTTAGTCTTTGTACGTTTATTTAGTGTAAACATTTAAGTTCAATAAACGTATTTCTTAGCTAATTACCTCTACTAAATATAAATAAGTTTAGTATTTTAAGTTATATTTTTAGTCTTAGTCATGTAATAATCGCTTGAAATGTAATTAATAAAACCTTTGGAACAAAGGTAAATTATTAGAAAATTTTAGGAATATACTGTTTAAATACATGTTTTAAGTTTTAAATAAAGTAAACTGAACCAACTGTGTATTTTTTTAGGCCAAATACACGGCTGATGGAAGCAGGCATATCTCCCTAGTAATCAGTGGCTATGTGCATCTTCAGGACCACGATGAATCTGATCCAATATTTAATTAAACTAAGCCTTTTTGGTAATTAAATTTGGTAAGAGTGTTTGGACTATGTGAGGCTGGTCCTGAGAGATGCTGAGTGTGCGCCCCTTGAAGTTAATGGGGATTAGGTCCTGATTCTAGATGCCCTTGTCTGACAATCAGTACATCATATAGGCAGATCATACAGGGAATTTCAGAGTGAAGTTATAATGTCTTGTTCATAGTTTTTGAATGAATGAAGTAACATTTCATAATATCATCAATATATATATATATGTATTGGTTTAAATATAATGGGGAATCTCAACAATCAGGAACATAAGATACATAATTCTACTTTTCCTCGCAGATTTGAGTTTAGGCTGATGGGATATGGTACTTGATGTCATTAATTCTAATGTGAGTGCAATCTGCCCTGAATTTTTTCATTCGATTTTGTATGACTGACATTCTACAAAGATAACTTGCATTGTGACCTGTTTTTGATAGCACCACTTTGGGCTAAATTTTCACAGCATTGTGCTGAAGTGACTTTTCACAAGTCCTTTAATTAAACAGGTGTGCCTAGATTCAGTCACAGATTTAGAACAAATAGACTTTGGTTTTTCTTCTGAGTTTTACAAAGGGCCCCTTCTTTAATCATGTATGGAATTTATTATTTTAATAAATGTGGGGAATTTGGTTAGTGCCTATTTTCATACATGTTCAGGTGATGTCTATGTTGTGCAGCTTCTTCCTGCCCAATTTCTCTAAGATACAGCTTTTGCTCTCTATCCACACAGCTAAAACAGAAGTCCCAGGCCCTCTTCATCTCACATCTTGACAGCTGCAACTTCCTCCGCTCTGGCCTTGTCAAAAATGCCCTTTATATCTTTCAAAACGCTGCTGTAAAAATCACCTTCCCGGCTTGTCATGCTGACCCTTTCACCCTCCTCTTTGCCTCCCTCCACTAGCTCCCCACTCTCCATCTCCTCAAACACAGAACTACTTCTCTTCATTTTTAAGACCTTTCACAGTTTAGCTCTGTCTATCATCTCTGATACTCTGTTGAGCCATCAGCCCCTGCTTATGGGCTGCCAAAAGTGATGTCATCCTTTACTGCCTATCTGTTCAATTTTCCTTAAAAGGCCTCTCCACTTTCTCCCCTGATGTTAATGTTGCCTAGAAGGAGCTCCCCATAAAAATACACATAACCACTGTATTATCCACCTTAAAACTCACCTCTGCTATGATGCCTACAAAACACTCAACAACAGGTAGGTAGCTGGTTTGCTGTGCCTGCTGCTTATGACTCGTCTCACTGCTTATGTGTGCTACCTTGTCTGTTTTATCTACCTGTTGTGTCTCAGCAAATACTTCTAATGTAAGGTCTGTGGGACAGGGACCATCTCTTTGTTATCTGTGTGCACACCGGTTAGCACAGTGAGGCCCGGATCGCTCAGTGGAGCCTTTAGGTGCGACCACAATGCAAATAATAAATAACTTTCGTGACTCCTGTTACAGGGGGATTTTTCAGCACCGATTTGTGCCAGATACATTACGGACAAGTACAGAGCCTCATTCGATCTTCAGCGCCTCATTTGTGATTTTTGTGCTGCTTAATTTTGTGCGGTGTTTTGTTACCACAGTGATAGGAGCTATAAAAACCTTAAGACATCTTATCCAAGCCTTCCCCTGAGCAGAGATTGGCATGTGGTCTGAATGATTTTAAAATAGTTTAAGTACTGATTTTGTGATGGAGATGAATGTGAACTGCAGTAACTTGAGCAGACCACAAAATGTCTGTCCTAAAGAATGAAGTCCAGATTTTCAGGTGTGATAGGTGAGTAGTGTACTTGTCCACTCTGCCCTATAAGTTGTGGTTCTCATGACTGTAGCACCTGCGCATTGTGTATTACCCATTTTGTGTGAAATTCACCCCTCTGTAGGGGGCTGCTAGCATAAGACGTATGCACCCCTGGCATCACACATAGCCCTGTCAGGTCAGCTTCACGCTATGGGCCCAGTCCTGCAAGGTTCTGAGCACCCCCACTGGGAACTGAGCTGCTCACAGGATCCAGCGTTACATGCTTGTCTTCTAACATCCTTTCGAAAATACTTATGGTGCCTGTGGTTTAATATGATTTATTAAACAAAACAAAAACTCAAGAGCCCTTATGATATATCGGGTTATTCTCCAAATCACCCTTGCTTTTTTCAGACATCAGTGAATAGCTGTCATTTTAAAATTATCGTTGTATTGTCACATCCAGAATCAGTTGGGCTTTGAGTGTGCATGTACGAGCACATGCATGTGGATAACCACTTAGAATATACAAAGTGAGTACACTTCTGATGGCCAAGTAGCCAACTGTAGATGAATAGCAATGATCATACAGTAAACACCCATTATTCAATCTTTAGGATAAGCTGATATGATTCACACATGCTTTTTTAAGGCATTCAAATGGATCATCTCCTGACTGCTTCCAATTTTATCATCTTCATTATCAGAGTATTTGAGCATTTCAATGACCGTAGCACATTATACCACAATGGTTGAGGTAATTTCACTAGAAATACCATTTTCTCTTTTACAAGCCCTTTATCAGGACAGCACATGAAAATTAGCTGGTTAAAGGATTTTTCTCTTATTTCACAGGAATATTCAGCTTTAATGTAATGTTGCTAGGTAGCCAAGTAACCTTAAATTGGGAAGTATCTCAGCACACACATTCCTGCAAACCTAATATATTTATATTTGCTCAGCAGTGCCATTGAGATTACATAACTTTCACTGTAACATGTGATGTTAACACTTTGGGGCTACAGTTAAAGTGCTTCTGTTAACGCAGTAGTTTGAAGTGGGCAGATTTATGACAGTCATTCATTTTCCTTTACTGGCTACAGTTTTGTTTCTTGTCATGCTGTTTTCTCTTTGCCTTTGTCTCAGTCTAAATGAAAGAAGCTACACGTGCCTAGGTATGAAAGGGACAGCTGCATATTCCAGGAAAACAACCTCAAAGGGAATACAAATTATAACAGAGATGATAAGATTGTCTCTGAGTCTGAGGCTATTTAAGTTCCAATGCTCAAGTATACAGTAAACACAAAGTAAGATATAAGGGACTCATATACATTAGTTTGCAAAAGGACTGACCACTAGAGGGTACTGCAGAGAGACAAAAGTTCACATTGCTCAGACTGAGAGGTCACTGCTAAAGTGTGGTTTCTGCTAGCCCGGAAAACCAAACTGTCTTCTCGATCTTGTAGCCTTGTCTCATCCATGTGGAAACATAACACATCACCTACTAAGCCACAGCACAGGATCTAAATGAAGCTGTAATCAGGCTTGAGAGGATCTGAAATTAACTTCCTAGTTAGCGTCCTTGTTTGTGCTCCAATTATAAGCAGGGATGTACAATGCACAAACAAGATTCAGCCTCCTGGGTTAATAAATATCACTATTTCATAGCCGGGGCCAAACAAGGCTAAGACGGACACCTCTCCTCTGCTTTAAGAACACTTTTCCAGGACCAGATGCACTCACCTTCCACTACTGCCAAAGTTTCATTTTTGTCTCTAATGCATTTTGCTAGCAGAGCTTTAAGGTCATATCCCTGAGGCTACAGCTCAGTTTGTGCTATCGGAGCCCGGCCTTCTCTTCACAAAATGAACAGTCATCTTGGATTAAGTCCTACTAGAGGACACAGGGAAAGTGAGACTCTTAATAGGGGCTAGTAGTGCTTTCACATTGATCCTCATCCTGGGAGGGTCAGTCAAGGCTGGCAGCATTGCCAAATACCAGCTCCTGGCATCCAGCCCCGCTTTCCCCGCCCTGTGATCTTTCCAAGGTGAGCCAACTGGCCTAAAGGAGAATTTCCTCAGCAAGGGAGAAAGGAGATTTGTGACATTACATTGGACTGTCAGGTGGAGGCCCAAAAGCCTATGCCTTCTGCATCGGTAACCCTGTCCTGCTGGAGAGATATTTCCTACACACTCTCTCTCTCCCCACAATCCCCAGACAGCCCTCCTGCTAATCTTGAATAATCAGCCAGGTCTGAGTGTGCCTGTGTAACCACACACCTCCTGGGTGTGGTGTTCTGTCCCATCTAGTGGCACCAGACCACTTAGAGAGAGAGAGAGATTACTGAGTGCTCTACAGCCTTAACTAACAACCATATGGCTTTCAGATCATGCATTTAGCTCTAGAGGTCCCAGGCTCAATCCCACCCACCGAGGGTCATGGTTTATCAGGCTTTACACTTGCTCCCACAGCACAATGATCCATGCACACAGCACTGAGAGGCATTGGATCAACTAGTTCTTTTTGCTTGTTTATGCACAGTTCAAGTTTTGAAATTCAGCCTCTTGCTCCAGTGCAAATTCAAATAACCTGAGTCCATCTCCTTTCAGAGATCCCAAAGCAAAACCACGGGGGAAGGGGAGGGGAGAGATGGTACAGGCAGCACTGAGACTCCAGAGCATATAAAACTGTCCCCATGTACTTGGATGTCTGGCAAGTGACCTTTTCCCTACAACATCGGCAGTCATTCTGTGCACCCCAGATCGGAGACTAGGTGTTCATCATCTTCCTCTTTCCCTACTAGTAAGGAATAGTGTCTGCACTGTCTTGCAGATGGGATACTGACCCCACCATGCCCAGTACTGGTCTGGAGATGGTTTATATCAATCCCACAATCCCCATCAAATCGGTCATACTAAAATAAACCAACTGAAGACCCCAGTTATTTCCCCTCATAAATAACACAACTGATTTCTTACTTCAGCGCACAGCAGGCAGGCTGGCATTTCCCAGTCTCCAGCCCTGCAATACAAATCCCGGGATGGTTTGGCCAAAGGACTGATTTCTCACCGCGCTGGATAACCCTCCAGTTTGCAGAATGATTCGGAGTCACGCAATTGCAGGGACTGAGTTCGGGTGAATTCTTCCCTCAGAGCTGGCCAAGAAGCTGCTTGGGATAAGGACTATTTTTCTACCTGTTTTTTCCTCCTGTTCTGTCTTCAGGAGGTTGATTCTGGGCGTTGTGCTTTAAACAAGTTAAAACGGTGTAGACGCTTTTGGATACAGGGCGCAAAGGCAAATGCTGGGATTTACTGTACGTGTAACAATGCTGACGCTCTTTAGCATTGAGTGCACATCGGTAACTTCTTCGGGGCTGTAAATCCCTATGTTTAAATATGCAAAGCTGAGCAGAGAGCCCAGGCGCTACAGGAAAATAAACTGTCACCGGTGTAATAGCTGCAGCTCTGCGGTTTGTTAATTTCACACTTCCGCTTTATGGGTTTCCCGAGTTGGGCCATAGAAATGGGGGTGGGGGAGTATTGACATCATCAAAGTCAAGAAGGTGCTTGCAGGTTTCGGAGCTCAATGAGTTTTCTTCAGCTCTGGTGCTCTCGGAAACAGTAGGCGGGGAGTGGAGAGCGGGGAGACACAGACAAAGGCACTGAACGGTTCCACTTTTCTTTCCTTCCAGCAAAAACCACCAAGGAAGTGAGGAAGACCAAACGTTACCGTGCGTGCTTTACACCTTACTGCACCGCTTCCAGCGGCTCTTTCATCGGTGTCTGTGGAACGCTGCCGGTGGATTCTTCAGGGTGTCTGAGTCTAAGAGCACAGACCTGTCTACTTTCATTGGCACCATGCTACCGGCCCTAGGAGTCAGGCAGAACTCCCATTGATTTGAAACAACGGGGGGTTACCTGACTAGGGACTGCAGGATGCAATGCCCGGAGCAGACGATGCAAGATAAACAGAACTATAAGCTAACATCGCGCTATCTTTTTTCTTCTGTTTTCTTTTCAGTTTTTCTGTCCCTTTCCTAACGCAGTTCAGTGCTTTGTAAGAGCAACTAGTCTCTTGCGTCAATTGTTTTGTCCCAAACTAAGTCTTTAAGCACAAGACAATAGATCACACACGATCCCTCAAGTTTCAGGTAAACAAAGCATTACAGTCACTCTCTCGTGGGCTTTCTGTTCAGCAGCTGACTCGGGATTATTAACATTTCTGATCATATGCCTCCAAAAACAACACAGCCTCTCTCTCCTACCCACAACGAGCCTGTTTGGCAACTTTGGCACAAGGTCTTTTATGAGTAACAAGAGTAAAAGACACTGGAAATGTCAATGTATAAATTGGCACACTTTTAAGTCCTGATGCGGACACTGTTCAAAAGGAGAGGCTAATGCCTCAGAATTTCTTTTTTAAAAGTCAGTTCAAATCAAAATGTGGCCAAGATGAAAACTAGAATGATTTCCAGATAGACTGTAACTTGACTAGTATCAGGGGGTAGCCGTGTTAGTCTGTATCTACAAAAACAACAAAGAGTCTGCATCCGAAGAAGTGAGGTTTTTACTCACGAAAGCTTATGCCCAAATAAATCTGTTAGTCTTTAAGGTGCCACCAGACTCTTTGTTGTTTTTATAACTTGACTGTGTCACATGTGACTTAGACACCTACAGGATACACTACTGCAATGTGCTCTACCTGGATTTAGTTGTGCAGGGCCATTTGAAGATAGAGCTAGCGTAGAATGCAATTGCAGGGGGCTAATGAGCATGTTTATATCCTGCCTCTGTGCTCTTTCCTCTTCACTGTGCTCATCCATCTCTGGGTGAAACTGAATGGCTACTTGCAATACACAAAACCATACATTGCATTACATTAGCACCTAAAGACCTCAATCAGGGATCAGAGTCCAAATTGTGCTAGGAGCTGAGTGCACCAGAGGTGTCAAACTCATTATATGGAAAGGGTCAAATTCTACTTTTGGTTATGGTCCATGGATAACAGTATACATTTCCGTACTTCCCTCCATCCAGAGCAAGAATGCTTATTGATATCAATGGGAAGTTTGAATAGAGATCAAGGGTAAAATCTGGCATTTATCTAGTAACTAAACTTCTAGTTACTATTATTCATTGAGTACTTTACTGTCACATTCAGTATCACTCAGTGGAAAGTATGGCCACCTTGGCCTACTCCTATTTGCACCCTTTCTCCCTCTTCCTACCCCATGCTCACATCTCTGTTTCTGTCCCTTTTCCTTGTCTTTGTATCTCTCTTCCTCTCTTATCTTTGCATTTTCCTCTCTGCAACATTTCCCAGTTTCCATCCCCATTCTATCTGCTAATATGACCAGCAATTAAATCACTGACATTGAAGTGCTATTTTAGTTAGCACTCCAATGAAATTAACGGGGATAACAGAATTCATGCCTTTGAGACCTATTGTTTCAGGCTGTCCACAGGAATTGATTGGCATTACTAGTATACTTATGGTGCTGTAGTTATACCTGTACAACTTCCCATGTGTCGAGTCTGTTTTGGAATGACAGTGGGCATGTTTTTGTTTAGTTTATGTTGCTTCCATAAGCTAAACTGGAAAAAAAAAGCCGCTGTTATAATTACTGGTATAATTATTATTGGTGTAGTAAATTTCCCTGTGTAGATAAGCCCTCAGAAAGGCAACACTGCATAAGTTGTTTACTCTTGGGTCACATGTGGAAGGGTTTCTTCACAATCATGAGAGCTAAAGAAATGTACTTTTTAAAAGGAAAGTTAATATTCTCCACAATCTGTATATGCCATAGGGCCATACAAATACATCATGTGGGTCAGCTCTGACTGGTAGGCCATATACTCGACCCCTGTAGTGTATGTGCCTGTTGCAAAAGACAGTTCCTACCCCAAAGACTTGACAGTTGCAGATGATCTAGGCCCAAGTGCCTGTCCAGTGCTTTTTAAATTGAGTTAGCTAACATGATTTGAAACATTCCTTCACAGATGGAGTGGACACAATTTAATACCTGTAAAATTATGCTAGTTAGCCCTGTTATAACCCAGGTGTCAGGTGGTTCACCTTGACCAGACAATGTGTGTTAAAATACAACTTGCCCTGTCTACACTAGGGTTTAAAAAAGTGTTAACCTGTGTTAGCTAACATGTTTTGTGTGTGTTTTTAAAATACTCACCTCTTATTCTCGCCTAGAAATACCCTAAGGCCCAGTCTTGATTGGCCAAAAGAGATCATCATGTTAGCTCAACTGAGTTATCTTAACACGCTCAAGAAACTCTCAACACTCATTGAGGTTTAGACTAACACATTTGAAGCTGTGTTATCTGGCTGTGTTTTAAAATCTTGGGGCTGATGGTGAGCCATGTTTGGACTTCAAGAGTCAGTGTGCCTTGTCCATACTATCCTTTTAAACCATTAGTAAATAGATGTTAGGTAACAGTACCCCTTTAAACCTACGCTAGACAAGGTATACAAGATGCTCTTCTCCATCTTTGACTCCTACATCAATTGCATTTCTCCAGAATGCCTAGGTTAACTGTCCCAAGGGTGCAGCTGGTAGGAAGTGGAGACAAGGCATACTGGGTGGTGAGATCTCACTCTTTTACTCCAGCTAAGCCTCAGCCTCCTCTTTTGTGTAAACATTGCAAACCACTGCTGTTTGAAGTGAACTCTTGACTGCTTGGCATTCACTCTCCCCTGGCTTAAGTCTGCTTTGTGTATGTGCTCTAGATCACAGTGCAGTAGGGTGGTGCGGTGTATAGTAATCCTAATGAGTAATCGGTATTTGTTGCCCATTCAATCCCTACAGAATACATTCATGCGACAGTGATAATTAGTAGCAGGAGATCTACAAATTGTTTTGCCTTGGGTTTAATGTACAAATCAGTGATGTTCTGAATCTTTGACGGCATGAGCTGTGGTAAAAAGTGGGATCTCCCTTATGGTCTGCCCTGTTAAAGTCACTGGAAGGAAGATCAAACAAACAGCGGACAGACCAGAGGGCCCCGTCCATCCTCTTTTGTCCACAGCCTTCGGGGTGAGAAGAGCCACAGTCCTATGTAAGGTCTCTTAAATCCACTACCCCCTCTCCTCAGCACCAGCTCCTTGATGCAACCACCCTCCTGGACCCACCAACTCCCCCACCCAGCACCCTGATCACACCAACCCCCTCGCCCCCCGCAGCCACCAGCCTGGCCCCACCAACCACCCCCCTGCACCCATCAGCCTGGACCCCTAACCCCCCACTTTCTGCACCCTGGACCGCCCCCCCCCCAGACTGGACCCACCAGCCCCCCCTTGCATCCAGCAGCCTGGACCGACTAACCCCACCCCCTTGGTTGCAGCCATCAGCCTGCACCCCCCCTCCACAGCCTGGTCCCACCAACCCCCCCTCTTCTACACGCAGCAGGCTGGTCCCACCAACGCCCCCCCGCACCCAGCCGCCTGGACCCCAGCCCCGCCCTTGCCGGCCAGCACTCGCCCCCAAGGGCCACCGGGCCCCAGCCACGGCGCTCTCCCGGCCAATCAGCGAGGCGGGCGGGGGCGGAGCGGGGCGGGCAGGCGGGGGAGGGCGGCACAGCGGAGGCTGCTGGAGTTGCCGCTCGGCTCGGAGCTGGCGGGGACACGGCCGCTGCTGCTGCGCTAACCGGGGCGGGTCCGAGCAGCCGGCGGCACCCGGGCAGGGCTGCCCCCTTCCCCCGCGCGCCTCGGGACACCCCCAGCCGCTCCGTGCTGCTCTCCCCGGCTGCGCCCCACCAGGGCTGGCTCCGGAGCCCCGACGGGAGGCGATGAGCCTGCCCTGGGCACTACGTCGCGCTCCCTCCCCGGCGGTGTGAGCGGCGGTGGGGAAGGGGGGTCCCGCGGCGGGGGGCGCCGGGCGATCGGGCTCCTCCCTCCCCCTGCGCTTGGCCGGCGCCGCCGAGCTGTGTGCTATGCTGGACGCGCAGTCCGCCGAGAAAAGCAGCAGGATGAAAAAGTTGCGGAGAACTTTGTCGGAGAGTTTCAGCCGAATAGGTGAGTCGGGTCCCCAGCCGCCGCCTCTGCCCCCTGCACCGCCTGCCCCGGCGCCTCTGGGAACATCCTGGCATCCACGCGTGCTGCCCACGCCCACGGTGCACCCGTCCCCTTGGCAGGAGACATCTGGAGCGGGGGGTAGGGGTGCGATCACATCCCAGGGAGTTTAGCCTACTGGGGGCTGCTGGACTTGGCCTTTCATCCCTAAAGAGTCACAGCTGTGAACTCCAGCCCCTCCTTTTGTAATGAAACTAACCAGAGGGATGTATAGAGCTAATGTCTTTTATGGGATTAACTTCTGTTGGTGGAAGAGACCAACTTTGGAGCTACACAGAGTGCTTCTGGTTGCTCCAATAAAAGATATTACGCACCTTGTTTTTTTAACATCCTAGGACCAACAGGGCTACAACAACTGCCTACAAGGAGAGAGAGGTCTGACTAATAAGTGAGCAGACCTGGAAGGGGCTTGTGGGGTCAATCCAGGCCATTGGCATCACTTGTCTGTTTCCCTACAGTATTTGAGGACGTCTTGTAACACACGTGACAAAAGGAAGTGGCATGGAACTGGTAGAATTACTTTCTGACACCATCAGATTTAGTTATGAGTGTTAGCTTTCTTGTACCTCCTTGCCTCAGCCTACCTCATGCCATCTTTTCTCAGGCCTCTATCTCCTAATTTCTCTCTCCCTCTGCTTTAATTTTATCTCTGTAAATATATTATTTAGCTCTGCAAAGTAATTTGGGATGCAGTTTGTCTGACAGACACTAAACTGAAATTGTGCTGTATAAGTAAAGATTCTTTCTGCCTGTCTACCTACTTATCTAGTACCATTGTGCTTTACAAAACTGTTATACATTGTGTTTTACAAAACTGCAAAATTATAGCAGTGTTCCTTTAGATAACGTGTGTTCCTATAGATAATGTGTGTTCCTAGTGTCCCTATAGTGTGTTCCTATAGATAATGTTTGAAGACTAACAAAGATTTCTCAGTAGCTTCTGAAACTCAGATGCTACAGCATGAACCTGAAATTGAATTGACTGAAAATAAAATTAAAATTGACTAGTCTGCTTTCAGTGAGAAATCTAGACCAAAAAAAAAAAAAGCACATCTAGTAGAAAAGTAAATTACTTTTAATGTTGTTTACCTCTACAACAGGTAAAATGTTTATTAAAAAATACACCACCAGACAACATCCCCTTAAGGCTGAGGCATGAGGTCGGAAAGCAGATGATGATAGCTGAGCAGTGATGGTTAGGAGGCTAGACAAAAGAAGTCTGTCCGTCATCTCTTGCTGTTAAATCCTGTCATTCTCTTGCTGATGTAAAACGTGTTGAGATAGCATGTTATACTTCGTATTGCTGACCTTATCATCTCCTGGTATTACTATCCAATTTTCTTTTTGGCATCAGGTTGTTTTGCCTTAAAAATTATTTACTGATCTTCTTGGAACTCTTTGCCATTGTTCTCCACACTTTAATATTTTTCATTCAAATTGACATTTTATGTCTTTGGCACAATGCATAAAAACAACACAAGCACGTTGGGACAAAATTAGAAAGGCCAAGACACAAAACGTGATTAAACTAGCTTGGTGCATAAATGCCGAAAACATTTTACAAAGATGTTAGAGGCAAGAAGACGACCAAGGACAGGGTAGGTCCATTAATCAATAAGGAGGGAAAGACAATAACAGAAAACACAGCAATGACCAAGGGTTGAATGCTTTTTTTTGTTTTCACCAGAAAGGTTAGCAGTGATTGGACAACTGACATAGTGAACATCAGTGTTAATGGAGTAGGATCTGAGGCTACAATAGGGAAACAACAAATTAAGAGTTACTTAAGCATGTTGGGTGCCTTTAAGTAAGTAGGACCTGATAAAATACATCCTAGAATTCTTAAGGAACTGGCTGAAGAGATCTCTAAGCTGTTAGCAATTATTTTTGAGAGCTCATGGAGAACAGGAGAGATCCCAGAGGACTGGGAAAGGGTACTATATTTGCCCTTTTATAGAAAGGGGAATAAGGACAACCCCGGGGAATTGTAGACCTGTCAGCTTAACTTTGGTACCCTGAAGACAGTGGAGTAAATAATCAGTTTGTAAGAACCTAGAAGATAATAACTAACAGTCAACATGAATTTGTCAAGAACAAATCATGTCAAACCAACCTAATAGCTTTCTTTGACAGGATAACAAGGCTTCTGCATGGGGGGAAGCAGCAGATATGAGATATCTCGACTTTAGTAAGGTTTTTGATACTATCTCATATGATCTTCTCATAAACAAACTAGGGAAATATAGACTTGATGAACCTACTATAAAGTGGGTGCATAACTGGTTGGAAAACTGTACTCTGAGAGCAGTTATTAATAGTTCACAGTCAAGCTGGAAGGGCATATCCAGTGGGGTCGTGTAGAGCAGTGGCTCTGAACCTTTCCAGACTACTGTACCACTTTCAAGCGTCTGATTTGTCTCGTGTACCCCCAAGTTTCACCTCACTTAAAAACTACTTGCTTACAAAATCTGACATAAAAATACAGAAGTGTCACAGCACGCTATTACTGCAAAATTGCTTACTTTCTCATTTTTACCATATAATTATAAAATAAATCAATTGGAATATAAATATTGTACCTGCATTTCAATGTGTATATATAGCAGCATAAATAAGTCATTGTCTGTATTAAATTTTAGTTTGTACTGAATTTTCTAGCGCTTTTTATGTAGCCTGTTGTAAAACTAGACAAATAACTAGATGAGTTGATGTACCCCCTGGAAGGCCTCTGAGTATCCCGAGGTGTACACGTACCCCTGCTTGAGAACCATTGCTGTAGGGATCTGTCTGGGTCCAGTTCTATTCAATAAATAATTTGTATAATGGCATAGAAAGTACACTTAACAAAGTTTGCAGATGATATCAAATCGGGAGGGGTTGCAAGCGCTTTGGAGGACAGAATTAGAATACAAAATTATTTTGACAAACTGGAGAAATAGTCTGAAATAAATGGGATGAAATTCAATAAGGACAAATGCAAAGTACTAATTGATTGCACAAATACAAAATGGGAAATGACTGCCTAGGAAGGAGTACTGCAGAAAAAAGATCTGGGGGTTAAAATGGATCACAAACTAAATAGGAGTCAACATTGCAATACTGTTGCTAAAAAAGCAAACATCATTCTGGGATGTGTTAGCAGGAGTGTTGTAAGCAAGACAGGAGAAGTAGTAATTCTGCTCTACTCAGCCCTGATAAGGCCTCAGCTGGAGTACTGTGTCCAGTCCTGAGCATCACACTTCAGGAAAGATTGGAGAAAGTCCAAAGGGCAGCAACAAAAATGATTAAAGGTCTAGAAAACATGACCTCTGAAGAAAGCTGGGGAAAAAATGGGTTGGTTTATTCTGGCGAAGACATGACAACAGTCTTCAAGTACGTAAAAGGTTGCTATAAAGAGGAGGGTGATAAATTGTTCTTCTTAACCACTGAGGGTAAGAAAAGAAGCAATGGGCTTAAATTGCAGCAAGGCAATTCAGGTTAGACATTAGGAAAAACTAAGAGTAGTTAAGCACTGGAACAAATTACCTTGGGAGGTTGTGGAATCTCTGTTATTGGAGGTATTTAAGAACAGGTTAGGCAAACACCTGTCACGGATGGTCTAGATGAGCGGTTCTCAAACTATGGGGTGGGCCTTCCAAGGGACGTGCGAGCTGTATGCTTGTTGTTTTTTTTACGTTTTTTTTTTAAGAGCTCTGACTATCGGTCCTGGGTGGCTGGGGCTTATGCAGAAGGGCCATGCATAACCAGGAGGTGGGGATAAAGAGGATAGCCGGAGCCCTGCTGCCCTAGACTGACAACTGGAGCCCCGGCACCCAGGCTTGGGCTCTTCTCTCAACCCGACCCCAATCCCTCACCTGGAGGTGGCAGGGCTCTGGTTGTCACCTCTGGGGTGGCCAGGGCCGATGAGAGCGGGGGAAGCCGGTACAAATTACCGGGGCCCGGCTTCTCTCTCTTCCTCACCCCCCCCCCGCCCTCGGTCGGTCCTGTTTAGCTGGTCCGTCCTTGCTGGGGGGCCCGAAAATTTTTTTTCACCGGGGCCTGAACCAGCTCTCGGCGGCTCTGGGAGTGGCACCAGCAGCTCAGAAGCAAGGGTGGCCATGGGGCACGAAGTCTGCTGTGAAAAGTGATATTGACAAATATCACTTTTCACATTGCCTGCTGCTGGCGCATGCTTGCCTTCAGAGCTGGGCGCCTGGCCAGCAGCCGCTTCTCTCTGCTCTGTCTTGAGAGCTGGGTGTCGTTTACACCCCTCCCCCCAAGTACATATACCAAGTACAAACACAAAGAAGGGGGGCCCAATCAAATAAGTTTGAGAACCACTGGTCTAAATAATATTTAGTCTTGCGTCAATGCAGGGAACTGGACTAGATGACCTATCAAGGTCTCTTCCAGTCCTACGTTTCTGTGATTATTTTTGGTGTGGTGTCTAAATCAACTAGTATCTCATTTTAGTTCACACAAATAGCATAAAAGTAGTCATTGACTGCAGCCAAAGGGGGAGTAGTGCAGCTTGGGAGGCATGCAAAAGTGTCTTAATTTAAGCTATCTTTGTTCTCCCATAATTCAGAGCTGCTGAGCACTAGAATGGGCCCCTGGCTGCTCTAAATTACTCTGTTTGCCAATGGCCCTGAGCGGCAGCCTCGGATCACTGGGTGCAGACGCACCTAATTCCCCTTGTCATGCCTCTTACCCCGACTGTAGAGATGGGGGTAGGGTCAGAGCCATTATTCACTGTCCCACCAGAGGATTCCAACACAGTGGGCTGATCCCGTTGTGGCTGGCTATGCTAGTTTTAAAGTTTCTGTGTGCCAGTAGTGCAGTGGGAAGTGGCCTGAATGTAGGAGAGAATGTGGCAAGTAGTGTCCTCGTCATGTGAATCTACTACAGTTGCATCAAGAGGACGCTATACTGTGTACTGGTGGCGTAATTTTTGATGTATGTATGATAACAAGATTGACTAGTTCACCATTGCAAATCAACTCCTTACAAACCCTAATATTTAAGAACTGCAGGCTTTTAAGTGGAAGAAAGCATCTGAATTCAGACAACTTTCCTTTGTCTTCCTGTAACATTCATATTTATAAAGGAGAAAATGATGCCAGGATGAATGTTAAGTTCCAAGTTTGGAGCAAATATTTACATCCCCGAAATAAATCCTTGTCTCCACATATGAAAATAGTGTGTCCAGAGCTAGTAATATGCTTTTTTAAAAATAAAAAGCATAATTATGTATTCGGTGGACCTGTTTGATCAAGTAGATAATAGTTAAAATATATAACCATGGAAGTTTTGCTTTTTAAGAAACCAAGACTAAGTTTGGTTTTTTAAAATGAGTGTCTAAAGTTAGCCTCTTAAATAAAGCCCTGATCCTGCAAAGACTTAAGCACATGCTTAACTTAATGTATTGTGAGAAGTCCCATTGACTCCAAGTCTTTTGCAGGATCAGGGCCCAAGGAACCTAACTCCCAAAAGTTTTATTTCCACTGAAGTCTTCTGAACATCAGGCGGACGTGCTGTGACTTGAGTCCAAGCCCCGTCATTTTATAGTGTGATGCAGCTCAGGCTGTATACCCCGTCAGTCTGTTTGGTGAAGTATGGACATCTTAGCACAGCTGTGAGATCGGGCCCGGGTCCAGCAATTGTCACCACGGGTTAACAATGTAGTGCGGACAAATCCATTGAATCTGGTCCAGAGTTCACCGAATTCAGTAGAAAGACTCCAGTTGAGTTTATTGGGCTTTGGATCAGGCCTTAGTGAGGAGCTTAAATTTAGAACCTTTTGAGAAAAAAAAAAAAAAATCTTGGTCCAAATAAATTAAATGTACAAAGACCCAAGTCTACTAATAAAATGCTTTGGCAACAGTAATGGGTATTATAAGGACAGTGACTACTTGTATGTGCATTATCATACATTGATTCTTTGGGTTGGCATCAGCATTAGGGGCATGTGAGCTTACTCTAAAACCCAGGTCTTTCTTCGTGTAATGGTGACTTGAACTGTCACACATTTTATACCTGAATTACATCTGTTTTGGAGTTTACACTTACTGCTTTTCCATGTTCTTGAGTATAAGATATATTGCAACTTCATCTCTCCATTTCTCTTTCAGTAATAAATAAAAGGACCCTTTGGTTCCCTTGGGCTCTTTGACCTGGTTTTTGATGCAAAAGTTAAGTTCTGTTTACAGTAGCGCAGAGTGCTCCACAGGGTAGAAGTGCATTTAGGTAATTTTGTTGTTAAAATCCAATCCTTGCTAGTGAAATTGTTCCACATGCAGCAGGTCTGATGTTTTGGCCTTCTTCTAATCATGCCATTTATAGGAAAAACATTCTAATATACCAGCACGGGGTTTGGACATAGTCACTCCCATGTGACCCATGACCATACACAAAAAACCCCTCTATGTTTAAATAACTTTAACCAATGTACCAGGAAATTCAAAGTTTAAGACTTACATTCTTAACTCCTACTTTGAGGCTAGGGAGAGGAAAGCAAAACAGCTCTAGAAGGAGTAGGGTGACCAGATGTCCTGATTTTATAGGGACAGTCCAGGTACTTGGGGCTTTTTCTTACATAGGTGCCTATTACCCCCCACCCGCTGTCCCAATTTTTCACACTTGCTATCTGGTCACCCCAAGAAGGAGCTTTAACAGTTAGTTTAATGGCTTTTGTTGTTTGTGGCCTTACACCTTTTTCTGGCAATTTCCTAGTGAGATCAAACTGTTAATAACATATTCATGTTGCTCTAATCTGGGTTCTTTTTCATTCTGGAATCCTTCAGCTTCCCAAACATAGGCTGAATTCCTGGTGTGGCATGTGTATTCTAAAGAACATTTTTGATAGGTGAAAAGAACAGTCTTCCCTTTCTTGTTTTTCACTGTAGTTTCTTCATGGGCTCTGGATGGTATTTTTGGATAACAGGGTTAAATGTATAGTAGCACGGTGAGGGTAACTGTGTGAAAAATTATAAAATGTTTAAACTGTGTTTGAACTCAGGAGTTAATGACACATACCATAACCCACTAAAGCAGTGAAAGCATAATGTATAGTTGTTCTTAGAAAACCAGTATAATACTGAAAGCTTTTTTTCTTTAATAGATATTATTGGTATAGGGCTAACTACTCTCCAGAAACTAGTCACCAAACATAATAGTTTTCATACTATAAAGCCCTAATTCCCAGTTATCAGAGAGAGTTTGTCATATCAAACAGCCCTGGCTGATAAGAACTGTGTATATAAATCTGAGGTCCTCATTCACTGATTTTTGATGTTAGTATGCGTAACTGTTAATATTGTTAGCAGAGCCCCTTGAATCTTGGGGGGCAGGAGGGGATGTCTTCAAGATGTCTTTGTTTTTTCGATTGTATTGTTGTAGATGCACCACTATGACTTTGTGGTGCTTTGCAGTGTGCAAAATACATTAAACAGGGATCAGCTGTTGCTCAGAAGAAAAAATTTAAATATATTAATGCAAATATTTCATTTTTAGTGGTGATAGTAGTTATATAGAGACCCCGATCCTTGGGTGCGTCAGAGCTCTGCTTGGTGCACCTGGTAAGGGGTGGAGCCTTAAAACCATCTTTATGCTCCCCTGATCCTCAGGTCACATCCAGGGACAGCTTTAGACCCTGCACAAGTCAGAGCAGTCTCGGGAGCCAGTATGTGAGTTGGGATCATTGCAACACAGTGCTCTTCAGCCACTGCCTCTGGGGACTCTCAGCGGGTGGCATAGATCTGGCTATGCTGCCTTTCCCCACCCTCGGTAGCTGTGATCTGGCCCAGACTCTCTAGCGTACCCGCTTTAGAGTAATTATTTCGTTGTTCTGAAAAATGTCTAATGCCAAGTTGTCCTTCCCTCAACTTTCATCCTACAAGAACTGCCATTTGTAGTCTACTGGCGGACAATGTAGATCTGCGGTATATTGAAATGCATACTGTTTGTATGCTGAACTCCGTGTTCTTAAATCAGTTGCACAACTGCTAGTTGTTGTTCAGTGCAAAAATTCTGAATACGCTGCCTGGTCCATCTGAAATATCAGAAACATTCTACCAGGAGAAAGGACATCTTGGTTGTAAAATTTATTACAATTTTTTGGTAAGTGTATTTGTAATATTCTTCATGATATTCTAAGAAATGTAAATAGTTAAATAATGCTTAGTTTCCTTAAAGAAATAGATTTCTATTGACAGTTTTGTCGCTGTCTCTGGCTTGGCAAACTAATTTGACCCTCTATGAACAAAGTCGTAGTTCCTTGGTTTGATAAGGAAAAATGTGGAATCCACTTAAATTAATAGACTATACAGTATGCTAATCAGTTGTTTAAAAGAATCAAGTCAAATCATTGTGTCATTAGTATTTTAACATCATATGAGGATTGATGATTAAATATGTATCAAGATGAAATAACTGTGAGATGCATAAATTAATAATTAAAGGTGTGCTTAAAGTAGGGGGGTGAATCGCAAGGCATTGAGCCAGCTTACATAAGGTGGCATGCTCTAAAGCACTCTTACCAACGCTGCTATTCCCAAGTTGCCAACTTTCTAATTGCACAAAACCAAACACCCTTGGCCCGCCCCTTCCCTGAGGCCCCACGTCTGCCCTGCCCCTTCTCCAAGGCCCCCACTCACTTCATCCCCACCTCCCTCCGTCGCTCGCTCTCCCCCACCCTCACTCACTTTCACCAGGCTGGGGCAGGGGGTTGGGGTGTGGGTGGGGGGTGCGGGCCCTGGGGTGGGGCCAGAAATGGAGGGGGCTCTGGACTGGGGCAGGGGGTTGGATGTGGGAGGGTTCAAGGTGCGGGCTCCAGCCGGGCGACGCTTACTTCAGGCGGCTCCTAGAAGCCGCTGGCATGTCTGGCTCCTATGCAGAGGGGCCAGGGTGCTCTGCCTGCAGGCGCCATCCCCACGGCTTCCATTGGCTGCGGTTCCTGGCCAATGGGAGCTGCGGATCAGGCGCTTGGGGCTGGGGCAGCGTGCAGAGCCCCCTGGCTGCCCTTGTGCCTAGAAGCTGGACGTGCTCGCCACTTCCGGGAGGTGTGCGGAGCCAGGGCAGGTAGGGAGCCTGCCTTAGCACCGCTCCGTTGCCGACTGGACTTCTAGCAACCCGGTCAGCAGTGCTGACCGAAGCTGCCAGGATCCCTTTTTGACCAGGTGTTCCGGTTGAAAACCGGATGCCTGGCAACCCTAGGTCAGATAGCTATTTATTCATTAAAATTTCACTCTCAAACTGAGAATTGACAAGGGTTTTAGTTTTACTGGCTAAGAAAATCCTCATGTTTTGATTTCTCTGTATAACAATTCTTAAATATCCACTTCAGTCAAAGTTTAAAATACAATTAAAGGTAAAGACAAGCTAGAAAAATATCAAGACTACAGCATAACTAGGGTTGCCAGGTGTCTGGTTTTTGACTGAAACATCCGGTTGAAAGGGACCTTGGTGGCTTCAGTCAGCATTGCTGACTGAGCCGTTAAAAGTCTGGCTGGCAGAGCAGCAGGGCGAAGGCTGGCTCCCTGCCTGGCTCCGTGCAGCTCCTCGGAAGCAGCAATATGTCCCTTGGCTCCTAGGCAGAGGCTCAGCCAGGGGGCTCCGTGTACTTCCTCCCGTCCCAAGTGTTGGCTCTGCAGCTCTCGTTGGCTGCAGGTCCCAGCCAATGGGAGTTGTGGGGGCGGCGCACACCATCCTGGCTGTGCCTTCACCTTGGAGCCCAGGGACATGTCGCCGCTTCTGGGAAGCTGCCTGAAGTAAGCAATTCCCGGAGCCTGCACCTCTCACCCCCTTCCTGTTCCCCAGCCCTTAGTCCCCTTCTGCACCCAATCTCCCTCCTGGAGCCCGCACCCTCTCCTGTGCCCCAACCCCTTGTCCCAGCCTGGAGCCGCATCCTGCACCCCAAACCCCTCATCCCTGGCCCCACCACAGAGCCCACACTCGCAGCTGGAGCCCACACCCCAACCTCCTGCCCCAGCCCAGAGCCCCCTCCCGCACCCTGAACTCCTCATTTCTGGCCCTATCCTGGAACCCGCACCCCCAGCCGGAGCCTTCACCCACTCCTGCATCCCAATGTCCTGCCCCAGCCCAGTGAAAATGAGCAAGTGAGTGAGTGTGAGCGACAGAGGGAGGGAGGATGGAGTGAGCGGGGATGGGGCCTCGGGGAAGGGGCAGCACAGGGGCGGAGCCTTGGTTAAGGGTCGGGGCAAGGGTGTTTGTGTGATTAGAAAGTTGGCAACCCTAAGCATAATACAAGCAACATTATTAGTGTTGCTTGCCAGCCCATGATTCAGTTATGAGACTTGTAATATTTGGTGTTTTTGTTGAAGCCCCTGTACCTGTAATCCTGTGATTACATGAGAATTCAAATTCATTTTGTCAAGTTTTTCTCCACCGACTTTTTAAAAATATGACTAAAGTCCCCCCTGAAGGCTCAAAACCCAAAATTAAATTAAAAGAGCGGAAAGTGTGTGTGTGTGTGTGTGTGTGTGTGTGTGTATATATATATATATATATATATATATATGTGTGTGTGTATATAATTTTTTTTTCTCCTAATCTCATGGTTTTTTGGGTCCTGGCTCAAGATATTTGAACATGTGGTGTTGGCAGTTCTGCAATGTATAAACTTTTTGTCCATACTCCAGTCCTTATTTAATTACAATGAAAAAAAATATACCTGATACACAATGTACAGTGTACTCCCCAAACTACTCAGCAAAACACCAGAACTATTACTTAGTGTGAAATCTGGACAAGTTCTTGTTAATAAGATTAACATTTAAATGGCTCTTTTCAGGCTCTAAGTAAGACATGTTCCCTTCCCCAATGAGTTGCAATGTAAAGGCAAATAAAGGACAAGACCTCTGGGCCTTATTTGCATTAGGAAAAATGAGGCCAGTAATTCACCACCTGTGGTAGAAATGGTAGAAACTGTAGCACAGGCAAAACAGTGGCGGTGTATTCTGACACTGTAGTAGTAAAATGCCTGAGCCCTATCTAAGCTGAAGCTTCCGTTGTTGCTCCCTCTAATAGATGTCTACACTGGTGAAAATGTGACCCATACAAGACCCAAGAGGAGAGGATTTGAGGGAATGACTTTGAGGAAAGTGAGCGCTAAGTGGAGGAGGAGGAGAGGAAGATTGTTCCAGATGTTGGGGCCACATAACCTCTACAATTCTCACCATTCAACTGTTAACTGTAAACATATAAGCCAGTGTAAAAATACTCCAATCCAACAGTACTATGGCTTGGTTCATTTTAACTGTTCAGGGTAGTCACCAAAGAGCAAACTCATGGAGGTAGTGGTTTTTCATTAATTTCAGAACGCAGTTTCTGGATGATGTGACCACAATATGTGCATAACTTAAATATATCTGTTAGCCTGCAGGCTGATGTAATTCCAGTAGCGAACTGAAGAAATTAACTTTGTTTGTATTTCTGTACAGGTATCTAATAGGCTCAATAAAACGCTTCAAATGGATTAGCCTCTGTCAGAGCTGCAAAACTGCTCGCAACATTTTTTCCTCCTTGCCTCACTGCTTCACACTCCAAATCTCTCTTCTATCTTGACTTCACTTTAGTTGATAGTATATCTGCATGCAATAAACATTAACATAATATGTGAGATCTGTGCTGTCATCTTAATGTAAACCATAGAAGAGTATAATGATTGCTAGTCACAATGCATCCTCTGTTGTATTGGAAATGTTGAGTTCTATATGAACTGAATATATTATGGAGTATGTGATAGGTCTGGTTTACACATGGCTTTCTGCAGTTCAGTCAGACTCTCCTTGAAGTGTTTTCATGCTCAATAGGAATTAAAGTAAAAAAAAATGTAGACTCCTATTTTCCTTAACCTGAGAGGACAGCTTGATTTACATATTTATGAAAAATATTTCTCAGATACATGCTGTGCAATTCTACATTTAATTTACAGTTTGATATTTTGATTATAAAATTGTTATTCAGGCCAGTCTGTTCTTTCCTGTTACTACAGGAAACGTTTTTTTTCCTCTCTTTTTATTCACGGAGTTAATTATTTTATGTTCATTGAAATGCATGACATAATGATTTCTTTCTTTTTCTTTTTTTATAGCCTTAAAGAAAGAAGATAGCAGCCTTGATGAGGTAGGTTAAATATCTTTGTACCTTACTTAATCCAGATATGTTTAATTGCTACAGATTTCTCACTAAAGTTAAAAATAACTTTTGCTTTATCATATTAGTGTGCGTATGTGTACATGCATATAATCTGAGTATCTTTTCACCTCCCTAATGACTACCAGATGAGTTTTTTACAGAAGGCCTTGGGCTGAATGCTTGTTTCTATAAACCTATTTTATACAAAGTTTGCATTATGTTATGTAGAGAGAAAATGCTTTACAGAACTGAACCATTAGTGGTTTTTATTATAAACAGTAAATATATATTTCTATAAAAGATATAATCTGAATATCTTTTGAGGGAACCCGTCATACAGGACATGGTCCTGTTGGGTCCTTGTATTGGCTGAATAAATAGTATGCTCCGGTTAGACCTGAAGCTATGATTAATCCTGCTTTAGGAAACTATTTACAAATCAGTTTTTGTACAAGTGGCGGCACCAACACAGTAGAGCCAAATTGTGTAGGGTACAAAATATACAATATGATTTAAGACTCTGAATTTGCAAGACCAGTGCAGACATGTGGTGATTGGTGATGCTTTGCTTGTGGTGGAAATGGGGTTCAGACAGCGTGTTATCCTGGAGCACAGGATTTATTAGTGTGAGAAATTGCCGGTAATGTAATCTGTGATTATGCAAATCCCAAGTCATTTCCTTCTAACCACCTAAATGGAAGTAAATAGCAGCATCTCTTACTTTCCATGAAATAACCTTAAGTTTCTGGCTATTTCTGTATTCTATTCAGAGAGTAAGGACTTGGATAATAATGACCTTGGTACTGCATAGGTAGTGGTTATGTTTTTGGTTTGAACTGAAGGTACCACACTATACAATGGCCTGATCCAGAAAGAAATGAGCGAGGAAGCAGTAGGTGCTTGCCATTTCATTGGTTCAGACTTTATCTCCTCCTAAATCAGATAGGGCCAACATAGGTGCTGGAACTAGGAGTGCGGGGAGTAGGGTACTGGGCTGGGTATCTGCCACACCTGCCTGGAAGTGGTTTCCGTCATATACAGGGTTTACAGTTTGGTTCAATGGATCTCAGCACTATACAAATTGTTCCAGCAGCCCTGGGGCCAAATTTGTTTTGTCCAGTTTGTTCAGGCTTTGTACCCATGAATAAGAGTCTTAAATAGCTCTGAAGTAGAGGCAATGTAGGCAGGTCAAGCTTTGTTAGAACACTAAAGGAATCTCTAGCTTAGAGCCAAGGCTAAGATACGATAGTGTTTAGAACATGGCTCTGGCACAGATGGGTCCCATCCACAACAGCTGTCCAGTTAGTGTTAGAACGTGGATCACCTGTAAGTGAATTGCAGCTGTTTGCTGGTAAGTATGGTGGTTAAACTTGGGCTGTATCTATACAAGCTAGGGGTGTGATTCCCAGCTTGTGTAGACGTACTCTCACTAGCTCTCATCTGAGCTAGCAAAGCTAAACATACTAGCCTAGCTAAGGTAGCGTGGGCAGCAGTGATATGTGCTAACTGCCCTGTGCACAGACCTACCTGAACCTCTGGTTACGTACCTGGGGCTGCTAGCACATGTCACTGCTGCCCATGCTACTGCAGCTCCAGTACTGTTCTAAGGCCCGGCCTACACGGGGGGGCGGGGGGGCGGGAGGGGGTTTGCTCTAAGTTACGCAACTTCACGTAGCTGAAGTCGACGTACTTAGATCTACTCACCGCAGTGTCTTCACTTCTCTAAATGCAATAAATTGACCCTTGTCAATATTAGACGCGATAAATTGACCCCCGCTGGATTGATCGCTGCCCGCCAATCCAGTGGGTAGTTTAGACATACCCTTAGTGTGTTAGCTCAGATGAGAGCAAGTGCAAGAATGTCTGTGCAAGTTGGGAATCATTTCCCTAGCTTGTAGTATGGACATAGCCTGAGTCCTTCGGTTGTATTAGAAATCTGGCACATTTTGCTGCTTTGCTTCTGGTCTCTGTAGGAGGCTGAATTGTTTATAATAAAACTGACAGGATGTTCTTGTTGTTTTTAAATGCAATCCACGTAATAAAGAAGAACATGCTTTATTAATAACTTGCCTTAAACTAGATCTTGAATTTGGAAGGAATAAAATCCACCTGTTAAGTATGAAGCACTTTCAAAGCTTAAAGGAAAGCAAATTGCACATACCACCTGTGGAGGAGGCCTCATATACAGCTTGACAGTGTTTCTTATGTGTTTGGGTTTCCATTTGTACAAATGGGACTGTTTCTGCACATGCTCCGGGTGAATTCAGTGTGTATGTGGCAAGAGTAATATATTTTTTTAAAGAAGTCTTTAAGGGAGTCTGGCTGATCAGTAAAGATGCTCCCTGACTTACACAAGCGTTCCGTTCCGGAATGCCTTGCCTAACTCAAATTTTGCGTAAGTCGGGAACGTATTTCCGACAATTACGCTTTAAAAAATAAACAAACAAAAAAACCTTTCTAGCTTAAGGAATTTAGGGAACTTTTTCCATAAATGCGGATTTGCGTAAATCGGGTTTGCGTCACCCGGGAAGCATCTGTATATGGATTGCTGAAGTGTTAGCAAGAGAAGGCTCATGGGGAGGAAAATAAATGAGAATCTTTTCTTTTGTCCCCAAATACACACAGAAGAGATAGGTGTGACATAATTGTCAATACCTGTCCCCTCCTTATTTTTGGGTGACATTTTGCAAAAGAAAAGTGTGTGTATGTAGGTAATCATAGGACTGGAAGGTATCTTGAGAGGTCATCTAGTCCAGTCCCCTGCACTCATGGCAGGACTGTGTGTTATCTAGACCATCCCTGACAGATGTTTATCTAACCTGCTCTTGAAAATCTCCAGTGATGGAGATTCCACAACCTCCCTAGGCAATTTATTCCAGTGCTTAACCACCCTGACAGGAAGTTTTTCCTAATGTCCAACCTAAACCACCCTTGCTGCAATTTAAGCCCATTGCTTCTTGTTTTATCCTTAGAGGTTATGAGAACAATTTTTCTCCCTCCTGCTTGTAACAACTTTTTATGTACTTGAAAACCTGTCATCAGTTCTTGTTCTGTATTAACAGTTAATGACAGCAAAAAGTTTAAGTAATCCCCTTCAGGCTCATCACAACCGCTTCTATCAATTACCTAGCCTAAAATATAAATAAAAAGAAGGTATGTGGCACAGCCTAACGTAATTCCTCCTTTTGCTAACAACTTTCACTAAGGAGGTTAAAACAATTGTATTTCTGCATTTCAATTATGTTTGGGTATTTTGCTCTATTTTTGAGATCGTGAAAGGCATACGTTGAGTATTGGACCTCTTTTAGTGGGTGTAGTCATCCAAGCTTCTTGATCTTGAAATAATCCTGCCAATGGAAGGAAATATAGACAGCAGTCTACTTTACTTCACTGTTGGGTTTTTTTTTCTCTATATAGTGGAATATTGATTTTTACACATGAGCAATATTTTGTTGGTATAAAGTAGGTTAGTCTTGTGACCTTGTGCACCAGAATGAGTGTCTAGAGGTTGAGTTTGAAGAGTGAAAAGGGATGTAGTGTAAGAGCAGATCTGCAGCAAATGGAGAGGAAGATTAATTTGACTGCAGTATATGGAAAAAGTAATGGTAGAATGGTAATGAGGAAAACTATATAATTTCACAAAATATAGTGAAATAGGATTTTTTTTTAAAGTGACTTTTGACATAAGGAGCTGCCAAGGTTCCCTGGAAGAGAAGGGTTCTGATTGCATGGGGTATCTTTGTCCTTCCGGAGGGCAGCGTCTGGCTTATGGAAGTAGAAGCATCCCCATGCTCTCACTCTTAAGGAGGTGTGTATGTGTGTGTGGGGGTATACTAACTATACAAGTTATCTGTTTCTTCACTCCCAAGGTTGGAGAGTATCTCTTTGTAGAATCTAGGAATAGGGAACACCTGCTTAAATGTGATTAATTGCCAATGAGCCCTCTGCACCTGGGACCTAGGAAAGAGTGGGATTTCTGTGTCTTGGGAAGAACTTGTGATATGAAAAGTTTTGTCATCTTTTGCCATCTTAGGTAGGCTGGGCATATTTGGAAGACTGAAATTTATACAAAATTTGGCTTGGTTTTGCCTGATTATTTCATGCAAGTTCAGCGATTTTTAGATGATAGTGACATGTGGTGGTTGTTCTGTTGAGCCTACATACTTGAGCAATGCCCAGTAAGGTGGTTAGAATAAGCATTGTAAGTATAATATTTTCCTGGCCTGAAAACTTGGTAAATGACCATAGACAAAAGATAGGGACCCTTTGGAGCGGAGCTGGAGCATGGAGCAGCTCCAAAGCCCTGGATAGGGTTGCAGTTAGATCTGTATCAAACCCACCTTTCTAAACATAGATGAAGAATCTCATTCTGAAGGCCTGATTTTGTGTTGTCTCAGCTGAAGGTTGCTGAATCTGGGCCTATAGGATAATAGG
The DNA here is from genome assembly GCF_027887155.1 of Malaclemys terrapin pileata. NCBI lineage: Eukaryota > Metazoa > Chordata > Testudines > Emydidae > Malaclemys > Malaclemys terrapin. The sequence goes on along the minus strand of NC_071506.1, from coordinate 243,369,694 downwards.
TCATAAGAGAGGAGGATCGTCCCAAACTGGTCCGACCAAAAAAAAAAAAAAAAAAAAAAAAGGTCTTAGGCAGGTTAAAACACAAGTAGGAAACAAGCAGCTTGGAATAATGCAAAATAATGCATCTGGGGGAAAACATTATATGCACTTGCTTTAGAAACGAGAAGCCTGGTAATAGTGAGAGAGACTGATCAAAGATATTGGATAGCAACATACAATACAGCAGTGAAAGAGGCCCATGTGAAGTGCTTATATCACACAGCAAGGAAACAGTAGTCTCTGGGTTAAACTAGCAGAAGTCAGAAGGGATGTGCAATTGTGCATTCCATTAGAGTCACCCTCAGGGTGCTCCTTTCTTCTGGTGTGGGTGGGCGGGAAGGGCAGGGAGTCCTCATTTTTTCAAGTGACCTCTTCAATTTCTGCCAGGGGTTCTATGGGAAATAGGCTGAGGGGGACTTTCTTCCTCCCTCTCCCCACCCCCATAATTCTGGTAGTTATTCCCTCTCCTCCCCAGTCACCAGTACTTACCTTTAGGGCTGCACTGGCTCCCCAGTGGAGGAGAGTTTGGCAGCAACTCGTGCCGCCAGACTTATTGACAGTGGTTTCATGCGTCAGGGTTGGTAATCATTCTGGTGGGGTCTGAATCTGGCATTCTGCCTCTGTTGCTATCACTGTTCCTGGAGCTATTGTGATCAGTGGTGGGAATAGGTACTTGCATGATTGGTGTAACAACACCTGCAAATAATGTTGCATAAGTCATATCCATTCTAAAAGGTCATTTTCAGTGGCTTAAACTTTACAGTATGAGCTGAAATTTGACAGGTTCCCTTCTATGCCAAGAATGAATGTGTGTGTGTGTGTTTTGGCAAGTTTATCAAGAATGGTTCAGGTTTCATTGAGAGTGAAGGTGGTGGTAATGATGGTGGTAGGGAATCCTCTCCCCACTAGAACAGGTGTTGCAACCTTTTGTTTGATCAGCTGTTGTGGTTCAAGGCAGAAACTTGAAATGGTCTGTGTGCCATTTTGGTATTCTGGTGCAAGTTTTAAGGCCCGAAAAAAAGAGTTTGCACATTCTTACTCTGTTTTGTAATGCAGTTACATACTGATCTGCCAATATTCTGTCTGGTGTGTGGATAACTGGGAGATTCCTTTTCCTGTCCCTATGAGGAATATGTTGTATGTGGAAGACTCAGGCCTCTGAAAGATTTATGTCTTTTCAGGCTAAGGGACTAAGTGGAGTCATCGTAATACGTGCCTCGGTCTGGTGGTACAAGGGCTAATAACAAGAAGTGACCAGAGGACAAAAATTCCATTTCACGGTAAAAAGAAGAACAGGAGTACTTGTGGCACCTTAGAGACTAACAAATTTATTAGAGCATAAGCTTTCGTGGACTACAGCCCACTTCTTCGGATGCATTTCACGGTAGTTTTCAAGGTTTCAAAATGTGGCTTTATTCTGCATTGGAATGAAGCCAAAACCTTTTGAACATTTTTGTGACTATGGATTTGTTTCAATGTTGGTCTATTCAGATCAAGCCTGACCCTTTTTGGGAAGAGGTATATGGGTGTAATCTGGCGGTTTGGGCACTGGTTTGGAATGTGAGCGATCCAGGTTCAAGAGTGAGTCTGTCTGTCAAAAAACCTTCCCAGTGAAAACTTTGTCAAAACTGATAGATCCCTGGAAAAGTTTTTGTTTTGACATTTTATTTAATTGAAAATATGCTAACCAGCTCTACTAATAACTGAATTATTGGGATAAAATTAAAAAAAGTTTAAATTGAGGTTGACTATCAAGAAAAGTTTGATAGTGAGATCAATTAGGTCTTGACCTTCAAATATGTCCATTTGACTTAAGTAAAAGGCAGCTGATGAGTATACATTTGGGAGTTTTCAGGAAGTAGTCTTAAATTGTAACATAAGTGCATCGTTGTTGCGTGGGATTGGAGGATGCTGGCAGACGCAATGTAATAATGGAGTTATGTGTTTTAATTGTCATGTTATGTAACTATGTGTCAGATCACTTTTCAATCGTAAATTATGCTACAGAGCAAAATAGTTAATAGTCGATAATATGAATTTGTTCTTACTTTCTTACTTTAAATTTGTTGAATACAGGATGCCAGAAGGATTTGTATTATAAGATGGACATAAATGGTCTTAGCACAATTGTTGTTTGAAACCTTTGTTGAGAGGCTGCACTTGAATCAGTATAATTCACCCTATCTTATTTCAAAATGAACACATTATGGCAGGGGGCAATTAAAAAAGAAAGCTTCTTGAGTTTTATAAAATAGTAAATATTTAATACATCACTGGCCATTCTAAGAAATAAACTGTAAACATTTCTAAGTCATTTTGGTATGCTCTGGAGGAAGAGATCTCTTCTGACCCAGCAGTATACCCCACAAAAAATAAGGGAAAATTCTACTGTCATTGGATTTCTTTCTGGTTTTTATGTGTTTATTTGAGTAGCAGCTGAGCAGTGGAAATCAATCTGAATCCTTCCTTCTCATAGAGAGAGATCTTCTGGGGATCTGTCCAAGGAGATGAGATATTAACTCTGTAGCCTTCACTGTGAAAAGGCTGATGGATATGGGGATCTCAAAAGAACACTTCCAAATAGAACGTATTTCTAAGCCCACTTTCGTCATTTGTGTGTGTGCCTTAATTATGTTACCAATGCGCCTATTACTGTAGGTGAAACAAGAGCATGTGCACGCCACAGATGTGGACTTTGAATGTTGAGTGTTGGCTCTGTTGTTATTGTTGTGATGTACGCTTATGTAAACATCCTGGTTGTGCTGTGTCTCGCTGTCCTTCTCTTCCATCCTCTAGCTCTTTCTGTGTCTTTGAAATTCAGTTCCAGGTCTGTGAAATTTAATGGTGAGAAAGTGAAATGTTTAGATGATGGGTTAAAATGTTGACCTATCAGTCTTGTCAGAACCCATTTCAGTTGTTTAAGGTATAGTAACTTTCTCTATTCAATGAGGTGATTCACGCATTTCACATTCCGAGTTATTGTTGCTTAATTTAAATACTCATGATAGGCTAGGCTGAGGGTTTATTAACGAGGCTCTAGTATGCTGTTCTTTGATCCCTAATGCCGTTAGAATCCCCTGACAAGGGGGCAGGGCTAGGTCAGGGAGAGCTGGGATTTAAAAAGCTAGCTCCTAAGCAACAAGAGAAGCTAGCAAACAGGAGAGTTTTACGAGGGAGTTTAGAGAAGGCGCGTGGGAGGCAGATACGCCTAACATTGTTAGGGTAACAAACATAATCTAAACATAGGCCAACCCCTTGTCTCCTGCTCAACCCCTCCCAACTCCTCAAGAGTTTAAAAAAAAAAAAGGGGGGGGGGGGAGGCAGAAGTCCAGCAACACAGTGGGGACTATTCAGTTTATTGCTCTGAACGCAGCATGTACGATTACCTGCCATATGGGCAGGTTGCTTATGTATGCATTTGCTGCAAGCAACTCATGGGTCTCACAGCCTGAGTACAGATTCTTGAGACCAGAGTGGCTGAACTGGAGGAATTAAGGGAGACAAAGAGGTCCTTAGAGGAGACTTGCAGGGACACAGAAGTGCAGTCCTAGCCCAGTTTGACAACCTCTGTGCTGTTGAGGAGGATGAAGGTCTTGGGGAAGGAGAACATTAAACTGGAGTGGAGAGAAATTATCTCATAGTTGGGACACTTCTTCTGGGTGATGTCATGGTATCCTCTCCCACTGAGGATACCCATCTGAGGGACGGGGCCCCAGTTATTAGGAAGAGCCAGGTAATAGCAATAGGTAGTTGGGTTTGTGATGGCTGGGAGAACTGCCTGGTGAATTTCCTGCCTGATGTGAAGGTTGTGGACCTCTGGAAACCTCTAGATACACTTCCACCAAGTGCTGGGGAGGAGCTGGTGGTTGTGGTACATGTAGGTATCCATGACATGGTGAAAGGTAGGAGGCCAAATTTGGGCTGCTAGGTAAGTGATTAAAGTTCAGGACCTCCGTGGTAGCATTCTCTGAAATGCTTCCAGTTCCACACACACAGCCTGTTAGAGAGGCAGAACTGCATTAATGTGTGAATGAGACAATAGTGTTCAGAGGAGGGATTTAGGTTTATTAGGAACTCGAGAATTTTTTGGAAAAGAAGGTGCCTACACAGGAAGGATGGGCTTCACCTAGACCAAAATGGAACCGTTAGGCAAGGGATAGATAACAAGACAGAAAATATCATAGTGCCACTATATAAATCCATGTTACTCCCACAAACATAAATAAGTACTTCTGCACACAACACACTGTCAGCCTGTGGAACTTGTTGCCGGGAGATATTGCGAAGGCCAAAAGTATAACCGGGTTCAAAAGAATTAGGTAAGTTTCTGGAGGTAGGTTCATCAATGGCTATTAGCCAAGATAATCAGGCACAAAACCACATACTCTGGGTGCCCCCAGTCCTCATCCCGAAACTCAGACTGGATGATGGGATGGATCTCTCTTGATCATTGCCCAGATCTGTTAATTCCCTCTGAAGTATCTAGCACTGACCACTGTCCGAAGACAGGATAGTGGGTTAGATGGAGCATTGGTCGGACTTACTATGGCCAGTCTTATGTTCTTAATGTGAAAAAAAGTGACGGAAGATGAGATTTATGATCTAACAATCCTTTCAAAAACGCTTAGTAAGTGGTTAATATGATGTGTCCAGTGAGCATATGTGCTGTCTATATCCAATAATTAATATGGCTCTCCAAATATCAGCTACCTAACCAAAGAGATAAATTCCTCTATGGGATACAGATGTTTAAAAAAGTAATCTGAAGTCCCAGGGAATAAAAGAAAAGGAAACTGGCCCAACTTCACTAGCTATTCATTACTCCCAGGCCCAGAAAATGATCAGTTGTTAAAAACATAGAAGTACAATTCTTCTTACTCTAATCCGTTACACATACATGTACTTAAAATCTGTATATTTATGTATACAGTGTGTGTCTATATAAGCATATGCTTAAAAACCCGGGGACAGATTTACATTTATCCTTTGTTCTATTCACATTGGGTTGAAGAGATTTTTCTCTCACCAACAAAAACAGCATTTATCTCCTTACCGCTGCATTCTTCATTATGCAGAATTGCACAAAGCTGTGGTTCTACTTCAACAATTCTTTGCTCCCTAATTTCTCTCTTACCTATTGAAACTCCACATTCAGATTAAGGAAAGGATTGTGGACACAATGATCTTGAAATTGCGCCTGAACTTTACTTCACACCATTCTGGTAATCAGAAAGTAAATCCCATCCTGGAAATTCAGCAATTTCAGGAAACTTGCTTGAGGTCACTTCACTGTGATTAGTTAGGTCAAATGTATCCTTCATCATTTGAGATCTAGAGGATTTTCTTTCATCCAGAATATGTTGCAGGAAATATTTAGAGGCTAGGAGGCTTATTTTTGTTGCATATTATCTGTTAGCAACTGATGCAAATGGTATTTCTTCAAATGTTTATAGCATTTACTTTGCTGTTAGTGACTTCTGTGCAGGAATTCCACCTAAATTCTATCCATGCCCTGTCCTCTTTGTACTTTATCAGGGAGACATGAAGAATGACTGACATTTGCTGACATATATCTTTGTAAAATGTAGCATCTCTTTCCTGCACATACGCAAGTACCTTAGTGAAGTCCTTTCTTGACATGCACTTTTTCTAAATTATGTTGGTCTAGTTTCTCCAACCTTTTCTGTATCTTTGAAATCTGTAATCTCCTTATTATAGCTCTGTTTTGATTCCCCTTTCCTATTTTTCCCAATAAGATGTCCAGAACTGCTATATTCCAAATATTGTCTCCGCAGTTGTCAGTCAAATTGTGTCCATTAGTGGTCTTGCGTGGTGTGTGGTGGAGGTAACCACTCCCACGATAGAACAGTCTTGAACGCTCTCGTGAGCAAGCTAGGAAGTTTTAAAAAGTTCCATCGCTTTCTACATTGTTCTTTGGCCTCCCCAGTGACCGAAATGGCAGTCGTACACGTTGAAAGGCAAAAAAAAAAAAAAAAAAAAAAAAAAAAAATTTGCATTTCCTGGTATGAAATTTGAAAACATTGCAGTTATATACTTTTATTTATAGTTGTATTTTTATTATTATTGTACTTTGTCAGTGGTTCTCAAACTAGGGCTGCCGCTTGTTCAGGGAAAGCCCCTGGCAGGCCAGGCCAGTTTGTTTACCTGCTGCGTCCGCAGGTTTGGCTGATCGTGGCTCTCACTGGCCGTGGTTTGCCACTCCAGGCCAATGGGAGCTGCAGGAAGGGAGGCCAGCACTTCCCTTGGCCCGGGCCGCTTCCTGCAGCCCCTATTGGTCTAGAGCCGCGATCAGCTGACCCTGCGGACGTGCAGGTTAACAAACTGGCCCGGCCTGCCAGGGGCTTTCTCTGAACAAGCAGCGGCCCAAGTTTGAGAACCACTGTTTTATGTTGTACCATTATTCTTGTCTACTTATATTCATAATCAAAAATGAGAAGACTGTTAATACTTTATTGTAATTATATAATATAGCCCTGTAATTGGACAATTTTATGAATAGTTATTATGTATACAGAAATATGTATAATTTATTGCCTGTTGGTCTTTTAAATAAATAAATTTTTTTTTTATCAGTGTAAAAAAAAAATTTATTTTTGTTATGAAAATTTCACAGCTTCGCGCCCCCCTTGGAATTTCTTCACGGGCACCCAGGGGGTCGCCCCCCAGTTTGGGAACCAATGCTCTAACGGCAGACCTTATGGACTCCCCAAAGAAGTATTAGGGGGAGACGGAAACAGAGTAAAAAAGGAACTCCAAAGAATGGTATTAAAAATGCTTGGAAAAGCACAGCAAAGCTCTGTTAAATGCCAATGAAAGATTAAAAAATAGAACCCATTGGCTACCATTAAAAAAAAGTATCTAGTGGTTTTTTTTTTTTTTTTTTTTTAATCCTAAGGCAAAGAAAGCCCAAATCAAGGCAGCTGTTTCACAAGGATTATTGGTCCTGGCTAAAAGTGCTACTTTAAGGAATAAATGTAAAAGACATAAAAAGGAAATCAAAGATGTAGAGGAGGAAACAAACTAAATGGAAAAAATCCCTGAAAGGTCAGGGAGAAAACAGTGTCTGTTACCTATTTACATAACTCCAAAGTAAAGAGCAGCCACCCTTCAAGAACTGTATTTAATGAGTATAGCTTTGCAGGCAAAGTGTACTAAGTTTAAAAAATAAGTCCTAAAATCTTTTAAAAAAACAAACAGATACTTAAAAAGTTTGGCTTAAAAAGTCATTTAAAAATGTAGTTTTTTTTTAATAAAGTGAGAAATTAAAAAGCTTTTGCATAAATAAACATTGCAAAATTTGGAAGGAATATAGCAGTTGGGGGCTGTTAACATTTTTAAAAAGTGTGAAAAAGACTTGGTTTAATAATACTACCATATCTGGGGTTTTATAATTTGGTGCAGTCATGGCTGGTAAAACCCTTAGTTATAAAACAAATTATGCAAAGGGCAGCTGACTGATAGATGATGGCTGCCACCAGTATATACTTTTTTTCCCACAAAAAACCTTGACAGCTATTCTGAAGGAAATGCGCCCTTCCTAATAACTGTATCTGTAAATAATCAATTGTGCAGGTTGCTGCAGGTTCAAAAACAGTTTAGTTTAAATTATTGGACTATGGACAATTTAGTCAAAATCATCAAAAAAGAAATATGATTTGACTGCTTCCAAATTTATTAGTAGAAATGTAACCTGGGTACAGTTATGTAAAAATCTAATTAAGAACAATGTAAGGAGCATTAATAATCTCAGATTGTAAGAAAAAAGGAGAAAACACCTTCCAAGTTTAAAATAAAAAAAACAAAAACTATATAGTAAAGTTTTGTTGTTAATAAAAAAATTCTAAACTAAAAACTGATCCCAATTTAAAATTAAAACCTATTAAAATATTACACAAAAATGTTCAGTTTGTGTCATTACATTTTATCAATATGCATTTATACAAAATTCGTCCACTAAAATTTAATAAAATGTAATTAAGAACTGTTAAATAACTTTCTAAACAAAATATACTTTAAAATACATAAAACTGCCAACGTGGGGGGAGAAATGACACTTAAAAAAAGTGTAATAGAATTGGTACAAAAATTAAACTGTTCAAAATTAGTACCCGGTATGTTCTAAAACCGAGCTAACACAGAGATGCTGTGAGAACATAACCAAGCATTTCAGCAAAAGAACTGCATCCATTACATAAGCAAAGCTAAGAACTCATTAACAAAGGTTTGTTAACTGTGTATAATATACATAATACAGTCGATGATTGCCTGTTCTGTTCATTCCTTCTGAAGCACTTGACATTTCCCACTGTCTGAAGACATGTACTATAGACCAGATGTACTATTGATCTGACCCAGTATTGCTGTTCTTACGTAATGTTGTAATTGCTTTTAAAAAAGGATATTAAGTCAATGTGTTTTAATATCATATGTAGTATGTTAAAAAATACATGCTATACAAAATAAAAGCAGCCTTAAACATAAATAATAAATCTTGCTCTCTTTTATCACCATAAACAATTAAAAAATTAATACAAAAATATGACACCAGTTGGTGCATCATAATAATAAAAAACAAGGGTCCAATACCATAATGTTAAATGTAAAACCACAGCAGCCCATATGGTGTGTAAAAAAGTTTGTTTTTCCTCCACAAATACTTTATCAAGACAATGCAAGGTCTAAAAAGTTCCACACTCGTATTGTTGTTTGCTGGGGGACACTTGTGCAAATATATGTCTTCCAGATAGAATTGCCGGCTCATTCTGGGTTCATTCTGGTAATACAGACTCCAAATTGCACAGTGCAGTTGGGATGCTGGCAATGTAAAAACGATCTATGCTAATAATAAATATTATACGGTAGCCAAAAAGGACTGTTTCTAGTATAAACCCAGGCCTATGTTCTCTTTCACACCTGAATTTTCTATTGTAATCAATAAAAAAATACATATTTTGTACCAGTTTTTATAATGTAATTAAAATAAATACAAAGTTAAAATTAAAGGCAAAACAAGTTTATAACATAAAATTACACCCTAGTGGTCTATACCAAGGGAGGTGATCTTGCATCCTTAGTCTATACGAAGCATAGTATTAGTAGTGATTCTCAATGGACAAAATAACTGTGGTTAAGATAAGATGGGAATGTGAAGTTGAAGTAAACAGTAAGTTGTGCATGGACAGTGCGTGCTGTACAGGGATTGGATACCAAGCCAGTTCCAAAACCTGTAATGCTATCTATAGTAAATGTGATGTATGAAGTTATATAAGGGAAGAAGTTTTATGTAACTTTGGGATGCCTGGTATACCCTGTACCCACCCACTGCACTTGTGCCTGATCAACTGAAGTGTAGTTTGATTGTATGACAATAGAGGAACCTGACTGACAAGACTGGAGTTGAACTGCGTTCTTGGGGAGCTGTGTGGAAGAGATCTCAGGGGAACCCCAATACCTAGTAGTTCCAGTTTTTTAAGGACTGGTGCTCTAAACACTTACTACTGTGAATTGTCTCATAGAAAGACAGCAAGTCTTCTTTCCTTATAAGCACCTGATCCTGAAATTGTTCCATGCTTGGAGTTCATTGAAATCAATGGGAGTTCATGTGAACAACACTTGCAGGCTGAGACTGTAAGTGTCTACAGCGCACGTTATTCTCGCACGCCATGGGTTGTCATCAAGGACCGAACCTCGGAACTTCAGCACCTCAGTACAGGCTCTACCACTTGAGCTATAGAAGCAACTCCCTTAGTTGTTATCAATAATACTGTTTTCTGTGGAGGATTACCTGACTTGCTTAGCTTGGCTGTTCTGCATACACCTCTCTCACTGAGGTCCATTGAAATTGTGTGCATAATCAAAGCTAAACCTTGACCCCCTATTTTGGAAGTGGGACATACTTTTCCTACTGTTTCCATCTGTGGTGTTAATCTTTGTGACTAGAATCTTGCTAGTTTAGAAGTTCAAAGAATTGTGTTCATAATGTTGAAAATGAGGCATTTTGGCTGCTACTTGATGAGTCAGACTTGAGGATTTTTTAAAATTGAGGCATAATTATGAATGTTCTGTAACTCTCATGATTAAGAGCATCTTGCACAGTTTAAGAACAGGCACTCAGTTGCTTTAAACTTTGTTTTGGAAAAGAATGAGCATGAGCAACTCTAATGAATCTCTGGAGATTTGCTGCTGAATTAGCTAATTATGGTGTAACAGTTTTGCTGCTGAACTAGCTTATTATGGAGTAAAATACTAAAAATTTAATCCCAAAGCAGAGTATGCAAAAGCAGCTAAAGGGTCGTGAATTATCACCTTCCATATGTTGGCTTGATTTTTTTTGTAAGACTTTTCTGTCTCTCTGACAGAAGTTAGTAGCTGAGTTCAGTAATCAAAAAGCACTCCTTAGATGCATTCTGGCATTTCTAAACTGATGAATTTTGTTTTGCACCACTGAAGTCTATCGCAAAACTGTTACTGGCATTTCTGTTGTGCTATGGGCACATGGTGACTTTTTATGTTCTTTAAAGAAAAAGATGAGGAAGAAGAGGAAAAAACATCAGGCCCAACATCCCTGCCCTTACCTGTGCTATCAGCCCTCTTTCCTTTTTTTCCCACTATACCTGTCACTTTTTCACCTTCTCCAGAAAGAGTTTTAGGTGTTGCTTGAATTCAGTGACAAGAACAAACATGATGCAAAGCTATTGACTGTACTGTTGAACATATCTATATATTATGTTGTAATGTATTTAGCTAGATCAGGGCTCGGCAACGTTCGGCACGTGGCTCGCCACGGTAAGCATCCTAGGTTACCCTGGCGAGCCGCGTGCTGAACGTTGCCGACCCCTGAGCTAGACAGTGGCATCCACTTGTCATGTTTCTTTCATAAAATAAAGGCTCCAATGCTGCACTTGGATCTGCATGGGGGCCAGGGTCCACCCAGAAGAGATTGCGATGTTGATGCCTTAGTTTTTGATCTTCTGAAGACTAGAGTATATGCTTAGCTTTCCCTACTCTGAGTTGCCCCATTGACTTCAGAAGAACTACTCTGAGTATGTAAAGTTAAGCACCAATAGAACTACTCAGTACAGAAAGTTAAGCATGAACATAAATCTCTGTAGGTTCAGGGATTTGTAAAATGATGCTTAGAGCTTATCCTTTATCTTCTCACTATTAATCCAATCATTCACTGTTCAATTTAACACAAAGTATGTTGGTTGCTAAAAAGAATTTTAGCAAAGTCAGTTACAGTGCAGATGGAAAAGCTGGGTAATGATATGATACTGATGGTGTAAATGTTTTTGTGTCATAATAAGAAATCCCTTATCCATTACATAATTTTCTTTCAAATAGTCAATTATTTACTTTTGGGAGGAAACACATTTTTCTGGATAGCATTCTGTCCTACTTTATCTCAAATAAAGTTCACATATTTTGAGTTGCTCTATTTAGACGTTGCTTTCCTGTCAAACGATATTGTACCATTCAAGAGAAAGTATTACAGACTTCTTGAGGAGGAGAGTAGAGGAGTACAGGTGTACTTTCCCCCCCCATGTTGTTTCTGATGCGTAGGTGGAGTATAAACAAAATTTTGCTAACACTCATCTTTCAGACTACAGATTAAATGGAAAATTTCTTTTCTATTTATAGAGATTTATTAAGATGTTTATAAATGGCTGTGTACTTTTAAAAAGTACTTAAATAGTGCTGTAAATATTTGAAATACTGTTAAAAGCATTGGCTGTGAAAGAAATCTGTATAAAATACTTTCAAATCTAGTCTTTCAAATGGTAAATGAAAATTAGATATGAGCTTTTAGCTTGTTTTTAACCAATATCTCTTATTTTAAGAAATGAATATAAGTGCAGTGATAAGTCAATTGCAAACAATTCACTTTCGATACACTGGAAGGATGGTCAAGAACGTAGACTACTATCCAACAAACCCACTCAGTACTGTCCCCTTGCATCCTTTTCATACCATCCACACACCTGGATCATTAACAAAAAGCAATGCCCTGACATCCCCCCGCCCCCATGGTATTGACTTTGCTCTGTGTTGTGGCTTTGCCTCAGGCCCTGGGCATGGGGCAATGTGTACATGTGTTGCTCTAGAAGCAGACTGACCGCACCTTTAATTGGGAGGGTGGGGGGAAGGGGAAGGGATGCTGTCTGGCTTCACAGAGGAGAGGGAATAGTGCCTTTATGCCCAGGAGGGGGAAATGATGCTCAGAAGCTGCTGCAGAAAGGGGGAGTGGGTCACCATGGCAACACTGACTCCTCTGCAGGGACCTGAAGGGCTAGGGAGTTGAAAAGGGGCAAGCCTGGCAGGAAAAGCTCCTTTTCCCCAGAGCAGGTGGAGCAGCACCCACTCTCCCTCCCCTTGAGTGGCAAAATACCAGGTTTGGTCAGGACCTGCTGTGGGCATCATGCTAGCTGCTCTTTTCGGGGGGGGGGGGCGGGGGCACTGGGTGGGATTGGCCTAGGTGGAGTGGGAGTTTTTTCGCCTTCCCCACAGCAGGTTCCAGGGAGGTTTAGTTATGGTGAGTAGGGATAGGAGGTAGGCTATGATGTCATAACTCATTACGTGAGTGTGGGGTGGCTGTCCAGTGCAGGTACTCCAGAGGGAAGGGACACAGTGACCTGTTAAATGGATTGGTAAAGGACTTTAAAAAAAGAGATGTTGGTTAAAGGACTGGTAGGCGGGTGGAGTTGGGGGCAGGGAGCCAACCCCCCTTTCATATAGCCCACCTTAACCCTCATCGGGGGTGGGGGATGGTAAGGTCCCAGCCATGGGTTGGCTGGGGGCCCTGGATGGAAAAACGGCGGCTGGCGGAAGCCCCCCGGGTAGATATTGAATGAACATGGAGTTGCCTGCACTCTACACTTCTTTTTGTTTGTTAAATCCACCGTGTAGTCCCAGACATCTAATAATTAAGTTGCAGCTTGATTAAAACCATATCCAGTGTCTCCTGTCCTTTCTGTGTAGCTGGACAATGGGGACTGTATTGTGACTTGGTCCTAGTCTGTTCTCTGGTTCTCCCATTTGGTCACATTGGGATGTAACTTATGCCAGCCCCATACTTGGTGCAAATTACTTCCCTTGCATCCTGGCTAGCATGTTTGGAGAGGGAAAGCAAAGGCTCTGTCCAATTCCCCCAAAGGCTGATACTATCCATGACACAGTTAGCAAGTAGGAGGCTGTAAGTGTGTCAATGCGCCCTTATGCGCTCACATGGGTGTGTAGCAAAAGGCACAATCTGGCTCTGAGTGACCAGCAAACCTCTTCTAGTGTAAAGTAGGCCTAAGTAAGAGTAGCAGTAGAGAGAGGAATGAAGACAGGAAGAGAAAGATGGAATGTAGAGAAGGGAAAAATGGATGCGGATGCCTTCAGGGGAGGGGAAGCAACAGATACCTAATTATATTTAAATAGGACTCAAGATGCATAAATGCTCTTTTCCCCAAAGAACTTACAATAAAACACACCAACTAAGGGGTAGAAGAGCTGGTGATTGTTTTTTAAATCATGTGCATAATCTTCCTTTCCACCTTTTTAAAACCCTTAAATTAAATAATAGTGTTCTATAATCACAGTTCCCCTGCAATTTTTGTTGATTCATCCAATTTCTCTTTACCTTTTGTTGTTTGTTCAGGTTTTATTTAACCCTCTAATTATCCATTCCTTATAAGATTAACCCCTATTTACCAAGTTGGTTTTTGGGTATTGCTTGCAAATGGGACCATAGGGACAATTGCTTTAAGCTGTGGTTTGTTTTGTTTGTTTGTTGTTTTCTTGAAGTGTGGTTCTAGAGGCATTATTTTTTGTCTAGATAAATAAATGTCTGTTTCTTAGCAGATAAGTTTTTGGGGGAAGGGACTGACTTGCTATGTCTGAATATTACAGCTTGTTTTAGACAAATAAAATTAATACATAGTATAAAAATGGAGTGAGCAGTTACATTACTGTACATTGGGGAGTAGTGTCTTATAATCAGAAATTCCTACATTGTAGTTAAGTTGTAATTTTTTTTTTTTAACATCTATTTGGTGCCCTCAGTTTAGTATTTTTTATCATGATACATTTCCCCCCGTTAATGTCTTATATGTACTGTATTCTAGTAATTTATTACAGGCAATTGTGTGTTTGAAACAAAAAAAATTAACTTTCCTTGTGTCATGAACACTTGATGCGGTGAAGTTCACTTTCATTTCATGTCTGTGGCTGTGGTTTGAGTGTATTGTTATATTTATCTGAAAAGTGAACAGATTTTTTTATTATGGAAAACCATTTCTAGATGGGAGTATTATTGCTTTCCATATGCCATTTAAAATATTGATGGGGGCTGCATTAGAATCACGTACTGCAGAGATGGCTTTTTAATATATTGGTGCTATTTGCACGGCTATTGTTAAGTATCTGTCAGCATTTCCATTATAAATCAGCATTTGCTTGAGTTAATAACTCAGCTATACAAGTTTCAGAGTAGCAGCTATAAAAATTAGCTCCGACTAGAAATCTGGCACCAGTCTGAGAGGAAATTTTATATTCATTTAGAAAATACGGGAAGCAAGAAGGTATTTAGTTTTGCTATTTTTAATTTGTATTATGCAGCCCCCACCCAGAAAAGAAAATATTAAATGAATATTTGCTTTCTAAGTTTAAAAAAAAATTGTTTTGACTAAAGGCCTGACCAAATTTAAGCTAAGGGTATGAAACTAGTGCATTTGGGTAACTTATTTTTCTTTTAATAGTTTGTGTTTGTGATAAGAACTGTATGCACACTTGTATAGAACAAGCACAATTTCCTTTCACAAAAAATGTGATAGTTTTCAGCATGTGGCTGCATTGCAAATGCGGTACCCAGCGCTGGAGAGCTCTGCAGTAAGTGGAGTTAGTCTCATTGCCAAGAGAGTCTAGAATGGCTGCTAAAGAGCCATTGCTACTTATGGTGTAATTATTAATAATAGGGATTTTAAAAGTCCCTGCATAGCAACGTACTTAAACAGTGCATCTTACAAAGTGCTAAGCACATCCTCTGAAGTGCCAAGCCGCCTCAACTCCTGCCATTGAAATCAGCCATTTGGAGTTGCGGGGACTCAGGACCTCGGAGGATTGGCCCCTAATGGGGTGGGAATCTAAGTGAGGGGATTGATCTGCATATGCACAATAACTCCCAATATTAATGCATTCAGTGAGGATATATTTCTCCAGATCTCTGGATTAAGATGATGATGATGTCCTAAAATTCATGAGCCACGTCCTCAGCAGGTGTAAATTACAGTACGCTTCAACTGAACTATGACAATTTACATCATGTACCACACTGTCCTGCCATGGGAAATATCTTTCTCTTATTATTTTCAGACCTTACATCAGACACCACAACAGCAGGAAATTCCGCTTTTGAAAGCACTACATTAAAATAATCAGGATTAAACCTTCAAAGTACAGAATGCTTACATTTAATGATAAACCTCTGCTTTTGCTGTTTTGTGGGTATTAAAGTAGATTTCCAGAATTAGTTGACTAACACAGATTTTATGAAGGAAAATATATTTTGCTATTAATATCAAATGGGAAATAGTACCAAATAATATGTTTAACTGATAGCAAAATTGTTTTGGTAAACAATGTGTAATTGTTCTTTAATAATATTGTATATGCATTTTAACAGGAACAGTATATAATTTTAATGATTTATGGCAAAACCTATAACTGTAACAATATAGACACATGAATTTGCATTTGGAGATGACCATTGTATTCATATATCATGTTTTTCAAAAAGGTTTTGTGATGTGTTTATATTTTGAGATTTACTGGTATAATAATATGTATTTGAGTTAGATTTAAGGTTGTTGGATTGTGATGAACTAGGAAGTTCTCTTGTAATTTATAAGAATTACAGTCCAGAGCAGTGGTTCTCAAACTTTTTTTTTTCTGCGGACCACTTGAAAATTGCGGATCTCAGCGGACCACTTAATGATCTTTCCAAATGTTTGTACTGCTAGCTAACTGTTGTAAAGCGCTTTGGATAAAAGCGCTATATATACACAAAAGCCCCTTAAAAACAATTAATGTTTTTTTGTTCTACAAATAAAAGCACACAACTCATATTTTAATATCAGTAGACTTACCTTTCTAATGTGATGGATGTGCCCCCTCCCACCGTGGCACCCCCCGAGCTGGGGTTGGGAAGGAGGGGGTCTCTCCCCTGCCACAGAGCTGAGGCTGGGAAGGAGAGCCATCTCTCCCCAGCAGCCCGCAGCCCTGGAGCTGGGGAAGTCACCTTTTTCTCTGGCCGCCGCAGGCTCAGCCCTGCATGTCCCAAATTCCCCCCCCACCTCCTCTTCTCACCCCACTGCCCCCTCCCACCTACCCCATATTCCCCCCAAGGCCACCAACTCACCTTACATGTGTGTCTTCTCCACTGTCCAGGCACCTAATTAGTGGAGCCACACCTGCGCAGCTCCACTAATTAGGTAGGTGGCCCTTCATTCTTTTGTGTGCAGCCACCCTGGCATGCATCTTTAGAGGGAACTATCTGCGTACCACCTGAGTGGAGCTCATGGACCACTGGTGGTCCACGGACCACAGTTTTTGAGAACCACTGGTCCAGAGTCTGGGCAGTAGCCAGAGTGTGCTAACTTACTGAATGTTGGAAAAAGTATTACATCATAGTAAATTACAGTAGAACCTCAGAGTTATGAACACCAGAGTTACAAACTGACTAGTCAACCTCATTTGGGACCAGAAGTACACAGGCAGCAGCAGAGACAACCCCCCCACCCCCCCAAAAAAGAAGCAAATACTGTACAGAACAGTACTGTGTTAAAGGTAAACTACTTTTAAATTTTTTTAAACTTTCCTTTTTTTTTTTTTAAAGGTAAGTAAACAATTTCTGTGCTTATTTCATTTAAATTAGGATATTAAAAGCAGCATTTTTCTTCTGAATAGTAAAGTTTCAAAGCTGTGTTAAATCAACGTTCAGTTGTAAACTTTTGAAAGAACAACCATAACATTTTAGTATCAAAGGGGTAGCCATGTTAGTCTGGATCTGTAAAAGCAGCAAAGAGTCCTGTGGCATCTTATAGACTAACAGATGTATTGGAGCATGAGCTTTAGTGGGTGAATACCCACTTCATCGGATGCATTTTAGTCTTGCATGCATAACATTTTAGTCAGAGTTACGAACACCCAACATTCCCAAGGTGTTTGCAACTCTGAGGTTCTACTGCATCTGAGAGGTTGCATCTGAGATTACAACTTGGGTGTCTTGGTTTCACAGCCAAAGACCAGTAAGCCATAGTGAATTCCAGGCAAGCTATTGAACCTTTCTCTGTGCCTTAGTTACCTCAGGAAATGTGGATAATAATGCTTTGCATTTACCTAATGCTTTTTTGTCTGTAGAATACTTGTCGAAGTTGTGTAGCAATGTCACCTAGTTGGGGGTTACTGCTGTCTTCAGGTAGTGAGCTGTTCGGAGAGTGGTGAACTTGCTCAGAGCATCCTCCATCATTCTTTTAAATAGGGCAGAGTTTTCTGGGAAGTGGCGATAACTAACCCCTAGAGAGCTGTCCTAAACACAGGAGAAGCTTTGAGGAGCTTGTGTGGCTTGCAAGCAAGGAGGCTCCTTTCTCTTGTCCAAAGAGGTACTGATAGAGAGCTCTGTTGGTAAATTACTTGGTCAGGGTTGACTGGAGCTAAAGAGAGTTCATGATAAGTATCTGGATTACCTGCTTCCTATTGCAAAATGAAATTCAAAGACTCTGTTTCATGAATTTCACTTCTGTCGAGGTACTCCATTTGATCCCAGTTGTAAAGTATCTGGATGCTTCATAATCATTCTTGCAACACATCTTGGAGGTAGGGAAATATTATCCTCGCTTTGCAGATGGGGGCTGTGGCACAGAGTGATTGAGACTTGCATAAAGTCAAAGTTTGTGGCAGAGCTGGGAATGAACCCGAATCTGAGTCTCTGACTAGTGCCTTAATCACAAAACCACCCTTCCTCACTTAGTTGAAATGTTGAAAAGAAATCTCAGATTATGTAGACTTTAGTACCTGGGGAGGGGGATGGGGAGGAGATGGGGGGGGGGGGAGAACAGTGCAACATTTCAAAGAAATAGCAAAATTGAGGCATATAATGTGATTTAAAACATCGGAAATGACAGGTTGTTCAAGGAATCCGGGACTGTGACATCAAATTCTCTGACAACATTAATGTCGTTATGGCACAATCCCAAATGGGTAGGAGGAATGACTCCTTGAATTATTTTAACCTTGTCTATCAACCAAAGCCTGGATTCCCAAAGAGAGGTAATTCTCTTTTTTTAAGAATCACAATGGAGCTTGAGGGGTGAAGAGCAGGAATTCTCCTGTACCTCTAGATGGCTCCTTATTTCATGTGCATGACTGAATATTAAAATAGAGAATTTTCTTTCAAAAATTAATGAGAAAGAGGCATTGATTATGTTTGAAGGACCTTTTCCTGGACTGTCTTAACATAGTCATTAGTATTTTATGTTGCCTGTATTCACTATTAAACGGTTATGTATCATAGAGGTCATTAGACATATGGGTAACTTCCATTTAGTATCAATGGGAGTTACAAATTTCAAGGGGAGAAAAGACCCCACTCCCCCTTCGTAGATAGAAAAATTATTTTCATGCTGCCTAAAATCTAAACAAAAACAAGAGCTGGCTTCTATTTTAAAATCAATAGGAAAACAAGTGGATGTGCATATGACTACTATTCCTTGGTTATTCTAAAAGACATGGAAGGTCACAACTTCAGCAACATAAATGCTACAACAAAACCTGTTGCCAAATCCTACCAGCTGTGAAAATGCGATAAAGGGGGATGGTGACAACTTGTTGGGGAGAACTACCTGGTCTTCCCACCTCATCGAAGACCAATATATAAGCCTAAACCAGAAATGAAACCTAGCACAGGGTCTTGGTGTCAGTACCACCCCTGTTTTTTTACAGATAAATGGGGGCATATGTTTTGTTTTGCAAGACTCATGTCCACATCCCCTTTTCCATCTGATACAAGTGGCAGGTTTAAGAGCCATTTCTGACTGGCCATCAGTAGAAACTGAGTGACGGTGGTAAATTTGGACTCAAGTCTGAGCCCTCCCTAGTTCAAAGTGATTAAAGTAGAAGGATTTGATTTCCTGTCTTACAATGACTTCCTCTGGGCAGAAAATAAATTGTGAAGGAAGAAAACAAATATGTTATTAAAATGGGGAGTTTAACCTGATGATTTCATATTGATATATCTCACCATCTTTTCTCTCTCTCTCTCTCTCTCTCTCTCTCTCAACCCCTATTAGGACCAATCCTTTGAGAAGTGTCACTTTCTTCTATAGCTTCATGTAAATGGAATCTATAGTTTTCTCTGACTGTATTCAAAGCAGATTGTGTCAGTTTTTGGAGCAAGTGCATCCATAAAAAAATCAAATTTCAGGTCCACAAGCCAGTTGGATATTTGACAATCTGTACACGCACAAGCCTCCTTTGTTTGCATTGTCCAGGTCATTGGATCCAAGTACATATTTTAGTGAGCAATACTGTGGGTATTTGTATTTTCAAAGCAGTTTTGAAAATCAAGAGGAGAACACACTAGCGTTTCAGACTCCCCTGAACAAATTTATAATGCTGATGAAACTGGCCTATTTTGGCAATGCTCGCCAAATTCTACCCTAGCAGGTGCAAGTGAATCTAGTGCTGCTGGTTTTAAGCAGAATGAAGACCGACTAATTGTTCTTATGTGTGCTAATGCTGCAGGCTCGCATAAAATAAAACTTTTGGTGATTGGAAAATATAATTGTCCTAGAGCTTTCAAAGGTGTTGCACATTTACTTGTTTACAAAGCACAAGGTACTTCATGGATGGACAAAGACATTTTTTATGATTGGTTTCATCAAGTTTTTGTACCTGCAATGAAAGAACATTTTAGAAAAATAGGCTTAGCTGAAGATAGCGAAGCTATTCTTTTGCTAGGCAATTGTAGAGCTCACCCTTATGAAACACAGTTAGTGTCTGGTAATATTTTTACCATCTTCCTGCCTGCCAATGTTACTTCGTTGATTCAATCTATGGACTAGGGCATAATCCAGAAAATAAAATGTTATTACAGAAGAGATTTCCTGAGAAAGCTGAGCAATCATGAAGGCACCCTACAGGACTTTCAATCTCATTATAACATAAAAGATGAAATTTTTAATGTTGCTCATGCCTGTAATTCTGTTAAAAGTGAAACATTAAGGAGAGCTTGGAGAAAATTGTGGCCTAGTGTTATATTTGCAGAAGTGTCTTCTGATGAGGATGAATTTGAAGGCTTTAAAGTAAGAGTTGGAAAAAATACATTAGCACAAATTCTTGAAATGGTGAAGGATACTCCTTCACACCCAATGAACAAACTTCATGAAAGTGAGACAGAAGAGTGGATTGAAGTGACACATACTGTTACTGATACAGAAATAACAGAGAATGCTTTGAATCCTGAAAAGTCAAAGGACACTGATAAAGACAGTGAAGATGATTTTAGTGAAGAGGACAAAATAACTCTGGGAAAGGCTGCTTTAGCTTTTAATACAATAATTAAATTTTCAGAAAGGCAGCCATGTTATACTGCCCAGGAGGTTATGGAATTGCACATTCTGCACTCTACTTTTATGCAAAAGAGGCAGAAGACAATTAAGCAAGCCGATAACAGGGTTGTCATAGGATCAGTACAGATTCAGCCCAGTCTCCTACACCTTCTGCATCTACTGTACAATGATAATCGATGTTGATAATGATGACCCTGAAGCTCTGCAAGATCCTGAAGTGCCTTCTGAATCATCAAAGAAAGATTAAATTATGCTCAGTCTAGTTTTACTGTTAAGTGTATTTTTAGTGATCTGGGTGTATGCCATGCGCTGCCTATAGTGATATGTAGTGTCATAAGATAATGTACTGTCTAGAAAATGTTTCCTGTATACACCTAAATGCTTCAAGAAACCAACCACTCTGCAGTGCAGTACTACTACTGGATTGGTGAGCACCTGTATACTGTACTACTGTATTTTATACTTTTATTCATTTTATTGTATTCTAATTCTTTGAAAATTGGTATTCCATTGGTAAATATAACTCTTAGTTTACCAGAATATTTGATTAACCAGCACCCCTCAGGCTCCCAACCTTTGATAACAAAGGTTTTACTGTATCGAGCTCATTGCCTTTCTGAAGAATAAAGAAAAAAATTGGGAAAACTTGATATTTTTGTTTTTCCTCAGAAATAAGTGGAATTTGGAATCCTGTTTACCCTAATACAGTTTGTACTTTCCTAATCTGAAAATATTTGAAATGCCAAAATCATTTTACATATAGGTTGTTTTGAAGACAGTTCAGTCGCATAACCACTTTCTGTCTATATATTAGAGACTTCCTGAAACTCATTGTAGTCTTTCAAATCAAGCTGATCAACTGATTTGTCTCTATTATCTTAGATTCAAAGCGTAATATATTCAGGTAGCATCCTAAGATAAGATGCTTAGAGTGTTTTGAAAGGGTCTTCTGAGGTCTGTAACAGTCAATGCGAGGGAAAAGTAGTTAATGTTGATGATAAATTCCCTGTCCGTGGCCCTGTGTGCTGATTAGACAGCTAAGTAGAGCAGGCAAATGGTGCAATGAGACAAAAAAGAAGAAAACCTTGACATAGAGCACAGTTCTGCATTTTAGATGCTGAGGTGAATCCCAGTAAATAATCCTGAATGAGCTGCTCTTTGCTGGAGCTGTGTCAACCCATAGCAGCTGCTTGCTTTGACCTTAGAAACATTTATGCTTGATTGATTGGATAATAACATAGTTTTAGCATTGAGGTTGGAATATGTATTGAGCACCTGATAGAAATAAATTACAAATGTACACAGCTGCATGCTAGCGTCTGATATGAGCAGAGCTGAGATGAATGGGATATATTCAAATTGAGATTACAGGAGACATCCTTTTGCTAATAAAAGGGCAGACTGGTCACATTTATAGGAAGATGATACACAAACCTTAATTCAGTGGTAGGGTGACTACTGTTTTGCTATATTAATATGACTATGTTGGACTGATGACTAAATTTCAATGCTGAAATTTATGGGTCAGTTTTTCCCCACAGCTATAGATGCATACATGTGCTCTTGCAATCCTAATTTATGTGAACAGCTATTGCAATTGCATGTGTACTTGCTTTAATTTCACAAGTATATGACAAATTATAGATGCTAAAACTTGTAACCCACAACTTACTGTTATGTCCTCTCCAGATGATGTGAGACTGTTAAAACTATCTTAAAAAAACCAGGAGTACTTGTGGCACCTTAGAGACTAACAAATTTATTAGAGCATAAGCTTTCGTGGACTACAGTA
This sequence comes from Malaclemys terrapin pileata, assembly GCF_027887155.1. NCBI lineage: Eukaryota > Metazoa > Chordata > Testudines > Emydidae > Malaclemys > Malaclemys terrapin. The sequence continues at coordinate 243,347,233 of NC_071506.1, read as the reverse complement.
TGCATCCGAAGAAGTGGGCTGTAGTCCACGAAAGCTTATGCTCTAATAAATTTGTTAGTCTCTAAGGTGCCACAAGTACTCCTGTTCTTTTTGCGGATACAGACTAACACGGCTGCTACTCTGAAAACTATCTAAATAAACTACTACTTTAGCTCAAGTGGAGAGGCGCATGACTCTTCTAACCCTATGATTCTAAGGGACAGCAAGGGTCATCTAATCAAATCCTGCATTTTGGCAGGTGATTAGTTGTGTCCAGAGGTGAAAGTGAGCCAGTACGGCATACTGGTAAGAAGTGGCCATTGGTACTGGCCTGTACGCAGCTGACGTTAAAGCACTGCTGCAGCAGTGCTTTAACGTCACTGTCCCTTTTCACCCCCTCCCCTCTGGGAGCTGGGATCCCATACTGGTAAGTCTTTTATCTTACTTTCACTCCTGGTTGTGTCTAAGTCATCTAAGACAGATGGCTATCCAGCCTCCTTTTGAAATCCTCCAGTAAAGAAGGTTCCACAACCTCCTGAGGCGTCTGTTCCATTGTTCTACTGTTCTTACAGTTAGGACGTTTTTCTTGAGATTTAATCTAAATCAGCCATGCTGTAGTTTGAAGAACCCATTGCCTCTTGTCCTGCCTTCTGTGGCAAAAGAGAACAACTTTTCTCCATCTTTTTTTATGGCAGCCTTTTATGTATATGAAGACCACTATCCTGTTTTTCCCCCCCACCTAATCTCCTCTTTTCCAAACTAAATATACTCAGTTCCTTCTGCCATTACTTGTATGGCTTGCATTCCATTTGATCAGCTTTGTTGCTTGCCTCTGGATCCTTTCCAGTTTCTCTACATTCTATAGAAACATTGTAGACCAAAACTGGACACAGTACTCTAGCTGAGGCCTATCCAGTGCTGAGTAGAGTGGTACGATAATCTCCCATGACTTACATGCTATGCCTCTGTTAATGCAACCTAAAATTTCATTTCCTTTTTTTTTTCCCAAACAGCATTGCATTGCTGACTCATTTTGAGGCTGTGACCCACTACAACTCCCAGATTCTTCTCTCTAGTGCTGCTGCCAAGCCAGTTATCCCCCATTCTGTATTTGTGCATTTGTTTTTTCTTCCTTGAGTGTAGTACCTTACATTTGTCTTTGAATTTCATTTTGTTGCCTATAGCCTAGTTCTCCAGTGTATCAAGATCCCTCTGAATTTTAGCTTTATCCTCCAAAGTATTGGCAACCCTCCCTAGCTTTGTGTCATCTGCAAACTTGATCAGTATGCTCTCTATACCTACATCCATTAATAAAGATATTAAACAACACTGGACCCAGAACAGATCCCTGTGGAACCCCATTTGAGACCTCCCTTGAATCCGACCTCATTCCATTAATAGTTACTCTTTGTTTGGGGTTGTTTAACCAATTATGTATCCATTTAATGGTGGTTCTGTTGAGCCAGCATTTCTCCAGCATACTGATCAGAATGTTACGTGGGACTGTGCCAAAAGCCTTGCTGAAATCCAGATATATTATGTCCACCACATTTCCCCTATTTATCAAATCACTTACCTTGTCAAAGAAGGAAATCAAGTTGGTTTGGCATGATTTGTTCTTGGTAAATCCATGCTGCCTGCTAATAATTATCCCTTCATCCTCCTGGTATTTCTTATTCTGGAGGTCTTGGGTTCTATCCCCAGTGCTGAGCCATGGTGTCAGTCATTCAATTCTGTGGCCAGTCAGAAAACAAACTTCTCAATTTTGAAATCTCATCCTGCAGAGAAATTTATTTTTCATCCCCATTTCGGGGGACAGTCAAAACTTTGAGATTTTTTATGAAAAGAAATTCCATAAGACTTTGCTTTGGGTCAGTTGAAATGTTCTTCTTTTGATAAATTCAAAACACTTCATCTCATTTTCAACCATTTAAAATATTTATATGTGTATATATAAAAAGTAAACTTTGAAGCATATTTTTGTTTCAAAATGAAAAGTCAAGCTTTCTGTTCTGAATATGACAATGTTTTTCCATTATTTTCTAAATTAAATTTGTCAAAATCAATTTGATTTTATGAAATTTTGATTGTGTCAAATGGTATATTCTGATGGAAAACTATTTTGATGAAATGTTTTTGGATTAGTTTTGCTAATTAGTTGTGGAAATTGCATATAGAATTTAGGCCCACTAATGGCCAAATTTTTTTTTTGTTCTGCCCAGTGTGCTAAAATTTGCCTAATTATTGTATTTAATGACAGGTAGAAGCTTGGCAAACTCTCTTTTCAGTAAGGACCAGTAGGTTGTAATAAATGACACGCTATGGAGGCTTTCCCCATTCAGGTCCCTCTTGCCATCCCAGCGATATTGAAGGTGGGTTGTGTGCTACCTGGTAATCTTAGACTAACTTGCTGTTGTGTTTCATGGTGAAAGGCAGCAGCTTTGTCGAAAGTGTGTGTAGTGGTTTTAGAAATGTGTGTGTCCCATTTGTACTATCTCCGTGTGTGTCTCTGTCTCTGCATCTGTTTGCATACTAAGCCTGTGGAATCCTATATGCTACAACTAAAAAATAAAGTTGACTTAAAATTTCTCTCCCCTTTTGTCTGCTGTTTGTAATAAAAGACACAGCAAACTGAAGTCATGGAAGCTGTCTGTCAGGGTTGTCTTTGACACAAGCTACTTTAACAAAGCTAAGGAGTTAAGGATGCATTACTTACTCCTGGCACTTCATATAAATGGAAAATGATATTGGTTTGAGGGTTGTTGTAAGACATATCATTTTCCTTCTAGAAATCATCTACTAAATTTCCCTAGCCAGAGTCAGGGGCTTTGGGTCTGCATGATCGGGCTTTGCCCAACAGTTGAATTTCATGGAAAATAGTTTGTTCTGGATTTGACTTTTAAAAATAAATTGTTTTGATTCATCCCATTTTAGTTTATATAGATCAGTAAAATCAGAGTACAAACATGGGGTGCAGTTACCTAAATGGTGAGGGGAAAGAATGAGGAAGGCCTGGTGTAATCTTCCAGTCTCAGATTTATCATTTGACACTACTGAGTAATTTTCCAAAAAATTGTACACTAACAAAGCAATTCATTTAGGTATTCAAGGGATCAGTATTGCATTGTGTATAGTTTTCTTTTGATGTTACTGAGTTTGCATAATGCAATAATTTGGAATGAGCAGTACAATGTATTGCTGAGTATTTCTACAAAGGCTGAACACACTGTCAAGTGTGCAAGTAAACTATTTTTTTAAAATGCTGTAAATTAGCAATGTAGAGAGGATGGTGCAGTGATAAGGGTGCTAGTTTGGCCCTCGGGAGAATTAAGTTTGGTTCCTTGTTCCATTCCAGACTTCTTGTGTGAGCTTGGGCAAGTCACTTAGGGCCAGATTTATGAAAGGATTTAGGTGCCTAAAGGCACCAGTATTCACAAAATGGCTGCTGTCTAAACTTATCCGGCACCTATGTTTTCTTTGCAGAAGTTCCCTAGGGGCCAGCCTCTAGGCATGCATGCTGCTGCCTCACTCTAATCTGGCTACCTAAGCCCCAGCACAATCCTCAAAGCAGGGAAGATAGGCGTTCCCCCCACTTATCTCACCTACAGGGCCCAATCTGGTTGGTATGCTCAGAGCAAACACTTTTACTCTATCATGGCCCATTCAAATGATGTCTGGAGAAGGAGGCAGTGGTGCTTCCTCTTTTATAACTTATGGCCCCATGGTTAGAGCACTCACCTGGGATGTGGGAGACCCGGGTTCAATTCTCCCCTCTGCCTGATGAGAGGATTTGAACACGGGTCTTGCAAAAAAAGACTTAAGCGCCTGACTGCAGGAGCGGATTCTTAGCTGTGGGTCTCAAGCAAAGAGAAGTGCATCTCTGCAGCCCACATTTAGGCACCTAACTGTGAGAGGGGCGGGACTTGGGACATACATCTCTCATTGCTTTCTCCCATTTTCTAGTTTAAGCATCTCTCTGCCTAGCATGCTGTGTTTTTTGTGGATCCCATTCTTAGGCGCCTATCTCCCCCCTCAACTGATTGTATAGGGAGCCTTGGCACCTAACCCAGGCTTTGAGAATCCCAGTGATTTTCCTGGCACCTAAAATTTAGGTAGACCTATGTCCCTCTGTGAATCTGGCCCTTAGTTTCTTTGTGCCTCAGTTCCACATCTGTAAAATGGGATAACAATACTTTACTACCTCCCACGTCATGTGAGGATACATGCATTAAAGATTGTGAGGTGCTCGGATGTTGTGGTAATGGGGAGTATATACATACCTGAAAGAATATCAAATCTATTTTGTTCAGATAAAGATTAATACTATTCTAGTCTACACTATAATTAGACACCTGTGGCTGGCCTGTGCCAGCTGACTCAGGCTTGGGCTAATGGGCTGTTTAATTGCGGTTTAGACATTTGGGCTTTGGCTGGAGCCCGGGCTCTAGGAACCTGTGAAATGGGAGGGTCCTATAGCCCAGGCTCCAGTCTGTGCCCAGACGTCTACTCTGTAATTAAACAGCCCCTTAGCCTGAGCCCCATGAGCCCAAGTGAGCTGGCATGGGCCAGCCATGTGTGTCTAATTGCAGTGAAGACCTACCCAAGAAGCTTATCGTGCTTAAACAATTAAACTGATCTACTGAAAGCATATTGTTTTGTACTTCTAGGGTATCATGTATAATTATGATCTCAAATGTACTAAAAATACATTAAGTGTTTGTTTTAAATTTGTACAATCTATCCTTTGATGTAACTGTTACTATGTTCCTATTGCTAAGAAGAGTCAACAGCTATTAAAACGTTTGAAAATACGTTCGCTCATCAAAAGATTAAAGCTGCAATTCTGACCTCCTCCCTTCGTTTACTCATCCGATGGTTTCTCATTCATCTTCCATAGAGCATTGAGTGTGAATGTTCTGTCCAACTTTCTGATCCTTACATATTTAGAATGTAGAATTGTACTAGACATTCTTGTTCCACAAAATTATCAAATACCTGGGAGTGGAGGGGAGAAAAAGCAATTTTAGATGCAGATGGAAGTGAAGCTGTACAAAGATACTGGATTCATCAACCCCAACTGTGCACTGTATTTCCAAGACAGAATATGAAAGTTGTGAAAGTGGGGTTATCTACAGTGATATAGACAAATAATGGCTGCATATATTTGAATTAAAGGTAAGGAAGTATGTGGTGTCAAAACCAAACAACCTTAAAAATGAAATCCTCCCAGCTCAGCACCCAGTTCTGCAAATTCTTTTACTTAGTCTTGTGCATGCTGTAGTTGGCAGAAAATGTAAATGTGTGATTCTGCATCTGGGGAAAATACTCTGCTCCAGTGTCCATAATAGATAATGGAAGACTTGAACTCAGAATGTGGAGTTTTTGAAAAAGGATAGTGGTGCAGTCGGGTGCGAGACAAAGCAGGAATTCAGGCACTGTTTTTTGGTCAACTATTTTGAACTGGAAATTTGAGGATTGTACATAGATCAAAAGATAATTGACCTATCGCCGCCTCCAGGCATTTACAATGTAAAGATTATGTAATAAAAGCATGAAAGATTAGCATACAATTTTATTAGAAGAGATGTACATAGAACAAGAGCACTACCTAGGGTGGAAAAATTTTTGATTTCAAGAGCATAGTGAAGCACCACTTTCATAAAAACTATGGAAGGGAATGTGGGAATGTAAATAAAAATGGAGAAATGTACACAGATGTGGAAATGGGACACTTAATTTGCTTTCTGTTTATAACTAAAGGAAACTACTTATCCTATCAGCTATAAGAGATTTATGGTAAAGGACTGAAGAATGCTGGCGAGTTGGTGACTTAAGGGGAATTTTATAGGGATTTTATGTAGGAAGTATGCAGTTAGTCAGTTTGTATGTGTTCATCCATGCTTTTTTCAAGTTTCATGTCATGTTGGTTTTGCATTTCCTGAGATTTGCTTTTACTCTGGGATTAGAAATAATTCAAAAATTCAGAGCATAATTTAGTTCAAGCTACAAAACATGTGAAACAACAGAGTTTGGATGCTTGCCACCTAAAACAAAACATTCATGCAGGCTTTACTCTGAAGTTTTTGATCCAACTTTTCTTAAAGTTTCACAGATTTCTTGGTGAATTGGGACTGAGTTTTCAGGTTGCCAATAGACCCTGAGGCCAAGTAATTTTGGGCTGACTTTGAACTCATTGCAATTGTCACGCAGCTCTGGCCACATCCCATTATCTGAAAGCTTTATGGACCCAGATGCATTATGGACAATGGGTTTTGGGCGTGTAAATGTGTAATATACCAGTGTAATGTCACGTGGAGGCTGGATTGATGGTACTCGTGAAATCTGGTGAGTATATCTACTAAGTACATCTGTGTATATTTTTGTGTACAGATCGATGGTGCTAATGGGTACAAGATTAGAACTGAATTGTGTGTTGGAATTACTATTTAATTCTGTTGTTGTATAGCAATATGCATAAGATGTTCATATATTTTGTTTCCCTAGCAGGAAAAATACTTACATTACTTAGTATAACCTATTTTTCCACTTGTAATGGCCATTAACTGGAGTGTTAACTTTTTTTTTTAGCATTGTAGTTGGAATTATTTGGCTTTTGTGCAAGTGCTTGAATATGTATCTGACTGTATTCAATAATTCTCGGTGGAAATGTCTTTCCAATTTAAGCATCCCTTACAAAGATGACTGTAAAAACAAAAGTTTGCCTCTTCTGAAATATGCTTAAAACGCATTGAAGGGAGTAAAAAATGAATTTTGAAGAAGTTTGGAGTTAGGTATAATGAAATAGCCTATAAAACTCTTATCATGAAAGGCAGAAATATATTTAGGGCCCTGTACTGCTCTGAATGTGTTGTCAGTGGAAACTATGCCCACTGATCAAGGGTAGCATTTGAGGAATATTGTCTATCTCAGGGAAGTAATGATTTGCCATTTAATGTGTAGCTTTATCACCAGGTAGTATAATAGTTTTTATATGTTATGAAAGGGATATAATGGCTGGCGAATGTACACTTTTTTTCCTCAATAACAAGTTTACTATAGGTTTATATTTCATCTACAATACATACATTTGGTGACACAGTATGGTTAGTGACTTTAATAAGAATTAAAACATTAATGTGTGGATTATTTCCCCATAAATTTATGGTACAATACTACATTGCAATACTCTTAATTAAATCATATTCCAGTCCATGCTTTTGTAATTGAGATGTGGTCTTGTTATGTGGAAGCCTGATGTGCAAATGACCGTACTATCCTATGGCAGTTATTTTTATTTAAAAGCAGAAGGATTAGCAATAAAATTCCCTGCTGAAAATGAGCCACTCTTTGTGCTTCATAAAACATTTGTTTTCTCAGAGGCTAGTCCCCATCCCTCTCTGGTTTGTATTAAAATGTGGTCATGATGGCTGTTCAGCTGAGTGGTTCTCTTGTCCCCAGTGTCCCCTTGCCTGTTCATGAGATGACACTCAGTGGAGATAGAGCCTGGCCCCAGATAATGTATGAATTTGTAAAACATAGGCTGGAACTGATTTCAAGCACTTGACATCCTGTTTGATTAAGCTGTTTTTGTTAAGATTAGTGATTTTATGCCAGTCAATGATCAGATTATATTTTCTCATTCATTGGTGCTGCTGAAATGGACAGGGAATCAGCGAAGCCTGTTTGAGGAAGAAATCAGCACCATGTGGCTATGGAATTTGTTTCCTGTAAGCTGCATTGCGGTCATACTATCTCGGGTTATGGATGGGTCTTTTATGCAGCATAGTGAAATACAGTACATTCGTGCTGTGCTAAGGATTTAGCCAGTCTTGTCCAGTTTCATTATTGGACAGACTAATGCTATGTAATTTTTTAAAATAGATAATTCTCTGTTAAAATGCTTCATTTTTCTTCTAGTTCTGTTTTGTTGTAATAGTTCTCCACTTAGTTGAAATATTAAACTTTAGCAAAGGTAGCTATGCAATAAAAAAGTGCAATAGTATTTACAAGAGGAAGTCAGCCAGAAATGAATTTGTTTATGCTTTTTGGGTACTGATAAGGCTTTCTGATAGTTAATCTGATCTTCAACAAAATGAAGCAGTCTATTAAATTGTCTTCTGTCTTTTAAAAAGTAGTGACATAGTAAGCCATAAGGAATATGTAATGTATGGAAAGTTAAATTTAGTCAATTTGAAGAGCTCTGAATAATTGTATATAGGCAATCAGCAGAGAACTGTGAAATTTTGCTTTTGGTGTTTTTGCTTTTGGTATTAAGGATTGTGGCTTCTGGCCAATATTTTATGATAGAGTAAAGAAAGAGGCCCTCGTTTGCTTTACTTCTGTGAGCATGAACACTTGGCTAAGGAAAGTTAATGTTTATTTTAATCCTTTTACCCAAAAGGTGGACAGCAGTTCTGTTCTTTAGGTTGCTAAATAAGGACTGTTGTATTTGTGTTCTATAATGGCAAGAGGTTCAAGAACAGTACTTTTTAATTACGAACTTGAGTGGAGGTTCAATCAAGTTCGGCAGTAGATATTTGAAAATTTTAAAAAGTTAGTGTAAAATGAGAAAGGACTAATCAAAACTGAGCAAGCTGCTTCTACCAGGATATTATCATACATTTTTATAAGAATGTAGCATGTGCTTAACAAGTTTCCAGTAACACTCTGCCCATTTACTAGGCAATTCAAGGGTCCAATTCTGCAGCAATTATGCATGTGAGTAGCTTTACCTACATGAGTAATCCCACTGAAATCAAGAAATCTTTTTACCTGAATAAGTGTTTGTAAGATTGGGTCCTAGGTTAGGAAAGCCAAGAGGTACAGCGTATGACTCATTTTATGTTTAGAAAATTTTTGTTTTCATTGCTTATTTATTTAGAATAATAGTTTACTTTCAACAACCTCCAATCAAAAATCAATGTTCAGGAAGCCCTCCTTAGCTTTATGCCAGTACTCACATGTTCAGACAGCTTTAAGGCACCATCATACTGTGCATCGGTAAGGAAAGCAAACTCAACATTTAACCTCTTCCTTGTCCTGAATTGGAATTTCCTCATTTCATTTGCTGCAAGAAATGTCATGGTCCCTGAGTGCATATAGCAGGTCAAATATAAATGGTATATGGGACTGTGAAAAATTGGTGCAGCCAAATCTTTTCATGCTACATTAAAAAACAAAACCAGCCTGTAGTGAGGCGGTGTGGCCTCCTTCCGAGCCAGAGAAGAAGGGACCACTTTCTCGGTCTGGGTAGGGGGAGTCAGGCCAGACTCAACCCTCCCACCGGAAGTTGAGAGACTGGGCAGGAAGTACAAAAGGTGAAGCCCTTAGCTCAGTTGGAGCCGAGCCAGGGAAGGAGACAGACGTGCCTTGCTGGCTGCAGACTGCTGACCCTGCGACCAAGACAGATGGCGCCCAGGACCCGGAAAGGCCCGGAAGGACCGGGTGGGACTGCTGGTGGCTGAGTACCCCGACGAAGCAGAGGATCCTGAGACCAGGGAGCCTGATCTGGAACTCTCATAGGAAGTCGCCCAGGGAAACCAGACTTCAGTTAGGTGGTGTTTTGGCTTAACAGCTGGTCAGCGTGTTGTGGGAGGATCCTTGCTGACCCAGTGACAGGACACCCCACCACTGTTAGGGCCCTGGGCTGGGACGCAGTGGAGTCGAGTGGGCCTGCATCCCCCTGCCATTCTCATCCCTGGGGTGGCAGCCTTCCCAGCACAGACTGCTTGTTAGCTCTCCCCTACCTAAGAGTTAGAGCAGCGGTTCTCAAACTTTTGTACTGATGACCCCTTTCACATAGCAAGCCTCTGAGTGCGACCTCTCCTTATAAATTAAAAACACATTTTTATAAATTTAACACCATTATAAATGCTGGAGGAAAAGTGGGGTTGGGGTGGAGGCTGACAGCTCGCAATCCCCCATGTAATAACCTTGCGACCCCCTGAGGGGTTCCGACCCCCAGTTTGAAAACCCCTGGGTTAGAGCCCATAGACTGCTTTATTGTGCTGCCTAATTAATGGGCTGAGCTTAGACTGCTCATTAGCTCAGCCCTGCCTGAGGGCCTAGGGCCTGTTGACTGGGGTTCCACCATGTTAGGCGTGGACAATAACGCCCACTCTAATTTCCCTGACACTAGGCTGTGATTCCGGTGATGTAGTGAGAAACGATCGCGACACCACTACACAGCCTAATAAAAAATCCCAACTATTTCTTTACTGAACAAGTACAAAAAGTGTTTTGGGGTTCCTCCTATAGCTAGTAGGATTTTGGTCTTATGAACATGTCTTGATCTTGCAGTGGAACTTTGCATAGTAGATCCATTCTTCTAGTGAATCCCACTGTGAGATTGGGCCTATAAGGAGAGAGTACAATGAATGGAATAGGGGTATGTGTGTGTGTGTGTATGTATAGAGAGAGAGCCAAGGATTCTAAATTTTGGGAAAAGTTCTGATTGTTTTTAGTCTATAAACGGGTTCTTCATACATGGCAAACTGTGAAACTTCTGAAGTTGCAACAGTCTGTAAGCGGAGCTTTTCTGATTTCCATTGCCTTGTGCTGTATAATACTGTACAAGGGTGGAGGACAGAATATGCAAAAATGTCTATTGTGAGAAGAAGTGGGAGTTTCAGAAGATATAGTCAAGAGAACCGTCCTTGGTTCCAGTGGAGAATTTTCATTTAGGTGCAATTAACATAAAGGATGCTATCCCATTAGCTCAGAGGATGTTGCTTTCAGGCTTCTTTGAATGGAAATAATGCAATGCTATACTCGTAAGACTTGATTTGAAATCTTGTTTTAAGAAAAAACTGGGTCTTGATTTGCAGGAAGGTTTAACATAATTTGATTTGACAAAATTTATACAGAATTAACACCTACCTCCAATGAAACCTGCAAGTGACATTAAAAGGGATTTGGTGCAGTTTCATGATACCACACTGGGCATACCAGAATGTTAATGTTTTTGTAGATAATGGTGCTTTCAAACTAAACTGGCAAAACAAAGAATGGCAAACCATGTGAAGACACAATCCTCCTATCCCCTCAGAAGATGGAGGTCACTTGGGAAATAGTCCCACTGTGACCCTGCTTTTGACCTAGCTTTGTCTTAAGGGTGGGATTTTCAAATGTGTCTAAGTGGCTTAGGAGCATACATCCCCTACTGTCTCCAATGGCACTTGTGTTCCTAAGGGTATGTCTGCACTGCAAAACCATCTCCCCCCATTCCTTCCAGTCCACCCCTCGCGAGTTTCAGAGCTCAGGTCAATCTATTCGGACTTGTACTACGGGGCTAAAAAATAGCAGAAAAAATGCTCGGGCTGGTGCTTGAGATCAGAAACCCGGTGATGGGGGAGTGTCTCAGAACCAAGGCTCCAGGCCAAGCCCAAATGCCTACACTGCTGTTTTTAGCCCCATAGCAGGAGTTCCACAAGCCCGAGTGAGTTGACCTAGGCTCTGAGACTCGCTGCCTTGGGTCTTTTTTTTTTTTTTTTTTTTTTTTTTTGCGGGTCTTTTTTTAAGTGTAGATGTACCCTGAGATGTTTAAGCACTTTTGAAGCTCTCATCCTCAGACCCCCAATCCCCAAATTGGATTCAGGCCTATATTGACCTCAGTGGGGCTCTGTGCTGATGCCAGGGTCCTGATCTAGGTTGGGGGTCATGTTCTCTGTAATTGCCATCTTCTTTAAAGTATGTACTGAATAACCCATGTATTTATTTTATATAACTGTTCTTCACAGGTTTTTTTCTTTAAAATAGCTAATATGTGAAAATAGTTGAAAACCCAGCGACAAACGTGTTTTTATTTTTATACATATAATGCAGGTAATGCAACATTGTTTGACTGTTTCTATAAAGCATGTGTCTACTTTGCACAATGGAATGAAACCAGGCTGAGAGCACATAGCAAAGAGCTTGAAGTCTTTAAAATCATATATTAGATAACTGTGGGATGCAATGTTTACTACCACATATGGTTATTTATTTATTTATTTTTTAAAAAGTTGACTGCCCTAGTATCTCGCACAATCTTCTTGTTCTGTATTTTCATTTCCCTCCCTCCAACCCACCTTATAAGTGCTCACACAATCTCTCACTTCCCTCTCAAAATGCCTTTTGTCCTCCCCTCTCATCTCCACACATCTGGTCGTCCTGTTATTTTTTTCCCTCAGCTTGATAGTTTCATTTTTTAAAGCTACGTTCCACAAAGTACATAATTAAGCAATAAGACACAACAGGGCATGAATAGTATTGTGTTAATTGATGGAGTGAGAAAAACCAAAGGAAAACTACAGAGAGAAAATACCAGCTGGCACTTGATAGGTGTATAATTTGCAGTTCATTTAACGGGAAGCTAATCCATGGGGTGGAATTTTACATTTTAAAACGAGGGCAAAAGCAGTGCTACAATTGTATGTTGCCACTTAGATCTCTCTCTTTTTATTTAGAACTGGGCAGTATTGTTGCTGCTGCTCTTCACTGTTCTGGACAGTGATACTATCCTGTTGCCACCAGAGTAGCTCTTACACTACAGATGTATTGATTGCTGTGCAGAGGTAGATGTTCATTTCAAGGGAAGGTGTATTGCGATGTACTTACAGATATACGGTTAATCTGCTGATGAAAACTATGTCAATAATACAATTCTGTTGTAACCCAAAGAGACCAGAGCAGCTGACTGAGTGGTAGCAAATGCCAATGGTGGATACTGAATACAATCGGAAGCAAGCAGAGGAAGTACTTCCTAACCAGTGATTGTTTGGCAAAGATTATACAACTTTAAAAGTCTCTGCTTCCCTTTAATTGAAACCCTATAAAATAAAAGTGAATTTTGGTAAAGGATGGAAGTGAGCAAATATAAATTTTCCCTTTTGTAAAAGAGCAGAAGGGGAGCAGTGTGGGTCGGTGTTCAGAGCAAATGTTAAGAGCTGTCAGAGTGTGTAACAAATTCTACTGTTCCTATTGAGCCAATGAACTATGCTTCCTGTTCTTGAATGCCATCTACTGGTACTTTATCTAGTAACTATTTACATACATTCAGCTGTAGAGCACTCTTCTAACAGCAGAGGCAGCAAAACTATAATTATTTTGTGCAAATGGGCTGTATAATTGAAAATACTATAAAGTTCTGAATTGGTGTGTTCAGAACTTCTGTGTAGGCCAGTGCTGCTTGGGGTTTAGAACATAATTCTGGCAATGAAGTGCTCCATTTTGATTTATAAACCATAACTACAAATATTTCTGAAGTGACAAAGCTTATATGGAATACGTTTTCATAGAAATCATAGAACTGGAAGGGACCTCGAGAGGTCGTCTATTCCAGTCTCCTGCACTCAAGGCAGGACTAAGTATTATCTAGACCATCCCTGACAGGTGTTTGTCCAACCTGCTCTTAAAAATTCCCAATGATGGAGATTCCACATCCTCCCTAGACAATTTATTCCAGTGCTTAACCACTCTGACAGGTAGGAAGTTTTTCCTAATGTCAAACCTAACCCGCCTTTGCTGCAATTTAAGCCCATTTCTTCTTGTCCTATCCTCAGAGGTTAAGAATAATAATTTTTCTCCCTCCTCCTTGTAATAACCTTTTATGTACTTGAAAACTGTTATCATGTCCCCTCTGTCTTCTCTTCTCCAGACTAAACAAACCCAATTTTTTCAATCTTCCCTCATAGGTCATGTTTTCTAGACCTTTGATCATTTTTGTTGCTCTTCTCTGGACTTGTTCCAGTTTGTCCACATCTTTCCTGAAATGTGGTGCCCAGAAATGGACACACTACTCCAGTTGAGGCCTAATCAGCATGGAGTAGAGCGGAAGAATTACTTCTTGTGTCTTGCTTATGATACTCCTGCTAATACATCCCAGAATAATGTTTGCTTTTTTTGCAACAGCGTTGCACTGTTGACTCATTTAGCTTGTGATCCACTATGACCCCCAGATCCTTTTCCACCATACTCTTTTCTAGACAGTCATTTAGTTTAACATTTCCTTTTTATGTGTACAAAAATATTACTTTATTGCTGTTACAAGCTGAGAACATATACAAATAAAGGACTAGGAGGACTATTCATGGCAGACTATGTTGCCTCACCTCAGGCTCATCCCTTGTAGCTTGGCACTAACTTCCAGAAAATGCCCTTCCTTTGGCCATAACTGACTAACGAAATATGAAGTACAATAATTTCTTCATGCTCAAGGTATAAGTTATGTCAAGGTCAACATGGTATTTTGTCTCCTGTGTCTGGGTGATGTAAAACTTACCAAAGTTTGGGAGAAGGCATAGAAGTGAACAGGTCAGTGATCATCACTGTTTCCTTCCAGGCACCTTTCTATATTAACCTGCAAAAACAATTGTAAAGAATTAGTAATATGAAGGAAGAAGAATTAATTCATCCTAAGTGTTGGGTATTATGGTTACTTGAATGAATACCTAGGAAACTGGTACATAGATGTATGTTTTATATACATATTTTTATATTTATATATTCAATGAATAATGTTGTCCCTTTGGCCAACATATAGCTAAAATGTGGTCTTTGCAGGTGATTTTCATTTGGATGAGAAATAAGTGGCCTAGAGTCAAGTATGCATTAGTGTTAGTTTGTTTGTTTATAAAAATATACCCCTGTTTCCCTGAGTAGCAGACAGAGAAATCCCAGATAAGATACTCAAGCTTCTCTTCAAAGAAACAACTTTCTCCTTACTATTTCCTCTCACTCAAATTGCTTAATAGACAGCTTTGTTCCAGCCTGTGTTCGAAATGTGTAAAACCCCCTTAGCTCCACCCTCTGCTACTGGGCCACCTACCATTGAGAGATGAGCTTGGGTCATTCATGTCACAATATTTCCCAACAACTCCGGGTGGCTCCATGCCCTGTGTCCACTATTTCTCTAGAGAGAAACTCAACTTAATGGGCAAGGCATTATGTACATCTTTCACAACAGTATTTTATGTCGGGAGTGGTGCATTGGCTTCAGCATGGCTTTTCTCTTCTTGGGCTAAGTCCTACTCACCTTTCAGATTAATAAGCGAGAATAAGTAAAATTCTGTCCTCAGATATGCGTGTGTAGCTCCTATGGAAGTTAATGAGAATTGCATGTGGATATGTGTGGGCAGAACTTGGATCTATTTTCACAAATGCACTGCAACAATTTGCAACTTACTCTGCACATCACACATAAGCAGAAAAGTAGATTATTACAAAAACAATGATGATTCAGGGGACAGAGGAAATGTAAAGGGTGACGTAGACCTTAGTGAGATTTCTTTATAAAGATAAATAAATAATGAAAATTTGCTGAATTATCCTTTCAGTTAGGACTAAAGTGGAATTGTATTTCTTCAACAGCATTATAATCTTCTCTTTGGAACTTTAAAATATAGGCCTGTGTAATAAACAAGCAATAATAATAATTAAAAAAAACCTTGACTTCTTTTCTTTGTATAGCACCTGTTCTACCCACCTGTTCTTTTAAAAATGCTCTATTTTTCCTTCAGTTTCTTCCCTCTTCATTGGCATCAAAGTGACTTAAATTCAGACTGTTACAGAAATGGCTTCTCCCCCCTTTCCCCCCCCCCATGTGTAGCATCATATTTATGACTGGTGGTGGTTGGGTAACATGAGTTGTGACATGCCATGAACTTTTCTTGTACATACAGAAGTAGCAAGGCATGTTTACCCAGTGTTCTGACTCAGAATGCAAGTTCTGGTGCACAAATCCCACTGTAAATTTACATTACTGCAATGTGTATCTATATAAGTCAATAGGATTGTGAAAGCCATGGTTTTCACCATGGTGAGTCATAAAAGTTTTCTTCCTTTAATAGCCACTCTTCCTTAGTTACCATTATAAACTCTGGTCTAGTGGCTAGAGTGGTGGATAGTAAGTCTGAGTTCCTGGATACCAGTCCTGCCTCTGCCACTGACTTGTGTGACCCTAAGCAAATCACACATCCACTCTGTACTTAAATAAGAGGAGAAATAAAAACTTAACTGCTCTCTTTACATCTGTACAAAGGGGAAAATACAGTTATCCTAGGGGGCAACGTCAGACTTCATTCATTACTACCACTTCAGGTAACTTTTTCTCTCTCCCCCAAAAGAACAAAATAGCAGAAACCTCTTCCTTGCTTCAGAACACACACAGGCTCTAGTTTGACTTCTCCAATAATTCCCTACTATTATTAAAGTTCATTTGCCAGTTATGAATGTACCTTAACAGACTGTTTTATACTCCTTTTGCTAGCCTTAAGCTCCTCAGTATATTTACCAGTCTGTTACTCCTGAATGTCTGTATGCTACTTCAGCTTCTAAGTTCACAAGGTTAATTTGTCTTTTCCCCCCACCATCGATAGTATATTAGAGCACCTTTCAGTTTTAATGGGCTCTTACCAGTTTGCCCCAGAATTGTTCTGAAGACCTTCACATCTCCCTCTTGTTTTTGCCCATCCCTCAATTTTGCACTGGCCTCTGAACCCAGAAAAAGATCTGATTTTTATTTCTCCCATTGCTTAACAGCTTCCACTGCCACTAGAACAATCTCAAGCTTTATTGAAATGGCTCTTCTTTTTTTCAGGCAGTAGTGGTGACGGGAGTTCTTTCTTCCCTCTGTTCTCATGTGGTTCATTTTGTTTGGAATCACTTTCACCTTCTGGTTCCCATGCCTTTAACAATGTATGTGGTGTTTTTGTTCATAGCACTGTAGGGGAAATATTTACATCTCAAAGAAATGTATTTTTTCACTGAATTATTTAAAAAAACATAAAACTGTTTGTGCTCATATTAGGTTTTGAGCTTGATATTGTAAAAAAGGAAAAGCACATATGAACCCTCTCTCAAGTCATCGTATGTTGTTAAATCCATTCTAGGGCAGAAAAGTAGATTACAAAAAAAATGATGATTCAGGGGACAGAGGAAATGTAAAGGAAGCTACAGTCGTTAGCAGCATAGGTAACAGAAACTAAACAAGCTTAACCTGAGCAAATACAAAGTTACATGTATCTGTATCACATACATTCAATTATTTAATGAAAGAGGAGCCAATTGAGAAGCAGTAAAGTTGAAAGAGAGCTAGGCTGGTTGGATGGGCCACATACTATGTGAGTATACAATGTGACATGGCAACAAAAAACCAGTGATAGATCTTTGGGCGGCATACACAGACATCACATCACAAAGCAGACCTGGTGAGAGAACCTCTACAATACATTATTCCAGCTGGGAGCTCTAATACCTGAAAGTTTTTGACAAGTTGGAGGGAAGTAAGATGAGCAATAAAACCATTAAAAATCTGGAGGTAGGACTGTTAAATGACTGATTTTTCTGTTTATTGGCAATTGCAAAAAATTGAAAAAAAAATTTTCAGGTCAACTCAAACAAAACTTTTTCAAAAATTGCAGTGAATTGAAATGTAAAACAAATGTTTGTTTTGAGTCATATAGATATTTCAGTTGACCCAAAATGAAACATTGTTTTGCTTTTGGGTGATTCTGAATGCTTTTTAAAATTAAATTGAAGGAAGATTTTAAATGAAAGTTGTTTCAATTTGAAAAATTAAAATGTTTCATTTTGAATATGTCAACTAACCATCTAGACTTCAAAAAATGTTTGGGATTTTTTCAGCTGAAACAGTTTGGTGAAGCAATTATAAATTCATGAAATGTGTTGGTGTCACTGATTTTGTGCATTTTAAAATAAATAAATATCATTGAAAAATTTCACTCAGCACTAGCTGGAAGGATGGACTTATACTATAGGAAAAAAATATTAAGGGCCAGATCCCACAAACATCTGGGTTAGGTGCATACTGTTTGTGTCTACAGAAGTATGAGATTACCACTGTCTTTCCCTATATCCCGCCTGTGGTAACTGTGGCAAAATCTGACTCCTAATGGAGAGCATTGCATTTAAAGGTGTAAATATTCTGTAGGAAGAGGGATTCTTTATAGTTAAAGAATATAATTATTAGAGCGGGTGAGGAATTCCACTCCCTCCCCCAAATTTCAATGAAAATAAAAAGTCAGTTTCATCAATTTTTCACAAACTATTGACTTTCTGCAAAATATTGAAAACAGAAATATTTTGATTTGCAAGTGCCACCATGATACTCCTGGAAATTGTAGCTCAGGTGTCTCATGATTCCATCCTCCTCAGAAGGCTGGTTGGGCTCCCTGGTCTGACAATATGTCCCATGAGGTACTATGGCCTTCTCTCTTGATGAAGGAAAGCAGTGCAGCATTTGCAGAGCCATGGATATGGTGTGTTAGAGGAGATAAAATTCAGCTGAGGAGCCTGGCCATAGATGAGAATGGGGACATGAGGGAACTGAAGTACATGAGACACCACATTGGCATATCTACATCAAAATATGTTGTATTTTTGGACAAAACCAGAAAACTGTGTTTGGTTTTCAAGGGCTCATTTTTTTTCAGTGTAAAAATTTTCCCTCTAAGCTGTTTTGGGAGAAAATTGAGCTTTTCACTAAATATTTTTTTGCGCTAAAAGTGTTTGCTTTCTGTGGAAAATTTTGATTTTTTTTCACCAGCAATTGTAAACATGTGTCTTAGCTAAGAGATGAGATATAGGGAAGGCTAGATTTGCATAAGCACTTAATCATCTAACTTTTGACAGTCCCCCTAGGCACCTATCTGCATCTTTAGGAGCATACATACTTTTAAAAATCAGCCTCTAAATGTTTAAGTGTGAATGGAAAGGAGCAAGGTGGGTGAGGTAATCTCTTTTATTGGACCAACTTCTGTTGGTGAGAGAAAGTTAGATTAACAGAAATAAAAGAAATGAGGTTAAAAAGAGGTAAATTTAGCCTGAATGCCAAGAAAAACATGCCAACGTTGTGATGTATTAGTTTGTGGAATATCTCCCAAGGGATATGTGCAAGTCCTGTAATGTGACATGTAAACCTAGACTAGACAAAGCAGTAGAAAATACTTGCTTCTAATAATTTATTTTATACTATCTCTTTATTTTGGGCCTAAAAATTGACCAGAAGTGATGCTTTAAAAAAACCCAAAACTTATCTGGTTAGCCTCATTCTTCAAATTTCTGATTTAAATAGAAGTAATCCAGGAATATTATTTATGGCGATAATCTTTTTGTATATGGTTGTGGCATGGTGTGGGGTACCTTTTTTCCCTATTAGACTCTTCTTAGCTAATTCAGTTCAACAAGCATTTTACCAGAAAGCCACAGGAAAGAGGACCTGCAAACCAGTTGGTGATTTTAAATAAATAAATAAATTAGAAGTACTATCATACAGTTATTAAAGTGTGTGTGTGTGTGTGTGTATATATTTCTACCCTTTCTACACTTTATATTTTTTTATTTAGATGCAATTTTACATTTTAATGTGCTGAATTGAAATAATGAGTTGAAATAATGTAATGAGGCCCAGTTTCTATTTAAAAAAATTATTATTGTGGCACATTGTATAGCAACTTTCTATTGCTGCAAAAATATGTGTATAGTGCATTCATTTGAGATAAATTGAGTGTTTGGGTGCTTTACCAAGTAATACAGTGCTGTTGCTTTTTCTTTCAGAATTATAGATATATGCAAGACAAATGATTTTTTTCCCGTTGTAATTTACTGTTATAAAAATCTACTATACTCATACACCATAACTTCTAACTTTGATCAGTGCACATGTTTGCTAGAGGTTTTTCAGTTTTTGTGCATATCTTGTCCAGATTTTTAACTATTTTTGTTGAGGGTGATTCTGCAAACATTTTTAGTGGTGTTCTTCCTTGGTATTAGAGAGAGAATGAAATGGCCAGGAGGTTCCTTTTCCACTCTGATAACAATGGATAAATAACAGCATTCTACTTTGAATGGAAACTTTGCTTAGATAAATTTTAATTTTTAAAAGTAAAGTGTGACAAACATTTAGACTAAATCCTGGATTTTGATGGTGTTAATTGCATTTACACAAGTGTAAATAAGAGCAGAATTGCTCTCTGTACATATAGGAAGACACCTTAATTATATAAAGTGTTTAAAATCTTGTAGCATTTTTCCATGGTATAACATCTTAAATATTTGTGTGTGTACAAAAAAAAAAAAAAAAAAAGTCATAGCCTCTAGGAGTTGGTGTGATATTCAGCTTCAGAAGTAGAGAGAGTCATGGAAAAACGAGTGTAGGTCAGGTAGGGGAAAAACTGGTTCAGATAAATAAGGAACTGGCTATTTCTTTGCCTAGTATTCAGACTACACTGAATCTGAAACTGTTATGAGGTTTGGAGAACATTTGGTGCACACTATTAAAATAACTTTAGAAAATCTTCCTTTATCTGGATTGAGGAATGTAGGAATGGCAGTACTGAAAATACCAACGGTCTTCCCCGGCTCCAGCAATGGGCTGCAACATTATCCAAGGTCATAAACTGCTCCCTAGTGCACCTCACTTTGCAATACTGTACCAAGAAGACCTCCGCTGGTGATGAGTCTGTGCTCTGGAGCATGAAGATTGAGGCTCTTGCAGTTTTTATTCCAGTTAATTTAATACAGATGCTATTAATCATAACGTGTTCAGTCCCTTTTTGAATCTTGTGAAACTATTTGTTTCAATATATTCTGTGGCAGTGAGTTTCACAGGTCAATGGTATAATATATATATAAAGTTAATCCTTCATTTTGGCCATAAATATGCATTCATAGAAGACAATAGGAGTTTTGTCCTATGAGGAAGGACTATTATTTCTGACCTTGCTATGGCAGGAAGGACTGTGGATATATACTGGTAGTTCTTTTTCTCTGAACAAAAGTTTGAATAGTTCAGGTAAGCACCTAAAATTTGTGCATGCTTATCCAAGAACAACTGAGGTTCTCTCAATAGGAGCACATATGCAACAGTGTTAACTCTTAGCAGCTTGTTGATTTTTATCTGTGAAAATCTGTGGTGTACACTACTGGGTGTAAATTACCTCCTTGGCATGGGGACTGGATTTTCCAAGTCTTGGTCACTTTTGAACTTTCAGAAGTGCTGAGGATATAGGGCTAGTGTGAAAACTCTTATTTTTGAGGTTTGATGGGACGTGGGGTGGTGGTTGGGGGGCACAGAGGGGAATAAACAAAACCTATTTACATAGTAGACCAAGGTAAAGACTGAGGGCATGATTCTTTTCTCACATACATTTAAGTCAGTAGTAACTCCATTGAAGTAATTGGAATTACTTTTGGTGAGAGGAGAATCAGGCTCCAATATTGAGTGGAAATGTCAGGAAATCCTGGTTACCCTTAAGGTAGGATTGCTGTCAATTTATACAAGGACATCAACTTCCCAGCTGATTTATCAGACTTTAGAGAACACCATCTGGAGGAGAAATGGAGCATATCCTACCATTCCAGGAGAGCTGTAGTACCATACACTGAATAAATGCAAATGCTCAGCTGCTAAATTGATACATAAAGGGCTGACACATCAGCCCTCAATTTTTTCTCAGGGACCTTTTCAACAAAATGTCACCCTTTTTTGTGTATGGATGGCTGCTTTGCACAGAGAACAGCAACTAGGTTGAACTTGAAACTTTTCTATAGGAATATCTGTTTCTTCAGTGAACACTTGTGAATTTATCCAGCTATCGTGTTGTAAAAATGAAAACAATGCATCATGAGCCTTCTGGTAACACTAAACAAAATTCTCCAGGATGTGACAAATAAGGTCTGGGAGTCTTTGTCCCCAAAACTGCATGAAGCTCTTGGAAGATGCTTTACAAGCTGGAGCAGGTTAAAGAGGTAAAACCTAACTGCAAGTCCTCTTATCTGAAATGTCTGGAAGGACCATAGCCTCTGAATCTATAGGCCCATATGCAAGGGCAAAACTCTTTCTGAGTTCCCATATTCATTCATCCTGAAGAACCACTCTGTGATGCTTAGAGGGGGAAATGACCAAGTTCTACAGATAGGTGGTACGCCTCAACTCATCTGTTATCTGTAGACCTCAAAGTGCTTTACAAAGGAGGTAAGTATGTGGGAATACATTATATTTCATTTTGGATATGGGGCACAATAGGCTGACTTTTCCAAGTCTCGACACCAGAACTGGATGCAATGTTCCAGTAGTTGCTCATTAATGTCATGTACAGAGATAATACCTTCTCCTCACTCTTATTCAACATTCCCCTCAGTATAAAGCACTTTCAGCCCTTCAACCAATAAGTTACCTGAAGGCATTTCAATGTGGAGACCATCTTCTGAACATTTTAATACAATAATGGATAGAACATTTTGGGATCATATGTTCCAAAATTCTGGCTTCAAGCAGACAGGTCCTATGTTATTTTCTGTAAATATATCTAATCTAAATTGTTAATTCAGGACTATTTAAAAACTGTCATAAAGGGAAATCCACCTATCCATTATTCATACTACTCTTTTCTAATTTTTCATGTCTGTCTTATTTTTTGATTTTCTCCTTGTAGGCAATGAGGATTGCTAAGATTTGGTAATACAGAAGACTACAAATAGAATGAAATGGATATTAGGTTTTAGTTGAGAGTGGATTTTCCGGTATCAACAAGCATTCTACAACTTGAAGCTCTAACTCAAAAATACTGTGGGGCAAATGATGCCCCTTGTGTCACAGGCATGGAGATGCTTGAAGTCATCTAGACTGCTATGGATCATTTTCAAGTCAGGGATGCTAGGTGCTCATGCAGCATATTTACATGCCAGGTGCATGTAAATATGTACTGTACTGTCTGGCTGTGCTTTCTGAGGGCCCCTTCCATGTCCTAGTCAGAGAAAGACTTAGTTTATGATTAGGGGACCATATTTTCAAAACCAGGGCAGTTTTGTTGCAACTTCTTTTTATTTTTTGGAGGGAGTCACAAAATACTCAGCTAAATGTAGATGTAACCCCCTCACTACTGCCAGCTTGTCACTCAACCATGACCATACGCATATATGTTAGTGGAGGATTCTTCCCAAGGGTTAATGTTCTGAATGTGTTTATCGTAAAACACTGAATAAGGGTTGTTACCATTCACTTTGACTAAAAGAGCAGGTTTGATAGTGTCTAACATTCATTCATCTTTTCTCTGCGTTCCAAACCAACACGGTTCATCACATTGAAGGCTTGTTCCACTGGACTTCTTGTTCCCAGTAAATAGAGTAAATGCTACTCAGCAGGATGATATCCCTTGAACAAATGTTTTGCAGTTATAAAACAAATGTTTTGACTAATAAAATAAAAGTTAAGACACTTCCGGTGTCCCAAAGGAGTTTCGATGGCATTGTATGGAAAACTGACGTATGGCCATTTCATTCCTGCCCATACCATAACGAAAGGGTCTGCACTACACGAATCCACAGTCTCGGGAACTTCTGGAGCCTTGTGGCGGCAGAGTGGCTCTGCTGTCCATTTGTGGCCTAATCAGTGGAAAAGATTCTCTCCCCCTTCCTCTGAGGTAAGGCATTATGCTTGGGTGACTCATGCACAGAGTAGAATTTTGGTGCTGTAGGCACAAAAACCCAAAATGCTTTACATGTGGAGTAAAAAGACATGACTAGAATAGCTTATTTGTATGATGTATTTTTACTATTTGTAATTATACTGCACTAGTTATTGTTTTATTAGATTATTATAAAGCCATGTCCTGCTATTTTGACATTCTTATTCTGAGTATATGGAGAACGAATGTTCAAACATAAATCATATTTATTCATATAGGCTATTAAATATTGCACCTTACTGTGGAACACAGGCATACTGTACTCTTATAGTTGCCAACAATTACTCTAATGAAAATTATGGAGTGATATGATTTATATATTGGTGGGTATTCTAGCATGCTGTGAATGTATAACAGGGTCTTGTACATAGAAATCAAAGACCTAATAAACTGAATTAATATCTTGTTTCCTGCTCACATTCAGACAATAGGACACTCACTGCTTTTATAGAGTTTTCAATGGCAGTGATTTGCACTGAGATAAATGCTTCATTATGTAAGCACAGTTTGAAATTAGGCCACTTAAGTAAGCTGTCTGTTGGACAATCTGCTTAAAGTATATTGTCCACAATATTGTTGATACAAAAGAGAAAAGTGGTGTTCTGTGCTTAATGAATTATACAAAAACCCTGAGTTAAATTGTTTCAAGAAAGATGCTCTGGTGATCCTTTGGAGCAGAAAAAACACAGAACTGTTTAAAATGTAGCATAACACTTCAAGGAAAAATATTCTTTGCTGTAATATGTCTTATGCAGTCATATTAAATTAAGTATCTTTATCTTGTGGTTTCCTTAATGTTTGTCTCCCATCTCCTGCACTTTAGATCATATCACTTTAAAAATGATTAGAAAAAGCCCTCCCCAAAGTCAATATTTCATGTTTTGTGTTTTACGGTGGAGATTTTTATGGAATCTGAAATCCCTTTTGGCCAAGGACACCATTTTAAACACGTAACCTAAGGTCTCCTATTTTTCATTAGCCACTGTTCACTTCTGGTGGGTAGTTCAAAGTGTTGGTTTCAATGGGTAAAGCTCTGACTGGGTTAGGACTCTGCTGTCTGAGTCGTAACTGCTCCCTACGTTCTGTTTCAGGGATTATGATTCTCTGGGTTATTCTCATGCTCAGTTCCTGGGGGTAAGCTCTCTCTGGCTGGAAGGATGGCATCCTCGACAGAGGTCTCATGCCTGTTGAACTTAGTCTGTCCAGTTGTCCGTCAGAATCCAAGTTTGGTGAGCTACAGAGCATGGTCTAAGACCTATTTCTTTGATCAAGGTTTTGATCATTAGTATTAATAAGGAATGAGGCCTTTGTTACAGAGCAGCGGGTTTTGTTATGTTTTTGCCAAGAAAAGACATGGAAAACAGATTGTGTGCACAAAACCTAACCTGAAGTTCAAACTCATTGTGGAGCTAGTTGTTTAGACCAGATGACCCTGTATCCCCAGCCAGCTAAGCTAAGTTCTAGACTGCAACCATTAATATTGTCTGTCTATGAATTGGCTGAGTAAATCCTTTTCTGAAGTGACTGTTATAGTTGGTGTACAAATGTGACACGCTTTTGTTTTTCAGTGTCCATTTTTTCACCCTTCTAATGTACATAATTGCAATCTGGTTCATTGTTGTTGTTTAATTTCTAGCTGTAACTGCTAAATTGACAAGTGGAGATGTTAGAGGGACTACATTTCTGTCCCTCTTCTTTCGCGTAAAATTCAAAACTTCCCCCTTCACCTTCAGAACTCTGTAGAACATAATTGCCATTTATATTTCTCCTCCTTCCTTTCATTGCCTGAGCATCATTTCTATCGGCTTCTTCTATCTCCCTTTTCTGTTCTCAACTTTTTGCCATCCTTGCTGCTGCCCCCTTTTATTGGATTATTGTCCCTATTAATATATGACACAATCTCCTCTTTTCTCTCTCCAAACCTACATGTTGCCTATTTCATTCCAGCCAAAATTATCTGTCACTCTTTTTATATTGTATTATTGTGTGCTGCCCCAGATCATGTTTGTGCCCTTTTGGTTTTCCTGTCGTACCACCTTGTATTGACTTATGGGACTGTATAAATAAGAAATATAATTATAACACCCCTTTTGTGTTTCTGAGCAGTAGCAATAGGTTAGGTAAGTGTCAAGTCTCTGTGAAGTTGATATCTGCTCTGTGCACAAGAACAGATTAAACCACTGGGATACCGGCCATTTCACTGGGTAAAATGTAAACAGAGAATTCTAACTGTGCCAGCTGTGCAACTGAAAAGCAGCTGGAGCACTAGAGGAAAACATTTGGCAAGGCTGACGGATGGCAAAGGGGCCTGTGAGTCGCCCATGAATGTAAACATTTGGCTAGTTTAAATGATTAAGAGCAGTACTTCTGTAGCTTGCTTATTAACTGATTAGAAGAGACTGACGCTAGCTTTTTAACCCTCATCTTTGATATGGCAAGAAGAATCACATTGGTGCCTTCTGTCACACTGTCTTCAGCGACTCAAAAGCATGAGTACCAACCTCAGGAAGCAGGCCACAAAATCCCAAATCTATACTTCACCAACCAACTGCCAAGTCTAAACTCCTCAGGCACTATAACAGCCTTAACATGGAGTCAGAGACAGTCCCCTTGGGTACTCCAGTCTGTCTCACTACTCAGGTGAGCCTATCTTTGTGACAGATGGTCCCTTACACCAAGAATCACAGCATTATTCAGATTACCCCCAGTCCCAAAGGACCAGTCACTTACCCCAAGTCATTTGCACCTTAGATCTCACACCAGAATAACACTTGTAGCCAATCCTATAATAAACAATGTACAGAAGTATTAAATAGGATAAGGAAATGAGTTATTTACAAGGGTAAAGCAGGTAAACATAGATACACAACTGAGTTACAATCTTAAGTTTCAAAAGGTAATAGAAACTTCTATAATAAGCAAGCTCTATATGTCTAGGGCTAACCAAAGCTAAGCAGCTGGAGATCCCTTGCTTTATGCCTAGAAACCTTGCACCCTGGCGTCCAAGCAGCATAAAGACAGTTTCTTTTTGTTTAGGGGTTTCCCCTCTTCCCATGTGCTCTGAGCTGCAAACTCAGCTGATGGGAGGAATTCACTTGCATAACTCATCTTCATGGGGGAAAAGAGCAGAACAACAAAGTCTTTTGTCCACTTTAATGTTCCACAATAGTCTATCTGATGTCAATAGAGTTTTTCTGTTGGGCAGGACTTAACCCCTTTGGTTGCAGATCGGCACTGCATACTAGTTAATGCCTCTCTCCTGTCTGGTGATTTACATAGTTACACAGGCTTACGATAATAATACTCAAGTATTACCTTACAATATAGTATACAGATGTTATAAGTGAGGTTAACGCACGCAGCAACTCACAAGCGTGCAATAAAGTCTAAACACTAAATACATTCTTATTACTCTAATACCTATGTTAACAATACTAACACACAGATGAGCCAGAATGATTCTAGCTAGTCCTGAGTTTTCCCAAAAATGTGTATTCTGCACTGTTCAGAGATTAAAGGTCTGTTGCCCCTGTAAAGGGTTAATATTCACCAGTTTGCTATTTTTATCTGGAGTTAGCAAACAGTTCAGTTTAAACACAACACTGGATTAATTTAGATTAAAAATAAAACAAGTTTAACAGAGAGATTTTAAGTGAATACAAGTATAAGGTATTAAACTCAGAAATGGTAACAAGAGAAATAAAGATAAAACACTTTCTAGCAGTTCAAACTTAACAATCTAGACTTAGTTCAAGTTAAAATCCTTACCACAGGTTCCGAGCAACATGGCTGACCAAAGTCTCCG
Organism: Malaclemys terrapin pileata; assembly: GCF_027887155.1. NCBI lineage: Eukaryota > Metazoa > Chordata > Testudines > Emydidae > Malaclemys > Malaclemys terrapin. The sequence goes on along the minus strand of NC_071506.1, from coordinate 243,319,984 downwards.
GTCAGGATCTCCCCCTCACTTCTATAGTCCAGTCACCATTTGAAAGGCATTTTTCTGAGGGTTACACATAGATAAAATTGATGCCAGATGTGAGGAAGGAGACCTGGGGTCTCATGGTGAAAGTGTTTCCATGTTATTGTTGGCTAAAATGCAGATGGATCTGTTCCTGCCCCCCACTTCGTTGCCAAAGAATGGCCACTTTGACACCTGGCTAGAGGAGTCATCTTGTCCTTTGTCTTTGAGGAATCAGTTTACCCCCCGCCCCCATCAGATTTGTCTGATAAACCCACTGTCATAATTTCAGTTTATGTTCATAACTCTTAATATGCATTTTGTATATAATAATTATTCTTGTAATGTATCAGTTTTTTTTTTAAATACCTCACAAGGTATATTTTGCACAGAGATTATTATAATAATGTTTAGGGTGTGAATATATGTGCTTTCAGTCACAGAGATGGAAATAAAGAAAAAAAGGGAGACTGGAAAAATGGGGAGAATATTTAAAAAAAGGGAGGGGATAAAGAGAAATCAAGGCATGCAGAGGTGTCTTAGGGAAGAAAAACTTTATTTATATAATTTGCCTTCCATTCATTGTATTTCTAGAGGGAGATGATTGCATAATTTCAAGCCCTGAACATAGTAAACCGTGGAAATAAAACAGGCACAAAGGAAATGACTGGAAAGTGCAAGGCACAGGGAAGGTGCTGCATTTTTCTTTATTCTCCTGACCTTGCTCTGTTTCATGTTCATAGTCAATCAGATCAAAGAAAGTGATCAAAATTTGTTCATGGATTTATATCTGAGCTTTCATTTTCTACAAGGTTAAATAGAAAACATGATTTTAAAGAATATTATATAAAACAGGTAAGGTAACTTTGAAGGATTTTTGCAGGCAAACCTCAACTCCTCTGGCTGGGTTCTTTTGTACAGGTGATTTGAAGTGCAGACCACATAATGCCATCTAAACCCACTGTCATATCCACTTAATTAAATCAGTGGAAAGAAACGAAGACCTAGCTTCTTGTGTTCAACATATGTCACACATGTGAATCGTTGTGCATCATCTCAACTGTATGTCCTCGTGGAGGATAATCCATGCCTATATCAGAAGAACAGCGATTCGGTGTTTGCCTTCAAAATGATGCACTCATTTGGGAGGCTTGGAGAAGAGTCCCATTCATAGAGTTACAGCTTGAAAGTGCCCATGGAAGGTGGGGCAGGGTAGGTATTATATGTGGGATGCTGAAAGCATGGTTGCTTATGGATCAGACCCCTCAAGTGTATGTGTGATAGCTGATTCAACCTATTGTTGTCTCGTTTCACTGATTGTCCTTTGTTGGAGCCTCAGTGCCGCCTCCTGGCTTCATGGAATAGCTAGGTAGTTGTCGATCAGTGTCAGAGCTGTGTTTTTGTACAGCTAATTAAGTTGCAACCAAAGTCATTTCATATTACAATCCTACAAAGGTTTGATTTTTCTTTTCCCCTAATAGCTCTCTCCTTCAATGTACTCAGGATAACTTAATTAAGATTACTTCACACAGAATCATAGAGCACTCCAACTAATTCTACATTTGACTATGCTTCATAATGTCAAAAGTGTTAATATTATAAATGGAACTAAGTCTGGTAACAGTAATTTCACTCTTTATTCCACTCCATTCTGTTTTATGAAGATGATTCATGTGAAATTGTTCAGCTTATTGTGCTGGACAATCTATAGAAAAACTTCTCTTCCTTTGGTAGGTAATTTTCTTTACATAATGTGTTAAGCACCCTATCGGAGCTTCTGTAAGTTTTAAATGATCTTTTTGCCCCAGTTTGGATCCTTTTGTTTTGCTGGTTATAAAAAGAAATTATTTAAAATAAAAATTCTAGAAGAATGTATCTACATAATCCTGTTTGTACTGAATCCTTTTCCTGAAGGAGGAAAACCCATTAATTCTTTGTCTTTGGAATAGTTTTTCTTGTTTGGCTGCAAGTGGTGGTTTGTTTGGATGAGAAATGGGAGGTTACAGTACATTTCTTTAGCAAAAGATGCCTCTAAACCTTGTTCCTTATATTTAGTTCTGGGGTTTTAGTTGGAAACCTTAAGTGTTTATTTATTTATTTATTTTTTTAATAAATGAAAATCAGTTATCAGCAAAACCTTACACATGAGTTGATTGGTAAACTGAAATTTCTGACAGGAAAAATGTCAAACAACAAAATCTGCCCAAAATAATTTTGGTTCCAAAATTTGAATTTTCCTGAGGAAAATCTTGAAATTAAAATTTTAGTTTTGAATTGACATAAATCAAAATATCTAGTTAACAATAAAATATTTGTTACAAAATTTTCTGGAGAAAATTCCAATTAAAAAAAATTAGTCTGACATTTCTCCATGAAAAAACTTGGGTTAGACAAAACCATATTGTTCAGTTGGAAAACTATGGACCAGCTCTACTTTGACATCACTGGATGAGGCACAGTTTTTTTAATTCACATTTTAAAACAAGTTGATTTCAGACCAGATTTTCAAAAAAGGTCCCCAGTTCAGCCACCATTAGTGCCTGTGCAAATAACTTATACGGGTAATTTTTGAACAGTGTTGCTTGGCATTTACAATAATTGTTGCCATCAAGTATTTGTGCATATAAATTTTGTGCCTTAATTAAGAGCCTTAATTATAATGTAGAATGATAGTGTCCAAAAATGTCAAGTGTAAAGCTTTTTCAAAAATATGGACTTGTTTCGTAAAAACTAGTAGATTTGGGCACAGAAAGGTAATTCCATTTCATGGAGGAGTTTCATACTTCAAAATTAATTTTCATTCCAATTTGGAACAAAGCCCAGAAATTCTCCATGAAAGGTAGGGTGACCAAACATCCTGTTTTTAAAGGGACAGTCTTGTATTTAAGTCCTCCTGCAGATGTCCTGACTTTTTCTTAATAGCAAGCAAATTGTCCTGTATTTTTTCTCTCCCACCCCAGCAGTATTGGTGGGTCCTCCTGTTGGCTGGATTCCTGCTCGCCAGCCCCCCGCCCACCAGCGGTGAGGGGCAGGGTCTAATGGCTGACGACGGAAGTGGGTGGGAAAAGCTGGTGGCGGAGCGAAAATGCAGCGTGCGGGGCCAGCTGCCTCCCTCTGCTGGTCCCTCTGCAGTGTATTCCCTGCTGCATGCTGGCTCTCGGCCAGCAGGGCCCTGCCCCGCTCCCCCGGTCCCATTTCCGGCTGGCTGCGAGCTGCGGTGGGTGCTGAGTGTGGGCAGGCGCCAGGCAGGAGCCGGTTACATGTCACCTCTGCTGCCCACCCATCGGCCCTTTACATGCTCCCCTTCTCTCTGTCCTCTCCCTGCTTTGCCCTTTCACCACCACCCCCAGTCCCACTACTCCTCTATATCACCCCCCGGTGGGGCGCGTCCTGCTCCCAGCGCTGTGCAGAGAACCAGCCGCTGGTCAGAGCGCTCAGCTCACCATCAGCCTGGCGTGCAGGCTCCTTCATTTCCCCCACTGCCCCCGGCTGGGCTGGTGCCCTGGGAAAGCCCAAGACCCTCTGGCCTGGAACACTTGCCAGGAGGAGCCAAGCCCTGCATGTGCCAAAGTCCTGCACAGCACTGGCATGGGGAAGCCTCTCTGCCGCTCAGCTAAGCTCTGGAGTGGTGGTGGGGGGAAGCAATTTCCAGCCTGTTCGTTTTCTGAACCCGCAGGCTCCACAGCAGCCCCCAGGGCTGGGGCTTAGCACGCTCTTCACCTGCCCTGCCCTGGGTCTTGCCCCCAGGGTGTACAGGGCTGCTCCATCCTCTAGGCACCCTCCCCTGCTGAGTCACCTCTCTGGCCTGGTTTGTTGATGCCCCTGCAGTCAGGTTCCCTGGGCCCTGGTGCACATTGCATCCTTAGGGCTTAACCCCTTCCTGCCCGTGCTGTAGCCAGGGGACAGGAGGCAGCTCGGTTATGTCAGTGGTCATCCGCAGCCTAGAGGTGTTAGCTACCTTTTGACGCTGTACGGGCAGGAAGGGACAAGCTGCTTCCAGCCACACAAGGGTTGAGGGGTGGGAAGAGATGAGCTCTGAAAAGACATAGGCCAGGTCATTCCTTCCCTCCATCCTCCTCCCCTGCGGCTGGAAGCAGCTCCTATCCCTTCTCTCCCACACAGTGCCAAAAAGGTGCTGCTGGCCGCATTCTGGTGTGAACCCTGGAGGAAATCTTACGGGGGGAGGGGGCATGTGACCCTCTTTGCCCTCCCTCCCCCATGTGTTGCCTTTGGAAGATGTGGTGCCAGGTTCTACGAGAGGCAGGTCCATCCCGGGGACCCAGCCTGGCATGGTGGGCAGAGGGTCGGTCAGTCACCGCCCCCTTCCCCCTCTCCCCCCCCAGTGTGAGAGAGGTGTATGGGAGTATGTGTGTCGCCTCTCCACGCGTGTGTTTTGGGGGGATAGGGGAGTGTGTTACCCCTCCCCCATGTGAACCCTAAAGCCTTAAAGATAAGAAGGTAAATAAAAAGAATCCGACTACGCAGTATTTCTTTCTAATAGGGGCTCAGTCAACTTGATGTTAATTTGAATGTTTGTACAGCATAGTTCTGATTAACTGCTGTTGAACTTGCTTGAATACGAGTAATTTTACCAGGTGTCTCGTATTCGGCATAGGTAAATATGGTCACCCTACAAATTACCAAGTTCTTGTGGCGAAATCCAATCAAACCAGTTATTCCAAATTCAGCTCGTTTATTGAACACCTACCTTCCAGCAGAACATCCTAGCCAAAGGTAAGCTGCTAGCTAGAATTCCTTTACAAGCCACCCTAGATGCTGCTGACACTGGAGCTTTCTCCATTTCCACAGCACTTGTCATGCCTTGGGCATCCTGGCTCAGGCTCTGTGGGTTCCTTAGGGAAGTCCAAAGTATCTTGATGGTTTGAAACTCTTTATTGAGACTACTGATGAATCACTGCACATTTTGAAAGACTCCAGGGCCCCTTGCAATCTCTTGGGACATATACACTTGCAAACAAAGCTATAATAGATCCCGTCCCATCCAGTTTTCTGGTTTCCGAAGACCTACTGAGCAGTCTAGAAAAAAAACAAGATTTCAATGAAAGAGACTAACCACTACATCTGATTCAATTACTCAACCATCCTCATCAAAACATCAATTTTGACAGATAGGTTGAGGGATCCTGGAACAAGCCTGTATTTCATATCTACAGCTGCAACAGCTTACCTGCCTTCCTTCCCTCCGTTTCTCATTTTCAAGAGGTGTGGGAGCATATTACATATGACAAATTGAAGTCGGAGGTTATAACATTGGGTTACTCCCATCATTTTATCTCTCTTGCCCCACCCCACCCTGCTCCCCCACTCCTCTTTAGGGACCCTTCTCAAATACTCGCTGAGACAGGAAATTGACTCCCTTCTACACTTAGGAGCCATAGCACCAGTTCCTGTTTGGCACAGGGGGAAGGGTTTTTACTCTGAATATGTCCTGGTCCCAAAAAAGAATGGAGGGTGGAGACCTATTCTAACTCTGACTCCTAAACAACATCGTGAAAGTGCAAAATTTCAGGATGGTGATTCTTGCGGCTGTAACACTACTGTTGGATCCAGGGGATTGTTTTTCAGCCCTCAGCCTTCAGGATGTGTATTTCCATATTGTGATTCAATCATCTCACCAGATTAATTTGATTTTTGGTTGGCTAAAACCACTTCTAGTAATGGGTACCGCTGTTCAGTTTTTCCTTGGCTCTGAGTAGGTTTTGGCAGTGGTTTGTGTATCTTCATCAAAATGTGATAAGTTTGATCATACTTCGATGATTGGGAAATCAAGGACAAGATTCCTTTCCTCAGGTTAGGTTTCCAGATCAACATTGAGAAGTTCATGTTGATTCCTGTACAGTACAGACCCATTTACACATGGATGTCGGGTGTCCAGCCGTCAGGACCGCGGATTAAGAGGGCCATGCTGAAATATTTTAAGATATCTATATATACATGTATAATTATCTAGGATTACATGCATATTCACAGCGTCCCAAATACTGCAGCCTATCTGTTAACGGCGCTTTGCAAGAATATAAATTCAAATGTGTAATCTAATAAAAACATTATTATTTTAACCCCTGGGTAGTAGTAACTTAGGACACTTAACCAGTATGGGGTGGGGGTGGCTCTGGCCCCTGGAAGGGGCGGGGCCTTAGGCAGAAGGGGCGGGGCTAGGGGTCAGCATCCCCCAGCTTCCAGGCCGCCTGGTCCATGCCGCCCAGAGTTCCCGTTGCGATTTCAAGGGCCTGGGGCTCTGGACACCACCACTGCTGCGGTAGTAGCGTCCGGAGCCCCGGGCCCTTTATAATCGCTGGCCCCGGAGCAGCTGCTCCCTTTACCCCCCCCCCACCCATTGGCGGGCGAGGGGGGGCAAAAGGGGCAGGGACCATAAATCACTGCAGGTTCCTTTGCTGAGACAGCGCTTTAACATTGCTTCCCCACCCCCTGCTTCGGCGGCGGCAGCGCTTTAATGTCCCTGCCCTTTTTACCTCCCCCGTCGGTGGCCCTGCTGGTAGGGTCCCTACTGGCGGGGGCGGGGGGGAGAGCAGCAATGTTAAAGCGCTGCCGTGGCAATGGACCATCCTTAAAGCGCTGCCGCGGCAGTGCTTTAACGTTGCTGCCCCTTCTCTCTCCCCGCCCCCTGTCAGCGGTAAAGGCATACAACATGTTTCCGCTCCACACTTTCTGTCGATTTCTGTGTCAGTGAGTTAGTGAACAAATCTGTAGCGCTGCGTAGCAAGTTCCTGTACTGTGTGTTAACGAGTCTCGCATGTTAAATAGGTACCACTGGGAGGCATGGCGCTACCGCGCATTAAGCGGATTTGTGCGTAAACGGGTCTCTACAGTACAAAGAATAAAATTAATAGGGGCATCCTTGGATGAAGCAACAGCCAGAGCTTACCTTCCCATGAATAGGCTTATAACTCTATCAAACCTCATTGCAAAAATTAAAAAAAGCCTCCAGACTTCGGCAAGGAATTGTCTTCAACTCTTGGGACATATGGCAGTGCATAGCTTTGTAACACATCATGCAAGGTTATGCCTTTGCTGCTTCCAGGGGTGGCTCAGGAAAATTTTCTCTGAACCAACAGAGTCTGGACAGATTGGTGTTGCTCCCTCGACAAGTGTGAGACTCCCTGAATTGGTGGAAGGACCCTCATATCATCTGTACAGGTGTCCTAGTTATCCAGCCTGCTCCAGCTATCACCATAATAACATACATTTTTGTTGAATTGGGAGCATCTAGAGACACTTATCATTCAAGGCAGATGGTCTATCTAACAAGCTAGTTTGCACATCAAACTTTTGGAGCAGAGGGCAGCCAAGAATGCCTGTATTCACTTTCTCCCAGTAATCAGAGACAAATCTACCAATATAATGTCTGACAGCATAGCTTGTATGTTTTACATGAATTGACAATGGTGGGGGGGAGGGAGACAAAGATCCCTTTTTCTTTGTGTCAAAGTGATGAAGCTATGGACTGCTCATTTCAGCAGTTACCTTCCAGGCATACAAGACACCACAGCCAATGCTTCTGCCAAGATTAGGAGTGGGAGTTACATTCCCAGACTCTCAATCACATTTTTCTGACCTGGGCACTTCCAGAGGTAGTTATTTTCACCACTATCACCAACAGGAAATGCAGACAGTTTTGTCTGAGGCGTGGTGGTGAACCCTTACTCACTGGGATTTGCCTTCCTTGTTCTGTGGATGAGGGACCCTCTGTATGCATTCTCTCTAATGGCTTTAGTATTAAAAGTGATGAACAATATCAAAGAAGAAAAAGCCAAGGTCATGCTAATAGTTCTAGGTTGCTCCAGACAGACTTGGTACCCTTATCTGATTCGCCTTGCTTTTGTCAGGCCACCAGTCTTCTGTCCATTCCCCATCTTCTAGATGCCAGTCAGACTCTCCATCCCAAACTGGGAATTCTTCGCCTCAAGACTTGGCTCCCTGATGGTTTGTGGAAATAGACTTCCTGTTACACAGTAGCAAAGGATCCACAGGGAATACTTATCGCCAGAAATGGAAGAGATCCACCCATTGGTGTGACCAGCAATCTCTCTCGTCCTTTCATTCTTCCTTCTAAGATGTTCATGACTACCTTCTGGAATTGGAAAAAGTCAGGATTATCTGAGAGTTCTATTAGAGTTCCCTTGGCAGCTATAACTGACTTTAATTCCTCACTTAAGGGATTCTCAGTGTGCACTTATCCCTTGACAGTGAGATATCAAGAGGTTGAGAAATTTTTTCCCTCAGACTAAATAACCCATTGTTGTTTGGAATCTAAATGTAGTATTTAAGTGTCCTATGAGACCTCCTTTCAAACCGTCTACCTGTTCCTTCCTTAACCTGTCCATGAAAACGGCCTCCTTGGTAGCCATCATCTCTGCCTGTAGAGTTGGGGAAATAAAGAGTCTGCCATTAAAGCCCCTCTTTACAGTATTCTTCAAGGACAAGATTTTGTTATATCCACATTCTAAATTCTTACCTGACATGTTGCCTTCATTTCACATCAGTCAAGTCATCCACCTCCCAATCTTTTTCCCCGAAACCACATCAGACCAGGGAAGGAGGCTGTCTTGTATACCTTGGACATAAGGATGGCATTAGCCTTCTATCTAGAAAGAACCAAGCCATTTAGGAAGTCTCCCAGACTGTTCATGTCAATTGTTGACACACCCAGAAGGTCCACAAACTCTACTCAGGAATTGTCCAGGTGGATTTCTGCATGTATTATTTTCTGATATGAATCTGCCGATTATACAACTTCTTCCTAGGGTGTTAGCTCATTCCACGGTGGCTTTCTCAGCCTCTGTGGCATTACTCAAACATAGCGAGGTTGTGGAGATTTGCAAGGCTGCAAATTGGACTTCAATATGTATCTTCTCCAACATTATGTAGTCGTCCATTCTTTTAAATTGGATGCTATGCTTGGGAATGCAGTCTTGTCTTCAGTCTTGCACACAGCTCTGAAGTGGAGCACCCATAGAGACATTTCTTGAAGAAGACTGAGAGGTTATTCACCTTGTGCAGTAACTGGAGTTCTTTGAGATGTGTTCTTATGGGTTCTTCACTACCTGCCTTCCTTTCCCTCTGCTTCAGAGTTTCTTCGGTGGGACTTTGTGGTGGAGAAGGAACTGAGGATGGGGCAAATAAAAAAAAAACCTTCAGTGGAAGCCGCATGGAGTGCATGCACACCTGAAGTGGAGCACATGTAGCAACACCCATCTTGAAGAACTCCAGTTACTGCACAAGATGAGTAACTAGTCCTTTGATTGTCCTTGCTCATTCTAGGAAATCTTTGAAAGAAGCATCTCAAGGAAGTTAGTATTTCTGGAGACAACCCCCTCCCACCCCCATTCTAAGAGTTGTTCCTTTGAAACTATGATAAAAGACAGTACTCCACTGTGCGTATATTCCAATGGCAGTATTCTGATTATGATATTTAGTGGGTTACTTCCTTTTCTTTTACCATTCAAATGGGGTGGGGGGAGAATTCAGCTTAATGCACTCAACAATAGAAACCAAACAATCAAAATGTAAATGCACTCTTAAATGTCACTCCTCAATAGATGGATTGGTAGCTAATCCTTTTCATACATTCTTCTGTATGCTACAGGGTGGGTATTGTCCCTAAACTGTATACAAGTGTGCTCAAAAGGCTGAGAATACCTCTCAAGTGTGTGGGCTTTGGCCAATAGTACATGGAGTACAGCAAAATCAATTAGAAGCCTTAAAAAAATGTGATAGACTGTGAGTTGTATTAAGCTACAATTTTATGGGAATATCAGGGATTTTTTTTTTTACTTTTATCAATGGGAAGGGAGTAGTGTGTTATACAATACACATAATGTGTTGTGGAAACTATTTTGAGGATCTAGAAAATGTATATTTATACTTTTGTTCTTGGAATGCTTTAGCTGTAGCTACGTATAAAGTAGTGTGGAAGTGGGTGCTAAAAAAATAGAGCATTCTTTTATAATCTCCCCACTCTTGAAGATGCCAGACATTTGCTGCACATAGTGGACCCCTGTACAGGTTTAAATTCTTACTGGTTTAAAATTAACACTGTGCTGAACATGAAGGTATATGTGTTTGGTCAAAACGCAGGCAAGAGGCTAATGTCTGATATATCTCTTACTGAAGATGACTAGAATATTCATTACGGGTTTGGCTTAGTTATTGCTATTCATATGCTCTCTGTCTGCGGAAAACTTTCTCACCAAGGTTGTGTTGCTACCACCTCGCTTAAAATATTTTGTGCTAGTAGCACCCCACCCCTCAAATCAATATATCTGTTTCTTACACTTGTGCTTACGTGCATAAAATGTATGGAACGGGACTAGTGTGTTGGTGATATAAAGTGCTGCAATAAGAATAGGAGTGATGATCTCCATTACGAGTCAGATGAGACCCTGAAGTCAAATGGGATGAGTTTCTATTTGTCTTCCTCTCAGACACCATTACACTTTGTAAATCAATTGGGTGTATTAATCATCACCCCTATTGCCAGTTCTTTGTGACTGAAGACAATATATTAAAAGTTACTGTTCTGACCGTCATTACTAATCATGACACAATACCTACGTTCAAATCAGTCAACACGGGAAACCTCACCCGGCCCGGACACGGAAAGGATTGACAGATTGATAGCTCTTATACGGTTGAGGTCTTTCATCTGCAGTTTGCAGTTCATCAGGGTTAAGCTAGACATCTGACACCATTTCACTGTTGTTGTTTTGATCCAGTGTTGAGCATTTTAGGAGGATGAGGAGTGCTTGGTGCTTTCCTCAGAGATTCAAAGCACAAATAGAAATAAATACAAATAATGATAAAAGTATCTTTGACATCTAATTTAAATGGACAAAAGGAAGAAAAGTCACATTTCCAATTTGAATCATGCTCTGTGATTAGGTACAGGTTTGCAATACTTAAACACGTTAGATTCCAAGTCCCAGATGTGTTGCCAACCTTAAAACTGCATTACATGCTGCTACAGACCCATTCAGACGATACAATGGCAACACAAAAAGTGTTACGTATTGTAATCTATTTTACTATAGAGAAGTGAATAGTTAATTAAGAGCATATAGGAAGTACTGTGTTAATTTGTGATATAGTTCCATAGACTTATATGGGTTGTATGTGTCTGTTCAAAGGCAGATGGCCATTACATCTTGATGTTGTCCGTTGTTTTTTAAAATATCATTTTAGATGCCTGCAGGGGTTGGTCACTTTTTTGCCTGAGCAAATAGAAAAATCTTTGAAAAAACAAGTGGTATAGTGTGTGTGCGTGCATGCATGCATGCACCCACCTACTGATCTAACAAAGCAGACAAACCTAATTTCAATTAACCATAATGCTCTTCTCCTATACCCATATGAAAAACAAATTTCCTGGCTCAGAATTATTGTGTAAAATTTCAATGTAATTTTTTACAGCTAAATTATAAACCTCTTGAAGAGTTGGGTTATAGCAGAAATACAGGCAGGCCACAGTATAGTTGCTATTGAAAAATGACCAAGCATTGGCATAAGATGATTACATTTCTTTGAGAGCTATCTGAGAGTATTATGATACATTTGCTCTTAAGTGTTCTAAAATTGTAGCATAAATGAATTCTTAGGATTTAATGTATTGGAAATGTTTCTATAGCAATGACTACTTCTTGATCAGTTGCAATTCAGCATTTAGTAAGATAAAATAATTTGTTAAAGTATTTGAATGCAACTATGTCTCCTATGCTCCCTTTTTACAAACAATCTTAAATAATAAGCAGTGGGTGAAAGAAAAGGTGCTTTTGTGTGGGAGGTTGAAAGGAGGGGGGAAGAAATGCTAAGCATATGGATGTATAAATATGGTCTGAAATGTGTATTTACTAGAAATATTTTTTAGTAATAATGGTCTGAAGCTAATGTTAAACCAAGGAAAATTCAGACTGTTTATTAGAAAACGTTAAAAGCCTAAGGACATTCATTCCATTGAGTGAAACACATTATGGAGTAAGTGAAGGAATTGCTGTTACTGGAGCTCATCAAATCAAACAGTTTAATATAATTTGTGTAGAAGGCCAGGGCTAAATAGAAACATCAAATCTTTGGTTTTGTGTTGAAAGCACTGGACTGGAACTCAGGAGATCTGGCTTTTGTTCCTGCTCTGCTACACAGTTCCCGTGCTGAGAGATCTTTGAAAAAAGTAAATAGCTGGCCTCAGTTTCCCATTTGTGTGTGTGAGAGAGATCATACTTCCCTATCTCATAGATATGTTGTGAGGGTAAATTCATTAATGTTAGCAAGGTGCTCAGACACTGTGGTGATAGAGGCCCTAGAAATACCTGGGTATATTGATACAAACATTGATTTTATAGATTTTTTTTTTTTTTTTTTTTTTTGGATGAGCCCAAAGTAAATTTACTTTCTTAAACTTGTGGCTTCTGGAAGTAGAACTGTGAGAAGCCTCTTGAGGGTCAGAAAATATTGTAACAAACTTGTGGCTTCTGGAAATAAGGTTTGAGAAGCCTCTTGAGGATCAGAAAATATTGTAACAAACTTCCTTGTTACAATAGGCTTTATGATTGTCCCTTTGCTACAGAAACATTGGGATAGGATTCTCCTACTCTAAAAGCACTGGCCCTTACTTCTCAGACTACAGAGAATCTGTTAGTTACAATCTGAGTTACTTTGCTACAAGCTCTACTCAGAATGCCATTTCATAATTATCTGGCAAAGCCATTTTCCCACAGTGAACGTTGCCAGCACTTGCACCTATGCACCCCCCGTACCTTCCTTCCTAGGGATGGGGTGGGAGAGAGATAAAAAGAATATTGGGTCAAAGTCTTTTGCTTTAGCATGTAGTTCTCTTGTTCTTAAGGATTTTTAGCATCCACACACTTATGAAAATGGTGTTAAGCTTGCATTCAAATATTTTTTTGCCCAGAAAGCATTCTTGTCCACATTTGAATATGCTAATTGTATGTAATTTGTGGTTCAGTGAATGCCAGTAGCACTTTAAACTCTTGCTGAAATCCAATGGAAATTACTATGGCAGGACACTACATATGACATCCATATTATCAACAAATGACTCTGTTATGACCTTTCTTGTTACAATGAATACTAAATTCATTAATAATGACAAAATGCTTATGTAGTGTTGTTAGAATACTATTATATTATGCCACGAGGAATTAAAGTTCTTGCATTGACAGGTCATTGCATGGGTGCAGTGTGGATGGAAAATATATTCTCAGTTTCAATTTTCAGCATCCTCTTGATTGCAGAAATAGGGTTTTTTTTGGTTCCTGTTTAACCATATAAAATTAAGTTATATTAGAAAATTGTTTTTGTCCGAGTAACCAATACCCTAACATATTCACTGAACTCAGCCACGTTTTGGCTGCCTGTTATAGGGCAGCCCAGTATTGTATCATTTGTAAGTAAACACGTGAAATTAACAGATTTGATGTACTATTAATATTTTGCTACTTTTCTCAGGGGAATACAAGTATGTTCATTTGTTGAGGGTGCAACATATTTCTACTTTTTATTAATAAAAACTTAATTCTTTTTTCTTTATTACATTAATACAAATTGATAGTATCTCCACATATGATCATGTTAACCAAAAAAGTTAAATGGTTTGCCAAAGAGGAAACTTCTGTATTTATGGCTTGATCCAAGTCCACTGAAATTGATTGCAGTCTTTCCATTGATTTCAGTGGGTTTGGATCAGGCTCTTATTGCTTCTATGATATTTGATGATGAACTGAAAATTCTACATCTGCAAGATGCTTACAGTTGAGAAATAAGAATTTGGTTTTATTGATCAGCATTGTACAGTGCCTTTTATTCCTTAGGTTTTCTGTACCTCTGCATGCGTTTTCATGTTTCGGTTTATCAATGCCACAGCTCTAGGTATGGCTTCAGCTAAAATAAACTCTAGTTTATTTGCTTTGTTTATGTCTATATGTTTATGCACATCTGAAATGTTCTGCTTAATGTGTATTTTATTGTAACTTCCTGGTTTAAATACATTGTGTATAAGATATTTGCTAATAGAATATTTAACCTAACATTAGGTTTCTCTGTCTCATATCGGCTATACAGAATATTAGGGTATGTTATGGAAATGTAGAAATGTTAATTCCTTTAATTCTTTTTATATCGTTTTGATGCAATGAATAGCCACATTTTGAGGCTCTGGTAAAAGAATAGCTGTTTGATAAAGGGCAATTCTAATGTTGTTTATATTACCTGGATGTGGAATGAAAAGCAGCAATTAAAAAATGTAAATGGATATTTCTGGAAAATTACCCCAGGGATGCATTTGATGGATATTGTTCCTAGACTGTGTGTAATGGAGGCATGTTACATAATTCAATATCTAATGGTAGTTTGCCCCCTGCACTCTCAAAAGTTGAGCTTGAGTTAGCTGAATAAAGGCAGATGTTTTAATATTGATTTAGCAAAAGCTTGAAGTATGTGATCATATCAAACATAATCTGCCAACTCTGACACCTGTATTCTCATCCTTGGAATTATACAAAGATGTAATCAATGCCCTTTTCTAGTAATCCCCTTCCACACACCTCACAAAACCTCAAAGCTCATGTAACTTTTAGAATTTCCATTGAGCTAGTGTAGGAAATGGCAGTGTCCAGCGCTTGCATAATATTCTGCATTATGGGGTTTGGAAGGCTGCCTCATTCATTGTGTGATAGATGCCTGCTAGTAAGATGGACTAGGAAAAATAGGATAATGATATTCTGATTACACTGGTGTAGACCAAGAATTTATTTCAGATGTTTGTATACACTTCTGACAGCTTTGCTAGTAATCATGTTTAAAAAGGCAACGTTAAGCTACACTTTACTTTTCAAAGATGGATTTGAATTAGTTGACCTTCATTTGCCAAATGTTTAAATATACAGCCAGTAAATAGGCCTGTCAAAAAAACATGATATGGGTCATTTAAGTTTTCGTGCTTGTTTAAAGCAGAAATATATCAACAGGGAAATGGATATAGACCTTTATCAGGGCAGGTATTATTCTAAGGGCATCCGTTCCTATATAGTGAGTGAAATCCTGGACTCCCCCTTTCTCCCCTTGTTCGATATCCTCTCCCCCATTCCTTTCCTCCTCATGTTCATGG
Organism: Malaclemys terrapin pileata; assembly: GCF_027887155.1. Taxonomy (NCBI): domain Eukaryota; kingdom Metazoa; phylum Chordata; order Testudines; family Emydidae; genus Malaclemys; species Malaclemys terrapin. The sequence continues at coordinate 243,304,812 of NC_071506.1, read as the reverse complement.
AGGGTCAAAAATTTGACAGAGCTGCTGTAGTTCTGCTGCACAACAGGAGGGACTTGTTAGGAAGCAGAAGGGCCATGCAGTGAGGCTTGTTAGCCTGTGTGGGCCGTAAAGCCAAGCTCTCTCTAGTGGGTCATTCGCTGGGTACATGTGGGTGGACCAGGGAAATGGAGGCTGGAGTGATCTGTGGATCTATGAATTGCTCAGATACACTGCCCTAAAACCCCTCACAGGGAGGTGTAGCAGCCTGTCGTTACTACTTGCACTATAGCAGAAGCAGGTGCACAATCTTTTTTAAGAGTGAAATTTTGCTTATTCATTATGGGTGGAGCTAGTAGTCACCCTGTAGTTAAGGTTGCCTGCCCCTTATAATGGTAAGCTGTTCTCGCTTCTCTTTTTCTGTGTTGAACTTAAACCATTTATGCTGAAATTACCCATGATGAGTGTCTGCGTTGGGCTAATATATATATATATATATATATATATATATATATATATATATATATATATATATATATATATATATATATTTTTTAAAGCTTCAGTTAAAATGATTAAGCTGTTTCTGAAAACAAGATTAGGGAAAAATGTTGCTTTTCCCATGTTAAAAAAATTCTTACTGTTCCACTGAGAAATATTAACAGCCCCAGACTCAGGGCTTGAAATTTGGCAAGGCAATTGCTCTGGTGCCAGGGATATGCCTTTTGCCATCCCCATAAAATTTTTCCCGAAGTTGAGTTTCTGAAAAAGTTTTTGTTTGCACATGCTCAGTACAGACTTGTTAGAGCTTTGTAGCTAAAATGTAAGATTCCATGTTCACTGAGCATGCTCCAGCCACTCAGTCCCTACAGGTCAAACAGAGTGCGCATGTGCCAGCCCTACAGAGTGACTGAGCATGCTCCATCCACGATTGCAGCAGCCAAGGAGAACTTTTCCTGCAATTGCTCCTCTCGGGCCAGGGGGTGCTGTGGGTGCTCGTCACAGAATCAGAGAGCAGGGAGAGTATCCAGTGCCCTCAAAGTTCCCCCAAAGTTCCCCCTGCATGGAGAAGGAAGCATCTGACAGGAATGCAAAGAGATGGTGATGGGGGGCATGGGGAGAATAGGAGCAGGTGGGAAAAGGGGTTTCAGGATGTGGTGGGGGGGGCTGGGTGGGTCAGAGAGCAGCACAGGAATAGGGAGGGAAGCAGGAGCCAGGGTAGTTGGATAGAAGAAGGTGGGCAGGACCCAAGTGTGAAGGACAACTGTAAAAAAACACAGAAGGGGAGGGGGCAGGAGCTGGGGCACTGGGCAGAGAAGTCTAATCACTAGTGCTCACTCTCCTCCAGAAACAGGAATTGATCCCAGGAGTTCTGAGTCTCTACCTTCCTCTGCTATCAGCAAAAGCTGTGAAACCCACTAGCAGAGTGTGTGTCATCCACTTCTTGTGCTGGTCCACGTAAAGGATGACAACCTACTACTGCTACCACTTATTCCATTAACTCAAGTGATAGAAGGCGGTGCTATGGATCTAAAGGTCCAAACCCTGCTGACGACCCAAGCTGGTGTCAGTAGGTTTCCACATGTTAAAATTGGTTTTATTCATTTTTTAAAAGTAAGAAATTACATCCAAAAACACTAAATTGAATAAAATATTAAGGTTGCAAACAATGGTTTTGGACACGGTTTATCTGAATTACAATTTGATTGGCTGGCTAGACCTTGCTGGTTAAGCCCCAGCTGTGTATAGCATTCCAGTGGTGCTCAGCTGGATGTGACTAAAAATAACCTTCTATCCACTATGTTCAGTTGTCAGGGATGGCAGGCTGGGGTTATGGAAGTAGCTGGTAAGAACTGAAAAAGATCCTTCTCCTTTTATTAGAATAGTAAATAAAATATTGTTAAAATAGAAAAGGTTATAAGCTTTTAGCTGCGAAAACTTTGTGTCCCTTGCATCTACTAAATTCCTCTTCAGCTGGCTTACCTTCTATCTACCCCCCATTCTTCCACTGGGCATCCAGTGTTACCAACTCATGATTTTATTGTGCATCTCACTATATTTGGTATTTTTCTTAAAGCCCCAGCTCCTGTAATGAAGTGCTCATGTGAGAAGCAGTGTCTCGCTCTCATGATTGCATAGAAAAGGTTGAAAACATGACACAATGTATTTTTTTAGAATCATGATTTTTTAGCCAATCACTGTTGGGGCGGGGGGAGGGGAGTGCTGTGGTTAGTCAGCTAGTCTAGGATTTGGGAGGTTCCCTTCCCTGCCATGGACTCTGTGTGACCTTGGGCAAGTCACTTAGGCTGTCCATGCCTCAGGTTCCCATCTGTAAAATGGGGATAATAGTACTTCCTGACTTCACAGGGTTGAGATGAGGCAATCAGATACTTCAGTAATGGGGTCCATATAAGTCCCTAAAATAGACATGGGAGGTTTAAAAGTTAATTTAAGCCATTTGTAAGTGGTGGTGTGTGTGTTTTTATGTGTGGCCTCAGTGGAGTATTTAGATGGATTTTTATTCTTGCTAGTCTGACTTTTAGTGCCTCTAATTTTATCTGTTTAGTAACCAGCTTGCTTCCATTCATTCTTTTAAAATATTCCCACATCTTTCTTCATCTTATTATACACCCGAACTCTGAATGTAAAAAGCTGTAAAAGGATTACAGAATTCTTTATTGTGTCAGTCATTATTTGTCAAAATAATGGTTGGCCCCATGCATATGCCAGAACAACTCATGCATACATTTTCCCTCAAAGAAAGCCAAGGCTATTTGGGGATCACATCTCAAGAGCTATCCAACAGCATTTGCATTTCAGAAGTTATCAAACCCTTTCCTCAGCAGAACTTTTCAGTTGCATTTTCCCTGTAGCATTTCAATGGGCAAACTGCAGTTTATATGTTTTGATGAGATGGTTTTTTTTTTTTTGGCTCGTATCCTGAAAAGGGATCCTTAAGTGTAGCCTCTTGCTCCTCCCAAAAAGTAAGGGTCCTTGCATGTGGATCTCTTTGCAGGACTGGGCCCAATACTTGTATTGAGGCCATCTTAGAATTTGGAAGGGAAATGCTAAAGTAAAGCCTATTCAGCATTGTGTGGGAGGCACTTTCTCTGCTCTTTGGCAGGATAAGTGGCTTGTTGCTAAACTGGTGGTTGAAGACAGGATACTGTAATTTAACATTGGATTATATACTTAGTGTGAGAGAAACAGTAGTTATGGGAATGATATTGTACTTATTTCAAGCTAATGATGCATGTACAGCGACTATGGCTCCTAAGTGCTATGATGATACAAATAATAAATTATAATAATAATGAAGTTTTACATATAATTTCATTGTTTTTTAGGGATAGTTATACATATCTACAGTAGATAACACACCAAATTTTCCTTTTCTCATTCTCTTTTCACTGTTCAGTCCACTTGCCTTTCCCCTGTCATTCCTCAGCTGCTGTTCCAGTCCTCATTTATCCAAAGGGAAAGGAGAAAAGCAGTTCACTCATAAAATAAATAAATAATTCCTCTTTGAAACTCTCCTTTGTTTTGATGCTTACAAAAAAGCTTTCATAGATTTATTTAATAGATTTCAAGGCTGGAAGAGACCAATGATAATTTAATCTGGCCTCCTGTATAACACAGGCCATAGAACTTCCCCAAAATAATTCTTAGAGCATATATTTTAGAATCCAATCTTGATTTTAAAAATGGTCAGTGATAGAGAATCCACCACGGCCTTTGGTAAGTTGTTCCAATGGTTAAATACTCTCACCACTAACAAATATATATCTCATTTCTAGTCTGAATTTGTCTAGATTCAACTTCCAGCCTTTGGATCATGCTGTTATACCTTTCTCTGCTAGACTGAAGAGCCCATTATCAAATGTTTGTTTCCCATGTAAGTACTTATAGACTATAGTCAAATCATCCCTTAACCCTCTGTTTTGTTAAGCTAAGTAGACTGAGCTCCTTGAGTCTGTTACTATATGGCATGTTTTCAAGTAGTTTAATCTGTCTCGTGGCTCTTCTTTGAACCCTCTCCAGTGTATCTGAATCAGTGTTGAATTGTGGACATCAAGAACTGGATACAGTATTCCAGCAGTGGTCACACCAGTGACAGAAACAGAGCTAAAGTAACCTCTCTACTTCTACCCGAGATTCCCCTGTTAAGGCATCCAAGGATCTCATTAGCCCTTTTGGCTACAGTGTCACACTGGGAGCTCATGTTCAGCTAATTATCACCCACAACCCTCAAATCTGTTTGTCAGTGCTTTGAGTCAGGATAGAGGCCCCTCTTGTGTAAGTATGGCCTACGTTCTTGGTTACTAGAGATATATTTACATTTGACCATATTAAAACACACATTGTTTGCTTGGACCCAGCTTGGACTCAAGCAATCCAGATCACTTTGTATCAATGAGCGGTCCTCTTCATTATTTACTCCTCCTCCAGTTTTGTGTCATCTGCAAACTGTATTAGTGATGATTTTGTTCTCTTCTAGGTCACTGATAAAAATGTTGTTCAACATAGGGACAAGAACTGATCCTTTCAGGACTCCCCGACTCTTTCCCCCCCCGCCCGCCCCCAAGAAACACACCCATTCTGTGATGATTCTGCAGCCAGCCCTGGTTTGACAAAGATTTGGCCTCTGGTGTGGTGTGCTGAGCTGAGCACAGGCAGTTGGTGAAAATATTCCTGGGGGAGGCTGGGTGTGCAGAATGGGGGCAGGTCCCCAGGCCCATACAAGAGGAGTCCAGGCTCTGGGTTTGGTGTCAGGTTTTGCACTTGAAGAGTGGATTGCTGTCTTTACCCTGGTTGATGCAAAGAGATGGCTCTGAAGAGTGAGTTCACCCCACAGTGGTGCTTCTGTTGAGTGAGGCTGGGCCTGACTCCCCACTGCAGCCCGTTGGCTCTCATAGCTTGAAGGCTTGACCCAGTGAAAGACTTGATCCAAAACTCCTCATGAAGGCAATGTGATGTTAGTTTAAAAATTCTTGAAGATAAATATCTAGTTCTTATTTTAAGCGTCTGGCTTATAAGGTCTAATTTCTACTGTTTGAGATAATACTGTGAGGTCTGGAACACTTTTCTTTCATACTTGCTAAAAAAAATGGAAATATTTCTTAACACTAGCTGTTAAGGCTAGTTCTTAACAATGCCATGAAGCTGAGGTCAAACACAAGTCAGAGCAACTTGGCAGCAGAGTCCTGGTCATTTATTTGTCAGTGTTTTTAATGTTATGCGAAAGCGCACACAGTAAAATGTGGCCTACCAAAGGAGTAGGAGATGGGGCAACTCTTTTTGGGGTGGGTGGGTGGTGGGGGATGGCCCTGTGGCCTAGCAGAGCTGGGGGTGGGGGGGGGGAAGATAATCCTTGGTGCCCTGAAGGAGCCTATTTGGAGGAGGGAGGGCAGATGTATTAATCCCAATTGAGCTGAGCCGGTACCCTTGAAGCTCTGGCAGATGTGACCCGACCAGCTTGCACATGCCACTACTTCCCCAGTGTGTAGCCCTGGCCTCCTGCCAGTCCTAGTGGGGGGTTGTAATGCATGGAGGCAGGGAGCCCAGCCCTCTGGCAGACTGCAAGTCCCATGCAGGGTCCACAGTGTGTATATGTGCATGGGACAGCCGGGAGTGGAGCTGGCAAGCAGAGAGCATGCTGGGTCTATTTTTGAAGTGCTGGAGGAATGCTCTGGAGCGCTCCAGCAGCACTATGCTTGTGTGGCAGAGAAAGATTTGGGGAAGCTGAGCTGTCCAGAGCAGAGCTCTGGTAAATATTTTCAAATCCAGGGGGAGCCCCAGCGCCCCTTCTCACGGGCCTGAAGCCCCGAGCCCTGGCACCTTCCCCACACCATGTGGCTGAATCCCAGAGCTCCCCTGTCCTGGAGGGCAGAAGCTCCTAGCCCCACTACCCTGTTATAGGGCAGAACTCCCCTGCACCCAGCAGCTAGAGCCCCGAGGGCCTTCCCCTCACTGCTGCCATGGGCCCTGGAATTTTTACAGCATGTTGGAAGGGGGGCAGTATGGGGGACTCTGGGAAATAATTTCTGAGAATTTAAGCCCTGGTTGAGACCACTGCCTATCATGCTGACCAATGTTGTCAAACTGTTTCTTTGCGGGCCCCCGCCTGTCTGTATCCATCTATTGTCTCTTGTCTTATACTTAGATTGTAAGCTCTTTGGGGCCGGGAACGTCATCGTGTTCCGTTTGTACAGGACCTAACACCATGATGAGTGCTCCTGGGTGCTATGTGTGCCACTACTACTGATACCTGGATTAAATAAGTAGACATTTTAGCAACTGATAAATTCTAGATTCTTATGATGCAATTGTTCTCTGCATAAAGAGTAAGTTCCTTTTTTCAAAAACGTGAAATAATTTAGCATTGGGTCCCAATTTTGCACTGCCTTTGTGTTCGTAGAGATTAAAACCTTCAGTTCATGTTCTCTACCCGTTGTGAAGTCATTGCCCCGTTGTGGGAAGTGAGATAAAGTAACTTTTCCTCTCAACTTTTCTAAGATAAATCAAGAGCGGTGTACAGCATTGGATCAACCTAAGGAAATATACAGACTAATATTGTTTTTATAGCAAGGGTGAACCTATGGGGGTTCATTATATGTTGTTGTTTATGTAGCTTAAGGCGTTTTGTGGTGTGTGAAGATAATCTTGTATAAAACCAGTCTAAAATGAGATGGGGTACATTCTTTTGAAAGAATTTACAAAAGGGATTACTTGTGTGTGGATTGTAATGATCAAAGTTAGTATGTAAACACAAAGGCAGCTACACATCAGTATGGTGATATTGCTGTATCATATTTTAGCTGCATAGCAATTTGATATAATGCATATTTTTAGATTTTGAGCTTGGGAATTCTGAAATGTGTTCCTGAAAGATATTAGGGGTAGATAAGCATGTATTTCCTGTTTTGTGATGCAGGTTGAAGTATGTAGTCCTGCACAAAGGTTTCGAGGGGTGTCTGTGGGGCCATTAGGGTGACTGCATAGGGCTTCAGGTTATTCTTTGGTTACTTACTTATATCAGCATTTCTTATCTCCAAGGCCTAAAATAGCGAAGCTAAAATCTTACAGGCCTCAGCCTATAGGCCTTGCATTTTAGCTTTTCTTACTTAGATACCTAATACATAATTATTCCTTTTAACTACTGATCAATCTTCTACTTCTGTAATTCTACAACTTAACTCTATTTAGCATACAATGATTATATATGACATAACATGTTAGTTAATTATAACATCACATGATAAATGACCAATAAACTAAAAATATTGGCTGGGAACCTTTTTTCCAGCTTAGATGTTTGGAAATTAAAAACAAAACAGCCACGGCCGGCTCCAGGCACCAGCCGACCAAGCACCTGCTTCGGGTGGCACCTTCTAAGGGGTGGCCAATCTTGGGGTGGTGGGGCAGTGCTCCGTTTTTGTTTTGTTTTGTTTCAGCGGGGCGGCGTTCGGGAGTTTTTTTTGTTTTGGCGGGGCGGCGCTCGGGGGTATTTTTTTGTTTGTTTTGGTGAGGCGGTGTTTGGGGGAAGTTGTTACAGTGGGGTGGTGCTCGGGGCAGGCGGTTGTTACGGCGGGGCGGCGCTCGGTTTTTTTTGTTTTTGTTTTTTGCTTGGGGTGGCAAAGTTACAGCAGGCCCTGAAAACAGCAACAAAAAACCGACGCGATAGTCATCATTCTATGTAGTAGCAAAATCCTCCCTATTCAGGGTGAAATCCTGGCCCTGTTGAACTTAATGGGAGTTTACCTGTTAATGTAAGTGAAGCCAGGATTTCATCAGCAATCTTTCATCTATCTGCTCTATGGAACCTATTGAGTAATTTTTCCATGATTTGTAGAACCTTCATTTCTTACCAATTCTCATATGATAGAGAATGCTTACTTGGGTGAAAGAGAGATTGAGATTGTTTGCCAGGTTAATCGGGTGTCGTCATTCCTAGATATGAACAAATTGCACAAAGAGAGATCGTTCCAGTGGAGAGCTGATTTTGTTATATTGGGAGCACAGGTTATACTTTTTAAATTAAATGTTATGGTTAGATCTACAGTGTATAGTTTGTCTTTTTAGTGATTTCTTTAAAAAATTGAATGAATATCTCTTAAAAAAGACTTCTGTATTGTCTGGTTTTCCCTGTTGAATTAATATTGTGCTACACAACTAGATGCCTATTTTTAATGATTAAAACCACACTAACAGAATCTTCTTGAACAGTGGTTCTCAACCTATTTATCATTATGGGCCGCATATATGGGTGTGGGCAGGGATCCTGGACCCCAATGCTATGGAGCCGGCCGGCAGCCCTGACACCGAACCTGGACCGTGATCCTGTGGGGCAGACCCCGCACCCTGAGGGACTGGCCGGCAGCCTGGAACCTGCTGCGCAGCTTGGTGGCCTTTAGCACACAGCTGGGCCACGTGTGGCCTGCAGACCGAGAACCGCTGTTCTTGAATATATTTTTTTATCGCTCACTGTATATGATATTTAGGTAAGTCCTATAGGAAGCTCTGATCAGGCATACAGGTTTTTTTTTGTTTTTGTTTTTTGTTTTTTTTTGACAGAAGGACAGATAAGCAAACATTCTTAAGCTGTAAAGAGCTAACTCATTAAGGGGTAAATCCTGCCCTAATATCTGCAGCTATAGATGGCTCTGTAGTGAGAATCCATTTGGTTCAATGGCATGGGGAGAGGTAGGGTCGAATGCAAGGGGATCCATGTGAGAGGTGCCTACCCCCTGGGTTTCACAGAGCCCTGCTCCACATACACTAGTGTGAAAGGGAAGAGTTGGGGGTGGAGGAATCAGTGCAGACAGAGATAGTGTATCTATCCATGTATCCGGGCACAAACAAGGTGGAAGTCACTGCAGTCTGAAGACTACAGTAGCAGCAGCCAGGATAGCTATATGGTTTGAGGAAGAGGAATATCTCCTTTCCATTCCCTATGGAGCTCCCCTGCACTGTGGCACTATGCTAGTGGAGGGGATAGGTTTTTCCAATGGCTTTTTGTGGGGCTTTTGAAAATGGGGGTAAAATTGATCCTAAGAGCAAAAATAAGGCCTTAAATTCCTCCCATCATGCCAAAGTACAGTAGAGCCTCAAAGTTACGAACACCAGAGTTACGAACTAACTGGTCAACCACACATGCCATTTGGAACTGGAAGTACACAATGAGGCAATAGCAGAGACTACAGTACTGTGTTAAACGTAAACTATTAAAAATAAAGGGAAAGTTTAAAAAAAAAATTGACGAAGTAAGGAAACTGATTCTGTGCTTGTTTCATTTAAATTAAGGTGGTGAAAAGCAGCGTTTTTTTTCTGCATAAAAAGTTGCAAAGCTGTATTAAGTCAATGGTCAGTTGTAAACTTTTGAAAGAACATAATGTCTTGTTCAGGGTTACGAACATTTCAGAGTTTTGAACAACCTCCATTCCCAAGGTATTCTTAACTCTGAGGCTAGGTCTACACTACCCGCCTGAATCGGCGGGTAGGAATCGACCTCTCGGGGATCGATTTTATCGCGTCCCGTGGGGACGCGACAATCGATCCCCTAATCGATGCTCTTACTCCACCAGCGGAGGTGGGAGTAAGCGCCGTCGACAGGAAGCTGCGGAGGTCGATTTTGCCGCGGTCCTCACAGCGGGGTAAGTCGGCTGCGATATGTCGAATTCAGCTACGCTATTCACGTAGCTGAATTTGCGTATCTTAAATCGACTCCCCCCTGTAGTGTAGATGTAGCCTCAGATTCTACTGTAAGACCCCTCTTTTCATCAGATCACTCCATCTCAATCACACTCCTTCTTCCAAGACAGCCTGGGAAAATAGGGATTTAGTGCGCACACAAGGTGGATCAAATTCCAGAGTCCAGTGCTCTTTGTTGAAAATGCTCTTCTACCCCAGGTGAATGCAACTAAAGATAAAAGTGACTATCTCAAATGCTGTGATAAAACATGAGGAGGAAAAAAGTCTCTTTTTAAAGTGCAAAGGACCCAAATTATACAGGGCTTTATAGATCAAAACTGATACTTTGAATTGAACCCAGGAATTGATTAGAAGCCAGTGCAATCTCCAGCATATAAGAATGGCCCTACTGGGTCAGACCAAAGGTCCATCTAGCCCAGTATCCTGTCTTCCAACAGTGACCAATGCCAGGTGCCCCAGAGGGAATGAACAGAACAAGTAATCTCAAGTGATGCATTCCCTGTCGCTCATTCCCAGCTTCTGGCAAAGAGAGGCTAGGCACACCATCCCTGCCCATCCTGGCTAATAGCCATTGATGGACCTATCCTCCATGAATTTATCTAGTTCTTTTTTGAACCCTGTTATAGCCTTGACTTTCTCAACATCCTCTGGCAAAGAGTCCCATAGGTTGACTGTGCGTTGTGTGAAGAAATACTTCCTTTTGTTTGAAATTAATAGGCAGCAGGTTTAAAACATTTGGTGACCCCTAGTTCTTGTGTTATGAGAAGGAGTAAATAACACTTCCTTATTTACTGTCTCTGCACCAGTCATGATTTTATAGACCTCAATCATATTCCTCCTTAGTTGTCTCTTTTCCAAGCTGAAAAGTCCCAGTCTTATTAATCCTCCTCCTCCTCATATGGAAGCCATTCCACACCCCTAATCATTTTTGTTGTCCTTTTCTGAACCCTTTCCAATTCCAATATATTTTTTTTGAGATGGGGTGATCACATCTGCACGCAGTATTCAAGACGTGGGCGTACCATGGATTTATATAGAAGCAACATGATATTTCCTGTCTTATTATCTTTCCTTTTCTTAATGATTCCCAACATTCTGTTAGCTTTTTTAACTGCCACTGCACATTGAGGGGATGTTTTCAGAGAACTATCAACAATGACTCTAAGATCTCTTTCTTGAGTGGTAACAGCTAATTTAAAGCCCATAATTTTATATGTATAGTTGGGATTATGTTTTCCAATGTGCATTACTTTGCATTTATCAACAGGAAATTTCATCTGCCGTTTTGTTGCCCAGTCACCCAGTTTTGTAGCTCTTCACAGTCTGCCTGGGACTTAACTATCTTGAGTAGTTTTGTAGCATCTTCAAATTTTGCCACCTCACTGTTTACCCCTTTTTCCAGATCATTTATGAATATGTTGAATAGGACTGGTCCCAGTACAGACCTCTGGGGGACAACGCTATTAACCTCTTTCCATTCTGAAAATTGACCATTTATACCTACCCTTCGTTTCCTGTCTCTTAACCAGTTACCAGTCCATGAGAGGACTTTCCTTTTTATCCCATGACAGCTTACTTTGCTTAAGAGCCTTTGGTGAGGGACCTTGTCAAAGGCTTTCTAAAAATCTAAATACACTATATCCTCTGGATCCCCCTTGTCCACATGCTTGTTGATCCCCTCAAAGAATTCTAGTAGATTGATGAGGCATGATCTCTGGATTACAGCTGTGATATGTGCCCTGAGGGGCATACTGCTAAATAATCAGGGCTGTGTATTTCACCAGATGAAGTTTAAGTGGCTTTCTGATGTAGACAGAGTAGAGCACATTACAGTAATCCAGCAGTTCTCAAACTGTGGGTTGGGACCCCAAAATGGGTCATGATCCCATTTTAATGGGGTTACCAGGGCTGGCGTTAGACTTGCTGGGGTCCGGGACCAAAGCCCAAGCCCCACCGCCCAGGGCCAAAGCCGAAGTCCGAGGGCTTCAGGTTACAGGCCCCCCACCTGGGGCTGAAGACGTTGGGCTTCGGCTTTGGTTGCCCCACATGAGGCAATGGGGCTTGAACTTTGGCTCCCCCACTCAGGGTGGTGGGCCTCAGGCAAGCTTAGGCTTCGGTCCCCTCTCCTGGGGTCATGGGAGTAATTTTTGTTATCAGAAGGGGGTCACGGTGCAATGAAGTTTGACCCCCTGCAATAATCTAATCTGGAGGAGACCAAAGCATGGATAACTTGTTTGAAAGAGGGCAACCTTCTAACCAAACATACAAACATAGGTGGGGGAAAAAGCACTTTTGGCTATTGCTGATATATAACCATACGAGAACCACCAAGGAATCACTCATGCTCCAAAACTGGGAGGGGGTGTGTGTGTGTGTGTGTGTGTGTGTGTGTGTGTTTTTATAAATATAAAGGCAGGCCTTTTTCAACTCAAGAAGTAGATATTAATTCCTCCTTTTCTTCCCTTTCCCCTCTAGCATAAAACCTGTTTTAGCTGCCATCTTGCTCTCATCAGACTTACCAAATGTGACACAACTTGAGGCAAATGCATTTGACAGATGCATCATGAATTTCTACGGAACAGACAAAATATTACACATTTTTTGAGAGAGTTTTTTTCCCCCACAAACTCCCTTTAATATGGGGAAATGGGAACTGAGCTGCAAACTGAAAGGCCGTGAGTTTTAGTCCCATCTCTTTCACTGAGTGCTATTAATATTTCTATGCACTTCACAACCCTTATTTTTAACCAAGGTCTTAATTGCCTTCCTCAGGTAGGGGTATTTCGTTCACCTGTCTTACAATAAGGTAATTTAGAAGGTACACAAGTCACTATACGTAATGCTGGCAACAGGACCCCTGTTTCTAACATGACAGATCAAAGTGTAATTCCACTTTGCCACGCTGCCTTTCAGAAAAATTGTGCCAAGTTGTATGCTTATGTAACAGACACTAACACATTTTGGCTCTTTTCTCCTCCTAATCTCTTGATGATGTGTCAAGTCTTGAGTCTGCTACTGCTCAGAGCAATAGCAGTTGTTCTTTTTAATCAAGTGGTATTGTCTTATATTTTTACATGCAGAGATCCTGGGCTCAGGCCCTACAAATGACCCAACAGTGATATCTTTACATTTGCCTATATTATCTCTAACCATTACATTACACACTGTTTCTACAGCCCTGGATAGGATCCAGGAATCCTGATACCCAACAGCCGAGTGCTATTCAAGAAATACTTTGCTAATAGACTAGAAAACTGTTATATCTCCTTCTACGGGCTAGTCTGCAAAGGGGGATGTCAATATGTTTTCCCCACCAACTACTCCTGTAGCTGAAGTTGAAAAGGTCAGAACTATGGATCTGAAGATTGTGGGTTCAAACCTGCTGTCTGACCAATGGGTGGGTGGGGAATAAGAGTGAAGCGTTTAGAATAATTATAATTGTTGAAGTGATTTTTCTATTGCACAACATTGTATTTAGAAATAAATGTGGATATTGTGGAGATTTTGTTTTTATTGTATATTTAGTGTTTTTATTTTGGCTAATGGCAGCTGCCCCATTTAAGAACAGAGTTAGCCACTCCTTTGTAATGTGTATGAAGAGGACCGAGAGCAGTGTGTGGGCGATTTTGCCAGTGTTTTCAAACAGGGGCAAGGTCTGTCTGGATAACCTCCAAAAAGGCCAGTACTTAATGTAAAACTTATCTTTCCAGAAAGCAAGCCTCATTCTCAAAGGTCTAACATTAGCACTTAGGGAAGGTTGGATGCTGCTTGCTACCGCTAATGAGTGGCAGAGCCTGTCACCTGGAGGTCTTGAGTTTGAATTGTGCCCAGCAAGAATAATGGTTGTTCCCATCTAATAGATGTTTGGTGGCTCCTGTTTGGGATGAGTTTAGTGACTCATTTTCCAGCTTCTACATCACAAACTCAACATTTTTAAAAAAAGCTACAAAGAGTTTGGAATGAGTGTGATCTCTTAATTGCTTTATAAACACACAGCTGTTCATGGAGTATCAGATAAAATTTCCATACACTTGTGCTAAAACTGTTTAACCTGAACATTTACTATTTAGCTACAAATTGAAGGGTTAAAAATTGCTAGTTACGCTAACCATAACTCAGTAAATTTCTTCCAAAGCTGATCTTCTTGGACAGTGAAATAAAGATAATTGATTTGGTCTGTGAAAATGGTTTTGATTACACATATTAATCTTCTTCTGGAGATTTATGATGGCCAATATGGAAGAAGTGATTCAAACGATGAACACTTGTTTGAAGTTAGAATAGAGGCAGATCAAATGGTTTTGTAACGTGGATGCTGTTGGCTCTAAAACGTATAGCCTATTCCTAGCTTCTGACATCTACCTCACAGATGTGTGAAGATAATGTGACTTTAATTTTGTAACTACAGTAGCTTACATTGGTGCATAGAATCGTTTTAGTTTTAAAATTGCAGTTCTGAGAGTCTCTCTCAATTCCATTGAAATATGAAAAGAAGGCAGCTGGTGTGAAAATCAGAGCTTTCATGTGGATACCTTTAAAATGAGAAACGAGACAAGTGAAATCCAGAAAATGTCATTAAGAGACTAGAATTTCAATGTACAGCATATTTAAACTTGCTAAGGTGCTGAACATGAACCCTTCTTACTGTGCCAAGTTTCAGTTAATTCATAGCTGGACTTTCTTCTTTCAGCTACTCAAATGGTAGGGATATCTTTGAAATGGGATATAACTGGGATTAGTCCCAGCGTGAGAACAGTTGTAAGACTTGATGTAATTTGAAAATGTTCAGTGAGGTGACGTCTTGTCATTAGTAAGTATATTGGTCGATATTGAGATATTGCTCATCCTAAAGAAGCTGGGGTTTGTAATCTATATTTTTAACATTCTTTCATAACAATTATTGTCAATAAGAAAATAGTGAATCTTTGTATTTTTTGTTGATTACACAAAATGTTACCTATATGGCAAGTATGAAAATAATCAGTAAATTACATACTTTTAGAAGCTGTAGGTTGGAGAAGGTTGAGTGCTTTTGCTTAAAATTAATTGGCTACATGATCTTATACCTCTTGCTGGTGTCTTTCCATGAAGAGAACATACATTTAATTTTACTGTTGTTAGATGTCTTTGCAGCATTTCAGAAAATATATATATATATATATTTTTTTTGGACCAAGACATGATGCTTAAATATCTTTTACCCAAGGATTTTAGACTGCAGTGGTTTGCACTGAACTTTAGTTAATAACTGTCCTCATTCCAGTTCTGTCACTCTGATCCTTACCTGTTGAAACTGGTTTTGGCTCTCCCCAAGGAGAATAGGCTAGGAACATTAAGGCTCCTCACTCCGGCATTCTGTCTATGATCCTGAAGGGAAAGCTGTTAGGTGACTATTAAAATGGGCCTCCTTTCTCCTTTCCTAGGTGGGTAGGCTAACTCTGCGACCCAGACAGACCCTATGGTGAATTATTCAATCCCATTAATGAGACCGATACACCATGGTAGTATCATACAGGTGTATTAACAATCACCAAAGAGCATCCCGGTTTTTGTCACAGCATGATCTTACTTAACCTGCACATTTTTTAAAGATAACTGAATAAGATTGTTACATTATATAGATCTGAAAATTTCTAAGGACTAAAGTCAAACCTTAAAGTACTTTTATGGAGAGCTATAAAAACAGTACCTAGGGTTCTCTGGCACTATAACCTATGAATATAATTTCAAAAAGATTTGTATTGTCTTCTTACAAAACAAAATGCATTGGGCCATGCAGAATTGCTTCACAAACTGTGTAATACATTTTTTAATATTTGTAGTTAGTAGTTTCATAGTTATTTGGTGAAGTGAGTACTACAGTGAGTTGCACTTCACTTTACTTAAAAGTGTCACACAGAGAATTCAGGTGGTATGGTTGTGTTCAAATATTTGTGTAAGTGAAGTAAGTTTTACAGCATGGTGTATTCAGAATAACTTTCCCCACAATCAAATGAACAATATTCTGTTCATCTCTCCATTTGATAACTTCACTGCCTTTCTATGCATGTATCTACATCTCTTTGTCTCCTTTTTATTCTTATAGGTCAGTGTCTTAATTTATGTAATGTTACAATTGGAAACAACCAAGGAAATAAAATTTTTCAGTGGTCCCGAGATTAGGTCAGTCCAGTTGCTGTTCTGGCTATTTGGCGTATTAGGTGTTTGGCTGGACATCTGGTACAGTTTCACATGTCAGTAAACTTTTTAAACTGTTGAGTATATTATTCTTTATTCTGCTTGTAAAATTCCATCTGCAGTAGTCAAAGTAAAACAAGAAATTGGAGACTCTGATTCAATACATTGCCCTGACAATGTATCATTAGAAGCCAGTAGAAAGCAGGCTCTTACCCATATGGATGCAGAGGGACCATAACTGATTCAGATTTCTTTTTATTAGATTGAAGGAGAAAGAAATGGTAAATTTCCAAATCATGGAAGATAGGGTGGGAAGAGTAAAGACCAACTCAGCTCATATGATACAGAAAATGTATTATAAACTGAATCAGAGCTATATATAGTATGAACTCACAGAAGCACCTTACTGCCATTCTTTTCACTGTAATAATAAATTATGGATTTTATAGTTATCTGATTAACCATTAGAGCTGTCACATTATGTAGGCATCCATTTATCATTACAGCATTTTGTAAAATAACTACTTTTGTTTAGCCCAGAAAGCTCAGAAGATGTTATCCCCGCTATGAACTAACTCTGAAGTACACTTGAAAGTAATTCTCAATTTACAGGTAGCATTGTAGAACCTCCTGCTGGTATGATTATCTATCCAAAAGGTAGCATCATTTATGATGATGAGAGCGTAAAGGCTGTTGCACAATATTTTTAATCAATTTCCAAATAGTTTTTGGAAACCTAAACAATTTATTCATATATATATTGAAAATTGATAATAAAGTAGCATTAAATCAGAAAAAGATTCTTAAAACAATTGCGCACAGGGCTCATAAACTGCCAGGAACACCAGTTATGTAGGCTGATAAATTTCAGTTGTGACTGCAAACTTCATTTGCCTGTTAGTCCCACCTTTATTTGGCTTTCCAGTCCCACCTTTCGTCAATGGGCTAAAACAGTCTCTGTTACCACAGACAGCACCAAAATATGTTCTGTGCTAGTAGCCAAACTATGTTCAATCACAACTGAGGAATGGACGGTGAGAGTTAGCCCTCTTGTCAAAACAGCTCCCTTTGGCCTTGGCTACACTTACCAGGTAGTTCGACGGCTGGAAATCGAAGTTCTGGGTTCGACTTATCGCGTCTAGTCTGGACGCGATAAGTCGAACCCGGAAGTGCTTGCCGTCGACTGCGGTACTCCAGCTCGGCGAGAGGAGTACCGCGGAGTCGACGGGGGAGCCTGCCTGCCGCGTGTGGACCAAGGTAAGTTCGAACTAAGGTACTTCGACTTCAGCTACGTTATTCACGTAGCTCAAGTTGCGTACCTTAGTTCGAATTGGGGGGGGTAGTGTAGACCAAGCCTTTGTTAGTGTAAATACAACATAAGAACGGCCATACTGAGTCAAACCAGTGGTCCATCTAGCCCAGTCTCCTGTCTTCTGACAGTGACCAGTGCCAGGTGCTTCAGAGGGAATGTACAGACTGAGGGAATGTACAGACCAAGGTAATTATTGAATGAGCCCCATCCCTAGGTATCCACTCCCAGCTTCTGACTATCAGAGGCTAGGGACACCAAGAACATGGGGTTGCCTCCCTGACCATCTTGGCTACTAGTCTCCATGAATTTATCTAGTTCTTTTTTGAACCCAGTTATATTTTTGGCCTTCACAACTTCCCCTGACAATGAGTTCCACAGGTTGACTGTGTGTTGTGGGAAGAATTACTTCCTTATGTTTGTTTTAAATCTACTGTCTATTAATTTCATTGGGTGACCCCTAGTTCTTGTGTAAATAATACTTCCTTATTTACTTTCTCTACACTGTTCACGATTTTATAGACCTCTATCATATCCCCCCTTAGTCGTCTCTTTTCCAAGCTGAAAAGACCTAGGTTTTTAAATTTCTCCTCGTATGGAAGCAGTTCCATCCCTCTAATCATTTTTGTTGCCCTTCTCTATCTTTTCCAATTCTAATATCATTTTTGAGATGGGGTGACCAGCACTGCATGCGGTATTCAAGGTGTGGGCATACCATGGATTCATATAGGGGTATTATGATATTTTCTGTCTTCTTATCGATCCCTTTCCTAATGGTTCCTAACATTCCGTTAGCTTTTTTTGACTGCCGCTGTATATTGAACAGAAGTTTTCAGAGAACTATCCACAGTGACTTCAAGGTCTTCTTGAGTGACCACTAATTTAAAGCCCATTATTTTGTATGTTTAGTTAGGATTGTTTTCCAACATGCTTTACTTTGCATTTATCAACATTGAATTTCATTCAGCATTTTGTTGCCCAGTTGCCCAGTTTGGTGAAATCCCTCTGTAATTTTTTGCAGTCTGCTTTGGACTTAACTATCTTGAGTAAATTTATATCGTCTGCAAATTTTGCCACCTCACTGTTTACCCCTTTTTCCAGATCATTTATGAATATGTTGAACAGCACTGGTCCCAGTACAGATCCCCGGGGGACACCGTTATTTACCTCTCTTTAGTCTGAAAATGGACCATTCATTCCTACCCTTTGCTTCCTGTCTTTTTAACCAGTTACTGATCCATTAAAGCAGTGCTTCTCAAAGTTGGGCCACCGCTTGTTCAGGGAAAGCCCCTGGCGGGCCGGGCCGGTTTGTTTACCTGCCGCGTCCGCAGTTTTGGCGGATCACGGCTCCCACTGGCCGCGGTTCGCTGCTCCAGGCCAGTGGGGGCTGCAGGAAGCGGCGCAGGCCGAAGGATGTCCTGGCCGCCCTTCCCGCAGCCCCCATTGGCTTGGAGCGGCGAACTGCAGCTAGTGGGAGCCGCGATCAGCCGAACCTGCAGACGCGGCAGGTAAACAAACCGGCCCGGCCCGCCAGGGGCTTTCCCTGAACAAGCGGCGGACCGGCTTTGAGAACCACTGCATTAAAGGACCTGCCCTCTTATCCCATTACTGTTTACTTTGCTTAAGACCCTTTGGTGAGAGACCTTGTCAAAAGCTTTCTGAAACTCCAAATACACTATTATCCACTGGATCACCCTTGTCCATGTATTCGTTATCCCCCTCAAATAATTCTAAGAGATTGGTGAGGCATGATTTTCCTTTTAAAAAATCTGTTGACTCTTCCCCCAGTAAATTGTGTTCATCTATGTGGCTGATTATTCTGTTCTTTATTATAGTTTCAACCAATTTTCCTGGTACTGAAGTTAGGTTTACCAGCCTGTAATTGCCAGGATTGCCTCTGGAGCCTTTAAAAAAAATTGGTATATCATAAGCTATCTCCAGTCATTTGGTACAGAAGTTGATTTGAATGAAAAGATGCATATAGCATTTAGTAGTTCTGCAATTTCATATTTGAGTTCCTTCAGAACTCTTGGGTGATAACCATCTGGTCCTGGTGACTTATTACTGTTAAATAAATAATAAATTAATTTATAACCATTGTTTACACTGAGAAATCATAAAGTTGCCTGAAATAAGTGCTGGATCTGCCACTGGCAGACAATATAATGGCACCATTTCAACAAAATTTGCTTTTCAATTCCTTTCCCCTCCTTTTTCTTTCTGTTTGTGCCAGAGAAATACAATACGTGTAGAAATATGAATAAAAACTATAAAAATCAGTGGTTCTCAAAATTCAGTCCTCTCTTGCTTGTTCCATTTCACTCGTATTTCTTTTTTGATCTCTCATCTTTCTTTTTGTGTATCTCTAATTCTTGTTCTTTTTGCACTCCCTCTGGTTCATTTCTTCTATGCTAGTCCCAGTGGTGTGCTCTTTTTTCCTACTACCATTCTCTCCTTTCATCCCACCCTCTTTACTTCCTCAGACCAACCATTTTCTCCCTGATATTTCTCCTAATCAGTTTACTCTTGGCCTCCTCCATCTCTTTCCCTTCACCAGGCCAGAATTTTTGCAATCTCCTTCTCATTGCTCTCCGCGTCTTTCTCCCTGCCTCCCCTTTGTTTGTGTGGCATCCATCTCTTTTCTGGTCACTGGAACTGTAAATGGGTGATGTAACACAGGGGGTTTCTGAGGCTGTTTTTCAGACAGTTGGGTTGACCAGCTTTTCAGCAGGAGTTTTGTTTCCATGTTCAGTGTGCAAGGTGTAGAAATGCCTGTTTGACCATTGCTGGCCCTCTTTAACTGTCTGGTTTTTCTAGGTATGTATTCTCAGAATGTAGAGGTGTTATTCTGAGCTGTCCTGATCTTCTTCCGCTTGACTATGCTTTTGGGGCACTGAGGTCTCAGATCTTCATTAGAGGTTTTCATTTGTGTTTTTGCCAAGTCTTTTACCAGATATACCTGAAGGTGTGCACTGATAGCGTGGTAGGTGTCCTCTGTCAATGCTCCCCCCACCTTCTTATCTCTGCCCATTTCCTCAGTCAAGAACCCTGTGAAGCAAATTATTCATAGTCTACTGGATCAAAATCTTTAAATCTTAAATAGACTTACAGGACACAGATAAATATAGTGCATTTTTTCCCCCATAAATGTATGATTTCCAACCGCTATACTGACCTAGCATTTTTTTTTACCTACTTCTCTCATAACATAACTACTCTAGTTGCTGGGCTCTCATTTCCTTCGTGTCTAGTCAGGTTGTTTAGGAAAACATTTTCTGTGTCTTCTGCCAGGAGCTGAAGCTTTTCTTTCTTCACATAAAATGGTCCTGAAAGATGATCTGCTGCAAAGAAGACTAAGCTAACAAACTCAAAGGTGAACTGTAACATGGAATTGCTAACTGGGGTTAGGAAGTAGATGATGGAAAGAAAAACTTTTGAAGATCTTACTTCATGCTTTGAGCATCTTATGGAAATGGCATGACATCATTCAAGCTTTCTGCCTGTCATTGCAGGTGCTCGTGCCAGACAAGATTATTTAGCTCATTAATACATCTAGGCCTTTATTTAATAAGCACTTAACCGTATGTTAAGTCTCATTGACTTCAGTGGCATGTGGGCATATGTATGGAGTTCAGACATGTTCTTAAGCCTTTTCTTCAGATTGTGAATAGACTTGAGACTGTGTGCTACGTGCTTTGCTGAATTCAGTGGGACTTCATGGACTGTAAATCAGGGCTGCTTTCAGACTATTAGTTGTCCTACGTATTCTGTTGTTCTGTGTTAAGTTTTGCCCATACTCAGAGTGAAGCATTTGTACATGCATTAAGCCATCTAGGGTGAGCTGCATTTTAGCCTCTTCCTCTGGTTTCCTTCAGTTCCTTCCTTCAGTTTTGGCTTTCACCTATTGCTAATCCCTTTCCTCTGTCAGTCAATCCAGGATGCAGTTTCTTATCTCTGGCAGGGGAGATTTCCTTGAAGTCAGCACCAAGCACAGACCCATTGGCGGCCAGTAGGGGTTGCTATGAGAGCAGTGGATTCAGAGAAATTGGCATCCTATTTGAGATCCCATAGTCGATGTGCCTTGCCCATGCGGACCTCCTTTCCCGTGTACCACGCCCAGGCTCAGTAAGGCTCAGCAGTGAGTTCAGCCTAGATGCTCTGCTGCTTAGTTATTCTGTGATGAAAGTATTTTTATATATTCTTTATTATATGCTAAGGTTGATAATTATGAAGCTGTAATTGTTCATGTTTGGTAGTAACGTACTTTGGAGATGCTTAATTTGATATTTAATTTTTCCATGGTACATGGAAAAGGAGGTCGGCATAGGCAAGGCACATCAGCTATATATAAATACATTAAATTGAGCCATATTACCCCTAACATTCATTTCCAGATGCCCTTACATTATTGTTTTAATATCATTTGTCACTAGGAGGCTTACTGGTTTCCTTCAGTACTGGGGAAATAATTGAATTGGGCATGACTAGTTGCATTCTTTTGATTAAATGTTTTTTCTGTATTCCTATAAAACCATCATTAGCTATTTTGGCTCCAGTTCTACGTTCCGTTGAAACAGCACTACATTGCAAATCAATATCTTTTCAAAAAGACACTGCTGTAAATTGCCTAGACAGCATATGCATGGTTACTTTGGCTGCAATGCTGCTGCAGAGCCTGGGTAGTCTGCCTTCCTGGGAACTCCACAGGCAAGTCCATCCTATTTTTTAAAATACCTTTTCAGAATGAACATTATTGCTGATGAAATTTAGGCAGAGAATTATTCTGCTCTCTGTGTTCACCTGTAACTTTTTATATTACGCTCTACTGGGATTATCCTGCCTTTAGGGATTGCTTTGTTTTCTGCTTTAGATTTCCCCCTTTCTTAGCTGTAGTACAGCCGTACCATTTCAGCTTGTTAGTGCAGAAAGATGTGAATTCAGTTGCTGAATGAGCCGAGACTGACTGCAAACACTAACATTGCTAGAGATATGTTTAAGAGTTGCAGGTGAATCTGACCTGATCCTGACAACAGCAAAACGGTAAGATGGTGTTTGTTTAAAATATAGGATTAATTGAGTGCTGGGATCTCCTTTTAAACCGGAGCCCTAGTTATCACATGCTTCCAACTTGAGCAGGATTCATTCTGTGCATGTCAGTGGTGGGTTTTTTTGAACGCTGAAAGCCTAGACAGATGAATGTGGTGGTTAGCTCAGAATGCCACATGAGGCTTTTCAGCGTACAGCCTCGAGAGACTCCCTAAATATCGCTTTTGGTTTATAAATATCCGTAAAAAGGTAGGGAAAAGGTATGCTTTTTTTTTTTGCTACTGCTTTATTTATCTCCTAAACAGCCTTATTTATTATAGTATAAAGAGGACACTATAGACAATTTTGCTGGTGTATGCTTGGCTGACTGCCCTCTGGGACAAGTGAGTGAAGGACGTGACCAGCCACTTTTTCATTTCTGCAAACAAGTCTCTGTATCTGGATAGATCTGACTGGAATATATGTCTTTAGTAAATTAGAGATTTGCTTAATATAGGAAAATATACCATGTACCATCTTGAAATACGCTGACCTATGTCATATAGAATGTATCTTCTTGATTGGTTAGCCATTTGGTTGTTTTTTGTTTTCATGTTTATAAAGTAATGTAGTCATTGTCAGTGGTCGTTCTTGAATAGCTGAAGTAGAAGTGTATTGGCAGCATTTTAGATCTCAGTAGAATATTTCAGCATGTATGAAAGCTTGGGGCAGCAGCATGCTCATAAAAAAAACCCCAAAACCATTTACTCGGTCATGAGCAGTACAAGACACAAGGATAAGAACATAACCATACCATGGCATAGCAATTTGAAATATTATTGATGATATTAATTGACAGGTAATATTTTGAGTTCTGCATCAAGCCAGAGACTTACTTTTAACTGAAATTTAATTAAACTAAAACATTTTTCTGTTCTATAGTATATTTTAGTCAGTTGGGAAAGCAATGATACAGTAAAGAAATATATTTTTTACACTTAAATAATGTCAAAACCAGAATTTCATCTTAGCGGAAATGCATGTCTAACATTTGCATGTTGTATAAAGTAATGCAGGTAAAAATTAGTTGTAGAAATACAGTAGAGGGTGGCAAAATTAGTACAGTAGTAATTTGATAGTGAAGCATAGTATTAATATCTACTCGCTCTTTAGGTTTGTAGCAGATTATAATTAAGGGATATGTGTGGGTGGGGGTGTTCTTAGTGGGGGGGCAAGATAGGCATGCATCTTAGATTATTTTATAATTTATCTTATATCTTATTTATCTTAATTGTTCAGAGCTATTTTTCTAGGTGTGACTTTTTCTTAAATAAGTATATTCTTTAAGATTCTCTCCTCAATGCACTATATTATTACATGTGAATTAAATGTGAGTGATATAAACTACCTGTTACACACTGTGTTCAGACCCCAATTTACATTCTTATAGGTATCAGAGTCTTCTCTTTGGTCAGTTAGGATAATCTCAGGCATTTCTGTTCAAAGATGTTCTGTTCAAAATCAGCTACAAGCTGATTTTGACTGATATATTTTCCCTGACTTAAACTGTTACTCACCATTCTCAGCATAAGAAATACACCACAAGTTTCCTTTACCCTGTAATAGATCAAATGTTCTGACGATTTGTGTTTGCTTTCAGTTCGCTGAAGGAGTGAAAATCTAGAAACTCTAAAGAAGCGTTTGGATTTTTTTTTTCTTTGGGCAAATGGTAAAGGAGGATATATGTGGTGTAACAATTCACTGAATAAATGGCACTGTTTTTACATCTCCTAAACTTATCTGTCAGACTCAATGTTTAGAGACACAAGGTGGGTGCGGTAATACCTTTTATTGGACCAACTTCTGTTTGAGCGAGAATACAGGTTTTCAAGCGTACTTCACCCACCTTGTCTCTCCAATATCCTGGGACTGACATGGCTACAACAACATTGCGGACTTAGTGTTTTTCAGATTTCCTTAAAAAAAAGCTTTTTCTTTATCTTCTCAGATATGAAAATTAACACCAGCAATTCCGTTCAATGCATGTTACCCATCTGTAAATTTTTCTCCTCTTGGACTCTCAAGCTCTTACTCTGGAGATTAAGAATTAAATCAAGGACATTTTAGACCCTTTTTATATGAAAATCTTGGTGGTAGTTTTCTTTAAACTGTTGGTTAGTTAACATAGATTCCAAATTAACACAGACACAGGAGAAATCTGCAGAAAAGTTTAAAAACATAACTTGGGAAACGTACAAATATGTCTGACAAGCATCGGTTAAGGGAGAGAGACTGCTGAATGCTTCATAAAGATTATCTGCCTGTTCTTCAGAGTGTGGCTCCATTACATAGCTACAACACTATTTGTCACAGTATGAGATAAGCCTATATCTATTAGAGGGTACCTCTTCAGGTTCCCTCGTCACTCTGGCCTTATAATTATAAATTTTAGTTTATTGCTATATGGCCCAAAGGGTGTTAGGCACCTTCCAAACAAGTGAAAAGATGAGGTCTTTCCCCAAGTAGATTAAACTAAGGGGCTTCCTGACATGAGTCACTTTGTCATGCCAAGGCATTCCCTCTCCAGCCCACTTCCCATCACCCCAAATAATCACTTGTAAGCTTCTTGGAAAAGCCAGGACCATCTAGATCAATGGTTTTCAAACTTTTTTTTCTGACAATCCAGTTGAAGAAAATTGTTGATGCCCGCGACCCAATGGAGCTGGGGATGAGAGGTTTGGGGTGCGGGACTGGGCTCAGGGCTGGGGCATGGGGTTGGGGCATGGGCTTACCTCGGGGGCTGCCAGTCAGCAGCGCAGCGGGGGTGCTAAGGCAGGCTTCCTGACTGTCTTGGCACTGAGGATTGCGCTGCGCCCCAGAAGCGACCAGCAGCAGGTCCAGCCCCCCAGGCGGGGGTGTGCAAGCGGCTCTGTGCAGCTCTCGCTCACAGGTACTGCCCCCTCCCCCCCCCGCCAGCTCCCATTGGCCAGTTCCCGGCCAATAGGCGTGCGGAGCCGGTGCTTGGGACGGGGGCAGCGTGCGGTGCCCGTGGCCCTCCTACCTATGAGCCGCACCTGCTGCTGGCCGCTTCTGGGGCGCAGCGCGGTGTCAGAACAGGTAGGAACTAGCCTGCCTTAAGCGGGCAGCACTGCCGACTGAGCTGTTAAGTCCCATCGGCAGTGCTGACCAGAGCTGCCGCAACCCAGTGCCTTACATTCCGTGATCCCATACTGGATCGCCACCCACAGTTTGAAAACCACTGATCTAGATTATCAGAGGATAATGTTAATCTTCTAATTAGCTGAGGTAAGGATGGTAAAGAGAACTGTTTCCATAATACCATTATTTGTGGAAAAAGTGGGGATTTTTTCAGATTCTTCCTTGATTCCTCAGAATCCAGACAGAAAGAACTTGAAAAAGTTAGATCTTTAGATGATTTAAAATCTCCTAGAACACACCAGGAAGCATTCAGAAGACCTGAAAGTCAACAAGGAAAATACTCAGACAAGCATAGTCCCAGTTCACCTTGCTGGGTAAACCCTGATAAACTTGGGATTCTAAAAGTGTTTTTTCTGACAATGTCTCTAAGTTGAGGACTCCCCAGATAAAAGCAAAATCTGCATGAAGCTTCTTTGAAAGTAGACCTACAAGTTGCTTCCCATGAAAGTAAGTGTTCCCTGCCTTTAGAAGACTATTCTTGTTTCCCTGAGACCCCTGTAGAGAAGAGAATGGATAGTACTATAAAAATGCTTTTGATTACTCTGCAGTACAAATATCTGTAACCACTCACAGCCTTATTTGGCTCAGACACTGCTAGAAAGAGTCACACACTTTAGTGGAATCCACTCTTACAGGTATCATCAAGGAAATGATGCTCAGACAGCGAGCCTCCTGCATGGTGTAGCTTGCAGCACATTTTGCCTTTAGTCAACAGGTATGGTCAGTAGCAATCTGTCAAGCAGTCCCTGTGACAACATTATCTTAAGTCAGTTAGCTTTGCAGAATATAAGATGGTAACAATCCCTATCTAAAAATGTAGACTGTCTGGAATGCCTTGGACTGGTAGTCCAAAATAAAAGAAAAAGTCCTTGAGTACTTCTCAGACCATTTGTCAGACCACCTCTCCACTCAGCAAAGTTCTTGCAAGACAAGAAGGGATTGAGGTTGGGTTCCAGGCTATGCCATGCCTATTTTGTGAACTTGGTTTGATTAACAATTGTTCTCCTAAAAATTCCATTGAGTGCAGCTCCTACCATAATGGTTGATATTTCATCCAGATTGAACAATCTCTTACAAGACTTCTGGAAAGGAAAATGAGAGCATTAGATTTATCTAATGAAATCATAGGTACGTACTAAAGTCTGTAATGCTTAGGAGCTGCCCCCAAGGTCTATTACTGGATTTGGGGAAGATTTACCTGATTTTAAATTCTAAAGTCCAATGTATTTTGCTTTCTGAACTAAAATTCCTTTAGGTGAGGGTCTATATTATATTAGAAAGATGATGGAAGTCAGCATCTCTTTTCTTTTAGTGCAATAAGAGGAAGGTTCTCTATTAGAAAGTCAGTCAATTTCATTGATAGATTCCTGAGGGCTGTTTTATTGATTAGTACCCTGCTACTCTTCCCCCCCCCCCGCCCCCGATTCATATCCGAATAGTTTTTCCCCCTTGAAACATCAGCTTAGTCCTTTGTGTATTGTGAAAGGATTCTTTCAAATATATGGTTTCTCCTCCCTTTCTTTACCTTGTGGTAAATATCTAGCTTTTCATTCCCATTTTCTTGTACTGTATATATATTATTGTCTTTGGGACAAGTTTATCATAAATTTTCCAAGTTTCTATCTCCATTCTAGGTTAAGAAGGAAAGACAAAGCACACGTGGATATCACATAGGCTTAAAATATTATATTAGGGAAACTAAAGACATCAGATTATTTCTTTACAGAGATAGCTCAAGCCAGAATATTGATGCCTGCAAAACCATCCTCCGTATTGGAAGGGGAGGAAGTGTATGGCCCAATACTTGGCAGGCAGGAAGCTCTTTCCATACAAGGTAAAAATAATTCTGGAAGTGCAGTAATATTCTCTTGAATGGAGAGAAAAGCTTTTTTCTTTTCAGACTGTTGTCTTCAATCCATGCTTTCTCTTACCAATATAAACAAAATATTTCTGCCTCAGTAGAGGCTCCGAGTTCTAGAGTCAGTGAGATGGAGTACAAGTCTGACCTCAACTTTTTAGGTCTTTTGGTCTTTGATATTAAATTGTGGGATTCCTTTGAAGATCCTATCAGCTCTGCATTAACCTAGGAAAGTTGCAGAAGCAGGATAATTGTTAATTGGCTTTATTCATGGTGGCATGCTCCTCAGAATGTTATGAACCTTGATTATTTTGGTCAGTAGAGTTCAGCTTACTTCTTCTAAGCACAGTAAAACTTAGTAACTCCTTCTAATGACTGAGATCCATTGCAATCCTTCTGGAAAACTCTAAAACATGTAATAGAGATAAATGCCTACTGGTTTCATAGAAATCGGTAAGAATTACTTTAGCAATCTATAAAATATAATGCAAAATTATACCCCTTCCATAAGTTTTTGAACCATCCTGTATAATTCTTTAGCACAGGTATATTTTTCTCTATTAAATTATATAGGATGGTTTTAAAAAATCCTGTTAATAGCTGTCCTTTCCTATTAAATTCAAGAGGGAGATTACTTGTTGAGTCACAGGTCAGTAAAGTAACACAATAATAAAAACAAGCATAATGCACCACATTTTTTGAGAATTGTAGTTTAGTTTAACTTAATTTATTTCTACATTTACTACAGTAGCATACTAAGTATTAATGTTTAATTTGTAAAAATTGTACAAATGAGTTGTGTAATGAGGCTACTCTAAATTTTTAGTTTAAGAACTGGGAAGAAACAGCCAGTTTTTTTACAATATACACTATGTGTATGAAGTATGGGTTGGACAGGTTTGGTTGTACCATGTTGCTCAGTTGCACTTCTGAAAAATATGTATGAATTAGTGTATTTTGGTGGTGGGTAATGGCTGTGGAAGTATCATTTGGAGAGAGCAAAAAAGAGGTCCTGGAAAGAGCTAAAATGTGGTGGTGGTGGTTGGTTGGTACTTCTGCAGTCTGTGAAAGCCATTGAACAGCAACCTAAGCATTCTGAATTAGCAAAGCCCATTTGTTTTACTATGTAACTGAGTGACACCTGAAGTAATATAACTACAAGTGCAGTTACATTGCACCTGGATAAGATAAGGGACTCATAGGGAGAGCTGGGCAAAATATTTGCAATGAATCCGAGCTTCATTCAACACCCTTAGTTCTGAATTTTGTTACAGACTTAAACTAGATTTGAAGATTTGGGCTGATAAATTGTTTCATGCTGAAGCCGTGCAAAATGTGAACAATGTATTGGTTGAAAGATGGCGATTTTGACTGATTTGGCTTGACATTATGAGATTTGTTGGAAGGTAGAAAGAACTCTCTTAAAGCAAACTCAGGAGTTTGGGATGTGAACCTGCACAGGTTGCAGCCAAAGGTAATGTTCATATTAACCTCTGTAAAGAAAATCCACTTGAGTTCCTTGCAGTTGTAATTCTAGATTTTTCTCTAGAGTGGATTTTTAGCACTGTAATAAATTCACCATAATAAGTATTTCCAAAGAAACAATCTAAGAGGCAGCACTGTCTCCTACTCTTCTATTGAAATATATAATTTTATAGGAAATCAAACCATTTTTGAGCCTTTCACAGAAGTAATTTTATGTGGTTACAGCTATGCTTATTCATGATGAGCTCTCATATTACAGCCACTATCAGTTTGAAATCTTTCCTTTTTACATTTTTTATCTTAAAGAAAAAAGATATACTGTAGGGTTCATGATACTCGGCATAATCTCAGATCCTATGGTTTCATTATAACATCTAGCAGAATCCTTAGTTATGTGTGGGGGCCTGATGTGGTTGTGGGGAATTTTGCTTTTTTTTATTATTATTATTTTTTATTTTTTTAAGTGCAGTGCATCAGATACCGATAAACCAATTGTATTATGTTTTTTTTCCAGACAACTTTTTGCTTTGAAAGTTACCGCAAGGCCAACAGAAATATGCAGAAGCTTCTGGAAAATTCTTTTAAGAGTTTTTCATGCCAAATCTGAAGCATATTGCATTCAGGTCATTAATTTTACATCCCAAATTGTAGAGAACAATCACTTATTAAAAAAAATATATATATATACACACACGCACATGTGTGAGGCTCAAACACAAACATGGATACTTTTCTTTTAGTTATTTGTGCAGTTACAGCTGCACACTCAAACTTTGTGGCCACTTTATGATCAGAAGATGAATTTCCTAGTATGAAAACAGATCAAAAAGGCGGTGGTAGATGCCATTTCAAAGGAGCTAAGTTGGGGTAGAAAAGTCTCAGAACTCTGAATTGTGTTCAAAACTGATAATGAATGACTTTTTTAGTCCTTTTTCCATCCTAGCTTTTATGCAGTCTCTTTTAGCTATTTCAGAAACCCTCAGCAAAGTTCAATCATATCTTTTCCTAGTTCTTCAAGAGTCCACTTCAATGCCTTTTCTCTCTGTCTTTTTTTTTTTTTTAAGGTTATTTTCAGAATGCAGGCACCGTCTTTTTCCTACCAGAACATTCAAAGTTTCCTGATTGAATGTTCTGACTAAAATAGTCTCCTCTACTGGGATAGTTGTAATATTCCTCGAGGAGCTGTCTTCTCCCCTGTCTTCTTAGACATCTAATTGAAGTCATTTGGGAGAAAATTGTTAAGAAGCCATAGATGCACTTGCCAGTCATATGTATATGATGTCCACCTCTCATCTTCTTACCTGTGACCCAGTTAGCAACATTTCCTAGGTATCTTTCTGCTTTCCAAGATCAGTAACGGGATGAAAGGCAGTGACTAAAGCTGAACCTTGGCAAAATGGAGGTGATGTCTGCAGGAGTAGGGAAATACATGAAAGATATAACAAGTGCTATTTTCTCAACCTCCTTTGAAGGAGTCTGCCTCCAGCTTATCAAGTCAGTGCATACCCATGGGACCTTTACTCCTCATTCCTGACGGACATACATAGTGACGACCCTAAGAATGCTTTCTTCCATTTATGAAGCCGGAAGATTGGGTTCCAGCTATTAAACAAAGACCTGGCCACAATAGTCAGGCTGGACTATTGCAGTTCTCTGCAGCAAGAATGAGCACTCCAGCATTAAAAGAGCATCAGTTAATGTAGAGTAACACAGTGTGCTGCCTCAGCAACAGCTGCTGACAGCCCTGATGCTCAGCTCTCTACATTTGCTCCCCACAGAATATCTGGTCAAATCCAAGGTCTGAGTTTAATATTAAAGGGGCCTCCATGGAACTGCTCCAACGTAGCTTGGGGAGCGCTGCTTTCGTTGTGCCATTGACCTCCCTTCAAAGCTATGCTCCTGAGGAATTGTGAAGCTGCTGACCTCAGTGGTGAGAACCGGAGAGATGGCTTTCTTGGCAACAGAGCTAATGCTTTGGGAAACGTTATCAGAACAAGATATAAAATTCACTACATCTTCTTCGCTTTTCCATAATGGCAACTAAAAACATCAAAAAAGAGAGAGTGGAAGAGAAGGAGAATAAAGGGAAGGGAAGAAGGATGAGAGAGTAGTAGGAAAGGAAGTTGGCGGGGAGAAGGAGGAAATAAATAAGCAACATACCGTCAACTATTCTGGAGGAAGTAGAAAGAAAAATCAGACCATTAGACTATAGGAATCTTTGATTTTTTTCTTGGGAGGCACTCATGCCCTGATCCAAAGTCCGCTGAAGAGAATGGAAAGACCCACATTGATTTTAGCAGACCATATCAGGCTCTCAGAGCAGTGATGGTTGCCATCAGAACCTACTAGAGTTGGTTGAAAAACTTTAAAAACTTTTAAATGAAAAGAAGGGATGTATATTTTGCAAAACAGTTAGTGCAAATTCTTTCCATTATGTTACCAGTTCTGTGAACTACCTACAGAGATAGATAGTAATGCGCTTTCCACAGATCATTGATTAAGAGCTCTGGTTCTGAATGAAAACTTTTTGCTGAGAATATCCCTTTTTAATCCAGATTTGTATCTGACTGGGAGTGGGAGGGGGGTTATTTTCTATTATTAAATGACAAATTGAGCTTTAATCATAGTTTTCACTTGCTCAAGAACCTGTGTTGAGCAGAATCTTTGCCAAGTGATTGGTTGGTATTTTGGGGGGGCCCATCTATTGATTCTATCCCATCAATTGACATTGCAGTTACTGTGTGAACAATTTTGACCATATACAGTCTCTTAGGTATTTACTGAAAAGGACACAAGTAGGGAAAACAGAATCCTTTGTTTAGGAGATCTGCTTACTGAATCACCAGTTATCCTTTTTGCTGAGGAAATGCTTTGATGTTGTCAACACTAGGTTTTGGTGTTAGGTAACTAATAAGCCATAGGAGGGCTCTAACCTGTGGCCATGCTTTTATCCACATTTTCAATTGGGATTTGCCATTGGCCATAAAAATTAGGGCTACATGATTTTATGACTAAAGGGCCCAGTTCAGTGGGTGCTTCAGGAACAGGCATTAAACTAATCAAGTTGAGTATGTTTTGATCTTCTTGCTGCTCTGGACCAGAGGTACCTAATGATGATGGATGGAAAGGAATGAAGATGTATGCACAGTGGCTGGGATTTTCGCAGGAGCCTAAAGGAGTTTGGCACTCCAATCCCATTGAAAAGAATTGTGTACCTAATTGCCATTTATGCCTTTTAAAATCTTCCTGCATTGTGGTTATTTTCAGAATCCCAGCAAAAATAAGCACTGCCCTGTTAACACCCTTAAATGAAAGCATATCTGGGTGTTGGAGGAGCTACTGTATTTTTATATCTGTTCCTTTAACCATTTCATGATCATAAGAGAGGCTCGGAGGAGATAATATAAATCTTTAAACTTTGAAAGATTTATAATGAAATTAATAATTTAACTAATATAAAACTATTAATAATGCAATAATGGAAGGAAAACTGTGTAGAAATTTGAATCATATTTGCACATGTAGCCATCTGTTGGAGCAGGAGGTTGAGTAGACAACAGTTTTTTTTTTTTTTTTTTTTTTGGTTGGGAAATTATTTGAAAATACATTTTTTTTAATCCTTTATTTTTAAATGCTGTTACAGAGGAGAAAACAGACCTCCGATCTTAATGGGTCACTCAGCAATGGAGTATAGAAGCTCTCCCTTATATTTCTGTTTTTGTTATACATTTGCAGTGCTACTATACATGCAGTATGCACACTGCTGAACCAGCTTAATTCCATCTATTGAAACTACACATACTTTGAAATGAAGTTGAGGTACTGAGTTCTACATAATTTTAATAATACTTGGCACTTGTGAAGTTCAGTGCATTTTCAAAGTGCTTTACAAACATTATTTAAACCTTGCACCTGCTCTGAGAAATAAATATATTCTAATTTTATAAATGAGGATTCACAATTTGTCCAAGGCAAATAATGGGCACAGAGAGGAAACAAATTGAATAGCTGTCCTGTGCTTAGATTCAGTAGACAGCACTAATGTTCAGAGACTACATTAGCAGAGTAAATGTATTCATATCACTTATGTTGAAGTGATCCGTTTGATGAAGTGGGCATCCACCCACAAAAGCTTATGCTCCAATACATTTGTTAGGCTTTAAGGTGCCACAGGACTCTTTGTTGCTTTTTACAGATCCAGACTAACACGGCTACCCCTCTTATACTTAGGTTGAAAGCTTAGCCACCCCTGCCCCCCAAAAGACCTGAATATAGTATATGTAGCAAAAGGTTTCAGCAGTTGATTTGCTTGGCATGAGTGGGCCCTTCATTCTCCTGAATCAAGTGCTGAACACGTGCTGTTAATAGTTAGTTATATATGTACAAGTAAATTCTCTTAATGTTATAAACTTGTATATGAAAAGCTGTTGAAATCCAATATCATTAACACTACATTAGTATCGCTTAGAAAATTCCAAAAAATGACCGTTTCATAACAGATTTAATGAAGTAATTCTCAAACAAAATCTGTGGGAGGTAATCACTGAAACACAAAGAGGAGCCTAACAAATCTACCATGTCAGCAGCAACATAGTGATTATGGGCAGATTCGTTTCCTAACCTATTCCACAACTCCAATTCATGTACTAATGTAAAACTGATCCCCTTTCTAGAAGGCTGGTTTTATTAACAAAGAAAACAATAAGATAACAAAGATCAGCACAAAACCTGTTTCTCAGTTTGACTGATCCCGGTATTCCTACCTCAGGACTGCTCAGCTCACACACTGCTCAGCTCGCACACTGCATCCTCTCTCTCCCACGGAGGACCCATCCTACTTCCCTTACATATAGGTGGGATAATGAGCCACCTGTCTCTGTGATGCAGTAGAGTATGGATGGATGGAGTATTTCAGGTGAAAATGGAGTATTAATGTAAGAGCTTCCAGCTCAAAATTTCTTCTGTACAGCACCTCAGTTCTTATATTTGTAATCTTCCTGATGACAAAGACATTGGGTTTTAACAGCAGCCTTGATTTCAAAAAGAGAACCATCATTATTGGAGTAGGCTTTTGATATGGGGATCTGACAGGAAGATTGACAAAGAAGCTGCTTTAGGTTTGTTCTGTTACACCTGTGAAGGGATATGTACAATAAGGATTATATGATACTATCAGATCTCCACCACAAGTCTCCAAAATTTGTCTTTCCTTGTGCACTGGCTGATGGGAGGCTCTGCGAGGCTCTGCACCCTATTATTAGTGTTTTATTTAAATAGCACCTAGAATAAGATTTATCCCTGTAGTGAGCAGCTTACCATACGAATGCACAACATACAGACAAGGGAGTGGAGAAAGGAAGCAGCATAAAACTGTTTATTACTTTCAGAATCAAAATTCTCCTTCCCCCCCGACCTTATAATAACCTCAATTTGCTGCTTTGTAGTTACTTAACCCTTTTCTGTTGGCAATTATATTTTGTTCCCTTTGGCTTTCACTTAATAGTATTTTTTCTCTCTCGAAATTTTTCACCCAACCTCATTCCATCCCATGTTTCCCCTCATATCTTATCAACACACTTGCTGCCTACTTCCTCCCCATACCAATCAACTGTTTGTCTTTGACTTTCTTATTCTAGCACTAATAGTTTACTATCTGCTTATCCTTCACAAATGTCAGTGGCTTCTGTCGAACATCCCAGTAATTGTTCCTGCCTTGTTGCTCCACAAGGTGACTCCAACTTGCCTCCATGCCCTCCTCCCAACAGTTAGGCTCTCTTCTCCATATTAAACAATCTGCTGAGGCTGGTGCTGCTGCCATCACAGAGACTCCCGGGCCAGTGAATGTGTCCTCTTTTGCTGCCTTCCCGGCAACAATCTGCACTGCCACTGTTAGGGCTCTGGGCTGGGATGCGATGGAGTCAGGTGGGCCTGTGTCCCTCTACCCCCTGACACTACACCCCTGGGGTGGTAACCTCCCGACCTTTGGCCAGGAGGCCTGTTTGAGTCTACCCCCGCCTGAGCTCACGAGACTATATTGGGTGCTCATCCCCGATTGAGCCCTCAGACTGTTTGGGTGCTCACCCCTGCCTGAGCCTTAAGTGTTTGCTGCTCTGCTCTGCTTGAGGGCCTGGGCTTATAACTGCTGCAGCTCTGCCTTGAACACAGGCCAGAGCCCTAAATATTTGTTGTTCTGCCCCACCCAGAGGGATCCAGAACCCTTCTTCAGACTACTTGTAGCGGTCTGCCCCAGCCATCTGGCTGGGGGCTAAAGACTGTTGTGCTTCATCCCGCCCAGGAGGATGTAGCTCTCCCTCATAAGTCTGTCACTTGCGGTCTGCCAGTAGTGAGGGACCACTGCAATGCAATATAACTAAATGTGATACACTGTTTGCTAGTTGCTCCATTTCAGAGTGATGTGTTTAGTATTGGGATGACTGTTTAATCCTAAATGTACTTTTTTGTGTTAAAGCACATTGGAAAATAAAATACCTTTTCTAAAAGTAAGAAAAATTCAGGTCCAGATGGGAAACTTTGCAAATTAATACCTTCTGCTCTTGCAGCTATATAGACACTGTTCAGTGATACCTGTGATAGTATCAGGGATAAATACATCTGGGAAATCTGCAATTTAAATGCAAAATCTTGTATTTGGGGATATTTCTGATATTTCAAGAAATGATGTGATTCTTCTTTGAGTAATATCCCTGTGGGTGCTCCACTGTAGGTGTGTCTGCATCCGTGAGCTGCTGATCAGAGAACTCTGGTGGAAGTCAGTCCCGCATGTGCTGTTCCCCGTCTAGTTAGTGCGCATGGGTGACCCTCCTCAGTTCTTTCTCAACCACCCCGGCTAGAGACAGAGCTATAGCTGTCCATTCTTGGATCATTAACTCTTTTTAGAATTGCTAATTTTAGCTTCCCTTGAAGGTTTTTCTTTGTTACTTGGTTTGTATTTTTATTTGGCCATATTACGTGCCAGCAAAGGATATGGAATTTCTCTTTTCCCACCTGCCTCCCAAATTGATCATTGTGCATGCAGTTAACTCTAGGGGCCGCCAGCACCAATCCATCCCTTGTGACTGGTACTGGAAACATTTGGATCTGTTCGGCAGGAAGGCATATTCCTTAGCTACCCTCCAGTTCCACATAGCAAACTACCAAGCCTTGTTGGTAAAATATAACTACACAAAACTTGGTTTATTTATTGAGCAACTTCCTTATTCTCACAAGGGTTAATTCAAGGCCATAGTCAATGAGGGCTAAGTGGTGGCTAAAATGACCCTCCAGTCCATGCTAGATGCAGATGACATGGAGGCATGCTCAATTTCCATGGCCATTGTGATGAGACAGGCTTTGTGACTACAAACTACAGTGGAAGACCTTTCCTTTGAAGGGACGAAGTTATATGCTGAGAAGACCGTCGCATCCCTTCACATGTTGAAGAATTCTAGGGTAACTCTTTGATCCCTCTGGATTTATACTCCTGCCTATAAAAGGAAGTACAGCCCTCAGCCACTGTTCAAGCCCCGCTCATCACAATAAATATCTCAGTACTCGTTGCAGAGATCTTACGAGCCGCAGCGGAAGAAGCCTAGGTTCCCCAGGCGAAAGCAGTTAGTATCTCAACCAACTTCCTCTCAGTCCTCCACCTCGAAGTGGCAGTTTTGACAGGTTGGTCAAGGTACCCGTAGAACATTCTCCTTGCTGTCTCATGCTGGAAAACCCCACCCATCTCTTTGGAAACTGTCAGCTGTTCTGCAGCACCCAGGAACAGATAACCCCTAACAAATTGGTGCTGGAGATAATCCAGGATGGATACGCCATCCATGTCTCCTTCCTCCCCCTCCCAAAAATCCTTCCCCTTTCCTGTTCAAGGACGCTTCTCACAAGAGTCGATAGGCCAGGAGGTAAACCATCTCCTTGGTGTAGAGGCTATAGAGCCTATGCCTGGGCATCTAAGAGGCAAAGGCTTCTACTCTTGCTACTTCCTAATACCAAAGAAAAAGGGAGATTGGAGACCCCTATTGGACCTCAGAGTGTTCAACAGATCTATCAGAAGTTCCAAGATGGTCACCCTATCAATGATTATTCCTGCATTAGAGAAAGGAAACTTGGTTCTCGTCCCACAACCTCCAAGATGCGTATTTCTACATTTCCATCATACCAAGTCACAGACATTACCTCAGATTCATGCTAGGCCAAGACAACTACCAATCCAACTCCCTTTTGGCCTCTCATCAGCCCCCAGGATATTCTCCAAGGTCCTCTTGGTAGTGGTGGACCACTTACGCTCTCAGGGCATTATGATTTATCTTTGCCTTGATGATTACCTTCTCAGGGCACGTTCTTTCGCTGAAGCCCAGCGAGTCACCCAGACCATGCTGAATCTGTTCCAGAATCTGGGCCTACAAATTAATGTGTAAAAGTCGACACTTAACACCCATAAAAGACCAGAATTCATAGGAGCCGACCTTGACTCCATTCAGGTGAAGGCGCTCCTCCTTCATCACAGATTGCTCAGCCTCTCCACTCTGTTAGAGACAGTACAATCCAGCCCCCAGATTTCAGCCAGACACTGCCTCGAACTCCTGGGGCATATAGCCAAGGGCACATCAGTCATAACTCATGCCAGACTATGCATGAGATGCCTCCAAGCCTGGTTCAGTTCGATTTATAGGCCAAACAGAGACAGCATTAACAAATTATTATTGATGCCCACCAAAGTCAAGTAATCCTTGGACTGGTGGAAAGACCCAGTGAACGTACGTATGGAAATCCCATTTATTCGTCCTCCCCCATCGTTATTCCCAACTACCAATGCGTCCCTCAAAGGATGGGATGCACATCTCAATGGGCTCACGGTGCAGGGTAAATGGTCGCTATCCAAGACATGCCTTTACATCACCTGATCGAACTTAGAGTGATCAGAAATGCGTGTATTCTCCCGCTGATCAAAGACATGCACACAAAAGTCATGATGGACAATGTGGCCTGCATGTATTACATAAACCATCAAGGAGGTGCCAGATCACACTCCCTGTGCATGGAAGAACTAAAGCTATGGAACTGTGCATTTCCCACAATGTCTTAATATCAGTGGCCTTCTTGCCAGGAGTACACAACACAACGGCGGACAACCTCAGCCACAAGTTCCCACTCGACCATAATTGGGAAATAGATTTGATAGTCCTACACGACATATTCCAGAAATGTGGGATACTGACAGACCTGTTTGCTACTTACTGGAACAAGAAACGTCCTCAGTACTGCTCCAGAGTGGGGATTGGATGATACTCCATGGGGGACACACTCCTCCTCCGATGGGACAAGGGTCTTTTTTATGCTTTCCCCCCAGTCCCTCTAATTCTGAAAGTCCTCTTGAAAGTGAAAAGAGAGAAAGCAAACATACTGATTGCTCCCACCTGGCCCAAGCTGACATGGTACCCTTACCTGTCACAGCTGGCGCTATGTCCACTGATGACTCTTCCAATCATTCCATACGTGCTATCGCAGAATGAGGGATGCACTCTCCATCCCAACCTGTGGATTCTGGCACACACAGCCTGGCTGCTTCGTGATTCCAGCACATAATGACATCTTGCTCTTAAGAGGTACAGGGGGTGTTATTACACAGTTGGAAAGGTGCTACTTGTCATACCGACTTACACAAATGGAAGAGATGTCAAATCTGGTGTCAGCCCAAAGGCATCATCCTGTATGCAACCACACTATTGGTAATCCTGGACTATCTGTTGATTCTCAAGAAATTGGGTATCTATATCAGCTCGGTAAAGGTTCACTTAGCAGCAATTGCAACCTTCCACCAGCAGGTAGAAAGATACTCCATTTTTTCTCATCAGACCATGAAGAGGTTTCTCAAAGGCATAGCAAACCTCCTTCCCCAACCCAGACTTCCCATTCCTCAATGGGACCTCAATCTGGTGTTAAAAGGACTGACTAGTCCACCATTTGAACCCCAGGGCCACTTGTCCATTAACTCACCTTTCAGTGAAGATGGTGTTCCTGACCACCATTACCTCAGCAAGAAGGACAGGGGAGGTATGATAGCAGACCCCCTGCTTCACTGTGTTCTTCCCTGACAAAGTCACTCTTAAACCACGTCCAAAGTTCACTCCCAACGTGACTTCTGCTTTTCATATAAATCCGCTTATTCAGCTTCCAACCTTTTATCCTAAACCTCATAAGGATAATAGGGAAGGCATCCTCTATGTACGCTGGACATGAGGAGAGCCTTGGCCTTCTATTTGGACAGAACAAGAGCTTTCAGAAAATCTCCAAGACTTTTCTTCTCCATTGCAGATCAAAAGATAGTGATTTCAGCTCAAAGACTCTCCAAAAGGTCTCAAGCTGTCTCAAGCTCTGTTACAGATGTGTAATGGTGCATCCCTCCATCCTCAATATGCACACACTCTGAGATCGGTTTCTTCTTCCGTCGCCTTCCCTAAGGGTATTCCCATATCGGAAATCTCCAGAGCAGCTACCTGGGCATCTGCACATACCATTGCAGAACATTATGCTATCCTTGGGGACTCAGCATTGTGGCACCTAATCTGGCATCTGCAGCCATCATCTAGAACAGACTTGACTCTGAAACCCCAGCCTTCAGTAGTGGGCACTGCTCGGGAGTCACCTGCATTGGAGAACCCATAGGGACGCTACTGGAAGAAGAAGATGATGTGTATTAACAGTGGCTCTTTGAGATGTGTGTCCCTATGGGTTCTCCGTAACCTACCCTCCCCCCTCTACTTTGAAGTTCTAGTAGTTGACACTGTGGTAGAGAAGGAACTGAGGAGGGATTGCCCGTGTGCTCTGGTTAGCCTGATGGCAGGCAGGGAGCAGCGCTTGTGTGGGCTGGACAGACTGCTATTAAAGTTCTCCAATCAGCAACACAGGGATGCAGACTAACCTACAGTGGAGCATCCATAGGGACACAAAAGACCATTGTTACTGCACAAGGTAACTTCTTCTTGTTGTGATACTTCATGGGAGATGACCCTAAGTTCACAAATAAATATTTCATTATAATTCACTTGAGAAACTCTTTGGGTGTTTTACAAAATTAACTAATTAGTCTTTACAGTTTTATTTATGTAGCGGCATTATCATTGTCCCCATTTTACAAAGGAAGAACAAAAAAGAGCAAATGCCAGGGCTAGCAAAACTAATGCTGGTCCTAGATTTACCTATTGATTTAAAAAAACAACAAAAAAAAATAGTAAAATAAAAAATACAAATTAATGTTTTATAAACCCGGGGAAAAAGAATTTTCAGCACAGTACAGAAATTTACTGTGATTAAATTTGATTTACAGAGATTAAATGATTTTCCTCAAAGCTATTCAGTGATTTTTTTCCCCTCTGGTGAGAACAGAACTCAGATCCCCTAACTGTGTCCTGTGCTTTCATAGCCCCCATCCAGGAACAGGGTAGAAATAGGAAGCTTCAAAAGTTTCAATTTGGATAAACATCCAGTCCTTTGAGTGCTTATTCAAGTATTATCTGAACAATCCAAATCTTCAGGATCTACAAATTAGAATGGTAAATAGTTAACCAGAACCCATTTTACTCAGGCCAGTGATCAGAAATTTAAAGAGGAAGAAGCAACCAAATTGAGAAGACCATTTGGCTTAATTTCTTAAAACTTTGGGTTTATTGGAGGAGGAAAATGGGTTTACTTCAACTTTGTTTATAATATTACATGGGGGCAATCAAAACAGAATATGACCCGTTTTCCCAAAATGTGTACGATGTGTTTGTAGAACCTTATGGCAAATCTGATTTTGCGGCTGCTCGTGATGTTTAACCAGTGGCAGGTTAGCCACTGGGCCAACGGGGGCCCATGCCCAGGGACCATGGCCAATTGAGGGCCCCCCTGGAAAAATTGGCATCTCTTGTCAAAAGTTAAGTCTGATCCTTCAGATCTTGCTTACATGAGCAATTCTTACTGTGACCAGGTGTCTGATGGGCCACACTGAGAATGCTATACTCAGGTCAAACTGCAAGCAATAGAGCAAAGAGTCCCCCAAACCGGTAGGTTATTTTATAATTAGATTCACCAAGCCAGTAACAAAACAGCTTCTGCAATACCACACTGGTTACCAAAAAGCCAAATACAGTCTCCTTTAAGCATTCCAGCCTTTGATTCCATCTAGACAGCTCAATCTAATATAGTGAGAGGTTACTGAAAACCAGATTCACCATATGTGAGGTTTGCCAATCCCAAAGGACCAGACACTGATCCCCAGGTCAATATGGGTCTCAGATCTTACCCAATAATCATGGGGATGCCAATCCTTTAGTAACTAAAAGACTAAAGGCTTAATAATACAAGGAAAAAAGAAAGAAGAGAGTTGCAGTGGTTAAACGATCAATATACATACAGATATGTGTAAAGTCGTTAGGTCAGTTTCATAGCAAACATGGTAAGACTGCTGATTTGTTTAAATCTTTCTGGAATCAATTTAAAAGGTCCAATAGGCAGTCCAGGTATAGAATCTGTTCAAGTTCTTCCATGAGAATTCCGGGGTAAACCTGGAGACCTCACTCTTATCGCTTAGACCTTCTCTGTTGAAATTTAAGCAGACCTGAGATGTCAGGCTCAGGCCGGGGGTTTTCCTTTATAGCTCCCTAGCAAGTTGACCTCTTGTCACAGCAGGACCTCCTCCAGGGAAGAATAGGCAGTGCAGATTGTTGCTTTGAAGCTAATTTATTTCCTGTGCATACCCAGGTGTTTATAGTTGCATTTATTCACATAAGGCAATTAGCCAGTAATCATTTTAGCATAGATAATTAAATGGAAGACAGTATAGATGATGATAATAGTTTCCCGCAGTATCTTACAACTTTGATCTTAAGGTTAACTGAACCATCCGCATATATAATAGAAAACAATTAAGACGTGAAAGGACATTAGCATTTACAAGCTAATTTGGTTACATGTTAAACTTCTAACAGGATATAGGTAAACACAGACAAATACACTTAGCATCTCCCTTGATCTATTACTACAAATAAATGGGTTAATGATTGCTGGTCTAATACATCTCTTTGAAATTCACATACAAGTAGATTGTCTTGATTACTTTTTGTAGTAATTTTCCCTCTGCTGATACTCTCACCTTCTTGTCAACTGTTGGAAATGGCTGACGTTCACCTTGATTGCATTGGCCTCGTTAGCACAACAAAAGTAATTTTCCCTCTCTTGATATTCACCCCTTCTTGTCAACTGTTAAGAATAGGCCACTTCCACCTTAATTGAATTGGCCTTGTTAGCACTGACCCCCCACTTGGTAAGGCAACTCTCATCTTTTCATGTGCTGTAAATATATACTGCTTACTGTATTTTTCACTCCATGCATCTGATGAAGTGGGTTTTAGCCCACGAAAGCTTCTGCCCAAATAAATTTGTTAGTCTCTAAGGTGCCACATGGACTCCTCGTTGTTTTTGCTGATACAGACTAACATGGCTACGGCTCCGAAACCTGTCTTGTAACGGTGGAGTTTATCTCCTTTACGAAGTACCTAGATAGACAGGCAAAGTATAAAGGGGACATTCAGGACCATAATGGTATTAATTGAATGCATGGATTTCAAGGGTAATAGAATACTTAAAAAAAAAAAAGTTGTCACAGATATGGAGCTAGTTGTTGACTGAACATTATAGGCTGGATCCTCATTCCTACTAAGCATTCATCCTGTAAAGTGCTGAGCACTTAAGCACATGCTTATTTTTAAGCTCATACATGGTTCCATTGACTATAATTGGATTTTTCACTTGCTTAAAATTAAGCATATGCCTAAGTGCTTTGCTGAAGTGCATCCAGAGTGCTCAACACATTGAAGGATTGAGCCCTGACTGGCATTTGCCGTATTTCAGCATGGGGTAATCCCGAAGGGGTGGAAAGCTGGCTCCACACCAATGCCATGTCATATGCACTGGTATGTGAGGAGGTGTGGTCAGAGTTGATTGTGTTCCAGAGGTCTTGGTGGATGTAACAGCAAACTTGCAGGTCTGTAACAGCTGCCTAATTTCAATTAGAACAGTTCTGAGACTCCTCTAACTTGTGCTGGGGCCATCACCCAACTGTTCCTGGGATTGGAGGAGTGGACAAAAGAGTGCTGAAAAGCCACTTTTATGGTCCCCTGTTCCCTCCCCCAGTCTGCTGGGTACTGCTCTGTTGCAACCGAGTATTCAGTCCTATATGTTTCTGAACTGTGGATCAGCAGGTGTGCAAATCATAGGGAATAATCTGTTAGTTTCTATAGCTCTAAAATCTGGCAGACATTCAATGAAATGGTTCAATTTTAAGCACTTTTTTTCGTACTATCTGGCTCTGAGTGTAATAATTCTTCACATTTTATTGGAAAAATAACAAATTCAGCACACTAAAAGTATCATGGGGTTACCTTTTTAGTTTGTTTTAAATCTATGAAGTGTGCAGTAGCTAAATTAATATTGAGATTAGTTTGTTGAATGTTTTCGTTCACTACAGAAATCTACTCTCCTCCACTTGTCTCAAAAGTAAAGAAAAATGCACCAGGCAGACAGGTGC
Source organism: Malaclemys terrapin pileata (assembly GCF_027887155.1). Lineage (NCBI taxonomy): Eukaryota > Metazoa > Chordata > Testudines > Emydidae > Malaclemys > Malaclemys terrapin. The sequence goes on along the minus strand of NC_071506.1, from coordinate 243,261,483 downwards.
TGGAGCAAGATTATGATTCCTTTGCTAAGGATTTCAGGTGGCAGACACGTTCCTTTAATCCGTCCCCCTTTTCTCACCTCTTTTTTTTTTGTTCTCTTCCACACAAATCTCTCAATAGAGATTTGAAAACCGGGGGAAGTCCCAGGCTGAGGCATGTAGACCTTCCATTGTTTTTAATCCTTTTCTCCACTTGTTGTTTACCTTTTGGATGAATAAGCAATATGAAGGTTTTGAGAGCGCTGTTTTGAATCACTTCAATCAGCTGCTGGTTAAATCTCCTGAAAGGAAGTCTCCAGCAGGGGCCATGCCCAGTGGGACCTGCTAGAGGAGCCACAGTTAGCAAACTAGGAGACTGCCACACAAAGGTTCAGTATAAGTGTGGTTGAAGGAATGAGTAAGTGAGAGAGGTGAAGGAAGCCAAGCCTGTCACCTAAGGTGAGCACTCGCCCTAGCCTTGGTAAAGGCTACTGAATAAAAAAATCACTTTTAAAAGTTGACATTACTTATTGTTCATATTTAAATTGTAAAATGAAGAAAAATGACCATTCTGCTACTACATTAGTCTGAATGCTGATTCTGTTTTAATAGTTTAATACCATAACTGTGATATTGTTTGTTAGATCAAAGTTTCTGAAACTTTTTCAGAGTGAGGGGCTACACTTAATACACAGACTGTCTTGTGAACAACTTTCTCCCGTTTGCACTTACGTAATGTTTCTGTGGTCTTGTCTACACTTAGAAAAAGCCCTAATGTAGCAATTGGTAGCCAGCAATTAGTGTAGCTGCACCAGAGCTAACTCCTAAGGCATAGAAGGGCAAATTGGGACTTAAAACACATTTTGTCTATACTGAAGAATCTGCTCTGGTGCTGCTACACCAAATAATTGGAGCTATTTTTGAGTGTGAACTATAGCAAATGCTTATATGAAAAAGCAATACTGGAGAAGTGTGTGGATTTTAAGTTGTTTTTAATGTAATGGTGGTTTTGTATTACAGAAGCACCTAGAATTCCCAATTGAGATTCAAGCCCCATTGCACTGTGTTCATATATTCATAGGGCTGAAGACCAGCAGGGACTATTAGATCATCTAGTCTGTCTTACTGCATAACCATAAGCCAATACATTTCACTCAGTTACCCAGTATTCAGTCCAATAACCTGTGGCTGACTAAAGCATTTCTTCCAGAAAGGCATCCAATCCTGTTTTGAAGACATCAAGCACTGGAGAACGCACTACTTCCCTTGGTAGTTTTTCCAATGGTTACTTACTTGTACTGTTAAACGTTTGTACCTTATTTCTGATTTGAATTTGCCTGTCTTCAGCTTCCAGCCATTGGTCCTTGTTATATCTTTCTCCACTAGATTAAAGAGCCCTCTAATACCCAGTATTTTCTCCCTGTGAAGGTATTCATACGCTAATCAAGTCAATTCTCAATCTTCTGTTTGATAAACTAAACAAATTTGAGCCCTTAAGTCACTCACTGAAAGGAATTTTCTCTAGCCCTTGAATAATTTTTATGGCTTTCTTCTGCACATTCTCCAGTTTTTCAACATTCTTCTTAAAATATGGACATCAGAACTGGACATTATATTCTAGAATTGATCTCACCAATGCCATGTACAGAGCTAAAATTACCTTTCTACTTCTACTCATTATTTTCCTGTTTATACATCCAAGAACCGCATTGGCTGTTTTTACCCTAGGGTCACTCTAGTAGCTCCTGGTCAGTTGTTTATCCAGTGTGATCCTAAATCTTTTTCAGTCACCTGTTTTCCAGGATACAGTTCCCCGTTTTTCAGGTCTGGCCTCCATTCTTTGTTCCCAGATGTACAACTTTGCATGTTGGCTGTATTAAAACACATGTTGTTTGAACGGGCCCAGCTTACCAAGTGATCCATGTGACTGTCCTGTCTCTTATCATTATCTACCATTCCGCCAGTCTTAGTATCAGCAGTGATTAGGATTATGGTTCCTGTTTTACAGAGGGGAAATGGATGCACAGAGATTATATGACTTGCTCCTAAGATCACACAGGAATTCTGTGACAGTGCTGAAATTGAGCCCTCATCTTCTAAGACCCAGTCCAGTGTCTTACCCGTAAAATCATTCTTCCTCTGTAATGCAAATAAGCTGGTGGAAGTAAGGCAGCGGCCAGACAGCTCCAGACCACCAGCAAGTATGTCCCAGACCACTAAAGATCTACTGACCTCAGTTTGAGAACCTCTCAGTTAGATTACTTGGTCCAAAACCAGGTTTATATAGCGAGGCGTGTACTTGTGCCAGCCTTTTGAGTGGCCAAAATATAAGAATATATATGAAGAAATGACAAAAGTGTTTCTTATGCTATGTAAGGAAAAGACAGCTACTTTCAAATCTGAATTTTGTTTGAGTTTGTGTCACACTGTAGTGTGTGGTACAGTGCCAGGCATCTCTGCTGACCTCTTAGATAAAATGAAGGCTCTTTCCATACGCAGAGAAAAGACCCCCACTAAGCTATACTGGAAACTCGTATAGGCAATGGCTCAGTGCTGACATTTCAAACTTTAGACTTAGCAAAGGGTAGATTTTAGTCCTAAATTGGCTTTTTCTGACAATAGATGGGGAAGAAGGTATGTGTGTTGTTCAATCCACCTATTTGGTCAAAAAGCATCCCTTTTTAGAGTTCCATGAGGAAAACAGGTTAAACAGACGAACCACACCCTTTTGAAAATGGCAGAATTCTGGCATATTAAGTTATGAATAGAGGGTTCTGTGGGTCCCTCAAACGCTTAGTTAATTCAGATTCCAGAGAACTTCAGTATCCCATAGCTCATACTTACTTGATGTGCATGTATAACACTTATTAGTGTATTATGTGCCCAGGGAGGAGAAAATGTATCTAGTGCAGGGGTCGGCAACCTTTCAGAAGTGATGTGCAGAGTCTTCATTGATTCACTCTAATTTAAAGTTTTGCGTGCCAGTAATACATTTTAACATTTTTAGAAGGTCTCTTTCTATAAGTCTATAATATATAACTAAACTATTGCTGTATGTAAAGTAAATAAGGTTTTTAAAATGTTTAAGAAGCTTCATTTAAAATTAAATTAAAACGCAGAGCACCCTGGACTGGTGGCCAGGACTCGGGCAGTGCGAGTGCCACTGAAAATCAGCTTGCGTGCCGCCTTTCGCACGCGTGCCATAAGTTGCCTACCCCTGATCTAGTGCTATTAAACTTGCTAAAGAAATATTTTTTAAGAGTCTGTGAGTGGATTTTGACAGAACTAGTGAGTGATGTACTCTGTTCACAGTACAGGCAGAGCAGAGGCAGTAGCAGTCCAAGCTTGTCCATCTTCCCACAGCTTCTTCTCCTGGAAAGGGACACTTCTATGAGTATTGTTCAATCTGCATTTCCATTCATTCCCTGAGTTGCAGAGCCTCCAAGAAGGTGACCACTTGGAACAAATTTTGACAGTGGATTTTATGACATGGACATTTTACATAGGCCACCAGATGGTAATCTTTTTGGGTGGATTTTTACCTAGTCTAGATTCAAACTAGTGACCTAGAGGTGAAGGAGTGTCCTCTAAGACATCCTATTTGAAACTATTACTATCACTGCGTGGCACACAATACATGGCAGCACATCTGCTGCCTGTGTATTTTCTGTAGGTAATGTGTGCTTAACCCACATCACAGCCTGACACTGGGCAGTAGGTTCTTCAGCGTGACATGTAAACAAAACTCCATGTAAGGCAGATGCAGTAATCACAGCATCATTATGCTGAATTGTAAATATTTAAGCTTAATTGCTGACAGCTGATCTTTAACAATTTCATTAAGACAAGTATGTTTTAGAAGCCTTTTTATTATTTGTTTTTTGTTTTTCGTTCTTTAGTTTATAATATCTTGGAAGCTGGGATTTTTTTTTTCCCTTCACTGATTTTATTTTACCGGGAAAACATGAATGGCACCAAAATGTAACATTGCTGTTTAACCTCCGCTTTAGTTTGTGCATTTATTGTGTCAGAAGCATCTTGGGTTGTGCACCAGCATCACTGATTTCAGTGTATTTCTAGAAAGAGCAATATTTAGTGTATAAAGTGGTGTGTTTGTTTTTGGCTGGCATAGTGGTAGGGGGAACGGAAATACATTTTAAAAAGGGAAGCCCACTTAACTCCTAAACCATCCAGTTTATTATGTCTTTGTGGTAGTAACAACATTCCAAAGTTTAGTTATTAAGTCAAATTCTGCCCAAAAATGTGTGTATGGCTTAGGATGAACAGGCACTGCTCCTCATCTTTGGTACCAGAACAAGTTTTCAAAACAATGAAGTTTCAGTTGTTTGTCTTTTTAAATAAGAAATGAAACTTGTAATCCCTGTATTGGAATATCAGTCATGTACCTTTAATTAGAGTTAAACCTGTCTCTGGTAGTTCAGATAGTGCTGTACAGTGTGTGTAATATTTAATTATGAAGGTAATCTTTGGACCATTGTGTGTTCTTGGTGTTTATGGAAGAGTGTTGTGGTTTTCAAGAGTATGATTGGTTTGTTCTGTATTGTATCCTTTATTTCTGCATGAAGGCATTACTGTCAGTGAACAATCGAAGTAAATTGAATTTCAAGCAACCAAACCATGAATGGAACGGTGAAGAATGATTTGCTGTTGGAAAACGTTTGTTTGCATTGGTAACAGTTATAGCTATGAGGGAGGCACCCTGCACAAACACATCTCTAAAACTGATCCCTGGCATGACCCCCAATTTGTAATTCTTCAGCAAGTTTTCAAAGTATCATCAGTAAGAGCCCTGCAAATACTTACACACTTGCTTAACTGTACACATCTATAGTCCCACTGATACTAAATCAGTGTTGCCAACTCCAAACGTTTAAAAATCACAAGGTATTTCAAAAAAATGTTTTGGTTTCTTTTTCTGTGCCTTTGGGTTTTTGAGCTTTTAAAGTGTACTTGGATCCCATTTTCAAGTTTTTCTAAAAACAAGGGTCAGAAAATTAACCTTAAAAAAAAAAAAAAAAAAGCTGTGGCATAATTACATGAGTACAAGAACTGGGCATCAAGCAAAACCACAAATTTTGCAAGACTCATAGTAAAATCAGGAGCGCTGGCAACCTGTAATCACAATGGTGCTAACTGAGAGTGTAAAAGATACATATGTGCCTAAATGTTTGCAGGATCAGACCCTCCTGTCACAAACATAGGTAATATAGTTCAACCCTGTGGCAAGAACAAATGAGAACTCTGATCTTTGTGCTTTAGTGTGTCATCAGGCTGAGGTTTCTCATGTTTCAGTACTTGGGTATTGATTTACTAATTTGATTTTCTGGGGCATACGGTGGTGATGATAATGCTGCATAAGCATTATTTTTAAAAATACAATAATTATAAACTGGTATTGACTCTTTGCAGGGCAGCAAAAAGGAAGTATGTATGTAAACTGGTATCATTTATTTAAGTTTGCTCTCATCCAATTTTAAACAAATGGAAATCGATACTGGTTGCAGATACCAGTGACTGGATTGTAGGATGAAGTGGACTGGCGCTGTTATAAAGAATAGCCTGCAAAAGTTTAGATAAAATAGACCTCTATTGAGACATTTTTTTTTAATTTGTCATTTTACATGATTATACAAACTGTATGTTGCTTCCTCCTTTCTTGTCCTTTCTATCTTTTTTCTCTACCCTTTAAGTAATACATCTGATGTACCTATTTGTGTACATACCTATTGTGTGTTTGTATATATGTGTGTGTGTGTGTGTGTGTGTATATATATATATAGATATATATATAGATATAGATAGATAGTTTTATAAAATTTCAGTCTTTTAAAAAAAGTGTTCTTGTTACACTTGAGATTTCATCTTTTAATTGCAGGTGTATAAATTATATTCAGTGCATTTAATTTGTTTTCTTTCAGATATGTGTCACAAAGATGTCTACACGGAACTGCCAGGGAATGGACTCAGTGATCAAACCCCTGGACACAATTCCCGAGGACAAAAAAGTCAGAGTTCAGAGGACACAGAGCAGTTTTGATCCGTTTGAGAAACCAACTAGTCAAGTGAAGAGGGTCCATTCAGAGAACAATGCTTGCATTAACTTCAAAACTACATCAGCAGGGAAAGAATCTCCTAAAGTCAGACGACATTCTAGTCCAAGCTCTGTAAGTGCATCTGGCTATATTATCTATGTGATTACCAGTATCTACACCAAATGCATAAAATACAGTATATGTTTCTTACCTTTGTAAATGAAATTCAACACTTCTTAAAGCATTCCTCTCAGATTAAAACTAATGCATTTAAAAAAAATGCCTTTTACTGTTGCTACTAAAAATCTAAATTACATTTCACTGTTGTGTTTAATCTGACAATTCTCTCAGCTCTTGAGCAGTTAGTTTCACTTGTTTATGGACAGTTTATGGACTGTTTATGGACAGTGTCTAATCAATTTAACTTTTAGGGTCTCATCCTCAAGTACAATGCTGAAGTATTTGGATTGCTAACTTTGCAGGGGAATGTTTATTTCCAAAGAAAAGTTGTTTTCCTGGAACGTCAAACAAATGAACACAAAACTCCCAAAACAACGTAGACACATTTATTTTGGTCTTAAGTTTTCTAAAAGTATATTTCTATTAAACCTGAATGTTGGGCCAATTTTAATTTTTTTGTGTACCTTTTAAAATCCTCTTATTTTAAATGGAATATATAAGTGAAAATAAGGTTACTGTTTTCTGACAGAACCATGCTGCATGTGGAAAAAATGAAAGGATTTTTATCAATGCAGTATCATGTTTGTTTTCCTTATGTGGTGTAATATTTTGAAATTAGGTAGATAAATAAAATGCCATGTCTTTCATGAATAGTGCCCAGACAGATGTCCCACAAGAGACCGTAACAAATTATTGAAAAAATGTATCTTCTTTTTACTGTAGTAGGATAAATCCATAATAGTGTGACCTTTTGAGGTAAAGATTACAGATTCAAGGAGAATTCAAAGAACGCTTCAAAAGTTAGTTGCAATGAAAGTGATTTAAAAGGTTGATTGTCTTTTCTGCTGTCTTTTCTGGATCAGGCAGAATTTTGAGAAAATTCTGTTTCTATGAAGAAATGACAAAATTCTCTTTTCTAGAGCTGAGCTTTGTTTAACCCATGTGAATTTAACAGATAAGATATCATGCCCTTAGGAGGATGTCCTTTGTAGGAAAGGTTATATTTTAAAAGGAACTATCTTTAACAAAAATAAATTCGCTTTTCCATCATGGTGTCATGTTATACAGCCTCTGTCACAGAAGTCTCCCACATGATCCAAATCAATCCGTAAGAAAGAGTTCTTCATAGTGTCTGCTTAGTGACTATAGTCACCACCACCATCACATTGTTTAATGTTTTCAGGATAGAATGGAGCTTTATAGTTATTTCTTAGCCTCTTTGTTAATACAGTGTTTTTCTTGTATGGGTCAGTTTAGGCTCTTCACCTACAGTGTATCCAGTGCTCTAATCTGGTTATGTAAAATAAAAGGTAGGTTTATTTTCACACAATAGCATCAGTATTAAAAGAAAATGAACAAGTCATACAGGACACACAAAACCAATATCTGATAAATCAAGATGTAAAGTTTAACTTAATCCTGACTAAGGGCCCTGCCCTTCTCTGATTGAAGACAATGGCAAAATTATTCGCTGGGAGCAGCATTGGGCCTTAAGAAACTGCATGACTAAATAAACTCTCTTCTCAGAGATCCCACGTGGAGAAAGCGGTTTGTATATGAGAGAGAGGAAAAATCTGGTCCTTCAACTGCTATCCTAGACTAGCACCATCTCTTCATGACTTCTTTGGTGTAAATATTTCTTGGTTCAGAAGGATTTATGGACTCCCAGTTCTCATATAATCATAGGAATTAAAGATGGAAGAGCACTATGTGAACTTGAAGTCCATCTATCTGATGATTCCGGATTGTTTCTAAAATACATATTCTGTGTTTTGTTCTGTTTATGTCTGTTAGTTTCAAAAGTTGAAAGCAATGGGGACTTCAATGGGAGATGATTTGCCAGCCTAATGTTATTGCTAGGAAGCTTCGCCTAATATCAACCTAAATTTTCTGTTTCTTAACGTTTTCACATTTTCTCCCATATTAACCTCTTGTAGCTGTCTAAATAATGCCCATTCCTACTGAGTGTTTACAGCCCTCAAATATTTGTGGACTTCTACCATGTATTAGTTGTCGTCTAAATAACTTGATGGATATAAAGGTTAACATAGTTGTTCTTTATTAATCAGTTCCCTTGGCTTCCTAATAATTTTTTTCGCTAGTATTCTTTGAACTTCCTCCAGTTTATCAATATATTTCTGTTAATAAAGTGTTTAAAATTAACATTCAACCATATCAGAACTGTGAAATTATTCTTTTCAAGCACATCAAAGTTGCCCTGACCTTTTTTCTTCCCATCTCCTATCACATTGGAAATCTGCATCTAATTTGTTCACCACTATTAACCTTAAGTTTCTTTCAGCATTATTGTTTTTCAGGTATTTCCTGCTTACTAAATTTGTTTGAATCGTGTTTCCACAACTGTATTAGATTGCATTTTTCTAAGTCCCAAGTCATTTTGTCTAGACCCCTTTGTATTATTTCCACATGCATTTTGCCCAGATTGATTTTAGTACATGTTCATGTTTTCCAAGTACTCTGGGATGTTCTTTATGCGTACTTACTTTGACAGGCTTGTATTTCCTACTTGTTCAAACTTTTGTTCTTTATTTTCTTTCTAAAGACAGACTTTAAAAAGAAGTTCCAGTTTTTTAAAATAATAATAAAAAGCTCAGTATCGCCACCATTTTGGTTTCACATGTTTCCATTTATTAATAGACACCACTTCTCTCTAGTATGTCCTTCCTTCCCCAATTTTTATTTAGAAAATTCCCTTCCCTACCTTTTGACTAGCATTAACTCAGTCTCCCTTTTCCATTGCCTTTATTTCTACCTGCAAACAATTAGCTGATTCTGCTTATTATTGTTTGGCTGCCTCCCCCTCCACTTTTCTAATTTACAATTAAGAAAAAATCATATTTTTGAATAGTCCTTTCATGAAGTTACACTGATGGCTACTTCTTCTCTTTCAGAAGACATGTAATGTACTGTGCCTTATTTATGGAGTTTCCTAACAGTCCACATACTCTTTCCAAATTGGTAGATTTCAATGCTTTCTGCATTTTTTCTTTACTAATTAGGGTACCAATCCTGCAAGTGCATACACACAAGAAGTCTTAGTGATTTCAATGCGACTTTTAATGAATAAAGTAGGGCTGTTGATTAATCTCAGTCAACTCAAGCGGTTCAAAAAAATTAATCACAATTAATCGCAGTTTTAATTGCACCGTTAAACAATAGAATACCAATTGAAATTTATTAAATTTCTGGATGTTTTTCTACATTTTCAAATATATTGATTTCACTTAGAACATAGAATATGTGTACAGTGCTCACTTTATATTATTTTTATTACAAATATTTGCACTGTAAAAACAAAAAAATAGTATTTTTCAATTCATCTCATACAAGTACTGTAGTGCAATCTCTTTATCGTGGAAGTGCAATTTTTCAATGTAGATTTCTTTTGTTACATAACTTCACTCAAAAACAAAACAATGTAAAGCTTCAGAGCCTAGAAGTCCACTCAGTCCTACTTCTTGTTCAGCTAAGGCAAACAAGTCTGTTTACATTTACATTTACGGGAGAGAATGCTGCCCACTTCTTATTTACAATCTCACCTGAAAGTGAGAACAGATGTTCACATGGCACTTTTGTAGCTGGTATTGCAAGGTATTTCTGTGCCAGATATGGTAAACATTTGTGTGCTCCTTCATGTTTCGGCCACCATGCCAGAAGACATGCTTCCATGCTGATAACGGGTTCTGCTCGATAACGATCCAAAGCAGTATGGACCGAAGCATGTTCATTTTCATCAACTTTCTGCTGGAGGCATCTGACTCAGATGATGAAAATGAACATACTTCGGTCCGTACTTCTTTGGATTGTTATCGAGCAGAACCTGTTATCAGCATGGAAGCATGTCTTCTCGCATGGTGGTTGAAGCATTAAAGGACATATGAGTCTTTAGTGCATCTGGCACATAAATATCTTGCGATGCTGGCTACAACAGTGCCATGTGAACGACTGTTCTCACTTTCAGGTGACATTGTAGAAGAAGAAGCGGGCAGCTTTATTTCCTGCAAATGTAAACAAACTTGTTTGTCTGAGCGATTGACTGAACAAGAAGTAGGACAGAGTGGACTTGTAGGCTCTAAAGTTTTACATTTTTTTTAAACACTTTTTTTGCACATAATTCCACATTTGTAAGTTCAACTTTCTCGATAAAGAGATTGTACTACAGTACTTGTATGAGGTGAATTTAAAAATACTATTTCTTTTCTTTTTACAGTGCAAATATATGTAATAAAAATAAATATAAAGTGAGCACTGTGTACTGTGTGCAGTAATTGAAATCAATATATTTGAAAATGTAGAAAAGAGCCAAAATATTTAAATAAATGGTATTCTATTATTGTTTAACAGCACGATTAATCGCAATGAATTGTGATTAATTTTTTAATCGCTTGACAGCCCTAGAATAAAGTTAAGTACATGTGTAAGGATTTTTAGGATCAGATACTTGATTTCTTAATTTCCACAATCCTCTTTTCTTAACTCAAATAAACTTACATGCCTGCATCTATGAACCAATTTCTTATTATACTGCTTCCATATAGCTTTTGGTCACTTCTCTTGTTCTTGCCTATAGAGTTCCAAAAAAGACGCCTCACAAGATAAAAATAGTTTGTTACAATGGCTGCAACGCCAATGAAGAAACAAGAATGTGAATGGAGGGGAACAGTCTTTATGGAATGGGTAACTGTAGCCACTCTGCTTAGACTTGAGCCACATTTGGTCCTGATTGGCAAACCGCAAGGTCAAAATGGCTGCCAAGCCAGGGAGACTGTCTAGCAGCGCCCATCCAGGCCTAGATACATAGTTTGGACTGCAAGTCGCACTTCACCCCTGTAGAGAGTGTTAGATCTACCTCTGAGACACAGTCCAGGCAGTCTCTGCTGGAGAGTCTCTCTGTCCCAACCACACACTGAATCCAACATTTCTGTGGAATATTTATCCCTCCCTCTGTGACCCTAACAAATGTATCCCCTGAAAAGACTGACTGCCCCAAAGTTGTGGCATAACACTCAGCGACATTTGGAAACCTGAACGCAAATCTGGCTTGTCCCAAAGAGGGAGAGTGCAATGGTAAATCATACATTCAGCAATTAAATGCCAGCAAAACATCCCAAGGTTACAGACTGATTGCTTTCCCTAAGTCCTGTCCCCCTCCAGTGCATGGGTAGGATGAAAGGAAAATTTTGCTGTAGTAGCAAGAGAGGCCGAATGGCCCCTTTGCTGTTCCCCCAGCTCAGCCCAAGGGGAGAGGGCATGCACAGTTCCCTCCTTCCTGGCCAGTACAGGGGAGTTGCATCTTATGTGGGGGTTAGGTTCTGAAGTTAGTGTGTAAGGCGAAAATTGCGTATAGTCAAACGCTCATTGAGTGGAATGGTGAGTTGAATCGCATGCAGTACAGGTACAGTATTTAAATTATTTTTCTCTTTTTTTTTGTTTTATTTTGCCGAGCGCGTATAGTTAAAATCGCGTAAGTTAAATGCGCCTATGATGTGACTTCACTGTAAGAGGATTCCTTGAGCTGGAGGCTATGGTTGGTTGAAAGGGGGAAAGGAGCCACTGGCATGCATCCAGGGAAATCCCCAGCAAACTGCAACCCAGCTAGCCAGACACTGCTATGCTGCCTTGGGAGTGTGTCTGTCTGTCTGTGTCTGTCTCTCTGGGGCGAGAAGGGGCATGTGGGAGGTGGTAAAAAGGGAGGCTGAGCTGAATTCTCAAATATTTCCCACCTCTCAGTAGTCCAGGATAGTTTCTCCTCTGGCTTGTGTCCACTCAACTTGTATGTTATTTGGGAACATTCTGATGAGTGTTTGGCTGTCTTGTTACCCCAGGCATGTCTGCATGGATTCCCTAGGAGATGACAGGCTGTGGTTTTGAGTAACACGAGTTGATCTGGGTTTCTTTATCTTGTTTTCTTCTAGTCTTCGTGTTCTGTAACAGATATCCATTATCATTTCCTCTACTACTTATTCCTTGTATTTTTAGACAAAGAATCACTACCAGATTCCTGATTGTCAAATTATACCTTGCTGGGACTGTAAATACTTCTGGCATATAGATTACACCCATCTGAGTTGACATTTCAGTTATGAGAAGCACCCTGCCAAGTTTGTTATGCCCTCTAGGTCATAATCACTATAATTTTGTTTCAGTTCGAGTTCTCTCCTTTTTTTGGTAAGCCTCCATTTATGTACGGATTCTTTGATAGATGAGTAGTATCTTCATCTTTTGTTTAATAAAAATTTCCACTTTCTGCCTTGGTTAGTATTATGCAAATGCATGCCAAATCATTTGCATTAGGCAAAAATTCTCATTTCGCCTCTTTTCTACCATAGCTTAAAGCCTGTCTATGCCTTCACTTCTGTAGCACTCACCAAAAGAACGGTGAGCTTGTACACAAGGTACTCTGGCTATGACCCACCTTCTCTGATCATTTAATTCCAGTCTCCTATCAGTTCACACTCTAGAATATAGCGGTAACTCAAAAGATAACAAACATTCTCAACGTTTAACCACACCACTTCTTTACAGGACATCATTAGAATATTCTATGACTTTGGCCTCTAGTTCAATCAGTCTCAATAGCTGAAACAGCTACATCTCTACCGCTGTCCTCGGGAGCAAAAAAATCTTACCGCGTTATAGGTGAAACCACGTTATATCGAACTTGCTTTGATCCACCGGAGTGTGCAGCCCCGCCCCCCTGTGCAATGCTTTACAGCGTTATATCCGAATTCGTGTTATATCGGGTCACGTTATATTGGGGTAGAGGTGTATAGGGCAGCTTTGTGTTGCTGGGTGAAGAGCAAGTGGAGAATAATTGCTCAGCAAGTGGGATATTCTCCATGTACACACACTGCAACTTCTGTTACTGTTGTTGGGAGATAGTACACGGAGGATTTTGTGAAATCTGGGACTGTATGTTCCTGGGCACAGTTTCTGCCATTCAGAAATGAAATGATTTGCTGTTAAGCAGCTTGCCTCATTTAAATTAATGTTGCACCTCTCCACAGCTGCATAGGTAGGTTGCTAATTAGTTCTGTAGCATAAAGTGAGAAGTTGTTGCATGAATTGTTTTTTGTTTACTTACATGTTTAGACTTTAAAATCTTCTGACGGATGCAAACTCATTATGTAAAACTATGACCTTGTATTTTGTTTTATTTTCACACACTTATACACAGTAGCTGCTTTTTCGTTCTGGGAAGCACACTGCAGCTCCTGTGTAGACATACTGTTACCTAGATTAGAGGTCCCCGTATGTAGTTACAGAATTATTTATTTGGAAAGAAACTGAATTTTGTTATTGAATAAAATTCCTAGCAGAAGATATTGATGCTCTTTGATTAACACAGATTAATCACACAGGCATCAGGAATTCTAATCTTCTGCTACTCCTTTGGACATGACAAATCTGCATGTTAAAAGTATGCATGTAGCCAGCTAGGTAAATTCATTGCCCTACAGCTCAGGACAACCCGAAACCTTAATACAGACAAAACATAAAGGCCACTGTCAACTTGAAATGAATGGTCTGTTTCAGAAAATGAATTCAAAGTAGTCCAATAGTGCACCTTTCCAAGAGTGCCACTGCTAATTTATTTGGTTTTACAGTCAAATGCTTTTTAAAATATGGTGTTCTTTCCCCTGTAACAACTGGGTGAAAGACTCGTACAAATAGTGTGTAAAACTATATGGGAGAAACAATGAAAACCATTAAACAGAACAAATTGGAGGGAAAAGAAGGGTTTTATTTTTCTCTAATTGTTCAGTTATAGTAATATTAGGTGCTAATTGGAACAATAGATAAAACATTTTCATAGAGAGGGGTGTGATTTTTCAAGTTGGTGCTGTCCCTTTAATTATTCCAGTAACTTGGACAAGCTGCTGAGGTGCACATACAAATCTTGGCTGCAGTGAATGACCGGTGTATCTGACCTGATGCTGAAAATAAGAGTCCTCCTGCCTCAGGTTTCTTATAACCACCACTAATTAGCAGAAGAAAGCAGACCTGTCAGTTGTGGTATTCTAAGTTTCTTTGCTGGCTCCATTCAGCCTGTCACTTTCACGTACTGTATTTTGGAGCACATGCACATAGCTGATTCTCAGTGTATACCCTGCCCAAGTTGGAGTATGGAATACAATTGCCATTCACTGATACTTTCTTAGGATCTGAGGCACAATTTCAGATTGTGCACATTGGTCAGTTGAAGCATCCAGGATTGTAAAATGAAGTTCAGATCAGCAGTCTCGGGGACATACGCAATAACGCAATGTTTAATTTATATAATCTTGCTTTAAAAAGAAAATTTGAGTCCTATTTTATTGTTTGACAGCCGAATTTGGGATCCAGACTGTGTTTGGACAAGTGACCTTAATTATTTTTTTGTTATCCTACCATAAAGTATTATTTACTTGGATAGATATTAGGGCTGTCAAGTGATTAAAAAAAATAATTGTGCAATTAATCATGCTGTTAATAATAGAACACTATTTATATAAATATTTTTGGATGTTTTCCACATTTTCAAATATATTGATTTCAATTACAACACAGAATACAAAGTATACAGTGCTTACTTTGTATTTTTTAATTATAAATATTTGCACTGTAAAAATAGTATTTTTCAATTCACTTAATACAAGTACTGTAGTGGAATTATGAAAGTTGAATTTACAAATGTAGAATTTTGTGCAAAAAATAAAACAATGTAAAATTTTAGAGCCTGCAAGTACACTCCGTCCTACCTTGAAGTCTTTAAACCACGAGTTGAGGACTTCAATAGCTCAGACATAGGTTACGGCAGGGGTCGGCAACCTTTCAGAAGTGGTGTGCCGAGTCTTCATTTATTCACTGTAATTTAAGGTTTTGCGTGCCAGTAATACATTGTAACATTTTTAGAAGGTCTCTTTCTATAAGTCTATCATATATAACTAAACTATTGTTGTATATAAAGTAAACAAGGTTTTTAAAATGTTTAAGAAGCTTCATTTAAAATTAAATTAAAATGCCGAGCCCCCTGGACTGGTGGCCAGGACTAGTGGCAGTGTGAGTGCCACTGAAAATCAGCTCACGTGCTGACTTTGGCACGCATGCCATAGGTTGCCTACCCCTGGGTTAGGGGTTTGATACAGGAGTGTCTGGGTGATATTCTGTGGCCTGCGTTGTGCAGGAGGTCAGACTAGACGATCATAATGGTCCCTTCTGACTTTAAAGTTTATGATTATATGATTCTTATTCAGCCAATTGCTCAGACAAACAAGTTTTGTTTACATTTGCAGGCGATAATTCTGCCCGCTTCTTGTTTACAGTGTCACCTGGAAGTGTGAACAGTTGCTTGCATGGCACTGTTGTAGCCAGCGTTGAAAGATATTTACGTGCCAGATGCACTAAAGATTCATATGTCCCTTTGTGCTTTATCCACCATTTCAGAGAATGTGTCCATGTTATGTTCAATAACAATCGAAAGCTGTGCAGACCAAAGTATGTTCATTTTCATCATCTGAGTCAGATGCTACCAGCAAAAGGCTGATTTTCTTTTTTGGTGGTTTGGGTTCTATAGTTTCCACATCGGAGTGTTGCTCTTTTAAGACTTCTGAAAGCATGATCCACACTCTGTCCCGATCAGATTTTGGACGGCACTTCAGATTCTTAAATCTTGGGTTGAGTGCTGTATCTTTAGAAATCTCACATTGGTACCTTCTTTGCATTTTGTCAAATCTGCAGTGAAAATGTTCTTAAAATGAACAACATGCTGGGTCATCATCCGAGACTGCTATAACATGAAATAAATGGCAGAATGCAGGTAAAACAGAGCCGGAGACATACAATTCTCCTCCAAGGAGTACAGCCACAAATTTAATTAACACATTATTTTTTTTAACAAGTGTCGTCAGCATGGAAGCATGTCCTCTGGCATGTTGGCCAAAGCATGAAGGGGGATACGAATGGTTAGCATATCTGGCATGTAAATACGTTGCAATGCCAGCTACAAAAGTGTCAGGAGAACTCCTGTTCTCACTTTCAGGTGACATTGTAAATAAAACGTGGGCAGCATTATTGTTTACATTATCTAATGTAAACAAACTTGTTTGTCTTAGTGATTGGCTCAAGAAGAAGTAGGACTTAGTGGATTTATAGTTTAACATTGTTTTGTTTTTGAGTGCAGTTATGTAATAAAAAAAAAATCTACATTTGTAGGTTGCATTTTCACGACAGAGATTGCACTACAGTACTTGTATGAGGTGAATTGAAAAATACTATTTCATTTCTTTATCATTTTTACAGTGCAGATATTTGTAATAAAAATATAAAATGAGTACTGTACACTTTGTATTCTGTGTTGTAATTTAAATAAATATATTTGAAAATGTAGAAAAACATCCAAAATATTTAATAAATTGCAATTGGTATTCTATTGTTTAACAGTGTGATTAATTGCGATCAATTTTTTTAGTCATGATTAATTTTTTGGAATTAATTGCATGAGTTAATTGCGATTAATCGACAGCCCTAATAGATATTTAAGTGTTTTTCATGTTGCACTAGCTGGTGACTTTTTTAGGTTTACCTAATTACTTTGCTTTCCTAGAGCAACCTGTAATGTCTGTGTCATTGATCTGTTAATTACAATGCATTTCCAAAATGTAGGCGTATCTGTTTGTGTGCAGTGGTGTAGTAGCCATGTGAATCCCAAGATATTAGAGAGACAAGGTGGTTGAGGTAATATGTATGAGCTTTATCTCTGAGTAAGCTTGAAAGCTTGTCTCTCTCACCAGCAGAAGTTGGTCCAGTAAAAGATATTACCTCATCCACCTTGTCTCTGCATATCTAGTTCACAGATTAAATAACACTTACATTTAGTTATTAAAAAAAATCAAAATACTAATTTTCTGTCACCTTGTTGTTAATGGAAAATATTTTAATTGTGGTAGTTTATTCATATCAAATTAAGGTGCATAAACAATGTGTTATGACCCTCTGGAGAGTGTAGGGAGTGTTAACATGCAGCTCCATTGGCCCCCAGCAACCTCGCTCCCTCTGGGAAGCCCTGGCATCTGAGCTGCAGTCCCCTTACTGCTTTTGTCTTGCCCGCAGGCAGGCTTGTGGGGCTGCAGCCAGGGAAGGCACATCCCAGCACTTCGTTCCCTGACTGCTGCCTCGCAAACCTGCCTTCCGCTTGCTAGCAATTGCTGGATAATAGCAACTTTTTGCTGGTGACTGAGGGGTTGCTAATAAGCAGAATGTACTGTATTTAAAATGTTTAAGACTTTTCTGAATGTGGAAATCTCTTCCATGTGGGTAGTTTTCCATTTCATATTTCAGTCTGATTGTGTGATTTTGTTATAAAAAGAAATGCATGTAAAACTCATGAATGTAGAGCAGTGGTTAGTAAGGGCCAAAGGCTTAGCTCAAGCTGTTTGGGGCAAGGAACCTTCGGCTGTTCCTTGGCTGCTGATGCTAAATGCAACTTGAACCCTTTCCTACTTCTCTCATTCAGGTGGGTGTGGAGCACCTTTGTGGTCTTTCCATCCCATCAGTCCATCCTTCCTCGTATCCAACTGTGGTGGCTGGGGAACTTCAGAGTTTTGTGTGGGAGATGTCCCTTCCTGGCTGAATGTGAGACTTGGCCTGGATGGTAGTTCTGTAATGAGACATGGTGAGATGGTATGGTTTTTGATCCAAAGATCTTCCTACATACCTATCAGTGTTTGGGAAAGGAGAGGAAAAGAAACCCCTACAAAGACTGCCCGACTCCCTTGCAGGAGCTGAGTAGCAAGTATTCTTCGACCTTAACAGCCATAAATTTGTGCACATGGATGGGGATATGCCTAGTAGAACTTGGGGGTGGGGGTTTGGAGAGCTCATCGGCAACTGCAGTTTGGGCACAGGATTCTCTTTGTACCCCTCATGCGCCGAGCCCAACTGTACTCAAGACTGGTTGGCTCAGAGCACAGGAGGTTTGTAGGTTTGTTCATCTTTATGTGTCACTTACTGCCTCATAGCCAGCTGTGCTTCAGGTTTGATCCTAAGCTATTTAACTCTAACATGTAATAGGATCTGTTCTCTCCACAAATGAGTAACTCCCGAGAGTCTGTGTGTGGTTTGGTAATGAAAGCTTTATCAGGATCTCATTGGAAGATATTCTCTCCTATGATAGAGAATAGACCCTGAGTTGTTGTAAAGGACTATCTCTTGTCTTGTCCTTTACGTTCAGATTTTCCTTACAATGGATTTAGTATATAGCAAAACAGATGGATCTTCATTTTGGATTTTAAATAATTTACAATGGAACTGTGAACATAATATTTTTCCCTTGAGGATAATTTCATATTGAAGTTTAATATTCTGTTAAAAAAATCTATTTAAAACTTAGGCTCAGGAGTGTGATGGTAAAGTGTGACATTCACAAGCTGTTTTGCAGTTATGAAAAATGCATGAGAACGTAACCCACACAGCTTGTATAAGAATAGTCAGGTGGCTCTAGATGTAATTTTCCATTAAAGCTATCTTTACCAAATAATACACTGATGCTTGAGAATTTCTAAAAGCTGGTGTTCACAAGTCAGTATAATGCCAAGTCACACTATAGGATCCCAGATTAAATCTGCTAAATACCCTAAAGTGTATGTAAATGAAGTGTAGGGTTACCATACGTCCAGATTTTCCCGGACATGTCTGGCTTTTGGGGGTTCAAATCCCCGTCCGGGGGGAAATCCCCAAAAGCCGGGCATGTCCGGGAAAATCGGGAGGGAGGGAGGGCCCCGCCGGTGCCTCTTTCGCTGGGGTCGGCGGTGCGGGGCCGGGGCCGGGCCGGGATCGCGGGGCCGGGGGCATGGTGCCGGGCCGGGAGCCGGGCCGGGCCGGGATCGCGGGGCTGGGGGCATGGTGCCGGGCCGGGAGCCGGGCCGGGCACGCGGTGCCGGGCCGGGGGCCAGGGTCGGGGTCGGGAGCCGGTCCGGGGTCGCGGGGCCGGGGTCGGGAGCCGGTCCGGGGTCGCGGGGCCGGGAGCCGGTCCGGGGTCGCGCCCGCGGGGCCGGGAGCCGGGCCGGGCGCGGGGCCGGGGGGTGCGCCGGGCCGGCAGTGCTGGGCGGGCTGGGGGTGGTCGGCCGGAGGCCGGGGCCGGCATCCCAGGGCCCGAGCCGACCCAGGCTGGAGCCGCCGGGGGCCAGCCTGGGCCGTGCCTCCTCCCCCCACACTCCCCCTTACCTGCTTCAGGCTTCCCGCGAATCAAATGTTCGCAGGAAGCAGGGGAGGGGGCGGAGACTGTGGAGAGGGAGCGGAGTTGGAGGGGGGGGCATGGGCGGGGCTGGGGGCGGGGCCCTGTGGAGTGTCCTCCATTTGGAGGCACAAAATATGGTAACCCTAATGAAGTGGTCATTTGAAATTAGTTACAATGACCCTGCCAACACTCTTTTAAAACAGATTGTTCCACCTCCCACAAGTAGGGGGGATTCCAAAGAGGATGGAGTTAGGCTGTTCTCAGTGATGGCAGATGACAGAACAAGGAGCAATGGTCTCAAGTTGCAGTGGGAGAGGTCTAGGTTGGATATTAGGAAAAACTATTTCACTAGGAGAGATGGTGGAATCTCCATCCTTAGAGGTTTTTAAGGCCCGGCTTGACAATGATTTAGTTGGGATTGGTCCTGCTTTGAGCAAGGGTTTGGACTAGATGACCTCCTGTGGTCTCTTCCAACCCTAATCTATGATTCTATGATTCTAAGTTGTGTGTGTTGTTTTTTTTTTTTTTTCATTTCTTTCCACTGTCATTTCCCCTCATTTGGTATACTCTTTCCTCTCCCCTTGTTAATAGGATTCCTGTGCTCCATTGATTTGAAGGAGACTTACCTCATGTTTTCATAAATCCATCTAATCAAACTATTTTTTTCATATTAAGGGCCATTGTCATTGAGTGGCTTTACCCTTTGGCCTCACATTTGTACCTTCTGCAGTCTCCAACATAAGAATGGCCATACTGGGTCAGACCAAGGGTCCATCCAGCCCAGTATCCTGTCTACTGACAGTGGCCAATGCCAGGTGCCCCCCGAGGGAGTGAACCTAACTGGTAATGATCAAGTGATCTCTCTCCTACCATCCATCTCCACCCTCTGACAAACAGAGGCAAGGGACACCATCCTGGCTAATGGCCATTAATGGACTTAACCTCCATGAATTTATCTAGTTCTCTTTTAAACCCTGTTATAGTCCTAGCCTTCACAACCTCCTCAGGCAAGGAATTCCACAGGTTGACTGTGTGCTGTGTGAAGAAGAACTTCCTTTTATTTGTTTTAAACCTGTTGCCCATTAATTTCATTTGGTGGCCCCTAGTTCTTATATTATGGGAACAAGTAAATAATTTTTCCTTATTCACTTTCTCCACACCACTCATAATTTTATATACCTCTATCACATCCCCCTTAGTCTCCTCTTTTCTAAGCTAAAAAGTCCTAGCCTCTTTAATCTCTCCTCATATGGGACCCATTCCAAACCCCCTAATCATTTTAGTTGCCCTGCTCTGAACCTTTTCTAATGCCCGTATATATTTTTTTGAGATGAGGAGACCACATCTGTACACAGTATTCAAGATGTGGGCACACCATGGATTTATATAAGGGCAATAAGATATTCTCTGTCTTATTCTCTATCCCTTTTTCTAATGATTCCTAACATCCTGTTTGCTTTTTTGACTGAAAGAACCAAAAATGACTTTTTACACAGAACAGTCTCTTCTTGGAAGTTAGATGCTCTTTTCTATTGTCTGAATGCTTTATTTCCCTTCTTGGCCTCTTTAAAGTCAATACTACTTCGTTGAGTGCTTGCTCATGTCCATTCCATGCGAGGTGTGTGCGTGCCGTGTGTACAGTTGCTGGAGATTTTCCCCTCGGTGGTATCCATAGGACTGGTTCTAGGCCTTCTGGAGCCCCACGCATGTGCGCTGGTATAAGGGGCGCCGCCAAATCTGCACCCTTTCAGTTCCTTCTTATCACCCATGACGATTGCCTGGAATGATCCTGTTTGCTTTTACAAGTCTTCTTTCCCAGTGGTTTGGACTCTTTTTTTTTTTTTTTTTTGTCTTACATTAAATAGTTATTGTAGTTAGTGTATATAATAGCGTGAATAGTTGTCCCTGTCATCGAGGGACTTTTGCCCCAGGCTTTAAGCTGTGGCAAGCTGATGCTAGTGAGTGACCCATACTCTGGCTGTCTAAAGTGCCTTGGGGAAACTCATGTTAAAGAGAAATGCCAGATCTGTAGGGGCTTCAGACCACACACTCAAAAAGATAGACACATTTGTCTGAAGGCCTTACTCATGAAGGCAGCCCTCAGACCAGTCTCGTAGCTGAGCCACTCTGAATCGGTGCCAAGCACTTAGGTTTTTTCTGTGACGCACTCCACAGGCACCGTTCAAAAAGTGTAGGAAACAGCGCACCAAGAGAGGGCTCTCTCCAGTGCTGAAGAGGGACAAGCAGGGAGTGGCATTGAGACCCGGGCTGGGCCACTTGTCCTCCCCAGAGCCACTGTTGGCTCTGGTGACTGGTGCCATGTCCAGTCTGGGACCCACCTCTGACACCTGGGAGCAGTCGTGGGACCTCGTGCTTGTGGGCCCCTTAAACTCCAGCTGCAAAGGACCTGATGTCCCCCCTGATCCCACCGACCCTTCAAGGCCCCCTGCTAACCAAAGCAATGGGATAGAAGGGATCAAGGGGTGTGAGCTCCATTGCAGCACTGACCACTGTGGCATTGTTCAGGGGAAAACCCTCCATGGTCCCGATGCAGTGATCTCCGGCCCGTCAGTGGTTACCATTTCCCTGGCACTGCCTGGAGGTGGAAGCGGGTACTGTGCCGCCATAGTCTTCGAGGGAAGAATCCTATTTGGAGTCTGAAGGGGAATCCTTCTTTCCAACAAAGTCCAATCGGTGCCCAGCCTATGCACTGGACTTCGGTACTTGCCCCTTGGCCGGCGCATGGCCACTGGGCCACTGGCCAATGCAGTGGCAGTGTTGGAACCCATGGGGGTTTTGCCCAGTACAGGGTGCCCCTTCCCACCGCTCATACTTGGTGGTGTCTGAGAGGCGAGCCACTGTTTCTTCCCATCCAGTGCTGGACCCTGACTCTGGTGCTGTTTCTGGTACCAATGTCTGAGAAATGGCCCCAGTGGATGTGGTGCAGGTTGAGGAAGAGGAGGCAGCCCCTCCTTCAGTGCAGGCTTCTTCCTCGTCATCCTTGGATGAGGCAGTCGTAGGCCCTAGTAACCTGCTCTGCCAGATGACTTCAGGGCCCATCAAGAACTCCTGAAAAGGGTCACCACAAACTTGGGTCTGGAAGTCGAGGAGCTAAAGGAGTCTGCACACAACCTAGCTGACGTTCTGGTTGTAGCGGCTCCCTCCAGAAGCGAGGTTTGTAATGGGTCAACACCATTACCAATGCACAGCACTTCCCTTTGGCCTGTCCTTTGGCCGGTGGTAGCAGCCTTCCTCAGACGTCGAGGTGTCCATATCTACCTGTAGTTCGATGTCTGGCTGATCAAAGGCCACTGGCAGGTTCAGGTCCAGCACAGCATCAGTACAGTACAGGCCACCTTTCAGGTGCTGGGACTGTTGATAAACGAGTATAAGTCAACTTTGGTCCCGGTTCAGAGAATAGAGTTCTTTGGGGGCAGTGCTTGACTTGACCCAGGCCAAGGCCTACTTACCAGAGGCCAGATTCCGAGCTATGTCAGATCTGATCTCCAAGGTCACGACCCACTTGGGTTTGCCTCAAACTGTTGGGTCAGATGGCAGCATTCAACTATGTGGTGCAATATGCAAGGCTGTGTCTCAGACCCCTGCCAATGTGGCTAGGGTCAGTCTATTCCCTGAGCAGACACAACTTCAACTCAATACTCATGATTCCGCTGCTGGTCCTCCGTTTGCTGAGTTGGTGGAGAGACCCAGGTTCCTTAATGAAAAGAGTACCCTTTGCCGCCTTGCATCTGTTGGTAACTTTAGTTCTGGATGCGTCAGACCTGGATTAGGGAGCCCACCTCGACAATCTTAGGGAACTCAGAGCAGTATGTTTGGCTTGCCAGGTGTCCCTTCCCAGGTCTCAGGCAAGGTGGTACATGTCTTCACCTCGAGGCATGACATTTCCCCAGAGCCCAAAAAACACACTGGTGGATTGCCTCAGCAGGTCCTTTTCCTTTCGCTCTGAATGGTCTCTTCATCCGGAGGTCATCAGTGTCATCTTCCAGAAGTGGGGGCTCCCCAGGTGGACCTGCTCGCCACCGACAGAACAGGAAAACTGCAGGAAAGGCATCTGCACATCATTGACCAGATCTCTTGCTACCTCCTGGGCAAAGAAAAATCAAGTGTCATATTCAGGGGCTTGAGTGGTTGCCACCTAGATAAATGTATCTTCCGGATAATGAAAGATCTCTTTTAAAGCTTCTGCTTTTATTATCACATACCTAAGTCATAGGTCCTGTTAATAATTTTTTAAATTAGTTTTAAATGTGAACAGGAAAATGACTTCAGGCTAAATTCAACCCTCATATTAACATCATGAGTTTTTGTAGTACTATAATTTATTCTTGTGAGGGATTGAAATCAGCCTCCACACGTGTTCAAAATCACTTATATTCTGTCGTCATCCAAAATGCTTGCAGTTTCTTATCGTCATGTTCTGTTTTTGTGGCAGCTAATTTATCAAAAGAAACATGGTTTTGAACAAAAAAGAAAAATCATTTTTAAACATTTGAAAGCTGTGGACTGAATAAACTGTTTTAAGGTCTTTAGATTTTTTTATATACAGTACTATTAACTTTAAAAATGGTGGTGTTTGCTGTAACAATTAAAGGCTAATTTTAAATAGATGGGAATGAGTGGCCCTTCCTGTATTATAGGAAGATTTATAGGTATGGATTTTGCTCTTTAAAGTATTGCAGAAATAGACATATGAAACTGGATGTACTGAAAGGAGGGGAAAAAACCTCCCAATTTTGTGTATGCAGTAAAGTATTTAAATAGAAACATTTGGGATTTCAGAGTTTACATGGCATTTCAGATGATTTAGATTCCAAATTTATAATTTATAACAATTTTACAAAATTTAATATTAATAGAGATTGTTTTGATTCTTTAGAAGATCAACCTCTGCAGCCTTTTAAACCCAGACATTACAATACAAGGCTATTGAAATAAGAACCAGAAAATTAAACTGATTGGTATACTGTATTTTCCAATACGAGTGAAAGGTACCATGTGAAATTGTGAAATGTAAATTAGTGTACATTTTATTTTCATGTTTAATAATCAAAATTATTAACTGCTATCATCAGCAATTGGTGAATTTTTTCAAAGATTAATTGTGCTTGCGGTGTGTATTCTCAATATCACTTTTCAAAGTTTTTTGTGGTCTCTGAAATGTCTTGCAGATTAGTTTGCAAGTTTCATGCTAAAGTATCATAGCAGCAGTCTCTGGCAATTTGTGCTTGTGAAAGGTAATACAGGGAGTAACAGAACAACTTAAAGGGCCAGTTTTTAAAGATCTATAGGTATCGAAAGATGCAGATAGCAGCTTGTGAAAACACTACTAAGCACCAATATGCATCTTTAGGTGCCTGAACACCTGGCCTACAACATCCTACACTGTATTGCGGCTAGACACCCCAATAGGGTGTGACACTGCTAGGACTGCGTACACTTTGGTTCCACCTTTGGAAGTGGCAAGGATCACATTGGGTTCTGGATCAGCAAGTTATCCCACCCTGTGGTCCAGCTAGATCAGAGGGCCAAGATCCAATGCAGAGGCTTGTGCCTCTTCAGGAGGACTAAAAGGACACACTTTTGGCCAGATCAGAGGGTCAACCTGGGGTACTGAGACATCACGGTCTGCAAAGGGGAGAAGAGCTGCCAGGTCTTTCTGCTGGGTCTGGACAGATGGTGACTGAGTAGCTTTCTTGTTGCTTTGGGGTGGTTCTCTCTCAGCATGACCAGGCACTGGACCAACTGGGAGTTGTGACTGCACAGTATGGGAGACAAGGCCCATCCTGCTTCTGTGAAGCTGGAGTCTGTAGCCTAACAGCTGCTGATGCATGTGGCAGAAGTGCCCATCATGCAGAGGCAGTCAACACAGGCACCTCTCCTGCATAGTCAGTAGTGAGCTCTTCCTCTGGCCATCTTACTGGTCCTGCCCAATGCAAGCTCTTCTCATCCTCCGCCTACTCTCAGTGGGGATGCAGCAGGCTTCCAAGGGGGGGAGTGAATCAAATAGATATGATTTTAAACCAATATTTTTGACAGCTGGAATAGGGGGAAGTGAGTCTGTGGTTGAGGGAATAATTATTTGGTTTTATTGTAATGGATTACCTATCAGAGTCCTAAAGCAATAGTGATTCTTAAGACCTCTACGTTATGGCAACTGGCAGTATTACAAAACAAACAAAAAATCCTGAAACAACACAAGTAAATCTCAACATGAAAATAGGCAAACTACATACAAGAAAAGTATAACACAGTAAACCAGCATCATCATATCCGAACAATATGGAAATCTAGTGATGGAGGCACCTCAGAGGTGGGTGGTTTTTTGATAGTTTTGGAAAGCTACTACGTTGTAGATTACTTTCTCCCTCCCCTCAAACAAATACACATCTATGCCTGTTGGTAATGGCTCACTGGGAAGCAAGCTGATAGCAGACAAACCTTGTCTGATGGATCCTTCTCCTTCCAGTAATTACATTTTCATTTCAGTTAGGTTTTTGGTCCTTAATTTTTGTGTTTTTAGCCCCCCCACCCCCCATTCTCCTCTTCCCGCATTGGAAAAGGGGGAGTGGGGGGTAGAATAGTTTAAACATAATCTCACTTTCTCTCTCAATGTTTTTTCTCCTTTTGCATTGGTAAAATATAAGAGGAAGGGGGAGGGAGGAACCCAGAATGAATTCGGGACTGAAAATAAAAAACAGAAATTGAAAATTTCTGCAAAAACAAAAAGTGGTTTCTTTGACTAGAAATATTTATACCATGTTACACCCTCACGTATGCCATAATTATATATATTATACATATATACGTATATACTTCCACATATGTATCAGAGATGCATGTCTACAAAGAGACGCAAAGGATACATACGTAATTGTTTTCATAGACTATTGTACTGAAATAATGAAGATTGCGATAAACATTGTTTGGTATTCTCCTGCTGCGTAGGCTCTGTTAAACAAAATGAAGATAAACGGTGCAATTTTACAAGACAGAGCCCTCTGCATAATTTTCCTTATTTTCAGCACTTTCAAATTAATCATTTTCGAGTGTATTTTTAAAGGTGCAATATGAACCTCTACTCTTCACAGCTCTAGTTATTGTCAGTTTTGTTAGGGTTGTGTAAAAGCTTAGGTTATATTCCCAGCTGTTGCTAAAGCCAATGGGGGCTATGTCTGTTTGCACTAGCTGAAAATCTGACCCTGTGCTTTTTCACTGAACAAAGTACTGTAGTTAACTTGATTCAGTTATAGAAACCCAGGCAGCAGTCATTAAGAATAAAGATGATAAAAAACCATACTGCATACACATGCCATTAAAAGGCATGCTTTGATTGTGTATGCAAACCAAAGAATTTTAGGATCAATTCAGAAGTGAAATTCACTCTTAGAGGGCCCATTCCATAAGATATTTATATCTTCTGGGAGGTGCTCAGTGCCCTAAGTGCCACTGACAGTATTTTTTACACGTTTTCATCTAAGCAGACCTATGTGATTACCTTGCCTATTTTATAGAGCAGATTAGAATCTTGAATTACATTTATTAAAACTGATTGATTGGTTTAGCTGGAAATGATCCACTTCTGCATATAAAGTTTTGTAAGCCAAAAGTGGAACATAAGCCTCTTGTGACTAAGAACAAAATCCTTTTGATGGCTCCACTGATACAAGAATATGGTTGAAATAGGTAACCACAATCTGGAGTGTTGAATGACATTTATTTGAGCAGCCTATCAAACATTTTACATTAGCTCTGCTGGATTCTTGCAACCAATATTAAAAAAATTCAGACATAATCCCATCCGTTTCAGTAATGTCGTTTAGTCTTTCATGGTTGAATCAAAGCAGTTAATTTTGGTGTTAATGCTGAGAGTTCCATCCTTTATTTTTATTTAGCCTACAAGCCCCAAGTTTGGAAAAGCAGACTCTTACGAAAAACTGGAAAAACTAGGGGAAGGATCGTATGCCACAGTGTACAAAGGGAAAAGCAAGTAAGTGGATTTATTATTATTAAATATGGGGAAAGGGTTGGCAAATATTTTATATACATGGGTCACGATCCTGCAATTGGATGCAGAATCAATGCATTCATGTGCAATGCCATTGACTTAAGTGCTAGATCTTCTTGCACTGATCTGAGTGAAGGATTGTAACATAAGATATTATAGTACCTCTGTGCCAGGACATTTTAATATAGCTCTGCATTGTTACTTTCTTAAATAGGATCTCAGAATCTTGTACACTTTTATGTCAGTCAATGGGTTACTCCTTCAGTATTTTCTCAATATACACACGAAAAATCAATCCTTCCAAGTATTTCAGCTTGTTAGTTAGGAACCTTTAGAAAACTTTCCATCTAATTTGATGTCTTCTCAGTTGGTTAGAACAATGGTAAACAAATATTGTAGTTTTATTTTTTGTTGTTCTATAGTTTTTTGGGGCTGAGATAGCATAAGGTGACCTAACATAATTTTGCACTGTTGTCAGTTCATTCACAAAAGCAGATATAGAAACCCACCCTCAAAAATCAAGGTAATATTTATCCAGGTAATATTTATTCATTTATTTAAATATAAACTAATGCATGATATTTAAAGCAATAGCTGAGGAAAAGAATCTGCTTTGATTGTGAATAATGCTAAAAGCCTTTGAATTCAACCACTATAACCACATTCATTATTATTTGTTCCAGTTGATTTTTTGTCAGGGATCGTATCTTATCCTGAAGTAGTGCGTTAATTTATTGTAGTATGTATAAATGAATTTTAATACTACTATTAATAAAGCAGCTCCTTGAAGGGGCCTGGTACACTTGTGTATCTCTGAGAAGAACCTTATTCCATTGTGTCATAGAGAAAGGACACTTTGGGCTTGTCTATATAGAGCAGCAATGCACACTGAAAGTGTGATTTCTAAAATGTACCAACTAAAACAGCTAAATTTAATGCATGCTAGGGAACTTTTAGATCACTTCAACGGGGTCTACATAGATCAGTGTAGCATGCAACAGGCTGGTGTGCTTCAGAAATCACACCCCGCTAGTGAGCATTGCTACTCCATGCAACCAAGCCCCAGTGTTTCCCATCAGAGACGAGCCTCAGTTTCATTTAATTCAGATGACAGAATGACTACTGAAAGGAAGCAGATATGTTAACATAGTATGCCTAATTTAATGGAATATGTAGTACTGTAAATAGTGCAAAATTAATGTTGCAGTGAATGGATACATTTTTTTTTTTGGAGAGAATCAAAATGAGGCTGATGTCATCTCTCAATAGCTTTTAGACTAACAGGAACAAAAACGTTTGACTGGCTTGAGTAGCAAAGTCCATAGAATTATTTCTAAACATAAAATAAGTATGCACTTACTAAGTATATTCCTAGTGACATAATGCAAAGAGGAGACCCAGCTTTTTCTTCCCTATCAGGCAGTAGAAATTTTGCTGTATCCATTAAGTATTAGAAAGTGCATTAAGTATTAGGAAGTGCAATTACTCTATATTACTAACCAGACATATTTTCAGTAAATAGAATAAACTTACTTTTCTCTTGGGGTTCTATGAGTAATATAGGAAATCACATACGTTTCAGCCTTGTGGCTTATCACTCAAAATATCCAGTAAAATCACAGCCTTAAAATGAGTCTCTAACTAAAATTATACCATACAAATTGATTTCCAATTAATCTGACATGTTCCCTTAAATCCGTATAGCTGACCTAAAATTCATTTACAAAAATCTGATTCATTCAGTGATGTGCTGTGAATGTGTTTATAAACTCAGATTGGTTAGAAATATTATATTTGTTTTAATGGAATGGACCTGCAGATTTGTTATAAATACTTCATTGATTTTAATGGAGGCTGTACTGAACTTTTAACAAATCTTCATGGCTTTTCCATTGTAATCAACAGCAAATTAGTAATATATTTGAATTCCAGAATCCGTATCATGAATTTTAAACTGAACTTGTTAATAATAGGGCTGAGATAGCATAAGGTGACCTAACATAATTTTGCACTGTTGTCAGTTCATTCACAAAAGCAGATCTAGAAACTGACCCTCAAAAATCAAGGTAATATTTACCCATTTACCCAGTTCTAGTCTCTTGCTAGGGACAATCCATACTGATTCCTGCTCCAGTAACTTGATGCTTTATGGGTTGAACAACAAATTGACTTTGTGATGTATGCACATCCCACTTACACACCCCTAATTCAAGTTTGTTCCATTCCATGGTTTAAAAAAAGCAGTGCTGTAGCTCATGGACCTTTTAAAATCTGTGAAGAATCAGCTTCCCATCTGCTGTTTCATTTCAAAATCCAGTGTTTTTCCATTAGAAAAGAAGCCTGCCTGCTCTTTCATCTGTGTATCACGTTGCACTGTTTCACACATTCACATAAAAGGTGTTGGGGTTCCTGTCCCAGTGCCAATTTAAATTACTGTATGGGGTGTAAAGTGAATCTGTTCATGCCTATTTGAGAGATGAACTTTTTAAAGCTCCAGTTCAAGAAAAAGGGCTACATAAGTTAATGGAAGATAGGTCCATCAATGGCTATCAGTAGGGCCCTACCAATTTCACGGCCATGAAAAACATGTCATGGACCGTGAAATAAGACCTGCCCCGTGAAATCTGATCTCCCCGATATCAGCCGGGCTGGGATGGGACAGGACTTATCTTTTCCCTGCACAGCTGTTATGGGGAGAGATCAGACCCTCCCCCTCAGGCAGCACAGAAGCGAGGGTGTACCACTTCTGTGCTGCAGCAGCCCCAGAGCTGGGCTCTGCACTGCTTCCCCTGTGGCTCTTGCTGGAGCTTGGGGCTCCCTAGTTCTGAGGCTTCCGCCCCTGCCCACACACGACTCCTGCCGGGGCTCGGGGTGCCCGAGCTCTGGGGCTACAGATCCCTCTCCCACATGGCTTCTGCCTGGGCTGCTGCTCTCCTCCCCCCCACCCCCGCCCCACAGGTCCTGCCAGGGCTGGGGGCTGCCCAGGCTCCTGCCGGGGCTTGGAGCTTCCACCCCCTACAGCTCCTGCTCGGACTCTGGGCATTCGAGCTTGGGGCTGCTGCCCTCTTCCCTCCCCCCACACTGGTGGCACCTGCTGGGGTTGGGGGTGCCTGGACTCCAGTCAGGACTCGGAGCTTTCACCCCCCTGCGGCTCCTGCCTGGGCTCAGGGACCTGGGCTGGGGCTGCCACCCCCTGCAGCTCCAGCCCTTGGAGCTCCTGCCCAGTCTCAGTGGGCTTGGCTCAGGGCTGCTGGTCCTGGCCCCCATGGCTCCAGCCAGGGCTTAGGGCTTCCACCCTGTGGCTCCTGCCATGGCTGGGGCTCCCATTTTTCAAATTGTCCGAGGCCCATGAGCCCATGTGTTAATCCACCACTGGCCCTGACTAGCAGCTAGGAGCCCCCGGCAGTGGCACTCCAAGCAGCACTGGGGAGATTGGACCTACCTCCACCTCCAGGAGTCTGCTCCTGCACAGAAGTGAGTATGGCAATCCTGCAACCCCCCTACAAGAGCTTTAGGACCCCCCCACACACACACGATCCCCTTTTGGATCAGGGCCCCCACGGTTACTACACCATGAAATTTCAGATATAAACATCTGAAATCATGAAATTGACTAATTTTAAGAACCTATGGCTGTGAAATTGACCAAAGAGAGCTGTGAATTTGGTAGGGCCCTAGCCATTAGCCAAGATGGTCAAGGATACAACCCCAATCTTGTGCAACCCTATACCTCCGACTTCAGAAATCTGGAGGAGAAGATGGGAGGATCACTTCAACTCCTGTGTTCTGTACGCTCTGCCTGAAGCTCTGATACTGGTCACTGTTTGACACAGGATACTGGGCTAGATGGGCCATTGCTCTGACCCAGTTTGTCAGTTTTTTGGTTACCCGAAGACTAATGGAGCACATCTGATTCAAGAGACTGAAACTTGAGTGGCTGTTGTTAAAGGAGGATATTCATTTAATAGGCATCACAGAAACATGGTTGAAAGATGATGATCAATGGGACACAGTAATACCAAGGTACAAAATCTATAGGAATGACCGAGTATATCGTGCTGTAGGGGGAGTGCCACTATATGTGAAAGAAAGCATACAGTCAACTATAGTAAGAGCCTTAAATGAATCAAACTGTACAATAGAATCTCTGTGCTTGAATCATTAAAGTACAATAGGAATGTACTACCGACTAGCTGATCAGGATGGTGACCGTGACTGTGAAATGCTCAGGGAGATCAGAGAGAGTACAAAACCAGAAAACCCAACAATAATGGGGAATTTCAGTTATACCCAGATTGCCTGAAAATATGTCACCTCAGGCTGAGATGCAGAAATAAAATTTCTAGACACGTTAATGACTGCCTCTTGAAACAGCTAGTCGTGAAATCCATGAGGGGAGAAGAAATTCTCGATTTAGTCATAAGTGGAGCACAAGATCAAGTCCAAGAGGTGAATATAGCTGAACCACTCAGTAATAGTGACCATAGTGTAATTTAAATATAACATCCTTGTACGGGAGGAAAATGCCAAAGAAACCCACTACACTAGCATTTAACTTCAACAAGGGGAATTGCACAAAAAATGAGGAGGCTAGTTAAACAGAAACTAAAATAAACTGCCAAGAGTGAAATGTCTGCAAGCTGCATGGCAACTTTTTAAAAACACCATAATAGAAGCTCACACTATATGTATACCCTAAATTAAAACAACAATTAGAGGATTAAAAAAAAAACCCCACCACGGCTAAACTGAGTTAAAGAGGCAATTGGGGCAAAAAGACATCCTTTAAAAATTGGAAGTCAAATGCTAATAAGGAAAATAGAAAGGAGCATAAACTCTGGCAAGTCAAGTGTAAAAGTATAATGAGGAAGGCCAAAAAAGAATTTCAAGAGCAAATAGCAAGAGACTTACAAAATATTTTTTTTTTGCTATGGATTTTTAAGTCCATCAGAAGTGGGAAGAGTGCTAAACAATTAGTGGGGCCACTGGTGCTAAAGGAGCATCCAAGGGAGACAAGGTCATTGTGTCAATTATCAGGTCATTGTGGAGAAGCTAAATGAATTCTATGCATTGGCCTTCACTGCAAAGGATGTGAAGGCATTTCCTGCACCTAAGCCATTCTTTTCAGGTGACATATCTGAGGAACTGTCCCAGACTGAGGCGTCAGTAGAGGAGGTTTTGGAACAAATTGATAAATTAAGCAGTAATCGATTGTGAGGACAAGATGGTATTCACATAAGAATTTGGAAGGAACTCAGATATGAAATTTCAGAACACTAATTGTAGTATACCTCTACCCCGATATAACGTGACCCAATATAACATACAATGCGGTAAGATTTTTTTGGCTCCCAAGGACAGCGTTATATCGGGGTGGAGGTGTATGTAACCTTCGGCTTAAATCAGCCTCTGTATCAAATGACTGGCGGATAGCCAATGTGATGCTGATTTTTAAAAGGGCTCCAGAGGCAATCCTGGCATTACAGGCCAGTAAGCCTAACTTCAGTACCAGACAAACTGGTTGAAACTACAGGAAAGAACAGAATTATCAGATATGGAGATGAACATAGTGTGCTGGGGAAGAGTCAACATGGCTTTTGTAATGGGAAATCATTCTTC
Source organism: Malaclemys terrapin pileata (assembly GCF_027887155.1). Lineage (NCBI taxonomy): Eukaryota > Metazoa > Chordata > Testudines > Emydidae > Malaclemys > Malaclemys terrapin. The sequence continues at coordinate 243,228,392 of NC_071506.1, read as the reverse complement.
ATCAGTCCATTAGTATTCACTGAGGGGGTCAACAAACATGTAGACAAGGGTGATCCAGTAGATATAGTATACTTGGGCTTTCAGAAGGCCGTTGACAAAGTTGCTTATCATAGGTTCTTAAGCAAAGTAAGCAGTCATGGGATAAGAGGGAAGGTCCTCTCATGGATCAATAACTGCTTAAAAGACAGGAAACAAAAGTAGGTATAAATGGTTAGCTTTCACAATGGAAAAAGATAAATAACAGGATCCTCCAAGAATCTGTACCGGGACCAGTGCTCTTTAACATATTCATAAATGATCTGGAAAAAGGGGTAAACAGTGAGGTGACAAAGTCTGTAGACAATACAAAATTACTCAAAATAGTTAAGTTCAAAGTAGACTGCAAAGAGTTACAAAGGGATCTCACAAAACTGGGTGACCGAGGAATAAAATGACAGATGAAATTCAATGTTGATAAATGCAAAGTAATGCACACTGGTAAACATAATCCCAACGATACTGTATCTTCATCAATGACTTAGATAATGACATAGGGTACACTTATAAAGTTTGTGGACGATACCAAACTGGGAGGGGTTGCAAGTGCTTTGGAGGATAGGATTAAAATTCAAAATAATCTGGAGAAACAGGCTGTAAATAGGATGAAATTCAATAAGGATAAATGCAATGTACTCTACTTAGGAAGGAATAATCAGTTACACGCATACAAAATGGGAAATGACTGCCTGGGAGGATTGCAGAAAGGGATCTGGGGATCATAGTAGATCACAAGCTAAATATGAGTCAACAGTGTAACACTGTTGCAAAAAAACAAACCTCATTCTGGGATGTATTAGCAGGCATGTTGTGAGCATGTTGTAAGCAAAACAAAACTTAATTCTTTCACTCTATTCTGCGCTGATTAGTCCTCAACTGGACTATTGTGTCCAGTTCTGTGTGCCACATTTCAGGACAAACTGAAGAAAGTCCAGAGAAGGGCAACAAAACTGATTAAAGGTCTAGAAAACATGACCTAGAAAAATTGGGTTTGTTTAGTTTGGAGAAGAGAAGACTGAGAGGGGACATAATAGTTTTCAAGTATGTAAAAGGTTGTTACAAGGAGCGGGAGATAAATTGACCTCTGAGGATAGGACAAGAAGCAATGGGCTTAAATTGCAGCAATGGCAGTTTAGTTTAGACATTAGGGAAAAACTTCCTGTCAGTCTGGTTAAACATTGGAATAAATTGCCTAGGGAGGTTGTGGAATCTTTGTCATTGGAGATTTTTAAGAGCGAGTTAGACAAACACCTGTCAGGGATGTTTAAAACAAACATAAGGAAGTACTTCTTCACACAAGGCACAGTCAGCCTGTCAGACTCGTTGACAGTGGATTTTGTGAAGGCCAAAAGTATAACTAGGTTAAAAAAAGTGTTGGACCTATCCTCTGTGAACTTCTCTATCAATGGCCATTAGCCAAGATGATCAGGAAGGCAACCCCATGCTCTGAGTGTCCCTAAACCTCTGACTGCTAGAAGCTGAGACTGGATGTTAGGAGAATGGATCGCTTGATAAATTGCCAGTTCTGTTCACTTTCTCTGAAGCATCTGGCACCAGCCATTGTTGGAAGACAGGAGACTGGGCTAGATGGACCATTGGTCTGACCCCATATGGCCATTCTTGTGCCCTTTTTTTTTAAAAAAAAGGGCAAGACAGTTTAACCACACTTGAAAATAAATTTAGTTGAGTTTTACGAACCTGAAGCTGAGGTTCTAGCGTGAAGCAAACTAATGCAGATCACCTTTCTCTGGTAAATTTTGTATTTGACATTGCGCTGTTGGCTCAAACGCTTTCTAAAGTGTATTATTCCAGCATCCAAGACCGTGCTAAGGACTTTACAGAGCAAATAGGAAGACACAGTTCTTTCTGCAATGAATTTATAATCTAAGAGCTGATATTGGAAAAATTACATACATACATACATAATGTTACACACATGAGGAGCCCCTGGATTACTCCCATGTATAAAACTTTTTCAAGATCAAGGCCTGCATTTTGTGGTGTGGGTGGCAAACATTAAGGAAAGGGGTCTGTGTGAAAAGGAGAGGGAGGAGAGAAAGATGACTCCCAGGTTATGGGTCCTGGCCACCGGGAGAATGACAGTGTTATCAATAATAACAGAAAGAGAAGGTTTAGGAGAAACATGGAGTTATAGCTACATTAACATTGCCCTTCCTTCCCATCCCACAAGTCATTAGTTTAGCTCAGTTAGCCATTACCTTACAGGCATGTACGACTTTACAAATGTTAAAACACTCTTTTCTTTGTGTTTAAGGTCACATTGTGCTGTTTTAATATCTCACCTTGATTGGGAACAGGTTTTGGGTTAAAGTGCTAATGCTGAAAATGATTTCCTCCATTTCTATGATGGCTAGTCTAGGTGCAGTTGATGACTAAGACCGCTATTCAGTGGGCTGGCAGATGCTCAGTGCATCCTTAAGTGAGCTATTTTGTAGTAAAATTTCAAAGCAAGTAATGTTCTGGTGGGCTTCAGCCACATGGCTTCCTCTAACTTTTAATAAGAGTTGTATGCCTAAATTGGCTAAACCCTTTGAAAACTTACATCCAAGGGAAACATGCAAGCTGCTCTTCTCTCAGCATTCCTTTGATAGCCGCTGAATAGCAGGTGCAATAGCTATGTCTTTGAATAATCATCTAACTGGATATGTACAATGTACCATGGTCGCCATCAAAAAGTTACTTATATCAACAGTAACCACATAATGGCAGTTGAGTTATCACACCACACCCTTCAGGGGTGGCTGTTGAAATGGAGCATGAACAATAACAACAACAAAAGGGGGGAACAGGATTTTTTTTTGGGGGGGGGAGATTGGGGAAATAATGTACACTATGTCAATTGACTCTTAAGGAAATTGGTGAAGATTATACTTTAAGTCCATCAGTAAGACCCAATCTAATATTGTAGGTAGTATTTGTTTTCTATTCTCCCATACTGCTCGTGGTACAGCTCCACAGCATTTTTCAGCAAACATGTCTTTAGCAAGAGGCTCAGAAATGCCAATTGTAATTAAAATGGGAACAAAGCCTATAGGTGTGACAGTATATTCATGTATATTGCTTCTCACACTGAGTTTTCAGATTGCTCTCTTGAGTAGAGTGAGTGCTGCTTATCTGTAAACAAAAAAGTCATGCAATTTTTTGCATCTCTACTCTCCATGCTGTTTTCATTTTGTTGTTGCTTGCTTCTTGATCCTTCCCCCACCAGTTCTTTCATGTTTTAAAAAATATAAAATTATCCCCACTTTTCAAGTCCTCTGTCAATATAAACATTTTTATTTTGAAACCAACTGCTTCTTGTCCCCCCCACTACCTTTTGAAAAACCTCCCCAAGTTGGGTATTCTCACCTGCCTCTTTTGCCATCTTTAGGAAAGTCCCAATCCTCTTTGCTCCCCTCCAATCCAACTACAGGCACCCCTGAGTCTCTTTTGTCACAATAAGAATGCCTAGGCCCAGTCAGTTTTCTTTCACTGAGCTACAGGTACTCTTGGAATCCCCTTTCATTGGATGGACCCCAGCTTTCAGGTTCTCAGTCGTTCATTAGACTTTGCACAGCCCTCCCCCCCACCCCTGCCCCATTTTCCAGTGTAAATCATTCTAATATCTATCCTCTCTATGGTCCCCATCCTGTAATGAGCTCTGTGTGAGTGGACCCTGCGCCCATGAGGAGCACTGCTGCTTTTATTGAGGTCCATTGAGGGGCACAGGGCCCACCCACATGGAGCTCATTGCAGGATTGTGGCTTACATGTTCTTCAGTGCAGCACCTGGGGGCAATAATCCAGGTCAAATTTTCTTCCCTGTTTTTTGCAGAAATGGAGTAAAATACAAGAAGTGCATTATTGCATCGTGTGTTAATATATTAAATATACTAAATACATTGTGGAACCACAAAACTTTAAAAACAAAAACTACTTGAACGCTGCAGACACATTGTTATCAATATACACCAATATACACCTCCCAAAAGCTTGAGATTTCAATTACAAATGGGTTTTCTGACCCTGCATGGGGTGGCTGGGATGCCATTATTAACACTGACAAAAGAGGAGCCCAGCATAAGATTCCTTAGACAACTACAAGTTTTCCAGCCTGCTGCAGCTCTGATTTAACAGTCAACCTTAGAATTTTTTAAGAAACGCAACATTCTGGGACAAATTCCTTCTTCTTATTATATGGAGAAAATTTGCTCAGATCGTAGTGAATTTAGTAGCTTGTGACCCTGTATTAAGGGGTTGGCTGAAGCAGCGTGGTTTGTTTGGCTTTTCAAGTTCCTTAGTTGTCATGTTTTGCCTTTCCAGAGTTAAAGCCCTTCGCTAATTTTGATCTTTAGTATAAGTTTTGGATTCATGAAGAGCTGAGCACTCAGCAGCTCCCTGACCCTCATCTATAAACTTCAGTGGGAGTTGCTGAAAGCATAGCATAACTGAAAATCAGGTCAGTTATTTTGTTAAATATGGGCTTAAGAGCCTAGTTTTAGTCACTATTTTTTTTCAACTTTTGCCTCTAGAGTATTTTACACTTTCCAAGTTTCCCCATGTTGCTTGTTAAAATGACCTCTTTTTCCCCTTTAAATTCTTGTCCTGATTCTAAAATGGTGAGGGGAATTTAATAAGAATAATAATCAAATCAAAGGCCAAGCTCACAATCTGCAAATCTACATACTGTATAAGAGCACAAAGTTAGCTAATACTATCCCTTCACTAAAATTTGTGGTAGCATGCATACTAAATCGGCAACCAGGGAAAGCTGTGCCCATATTTGTAATATAGAATTTACAGCAGGCTCAGTGAGGCCAAACCTTGCCTTCCTGCTAAAACACATTACTTCACTGCACATAGATAGGGCAGTAACTCAGCAAAATTAGGTTACGGGCTAGTTTGGATGACTGATATCTCCTTCCTTAACTAGGTACTGTTGATCCAAGGCTGCAAAGGATTGTGAGGCGCCTGTAAGGTATTTTTTTAGGAACAGAGGAGAGACAGAGACACAAGCTAGCTTGCTATTAAACTGGTTGACGTACCTACCTGCTTGGGAGGGCAATTATTTTCTGCAGAAATAGCAGAACAACCATTTGTTGCTCAACTGGCCTTTGCACAAATAGGTCAATATATTTCGCTGAGTTCATATGTTCGTCTTCACACTCAGAGCTGGAGATTCCTGTCCTGCACATTCACCACTTACTTTTTGTCTCTACTAGTAACTAACTTATTGTTTGCTGTATAAAGTCCTGTCTGGAAGCCTGCTTACCCCACATGTTGGCTGGAATCTAGCATCCCACTCCGAGTTGACTGTTGCTAAAAACAGCCTGTGATATAAGGCTAATAGATCTGCTGATAATACCATAGAAGTATGATGCAGGTGTCATCTCATTTCTGTGTGACTAATGTTGTGAACACTTGTCAGTTTTGCTTCTAATCAGCAAGGCTAAATTTACTGAAAACAGCAAAGGTGTGTTGTGTTTTGGCTGAAGAAAGCAAGGATCAGTAAGATTAAAGTGGATTCTGCAGGCAAGTTCACTTTCACCATCTTGTCTGTTTTATCTTCTCCTGATTCCTTCCCTGAGTTCCCTTTAGTGTTCAAGTACACTTTGCATTTCCTTAACTTCTGCTTAGTTCAGTTAGTATTAGATGCAACATAAGGAATATGGATACAATTTTCACAAGTGCTTAAGGCCCATTGACTGTCAGTGGAACTTTTTGAAAATATTACTGTTTGATTGTATTGGACTGAAAATACAGGTTAGCACAACAAATGCTTTCTCTGATATCATCCTTTGTAATCTACATACACCTCTACCTCGATATAACGCTGTCCTTGGGAGCCAAAAATCTTACCGCGTTATAGGTGAAACCGCATTATATTGAACTTGCTTTGATCCACCGGAGTGCGCAGCCCCCCCCCCCCCCGCGCCCCCCCCCCCCCCCCGAGCACTGCTTTACTGCGTTATATCCGAATTCGTGTTATATCAAGGTAAAGGTGTATATGGAAATTTTAGAAGAGGCCATCTTACTTTGAAAATGTGGCTCTGTTCTTGCTACTATTGACTCTTCTCCACTGTGAGGTAGATACACAATTTGTTGGGATGGATAAATGGGATCTTACTAGACCAGTGACAGGCACTCTGGTGCAACATTTCAGAGCTATAAATGACCCAGGAGCAGTGGATATAAAAGTGTCCCAGTCAAGCCCCTTGAAAGGTAGAAAGTTAGGTATGCTGCCCATTCTGCAGAAAATGCTTAGAGAGGACTTGGGGAGTAGCCTTACTTTGCTCTCTCTGTTGGCATACTTGTGACTGCTGTGGGTTTTCCTCCTCTGCTGTGCAGTCACCCTTCATGTACTAGATGGGGGATTCAAAGCCAAGTCTCCGAGCAACATGATCTGCATCTGCAGTTTGCTGTCCTGCCACACATCTCTGGATGTGCTTTGCGAAGAATCCCACTGGTATGGCTGTGGCTTCGGTATCTCTATCCTTTATACTTGCCCTTGCTTGTTGCTACTATTTAATTCACTTTACTAAAAGCACATCTGCCTATACCTCCATGTACACATAAAATATTATAAAAACATAGAACTCTATCAGATCAATCCAGAAAATCCTCCCCAACACGCTCACCATAAAATTCCTCCTCCTAAACCAACATGGCGAAAATCTATCCTAAATCCAGTTGAGGTGCACAACATCCTTAACTGTGTGAGGGGAAAACCTTGGCGAATAAATAGGCCTTGCAGAATGCCATTAAGATTAATAGATCTGAGCTCAGGATAAGGGGAGTAAGTTCTAGAGTCAAGGACCCTTGCAGAGAATTTTGTTTCTTATTTGATAGCTGATAGCTTGCGATCACACCGGCTTCACATCTACTGTGAGGAGAGAGGCAGTCTCTTGGGTAGCCAGGCCATTTTAGGTCTTAATAGGTCAAAGCCAATACCTTCTAATCTTCACCTGGCAATCAGCTGGGAGCAAGTGGTGAATTCGAAGTGTTACAGCATACATCTGTGTGAAATACCACTCAAATAGGCCAACCATCTTATTCTGCAGCAGCTGCAATTTCCAAGTGGTTTTAAGGTCTTATAACAATGAGGGACGTTTATACCAGGGGCGGTCAAACTTACTGACCCTCTGAGCTGCATACATTAATCTTCGAGAGCAGAAGTTCGAGAGCAGCGCCCAGGCAGGCACACTCCAAGAGGCTGAAGCCCCGAGACTCCCTCTCACCACTGGGCATAAACCAGAGGCAACATGTAGGGGAGGCAAGTGGGGTCACATCTGCCCCCTGATTTTTGCCAGACTTCTGACACCTGCTGTCGCTGGGCCCTCTCCCTGCATCACAGCTGCTGGAGCCAGCAAGCTGGGAGCTGTGGCTGTGGGGAGAAGTAGCAGCAAATGGTTGGGAACTGCAGGGAGCGGCTGCGGAGGGTAAGAGGAGGGTGTGACTCAAGCTTTGGGGAAGGCTAGGGTGACCAGATGTCCCGATTTTATAGGGACAGTCCCGATTTTTGGGTCTTTTTCTTATATAGGCTCCTATTACCCCCCACCCCCGTCCCGATTTTTTTACACTTGCTGTCTGGTCACTCTAGGGAAGGCTGAACCTTTGAATTTGCCCCTCCCCACTTTCAGCAGGCACCAGTCGTCTCTGGCAGAAGCCCCTAGCCCCACCACTTTGCTGCAGGGCAGAAACCCTGAGCTCCCCCCCAGTCTGGTAGATGGAGAATGGGGCAGCATGGGGGGCTCATCAAGCTGTACTTGAACTGTAAAAGAGCCGCATGTGGCTTGCGAGCCATGGTTTGGCCACCCCTAGCTTATACAGTCAACATGGCTTAACCATTGTCTGTATTTGTTTGTCTCACTATATCCCAGTACCCTCTGTGAACAACTAGCTGCCTATGTTATTTTTTCATATGTTCTGGGGACTGTGGCACTCAAACGATACATCATCTTCCCTATGCACACGGATATTCAGTCTGCTTTTCAATTTTGTGGTGATTGTTGGGGTTACTTGCTCTTCCTATTTTTGAGCTCATATTTTTCCTTGTGCATCTGCTGAATTCACATCATCCTTTTTCCTCCCAGGCTGCTTTCTTAGCTGTTGCTCTTGTAGGTTTTCACTGGCTCTTTTATGTGTGTGTTGTTGCAATTCCTGTGGGCTTTGGCAGCCTGCTGGGCATGCCGTGTCTTTCCTGTCACTCTTCCCAGCTAACCACACCCTCAGCTTTGATCCGCAGCTATGCAAGGTATAATTTTCACTTTACCAGCACAGTATTCTGCATCACAGTGACATGCTCCCCAGTGTCTACTTTACTTGCAGCAACTTAATTTACACATCTTCAACCCACTTTTCATGGCTTGTTCCTTTTAGCTTCGTTTTTGTATTTGGAATGTTCACCATGTTGATCAGGTACCTTTGTATCCCTTCTACCAGGTGAAGTTGGCAGCAGCAAAGGCCAGGTTCAACATCTAGGGGTTTCTCTGAACATTACAACACAGAACCAACTCGAGTGCCCACCCAGTAATCTGGGAAAATTTAACACCATCCCTGCATGTCTCTAAGAGACAGTACTCCCCACTCTCGAGTACTGAGTCTGAGAACTTTTATTAAAAGGGAAAGGGAACCAAGCCTTAGTTTAGGAAAACACCACAACCAATTAAAAAACAAGCGTTCATAAGCTGACCCGACCCCATAGTGTGTTAGGCAGTGCCCTTTGCCTCAGTTTCCCATCTTGTGATGGGAAAGTCCAACAAATGAATGTTCCTTTAAAAATCACATCATTCTCCTCTCCCTCCACTGCACCCTACTGACAGTTGGCTTTCCTGGGTCAGCAAAGACCCAGAGTTCACAGGTGCATTCATTTGGGTTCACCTCCCACTCTCTGGGGGCATGGTGAGAGAAGGGAGAAGTATCCAGCAATGACGCAGCTGCTGCTGCCGCTTCTGCAACTGACACAGTTGTCGTCGTTCACTCTGTCACCACCTGATGAGACTGACGCTGCTGCTGCCACCATTGTTCACGCGCAGTGATTGTATGCATCACAGTCTTCATTCCTATAATCAATTTCTCAAAATCCAAATGCATTGCTGAAACAAATAGTAAGAGTGTGTGTTTATGTATACGTGGCTAGATAGTGCGTGTGTGTGTCTGTGTGTGTATAAGCATCTGTATACAATGGCAATTGGCACACCATGTCTACTGTATTTCTATATATTGATAATAATGAGCACTTTTCATCTGTAACTCGCACAGCACTTGACAAAAGTGGATAAGCATTATTATCCCCATTGTACAGGTGAAGAAACCGAGGCACAGAATGATTGACTTGCCCAAAGTCATGGTGTGAGTCAGTGGTAGAGCTAGGACAGAAACCAGGTGTCTTGTGTCATAGTAATAAAAATAATAATGAAAATTTAATGGTAATAGGAAATATGTGCATGTTTGGGGGACAGAATAAACACTAAAGCCTTGTCTACATTGGCAGCAGGTTGTAGAGTACTGGCCATACACGGTGAAAGGCCGGCTGCATCCACTCTTTTCACTCTGGTGTGCAGCAGTGAAAGGCTGCAGCAAGGTGGAGGCAGAGGGAAAAGCCTCCTACAGCAGGGAGGCAGTGGGACACTACACTACTAAAATTAGTGATGTAAACGTGAGAGGCACTGCTTGAGCTTGGAATGCCCTGTACGGCGCTCTCTACTCTACTTGCCTAAGCCGTGTCTCACCATCTACACTGCTGTTTATATCTGTGCTGCTAGCTGGGTGTGTAATGTCTGTATTCTACACGCTGCCGTAAGGGTAGACACGCCTTACGGAATCCCTAAACTAGATGTCATTGTGCACCAATGCATTTTCCATTTGAGAATGACACAATACCTTCCAATAGGAGATCAAATGAGACATCAAGGTACAAAATTATAAAAGTTGTTACCCTTCTGCAGCCACACTTCCAGATATGCTTTGTGACCCTTCAGACTTAGTGGTTTCTGCAGGCTCCCAAGGGAGATAAAAGCATGGCAAGGAACACTGCCTTCTGTTCTTTCCTATGCTAGCTGTCCCAGTTTCATGCTGCTTTCCTCCCCTCTGCTCAGATAATGGGAAGAGAGTACCTAACCCATGGTCTTTACTTTCAGGAACAAATTTGTTCTTCGAGTGACTGCTCACGTGTATTCCACAATAGGTGTGTGTGCTCGCCATGTGCACTGGTGTCAGAAGTTTTTCCCCTAGCAGTACCCATAGGGAAGTGCCCCAGTGATCCCTAGAGTGGCACCTCCATGGCGCGGTATAAGGGGTACTGCGCATTCCCCCTACCCTCAGTTCCTTCTTGACGCCAGTAAAGGTGCTTCAGAACTGCTCTGCTCCAGGGCAAAGGGGGGCTCAGACCCATCTTGGACCTGTGAGGCCTGAACCAGTACATGGTGAAGCTCAAGTTCCTCATGGTCTCCCTGGCCTCCATCATCCCCTCCCTGGATCCCGGGGACTGGTATGTCGCCCTCGATCTGCAGGATGTGTACTTCCACATTCATATATTCAAGGGGCATAGACACTTCCTCCGTTTCACGGTGGGGCAGGAACACTACCAATTTATGGTCCTCCCATTTGCCCTGTCCACTGCCCCCAGGATATTCACGAAATGGACTTTGGGCCTGTTGGTAATCAGCACATACAACGCATAGAGTTTATCAGGGTGGTCCTGGACACCTCGTCGGCCAGAGCCTCCCTCCCACCGGACATGTTTGAGACCCTGAAGGGGCTCATCGACACGGTCACAAGGTTTCTGGTGACAACAGCCAGAGTGTGCCTCCAGCTCTTGGGTCACATGTCAGCATGCACATATGTGGTCCGTCATGCCAGAATCAAGATGAGGCCCCTCCAGCTCTGATTGGCCTCAGAGTTCTCTCAGGCCAGGAACAGGATGGACAAAGTCCTCATGGTGCCCGAGCCAGTGACCACCTCCCTACGGTGGTGGTCCTCCCTGAGAAACATGCTCCAAGGGGTCCCATTCAGGGGCAGGGTGTCCGACGACTTGAACCTGGGATGGGGGGACCCATATTGGGAACGTTCAGACCCAAGGTCTGTGGTCGGCTCAGGATCTGACCCTCCACATAAATGTCAAGGAGCTCAGAGTAGTACGGCTGGCGTGCATGGCCTTCTGCTTGCACCTGGAGCGCTGGGTGGTCAGGGTCCTCACGGACAACACGGCCTTGATGTTCTACATCAACAGGCAAGGCAGGGCCCGATCCTCTGCTCTCTGCCGCAAAGCCTGCAGGCTGTGGGACTTTTGTCTAGCCCACGACATCTGCCAGGTGCCTGGAACGTGCGGGCGGATCGCTTGAGCAGGGACTTCTTCTCTCAGCACGAGTGGTCTCTCCTTACCCAGAGGTGGTGCACAGACTTTTCTAAGTGTGAGGAACTCCCCAGATGGACCTGTTCGCGACTCGGCAGAACCGTTGCTGTCCCTGGTTCTACTCCAGGGGGGAGGGCTGGGACGGGGCGCTATCTCCAATGCCTTCCTCCTGTCTTGGTCAGGCCAGTTTCTCTGTCTTTCCCCCATTCCCGCTGATTGGCAAGGTCCTGGAAAAGATAAAGACAGATAAGGCCCCGGCATGGCCCAGTCAGCATTGGTACTGGACCCTCCCAGACCTGCTCTCCCAGGACCAGGGCAACCTCCTCCACCTCAAAGTGTGGCTGCTCAATGGTTAGGTAGGGAGGAAAGGACGTGCTCGGAAGGGGTTCAGCGCGTCCTCCTTGAAAGCAGCCGGCCCTCCACGCGCTGAGCCTACTTGGCAAAGTGGTCTTGGTTTTCCAGATGGGTGGATGAGCGGGGCATTTCCCTAGTGGCTGCCCTGATCCAGTTTATTCTGGATTACCTCCTCCACCTTAGAGCCCAGGACCTGGTGCCCTGATCAGTCAAGGTGCACCTGGTGCCCATATCCACCTTCCATCCACCAGTGCAGGGCCACATGGTATTCTCCCATGCTGTGACTGGCCAATTCCTTAAGGGGTTGGATTGCCTCTTCCCATATATTAGGTCCCCTGTCCTGCAGTGGGACCTAAACCTGGTGTTGGCTGTCTCACGGGCCCCTGTTTGAGCCGCTAGCCATGTGCTCCTGGTCATACCTCTCGTGGAATGTGGCCTTCCTGGTTGCGATCATGTAGGCGAGGCGGGTCTCAGAACTCAGGACCCTGACCTCTGAGCCCCCGTACATGGTGTTTCATAAAGATAAGGTCCAGCTCGGCCCACACCCTTCGTTCCTTCCAAAGGTGGTCTCCGCCTATCACATGGGTCAGGACATTTTTCTGCCGGTCCTCTGCCCCAAGCCCCATACATTCAGAGAGGAGCACCGCCTCCACACGCTGGATGTGAAACGGGCTCTGGCTTTCTACCTGGAGCAGACTAAGCCGTTCAGAAAGTCTTCGGAACTTTTCATTGCCTCGGCCGAGCACAGGAAAGCTCGGCCGATCTCCACTCAGTGGCTCTCCAACTGGATCACCTCGTGCATCTGTACCTGTTATGACCTGGCGGGAATCCCTCCGCTGCCAATTGTTAGGGCGCACTCGACTCAGGCGCAGGCCTCGTCGGTTGCCTTTTTGGCCCATGTTCCCATTCAGGACATTTGTAGGGCTGACACGTGGTCTTCAGTTCACATGTTCACCTCACATTATGCAGTTGTGTCTCAGACCAGGGAGGACACCGGGTTCGGAAGTGCCGTTCTCCATCCCGAGAGTTTGTGAACTTCTTCCCACCTCCAACAGATATAGCTTGAAATCACCTATTGTGGAATACACATGAGCAATCACTCGAAGAAGAAAAGAAAGTTACCTGTTCCGTAACTAGCGTTCTTTGAGATGTGTTGCTCTTGTCCATTCCACATCCCTCCCTCCTTCCTCTTGGTCGGAGTTGTCTGGCAAGAAGAAGCTGAGGGTAGGGAGAGCACGCAGTGCCCCTTATACTGCGCCATGGAGGCGCCACACCAGGGATCACTAGGGTGCTCCCCTATGGGTACTGCTAGAGGAAAAACTTCCGGCACTGGTGCACGTGGTGAGCATGCATACCTATTGTGGAATAGACATGAGCAACACATCTCGAACACCAGTTATGGAAAAGATAACTGTATTTTCTTTATCTCTGTGCATGCTCCATTTAAATATATTAATAGAATATTTGCCATTTCTAGAACAATAGGTGTCCCTATGACAAGTGACTTTTGTACCTCTTTTGAAGAGGATTTTTATTTAATCTTTTCTTGTACAAATAGTACATCTATTTCAAATAATCTGTTAATGTCTATTGGACATCTTTACTTTAAACATAATACTTAGTACCTAGTTACCATTGTGACTTACCCATGTAACGTGCATTTCACTGGTATAGCACAGAGCAAACTGCAAACAGAGCTGTTTTCTTAATTTTAGAAACTGCTCGTAATAATTCATATTCTTTCAATAGTCAAGTGTTAAAAAGAGAGCGGTTGAGTCCATGCACACACAGACATACACAGTATCTGTGCACATGTATAGAGGTATGTGTATGTATATATGTTTATATAAAATATGATTAGTTATGCTTAATGTAGTTTGTCTTGACAGGAGGGTGTGGATCTGGAGGTAAATATTCTTTCACTGTGTTCATACGTGCTTCTTACTCAAAAACAAGGGCTATAAAATTGTGCCTTCTTGCCTATGAACCTAAATTGTGAATTCTTTGAAGAATTGATGGATTTGTTCCCAGAGTCCCAGTTGTAATATTTTAGCTGTTCAAAAATGAATATTCTAAATCTACCATGTCTCTTGGAAGCCTTAGATCTTTTATCAAGCGTATCATAATAAACAGCCACTCTAGAAAATAGTCCCTAATTTATTACTTACTTCATTGATTTCTGCTTTTTTAAATAAAGCAACTAGGTACTTTTTTTTAGAGAGTTGCAGGTAAAAATATGAGAGTAGCTGAAAAGATATATTGGCAGGTTCACATTGTGCTATTGAATACTTATGGAAAAAATACATTGTTAGCAGAACTGGTAAAGTTATGAGTAATTCTTTTCTGGAAAAGAAATATATATAATCCATGTTTACACTGAACTTTCTCAAAGGTTTATGATTAAAAGAAATATTTCATTGAATGTGAGATCATATTACTCCACAGAAGAAAATTTGAAGTGACTAAAATGATTACAGATTTACTTTTATAGCAGGTTTCCTTTCAAAGCAGAATGCTAGCAGAGCATGGCTTTATTAAGACTATTAACTCTGGCCTTTGAACATCTGTTTGTGAAGCTGCTATAACTACAGAATATGTTTTGTTGAATATGAGGGATTTATTTGGTTTTAGAAAAGTTTATATCTTTATGTAAATGAATAACTATGTATCTATTGCGAGTCAAATTTTTAATACAAATTAATTTTTCTGAGATATGAGAGTAATATCCGGAATTAGAGTACAGTACATATATATTAGTCTGTGCTTGCTAGAGCTTTGAACTAAGTTTCAACTCTAGCCAGCAATAAAATTCCTCACAAAATAAACAGATTGGAATCCTAGTGGTGGATTTTACATATTGAAGCCATTAAGGGTATTATATTTGAAACATTTATTACATTTAAATATAACTGAAGAACTTGTGACAATAAATAGTATTCATTCCATTCTTACCTTTTGTTCCCTAAACATGCATTTTCCATATTATGCCTGAAAAAACAATTAGCCCTCAATTGCTTTATATTCATTAGTATTAGATTTTGTTAATGATGCATGATTAGAGCATTGAATTGTTTCTAATCTCTTACATTTTCCCATAAACTCTCCTGTTTTCTCCATGTAATTCATTTGGGTTTTGTTGGCATTACAGTCGTTTTGGAAAGTGTGTAATGTATACATTGTATTAGGATTTTTTTAAAACATCTGGTTCAAATGGTCTGAAGCTCACTTATGTTTTTAAAATATACACAATTTATTATGTGCCATATACATTTACATAAACCCATAGTTCTTTAACACCTTTCATGCAAAGCACGCTGGAAACAGTTTACTAATTTTGGAATTTTATTGTAATTTTAAAACAGTAAACAAAAATGGTAATTGAATTTAGACTTTTTAAAATTCTCATGAGTCTAAATATTCTGTCCATCAGCTCCTAATGATAACTGGAGGGCCAGAGTGAACAAAGACCCTAGATGAGAATTAATTCAAATAATGTTTAGAGATAAGAAGCTCTGCAGCTTATCTCAAGGAATTTTTGGAGCTGGGGGAGAGAGCAAGCCTATTAGTTTAGAAAGGAATAAGACCGTGCAATGATTTTATAATCAATATTGTCTTTAATAGGAACCCATGAAGCAATTAGCAATGTGGATGGGAGATGCTGAGATAAGTGAAATACCCTTATCTTGATTGGGGAGAAAAGTGAGCATAGAGTTGCCTTATAAACAATCCTAGACGTCAGAAGATACAGCAATCTTGTCATGTTGTCAGGTTGCCTAAAGGTTCTCTACCTAGCAGTATTTCCTTCTTCTCTTTAATAATAATAATAATAATAATAGTTAATAATAATAAAATCCAATATTGAATATAATAACATAAGGGATAGAAGACACAGTCATAGAAGACAAAGATTAAGCCATTCATCCTGGTGTTATTGTAAAATATGATCTGATATCTTCCAAATAAATTCTTGAGCAGATTTTAATAGGTTGGGGAGCTAATTTTCAGCATGACAGTTTTCTTCAGTGTTGATTGTAAGGATTCTGTGATAGCCGCATCTGCACTTCTGACAAGGCATGACAAGGTTGAGATTGCCTCAGTGGGAACAGCTGGAAGAGGAAAATACATCAGTTATCACTGTTAACTGATGATAATTCACCTTCTATTGCCCCAAAATACGCACTTAAGGAAGAGAATGAACTAAAGTAAAAGAGCTCTTAGCAATCGAATAATTAACTGGAACAAGATCAGATTAAAAATTGTTTTTTGAAAGGGAAGAGACTGGTATCTTCAAGACAAAAACAGGATATTGCAGTCCCTGAGCAACCAAGCATTCAAGATGAGTTGAATCATTTCAATAGCATTAATAGTTGCCCAGAGCTCTGCTAAAGCAAATGACAAATATCCTACAAAATGCTAATGATAACTACATTTCTCCCCTCAACTGCCTCATCCATTGCAAATTAAGAACACTAAGATTCATCGATATTGATGTTATAGTTTTTCTACTTCCCTTGCCAGTCTATGGTAAAATTAATTGACTAGGTAGAAGAAAGACCAATAATCTCAGACTAAAAAGAAGAGCATAACCTATATAACACGACCCCTTCCTAACACTTCCTCTCCCTATTTACCAGTTGTTATCTCTTGTTACATTTCCCTCACTGCCCCATCTTCTCTACTCTACCAGTGACGCCAGCCTCAATATCTTATTTGTCTGCTTCTCCCGCTGACTTCCACATTGCCATCTAGACATGGAACACCTTTCCTGGCCTGGGTTTGTAAAACCCCTCCTGAACATTTTTCCTGCACCTTTCCTTTGTGTATTCAGATTTTAAACTCGTTAGACACCTGGTGCATTTTGTTACAACAATCTAAATATAAATAAATGTCAAACATTAATAAGTGGAACCCCGTAATTTATTCTCAGATGAATTTAGTGGGACGCACCCCACCCTTTGAAAAATGAGGCCTTTTTAAGGTGTCTTGAGTTTTGTATGTTTGTACAGTACCTAGCACAGTAGGGCCCAACCTAGTTGACACCTTTAGGCACTATTACAGTGTAAATGTTAAATACTACTAATAAATAGGAGAATAAAAATACAGTAGCAACCCTGTAATTAAATATTAAAAAATAAAGCCTGAGGGAGCAGCTGAATTGATCACTAGATTAGATGTCTGTGTCATCTTGCTGCAAGATTCAGAACAACTTATTTTAAGGCTCAGTGCAATAAGTTGCCTCCTCAGCTAGTGGAGTATGAACACTCTGTCAGTCTCCTGGGCTCTTCAGCTGTAAACTCTAATTCTTTTTATATTTTTAAAAAGAAATTGTAATAATAATCCCTTGTTTGCCAACTGCATCATACCATTTTAGGAATGCTACCCCCAACTATCCTTTTCATATTCTGGGAGTCTCTTAAAGTCCTAATGCAGGACTACACTTTTGAGGAGGAGGTTGTTGGAGGTGGTGTTGGTCATCTGAGTCCTTCACCTGGATAAACTATCTGAGCAGACTGGGCAGATTGGGGAGAAATTGTATTTAAATGCTAAATACTGGAAACTACTTCAGTTGAATAGAGCTGAAAAGAGAACAGACATCTGTTGTGAGGGTTGATCCATGGGAGCACATTATTTTAAACCTTATAAATGGGTGTCGTCATAATAAAAAAAACTAGTCTGGGCAGTGCACTCAAGAGTGTACTTTAGGGAACAATCCTGCTTTAGTGGGAAATGGACAGAATGACCTAACAGATATTTTCCACCTCAAATTTCCATGACTCTTGGAAGGTAATTATTGTGGGGCATAATTCAGGGAGAAGAGAAAAATAAATATAAAGATGGGTATACCATATGTGGAATGATTGATTGAAGTTCTGTTTGGATAAAATGATCAAAGAAATAAACCATATTTTTACAATGCTATGCTTTCTTTAAACAAAGCCTCCAGTTTAATGCTATAATAGAAAGGAAACAGAGGCTGACTCATAGAAAGCTGAAATCACTTCTTGGATTACATGAATGTGAATATTTAAAGCTGACATTATGGAGGCTATGAAGTGTTTCTTACTGTGCCATGAGTGAATCACTGACATTGACAGGGAGAAACTAAATAATACATGATGGGAAATAAGCCCTATTATTGAAATATTCATTTTTAATTAATTTTGTGTATGTTTCTTTTTTTTCTTCCTCTCCGCCTTCCTCCTCCATTCTCCCCCTCCCTCTCCCCCACCAGGGTAAATGGGAAGTTGGTGGCACTGAAGGTGATTAGATTACAAGAGGAGGAAGGAACTCCATTTACAGCTATCAGAGAAGGTATGCACTCATGTTTAATGATTATTCATTGTTTATTTTTTAATTGCATTGCGCTCACTCTCTCCAATACCATGCTATACTAAATAGCTTGAGATTTTAAATTATATGTTATGTTCCCTGTAGGAGGCAGCTTTGGTACTTTACAATGAAAACCTCCCTACAACGTGGGAGTTCATGTTAAATAAAACAAATCTGTGCCTCTGTGGTTTGGCTTGTCTGAGAACTGCTATTGGGTACAAGTGACATACTAAGTAGAGTGTGTGTGTGTGTGTGTGTGTGGGGGGGGGGGGGGTTGTCACTGGTATAATAAATATGTTGGGGAAGTTTTGCTTGTTGTGAAGCAGCACCTAAAATGAGTATGGATTTAACTTTTTGCTTATGTGAGGCCATGTTCCCTGAAAGATAGTCATATAGAACAATCTCTGCATTTTTTGACTGCGAGAGCCATAGTAGGTTCAGGGACAAATATAGCAAGCTCCTTAAAAACAGGGTGGCTGATTACCTTTTTAAAGAACTGACTGTTTATGGTTTTTGTCCCCCTCCCTCTCTGCCACCTCTAAGCCAGACAGTCTAGGAATGACTCTTTTCTAGCTGAGTGTCAAAGTTCTGTCATGCTTTCTGCTCCACTCCCTCTATCCTTTCTTATCAGCCCCCCCGGCTGCTCCCTGGTGACCGCTTCTGTAGCTGCGCTTGGCTGCCGCAAGCGCCTTTGCAGAAGTTGCTGCACATTCCTTGTTTAAATGGGCCTACTCTGTTGGTAAGTGCCAAAGATAGGGACTGGTGGTGAAATAAGAAACGTTTTACCTTCCGGTCACTGATTCAAATTCATCTCAGGGTATGGCTATAATACAAAGCTTTTAGCGACACGGTTGCCAGGTGTCTGGTTTTTGACCGGAACCCACCCAGTTGAAAACCCCCTTGGCAGCTCCGGTCAGCCCAGCTAATATTCATATAGTTTAAAGCAGGAAAACTTTCTAGCATCGAGAAGCCCACAAACAGCCTGGCTTGAAATACTAATACTCCAAGGCCCCTATCCAACAAAGCACTTAGTCATGTATAAGACTTAAAGTGTGAGCATTTGCCTGATTTCAATGGGACTTCCTGCATGCTTCAAATTATGTAAGTTCTTCTTTACTGGGACCTGATCCAAAGCCCATCTAAGTTAATAGGAATCTTTCCCTTGACTTGGGATCAAGGCACAACAGATTTTTCTTAAAAATATCCATGTCTTCTAGGCTGTGGAACCTCATATAGGGTTGTGGATGCCACATGGAAATCAATTTCTGTAGCTTTTGTGTGACATGGAAGCTGTGTATGGTTTGGGGTGGGGGAGAGGAGAGGGAAAAGTGTATTTTTTATTTTTTGGTGAACGTAAACTTTAGTTGAGAACCAGAAAAGGATAGAAAAATACACTGAAAAATGTAACTGAAGATAGTCTTTTCAGTATTGAGGCAGAACCGTACTAGGCATACATAGTTCTATGTATAGAAATAAAAATGGAAGGTAGAATAAATACTTTATATGGAACTCTTGGAGAGGCCTGATATACTTTAGACTAAAAAGTGATGAGGCTGGGAGGTGCTGAGCTACTTAAACCTGCTTGAAGAGTTTTTCTTTGTCTCCATCTGCTGATTAAAGGTGCAGCCCTACAATTTGGACTAGGAGATAGAAAGCTGCAATTTATAAATGAGGTCAAATTCTAACTTCAGTTTTTATTTGCATAGTAGTGTTGATCTAATCAAGCCAAAAATGTGTTTCATGAGCCAGAGAACTGCACGCAGGCATGCAAGTTATACACAGACTTCTTTCCAGAGCTTTTCATAATGTGGAAGCCAGACAGTTTTTATTCTTGCTGACTCATGCCCTATTTTCTAATTTTCCATCAGTGTATCAAATTCAGGCAAAAATCCAGGAATTTACAAATTTAAAACTGGAGTATATTATTTGTTTAACATCTCTCATGACTCATCATGCAGCTGTCGGGGGGGGGGGAATAAAATTCCTGCATTGTGTTCCTCCTGTTGGAGATGTTGTGTGATGCTAATTAAGGGGAAGTCACAGACTGAAATCTTGAGCAGTACTCATGCTGAGGGAATTTTGTAGTTGGCTTGTGTGTAGAGAAGCATATTGTTGCCATTGTGACAGCAACAGAATGAGACTCAAAGGAAAACAAAGCAACTGGGGAAAAGATTAAATTAAAAAATGCAGCAAAATAAAGCATTTGAAAACAATGTGATTGGGGGAAGAAAAATAAGTGAGGTTAGGAAAAAAGGGAAGGGAGCAAAGTAAAGAACAGTAAATATAACTGAGGAACAAAAAAATAAGCAGAACACCACAAAAGCAGAGAATAGTAATTATAAATTTTGTCATGTTCCTGAAAACTTCAGAGAAAACACTTTGCTGAGACTGAGAGTAATTTTGTCAATAGCATACATTTTCTGTACATCTTTTTCCCATTTCTGACTCAGAGGTACATTTGCATGAAAATAGGATCATGTCTACAAGAGCTCATATGTTCTTACTGTCTCGTTGCCTCTTGAAGTCATAGTGCCAAATTCAGAAGTGAGTCTAACTTGCAAGTTCTCCCTGCCCTGTCTTACGCTGCCTTAGCACTGCAGAGTTGCTTACTGACATGAAATTGCTGGGCCACTCCTTTAACCTACATCACCACCTTGACTACATGGCATGTGAATTACATAAACTCAGATTCTCTTCTACTAGCATACCAATGTGTAGATTTTATCACCTCTCTCATCCCCTCTGAATTTGGCCTAGAGTGTCCTGTTTCAAACATCAGTTGATCTGGGAATGATTTACTTAATGTATTTTCATATAAAGTCACTTTTATAAAAGCTGCTTTAGCCAATGTATATTTCCCTGTGTTAAATATGGCTCAAGTTTATTCAATATAGCAATCACTGTTGCTGTGTGGAAGTATTAATATCAGTAGGCATCTAAAAAAAGATCATATTAAAATCACTACAACCAATGTAATAATTCACCAGCTCAACCTTTATCTCATGTATAATACCCACTTAATTTCCTGTAATATGCTTAGCAGAACCTTTGATCTCCTAGATTGGCTGTTGAACTGTGTAATGGAAACTACAGTGCTTTTAGAAACAAACTTTTTCTTGATCATTCCACAATTTTACCTTACTTGATATCTGGGTAATTGAAATTCTTCATGATCGATATGAAGGCTTTTTTGTAGGTCTCTGTTCCCATGTATGTGTTTAGACAAACATTCTTAACCCTAATGACTAACTTTCTTTGTGAACTTAACTCATATACTATGAAGTTCCTTGCTTTGGCAGGCTCTTAAAATTATTTCATCTCCAGGCTGGCCATCTCTCATAGAATATGACATTGCTTGTCCTTTGTTTTCATATGTTATCCTCCCATATATCTATATATCTATTGACTTTGCTGTGTTTAACTTAATTGATTATTCTTAATTAAACACAATCCTGGTATTAATATCAAGTCACTTACTGTTCCTGAGATATGCCTTTTCAAACATCAAGGAATCAAATATATTTCATAAGAATTGCTTAAATGTTATCAATTTTTACAATTAAATCACTTCTTTTTAATCCTGAAAGTTGCATTTATCTGATTTTCACCTAGCTTTGGTTGCTCATTTTTTCTTTATTTTTAGTAATCCAATTTGTATAATTAGGACCCTAACAAATTCGTGGTCCATTTTTGTCAATTTCACGGTCATAGGATTTGAAAATAGTAAATTTCATTATTTCAACTATTTAAATCTGAAATTTCACAGTGTTGTAATTGTAAGGATCCTGACCCAAAAAAGGAGTTGGGGGTGTCATAAGGTTATTGTAAGGGGGGGTTGTGGTACTGCCAGCCTCACTTCTGCACTGCTGCTGGCGGCGGCGCTGCCTTCAGAGCTGGGCAGCTGGACCCCCAGTTTGAGAAATGCTGGTCTGCCCCATGAAATCTCTAGAGTATAGGGTAAAAGCACACAAAAGACCAGATTTTATGGGAGCAGACCAGATTTCATGGTTCATGAAGTGTTTTTCATGGCCGTGAATTTGATAGGGCCCTATATAATACATAATGTAGACCAGGAGTTCTCAAACTTCGTTGCACTGCGACCCCCTTCTGACAACAAAAATTACTACATGACCCCAGGAGAGAGGACCGAAGCCTGAGCTTGCCCAAGCCCCACTGCCCCAGGCAAGGAGGCCAAAGCCCAAGGGCTTCAGGCCCAGGAACGGGGCCTATAACCTGAGCCCCACTGCCCAGAGCTGAAGCCCTCAGGCTTCTGCCCCTGGTAGTGAGGCTCAAGCTTTGGCTTCGGCCCCAGACAGTGGGGCTTGGGCTTCAGCTCTGGCCCCAGGCTTCAGCAAGTCTAACCCAGTCCTGGTGACCCCATAAAAATGGGGTTGATACCCACTTTGGAGTCCCAACCCACAGTTTGAAAAACACTGATTTAGATGATAAATTCTACAGGGCAGGGACTGTATTTACCTGTTTGTATGTGTGTTTGTAGGCTGCATAGCATAATGGGACCCCAGTCCTGAATGGGACCCGGGGTTGCTACTGCATTACAAAACAGTAGTAATACTTTCGCACATGAGACGTGTCCTACCACTGACATTGCACTTCAAGATTCAATATGGGTAAGCATTTACCTAATGAACTTTTAACATAAGTACAATATGTATTTGGTACTGGTTACAGGTCTGAATAATTGTAGAACATTTTTTGATTTACACAAGAGGGCAGAGAACACATTCTATTGCAAATAGAAAGAAAAAATGTAAGACTTCGAATACACAGCTAGGTATTCAAATACATGGTCTCATTTATGACCCCTTCCACTCTTTCTTTAGTGGTGTATTATAGACGTCAACAATCTGATCTACTGGTGTGTTACAAAAGCTAAAAATAGCAAAAATATAATACAAAAATGTACTTCCTTTATAAAGAATTGGAATCTACATTTCATTGTTTCTTTTGTGTGAAGCTTTAGCTCATTTTCAGTCAAGAGGGTTAGAAACAATGGTACAAAATATTTCATTCTCATCCATAGAGTTCATGTGTCCTCCAAAAAATAAAAGTTTAAAAGCTTAGAGATTTCCAGGAGAATTGTCCAAGTCCCATATCATGCCACAAACCACACAAACTGCCTGTTCTTTGAACTTGCAAGGTTCAAGATTACAAAATAGCTCTCCATCAGACTTTTTTCTCTGGAGAATTGATGCCAAATAGCAACTAAACAGAAAACACACAGAAGATTAATAGTTCTTGGATTTCCTACAGAAATCAATGTATTATTTCATTGTATGTTCAGTCGGATACAAAATGAAAAACACAATTTTATAAAAATGATGGTTAAAATAGTAACAATCAATTTGTAAGTAACAGCCAGTATGAATTTTTTTCAATAACAAATCATGCCAAACCACAACCTAATTTCCTTCTTTGACAAGGTTACTGTCCCAAGGGATTGGGGTGGAGGAAAGCTATAGACACGATATATCTTGATTTTAGTAATGGTTTTGACACAGTCCCACATGACATTCTCATAAGCAAATGAGAGGAATGTGGTCTAGATGAAATTCCTATAAGATGCAAAGATAAGGGTGCAAAACTGGTTGAAAGAGTAGTTATTAATAGTTCGCTGTCAAACTGGGAGGATGTATCTAGTGAGGTACTACAGGGGTCTGTTCTGTATCCAGTACTATTCAATGTTTTCATTAATGACTTGGATAATGGAGTGAAAAATGTGCTTATAAAATGGGAGGCATTGTATGCACTTGGAAAAACAAGATTGGAATTAAAAATCACCTTGACAAATTGGAGTATTGGTCTGAAATCAATAAGATGAAATTCAGTAAAGACAAGTGCAAAGTTCTGCACTTAGGAAGGAAAAATCAAATGCACAACTACAAAATGGGGAATAACTATCTAGGCGGTAGTACTGCTGAAAAGGATCTGAGGATTGTAATAGAAAACAAATTGAATCTGAGTCAACACTGGGATTCAGTTATGAAAAAGGTCAATATCATTCTGTGGTACATTAACAGGAGTGTCGTATGTAAGACAGGAGGTAATTGTTCTGCTTTACTCAGCTCTGGTGAAGCCTCAGCTGGAGTATTGTGTCCAGTTTTGTGCACCACATCTTCCTTAAAGGATGGACAAATTGGAGAGATTCCAGAGGGGAGAAACAAAAATGATGAAAGGTTTAGAACACCTGACCATGAGAAAAGGTTAAAAAAACTGGGCATGTTTAGCCTTGAGCAAAGACGACTTGGGGGGGGGGGGGGGGACCTGGTAAACCTTTAATTTTTTTTAAGGGCTGGTATAAAGAGGATGATAATCAATTGCTCTCTATATCTACTGAAGGTAGAACAAGAAATAATTGGCATAAACTTCAGCAAGGGAGATTTAGGTTAGATATTAGGGGAAAACTTTCTAACTATAAGGATAGTTAAGCTCTGGAATATGCTTCCAAGAAGGGTTGTGGAATCCCCATCATTGGAGGTTTTAAAAAAAACAGTTTGGACAAATGCCAAACTAGGATGTCCTAAGTGTACTTTGTCCTGCCTCAGCGAAGGGGGCTGGACTAGATTACCTCTCGAGGTCTCTTCCAGCCCTACATTTCTATGATTCTATAAATCAGCCATATATGTACATTACCTATATATGGAGATATATACTGTTTACCCATGCTGTCTTGAAGAGAACCTCAGGAAATGATATTGGGGACTCATAAATTTCCTTTCTCATGAGACCGTGCTGAAACAATGCCCCAACATAGTATAGAAAGTACTGTGCTGTTACAGCTTTTGACTTCTGGCTGATTAATAAAACAGGGTCTTAACAACCTTTAGTTAGCAAAGATCTCATGGCACTGTTTGGAAGAGTAATGGTATTAGGCCTATTGTTCACTGGGCTGCTACCATTAATCATAGAAGTTAGAAATGGAAAATGAATTTGGTAATGCCGTCCATCTCCCTGACAATTCAGGATCGTTCATTACTGTTCATTCATGTTTAATTTCATCTTCTGTTTATAACCAGAGAGAGAAGTTTGTTTGGATCGCAGTTACTTGGAGCATGGGCATACCTTTGTTCTTTTTGTTTTTGTTTTGTCTTTCAATGTTTTTGGCAAATCAGAAAGTGGGAAAAGGTTTAGGTTGAATGAAATATTTTGTTTCACGCAAAATGAAGTATTTTATTTTCATTTCAAACTTTTTTGTTTTAAAATTATTTTTAATAACTTTGTCTTGAAATTTCCTTAAGTTTATTTCAAATTGAAACATTTGATTTGTCTTGAAATTTCCTTAAGTTTATTTCAAATTGAAACATTTGATTTGTCTTGAAATTTCCTTAAGTTTATTTCAAATTGAAACATTTGATTTGTCTTGAAATTTCCTCAAGTTTATTTCAAATTGAAACATTTGATTTTGAAAATGTTGAGAGGAAACATTTCAACTGTTTTGGCATTTTTTTAGGGTTTGTTCTGACCGAAACAAGTTGGTGAAATTCACACGAATTCAAGATATTTAGGTATTGTCGGATCTGCATTTTTACCTGGGGGGGGGGGGGGAGAGATTTGGTCAAAATGTTTTGCCCAACTCTCCCCTGCCGCCCATAATTTCTCCCAGCTGTACTTCCACCTCCCCCTTGCAGTTTTTGCAATATTTTCCCTTAATTTTGTTCTAAACCATGTGACTGAGAGAGGCTAGTGAAGTGACTGGCTGAAACAGGCAGATAATAAACCTAACAGTGTGTGTCTGGCCATCACTGAGGAAAATGCCTGCCTTTCTTGCTATCAGCTGGTCAACTAAGAGCTACATGGCTCCTTTCTGACTATGCTTCCAATCCTGCTTGGATGCATTGCATGAGGACATTATAGTATCATGTCACATGGTTTCAGCCTTTCCAAGCTATGCGGTGCTCTGTTTCCAATGTGCTGATGAAATGGTACAGCCCCTCTTCAGTTTGCTAGAAGCAGTGGAGAGTGAACAGAATCTGTTCACAGTCCTTTCCAGGCTTCTTGCTGTTCATAGGCCCAGTGCAGCATTCATGTTTGTCTCCACTCCAAGAGCATCTGTGATCTTTTGGATTCTTTGGGATGTGGATGTAAGATGATCATGACATTTCCCATTAGAAATCATAACCTGAATTTTAAACAAACTCAACTATGAACTGTCATCAGATCAGAGAGGCTCAGGTACATCAGATAGGTCTGAGCTGTATTTTTCTCCAGCTTCTCATAGCTAAATCTACTTCCCAGACTATGTATTCCCGTCCTCCCCCCCAGGATATCTTACCCACAGCTTGGCTAGAAAGTACATAGCTGTACCAATTTAATCTTTAACGCTTTTTAAAGTGAAAGCTGTGACCTTCCTTTGGCTTGATTTCTTGGGCTCAGTTCAAGAAAGACAAGCATGTGTTGAGACTTTCTTTAAATCTCCTTGAACTTCTTTTCAGGGGCCGGAAACTTCTCCTCATCCTCTGTCACTTTAAAATATGATAAGCCTTTTGCAGACAGCCCTGCTTCCTTTGGAGGAGATGTTCTGGTTTCTTTGACATGCATTTCGAATGTGCTGTATAAGGAATCTTGTGCTTGTTCCAAATGTAGCACGTTACAAATGCATTAACTCAGGACACCGTTAAGTCATCTGTCTCTCCTCCCTCTAGAATGCCAAATAGTCTCATGATTTTGGTCCAAATCAGAATCCCAAGGCTTTCTAGTTGATTTTTTAGTTCTCTGTTGTCTTACTGTAGCCATCTGTGTTGGACAAGTGTAACATTTTCTCCTATTCTCATTCAATATAGACATCTGAACTATTCCTTCAGCCTTGATTTTGTTGAAATGGCTTTCATTAGCCCTAAATTTGGCCTCATCTCCCCCACCCCCACCCAGTGCTGAACAGCATGGAGGGGAGAAAAAATGTGGAAAAGCTGCAGCTGCAGCCCATGGACCAGAAGGGCAGTTATGCAGGATGGTCCCTCCCTAGTGACCTGGCCATAAACCTCTTTGCTAAAGATGTGTGATCCATGATTGGCATGTGAATGTGGAAATGTGTGAGGGAACAGGCATTCTAAGCAATATTCAGATTTGCTCTTCTTGTATACTGGCTAAAGCCTACATAAAATTAGAGGACATGTCCATTCTGCTGAGATCAGCATTAGCTTTCCCCTCTGTGACCCAGCCTTCTTTTGAGGGACTAGAGCAGCAGTTCTCAAACTGTGGCTTGGGACCCCAGAGTGGGTCCGCCAGGGCTGGCTTACACTTGCTAGGGCTCGGGGCCGAAGCCAAAGCCCGAGCCCAACTGCCTGGGGCTGAAGCCAAAGCCCAAGGGTTTCACCCCTGACTGGTGGGGCTCAGGTTACAGGCCTCCTTCCAGGGGCTGAAGCCCTTGGGGCTTCAGCTTTACCCCCCGGCCCCTGACACCCAGGGTAGTGGGGCTTGGGCTTTGCCCCTTCCTCCCTTAGGGAGGTGGGTTCAGGCTTCAGTCCCCCCTTCTGGGGTCGTGAGGTAACTTTTGTTGTCAGAAGTGGGGTGCAGTGCAGTGAAGTTTGAGAACTCCTGGACTAGAGGGTGCAGGTGCTGGCAGGATGCTGATTGTAATGGAGATAAAAGCCAGCTATGCTGCTCTTACTTGGACTGGAAGGGAATGCTGAGGGAGAGACCTGATCACCACTCCAGGAATTCCTGTGGATCCATGGTCTATGTGAAAAAATTAGATCTTGACACCACCCAGTGTGCAAAGCTTCTAGTTTTGTGTAGTAGTGTCCTCTAATCTAAGGGGGCTTTCAAGTTAGTGTTCCTTTGCTATGTCTCTTATGTGTGAAAATAATAATCTGAGCAACAATATAATTAGCTCTCTGTTCAGAGCAGTGCTTGTGCACTGACTAGTATCAGAGGTAGTATTAATCTCTGTCAGAATCTCTTTGAATGCTTTTTTTGTTCTCCCAGTTTTGTACCCTGAGCCCCCAAGATATCTGAACAATATGGCAATTCAGCTTTTGCACCAGTTGACTTAGCTTTTAGCTTTTTCATGGGCCTTTTATGTACTTTAAAAGATAACAGGCAACAGTTGTGTCCCATCAGAACTGATTTGCGATTTATTAAATGCAGACAAATGTCAAAATAAGAGCACAAAAGAGAGGTCTCCTTTCCAGGTACAAACTCTCTAACTCCCATATTTAAAAAAAAAAAAAAAAAGTCATCTGTGGCTTCTGAATACTAAGCACAGCTGGAATTCTAAATTGCTGAAAAGAAGGCAGAAAACACTAATTTGTATGTAAATTTAAAATATTGTTGAGGAGCCTCCTTTTTCATTACCACAATGCACAGTGCGTGAAAGACTCTGGCAAATGAGATATTTATAAGGCACAGTATTCTGAATGATTTAGAGAGATGTGTTACTATTGTGCATCATATACATGTTAATGTGTATTAAAAAGTGGGTAATGTACATTAGGGTTACCATACGTCCGGATTTTCCCGGACATGTCCGGCTTTTGGGGGCTCAAATCCCCGTCCGGGGGGAAATCCCCAAAAGCCGGGCATGTCCGGGAAAATCGGGAGGGCTCGGTGGTGCTCGGCCGGGCCGGCGGTGCGGGGCCGGGGGCATGGTGCCGGGCCGGGAACCAGGGTCACAGTGCCGGGCCGGGCACGGGGCCGGAGGGAGAGCCGGGGGCGCGGTGCCGGGCCGGAAGCCGGGCCGGCGGGGAGCCGGTCAGCCGGGCCCGCGAGGAGCCGCGCCGGCGGGGAGCCGGTCAGCCGGGCCCGCGAGGAGCCGGGCCCGCGAGGAGCCGCGCCGGCGGGGAGCCGGTCAGCCGGGCCCGCGGGGAGCCGAGCCCGCGAGGAGCCGCGCCGGCGGGGAGCCGGTCAGCCGGGCCCGCGGGGAGCCGGGCCCGCGAGGAGCCGCGCCGGCGGGGAGCCGGTCAGCCGGGCCCGCGGGGAGCCGAGCCCGCGAGGACCCGCGCCGGCGGGGAGCCGGTCAGCCGGGCCCGCGGGGAGCCGAGCCCGCGGGGAGCCGCGCCGGCGGGGAGCCGGTCAGCCGGGCCCGCGGGGAGCCGAGCCCGCGGGGAGCCGGTCAGCCGGGCCCGCGGGGAGCCGAGCCCGCGAGGAGCCGGTCAGCCGAGCCCGCGAGGAGCCGGTCAGCCGGGCCGGCGGGGAGCCGGCAGTGCTGGGCGGGCCGGGGCCGGCACCCCAGGGCCCGAGCCGACCCAGGCTGGAGCCGCCGGGGGGCCAGCCTGGGCCGTGCCTCCTCCCCCCCACATCCCCCTTACCTGCTTCAGGCTTCCCGCGAATTAAATGTTCGCGGGAAGCAGGGGAGGGGGTGGGGTTGGGGCGGGGGTGTGGGCGGGGCTGGGGGCGGGGGCCGTGGAGTGTCCTCCATTTGGAGGCACAGAATATGGTAACCCTATGTACATGGCTAAATCCTTTTCTAAGGGTCACATACTAGCCTTTATTAACATGGAGAACACCTGATATCAAGGGGAGTTGGCGCATGTGGCTGCAGGGAAGTAAATGACACTTTCTGTCCTGCATATGAAAAACAATTTATAGCCAAACTGAGGTGGCAGCCACATACTAAGGTATCCAAAGGATAAAACCTTCCCCATGCTCAATTTGTTTACTTCTTAACTGCAGGCCTTATTTATAAAGAAATAACTGGAGTATTTTCATACATACTTTGCATTCTTGATCCAGAGAAGGCCTGTAATGAGTCTCCCTCATGCAAAATTCATACGTGAGTTGTTCAACGATGTGGTATGACACACTGAGCTCATCAGACATAGGTATAGCAATGAAGGCAAGTTGTGTGTATGTGTTATTGCTAGAGGACACAAAGAAGCATGTTTTAGCGCTTGCCTGTTGGTGTATTGTCATTTTGCTTTTGCATTCATTACAGAGCATGCAAACTACAACATTCTCCTTTAAAAACTTTACATAAAGTGGAACTAGTAACTTCTTTATATATAAGCAGAGTCTAGAGCAGGGGTGGGCAAACTTTTTGGCCCGAGGGCCACATCGGGGTTGCGAAACTGTATGGAGGGCTGGGTAGGGAAGGCAGTGCCTCCCCAAACAGCCTGTCCCCTGCCCCTTATGCGCTCCCTCCCACTTCCTGCCCCCTGACTGCCCCCCTCAGAACCTCCGACCCATCCAACCCCCTAGCTCCCTGTCCCCTAACTGCCCCCCAGGACCCCTTGCCCCAACCTCCCTGCTCCCCCCCTTACCATGCCGCTCAGAGCAGCAGGACTGGCAGCTGCGATGCCGGAGCCAGCCACGCCGCCGTGCTGCCCTGCAGGAGCTTGCAGCCGGGCGAGCTGAGACTGCGGGGGGGGAGGGGGGAGGGAGGGCAGGGGAGGGGAGAGGAAAGTGCGGGGGGGGGGGGCGCAGGGGCTAGCTTCCCTAGCCGGGAGCTCAGGGGCTGGGCAGGACAGTCCCGCAGGCTGTAGTTTGCCCACCTCTGGTCTAGAGTTGAGAAGAACACCACATGCTGAGTGCAGTAAATAATCCTGTTCCAAACCCAGGACACTATTCTATTTTAATACCTACATAAACCCCTCTTACATGAAAGGGAGAATAAATTTGCTTCACAGAAGAAGGGACTATGTTTTCCAGAATGAGGCTTTCGATAATCAGGAAGGCAGGAAATCCAGAAGCGCATAAGTCCGTTCCTGTTTCTCTTTTTTGGTTTTGCCACCATTTTTTTCCATCTTTTGGAGGTTCTTGTTTGCTTGTGTGACCTATTTTTTAATTTCAATATCCTTGAGATTGCAGTGTGGGCTGGTTCTCAAGTTTAAATAAAATGATTTGGATGGTGTTTGTGGTAGTCTGCTCCTTAGTCACTGTAATCATAGGATTTACAGCAACATGATGACACCATAGTGAAGTCAACACCACTAACTCATCCTGTCGGGAAGAAGCAGCCATTTATAGTTCAGACAGTGAAAAAGCTATAGGAAATAGATCTTCTCTCAAAGTCATGGCTAAACACTGCAGTTCTTCAGGGCCATAGATAGGGCTGGTCTTTTCCCTCTCTAGAGTTTTCCCACAGACTCAGGGTTGCTCGGGAAATATTTTAGTTTCACTTTCCCAGTTGCTGCTTTTGGACTATTGTCAGAGCTGCTTTCCTGGAGACCCTAGGAATGGTGTTGGAGAGAGGGCTACATAGAGTTAAATATGTGGTTCATATTGGTACCTATTCGTACAGCACAAAGAAAGTTGTTGCTTTCAGGCTTTACAACCAATCTGAAGAGTTACATTTTAAATTAGATAATGGTCTTATCAATCACTTTTTAGCAATGAAAATTAATATCCACATTATTTTAATAGGAATAAACACCATAAATCAAAGCAGTTAATTGATCACATTTCACATTTGAGATTGAAGGGAACTGGATAAGTCAGAGCTTAGTAACGGGATACCAGAGCCTTTCACTCTGGGTCACTGGTTTAAGTACAGCCCAGGTCAGTAGTGACTGAAAGTCATTAGTGTGGTGTACGCAGCACTAAACACTGTGGTGACTGTGCAGTTACTGCACTTCTAAGGTCTGGAACATATTTTGTGGCAGCAGTTGGCGCTGGAGCTGAATTGGAGACTAAACCCAAGAAGTGAGTGAAGCTGGTTGTGGCTTGTAAATAAGGACCCACTGACTAGGCTAATTGGATTCATGTTTCTTGTTCTGACTCAGTTAAATGGCTAGATAGTTCTTCCCCTCCCACTTCTGCCCCTTCTATATCCACACAAGGAGAGGATCATCCATGTGCAGATCTCCCCTTGTCCATGCAGCAGTGGGCTGAGCTCCCTTATCCAGAGCCAGTGAAACCCTCCGCATTGGTCCAGGATCTGTATGGGTGAAGGGGCAGGGGCAGAAGGGGCTATAAATCATTCCCTCCTCACCCCCTGTGGATCTTACCTGGAGTAGACACTAAGCCCCCAGGTTATATTATAGTTTGTGTGTATACCCTCACTCCAAGGACTCCTCTGGGGCTTTTGCAGTTGGGAGAGTTAAGTCCCTGGTAGTGGAACTCAGTGGAGCCACCCCACCAGAGAGAGGTGGGTAGGAGTGTCACCAGGACCCAGCATTGGTGTGGAAGCACAGGGTCTTTGCACAGATATTCCTGGTCTCCCTTAGATCCCCTAGGATCCACCAGGTTTGGGGAAAATCCTATGGCACTTTCCTGGGGGAGGCAAAACATGCCCTCAACTCTGGACTTATATTATTTGGGAAAAACTCTCTGGGAAAATCCTTTCAGAGATTTTCTCCCCAAGTCACTTTCCACAGCTTCTAACCTGAAAAGAAACAGTGACCCCACTAGTTACTGTAATAAATTAAAGCAGAGCTGGTTGAAAAATGTGAAAACAAACAAAAAAAAATTCACAATAAAATACATAAATAAAATTTGAAATTATTTTTGTTTGGGAGCATTAAAAATGAACCCATTCTACATTTTTTTCAAAAATGTTAATAGACGATCAAATTTTTTTGTTGACCAAAAATCTATATATTTCTATAACAAGACCTTTTAATAAAATTTTCTGTATAAATAATAAGCATGAAATTTTCCCAAAAAAAATTCAAAGCGTTGACAGATTTTTCACAACAAAATTCCTTTAGAAAAGGCTGTTTTTCAATGGAAAAACTTTCATTCAAAAATTTCACATAGTTCTGTTAAAGAAAATATTTGGATGATTGAATTTGGTGGCAGGTTGTACGAACTCAGTACTTAATGGATAGGTCATAAAAAAGCTTACAATTTATGCCCTTGTTGGCAATCAGGAGAGAGTATAGGGACTGAACGGGCATGGAGATTGAAATGCCTCCTCAATCTGAGAGAGAGTCCCCCTAAAGCAAGACTAAAACACATGGGTAAGGTGGCATGAAGAACTTCTGACACTTCTCCAGGTAATCTAGGCTCCATATATTTATGGTCTTGAAGACTTTTTTCATTAGGCAATTAAATGTTTCTCAGGAAAATTTACTTTGGGTTGTGAACCGACATGGTTGAAATACTGGCTTCACAGCAAGATTCCTGAAAAGAATTAACATCTGAATCACTTGAGGCTCTGTTCATAAGACAGAGGCTTATTTACATAATCAAAAATGCATGATTTCACAAGGCAATGGAGAGGCCGAGGATTGTAGTTTTGATTCACAAACAAAATTCAAGCTATCAGTATTCATGTGTGCAGGCATGCTGCTGGCTTGCTGGCACAAATAAGGATAAATCCATATAAAGGCAGAAGAAAAGATTTGAGGGCAATGCATATTTTCCTTTCAAAGTCTGACCAAATAGTAGGGATCAAAGGGGCAGAATCCTCACTGCCCTGATTGTGGGTAAGGTTGGGGCACCTTCACAGCTGAGCTGTAGCTAAAGATTGGACGTCTTCCTTAAAGATATGCTCTAGCTCAATTGGAAGTACTGGGTAAAAGTCTATGGCAGCGACATATCCCACTGAAGTCCATGGCAAATGCAGGTGCTTGATAGCTTTGACAATCAGGACTTTTTTGTTTTTGTTTTTTTGCTTTACAGTGAACTTAAGAAGAACATGAGGGTGTCTCCTTTAGCATGCATAACAAGGTTGAGATAATATAGGCTCCAGACCCAGAAGGAGCTCTGTGCAGAGGAATTGCTGTACCAGGCAGATCTCATTGTGAAATTGGAACTACAGTTATTACAGTATCCAGATTCTTTGAAACTGAAAGAGACAATTTGTGCTTCAGTTTTATTTTCACTACAAGATAAGCGCACTGCATTATTCCTCTATAAACTATCTTAAAAGAAAATCTTTTTTTTCCAGACTTTAAAATAATATTTTCATGCAGGTAGGTAACAAGGCAGTGAAAGTATGATTTCAATATAGAAAATACAGGTGCTATAGCGCATTCACCTTTCTCTCTGAACAGCAACAGTATTTACAGTTTAACTTCATAGACGCATTAAGCATGTTGACCCACAGTATTTTGGAAAGCATTTATGAAGACTCGGCGAATCCTCGTGGTGAAAAGAGGAAGAAAATTCAGAAGCAATTTTAATATTTTAAAATATTGTTAGGTTAAGCTTCCCTATATAGAATCATGGAAATGTAGGGCTGGAAGGGACCTTGATCCTGTCTCAGGTTGATTCCTCAAGTATATCTAAACCATCCCTGACCGGTGTTTATCCAGCCTTTTCTTAAAAACCTCTGATGATGGGGGTTCTTCCTTCGAAGCCTATTCCAGAGCTTAACTATCCTGATAGAAAGATTTTCCTAATATTTAACTTAAACCTCCCTTGCTGCAGATTGTCAGTTATTTGTTCTCCTAGCATAAATGGACATGGAGAACAATTGATCACCATCCTCTTTACAACAGCCCTTAACATATTTGAAGATTGTTATCAGGTCTCCCTTCAGTCTTCTTTTCTCAAGACTAAACATGCCCAGCTTTTTTTATCTTTCTTCATAAGTCAGGTTTTCTAAATGTTTTATCATTTTTGTTGCTCTCCTCTGGACACTCTCTCTCTCTCTCTCTCTCTCTCTCTCTAATTTCTTCACATTTTTGCTAAAGTGTGGTGCCCAGAATTGGACACAGTACTCCAGATGAGTCCAAACCAGTGCTGAGTATAATGGGACAATTATCTCCTAGCTCTTACTTACAACACTCCTGTTAATATACCTCTAATGATATTAGCCATTTTTACAATTGTATCACCTTGTTGACGCATATTCAATTTGAGATCCACTATAACCCCCACATATTTTTCAGCAGTACTAGCGGCTAGCCAGATATTTCCCATTTTTGTAATTGTGTATTTGATTTTTCCTTCCTAAGTGTTGTACTTTGCGCTTGTCTTTATTGAATTTCATCATCTTGAATTCAGACCAATTCTCCAATTTGTCAAGGTCATTTTGAATTCTAATCTCCTCCTCCAAAGTGCTTGCAACTCCTCCCTTCTTAGTGTAATCCACAGATTTTATAAGCATATTTTCTACTCCATTATGCAAGTCATTAATGAAAATATCGAATAATAACAGACCTAGAATTGATGGCTGTGGGATCTAACTAGATACATTCCTGCTGTTTGACAGCAAATCACCTGATAACTGCTCTTTGAGTATGGTCTTTCAACCAGTTGTGTACCCACCTTATAATTATATCTAGATGACATTTCCCTAGTTTGCTCATGAGACAGTAATGTTGCTCTGTATCAAAAGCCTTGCTTAAAATCAAGATATATCACATCTATTCTTTCTGGTCCCCGACCCCATCCACTAGGCCAGTAATCCTGTCAAATAAGGCAATTAGGTTGGTTTGGCATGATTTGTTCTTGAGATATCCATGCTGGTTATTACATATAACTTTGTTACCCTCTAGGTGCTTAGAAATTGATTGGTTAATAATTTGTTCCAGTATCTTTCCAGGTATTGAAGTTAGGATAACTGGTCTATAACTGCTCAGGTCCTCTTAGTACCTATCTTTTAAAAAGGGAGCATTGTTTGCCCTTTTCCAGTCCTCTGGGATCTCACCCATCCTTCATGAGTTCTCAAAGATAATTGCCAACAGTTCTGAGATTGCTTCAGCTTGCTCCTTAAGTACCCTAGGATGAATTTCATCAGCCCCTGTTGACTTATCTAAATATTCTTTAACCTGTTGTTTCCCTATTTTGGCTTGTGTTCCTCCCCTCTTGTTAATGTTAATATTATGTTAAATATCTGGCCACTATTAACCTTTTACTGAAGACTGAAGAAAATAGGTATTAAACATCTAAGCCATCTTGATGTCATCTGTTATTAGCCCTCCTTCCTTGCTAAGTAGAGAAGCTACACTTTCCTTTATCGCTCTCTGGCTCCTAATGAATTTAAAGAACTTTTTCTTGGCTTTTATGTCCCTTGCTAGATGTAATTCATTTTGTGCCGTAGCCTTTCTGATTTTGTCTCTGTATACTTGTGCTAGTCTTTTGTACTCCTTCTTAGCAATCCATCGATGTTTCTACTTTCTGTAGGATTTGATTTTCGATAATTAAACTCTTGATGCAGCCATATTGGCCTCTTATTATCTTTTTCTATCTTTCCTTTGGCTTGGGATAGTTTGCGGTTATGCTGTTAATATTGTCTCTTTGAGAAACTACCAGGTCCCCTGTGAACTCCCTTTTCCTTTAGATTTTCTTCCTATGTGATCTTACCTACCAGGTCTCTGATTTAAAAAAAGCAAATTTTGAAGTCCATTGTTCTTTTTTGCTATCACTCCTTTCTTTCCTTAGATCCATCAAATCTGTCATTTCATGATCACTTTCACCCAGATTGCCATTGACCTTCAGATTTGCACCCAATTCCTCCTAGTTAGTCAAAATCTAGTCTAAAATGACTGCCTCCTCCCCCCTCCACCCCCCAGGTTACATCTTCCACTTTCTGAATCAAGAAGTTGTCCTCAATACATTTCAAGAACTTATTGGATGTTTTTTGTTTTGTCGTATTAGTTTTTCAACAGTTGTCTGGGTAGGTTGTCTCCCATTACTGCCAGATCTTGTATTTTTGGTATTTCTGTGGTTAGTTCTAGAAATGCCTCATCCACTACCTCCTCCTGGTTTGGTGGTCTATAGTATACCCCTGCCATGATATCGCCCCTGTTTCTCCCTCTTTGTCTTCACTGGTCTGCTACTCGCTTCCTTCTGGACTTCAGAACAAGTATGTATATTCTTGATGTATAAGGTAACCTCCTTTCTTTTATCCTGTCACTCCTGAGCAAGCTGTAGTCCTCTATGCCAATATTCCAGTCATGAGACTTATCCTGGGAAGTTTCTTTGATGCCAAGTAAGTCATAATTTGCTGATGTACTAATTCCAGTTCTTCCAATACTTCGTTATTCTCCATATGCCTTGCATTTGTGTGTTGACATCTAAAATGGTGAGCAGATTCCTCCACTGATTTCCCTCTTGCTGCTTCTATGACTGTATTATCATTTTCTGTCTCTCCCCTCTTCCTCATCTAGCCTTCTGTTAGGGTTGTTTTTTTCATGCATTTATGTGGGATTGTGTCACTTGCTCCCTTTGAAAGTAGTTTAAAGCCCTTCTCACTAGGGTGGTGACTTGGTGCACAAAGATGCTCTTCCCCTTCTTGGTCAGGTGAACTCACATTTCTTCACAGTAGAGCTTCTTCCGTCAATACCATCTGCGCAGTTTGATTTGGTTAATATTACCCACCCAAAAACTAAATTAACACTTCACTAATACAGATACTAAGTTCTTAGAAATATTTTAGAAAATTGTAAGTTCCTTTAAAAATTATTTTGTAAACCAAATAATACTGATATTTTAGTGGGGAGAAAATAGAACTAAATGCTGATTTTTATGATAAATGTGCAAGCACACTATGTAATTAATATACTAATTACAATTTAATTTCCTTTCTGTTCATGTGCCTTAAAATTGTTTTTAATATTGATATTATATTCCTTTTATTTATAAGTATGTAAAACCAGTCATTTAAGGGCTCTGAGCATCTTAAATGTGAGCATCTTAAAGTCACTATTTAGGCCCTGATTCAGCAAAGTAATTGAGCTCATGCCTAGCTTTACACGTGCAAGTAGTCTTGTTGAAGTCAATTACATCTTTTTAATTTTGGATGTGTGAAATTACACTAGTTACTTTGACAGAAATTGCCCCTGTGTCACACATGGGAGAATGAGATTCTTCAAGTGTACCCTGCTACTGTATTCTAAACGTGAAATAAGGGGCAAGATATGTGTGCAAGCATGTGCTTGTACTCCTTTTGGAGTTGCAAACTGTAACTTTTCTTAGAGAACCTGGCAAAATAAGAAATTTGCAAGGTAATGAGCCTTCGAAATATTGTGAGTGATACAATGGGAGAACCATATCTCATGATTGGTTGATATTAGTCATGTGCTGAATGGTGGTGCTTGATCTCAACAGAAGCTATCACCATCTTGAGGTTCTTGAATCTCATTATCTGGAAACTTTCTCAACACACTTTGCTTTAATCAGCCTTTTCGTACTAACTTTTAAAGCATGTTCTGCAAAAATATTTCAAGATACCATTGAAGGTCACTCAACACATTCACAGTCTCTCCAGTTAGTGTGAGGGCATCTTAATCTATGGGAAAACCCTGCTAGAACATGATGCAGCCCTTAAAGCTGGTTGCCAGTGATTTGCTGCACATCACCTCATCCTGAATAAATCAAAGTATGACCTCAACAAAGCCACTGAATTTTATGGGTTCACTTTCTCTGCCAGGGGAACACAACCCTGACATAAAAAAGGTCATAGCAATTAAGACAGCAACAAGTACTCACAGATGCTAATGAAGTTCTGTCCTCTGTCGGCATGACTAACTACTGTGCATGCTACATCAGAGACTTCTCAACAATAATTGTGCCTCCTCAGGAACTTATTAAACAAGGAATATCACATTCTGTTCCAATACATGTCAGAAAGCTTTGGATAAAAATCAAGGGAACTGATTATATTCCACGACAATAGTGCATTTCAGTCCAGATCTGTATATTGAAATAGTGGGTGGTCCTAGCACCATGGGATCTCATGCTCACTGAACATGCATCCAGGTCCATATGATTGTCTTAGAAAGCAGACATCTGATACCAATGGAACAAAAATACTCACAACCTGAAAAGGAAACGTTAGCCATGGAACAGGCCTATGAATGTTACCATTTACATGTATGTGGGGCTCCATTCCCCATTGTGGTAGTAAGTCAGGCACTTCAGTAGACCCATCAGAAAGCTGCTACCCCAGCTTGTGAGGATACTTACAGCTGCCAGTCTGATAACATTCAAAATAAACATGCTGAAGGCCTTCAGAGACAAACACCTCAGTCTGAAGTTTTTACCAAATTTCCCAGAAAAAATGTACACTGGTACAAAATGCAATGTGCAAAATATCAAGAATAATAGTTTCTTTTAAAAAAAAATTATGGAGGGATTGAACATTGGATTTACATTGAACAGCTACCTTCATCCTTAACTGCAGAATGAATACCACCACTTCGTAAAAGGAAGAATTAATATTGTACAAATATGCAATATTTTGTGTGTCCCCAGGTTGTTTATAAAGAGGTAAACAGAATGGGGGCACTTGCAAGTGCGGGACATGGTGCAGGCATGATCGACAGCAGTTGGTATGTGAGGAAAAAAAGTGGAAGGGAAATACTACTGAGTAGGGAAACAGGGAGCAGAAGTGAGATGCTAACGGGAGGGAATGGAAAGAAGGGAGTTCAGGGTGGGAGGAAACAAGCCAGAATGGAGACTGCAGAAAATGGGCAGCTTGAAAGCCAGCAGAGAGAGGCAGGGGTTGGGGATGAACAGAGCTGGGCAGCAGAGGGGGCATCCTGGAAACAGTTTAGAGAGGTAGGAAAGAAGCCAGAAGGGGAAAAAGGGTGCCAGCGCTTGGAAAGAGATGAGAAACTGAGAGCATACTAGGGAAAGAGAAGGGAAACACAGCTGGCAGCTGGTGGAGGTGGAACTGGTAGAAGACTGGGAAAGAAACTCATTAGTCAGGGAGGGGACGAGGGAGAAGAGCAGAAAAGGCAAGTGCTAACTAGTGGCGGATTGGAAGAAGAAAAGAGTCACTAGAGGAATTCTGCTGTGCAAGTAGGCAAATGAGGCATGCTACAGTTTTGCCAATTTTTGCAGTTGTATCTTAATTATCATGATATTTGGCGTCTTTTTCTTGTGGGCCCAGCTCCTGGCATCAAACACTTACATGAATGTCTCACCTTTCAATGTAACACCCCCTCCCCCCCAATTTTTTTTAGTCCTCATGGTTGCAGAGTAAAGCTTGAAAGCATGACATGTGTACCCTACAATAGAGCTGGTTGGAAAAATAAAATGATTAAAGTTTCCTGTTGGAAAATGAGATTTTGCTGAAAATGAAACCTTTCCAAATGGTAGCAATTTCTATGAAAATTTGTTTTGATTTTTTCCCTCTCATTTTGGAAAAAAATCATTTAAAAATGTGTTGAAAAATAAAAAAAAATGTTTCAAAACAATTTAATTTGAAATTTGAGATTATAGATTTTTAGACTGTATATTTTATGACATGTTAGTGCATAACATGACTTGGCATGACATGGCATATTACTGCATGGCATATGTCAGCCGTAGCAGTGCGCATGGCATGGCATGGCAAATCTTCAATGTGTGCGATTGGTGCCAATCTGAATTTAGTTTGAAATAATGTCCAGGTGAAGAAATGTTACCATTAGGGAAACTTCAGGTTTACAAAGGTACCTTCCAAAACCTAGAATAAATCCAAATCAATCTGATTGATCCAAAATTTGGATTTTAGTTGGTGTAGAGACAGTGAAAATTTCCTAAATTATAGGAACAGAATTTTAGTAAGTTTGTTAACATAAGAAAGTCTGTGAAAGAACATTTCTGATTTTACCAGTAATCTGAGTAGGCCAGTGCCCCTGATCTCATTAACAGTGAGCAATGAAAGAGAAACTAGCTGTCCTAAAAGTTTAAGGGCTCAAATGGAATATTTAATAGCACCTCTTTCTTGCCCTATGATTACTAGCAAAAATGAACAGCCTACAGTCTTGAATTGTCAGCCTAGTGCTTTTAAATAAATTTGGGTGCTTCATTAGTGCACTGTAGATCAAAACCCAATCTTTTGTTTACAATTCTGGAGAAACATAAATAGAAGCACACACATTTTCTTACCACCGAGCAATAGAATGCTTTAAAGCAGACCAATAAAACCATGGTATTTTGTAACCTAAAACCTTGGCTTAGGAATCAATATTGTTCAAATGCAATTTCATTTCATCTCTAGGGCATCCTGAAGCCTTTATGAGAAACATGATTAGCCTTTTTTACCTCATAGGTGTAATATAAAGTAGAGATGGACCATTTTAAAAAAAATGGGTTCTGTGACACTAAAAGGTTCAGGGATATATCTTCTTTCGAGGAGTCTGCTTGTTATATAGAGTATTTTTCATTGTGTATTTCATCTCTAAAATTTTGAGTACTACTTAAAAAAAAATATTTATTTAGACCTGTATGTCTGTCAGCCCTATGGCTCTTGAGTAGCTTACATTTAAAACGCAGTCCATTTTAAATCAGTGAAGTACAACAGTGCTCTCTGCTTGTTAACATTTAAAAAAAAAATCCCTCATGTCACATGTCTGTCAAAAGCCTTCTTAAACAAATCCACTGAATATTTTTAATCAAACAGATGATGTATTATACCCACACTTGTGAAAACCACATCAAGGGATCCAAAAAAACCAATCCTGATTGGGATCCCATTGTGCTAGGCACTGTACATGCATGTAATAAGAGACAGTCCTGGTTCCAAGGTGCTTCATCTAAAAGTTGGCAGTCTATTTGAATTCTTCCTCAGCTTGATTTTTGTAAGTGCAAAGGAACTCTTCTGTGAAATTTTTACTGGGGACTCATTGATTCATCTACATGAAACAAACCTGGTAATCTTTCATTCTCCTGTGTCTTTGAAATAGAAAGCTGAAATTCTAAAGAAGTGTATTGATCTAGGTGTGCTGCAGTTTCCCTTCTCCCAAATGTCCCACCTTCTTGAAGCCTTTCTTCCTGTTTCCAGGGCCCTTTCTCCTCCAAATCTCATGTGTGCCTCCTTCTCCCTCATTCCCTGTTCTTCTTCCATCCCATTCACTTGCTGTCTTCTGAACCCCCAACTGCTGAAACTAGTGCTTCCTCCCCAGTCAGCCTCATCAATGGGTGTGTTAACACTGGATCCAAATGCTCCTTTAGCAATAATGCCTGCTTACTAGAACTGGTTGGGAAATCTTGATGAAACCAAAGAAGTTTAAATTGAAAAAATTCTTCAAAAATGTTTCACCTGTCAAATCTCCGTCCCCCCCCAAAAAACTAAACTTTTTTTGGGGGGGAAAGGGCAAATCTTCCATTTTCCAAAAAGCCATTTTACATTAAATTCCAATGGAAACATTTTAAACCAGATTTACTTTTTTAAACCACCTTTTGTGACCAGGATTCTATTTTTTGTGTGCATTTCACTGGGATTCTCAATATCTCTTTCACTCAGTGTGATATATTTTCTTGACCGAGCATTTTGATTCACTGAATAAATAGAAAATCTAGCATACAAAGGGAGTTTCTTTTTTAAAAGAATATGTTCTGGATATATTGCATTATTTGTAGAAGAAAGTTATGAAATACAGAACTAGGATTGAATAATCATTGCATTCATGGCTCTCTTTGTGATTAAACCCATTGAGACTGATTTTCGATTGATGTGGACACAGCAGCAAAATAAGGATAGACAGGTGCATGAAATTAAGCAGCAGGCCCCAGCTTTTACTAAACTTTAGCACAGGAGAGGCGTACTACCTGCCCATACTCTCCTATACCAGGCATTTAATTGGTTCCAGTGCTCCTTACCATATAACCTGTAACTCAGGGTAGGCTCTCCTCAGTCTAGCCCCCAGGACTCAGCTCTCTCGGAGTCCTAGC
Source organism: Malaclemys terrapin pileata (assembly GCF_027887155.1). Lineage (NCBI taxonomy): Eukaryota > Metazoa > Chordata > Testudines > Emydidae > Malaclemys > Malaclemys terrapin. The sequence continues at coordinate 243,185,870 of NC_071506.1, read as the reverse complement.
ACCCTCCCCTCTCACATGGTCCCAGAGCCCAGGCTCCAGCCAAATCCTAAATGTCTGCAGTTTTATAGCACGACAGCCTGAGTCCTGAGACTGACTCAGCTGCCATGGGCCTGCTGCAGGTGTTTTATTGCAGTGTAGGCATACCCAGAGAGTGCAGAAACTTGGGGACCTCAGCCCACAAAGTCTCACCAAATCCCAGTTTTTTTACCTCTGAGAACTGTTCATTTTATCCTTTTAACCACACTGGAAACCAGCCACAAGTTGTGATGAATTAACAGTTCACCCCAAGTACATCAAATACACCTCTACCTCGATATAACGTGACCGGATATAACACGAATTCGGATATAACACGGTCAAGTAGTGCTCCGGGGGGGCAGGGCTGTGCACTCCGGTGGATCAAAGCAAGTTCGATATAAGGCAGTTTCATCTATAACGTGGTGAGATTTTTTGGCTCCTGAGGACAGCGTTATATCGAGGTAGAGGTGTAGATCCTAAGTGCATCCCTATTTTACGCACTGTGGCTTGAAGGTGCCACAAGGAAGGTTAAAAAAAAAAACTCCCTGGTCCTCTGACAATTGGTCTATGCTAGAAAAAATTCCTTCTTGACGCCCACATGGGCGATTGGCTAGAAGAGATTTACTGCGTCTGTCAGGTCAGGTTCCCATTCCTAGTTCATGGTGGCTTGGGTGGAGCTGCTGGAATGGAGCCAAGAGAGGCTCCTCATGGTCCCCACTCCAGGCTAAATCCTGTGAACTGTGGAATACTGGCCAATCAGTACCCTTCCCTCCCTCCCCCCAGCTGGCCAATGGGTGCTAGACATTTCCAGTGGGGAGGAACTGCCTGGTATCCCTCACTGACTGTCCCCTCCCTCACTGCTGGGACTGTCCCTCTTGACAAGTTTCCCCACTTGTTGGGGCAGGTGGGAGGCATTTTTGCTGAGCATCAACAGTTCTCATTGACTTCAAACGCAGTTTTGAGTGTTCAACATACGTGGGACTGTTCCCAGTATTTCCCGTTGTTAGATTACTTTTTCAATTACTTATAACTTTGCAAAGCTTTAACTATTCAAGCTGAAATTATCTATGCTGGGTGTCTGCATCAAATGGATCTTTTTGGAAAATTTCAGCTAAAACACCCATTTGTGAGAATAAGGTGAGGGAAAAATACGTTGAATGAGACAGAGTCCTATGAGGAAAATAGTATGTGAACATTTAATTTAAAGACAGTATGGTAATTAGAGTTGAGTGGATAATGGATTTGTTGTTGTTCAGTTGAGAAAAAAAATTGTTTAGTTTCAGGTTGAGTGAAACATTTTGTTCAATCTGAAACAATGTTTCATTTCAAGAATTTTAAATCTTTTATTATAAAATTGCAGTAAAATTCAAAATATAGGCATGCCTAATCAAAAAAATCAAAATGTTTCATTTAAAAAAATATCTAAAAGGAACACTTCAGATTTTCTGTTTTTTTTTTTTTTTTTTATTTTGTTTTTTCTTACTGAAGCAATTCAGCAAATTTGACCCACATCCACAAATTGTTTTGGTTAACCCAAATCACCATTTTTCAACAACAAAAAATTGTGCACAAAAAATTTCACCCAGCTCTAATCATAATGCATATGCACAAGGATGCCAAATAAAGGTTGCACAGGCGATCTTAATTCTGGCATTGCCTAACTTTTGAGTGCTTGACTTTGCTACATCAGTAATGTTCTTTTAACTTAGTTATTGTGTGTAATTATAAATTTATTAATGAATAATAGATGCGTTGCAATTCATAATACAGGTATAGTAATCCGAGCTACAGTACAGTTCTAATTCTTCATACTTGTAATTATCACTACTTGAAGCTTAACTTAATACCTGAATTACTTATTGTAGTTTTAGAATATTGGTCATTAATCACATGGTAGTTATACTGTGATTACTCTGCAGTTATACTTTTTGATATATGTAATTATATCAAAATTGTATAATTAGAAGTTTAACATCATGGTTGAATTACCAGATTTTGAAGTAAAGCATTTTTCCTATTCTAGATAAAGAAAAGAATGTTAAGATAGAATTAATGTTGAGAGTTCATATCAGCAAATTAAGGATAACCGAGTTTACCAAGCTGTTGTAATTATCCTGAAACAATCATTGCTCATGAAATTCAGAGTTAAGGTTTAAAAATCCTAAACATATTAAGGAAATGCATCATTAAGGCATGCTGTGGTGCCTTAACACTGTCTCTTAGTGATGCCATAAGGAAAAAAAATCTCATGTCGTGTGGTCTAGTGTCTTATTCTCAGCTTTGCCACTGAGTTACTGCGTGGCCTTGAGCAAGTCACTTCAGCCCAGATCCTCAGCATTGCAATGCCTAACCCCTCGGCAGCCTTCCATCTAGTGGAATCCTCGGCCCATGCCAGGCACCCAAGCTCCCTGTGCAACGCATGGAAACAGGCACCTAAGAAAGGGATGCTCAGAAGCCAGAAAGCTGAGCAGGAGCTGCCTAAAGTAGCCAGTAGTGAAATGCTGAAGAGAGAGGTGGGGAGAGGGGCTGGAAGATAAGAGGCTCAGTCATCCAAGCCGCTAACCTGGTGTGCCTGCCTTGCAAGTGATAGATAGGAACCTCCCTCCTTTCAGGATGCTCAGCTGCAAACCCTCTCCTGGAGTTAAGTGGCTTACCTGGCTTAGGTGCCTAGGTAGCCTATGCACTGACAGCTGAAATTGTTTCCTGGTCAATACCTTTCTCACATTCATCCTACTTTTCCCTCTGCGCCTGGCCGTCTTTTGGGCAGGTGGTGTGGTGTCACCCTGCCACACCCCAGCTATCAGTGTCCTCCTGCCATGGGGTCTGACAGTAATCAGGATTTAGGCATGCTCAGATACAGGATTGGGCCCCATTGGTGAAAGAGAGATTCCACCCCCCCCCCCATCACCAATTTGAATTGCACTTCAAGGCCTCTGGGACTTCAGCCAGGGCTCCAAGCTGCTTGGTAACTGTGCAGTAGCATCAGGGCTTAGACCTAGGCTTGCCAACTTTCTACTCACACAAAACCGAACACCTCTGTCTGCCCCCTGCCCTGCCCCTTCTCCGAGGCCCCGCCCCTGCTCATTCCATTCCCCCCTCGCTCTGTTGTTCGCTCTACCCACCCTCACTCACTCGCTTATATTTTACCGGGCTGGGGCAGGGGGTTAGGGTGAGGGTTCCGGCTGGGGATGCGGGCTCTTGGGTGGGACCAGGGATGAGGGATTTAAGGTGCGGGAGGGAGCTCTGGGCTAGGGGGTGGAGCTGAGGGCTTCAGAGTATGGGAGGAGGCTCAGGGATGAGGCAGGGGGTTGGAGTGTGGGAGGGGGTAAGGACTCTGGCCAGGGGATGTGGGTTCCGGAGTGGGGCCAGAAATGCAGGGGCTCAGGGTGTGGGGTGGGGCTCTGGGCTGGGGCAGGAGGTTAGGGTGTGGGGGGGCGTGAGGGCTCTGGGCTGGGGATGAGGGATTTGTGGTGTAGGAGAGTGCTCCGGGCTGGGACCGAGGGGTTCGGAGGGCAGGAGGGGGATCAGGGCTGGGACAAGGGGTTGGGGCATGGGAGGGGGTCAGAGGTGCATGCTTCCGGTAGCGCTTATCTCAAGCAGCTCCTGGAAGCAGCAGCATGTCCCCTCCCCCGGCTCCTATGTGGAGCCGCGGCCAGGCAGCTCTGCATGCTACCCTGTCTGCAGGCGCCATCCCCGCAGCTCCCATTGGCCGTGGTTCCTGGACAATGGGAGCAGCAGAGACATCGGTTGGGGAGGGGGCAGCGTGTGGAGCCCTCTGGTTGTGCCTACACATGGGAGCTGGAGGGGAGACATGCCACTGCTTCCGGGAGCCATGTGGCACGCGGAGCCAGAGCAGGCAGGGAGTCTGCCTTAGCCCTGTTACGCCGTCGACCGAACTTTTAACAGCACAGTTGGTGGTGCTGACTGGAGCCGCCAAGGTCCCTTTTCAACCGGGTGTTGAAAACCAGACACCTGGCAACCCCACTTAGGCTGCTTTGTGAATGTGGACTGGTAGAAACTCAGGGGAGAGGCGAAGCTGAGCATCAACTTTGAAAATGTCAGTGGTGCCTAAATGGTGGACTTTAGGCACCTGAGTACCCTTGAGGGTCTGGGACTTCATCTCTTTATGCCTCTGTTGACCCTCTCTCCATTTGTGTATTTTGATTGCAAATTTTTTGGTGCAGGGACTCTCTGACTATGTGATTGTGCAGTGCCTAGACTAACGAGGTTCCCATAATAATGAATCTGTAAAAATACATTTTATCTAATCTGGGATCACAACCCCTAAAATGTCATCATTGTAATGGAATGATTGTTGCATGGCATCACTGCAAGGGCAGAATAAAGTTTGTTTGAAGGGGAAAAGATTTTTAATATCTGCATACAGCAGACGAGGCCTTGGTTATTATATATGGCATGTCATCATTTTATTTAAAAAAAGACATCAGGTGTTACTGGGGTATGCGGGCAGATCCATTTGACGTATTTTCGCACGTTGTCTGGACTTGTTTTAATTGCGTTATGGTTCAAATTGACTTTTAATGTGAAGTTATGTTAATATTTTGGTTGGGAACATGAGACTAGGCACAGAATACAGTATTAAGAAAATGAGTTGAAGATGTCGAGAGTTTTTTACATGTTGAAGTAGGAGACAGAAATTACTAGCTTACATGAACTAAATCTCTTCTAAGCCTCACTTTCTTACTGCCTTGTTACTGTCAGCTGTGGGTGTCAACACTGTGAAGCTGAGACATTCCTTCAGCTTATCTTTCCTATTCTAGTATCTCCTTATCTTCCTCAGAGGGCCAGCTGCTTTTAAAGTAAGCATAAACATTGTTTTGCCATTTCTTTGCTTGGGGGAAAATTTTAGAAGCCAGCTATAAAATTAAACCAAATTGCTCACAAGGCTTAAATATGCACGTGGTCATCTAGGCAGTGACATGGTCTTATAATGCTTTATTGTCATCTTTAAATAGAACTTTGAAATCTTGTAACAATGCATATTTTGTTGGTTAGAAGGTTCTGCAGTGTTAGCGAAAGGTGATATACAATATATATTGCATGGTTCATATCTATTGTCTTTTCTCTTCTTTCCGCTTACATGTAATTTCTACTAATGCTGATGATAGATGGTATGAACTACTATGATTAATGACAAATAAATGACAGGATGAGGACCCAGGCATGACCCAGAGATCACACAGAACATCAGAGTGAGCAAAAAGGCTGCTGGATGGCATGTCTGCCCCTCGTGTTATGACAGATGAGCCTGACTACTGATGGAATGGTTTCCTTTTATATTGAAGGAATACTTGTGATATATTAAGATAATAGGATTTGTGAGGAAGGAGGAGAATACTAGCAGAAAGGTGGCAGTAATTTATGGTGCAGTACCACAAGGGTTTACCATGATAATCTACACCAGGGGTCAGCAACCTTTCAGAAGTGGTGTGCCGAGTCTTCATTTATTCACTGTAATTTAAGGTTTTGCATACCAGTAATACATTTTAACGTTTTTAGACGGTCTCTTTCTATAAGTCTATAATATATAACTAAACTATTGTTGTATGTAAAGTAAATAGGTTTTAAAAATGTTTAAGAAGCTTCATTTAAAATTAAATTAAAATGCAGAGCCCCCGGGACAGGTGTCCAGGACCCAGGCAGTGTGAGTGCCACTGAAAATCAGCTCGTGTGCCGCCTTTGGCACGCATGCCATAGGTTGCCTACCCTTGATCTACACCATGTCAAGCTTTACAGTGGATCATAATTAGAAGTTATTCGCAGCACAAATATATATTACTAAATTGTAGCGTGTGTTAAATACAAACAACCCTATATTAATGCAGCATTAAGACTGTACAATTGAAATGCTGAAATCACAAGATGCAGAAGTTAAGGTATGTACAGACACTTGGCCTTGCAGTGGAATATTTCTGTTTTCCTAGTTAGAACATATCTTGATAAAACATACCAAGAATTGCAGGAGAGAGATATCAGAGCCGTCTCCTTGGCTGGTGATGCAGTTCCTGTTTCTGTCAGTCACTTCTTCTCTGCCCTGTGACTGGCAGCTAGCTTTGTGCTGCCACTCCTCTGCTCTCCTGCCAGCCCATCCTATTTTTTCTATAACCTCTTTTTTCATGGGGGCGGGGATTAGAATAGAACTCAGTACAATTTGAAATCAGTTTTATAATGGCATTTTCAATATTGTTTCCTATCCCATTCTTTATATAGCCTAATGTTTTGTTTGCTTTTTTATTGTTATTGCACATAGAACAGATGTTTACATCAGGCTGTCTACAATGACCAGTGGGGCTTTCTTGAGTAGATACAGTTAATTTTGAACTCAGTATGAGTAGCTGAGATGATCACTTCCGATGTGCATCACCTTGAACCTGCAACGTTGCATTTCACCTGCAGCGATGCTGCCTATTCATCATAGTTTGGTTAGGTCCCTTTGGAGTTCCTTACGCTCCTCTGTAATGTTGGCTAATTTAAATAATTTATCAGCTGCAAATTTGTCACCCTGCCTACTTACCTGACCTTATCTCTTATTGCATGGTCAGAGGGCCCAATTTTCTGTTTTCTGCTTGTATCACCGCCATCTCTATGCTTTCTTCCATGCCATTTCCTGCGCCTGGAACACGCTTACCCAGCTGGTCTACAAGGCCATTTCTTTTTCCTCAGCCAAATGCTCCCAGAATACAGTGACATGTACAAGACAATAGTTAGGGCCCTACCAAATTCACGGTGCATTTTGGTCAATTTTATGGTAATTGGATTTTAAAAACCATAAATTTAATTATTCCAGCTATTTAAATCTGAAATTTCACAGTGTTGTAACTGTAGGGGTCCTGGCCCAAAAAAGAGTTGTGGGGCGGGGGATTGCACAGTTATTGCAGGGGCGGTTGTGGTATTGCTACCCTTACTTCTGCACTGTTGTTGGTGGCAGTGCAGCCTTTAGAGCTGGGCAGCTGGAGAGTAGCAGTTGCTGGCTGGCATCCCAGCTCTGAAGGCAGAGCTGCCACCGCCAGCAGCAGCGCAGAAGTAAGAGTGGCATGGTATTGCCACCCTTACTTGTTCGCTGTTGTCTGCAGAGCTGGACTCTCAGTCAGCAGCTGCTACTCTCCAGCCACCCAGCTCTGAAGGCAGCAGCGAAGAAGTACGGGTGGCATGGTATGGTATTGCCATACTTACTTCTGCATTGCTGCTGGCGGAGCACTGCCTTCAGAGCTGGGCGTCCAGCCAACCGTCACCACTCTCCGGCCGCCCAGCTCTGAAGGCAGCAGCACAGAAGTAAGAGTGGCATGGTATGGTATTGCTGCTGATGGGGTGCTGCTGCTCTCTGGCTGCCCAGCTCTGAAGTCAGCACAGAAGTAAGGGTGGCAATACTGCGATTCCCCTAAAATAACCTTGCGACCCCCCCCCCCGCATCTCCCTTTTAGGTCAGGAATAGGATCCACAGTTTGAGAAACGCTGGTCTCTTCTTCCCCACCCCCCATGAATTCTGTATAGTATAGGTTAAAAGCACACAAAAGACCAGATTTCACCGGCGGGGGAGACCAGATTTCACAGTCCGTGATGTGTTTTTCATGGCCATGAATTTGGTAAGGCATAAGCAATAGCTAACTACGTTGTCCATTTACTGAACTAATCTAGAAAAGGAAAACTTTACTCCCACATGCCTTTATGCCAAGGGCAATATCCTTCCCTGAGTAACTCTTCAATCTTGTTGATGTCCCTGCTAGACTTCCCCCCAACTCTTCCCTACTTTCTTATTTGCCTCATTTTGTCATAGCTGAAATTAGTTTGTAAGTTCCTTGAGAAAGGGATCTTGCCATTTTGTTTTGATTTTGAAGCACCTAGCACAGTTGGATGATGGAAAAAAATATAATGCATGTCTCCTCGTTAGCTGGACAGAAGTTGTTTGTGGTGCTTGAGATTTCCTGGCTTTCCTTTTTTTTCCCCCTGCGACAGTAGCAAATGTTCTATACCAAGGTTCTAGTGTTTTGAAAGTTAATTGCTAATTATTTAAAACTCCACCTGTCTTAAAGCTATTTGTTAGTAAATGTATTATTCATGCTGTAACTATATTTCATTTAAAACACTAACAAATCCTGATCTTTTCATATTCCTAGTTCATATTATACTTCTTTCAATAGCAAACTAAAACATCATTTGTCTAATTTTCACTATGTAACTTTTAAAAATTGTAATTTTAGTAAATATTATTGATGGAATTATTTTCTGATTTGTTTTTCATCACCACTACCTTTCTCTGACCTCTAAATCATTCCACAGGAGACAAAATGATGTCACGTTCATTGCAGCCTTTGTTAGTAAAAAGGCATATTGGACCTCACCCACACCTACAAATGAAATTGACATGATCCTTGAAAGGTTTCTGTTTCACTCCCTTCTTAAAAAATAGCAAAATGTATGCCACAAGCCTTTTTTCCTGCAGCCTGAAGTACATGCTGACACAAATAATATCACAGTGCCTTTCATACAGTACTTTTGCTTGTGGAGATGCCTCAGTAAGAAATATAATAAAGTAATTTTTTTTCTAGGGAAATGTATCTTTATATAGAATTCTTAATTTGTTAGTAGGACAGTGAAATATGCTTGTAGTTAACTGGGTTATTGTGAATCTCAGTTATGCCCATTCCTTTCCTGCCAAGACCACCCTGGATACCTATAGCAAATACAAAAATGTACTTATCTACAAAAAGAAATCCATTAGAGAGAGAGAGAGAGAGAGAAGCTAAGTGATCTCTTGTCACAGTTTGACACATCAGGGGCAAAATCCTGACCCCACTGAATTTGATAACAAAAGTCCCTTTGACTTCAGTGGATACAGATTTTTCTACAAGTGTTTAACCCCATTATTACTTTGTTCTGTGTCTGTGTGTGTGTGTATACATACACTACCCACATATGTATACACACGTATAGATATCTTACACAAAAACTACATTAAAAACATTAGTAAGGTTGTAAAGTTAAGGACTCAAAAGTTTAAATGACAGTATTAAATTGATCTGTGCAACTCCTCCTCCATATGTTGCCCCCCTCTCCAGACATCTGGCTCTTGTCTCTTCTGCATTTGAATCAGGCAGCTTCCTCCTCCATGAGGCCTGGCTCAGGAGGGAGATCACTGACCTTCCAGGAAGGACAGGTGTCTGGATGAGACATAGCAGGCAGCAGCTCAGAGCTGCAATTGCAGGGGAAAGCCCTGCTCTGCCCTGTGCTGGAACATGTCCATTGCAGATGGAATCTTTGGGGAATTTAGCTGCTAAAGTCTAAGAACTTTTTACTGCACATGTACAAACTGTGATTTTTCAATGGCTGTCAACTTGGCCAACTTTGGGCAGATTTACATGGGGTGCCAAAAGGTACAACCATGACACAAAGGCCAAATTTTGACTTTCCATTCCAAATCATGGTGGTCCTAATGGCATTCAAAGGAAAAGTCACCAGAATTTTGTAACATGGGCAAAACAATGTATTTTTCCCTAGCATCATTCTTGGAAATTGCTGAACGGTTTTGGCTGAAATTTCTCCAAAAAAATTCCACCAGGAGGCAGACACCCAGCATGGAAAACTTCAGCCAAAACAGTTAGTTTGACAAAGTTATTAAACAACTGAAAACAGGGTTTTATAATGGTAAGGCTTGAAATATCTTAAGTGGTGCTACCAGCCCCACCTATAATATACACACACAGAGCTCTGAAAAGTACTAAAGGTGCTAAACACGTGATGTGTGAAAGTATGACAAGAAATGACATAGTTGTTTACTGTATGCAGGGGAATATTTATACTTTACATCACTGACCGCTTCTTAAATGCTGAAATAGAATATGGAGACAAGCTATGACTGGTTACAACTAGATAGATGTGGCACATAAGATCTTTCTGTTGCATTTTGACTCTTTAATATGTGAATGACACTTCATTCTTTATTTAACCTTCAGTCTGTACCTGTAGACAATCTGAAAGGATAGTAAATACCATACATAATTAATACAGCTATATAAAAATCCAGCTAATGGCTGAATGTAACTCATTCTAGTTAACATATCAACAGTTTTCCATTTTCCTTGTAATAAGTGCTTTATACACATTAACCAAGTAATGCTGTCAACACATTATCCCAATGTTACAGATGGATAAACTGAGGCACAGATGTGCTATGATCTTGGGCATGTCATAACCTAACAGTGGTAAAGCCAGGAGTAAAACCCAAGATTCCTGACTCCTATTCTTTCTTTCCTATAATACATAGTGCCTGTTTTAAGAATACACTGCATTACCAAGTGGCCTCCGCACATAGGGACTTCACACAAATGTGCATGCTAAAATATTGAACCACAACTTCATTAAGCATATTGAGTCTAACCATGCAGTTAATCACATCTAATGTGATTCTATTTTTCTTCAGCAAAATAACTTATTGTACCCACCAATGAAGCACCAGCAAATACTGTTTTCAAAGGCAATTCTGGCCTTCTACTATCTTGTTACTCCTCTCTGACTCTTTTTACAGGAAGATTTAAGATGAGAGCCACTTTAACTTGGAAGAGGGAGTCACTAGGATGAATTGTCTCTGAACAGACCAACCCTAACATTTCCCAGCAGGAACTTTCCCCACAACTACTACTCCTTGAAATTAAAATTATCTATGGGTCAACAAAGTTGTGTGTTGGTTTTGAAGAACCTTGTTGTTTGGGTTTTTTGTTTTCCAGACCAAACCCACTGTGGGTTCCAGTCTACTCAGTCCACCTGAGTTTGGTGGGGGGTGGAGTTTCAGAGAAAAGTTTTTGGTTTTGGCCCAGCACTGGTAAAAACACAGTTTGAAGTTCAGATGAAGCTACCTTGTCTTAAGGCTTCATTCACTAAATGCTTACATGTCTTTCCATCTTAATTAAGGTAGTATGATATATACATAAAGTAACACACACACATAATTGTTTGTCACAGCTCTCAAAACACTATTGCCCGTGATCTCCATTACCCATTTTGCATTAGAGGCATAAAATGTACAAGGAACCCCAATCCAACATAGAGATTTCTAGTTTATGTACTGTAAGTGTGCAAATGTAGAGACTTTAGCCCTTACCAGTGGCTCACGCATGAGCATTATTGAACTCATTGTAGATTACAGAAAGTAGTGATTTGTGATAATTTTAACTACTGCTTTATCTCATTGCCTGACTCCCAAGTGAGTCTTTTAATTTTGGGAATTTATCCTGTCTGAGAATGAATAAAAACATTTAATAGAGAACAAGCACCTATGCATCCAACCAAATGTAGTAATATTTAGCCCAAATACTGATTTTTTTTAAAGACTCGTGCTAGCATGCCTGCTGAAGACTCATTGGGGAAATGATTTAAAAATGCTGCCATCTGTTTACCTTACATTTGATGTGAGGATAAAAATCTTAGTATCAAAGTAATATTACATCATTAGTTTTCCAGAATAAATGCTAAGTATACTGTACATATTGGTATATTCCCTGCTGCTGTTATGGTTTCTTGAAGTGCTATCTCAACAATATTTTAGTCTTCTTTCCCCAAAAAACATGTTTAGTGTGACATTGGTAGGTGATGATGACTAGATTTGGTTGACAATCTGTAGGAGAATATTTTGTTCTAGCTGTAACAGTAGCAGCAGCACCTGACTCCTTGTGGAACTCCAACAGCAACTGTATTGGCAGCTTCAAAATTGAATTTAGGTCTGTCACAGAGACCTATGCTGTTTCATTCTCTAGTCTTCCTGCCTTTAGATGCTACTTATTTCGTCCCATCTTTGAATTTAGTGGAGTTTTTGCAGTTCTATCCACTCTGAACAAGAACTTACACAAAATGCCTTGTGAGATTTCAACAGCAGTTATTTGTGACCATTTGTTTTGAAAGGAGATGTTTCTAAATGTCTTCATACTCTAGATTATGCATGCCACTTAAAAAACAAGGATTTTTTTTTGGCGGGCGGTAGAAGAAGGGGGAAATGCAGTCCACTTATTAAATCACACATGTTTAGCCTATGGGTCAAGAAATGTTTTGTGTTGTCTCTTGGTATAGTTTTCAAAAACAATAGGCAGAATTTGTCTCCCATATTGCTTCCATTAGTTACATTAATGTAAATGCAGAGCAACTCCATTGATTGCATCTGTTACCCTGGATTTACACCAATGTAACTTATGGCAGAACTGATTTTTGGTTTCCACAATATAAAAATATTACATATGTAATGACAGTCGAGAAGGATTTTTCTTTCCATGTATATTAAACTACTCTATTATTTACTTCTTTCTGTGGGACTAATATGGGAGGCAAAGAACCCATAGCAGCCATTTTGTAATTCTTGTGGCCTGTGGTAGATATTGAAGATCCAGAAAAAAACAGTCAGATAAGGGAGAGAATTAGCTATTACAGATGATAAATGAGAGGCAGGAGTAAGGGGGTATGTGTAGGAGGAGAGACTGTACAAAAACCTGAGGGTGTGTTGCTTGCAATGTACTGTTTAAGCTTTAATGACCCATTTAGAGGTTTTAACAATGAAGTAATAGCCATCTAGAGGAGGTAGCCTGAACAGTGAAGACTGAGAGAGGTTATAAATACTATTTCAGCATGTAGCTCTACTAAGCTTGTGTCAGGATATTTTTAATGCGTCCCTCTGTATGGGGAGAGTGGGATGGTGAGTTGAAAAGGGGTGAGGGCTTTATGTAGTATCACGTTCTGTCTGCTGTTCACATCTTTCCATTAAAAAAAAAAAGTGTGTGTATTTAGTTGGCTTTTACCCTACAACTTGAACACAATTATAGTCCTCCTTAAGGTTATAAACTGAGACAATTATTAAAATTGTGTTATGATCTTCCTTGCTTCCTTTCCTCTTTCCAAAACAGCCTGTTCCACTTACCCTGGTTCCTTGTTGAATGATAGCTGTTACTAAAGATAAACTGGTTAATGGAGTTTCTTACTACCTGTTTACCTCCTCTGAGCTCCATGTCAGCTCCTCTCTTTTTGATACATTCCACCTCTGTGTTTGTTCCTTGATAGCCGGGTCAGTCAGGACTCATCTCCGAGAAAAATTCCAATTTGGTTTTGGCTCCCAATGGCCAAAAATTTCTCCCTCCAGGTACTATAGATCTTCTAGTGATACCCCAGTAAAAGCATAATGAACGGGTAAGAATTAGCTAATGTCCGGAGGGATAAAGAAATGCTAGAGTTTTTAAAATATTCCTATATTAGTGTTATTAGCTGTTCACTGATCAGGTGACTGCCTGAAGTGTTTATCTCCTTTAGGTGATTGTTAACTTACTGTCATAAGGTGGCCCTGCCTAGAGCACCCTCCTGTGACAGGCCATGGCATGAGAGGTGCGCCTACCTCAGTTTCCCTTTGAGTCTCCCGAAATTGTGGAAATAGTTTTTCTGAATATATATATCCCTTGAGGGGTTAATTTATTATAAAAGTCCCACAAACAAGTCCCATAACCATAATCCAGAAACTGCATCAAGTAGAGCACTTCTGCTCCTCACCACATTCTGGTTATAAACTGCAGTGCAGCCTCTGTGCCCCTCACCATGCCCTGGCTCTGAGAGCCAGCAGGCATCTCCCTCTGCTGCTCTCAGCTTTCAGTCCTCACCAGCCTCTCTGGCCATGGCTCTGTGGCACTGGAAGGATAGCAGGCCAGCCCATCCACTGGCCTCCTGATAATTCTGTCCTCTTTCCAGGAATGGTCTGCAGATAGCTTTCTGCAGGTTTGCTTGGAGTGCTCCTCCAGGCTCTTGACTCTGGCAGTCTTAACTCACCAGCTTTCTTCTCTCACTGGATCTCCCCTTCCCTCTGATTGTCCCTCATCTTTTATAGACCCAGGTGCTGCCCCCGCTCTCTTAATTGGCCAAAGTACCTGTTGTGGAACAGGGGTGCTGGACCTACTTAATTTACTGGGACCAGCCACCCTGTGACACGCACCAGTAACAGCTTTAATTTGGCCTTTTATACTGAAATTGTGAGATTGAACATTCCTGATATCAAGCAGTAGTAAAAGCTACAGGAATAGGGGGGACTAAAGGAGAGGAAATCTCAGCCATGATCCTTTGTGGCATTCCCCCAACTGTTCTATCAAGAGAAGGGGTTTGCCTCATCTTTGGTCAATGAGCCTGGGATCCAGCCTTCAAGTTCCACAAATCCTGTAGGAGTCACCTGAGGCCAAAGTCATCTATGTGGATCACTGGCTCTGGATCCTTGGTGTGTCCCTATCCCATCATCCTCCACTTCCTCACACATAGCTCCAGTAGGGGGGTGCTAGCTGGGACAGCCAAACAAGAATCCTTAAATGGAGTGGGGGCGAGTTGCACATTGCAATGGAGTTGTTGCCCAGGGCTGTATTACATTTTCAGGGGTAATCCCTAGAGGGCCAGTTTGGGAGACAATGTGTGCATGCCTCCGCTCAAAGCATGGCTGTCCATTCCTGATCTCCTGGGTGAGTCCCAACCCTTCAGAGTGCACTCTACTCTGTTCCATGGAAGTGTTTGAGTCTCTTCTGTGCATGGGAAAGAGGGATGCCCACATGCAGATGATGTTGGGCACAATCTGGTGCTTCATTTTTTTCCAAAACAACAGGGAAGAGGGGAAGAGGAAAAATTAGTCACGGTAAATGACTACCGAGACATACCATATATTTCTATGTGTAATATACTCCATGATGATAACTGGTATTAATCCTTCTCAGATGTATGCATGACGAGGCACCAATGACATGTTGACATTGGTAACAACACATGGCTTGTCATATCATATTGCTTAGCTATGGCATATTTTGTGGAACATTAAATATACAAGTTAATTATTCATTGTGAAGCAAGCATTAAATATGCATTGCAGTGCAAAATAATTTTTTTTGTGGGGAATCTTCTGCAGATTCAGTAGACAAAGATTTCTGTCACTATTCTAAAACCCTGATGTTAATAAGAAATATGAATTGATAACATTTATAAAAAGATATGAAAACACTGCTTAACTTATTTTTTTATTGTCACTGACTAATACAAATAGTTAATTCCCACAAATCTGAATGTGTATGGGGGGAAGTTATCAAAGTGCTATGTACAGAATATATGATTGCCTTTGGTTAGAAAGCTCCTTTTGTGTTTTGCCTATGAAAGGGAAATGTCATTTTGAAAAATGTTCAGATCTTATCTGAGATAAATCTTATGTGAGATACAAAAAGATTTTAGATTATAAAATCAACATAAACATTTGATAGGCTAGAAGGTAATGGTTTGAGTCACTCAGTGGAGACCACTCATATGAAACCCCTGTTATTTCTGCCTCAGAGCAGGGTTGAGTTTGACTGGCAAAATGGAGAAGACAACATTGAGAGAAGGATGGCTTTATCCTCATTAGTGCTGTGAGAATAAATGATTTTTCATTTCACTGTCTGGGCTTTATCCTCATTAGTGCTGTGAGAATAAATGATTTTTCATTTCACTGGCTGTGCTGAAAACTGGGGGATGGAAGGTCATTTTGGGTAGACCCAAGACAAAAAGAAATCATATTTTTCAGCAAACCAAAAAGTTAAAAACAAATACAAAACAAAACAAAAAAACACACACAAAAAAACCACTTCGGGCTGAACAAAATATTTTGCTTTGTTATGAACATTTTTTTATTAATAAAATTGAAATAAATTTCAAAACAAAGTCATTCATATTGAAAAATTTAAACCCAAAAATGCAGGTTTGGGTCAACCAAGACATTTCACAAATTTAAATTTCCTGAATTGTTTTCATATATATATAAACCTTTTTAAAAAAAACTAGAAAAAAACTGAAATGTTTCACTTAAACATTTTCAAAGTGAACCGTTTTGTTTTTGTCCGGATTTATTTTTAGTTTTTTTTGACCAGTGAATTTGACACAAATTTGTGAAATATTTTGGTTGATTCAAATCTGTACTTTTGGAGTGAAAAGTTTTGCCCCAAAATTTTGCCTAACCCTAATCTTGAGACATGCGGAAGGATGAAATTGAGGGCATTTTAGCACCCCTCAGGACAAAGCCATTGATGGCC
This sequence comes from Malaclemys terrapin pileata, assembly GCF_027887155.1. Lineage (NCBI taxonomy): Eukaryota > Metazoa > Chordata > Testudines > Emydidae > Malaclemys > Malaclemys terrapin. The sequence continues at coordinate 243,169,782 of NC_071506.1, read as the reverse complement.
AGCCAGCGAATGAAATCTGGAGAGTGACTGATTTACCATCCTAATCATTTTAAAAACAAATGGGCTAATCCTTCACTATAAAATATTTATTTCTTGTGGAAGTAATATGTTCTTTATAATGTGTACATTTTGCTTTGCAGCTTCTCTTTTGAAAGGACTGAAACATGCTAACATTGTGCTGCTTCATGACATCATTCACACCAAGGAGACATTGACACTTGTGTTTGAATATGTGGTAAGTAAAATTAATTTAATGTGCTAGGTAAGCTCAGAAGAATTTAATTTTTGTTGGTAAATGTTGATTTATCGTACATGCACAAAGCGACAAAAGTGATTCCATCTATGATTATTAAAATTTACAGATAGGCAACATAAGAAAAATGCTGCTTAAGAACTTCAGAGTTTGATTGAAAGATATTTACTTTGTATATTTTGACATGGGATTTTGACAATTTGTGTTATAATGATTATAAGTTATAATGTTTTGAATCTCAATATCTGCTGTCGAGAAATAATTCTGACCTCCCTCTTACAGCCAGCAACTGTGAAAATTTAAATTGATCAAAATAAAAACATTTCTTTTTGAGTTTTTTATCCATTGAAATTACGAAAAAATAAAAATAGAATTCTGCCAAGCCTAGTTTTAGTGAATGATCCAAAGCCCATTGAAGTAAATGGAAAAACTCTCATTAACTTCAGTGGGATTTGGAACAGGCACATGATAACCCATTGCTCTCTCCATAAGAGTGACTGTTATAAAAGGAGCTGTTTTGTAATGGAATATCTTGAAACTGGAAAGCTTGCTACAATAGCCCTGTGTCTGAGGCAGTTAAGTGGCTGTAAGAACACTTCAGGTCACTGTAATGTTAAACTGACTTTTCAGCTGGCTTATTTAATGTGTGTCCTGGGCCTGGCCTATTTATGAGAACATTTTCTTTAGTGTCAGGATAGATGGTAATTAAAAAATGGTTAAGGAGAGCAAATAGGATTAAAATGCTCCACAGGTAATATCTACATCAAATGAATGTGACAAGTGAAAATGACTTTTGTTGTGACTAGCCAGTGCATGGTTTCTGAAAGGACCTTCATTAGTAAGCAGTGCCAGTAAGGAAGGTCTGATGCATACAATTTAGGCTTCATAGATTTATTTTCCCCCCGACTGATGTTTCAGCTATTAATTAAAACTTCAATTTGCATAGTACACAGTGTAACGATCTAATTGTGTTCAGAGTATTACTTTCCCAAATCTTGGGCTTGAACTCCTAATTAATCTTTCTACATTTTCCTAAGACAGACATATGGTACTGGTGTAGAACTACTTCAGCATTTAGCTGTGGAATCATGCAGTGTACCATCATAATTAACCTCCCAATTTTCACAGATGGATCTAAGAACATGTAATTTATATAAAACAAATGAGTCTAGAGGAGTTTTGACTTGACAGATATTCTATTAATTGTACTGTAGTCAATAAGGCTCTGCATTTTTTGCATTACTAGTTTGGTTTTTTTTTAAACTTTGACTAATTTTACAATAAAATTAATATGGATTGGATTAATACTTAAGACAGCATAGTTGCTTTTCCTCCTCTTCTCAGTAGCATCCCTTAATTTTTACAAGATGAAGTACACTGTTTATCATCTGGAGAAGACGTTCACCTCATTTGTTTGCATGTAAATGATATATTTTAATAATGTGGTTATTTGGCTACAGAAGACTAGTGCAGAGCAGCTGCATACATCACTGTTTCCCTACATCAGGTGTAGAGACATCAACACAAACCTGATTGCTTTTGTTTAATCAATTGTTCCAGTGTGTCTAACTTATAAACTGAATCGGCATTAAAAAAGTCTTGACATCTAATATTATGTAACAGACAGTGGAGATATATTTGTATAATTTTACATGAATACAGTTTTGCAATCTTATGTCAACTACTGTTTAGATCTATTGAGTAGTGCTGGCTGAGAAATGAAAAATGTTTTCCATGAGAAATTTCATGGGATTTGTTGCCTTTTTTTGTCTATTTCAAACATCTGGCTTTTCCCAACCATCTCTAATATTTACACCTCCCCCATATTGAGTTAAAAATGCTTAGGCCCTTATCCTGCAAAAAAATTTATGACACACTTGCTTAATTTCGTGCCTGCGAGCAGTCCCATTGAACTCGTAAATGATTTCTGAACTGGGGCCTTAAGGCTGAAACCTATGAGGTGCTGAGTACTTTCAACTCCCATTAACTCATTAGAAGTTGAGGGTGCTCAGGACCTTGCAAGACTGAGGCCATTTCAGTTTCCAAGTTATAATACTCAAAAGTAATTGGTAAAGATATGAGGAAATAACTTCAATAACCATTATGGGTCCTTTTGCAGCAGTGAAATTCAACAATATTGTATATATATATAAATAAAATGCAAGTTAAGAATCTAAAATGCCCAACATCTCAAACACCTACATCTGAGTTTAACTTGATGCATGTGAGTGATCCCACTGAAGGCATTGGACTACTTTTGAGTAAAGTTAAACATGTCCATAAGTATTTGCAGGACCGAGGCCTAAAGAACTTACAGGAGGTTCATGTTTGCTTTAGTTCCTACCTATTGCTGATTTTATAATATGTTGCTGCTCTAAAAGTGAACTATTATTATTATAGTCTCACTAATGACAATTTCAAACTTAATAAAAATCTTTTGAGATGGAGTAATTAAATAAGTGATGAATGGTTAGTGATCTGAAAGAGTGTTCAGCAAATAGAGCCAGGAGGTCGTCAGTTTGGTGATGATTCCATAGATAATCTAAAGTATGCCATCGGTATTAATTTATCAGGGCTATCCAATTTCAGAGCTGACCGTGAAAGAGTAGAATGGAGTTTAGTTTCATGTAGCATCCTTCAGACTCAAAGTATTACAAAATGCTTTACAGTAATGAGTTAGAAACGGATAGTATAGTGACTGGATAGGCAAATGTGACCTCCTTTATGTGCTCAGCAATAGCTCAAATTGGAAGTTGCTTTATTGGAATCTTGTCTGTCCACATAGTCACTTGATTGATTTTATATATATGTCCCCCCTCACCCGCCCCCACATTTTTTAACTTCCACTGATGGCCACCAGAATCAGAAAGGAGGGTCCTTGTTTTGACAACTCATCTGACAGAAACACCTCCTCTGGTACCACAATGAAATGTCCGCTTTGCATACAAAGCAAAGTCCTGGTGTGATATTTGACCCCACATCCTTCAGTCCCAGGAGAGAGATGTACCATCTGAATGACAGAACTAATGTCAGTCTTGGATAATATATACTGTAGTTTAATAGTAGGGCATAATTCTTGGCATGCTTTGGCGATTATTACATCGACTAATTATTCATGAATAATTGAACATTATTCAAGCTCTGCTGAACACAAGACTAAAGAGAAAAATTTAAATTTATAACTGATTGACTGAAAGGCACCTGCTATTCCCTGAATAGATTGGAATATTTGGACTCCCTGGAACCATTGTTTCAAATTGTGGTAGGATTGACTCAGTCTTTCATCTTTCTGTGGCAGGTAAATTTGGTACCATGTAGTTAGCTGCATTGGGTTCTGTTACAGAAGTCCCTAAAAATAAAAGTCCGATGCACTCTGTGTGAATGTTGCAGTTGATGTCAAATTTTTTAAGATTTGGGTCCTTGATTAAATATTTGCCCTTCCTGCAGTGCAGTATGTTGTGTTCTGGGTGGCTGATACCCTCCCTCCTCATTAGTTGGTTCCTTTTCGCCTGTAGGATAGTATGTATGTTTGCTTCTCAGTTTTGTTAGTGTAATTTTGTTGAGGCCATTTGTAAATAACATTAATACAATTTCTCCAAAATCAAATGAAAAATATTTAGTCTCACCTTTAATAGTGGAATTATCTTCTATTTTTGTCTCCACTTGTCCTGAAAATGCACTTTGTGGCTTGTGAGACTGCAGACAAAAACCTATTCACCAGCACACTCCAGTAGAGGAGCATGTAAAGGCCCTATTCAGAAGATGGTATTACCTTGTGGGGTGTATCAGCTACAGAAAGGTGCATAAGCCACCTTCACACTGAGCCAACTTAGAGGAAGTGATGAGGGTTGCGGTTGAGAGATGAAGCAGAGCTCCTTGAAGAAGGTTTCACATCTGCGTTTACTAAACTTGGCGCTAGTTGGAATTATTAGTTCTTCATTTGTCTTTTTAGAAGGAAGACAAATTTATCCATAAACATTAAACTAATTTCAGAAATCTACAGTAAACATTGGTACAAGCTTAGTACAATGAGATCTCTAAACAGTAATGAGATTTGTAGTATGACACATAATTATGCAAATATATTATCAATAACTGAACTAGTTATGTCCTTCTATGCATGGCATATGAAAAATGAATATATGTAGTAATACTTTTCATTATGCTTTTAATATTTATGAACAAGAATTGAAATGAGAACAGATATGTGATAATTGAAAGCATGATTCTTAGTGAGGAATAATTATATTCTTCTTCGAGTGCTTGCTCATATCTATTCCAGTTAGGGGGGTGTGTGCACCGCGTGCACAGCTGTCAGTAACTTTTCCCTAGCATCTACCCATTGGGCCGGCTGTGGAGCCCCCTGGAGTGGTGCCGGTATGGCACTCTATATACCACCCTGTCGGCCCGACCCCCCTTCATTTCCTTCTTACTGCCAGTGACGGTTGTTGGAACAGTGGTCTCTTGCTTGCAAGTGTCCCCCTAATCCCTAGCTCTTTTGCTAATCTCTGTATATAGTTACCCATTGTTAGTTAATAGTTCTTAGTTGTTAATTGTAATCTTTAATGGTTGGGGGGGCTTCCCCTCCAACACGCGTCCCGCAGGGCCTCAGGGCATGCCGTCTCAGGGCTTCAAACCTTGTAGTTCCTGTGCTAAGCCTATGCCCACAGGCGACCCCCACGACTCCTGCCTCCGGTGTCTAGGAGAAACCCATCAATCAGACAAGTGCAAGATCTGCAATGCTTTCAAGCCTCGCACCAGGAAGGAGAGGGATGTATGCCTAAAGCAACTCCTTATGGAGTCAGACCTCTGTCCGCAGCAGGACCCAGTCCCGAGCGCCTCAGTGCGGAGCGCTCCTCCTGTGGTGCCGAGAAAGGACTCGGCATGCCAACCCAGGAGCTGCCGGTCCTCCGGGCCGCAGAAGCTCTCTCCCTGGCACTGCTCTCACTCACCGGCTGTCCTGTAAGAAACAGGCCAAGGGGAAGTCCTCCCAGCGGCCTGCCATGGACACTGCACCTCCGGAAGGGGACGGTGCAGGGAACGGGCCTATGGCCGACAGACCCTCGGGCCGGGGACAATCATTGAGGGCCCCTGTCTCCCCAGGAAGTCCCGTGCTCCTGGACTCACCGCGGCTGCATGTGGGGGAGGTCATGATGCCTTCCACTCCGTACACCTTCGAAGCCGATAGGGAGCTCATTGAGATGATGACACCCAAGTCTCTGACTACGAGGCCTCAACTCCTTCGAGGCACGGCACCGTCCAGAGGCAAGCCGGCCATATTTGGCTCATCTGCCCCCCGACCAGGATCTCCGCGCCGCTCTGAGTCCCGGCGTCGCACCTATGCCCCGTACTGATCTGACTCGCAGCACTGGTCTCGCAGCCCTGACCCTCGGAGCCGCTCCCGCTCGAGGTGGTCGTCGGTGGATAGGTTGTGGTCCTGCTCGAGGTCCAGGTCCCACTCTGTGACCTCGCGGCGCCGCTCTCAGCACCGGACTCAGCCTGCACCTTCCAGGCCTTGCTCGACGGACTGGCACCCACTCTATGCAGCAGTACCGCTCTACATCCCGGCACCGTGCTCTATTCCAGCACCACTCTATCTAGTGGCACCGCTCCTGCTCCCGGCACTGCTCCTGCTCACAGCGCCGTCAGAGCAGGATGCCTCTTTGGTGCGGTCTCACTCTGCTCCCCCTTAGCTGTCCCACTCAAGATCGCCCTCCCTCAGATCAGGCAGGGCATCAAGGGTGACTGAGGCACCCAGATCAGGGCTGGGGAGCCTAAGGCAGGACGCTTCGGCACCCCAATGGCAGCCCCGGTGGCAATTCTGGGAGTACCATCAGGCCCAGGGTGCCCCTCCTGGCAACCCTCTGCCTTCCTGTTCAGGATCTTGCCTCCCAGAGGCAACCCTCAGCTGCCCACCACAAAACCCGGACCCAGTCCCACATCCGCCTGTGGAGACTACACTTGGTGCTTGTGAGGACCCAGTCCCTCAGGATCAAGAGGCCGCCACAGAACCGGTCCTGCTGGTGGCTTCTTCCTCGTCGTCCCCTGACGAAGCGGTGGTGGGCACTTCCACGTCTGGACCACCACCCATGGACCTACAGGGCCCTGCAGGAACTCTTCTGACGGGTGGCCCTGAATATGAACCTCCAGGAGGAGGAAGTGGTTGAAGAGGACCACCCTATAGTGGACATCCTGGCACCAGAGGGGCCCTTTAGGGTAGGATTACCCATTATAAAGACAATTCAGTCCAAGGCCAAAACTACTTGGCAAATGCCTGCCTCCATTCCCCCTACAGCCAAAGGGGCTGAGCGTAAATACTTTGTTCCCACTAAGGGATTTGAGTATCTCTTCACCCACTCTCCCCCATGCTCTCTTGTGGTGGAGGCGGTGAATGAAAAGGAGAGGCAGGGTCAGCAAGCCCCCGCACCCAAATCAGCTTGTGATCCTGAGCAGATACAACTATAACTCATGGTCCTTAATCTTAAAATTTAAAGAGCTTCTCCCTTTTTAGTCACGAGCGGAGTTGGGGGCCATTTCTGAAGAGGACAGAGCTGTTGCCTGGTCTTCCCTCCAAGGCTCCCTGGATGCCGCGGACTTGGCGGTGCGTACTCTGGCATCCGGGATTGCAATGAGGTGCAATGCCTGGCTCCAATCCTCTGGTCTTCCCCCGGAGGTTCGGCAGACAATACAGGAGCTTCCCTTTCATGGCCAGGGCCTATTTGCTGAACAAACGAATTCCAGATTGCATAGCCTAAAGGACTCCTGGAACACTATTATGTCCCTCGGCATGAACACTCCGGCGACCCAAAGGAAGCCCTTTAAACCGCAAACCACCCAGCAGTGATCTTTCTTCCCTAGGCCCAGACAGAACTTCTCCTGTAGGAGAAATAGATATAGTTGTTGCAAGCCGTTGCGCCCTCCCTCTGGGTAGGGCCGGGGCAACCCAAACCTCCTCTGGGCCCTAAGTGCCCTTTTTGAAGGTGTGCATGAGGATGGATTACCAGTCCACAACCCGGCTATTCATCCTCCTTTCCTGAACTGTCTATCCCGCTTCTACCAGGCATGGTCCCTTATTACGTCGGACACTCCGCACGGTAGAGGTGGGATATTCTATCCACTTCTGCTCCTTCCCACCCTCCCATCCCCCTCGCCCGTTCCTCTTCAGGGGCCCCTCTTACGAGCAACTTCTAGTCCAGGAGGTCCAGGCTCTCCTCACTCTAGGAGCAGTGGAGGAGGTCCCTCAGGAGCTCAAAGGCAAGGGTTTCCACTCCCGATACTTTCTCATCCCCAAAGTGAAGGGGGGCCTCAGGCCCATTCTGGACCTGCGTGAGCTCAACAAGTTCATAGCTTGAAGTTCCTCATGGTCTCCCCGAGCACAGTCATCCCTTCCCTAGACCCAGGAGACTGGTACGCCACCCTCGATATGAAAGACGCTTATTTTCACATATCTATCACCCCGTCTCACAGATGGTTCCTCTGCTTTGTGGTGAACAAGGTGCATTATCAGTTCATGGCCCTCCCATTCGGGCTGTGCACAGCGCCTCGCGTCTTCACCAAATGTATGGCGGTTGTAGCAGCTTTTCTTTACCGCCACCACGTGCATGTCTACCCTTACCTGGATGATTGGCTCCTTTGGGGCCGCTCCCGTCAGTAGGTGGAATTGCAGGTGCAAATAGAGACACACTCGAATGTTTAGGTATCATTCTCAATGTCAACAAATCCATACTCACCCCAACTCAAAGAATAGAGTTTATCGGAGCAGTTCTGGATGCAAATCAAGCGAGAGCATTCCTGCCAGAGATGCGTCACCTGGCCCTCTCACAGATAATCAGCACCCTTTGCAGCTTCCCCACCACCACGGTGAGGCAGTGTCTCAGTCTTCTAGGCCATATGGCATCCTTCACTTATGTGGCTCAACATGCCAGGTTACGGCTCAGGCCCTTACACAGACACGAGCCATGCTTGCATCGCCTGGGCCACGACAGCCTGGGCATCCCGCGGTACACCCTCGATTCCCTATGGTGGTGGCTGGATCTCTGCATGGTAAGTGCCGGGGTTCCTTTTCACCCTCCCCAACCCACTTTGACGTTGGTCACAGACACGTCCGCGTTGGGTTGGGGAGCGCATCTCAGAAGCCTGACAACTCAGGGCTTATGACAGGTAGAGGATCTGGCTCTACATATCAACGTCAAAGAACTCAGGGCAATCCACCTCGCCTGCCAAGCTTTTCTGTCTCGTTTGCAGAGCCACTGCATAGCGATCTTGACTAACAATGCCATGGCCATGGCCAACAATACCATGGCCAAACAGGCAAGGTGGAGCCCGATCGTCTTCTGTCAGGAAGCCCTCCTATTGTGGGAATTCTGTCTAGCCCACTCCATCATTCTCCAGGCCTCAGACCTGCCGGGCATTCAGAACGTGCTGGCGGACAGCCTGAGCACACGTTTCCTTATGCACGAGTGGTCGATTCACCCGGACATCATCCACTCCATCTTCCGCAGTTGGGGGCTTCCCCGAATCGACCTGTTCGCCACGTGGGCCAACAGGAAGTGCCCAACCTTTTGCTCCTTCAGAAGCCACAGTCCAGGCTTGATCGCAGATGCGTTCATGCTTCCATGGTCCGGTCAGCTGCTCTACGCCTTCCCGCCATTCCCACTCATCCACAAGGTGCTTCTCAAAGTCCACAGGGACAAGGCGGACATCATACTGGTGGCTTGGCCTCGCCAGTGCTGGTACCCCACCCTCATGGATTTATCGGTCCAGGCACCAATACGGCTACCTCTCACTACCGACCTCATTACACAGAACCACAGTCACCTCCTTCACTCAGGTGAACCAGGCAGAGCTTGCCTGTTTGGATGAACCAGGCAGAGCTTGCCTGTTTGGATCCGGTGAGACAAGTGCTTCTGGAGAGCAGCAAGCCATCTACTAGAGTCACATACAGGGTGAAGTGGAAGAGGTTCTCTAGCTGGTGCGCCCAAAGGCAGGTGCTCCCCCTCCAGGGCCCCATCCTTGTATCCTGGACTATCTTGTGTACCTGAAAGACCAGTGTCTGGCATTTGGTTCTCTCAAGGTCCACCTCACGGTCATCTCGGTGTTTCACCCAGGTGATTCTGGGCGAACGGTGTTCACACACCTCATCGTGGGACATTTCCTGAAAGGTCTGGAAAAGATACATCCCCACCAGTGAAGCCCCGTATTCTGGCCTGGGACCTCAATCTAGTCCTCTCCCGCCTCATGGGCCCTCCCTTCAAGCTGTTAGCTTCTTGTTCACTCCTCTACCTCTCTTGGAAGGTTGCCTTTCTGGTGGCTATCACATCAGCATGACGCGTGTCTGAACTATGGGCCCTCATCTCTGAGCCTCCGTGCACTACCTTTCATAAAGACAAGGTGCAACTTAGACCTCATCCAGCTTTCCTTCCCAAGGTGGTGTCCCGCTTCCATGTTAGCCAGGACATCTTCTTGCCAGTCTTCTATCCAAAACCACACAACAGCCCTCGCGAACAACAGCTGCACTCACTGGATGGCAGGAGGGCACTCGCTTTCTATATCGACCACACAAAGCCGTTCCGCAAGACAACCCAGTTGTTCGTTGCTATAGCGGAGCAGATGAAAGGTTTACCAGCCTCTTCCCAGCGGATTTCCTCCTGGATTACGGCATGTATCTGTGCTTGTTATGATTTGGCGAAGGTCCCTCTACCTGCCATCACAGCTCACTCCAGGAGGGAGCAGGCCTCGTTGGCAGCCTTCATGGCCCATGTACCTTTACAGGAGATCTGCAGGGCTGCAACGTGGTCTTCAGTGCATACTTTCACGTTGCCCTAGGCCATCGTCCACCAATCTAGGGATGATGAGGCCTTCAGCAGAGCGGTACTTCGGTTGGCAATACCTTGACTCCGACCCCACCTCCGAGGTAAGGCGTGGGAGTTACCTAACTCGAATTGATAAGAGCAAGCACTCTAAGAAGAAAAAACGGTTACTCACCCTTTTTGTAACTGTTGTTCTTCGAGATGTGTTGCTCATATCTATTCCATTCCCCCCCATCTTCCCCTCTGTCGGAGTAGCCGGCAAGAAGGAACTGAAGTGGGGTTGGGCTGTCAGGGTCGTATAAAGAGCGTCATACTGGTGCCACTCCACGGGGCTCCACAGCCGGCCCGACAGGTAGCTGCTAGGGAAAAGTTTCCGACAGCGGCGCGCGCACACGCCTAACTGGAATAGATATAAGCAACACATCTCAAAGAACAACAGTTACAAAAAGGGTGAGTAACCTTTTTTTTATGCCTCAACTATGCTATTAATAGTGTGTTTAAAAAAAAAAAAAAAAAAAAGCCAGACTAACGTGACTATATAATTTTAAACCAAGGATTTTCAATTTACCTTGCCTATTTTATTCTTTGTGTGTCTTATTTTTTAAAATTACTTCCCATTAAAGATATAAGTTAATTCTCATTGGTTGATTACAAGACCCAAAATATAGTTTGCTTAAGCAAAGAATTGGCTTAATAAATTGCATTCATTCCTATTTTTTGCACTTTGTCCTATGGCAGAAATAGGTGAATGTTTTTTGTTTGACATAAACACAGTTTGATAATAAATACAGCTATATAGTTTGTTACAATTAAGAGCCACAGTCCTGAATTTTAAAAAATGATTAGTGACTGGGTGCCCATCTTGAGACACCTTAAAGGGGCCTGATTTAAGAAAATACTGAGCACCTGCTGTCTGAATATCAGGTCTCTTTAAGATTTTTCAAGTCGTTTTTGATAACTTAGATCAAAATGCTTTTGACCTGTTTGTCAGAAGAGTTGAATTATGCTAGTTGAAAATAAAGAGATAATTAAAAACGTTGATATGTAATAAAATCTGCATTAGTGAACCAAATTCTTTTACATTTATCTGTGCCCCTTAGGGTCCCAGACTACTATGCAAACTATATACAGGGGTCACTCATCTGCCTCTTGTGTCTGAAATCTCAGGAGGGGAAGAGGAGCTGGTGGTAAAGTAGGGTGAGTCTCCTTCCCTTCTCCCTTTGAAAGGAAGAAGGAACAAGAAATGTGGGTCTCTCTCCTTTATGGGAGAGGGAAAATTAGTGGGAAGAGAGATCTTTTAGTACAGGAGTGAAAAGTAGATAGGAGATTCCTGCTTTGGACCCATTTTCCTCCCCTGTCAGTGGCTGCTCCTGCTTCACTGTCAGTAAAGACTTGAGAAACCCAGAAACTCTCCAGCCAGACACCAGCTACTCCTGCTGCTCCACCTCAGATTGCCTGTTTAGTGAGTCCTTCCTTCACCAGCCAGAAAGGAGGGGGAGAGCTGAGGGAGCAGGGTTCCCCCAAGTCTGGGAAAGGGGTGAAGCGAGGAGCTCTCCATTTGCTTTTACCAGGGGAGGAGAGAGCTGCTTTTCCCATTTCTTTTACCCATGGGTCCCAAGGTCTCTGCATAGAGGAGCAACATTTACATTGGACCACACAATGAAAAAGCCAATAGAACATGGGTGGAGGAGCAGAGGGAGAGGAAATCCTATAGATGGAGAACAGGCGATAAGGGAATACTGCTCTAGGGAGAGCATTGTTTTTCAAATGAGTAGATATGAGACCAGGTCCTGCTAAAGCTGGAGTGCAGTTTGGTGATGAAAACAACACTAGCTTGAGGAAGTGAGATTTCTGCAGGGATTTCTGAAGGAGAAAAAGGAAATTTGCTTGGCACACAAGGAGGACAAGGGAGTTATAGACATAGGAGTCAGAAGGAAGGAACGAAGACATGAATGTGAAAAGTAGACAGTGTCTGAGAGAGAGAGAAGATTAGCTGGGCATATTGAAGGGTTTCCATAGAATTAGAGGGAGGGGTAATGATGCTACTTAGGAGGGCATTCAATCCTGGCCCCGCCAGACAAACTTTGTGGAATTTCAATGGGTTTTTCTGCTGCTTTTTTTTAATTTCCCTCACAACTGAAATTGGATGGACTGACCCAAACATTAATAAATGATGAATATATGTTTTAACAAATGGTTAATCAATTATGATAGTGCAACAGATCAATAAATTGCATGTAACTATGGATTATAACCATTTATAACACCTTCCACTGATATTCCTATAATCATAATACATTGCTTATCTCTGTATCATGCTTTACATCTATTGATCCTTTTATAAACTCTGTATAAATGTTAAGTTTGACCAAAAAAATCTCAGCATTCAAGGACAGATAGTTTTTGAGTCAAATAGGTAAATGAAATCTTTAGAAATGAGTGAGCTGCCCTGTCTGTTGATAAATCTCACTGGAAATATTTTAATTACTTAAAGATGATACATTTTTATAATTTAGTTCCCATCTATCAAAATGATTAATTATATGTTTAACTTTAAGCACATCAGTAGCCCCATTAAAGTGAATGGGATTATTCTTATGCCTAAAGTGAAGCATGTGCATAAGTACTTTGCTGGATCAGGGCCTAAATGAGAAATTTGTGCTTTCCATGGATAACAATTACTTTAAAATACTCTTTATTTAAACAAATACTTTTAAAACGTATGTTTAAAATTTCTAAAACATTGTCCTGAAGAGTTTGTCTTCAATTGCAAATCTGCCATAAATATTATCCTGGCTGCGTCCCACACAGCATTCATCTTTTTAGTTTCAGTAATAAGCCAGTATTGCCTAACTCTTTTTGTCTAAATTAAAAACTGACCTAATATTTCAACTGTTAATAAAATGTAAAGATTATCCAATTTCATTAAAAATTTTCAGTGATTTTTTTAATAATGTGGGTTGCTACTATTGTTTAGTTCAGGGGACCCTTAAAATGAGAAGCTGTCTCTAATTTGGTACAGAATTAAAGTCTGAGTCAATTTTTTTAATTGAATGGGCCTCTTGGAAGCAAAAGAAAGGGGAAATTATTTTCCAACAAAAAGCTTATCATGTTTCTAAATCTTCTTAATTACATATTTCTTAACTCCCCCCCCGCCCCCCAAATCATTGCCTGTACTTTATCTTTCCTGAAAACAGGCAGTTTCTCTAGATTAGCCTATATGCAGCCTTTCACATTCAGTTTAATCAGATTGACAGTACATTTATATAAGAAATATTTTGAAAACAAATGTCTGATAAAAAGAGTCAATTCCAGTTACCTTTGCTTTGTGCCTCTGAATGTAACCATTCTACAGTTTTAAAAAGTCATTAAGAAGCCCAACTGGAAATGACACAATTAAAATTTCAGTAACAATTAGTGCAGCCAATATTTAAAAGAAAACTTTGTTCTCTCTTTTCATATTTTTTCATTTCTTCTATTTTGTGCAGAAAGGAGATAGGCTGCAAATTCCACATTTGTTCCCTTGGCTCCCTTGAAGTCTAGAACTCAAAGCATGTGTTCTTGCAAAGTTTGCATCAACCTTGTGGGGGAATCCCACTGACTGTCGAGACCAAGTTGCCTGAGAGTCAAATGTCTGCTTGGCCAGTTCAGAGGGCTGTCTAGGAATGAAATGTGCAGGCCTTGTTCTCCATTTAAATACCCACCTATAAAAAGTATTTGCATGACTCTGTCCCTCCCTGCTCTGAAGAATCCAAGTGTTTCTGATGTTGACAGGTCCAACTCTTATGGAGAAGAATCTGAGGGATGTGGTCAAGGTCTATTATAGGGGGTCGCCTAGTAGTGACTTGCATAGTCTTTACTTCAGGAGTTTCATTATAACAACTTCTTGTTTGAAACTTTCTCAGAAATTCTCCTTTGGGGCTGAAACTTTTCATGCTTGCTGCCTACCCAAAGGTACAGATTTCTTCCTTGCAACTTCTAAAGATTTGTGAAGCTATAAAGATACAGTTTTTGCTCTAGAATAGGTTAATGCTCTTTTTAGTGCACACAACACAAAAGCAGATGAATTTTTCAATTTGACCTTTTATAAGTGGCTAATCCTCATAGAGGGCTAATTACTTTGTTATAATATTTTGTAAAATAAAAAAATAAATTTGTATTCTAAGCATTTAATAAAGACATGGGAGATTCCCAACAAGTGTAAATTGTTATAAGACCACTGACTTCAAGGAACATAGGCCTAAGAAAATTTACATAAGCTGAGGATCTGCCTCTTTGTTCTAAGCATGCCAGGTATAAAGTCTTTTTCTAATATTTTGCAATATGATGCTAACTGTCTAACTGAAATAACATAGTTGGTATCTATGTACTTTCTTTAACTAATATTTCTTCATAATAGGCCTGTATCACGGCAGTGACCTTTATATGAGGATCTCAAAGCACTTGAGGAGTAGTGACTTTACCTTCCCAACACCTCTCAAGTGGTGTTACAGATGAGACCGAGATATAATATAGTAGTAGTAGTAGTAGTAGTCCCATTTTACAGATGGGGAAAATATGGCAAAGAGAGATTAAGTGGTTTGAATGATGGTGTAGAACAAGCCTGTGGCAGAGCTAAAATCCTTAAGGGTCTGAGTTTGAGATGGTGAGTAGCTTTAACTGCAATTGAAGTCAATGCTCAGCACCTCTGAAAATTAGGCCCTAAATGGTTAGGCCCTGTAACTGCAGTGTTGACTCTCCTTGAATGTAATGCAGGTTAAAGGCGCTTCAGGCCACTAATGGGAGTGGTGGGGCAATTCCCAGCTTCTGTAGACATACCCGTGCTAAATCTGCTCGAGCTTGTCATTGTTGTTGTCTTTCTTGTCACTTCCCTATTGGGGGTTGGCAACTCTTCTAGCCTTCTTCAAAAACTTTGTGATGTACACCTGGCTGTTGTGCAAATTGGTCTTCCTAAGGTCTGCTGATGAACCAATTCTTTGACTTCTCCCTTGATCATCTTCCATCCATGATCATTGTAAGGGCCATCCTACCAATATAACTCCCAAGTCTGTGCTGGATATGCCCATACCAACATAGCCTAGCCTCCCTCAACTTATCTTTAATTGGGGGCAACCAGCATTAGGCCTCTTCATTACCTCATTTTGTTTCCTATCCAGAGTGTCCAACCATTTGACCATCTCAACAACTTCATTTCCGTAGTAGAAAGCATACTGATTTCTTTTCTTGCAGCTAACCAACTCTCTGTTCCATTCGTTAGGATGAGTCAAATTACAGTTTTATATTTCTACCTTTTAACTTTATTGGCGGCTTTTTATCACAGAGAACTGGGGTCAGAACAACATCACTTAGAAGGGCACCATTGTCAGCAACCACTGATCCTCAGTATTTAAATTCTTTCACGCTTCTTAGCTCTCCTGTGCCTATAATATTTTGTATGGGGTAGATCATCCTCCCTCAGTTATCAAAGCCTCAGTCTTACCATCATTCACTCTAAATACCCCCAGTTCAGAACTGTGTTGCCACTGTTCAAAGTTGTTTTGCAGGGTCTCTCAATCTTCCTCACATATCAGTAAGTCAGGGTGGGCAAACTTTTTGTCCAAGGGCCACATTGGGGAATAGAAATTATATGGCAGGCCATGAATGCTCACAAAATTGGGGTGGGGGTGCGGACTCTGGTGTGGGGCTGGAGATGAGGAGTTTGGGGTATAGGAGGGTGCTCTGGGCTGGGACTGAGGGATTTGGAGGGAAGGAGGGGGATCAGGGCTGGGGTGCGGGAAGGGGTGCAGGTTCTAGCTGGGGGTATGGGCTCTGGGGTGGGGGTGGGGTTGGGGATGAGAGGTTTGGGGTGCAGGAAGGTGCTCTGGGCTGGAATCGAGGGGTTTGGAGAGCGGGAGGGGGATCAGGGCTGGGGCAAGGGATTGGGGCATGGGGAGAGGCTCAGGGGTGCAGGCTCTGAGTGGTGCTTCCTCAAGCGGCTCCCGGAAGCAGTGGCATGTCCCTTCTCTGGCTCCTACCCGGAGGCATAGTCATGTGGCTCTGCATACTGCCCCATCCACAGACACCGCCCCTGCAGCTCCCATTGGAGCGCGTAGGAGCTGGAGTGAGGCCATGCTGCGGCTTCCGAGAGCTGCGCGGTGCAGCCCCCGACCCAGTGCCTTGGCTCAAAGAGGAATGGTGAGGTTTGATTAATCAATGTTTATAAAATGCTTTGTGATCCTCAGGTGTAAATTGCTACCAAAGTATAAAGTGGTAGGTGCTTTATGGCATCCTTTCACTTTGTCTGCTGTTCCTGGGGGTGGGAGTTTGGGGAAGAAACAAGGAAACTAAAATATTAAAACATATGTTGCTCTAACCTTGTTTGTTATTTAAAACACTCAAAACTTAGGAAGTGAATAAGCTACAGTTCTCTTACCAATATAAGTATATTGGGCATATGCAATGTCTTCTATTCCTCTTTCTTTATAAATGTTTAATTTAATGCTATTTATTATTGTTTATATTGTAGGAGGAGCAGTTTGGCTGAGTTTATATTGCTATTGAGAACCTTACATTTTCCTCTCCTTACATTTGAAATACACTTGAAATTGCATTATTATAAGTTTAGGTATCTCAATTGTTTTATTTTAAATTTTAATGTGGTGTTTGTTCACACACATTAGCTACATGTTTCCAAGCAAAAGTATGTGGACATAAATGTCTCTGGAGGAGATGGAGGATGGGTGAGGTGCAGAGATATGGAGAGGAGGGGATTTATGTCCGTCAGGAAAGTGCAAGAGTAAGCCATGGACTCCCCTGTTGCTTCCCCAATTCTATGGAACGTGTATTTTGGAGTTTACATCCAGGAACTCCCTCCACAAAAATGGTTCAGCCTTCTCTGAAAGTAGTCTATGTCTGTGGCACAAATCCAGGAGTTCTCCATGTACGTAAAGGAAACTTTGCGTTAATTAATAACCAAAAATTTTTTCCTTAAAGAACCACCAAACCCATGAGAAAATCACATATCAGTGGCACATCTGTTTGCTTTACAGAACACTTGGTTAGACTTGGTGCATAAATTATGTGCTTTTTTCCTTCTATACAGTATCACTCATGTGTTTCTGAGTAAATTTGTCCTTGTTGCTAGTTTGTGGGAATTCCAAGACACTAGAGACATCTATTAGCAAAATTGTTTTCAAAGATGTGGTGTTTCTTTCTTTCTTTTTTAAATCCCTCATGTATGTTCTTCTCCTTGACCCCTTGCTGCTTCAGCCCTGCTGTTCCTGTTGCCACCCCTTCTCTGTCTGAAGATTGCATGAGTATCACTTTGTGAAATAGCTTGCAGGAGGATTCTTTCTTACTGTGGTGAACCTCTTCCTTTCCAATATAAGGGAATAGAGAACATCATTGTACAAATATTTCCATTGCTTTCCATGGTGCAGCGTTCTATGACATTTTAGAAGCTTCAGAAATTTCAAAAGTGATGACTAAAACTGTACTAAAACAATCAACAGATTACTTTATAGATTCCATTTAAATAAAATTAACTTTCCTGTGATCTTTTATAACCTCCATTTTAAATGTTATTGCAGCTATCAATGTTTTTGGTAAACTGTATTGTCAGTTTAAGAATTTGTTAATGAAAATGGGAAACTATTTCAGTTAGTAAAACTGCTAGGGCATAAATAATGTGTGCACTCTTTTTAACAGGAAAGAATGGCTTGAAACAGTCTTGCTGCCTCAGTGAAACAATACAATCTGTCTGCTGCATGATGTCATTGCCAGAAGCCAAATAGTACAGTTTTTGTTTTAATGGAAGAGCTCTTTCACATTGCTGGTTTTACATGATGGGAATGTGGTTGGAAATACTTCCTTTTCCATTCACAAGCCCCGGGCTGTCCAGGCATTTCAGTTTCAGAAATGACAGCTGAAACCAATTAGGCAGAATTATGGAACAGCAAAGTCACATGTAGCTTTATCATGATTGAGGAAGAGGAGAGAGAGATATTATACTGCATGGGGAATAGAAATGACTAATCAAATTAGGAGAATACTATATTAGTAAAATTATTATAGAAAGGCTTGTGAGAGAGAGTTCATTTTCTGTAACTTACTATATCTTTAGGGAGAGATTTCCTAGCCTTTCTGTGTGAGCTGTTGCATGTTTGATAGTAGATTCTCAAATATCTCTAAACTGGCTAAAGTCAAAAGGCAAAATATTTGATTTTAAAATAAGTCACGAAAGCATGTCCTTGGACATCTGTACTTTGTGGCTTACTCATCTATTCATAATTTGAATCCTTGTTGCAAGGTAGGGGAGGACCTAAATTTTTAACCCTTGTTTCTGATTTTATGTCTTTACATATTCCCTCTTCATCAGAAGTAGATTACAGTTTACATAAACTTTTCTCTGTCTGATTATTTCTCTCTCTACAATTGCTTGTGCGCACACATGTCTGCAGATGTACATCGTGGTTTTACTGAATAAGAATCACCTGTCACATTCTGCAACACATTTCAAGCAAAAACCAATTAATTACGTTATGAAATATTGACCCATGAGTTATTTGCATAAATAATTTAAATTTGTTGTGGCAGTTTACAGAGAAAAATAACAAAACAAATAATGATAGTCCAAGTACGGCTTTTTAATCCTATATCCTTATCCTTTAATCCTATATTTCTTGTGCCAAATCCTGCTCTTTGTTAATCCCATGTAATTTTGCTGCCTTTGAGATGTTCTCAAAGACTCCAAGGTATTGTCTTGGGCAAGTCATTTAATCTGTCTCTTTCCAGTTATAAAATGGGGGGTGTTCACCTCTTTTCATTAAGGTTTGAAAAGTGTTTTGAGACCCTAGAAGGGAATGCATCATAGAAAAATTATTATTCAGTATTGCTTGACTGTGTGTAAATTAAGGTGGAATTTGATCCATGGTGTCCATGGGATATTAGTTTTAAAAAACAAAACAGATTTCTAGTACATTGGATGCTAAGACTACAGGATAAAACAGTGTTATATTGTAAAATGTCTTGGGGCTGTATCTCAAATTGCTATACAGAATTAGATAATATAACAGAGCTAAATAATAGCGTGCACAGACTGAAAACGGAAGGTATAGAAGTGACAAAGCATGGAATTGTGTGTGCATTCACTGAGTCCCTGACAGAGCAGAACAGTAACTGGTAACACCTACCTGCTTCTTTCTTTTAATACAGAACAACATCTTATATGGGGGACAGGCTGCTTTCCCATGCCTGGTGATGTTGGAGACTGCTAGTTAGTATCCCATTAGAGCAAACTTTTGAAGTTTGTCCAAAAATGGGAGTTGTTTTTGTTTTTCTTTCCATTGTTTGGGTGAAGAGGTATTAGAGGTTTCCGTGTGTCTGGAATTGTGAAAGGGGGAGATGAACATTTGAGGGCCTGTGCTGCTCTCATAGCAAAGCGTGGACCTCTGGGTTCTCTGCCATAGCATGCATCACTGCTAGCATGGAATTTCAGTGCAGACAAATGCAACCAATCAATTTTCATGCCTGAAAGAGAGAACCATGGATGTAGAACACAACACTACCAGTTGTTCTGGCTGTAGAATCTGGAAGGAAGATTAGCAACTGTAACTAAAATCACAATTATAGATGTCATTTGTGTTCTGAGAAACTATACAGAGTACTAACTGAAAGATAAATGGAGAATGTGATCATCCTCACAACTGGCTACAACCAAAGGGAAATAACTGTATCAAGACCTACATCCCAGATATTTATAGGTTCTTTGGTGCTTAGTAGGGTGACCAGATGTCACGATTTTATAGGGACAGTCCCGATATTTGGGGCTTTTTTTTTTATATGGGCTCCTCTTACCCTCCACCCGCATCCCGATTTTTCACACTTGCTGTCTGGTCACCCTAGTGCTTAGTATCTTGGAGAACTTGTTCAAGAGGTCTTCCTTAAAGAAAGAAAGATGTTGTTCTGATGTGGAAGTTCCTAGGCAGCCAGGAGGGTTGCCTGGAGTAGATATTGGACAGTTGGTGGATCAGGGACAGTGGAGTAGTTGGAGTAGCTTAAGAGATCTCTCTATCTGCAGTTTGTTGGTGTTTGGATAGGACGTGGAGTGGATGGAACTGGAGTGACTGTTGGTGCTTCCTCCCTGCAAGGATCTGCAGGACTACAGCCTGGGTCTGCAGAGTCTGGGGCAGCTGACATTCCCACGTTGCCGCTGGGAGGCCACATAGAACCATGTCTAAGAAGCACCATGGAGAAGATGCGCTGCAGGACGTACCATCTAAAGGGTCCAGAGTAACAGCACGCTGCAGCCTTTTGATTGGCTCATGCTCACTATTTACCCCTGAAGGGTGCCCCAGGAAGTTGTCTGGGTAACCATGCTGACCTCTGGCTTGCTGTGATTCCAGACCTCACTTTGCTTTCTGGTCTCTGACCCCCATGTCAGACTCTGACCCTGACTCTTGCTTCCTAATTCCATCCTGGTAACTACCTCTCTCTGATCTCTGGTCTCTGACCCCGGCCTGACTCTGACCCTGGCTCTTGCCTATTGATCCTGGCTCTAGCAATTACTCTGATCCCTGTGTGCTGACTACCTCCTTGTGACCGTCCTTTACTTCATAACACTAGCCCCCTGTGACCATTAGGCTAGATGGCCTACACCCTACATCTCTTACACTTTCTCCTCTGTTGGCTGACTGCAAGCCAGATGTGGAGAGCAGGGAGGGATGGAGGAGTCAATAAGGTTCTCTGCTCATCCTGTGCCATGCTATCCTCAGTGGCTAGAAGGCTGAACTGCAGGGGAAATCCAGGTTGCCTGAACTGCAGCCCTGTTAGGTATGAGAATCCACAGTGATGTGGGCAGGTGTGACAGGGCTGTCAAATGCATGTATGTCTATAATATACATGGTATAGGGCAATGCTCATCTCTCATCATGCGTTTTTAAAAAGGAAATTTCAGTGAGGTTTTTGTCAAAAAAATTTGACTAAGACTTCTATCAAAAACACTGGAAATTGTCTTTATTCAAAAATTCACATTAAAGTTAAACAAGATAAAATTTTATTCCATGGAGGTTGACGTTCTTCTGCTATAATAGGAGAGAGATTGAGAGGAACAAACTTATTCCACACCAACTGGAAAAGAAACATTTACCTCATTGCAGGAATGATGTTTCAGATGTTTTGCCAAAAGGCATTATATGTTTGTGCTAGAGTTAGTGCTCAAGCAATATCAATCTCTCAACACCTAAAAGGTGACAAAGGTGACTTTATATCAACATCAAGGAAGCATAATCATCAATCAATGAAACAGAATCTTGAGTGTTCAATGTAGTAATGAATTGTTAAGAGTGATTAGCTAGTTCTTGCTATGGTCCCAGAAGATTTGCAGGGACAGATGGGGGAGCCAATACTGAAGTGGATTTTAGAGCTGGAAAAAATGAAAGTAAAAGGATCACATTTAACGTATAAACCTCTGTGCAGAATACAATTTAACTAACTCTCACTAACAGTGACGGGTTGGGTTGCCAACCCCGCAGGATTGTCGTGCAGTCTCCAGGAATTAAACATTAATTTTTAATTAACGACTAAGTCATGTGATGAAACCTCCAGGAATACGTCCAACCAAAATTGGCATCCCTACTGATGGGGGAAGTAAATGCATGAGCTAACCTTTTATTTTCTTTGTTAGACTATTCAGTGATATGTTAACTACAGTATAAATTAAACCAATAAACATTACTCTTCGTAGCCTGTGTTTGGGAGGAAATTGCTTATAGCTTCATGCCCATTTGAATAGTTCCCCTTCCTTTTCCCTGTGAGAGAGAGAGAGACACACACACACACACACACACCCTCCCCCCCCCCCTAGAAATTTCCACTACACACAGAATATTTGCTGTCTTTAGGCCGCAGCATAGTTTCTTAAAGAAACATGCTAATGCCCAGCCAACTGAATTTATGCATCTTTTAGCATGCATTAAAGAAATAATGTTTTAAATGATATATTTACATTTTTACCAATTTCAAAATACTTTCAGCAAATTTTATTTAGTCCCACATTAATTTTCTAATATTGGCACACTGGAGAAGGGTTGTGAGAATATAGGATAGCTTAGATGTGGAAGCAAGAAGGCAACAAAGTATGGAGTGGCTATTACTTATATTAATTTGAATCCTATCTGGAGGAAATGTTAGTGGGTAGGTATATAGTAGGCTTCTGAATGAACATATAAGAAAGGTTCCTAGTGTAGTATGGGTAGTAAAATAAGACCCAAGAAACTATCCTGGCTTGGGGAAGAAAACTTATATCCAAGACTCTCACCTGGATCACTGCTTAGACCCAACTGGCCTGTCCCTGCATGCAATGCATACATTGACAACTATCTTGTGCAGGAATACTAGGTGATTTTTTCCCCCCAGATGCAATCCAAGTTCCCGAATGGAAAGATCAATTCCAGTGTGTTGACAGTTATACCAACTGATACTTTTTCTTTCAGTCCTGACTGTAATTTCAGAAGTTACATTGTGGGTACGGCGCAGAGAATCAAAATGCCACCTTACTTGACAAAGTTTGTGTACTGGCCAGAGCCAAAAGAAATGTGAAGGGAAAAAATGGGGGGAAATTTAAAGAAGAGAGTGTTTTCAAATGTTTCCTAAGAATTTATATAGAGAATTCAGTTGTCTTCTGGAGAGTTATTGTGGTAAATTCAGAGACTATGTTAAATCATTAAAGTGAGAAACTGATTATAATTCTGTTGTAAGTGTAAACCTCAACACATCTTCACTATGAATCTGCTTCTGATGTCTCTAATAATCATCCACACATGTACACACGTGCGTGTTGCCATGTTTCATCATATCTTTTTTTTTTTGTACCGAACAATATTCAGCAATCTGTTCTACAGCTATTTTAATTTTTATAAATAATCCTGGGCCAGAATTCTGCTTGACTTACTCACATGAAACATTGATTCCAAATGTGTTTTATATAAATAGCGTGAGCAGGATTTGCGATGTTATTCTTATATGATTTCCCCCACCTCATGATGTTACCTATAGGGCATTGATGGTAATATGGAGTCTTATAAGTTAAGAGATGACCTATTGTGTATGCTAGATTGAGATGTAAATTAATAAATTAACCATGTACAGGAGAGATGAGAAGGAAACTAGATACAATTTAGTTCTTATAAATAGCCTTATGAGTCAAGTTATAGAGGTGCTTAATAAGAATGGAGCCTGGAGGTAAAGACCTGGTATAACTGAGAAAATATGTGTTCTACTTCCATTTGCTCTGTCCAGAGAAAACAGTGACTTTGAAGTGGAAGAATATTAATCTGTTGTAGTCATGGGGATATTAATACAGTTTTTTCCCCTTTGACTTTTTCCAGCACACTGATTTATGTCAGTACATGGACAAACATCCTGGAGGACTTCATCCAGACAATGTGAAGGTAAGAGTTAAAAGGACACTTTCAAACAGAATATAGTAACAGTAAACTTGTGTTGAAGGTAGGGTGAAATATTTCATTGAAGCTTTTCTCCTTGGTAGATAAAGGAAAATTAGTGGCCGAGTTAATTTTATTGATGTTGCATTTTTTTCTTCTTTTTAAATGAAAATGCAATTGTAATTTAAACACTCCCACAACAGAACAATGGGAACAGTGTAAATAGATGGTGAGCCAAAATTAATGTATAAATATTGTTTTAATGTGGTAGAACACACTTTGCTTGCTTGCTTTGAAGATAAGAAATAGTGCCCTCCCCCAACCCCCAAAAGACCCTTGACTGAAATATTTTGAACTATCAGGGACAAAGCCTCAGCTAGTGTAAATCAGTATAGATTCATTGACTAATCAATGCTATATTGATTCATAGCAGCTGAATATTTTGTCCATAATGCTTTTTAAAAATAAATGCAGTATAAAAACTTTCAACTGTCATTTTTATCGAGTAGTTTTAAGACATAACTTTATTTTATTTTTGTTTATAGAAAGTCAGATATTGAGTATCACACAGTATGCATCAAAAGATGGATATTTGTATTATTTGGGCTTAATGAAAAGGCGGGGAAGAATGATCTTCTGACATTTCGATTCAGTCACCTTCTAGGAAGTCAGCCAAACTATTTTAGCATAAAACAGAAGCCAATCAGACATGCAAAGTATGTCTTACTTGTACAGACCACCCAGGTAATATTTGTTGAACTTGTTTTGTGCTTTGACACTGTTCCCATTGTTCTGCTGCTGTGGAAATTTTTAAATCCCCACTTACTATGCTGAGAATTTTACTCCAGCATTTGGCTTTTTAAAAGGGGGTGAGGGGAAGAGAGGGAAATAGAAGAGCTCATGAAAAAAAGTAAAGATTTTCCCATGGAAAATTCAAAAGGTGTTTTTAAAAGAGTAAAAATAAAAGATTTTTTAAAAAAGGAAAGAATCTGATTATTTAAATGTATGAGGTACAGTGGTGATCACAGTAGTATAATGGTCATTTGATTAATTGTCCCTTGTTTCCACTAAAATTACCATCTACAGTACATAATTGTAGCTCAATGTCTGTGTGGATCATAATAGCTTTTTAAAGGATGAAATCTTCCTTTATTGTGCTTTTGGTATTTTCATATGACAAATATAAAGTGATTCTTATTGAAACTATGCTCTGTGCATGCTACAACAGTACGCATGTTTTAAGCATTGTTGTGATACGTGGTTGTGGTGCAAATACTTTTCTCTGTACACACAGGCAACTTATGTAGCAACCATGTTAAGGATTTATGTTTAATTTAGACAACCTACCAGCCAACTACCAGGAGCCATTTTTTGTTGGTGCTGCTGGCTCTGTCACACTTGCTGCATAAGTGTGGGGTGGGGGAGGAGGGCCTACTTCACATCCCAAAGACCCTTCAGGGCTTTAGGGGTGTAGTGGTCCTGCCTGGTGGCCTTATGAAGATACCAGAGAGGAGAGTGGGCCTCCAAAGCACTGGGGTGTGGGGCTCAAACTTTTCCTGTCACGCCCCGCCCCCTTAACAGTAGCAGAATCTGTCCACTTCTTCTCCCCCACCCCCCATTACTGCATAGCTGAGACTTCCTCAGCAGTGGAGCTTGGGTTGAAGGCAGAGCTGGGAGCGGAAGTGGGGATGGGGGAGGAGCTGGGGCTAGAGGTGGAGCTGGTCTGGGGACGGATAGGAGGGTGGAGCTGGACCTGGAGGTGAAGCAGGACTGGGGGATGAATGGGTTGGAGGTGGAGCTGGCCTGAGGGTGGAGTGGGGGTGGAAGCCCCAGCCCCACCATATGCCCCGCCCCCCGAATGTTCCTCTGTGCCCCTCTAAGGGGATGTGCCTCACACTTTGAGAACCACTGCTCTTAGTAAAGATGGGAGGGATTGTGTGTAGCAGAGGGTTGCTACCATCCATAGTTTTAGGTACTTTGGGTAAGTATCCAGATTCTGAAATGTTTAAGGTTCCACATCACTAGGTCTATATGTAATTTTTGTTAAAGTGGTTAATATTGCTTTGAAAAATGCTTTTGTATTTACTTTCCCTGTGTGGAAGCTGGCTTACATTATGCTCTCCAATGGGGTTGACAGACAACGGGGTGTATGATTTAGTATGGATGCCCAGACCACTTCTGGAGGTGGCTCCAAAGGTCATACATTCTTGGCATTTTCTGTCACCACCTGCCATTGTGTATGTCTAGGTCTGTATCTCTCTCCTTTCTGTTTTCTCTCCAAAATTGACAACGCGATGGTTGTCGTAGTTCTTTGGCAAATTTCAAATGTGTGGCATTTTGAAATCTTGACATTTTGAGCTAGAAGTGGATTTCACAAACTACTCTGTGAGAATATTTTGAAATTTCAGGCAATTTTGATGACTCATAAAACAATATGAAACACATTGGTAGTAAATGTTGAGTGAAATTTGGCATCCCCCCCTCCTCCCCAGGTGCTGCAATCTCTTAGAGAAACATTCTTCAGCTAGAAAATAAGCCGCATCATTTCCTCCTAGAACTATAGTTATCATTTCATGTGTCTCTTACAAGTAGCTGGGCTGCAGTAACTTTATTCCCTGCAGATTCTCTCTCCTTGCTACTCTCTCAGTACTAATTCTGTGAGCATGTTCTTGAGCTGTCTCAGTCATTATTAAACAATGAATTAAATACGCCTATTTATTTTGCAAAGTGTTACAGATTCTTTAACTTTCAGCTGGACAACCATCTGACATAAGCCAAAAAGACTTCCAAAGTCCTTTCAATTCATGAGAGAGACTCCCCTTGACATCAGTGGGCATTGGATCAGGCCATTAATGTCTCATCTGAAGGACAGAGGAAATCTTTGGAATCAAATAAGCCTAATAATAGTCTCTCCATTTTTTCTTCAATGTATCTTTCCTGTATGTATCCTTATGCCCACAATGGTAAATGGGTTAAATAAAAGAAATAAGGGGAAATGTCCACATATATGTACGTGTGTGTGTGTGTGTGTGTGTGTTTAATATAGGGTTACCATACGTCCGGATTTTCCCGGACATGTCCGGCTTTTTGGGCTCCAAATCCCCGTCCGGGGGGAAATCCCAAAAAGCCGGACATGTCCGGGAAAATGGGGACATGCGGGGCCGGCGGTGCTGGGCCGGGCCGGCGGTGCGGTGCCGAGTCGGGGGCCGGGCCGGGGACCGGCAGTGCTGGGCGGGCCGGGGGTGCTCGGCCGGGGGCCCGGGGGCCGGGCCGGGGACCGGCAGTGCTGGGTGGGCCCCAGGGCCCGAGCCGACCCAGGCTGGAGACACCGGGGGGGCCAGACTGGGCCGCGCCTCCTCCCCCCCACAACCCCTTACCTGCTTCAGGCTTCCCGCGAATCAAATGTTCGCGGGAAGCAGGGGAGGGGACGGAGTTGGGGCGGGGACTTTGGGGAAGGGGCGGAGTTGGGGCGGGGCGTGGGTGGGGCTGGGGGCGGGGCCGGGGCCCTGTGGAGTGTCCGCCTTTTGGAGGATCAAAATATGGTAACCCTAGCTGAGCTCATCACTGGCCAGGGTGTGCATGGCCTTTCTGTGCTTTGCATGTCTACTCCAATTCCCGAACTCCAGTTGTATTGCGAGGAGACCCTATACAATAGCTGAGGCAGCATCAGAATTAGCCCATTCATATAGCTCCTGGTTGAGCTTCCAACTTTCAGACATGTTTCAAGGCTGCTCAGCTGTTTCTCCAGTTTTGCTGCATACTTTGGCTGGGCTGGGAGAGAACGTAGCACCATCCCTTTAAGCCCTGCTGCTAGTGCTTCTCTTGCAGTAGAACTTCAAAGGAAAACTGCTGGTTACCCTGTGTCAGGGATCAGGGCGTGGATGGTGTTGCCTCATGGTTGGAAGAGGGGTTGGTAGCCTGGAATAGGTCTCCGGGGGCCAGATGCTGGAGCCAAGGGTCAGAGCTGAGGTCACAAATCAGAGCCGCAGGTCGGAACTGAATTACCTGGAGTGAGGCAAGGCAGGGGCATGCCTGGGAACAAGCAGGCACAAGGGTTATTGCAGCCGTGGGCAAATGCTTTGAATAGCCAGCATCCCGCTGCTGGTCTTAAGAGCAGGTCTGTGTTGATCCCCTCAGCCAGTTGCACGAATTGGTCAATCAGGAGAACTCAGTTGGGGTCCAGCTGTGCTCCTAAGACTGCCTGCAGGTAAGCTAGCAGGTAAGGAGTCTAACTGCAAGCCCAAACTCCTGACACCCTGCCAGCCTAGTCACAACATTCAGCAATGCTGAAGAAGCAGCTGGACAGCTTTGAAATGTGTCCTTGAGTAGGGAGTGAAACTAGGAGCTGCATTTAGATTCTTTAGTTGATGTAAGAACTCTAGTTCAGGAAGTGTGTTAGGGGAAAGAAAAGCAGAGGGGGAGGAGGGGCAGTTTAAAACTGGCCAGCTTTCTCTCCTAGCTGACCTCCTGATTCCAGCAGCCCCTCACGGGACACTTTTTAAACTCTCTTTTCCATGTAAAAAAACCCATAAAACTAATTTTTTGTGTATTTAATATTCCCAGTTTAGTTTCCCTAGCAAGAGGGAGATGAAAATGGCCCAAAGGACACAAACAGTAGAAAAACTAGGCTCATGGAAAGTAAGAGAGGAGGTTGTGCAAGCAAAAAAGACACCTGAAAGAAGGAAAAGGTTAACAAACGATTTTACAAGAAATCTAGTCAGAATTGCCTGAAGTGGGTGTTTATATTCCTTCCTTCCACTGTCAAGTACTTTCCATGGTGGAAGGAAATATTGCAAAAATCCTTCCCCAGATCAGTTTTTAAAATATAATTTCAAATTAAGCAATGATACTCTAGTAACGGTAAGCCATGCTAGACTGTCTGGGCTACACTCTGATAGTAAACTATAGATGCTTTCCCAAGGTGGTTGAAGGCATTCAACTTTCAGCTTTGTTCTTGAAGTGTATACCCATAGCCTACATTCCAGTGTAATTAGCAATAAGCTACTATACATATGTAAATATATATAATTTTTTTCTGCAGAATACTATACAATATATTTCCTGTGAAATAACATTTATACTAAATGCAATGACTTCTGGTACCAGTCACTGCACAGAGTATGTGGAAACAAAGGCATCCTTAATTAATATTTTGGTGTCAATGGGACATCCCAGCCTAATTATGAATCCTCTTTATTCCTTATTTGCCAGCTGAAGACAATGCAGTTGCCTAGGGTTTTATCTTAGGAACAAAATTACAAGTGGAATAAAATCAACACATGTACTACTAGTGTCGTCTTGGGTATTGCCTTTGACGTATTGCCTTTCCTCGTGGTTGTATTGATACTATTTCTTGTCATTTAAACACATTTAAAATAGTGGTAATGTTTTGCTTACTCTTGTATGCAAGGATAAAGAGGAAGATCTCAAAATAATCTACATTGTAAAAACCTTGGGACATCATATTTAAACGAAGACAAAAAGGATTGCTTCCCAAACTATTAGAGAGAGAGAGAGAGAGAGAGAGAGAGAGTGTGTGTGTGTGTGTGTGTGTGTGTGTGTGTGTGTGTGTGTAAATATTTCAAAATCTCTCTCTCCTGGGCCCAAATCTCAAAATTTGCATTTTAGACCCTTTGAGATGCAGGGTTGCTTGGATGTTGGATTTTAGTTTGGGACTGGTACATTATTTTATATTCTAGCTGATGCACCCCATTTCCCTGATTAGTGTAAATGTGAGTGTCAATGAACCAAATACGTTTAGATGCCTTGTAGTGGCCTGAGGAGCAGGGCCGGCTCCAGGCACCAGCTGAGCAAGCTGGTGCTTGGGGCGGCAGATTGTTGAAGGCGGCATTCTGCCCAATCCTAGGGTGGCACGGCCGCTTTTTGTTTTTGTTGTTTTTTGTTTTTGTTCTTGTTCCGCTCCAGCCGCCCTTGGGGCGGCCAAAAAGCCAGAGCCGGCCCTGCTGAGGAGCCAAATGTTGAACCCCAGATACTCCAAACACTAGGCCCTATAGAATCTTCACTTGGTGGGTTCTCAGTAAATACTCATGTTCACATTTGGTAACAAGTAAGCTTCTACCAAAGCTGTCAATAAAGAAAATATAAGTATATGAGATACAAACTCTTAACTAGATGTATGGGTGGTAGGAGGAAAGGTAATTATTAACTGAGACTCTAGGGAGCGGTTTAATAGGAATGGGCAAGCTCAGAGTTTCTTCAACCTGGTACCAAAGATGCTCTTTCAAGTCCACTGGAGAGAGAGAAGTTTTAAGCCGTTGGCCTCACATGTCTGGGATTGGCTTTGCTTTTGATGTGGGATGTTGCCTGGTAATTAGAGATGGTTGTGATTATTTTTCCCTGTGAAAAATGTTGACAAAAACTATTTTTTTTTTGCTTTCATCAAATGTTTTTCCTCTTAAAAAAAAAATGAGGTTATTGTCAAAAACAAAAAATACAGATTGATTTTTTTTAATGAAAATTTCAGTTCAATCAAAAAGGAATTTTCTATTGCAAAACATGTTTCAGCCACCTCTACTGGTATTCCATGTCATCTCCCTCCTATCTCAGTCCAAATGTGATCAACATCTTCACTTTCTGCATTCACCTGTTTGCTGAAGCCTTTTCCACAGCCCCACCTTTTCCCTTCCTTGTGGCCCTCTGCTCTTCCTGCTTCCCCCTTCCCCATCCAAAAAATATCCAGCATGACAAAACAGGCAGGCTGATAGGACCCCGTTTGATTGAAAAGGGATGGAAGGAGCAGCTCACTCCCTCCACCATCTAATACTACTGCTCTGACTTCCTCCTTCTTCTGTGTAGCCTTTCTCTCCACAGCATTTTGGACAAATGCAGAGCATCAGTGCCCCAAGGCAGAGCTTTAGGTGCAGGGAGAATCAATCTTCCCCCAGCAATCCATTAAGACTGCATCTAGTATCTGAAAGTGGCCCGGTTTACAGTCCGGTCTGTCTCTGTCATTACCATGTTATATGAGCACCACACATTTATTTCATTTGCACAACATCCTTGGAGGACTGAGCACAGGGAGAGGGCAACTGAGTCTGTGGCAAAGCGGAGAATTTAATTAAGATCTCCTGTTTCCCAGGACAGCAACCTAAACTCTGCAAAAGATTGCAGGATTCAGGTTGCAGCAAGAAAACTGCATCTGGTTTTATTTTTAAAATACAAAAATAGGTGAACTGGAATGTGAGGGAGGGCTTTGAAGTAATAGGTATTAGTGAAATATGGAGGAATGACAAAACTCTGTGGGATACTGTAATATTTGTGTGTGTGTAACTATTCAGGAGAACGGATTAGATTATAGAGATAGTAGGTGAGAAATATAACTGAAAGATTGCATAGAATCTAATGAGATAAAAATTTGAGTGGAGAGAACCGTGCAGTGGAAGGTGTATGAGTACAAATCCCAAATAATAAGATTATGAATATATTAAACGTAGGCTTATACTACTGGCCTCCAAAAAAGGAAGTACAGAATAATGCTGAGAATGTTGAAATATATATACAATAAATGGTGTGTGCTCTTATTAAAAAAAATCTCATCTTCATGCTGTCGCTTAATCGTCACTTGCAGAATTCATTTATTGCCTCCCATACTCCTCCATCATGAACATTATCCCTTAACTAATGGTTATAGTTTTTAAAGTAATATCTATTCTTGACAAATGGATAATTTCAGGAGCTAATGACCAATCTGGAAATTAACAACCCGAGTCAAAGCCTTAGGGTATTTGTCTTATAAATATTTATATTTGCAAAAGGAATAAGTGAACTGATTTCTCCTTTAGAATAATCTGGAGCACAAAGCATAGGGAAGCATTTAGAATATAGGAATAGTTAGTTAACCTCTTCTATGTTTAACCAAATGTGGCTTATTATCTTTGAAATATGACTTCTGAAAATAATCCAATAATACAGACTTACCCGGTGGCTGTTACTAAACAGAAACTGCCATTGGTTAATAATACTGAGTTACAATATGTATTCATTACTAAAAAATAACAGCGAGGGAGTGTCCTATAAAGTATGTTTTTATCACGTTGTGTTATGTTATTTATTTACTCTGGAAAAAATGATCAGCAGGTAAGAGAGGAAAAAAGAAACCATCTTTACTCTGGCTCCACCAATCCAGAGTTGAGGGGTTGCCCCCTATCAGGATGACTGACAAGCAGTAGCAATCAGAAAGTGTCCAGAATTTTGGCACTTTTGTAGAAACTTCCCATGGTAGTTCATCATCTAGATGAACAGGAGTTTAGATGACTAAACCATGACAAAGTGTCGGGCGATGGTGGGTTTGCCTCATGCATCTAGATGAGAATATATCTTGTCTTACTTATCCTATTGAGTCGCCATAGTTTGGCTGAAAAGACGTTTTTAGATTAAAATATCTACGTGTCATGATTGCTCTTCTTATTTTCCCAGATCAGGTTTTGTAACAAAATAAAACTAGTATATTACTTGTGAAATATCTGTCACGTTCACTGAAATTAGTGGTGCTGTTGGTGTAAATATTTTAATAGATATGCCAAATAGGAAGATGTGTAGTTTAATATGGTTGAAGTTGCTGTTTTTCATTCCTCATTCAGAGAACAAGCAGGTGTAAAACAGACAGAATAATGTCATGCCAAATTAAGGTAGTCTTTTACAGATAGCATTGAGAATTGATTTTTAAATGAGACTTTCTAGTGATCAGACGTTAACTATGTCATCAGGATTTCACTCTACTTTCTATTAGCTTTGCCACTTAGACAGTAATGATTTAATCCCATGCACAAAAGTGAACATTAAATGCAAAACCTTTATTAATGTATTAAGAAACATGCGAGTTTCATGAAGTTTCTAGAATATGTTGTGAGACTGGAGAAATGTATGCAAAAACATTCACTGAACATATGTATTTTGATACATTTATGCTTCAGCTAAAATAAAGAAATATATTCAAGATGAAAAGAAAAAAATACATCCTCAGAAATAGTGATCTTAGAACTGATTATGTATTACAATACGAGCCACTCTTGAACTATTTCAGCATGCAAGTACATCAGCGAGATGAAAGGTAGAAGGGAGAGTTTTTAATCTCAATGGTTCTGGAAAAGGAAATGAAAAGAATCTTTCACCTATTGAATATCAGCTACTAAGTCACCATGTTATATTAACTGATCAGAAAGGAGTATCATCAAGCTCAGTTAATTATGCGCACTGTCCTTCATTACAAATGACTTTAGCATGTAGGTGGGAGATGTACTGATGAGAGAAATCAAATATAGAACTTGGCTAGTTAACACTTTCTGAGCTGTTTTCACTACAGTTCTGCTACAGGCAAGTGTAAAATTTCTGTATATTTTTAGAATCTGGATGAGATTTTCATTCCAGTGGGTACATTGTTGAATAGTTCTGTGTGAAATTGACTTCAATGGGACTTTTTCTGTGTGTAAGGAATGCAAGAGCAGGCTCTAAGCCTCTAAGAATGTGGTTTTGATAAGAATATCTTCAAACCCTGCTTTTTAGAGAAGCCTGTCCAATAGGTTCTGGGAAATTAAGACAGGTCCAGCTTTTACTGAAATAAAGCTTATTATGATAGTGGAGATCATGCTAACTCTGGCTAATATTTTTAGTCAGATAAAATCCTTTGTTCTTTGGGATGCAAGTCCATGTCAAGTCAACACTTTGTTCTTGAAGTTTCTTCTCCTGACTGTTGAGATGAGAGCCTATAAAGCTTTGACCTAAAAAAGCACAATAAATCTCCAGGATACTGTTAGAAATGAAATGTTACATTTTATCTCATGGTGGTTATTATGATGGGGGAGAAAAAAGAATAACAAAACTACAATGGTAAGAGAGATTGCACTTGATCAGCTTTGGACTTGCTAACAGAGGTCGCACATAGACATTTGTCATTGCTTCTGCTTAATGGCAATTCATAAGATCAAATAGAATTTTTTAACATTATGTTAATGTTTTATTTAAAAAAAAAACCTAACCAAGTATGACATATGGTCATGTTTATTTTACTAGCTATATGAGACTGTTGTATGTGTTGCCCCCTTCCACTCACCCGCCTAATTAACCAAAAATTAATCCGAGGTTACAGTATCCTCTGGATCATAGGAGAAATAGACTGGTTTCAAACATGAGGCATCTCGGGTTTCATTACTGGTATTTTTAGATTTGATTGCCTATTAAGACTGAATATGGATTGATTCACGTTGAATACACAAAGGAGAATTCGAATGATTAAGTAACACACCACAGGTACACTTTTTGATAGGCATCACATGAGTAGCATCTATGTTATCAAGGAAGATAAAGCTTATGCTCTGTGTGTGTAAGTCAAGTCAACTCTGGTAATGCTGAATTATGATTTAAGACAAGACATTCTGCTACAGATCTGCACGCTAATCCAGCCGTACTCTAATCTTTGTCCATTGAGTGCAAGGTCCATCTTAGGTGCTCAGCTCCATGTGAACTCCCATGCTGTGGATAAAGTGAGGCTAGGATTTGGACGTGTGTGTGTGTGTGTGTGTGTGTGTGTGTGTGTGCTGTAGAATGAAAGCTTCTACCTAGCTCTCTGCGTACACATTCAAGGCCAGATCATCCCCTTCTGCAGTAAAACACACAGGAGGGGGTTCTGATACAGATCCCTCCATGTCATCTCATCCAGAGAAAGACCTCCCATTCCCTTAGAAAGGACTGCAGGGCTAGCCTGTAAACCGGGCAAATCCTTTGAGCATCTGCACCAGCTCTGGCCTCTGGTAGTCTCCTGAGGCATTGCAAGGCCCAAGTCTTCTTGGGTTCCTCCCCCCTTCCCCCCCCCCCCCCCCCCCCCGCAAGATGGTCTGTGGAAAAGGTAATGGAGCCTCATGTTGTCTGGAGAATCTATGTGGGTCTGGAGAGGGATGATGTGCATTCCTGCACCCCCTGTAGAGCAAACTTCTTCCACATCAACCTGTCCAGCCTCTACCCCTCCCATGACCATGTACCCTGAACCCAGTAAACTTCATCTGTGGGGTCTGGAGGCAGGGACCAGTTCTGTGGAGGCAGCTGAGATCTGCACATGGACAGCCTGTTGTGATGGCTTGATGCAAGCCCATTGAAGTTGATGAGAATCTTCCCATTGTCTTCTATGAGCTTTGGATCAGGCCTTGTTTGTGAACACTGGGGAGAATGGTCCAGACCTTACATGGAGAGCCGCGATATCTGGTTTTGTCTCTCGTAGATGTTAACATTTTGTGCTTCTTTCCCTTATATTTTAAACATGGCTAACACCTTTTAATATATCTGAAAATATGTGGCCTGCATGCAGCCCCCTCTTGAAAAACAGCTACTCTGATTAAAGTGCAGACAGTATAACTGTAATCGCAAGAATGTGCTTCTTTCACGGCTGTATTAAATAAGCAAAGGTCTCAAATGCCACGTTTCAAACTTTGTAACTGGATGCTTTTAAAGATTATTGATCATCATCATGTAACATCATGTTGTTTCTTTCCAGAGACCGACAGCTAAAAAAATTACTTCAATGGAGCCTACTTCTGTTCTCCTTCTCTTGCCACTTTCTGCCACTCCTCTAACCTATTCATTCACCATCATAATGTTTCAAAATGACCAAAACCTCAGTTCTTGCTAATTATACGCTACATGCACAGCGTGATGTCATAGTCTCATAATCACAGGTTGACAGTCCTGCAGCCTGGTTTATTTGATACCACTTTTTGTTTTACTAATAACATGTCAGGAAAAGTCCCACTTATTGTCTGTCTGTAATTCTCCCCCCCACCCCCCTTCACCCACATACACAGCTCGAACCTTCTACCCATTGATGTCAATAAGAGATTTGTCATTGACTGCAGCAGGAGTGTTAATAGGGCCATAGTGTCCACAGAACTTGACTTGTTTACCTTTTTTTGGACAGAACAACTTAAGCACATAGAGTTGTAGGGTCCCCTCTGCTTATACAGGTGGAAGAGAGCTGAATGTGCTGGCAGAGCTAGGAGGAGTCTGTGGTTCAGCTGCATACTCTCACTCTGCCTCAGAGTCCCTCCCACAAACCACCAGGTTGAGGCTCCGTGACCGTTAGAATTGGGCATATTGCAGGTGGGAGAGGATAAAGCCAGAGGGATGACCACTATAAGAGGCACATAGTCCTCTCAACCTAGTTGATATCTGATCAGAAATTTAGGTGAGAGTTAATGGTTATCCACGTGGCACGAATTCCACATCAGGGCTTCTGCTCCCCCTGGGTGAGGGTCTTGTGGAGACGGGTTCAGAAGGAGGTGGAAAGGGCCAGTGGCATAAAGGCATGTGGTGAAGCTTTGCTGCCAATTTTCCATGATACAGGGTTTTCTGTGTCTAGGGCTCTATTTTGAAGTCTTTCCTCAGGCCAAGATTACAAAACTCTTCCCTTCAGGAAAGAAGGGAAAAAATGCAACATGGTTCACCTTATAAAGTTTCTAATGGGCTTTTTTTCTCCCATTTTTCCCCTCCCCCTATGGTAGAGGACAATTAAGATCATAGTAACCTATGCAAGAAAATTAATTAGCTTCATCATGGAAGTTATCACGAAATCTACATGTTTGATGGCTGAATAAAGCTGAGTTTTTGTTTCCAACTCTGTTCTCAGAGATCCTGTCATTCATTATATTTAGTTCATTATGAAATTGTATTGTTTTGTTTTCCTACTTGGACATAGCACATAAGATCATTTTGATCCTTAGCCTTAAAAGCAGTTTAACTAAAGTATTATTTATGAATTCTCGGTATCATAGTGTTCTAATAATCTGAAATGCTTGTGGTTTCTTTGCACACTTAAAATCCATCTTTGTGGTCAAATACCTCTTGGATGATTGAGCAAACTGGCCCTATTTCATATTTTTCTATTATCAAATGGCTTCCCAATAATTTTTTAATACATAGTCTAAATTCTAAGGCTACAATGAAAGCCAATTTTATTTCCTGCCCTAAAAATAGTTTTTATGTACCACAAGTTCTATGCTCATTACAATTCACAAAGGAATTAGTATGTTACTTATCACTTTCCTGCTGTTTGTTCTTTTTCTTTTCTTTTCTTTTCTTTTCTTTTCTTTTCTTTTCTTTTCTTTTCTTTTCTTTTCTTTTCTTTTTAACAGTATACTGCTCTTACGTTTCCTCAGCACATTGTTAAGCTGAACCTGGGCAAGAAGCTGATTGATATGGCTCTTTGTGCCCTCACTAAATAGCAAAACATACAGTATATTGTGTCTGCACTTGGGGGGAAAATGGAATGTAATTAAATCTGTTTCAACTTGAGTAATGTGACATTTCTGTTCCTTTCATGTCAGACTTTATTCTCTTCTATAATCAGATTTCATAACCTCATTTATTATGTTTTCTCATTTGAATAGTCTTTAAATAAATGTAAGGGTTGTGTTGCTAGCTAACTAGTGACTATTAATGTGCCTATGTTGACTTTTTCCAAATCTTTTGGGTTTGGTGGTATGGATCCCCCAGGCTTGCAGGAGGGCATCTTTATTTGCCAGGTACTTGAACCTCACACATCTAAAATACAGGGGACTGCGCTGTTTCCTTATAGGAACCAGAATATTTGTTCCAATAAATATAATACCAGGAAGAGCCTGTGTACAAGCAGACAGAGCTTTTTTTAAAAAGTGCATGCATAGGCAACCTCTGTGAAATCAGCATTCAACAAAACAGATATTTGTTAATACAAAGGGTAAGATTTGCCATCCTTTTGTGGCAGTGCCTAGCAGAAGAGGCATGAAAATCTGAAAACAAAAAAAATCTAGCTCTTTTTCATAAGAGCAAATTGCACAACTGTACAAAAGAAAAACTAAACACACTAAAGCATTTGTAGAGTCTGTTGGACATTTAAAAGGGGCACTGGCAAGGAGTGTCAAATTCAACCTAACTTAAAGACCTTTTAGTGTGTGGAAAATAGTCTCAATTTCAATGAAAACTGTGTTATTGTTTTTTTTTAAATAAAAAACTCAGCCAACTCCTATAAACCTTTTGGGAGGAAACCCTATCTGCATCATATTTGCAAATCATTTTGGACAACCAGAGATCGTTGTTTATACCCTAATATTTTGTTTGTTTTAGCTCCCCTATCCCATTCCCTGGCCCTGTCTCCCCCCTACACTGTTGTTTCCTATAATTAGTACAGATACACATCTGTCTCCAGACTATCACCTAATCACTAAGGCCATATGGATAAATGGAATATAATTGCAATTTGGTAGAAACTGAGTGTTCTGCTTGTAAAAGTATTGTTCTTGTGTTGTTTTAAATCAGGTAAATTCAACGTTTGATACGGTGGGGTTTGTGGATTGGAGATGGTTTTCTGCAAAATATATTCCTTATTTTTACATTTGAAACCTTTTTAAAAAAATTGGATCAGGGGGCAATTATACGATGGTGGAGCCATGAGAAATTGTTACCATAAAATACAAATGCCCTGCAGATTGTATAGAAATCTGGCTCATTACATACAAATATTAACAGAGGTCATTTTTTTTTGTCCCCCTCTTTTTCAGTTATTTTTATTTCAGTTGCTGCGAGGACTGTCTTACATCCACCAACGTTACATTTTGCACAGGGACCTGAAACCACAGAACCTTCTGATCAGTGACACGGGGGAATTAAAGCTGGCAGACTTTGGTAGGAAAGCAGTTAATTAAAAGTCTATTTTATAATGTTCTGGGAATGGCAGACAGATGGTTTCATTGATTTTCCTGTTCCTAGACACACCTACTTTATTGCAGATAATTGTAATTTTTTCTCTAGAGCTAAGAAATTGATTATGGTCGACATAATACTTGATTAAAAGGAGTGAGTGGAAAATAAATAAATACTCCAAATCCTACTAGAAAGGGATGATAACACTGAAAGGAGTTCTGTTCTCGTTATCTCCATAACTTAAGATTTAGGATTTAGAAGAGAACCTTTGAAAAGGTCTAAGGACGTACAGGTCATGTCTAGTGGACAATCATTTGTGTGTTTAGTCATGGGGACATAAAGATCTGGAAGTAAGATTTAACTTTCATGAAATGACCAATGATTGAATGAGGCTTGAGGAAATAAGAAATCCGTAATGTTCTTCCTGATGATTAGAAGAAACAAGGATTATATGGACTGTTTTCAGTATCCATTGTTGATCCCCTTTGTAAAGCATCTAGGTATAAGACATTGTTCACCCCTTCCTTGTAAGGATGTCCCTTCTCAACACTTCCTTGAAAACCCTCCTTTTCTAGCAGTTATTGTAGCAGTGCCTCTTCCTCTAAAGGATAGTGCCAGTGTGGATGTGGAAAATGGTAATGCTTTTCTTGGGGTTTGTCCGCACTTACAGCGGCGCAGCTGCACTTAGTGAAGATGCTACCGTCGCTGCTGGGAGAGCTTCTCCTGTCAGTGTAGGTGCTCCACCTCCACACGTAGACACAGCGCTCTCTACACAGGGCTGGCTCCAGCTTTTCTGCTGCCCCAAGCACAGAAAAAAAAAAAAGAGTGGCGGCACTTCGGCAGCAGCTCAATCACGCCGCTTCTTCTGCGGCAGTTCAGCGGTGGGTCCTCCCTCTCTTTCTCTTCGGTGGCAGCTCAAAGAGGAAGAGAGGGAATGAGGGACCCACCACCGAAGACCCGGATGTGCCGCCCCGATACTGGACGGAGTGACGCCCCTTTGAATTGGCCACCCCAAGCACCCGCTTCCTACGCGGATGCCTGGAGCCAGCCCCGTCTCTGCACCATGGGTTAGGTTGGTATAACTACATTGCTCAGGGGTATGGATTTTCTATACCCCTGAGTGACGTAGTTATACCAACATAAGTTCCTAGTGTGGACCAAGTCTTGGTGACTTTAAAAAAACACTTTGTTTTATCAAGTGTAAGCTTCCAAATGCTGACAGAGTGCTTGAGGAGTTTCGCATCTTACTCTGGACCAGATTCTCAGCTAAGGAAAATCAGCATAACTCAGTCCATTTCAATAGTACCACATCAGCTTATGCCAGATGAGAGTGTGGCCCATCAGCTTCTTGAGGTGCCTTTTTGTTTTTTGTTTTTAAAAAAGCCCACCCTATACTCTCGGCTTCCCATTCTATTTACCAAGTGTAGTGAGGGTGCCTTACATGCTAATTGACAATTTCACTAGTAATTTAGTGGTGATTTTGTCTGTAATTAAAGTTACTGTGAGTAACAGCTGTGTGCGCGCTTATGTGCTGGGGAAAGAAATCGAGCTTCATATGATCACAGTTCACATAAATTTGATTAGTCTGTAGATTGTGAAGCAGCTTAAAGAAACACTATCTGAAACCAGTCATGTATAGCCTTGCTCACCATTTTCTGTTGCTATTTTTTAATACTTGGAAGATGCTACAAGATTTGAACAAGAAATGTTTTTTTAAAAGAAAATTCAAAGACTTCTGCTCTCCGGGGTGATATATTGTAGAATAAAATTCCATTTCTTAGAGAAATTCATGAAACATAGGGGGATCATTAGGTATTTATGCTTGCAGTGAAATATACATTAGTGCTCTGATGAAATATATGCAGTTTAAGGTGACTTATTTTCTTGGTTGAAATCGCTCGTTTTGCCATATCTGTTAAATATATAGAGATCCAAGGATGATATGAAAGTAACTTGAGTTATAGTCTTATAAGAATCTAAACACCTCAAGGGTAGAGTTGACAAAATAGCTGATTTATTGGTTCAGTAGCCAAACTGAAAATCAGAAAAAAAAAAAATTGTTAGTTTTGAACTAAAAAAGTATGATGTTTTGTTTTTCTTCACAAAATGAAAAATCATAAATATATTGTTCTGGCGGAATGAAATTTTCTGAATTTTCAAAAAAAAAATTTTTTTTGGCTAAAACTATTTACTGAATTTGACTTAAAATCATAAATAGTTTTGATATCTTGAACAATACATTTTTTGGCAAATTTACTACATTTTTTAGAGATGACAATAGGAAATCCAGCTGTAGTTTCAAACTTCTGGCTTTCATAGAATCATAGAATATCAGGGTTGGAAGGGACCTCAGGAGGTCATCTAGTCCAACCCCCAGCTCAAAGCAGGACCAATTCCCAACTAAATCATCCCAGCCAGGGCTTTGTCAAGCCGGGCCTTAAAAACCTCCAAGGAAGGAGATTCCACCACCTCCCTAGGTAACGCATTCCAGTGCTTCACCACCCTTCTAGTGAAATAGTGTTTCCTAATATCCAACCTAGACCGCCCCCACTGCAACTTGAGACCTTTGCTCCTTGTTCTGTCATCTGCCACCACTGAGAACAGCCGAGCTCCATCCTCTTTGGAACCCCCCTTCAGGTAGTTGAATGCAGCTATCAAATCCCCCCTCATTCTTCTCTTCTGGAGACTAAACAATCCCAGTTCCCTCAGCCTCTCCTCATAAGTCAAATGTTCCAGACCCCTAATCATTTTTTGTTGCCCTCCGCTGGACTCTTTCCAATTTTTCCACATCCTTCTTGTAGTGTGGGGCCCAAAACTGGACACCGTACTCCAGATGTACTTTGTAGTTATTACTTTGATTATGAGCTCTGTGGGGCAAGGACTGCCTTTCACATATCTCTGTACAGTGCCTAGCACAATAGTGTCCTGGTCTATGACTGTGACTGTAATACAAATAGATAATTTATAGTTCTCATCTGAAAAGAACCTTTGTTAGGTCGGGGCAGGGGTTTAAATAAAAATGAAAAATTATAAGAGATGTAAAAATTGCTTCAGTTCATGGCCGGTGGGAATCAGCTTAAGTTTTAGCTGAGCCTAATGAAATTCTTTC
Source organism: Malaclemys terrapin pileata (assembly GCF_027887155.1). Lineage (NCBI taxonomy): Eukaryota > Metazoa > Chordata > Testudines > Emydidae > Malaclemys > Malaclemys terrapin. Next base: position 243,128,508 of record NC_071506.1, on the reverse strand, counting down.
CCGTTTATGAAGTCACTGCACATCCTACTTGTCCAGTTTGACAGGCATAGATCTGCCAGAATGGTTGGCGTGAACTGATTATACATGTCTCATTGTAACACACAGAACATAATCCTCCAAAAACTTTCCTAAACATCAGGGATAGAACATATGGACATTTAAAAAAAAGAAAGTGTCAGCAATGTGTGCTGAATTCTGCAATAGCCTGTAAATTCCCCTTGCATACACTAGACTAGGTCTAGGTTACACCATCCTCCTTGGGGTAGAGAGCAAGCAAATAAGTTATCAAAATTTAAAAAATTCACCACCTCTGGTAAGTACCTCATTGAACTGGAAACACAAAATCACAAGAGACACTTCCCAGTTTCTGGCAGGCCACTTGAACACTTCTAGGTTACATTGTCTGATGTCATGGTTTGCACAGAGTAGAAGAGTAGATGAGACATTCCTTGTTTTCACTATGTTACCAGCCTTCACCCCCTCAGGTAAGGAAATGCCCAAATTACATATTTCTGGTGAGATCCTGGCCCCAGTGCAGTCCACAGCAAAACTTCCATTGATTTCAGTGGGGCCAGCGTTTCACCTCTTTGTGTTGACAAGAAATCTAGACTCGCGTGTAAGGCTTGATTACAGTGTTACTTTGAAAGCGCACAGTCCATAAATGAAGAACAGGTAGCAATAGTACACATAAAAGAAAAAGCCCTTACAATATTCAGTGCCCATATTTCTGTTGCAGTATGATGGTGTCAGGGAGAATTTTTAATCCCTTATGCTTGTCTTGATTAACCAAAAAAATCTATGGAATCCTCTATAACTGACAAACTGAGAGAAGATTTTTTTTTTTTTTTTGAGTTATTTTTTCCCTCATGGCTCATGACCTTGTGAAATGGAAAACCAGACGGGTTAAATTTCCTTCCAGAAAATCAAGATGAAAAATTAAAAACTATGAGGTAAAGAGCTGGAGGGTTATGACCCCTTTCACTGACGGCATGGGAAATGAGAAGACAAATATCCCTCTCTTTTTATAATACGATGCAATTATACAAAATAAATGACACTCTTCTACCAAAGACATAAAATGAAACCTTTTTGCTGTTGGAGCTCTAGCTCCCGCAGGCTACTTCTTCTCTAGAAGGTTCTTGGGAGGGAAATTTGTGTAAATTATATTTGGGATTAATGACAGTACATTAGGGTGCCTCTCTCTTTCTCTCTCTTTTTTTTTTAATAAAGATTGAAGAGAAGCCGAGGAGAAATGAGCTTGTGTCAGAGACAGGATTGACTTTGCCATTGCAATAAATATAAAATCTTAGACTAACGGCCTTTCAGTCCCAGAAGAGAAGACCTTCAGAGTCTGGTTTCATAAGTTTACAAAAATCAACAGTGCAGCCCTAGTTTTTAATTCAGTCTCAGTTTTCTGTTATTCCCTCAGCCTAAGATATCAAATACTCAGAAGTTGGCTTTGGTAGATCATTGTTCTTGGATAAACATGCTGAAGGAAAAGCATTCCTGCTTGCTAGTGCATCACATTGCAGCGGAGATGGAATCTTTGAGTAACTATAGGCACAACCCCTTTTTTTTAAACTGTGTAGAGAGTTCCCAGATGTTGATACTCTTATGTGTGTGTCATTCTTCAAAGCAAAGAAGTAACCAAAGGAGGTTTGCTTTTTTATTGTGCCTATTGAAAGAGCATTTATGAGAAGAGAGACCCAGCAATCAAAGGAAAAGGGAGAACAGACCACAGACTGTATCAAATTAAAAATTGATAAAGTATAAAAAATTGCTTTCATGACATTGTATGAGGTGGAAGAATATGTCTAGAATAATTGTTGCTACACAAAGTAGACAAGAAGAAAACTCCACTTTTTCTTTCTATTCTAAATCTAATGTAAATTCTAGGGAAAATTAAAATATGCTAGGAGTTTTTCCTGTGAAATGATTAAATAAGAGCAATAATTAATTTTGATCTTGTGTGTGAATTTGATTTAAAGTTTTTTTTTCCCCCCAAACTGTCCTCTAAGTAGAAGCAAGGTGCTAAACCTTTAATGAATAGAGCTATTTTCAATTACAAATTGAAAAGAATACAGTCATTTGTTTTAAGCTACCCACCATTCAAAGAAGTCAAACTTCCTGGCTAATTTCCTTTGGCCTCAGTTCACAATTTTTTCACTCAGCTATTTGTATATCTTAAGCCTCCTGTATTTGCAGATACGTTTGTTTAGCCTTTATACAGGATTGCTTTTGGTATGTTGAAAAACTGATCAGTTTTGTTTGGTGATGTCATTCTGCAGAAGTTTTGAAAGCTGCAGTATTTCTCAGAATAAACATATTTATCTTAACTATAGACCGTGTCAAATGATTGTGCAATATCTCATAGAAGCACATACTAGAAGATATAACCCTAAAAATGGCATACTTTCCCCTCCAGAAGTACATATGATCAGATTTTTCGCCTAGTCAGTAAGTGCATGATTTATATTGTTCATTATATGGACACTTTATGAAACCCTTCACTTTTGCTGTATATTAGAGCAACATAACAATAATGATATCATTTCAGTTACCATTAAGTTTCAAATTAATATAGGAAAGTGTCTCCTCATAGACTTTCACTAGAAAACAGTGCTTCAAAGACTTTTGAAGGAAATAAGGATTGAAGTATTGCAGACAATTTCTTGTTCAATTTTCATGTAGAAGACATAGGGTGGGTTTTTCAAAAGTGCTCAGCATTGGGCAAACACTCCCTCTGAATTGACTTTAATGGGGGGAGAATTAGGCAATTCTGAGCACTTTGGAAAATCTGATTCCTAGATTTCAAGGATTCAGCTAATCTATTCTATCAAGGTTTTCCTACCATGCCTATTACCATAGTATCTGCTGACCAGCTGATTAGAGCCCTACTAGTTTCATATTTTATGTTTGGTCCTACTCTGTCAGCTAGAAAGCAAAGATCCAGATGAGGGGTTGGGGTATTACAGGGAAAATGAGTGTTCTGTAACCTTAAACCAAATCACATATGTGCCAGTTACATACTGACTTAAATTACAGTATAGAGAGCTCTCAATTTTTAAAAGCTATTATTTACTAATGGTGTTATACGTGTAAAAGTGGTTAAAATGAGGAAAGAATCTGTACCAGTATGCCCCAAAATATGTAGTAACGTAAAATTGCCCAATGAAAAATTAAAAGCATGCACAGAGCCTTTGAGAATAGGCACGCTGCCCTCAGCTGTCAGTGTATTGAAAATCCCATCCAGCATGGGTGTAGAAAACAGTGAAAGTGTAGCTTTAGCTTGGACTCATATAACTTTATCAATTTGTGTGGTTGTGAGAGAAATTAGCCAAAATATTAGTGGGGCTGTTGTCCTACTATATCAATAGATTGATATATCTATGCCACCAGGAATTCAATTTCACGTGTTTGCTGGCTGACGAAGCTTCCCTGGGACCAGCTTTCCTGGCTGTCTTTTTCCTTTTAGACATGCAGCGCCAGGGAACAGCAATTACTTGTGCTGATAGGATTCTGATGAAGAGACCTACAGATGAGAGAAGTTGGAGGGTCCTGAAGCGTGGGCTGTATTTTGGATTGTGCAATTACTGTAGAGTACAGATGCCTGCTGTGTAGTCATTGCTTGTAATTGACACTTCATTCTCTTTAGTATGTACACTGACTTTTACAAGTTATTTTAGGCCCTGGCTGCAGGCACAACAGCTGATTATTATTATTTTTGTCTGCAAGATAGTGTGTGGCTATGAACATCTAAGCATTTGAGAAAGAGGGACTGTAAAATATAAATACAAAATACAATATTGAAATAGGAAAAACAGACCAGAACAATAAAATATTGCCAGCTTTATTCTAATTGTCAAAGATGGAGAAATATCTAGTGCTGTGGATTTTTGAGATTACATATTAAAGGGAGATTTTGTTTAAAGTTGCATGCTCTTCTCTTAAATTTGAAATATCACAGTTAGAAATGTCAGCTTTGAACAGTCCTCTTGGGAGTCCGAGCTATGTGTGATTACTCCAAAGAATATGAGTATTGGTGGTCAGAAACTCAGTATTTGTCCCTGAAGTTCTTAGGACTGATCATTATATGAATACTGGTGGTCAGAAACTCAGTAATTGTCCCTGAAGTTCTTGGGACTGATCATTGTCTTCTGTGGGAGTGGATTTTGGAGAAAGAAATCTGCACAAGGAGATCTTCATGGAAATTTTCCTGAATTCTTCATTGGGAGGTGAAATTTCCCCAGAAATTTTTCACTCAAACCCTTTGGGTCTCTCTGGGTCTGTGAAGATGTATGGGAACCTGTAGGAGGCCTGGGTCATCTGCATGGAGGAGGTCCTGTTTTAAGTTTTCAGGGGTTTATTAATGATCAATAAAAGAAAAGTTTTCAAATAAATATGATTAAACCTTGAGAACGTCTTTAAAGACATAGAGGTTGATTAATAATAGCATGAGCTAAAAGGTTTGGGGGTTGTGAGAGTTATACTCAATGGAGAAGCAGTTTAAAAACTGGATGCTGTACATAGACTAAGAACGTTTCTGTGAATTTTCATAGAGATTTTTATTGTGGAGAGCATGTGCTTGGAAATGTCACAAGGGACCAGAGTAGTACCATGTAGTTTACTGTTAAAATGAGAAGCTATGTTATTTAACCTAAGAAAATAGTTTTTTTCTTCTCAATAAACATTCCCAGAAGGAATTAGTCTTTATAGGAAATTGTATATGATCCCCAGATAATGGATTCTGTAAATGTGCATAGACACCATACGCTGTTATGCTTTACTGTGTCAATGGCCCACAGAGTATCAGTTCTTTAAGATAGTGATACAAGAGATCATCCTGGTGCCCAAGAACCTGTTACATTTGGTGGTCGACGATATAGAGACAATAAGGTTGTTTTGCTGAGTTCCACTGAGTGTGTGTAATAGCTTTAATGTCTCCAAAGGATTGCTTATGATCTTTGTGCTTAGAATTATGACAACTCTGAGGGTTCTTCTCTCCCCTCGTTATGTTTCTTCAACAATATTTCACTCCTCCTCTTTGCATCTATCATAATTCCTTTGGAAGAATAAGTATTGTCAGGCTCTATTGACAACCTACGTGTTGTGTTGAATTTTTGTTGTTAGATGATGATGATGATGATTGGGTGGGGGAGGAAGGACAACATATGCATGAATTATAGTGCCTCTTTCTCCCCATTGTGGGTTATTACAGGACAGGGAATGGAAGCTGAGGTGTTCAATGTCTGTTTTGCTTCAGTCTTCGCTACAGAGGTAAATTGTGACTGGATATTTAACACAGTTAATATTAACAAGAGGGAAGAAACACAAGCCAAAGTAGGAAAAACAGGGTAAGGAATATTTAAATAAATTAGATGTATTCAAGTCGTCTGGGCCTGATGCAGTTCCCCCCAGGGTTCTTAAGGAACTAGCTGAAGCAATCTCAGAAACATTAGTGATTTATCTTTGAGAGCTCATGGAGGATGGGTGAGGTCCCAGAGTACTGAGAGAGAGCAAACATAGTACCTGTTTTTAAAAAGGAGAACAAAGAGGACTTGAGAAATTATAGCCCAGTCAGCCGAACTTTGATACCTGGAAAGATACTGGAAAAAATTATTAACCAATCAATTTATAAGCACCTAGAGGTTATAAGTAATAGTCAACATGGATTTGTTAGATCATGTCAATCCTAATTTCCTTCTTTGACAGGGTTACTGGCCTAGTGGATAGGGGGAAGTGGTAGATGTGATATTTCTTAATTTTAGTAAGGCTTTTGACACAGTCCCAACATGACATTCTTATAAGCAAAACTGGGGAAATGTGGTGTAGGTGAAATTACTATAAGGTGGGTACAAAACTGGTTGAAAGACTGTACTCAAAGAGTAGTTATCAATGATTCGCTGTCAACTGGGAGAGCATACAAGTGGGGCCCTACAGGGATCAGTCCTAAATCCAGTACTTTTCAGCATTCTCAATAGTGACTTGGATAATGGAGTGGAGAGTATGGTTATAAAATTTGTGGGTGACACCAAACTGGGAGGGGTTGTAAGCACTTCGGAGGACAGAAACAGAATTCAAAATGACCTCGATAACTTGGAGAATTGGTCTGAAATCAACAAGATGAAATTTACTAAAGGCAAGTGCAAAATACTACTCTTTGGAAGGAAAAATCAAACGCATAACTACAAAATGGGGAGTAACTGGCTAGGTGGCAGTACTGCTGAAAAGGAGGTGGGGGTTATAGTGGATCACAAATTAAATATGAATCAACAATGTGATGCAGTTGTGAAAAAGACTAATATCGTTCTGGTGTGTGTTACTAGATGCCTTATATAAGGCATGGGTGGTAACTGTCCCACTCTACTCTGCATCAGTGAGGCCTCGGCTGGAGTATAGAATCCAGTTCTGGGTATCACACTTTAAGAAAGATGTGGACAAATTGGAGAGAGTCCAGAGAACAACAACAAAATGAAAGTTTCAGAAAAGGAAAGAAACTGGACATGTTGAGTCAAGAGAAAAAGAAAACTGAGGGGGGAGACCTGATAAGTCTTCAGATATGTTAAGGGTTGTTACAAAAAGAGGACGGTGATCAATTGTTCTCCATGTTCACTGAAGGTAGGACAAGAAGTAATCAGCTTAATGTATATCAAGGGAGATTTTGATTAGATATTAGGAAAAACTTTCCAACTATAGGGTAGTTAAGCACTGGAATAGGCTTCCAAGAGAGGTTGTGGAATCACCATCATTGGAGGTTTTTAAGAACAGGTTGAAGAAACACATGTTAGGGATGGTCTATGTACACTTGGTCCTGCTTCAGTGTAGGGGGCTGGACTTAGCGCAGACTTCTCAAGGTCCCCTCCAGCCCTACATTTCTGTGATTCTATGGCCTCTTGTGCACTGCAAAAAGTTAGTGAGAATTCCCCATTCTCTAGAACCAGCTGGGGAATAAGGAGGCCACAGTTGAGGAACCAACTTGGTTAATAGGACCCCAAACCCCAGTGTCTTGTGGGGTGGGAGTGAACTTGCTGGCGGTAAAGGCTGTGCAGGTAGAGGGCCAGGGAGGCTTGGAAGGTTGGCATGCTGGTCAGATACTTTTCCAGGGCAACAGAGCGGCGAGGAAAATGCTTTTTTATCCTCTGATTTGGGCAGACTTGGGCTGAGATTACTGCTGGGGAGTGGCTTCTTTCCCCAGGATATTCTTTCTGGTGTTTTTCAGCATCTACATATAACCACTAGGTGAACTGGTCAGATGACATGGACTCAAGTGATAGCAAGATGCAATTTACAAACAGCTCTACCTTTCCTTCACCATATATAATCACACCACTAACACCAAGGTGGCCCAGTGCTTGTGTTACTGTGGTTCAAAACCCAAAGCTCTTGGTAACTATTGCTCTTGGTGAGGTGGTGGCGGGAAATAAATCCGTGGAAACATGGCCATCCAACTGAGAAGTGGGTGGCACAAACAGTACAATACAAGAGTGCGTTCACTTAAAGCTGCACTTTATTTTAGTCTCAAGCACTTACACATAATCAATAATTACCGAAGTCTGGAGCAGTCTTTGAGTGGTACGACAACAGCCATCCGATTGGCCCGTCTTTCAGCTGCTGTTGGGGCTCCTATTATGTGTCCCTGAAGTGTCTCTGCTTATTTATTGGGTTAGAGTAACAATAATCTGTCAATTAAAAAAAACTTGTCAACCAAACAACTTCAAAGTTTAAGCAAGAGGTCTCCTGAAACCATTAATTAGACAGATGTGTTTTTGCAGAGTCCTCGTGCCTTGAGGGCCCTAATAAACACATCCCAAAGGGCAGATATAGATAAGCTTCCTGTTTTTCCAAAACATATACCTCATCAATTTCAACAGAGATCTTATCAGGAAGGACACAGGGTCGGCTCCGCCTTCAACCCCCTCGCCTCCTGACTTCTTGCTTAGGTGTGCTAAGGCTGTTGCAGAGGCCTGCTAAGACCTACTGATTTAGTTGCTTTTGGCCATAAGCATGATAATCAATATTCCAATTATCAGTAATGTTCCAGGCATTTTGTTGGTCTGCCAAAATGACCCTGTGCACTTGGATGAGATCAGCTTATGGATAAAGAACAGCTGACTGAAGCTGAACCAGAGCAGAGGTGATGCTGGGTGTTCACAGGAAAGTATTTTGAGGAGTTTGCAGCCACGGTGCAGTCTTTGACTGAAGGTTCACATCTACAATTGGTCAGTTCAGTCCATAGTCTGAATGTACTTTTGGGTTCTTCACAGACACTGAGCTCTGACATCACAATGGTGCGAGTGATGCTTTCTACTATCTTTGGCTGGCTTGGAGACTGTCCCATCCTAGTGGGTAAAGACCCGGTCTCACTTATCATGCCTTTGTCACCTCTAGGCTGGACTACAGCAATGCAGTATATCTCAGAATGAAACCTTCAGTACTTAGTAAACTCAAACTGATACAAAATACTGCAGTGCATCTCCTCAGCGACAGAGGCTTCATGATCACATCACACCTGACCTCCACTCTCTACACTGGTTACCATAGAATTTCAAATCATGTTTAAAGTCTTAGTCCTTATCTTCAAAGTGCTCCATGGCCTGGGCCCAGGATACCTAAAAGACAGTTTACAGCTCCAAGATGAAGACTGTGGTTGACAGCACTCCCTAGCACAGTGGAACTCTCAACAATAAGAGTTAAGTTCATCCGTGTGGGAGACAGAACCTTCTCGGGGGTGGAATGAACTCTCCCAGAAACTAAGGGCTATCTCAAATCTCACTACTTTCTGCTGCAGGTGCAAGGATGATTTCTTTGTCCTTTCCTTTTCCAATATAAGCATATAGCAACATGTGTATATATAAAATAAAAAAATCGTACTAAAACAAGACATTCCACTCCACACACTTCTTGCTTTGGGCAGAGGATGAGAGAACAAACAGCATGTGATAGACGTGTAGTCACATTGCTTAATGCATTATTGGAAGGTGCTCAGATACTAGGGTAATGAGCGCAATATAAAATTGTACGTAGAACAGAATACAGTTGGCAGCATATGCTTGCCATACTGCCCACAAGAGACGTGGTGGAAAAGGAGAAAAGACAGGAGTGTATGGGTGGTATCAAAGTTTCCAATGACTAGCGCATATACTATTGTCAGTGCCACGGGAGGGTCTGATATCCTGCCATGATGTCAGACATTGTCCATTGAGGCCTGTCTGACCCATAATGTGTGCGGTAATTGGGGGCTGAGGAGGGCAGCGGAGGGAAAGGGGGTGGATGTGATGGAGGAGTTGTTAGTCCAATATCTTTGCTGACACCTCTTATTCTAATCGGTCTAGCTTATGTGATTGCCATAGTAAACCTTAGTCTTAATCATTTCTTAGATCTGGTAGTGATATTGATTTTTCAAGCAGGCTTACGAAAACTGCCATTGTGACTTTAGATGCTGAAAGAGCATCTGACAGACTCAAGTGGGGATTCATGTTAGTTCTATGGCATGGAATTGGAATTGGAAAATACTTTACTAACTGGATACAAAGTCTTTGTGGAAACCCTGAGGCTGTATTTTGCTCAGCTAAGGTCATATCTGTTAATGCCTTTCCCTTCAACAGAGTACAAGACAAAACTGCTAACCAAGTTAGCCATTGTGTTACATTTTTGACAGTTTGCACTGACTGCTTTTTGAAGGTGTTGAAATTAAACTTTTCAGAAAATTCTCCTCTGCTGATATAAGTAATGCACACTTCATAATGTACTTCTTTTACCATAGGTAAACTCAGCGTGATTCTTAGCCTGAACAAGGTTACTCACTTACAAGTAAAATACAGCCACCTCAGTGGTGCACTGTGGCAGCCAATCTATGCCAATAAGTAGCTAGAGATGGGAATGACTCACCAAATATGTCTCTAATTAAAAGTATATGGGGGAAATGTAGAGCCCAATCGAACTCCATTGATTTTTAGTTGGACTAGTGTTGAGCCTTTAGGTAGGAGAAATGTACTATAATTATCTAGTTGGTATTTGGTCAGGATACCCTTTCACATGCAAAAAATGAACTTTTAATTACTTGGATTTAGGTTTGATCCAAACTACAGCACCTTTGCCCTTGGTCAGCAGTAATTACCTACAGAATGACCAACACCACTTTCTTCAGAGCCTGACGTTGACCAGGTCCAAGATCCTTCCTAGTTTGAGAGCTCAAGAAATTGCAGAGTGAAGTGTACAACATCCCTTGTTATAAGACAGGCCTATCCATTGCATTGAACTGTGAGAGTATTTAAAATATTGTACCTTCTTTCTTAAGTTTCTTAAAATTCAGCATTGGGTGCTTCTGGTATGGTTACGGCGACAAAATACCACATGCACCTAGTAAGACAAGAAGCCAGTAAAGGATTTAAGGAAGAGTGAAGTGCTCAGACCAGTGGGAGAAGAATTATAACTAAAGCAGTGGCATTTTGGGGAAGCTAGAAGTAAGGTTTTATTAGTTGGTAAAATTACACCCCAAACATAATGAAACAGCTTAAAAATAAAAACAAAACACAGAGAAATATCTTAATGTACTTTTTTCCCATCCCTCTTGTGAAATGTTCTTCTGTTTTTAAAAATTTAATTTATAGCCTGATTTTTCAGAGGTGCTGAGCACCTGCAAGTCCCATTAACTTCAGTGAGAGCCGTGGTTGCTCAGCTCCTTTGAAAAGTGGGTCATTAATGTCGATCTCTTCAGTGATATAATTTGCCTCTGGCCTGAAAAATGTCAAACTGCTCCCACCAATGAGCTCGTGTACTTAGTATCCTAGGGGCCTGGCAATGAAGCTTTTGAATCAAGGTCTCTTGTTTGACTTCCATGATGCTCTCAACTCCTTGTCATCCTGCTGTGATTAAGTTTTGTTTAATGAGCCTTTATTTAAATGAGCCTTTAACAAAACACTGTATTATATAACAGACAATTTATGCAACAATTTAAAATCATTATACAGTGAATAAAATGAAATGCATTAATAATTATGCAGATTTGTTATGCAGAAAAATACATAAACTACATGGAAATTAAAGAATATATTAAAGGGAAAATAGTATGGATTAAAGAAAAAAGTTTAATAATGAAAACAAAGATATTGAGGTGCAAGGGGAAAGATTATTAACAGGAAGTGATTAAATAGAATAAACTTATGTTAGATCTATTTAATATGAAATAATTACATTTTTCTGACTGAATTTTTAAAAAAGACTGAATTAAAAATGCAGTCAATAACCTATTATATTTTTCTTTAAAAGATTTAAAACAAAACTTTTAATTTAATATAAAAGTGTTTTCACAACTTTACATAGGTAATTATTTAATGTATATAGTATTTAATGAGTTTTTTAAATTTTCATTGTTACTGAAGGATACAATCTCCTCTTGATATGTTAGGGTTTATTCTACATGCACAACTCTCCTATTAATGCAAATACGAGCAATTCATGAAGATCTACCTGCATTAAGGTGAGAATATTCTGTTTCCTCTGCAGCAGTTGGCCTTCTGAATACCCAAAAGATGTCGGGAACCATTTATAATAGTAATACTTAGCACTTACCTAGTGATTTGAATTTTCAGTGTTGTATAAACATTAACCCCACATCACCCTTAATGTATGTTAGAAATAGGGAAACTATGATACAAAGGTTAAGTGAAAGGGTATCCATATTAAGAGCTGGGATTAGAACTTGACAGTTCTTGGTTCCCTAAGACCTGCAGACAGCACTTTTCTCTATTAGCAGGTTCTTACTTTCTGTATTGAGAGAAAAAAAACATTAATTGAATCAGTCTTGCTTTAGAGCAGACAAAAAAAATGAGGTTTTAAGGTTCCTGGAGAGATTTATGTATTTAAGGACATTTCCAGAGATTTAATGGGTTCTATAATAGCTTTGGCTCCATCTATAACAATACCCAGGCCATGTGTTAATGAACATTTTCATTTACTGTATTTCTAATCCTCCCCTAAAGTCTGTGTATTTCTAAGAACCTGATTTATTTAGCTGTTGAGTTAGGTGGTCTGTAATGAGGAAAAAGGGTAGAACAAATTTAAATGATTGCTGTTGAGCATGAAAGCTGCAACAACAATGCAATATCATGCATCACAAGGCAAAATAAAGTTTTAAAACAGTACTGTCCATAATCAATAGCACTTGCATTTACAGCACAGGTAGAGTTTTACATGGATAACTGCATTATTCAGGGGGAGAGGAACTTTATGCTAAATTGAAGGTTTTCTGGCGGGTACGCCTTGGACCAGATTCTCAGCTGTTACAAATCAAAGTTGTTAGTCTGAAGTTGATGTAACAACAACACGAGTTTACCCCAGTTGGGGCTTTGGCCCCATCTATCCATTTGCCAGCTGCAGTAATTCCTTTTTTTGTGACCATGAAGATGCTCTCTTTTTGTGAAGATTTTTAGAACTATAAATAGCTTATTTTTCCTTAGTCTCTAACTTTTATTACAATACTGTTAAATTAGACTTTGCTGGTGTGGGTAGGTTTGATTGTGGAAGCCAATACTGAACAAGAGGAACCAGAACAGAACAACTTTGGGGTGTTATTTATACTGACAATGTTGATGTAGTAAAGATGCTTAAGTCATCTATTAAGGAAGCTGAAAATGTGCTGCAGCTGCTAAACTATCTGTAGACCTCAAAGAAAAAGACCGTTGCCCACTCTAGCACAAGTCTGAGCTTATATTTTTTATGACAGCTCTTTAAAACTATGGCAGTTCTCTGCCCAGGCTGTCTTGTAATACTCTTGAACGTTACAAATCTTGCCATATAGGTTGTCTACTCTAGATAACATGTGAGGATAAATAAATTGTCAGATTGTGACTTTTAAGTTTGAACTATTCAAAATGCATTCAGCCATGTAAATTTTCCTTGCGACTCTGTTTGCTGTCACTGCTTCTACATACCTTTTTGGGTTATTATTTTAACCAACCCATTGACGCAAGAATTTTGACATACAGTTATGTTAATTTGTTTTGCAAAACTCCATAAGTGTGCAGAGCTTTAGGTGCTTAAATAAGTAATAGTTTAAATAAAGTTTTGAACGTTCAAAATTTTATATTGAAGTGGCCCTCAATATTTGTGTATTTTGGCATGTTGAGCTTACTAGTCTGAGTGTTTTGATTGCTACTATACTAAATTTGTCAGAGGTGGGTTCTCCCAGTGACCTACTGGAGTTATTGCTTCAAGAAATGACAGTTCAGTAGGTGAAAGGTGGCTTTCTTTCAGTGGTAATAGATATTCAACTCAGCATGGATGCCAAATTCAGTTCTAATGGAAGTCTATGCATCTCCCTAGATTTCATTGGCACCGCATCTACTTAAAACACGGCTAAATTTGGATCTGTGTCTTTAAGTGTTCGTTGCCCTAGAAGATTCTACTGTGGTCCATTCAGAATTTTCATATCGCTTCATTGCACATAGGTACTGTAGCGGGAGGTTTGATTCTTAACAGTGGATTTCCAGGTATTTATTGGTGTAAGGCACAATCTTAATATTCTTCTAGTATAATTATTTTATATCAAAAGTCCTCTCTTCATTTATTTTCTATGATAGAAGTTTCTGTTGCAGAACTGTATTATGATCTGATTGGATAGCTCTGAAGGAATATGGATACATGATTACTGGTGTAAAGCCAAATAATACTCGAGGTCTGTACATATAGGAATGTAAACTTTCACCTAAAACTTTGCCTTCAAGTTGTATGATTTAACTAATTTAGGATGACATACATTAACTGGATTTTGAGGAAGAATTCACTTGAGCAGGTGGATCTGAGGACTCGGGAGGTTCCTCTCACATTGTGTCATTCTCAAGAAGCAATGTATTGGTACATTTGCCATTTTTGCTCTTTAAAGCAAAACAAAAAAATGTTTAAAATGTCTCTAATGGTATACATATTAAAGTTAAGTCATGTGCAGTAATTGTCATTCTTAGATGTGTTCGGCAAGCCTACAAAAGAAAGCAGGGACATGTAGAATTAAGTGCTGAATTTGAGAATTACAGTGGTGTAGTTCCATTGTCTTTCAGTGCAGTCACCTGTGATTTAAACTAGTGTGAGAACAGAATCAGGCCGACTGACCGGTGGAGTGCTATTACCATGGAGATTAGTATGGTAGTATGTATAAATTGTGCTGGAGTGCCTAGGCACTGTGGGTGAGATTCTGGGCTACTCTTCAAAGAGATTTAACACACAACTCATAGCCCAGGGAAGATGGGGGTCAAAAGACAGCTTTAAGTCATCATTGTGCCTTCTTGATCCTGGGCTGCTCCAGAGGCTGGAAAGGCCCCAGGGATAACTGAGGGTATGTCTGCGCTGCAATCAGAAGTGTGATTGCAGTAGGCGTAGACAGACCTTGATCTAGCTTTGATCTAGCTAGCTTGAATAACAATAACAGTGAAGCCATGGCAGCATGGGTTAGCTACTCAAGTACATATCCAGATGAGCTTGTGCAGCCTGTACCGTCACCCAGGCTGCCATGACTTCTTTGCCATTATTATTCAAGCTAGCTAGATCAAAGCTAGCTCAGCTATGTCTACATGTGCTGCCGTCATGTCTCTGATTGCAGTGTAGACATAACTTAGATAGGTTCCTTAGGGATGTCTAAAGGTAAGTCAGCCTCCACGGGCGGCCCTGTGGGCTGCAACACTGCCCATAAACTCTGCAGCACTGTGTGCCCTTCCCCTAACAGGCACTTCAGCCTATGCAATGGATTTTAAGGTCACTTTTTGCCACTCCAGCCCATTTACATGGTGTAATGAGGTGAGGGTGAAGATCTCACCCAACGTGTGGGAGGGAAATGAAAGCTCCCTTCTTTTATCTTTCCCACCAGAAAGTAACTTTGTTTTGTGGCCGATAGTTACAGGGCTACCTACGTAGTAGAAAGCTTGTGAAAATGAGTTCTCCACTTGATACACTGCATTCTGTGTAGATGGATTACTCTACTCTATGTAATTCTGCCTATAAACTGCTAGAACCTACAACTCACAGGCACATGTGCTGAATTCTGTGTAAGAATGGGTTTCAGACACACAAAATAATCCAATCCTGCACAGAAACACAAGTAAATAGCAATTTCTTGTATGAAGTGCAAACTCCACTGTCAACATATTCAAATTATAGATAAGCAGATCCATTTATAGATAAATATTTGTATTTGGATGTTAATATCCCCCTGTCCCCACCCCCAATTAAAAATGAATCTGCTTCCCTGGACAACCCTACCATAGTCTTATTTACTAAACTACCTATCACACTGCTCCTGGGGTTACATCCGTTCCTCAGCAAATTTACAGGCACTTGACCATGCTCTTAACTTACCATAATTTAAAATATTTCCTTTCTTGCAAATTCCCCAAATCTTACTACTTATTTAGAAATGATTGAATATTAGAATCTTAATGCCCCCCTGGAATGAGTTGCTTTTCAGGGTAATGTCCCAGTAGGGAGCAAGGAGGGCATTTGATTGACTATTGCTAATGAATGTGATGGACATTATCTGGCCTGTGTGGCAGCATCATGTCAACAGCAGCTTTGCAGGGACATATGGAGACTAGGGCTGGCTAATGAGGGAAACAGGATTATAAACATTAAAGAATGAAAACTGGTGTAAGGATATAAAACTATACAACTGAAACTTCTTCCTAATTTATCTCTCTTACATGTCTCACTTCTGATATCATTCCCATCACCATGGAATCTGAGTGCATTACAAAGAGAGGTTCTTCACAATTGGCCCATGTAATGAAATGATGTAATGAAAAGCTGTGATGGAAGGATATAAAATATGAACTATTACTAACCCAATTTACCAGTTTACAGTATCTAAAGGGCTAGCTTCTGTTTTTTGTTCCAGCCCCTTTGCAGCAGCACAAAATAGCTGGAAATTTTTTAGATGATCTGCCCAGCTGAGAATTTCCAGCATAGGGGACCTCATGTCTGGCACAGAGCTTGTGTAGCTGCCCTGTCCCCACCCTTCCCACTTGAACTGGCATAAGCAGTAGGTCTGGTTATACACTCTGGCTATGCTCGGCTGGCCCATAAGACTGTCACCATCTGGTGTAAGTTAGAGTTAATTTGTAGTAGGATTGAGGGTGTAGCGGTCTGCTCTGATTCTAGGGGATCTGTAAGTGGCTGTCTCTCAGCCCTCTTCGCTCTTAGCTTTGCTGCTGTGTACCGTAATAAATTGTTCTTCATATTTTGTGTTTTAAACTCTTCAGATATTTATGGACTATCATAGTATCCCCATCATAGGCATCGCTTAGTCAAACTATACATATGTAGCTCTTGTAGTCTGTCCACATAAGTCAATTCCTCTGGCACACCTGGATCGTTTTCACTTCTCTGTCCTGAACCTCCCTCCAATTTGTCAATATCTTTCCAATAATGTGATTCTCAGAAATTAGAGAAATATTGTGCAAGTGTGGTTGCTTCAGAGCTGCATCAATATGCTCTATTTACCTTTCTTCTCTTCAATGTGATGTTTGTGCATGCATCTGAAAATTCTACTAATCATTGTTAAAGTCTTACCACATTCCAAACTCATGTCTAACTTGGTATCCAGTGTCACCCCTAATTCTCATTCAGTGTAGCTGCTTCCCAGGTTTCTCCATCTCATTGAGAATATGTTTCAGATTATTTTCCCTAGATACATTAGCTTTCATTTTTCCAAGATAAATAGTTTTCTACCCATGTTTCTTTAGATCCTTTTGTAACATTTTCTTCGCTGTTTGCAGCTCCTCCCAATGTAGAACCATCTGTACAGTGAATGTTGTTACTCTTTGTGTTTACCTTAATAGCGTAGCAGTATAAATAAGTAATTCTAATATATTTTCACTTTTTGAAAAGTGGTGTGTTCATGCTGTGATGCTGTTGGCATCAGAGGTCATTATTTTCATATAGAATATTTGCATGACAATAAAGTGAGGTTCATTAAATAAGAAGCCAGAAACTGGAAAGCAAGATTTAAATCAGTCCACTGTTAAAGTATTGTGTGCACATATACTGTATTCATCATTCCAGTTTCTTCATTAATGCTGATATGATAGGATGTTATCATTGATGTGGAATTGCATAGAAACACTAAGTACTGTGAGGTTGTGTTTACATTCTTGGTGCAGATGTTTATTTTTGCTGCCTACACCATTTTTTCCTGTTTCCAGAATGAGACAGACAGTATGAACATATTAAGACTGATTCATAAGAAGAAATATTTTCTCATTTCTTGGAAAGTGTAACATTTTATATTATGTTCATTTCCACGTGACAGATGTTCAGTTGAAATGGCAATTATTAGTTGTGCTCCCCTCTACTAATGGGAAAAGAATGAATTTAGTAATTGCGATATTCTGTTCAACCCCACTAGGCTTTTTCTACAAATGACAAAAGAATTTTAAACTGAGAAGCAAAATTAGCTTTAAAGCTAAGATGGCTTTGCAGTTTCAGTGAGTTGATGGGATCCCCAGCATTCCCTCAACAACTGGTCTGTTTATGTGATCCCACTTCTATATTGTCTAGCATCACTTTGTTGCTAGATGCAGTTTGATTGGCTGGGTGTAGAGAGGTTATTGGGGTTTTTTAAAAGTGGCTTTGGAGGGGGACAGAGATTCCTTTCTATGATTGCAAAGACTGCTCACCTTTGCAGCTCACTTCTCACAGGTCATGCCTGCCATGTAGACAGTTGGGTTCCATCTCCAGACTAGCGTGCCACTGTCTTCTACCTCTCGATAATTGATCCGCAGACTCTAACTTGGATGTCCAGTCATAGTTCGAGTATGTTGGTAATAGTCATGAGGGGAACTGCTTGGTAATGTATTAGCTGTCTCTAGTGATGGGTAGTTCTTGCAGTAGAACTGGAAGGGAACAGAAAAGTAGGTGTTGGCTAGCTAAATATTAACTCCATTTACTGGAGTTAGGCTGAAGAGAAACATTCAAACCTGTATACCTGTGGCTAGATCAGAACTGTAACATCAGGCATTGCAGTTGGTTATCTTCCTTGAGGGGTGGGGGATGTAGCTCGTAATACATAGACTAGAGTGACAGGTACAGCTGTAAGTTGAGTCATTCTAGAAGGACCTTGGTAGCCCTAAGTAAGTTGTGATCAGATAAATAGAGAAGGATCTAGGAACCAAAGTAAAGTTTTGAACTGTAATCACTGTCTACTGGGATAGACATTTGGTTCATGTTTTACTGAAATAGTGATCATTTTTCTGCCATTTTTTAATTTGTATTGTGTTCTCTTCTCATTCAGGCATTTCCTGGGTAAATGTGCCACTCAAATGAGTGATCGAGAAGTGAGCGCCATTGGTTTGGTTAACTGAAATAGATCGTTATAATCCACAATTTGATAATTTTATTTATTTTATAATTTGAATAAGAATTATGTATTTACAAGCCAATTATGCCAAACTACCAGAATCTACTAAAGAATTAAACAGATTGCTAAAAAAAAGGAGACCTCAAAGGGCTGCGAGAAAAGGGAAAACAACAATAAGATCCCCTTTGTTTCCTATTTTCATCTCATGCTGCTAGAACCCATCTGTTTGTATCTAAGTCAAGATGAGGTGCATATTAACACTGAAATAGAAGAGAAAACATACCGATGCACATGTCTGTCTTAATTTAAACAAATAATTATGTGGGGTTTAGTATGTGTGTATTTATATAGAGTTTGATTTGTTTTTCCAGACTCTGGGTAAGTCCATGTTTGTGCACCTGCATATTTTCCCTCCTTTACCCACACATGGTAGATTTGGACACAGAGTTGGCTAGATAGCTATCACATAGCTAGAGGAGATATCCAATAGATATTTGTGCCACACATCTAGCAGTCTGCTCACAAAGTGGGTATAAGTCATTGTCTCCTTTCAACTGTAAATACAGTACAAAAATATTAAGTGATAAGGTGATGTGTGTGTTTGTCAATAAAAGAGATTAGGGAAACTCAGACACTGTTTTCCTGAGCCTGAGGTGCAAGATAAGGCCCCACAAAGGGAGAAAATTATATTAACTAAACAGTGAAATATCTTCATATATTTAAGACATTTTTTTACACAGAGCATGTGGCAGCCTGAGTTTTTGGGTGGTAAAAACTAAAATATACTGGGATCCGAATGGGCCTTTGTGTTGAATGCTCATCCATGGTTGTAAAATATTCTTGAATCTGTAATTTAGTAAGAAACGTTTAAAGAAAATTGTACCTTTTCTCATGATACTGGTAAATTATATCATGTAAAATATTAGAATGTAATGCATCATTGTTTTATTTAGTTTCAACTAAATGTACATATAAGTAACATTCAATACACAGAGTAGTACACATCTCTTTGAACAATTATACAAAAGTTCCACAGTGGGTTTGATGCAATCTGATTTCTAGTAACTGTGCCTTATGGTTGTCTCATTACTTTAAGAATAGGACAATAGCAGCAGGGTGTCTGTATTGGTGACCTTTTATCTGTCCAAAAGCACAGGAACTGAAAGATACTTCACTGAACTATCATGAAGTTATCATTGTGTATCTTCAGGTCAAAAGTGTATAAGCAGCAGTATGCAAATATTGTTTTTTCACCTGGTGATCTCTTCCATTTACCTTTTGACTTTTTATTCGCATTAAGATGAGAAGTTTTGATGATCAACCTTAAGCTGTCTTTTTCAAAAGAGATTGTCTCTTCCTGTAGTGTAACCATGGAAACAGACAAGGAACCCTTAAAGAAACTGATCGAACATGCTGTGCTAATTAATCCTACCCTACATTTTCCTTCAGCTGAAAGATGCAGTTAAATAAATTTTGCATGAGTAAGCATATTTGGATGCACAAATGGTATAAAATATGTAACAATTTATTTTCAGAAGGATATTTGAAAAACTGATAACTGTCATTTATTCATATCTGGTGCATCAAAATAAGAAATACTGTCTTGTTAGTTTCTCATATTTTTGATGATTTTATATTTAAATAAAATGTAAATATTTCTAAAGGACAAAGATATTCTTTCATGCCTTGAGACAATCCAAAGTGCATGCACTCAGTTTGAATATATGAATCTAAATGTGCATAAGTTACACCTCCAGTTTCACTTGCATTTTGGCCAGTTAGTTGCCTAACTGGTCTACATACACAATGAGGAAAATTCAGGCCATCATTTCAAACACAAAAACATCCTTGAGCCCATTCAGTTCCACTTTGCTGCACTGAAGTTGCTAAACACTAACACAAAAGCGACCTCAACACATTTTAGGATACATAGTTTTCTCATACTCCAAGCCTCCGTTCATCATTTTTCCTTTCAGCAGTGAAAGCAACCCACTCAGACAACTGTCTGTCTCAGAAGCCAGATACAGTAGCTAACCTTGTTTTATGGTGGTTGGGGGATCAGGAGCAGATTTAAGGATAAGGGATGAGTTGCCAAACAAGCTGGATTAGGAGAGAGGACCAAAGGTGGCATTCTGAAGAAGTGGCATGTAGAAAAATCTGCTGTATGTTTAGTTAAAGTTCAGGTATCAGTGGGGAGGAGATATGGCGGCAGTAGAGGCAACAAGAAACAGTAAAGGCAGACCAGAGGAGCTGATCCGGGGTGGCAGGTGAGAAGCTGCAGCTGAACTGGACAGCACAGGGAAAGCTCTAAGTGCCAGCCAGAAAAAGGTGGCAGACAGTAGAGTAATGAATATTTTCTAAATCCAGGTAATCTTGAACCACCTACTTAAATCTGAACTGAGAATAGTTTCTTTTATTTTCTCTACCTTAGTTCAGGGAGCACATTTTCTGTTTGGCAAGAGGGGCTCATTCTGGCAGGATGGATTTTCCTCCGCCTCCACTCCTCTTCCTCCCCCCCCCCCCTATTATAGTACCGCCTTGTTTTTTCTCCCTAAATTGTCTGGATGTCTCTTCAACTCTCTTTAAATGTAGGAGTATGGGGGTTTCCATATGTTTCCCTCTCTTCCACACTGGCATCTAGCTGAGATCCTCCACACCTCAATCTGACTAGAATCTGCCTCCCTTTAGTCATGTGGGATATAAGTAAAAATAGCTCTTCAAACCAATTCAGACTCTTAACTGCTCATTCATGCTAGGAACAAAATTATCAATCTTAATTACTGTACAAGTATCCACTGTCTGTGATCTTCTGAAAGCATAAACCTGTAGTCACAACCAAGGGCTCTGTGGGTGGCTTAGCTTCTGCAAGGTGTGCAATGTATGTTTCCCAAGAAACTCTTGCCAACATGGAATTCAGTGCAAGAGAAGATACTGGGCTGATTTGTAGCCAGGGAGACCAGATGAAAAAATGTCAGAACATGTAAAACTGAACAAAGAATGATTATTAATGTCTGAAATGTTTTTGTTTTTTAAATTCTGGTGTGCTAGTTAGACTATCCTCCCACACATGTCTAATCTGTATAATCAGTAGATAACCCAATCTCTACACACAATTTGCCAGCGTTACTATGGTAATATAGTCACTGGGATTAATTGTTCTTAAATCACTTCTCCAGTGTATTAAGTATAAAAGTGCAAATGTGCTTTGCTTCAACTTGCACAACTTCAGGCATGCAGTCCTTAATTTTCATTTTTGGTTTTAAAAATATTTATTGCTGCTCCAGAGAAGATTCTGGTCTTCAATTACATGTGAACTCTCATAGATTTCTCTTGCAGTTTGTAATCTTTCACTAAATGAATGTGTTTTGGCTCTCTCTAAAGATTTCAGTGAGGTAGCAGAACTGATAGTGACCTTCTGTTTTAATAATTTCATTGTCTTGTGGAAGGAAGTTAACGTCCCTTCTCTTTGCAGGTGAAAATCCAACACTGTGTACTCCTGGTTCCCATTACTTGAATGTGCTCAGTATCCCCCAACTTCTGGGGTTGTGAGGACAGCAGTTTTTAGAATACCAGAACATGACTGCAGAAAAGCAATCAGGAGTGGATTGTGCAGGGAAGTTCTACCTCCTTGTGGTGCAGGCACTTATCCTAGCCTTGAAAGTGCCCATGTCCCTGAATCATGGTCCCTTGCTTGTGAGAAGGGTTAGAAGAAGTTCTCTGTGAGCATACAGTGATCACTCCTAAAAAATTGCAAGTTTTACCTTAGATAAATTATAGTTACCTTAGTACTAGCAGTATGCCTTGGACGCCCATATATTTTTATAGAGTGAGTGGCAATTGCTAAGGTAATATTATTTAGCTGTCTCAGGGAATTGGCAAGATTTAAGAATGGCCATAGTAAATGCTACTCTTTCAATAAATTGTGGATTGGAAGGTTTCATTCGAGAGAAAAGAGTCTTTCCTGCTCCCAGATCTTCCAGGAACTGAGTTCCCTTACTCTATAGTGCTCATCTTCTGGGAGTTGGGGGAATAAAGCTTTTTGCACATGCAATTTCTTGATTTATATGCACAATGTTAGTAATTATGGATGCAACTGTGGATGTACATTTTTGAGTATTCTTTGTAAATGGATATAGTCCTCTACGGTTTTAAAATCTGACTCTGAATATGTAGACTAAGGGAGGTGAGGCAGCTCTGGAAATTCCCGTTGTAGTGCTGTTGGCACTGGATTTTCCTTGCTTTTATTTTTTTATTATTATAATAACCTTTCAATTCAATGGTATTATTATCAGTGCTGAAAAGTGATGAGTTGAAAGATGAATGGTGTAGGAAATGGCAACCCTTTCTTTTATTTGTCTTGCATACAGGAATACCAGAATATATGCTTGAAATTTCAAATATTTTTTCAGTGTATTTTTTCCTTATGTGAATATAAGCTAAACCTGTCACAGGAGTCATTAATTCCCTGTAAGAATCCACCTGTTGTCTGGAGTTGTGTTGTCATGCTGGGTTTGTTCTTCCTCGCTTTGAATAATTGACCTTTAGGGATTTATCTGATTTACTTTTGAATACTGTGTTTTCAGAAAGCTAAATAAATGCTAAAGATAAAATTCCAGATGATGAGATTATTCCCACACCAGATTTTTTATATAAAAGATAAATAAAAATTTAAGACACTTCAGTGGTTATAGTTATCCAAGACTTGTCTTATTGTTCTTTCAAAATAACAACAAATCTGTTTAGCTATGAACTAAATGATAGAGCTTATTATGTTCCTTCACTAATTAACTTACTCCTAGGCCAGAAGAAACAAAAAGCAGTCTTGCATGCAACACACATCCAGGTTCATATGACGCACACTGCCTTTAAGATCTTAACTGTACACTTCTTTGTTCTCTTTATGCTTATTGCGTTTTTATTATATTTATTCTCCAGGTCTTGCAAGAGCCAAATCAGTCCCCAGCCACACATACTCTAATGAAGTGGTTACCCTGTGGTACAGACCCCCAGATGTCCTTTTGGGCTCAACAGAATACTCCACCTGCCTTGACATGTGGTAAGAATAGCATCCTTATACAGGATAATCCATCTAGTTGCTTTGGCTTTGACTTAGTGTAGACAAATATGTGCTAAGATTAATGGTGTAGCATAGATTTGTCTGTGTGTACTAATCCTTGTGGATCCTCCCAGATCCTACTTCCTGAGAGCAGCCCCCTGCCTTCATATCCAGTACTTTACAGCGGGTATCCAGTAATGATACATGACTAGCATGAACAATAACAAAGAAGCAATTTAATTAGTATTCATATCTTTTGTGGTCTTAATCTGAAATTTTGTTTTAGAGAAGGTAGATTTTATCTCCTAATAAACAACAGGGAAAGGGGGAAGCGCCATAATTCGAGATACAAACAATACAATACAGTTTAACAACAGTAGAACAGCAATAATTATTGTTACAAATCTGTGGCCAGTTAGGACCTTGCATTTGTCACTGTGCTGCTCGCCCATTGTATCCACTCAGAACTTCACAGCAATGGTAGACACTTGATGCATCCGAAGAAGTGGGCTGTAGTCCACGAAAGCTTATGCTCTAATAAATTTGTTAGTCTCTAAGGTGCCACAAGTACTCCTGTTCTTCTTTTTGCGGTTAAAAGACCGGAAGCAAAGGGTAGGAATTAATGGTAAATTCTCAGAATGGAGAGTGGTAACTAGTGGTGTTCCCCAAGGGTCAGTGCTCGGACCAATGCTATTCAACTTATTTATAAATGATCTGGAGAAAGGAGTAAACAGTGAGGTAGCAAAGTTTGCAGATGATAATAAACTGCTCAAGATAGTTAAGACCAAAGCAGACTGTGATGAACTTCAAAAAGATCTCATAAAACTAAGAGATTGGGCAACAAAATGGCAAATGAAATTTAATGTGGATAAATGTAAAGTAATGCACATTGGAAAAAATAACTCCAACTATACATACAGAATGATGGGGGCTAATTTAGCTACAAGAAGTCAGGAAAAAGATCTTGGAGTCATCGTGGATAGTTCTCTGAAGATGTCCGCGCAGTGTGCAGAGGCGGTCAAAAGAGCAAACAGGATGTTAGGGATCATTAAAAAGGGGATAGAGAATAAGACTGAGAATATATTATTGCCCTTATATAAATCGATGGTACGCCCACATCTCGAATACTGCGTACAGATGTGGTCTCCTCATCTAAAAAAAGATATACTGGCACTAGAAAAGGTTCAGAAAAGGGCAACTAAAATGATTAGGGGTTTGGAACGGGTCCCATATGAGGAGAGATTAAAGAGTCTAGGACTCTTCAGCTTGGAAAAGAGGAGACTAAGTGGGGAAATGATAGAGGTATATAAAATCATGAGTGATGTGGAGAAAGTGGATAAGGAAAAGTTATTTACTTATTCCCATAATACAAGAACTAGGGGTCACCAAATGAAATTAATAGGCAGCAGGTTTAAAACAAATAAAAGGAAGTTCTTCTTCACACAGCGCGCAGTCAGCTTGTGGAACTCCTTACCTGAGAAGGTTGTGAAGGTTAGGACTATAACAGCATTTAAAAGAGAACTGGATAAATTCATGGTGGTTAAGTCCATTAATGGCTATTAGCCAGGATAGGTAAGGAATGGTGTCCCTAACCTCTGTTTGTCAGAGGATGGAGATGAATGTCAGGAGAGAGATCACTTGATCATTGTCTGTCTGTTGGTCCACTCCCTCTGGGGCACCTGGCATTGGCCACTGTCGGTAGACAGGATACTGGGCTAGATGGACCTTTGGTCTGACCCAGTACGTTCTTATGTTCTAGATATAAAACCCAGAGTCTTCTGTTACAAAAAGCACTGCCCTGGTATTTGGTCAAAATATACCTTAGCTATCAGTAGTATGTTAGCATATGATACCCAGTTGACTGCGTGGTGCCTTGGAGAGACAAAGTAGTGTTCTGAATTTTTAAATTTTGTGTGTGTGTGTGTGTGTGCGCGCCAAAAATGTTTTTTGAAGACCAAAACTTCTTTGGTTCTTGGTTTTTCACTGAAAACTGAAACATTTCCACAGGATTTTATTAAAGCAAAATATTTTGGAAATTCCTGACAAAAAATTTGCATTTTTGACTAGTTCTATTAGCAAATATTTTACTTAAAAAGACACAGAATGTTCATCTGAACTGTGCAGAGTTCCTGTGCCAAACTGGGAGACCAAATTAAACCATAAATTTGCAACAGAGATATTGTAGATTTACTATAAAGGCAACCTGGGTATCTTTGGTATTTCCTCTCCTACAAGAATGTTAAATTTAATTACATTATGGTGCCTATTACCGAGTGGTTCAGCTACATTCACCTCTTGGACAAGATCCTGTGTGCTACTTAGAACTAAATCAAGAATTGCCTCTCTTATTGTGGTTTCCAGGATTAGCTGGTTCAAGAAGCAACCGTTAATGGTGTCTAGAAATTTTATCTCTGCATCCCATTCCATATCCTAGAGAGAGAGAGAGAGAGAGAGCACTCTAATAAATACCAAGTCCAGGAAGGACCTAACCAATGTAATCATATTCCATGTCTGGATCTCAGCGGTGAGGCAAGGGTGCTTGCTGGAGGGCACAAAAAGAAAATGTCTTAAATAACAGACATAAAATATTGACATCCTCTAGTGGCAGGACCTTTAACACAGGCCCAAAAGAGATCCAGGGTGCCCATGGAGAAAGCTTTGTTCCAAATGAAAAATGAGGCAGCACTGACTGTACCTATCAAAGCTATGAATCCAGTGCACTGGCAAATATTTCTTTTCTGATACTGAGCAATCACAGGATCAGAATGTTATTCAGAGCACACAGTTCACTCAGATGGCACATGAGAGGACTGAACAGTGAGGTCCCCCCGCTTCCTCCTCCCCCTCCCCCCCATACTCTCCGGTTTATATTCAGGCAATGCAGGAGATATTACATGTTGAAAATATTTGTATTAACTTGGTACATCTAACAGTAAGGCATGTTGAAGAACAGATAGTATGGGAGCTCTTTTACAGCAGCAGCATATTGTTGGGCCACAATTAAATTAAGACTAAGTAAGGATTTCCCAGAATGAAGAGACAGCGAGAATCTTTGCTTATATCAGATGCCAAGATAATTCATTACCAACAAGTGTGTCTGTGTGTGTTTGTTGACATTAACGTCCATATACAATTATTAGTGTTACGTCCTTATGTTAAATACTGTGTGCCTTCTGTGTCCTGATTCATCACATACATCTTCATTACAAAAGCAGGCAGTCACTTTATTGAAATATTTAAATAGTATTGAGAGAAAATACACATCTGTTTTTTCCATTTAGAAAAAAGATCATAGGGCACTGACTTTAGCCATGATAAACTACATTTAATTGGGGTTCCCAAGGAATTGAACATGGATC
Organism: Malaclemys terrapin pileata; assembly: GCF_027887155.1. Lineage (NCBI taxonomy): Eukaryota > Metazoa > Chordata > Testudines > Emydidae > Malaclemys > Malaclemys terrapin. Next base: position 243,101,753 of record NC_071506.1, on the reverse strand, counting down.
TGCTATTGAGTAGAAGACCAGCTGTATGAGAGGAGTGCAACTATTAACCACTGGACAGTGACTGGGAAGCAGGTGGCAGTGACTGTGGGCTATTTTTACGCTTCATTTGCCATAGTAGGGCATTAGGATAGTAACTAAAAGCTAATGATCCACATACAGTATTACATTTTCCAGTTTTCTGTTTAAATAGCCACTGGCAGTAAAAGAATATTAATGAAGACATACATACATCAATGGTGTCAGCTAGTGATGGAAATCAATACAATGTGCGTTGTGATTTACTGCTGTCAGCATATGATACTGTGGCATTGTGTGAACATATTATGCAACCTGAGACTGCATCACGGAGTTATGATAGCCTTGGATATGCTTTTTTTTCTTGATGAGGATTTACTGGTAGGTAAAAGTACCAGTTAGCACTGCCTTTGGTATAAATTTTTTTAATCCTTGGATTTTACAGTCCTTTGAAAATCAGTGCAGGGGAAATAATCTTTAAACTTCTAAACCTAGAGGTTTTATAAAACACTAAAAACCATATATAGGTAATATAAAAATGTAAAAAACCTGATATACTTACCTGTTTTGCTTGTTTCTTACAAGAAGAACTGAGTTTTAGTAGCTGAGATTCTGCATTTAAGCAAGTTATTAATGGCTTTTTGATTCTTACAATGTCAGCAGTGCTACATCTGTTTTTTAAAAGCTGGAAGTCACTATGGATATTTTATTTTAACACGTAGCTGGCTATAATCTATATTTGCCAAACAGCTGGCAACTGTTATATTTTATCCATACTACAGATTTCTTTGTTTTAAAAGATACAATGAATGCCTGACAGGATATGAACGGTTAGTCACAATTCAGGTAAAATAAGCAACGTGCCAATTTTTCATGAATTAACATTAACTATGTTTATCACTGTGGAAGAAATCACTTATAACTTTGTCTGTCAAATATAATGCAATTGCATATTAGATCACCATTATCTTCATTACATCTCTGCCTTCAGATTTACATTAATTTATTTAACTTTGTAGCAGCTGGGATGACAGTGATCTCAGTGCTGATCTCAGTTTAAAGAAAAGTATTTGTCTCGAGCTTTATATCTTACGTATGCACAATCTGTTCTCCCCTCTCCTCCCAGGTACAATGATCCCTATTTTACTATTGTAATCTGTTCTCCCATTATTGGAAAGCAGAACTGAGTATTTACCATAATCCTATGTCTGCTTTCATGAATACTTGTCCAATCCAGACTTATGACAACAATTAAGATAGTATATAAAAATGGTCTTCTCTAGGACACAGGTGCATTAAATTATCTATTTACACAGGGGACAAGGCAGAGGCATCTTTATTCTACATTCTACATAAAACAGTTTTCAATGAAAGAGTCTGAGGCTAGTAATCCCAGTACACTGGGAAGCACTAGTTGTTTGAGGCCCGAAAGAGAGAGACAACAGCAGAGAAAATTGCTTCTTTTGCCCTTGATGCTCTCTATCATAACAAGTTCTACTCCAGAGAAATGCTAATCCTTAAGAGGTCAGGATGCTGTGATAACCATCAAGATATTATTAATTAAACTTCCGGAGAAGACACTGACAATGAGCAGCTTTATCAGATGAATTAATCTGTGATTGGAAAATCTCCCGGGGTCAGGTTCACGTGAGAAGCCTCTTTTGTTCTTAGCTGTTGGAAAGACATTCAATTTTAGTTTCCTGTTCCTGAAGAATATTGTCTTTAGTTTGGAATTACACATTTACCAGATCTATCAACAAAGGTGTGTCAACTTTAGAGATGTTTTATACATAGCAGAGAATTCAGTTTTGAAATCTCCTTATTACACAAAAGAAACTTAAAAACAAAAATTTCCTAAGAATAGGAAACATACTTTCAATAGGAAAGTTTTGCTGGGCAAATGCTGCTCAATTTAAAATGACATTCACCTCAGTTGTGCTTGAGCCCTTCTGTGTTCTGTTTCTCAGAATCTGAGCAATCGAGTTTACTTACACAGATGTACACACAAAGTGATTTTGCAAACGGGGTACATTATTTGGAATGGAACAGTGCAGCAGGGGGAGGGGAACCAGAAAACCACTCTTCAGAGCCTTAGTTTTTTGGCAGTTAAATGAGCCAGAAAAGAACTTGATCACACCCTTCAGAACTAAAATTTTACCTCATGAAAAACTGAATTTTTGACTAAATGAACTTTGTTTTGTGAAATTTAAAATTTTTCATCAACAAAATGTCATTTTGTTGAAAAGTCCAAATATTTTTATTGGGATGTATTCCCCCGTGGGAGTTGTGGTTTGGTTGCCTCCTATCCCCATTCACCTACAAAGGGCCAGTCTCCTTGGCTGGAAAACATTGCCCATGATGCACAACAGCCAGATGTTACTGTCTCCCCTCTCCAAGAGGGGAGGCAATCACAGGAGATGTAGTCTGACCCGGGAGCACAGCCCATAGAAGAGAATGGAAGCATGAGGCACCCAAGTGACAACGGCCATAAGCAACTGCAGCAACATTTCTGAATCAAAATGTTTTGGAATTTGATTGAAATTTTTCACCATTTTTAAAAAAAAACACCTCCTTTTCTGACCAGTTTTATTAATTAATACCATCATATATGAGCATGCAGTTGTTTTGAATAAACATAGAATCAGAATAATAAATGTATGGCTGGAAGGGTCCTTGTCACAGGGTCTACTCACTGCTAGGGGCTCCTCCTCCTGGCCACTCTGGGGAGCAGCTTTTTCCAGGTCCAACACCCCCTTCCACAGCTCACTGCATGCCCTGCTGTCTCTCTCTTGCTCTCTGTGATTCAAGGTGCTCTGTCTTCGTGGGTTGGCCCTCTGGCGAGGTCACTATAGTCCTCCCCTTCCAGGGTATCAAAGTCTTTCCTTACAAATTGTCTCAGGCAGTCTTCTCATTCTCTGCTCTGATGGTGCCACTTTTCCAGTGGCTGGTAGGGGAATCCAGCCTCTACTCCAGGTTCCAGCCGGGTGACCCTCTAAGCAGCAGGTAAGGTTTGCACCTAAACCTTGCTGTGTTTTCCCTGAGCCCTTCCTACACTTCGCCCTCCTGCCCCCAGCAGGGTTTGCCAGCTTAAACTGCCTCTCCCAGGGAGTAACTGCAGAATAAATTCTATGGCCCCAAACACACCTCCCTTCCCCCACAGAATAACTGCAGACCAATTCCCTGCAACCCCCGTCTGCTACCAGCTCCCTGGCTTTATAGAAGCCCTGCCTGTTCCTGCACACATGAACTTCCCCTAATTAGGGTTTTCCTCTCAGCCTAACTATACCCCAGCTTGCAGCCTAATAGGTTAATTGGGTCTCTATGGCCTACATTAACCCCATTCAGGGTGAGTGAGGGGAACACGCCCCATCAGAGTCCTCAAGATGTAAATTAGTCCAGCTCCCTGCATAGAGGAAGGACCAAGTATATGTAGACCATTTTTGACTGGTGTCTGGAAGTTTTTAAGAACAGGTTAGATGATGGGGATTCCACAATCTCCCTGAGAAGCCTATTCCAGTGGTTAACTACCTTATAGTTAAAAAGCTTTTCCTAATAACTAACTTAAATCTTCATTGCTTCAGATTAAGCTGATGATTTCTTGTCCTACCTTCAGTGGACATAGAGAACAATTGATCACCATCCTCTTTATAACAGCCCTTAATACATTTGAAGACTGTTATGAGGTCCTTCCCCAGTCATCTTTTCTCAAGACTAAACATGCCCAGTTTTCTTAACCTTTCCTCATAGCTCATGTTTTCTAAACCTTTTATCATTTGTGTTGCTCTTCTCTGGATTCTCTCCAATTTGTCCACATCTTTCTTAAAGTATGATGCCCAGAGCTGGACACATTACTTTAGCTGAAGCCTCCCCAGCGCTGAATACAGCAGGACAATTACCTCTTCTGTCTTATGTATAACACTGCTGTTAATACATCCCAGAATATTAGCCCCCCCCCTTTTATTTTGCAACTGCTTCTCATTGTTGACTCATATTCAATGTGTGATTCACTATAACTCCCAGATCCGTTTCAGCAGTACTACCACCTCGCCAGCTTTTTCCCTATTTTATAGTTGTGGATTTCATTATTCCTTCCTAATGGCGCATTTTAGACAGTTGACAAGAAGGTGTGAGGATACTTAATGTGGGGAAATAGATTCAATATGTATAATGACCCAGCAACTCCCAGTCTCTATTCAAACCCAAGTTAATGGTATTCAAGTTACTCCTAGTCCCAAAGGACCAGTCACTTACCCCAGGTCATTTTGTGCCTTAGATCTCACACCAAAGACAATGCTTGAAGCCAATCCTATAGTAAACTATCTAAGGATTTATTAACTAAGAAAAGAAATGAGTTATTACAACGTTAAAGCAGGCAAGAATATGTACACAAATGAGCTACAGTCTATGGTTCCAAAAGGTGAAAGAACTGTAGTAATCTATCAGCTCTGAATATCTTTTAGGGCTAACCCAGGTTGACCCTGGGGATCTCTGTTTCTGTTTCATAGCTCTGGCCCTGTGAGAGTCCAGACAACAAAAGAGATGAAAACTTTCCTTGTCAGATAGGGATAACTCAGTGGTTTGAGCATTGGCCTGCTAAACCCAGGGTTGTGAGTTCAATCCTTGAGGGAGCCATTTAGGGATCTGGGTTAAAAATCTGCCTGGGGATTGGTCCTGCTTTGAGCAGGAGGTTGGACTAGATGACCTCCTGAGGTCCCTTCCAACCCTGATATTCTATGATTCTATGATTTTTATTTCCTTCTTCCAGACTTCAAGCCCATGGGATGAGCCCTTTTGCATGTAGCCTCTTCATGGTAGTAAGGAGTAATTAACAAAGTCTTTGTATTGTGATGTCCCACAATGGCTCATTTAGTTTTGATAGGCCGCCTTGATGGGCAGGAAACAATCCCTCCTGACTGGGTTCACAGTTTTAGAGCAAACATTTTTTTACAGTTACAAAGCAAAACCTTTAATATTACCTTATAATATATGATACAGATATTATAAGTGAGCTTAATTCATGTAGCAACTTACAAGCATTTCATAAAGTCTAAACACATCGTTATAAGTCAAATACCCATCTAAGCCATACTAACACACAGGTGAAACAGACTGGTTTCCAGCAATGAATTTGTCAGTGCTTGGCTGAGGCCTAAAGCTTTGTCAAGAACTGGCACCTAGATTCCCAGCATTGCAGACACCATCTGTGAAGCCATGCATTTCATCTCCAAGACAAATGTGTCCTGGCCTGCACCATCACACTTCAGGAAAAACTGTGCAACTTTGTGTGTAGAACAGTCCCTTGCCGAGCTTCCTCTGGGTCAGTGCAGCTCTGGACTGCTCTTACCTGGCTCAAAGTTAAATACCATAGTTTGGCAGCTGTTAAATTATTTACTGCAAATTATTCACTCACCTTTAATAAACATCCATCTGCTGAAACCAGTGATATTTAGTTTTCTTTAGGGTTCAGTCATGTGACACAATCCTGCAAGGTATTAGACCCCTCAGTGGAAGGTGAGTGTTTTCAGCTCCTTGGAGATCATGCCTATAGACAACAGGGGTGAAATCCTGGACTCATTAAAGTCAATGGTGGTTTTACCATTGATTTCAGTGAGACCCAGATTTCATCCTGGAAATTTCAGTCAGAGAACCAGATTCCATGAATCAGGAGTAGTTAAAAGCAACACTTCCTTGCAGGTGCAGGCTTATTAGTGAAGGTTAAACATTATTTGTCCGTTATGATTCCTTATTCAGAGATGTATTATACATCCACATATTGTCTTGAGACAAGGCCTTTCCTGGGGGTAAAAATTGGTGTATACAATTTCCAATTTAGTAAAGTAGCTGAAACAAAATCCTGTTAAATTGTCCTTACTTCACTATTAATCCTGAGCATGTACTTTTTTTGAAGTGCAACCCGTTGTTTCGAGTTTCTGTAGTCTTTACCTTTGGTATTAGTAAAGCATTCAGTACTCCAATATTGCCTCTTGGTGGTGATGGAGAAAATACTAAGCAGATATTATACTAAAAAAGCACTGTCACTTTTGGAAAACTGGCACAAAATCCGAGTTGCATGAATTATTCCTCTTGTGATTTTTATAAATGTTAAGTAATTTTATCAGAAGTATTAAAGTGATCATTTAGTGCTTCAAAATATGTCTCCTCCCAGAGAGCCAAATCTTGCAATCTGAAGTCAAGCTTCATGGCCAGATGTAGATCTCCTGGGTCTTCAAAATCTGAATATTGATTCTGCAGTGACATGATGCTGAATATGGTCTCTTGTTAGCAAATTAATGCAACAGAAAAGCTGTTCATTCAGCAAATAATATTCAGTGTTTGTTATAATAAAGTTCCCCAATTGTCCACGCAAACTTTAAAATCTGCATTTAAATAAAACAACAAAAATCAGTATGAAAACAATTTGTTAATAAAAAATGGCTCTGCAGTCACTTATATGGCCCTCTTCAGAAGTAAAAAGAAAACACACCTCAACAACTTTAATGGATATGAATAATCTTTGTAAGTTTTTAGGTAAAGTGTCACATAAAAGAGATATTGCTAAGGCTTTATAAATTCATATCCAGATTGATTGTAATTTGAATTTGTACATTATGTCAAATGTTGTATAGAGAGAAGACTGCAGAATTAAAACAAAAATTAATTTCTTAAAAAATTGTACAATGGCAACCAAACAAGTTATTTTTTACGAGCTGCGGCTCTTGGCCTACAAATGCTCTGCATAAAAATGGAATTTCTGTAGTCACCTCAGCTTCTCATTAAATAGTCATTTGTTATCTAAATTCAAATTTCAGAGTAACCCATTGAGCTACAGCATGAACTCTTCCTTTATATTACTCTGTGTAGTATGGTGACAGATATAACCCTAGGAAATTAGGTTGGACAATATTAGATGGATGGCCACATATGGTATCATCAGTACATCAATAGGCTTAGTCATGCTTATTGTTGTTAGAGGGTAAGTCACACATTTCAACATTCAATGGCTGTCATTTAAGTTTCAGTCATGTTTGCTTTGCAAGGTTATCCCATTTTGTTCTATTTCAAAGATTCCTGAATCAAGTATCCAAAAGCGCAACAATTCAGTTTGCAAATTAGAATTCAGACCTCCACCAAAGGGTGTAGGAAATGCTAAATCAAATTATTTAACTATTGCCAAAGTTCTTCAATGTGACACACACACTTTCTCAAACACTATGCCTGAAAATGTCACTCACATAGACACTATAGGGTATGTATGTATGTGTACAAATAATATATAAATAAATAATGGGGTGGGTATAGAGTGACGGGGAGAGACAATAAAAGCAAAGTTACTTCTTGAAATATGAAATATGTTCTGATTAACCTCGTATCATAGAAGCTAGAGATGGGAGAGATCTGTTAGCTCATCTTGTTCAACTGCCGCTTAACGCAAGATAAGATAGTTCCATGCAAAATATACTTAAGTGTTTCATCCAGACTAGTTTTATGTGACTTGAGCAGTGGACCTTCCATTCCTTTGGGAGGTTATTGCACAGTATAATTGACCTCAGTGTTAGGCAGTTTTCCTTAACACTCACCCTAAATGTTCTGTTTCTTAATTGCATCTCATTACTTCTACCCTCTTTGGTATATATTCAGTTTTGCGGACCAGTGAAATCCAAAGCAATTCCTTGTCCTCTTTGTTTTTCATACTTGTACAGAGTCATCCTATTCCCCTCCCACCCACCCCATTCATTGTTTTACCCAATAATAATATATTCAGTTTTTATCTTTTCCTTACAAGTAAGTTTTTCCAGTAATATAATAGTTTTTGTTGCTCTGCTAAGAATCCTTCCCCCCCCCCCCCCCCAGTTTGTTGATACATTCCTGTTTTGGGATGCCTGAAAATGTACACAGACTTAGTGGTTGCAAAGAGATTTGGTGTCTGTGCTCATACAACACAAACACATTTTGGTTTTGCTTTAAAAAAAATGTTTTTGGCTATCATATTGTGTACTGATACTCAGTTTCCTATTTGCTATGGTCTGTTGAAGTCAATGGGAAAACTCCTATTGACTTGCATGAGCTCCATTACCCCAAGATCCTTATTTAGCATTATGGCTTTCCACATATTTTCCTTCTATTGTATATCTGTATTTTAGTTTATTTTTTCTAAGATGTGTTTTCTTACCTTTTCCCAGGAGGAATCTTATTTAGTTATTTCCCGCCCATATTTCTGTCCTCTCTAAGGGCTCAATCCTGCAATACGCTGGGTGAATGGGACTGCGCTTGTGCTTAAAATTAAACATGAACTTAAGTGCTTGAGTAGGTTGTAGCCAGAATGCTTAGCAGCCTCAAGACGGAGCCCTATATGTCTCTTTATTTTTCTCATCAGTGATGTTTAACAACACCTCCCAGTGTAGCCTTATTTGTTAAGGGATAAAAAACACATTTGTTAAATTATTCCAGATGATAAAAAAAAATATGGTGTCAAATAATATCTAAAATAGTCCTTGTAGCACTTATGACATTGCACTATATTAATAATTAATTTACAGATCTTCATCCAATTTTCAGTTCATACCTGAGTCAATTGCTATTAAATATGCAAGTAAGATTTTGAGAGGCAATAGATAAAATTCTTTGCTAAAATCTTCATCTTCTATTGTATTTCAAATACAAACATGCATGAAGTGCTTGTCTGTAGATACCAGTACATGCTCTTAAAATTTTAAACTAATTTAATCTAATGTCTGTTGTCTGATTGCAAAAAGAGAACTCTACTCCTCTGTCCTCCAGATCAAATTCAGGTTTTTTTCTTATCTTGAGTAAACAACTCCTGTCCAGAATTCTGCATTTCTCCTTGCCTGAGATCTAAATACTGTTTATAAGTATTTGACGAAGATATATTGTGCCTAATGATGCGTTAACCAGAGTAAATGATGAGTGGCAGTTTAATCAATCCAGTACCTTCAGTAACCAACAAGGGCATATGGAACATAATTTTTTATTCTCCTTCTTTTCAAACTGACTGAATACAACTAGGGATGGATCTGAACTGTGTCCGTTCTTTTCCTTTATTCTCTAGAGGTAAAGGAAAATCTTTGCATAAGGTATTCAATCTTTGAGAATTAGAATCAGAAAATAATGGTGTATTATAAAAGCTTTCTTTTTGAATAAATCTGCTCATATCCTGTTGCCTTTAAAATAAAATTATTGCATTATTAAGTAGTGGCCTATCCATTCTGAACTTAGTAAAGAATGTGATCTCTGCTGGTGATCTTTACCGAGTGGTATTCAGTGAGACATTCCCTCGCTTAACTGAAAACATGCAATCTGTTTTCATTAGGAGACTTTCTTCCAGACACACTTTTCACAGTATACACAGACACCTAAAATTAAATGCTGCTCCCTAAATAAATAATCAGCATCAGGAATAAGAAAAAAACAATATTTAATGATTATATTCCAAACACTTGACTTCTAAGAACAAAGTTAAATTAAAGGTTAAGATTGGGACTTCCAAAGATGACTATAGGACACAATTTGGATTTGAAAGGAATGGTAGTAACATGGTTAAATCCTCTAGTTGCCTTTGAGAAAGCTTAACGCATATGTAAAATATGTATAACTCCACATAAAGCTGTTGGAGTGACAGATTTTGTTAAAATGATCTTTCGTGTGCATGTGCATAAATGAGTGTGTATATCTATATTGCATATATGTAATGTGTGTGCATGGACAAGAATAAGTACATTTAGAAAAAAATGTAATTGAAATAAACACAATTAAAATGTTCTATCAAATCATGCATCCCACTGATACCTAAGAGGGTTTTTAGCTTTTGAACATCAAATCTTGGAGAAGATGCAAATCCCCCTTGGAGCACAGGGAAGAGAAGCAGATGAGGGGCTGTAGCTTTCCCTGGGTATGCACAAATGCCTGAACCAACTGACAAAGCCAGACCCTGGGGAACTACAGAAGCTTGTCTCAGTCTGAGATATTTTCTCTGCTGCTGCACCTCTTCCTCCTGCAACCAATCCACATCTTTTTCAAAGCTGCTGTGGGGCCTGACTTAAGATGCCCAAGGTTTTGACCCTAGGTGAATGGATCCTTTTTATATATTATCAGTGTGACACCTAAGCAGAAATAGTTTCTTGAAAAAATGTTTGAAAAAGAGACATATCTAAAGGTCTGGATTGGTTTTCAACACATTCATCCATTCCAGTTGTCATGATGTTGTAATACTGGTGATAGAGACAAGTGTTTAATGTATTCATTATTTAATCTCAAGAAAATCTAATATTGTTTACTTTTTTTTTTTTTTTTAATAGGGGAGTGGGTTGTATCTTTGTAGAAATGATTCAAGGAGTTGCTGCTTTTCCTGGAATGAAAGACATTCAAGACCAACTTGAAAGAATATTTCTGGTGAGTTCTTTTTTTCTGGATTAATATGTATATACATAATATGCTACCTTACAAATGTGAGTAATAAAATGTGGCTATTGAAACCCAGGGAGCTATTCTATTTGCAGTGTTTACTTTTCTCTGTAGGAGCACAGGTGTCAAACAACCAGCCTCAAGCCAGATCCAATCTGCCGGGATACATTTTTGAGACTTGCATGACTTATTCAGATTCTGCAGAATCCAAGCTTTCATTTAAAAAAGATGTTTCTAGCTCTCCTGGCTAGAAAAGCTTCCAAATGCGAATCCAGTAAAAAAAGGTGCTGTGTTGCTATGCTGAATCTGCAAGCAGTCTAAAATAATGACTCAGAGATGCCCCCGTTAATATTATTGTGCTATTTTAACATTAACATTAATGCTTTTATTGATGATTATTTTATGTGATGGAATAGGCATGGTGTGGGAGTGAAGCCCATGAAGGTTGGGTGAGAATTGAGGTTTACTGCAGGGATGGAAATGCAGAAGGAATACAAAGACTGAGAAGGAACACAAGGATGGCAGAAATAGTGGTGATAAAGTTTGTGTGTGTTTCCCACTGACTGATGCTTTATTCGACAATAAAGTACTTAACAAATAATAACTGACAGAGCAGAAAGAAGTGCAGTACTCAACTCCCACCACTGCAGCCTGATTGGTCCATTCAGGAGCTGCATGGACAGCTCTTTGGCTTAATGGCACCTCCACAATTGGGAAGTCCAGTTCACAGTGTTCCTCTGAGGATCTGCTACCATTCGTGCCTGTTTTCTTTCCCCACCAGCCCTCACTCTCGGGTTGTTTTGTGATTTTTCCTGTTTCTACTGCTAGATTTCCCATTTTGCTCTGGGTTTTGGCCAGTTTCCTTTTAAGAGGCTAGGAAGAATGTCGTTCACTTCACAGATCAGTAGTAAGCTAGGTGAGTTTTTTCTCCTTCAGAGCCCTCGGGAGCTTTGCAGTTGTTTAGCAGGTGCCCAGTGCAGATTAACGGAGGTGGCCAATACAGTCCCAAATGCTGGCCTGGTTGGCTTCTGATTGGACCATTGTTGTTTGTTATGTGACAAGCAAGGGAGGCCTCAGAAAGAAGCACCTTTCACCCCAGCCCTAGCACAAAAAAGGGGAATCTGGGGCTTGCTTGGCCCTGATGCCTGGGTGGATTTAGCAGGAGGGGCTGAGTGGTAGCCTTCTCTGAAAGATTGCTCTGGCTTTACAGCCATTTGTTTGTGAGCTGCACTAGATTTATCCTTCCAGTTTAGCTTGTGTGGGAAAGAGCTGCCTGGCATTTCCTCTCCTCGTTTGGTTTCATCATAGCTAGTAAAAGGTATGGCCTTCCTCTAACCAAACCTGTGTGGTGTTCTATTCACTGTGATGCCTGGGCAATTAATATTTGACACCTGCTGTACTGAGGTATGGTTCAGCTCTGAAAATTGGCTCTAAGAATGGCAGCGTAGAGCTCCTTGTTTGTTTGTCCCTTAATGATTTCTACATCACAGTTTCTCAGTCTTGGAGCAAAACATGCTTTTTCTAAATGTCAGAGCTGCAAACTCAACGTAGGATGTGAAAGTCACATTATGTTCTTTCTTCCTTGTCAAAACACCTGCGCAGCTAGACCCACTGCAACGTAAAGGACTAAACTGCTTCTGTGCTGTATGTGAGCAGGGTCTGAATGAGCTCTCCCCTGACATCTAGTGATGAGCTGGGAGAAAAGACTTCAGGAGCAGATTGGGTTTGCATAGACACACCTACTTTGCCTAGGTGCCCAGGAGATGGAGCCGCTTTGCCAAAATGATCGATTTTGGGCTAATTTTGGATTACAAATCACTCTAGTATTTGAATGCAGGGGTAATGAAATGCTGTTATCCTTATTGTATGGTAAAGGACAGCAGAACTGTGCTTAGCATGCCCTGATTGAATGGGACACCCTAAACTGAACCTCACTTGCTAAGCAGGGGACAGGAGATGCCAACTCCCAGTGAAGAGAAGGTGGGAATAGGTTTCCCTACTTGGTCGAGTGGACTCTGCCTAAATAGTCCTAGATGCTATTTTGATCTGTTGCTCTCCAGCGTTTTATGGCAGAGCTGATTAGACTCAATTGAGAGTCCTTGTTTTCTGGTTGGTGATTCCTAGAGTCGAGATCACTGTAGAGCAGATTTAGGGGCTAAGCCTTAGACTTTGTGTGAGGACAGTAGAAGACACCACAGAGATTGCATTGGCTGTGAGGCTCCCTGCTGAAATCACTAAGTGCTGGTTTAAGTGATGGAACCTCAGAAAGTGGCAGGAGCAGTGGCAGCAGAGGCATTGCTCAAACTCCAGCCCCCTCCCCAGTGGTGGGAGGTGAACCCACGTGAATGCACCTCAGCACTCTGGGTATTCACTAACTGTGAGTGGGGTGCAGTAGAGGGAGTGGGGAGCGAAGTGTTACAGGGAAAAGTCACAACACAATACAAATGTGTTCCTGCAAGATGGGAAACTGAGACAAAGGACACTATCCAATACACTGTGGGGTCAGGTTTGCTTAGGGTTACATGCTTTTTAAATGTGGTTGTGATATTTTCCCAAATTAATGCTGAGTTCTCTTTCCCTTTTCATAAGAGTTTTCTTTTGTTATACACACTCAGTGCTTGTGAGTGGGAAAGTATTGCCTCTTAGAGGCGCCCAGGGTGGTGTTAAGTTTTCCCAGATTACTGGGTGGGGGCTCAAACTGGTCCTGTTTTGTATTAAGAGGAACCTCAAGATATTGAGCCTGGCCCTTGTTGCTGATGTCTACACCTGGCAGAAAGGTTGCATGTATTTAATTGTAATGTCTTGTCAACCAACTTCTGTTTAATACACTAGCAAGTATTGGGTAATTTTAAAAGCTCTGCTTTATTAAATGTGTGCACTACTCATTGGAAGTGTGGAATGTAATTCCACCTCCTTTTTTTCCTCTCCTCTCCTGTTTTACAAACAGGTGAGACTTTTAAACATGGATCATGTTAAACACATACTCAGATTTTTGAACGTATTATTGATATTGTACAATAATGTATTTTGTTGAAATTAAAAGACTTAAAAAGATAAATTATTGCTGCGTTTGACAGGGTCAGTACAAGCATGTATATATCTGTAGAATTTTTGAAACATTATGGTCATTCTCAAGCTGATTTTTTGTTTTTGTTTTTTTGTTTAGGGGGGGGGGGCGGAGGAAGGCTTGTTTGGTAAAATACCAAAATCTACCGACCACCATATACATTAATGGCCTTCCAAATTTAGTTTAGAAGCAAAATGTTTTAAATTGTAGCTGCAAATAACAAGTTCAGCCTTTCAAATAACTGGGGATAATTTTTGACCTGGTTTCTTTAGGTCAGACTGATCTTGTACAAACTTTAAAAGAATAAAAAGAAGCTTTTGGACTGAGACTTTTATGGCATGTGGTTAACCAGAGTTAATTCTTAAATCCTAATTAAAATCCCCTTAAAATAGGGGTTTGTAAAGGAAACTTCTAGCCATCCGTAATTAAAGTGCCTCTCTAATATACCGTTTTCATAATTAAGAATTTAAGAAGTTATCTATTTAAAAGTTAAAAAACAAGGGATTATTCTTGTTCCCTTTGTTTCTGAAAAGAAGGATTAAATTCATTCATTCTCCAGTGAATTGTGTACACTAAGGTGGTTAATAACTTTGAAGTGCAAAATTAATCAGGTTGCTATTTAAGATAACTAATACAATTAACTCCCACATACTGAGTCCTTATAACAGCTATGAAATACAGATCAGCCAGCCAAAGTCGGCTTTTCTTCAGAGACAAAGTGGTGAAGTAATAATGGCTGTCCCTGCCCCAGAGAGCCAGCAACGAGCTCATATACATCAAGCACAGGCACGGTGGTGCCAGCGTCCCCCGCACGGGAGACCTGTGCGACATCGCGGTCGTCACGCACGCCTTTCGCCTCCTGACATGCCTGGACTCCAAGGTGAAGAACGTCACAACGACTGCCCTGCACGCCGCCACCGAGAAACGAATCGGCAGACCTCCCTCCGACCGAGATGTGGCCACCTTTCTGAGCGGCTCCCTGGACGGCGAATTTGCCCGGGACAGGGGCGATCTCGCCTCACTGTGGTCCCGCGCCCGCAACGCCACGCGCTGACTGGGGAAGCGACTGGGCTGCTGCTGGGAATGGTGCGAAGAACGGCAGGAGCTGGGAGTCCTGATACTGTGGATCGGAATGGAGGACAACACCATCGTCACCCCCGGAGCCAGAGGCGTGCTGGAGAGATCTCTGAAGGTCGCCGTCCATGTGCTCTACGTGGACACCCTGAAGAAAAAAACGGACCAGGGTAAGGCCTTCGAGGTGACCAGCAAGTGGGATTCCAGCAACCACTTCCTCCCCACGGGCAGCTTCACCCGGTTCGCTGACTGGCGGTTCATACACCGCGCCCGGCTGAATTGCGTCCCCCTCAATGGAGCCATCCGCCATGGGAACCGGGACAAACGCTGCAGGAAGTGCGGGTACGTCGCCGAAACCCTGCCCCACGTCCTATGCTGCTGCAAGCCTCATGCCGGAGCCTGGCAGCTGCGCCACAACGCCGTCCAGGACCACCTAGTGAAGGCCATCGACCCGCGCCTGGGAGAGGTCACCGTCAACCGCGCTGTCCTAGGCACCGACAGCCCGCTGCGCCCAGACATCATCATCACGGACGAGGTTGGAAAAAGATCATCCTGGTCGACGTAACGATTCCATTCGAGAACAGGACCCTGGCCTTCCGTGAAGCCCGAGCCCGCAAGCTCGAAAAAGCCCCCCTGGCTGACACCCTGCAGTCAAAGGGCTACGAGGTGCACACCAACGCTCTGCTCGTTGGGGCCCTGGGTGCCTGAGACCCATGTAACAAACGTGTGCTGAGGACCTGTGGGGTAGGCCGTCATTACACGCGGCTCATGAGATGCCTAATGGTCTCGGACACTATCCGTTGGTCTTGGGACATCTACACAGAGCACATCACTGGCCACCGCCAATACCAGGAGTGAACCGGGGAGACCTCGTGCACCCACAAGGGGGAAGAGACCTATAAACCCCCCCGCTGGACTTTATCCCCTGAGCCCTGAACCCACCGAACCTAACTGAATCCCACCACGTGAGGGTCACCCCATCCCCATTACCCAGCCCACTTACTTATACCCATGAGTGTCTCTACTTTCTGTATGAGTGATGGACCCTCACCACTTGTCGGCTGTATCTTGGTCCTGCCCACCGTTTACCCCCCCCCCCATTGGGGACATTGCAATCTGTATATATTATGTGTGCTGCCCAACACCAAAATACTAACATCCCCCTATACGCTGTATGTTACCCCCAATGACCAATAACTGACGCTTCAAATTTTCTGTATCGTTTATTTTTCAAATATTATCTAATAATCTTTTATTGGATCAACGTCTGTTGGTGGGAGAGAATTTTAGTTCACATTTTTCACTTCTTCAACAGTGGATGGTTTCATGAAATATTGTGGTGTTCTGAAAGCAGATATACAATACAATATGCCATTCCCATTGATCCTTTAGTTCTGCAGTGTTCTGAGGTCAGGTATTTTAAAACATACCTCTTGCAATATAAAAAAAAAAATACATCAGTAAGATTCATTACTCTATACCAGGAGTTGAAATATGATTGAATTTCTTTCTCTTACAAACTGTTGTATTTTGGAAGGAAAGGCACTGATTAATATTTAGGAATAATATTTAGGACAACTAAATTTAATGTAATGTGAACAGACTGAGCCTGTGAACAGCAGTTCCATGTACTTCTCAATAGCTGGCTCTAAATCTATTTTCCATTATTATGTAAATGTAATTAAAATACATGGTACCTTAATTTTCTACAGATTATCAAGTGCACAATAAAGAGCATATTCTCTAAGTGCTCTTCCATTTCTCCTCCTTATCAAGAGTAGAATACATCCCCAAACCTGTCTTTCTGTTCATTTATGCTTATGTATTAGTTGTTTGCATTTATCAGGGGTTTAATGAAACTGCTATATTTAATGGACTAGGAAAGGAGGTTGAACTTCTAATTACACTTCATGCATTGTTCTGTTCATTGATTTTCCTTTTGGTTGTTTTTTAACAAGAGTGCTTCATTTGGACTATTTTTACATATTATGCTTATTTTAAACAACTTCAGGAACCAAAGTTAAGTCCTTTGCTAAGTAATACTGTAGCAGGGCTGCACACTGGCAGGGGTGCATAAACTTGGATTTAATTTCAGATTGGGGCCTGATTTAGTAGTAATCAATATACTGTGAACTGAAAGTTGCAAATTACCATTTTAAAGTACACATGATTTGTGCCCCGGTTATCAGTTTATGGTGGATTTGTTTTACTCATTCAGACACTAGAACGTATGGAGAATTTTGCTTAAAGAACTGTATGCTTATTAAGTAAAATGGAGGAGTACTTGTCACGGAGCCACAAGTTCAGTGCTACGCCCTAGCTTTGGAAGAGTTTCAAGGAGGACCCCTTCAGTGTGCCAGACCCTCCTCGGTATCTCACTCCTCCTCCAGCATAAGCCATGCTGCTTCACCATCTCAGACTGAACCTTCGGGCCTTCCGCACTCCTGTTTCACACCGTGAGTTCTGTTCAGTAAGTCCCACTGAGACAGACCCCTAAGGGAGACTCATACAATCTTAGGGAGCAATGCACCTCCGAAAGCATCCACAGCTAGAGTTTTCAAACAGTAGGGTTTATTAGTCTATTGGAACACAGCATAGGAAGTCCTTAGTTAGCATAGAGAAATGAAGGTTACAGCATAGTCCCTTCTGGGTAACCAGAGCCCAGCCAAGCATTGTTCACACTCTGTCTCCCTGTCTATCTGATCTCCTTTGTCGGACTCCCAGGTGTGTGCCCTGACTGCTTCCCACATACTTCAACCTCATACCCTCCTTCCCACAGTCCTTAGCGCCCAAGCTGGGAAGATGCGGCTCAGCCCCCCTGCTGAGAGATGACAAAGTCTATCTCTCTCTGGGTCATTTTTGTTGCTAGGTGTCAATGTCCTGATGATTGGATTTGCCATTGTCTTCTCAGATGCTCCACTCATATGGGAATTAAGGCCCAGACAGCTAGGTGACATTCATCTCAGTGTCTTAGCCTGCCCCGAGAGCAGACAGAGTATGCTAACTAGGTAACAATTGATGCATATAGGGGAAACTGAGGAACATGCGGGTTTCATAAAAATAGTACAAAAAATTCCCACTTCATCACAGAACTCAACCACAAAGATCGTCTCAGTGTTTCCATTTGCAAAAAGAGCTTATGTTCAACAAACGTCTCAGCTGCTATGTAGAGTTTTGATTTAGTCAGTGGACTGTTACTACTTTACTCTCACTTTCTCATCCCTACATATCAGTAACTTGAGAACTCTCTCAAAGCAAACACTTCACCAAAAAGGGTGCAGATAGGTGCACATGTGCTTTTGACTCTTTAATATTCTAATCCTATAAGATATAGTCAACCAGTCCTCAACCTTGGAGCATGAACTGAATTCCTGCAGTCATCAGGATTTCCTCCTTTCCCCTGATGTGCAGCACTGCACAATTGGCTAAGTGCATCATGATTTTTTTTTATTTTGCCTGTCTCTGAGGCATTACATACTGGCCTACGCTAAGTGCAAGATACTAGACTTGTTGCATGAGTAGTCTGATCTGGTATGGCAAATCCAACATTCCTATATATTCACGTAATACACACACAAGAACGTATGGAGCTTAGTCAGCTACTGAAGGATTCTCCAAGCAGAGGGGGAGCTTCAAGTGGCATTCAGTCAGCAAAGAAACAACTCCTTGGGCTTTTGGGAATCATTATAAATTAGCTTAAGACTGCATAAAATTACAGTGAGAAGTAGCATGGCATCTAGACAGCCCAGGAACAGTGGTGTACAAAGGGTAAACTGTGCATTCCCTCTCCTAAGCTGCACTGAAAGATCAGGCCTGGATAGCTTAATATCTATGGGTACGTCTACATTACCCGCTGGATCGGCAGGTAGTGATCGATCCCCGATCGCTCTGCCGTTGACTCCGGAACTCCACCACAGCAAGAGGCGGAAGTGGAGTCGACGGGGGAGCAGCGGCCGTTGATCTCGCGCCGCGAGGACGTGAAGTAAGTGATTTAAGTCGATCTAAAGTATGTCGACTTCAGCTATGCTATTCTCATAGCTGACGTTGCGTATCTTAGATCGATTTCCCCTCCCCTCCCCCCAGAGTAGACCAGGCCTATGTTTCCACCATCAGCATTCATATGCCTAAACTAGACCAGGTTTGACTCCTGTGCTATCTGTTCTGGGCCAGTTTTGTTTTTTTGTTAGAGGGAGAAGTAGCTAGGTGTAGTTTTTGCCTTTATCTCACTAAACCAAGATTCTGGGAGTTACTAGAGAGCAGAAGGAATTTGCCCCATGTTCTTAAATCTTCTTTTTTGGAAAATAAGCAACATGTGAACTGCACTTTTTTAGCCTTTGTGCTACACTCAGAGTGTGGCTACACTGCTGCCATGGTGTGATTGTAGCTCAGGTAGGCATACCTGCACTAGTTTTAATCTAAATAGCGTGGCTGAAAATAGCAGTGAAGTTGTGCAAGCCCATCTGGAGCCCTGGGTACATACTCATGTTGCTGGACCACACAGGGGTCTGTGCCACAGCATCTTCACTGATGTTTTTATCTCTGCTAGCTGGATTAAGGCTAGCATGGGTATGCCTAGCTGAGCTGCAATCACACCTCTGATTTCAGTGCAGACGTACTCTCAGAACTATTTTCCACCATAGGGATGATACAAAGACAGGTCTTCTGATACTGTACAGATTCCCTGCACAAGCAGGGTAGCAACAATCAAAATGCTGCTCTGACTATAAATGCAGACTCACTGTGCGGATGTGGCTGTGGAATGAATAAACTGGCTTGTTCATGACAGTTCAGGTAATATGACACAGCTGGGAAGCTAGTTCACAGCCAGAACCCCCTCTCTTCACTGATATGCACGCCACAAAGTACTGTGAACCCCTCCCTGATTTTGAATGATAATACTCTGCTGTGTTCCAGCATGCATGATATTAAAAATAATAATGAAAAGGAAACTATACCCATTTTGTTCATCCCAGAAGCATGAGCCCAAAAGATGATGCAAAAAAAAATCATAAATTTCTGCATGTATTTTTAATGCAAGACTTGTCCTGTGTTTGAAATTTCAGTGCTGGATATGAAAAATAGTATTTTCCTTTAGAATAGCATGAAATTTGAGTGGGTGTTGGAGTGTGTGTGTGTGTGTGTGTGTGTATTTGGTCAGAAGTGAGTAAGATTTGTTCTTTATATAACGAATTGCAAGGAGTATGTCACCTGTGTAATCTTGCGTACTAGCCTTTGCACTGAGACCTTAATGTTAACAGGCATCTGTGAAGCCATTGAGCTATCTCATTGTGGTTCCACATCTTCATATCAATGATATCATATGAAGCCTGGAATAACTTTTTTCAGCAGACCTGGCGCTCATTCAGTCAAGTGTTGGGCCAGAAATATCTCTCGTCGTAACACATTGTGCTAAGAACACCTCTTTTGGAGCAATAATGCTGAATCCAATGGGTGAATATTTTATCTATTATTTGTTTGAAGCTTGCCTATATAATGCACACTGTTTGCCCAACTTCATCAAAGTCTCCTCTTTCCTCACTACTTTTAATGCATGCTTTTCTACTGCTCCAAAAAACTTTGGTTCCCAAATACAGCTTGTTTGGATCAGGTGGAACACATTTGGTTGTGAGGCAGAAGTTGGATTTAGGTTTTGACCTTGTGTGTTTCTGCGAGGGACTCTGAGGAGGAAGTTACTCTTCTCTTTGAGCTTCTACTCCTTGATAATACACATCCTCGTAAAATCTTTAGACTCTTATTCTTTATTTTGGATACAAATATATCATTTAAAACCAAACAGAATAGAATATATTATAGAAAATAACCATGTACTGGCAAGGATGTAGACTAGATAATCTAAGAGAGTGTTCTTTTTCTAATGTCTGTAATCAAAGGATAGTTTTTTTTAAGAGGATAAAGAGATGCATTTGGAAGTTGGTAATATGGGCAGTTGTTTTGTGTATGTGTCTTTTGAAACTCTTCTTCTTGGTGCTTAGGTCTAAATAATAAAATTTCAGGAACTGAGAAAATAGTCAAGGCTGGCATTGATTTCTCTTCCCTTGAATATGTTTCATCTCTTGTAAGTTGCTTTTGATTTGTGGATTTTGCTTTTTGCACCTCTTTCTCTCTGAGGTACTGAATATTTAGAAGGAGAATGCCTCTAATCCCTTTCAGTGGGCAGCTTCCCTCTTAATCTTATATAGTACAGAGGACAAGAAGACGGAACATGAATAGGAGGGGCTCTCCCCCTCCCAGGGGAACATACAGTTTTCCCTGAAGGGCTGTGTTCTCTTTCCCCTTCTCCCTCTAACAACTTCCCTCCTCCTCATGAGAACAAAAAACAATTTTCAAGAGTAACCAAAACTATAATTAAAAAGGAACCAGAAAGTTGAGCTCTCCTCCCCACATTATGTAAGTAGAATGAATAAAAAATAAGTAATATACTGTATCAGCCATAGAGTGTGCATAAAATACACCATTTTTATTTTTAGAATTAGCGATAAAAAAAGGCGAATAGCTGCCCTTTCAGTTACTTTCTCTGATTGCAGAACAGCTATTGAAGAAATCACAGCACCCCAACCGCTGCATAACTAGTGACGTCAATAGGAATAGCATGCATGTCGTTGGGCTTTTCATTATCATAGAGCTGTTGTGTTCACCATTGTTCAATACACTACTATAGATCCAGGTTAGTGATATCCTGGGCCAGATCCTGCACCTTTGGAGATACAGTTGCTTAACTTAAAAAAAAAATTCAGTTGATTTCTGCACCCTTACAGTGGCAGCAGATCTTACACCAGGCTTGTCCTTTGATTGTTTGAGTGATCTTTGCTGCTGACTTGGCTGCGTGCAGGGTTTATGGATCAGCACGTCTGCCAAATGTAGTCAGTGTTTACCTTAAACATCTCCATGACAGTGATAAAATTATGTGGCCGTGCAATTTTAGTAGTGAAAGGACAGACAGCATTGTGCACATTCAAGGCCATGTGATACCATCAGATCCACACTGGGGGTCTTCAAAATTTTTGGCTATTTTATTTCTTTGTGCCTGACAATGGCTCTGACTCCAAATGGGGCTTCAGTAATAGGAAACAAATTGTGTTTTGGTATCTCCTTGTTCCACCCTCCACCTCTGCCCTACCCTGTGCTCCATCTCAAAAAGAGAATTGCATGTTTGTTTCTGTTTATGGCAGCCCCTAAAAGAAGGTATTGCCTGACCCAGTGTGGGAGATATTAGCCAGTACCACACTAACCTGTATGTATATCAGGTGAAACAGGAAGACCTTTAGCATGTCTAGTGAGTGAGAGTTAATATCTGCTAAGTAGAGTATCTTGTTCTTAGCATGTTTATATGTATAGCCACTGCCTAATTGTTTAGCTCCAGTGTAGCTTACAAAGAGTCCAGTTTTGTAATGGGTGTTAGTCCTATACAGACATGCAAAAAAGACCCCGTGTTTTTTAACAATGAAGATGAACTGATAACATGTTAAAAGTGAACTGATAATGTGTTAAAAGTGAACTGAAATGCAGATCAAAAATTGTTTGCGATCCCAGTTCATTAGCGGATGCATGTGTAGACATGCCCACCACAAAGAAAGGACCTGACCCTATAGCCCTCACTCATGGGTCTCATTGAATTCAGTGGGATACTTGCAAGAGTAGGGATGCAAGACTAAGCTCCGGTACGCTGTACTGTCCTAGTTTTTGCTTGACTTGAGTTCAGCCATTTGATGTTTTAATATGTTTTGCTGCAACTTTTGCAGTTATATTGCCAGCACCTCAAACACTGCAGGAAGCTGAATTCTTTCCAGGGCTCTGAGTGTTTGCGATGTGCCCAAACCCAGTAAGAAAAGCACAAAATTATGAATGAGGCAGGAAAAAAGGATGAGCCAATTTGTTTTAAATGAATTTTTGTCATTTAAAAATTTTTCACACTCCATTAAGGATTTTGAAAGTTAAACAGTATTATTCGTTAAAGCATTTCAGTTCACTTTTGCCTCTGACGCTATATCATGATTATTATCCACTATTGCCCAAGACATACCCATTTTTCCTTCTAACAGAGAAAGATTTTGAATGGTATTAACCTGTATGCCATGTTAAAAAAGATATGTCCATCCTCACTATGCCAGTGTAATTGTCTCCTGTGTTGTCATCACCATATGTTAAGTCAATACAATACTGACCAACCAAGCTAGTAAGAGGCTTATAAGTAGTCATCCTTGACTACTTATTAAGGAAATTTGCCCAGGCATCCCTGGAAAGGGGAATGAAATAAAAGCAGACAAGTCAGAGTACCTCCGATACATACGAGGAAGACATGAATGAAACTAAAACTAAACCTGCAGACTTAATACACCTGCAGTATACTTCCAACTTTGTCATAAGGTGGGAAAAGCCAGGCTGCTACTAATTCCAAACCTTGTTCCAAACGAAAAATATACCAAGTAGTATATGATGAAAAGTGACCAGGAAAGCTCTGAGCCAGCAGCATGAGGAAGTAAAAAGTTAAAAAATAAATTAATCCTTGACACTCTTCCTGGCACTCAAGCTAGCCAATCTCCCAGCCTAATGTGCCACTATTTTGGTATCTCCTCACACAAAGGTACCAATTTGTGCTCTGGGATGTCATTTTCATCCAGCCCCTGATTGTCAGAGAAACCCAAAGCGTGACTGTTACTTCAGAGACTTGGCTCATTGTCATGGATGGCAGGGCAAAAAATGAACCCTGTGAAAAGTGATTTTCTATCCACAAAAGAAAACAAATGAAATTGAAGTTCAATGGAAAACTACGGACTTTTCGTTTTCTTTGGAAGTGCATATGTTTATCTCATATCTGCCATATTTTACTTGCTGAAAGAAAACTATGCTATAATTATAAAGCAATATTGTTTCACTTCCAGGTTTGACTGTTGCATCTAAGGAAATGATTACAGGCTGCATTTTAAAACACGGAGGTAGGGATAAAATCAGTGTAGCTCCATTGATTTACACTCGCTGAATATCTTTGCATGCAGAGTTTTTGTGAGCTGTTTTCTGTTCATACAGATGATGGAATTTACATGTGTTATACCCATCATTTGTGTGCGCAGGTGACATTGCACAAAAATGTAGGAGCAAGTGATTTGTGCACATTGAAATGGAGGCTCAGTAGGGCATTTGAACATAAGTGTTTGTTCGTAATTACGCAAAAGCCAACAATGGCCTTGTGTTACAGTGAAACACTGTTGTGATATACAAGTTATATGTGCTTTTCCTTAATCCAGCAATAAAATATGGTTTTATTTGTTAATAGAATTTTCAAAAATAGTTTTCCATCTTTTTTCTTTTATTTAAAAAAAGGAACAAAGCATAATACAGTGGAAACTTTCCACACCTTCTGTTTTGCTTGAATCTCAGTTGCAATTCTAATGCTAGCAGCGTAGGCAGAGCACCAGAGTGAATGCTAAAATTGTTGTTTGTCATTAGACAATTTTAGATGATGATTTTGGAGACAAATTATGAAAATAAGAGAGAAATTTCACATCTATTTGCACAAGATTCCTGAAGTCCTTCAAGATTGATTAACTTAATTTCACCACATTTCACACTTTCAGCGCAAAGGTCTCAGTACCATCACGTAGGCCCCAATTCAGGAATGCATCACTATTCAGTACAATCAATAGGAGCTATGTACTTGCTATGAGTTAAGCAATCACTGAAGTGCTGTCTTGAATAGGGATGCACTTAAATAGATGTGTAAGTGTTTCCTGAATCAGTGCCGTGGAGTTTAAAAAACGTAGGGCTCTATTCTGCAAGGTGCTGAACACTTTCTGTAAAATGGAGTGTCTCCCACTCAGCGGCATTGATCTCAGCACCTTTCAAGACAAAAACATCAGATGATCTTAGAGAATTCTAGTATTGAAGAGCCAATATTTAATCCAGTTTGATTAGTTCATCTGCATTTCTGGTTCATTAAAGGAAAACAGTTAAATAGCTTGGATGTTAAATTTGACCTATTTTGGAAAATTTTATAACATTCTCCTCTATATTTAAATTTACATTTTAAGGTTGTACCACATAATCACCAAGTATTCATAATAAAAGTAAATAATCATGCATAAACAATGGCTATTAAGTATTGTGATACTTTTGCTCTTTACAGCAGGGCCAAGCAAAAAATAAGGAGAAGGAACACGTTAACAAACAAATCTTTTCACCATCTTTTTACTGTAATAAGATAAAAGTTACAACTAAAAGAGCCGTGTTAAGTTTAAGCTGCATTGAAGACTTCAGAAAAATCAACACTTGCCAAATGGAAGAGGATAAAATCTGTAGAGGAAAGATATGTTCATGTTTGTAAGGGGTACAAAGCAAAAATTTGGAGGGTAAGAAAAGTACTTAGCACTTTCATGTTCATATCAGAGTGATTGGTGCTGGAACCCAGCATGCCAAAATTTAGGGTGTTGTGATTAACTCTTGTTCATTGGTTTCTTCCTTTCCTACTCTTTTGAGTGCTCGTAATCTCTGATTATCTGGAATAAAGGGCTGGGGCCTTATGAAAACTGTTTCTTGGTGGGCAGTTGCAGGGAGTAAATGTCTCTGTTTTACATTATTTGCTCTAACAATGGGCAGCTGCCGCAGTAGAACAGTATTTTGGCTGTCACTGTCTATTTCCAAATACTTGTAATAAAGAAAGTTTACTGCATGTACTGTTTTTCAGAGAGTAGGTTGATCAGAATTATTCACTGTGCATTTTCTGTGCAAAACACAATTCAAATAGCTGTTGCAGAAAATTCCAAAATGTGTCACTGAGAGATGAAACAGATGACTGCATGAGGCAAATTGTTACAGAATAGTGTGTCATGATCTTGTAGTACAAAGGGCCATGTATTCTCATAAATGAGGATGGCATTGATGGTAATCATATCCAGAGGAGAAATCAAAGGAAATGTTCTTTTTAAGTGGTCATTTGTTGTACTGAAAAAGTACAGTTACATTTTTATAACTTTGTCAACTGAAAAACCAGTTGGCATCCAAGACTTAAAGGGGACACGCTTTCAATTTGAATGCACCTTACTGTATGCTAAAGATTGCCATAATGTTTTTACAACCTCATATTATGCAAATATTCTGTAGGTGATCTGACTCGGGGTGGAGGGGGGGGGGAGAACCTTTACATGTGTGTTGCAGGCTGGCCCTATGCTCTTCTCATCAGTCTGTTGTGAGTGGACCCAGTCACTGGATCCCATGCTCTTCAAAGCCACCTGAGTCTGGACCAAGTTTAGTTACTGTTTCTAGCTTTGACTCTCTTGGACACACAGTCAGACTTGCACCCCTTGTCTGTGTTCTTTCTGGGCATGTGGGACTCTGCAGTCCAGCTGCCCTAGACCCTGAAACCAATGCCTCAGGCATCCCAATGCACCAAGTCACTTGCACACGCTTCCCCAGAGCTCAGCTGTGGCTGTGGGCACTCTGGGCTTGTAGTTTAACCCCTTCGGGGACAGTGTGGCAGAAAAAGAAGGAACGCAGGCTGAGCAAAAAAATGTCTGCACCACACAATCTTTACTCTTAAAGCATGCAGGAGTTACGGATCTTTGCAAATAAGGTCCTGAGATGCGCACTCTCCTACACTGGTCTCAACTCCTTCTGTGAATCTGAGGTTTGTCTGCACTTCAGGCTGGGCAGAGTCCCTCCTGCCCTCCCTCTCCTGCACGTGTAGATTACAAATGGTGATGATCAGCCCCTCTCTCACATCAGCCCTGCACTCTTAAATAGAGTCTCTGGCAGGTGCACAATAGAAACTTTTGCCGGCATGGCAATGTCAGTTGGGGCGGTAAAGTTTTTGTGACATTTATATATTGGCAAAAGCCCTAGTGTTGATACCGTTATCCCAGCCAAAAAGTGCTTTTTTCCACATGTAGCTTATTTCGCTGGTATAAACAATAAAGGGAAAAGCACTTTATTGCCAGCCCCACTAAAAGAGTTTGCTGGGATGGCTATACAGGCAAATCTTTCCTAGTGTAGACTAGGGTTCTGCTCATTATCATCTGCTCAACTGAAAAACTCTAGTCACCTCCCCCAGCCATGTGGCTTTCCCACCTCTTAGAATCCTCATTATAAAATGGCTGCTCACCCTGTTTCGGGTAGTTGGATTATTTTATGAATCTTTTGTAAAGGGAAATAGAATTATTACCACACAAGTGGATTAATGGGTCCTCTTATAAAGAGAAGTCATTCAAGAGATCCTTGGTAAAGGATATTGTTGTCCTCCTACTATATACTCTGCATGCACAGAATTCATGTCCCCCACAGATTTCTTTGCTTCCCCATAGAAAAATGACTTTCTGACAGGGAAGCAAAGAGAAGCTGCTAGAGCGGTCATGCACCATTTCCTAGCTCACAGGTACATCATTTCAGGCACCCAGAGCAGCTGGTGGAGAGGTCAATCACCACAGGGCTGGGGACAGCCCAGCCAGTGGCTCCTACCCTGAGCCAGGATCAGCTCCTAGTCCTGGCTGGACTGGAGGCAGGGGAGGACAGGATTTCCTCTTCCCCTGCAAGGAGTGGCTGGGGGTGTATCAGACCCACCCGAGAAATCTCCCCCAGCTGCAGGAAGCTTAACATCCTCCCCTGCTTTCTGCGCCCGTTGCTCCTCAGCTGCGGGGCGAGGGGTCACTGTATGGGGAGCTGCTCTCCCATCCGCCCAACCCCCATGCATCTGGACCTCCCATACCCAGAAACCCCCATCAAACCTCACCCCATACACCCAGAACCTCCCTAGCTCTCCATACCCGAACCCCACCCCACTGAACCTAATCCCCTGCCTCTGAAGCCCCCTGCACCCAGGTCCCCTGCCACTGGACCCCCACCCCTGCACCCAGACTACCCCTCACTGAGTTCCCTGCACCCAACCCCCCACCCTGATGAGGCCCACCCCCCCTTCACCACCCTCATCCCCCACATCCAGACCCCCATGCCAATGACCCTTGATTAGCTGCACCCACCCCACCAAGCCCCACTTCCTCAGCACCCAGACCCCTCCGCTGAGCCCCAACCACTTTCACCTGGAAGCCCCTGCAGAGTCCCATTGCACTTGCACCTGGAACCCCCCTCCCAAGGAGCCTCTCTGCATCCAGATCTCCCCAAACCTAGACCCCCCACTGAGCTGCCTGCACCCAGATTGTCCCAAACAGAATCCTTTAACACCACACCTGGATCCCCCCACACTTGGATCTTGCCTGGTTGAGCCTGCCTGCCCCATGCCTGGTGCACCTGGTGTAGAGAGGCAGGGGCTCAGGGTGTTTCTGGGGCAGGCCCAGGTCTTGTGCTGTGTCAGGGTTGGGTGCAACCTCACCACTGAGTCCGTGTCATGGGAGTGGGGGGAGGGGAAGCGGGCTGCAGGGTGATCTCCCACCTTTGTGCAGCTAGTGGCCTGTGGTCTCCTCATCTCAAAAAAGATATACTGGCACTAGAAAAGGTTCAGAAAAGGGCAACTAAAATGATAAGGGTTTGGAACAGGTCCCATATGAGGAGAAATTAAAGAGTCTAGGACTCTTCAGCTTGGAAAAGAGGAGACTAAGGAGGGATAAGATAGAGGTATATAAAATCATGAGTGATGTGGAGAAAGTGGATAAGGAAAAGTTATTTACTTATTCCCATAATACAAGAACTAGGGGTCATCAAATGAAATTAATAGGCAGCAGGTTTAAAACAAATACAAGGAAGTTCTTCTTCACGCAGCGCACAGTCAACTTGTGGAACTCCTTACCTGAGAAGGTTGTGAAGGCTAGGACTATAACAGAGTTTAAAAGAGAACTGGATGAATTCATGTTGGTTAAGTCCATTAATGGCTGTTAGCCAGGATGGGTAAGGAATGGTGTCCCTAGCCTCTGTCTGTCAGAGGATGGAGATGGATGGCAGGAGAGAGATCACTTGATCATTGCCTGTTAGGTTCACTCCCTCTGGGGCACCTGGCATTGGATACTGGGCTAGATGGACCTTTGGTCTGACCTGATACGGCCTTTCTTATGTTCTGTGCTCCCCACTGCCTTTACTAACTTTATCTGGCCTGCAGAATTTTAAAATATCGTAAATAAAACCAGAAGTTTTAATTTTTTGGTGAAGAATTTTTAATATTTTTGGCATAGAATGCCCCCAGGAGTATCTTCCTTCATAGTAGAATTCACTATATCGTAACCTATTTCCATAATGTACAATTTTTAAATCAACTTTAAATATTTTTTCTGTAGAATAGAATTGTTTTACAACTGTTATTAATTAGCCAGCCTTAGCACAAAAAAAGAAAGCAAAGCTTACAAATGTGTTCACCTTCCAGAAGGGTTAAAATACTGGTCATTTATTTCGTCCTTTCCTTTGACTGCCTGTAATTCAAAGCTTGCTGCTGCTGCTTTGTGTGCATCTGCGTGGGTATTTAGTTGCACTTATTAAGCAGACATCCTAACTGTGTAGCCATTAAGGAGCCCATGACACTTTGTATGAGAGCAGAGATGGTTAGCTTCAGCCTTTTGACCAAATTCCAACTTGGATAGTACTCTCCTCACTTAAATACCTCCTGCATTTTCAATGAGATCCTGTTCTTTCTTTCCTGTCCCAAACTGTGTAGTAGCATTGCTGTGAGCTTGTTCCTCATAGGAGCAGTGCCAGTGGGGTGCTTTTTCACTCCTGCGTAACACATTTCATTGCAGGCTGCTACAGGTTGGTCACTGATGCACAAATGCAGAGAAGGCAGTGTGTAAAGCCAGAATAAGTTAAGTGCCCCTATCCTGAGGTATTAAAGTTTTCATAAAGTCCCTGTGTGGTATTACTCCATACTGCATGTCATTGGATAAGCGTAAATAGCTAAAAACCTAAAACAGCCACAAGTACCTACTTAATGTGCTTTCTGCTTTGTTACCAGAAGTATTAGGAGGCAACCTTTTCTTTGGAACCAGAATACCACAACTGCTCTTGTTGTTAGTACTCATCCACTTAGTCTTCTCTCACTTCTTGTTGATCAGAATATACTTGTTTGACACTTCCATGGTATTACTGCTATTGCTGCCTTTTATTAATAATGATATCCTAATAATAATCTCCCACTGTTAATTCTTCCTTTCTCCTATAGTCCAAGATCAACTGTGACCACACTAAAGTTAGACTTACTGAAAGTTTTTGTTCTCTCTTTAATAACTCTTAGCCACAGTTATCTTTGTTTCACCAGTAGCATTTCCCATCCTACTAATTCATTGAAGTCTTTGAAATGCAGCTCTCCAGTACTTCTGTTGTAATAGCAACAATGTTTGTAATAAAGGAATTAACATAATCAGTACACAAATCTAAAGCAGAGCTGTGCAAGCCTTCCAGCATTCTGTGGGCTTTCCCATTGGGCTGTATCACAAGCCATACATGTGTAAATGATTTGCCCTTACACAAATATAAACTCACAGTCAGTGTCCCTTGAAAAACTGTAGGCGTTGCCTGTGAGTTCATGAGAATTTGAAAGAGTTCTTTGCAGACCAGAAGTGGGCCATTGCCCATTTTGTGGATTGTCAGTTGTGGGATTTATAACTGAAGAGGAAAGAAGCATGCTGAGGGGGAGTAGAAAGAGAAAATTACTCATAAATAATACACTTCACTTTGCACAAACATACTTTTTGTTTTACAAATGTAATTATTAGCTGGTACTTTGCTATTAAGTTCTGGGGTTTTTTGGTATCAAGTATTTCTGGAGGGATAGATTCTCTCTAGAGAGAGATTTATAGGTTTAAGTTTGTAACATTGTATTTCACAGGGTGGCTAGCTGAGGAGTATCATACATTTTTCCAGATTACATTTTTAATTAAGGTCTATATGCCAACCTGTAAAGTTAAGGCTGTATTGATTCCCCCTTATTCCTCAGTTGGAAATTCCACTATGGTGAAGGGAGTTCAATAGATTGTGTACAAAGAAGGCTCTTAGGTAGTAATAAAACTTGTAGCTAGTAAAGCTACTGTTGCATTCAGCATCACTCAGTGGGAAAAATTGTATAGGTCACCTCTAAGACCATGGCAATTTTTCCCATTGTTTCTCTCCCCTCCCCACATCTTTGTGCATCTCCTTTCTTCCTCTCTCACTATATTTCTCCTCTTTATTGTTTCAGCAGCTCCACACTTTTTGTTTTGGTTTCATTCCTGTTACCCCACTCATCCCACCATTCCTGTTACCCCACTCACCACGCCATTCCTGTTACCCCACTCATCCTGCCATTACCGTAGTCCAGGCCCCCTACACAATTCCCTTTAGGCAGTGGATCCTCTTCTGCCAATTGTCCCCAGGCCCCCACTGGTCCTCTCTCCAGCTGCCATCTGTGCCCAGCTCCCTGCTATGCTGCACTGAGTGCAGAAGTAACTGGGAAGAGAAGAAGCGTGACCACAAGCACTGGAGAGGGTGTGCGGAGGGAAGGGACATTGCTCCTGACACACTTTTTAAATAGGGGGGCCATATCCCCCACTTTTTACAACCTGAACACAACCTGGGAGGGAGCGCATGGTGGCCCAGCCAGCATCCAGACTCTGCTTTATGCCACAGGCAGCTGCCGGCCAGGTCCCAGTGTGTGTCATGATGCTTCTGGGCCCATGGGGTGGCTCCTCTGGGTGCCAGTAATTGGCTGGGTCTAGGTCACGGGATGAGCCCATCACCTGAGGGCAAGGGCCTCACCAGGAGGGAGGCTTAGATAAGGAGCAGGAGGCAGGGGCTTCAGGACATTTGGGCTAGGGGTGTCTCCCTGGATCCCACACTTTTGCAGTCCTTCCAGCACCAGTGAGCATGAGGGGAGAGTGTTTAGCAGGCACTAGCAGCTTCAGGGAAAGTATCTCCTTTTCTCTCAATCCCCCCTTCTGAGCAGCGTGTGATGAACAGGTGCTCAGAATCTGCTGATGATCTAAGTGTAAATACCTAGATAGCCCTACAAAGAGCTTGCCTAACATGCTGGGTTATGTCTACACTGCACTTGTGACCGAGCCCCCCAAACCAAATCCACAGATTTGTGTTAGTGGGGCTAGCCAGGGCCGGTGCAAGGCCGGGCCACCTTGCGCTCCGCCCTGAGGCAGCTCCCTGCCCCCGCCCCTCTGCCCTGAGGTGCCCTCCCCACGGCAGCTCCCCCCCGTTTGCCCTGAGGCGCCCCCCCCGTAGCAGCTCTGCCCCCCCCCAGGAGCCATGCGACAGCTCCCCACCCCAGCTCAACTCTGCTCCGCCTCCTCCCCGAGCACGCCGCCCCTGCTCTCATTCTCCCCCTCTCCCAGGCTTGCAGCGCCAAACAGCTGATTGGCGCTGAAAGCCTGGGAGGCGGGAGAAGTGGAGCAGCAACTGCGCTCGAGGAGGGGGCATAGGAACGCTGTAAAAAAAAAAATTGGGGGCACCACTTTTTGGGGCCCCCAAATCTTGGTGCCCTAAGCAACCGCCTAGTTTGCCTTAACGGTAGCACCGTTAGGGGCTAGCACACTAAAAATGGCTGTGTAAACACTGTGACTCAGACTGGAGCTCTGGCTCTCAAGCCTAGGGCGGAGATGAGTGTGTGTTGGGCTTGGGGACATGGGGAGGGGGACTTGAGAGCCTGAGCTCCACAGTTATCGTTTACACAGCTATTTTTCGTGCTAGTGTGAGTCCCACTAACACAGATCTGTGGACCAATTGATTTACTTTATAATTATAAGGTGAAAATAAGCATTTTTTCAGTAATAGTGTTCTGTGACACTTTTGTATTTTTATGTCTGTTTTTGTAAGCAAGTAGTTTTTAAGTGACGTGAAACTTGGGAGTATGTGAGACAAATCAGACTCCTGAAAGGGGTACAGTAGTCTAGAAAGGTTGAGGTTAGGGGACAAAGAAGGCACGCTTTCCTCAGTTCCTCTGACCCAGAACATGTAAGAGCTCAGCAGTCACAGGTGAAGTTACTGACTGTGCTAATGTCAAAGAAAACAAATCTGTTCACTGAAGCTGTCAGTGCAGCTGCTCTTCCAATTGAACTTCATCTGCATTCCTGTCAGCTTTTACCCTGATGTACTTGAAAGCAAAATGAAAATCTCTAATCACCTCCAGGGTTGTTTTTGTTTTTTATAATAAAATACAATTACTGGTAAGAAGCAATAAAATGCTAGACAAATCTTTCTTAAAGCACAGTGACCAAAATGGCGAGTAAAGTGCTGTAATGCACTGGACTG
Organism: Malaclemys terrapin pileata; assembly: GCF_027887155.1. Lineage (NCBI taxonomy): Eukaryota > Metazoa > Chordata > Testudines > Emydidae > Malaclemys > Malaclemys terrapin. Next base: position 243,069,004 of record NC_071506.1, on the reverse strand, counting down.
GCTCAAAACATGGGTTCAGGTCAAGGTACTATTTGTCTGTTCCTGACCTTGGGCAGTTCACACAGGGCCTGGTTCAGTTCCCCGGACAGTCACTGGCAGTCTTTCCATTGGCTCTGATAGGCTTTGGGTAAGACTCAGAATCAACCTGTGCCTGGGTCCCCTACCTGTAAAATGCTGATGATACTTTCCTACATAGGATCTCATGAGGATGTTCAAAAATCCCAGCTTCTTTCTGAAGAGCCTGCGCCGCTCAAACACAGATGGGTTGAGTCACAGATTTTTTTAAGAGGTGCCCTTGACACAACCCAGAGTCTGTCCACTCTGTTAGTCTGCTCCATTCAGGAAAGGTATTCAAGCTCACAAGAGTCCTGCTTTCTAAATATCCTAATGTAGCTGTTCTATCTGAATTAGCTTTACCGTGAGCAGTGCACTGAGATTCAGCTGTAGGAAGCACATGTGAAGCAGGGTAAATTGAGATAACTGCAGTTATAGGAGTTGGACTTCTAAAGAGTTGTTTGAATCAGGGATTCTGGTTAGGCCCATTGTAGGAATCAGCAGGATATCTAGACATGTAAGAATACTGCACAAATATCCACCCTCTCTCCCTGCACACACACAATTGGAGCTCTGTTATTGATGCATTGGCCATTTTAAAAATACTGTAGCACTGTTATATCTTGGACCATACATTCTCTAAACAGCAAAGGCAACATGTACTGTGGGTTCAGGAGGCCAGACATTGAATAAATGACCTTTTATTTATTTATTTAAAAAAAAGACAAAGGCCCTAATGCTTCAGTTTGCTCCATGTGGGCACAGGGATCAGCTCGCGTGGCTCTTAATGCAAGTTCAAGACCTTAGTTGGAAAAATAACCAAAACTTCTAACAATGGATCTGATTCTAGTATTGTGCTGTACTATGAAAGTTGAGTACCAGGCTTAATATATTTGCTTAAAAAGTGAGAAAAGAATTAGTCTTGATACCAGTCATTTTTTTGCACCGGGAACTCAGCAATACAGTGAGCCCATTTGTAGTATGGCAACAGACTACTGTACCATGCCTCCTTTGCATTGCAAATGTATCTCTATCAAGTAATGAGGTTCTGTTGTGCTGTGCGTGTGCTATTCCCTGTGTAGAAGGAATGGCAAATGTTAGTGTACTGTCATAATGAGAGGCACTTATTCCGTTCGTGTCTTTTAACTAAGCACCAGGCCAGAAACAAAGTGTTTCCAGCGTCCAAGAAGTACAGTATATCTCACTACTTTGGAGTGGGATTTTGCTTTGGTAAATGTTGTGTATATATATTTATATGCAAACTAAAAACCCAGAGCTAGATCCTCGTGTGGTGTAAATTGGCATAGCTCCACTGCCTTTAATGGTACTGTGCAGATTTTATACCAGCCAAGGATCTGGCTGAAAACATGCTTGTTTTTGTTTTAAAAACTTAAGAGCAATACTGTAATGGAGAAAAGTAATTTTATTTAATCTTAAAATATTTCCTTACTGTTTTTATCATATTAAGGTATATAAACTTGGTCAAATTTATTACAGGGTTTGAGAAGTGATGGTAGCTTTAAATGTCATGATGAAATGGTATGTTTCATCCTATGCCAATGAGATTGACACTGTGATGTTCAGTAGGAATTTGTGTGTATGTGATCTATGCCAACTTTGTGGTCTTCAAAAATGGCTCTGATACAAAAACAGCTTTGCTGTTTTGATATGCCAGCATTTCCAGAAAGACCCACATTGTATATCCCCCCAGCCGCACCAAGTTCCAACCAGCTGGCTGCCTGAGCCAGCACAGCAGGGCTTGCGAAAGCCTCGTGCGGGTCTTAGGCTTTAACTTGTGTTCAGTTGAATTAAAATCAATGGGAAAATTGGTAAGAAATCATAGAAGGCCCAGTCCAGGAGAGAGGCACCGCCTGTACCTGCTTGGGCAAGGGTATTCCGTATACTACACTGGCTGTGCAAACAGGATGGCAGACTCCCAATTGCAAAGGCATACTTCTCCCTCTCTACATTGTAAACCAGGGCAGATGTTAAAAGGCATCAAGGTCTGACAACAATTGTGCCTGTCAAGGAGGGACCCATTAGGTGGAAGATGAGAAAGTTCCCGGTCCTCCGAAAGAAAGACCGAAACAGTCCTTATCACTCTCCAATAAATGGCTAAGAGCTGAGGTACCCCAGCTGTAGCAATCAAGATCAGTGACCTCCATCCACTCTTCAGCAGCTGCGGTTTGAGTCTCCTCACTTAGCTGTAAGGCTTGATTTTGTTTTTAATGAAAACCAGGCAGTCTCTCTAATTTGACAGCCTTGGGGCAGCAATATACTGGCAACTCCAACAGGCTGAGCCAGCCCAGCATGGAGATGGGGAAGATAAATCTGTCCAGGATAGGGGATAGATCTCTTCGGCGTGAGTTTTCTCTCTCCATTCTATGCCAGCTGTACAACTCCCAAGTGTGCAGAGGTTTCTGGGTTATTTTTGTGACTGGGAACAGCAGGCTGACTTTTGTTCCACCCACGATCAGCCTGCTGTGGAGCTCCTGCAGCTTGGACAGCTCAGAAAGCCAGAGAGATATTGGCCTGACTAGGGCTCTAGGATTTTAGGTTACTACCCTATCCCACGTCTGACATTTAATTGGTTTATAGATGTCAGGGAGCATCCCGAAGCTAATGAATTCTCTTGCTACTTATTTGACTGGATGCCCCCTTGCACATTTCCCATTACAATCGGATTGTACAGAGTACCTTGTTCATAAGTGATCTGAATAGATATGAAGAGACATTCTAGGTGGGAGTTAGAGAGGGAGAATGTTTCTGCACAAAGGAAAACCTACCAGGGACTTCAAGATTAATACCATTTAATTCTGAGCATTTGCTTCACAGCTGCCTTTTTCTATAGTGAAAATTATACAAAATAGGCTGGGCTTTGATTTCTTTTCAATTTTGATTGAATTATGGGCATATTATTTTTAAAAATGCAGCTCACTGACAGCTACTGCTGCAAATACATAAAGAAATAAATCCTAGGGCTTGCTTCTGTAACAACTCCATGCACAAATCTCTCACCCAACTGAGCAGTTAGGAATGCAGATGAATCAAGCATTATCAGGGCTGCAGTGTGACTCAGGATTTCACATCCTGCTCCGGTGCAATCTATAGGCTGCTTTTCTTCCACTGAGTTCCATAAAATATTAGCCCAGGGACATATTCAGCACGTAGGCTGAGTAGCCAGACGGGGCAGCTGCGTGGAAATGAACAAGGAATCATCTTGAGACACTAGAGTAATGTGGCCGTGTAAGTGCTGCACCAAGACAGATTGTCCCCTCCAGGCCACAAGCAATTGCAGCTGTGGAGCAATTCCACAGTCGTTACTGAAGTCGCCCTGAATTCCAGTAAGATAATCACTTGCTTCCCCCATTTGGTTCCACCCCACTCTGGCTGACCTACTCCCCATCTCTTGGGCACTGCTGTGCAGGAAGCTTGGGTGGAGCTGGACTCCATATTTGTAGGGGGTATGTGCCCCATGCAGCCTCCCTCCCCTATCCTCTTACTCCCGCTCAACAGAATTGCTCCAGGCTCTCTGACCGTGGGCCCTCCAAGTGGTGGTTTCAATTACCTCTAAACAAAAAGAATTGTGAATTTAGTTGTACTATCGAAGTGCTACACGTGGGGCAGAGCCAGTGATGAGAGAAATTCCAAACATTTGGTGTGGGCAAATACCTAAAAGTAATGAGAACCATTTCAGCTCTACAAAAGTAGGCATGAAATTACATGTTAAATAGGTTTCCTGATAAGATTTCTTTTACTTCCCACTTCCACTCAGGCCAGCAGTACAGCAAGAACAGTTTTCTTACCCTACTTTGCACTTCTTATTTTGGTCCTGGTCAGAACTAAGCAGCATAAATGAGAGTAAAAGACTAATATTAAAAACAAAAACCAAGTTCAACTTGTGTTTTGTTCAAGTTTTGTGGAAAGGTCAATACTAACTTTATCTGGCTTGCTTTTCTCATCTTGACTGGCTTGTCACTTTGATCATATTTGAAATAGATTTGATAATAAAACACTCTTCATGGATGAAAGTAGGCATTTTTCTCTGACATAATGGAATGTAAAAATGCTACGTAGTGCCTGAAAGAGTTTTTTATTTTACACACACTCGATTCTGCTTTTATTGATTTCCCCACTCTACGCAGAACAAAATGTACTCTCGCAACTTGAACATTTCATGCAGCACTATCACTTACCTGCACAGCAGAAAAGAACTTGCTTAGTAGGGTGCTTTATTTGTTGGTAAACATGTTTTTCCTTCTTTCACAGTCTCTGCATTGGACTTGTGGATGCTGTGGACATTATTCTTCTGTCACTTGAAGTTATATCTTATTGTTTTGGCCAGAGCTGGTAGAAAAATGTCAAACTTCCATTTTTTTTTATGGAAGAGACCATTTTTCATGAAAAGCAAACAAAAAAAGTGCAAAAAATTCAGCCTGTTTTTCAAAAGCTCTTGTTTTCTCTTACTAAATCTGGGCTCTAAGTTAAATCTGCCCAGTGGTTTAGATTTGAATGTCTGAACTTCACATTGAAATGTATATTCTATCGCACATTTACCTACTGCATGTGATGAAATGGTGACTGCTGGATTTTTGTTTCCTCTGTTATTTTAGATCAGTTGTAAATGTTCAAATGATCAGGATAGAATAGTGTAACAATATAAATCTAGCAATAACAGGAACCTGATTTATAAATAAAAATAAAAAAACTGAATTTAAATTAAATGTCTCCGATCTTGACTCAGCTCTTCAAAAAGATTGTTTTTATTTCTTTCATTTGCAGGATGAGCATATCTCATTCCAGTGCAATGAGTCTGTAGTCTGTGTATTTCTAATATGAGGAATCTCTTCTCTCACCTTTTTTCCTTTCCTGTTTTTAAAAGAGATGAAAATTTTGATGGAGGTCAGTGGTTGGACAAGAAGAGGGGGAAGTTGTTGTTTTATTGTATGTATTACAGTAGCATCTAGAGGCCACAAAGGAGATCAGCACCTCACTGTGCTAGTTGCTATAAAAACACATAATAAGAGACAGTTGCTACCCCAAAGAGTTACACTGTAAACAAAAGACAGACTAAGGATGAGAGAAAGGAAATATTATTATCCCAATTTCATAGATGAGGAACTGAAGTACAGAGGGAATAAATGACTTGCCCAGGATTGTACGGGAAGTTTGTGGCAGAGCTGGGAATTGAACACAGATCTCCTCAGTCCCAGTCCTGTGCCTTAGCCAGTAAGTGATCCTTTCTCATTTTCACTTTTGATTTGGTTAGTTTGCTGGTCAAAGATTGTATGGAATTGCTGCAGTTTAGTTAGAATGCAATGAAGCTTTGATAACAGTATTTTAAGTTACCTGATGGGCAGCTAGAACAACGGGTAGATGCTCCTTTCATTGTGTATAAGTCCAAATAAATAAATGGCTATATGTATGTTTGCCAAACTAGCTAGGAATCCCAGAACATTTAGTATCTTCCAAAAGCTAGAATCTGTTTGCCCCATCGCTGATAGATGTGGAAGTGTGTAATGCAGAATAATCGATTTATTGCCCCTCAAGGAAACTGAACTGCTGAGCTCCTGGTGTGAAAACAATGACTGGTATCAAGACAATTCCATTTCTCTTTCTCTCTTTTGAATATTAAGTCTGACAATTAACTGTCATGCATCATGCCCTGCAGAATAAGACAAGGAAGCATAGATGCAATTGTCAGTCATCCGACTTTGAGCCAATATGTGCAATATACTGATAGTCACTACATCTGTCTTTTTAATTTTTTTCTACAAAAAAAAGACTAAATGTGAAGATGAAGAAAGCTGCTGATGGTCCCCTATTGCTATATACCTCTCCTGCTCACTGACATCGGAAGCCAGGCACTACAATGAAATTGGCCCACCATGGTGAAGATGGCAATTATTTCGCTCAGGGCGAACACTCTTGAGAAGAACTTTGTAGCATTTTGATCCACAGAACAGTTTTTGCCTTGTCAGGTTGTCCTTTCCTCCTTTGTTGATGGCTGATTTTGAAAGCTTCCACCCACCTTCCCTGTAAGCGGAAAAGGTTTTGGCAAGTGACCTCGCAGCACAGAAGGAATGACAAGGAGATATCAAATAAACTTCTTCTCTTCAGCAGACCAGAAGGGAATTTCATCAGCAAAAGAGGAGGCCACGTGAGCAGTTTTTGCTGTAAGGCAGTCTGGATTTGATGGCCTTATGCTTAGGGCAGGTCTACCCAAAGCTGGGATCGACGCTCTGAGATCGATCCACCGTGGGCGATTTAGCGGGTCTAGTAAAGACCCATCAAATCGACTGCAGATCACTCTCCAGTTGACCCCTGTACTCTATCTCTGATGAGAAGAGTAAGGTAAGTGGATGAGAGATTTTCTCCTGTCGACTCCCCGTGGTGAAGACCCCGTGGTAACTTGACCTAAGGTACGTCGACTCCAGCTACATTATTCAGGTAGCTGGAGTTGCATAGTGTAGGTCGACTTATCGCGGCAGTATAGACATAGCCTTAGCAACCAATCTACAGGCAGTCAGAGTAGCTTTTCTGACTGGGAAAATCCTTCTCTGAAAACAAAATGGTGAGCGCCCACGGAGCTCATCAGACTTCTGAGCTTTAAAAGCCAGCACTGCTGGCCCTCCTCTTCCTACTTTTAAATCCCTCCCCCTGCCCGGATGCCACAGTGCTGCTTGACTTCCTCTTCCACTGGGGTACTAGGCAGGAACTGGCTGACAATTGTCCAGTTTTCAGCTAAATGAAACATTTTGTGAAATGTCTGCTTCCTGCAGAAAATACTGACTTTTTATCAAAACACGATCAGCCAAAAAACTTCAGATGAGAAGAAAACAAAAAGATTTTGAAATACCATTGTGGTGCCTTATGGGAGTTGGGTTCCGGTGCCTCATGCCCCCATTCTCCTCTCTGGTTTTGTTGTCCAGACAGACATAGTCTCCCATGATGCTCCACAGCCAAGGATTCTCATGATATACCGTGTGGTGGATCAGCTAGTGGGGAGACCATATTCGAAATCTTCTTGATGATTTTTTTGGGGGGAAAAAAGTATGAAATTAAATTTTTCTAAATGAAAAATGAATGAATTTTTGACCATTTTCCCCACACGTTTTTTTGAAAGGTCCAATTTTTTTTTTGGCGGGCGGGGGAGCAACAAAAACAAAACCTCTCAAACACCTCTTAGTTCAAAAAATTATCTGCTCTGAGGACTGTTTGAATGGATTTGCTTTAATGTTTATCCATCAAGAGTTGAACCAATACATAAAGAGTCTAAAAGAGAATACGGTAAACAGCCAGGAGTTCATAGAGCCTGTCTTTATTAAAGTGTAACTCATCGGCCTTCTGGTCTTGCTCACACTCCTGCCTTGTCATTGCAAACTTCTGGATCTGCTTCTGGCTGGATGGCCTTTTTGAGGTGGTGGCGGTGGCGGCAACCTCAAACCAATGCCTTTCTTGAGGAGTACCAGGAATTCTTATACCAAATATTAAGGAAATTGTACATAATCAGATATTAAAGCACTGTACTCTAAGAGTTCTATTTTTAATAGGATAAAGCTTTGTATATTCTGCAATTGAGGTGAATCTGCTGGCCCATTACTGAGTACCCTACCACTTCAGAAAGAGCTGGAGGGAAGGAATTGAGCCAAGGGTCATGCCCAAAGGGACTCAGATCAGCTAGGCAAACTGTGTTACCAGAGTGGCCATTATGCAACATTATGTAATTATTTTAGCTCTCTGAAGAAAATATAGGACAATATGACTCATTATGTTGACAATGTTATGCTGTTCACCAGCTATGATGACCCTAAAATAAAGGTCGGCTTGGATACCAGGGAGTGCATTAGTGAGATCTTTGTAAAACTAATTTTAAAAAGCAAAGCAAAAGTTTCTTTTCCAACTCAAAAAGTCAAACCAGTTACAGTAAAAACCCTTTATTTCCTAAGCTGCGTTAGCTATTTTAAGTGTTTTATTACTGAGCCTGTTGTTTAATATGACAGTGGGCACCAGGAGTTTACTCCTTCAAATAGGTGTATCAAGCATGAGCATAAAGACCAACTTTCCTTAGGGTAAGTCCTCACTGCAGTTAGCCTGGGTGATCAGCACCCAGGTCGCAGCACCCCAATTAGCTAGCCCAGGGTAGGAGCAGCTATGCTTCAAAATCCTACCCAAGTTATTGCGTTCTCGCTGGTGCTGTGTGCCCATGCGTGGCACTAGGTCTAGAACTGGTTAGGAATTTTTTGACAGAACCCTTTTTCATCAGAAAATGTAGAATCGTCAAAACCAAAACTTTTCACAGGAATGTATCAGTTTTGACAAAATTTTCATTGGGAAGGATTCTCAGGATGGAACTTTTGAGTGAGAGAGAGACAGACAGACAGACATGTGCACTACGACCTCCCACCCTCCCCACCCCAAATGGCCAATAGTCCATTGGATAAGGTACTTACTTGGCATGTTGGAGACCCAAGTTCAAGTCCTTAGTATGAACCAGCAAAAGCCTCAGGTGAGTGTCCGAACCTCTGGGCTATTGGCTTTCCTGGGGTGAGTCTGGTTTTGCTTGTTTGTTTTTTGTTGGGTGAGTGGGTGGATGAGAAAATATTTGAAAGGTCCATTTCAAATGCAGAAAGGGAAAAATTGTTGAAATCTTGAAAATTTTCCTGGGACAGGAAAGCCATTTTCTGCATGACTCAGACTTCTAGGGGTGCATCCCCTGGTTCTTTGTGCTGCCATAAGATGAGCCATTTTATGATTCTTCCCAGTGAATTATGGGTGAACTCGTCTGGACACACACAGTTAATTGTGAGAAGGCATTGGAGGACTATCACCACTCAAGTGATTTTCAACCTGGATTCGTGCTACGAAGTGAACGTACGGAAAGGTGGAACATAAGCTGGAACCCACATGCCCAGCCGTGCCTGCTAGCCTGGTCAGAGAGCGCTACTAACCCCAGTGTGTGGATGGGAGGAGGATTAGGACCAATACTGGTGTAAAAGCATGAATCAACTCTGCAGTGAAGACATACCCTTAGAGATAAAACTGCATTTCCCTTGCCTGACCCCTACATTCAACACGCTAACCAAGTATTAGCTATGTGGAGTGTGCCACTGCTAGGGACAATATGCGGCCATCTTACAGTACCCTCTTTTTCAGTAAATTGGCTAAGATAAATACTTCCATATCCCTTACTGCATAGCACTGGCTTTCCCACAGAAATCCCTCTTTAAACCATCCCTGACATGATGCTTAGGCAGTGAACAGGAAGTTTATTCCTCCTTATTATGCCAAGTAGGATTGTTTCGCTGTTACTTTGTCCTTCTTGTTGGTCATTTATCTTTACCTGTTGTATTTTCTCATATGTTTAGACTGTAAGCTCTCTGGGACAAGCACTGTGTCTTTGTACCATTCATAGAACAATGGGGTCCTGATCTCTGATTGTGTCCAATAGGTGCTACCACCCGATAAATAATAATCCACGTGATGGAATACCCCAGTTGCCTTTGACAGAAGAGGCACTGTTGACAACAGAAAAAGTGATGTAGAGAGTTTGGGTCCTACCATGGGCAGAACTTATTTTGTAGCTGGCTCCCAATAGAATATATAGACAGAAAATGAATAGGAAGATAGGGGGAGGAATTGGTCACAGTTTAGTGTGAAAAGTGCTCACACAGCAAAGCCTTTTGTGTTGGTTCCTGTGTCATTTTGGAAACCAAAGTTACTTCCTTGTTTCTCTTATTCTGGTCCCTATGTTACCTCAGCACAGCAAACCTTCTTAATGTTAGGTTAAGATTTTAGGTTTCAGATTTCATGAACTAACTTTGATTTCTACCTGTAAAGTGCAGAAAAGGTGCTAGACACTAGAACTGTGGCTCACTCTCAGCCTAATTTTGCCCTTCTTTCTTTATATTGCTGCTACTGACTGAACGAGAGTGTGTATGTGTCGTATATACAGTGGACGTCAATCTCATGTCAAATATTGGACAGTTAATAAAATACTGATAATGTAAGATGGTCTTATTGAGAGGTCCTGAATAATTTTCCTTTATTGATAAAGTTACTTGGAGGGGTTGTTCATTGAATTGCTGAGGCGTGCTGTAAAATACACAACGTTTTCAAGCACACTTACCGCTTCACTTGGAAGAGCTGGAAAAAATTATTTGTTTTTAATCCACTGGCTCCCTCTGCTGGTATGACAGAATTATAGTGTATGGTTGCTGGTTAGAAGAACTGATTATACAGAGCTAGAGGCAAGAGAAGAAAATGTCTCTGCAAAGAATTGTATGAAACTTTTACTTGATCATGACACAAGTGAATCAGGGGCACTTCCTGGCTCCTCACCCTTTGCTTTAGCACTACACACACACAAACACACTCCTTCAGTCAATAAGAGTAATGAACATAAAGAAGAAAGGGGAAATTAGGCTGTGAATGAACCACAGTTCTAGTGCACAGCACCTCTTATTCAAACAGGAATTAAACACTGGTTTTGAAATATTGAAAATGTTTTATAAACATTAACTACAAATAAAACTTTAATGCAATCACCAGGATGTCTGTACATACCGTAACTGAGTAGTCATATGATCTTATTACTCTTGCCCTTCACTCCCTGCTCCCCATTGTTTATTTTCACTGGTTGTGTCACATTTTAAATGCTTTATTTGTTTACTGCAGCGTTTCCCAAACTTGGGACGCCGCTTGTTTAGGGAAAGCCCCTGTCGGGCCGGGCCAGTTTGTTTACCTGCCGCGTCCGCAGGTCCGGCCAATCGCGACTCCCACTGGCCGCGGTTCGCTGCTCCAGGCCAATGGGAGCTGCTGGAAGTGGCGGCCAGTATGTCCCTCAGCCCGCGCCACTTCCAGCAGCTCCCATTGGCCTGGAGCGGCAAACCGTGGCCAGTGGGAGCCGCGATTGGCCGGACCTGCGGACGCGGCAGGTAAACAAACCGTCCTGGCCCGACAAGGGCTTTCCCTAAACAAGCAGCGTCCCAAGTTTGGGAAACACTGGTTTACTGTATTTGTTTGGATTACTATGCATCTACCTAAAAGGAGCACCTTTTAGTTAGAAAACTCTTCAGCAAAAGAGTGATGCCTTTGCGTTTGTACTGTAAATCACTCAGCAAACTTGGATGATTTTTTAAATATAATTAATCATAGAGTTAAAGCTTGCAGCACAGCTTGTAGGTAAGTATTATTGTATCCATTTCACAGATAGGAAAACTGAGGCACAGAGAGGTTATGTTACTTGCTGAAGGTCAGAAAGCAAAGCAGCAGCAGAGCCAGAGTTCTGAAACCTCAGCTCTAAGCTAACATGCACAGGCCCCTGCCAATGCTCTGGTTGATCTTACATAAATTTAATTTTCATAATAAACATCACAGATTGCTCAGGCCATTCCAGCACTCAATACATAGATATATTATGGCAGACACAGTAAAAAAGATTTTAAAACCCCTCCATAGCAGTCATTAAAAACAATGAAATCTCCTCAGCCAAGCCCATCCCCAAATGCCTCAGAGAAAAGATAGGCTTTGCAGCCTGCCTTGAAGCTTAACAAAAGTGGTTCTGCTGCGCCAAGGGAGGGGAGTGAATTCCAGAGCTGAGGACCCCTCATAGGGACCCATTGCCAACAGCTCCCTCTTTTTTACATGGAGGGGGCTCCTCCTTGAGTGCCTCTGCTGACCTCAGTTGTGCCAAAAGAGACAGGGAAAGAGGCAGTCTCTCAGGCAACCAGGTCCCACCCCATAAAGGTTAAAACAGGTAGGTTAAAACAACCCTTTTGATTCCACACAGAAACTCAATAGTAGCCAGTGCAGTTCCTCAAGCACAGATGTGAAATGTCTTTCAGGGTGCAATTGCACGTAGTAAACCAGGAGCTGTGTGCTGAGTTCCAAGTGGTCTCAGTGTGTGACCCCAAATAGAGTGCATTACAGTAATCCAGTTTTGAGGTGATAAGGCCTGGATATCTCTAGCAAGGTGAACGTTGGGAAGGAAAGGTCATGTTCTTCTCAGAAGGTACAGGTGGGAAGGAGTGTTCTTGGTCATAGGCATAAGAATCCAGTTCTACCTAAGAAATCTTCTATGCTGCATAGCATCTCTGCTATAAGAAACTACCAGCATCCTTTTTAAGTTACTCAGAGGGAATCTTTTTGTTCCCCTCTAATTTGCATTATAGCATTTTTTGCTCACCTGGAGTTGCAAGAGCTTGTTGCCCACTCTCACCATCATCTTTACTTCTTATTTACTCTTTTACCAGTGATTTTTTTATCACTACCTCCTTCCTGAATAATCAATAAAACAGAGGAATGCTAGAATTCACCCTCCTCAGATTTGCTTTTGCTTTGAGACATGACTGCTTGCACTCATTTGTACTAAAGAAGAACGCGCAGGAACAAAACTGTTAGAGATAGATTTATGAATGAGTTTTGGAAACTGACTTTTCATAAGTAGAATGTTCATTCATATGCATTTACCTGATTTCCAATATGAATTTAAATTCCAGTGATAATTTTAAATATGTTTAATAAATGTAGCCCGTAGAGATAATATAAATTGGTATTTTTTAATGATCAGTTCATTATAAATCAGATTTTAAAGCCACTGGTTATAATATTAATGTTACTGTAGAAAGTAGTTACTGTGAACAACAAATAGGAATCCCAATTATTTAAGATTGTACAAATTAAAATTTAAGCTACCTTCCTAATCATATATTTCAATTTTTAACTACTCTAGAATACAATGTCATCCATCCCAAGGCATCAGGCACCCTGGGCACTCTTTTAAAAACACTCCAGTAAAGAAACAGACCTACCACTACACCAAACTCAAATACCCTTATAAAACAGATGAGTTAACATTTCATTTAAGCCTGCCCACATTGTTCCCCTGCCTCCACACACACACACCCCACTACCCAGCCCTACCTGTTACCCATCTCCTTACAGATTACAGAGAAAAGCTGGGTCTGGGATTCTTCACCAGGCCCCAGCCATTGTGCCCAATGCAACCTTCATGTGTGGAGGTCTTTGTTTAGCTAGATGGAAGATAACGGTGTTGCCCCTTTAAGGACTTCTTACAAGGGGTGGCGAGGAGAGGGAAAGTTTACAGGGATAGACAAGAAGGGCAGGAAGCAGTTGGGGCCAAGTCAGAAGGTCATTACACTGCCCTTCCTGCTAACTGGAAGGGGGGGGATTTATACCCCATGCAGCTGTAGAGAGACCCTGATTTATCAGGATTGGGCTGGCAGCACCAACCCAGGAACTTGGCAAAGGGACCGAGTTCCCTCTTGACCCGCTGTAAGCATTATGCAAGTTGCCCTTTGCCTTGGGGGTTGGGAGGGAATTTATCCCTCACCCTCAGATTGGCCAAGGCAGAATGTTTTTTTTCCACCTTCCCCACAGCTGATCTGGGACCCATTGGGGTGATGTAGGGGATTGGGTTATAATGTTGCAACTTAGTACATAAAACTTGTTATTGATGTCCAGTGCACGTACTCAGTATGGAAAGGATACAGTTATCGGATAAAATGGATTGGAAAAGGATTTGAAGGAAAGTATCCCTTAAGGAAGCAGAGTAAGGGTGTTTGGAGCTCCTATGTCGTGTACAGCGGGAAGCTGTCCTTTTCTTAATCCCTTTTAGCCCCCTTTCAGGGAACTGAGGAAGAGGGTTTGGTGCTCCTGCATCTGGATCAGCAGAAAACCAAATCCTCTCCTTCCTGCACTGTACAATTTGTTCCTGGGTACTTCCAGGTATTATAAGTGAATAAAGTTGTGGCCTAATTAAACCACATTCATTCCCCTTCCTCCCTTCCCGTCTTTCTTCAGCCAGCTGGACAATTGTGCTTTGACTTAATTAAATTAACACAGTGGTCCCTTCTGACCTTAAAGATGTAGAGTGAAATCCCCACTGAAATCAATGACATACATCCTATTGACTATTTTTAGTATAATTTTTATGAGTGACACTGTTAAAATTTCACAAAAACTAAATGAAAAGTTCTAGAGTTTTTGGTGACTGAATTAGCAAAGTTGAGTGAAAAATTGCACATTGTTTTTGACTTTGTGAAAAATGTTACTTCAGATTTTTCTCCTGCTGAATCCCCAGGGTTGCAGCGATGCTGCATTGGCAGTGAGATGCTCTCACTAAGAGGGTGAAATAGTTTACGTTGTGTCATAGATGCTGTGGAGTTTACTACATGTCAACGGGGGCAGGGGGGAGTAGTCTTAATTCATTGCTGCCTTGCACCTTTTGTATTCATTTACACCAGTGCAAAGTAGATGTAAATTGCTACCATTCTGAGTTGATAGCATTTCAAACCCACTTTGCACTAGTGTAAATGACTACACAAGGCAATGGTGAAACAGGTTGTGTGTGTGCAAAAGACTCACATTTCAGGATATATGTAGTGCTGAAACTGTGGATGTGGTGCTCTCTGGGATGTACCCCAAACTTAACTGTTTCATTTTCTACAGACAAATGTGTGTGAAACATACATGCTGTAGCAGTGGTGAGGGCTGCTGCACAATCCCCTGGGTAAAGCATGCAAGTGAGAATAAACCACATGTGAGTCACATCACTTAATACGCTGGTGGAAGACGCTCAGATATTATGATAAGGGCAGTGTAAGAACCAGCACCAAAGAGAATAGAAGCAGAAGCTGTTCTGTGGTTTGCTGTCTCCACAGTCTTTCCGTTTTTATGAGCTCTAAATTCATGTAAAATTAAGGCCAATCTTTTTAAGTTCTTGTTCCTACTGCATTCTTAGGAGTCTGGTTCACCATCTGTGTACATCAGTGGTTCTCAAACTTTTATACTGGTGACCCCTTTCACATAGCAAGCCTCTGAGTGCGACCCCCTTATAAATTAAAAACATTTTTAAATATATTCAACACCATTATAAATCCTGGAGGCAAAGCGGGGTTTGGGGTGAAGGCTGACAGCTCACGACCTCCTATGTAATAACCTTGCAACCCCCTGAGGGGTCCTGACCCCCAGTTTGAGAACCCCTGGTGTACATCTGCTATGCTACGTAGCAGTTAGCAAGCTCTTGGAGTTGAAAATAGTTTAACTTGTATATGCCCATTCAGTTTGTTTAGGATTACAAAGATCTAAATTTCCATTGAGCTCAGAGGCCTAGTCTGGGCCATTTCTGCTTTCTGTGATGTACAAATAGGTTGACATTTGTCAGTGAAATGTCAGTTTTAATATATGTATTGTCTGATAGAGTCCAGTGGTTCTCAAACTTCATTGCATCGTGACCCTCTTCTGACAACAAAAATTACTACCCGACCACAAGAGGGGGGACCAAAGACCGAGCCCACCTGAGCCCCGCCGCTCGAGCCCCACTGCCCCGGGTGGAGTGGGGGAGGGGCGTGGGCAAAGCTGAAGCCCAAGGGCTTCTGCTCTGGGCAGGGGGCATGTAACCTTGGGCTTGGGCTTCTGGCTTGCTGGGGCCCAGGGCCAACACCAGCCTTGAGAACCCCATTAAAATGTGGTCACAACCCACAGTTTGAGAACCCCTGTGATAGTCCAATTTACTGACAAGGGGTAAAAGACTGGGAGTCAGGGCTCCTGTGTCTGATTTCTGATTTTGCCACTGACTTGTTATGTGACCGTGGGTAAGTCAATTAACTTTTTTCTTCCTTAATTAAGCTTAATTACAGTTAGTATTGTAAAGTGCTTTGAGGTCTGTAGAAGAATGGCTCTATATAAGAGCCAAGTATTACCAGTGCTAAAATTAAAGAGGTCTTTTTTTCTTTTGCTAACAGGTACTTGGAACACCAAATGAAGATACATGGCCTGGAGTCCATTCTTTACCCCATTTCAAGCCAGGTAGGTTTAAACAACAAGTAATCAAGATTTCATTCTTTCCAGGAAAACACATTAAAAATCTTACGTGCTAGCTGACAGAAGGGTTTTGAGACAATGCTCCTACGTTTTGGCACATTTACTTACTTACTAATGGACTTCTGCAACATTGTTTCAAAATAATCCGAATAGTTTTGCAGGATAGTGGATGCATTGTAAGCATACTGCAGTGCATTCATTTTAGCATTTTAGCATTTCACATGTCACTATGTTAGTTGGCTTTTGACTTTTAGCCATAACTTCCCTTTGTAGCACATTAATATGACATTTTGCACAACTACAACATGTTGCACAACAATCTTACATTTCCTGTGAGTGGAAGGGTGATGAAGGTCAGTATTATTGGTCAACAGGTGCAATATTTATTAATTATAATGTACTGAAAGGGGGAACCAAAGTGATAGGATAAGGTATCCTGGAAGCTGAAGACGGAAACGCATCGTATTCCTCTGCCACTGTTTAGTTTACTGTATTATCTAACACTTTCTGCAGTCTAGTTTTAAATGGCCAAACTGATGGTGCTTCTGCTACTACTGTTGGAAATCTTTCCATAGTCGAATAGATTTAACCATTAGGAAGTTTCCCTTGATACTAAGCAAACACCAGTAGGTAACCCTTATAAGCCAGGATGCAACCAAAATAATGATGTTTTATCTGTTCCACAAGCAGACTTCTATTTTAAAGTTAACCTATAAATTGCACCATTTAGGCTGGAAGTAGGTACCAAAGTTTACTGCTCTGTAAGGGAATCCAGATTCTACTCAGGTGAGGTCATAATTAAGTTAACAAGTTTGCAGGATTGGGGCTGACATTGGGGGAAAGAAAGGTCTTTTGGATGATGTCAGCTTATCATAGAATACTATAGGAACCCTTCAATAATAGCACACAACTATTTAATAAATCTGGAAGGGTTTTATCCTAACACTTTCTAGATTAAAAAAAGATTTTCTCTAAAATCCAAAAACAATTGTGTGTCAATTTAAATCTTATTAAAGAAAACACTATTTTCAGAAAAGTTCCAAAGACATTTGTTGTTTAATATTGGAAGTGGATAAACAGGACATGTTTTTGGCTTTGGTGGTGCTGTATTTTTGTCACCAAAAAAAAAAAAAAAGGGGGGGGGGAGTTGAATAAAATGTTTTGAACAGTAGATGGCAGTCAAGAAACTTTCTCTTTAGAGAATGGCTTAGAAATGCATCAAGCAGTGAGGGTTTGTTCTATCAGTTTTTGCAAAGGGACATTGGGAAATAAATTGACAGCTGGCATTTAGTGAAATGTAACAGAGGCATATTATTTTTAAAATGACCATTGTGTTGGATTTGTTTTTGTTTCCTCTCTTATAGAGCATGAATTTTGCCAGCTCTGAACACATATCAATCATAAAAATGCAGTAATGAGGGAAAAAAGATAAATGCAACGTGGTCAATGGTCACTCAACACTTTCCCCATTTCCTTAAGGGTGCATAGAGTGCTCTTTGTTCTTTCAGCCTTTCTCCACCCCTGTGAAGTATGCAGATTTTCAAGCCAAAATCATTATTATCCTGGCTGATAACTGTTTTCATCTGTATGGGGCCTGTTGCTGCAAGGTGCTGAGCACCCTTAATTCCCATCCACTTACATGGGGGTTGAGAGACTTCTGCCCCTCCCTATGGGGAAAAGGTCCTTTTTGCTGCAAGTGTATGCTTAGCTCTTTAGTGCGCATGGTATTCTTGGCAAAATGATGAACATGTGAAATAAGCCCTTCTAATATGTTACAAAGATGCATAGGTTTTGGTTTATTCAACAGTAGGGATGAAATTTGCCTCACCTGCGTAAAGCCTGGGCTTTATTCTGGTGAAATGCAGAATGACTGGGGAAGCAAAATCCAACACCTACAGCATAGGGGTTGGGCATGAAGCAAGCCTTGCATCATATCAAGTACTGCATCCTACAGGTTGGGCTGGAATAACACCACTTTTTTGCTAGGGACATTGGCTCTGGTTAGGAATGTATAACATGGCCCTTTCACTATCCAAAAAGCTGCCCCTCATGCTGACCTCCGTGTGGCCATCAGGGAAACCTCCCCGGAGAGCCCAGGAGTTGCATAGTCTCTTTTGCAGATGCTCAACCAGCCCCTTACCCTTCCTGTAGTGCTTAGATGGACCCTCTGCTCTTGGATGAATTACACCCTATAAGAGATTTTGCGAGTGAACTTGACTGAAAGAATTTTCTGAGTAACCTTGTACTAGCAGAAGCAGGGTTAATGCTTTATTTTAACACTTCTCAGATTTATAATTTTGAAATGGCTTAGTCTCTTTGTTTCCTTAGTCCCAGAGTACAATATAGTGAACCTGAAATGGTCTTGCCAAATTTGAATTGATTCCATCTGTGTCCAAGACTTATGAGTTTATTGTATTTAAAAATAGAAAGCATGGAATATATTTTCTTTTTCCAACAGTTTGTTCAGCACTCCTTAGTCAGGCAAAATTTCTGTGTGTGTTGAGCAGAGCCCTAAGAAAGTAACATCCCCATCTAAACATAAATATATGAACTGTAATTTAAGCCTAGCAGTTGCAAACAGTAAGGACAACAAATTATTTGAAAGGAAAGAAGTGCAAGAAGAGCATTAATGATTAGAACATTAGCATCTGCTCAAGGCAGACTTTGATGTTATAAGCTTAGCTGCTTAAAAGCATAAAACAATGGAATTTGAGCAGAAGGTATCAGTAATAAATAGTGACTGTAGTAAAAAAAAATTCTGGCAACTTAATTAAATATCTGTGGAGCTGGAAAAAAAACAAGCAGAGTTTAAACAGAATTTCATTTTATTTGTTGTCTGCATTCAGGTATAAGTAACTAATTTTTTTCCCTGTGGTTCAGTAAAACACGGTCACTGCCTCAGGGAGCTAATCACAATTTACTAGGGAGAGACAAGTAACATCTGAAAAACACTGCTTTCGATGTTATGGGTTGCTACTTCTCCATTACAGTGTCCATAGGCCTAATTGCCATGTATTGAAGTTAGCAAAAGCAATGATGTCCGGGATATTCTGTTGAGATTGGTCAGTAGAGAGAGAATGATATCCTAAAATGTGAATAAACTTCTCTCAGGCTGAATGATGGAGTCCACTTCATATGCCAAACAGAGAGAGCTCTAAATTAGCCAGCTGTTTTGTTTCTGGGTCTCTCTGTCTATAAATGGGAAAGTAAAAATTGTGTATCATTTATTTCACCCCTGAAGAAGGCCACTCAAATATAGATGGTTTTCCTGCCTTTTTTTATCAGCCTGCAATGAAAGGATATGCACTAGCCCTTTGTTCCTTTGAGATAGCATTGTATCATCCAAATCATGAAAGCAGTTTGAAAGTTGTCTGCTGTGTTATCCCCTATTGTTCCTCAGCCGTACCCTCCACCAAAACCATCCTGTTTGTGTTTGCAAATACTTTTGTCCCGTCTAGTAAATCACCTACTGGGTTGATTGTCAACACTGTTTTTCGTCTAAATACTTAATTTTAAAAATACAAAATAGACCAAATGGAAGACAGCTGCCTTCCTAACTCAGTTCCAAAATTTTGTAATCCTGATTCTCTTATAGTATCTCCCTGTGCTCAAATGTCATCTCTTCCAGCCTGGTAATGTAAGCCAATATGGACATGTGTGAGCACTGTTGTAAAGAAATGATCCATGCTCAAATGAGCAAGATGTTCAGGGAAATGAAAGTAAAAACAATTATTATTATTATTATTGGAGTAGAGCCTAGAGGTCTTGAGTATTTGGGGGCTCCATGGGTGCTGAGCACTGTACAACGTATAGTAAATGATGACAGTGACCTAATGAAATCTGGGTTGGTGCATACGTATTTACTATGGAGCAGGTTATGGCTTTGCCACTAGGCCTGAGTAAGGGGCAATGTGTAGGTGTGTTGCCCGGGAACAGACCCATTACTTCCTCCTCCGTGTCAGCTCAGTGGTGCTGGCTCGTGTGTTTGGGAGGATGGAGGCATGGGTCTGCCTCTTCCTGTGCAACTGAATGGGAGAGGGAGTAGCAGTCCCAAGGAAGCTGCTTTCCCACTCACATTATGACCTGTGATATAGGTAACTCATGTGGGGCAGGAGGCACATCTGACGTCCCCTTACTTCCCTGCATGGGCACATCCTAGTAATCTAGTTCAGTATCTGTTTTTAACAGATATTCATTTTAATAATCTTTAAGCGTAGTTTATTCCCAGCGCACCCATACACCCCGTACAAAAGAGAGCAGCCGCTTTAAAAACATCCGTGCTACATTAAGGTGAAATGTGAACTTATTCCCTTCATTGTTTTAAGTTAAAGCTAATGTTACTAAGTAAACGGGTACATCCCTCACTTCCTGCACATTCCTTTATTTCCACTCATCATCTTTTCTTTATAAAAAGGTCTGCTAATATTTCATGGCATGACCCCATCTAGGAAAACATTTTGAGCATTGCTGAGGCAATGGCTTTCCACCAGCGTAGAATGAAGAGGGATTGTCTTTTGATACAAATTGGTGTATTCTATTATTATGAGAATGTGCTAATACAGGGGTAGGCAACCTATGGCACAGGTGCAGAAGGTGGCTCGCGAGCTGATTTTCAGTGGCACTCACACTGCCTGGGCCCTGGCCACTGGTCCGGGGGCTCTGCATTTTATTTAATTTTAAATGAAGCTTCTTAAACATTTAAAAAACCTTATTTACTTTACATACAACGATAGTTTAGTTATATATTATAGACTTATAGAAAGAGACCTTCTAACAATATTATAATGTATTACTGGCACGCAAAACCTTAAATTAGAGTGAATGAATGAAGACTAGGCACACCACTTCTGAAAGGTTGCCGACCCCTGTGCTAATAGCTGGACAAATGCTTTTCTATTGGCCCTACTAAGACAACTTCTCTCCTGGCACAGATTGTCTCTGATGTAGAAGAAAAACTAGCAAGCTTCATGCAACTTGTTTTGGGGCCACCTACTGACAATTGGGGTTTAATGCACAGAAGTTCTGGGTATTTTGATCTATACCTGACCCCAAAGAAGTAGGTCAGCGATTATCTGAGGAAGGAAAGATTCCATCCTAAAAGAACATAAGAATGGTCATACTAGGTCAGACCAATGGTTCATCTATCCCAGTGTCCTGTCTTTTGACAGTGGCCAGTGCCAGATGCTTCAGAGGGAATGAACAGAACTGGGCAATTAGTGAGTGATCCATCCCCTGTCATACAGTCCCAGCTTCTGACATCAGAAGTTTAGGGACATCTTGGGCATGGGGTTATGTCCCTGACCATCTTGGCTAATCCCCAGTGGCGGACCTATCCTCCATGAACTTGTCTAATTCTTTTTTGAACCTAGTGAAATTTTTGTCCTTCATAACATCCCCTGGCAAAGAGTTCCACAGGGAGGACTGTGTGTTGTATGAAGAAGTACTTCTCTGTCAGTTTTAAACTTGCTGCGTATTAATTTCATTGGGTGACCCCTGATTCTTGTGTTATGTGAAGGGGTAAATAACACTTCCTTATTCACTTCCTCCACACCATTCATGATTTTACAGACCTCTATCATATCTCCCCCGTAGTCATCTTTTTTCTTAGATGAACAATCTCAGTATTTTTAATCTGTCTTCATATGGAAGCTTCTGTATATCCCTAATCATTTTTGTTGCCTTTCTCTGTACTTTCTCCAGTTTTAAGATATCTCTTTTGAGATGGAGTAACCATGCAGTATTCAAGGTGTGGGAGTATTATGAATGTATATAGTGCCATTATAATATTTTCTTTCTTATTATCTATCGCTTTCCTAATGGTTCCTAACATTCTGTTAGCTTTTTTGACTGCTGTTGCACATTTAGCAGATATTTTCAGAGAACTATCCACAATGACTCCAAAATCTCCTCCTTGAGTAGTAACAGGTAATTTAGACACCATCATTTGGTGTGTATAATTGCGATTATTATTTTCCAATTTGCATTGCTTTGCATTTATCAATGTTAAATTTAATATTCTATTTTGTTGCCCATATGTCCTGCTGATGATTTTTCATGAGCCAAATGCAGAAACAGTCAGAGATATGTATGAGACACAAGGAATTGGGTATATAAAATTCTTTATGGGACTCTGCTTTAATCACTTACTATTGTAAATCTCATCTGAAATTGAGCCGCTATCCAGAGTCTTAGCATTTCCTGCTCTATCAGAGCTTATCCCATCCTCACAGATGCAGTGAAAGAAATCTTCCATCTGATGCCAGATCAGAGAAGACTACCAGCTTCTCAGGCAATATCAGTAATTGGGCCTATGTCTCTGGTTCCAGAGACTGGGTTAGGCTGTCTGAACTCTAATCCTTCCTTTCACTCCAGCTTCTCTTCTCTCCTGGATTCACAGACCTAACTAGTGAGTCGAAGAACTTTGCTTGGAGACTCGCCTAGCTAGTTTTATTATTTTTTCTTATCAGCCTTTTGAAATGGTCCCAGTCCTGCTGTCTGGGTTAATGCCTCAAAATGCCGTTGCTGGGCAATTACCAGATCAACAGTGCTGCCAACCCCAAAAGTTCAAAAATCATGAGTCAACCCCGCCCCCCCCCAAAAAATCATGAGGTTTTTAAAGATTATATTGTGTTTTTTGTCTGTTTTTATTTTTTTTATTCCCCTTCCCTCTCCTCTCTGGCACCCCATTAAACGCCCCCCCCCCCCCCCCCCGGTGTGTGTGTGTGTTCTCCCATTATATAGCGAAAGGTGGTTTGGCCACTGCTGGAGCTGTCAACACACACACACTTTTCTGCACCCCCCCAATTAATCCTGTCCCCACATCAATTCTTCCCTGCCATCTGCCTGTGCTCTAGCTCCCACACCAGTTCTGCTCCACCCACCCTGTCTCACCTCTGCTCCTCCTGCAGCTCTAGGGGATCTTCACCCCCTTCTGCCCCTTCCCTTGACATTGCAGAGAGGGAGATGGGAGGGAGGAGAAGATACCCTGCTGCTCCCAGAAGCGGACTGGGGAGGAGGGAGAATGGTGTCCACTCCTTAGAAGCCTCTCAAGGCAATCTGCCTCCCTAGGGAAAACTTTAGTGTGCCCCCATCCCATTGCTTAGAACAGAGGTTCTCAACTGGGGAAGCATGCCTCCCTTAGGGGTGGGATGGGGAACCAAGCCTCATGGTTCAGTAGTTATGGCAGAGGTGTGGGGGGGGGCACAGTGGTTTCGTGTGGCAGCCCTTGCCACCCGCTGCTGCTGCCTAGTTTGCCTATAGCGGGAGCAGCCCCTGCTGCTCCTGACAGGAGTAGGAGAGAGAACTCTGTCTCCTGCAACAGCACTGATTGTCTGCCCTTCCCCAGGAGGCAGGAGAGTGGGGAAGGCAGCCAATCAGAGGGAGTATTCTCCCAGCCATGGCTGAAATTCATGAGAGGACTGGAGATTCTAATGTCATTGTGATACTGGCTCCAGTCCCAGCTGAAATCCTAGCACTCACAGAAAAAAATAAGAGTTTGCAACGCTGAATCATGCTGTTGCTGTTCAGCCAACTACACTTTCCGCTGGCATTGCTGAGAGGCCGGTTGCCACTGGTGCAGATGGGCCCACAGCATCTGTAATATAATCGCTTACAACTAATTCTACAGTTCCTGGTCTGGAGCATGATATAGAAGGATCGGCCATGGAGAAGAATCTGTGCCTCCTGATGGGGGAAGCAAGCATGTGAACATTACTGAAGGACAGCACCATCTTATTTACGCTCACTAGAGGGGACTAGAAAATTGTGTTCTGTTGCACCATCCTTAACATTGCTTGATAAGACAATGAGGTTGCATTTCTGTATCTTGAATATGACCAAACAATTTTCAGTGACAAGCAGGAGCTTGACTTTACATTAATTTCTTTGTAGGTTACTGGGCTTATGTCCTACAAAATGATATAGCCATCACTAAAGAATCCTGAGGTATTTTAAGATGCAACTGATGGTTTAGAAAACTGGATTAGATGTTGAGACTTCTGATTTATAGACATATTGTATATTTTTAGAAGAAGGGATTGTCAAGGCTAAAGCCCCACTCTAGCACTTCGAGTGCAGAAGGTGGGGGCCCACAAAGATTCTAAAAATTAATACTGGTCACTCCAGGCTTGTATTAAACTCCCAAGGTTACAGCTTTTCTCTGACCTTGGATGGGTAGATGCCGCCACCACCACTGAAGTGCAAAACCCCTTTGATAACTCAGGAAGGTGCACTTGGGAATTCCTTCCTGTGGGATACCCTCAACCCTTTCACCCACCCCCATCCCCTCCGGGGAAGAGCTGAGAAAGAAAAACAAAGGAAAGGAAATCAGCTGTTGCCACCAGCTAATTGAACAATATTTGCACAAACCTCTTAAGACACAAAAATCCAATTCTGTTCTTAAAGAAGGTAAATTTTATTAATTAAAAAAAAGAAGAAAATATGTCTGGGAACTTAGGCTTTTGCTAGATTTAAAAAAAAATCTACAAGGATTAAGCATCATGAATAGCTCTCTTGAGGTCCATCTTAAAGGTTACAAGCAAAACAAAAGCATCTGGGGTTAGCACAGAGGAATCCACACGCCATAAAGAAATAAAAGGGATAAACCTAATCGCGTCTTCCTGGACGTTTCCTGTTCTACTTACTTATCTGGGGTTTTAGATGAGTAGTTTCTAGGTATGATACTGATGATTTTTCATACCTGGCCCAAGCTTCTCACAGTATAACTGCTCCCTGTCTGCCTCTCCCGAAGACCAACAGACAGACAAAAGGGGAGTCTTGTTTCAATTTTAAAAAGTTCTAGCCTTCCCATTGGCTCTTTTGGCCAGGTGCCCACTCACTTCCTTTTACCTATGCATAGCAGTGAGACTTTTTAACCCGTTACCAGTAGAACAATTAGAGAACAGCTACTAAGAGGGATTTTATAGCTGCTGGCTGGGTGTCCATAAAAGGAAGCTCCCGCCTCCTCCCCCTCACTCCCACATTTATCACAGGGATGTTAGAATTGCAAGGTAATGATTTTTTCATAGTATTTTAAACTCCTGTACTAGCATTTCTATCCATGTTGCTATGGCCTAGTTACAAAAAATCTTATACAAGAGAAGAATTAATGTTTCCCTTGTATGCATAGCCATCATCACTAGAGGTTAGTATGAATGGAGGCACCCTACCCACCCACGAATGGACCTTCTTCATAGAGAGAGAGAAGCAGCAGCCACATCCAGTAATTAAAAAAGACATCTCTTAAATGTTGCTTAGACTGTTAGTCTCACAAAGTTACCGTAACACACAAGCAAATGTATGTAATGATTTTTGAAGGGTTAGTTGATGAATTGAGCTACAGTATAAATGCTTTTATACATTTCTTCGGCCTCATAGAATGTCCGCAATTTAGAGAGCGCATCACTGGGTATTTACAGGTAGTAAGTAGATATTCATAATCCACTCTGACTTCAGAACTCAGGAGATCTAAGAATGAGGGTTCACATGATTAGGGAATGCTCACATGCAGCGGAGCACTAGCTCTTCTGTAGTTAAAGTTAAGACCAGCTTTCTGTTTAAACCATGATTCTTCTAACTGCTCTACAGTCCATTCAGTTACTCGGATTGCCTTGAAATTTGGTGTGACTCATGGGGGCTCAGGGTTTGGTCCGTGACCAAATTTGGGATCATTTGACCAAGGGGTTCCTGAGATACAACCCTTCCCACCACATCCCAAAAAACCCTGCTTTTCTTAAAGTTGTTGACATATTTTGACAATGTTTTTTTGCCCAGACCTGGGGATCAAACTATGGTTCTGATCCTGGCACAAGGGTCTTACTTGTGTAAGGGTTACCCCAGAGAATGCATGGCACCCACTAGCCCCTTGGGAGAACAAAATTCAGAATGTTATTAGCAAAAGAAGTTGTTATTCTCCAATTAGGCTCACACCTAAGGGCTAGTCTACACCTTTAACATGTCTTGTGTGGTTGCGGTGCAGCGCTGGGAGAGAGCTCTTCCAGTGCTCTAAAAAAGCCATTTCAATGAGGGGCGTAGCTCCCAGTGCTGGGGCACTGTTTACACTGGCACTTTACAGCACTGCAACTTGCTGCGCTCAGGGGGGTGTTTTTTCACCCCTCTGAGTGAGAAAGTTGCAGCACTGTTAATTGCCAGTGTAGACAAGCCCTAAAACTCTAACACAAACCATATTACACTGAGCATGTGCAGAGAGCGACATTTCTAGTGGAAAGCTTCCACTGCAGCTGCAGGGGATGAGTAATATGCTTTTGAACCTGAACCAGCCCAGCCAGTGTAAGTTCAAGTCCAACCCAAGGCAAAAATCTGGAAAAGCTTTGAAGGCATGTTGCTAAAATCTTTCTGTAAAGTGCCTTTTAATGGGGGGTGGAACGTAATCAAAGTATTTGTGAAAAAAAAATAGACATGTGAATGGTTGCTGGGATGGAAGGGCATTAGGGGGCATGGTAATGGGGGAGAGGGAATTATGGGGATGGGTGGGAGAGGAGGTGGAGGACTCAGATTAGGTAGGGGGAGGAACACTGGGAAGGGCACATGAGGGTAAGTGGCAGGGATACTGGAGGAGAATAAGAGGCGTCTGTCAGACCCACATTCTCCCCTCCTGTGTGTGGGCCAGGATTGGAGGGAGAGGGGGGGCTGAATCCCTCTCCTTACTATCGTGTGTGTATGCGTGCCAGGATCTGGGGCCTTCTGTCCTTCTGGGGGTGGGTCTGAGCCTCTCTCTCTGCCTCCCATGCGATCTGAGATCTGGGAGTGCCTGCTGTTCTGGGAGTGCTGGAGTCCCTCTCCCTACCCTCTCATGTGAGCCAAGGTATGGGGAACCCCTGCCACTCTGGGTGGAGAGCTGAGAACAGGCATACTGGAAGCATGCACCAAGGGCACCTTGATGCATATCAGGCTCGCCAGCATAGGGTGTGTGTGTGGGGGGGGGGAGGGGAATGGGCACACCCACTGACATGAATAGTGCAGTTCACAAGTCTCAGAGCTTTTGTTTCACACTCATGCAACCCATAAGAGGATAACACACATGTACCCACACACTGCCCTGGACTGAACAGGAGCTCCCTACACTCGTACACAGCCTGCTCCACAGAAAGAACACTACAGCTACTACATTTACAACTCCTTCAACCCCCTATTACAGCCCCTTCACCCTTAGGATACCACCAGACACTATACTTTCACTTGCTGTTCATTAAACTCAGCTATATTCATCTCCCACCTGCTGACAGGACCCCGGCAAGAAGACCCCGTGCCTTGCTATTGACACAACCTGCACAGCAGTGATGAAATGAGGTATACTTGATCTCCCAGGATACACATGCACGTCTTTCCTTGGATCACACACATAGTGGTCAGGGAGAGGGGCTCACACACACCCAGAGAGCCACAGCCTCCCAGATCACCCCATATCAAAATCATAGCTCTTCCAAGCTGCTCCAGTTTATTCCTCCACTGCTCAATGCAGCTAACACAGTGAACACAGCTGAAGTGAATGCAGATAATTCCCAATGGCTCTTGCCAGCTTCAGGGAGGCTGAGGTAAGGTATACATCTCCCCGCACCACTAACTTCTTCTAGTGATGGTCCCTATCTGGATTCCAAACGTGGGTGTGCATGCGTGCCATGCACCGGGGCCGGAACTGTTTGTAGTAGTGTCTGTTGACCCGCAGAAGAAACTGAAGATGCAGTTGGTTTGCCCTGCCCTTTATCACCTGGGACAGAAGCACAAGGCAAACCAGGGTGCATGCGCGAACCAATGGACAGTACTTTCAAATTCTCTGACTCCACGATGAAAATGCATAATCCGCAGTGGAATACCGATAGGGAACACACATCTCAAAGAACCTCCAGTGATAGGTAAGCAACCTCCACTTTGGAGGGGACTGAAGGGCGCAGGTATAGTACCCAAAATTATTTTAACCTCCGTTTGAAAAAATTGAATAATTATCATGTTGACAGTTTTCCTTTAATAATGTGGATGGGATAGCTGCCAGTTATAACTGGCCCACACAATTACTGAATCATTATCTAACTTAGCCCAGTGACAAACATTTTCAATCTTGACAGTTAAAATTTGCACACCCCAAATTTAGTGATTGAGTCTGTGATTTGGTACACATTCAAATAGGAAAGATCCAAGCCTTAATTGGTGTACATGAGGGAACTAATGAGCAAAAGTGAGGCTTTATCCCATCTTTCTGACTTTCTCTTTTCCACTTCCCTGATTCAATTCCCAGTGCAATTTAGAGACTGGCAGAGAAGGCAGATTATTGTTGTATTGTGCTAACGTACTTTACTGGTAAGACAGTATGGGGTAACATAGAAATGGGTTATTCATAACCTGCCCATAAGTCCAAAAGTGCCCTCCTTACATAGGCTTCAATTCAGGAAAGCACTTAAGTATATGTCCTTACCTTTAATCATTGACTTCAATGGGACTTGAGCACGTAAGTGCCTTCCTGAATCAGGGACGATATGTTTTCCTTATCTCCATCAGCAAATCTTCACTGAAGAGATGAATTCATTATTTTAAGTGAGAGAATCATCTTATCCTGGGGCAGGTCTGATTCCTAATAATATGGTTAAGTCAGTTTGAGACCAACAAGGCAGAGCTTGAATCACATGACTGTCATGTAGCTCTGAGTACTACTGCTGGAGTGCAGTAAAAAGCCCTAATTGTAAATTCTTGGTTGCTATAATACTTGAGGATTCGGATGGACTGCATGATTCACTTGTCTTTTCTACCTTTAGATGACATAATAGCAATATATATGTTAAAATCTCAAGTATGAAAGTGGTATGCTATAGAATAGTCACAAATACAATACATTATTGTTTTTCAGTATTAAAAATGTATTTACTTTGAAAGTATAGAAAGCACACTTTATAGATGCCTGTTTACTAATCTGTTCAAAATATTACTGTGATAAATGTTTAAATATTTGCATTGAAACAAATCACATTTGGTTTTAAGTAGAGAAGAACAGTAATCAAGAAATGCACATTAAACTAGCATGATTTTATTAATAATAAGAAAAATGCCTTGAAAATAAGAACATAAGAAAGGCCTTACCGGGTCAGACCAAAGGTCCATCTAGCCCAGTATCCTGTCTACCGACAAAAGCAACAGAGGGTCCTGTGGCACCTTTAAGACTAACAGAAGTATTGGGAGCATAAGCTTTCGTGGGTAAGAACCTCACTTCTTCAGATGCAAGTCTGAAGAAAGCTTATGCTCCCAATACTTCTGTTAGTCTTAAAGGTGCCACAGGACCCTCTGTTGCTTTTTACAGATTCAGACTAACACGGCTACCCCTCTGATACTGTCTACCGACAGTAGCCAATGCCAGGTGCCCCAAAGGGAGTGAACCTAACAGGCAATGATCAAGTGATCGCTCTCCTGCCATCTATCTCCACCCTCTGACAGACAGAGGCTAGGGACCCCATTCCTTACCTGTCCTGGCTAATAGCCATTAATGGACTTAACCACCATGAATTTATCCAATTCTCTTTTAAACTCTGTTATAGTCCTAGCCTTCACAACCTCCTCAGGTAAGGAGTTCCACAAGTTGACTGTGCGCTGCGTGAAGAAGAACTTCCTTTTATTTGTTTTAAACCTGCTGCCTATTAATAAACCTGCTGCCTATTAAACTCCTTGCATTTTAAGTGGTATAGTTTAGAGAAGCTGATTATCAATACTGCTGAAAATAAAGCTAACAAAATCAAAATTCAATCCACTTTAATTCTTTGCATAGCTTCCCCCCCCCCCCCCCCGTTCTAGATTTTCTTCAAGGCAAATAAATGGTACAGGTATAATAGCTCATGTATTTTCTGACTGATGAAAGAAAAAAAAACTCGTTTTATGTTACTTAAAATGCAAGTACTTATTTTTTCAATTCTCATAGCAGACCAGTGGTTCCTTCAGCGGTCTGCTAATAAGCTCACTAGTGAGTTCTGCTGAAATTCTCTTCTGTTTGAACCTGTCCTTGATGCAAGGCTGTCAGAAAGAGCCTGTTTATCAAGCATATAATGTTTGCAGTGGAGAGCACTTAGGTATATGTGTGAGCACGTGTGTGTGTGTGTGTGTGTGTATAGGCACATAAAGCCACCTACTCACTCTTATTCTGTTTGTTAGCTTTTTAAATCCTAATAATAATCTACAGGCTGTAGAAGGATAAAATAGTTTATTTTTCTTTCTGGTGAGAAATATTGATATCATGTATCTGCTTTTGCTAGTAAGATAGCCACACAGTATAACTATACAGAGCTCTGATCTGTTTACATAGCACTTAGTTATGAACAGACCATTTCATTAGTTGAGAGTTTTTACTACCTAGAACCTGTTTTCAGAAGCAAATCTTAAACACGTTTTAATGTCTGTGCAATTTACAGAAAATCTGAAGTCACTCATTTGTTTCATGTGGTAGAACATCATCTTCAACTAGTGAAATACAAAGCTTGTATGAAAATCCAGCTTAACAATGAGACATGCTTCTGATGATGGTGATCATTGTACATTTAGCATAGTAATTCAGAGAAAATCAAGTTTATTTTGCTCAATTTAATTATAAAGGTTTTTCAGATAACACTGGTTCCCTTTAAAATTAGTAATTTTCATATTCAACGCAGCACTATTTTAGTTTTAAATTCCACGCAAATTTAATATACTTGCCTACCACTGTGTTCTTACACAAAATAAATTAATGTAGAGAAATTTAAAATTATCTAAAAGGATTTGATTCCCTAATAACTGTAGTTACTATTTGAGTCAGTGACTCAAACCAAGTCATAATAAATATGCACTTTCAGTCCCACTACTTAACAGGATTTCTTTTTAATTACATGTTGATGAAAGTAAGAAGTACCTTCATTCTACCGCTCATACAGTCTTCTTGGCAGTAGCGTGCATACTTCAGAGTATGCTTTCTCATAGAATCATGGATAAGATTAGGGTTGGAAGAGACCTGAGGAGGTCATCTAGTCCAACCCCTGCTTAAAGCATGACCAACCCCAACTAAATCATACCAGCCAGGGCTTTGTCAAGCCAGGCCTTAAAAACCTCTCAAGATGGAGATTCCACCACCTCCTTAGGTAACCCCATTCTAGTGCTTCACCACCCTCCTAGTGAAATAGTTTTTCCTAATATCCAACCTAGACCACCTCCACTACAACTTGAGACCATTGCTCCTTGTTCTGTCTTCTGCCACCACTGGGAACAGCCTAGCTCCATCCTCTTTGGAACCCCGCTTCAGGTAGTTGAAGGCTGCTATCAAATCCTCCTCACTCTTCTCTTCTGCAGACTAAATAAGCCCAGTTCCCTCAGACTTGCTTCATAAGTCATGTTCCCCAGCCCCCTAATAATTTTCATTTCCCTCCACTGGACTGTCTCCAATTTGTCCACATCCTTTCTGGATGCAATACGCCAGATGTGGCCTCACCAGTGCCGAATAGAGGGGAATAATCACTTCCCTCTATCTACTGGCAGTGCTCCTACTAATGCAGCCCAATATGCCATTAGCCTTCTTGACAACAAGAGCACACTGTTGACTCATATCCAGCTTCTCATCCACTGTAATCCCCAGGTCCTTTTCTGCTGAACTGCTGCTTAGCCAGTCAGTCCCCAGCCTGTAGCAGTGCATGGGATTCTTCCATCGTAAGTGCAGGACTCTGCACTTGTCCTTGTTGAACCTCATCAGATTTCTTTTGGCCCAATCCTCCAATTTGTCTAGGCCACACTGGACCCTATCCCTACCCTCCAGCATATCTACCTCTCCTCCCAGTTTAGTGTCATCCGCGAACTTGCTGGTGGTGCAATCCATCCCATCATCCAGATCATTAATGAAAATTTTGAACAAAACCAGCCCCAGGACAGACCCCTGGGGCACTCTGCTTGATACTGGCTGCCAACTAGACATTGAGCCTTTGATCACTACCTGTTGAGCCTGACAATCTAGCCAGCTTTCTATCCACCTTATAGTCCATTCATCCAATCCATACTTCTTTAACTTGCTGGCAAGAATACTGTGGGAGACCGTATCAAAAGCTTTGCTAAAGTCAAGGTATATTACATCCACTGCTTTCCCCATATCCACAGAGCCAGTTATCTCATCATAGAAGGCAGTCAGGTTGGTCAGGCACGACTTGCCTTTGGTGAATCCATGTTGACTGTTCCTGATCACCTTCCTCTCCTCCAGTGTTTCAAAATGGATTCCTTGAGGACCTGCTCCATGATTTTTCCAGGGACCCAGGTGAGGCTGACCAGTCTGTAGGTCCCTGGATTCTTTTTTTAAAGATGGGCACTATATTTGCCCTTTTCCAATCGTCTGGGACCTCCCCCGATCACCACGAGTTTTCAAAGATAATGGCCAATGACTCTGCAATCACATCAGCCAACTCCCTCAGCACCCTTGGATGCATTGCATCCGGCCCCATGGACTTGTGTATATCCAGCTTTTCTAAATAGTCCTTAACCTTTTCCTTCACCACTGAGGGCTGCTGACCTCCTCCCCATACTGTGCGGTCCAGTGCAGCAGTCTGGGAGTTGACCATGTCTGTGAAGACCAAGGCAAAAAAAGCATTGAGTACTTCAGCTTTTTCCACATCATCTGTCACTAGGTTACCTCCCCCATTCAATAAGGGTCTCACACTTTCCCTGATCACCTCTGTGTTGCTAACATACCTGTAGAAACCCTTCTTGTTACCCTTTACATCCCCTGCTAGCTGCAACTCCAATTGCACTTTGGCCTTCCTGATTACACCTCTGCATGCTCAAGCAATATTTTTTTATATTCCTCCCTAATCATCTGTCCAAGTTTCCACTTCTTGTAAGCTTCCTTTTTGTTTTTAAGCTCACTGAAAATTTCTCTGTTAAGCCAAGCTGGTCGCCTCCCATATTTGCTATTCTTTCTGCACATCGGGATGGCTTGTTCCTGCGCCCTCAATAAGGCTTCTTTAAAATACAGCCAGCTCTCCTGGACTCCTTTCCCCCTTATATTAGCCTCCCAAGGGATCCTGCCCATCAGTTCCCTGAGGGAGTCAAAGTCTGCTTTTCTG
Organism: Malaclemys terrapin pileata; assembly: GCF_027887155.1. Classification (NCBI taxonomy): domain Eukaryota; kingdom Metazoa; phylum Chordata; order Testudines; family Emydidae; genus Malaclemys; species Malaclemys terrapin. The sequence goes on along the minus strand of NC_071506.1, from coordinate 243,036,041 downwards.
AAGTCCAGGGTCTGTATTCTACTGCTTTCCTTTCTGCCTTTTGTCAGGATCCTGAACTCACTGCTGCCCAGGTTGCCACCCACTTCTACTACCAATTCCTCCCTGTTTGTGAGCAGCAGGTCAAGAGGAGTATGGCTCCTAGTTGGTTCCTCCAACACTTGCACCAGGAAGTTGTCCCCAATACTCTCCAAAAACTTCCTGAATTGTCTGTGCACTGCTGTATTGCTCTCCCAGCAGATGTCAGGGTGATTGAAGTCCCCCATGAGAACCAGGGCCTGTGATCTGGAAACTTCTGTTATGTTCCAAAGAAAGCCTTGTCTACCTCATCCTCTTGGCCTGGTGGTCTATAGCAGATGCCCACCACAACATCATCCTTGTTGCTCTTGCCTTTAAACTTAACCCAAAGACTTTCATCAGGCTTTTTCTCCAGTTTAATGGTGCTCTGAACAATAATACTGCTCTTACATACAGTGTAACTCCTCCACCTTTTCTCCCCTGCCTGTCCTTCCTGAACAGTTTATACCCATCCATGGGAGTGCTCCAGTCATGTGAGTTACCCCACCAAGTCTCTGTTATTCCAATCACATCATAGTTCCTTGACTGTGCCAGGACTTCCAATTCTTCCTGCTTGTTTCTCAGGCTTCTTGCATTTGTGTTCAAGCACCTAAGATAATTAGCCGATTGCCCTACTTTCTCAGTATGAATCAGGAGGCATCCCCTGTTGCACCCTCTTCCTTGTGTTTCCTCCCGGTATCCCACTTCTCCAGTCACTTCAGGGCTTAGGTCTCCAGCCCTGGCGAACCTAGTTTAAAGCCCTCTCACTAGGTTAGCAAGCCTGTCTGCAAAGATGCTCTTACCTCTCTTCATCAGGTGGATCCCATCTCTTCCTAGCAATCCTTCTTCCTGGAACAACATCCCATGGTCGAAGAATCCAAAGCCTTTTCTCCTATGCCACCTGCGTAAACACACATATATTTCCACAATTTAATGGTCCCTACCTGGGCCTATTCCTTCAATGGGGAGGATGGATGAAAACAAGACTTACACCTCAGATTCCTTTATCCTTCTTCCCAGAGCCACATAGTCTGCAGTGACCCGCTCAAGGTCATTCTTGGCAGTATCATTGGTGCCCACCCACATGGAGAAGTAGGAAGGGTAGTAGTCTGAGGGCTTGATCAGTCTCGGCGGACACTCCATCACATCCTGAATTCCTCCAAGCAAGCAGCACACTTCTCGAGTTTCCCAGTCTGGACGGCAGATGGATGACTCCATCCCCCTTAGGAGGGAATCTCCAACCACTATCACCCATCTCTTGGAAGTGGTGGTCGTGGAACCGCCATCACTAGGATAATGCATCCCATGCCTTCTTGTCGATAGGGTTGCCTTCTGTTCCCTTCCTCAGAGGACTCTTACAAACCATTCTCCACCCTAGTATCTGTACAGAGAGACTGAAAACTGTTTCTTACCTCTATCTGCATTGGGGGTACATGGGTTCTCCTCTTTCGTCTTCTGGAGTCACATGCTGCCAATTTTCTTCCCTGTTCTTCACTGCCCTCTGATTCTTCAGCATGCTGTGCCTGCAGTACCAAACACTGACTTCTATCCAGAAAGTCAATGCAGGGTTGATACTTGGGTCTGTAGTCCTTTAACCTTCTCTTCCAATATGGAGACCAGCTTTCACTTCATACAGACAAAGTTGCTTTTGTCCTCTGGGAGAAAGACAAACATGGCACATCCTGTGCAGGTCACAAAAGCTGATCGCTCACTTTTCCTATTGTCTTCCTTCTAAGAGCCTATTCAGATGTTGTATTTACTGCCCACAGAAGCCTGAAAGGCAAAAACTCTGTGGGAATCCTTCCCCTCCCCCCAACTCCCAGGCAGATTCCCTCTGTTTGCCTCTCCTCTGATCACCACTCACTCAGTTCGCAATTGGCTGCTTTTTTCTAAGGCTGCTGGCTTGAAGCAGTTGCCCTGGCTCAAAGCCTTCCCTCCAATCAACCACTCAGTGCCCACCTGGAACAAAGCACTCCCAATTAACACTTTTCAATCAAACAATCACACGGTCAAACAGTCCCTGCAACTAGTACCAGTCAAACAAATGGTCACAGCAGACAGACACTCCTCTATTCACCCTACCAGCTCACAACACAGCCCCCACCCATCCCCCCTTGTAATGCAGCACTCACCTTAGCTCCTCTGGGACTGTTCCCAGGCAAACTCCCTCTGTTTACCTCTCCTCTGTTCACTGCACCAGTATGATTTGTTCACAGTAGTGTCTAGTCCTGTCCGCCTTATAGTTCTACGAGAGAAGTAGCATGTAGGTGGATTTTGGCTAGTGAGGTTTGGTTTCTCCCATAAATTCTGACTCTCTCATTATAGGTGGCAAATTTATGTTTTCTTTCATCATAGCCCTTCTCCTCCATAGTGTAACAATGAGCTATTGGCTTATACCGTTCCTCAATAAATCAGGTTCTTCAAGTGCTTGCTCATGTTGATGCATTTTCAGTTTCATCCTGATTCATTTTTCCCATACCAGGAGTTCTCAACCTTTTACATACGGGGACTTCCCCCCCCATGATGATCTTTCTCCCATTTCTACCTGGGATTCCTGTCCATTTAGCAATATGGCAAGAAAAGGGAAATTGTGACCTCCTGGTCTACAGGTTGAGAACCCTTGCCTTATACAGTTCACATGCTCTCACCATTAGACATTTATTTTCTAACAATCTCCAAATAAATTCAGGAAGAGATGTTACATCTCCAACATTCCTACTTAGATTCTTGACTAAATTTGTTATTTTGTCGGGATGAGATATTTGTTTTATATTTATATATTCTTTAAATTATTAACCTAGAAAAAGATGAGCTAACCTAAAAAAATGTGTGGATTTTATGATGGAAGGAGGGAAGGTGGTGGTTAGCCCCAGAACCATTTGGTTCTCACAAGACAGACTTAAGAGAAGATAATACCTACTTCATATGCTTTGCACTTATAGATCTCAAAGTGATTTACAGAGGAAGTAAATATCATCTCAGCTTTTACTTGGATAGATTTTTATGTGGAGCTGTTCTGAAATAATGTATGGTCTAAAGTACGGGTACTCTTCCCGGGCTGGAGAGATGGAAACCTTTCTATCTTTCTTTATGGCTAAATTGTGGGGGTAGTTAAAAAAACTTATGAAAAGGGGGCACCAATGATTTTATATATTGTAATATTCTGGCATATGGTGAAATTGTTGTCCTACTGAAGTGATGTAAACACTTCTGTTGATTTTCAGTATGGCAGTAGCATGGAAAAAGTTAAGAATAACTGGTTTGAATTTATGAATTTGGTGACTGATGGCACTGAGACAATGGAAGCTGCTGAAGGAAAGGAATTTATATCTGGAATGTTATCTGGGAATTTAAATTTCACCCAGTGGTCTAGATAAATAGTATTGGCAGGCTGTTTGTTTAATAGTGCAGATTCATCATTAATATATTTATTCTTTAGTTTATTAACCAAGTAAAAGTTGGTTTAACCTAAAAAGGTCTCTTTATATGTGGGGATAAAGGGGTTATAGATTTTATGGATTTGAGAAAATATTGGAAGGAGAAACTACTTTTCTGGAGCTACTCTTTGAAGCTGGCTGAGGTGAGCATTAGTATGAGGCTCTGGTTAGAGTAGGCATATCAAGAGTTTACAAATATCTTTCCGTGTTTAATATCTTTCCTTGTTTACCTAGAGATTTTATAAAGTAATATGTAAGGCTTCTTGGACTGGAAGGGAGAGTGTTAATAGGCTGATCCACTCTGGGGGATTTTGAATATCAATTAGGGGAAGCAGAAATATAATCATGCTGCATAGTAATAGAGTTTGAAAATCCTTCTTTTTCAAAGATGAGGGTTAGTATTTCTCCCTTCTTCCTACAGGGATTGTTTTGCCAGATAAATGTGGTGCAGACAGGATTTCTTTAAGGAGAGGTTTAGAACAGAGCGGGAGGCTGTATATAAAGGAAGCATGAATTTCAGTAATATAGTCATTTTGGTTTTACTCTTCCTTCCTAACAACATCAGGGCAAGATTTATCAATTTCTTTGTCACATTTCATTTGGTATAACAATGGTTTATCGTTTTGTAGTGCAACCAAAATAGGTCTTCTGGACATTAAGGCCAGGATTTTCAAAGCAGCTTAAGGGAGTTAGGTGCCTAATCATCATTTGGATTTGTGCATCTAGCTTCAATAGGCCTTTTTGAAAATCCCATCTTACATTTTTTTGGTCTTTTAAAGATGCAGAATTAATTGTAAGAGGGTGGTTAAGTGTCAGTATGTTTCCTCTTTAGTTTAAGGTTAGCACTTTTGTTAACTTTATGATGTGCTGAAATGTTTAATGATTCCTACAATTTTTTTTTTTTTTTTGGTAGTATGGAGTGGGATTACTGGACACATAGTACAATGTTGCCAATGTGGAGTTCTGATGATGGGTTCTGTTATTGACTTGAATTCTTTTGGTTACAGAGCATGAAGATTTTTTTTAACATTGTTTTATTACCCAGTATCAGTTGTATGCTCACACTAAGTAAGTAAAACCAAGTATTGAATCCTAGTGCACAAAGATGCACCAGTATTCCTTAAGGGCAGGATCAATAAAATATGCATCAGTATTCTGTACCAGGGAAGCCTGCACTGTGCTACTGGTCGGTCTAATCTAATCTATCTAGTCATTCATACTGCACTCATTACCATGGTTCAGTTTGCACAAACCTGTGCAAGAGCGCAAAAAAGATTTGGGGGGAAGGGGACTGTCCAAAAATGTGCACAGCTTTGCACAGGCTTCAGTATTATTTAATATAACTTATTTACACTTGATTTGTGTTTACAAGCCAAACTATCCCAAATCCACTGTTTTGATGTAGCACACATCCCCAAGTGCTTGGGTCACACAGTTTGGATCCACCAACATGGGAACAGTCATTGCAGTTGTTCACGACTAGAACTGACCAAAGGGCAACAATTCCATTTCACAGCAATTTTCAAGGTTTTGCCTTTTTTTTTCATTCTTCATTCAGAGCAAAGTTCTTCATCCCAGATCACTCTGATTCAGAGCAGGGACTTTTGCCTGGATCTCCCACATCCCAGACCAGTGACTCCCTCTCTTTGTGATGGAAGTGTCATTGAAACAGATACGTCTCTGCTAAACTTTCCAGCTTTTACAAAACTGCATATTTTGGTGTAATTTTATTACAATGTTCTGACCAACTCTATTCACAATCTCTTGTGTTGGAACCCCCCTCACGTGATGGATGGGTGTCTCGTCAGCCTCCCAGGTGCCATGCTGGAGCATGTTGTTGCTACATCTCCATTTTTCTCTCATTTTTTTCTGACCCTTTCTCTGTCTCCTTCCCTTCCTTCCTGCACTGCCCCCCCCCCACCCATCTTATATTTTTCTATTTCTTTGAGTGCTTTCCTGTTTTGTCACCCTCCCCCTTTTTCCACACTCACTAGAAGGCTACATGTTGCCCAGTTTGGGTGGTCCACTGGTGTCTCCATCGAGCTAAATGAGAAAATTACCATTAACTTCAGTAGAGCCAAGATCTCATCTCAAGACAACAGTGGATGAGCCATTAAGTGATGGGCTTGGTTTAAGACAAATTATAATGCTACTTTCTCTATTAATTTGTCATCACATTCCCATTGCTGAGATTATATCTGTTCACTTAATACATAACACATAATTAAGTCCTGGGTTTTTACACCTGTTATGTCTTTTTTTATATCAGATTATGGACACTGTCTCTCACTACTTCACCGCTCCGTTATCTGGCATGTAATAATGGTTCTGAGTACACCTCTACCCCGATATAACGCTGTCCTCGGGAGCCAAAAAATCTTACCGCGTGATAGGTGAAACCACGTTATATTGAACTTGCTTTGATCCGCCGGACTGCGAAGCTCCACCCCTCCAGAGCACTGCTTTACCACATTATATCCGAATTTGTGTTGTATCGGATCACGTTATATCCGGGTAGATGTGTACTTGCATAGTGTGCTTCATTGAGAGGTCTAGCATTCTTTTTCTCTCTTTGTAATGTTAGTTACATTATTTTTAGTACATACTGTACAGTATGTAATGAAGATTTATATAAAAGGAGAATTCAGAATTTTCTGTGGTGTTATTCTGTATGCCTCAGAAGAGTATTTATTTATTTATTTAATTACAGTATATGCATAGAGAACTGAAGTGGAAACTTTGTACAATTATGTAAAAAGCAACAGAGGGTCCTGTGGCACCTTTGAGACTAACAGAAGTATTGGGAGCATAAGCTTCCGTGGGTAAGAACCTCACTTCTTCAGATGCAAGTAATGGAAATCTCCAGAGGCAGGTATAAATCAGTCTGGAGATAACGAGGTTAGTTCAATCAGGGAAGGTGAGGTGCTCTGCTAGCAGTTGAGGTGTGAACACCAAGGGAGGAGAAACTGCTTCTGTAGTTGGATAGCCATTCACAGTCTTTGTTTAATCCTGATCTGATGGTGTCAAATTTGCAAATGAACTGGAGCTCAGCAGTTTCTCTTTGGAGTCTGGTCCTGAAGTTTTTTTGCTGTAAGATGGCTACCTTTACATCTGCTATTGTATGGTGCCACAGGACCCTCTGTTGCTTTTTACAGATTCAGACTAACACGGCTACCCCTCTGATACAATTATGTACTCACTTATTTCTCACTTCTCTACTATTCTTCTTTCCTTCCTTAACCCCTGCTGGTGTGCCTCCACTGCAGTACCAGAACAGGATAGAAATAGGTGAAAAATCACCCTGCAGGTTTAAATTAATTGCTCTCTCTGTTACGCTACAAACTAGTGAGTGCCTTAGATAATGTGCTATGAATTTTCTTCAATTTAACCATAATTGGAATGGGAAGATTCTGTAATTACTGAAGTTCTTGGTAGTTTACTAATTTTTTTATTAGAATAGAGGAGCATAAAAACATTCAGCATTGTAGTGTTTCATATTACTACCACTCATGTATATCATCAGTAATTTTATGGTATTTTTATCCGGGAATAATCACACAAAAGTTTTCACTCTTTTATGACTTTCATAATAGTTTGCCAGTCAAAAAATTCTATTTTATGAGGTACATTTGTAGAGGAACAAACTTTTTTATTACTAGAGTATTCAAATCCTATCACTTTTTATCTTGTGCATCTGAGAGTTGATTTTTTTCCAATTTTCAAATAAAAATATTAAAATAATAAATCAAAATAACATAAATACAGAGAGATGAATGGTTCTTATGGATCCAGCTTAAGAGTTCTTCTAGTTTGTGGAGAAACTGTAAAAAGGGTGCCTTGCTCAACAGATCTGCTTTTTGAATATTTAGAAGTCTCCTTTCTTTGCTGACTAAAGTACATTTTTCCTAGATTTTACTCCTGTACTACTGCAGTAGTACAGTCAACTAGGTGCTGCTCTAGCTCATGTTTCAGCTACAGAATTATTAACTATGATTCACTTGCAAAATCTTTATTGTTGGTGATGCACAAATTAGAAGAAGCCATCTTGACTTTCTAATCCTTGGGTTGGTCTATAACATGGCCTTAAAAAGCTCTACTGACAAAACTACGTTTGTTAGGGATGTGTTGTTTTTTTTTTCAAGGTAGCTATGCCAGTAAAATCGTTGGTGTAGACACAAGTTATGCTGGTATTAAGATGCATTATATTGGTATAGCTTATTTTGGTTCCTAAACTAGAATAAGCTATTTCAATATAAGGCACCTTTATACTGGTATAACTGCATCTAAACTAGGAGTGTTTCACTGCTCTAACTATGCTGAAAAAAATCCTATGGTTCCATTTTTACCAAGTTACTTTGCTGAGGTGAGCTGCATTTTAATTCCACCCAGCTGTTTTTATTGATTACATGCCGCTCATTCTGGTCATGTATTTTGTTGCAACTTTAAAGAAAAATATTGTCATTGACAGTTGGATTTTCCTATTGTGTTGTCTGTCACCATGTACATTGTTGTCAGAGTTGCCAGTAGTTATGGGACAAGGTTACTTATACAAATAAAGAACAATTCAACTAATTTTAAGTTGCTCCTGAAAACCAAAGGTTGCTTTCATTTTGTTATTTCTGATGGTGTGATCGATTCAGTACAAAAAAATTGCTGTAACTTCATGGTCCTGTGCTATGTGCAGCACTTGCAGAAAATAAAGTCCCCTTTTAAAGGGTCTTTAAAGTTTTAGTGGAAATCTAGGTAGCATCTCATTGAGCGCATAATGTTGGGCAGTTCTATCCAAACTACTTAACACGACACAGCAGTAGGAGAGTTGGCCTATTACAGCATCCCATGTTTACAGTGTGGTGTAGTTTGTGATTTGAAGGTATTTATCAAGCATGTCTGTTGTTAACTGGGACACACTTTGCTCCTGTTCAGAAGAGCAACACAATGCCTAGCCCCAATGTTCTTCCTAAAATCCTAGCCTAGCCAGAAGATGTCCTACTGCAGAGGAACCATAGGACAATAGGTCTGCTCCTTATCCCTGCACTAGCCAGGGCAATATTTACAGCTAAAACTTAGTTTGTGTGTGTGGGTAAAGAAATGTGCCAACACTATATTTGCAGAGTTTTGGTTAAGTTTATGGATCTTTTAGCATGCGGACTTTCATATGACCAGCATAGCTCTCAGCTGCCCCCAACATTAACATGAATCTGGGCTCATTTCACTTATTATTACAAATTTTTTACATGGGAAATGTGGAGTCATGACAGCAAGGTTACGGAGAATGTTATTTATGATAAAGGAAAAATAGGGCCTGATTCTTATTTACACTGAAAACCACTCTGGCAATATAACATGGCTTTAAGTGTATGTAAAGTGGCTTTTGTGTAGATGACAATCAGTCCCATAATGTGTCCATTATTTAAAGTTATTTTCCCCTTCTTCTCACTTTGTTCTTTTTCCCAGATTTGCCATATGGGAGAAATGATAACCGTCATTAGTTAAAATGCTTTTTACATGTTTTTAATATAATTAAACAAGATAATTGAATGTCTTTCTTTTTGTTACAGAACGCTTTACACAGTACAGCTCTAAAAACCTTAGACAAGCATGGAATAAGTAAGTTTTGTTTTGTTTTAATTTACTCTGCATTCTTTGACTTTCTATCCATATGGTCTATCTCATGCTGTGACGTTACCATAGCTAATTTACAATGCTTTTTGCTTCTTTGTCATTACATAGCAACATAGAATCACCCACTCCTGCATTTATCAGTTCTCAACTTTCTTTACATTACCAGTGTTCAAATGAAGCCCCAGCTTCAACTCAAATACTATTTGACACCATTTAACCCAAATAATGTTGTGTGGAATCAAATGGAAAGATTAAAATTTGACTTCATCTTTGTCATTTGGGTGTGCTATGTACATTTCTGTAACAGAAATACTTATGTGGCTCTTCGGACCATATTTTACTCAGGGGAGGAATTCTGCACCAAAAAATTAAAAATGTTGCTGCACTATTTTAAAATTCTGCATATTTTATTTGTCAAAATAACACAATATAATCACGGCAGTTTCAGTTATTTTGGTAATTTATTTCAAAATACCTGTCAACAAATATGTCTGTAACAATACAGACAGCAAAAAAGATTCTGGAGATGGTTTTGGCAAATAGATTCCTTACTAGACATATTAATACAGGAAAGATTAATGAGACAGGGACTTTTTAGTTTGGAAAAGAGATGACTAAGGGGGGATATGATTAAGGTCTATAAAATCATGATTGGTGTAGAGAAAGTAAATAAAGAAGTGTTATTTACTCCTTCTCATAACACAAGAACTAGGGGTCACCAAATGAAATTAATGGACAGCAGGTTTAAAACAAACAAAAGGAAGTGTTTCTTCAAACAACGCACAGTCATCCTGTGGAATTCTTTGCCAGGGGATGTTGTGAAGGCCAGGATTATAACAGGGTTCAAAAAAGAATTAGAAAAATGAATGGAGGATAGGTCCATCAATGGCTATTAGCAAGATGGGCAGGGATGGTGTCCCTAGCTTCAGTTTGCCAGAGCCTGGGAGTGGGCAGCCAGGGATGGATCACTTAGTGATTGCCTGTTCTGTTCATTCCCTCTGGGGCACCTGACATACTGTGATAGATGGACCTTTGGTCTGACCCAATGTGGCCATGTTCCTCACTGTCAGGGTGGTAAAGCACTGGAACAAATTACCTAGGGAGGTTGTGGAATCTCCCTCATTGGAGGTTTTTAAGAACAGGTTAGACAAACACCTGTCAGGAATGGTAGATAATCCTTAGTCCTGCCTCAATGAAGGAGACTGGACTAGATGACCTATCAAGGTCCCTTCCACTCCTACATTTCTATGATATTGTGTCTCCTTCCCTCTCCTACCCCCCAGTGTGCGAGACAACATGTGCCACCCCTTGCTTGGGGTTTGAGGTAATGCCATGATTTAGCCCACAGAAAGATCACATCCACTGGCTGGGGTAAACCTAGGCTTTCCCAGGTAACTACTGTCTCAATTCATGTTTTGGGACTGTTGGTAGCTATGTATCAGACAGACAGCAATAGCACTGTTGTACTCCCAGAGTAGTAGCCCCACTCTGGGATGAATGTATTGTGATAGATTCAGACCAGTTGGGAAGAGCAGAGTAGTAGAAGGGGGGAGATATACTGGCCACTGGATAAGCAGTTTTCTGTTCCCTGAGTGACCAGAGCAGGGGCTGCTCCAGGCTAATAGACCACCTGACTCCAATTAACCTGCTAAGAGTCAGGTGAGGCAGTTAAGCACCTGACTCTAATTAAGGCCCCTCTGATGCTATAAAAGGGCTCACTCTGTCAAGCCAGGGGGAGCCAGAGGAGAGGGAGTGTGTGCGAGGAACTGGGAGCAAGAGGTGTGCAAGAAGCTGAGAGTGAGTAGGCGTACTGCTGGAGGACTGAGAAGTACCAGCATTATCAGACATCAGGAGGAAGGTCCGGTGGTGAGGACAAAGAAGGTGTTGGGAGGAGGCCATGGGGAAGTAGCCCAGGGAGTTGTAGCTGTCGTGCAACTGTACCAGGAGGCACTCTAGACAGCTGCAGTATACAGGGCCCTGGGCTGGAACTCGGAGTAGAGGGCGGGCCCAGGTTCCCCCCAAACCTCCCAACTCCTGATCAAACACAGGAGGAATTGACCTGGACTGTAGCTTCTACCAGAGGGGAAGGTCTCTGGACTGTTTCCTAACCCACAGGGTGAATCTGTGAAGCGAGCAAATCCACCAATAAGCGCAGGACCCACCAAGGTAGAGGAGGAACTTTGTCACAGTATGGGTATATATAAAACAAACTTGCTTGCATGTTTTTTGGGGCAGGACTCTTGTCTTCTTGCCTGTTTTACTAGTACCTCACGCGATGGAGCCCTGATCAATACTTGGGCCTTTGGACCCTGTCATGATACAAATAATAATAATTTCATTTGAATTGAAAACATGACACTGTGTGAGCAACATATTTTCTTCAAGCTTATTGTGTGTTGGTTTTGTTTGTTACCGAATATATTGTTTGTTTAAAATAAAACGGTGGTCTGAGAATTGACACACAGAACATGATTCCATCACAGTCTGATGCAAATAAAACCAGAGCTTCCTCATTTATAAGGAACCTCTTCAAAAATATGTACACGTTTTCTACGCTCCATGAATAAAGGATTTGCAAATTTTCAGCATAAATGAGGGGATTGAAAGACTGAAAGCAATGACAATGCTTGCAGTAGAATTCAGTGCTTCATATGTCAGGCTCTAATATAATAGGAAATATTTTGTTCTCAAAATTATGTATCATTTACATTTGAAATGTGTAAAGGATTTTCTCCTTTTCTAGTGTAAATCTCTATTAGTGTGCAGTATTAGAGTGTTGCTGGATAGTACTGCTGTAGTTAAGGATGTATCAATATTTCCATTATAGACATAATATTCTCAAGGATTTATAATTCAGCTATAAAATTAACATTAAAAATCCTCATCGAGTGATTCAGCCTAGAAAGTATGCCTTTATTTATTAACACATTTTGAAGAACATGTTTTCTAATCTAAGAGAGCATTTTTTAAATAATTCAGTTTTCTTTTTTTCAGTATTTTTTGCATTCATGATACCAAAATGGGCTGATCTGTTTAAACCAAATTTGCAGGCTAGTCAGAATGAGGATTAGACCCTCCCAGTGTTTAAAAACTGAGCAGATGAAAATAAGGTTATACTGTTGGGTTTTTTTAGAGTAGTTTGAATATACAGATTTGTTTTGATACTGTTAATAGTTAGTTACTGTGAACCTCTTAATGGCTCTGGAGGATCAGTGTCAAAGGATGTCTAAGGCCCTGATTCTGCAAAGATTTACGCGTGTGCGTAACTGTAAGTAATGTAAGTAGTCCCATTAATTTCAATGGAACTACTCATGTTATTTAAAATTAATGGGTGTTGTGTGTGGGTGGCCTGTGATATACAGGAGGTCAGACTCGATGATCTGGTGGTCTCTTCGGACCTTAAATTCTAGGACTGCAAGTCTTTGCAGGATTGGGGCCTAACTGGGAAATATTTTTGAAAGCTTCTCGGCTCTGATACTATGGAACCACTGTACGGGATTAGGGCAGCTCCTAAAGCATGTATAATAGGAGATTTATTTAAAATACTTAGCTATATATTTTTTTAAATATTAAATCTACTTTAAACTGACAGAAAAGCATGCCCTGCTCTTGATCTACAGCTTGGGCAACCCATAAATATCTATGTTCACAAGCTGCAGTGAGTGCTCCTGTCTCTGCTGGTCAATGTCAGGGAGGAATAGGACCATGGTGCCCCCAGTACTTACTCCTTTCCTCCTCACCCCATGGGTTTGCAAACACAGACAGATGCACTCAAGTTTATCTAGCATAAATATTTATATGACCCCCATTACTATACTATCTGAGCCCCTCACCGTCTTTAACATAGTTAGCCTGACAAAATCCCTGTGAGCTAGAGAAGTGACGCTATTCCCATTTTACCAATGAGGAAATGAGGCACAGAGAGATTAAGCTCAGTTATCAAATCACGCAGGAAATCTGTTCCAAGAGCAGGGAATTGAACCCATGTTCCCAAGCCTCAAGGTAACATCCCGACCACTTCCTCGTAGTCTGTGTGTGGCAGGACCCCAAAGCCTGAGTGTGTGCATGGCTCAGGAGATTTCTCACTCTCCACTTTCCTTTTTCAGACTGCACAGGACTAAGGATAATGCAACCCCTTTTCTTGTTTGTATACATGAGCTGCTGATGACAGGAGTTAAAACCTGAGTTTATAAACGTCTTTAAGAAGGCTTATATCTAAATATACAATGATTAGGGGCCTTCTTGATCTGCAATTTCACAGAAATCATGAAATATGGGATTGTTTGCAAAATTAACCTTCAAAATAAAAATGTGTTATTTATAAAATATGCTGCAAAACTTCTGTGATTACCACAATGCAAAAACAGCTGTGATATCATGTGCTATCACTCCAATCGTCATAGTGGATAGTTGATTGAGAGTGCCTGTCAAGTTGCATGACGTATACTAAAGTGAACACAACAGTCATTACAGTAGATCATTGATTGAGAGTGTGTCAACATTTATGATAAGTGAGAGTGACAGTCATCAGGTTGAGTGAAAGGATGGCTGACGAAGCAAAAAAAAAAAAATCCAGCTTTGGATTGTGTGGAGAATCTTGCAGACAGTGGTAAATTGTTTTGTTCATCTTGCAACGTGACTCTGGATTTGTTCAGAAAAAACCACAATCGATCACCATTTTGAGGCCGAATTGCATATTGAACGAAAAGCATGTGCAAAGGCTACAGGTCAGAACAAAAAACCAGCAACAGTGTCCACGATGTTTAAAACAACTGAAAGTCATTTCGCAAAAGGAGAAGCTACAATGGAGCTAGTGGATGCCTGTCACTGCTGCCAACATACTATTAGAAAAAATAGATAATCCAAAACTAAGCGAGTACTTTAAAAAGCATGTACCAAATGCTGGCAGTTTCTCATGTGCAAACAAACTTGTACAACTTCACAAGTATTATAATTTATTTTTATTTATTTAGCAGACTCCCTTGTCCAAGGTGACTACAGAGGTAACAGTAGTACAGTACAATACTTGTTGTGTGTATATATATATATATATATACTGTCTGAACACATCCACAAAATTTGCTATTTATACTGTGACCAACCCATGAAAAATGTGTGATTTCTCGGCGATTTAAGTAGACCCCTAATAATGACAGTGAATGAATTTAAGTGAGGACAGTCCACTAAGGAGAATGGCATTCTGCTTACAAACTTTCACGGTATCCCCAGGTGTGAGGCAGGCTCTTTTACAGAAAACAGAGGCAAGAAAAGAGAAAACATTATAGATAATATACTGAGAGTGATGGTAATCAATCACATATTAGTTACTCCAGCCACAAGAGACACAAATCTTAAAGCCAGACTAGAAAAGATAGAGCAATGACTGACACAGCTTGATATCTCTCTACCTAACCAGTTTAGCTGAAAACAGCTGCACAAAATAAAGCAATATATAATAAATAACTTTAAAATATTTTACATTTTAAAATATTGACTAGAACCAATGGAAAATCATACCAGAGCCAAGAATATCGGAGTTATTGGACTACTCAAAGGGCAGAGAAGATAAACTCAACTGGCTTATTATGTGAAAAATCAGATCCCTGAAGCTCGTAAGCTAGATGTAACAATAGACCGATTTTACTTTTGAGAGGTCTTTTGGAGAAACAAAGAAGTAACAGTGAATGAGTACTTTGGTTAAGGTGTCCATTAAAGAGATAGAGAACATGGTACTTATGGAATCATACACATGGTACTTAAAATGCAAGATGGGCATTAGAAAATTACTCTGAGCTCTGCAGTTCCTTGGCTGGGGCTTTCAAGCATCTAAGGCAGTCTGGCAGCCAACTCACATCGGTTTCAGTTCCATCTGATATTAACTTCCACCTGCACTGCACATGTTACTCTACTGGGGGTCCAGTTACAAGATGAGTCTCCTCAACTCATTTAAAACATGGTTTGTTTTTTAAGTATAGAGGGATCTGAACTGTGTTTTATCTTTGGTCCTGCACTGTTCAGTTCAGGTATGTCTGCACTGTGCCTTCAGAAAACATTATAAAACTCACTGTTTCAGATTACAATAGCTTTCCCACAACAGTAAACCCTTACAGAGTAATGAGGAGAGAGAGTGAATTGTCTCTGTGTATATTTCAAAGAAGGATCTGTAAGGTGCTCACACATTATGGTGATGAGGAAAAATGTAGATAGTCCCCTGCACACCTGTTCTTTCCTATCATATTAAAATTAATGTAACTACTTCGCCAATGTGATAGAATTTACTTTATGGCACCTTAGCCTCACAACACAGGTCAACTGCTGGACATTTCTGCTTCAAACAAGATCTTTTATAATGGCAGGGGCTGAAGTCTTCCAGACTTATATCTGGCAAAGTTTAAGGGTAGGACTCAAGGGACAGATTCTCACATTTTTAAAACATTAGTCAGTGAAAACCTTCTGAAGAAGCAAGGGTGAGGGACCAGAAAAAGATTCAGAAGCCAAATATTGAATATATGGGATTTTCAGACTTGATTAGTTAACAGTTTACAGTTCAAAATGTTTTTTAGAAAAACATATTCCCTAATGGGCTATTTAGTTTAAAAGACAAAATGTGATTACTTCTTGACTTTTATTTTTGCTTTTCCCCATAATTATGCAATATTCATCCATATTAAAATCTGCAGCCACCACTTTTTTTTAATTCAAGCTCTCAAGCATATAAGCATAGGCAGTTTATTTTGTTATCACAGGTAAAACGTCTCTTTCTTTGGGTACCAATTTATTGGCTCAATCCATGTGACGGTGAGTTAAAGCTGAATCTGAGCTAAGGATCCATTGTGCTTTTCCTGGGATGGAATATATGTGTAAGAAAAAACTGCTTTATATAAATAAGTATATCCCTTCTGCAGATCTACCAAGGTAGTCCTGTCGGCTATCAGTAGGGCGTAAGCATGATGGTATCTATGGCGGGAAATAACTTGAAAAGATTTTGGAAAATGTTCTTTATTGGAGACGTGTGACTCTATTGATATCATTTGTTGACTTGCTTCTTTTGCATGTTTTTTTTTATTTCTGCAAAAATCAGTAAAAAGTTATTTATTAAATTCTCCTGTTTAACTTCTTGGTTGATAAAGGGCTTGTCCATGAGGAACAATCGATAACCTGTGAAGTGGTTGGAAGTGTATTATTACCTACACCGGATATTAGTACTGTGTGAGTCAAGGAATGATGATCATTTACTGTATGACAAAAAAGGGCAAATTGTATTTTTTTTAAATAAATTCTGTTATGCTTGATGTCACTAAAGTTCACACTTTACAGTGCTACATTACTGTAGGTGTTTACTGTTAACATTTCAGTGCACAATGCTTATATGACCTGTAGTAATGTTTAGGGTATGTCGGAAACATTAGAAAAATGCTGTCGACACTAGGAGGAGCACTTGTGTTGACACAGCATAAATCACTTTTTTTTTTTTCCTTTTTTTCCATCATTTTTGTCCTAAGGGCTTTTATATCATTATTTTGGCATTAAATACTTTTTGTTCAGGCTTTAACTAATTTTTGTCGATTCAGTTTCATACGTTTTTCATAAATTAATGGATTGGATCTTATTTTCATATAGACTAAGGCCTCTTTACATTGCTCTGACAGTGTAAAAGGCACCCACGTCAGGTGCCTTTTACATCATTCTGCCGGCGTAAAGGGCCTGAGTGCAAATGAGAATCGGACCCATTACATCCACAGCCCAACTCAGCAGCATCAGAGATCTACAGTTGGAAAGCAGTGTATAAATACTTGGTGGTGGTGTTATGAATTATATTATATAGAAATAAGTGATTGATAAGACCTATTTAGATTCTATAATCTATCCCTTGTGCCAAAGCTTAAAGTTTATTTTGAGGGTTTCCTCCGTTCTAATTCTAAATGTTTCAAGTGATGAGACATTTATCGCTTCTTTTGGGAGATTATTCCACAATCTGACAGTGAGGTCTCTTAGAATATATATATATATATCCTGATATTCAACCACAATTTCACTTTGCTCTGTTATATCTTATTATTCCTAGTTATACCCCCTTACACTACCTTTGACTATTCCTTCCCTATGCGATATTCACACACTTTAGGTAATGAAGACCACTATGGTATACCTCCTTAGACATCATTTAACCATAAGTATTTCTCCACTTTTTAAAAACTATTTTCTAGTACTAATAACTTAAATGCAATAGTATTGATACAATCTTCTACCTGTCCCATCTATGATGCCTCTGCAAGTACAACCCAAAACCATTCTGGCTTTTTTCCCCTGCCTTATAGCCTTGCATGCTTATATCCAGTTCAAGTATCAGAGGGGTAGCCGTGATAGTCTGTATCCACAAAAACAACGAGGAGTCCAGTGGCATCTTAAAGACTAACAGATTTATTTGGGCATAAGCTTTCTTGGGTAAAAAAAAAAAACCCACTTCTTCAGTTCACTCTCTGTTATTGGACTAGATTCTGTGGGTATTAATGCTCTCCTAGTATCTCCGTTCCACTGAATATCTGGGTTTGGGATTATTTACCCATAGATGTGGTTGTCTGCAGTTTTCCATGCTGAATCCTTCCCATATAATGTTTTCTTCCCATAAATTTCATTTTTATAAATCCCTTTGTATTAATTCTCTGTCTTCATTGGTATTTGCAACACCTCCTAATTTAGTATCTGTGAACTGAATTAATGTGCTGTTTATTAATGAACTGGTCTAAGGGATAAAGATGTTAAATAAAACTGGGGCTAACACTAATCCCTGTGGCACACAGCTGGATGCTTCCCCTCCGACTCTGTACATGGCCAATTATCATTACCCTTTGTTTATGGCCTGTCAGCCAGTTTTCAGTCCATGTGACAGTGCTTATATCCAAGATAATGTGAATTTATCTTTAGAGCAAGGTTTTGTGAGACACTGATTCAAATGCTTAAAGTCCAGATATATTACATCTACTACATTATGCTGATCCATGAATATTTAAGTCCATTTTAAAAAGTGATCAAATTGTCTAATATGTTTTGCTTTTCTGTTTTTCATCTATTTATTGTCATCCACTTACAATTTTTTTCTCTTAATGTCGATTCCATTTATTTTACTAAGGTTTGAAATTAGAATTGCCAGCAAAAAATTGCCAAGATTGCCCTCACTTTTTTTTTTTTTTTAAATGATTGGCTCTGAATTTGCTTTTCTACCAAAATCCTGTTATGATCAAGTCCTTCATGACTTTTGAAAAGTACTTAGCATTAGTTTGGTGAATCCATTAAGTAATTCCTTGAGGCCTTGATGTGAATATCACACAGATATGTTAGTTAGTATTTATTCTATGTTTTCGATTGTGAATTTTCCAATACATATGCTCTTTAATAATGTTTTTCATTACTTTCTTATTGACTCTAGATTAACATATTTGAAAAGTAAAGAAAAGAAGTAAAGAGTCTCTTTTAAAGCTACATCAGTTGTTCCTACCTTCTTCTATGCTTCCCCCTGATACGGTGGTGTTATACTAATTTCCCAAAATAATGCTTTTTTTTTTGGTAGTTTGTTATTTGAGTATTTTTGTTGTCTAAGAAATTGTTTCCCCTTATGAATTCTAGTTCATTGTCACTAGCGCCAAACTTTCCTATTACTCTATTCTCACATTCTTAATTAATTCCTCTTTTTAAAAGGCAAAATCCAGGATGGCTTTTGCACTGGCTAAAATCTCTCCTTTCTAGATCATGACTTTGTCTACAACATTCTGTCTCTCTGAGACATATTTAGATGCACTTGTTTGAGCAATTCATGTCCCCCTATGAGCACAGGCTGGGCTGTGGTTTAGAAAGCTGTCATATTGAGAGTCTGATTTCATTTTGTGTGGACAACAAGGCCAAGATTTTCAAAAATGTCTACCAAAAATTAGCCACCTGAAAAAGGGTAGGCTGATTTTCAATAGTGCTGATCATCCAGCAGCCTCTATTGATGTCATTGGGATGGGATTTATATTTTCTTTTGCCCATCATAGTATATTCTAGAACAATTTTCTTCAACTCCCACGTTTCTTTGTTTCTCATCTTTACTTATCACCTCACTGGTGGATATCAACTTGGAAGGGAGTAGTGTCAGTGCAGTCAGCTAATAAACAACCTTGCAGATAAGTATGATCATCTCTGTAACTAGGATGAGGTCAGTCTGAAAAGCCTCATGATGTTGCAGTTCTGTCAGCCAAAGATCTGTGGGCAATCGCTAGCTTTTGGAGGTGGTGTCAGGCACCATAACAATCAAAGGCTTTGGGGTGCTTGACCACATCAAAGCACATCTTGGCCTTTGATAAATATTTATAACTGATCTTTATGATAGTTTGGTCAGGGTTCTTCAGTCTTCTTTTAACTGCCAGTTTTAATAAAATGAAATGACCCTTAAACTGCCTCTTTTTCCTCATTTAGCCTCTCTATTCCAGAAGCTCTTGTGATCATATTCCAAGAATCTTTTGCAAATCATACCAAAAGAGAAAAAAAATTAAATGTAGATTTTCTTCTTCTGCCTCCACATATCTGGCTATTGTTCCTTCAAGCCTCAACTTCCTAGGTCTCTGGGTCCTGTGGCATAGGACTTAAGGCAATAAATTAATGCTACTTAAAGCAAGAAAAGAGTTCTTGTTGTTTTGCACAGCATTAATATCAAACTATGGTCTATTTCAAACTTTAAAACACATGTATTAGATTAACAGTTTTGCTAAATAGATTAAATGAAGCCTTCAGACAAATCATTCTTAGAAAGTGCAAAGATATAGTTTGAAAGTTTAGAAGAGATGTTGCCTGTGGGTGGATTAGTTGCTCTAAACCCAGGTGTGTATGTTCAGCGTCCACTTGACCTGGTTGTCAAAATGGGCAGACATAAGGTAATTATTCTTGCCATTGCCTTAAAACTGGAGGATAGATTATATATCTTCAGCAATACGCTGTGAATAAAGAGACTATGTGTTGCATTGGTGCACCTGTTATTGCTGGAGGGCAGAGAGGCAAGTGTTTCCAAAGGGAACTGACCTTTTTCTTTTAGGCATTGAGTCAATTCCATATCCTAAGGCATAAATTCTGTGTTAAAATTATTATATCCCTCCTGGTATCGGTCTTAACAATAGACTTCACTTTGGCTCTTAATGGAAAGCCCATAAAATTCCTTTAAAAATTAAGCCTTTGTAGGGGAAAAAATTGTCTAATTTTGAAAGGAGTTACTAGGTCAGTTAAGTTGATCACAATAAATTCTAATTTAAATTTAGAATAAAATGCTTTAGCGGAATATCTATCTAATGAGTTGCCAATCAAAGCATTGATACATAAATGGCATTATCATCAGTAAGTGAATAGAAATGTTAATTCACAAAAAGTTCTGCTGCATTATTATAAACAGTTATAAATAGTACAACGTATCCACTGTCTGCTAGTACCTCAGCAGTGTTTACTCCCACAAGACTTGATTTACAAACAGTGCCAAATAAGAACTTTCCTTTAAATTATTCACATTTCATAATAATTGATCTTTCAGAGTTCTAGCACTGGAGAATATTTGATCATAAATTCAGTGAAATCAGCCTCCGTCTTTGTGATGTTTGTCCAGTTAAATCCTTCAGAGAATAAACCAATAAAGATGCCAGCTGTGTTTATTTTATAATGGCTGCTGTTGTATGCGAGCAGGTTTGAAATAAAAATAAAGAAAATTTCTAATTTTTCAGATTCGATATGTGAATCCTTAATCCGACTTTGGACTTTTTAAATGAAAACAGACAAATGCACCCTTAAAATATTCTTGCAAATCCAGTGCTTACTTTTGTTTGGATACCTAGAATCAGACTGGAACTATTGTTGAGATCATGGCCCGAGCTGACAAAAGCTAGGGCGATCAGTGTAAAAACTTCTCTCTCATGATGATATGACTTAAGAAGGGTCTGTCATTTCAGTCTTCCTTTTGAATCGCCTCCTTTAGTCATATTGTATCACAGCCTTAAAGCTATATTTTCTCTATTAGAGGTGGTACTTCATGAGAGTGCCCCAGTATTGCCAGCCCCAAGCACCCCAAAATCATGAGTTAGGCCCCAAAATATCATGAAGGTTGGCTTAAACATCCATGAGATTTTTAACAAGTAATAATTTGGGGGAGGGGGGTTATTTGCCATATTTTCGAGCCTCTGGGGTACAACTCAAGTCACATTTTAAAGCTTTATTCTGCAACCATGAGGGATAGAAACTTTTTTTTTTAAATAAAAGTTGAGATTTTCATCTAATCACTTGATTCGAGGAGCTGGGGCTTGAAGAAAAACATCCAAGGTGAAAATCTGGCCCCCACTGAATTAAATTGCAAAACTCCCATTGTCTTCAGTGGGGCTAAGATTTCACCCCAAATATAATTAAACTCATGATAAAATTGTGAGAGTTGACAACACTTCAGATGTTAATGTCAGCACTTTCCATTATTAACCCATTTGCCTAGGATGTTTAATTTTTTTCCCATGAAGTGCTAAGCACCCACAGCCCTCATGGACTTCAGCTAGAGTTGTGGGTGCTCAACAGTTCTGAAAAACAGGTCCCAGGATGCTCAGCTGCTTGGGACAGGGCATGGTTCTGCTGGGATCTGTCTGTTTTATCTAATATGTTGATCACAGTAGTACACAGTTGCCAACTCCCGCAGCATATTCTGGAAAAGGAAATAGGATTCTTACATCCTGGATCTCTGTGTTATCAGAAATATATGCAGCTAAAAATATTTAAAATGGGGTTTCTGTAGCACTAGAGTTAGAGCAGAAATGTCCATCAAGACAAATTTTCAGGTTTACTCTGCTGTTTAATAAGTGCTGTATAAGACTGTGGTGTAACACATTTGCAAAATCCTGTGACAAGACCAAAACTTCTCTCAAAGACCTTTGAATTTTATAGGAAAACTTCAGTCCAAAGAAATCTGCAGTATCCTACTTAATGAATTCCAATAAGGACTTCTTACCTTACTTGTTTAAATTCAAAATGATCCACAAAGGAGGCCCACGTTGTCAGCATACTGATGCGGAATGCTGAGAGTTTTTAATGCAAATCAGTGGAAACTTGCAGCAGGGAGTGTGTGATCCCATAAGCAGGATCAAGCTTTTATTTGTACCATCAATAACCCGGAGATGGTTTTCCTGTTTAGTGACATCTATTGTGGGAAGGCAGCCCTTTCGCCATCCAGCAAGTACAGGAAGTCTTCCACAGCAGCACAGCTCTTTTTACAACCATGCCGTTAAGTTGCACCTGTGTTTTCCAAAGTGTTCTCACAACCTGCCTGCATGCAGAATGAGACACCAGTATTACCATTATTTATATGACAGTAGTGAGATTTGGGCCACATTGTGCTAGGCACAGAGCGAGCAAACAGTGAGAGAGAGTCCCTGCCCCAAGAGTTCTGATGGCTGACCAAGGCACAGAGAGACTGAGACATCCCCAAAGTTAGAGTCCTGTGCAGATACAAAATTTGTATCCGCATCAGATCTGCGACCCGCAAACATGGCTCCCGGATATAAAGCGGATATCTGCAGATTTGCCGGGCTCTACTCAAAGTCACACAGCAGGCCAGCAGTAGAGCGGTTGTAGAAGCCATGCCTCCTCACTCCTAGTCCAGTGGCCCATCCACTGGACCACGCAGCCTAGCTTTATGGTGGCAGTGCAGATAGTGCCACTGGGTAAGCCTTTTTCCCAGTTTGCAGTGTTAGTTATTATAAGCCTGCCTTTATTTGTACCATGATGTAGCCTTACAACTGTTTAAAATAGAGAGATTAGAACTTCGGTATGAAAACAACAACAAAGAAGTTGGTGGGACGTAAGCAGAGCACTGATCATTGTGATTTCCCAGTAAAACCAATTGTTGGGAGAGCAGAGTTAGCAGTACTGTCATGCTGCTGGACGTGGGATCTGTGCCCGTGCCACATACTGTAATAGCCCACTTCTAGCCATGGTTTTAATAATCATCCCTAACCATAGTGACTCTGCAAGCTGTATAAATGGGAATGCTGTGGTAGCAGCAGAAATGGACACTGAAACATTGTTTACAGAGCAGTACATCCACCCACACACACCAAGTTGAGTATCTTGTGGATAATTAATTGCTAACAGATATGGGCACTTACACTACATTCTTACTCCCACTTTTTTACTTACTTCTTACTTGGTGGAATGGAATTTCCCCATTTTCCTCCTTTTCTATCATTGTTAACATCACTATCCTCCATCACTCAGGCCTCCGGTCTTGGGTTATTTTAAACTCTGCCCTCTTCTTGTCCCACACATCCAGGTTGCATTTAAATCCTGCAGCTTCTTCCTTCTCAGCATCCATTCTCTTCTTTCCATCCCCGCACCAAATCTCCCATTCAAGCCCTCACTAGATCTCGCTTTGATTACTGCAGTATTTCCCTCGCTGACCTCCCAAGCATGCACATTGCACCCCTCCAGCCATACAAAATGCAGTCTCTGAACTCCACTTCCTTGCCTGTTGATCTGATCATGTAACTTTCCTCATTGGGACCCTACACTGGCTCCGCATTTACTACCCCATCACATTTAAGCGTTGCATCACCGCATTCAAAGTTCTGCATAACTCTGCCCCTTCCTACTTAGCCTCCATTGTCAGGTTTTGAATTGCCTCTCACCATCTCTGTTCTGCCCATGCGCTCAAGCTTCTCAGCTTCTCCCACAGTCACCTCTATTCCTTCTCCCCTGTGGCCTCCAGTGCATGGGACTACTTCTGTGAGCTCATCCACACAACCCCTTTTGAACACCCATACTGCATTCAGTGAATCAAGTTGACTTGTTTATAAATTATATATATTTGTATACTGTTCACAGTCCTTTATTCTCCTAACCTCTCTCCACTTGTCTGTCCTTCCAGCTGGGGCTGACTTCCTTGATGGTTTGAAAAACTTCTACCAGTTGGGCAACTAGATTTTCAAAAGTGCTCCATACCCAGAAGTTCCCATTGTGACTCTTACAGACAGATTTACAAGTAACATCACACACCCAACATGCTGATCTCTTTTGAAAATCTGTCCAGTTATTTTGGTGCCTAAATAGGAGCTGAGGTGTGCGTTTGCTTGTTTGTTTGTTGTTGGTTTTCTGGAGAGTCTGGCTCCAAAGGTGGCTCAGCTCTTTTGAAAATCTGGCCCATAAATGGGCACCACCATAAATAACGTTTTTGTTGTTTTTTAAATAGCCAAAACTGGGACATGTCTAGATACTCAGCTTTGATTTCCCACGTAGATCTGCCTACTTCTTTCATACTATGATGACTGTTAGAGATGTGCAAAAGTAGTTGAAGATTGTCATAGACAGTTTTTTTGAGTCATCTGGTGTCCTCACCCTGACTCATGAATAAGATGCAAGTAAAAACACCAACCACCCAATAATTAATTGGTCCTAAATGATAACAAATATACAGAACTGATATTTTACTTATTCATTTCCAAACTGCTCATATTTTAAAGGCTTAAGCAAAAGAGAAATAAATCTCAGTAAAGTAAATGTAACTAATAAAAACTCTTCGGAAATGCAAAGATTTGAATGTGGCATTCAATGCTGCACCTTCTTTATAACACCACCAAGTTCAATGGGAAGCCACATTCATCTCTGCTCAAGCCACGCACTAAACTATAACCATTGTTCCCTCCTTCCTCAAAGCTGCCTACATCTGGGAAAGTCCCCTTTATCCACTCTACCATGCTCTCATGCTTTGCCCCTTCAAATATCTTCTGGGATTCACACTACTTCCAGAAGGCCTATTAAAATCCTAATCATCTTCTCAAACTAACAGCATCATTAAAGATTATGGACTGGATTCTCCGGTCTGCCAAGCTTGCTTTTTGCTGTTTATGCAGCCAAAGTGAGCTTGAACCTATTGGAAGATGCCACAGGAGGATTCACCAATGTAAGGGGGAAGAAGGGTGTGTCAGACAGGTGGGGGGATGGTGCGGTGGAGAAGGGTGTGTGGCAGAGAACCCCTTGCTGCTCTAACTTCCAATTGGGCCAAGTAGCTGAGAATCCAGGAGCTGCAACCGGATTTTTGTGGCATAGTGGAGAATGAGGCGTGCGTGTGTGTGTATATATATGTATATATGTATGTATGTGAGTGCATATATAATCTTGAAATACCTTAAGATCTATCAACATAATCTTGCAGTGTAATTCTTAGCCCTCCTTCTCCCACATTGATTGTTGCAATTCATCAAGTCACTGTTGGGTCTTAGTTTATACTCCAATTCAGCAAAGATTTTGCATGCTTCACTTATGCAAGTGTGTAGTCTCATTGAGTTCAGTAGACTCACATTCATAAAGTTAGGCATACGCTTAAGTCTTACAGCGTTGGTTTCTTACTTTGTAAGCTTTCTGGAGTGAAGGCATTCTCTCTCTCCAAATCCCTATCCATATTTAAGGGGCTGTATAAATAATACAAAGTGCACGCTTCATCTTGCCATACCCATAAAACTTTTTTCATTAGTTTGAAAAACATACAATAATAAAAAATCAGACCAGTCTGACATTTTAGGGAGGGAAAGGAGGAGGGGATAAGTAGCTGTCTCCAAGTGTTTGACAGATGTGAGGTCCCTGCAGGACAGATCTGTAGGTTAACTGTGATAAATGGTCTTGGCTTCAGTGACTAAAGAGAGGTCACCCTTTTCAGGGCACTCCCTGCATTCTGAAATCTTTGCAGCAAATTCTTGTTGGAGTACTGAACAAACAAACCAGTTCTTATTTACACTGTAGTGAAATTAAGACTTTTCAAATGAAAGATGTTAAAATATGAGACAAGAAGGCTGAAATTTATGAGAGAGTACTAATGTTTCTTTACTGGGACATGGATGCTTTTAGATTTCAAAAGACAATAGGTCCAAAAAGGCAGCTGTATTTTCTTTTACAGTCGTTTAATAGGGAGAACTTTGTTTGCAACCCCAGCAGCTGCACCCAGTGACAAACTCAAAACCCAAAGTTCTCCATCTCACATACTCTAGGGCTCTCTCTCTCTGCTTCTGCTACGATTCCTTTAGAGAGTAACAATGCAGGGTGCTAAGAGAGAGAGAGAGAAACCTACAGAGCCTTGACTGCATGATGTGCCAAAGGTTTATTTCAGCTACTCCTGTGGTGTTTTTTTTTTTTTTATTTTTTTTATTCTCTCTCTCTCTCTGTTTCTCTCTTTCTTGTTACCCCTGGCGTATGTCCAGTCAGTGAGGAAATAAATATGTGAAGAAAGAATGCTATGGAATGTTAACTGCACTGGCGTATTTTCTTCCTTTTATCATGCCCCAAGATTCAGTGAAGTTGATATAAATTCACCATGCCTTCTTTTAAAAAGCATAACAGAGAGGCATTCTTCCTGTAAGAGTCAGACTGTAAAAGGTGATTTTTCTTTCACTCAGTTTGGTTTAAGCCTGTAAAAAGCATTAAGTGAAAAATCTGATATATTTGTTAGGGCATTTATTGCATTACTAACTTATATTTTCAATTCCCAGTGAAAGGTTTATAGAGAACATAAACCTTGAAGAGTTTTTGCTCAGGATTAAAGAGACATTTCCCCCCTTTTCTGGTGAAATAATAGCCTATAAAATTATGGCTTTTTTAGTAATTATTTTTAGCTGTATTTATTTTCAGCTTGCTGAGCTGCATGAAGAAGACCTTTTAAAAGCACTATCCTTATGAGAAGATTCATGCCTTTTAAAGGTTTTCAAAGGAATATAAAGCTTCTGATTAAATGTAGCCACCAAGTTGTAGTTTTTATTAATTACATTTACCGCAAGGAAAGACCTTCCAATAAACTATAAATCTAACATATTTTGAAATCTTTTGTAATGGCGTAAGTAATCTATTATATGTTTGCCATAATGAATATCTTTAATATTGGACTAACTGGTATGCTGAAAGAAGATAACTGATTGATGGTGAAAAGAAGTAATTGCTAAAATCTTTCTGGGGAAAAATGGTAAGGGGAGCTATGATTAAAATTTCTTGGGAAATACTTTTCCCAGGAAAAATTTTTACTCAAAGAAATTGATGAAAATTACAAACAAGGAAATATAAAATGAACCTTAAAGCTGACCTATGAATACTTTTACATCTCTGTGTTCAAACAGTTTGTCACAATTTTAAACAAGAGAAGAACAAGACACTCAAAATAATGTCCTTGAGTTGATTTTTTTTTTAAATCAGCAATTCTACAATTACTGTATGTGTCCTAAATAGCATTGGGAGTAAGTGGGTCATCTGACATATACTATACTTGCATTTAAAGCTACCTCCTTTTATTTTTTCCTAGTTCATAACACCAAATTCAATGGCTCTCACTCCATGTGATGCCTCAGCATGCATTATGCTGGTAAGATCATATGCAGGACACAATACTGCATTGGGCTTTTTAACTTTCACATAGCCTTATTCCATATCCCAACGGGCATATAACCTGATGACTTTTAATGTAGATAAACTGTGCAATATTGTAAAATAAGAGCATTATGTCTATAACTTGGCAGTAGTTTGCACTGGATTTATGTGGAAGGTGTGATAGCCCCAGCATAGTTTATTCTGTGGCATCAAATAGAGCAAGAGCCAATGGATGTGGATGTCAGGACCTAGAAAGAAGAAAAATAAGGCAAGTTTAAGTCAGTCATATGCAAAATGGCTCTCTTTAAGCTCTGTGTTCAAAGCTCAGATCAGCCAAGTTTATAATAAATGGCCTGCACTTCTGTAGTGCTGTCCATCTGAAGATCTTACAATGCTGTATAAACTTTAAAGGAATTAGTCCATCAGGGCACCATAGGTGAACATACTATCTTCACTTTTTTGCTGAGGAAATTGATGCAGAGGTAGATCAAGGCCCCAGTCCAACAAAGCACCTAGAAACATACTCACGTTTAAGCATATGTAGATTTATTGAACTCAATAGAAATATTCATGTGCTTAAAGTTAAGCATGTGTTCAATTGTGTTCCTGGATTGGGTCCTGTAGCAGAGCTGAGAAGGAAATGCAGATCTCCTCACGCATGGTCCATGTATTGAAGATTGTCCTTTCTCCCATTTATTCCTCATTCTCAATAATGATTATTAAACAACGCTGTGGATGACCCAGGTGATAACGTACTAGTTTGGTCAGTGGTCCAAACTATGTTGTAGCCAAGTTTTAAAAAATACTTTAGCTTAAGTAGACAGCCAGTTGTAGGGAGGAGCTATACTGTTTCCATCCCCATGGGAAAGTAAACAATGTAAATGACATTGATTCAGGAGGAGGCAAGGCAGATCTTTCATCCTAGGCATTGCAAGGAACATTATGCAGCTATACTGAGTATACACCATGCTAAGCTATAGCTCAGGCCTAGTGCAGACAGAGCCATACAGGATGAGAAATTGGCTCCAGTGGAAACCTAGCATGCGTTTTAGCCTGATTGTGTCCTGGCCATGTCCACACAGGCATTTTATAACCTGGTTGTCTACAACTGAGCTTAATAACCACTATTGACCTCAGTTGTTTTGAGTGTGTAGAATGGTTCATATTTGGTGCATTCAGCAGCACCTAGTGCTAAATCTTCTGGACTAAAGCATTACTGAGCCTCCTGTTCCATATTTTTGTTTTTTTTTAAATCCTCAAACCAGGCTACTGGAGAAAAAAGATTATGGTCTTGATTCTACATTCCCATAAAGTTTAGAAACTGGTATTAACAAATATATATCGGCCAGTAGATTTTAGCCTTAAAAATACCTACGAGAATGTTTTGAACAAGATACACTAATTAGCACAAATGTTTTCATAAGTAATGTAGTTGTGTCCCTCTTGTTGGTGCTTTCATTTGCCACATTTCCTTTTTTTTATCATGACACAGTATTCATCTTGGCTTTTTCTCCAATTAGCAGCAGCTGTATGGCTGTTCAGGGAGAATTAGTTCAAATAGGTCAGACTTATTACCTTGTTTGACTGCACTAAATCAGCTCACCTACGTGGTTTGTCTAAATAGGGCTTTTGCCTTCTTGAACGCCTACATGAGTGGCAATACCAAGAAATCAAATACTTACACTTATAACAATGTACAGATACCACAGGAAAAATTATCATTGATGTTTGTCATGGCTTTTATTTTAATGATAAAGATTTAGCCACCTTTCCAATACTTTAATAAACAAGGATAATGATGCTTGACTATTCAAGTTTAGTTAAAAGGTACTGAGCTAACTAACCTGTAATCTTTAACCAATAATCTTTTCTTTCATACACCTTTATGGAAATAGTGGAAACCTTGTAAAGAGTCACTTTATTTTGTGATCTGGCAAAACAAATCAACAGACAATGAGGGTAGCACTGCCTTAACAGTTCTTTTTACAGTGTATGCCTCCTTTAGGAATTCATTTGGTCTTTGATTTATACTATTTTCTTTCCTTGCAAATCTTTATTTCAGGGGAGTATATCATCTTACACAGGCAGCAGGCTAGGCTGGGGTAGACTGACTAGGCGATGTAAAATATTTTCTTCAATAGTTGTAGATGTTTGTCACAATATTTAGGTTTTATGCTTTTATCGGCATTAAAAGTTAAAAGCATCCAACATGGAGAGCAGTACTAGTTTGGTCTTCATTATGGTGATTTCATCACAGTAATGATAATGGGCTAAATTCATCCCTGATGGGATTCAGTTGACTCTAGTGGATTTACAGTAGGGATTAAAAGGGCCCAGTATTTTATATCTACACAGTAAAATTATATACTTTGAAGCATAGGAATGGTTTCATTGAAGTCAATGGGAGCCCTAGGCATGCAAATGAGCGCACAAAATGGGCTACAATATTTGGTAAATGCTGATGTTACTCAAATTAGGCCTTACCCTGACCTGCAAAGACTGGCGCACACGCTTAACTTTATACATGCGCGTACTCCTAGTGAAGTCTCTCAGATGCTCAGAAATACAGAACTACTTCAACTTGTGTTAGGATTCTAGAAAAAAATGTGTATTTCAGTTGGCTCTCATTCAAACCCATTCCCTTCAAATTTATTTGGCCATGTTTTATCCAGTAAGAAAATTCTATTCCTGGGAAAAGAAAGCCAAAGCATTACTAAGGACCCAGTCCTGCAAAGACTTATGCAACTGCTTAACTTTACCCAGATTAGACTGCTCAGCAATAGGGTTCACAACATAGCCAAATAAATTTGAAAGAAATTGGTTTGAATAATATCCATCTTAAATATATCTTAATCTGCACCGTTGGTACAGGTTTAAATAGTTTTCTTGTGTATGAAGATGTCATTTTGACTGTCTGCACTTCAAATCTGTTAAATATAAGCCTTTCCAGAAAGAGCTGTACCTGCTATAGAATATTGTAATGTTTTGTGTAGCAAAAAAAGCACTGTATTTCTCAGAAATACAAATACGCGTATCTTTGACTGAAGACTGAATGGCTTGACAAATAAAACATTAACTATCACACCTAAAATTGGCACCGTTTTATATCAGCACTCAGGAATGGCCTAAAAGGAAAAGGAAGGAAATGCATTTTTGTCTCTGTCATTTACTGTATAGGAGTCCTGTGAGTTAAAACCACTAGTTGGGTGGTGTGGCAAAAATCATGGTACAATTGTTTACTCTTTTTAGTAACGTTTTGGATTTATAGTGTAATACAGGCTTCAGCACTATGGGACATTTACCTTTCATATTTATTCCATTTATAACATTTAAACTTTAGACTCAACAAAATGAGGTGGTTTTTCTGCTTATAACTTGTTTTGGTGAGAATATCCAATGCTTTAGGTTAGAAGTGTTGTAGAGTATAGGTCTCATGGTTAAAGCACTGGGCAGATATTCAGGAGATTTTTTGGTTCAGTTCCAGCTCTGCCGTATACTTGCTGTGTGACTCTGAGTCACTTAGGCAGGGATGTTTAAAGGCACTTTCAATGGGCATTGGCACTACCTGCCCTTCATGCTTTGAAAATATCCCCCTTAATCTCTCTGTACCTCAATTCTCCAGCCTTAAAATGTGGATAATACATCTTTTCTCCTTTGCCTTGTCTGTTTAGATTGCAAGCTGTTTGGGGCAATGACTGTCTTTTGCTATGTCTTTATACAGGACCTCACACAAAGAGACCTTGATAACAGTTGAGGCCTTTCGGCATTAGTGCAATATGAGTAATGAAGTAATAATTATAGTATTTCCTTGCATACTCAAAAGGAGGCAGATCTGGAATTTTCAAAGGGGATTAAGGGAGTTAGGTGCCTTAAAAGAAACAAATTAGAAGTATGCCATGAGAGTTGTACTGTCAAATTACAGTTTGATTTGGAAATTGTAAACACAAAACAAAATCTGTTTACCTTGGGGAAGTATTCACCTCATTTGCTGTCAAAAATGCATAGACAGGACTAATCTTTGTTTGTTTTAAATACCCACGTCTTAATTATTAATGTGAATTTAAACCCCGCTCTTCATTTCATTTAACAAGCAAAGCACCCTGAGTTCAGAAGTTCACTGCACATGCCTGAATCTTTTGTTTTTTTTCCTCAAAAGCTTAAACCAAACTTCAGTGATCCTAGTCATGTTCTGCTTGACCAAATACTGACCTGCCTTTGCAATAGAAAGAAATGTAAACCTGTTTTCTGAAATTAAATCAAATTCTTGTAATCCAGTGAGATTCAATTCTAGTCCTAGTCATAACTTTAAAGTGAAATAAACTAAAATGGTATTTGTTTTGCTGTGCTAAGGAGATGTGTATACTTGGAGCTTTTATTTTTCAGGGAGCAGGTATTTTTGTAAATATTCACAATTTAGTTCTTTTTAAAAATCTTTCCATTGCTGCTTGTGCCAGCACTTTCATATAATTTAATGGTCAATGCTAAAGGCTTCACTGTACTTGGCTGTATGCAGCATTTTCTATTGAAATTATGTATGCTGCCATGACCAGTAACCATTCCAAAGTGATTAGTGTGACAGTAAGTGAAGCATGAATATTGAGACTTGCCATATCTTGCATGCCAAGTTACTATATGGCCCAACTGCTGTGAGACAAAACATGCTATTATGTCTTGGATACAAAGCCATATTGTATGAAATTCCACCCTATCACCATATAGAAAGAGGTGTATTTAGGAATGGAAAAGTTTTTTCTTTTGATTTTTTAAAAAAACTTTTCTACAGTATATAGCACCTATATACAGGACTCAATCAGAAAATCCAATTCTCCCCTCTCCCCCCATATTAAGGAATACAATCTGAAATGTATATCAGATAAATTTAACTAATTTCTAGAGGAACTTTAAAAGAGGATATTTGTAAAAAGTTACCAATATTATGTATTAAATTAGTTGCACCAACAAGTTCTCATGTAGTAGATGTGTTCATAGTATATGAACATGCAGTATATTTTTAATAACTTGGAGAATGACTTGCTTTAAACAAGTCTCAGGACTTCACATGCATATTTCCTTTTGCAATGTCCAGCTATTCTCCATAAATGATCTTTGCAAAAGACAAATTTCCTGGAGAAGAATTTCTGCACTTCCAACCTACATAAACAAAAATAGAACTTTTACATAGATTTAAAGGTATGTTCTAGCTCAATTAGAGGTAATGGGCTTGATGCGGGAATTAATGGGTGATCTTCAGTAGTATGTTTTATGTAGGCAGGCAGACTAGATGATCGTAATGGTCTCTTCAGGCCTTAAAATCTATGAATGCCAGAGAGTATAGTAGTACTAATAACTTAGTTTCTGGAAACTTCAAAGCAACATAAAAACAGCTGATCCTCACAACACCCCTCTAAATACTATAAGGGGTAAGTAACCATTATAGTCAGAGTAGGTCAAACTATTCATTGCAAACTTTTTATTCAGTGAGTTTAGTCCTTTTTTTCTGTTCACCAATTTTCTGTCAACAGGTCCCAATTTTTACTAATTTATTTGCCTGTTCAGAATTGTTTGGCTAGTTGATAAGACTGTATTAGAGCTATTGATGGTTTGCATAGTATTTGTACTGAGTATTGTGTTGATTATTTGATATTTGGAATTTTTCTTGATTGGTCATCTAAGTCAGCTAGTATTGTTTTTGTTCCCTGACAGGATGGTCTTGGCTTTATAAACTACTTCCACGCAAAATATATTTCATTTTGTTGGGAAACTTAATTTGTTTCTTAGTTAAACAAATCTTGGCTATGGGCCAGATACCCATTTTCCACCAACATTCATGCAGTCATAATTTTGCATGTTCAAATGTATTCAAGAAAGCAAACAAAAATAGGATGCTAACGTATTTAAATCAAAATTTTTATTCAGAATTCACAAAAAATGCTTTTTTTCACATTTTGCCTTGTTCTTATCATCCTCATTTTACAAATCTAGAAAATGAAGGTCAGAGAAGTTAAAGACTTTTTTTTACATTTGAGTAATGTTTAAGGAATAGCTAGCATGGATTTGTCAAGAACAAATCATGCCAAACCAACCAAATTTCCTTCTATGACAGGGTAGCTGGCCTAGTGGATGGGGGGAAGCAGTAAATGTGATGTATCTTGATTTTAGTAAGGCTTTTGACACAGTCCCACTTGACAGTCTCATAAACAAACAGCTACAAACTACTACAAGATGGAACTACTATAAGGTGGGTGTACAACTGGTTGAAAGACACATCCATGTATTCCATGTAAGTGTTTGCTTGGCCAGCACGCTGAAGTTGGAGAACTTTGTCTAGCAGTACCCGTAATATTCATCACCAAGTTATATATCTACCAGTGTTCATCACTAAGCCACATTCAACCCCAGATGAGCAGCGTCTTCACACGTTGCATACCAAGCTGTCTTTTTACCAGATAAGACTAAATCTTTCCATTCTTCATCTCGTCTGTTTCATATGCGGACTGGGTTAAGGGGCAAGAGATCTCTTCGCAAATGATCTCCCAGTGAATAACTTCAGGGAACATGACAGCATATGAAGTAGCTCAGACTGCTCCTCCTCAAAGGGTACGAGCTCATTCCACAAGGGCCCTGGCAACGTTGATGGCATTTCTAATTGACATTCCTATATTGGATATTTGCAGGGCTGTCACTTGATCCTCTGTACATACATTTACAGACCACTATGCCATTACTACTGCATCCAGATCAGATGCAAACTTTGGGAAGGCAATCCTTCAGTCTTTGTTCAAATAGATTCTGAGCTAAGTTCCCTCTAAGGTGCATAGTCGTGCAGCTGCCTATTAAGCGCTGCACAGGCACTCAGGGCTATGGTGGGGAGAGACATCTCTCCCCGCCAGCCCAGCCCCGGACCTCCTGCAGCCAGGGGAGAGGTGCCTATCCTGCAGTCCCAACCCAGCCCCGGACCTGCCACCCCTATGGGTACTGCTAGGCTAAGCTATCTGGTTTCAGTACACTGGGTGCGCGCACACCTACATGAAAAACACATCTGCATCACATCTTGAAGAACAAACATTACAATACAGATAACTAACCATTTTTTATCAATGGTTCTCTGTCAAACTGGGAGGACATATCTAGTGGGATCCCACATGGGTCAGTCCTCGGTCCAGTACTAGTCAATATTTTCATTAATGACCTATGAGGAAAGATTAATAAAATCTGGCACGTTTAGTTCTGAGAAAGAAAGAATGAGAGGGGACCTGATAGTCTCAAATATGTTAAGGGCTGTTATAAAGACGATGGTGATCAGTTGTTCTCTATGTCCACTGAAGGCAGGACAAGAAGCAATTGGCTTAATCTGGAGCAAGGGAGATTTAGGTTAGACATTAGGAAAAACTTTCTCACTACCAGGGTAGTTAAGACCTGGAATAGGCTTCAAACGGACGTTGTGGAATCCCCACCATCCGGTTTTTAAGAATAAGTTGGACACACTACCTGTATACTTAGTTCTGTCACAGCACAAGGGGCTGGACTTGATAACTTCTCAAGGTCACTTTCAGCCCTATATTTCAATGATTCTATGATACAGGTAATGAAATACGTGGCCTGACGTTCAAAGGTTCTAGACACCCACAGCTCTCACTGAAAATCAGGACTCTCTTATTTTGGTTCCTAAATATGGAGGCATTTGAAAACTTTGCCCTAAATGACTTGCCTGAGTCCAGGTGGGTGAGGTAATATCTTTTATTGGACCAATTTCTGCTGGTGAGAGAGGCAAGCTTCCTTCTGCAGAGCTCTGTGTAAGCTCGAAAGATTGTCTCTCTCACTAGCAGAAGTTGGTCCAATAAAAGATATTAACTCACCCACCTTGTCTCTCTAATATCCTGGGACCAACATGGCTACAATAACATTGCCCGAGGCCACACAGTTCCTGACTTCCAGTGCCATATGCAGTCCAGTCCTTGCTAGCTCCAAGTAATCACTGGTTCATGAGAAGTTTAGGTGTGCCCACATGAATGTGATTTTTCCCAGACTTTATCTGCCCCCTTGTAACTAGCGGTATGTGTACTGACATTTACCAGTGTCCTGGTTTGTAAAGCACTTTCTTGTAAATGTCATGAAAAGCCAAATAAAACAATTGTTTAAGAAACCTGGAATTAATCCTCTGGCAAAGCTTGGGCTATGGTGAATAACTGACAATGCCCATATTGCACCACAAACTGAAAAAGGAAAAGATGTAGCAAAATGACACTGAAAAGTACCTTTTGCATTTTAAATATATTTACCCTAGAATAGCAATAAAAAAACAAGTCCTGCAAATTTCTTCAAATAATAACTGGCTAGGATTAATGGCTTGAGTTTGTCAACTCTTTTCAGTCAATTGTTGATACCCAGGAATTCTCTGGACAAATATCCTATCTGTTCGCAAGAATGGAGCAGGTAGGCTCATTAGAGGAAAATCCCTATAATGCACACAGATGTCATAGATCCAAAACGCAATGAATATCACATTGGATCATTATCAATAGCAGCATATCTGGCATATGTCAGCCCATAATTTAAATGTATTAATTACTTGTATTTATTAGAGTCTGCTGAAGTCTTAAAGGGAAAGTGTAAAGTCACCCCAGAAAGGAATCATTGTGTTCCTCTTGTAAGGAATGTGTCATTTTGGTTAGAGTAGCTTTAAGTGATGTTTGTGGCTCTCATAAGCATAGTGAACACTGTACTGTAACTCCGAGTGTTGTAAGAGTGGGCAGAAGTTGAGTCTTTATGAAGTCTGTAACAGAGATGTTCTCTGTGGTGTATCCGATATTCATTGTAACCTGCATATGATGTTCGGCTCTCTGGTTACCTCTAAGTGTGACTGTTATAAACTGTTGAACCTAAAACCACTGTTACAAGAGCCTGAGAATAAAAAGAGGGACTCTCTCTTATACGTCATCTTGCTTCTTGAGTGATATTCCAGAAAATCAGCTTGAGACAAACCAGGGGAAAGACTAACTGACCTCATGTCAAAATTCTATTAAACTAAATTTGGATGAAACTCTGTAGGCTTCAGGGTTTTATGGGCAGATAATGGTATCTATTTCAAACTCTTCGAAAGTTTGGCCTGCTTATCTAATATCCTTATTTGTCAACCCATGAATTGCAAAGTGGAGGCATTTTAAATTATAGGTGTTCTGACTTCGTTGGCTGAAAACAGATCTTTAGTTAACAAAGTGTGCTGGGATTTATAAAATGAAATGATGATGAAGATATATTCAGTGTGTGCAGGATCCAACATTTTTTCTTTTGGAACACTTTTTTACCAAAACCAGAGTTTGGAAAAGTTTACCAGTCTCCCAAAGAACTTCTGGACCAGACAGACTAGAAGATAACAGCTAGGATTTCATGTTTTTAGATGGTATAAGCCATTTGTTTCTAGGTGCATTAGTTCTCAAGTTAGCAGCATGTTCAAGTGAAATAGGGATGGGAAAAGCAAAATGGTAATCGTAGTTACGTGCTTTTCCTCCTGTGGTAACTAAAGCTTTTATGATATATATGTTATGATATATACATGTTCTGGTGATTCATAAGATACCGACTACAGAAATTTCACCCTTAGTCTAAGGAGTATGTTTTTGGCATTGGTCTAGCACTGAGTATAGAAAATCCTGGAACCAGTGTAATTTTCAGTCCCTGAATCTTCAGTGATGCGAGATTCTGCATTTTTAACTATACTGAATCCAGCTGATATTAGTAAAGAGAGTAACTAGCTTGTACGTAGATATGTTTGTTTTAATTCTCCTTGCTTGTGTTTCAGGCTAAGCTATGTGAATCACGCAGAGGATCTGGCCTCCAAACTACTTCAGTGTTTCCCAAAGAACAGATTGTCAGCACAGGCAGCCCTGAGCCACGAATATTTCAGTGATCTGCCCCCACGGCTATGGGAGCTAACTGATAGTGAGTATGACAGAACCTCTGAGCTGAATAAAAGCAAGGAAATCAGTATATAGATATATATATTTGAGCGAAATTCTGTAGTTCAAATTGCATAGTTTGCTTGACACAGGAAAAAATGGATTCTCCTTTGCTATCTCTACTCTGCAGTCTGCAGCTAGCTATCTTTGTATTTGATTATGTGTGCAGCCAAGAGAATTATCTGAATTGTCATAAAGCAGAAGGAAAAAAATACAATTTACATATTTAGTGCTTTTCACATCATAACATACAGTATTTTTTAACTAGCTGCAGCACACAGGATAAAAATCCAGCAATGTTTGATTCTCAGACACTGTATCTGTTATAACAATAATGCTTTAAAAAGACTTGGCATTCAGAAGACTGAGGAACACAAAGTAGACAATTGGTTAATTTGCTGAATTGAAATGTATGAGAAGAAAACTTCATTTTATTAACTGAGAATGCTTTCAGTATTCACACACAGCTCTTTTGTTTCTCCTATTAAACAAAACACATTCCAGTTGTCTTGGCAAAAATGTTCCATCCAGCACAAATGCTGTCAATTGCTTTTTAAATATTTGTGAAGTACTTATACCACAGATTTCCTCATCTTTTTCCAGAATAATAAATGTTACCACTATGAATTCTGGCAAACCCATGCTTACAATACATAAGGGTATTTTTGATCCAGAGATTGTTTTGTTACCATAAATAGGTTTCACATGGGAATCTTATTTGTGATTTTTATTTAAATAAATTCTTGCACTCTAACCATAGAAATTGTTTTCAGTTTTCAAACACAAGTACCTTAATAGGAGATCCAAATCTAATATCCAGAGACTTAAATCATCATGTGGTCATGTAACAATGGCATTTATGTGCCTACGCAAGGTGATTTGAGCAATAAAATATGAGATTTGGACATCAATGTTTGAAAAACTGGGCTCAGGATGCAAATATTAGTCAACAGTAGATTTTTTTTTTTATTTTTTTTTTTTTGTTTACTTCACTTTTAGTAAGTCAACTTTCCCTCTTCCAAGTTTTTAGTTGTTCTGTCTCTAACAGATAACTGCACTGGATCTCATATTAGGCAGCTCTGTAAACTGGCACTCAAGGTACCCTGCTCCATAGGGGTACCTGCTTTTGGGACTAACCCCCATTTTGGAGAATTGGAGATAAAAATCCTTGTCACTAATTATAGGTTATATTCTCCAATTCACCTGCAGTGCTGATAGATTTTCAGTTCTTCTGTTAACACTAGATCCAGGACTCTCACCCTCCTACCCAGACCTCTTTCCAATGCACCCATTCTTAAGCTAATGAGGCTGTAAGGAAGTCTGTCTTTGCTGAAAGTATGATGCAAAGAGATTCATTAGTTCATGGCTAATCAAACATCAAACATGCCAGTTTAATTATCCCTTTCCCACTAAATGGAAAACAAAAATCAATCTGCATTGGTGACATCTCAATCCTGTCTGACTGTACAATTTAGTCTAGCCAGGATTTTGATAGTCTATGAATTCTGATTTCTCTAGTAGTACTTTTCTGTTAATATGGACTTATTACCCACTTGCCACTTAGTTTATCAGTCAGTGGTTAAATCCAGTTCTATCAGTGAAGTAAATGCCTACACATTATCACTCTGCAGCAGGCTGCCAACAGAGACAGTCTTGTCCTAGTCATTAACAAGCACAATGTATGCAGAACACCAGAGGGGAATTAAAACCACAAAAAATACCTCAGGGTGGTATTTTTAATATGAGAATTTAATTTGTAATTTCACAGATTAAGAATTTTGGCTGCATTAATCCTTTTATCAGCTCACAGCAGGTTATTTGCAGAAGCATAACCATAAGGCGATATTCATTGGCAGAAACACGTCTTTGCATAACGTTAAACATCAGGAGCAGTGAAACCTTTTGAAGGGGGGAGAATAAAGATGAAAAATCATTATATTTTAAAGCAAGGTTCTGTTAAATGCCTCCAGTAAAATTTTTGAGTTACAGATATACTCTTTCTGTGTCTAGTAGATAATCATTATGAAGCATAAATCCAGATGCAAGAAAGGACAATCCGAGTATCAAATACTACAATCATTTCTATTTAGTACAACTTGGATATACTTGTAAACATATTTACAAAACAAAGAAGTCATATATTTGGAGACTTTGGAAAATGTTTACTTTGTAGTGAAATGACTAGTTTTGGTGACCTCATTTGTCTGAGTTAATACTTTATCCAGGTGTCTGGACAGATTTCCTATTTATACTTTATTTTAGTTTAAATTTTTGGATAAATGCAACAGTATTTAGCACACAATACAGTCAACAGCCTTCCAATCAAAACACCACAAGGCCATTTTCGGAGTCCATGTTACAGATAGTCCTCTTCATGGAACGTACATTATACTGCAAAGTCCACATGCAAAATTGAAATCTTTAAACTAAAAAGTCTGTGAAGAATCACAATTGTGTGAGAGGGGAAAGGAATCCCTACCACTAGAAGGAATTTTGACGGAAACACTTTTCCATCAGAAATTGGAGTTTCATCTGAATCAAAACATTATGTGGAAAAGTGTAGTTTCAATGAACTTTTTATAGAATAAGTGTCAACAAATCATATCAACATTTTAACTTTTATGATATAATTTTAACATAGAATTTATACTTTATTGTAATGTTTTGCTATAACTGAAACAAACCATTTTGACGTTTTTGAAATGAAATGATTCAACATTATTTCATTGAAATATTATGATGTTTTGAAATGTGAACTTTTTGGAATTGACATTCCATGAGAAATGTTGACTTTTTGTTGTGATTCAGAATGAAAAAAGTTTTGGATGGGATGGGAATTCCATTTTCCAACTAACTCTACCTAACCTACACTGCAATCTTCACTTTCAGTGTATAAAATTTCAAAAAAGACATAGGAATAGTGAATTTTATAATGCTGTTACAAAATTCATCCAAAAAGGGAACAGTTCAGCTGACTAGAAGTGTAAAGAACAAATGAACTTGAACAATGATGCTTTGAGACCAACCTAATCATTCCACGCTGGGTTACTCTGGAAATACAGTACAATACCTGAGATATCACAGTCTTCCAAGAACCCCAGACTTGAGCTGTAATATAGAAACTAAATACTTGTACTAACTATGCCAGATTTCATTTTCCATAAAGTAATTTCCCTCACTCTTTCCTACTTAAATAAGCTCATAAGCATTTCCATGCATAAATATATGCAAGTAATTTATAACACACCTTCTTATTTTAAAAAAGACCACAGAAACACCCAAAATAAATTTTAGTATGAGTACTATACAACAGAGATAATAATTACAAGACTATGTATTATAATAGTGAAATACAATCTCCATAAAATAAATACAGTAGCTGAATCTTTTAAATGTACAAAAATAATGTGGTGACCCTAACACCTATTAGCTGCACTAGTATCCATTGGACAAAAAAAACGATGAAGGTTTTTAGTGAGTATAAAGACTCATAATTTCATTTAATTTTATACAACCAATTGTAATATAACCTCTAAATGTGCACCTGTAATTTTGTTCTCTCAATCTCACAGGGGCACATAATAGATTTTTTTTATGCCTAATAGCCTAATACACAGGTGCTAATGCTTGCAAAAAAGAAAGAATCCAGTCTGAGGGATTCTAATTGGAACTAGCAAAAAGAACAGGAGTACTTGTGGCACCTTAGAGACTAACAAATTTATTAGAGCATAAGCTTTCGTGGGCTACATCCCACTTCTTCGGATGCATAGAATGGAACATATATTGAGGAGATATATATACACACATACAGAGAGCATGAACAGGTGGGAGTTGTCTTACCTTACAGACAGGTTGATAAGAAGTGTGAGAATACTTACAAGGGGAGATAGATTCAATGTTTGTAATGGCTCAGCCATTCCCAGTCCTTATTCAATCCTAAATTGATTGTATCTAGTTTGCATATCAATTCCAGCTCAGCAGTCTCTTGTTGGAGTCTGTTTTTGAAGTTTTTCTGTTGTAAGATAGCCACCCGCAGGTCTGTCATTGAATAACCAGACAGGTTAAAGTGTTCTCCCACTGTTTTTTGAGTATTATGATTCCTGAGTTCAGATTTGTGTCCATTAATTCTTTTGCGTAGAGACTGTCTGGTTTGGCCAATGTACATGGCAGAGGGGCATTGCTGGCATATATCACATTGGTAGATGTGCAGGTGAACGAGCCCCTGATGGTATGGAGAACACTTTAACCTGTCTGGTCATTCAATGACAGACCTGCGGGTGGCTATCTTACAACAGAAAAACTTCAAAAACAGACTCCAACAAGAGACTGCTGAGCTGGAATTGATATGCAAACTAGATACAATCAACTCAGGATTGAATAAGGACTGGGAATGGCTGAGCCATTACAAACATTGAATCTATCTCCCCTTGTAAGTATTCTCACACTTCTTATCAACCTGTCTGTAAGGTAAGACAACTCCCACCTGTTCATGCTCTCTGTATGTGTGTATATATATCTCCTCAATATATGTTCCATTCTATGCATCCGAAGAAGTGGGCTGTAGCCCACGAAAGCTTATGCTCTAATAAATTTGTTAGTCTCTAAGGTGCCACAAGTACTCCTGTTCTTTTTGCGGATACAGACTAACACGGCTGCTACTCTGAAACCTGTAATTGGAACTAGGTTTCCTGATCATCATTGTGAACCCTTCACCATTTGTATTTTGACATTCATCATTAATATTATCATGGCCATTAATAATTAGTTCCATACACAAACTTTCCTGCCATCACCTTGCAAGCTTGATACAGATTTCTCCAGTGGCTCAGCTACAGATCTGATAGAGTGGACCTGCATTATGTAGAGATATTTGGTTTGCTTTTAAATATTAAATATTTTAAATATTTTTAAACCACTTTAATGGTCTCTAACACTGTGGTTCTGTTCTGTTCTTTTGCAATGGAGGGAAGGCAAATGCAGAGGCTCAGTTCCACAGGCAGCAGAGTTTTGAAGCTGGAAGACATGAAGTCAAATTATTGAATGTCCTGTCTTATTTTTAGAAATTCTGGTACATTTCTAAAGGTTACACAGGAGAAACTTCAAAAGTAATAGGAAAAAATGAATCACAGATGGGACCAGAGTGAGCAAAAACAAAAAATCCCAAAAAAATCTGAAAACACAACTCTTTATAAGATGTCTGACAATGTTGTATGCTCACATAACAACCTCCCCCATAAATAATCCTACTTCCTTCCCACTGAAGATTTTTAAAAATAATTTAGAAGTAGCACAAAGCTTATTCCTTATTTCAATGTCTGCCACAGCATTTAGCTGAATCTTTTTAAAGCAATACATTTATCATAAAACAAAATAATTAAGAT
This sequence comes from Malaclemys terrapin pileata, assembly GCF_027887155.1. Taxonomy (NCBI): domain Eukaryota; kingdom Metazoa; phylum Chordata; order Testudines; family Emydidae; genus Malaclemys; species Malaclemys terrapin. The sequence continues at coordinate 242,993,201 of NC_071506.1, read as the reverse complement.
TCTGAATTGTCACTTTTTCCACAGTGTCTTCTATTTTTACGGTACCGAATGTAAGATTACAACTAGAGGTTGGAGAAAGCATGAGAGTCTTTGGGAAAAACAATAGTTATGGCAAAGGTCTATCAAACAGCAAGCACTGAGGAGAATACTTAGACTCACTACGGAGAATGCAGGTAAGAATGCTTATCAGAAAGAATTTCTTTGAATACAGCATTGGATTAAATTGTGCTTTAGAGGTGCAAAAAAAAAAAACAACTTAAAAAAATTAAAAAAAGGAATTAAGTGCATGTGTGTAAATCTGAGCTTGGATTTTGCATGAGAGGGGCCTGGTCTACACTGGGGGGGGAGGGATCAACCAAGGATATGCAACTGCAGCTACGAGAATAGCATAGCTGAAGTTGACGCATCTTAGTTCGACTTACCTCGCGTACTCACGGCATGGGGTCGATTGCTGCGGCTCCCCTGTCGACTTTGCTTCCACCTCTCACCGAGCTGGAGTTCAGCAGTCGACAGGAGAGCGATCGGGGATCAATTTATCGCGTCTACACTATACGCGATAAATCAATCCCCGATAGATCGATCGCTACCCGCCGATCCGGTGGGTAGTGTAGACGTACCCTAAGATAGTTGTTAGTCCCAGACAAACTGAAGAGGTGGGCTGAAATATTGTGACTGACATGTTAGGAAAGTTGCAGAAGCCAATAGGAAACTCCTTGCTGATATAGCCAACAGCGGTCATTACAAGCTGGTACCTAGAGGGAGTAACTGACTTCTGGTGAGGTATTGACGAAAGTAGGCATTTCACGTCGTTTTTGCTATTAGATATGGGTTGAGAGACTAGTGATGAGTTCAGTAAGACTAAGAATCCTATCCAGAGTTTACCACGATGGCAATGCCCTTGATGGAGGGAATGATCTTGGCTGGCTCCTGTGAATAAATCTCCTTTTTTACCATTATCCCTTTGGTCTTGCATGGATTCAGTTTGAGCCCACAGCTCTTCAATCATAAGATCTAAAACATATTTCAGTGTTGAAATGCTGCTTGTTATGGCATCAGACTTTCTAACAGCATTGTGGAGATCTGTATGTTTTTGGGCTGTAGGGGATGTCTGCCATGTTGTCAGAGTAGGTTAAAATAGGTGGATGCCTGTTATATATTTTGTATGGACCTACTAATTACTTTTTGTCTGTTTGCATTATTACTACATTATAGGCTTAGCAGGGCTTTCCTCCCTTTGACACACACTCTTTTAGACCACCAACATCCCCTTTTCCACTTGCACCTCCTAGGATGTCTTTTGTGCCTGTAATATCTAAATGCAGTTAGACATCTTCTTTTCATAGCGACATCTGGGATGTATCAGCAGGAGTGTTGTAAGCAAGACACGAGAAGTAATTCTTCCACTCTACTCCACACTGATAAGGCCTCAACTGGAGTAGTATGTCCAGTTCTGGGTGCCACATTTCAGGAAAGATATGAACATATAGGAGAAAGTCAGGAGGAGAGAAACAAAAATTATTAAAGGTCTAGAAAACATGAACTGTGAAGAAAGATTGGAAAAACTGGGTTTGTTTAGTCTGGAGAAGAGAAGACTAAGAGACATATAACAGTTTCCAAGGACATAAAAGATTGTTACAAGGAGGAGGGTGAAAAATTGTTCCCCTTAACCTCTGAGGATAGGGCAAGAAGCAATGGGGATTAAACTGCAGCAAGGGGAGGTTTAGGTGGACATTAGGAAAAACTTCCTAACTGATAGGGTGGCTAAGCACTGGAACAAATTGCCAAGGGAGATTGTGGAATCTTCATCTCTGGAGGTTTTTAAGAACAGGTTACACAAACACCTGTCAGGGATGGTCTAGTTATTACTTAGTCCTGTCTTGAGTGCAGGGGACTGGACTAGATGAACTATTGAAGTCCCTTCTAGTCCTACAGTTCTTTGATTCTATTATCAGCACAATTTAGGCAACAATTACATTTATTTTCTTACTAATTTATGGAGCACCCAAAGCATATCTCATATTGGCCTTATGTCACTTCAAAATTTAGTCCATTGTTTAAAAGAATTGTCTTTTGAAAGAGGCATTACTCTTGCACTTTTCTGTTTGCAGGTTAAAATATATTTTACTGCTTAATATTGTTGACATCAATAAATTAGCAGGGACCTACTGGGAAGTGAGGTAAACTGTAACGTTACTGTATCACCCACTATAAAATTAGCCCAATGTATATTATAATCTCATATTCATACTGTTAATATTCTTTGTGAAAAATAAACAAATCTTGTTAGCTATGTGTATATGTCGCATTATCAGATACACACCCCAAATAAATTCTAACTGCAGTCTCTACCATTATAAAATTATGTTCAATTCTATTTTGTAAAAACCTGTAATGTTAAGAGAGTGGTTTCCAGGGTAAACAGTGACTGTTGAAAACTGACGCGATCAGATTTCAGTTCTGGCAATCTGTCCCAGTTATTGCACATGCTCTTCTCCAACAAAGCATTTAAGACTTTCTAATGTCAGAAATGAGACCGCCTCAGAGCAGTCTGTTTACATCTTTATTGACAAGCTAAAGCCCTACTTTTTTCCTGGAGCTGTGCCCCAGCAGACATGTCTTCAGCCTTGCCTGTTTCAACATGATATATCACCCATCTAAAATAAATTTAGAATGTCCCCATCTGTGGTGAATACCTTTTGTTTGGAAGCTTATGTACAGAATCTCATTTCTGTTGCCTCCAAACAAGAATTTACACAGAATTCGCAATATAAGTTCATATGTGAAAGTAAGCTGTTAAAATAATGGGAAGAAGGAAATTTTGCTCATTCTTCAATACCTATATGAACAGAATTAGGTGGTTTCTTTTTCCATACCAAAACAGATACAGTGGGCCAAATACAGCCCTAGAAAAAGAAAGAGCCTGTGTATATATATATGTGTGTGTGTGTGTGTGTGCGTGTATGTATGTACGATGAGGTTGCTACTCCCGAACAATATCTTACATATGTTCAGAACAGCATCTTTCATTCCATAGGATCCCAATGCACTTTCAAATTGATTATTATTTATTTGTACTGTAATAGCACTTGGGGGTCCCAATCATGGATCAGACCCCTGTTGCGCTAAGTGCTGTACAAACACAGAACAAAAGGATGAGCCCTTTCCTAGAGAGTTTACAATCTAAGTATAATACAAGGCACAACAGGTGAACACAGCCAACTGGGAGGAAATGGTAACAAAGGCAAACTTGCCCTAATCCCTGGGCTATAGGGTAGGCTGGATGGGTATAAAAAGAAGTGACTCTCTAGACCAGTAATAGGGCCCTCAGTTGGGAGGACTGAGACCCAAGTTTATGGCCCTGTTCCAATGACTCTTGAACAATATCCGTGACGTGTGCATATACATGATGGTTTTCAAAAGTCTGAGGTAGGTATGTACAAAAGACATGCACACTTTTGAAAATTTGGGTGTAAGTTAGTTTGCTGGCAGCACTGTGATCTCATGAATGAATCTGGAAATCTTAAAATTCAAATTCAGGTCTTCTGACACTGACCTGCTCTGTAACTCTGGGAAATGCATTTAACCTATTTGTGCCTTCAATTCTCCATCTCTAAAATGCAGATAATAGTACTAGCCTACCTTTCCCATAGGGCTCTTGCAAGAATTGAGTAGGCTAGTGTCTGTGCAGATGTCTGAAAATATAAAAGGGCTATATAAGTAGTATTATTAGGAGCACAGAGGAGTAGAAAGCAGCACTTTGAAAGAATAGTAAATGTCTCTCCTCGTCTCCAGATCTACTTTCTTCCATAGACCCTGGAGCAGAATTGGAAGTTTTCAGGGTATATAAACTGAGAAGGGGTGAAAGGGATTGAGATGTTTGAGAGATTTTTCTGCCACTAATGAAGCAAAATAAAAAGGAAATGAGAGCAAAGTAGGCAGGAGTACAGATGCTTTTATGCTTATTCAGAGGTCTGTCTGTGTTTGCAGAGAGTCTGAAACAATCTCTGAGGTTTGAATTACCTTCTTTGTTTCTATGGGCACTGCCTTAGAAGCTAATGATGATCCTAAAATGTACAATATATAAAATATTTTTCTGCTCATCAACCATCTAAAAAGAAGAAATATTTTTAAATTGTTTGTCTCCCTAAAACTACTGAGTTATAACTAAGCAGGGTTGGTTCTGCCATTCAGCTGGATTTGTTACTGATGAATCTTGGCTTGTTTTCTTCTTTGAAGAGTGATAGAAAATGGCAAAGAAAAATGATGTAAAATTCCCCAGAATGCACAAATACCCCTCAAACCAGGCCCAGAAGCTTGGTTGACCGACTTTGGGGGGAGGGGGAGAATGTGTTCTCCTTCTCCTCAGTGATTGCTCCCTTGGCTCCTCTATGTACCTCTGACTCCACAGTTACTCTTCCTCAGAAATCTCCTGCTAACCACACCTGAGAAATTAATGCAAGGAACAGAGGTGTTAGCAGGGGCTGGGAAGGGATTCGCAGCATCCCAGAGAGGCACTATTATCCTTGGAGTACAGCAGTGGTAATGCTGCCTGCCTGCTACATAGCTGCCAACCATCCCAAAACAATGGTGAGAGAGCAGTTTTTTAAAACTTAGGCTACCTCACCAGATATGAACTCTTAACACCTACAAATGTGATCTCCCTGTGGACTAAATTATGGCATTGCCATGAACCCAAAGCAGGGAGTGGCACGTTGTCCTGCTGCTCCTGGCGCGCACTGGACAGACAGCATACATCCCCTGGAACACCAGCACAGTAAATCATCAAAGACCAACTTGAAGATTGTTCACTAATGAGGGGAAAATAGTAAATATCAAATAATGAGCCCCATATCAGTACTCCTGGAGAAATTCTGCGCCAAAAAAAATAAAAATTCTGTGCACAATATTTTTAAAAACTTCAAAATTCTGCATATTTTAATTGTCAAAATAACATAATATAATCATGTCAGTTTCAATTATTTTGGTAATTTATTTCAAAATACCTGTCAGCAAATATGTCTTTAACAATACAGACAACAAAAAAGATTCAGGAAATGTTTTTTGACCAATAGATTAAGCATATTAATGCAGAACTCTAAGAAATAAGTCATTTAAGCTACAATACAGAAATGTATTTCCCGCACCCCTCAGAGGCAGTGCAAAGCCTTGGGGGAGTCAAGGGTAATGGAGGAGCGGAGGGAGAGAGAAGCAATTGCTGAGAAGGAGCCTGGGTGTGAACTTGAAGGGTTGTTGGGTGTGGGTGGGAGAAATATGGAACAGGGTGGGGATTTTTGGAGGGGAGTTGAGAGATTGTTAGGGAGTTGGGGAGCCTCTCTCATGCAGATCCTGACAGACCCTTAGGGTTTTTTTGTTTGGCTTCTTGGGGCGGCCAAAACCCTGGAGCCGGCCCTGTCCTCATCTGACCCCACTGGCAAGGCACTGTGGGGAAGGCAGCTTCTTTCCCTCCCTCTCCATAGCTGGCTGAGCCAGCTGCCCTCTCCTCTGAAGCCAAAGCAGCCCTGGCAGACGAAAGGTGTAATTGCAGTGCCTTCCCTGCAGAATGAATTTTCTGCTGGAAGAAAAAATCTGCAGGGGACATGAATTCTGCACATGTGCAGTGGCATAGAATTTCACTGGGAGTAATATCAGGGAAAAGTCTTTGTTGCCTGTGAGTAGAACTCTATGATAAAAGCTCTTGACTACAACCAAACATAATGTTTTAGGAGGGTTCATGAGAAAGCAAAATATCTTTCTTTCATGTCTAATATTTTTCTTCATTTTTTTTAAATGGGCAATAAACATGTCAATACCTATAAAACAAAAACTGGTGGTTGCACACAGCTCTGCCATTCCAGCTTCTATAATAACCAGACTGGGCCACAAAAAACTCCAGAGCCATGTTTGTCCTTTGGCCAGTAAAAATTATGGCCAGAACTTGTTCCTCCAGTAAAGGGTAAATCAAATTGTAAATTGAAAAGACAAAACATTATCTCTTATCAAATTGTATGATATGTTCTATATAGTAATTCATATCCTGAGTTCCGATTGGCTGGACAAAGACAAAGATGTGTTTCTGACCAATTATTGTGTGCCTCCTAGAGCCAGCAGGGACAATTTAATTCAGGATGGTAACGCCATATGCTTTTAAAGTATTTAACCTGTATTACCATAATGAGATCCCCCTGGCTTTATAAATCTCCTTGACAATTCACTGGAACAAAACAAAAAGTGGTCTTTATTTGTATTGCTTCTCCACAGGCACATGCATACAAGCAATTCTGAATTTCAATTGCAGGATGCTGAATTCTTTCTTCTACGTCCATTTAAGCCAGCAAGTGACATAAATCCAGCCAATCAGAAAGGCTATATCCTCATTCAGGTCAGCTCAGCTGTGTGAAACAAAATAAAGCTTAATGGACAACAGTTCCTAGTAGAATGGCAAAAACTGCTAATTGCTAAAAAAGATATCCAAAAACACAAAAATGTTTTGTAAAAATGCTTCTCTCCAATCTAGTAGCTTGTTTTTATGTCTGGTGAGAAGTGTATTACAGATCAAGCCAAATATGTTCATTTTCAATTTTCTTCTTCTCCTTAGCATTTACAAAATGTGTAAGATACCCTCTTCAGCACTGCTGTATAGGAACATCATTTTTGAAAGCTTTTCTTTAACTCGAGCTGTGGGGAAGCTATAGTCCAGCAGTGTATGAGTCAGTCTGTTTTGAAAAGTCTTTCTAATTCATCATCACCTTGCTTTTCTCTACCCTCTGTGTCCCATCACTGCTAAATCGCTCTGGAAAGCTATATACTGTGGTTCTAATTCCTGTTCTGAGCAGCATCAGGAGATAAAACTATAGTAATTATAATGAAGTAGGGTCTGCATGAAAGGGAATTCCTGGGCTGAGTTACTTTACTAGCTAACTTGACTTTGATTCTGTAGTTGTTTATTTAATCAAAAGCTGAAAGCCCCACATAGAATTTTATCCTTTCCAGAATTTCTAAGATCAATGTAAAACAAAGTCTTTGTAGAAAAAATAACACTGAAGTGTAACACCACAGTAGATGGAACCATTTTAAAGATAAAGGTTTTTTTTTTAGAGTTGGATTCAAATAGTTGTATAAAAGCACTCGTGGTGCACCAACTGAAAAGATGGAAGCCTACATACTAAAGATGGGGGTGTTTAAAGTCCTAATTTTTCTTGCATCTCTCACTACCAAATTATGTTTATACATGAATGTTGAGGGCCATTTTAATTATTTAACTGAAAATACTGGATTTGCATAAATTGTCTTTAGTGAAAGGGCTAATAAGATGCAGTTGTATTGGGCAGCTGAAAGCAATTTGGGTTTGAGTCCAGAAATAGTACTAACTGGAATTGAAATCGTGGCATTAATTTTGTAAAACATTAAATTAATAGTGAGTACACAAAGAGAACTGCAGGATCCTAGAGGTTTTTGTGTCTTTTTTTACCATTTTTAGTGCCGTAATTTTAGAAGGTTAGTAAAATAATGGTTTTATGGGGCTATTCCTACTGTGTTTTAGTTAGCATCAAAGGATAAGGCCGTCACGCTGATGGAAAACACCCTAAATGATATGCACGTAGCAATTTGTCCAAGAAAGCCACAGGATTGGACTATATTCTCATCTTGAAGCTATTTTGTTCTAATTTGTGTAAAATGGAAGTTATAGACCAAACTCTGCCTTCAAGCCCACCATGCAAACACATCAAATGCAATGAGACCAGTATGTCCAGCATGCATATGCTCAGAGGGTGAAATTTTCATCCATCATGTAGCAGGTCAGCACTAGGCTATCTTTCAGTCTCATGTAGGATTTGTGCTAGCCAACTGCAGATGGAGCAGCGGCCAAGGGGACCTATATGCCACGGAAAGGCTTTCCATATCAGCCCTATGTACTCAGTGTTACTTAAGCACATGTTTAAGTGCTTTCTGAATTGTGTCCAAAGTGTATTCTACTCTAACATGGATTTTGTTATTGCTGGTCATATTTACTACAAGAAACACTGGAGTACACAACTCCCTTGGATTTCGGGGATCAAATCCTCATTTGGAGTTGGAAATCCACTGACATGAAATTATGCAAAGTGAGCCATTCACTTAAAGAATCCATTTAAAAATCCACACTTGGTGGGAGCCTCTCACATGGTCTCATTGAGCCATTCAAACACTGGACCCAGTGGGCCAATCAGGTCCATTCATGAAAGGCCAGGAAAGCACATACTCCTCTACATGTAAGAAATAGACCCTGAGCAGAAGCAGCAGTTCAAATAAAATGGTTCAGAGTAGCAGCAAAGGTATAAGATAGCTATTCGTATGACATGTGGCACAGGTTGCACAAAGAGGGCAAAAATGTTTTTATTTTTTTTAAAGTCCTGAACTACATTGGAAGAGGGGGCAGAAGAGATTTTTGGGGAAGAGAATTTCTGATTAAAATAACATGAAAAGGGCTTCCCAAACTGTGGGCAGGATTCTGAGGCAAGTGCTTAGTAGTAGTGCAAGATGCTTCTTTAAAAGGCCCACTGGGGCAGGGAAGGGGTTGAGGATGAAGGAAAAGGGGCAAGGAGGAAGACCGAATGGGAGACTGTGATCACACTTTGGCTTGTTACCTAGACCAGTGCTTCTCAAGCTATCTGATGTGGGGGACCAGCAATTTTTTTTTTCAATGTGCCAGGGATCGGTGCCATATTATTATTCTATTCAACGCTCTTATGAGGAAACTTGCCACGGACCGGCAGCCGATGGCTCATGGACCGGCACCGGTCCGCGGACCACCACTTTGAGAAGCACTGACCTAGATCACTTGCCATGACCAGCTTTTGAAATATGCCAGGCTACGGTCTATAAATTCTGTATTGTGATTGTATATTCTGTATTATTCTTTGTTGGAACTTGTAGTTGCATATTTGTAGGTGTATTTTTTGAGTTGCATTGTTTCACAGTCAGGTCAGCTACACAGCCGCCAGATGAGGAAGGAAGTATCACTAATATTAAAGTTGAACCTGCGTCAAGGGAAAATAGCATTTTTTTTCTACCTTTGTATAGTCTGATGCTTATGTTTTAGTTCACTTCTGATAATTTACCCTTAAGCATTTTTAGCTGTAGTTTTAAGCAATTTTCACTGTATAGGATTCTAATTTAGCAATCTCAGATAATGCAGTTAATCTCTGAAGATATTGATGGTATTTTCAGTAACACAAATGCTCAGCTAACACTGTTTATCCATCTTTTCATTTCATGTTTGTTTGTTCTTGAATTTGGGATACAGAAGATGGAATCTTGTGTGCCCCAAATGCACTGTATTGTATTATTAATATTAGAATAGCAACCGATTCCCACTAGACAGTCTTTGTGGTCCGCTCATGCTCTAAGAAGTGTCTAGGCATAAAAGGCTGTTTGAGTTGAAGTGGGCTGATAGTCTGGGATGACATTTGAATGCATAGAGGACAATGTCTAAATGACAATGACTGGAAGAGAAGCAAAAGAAGCTCTAAACTATCCTATTCTCTCATGGACGGTCACCTCTCCTTTAGGATTATTTTGTCACATGATTCCTCAGTTAGGCTTTGTCTATGGGGAAAAAGTGGAACCACTGAAGGGGAGAAACTTAGGTTCCCAGACAAAGAAGAAGCTTCTAGTGCTGACACATGGCCTGTAACCTATAGAGACCGCAAATCTAATAAGAGTCATTGCCTGTAAGGCATAATTTGCAGTGTTCAGAATTAATAAAACATTTTACCTTTAGCAAAATCATAAAACAAAAATCTATTTCAGTAAACTCCTCTGAACGGTATGCACTGGGATGGTTTCTATGAATAAGTGGTTTCAAGAGCTTTGTATCAATATTTCAGTTGCATAGTTTATGGTGGTAGACTGTGAAACAAAGAAACTAAACCCCCCCAGAGCCAAATTCTGTTCTTGGATAAGTACATGCAACACCCACTGAAGTTAATGGGAATTGAGTGTGCTCAGCTGTGGGCAGAATTGGGCCATGAATGCAGTAATATTTTTAAGAGTCAATTGATCAAATTGCATGAGTTTACGCTGCCCCATAATTTACAGTTTAGTCTGACTTTTGTTCCCGTGGCTGCATGTCATTAAAATAATCTTAAAGGTCTCAGGGGAAAAAGCAGACTAATTCAGAATAAAATATTAAAATCTCCAATACCTTGGCACAACAGAGGAGGATTACACTGAAGCAGTGTCATCTTCTTCTTCAGAAGTGGAGGTTTAAGATTTATAGTTCCATAATTTTGTGGTGGTGTTATAAATGACTAATGTTGTTTTAATATAATTTTGACTACATACATGTCTTGATTTTTTTAATTGTGGATTATCATTTTTATGTAATGGTAGAGAACTATTAATTATATACTATAATTGTTGCAAATATATCTGTTGACATAATTGCTATAAATGGGAGGAACAATATCATTAGAATGTGCCGAATATTATTACATGTGTTGTAATGGTATAAAGACAATATATAATGTTGTTGTATAATCCCTTAATAAATGTTTTGAATTTGTTATTACATAAAATATGTACTACATTACTTAGTATAACACTGTAACTGCTTAGTTTATGTATTTTTTTCCTAAATCTGTTATTTCAGTCTGAACTATCCACTACTGAACTTGATCTGGAACAAATTTAATGTTAAAATTCTATAAGAGCAAAAAAAAATTAAACCGGTCTCCTAATACATTTGAATAATTCAAGAGTTAGCTAATCTATCACACTGTAAAATGAACTAAAGCAAAACAAATCACTCATTGTCATAACTGCTATGCTTGGTTTCAACCCACAAAACTTGATATAGATTATGTTCAAATTATATTTGTTGTTTACAAATGTTTGTGCCTAAAAACAGAGGTGTAAATATTGCCAGCATTTAAATTAGGTTTTAAAATACTAATTATGGCTTACACATGACCAAAAAAAATTAATAATTCCTGGGTGCAGATATTCATTTAATAAGTTTACAGCCCCTAGTTAATTCTGAAAAGAACGTCATTTGGCAGAGCAGAATTATGCGGGTCACATATTGGTGGTGGCAGAGGAAATGCATATATTTTCTATTTATATGATAAAATTTACTTGTGTTCTTTAGAAAATGGCACATCTCAGAGGTCTTGCTCTCAAAATGATCTCAGGATGGAAAGAAATCAGTAATTACAGAGCTAGGCATTCAATTCTGCCCTAATTTTCCCACCAGTTTTTCAGTGTTTCAGCTGCCTCAGAGACATAAAGTATTCTCATTAGGTAGCTGCAGAGGCAGCTCGCTTGCCTACTCCCTCATTCTCTCGCTAGCTTTTTCTTTCTTTCTTTTTTTTCCCCCTGCCTTGGGAGTGACTGTGAAGATCATTTGTTGGAATGATTGGCAGGTTAGAGGATTCGATCAGATGAGTTCCTCTTAGTGCGGGTCAAAAAGGCTAGTTAGCAGGAGCTGTCGAAAAATGCCAGCAGCATTCGAAATGGGAAATGTCATGACTTCGAGGCAGGGGGTGCCACCTGGAACAGAAAGCCCCCAGCTCATTAGCAAGTTACAGGATGCAAGCTTAACTGGAGGGAGCAGAGGAGGAAAGATAATACCCAATAGGGAAAATTATTGTGAAGTGGAATTGATTTCATGTATAATTTGTTTATCACTACCGGGGACAAATGCTGTCCTCCTGACATGTGCGGAGGAGTGTGGACTATGAATGAAGCAATTTAGCATAATCTCCAGGTTGAGCTCTGGATTTAAAGAATGCAAACTTCTTTCTTCCTTGCTATGGAAATGATCAGGTCAGGTTGTATTAATTAAACCTGACATACTCTCAAATGGTTTATCTGGGCAATTGTAGCAGTTCGGCAGAACCCGGTAGATAGAGAATACATTTATTATAAACATGGTATGGTATGGTTTTGGGTTTTTGGACACAAAGATTTATCTTTTTTAAGCTACTGTTGTGAAAAATCTGTCTCAATGGCAGACTGCATTATAACGCAGCTCATGTTTATCTTTGGTTAGTCATACTGGATAAAATCAGAATACACTTTCAGTTTCACAATATAATTTCATTTCCAGAAAATCCCTTAGAAAATAAAGATTTTTTTGAAAATTATGGTTTAAAAATTTTTATGTTTTTTCATTTAAAATTAAATCTAAATGAAAAACTGCAAGGTCTCCTGGCTACCTTTGACTTATAGGATGCATATATTAAGTCTCAGCCATACAAAATACTCAGTGTTGTTTGAGACATTCTGTGACTGAAAATTGCAGGCAGAACCTTCGTCACAGGGAGTTAAATTAACCTGGGCTATTAATGCTATTAGCCATTGATTGTTTCATCATTCTGTATCTGAGTGTATAAGAAATATTGCATGACAGGGAAAATTAAATTGCATAGGTAACATTTTTGAAAAATGATGGTACATTGAACTATGAGAAAATAATATTGCACATGCCATTGCCTACACTTCTGCTCAACCCTGCACCTATTGGCTTACATGGGCATGGAATTGGATCGTTTATCAAAAACGACTTGGAGTCACTAATACCATTTTAGACTGAGTAAACTTGGTTTAAAAGCAGCAATCTGTCTTTGAATAACTTATATTGCAAGGTATATCTTCTCTTGACAAGGAATGTGATCTCATTTATCTTAAACACACGTATCTAGCAAGTTTGCTTGTTGTTGCAAGTCATGTACAGCACTGCTTAATTTTTTTTTTTTTAATTCTGAGGTATGTTTGCTTAGTATTAAGACTCTTCACGTGTATCTTTTCAACATTTCTCTGACTTGAGCTTTCCTTTTTTATATACTTTAGCAAGTTTTTTTCCATGACAGTAATGAAATAGCCATGTCTTGTTTTATCAACTAACCACAAGCTGTTGGATTTCCCTTCCTAAAACGAATGTGAATCAGGATGTATTTCTTTAAAAGACTTTTGTAACAAAAATATTGGTCAAAAAACTCTGCAGATGGATGATTTCTATTTTGCGTTCTGCATAAAAAGCTTAGCATTAAGCTATGTTCCCACTCTGTCTGTCTGTTTGTCAGACAGATGAGTTAATACAGCACTGTAAACACAGGCATCTTCTAGTTCTCAGATGATTACTTTAGTGCAAAGTTTTCCTCTCTGGTCCACACTGTGGCAACCAGTTCCAGTACTCATGCCTATATCCCCGTACATGCATATATCTCAGATCTGTGCCTGTACAATAAGGAGAGCAGAATATTGGAATCGAGATCCGCTGTGCAGACCTAAAGGGAGAATTTTGCCAATGTTGTGTAATTCTGTAAATTCCCTATAGTAGGAGTTCTCAACCTTTTCTTTTGGAGCCCCCACCTTTCCCCCATGGCCCAGCATTGGGGGGCCCTCCGGGCTTCAGCTGCGGGCTTGACTCCGGGCTTCACCTGTGGGAGGGCTTCTGCTCTGTGGGGCAGGATGGGGGGGGGAATCTTGAAGCATTTGCCCTGCAGGGCAGGGGGCTTCGGGCTTCTGCCCCTTGTGGCAGGGGAGCAGCTTGGGGCTTTAGCCCCGTGGGGCTGGAAAGCTCCAGCCTTCAGGCCTGTGGGGCAGCTTCTTCCAGGGCTCAGGGCTTCAGCAGGAGCAGGGCTGAAGTCTCGAGCCCTGGTAAGTGCCCCATGGGGCTGAAGCCCTGAGATGTCCCTCCCTGCAGGGCAGAAGCTCCAAGCCCCACCACGCTGCTGCGGGCTGAAGCTCCACATTTTTCTCCCCTCCCCCTCCTACGGCCTGGTAGGCAGAGAATGTGGGGGGTGTTGCGGGCTGTACTTTAACTGTAAAAGAGCCACATGTGGCTTGTGAACCACAGTTTAGTCACTCCTGATCTATAACCTACTAACCTCTCCTCCTCCCCTAGGACAGCAGAGGTGTTAATGGGCCACTTCAACTTGAAATGTCCCTTGAAATATGTGCTAACTACTTATGCTAAACAATTTGATCCACCTTGTATTTAGCTCCTTGAATGGTGACAGGTTTCAGAGTGGTAGCCATGTTATCTGTATCAGCAAAAAGAACAGGAGTACTTGTGGCACCTTAGAGCATAAGCTTTCATGGGCTAAAGCCCACTTCATCAGATGCATGCAGTGGAAAATACAGTAGGAAGGGGGGTGTGTGTGCGCGCGCACACACACACACAAACACACCATGAAAAAAATGGGTGTTGCTATACCAACTCTAACAAGACTGATCAATTAAGGTGGGCTAGTATCATGTTCTTTATCACCCACCTTGTCTCTGTGATAGAAAATAACCAGCAGAGGAAAACCATGGCTGACTAAACCATTCCAGTTCTTTCGGCATGTGTGTAAAACAGCAGAACAAGAACAAGCTGCCATCATTTGTATTTGAAAATGCTGTTGTCAAGATGCCCCGCACAAGTGGAAGCCTGAATCGGCGGGTAGAAATCAACCTCTCGGGGATCAATTTATCGTGTCCCATTGGGACGCGACAATCGATCCCTGAATCGACGCTCTTACTCCACCAGCGGAGGTGGGAGTAAGCGCTGTCGACGGGAAGCCGCAGAGGTCGATTTTACCGCCGTCCCTACAGCGGGGTAAGTCGGCTGCGATACGTCGAATTCAGCTACGGTATTCGCGTAGCTGAATTTGCGTATCTTAAATCGACCCCCCCCTGTAGTGTAGATGTAGCCTAAGCAGGCCTGGATCAGAAACCAACCTAGGGCTTTTCTAGAGCAGGGGTTCTCAACCTTTTACTTTCAGAGGACCCCTTCCCCTCTGATATGCTATAGAAACTCCGGGGCCTGGGATGATGGAACATTCAGACTTCAGCTGTGGGGGGAGGGCTCCGGCTTGAGCCACAGAGGGGCTTCTGCCTCGCAGGACAGGGTGAAGTGGGGGTCGAGGCTTTTGCCCCACAGGGCAGGGAGCTTCGAGCTTCTGCCCCATGGGGCGGCTTCTACCCGGGTGCCAGGGCTTCAGCCCCACCTGGCAGCTTCTGCTGGGGCTTGGGGATCTAGGGCTCAGGGCTTTAGACCCCCAGGGTGGCTTCTTCCAGGGCTCAGGGAACTGGGGCTCTTCTGCCCAGCATGGTGCCAGGGCTTGGGACTCTGAGTGGCCTTGCTTCGCAGCCCCCCAGTGAGCCTCTGAGCCCCAGTTAAGAACCGCTGCCCTACAGGATAACACTATTTTTTTAATGAATAAAAAATTTAAAGTCTATTTGAAAGAGTTCATGATGCATCATCATTGTATGAAAACCTATTTTGTTACTTTGCTTAGATATTTAAATGTTAGGGAGTCTGAATAAAATACATAACATTACTTATTTGGGGGTGGGAGCGGAGCTAGAATGTTAGAATTTTGTCAGGGAAGGAGAAAAGCCATTTGGGAAATAGGCAGGTGCATTAACTGTCGGGACAGATTTAAGGCTAAAGACCCAGAAAGCATATAAACCTGTGGAAGTACGCTATGAGAGTAGGGCACTTTATGTGGCACATGTATGAGTATCAGGGTGATTAGAGACACTCTTTGCATCTTGCAAGAGCTGGACAGGCAGGAGGATGAAAGACATGGGAGCTAGAGATGGAAAAGCCTTTACCTGGGCCATGACCAGGGACCAAAAAATTCATTTACCATCCTACTGAAAATGGAATTTCCCAGGTCCCTCACAGTATCTCCCACGAGTCGAAGGTTGGACTAGTAAGCAAAAGTAGCCCAGCCAGTATCTTCTGAACCACACCACAAAATTCAGCCATAAATCCCTTTAATTTTACCAGAATTTTTCTCCTTCAGAGAAGGCTGGAATCTGCTGAGGTCCTGGCTTGAGAGTGTCAATTGCGAGATTCTGTTACAAGAGGTCCTGTCTTGCAATGGCCCAGCCAGTGCTGCTAAGTTAACATCATCTTGGTTCCTAGACGCTACCACAAATAAATAATAGTAATAATAAGGAAAGGGTTGGTGATCCACTTCTTTTGCCCCTCTGGGTCACAGGAAGATAGTCTTGCAGTTGGGTCTGAAGCTCCCACAACTGCTGATTTATCTATTCTTAATTATTCCTAATTGACTCCTTGGTAGCCCAGTGAGGACGGAAACAAAGAATGTTACGTACTTGTCCACATATTTCCACATATTCGTTTTTAAATTTCTGAGCCGTCTTTGGAAATTGACACCATTCATTTCATGAAGTGACCCAGCTTTCTGAATCACCCCTCAGACAGAAATGAGCTCCAACAAAGACTGAACAGCACATGCAAAGCCACATATGCGACGTGTTGTGAGATTAAGCAGTGCCCTCCGAGCTTAGCGATGACAGCCAGCGTCCAATACAGTGACTCATGGTCTGTGTGCACAAGCACTTGCACTTTGTTTCATTTGTGTTATACTGTTTTGTATACAGTAAACCCAGTCCATGCTCATAAATGCAGTATGGTCTAGGGCAGGGGTTCTCACAACAAAATTTTTGGTGGCCTCAGAGTGCAGCCACCAACTTTTAGTGGTGGCCACTCTGACAATTTTTCCTAAAATATTTAATTAACTTTAGGAAAAACAAACAAATATACACATATACGTGTCCAAATCATTGTAATTTATGTAGGGTTTTTTTGCAGACTCAGTAATAAAAATAATGTACAGTTGTCCCTATTCTTTGCTGGACCTAAACAGAATAGAAACACAAATAAGGTGTCAAGTATCAGAGGGGTAGCCGTGTTAGTCTGGATCTGTAAAAAGCAACAAAGAGTCCTGTGGCACCTTATAGACTAACAGATGTATCGGAGCATAAGCTTTCGTGGGTGAATACCCAGTTCGTCAGATGCATGCACGAAAGCTTATGCTCCAATACATCTTTTAGTCTACAAATAAGGTGCTTTGCCTGTCTTGCTTTTTTTTTGGTTGATTTTATTTTATTTTTTTTTAAGATTTGCTAGCTAGTAAGTCTGCTATTGTGAAAAGTGATGTTTGTATATTTGTTAATGTCACTTTTCACACCAGACTTCCTCATCCCCAGCAAGCTGGGGGACAAATTAATTCCTGGATGGGGAGGTGGGTAAGGAGGCAGGAGGGTCAGGGGCAATGGGTACTGGATGGGGGGTGAAGGAGGCAACAGGGGTCAGGGCGATGGTGGAGGTGAGTCCAGGCCTGGAGCCTGGGGTCCTACTGCATGAGTGGGGGCTGGAGGATGCAGCGGGAGCCAGGTGCGGTTGGGGGGGGTGGGGAAGAGCCTGGGGCCAGAGCCTGAAGCCCTGTGGGTGGGGGAGAGAGCTTGCTGCCCACCTACCACCACAGGGCTGAAGCCCAAAGCCCAAGCCCCACCGCCCCCAGGAAGGTGGGGAACTCACACTGGTCGCCTGGCTCCTACAGTGTTTGTGGCTCCAGAAGGGGGCAGGGACCAACCCCTGCTGGTGACCCCAGGGGAGGGGCCACTGCTTTCCTCCCCACCCCTCAACCTCCACCCAGGAGCCTGTGGCTGCAAGAAAAGCCCCTGGTGGCCACATTTGAGAAATGCTGATCTAGGGGAATGTTTTCAAGCAGTGTTTGCAGTTTTTGATGGAAAATGTTTTAATCTGAATAATGTAACCATGTTCGAAATATAAGTCAATTGACCTCTCTGCATAAGTTTCTATGTGGTAACATAGGACTGGTTGAAAGGCTACAAAATTCCATTAACCAGAAATCCAGCAATGAACTGTTTCTACACTTTTCCCTCCAACTCCTTTCTTCACTTCTATTTTCTTCTTTTTAATCCTCTGTCCTTCCTTTTCCACACAACTGTCATTCACCAAGGGGCTGTGGCCAGTAGGTATCACTCCATTGTTGATCCATTTCAGGGGCTCTCCCCCACTTCCTCCTGGAGCATCAAATCCTGGCTGAAGGGGTTCGCTTTCTTTTGAGCATCTTGTAGGATGGTTTCCTTATCTTACTAAGGACAAGTCTACACTTAAAATGCTGAATCGGCACAGCTGTAGCACTTTAATGAAGACGTTGTATGCCAATGGGAGTGCTCTACCACCGGTGTAGTTAATCCACCTTCCCAAGAGGCAGTAACTATGCCGTCAGAAGAAGCTCTTTCACCGACATAGAGCTGTCTACATGAGGGTGCGATGGGGGGTTAGGTCAGTATAACTATATCGCTTATGGGTGTGGATTTTTCACACCCCTGAGCGACGTAGTTATACTGACATAGCTCTGTAGTGTAGACTAGCCCACAGGAGGTTCCTGAGCGTCATACATATGACCTCCAAATACCAATGTTAGGCACCCCTAATTGACTTCTTTATGGTGCCTTGGGTGATTATTAAGTTCTGCTCATAGTTCGCTTTACTAGATGCCATCCTTTATCTGACAGATAGAGTCCCCCAGAGCACAGACATTCACAAAATGCAGATAAACCAACAGAAGAGTAACTTGGCATTGGTGCAGTCAGTTTCCCACTCTGCTGTAGTCATCTCCAAAAGAATTAAGCCTCTGGCACAAAACAGGATAGAAAATCACCAGTCTGCAATCAACAGGGCCTGCCTCCAGACTATATCCAAATTCAAAAATTCTCTAGTTCTTTGGTGAGAGGGGGAATGTAAGAGAGAGTGTGCTGTGCTGAAGTGCTACCCTGAATACATTAATGCGGGAGGGTTTTTCAACACCTCGTTTTCTCCAGGATATATAAGAACCATTCCAATATGGAGAAAATAGGCCAGAACATACAGTCGCAAAGTGGAAATTTGTTATTATTCAAGGAGGAAGACTCATGAGGCAGTGGCATTGAATGCCCATTCTCACTTTGCAGAAAGAATGCACTTTTAGGCCATGCTCAGTTAAGTAGAATATGAGAGAAAGGAATATGTCACCATAATGATTCATATCAGTCTTGCAATTCACTTCAGGATAGTCTGGCCATGGGCATACTGGGCAGCATGCCAAGAGTCCATGCTTTAGCCCCGAGTTTTTTGTTTTAATTAGATCACCTGAATGTGGCACATTTCCTCAGGGCAGCTAGAAAGCTGAGACCTCTTCTGTGCTTTCAAGGGCTGGATTTGGATTCTCAACTTAGTTTTCCAGGGCTTCACTTCACAACCATTTAAAATCCTAAATTCAGCCTCTTTGTAACTCAATAATCAGTCATCTTCCTAGCAGCCACCAGGCCAGCTTATCTGATATCAGAAGTAGAAGCTTCTACCACTTAGCCACAGCATTGTTTGTTTCACCAGGACACAGTGGTTCTGAGAGCCCTAGAGGGTTTCACACCAAAGAAGATCAGTGTTCCACAGATTGCAGGACATAGTTGTCACCGTGTCTCAGTGGGTCACAACTGAGAATACGAGATTCAGGACAAACTGCTGAGAAATAGGACAGACACACCCCAAAACTGGTGGTTATTCTTCCATAAGATATACCAAACTATCAACAAAAGTAAACTTCATCTCACCACACTGGCTAACAAGAAGTCAGAAATGCAGTCTCCTTAGGTATCCCAGACCTTGTTCCAACACCCAGACATTAGACTTAATGATGAATGATTATTTAAAACCAATTTTATCAAACAAAGGGTTCTTCTGATCCCAAAGGACCAGCCACATACCCAGGTAAATATATGACTTAGATCTTAACCAACAATCATGCTGTTGCAAATCTTTTAGTATCTAATATCTAAAGGTTTATTTATAAGAGAAAAGAGATTAAATTGGTGAAAGGAATCAAATACATACAATAATTGCAAAGTTCTTGTATCAGGCTTGAGGTGGTGATGAAATAAATTGCTGGCTTGTTAAGTCTCTGGTTGTTTCCAAATGATTGGAAGGTCCTCAGTCCTTTGGTTAGAATGTGCCCATTAGTATAAGTCCATAGTCTAGAGATCAGAGCAGGAAAGAAGCAACATGGAGATGTTTTCAGAGCCTTTTATAGCTTCTGCCATGTGGAGGGAACTTCATTGTCCCAAACAAAGCCCCCAGCTCAATTAGTGGAAAAGTACAGGCATAAGGTGGATTTTAGTATCACATGAGCTGGTCACATGTAAAGTACCTTGTGGGAGTTAACACAGGAACAAAAAGAACAGGAGTACTTGTGGCACCTTAGAGACTAACAAATTTATTAGAGCATAAGCTTTTGTGGACTACAGCCCACTTCTTCGGATGCATATAGAGTGGAATAAATATTGAGGAGATATATATACACACATACAGAGAGCATAAACAGGTGGGAGTTGTCTTACCAACTCTGAGAGGCCAATTAAGTAAGAGACAAAAAACTTCTGAAGTGATAATCAAGATAGCCCAGTACAGACAGTTTGATAAGAAGTGTGAGAATACTTACAAGGGGAGATAGATTCAATGTTTGTAATGGCTCAGCCATTCCCAGTCCTTATTCAAACCTGAGTTGATTGTGTCTAGTTTGCATATCAATTCTAGCTCTGCAGTCTCTCCTTGGAGTCTGTTTTTGAAGTTTATCTGTTGTAATATAGCCACCCTCAGGTCTGTCATTAAATGACCAGACAGGTTAAAGTGTTCTCCCACTGGTTTTTGAGTATTATGATTCCTGATGTCAGATTTGTGTCCATTAATTCTTTTGCATAGAGACTGTCCGGTTTGGCCAATGTACATGGCAGAGGGGCATTGCTGGCACATGATGGCATATATCACATTGGTAGATGTGCAGGTGAACGAGCCCCTGATGGTATGGCTGATGTGATTAGGTCCTATGATGATGTCTCTTGAATAGATATGTGGACAGAGTTGGCATCGGGCTTTGTTACAAGGATAGGTTCCTGGGTCAGTGGTTTTGTTCAGTGATGTGTGGTTGCTGGTGAGTATTTGCTTTAGGTTGGGGGGTTGTCTGTAAGTGAGGACAGGCCTGTCCCCCAAGATTTGTGAGAGTAAAGGACCATCCCTCGGGATAGGCTGCAGATCCCCGATGATGCGCCGGAGAGGTTCCAGTTGGGGGCTGAAGGCGACAGCCAGTGGTGCCCTGCTACTCTCTTTGTTGGGCCTGTCTTGTAGGAGGTGACCTCTGGGTACCTGTCTGGCTCCGTCAATCCGCTTTTTCACTTCAGCAGGTGGGTATCGCAGTTTTAAGAATGCCTGATAGAGATCGTGCAGGTGCCCGTCTCTATCTGAGGGATTGGAGCAAACGCGGCCACATCCCAGAGCTTGGCTGCAGACAATGGACCACGCGGTGCGTCCAGGAACAAACACATTTGAAATACAGATATACAGCCAATATTCATAACTTCAGGTATGAACATGATGCATGCATACTAATAGGATAATCATATTCAGCAAATCATAACTTTTCCATTGACACCTCACATGACACACTGCACAAGATTTGTTGCAATTGTATAACAGTGGTAGCAACAATGATACACATGGTCATATTTTAAACATATAACGTCACAATAGTCCTCCCTTATTCTATCAGAATCCTAAATATAGGAAAGAGAAACTGTAGTGTACCTGGGGTTTCAGAAGGATGTTTGAAATATGCCTCAATGGAACAGAGTGATTTGGAAAATCTGATTCTTCTTCGAGTGATTGTTCACGTCCATTACACATTAGGTGTGCGCACGCCGCGTGCACGGACGTCGGAAACTTTTTCCCTTAGCGGCTCCCGTCGGGCCGGCGGGGCCCCCACCTTCCCACCAGAGCGGCGCCCCGCTCCAGGGTATATATATCCCTGCCGACCCGACCCCTCCAGTTCCTTCTTACCGTCCGTGGCGGCGTTGGAACAACTCTGTCTCTCGTCTGAGAGTGTCCCTGAGCACATTAGAGTTATCTAGCAGTTATCAGTTAGTTGTGTAGTGTTTAACCAGTAGTTAACGGCTCATTAGAGTACTTAAAGTTCCTGCTGGGGTTGTTTGTTCAGCCCCGGCACCGGCCCCGGGCGTTGGGGTATGCCACACGCCCAGGGTTTTAAGGCACGTGCCGCAGGCCCATGCCATTGAGCGACCCCCACGCTTCGTGTCTTCGTTGCCTGGGGGAGGCTCACCAGAAGGAGCGCTGCAAAATCTGCAAGGCCTTTAAGCCCAGAACTAAAAAAGAGAGGGACTTTCGCCTTAAGCAGCTGCTCATGGAGACGGCGTTACAGCCCTCCACTTCGACGGCACCGTCTGCCTCCGTGCGGAGCGCCCCGGCTTCGGTGCGGGAACCGGCGCCGGCGGGTCACCCGAAGACCGCGGCACCGACCCAGCGGGGAAGTGCACGACGCCGATCGTCTTCGCCGGCAAAAGTGAAGGGCCAACCTAAGGCCCGAGGCCGCTCCCCGCACAAGAAGGCGGCACCAGTAAAGACCTCGAGTGCCCCTAAGGCCGACACGGCCTCATCACGGACCCCGGTAGTGGCTCCGGCGCCGAAGGGCCCGTCGAGCCCTGGGATGAGCGCGTCGAGCGAGGATGCAGGGCTGGAGGAACTGGTGGAACAGCCCTCCACTCCGGACACGTTTGAGGCAGCTAAGGACCTCATTGCCTTGTCCGTCGAGGCCCCGGCACGCGCTGAAGGCGCCCCGCCTATGCTGCCGCGCAGAGGCAAGCCGGCGATGGTGCGCCCACCACGGTCGCCGTCTCGGCACCGTTCCAGGGACCGGTCCCGGTCGAGCTCCGCCTCGGTGGACTCCCGGTTGCCCCCGGCGCAAGAAGCACCGCAGCAGTCGGGCTTCAACAAACGGCCGGCACCGACTCAGCAACCAAGCACGAGTCGGCACCGCGAAGCATCGGCGGCTTGTTACCCGAGGCCGACCAGCCGTAGCCGTTCCCGGTCCCGCGATCACCGGTACCGTTCCAGGTCGACGAGGCGCCATTCCAGGTCCTGGTCGCGGAGGCGCTACTCCCCAATACCGGACCGGCACCGTCCCACGGCCCCACCGTGGCCTTCCAGGTCACCGTCCGTGGTCTCGGGGACTGACTCAGACCGATACGGCGGCTATGCCCGTAGGTCAGAAGCCAGCAGGGACTACGGTCAGTCACAATGGGGCCAGCCGAGCCAATGGCCATTCTGGACACCCTGGGCCTACCACCAACAAGAGCCCCCATCGGGAGCCTCGAGACCCGGGCCATCCCGGTACCGATCCCGCTCCCCGCGGCACCGTCCGCCATCGTATAGGGAGGCAACGGTCTCTAGACCACCGGAGCGGGAAGGAGTGGACTCGGCACCGAGTACGGTACCGTCCCAATCCCACGCGGCGGGTCAGGCCGCAGAGGAGCAATTGGCTGATGCCGGATTGCAGGACAATGAGGATGGGCAGAAGGCCCCGACCTCTTCCTCCTCGCCAGATGAGGCGGTAGCGGGCACACTGGTGTCCGGCCCTCCCCCGATTGACCATCGGGCACACCAAGACCTGCTTCGCCGGGTAGCCCTCAATCTGGGCTTGCAAGCGGAGGAGACCATAGAGCAGGACGACCGCATGGTCGATATCCTGAGCCCAGAGGGCCCCTCCAGAGTCGCTCTCCCGATTATACGGACAGTACAGTCCAACTATAAGACGGTGTGGCAAACAGTGCGCCAACTGCAAGGGGAGTGGAGAGGAAATACTTCACCCCATCTAGAGGGTTTGACTTCCTCTTTCTACATCCGTCCCCCTGTTCGCTGGTGGTCTCGGCGGTCAACGAAAGGGAGCTAAGAGATTGGACCTATTCGGGAGGAAAGTCTATTCATCGGGGGGCCTGCAACTGAGGATCGCCAATCAGCAGGCGACTCTAAACAGGCATAATTTTAACTCTTGGGCATCAGTCGCCAAGTTCAAGGAATCCCTCCCACCGGACGCGCATCCGGAGTTCACGGCCCTGGTGGACGAGGGAATGGCAGTGGCCAAGACCTCTTTACAGGCCGCACTGGACTCAGCCGACGCTGCGGCTAGAACAATCGCGTCGGGAGTCGTGATGAGGCGTTCGGCGTGGTTGCAGGCTTCAGGCCTCCCGCCGGAGGTGCAGACCACGCTGCAGGACCTCCCGTTTGAAGGTTCGGGCTTGTTTTCCGAGCAGACGGACGTCAGGCTACATAGCCTTAAGGACTCACGAGCGACCCTTAAGTCGTTGGGTATGCACACATCGGTAACGCAGCGTAAGCCCTTCAAACCCCAACCACCGCAAAGGCATTACCACCCTCGGCCCCGACACGAGCCTTACCGCCGTCGAGGCAGGGATAACAGGCGGAGACGTAACAATACGCCTAACCAGGGCCAGAATCACGGCCAGGGCAAGCCGCAGCCGGGAAATAAACCAGGCTTTTGAAGCTGCGCCCGAGGACAGCGTACCACTTCATATACCGGATCCTTCTTTGGGTTTCAAGGACCGTCTGTCCCAATTCTACCGGGCCTGGTCGCGCATAACATCGGACCGCTGGGTCCTGCGCACAGTGAAGGCGGGCTATACCCTCCAGTTTTCCTCGCCCCCTCCCTACCATCCCCTTTCCCCGTCCCTCTTCAGGGACCCTTCTCACGAGCAACTCCTCATACAGGAGGTACAGACCCTTCTCGCTGCAGGAGCAGTAGAAGAGGTCCCTCTGGACCTAAGGGGAAAAGGATTCTATTCCAGATACTTCCTGATCCCCAAGGCGAAAGGAGGCCTCCGTCCTATCTTGGACCTGCACGATCTAAACAGGTTTCTGATCAAAGCGCGCTTCCGTATGGTCTCCCTTGGAACTATTATCCCATCCCTGGATCCGGGGGATTGGTATGCTGCCCTCGATATGAAAGATGCCTATTTTCACATCGCAGTCAATCCGGCCCACAGGCGTTTTCTGCGCTTCGTTGTCGGACAGCGCCATTTCCAATTTACTGTCCTGCCCTTCGGCCTGGCGTCAGCTCCACGGGTGTTTACAAAGTGCATGTCCGTGGTAGCAGCCTTCCTTCGAAAAAGAAGGATGCGTGTGTTCCCATACCTGGACGATTGGCTACTCGCGGGCAGGTTGGAGGCCGAGGTCCGATCTCACGTGACGCTGGCCTTGCAGACGTTCGACAAGCTCGGCCTCCGGGTCAACGTGCCGAAATCCACGTTAATCCCCACACAGAGGCTGGACTTCATAGGTGCTACCCTGGACTCGGTAACCACGCGAGCGAGTTTACCAGAGGCACGGTTCATGTCAATTCACGGGGCCGTAAGCTCGGTCCAAAAATTTCCCACGACAACGGCAAGGTGTTGCATGCAGCTTCTGGGGCATATGGCAGCTTGCACGCACGTGGTCAGACATGCCCGGCTGAGACTCCGGCCTTTACAGTTGTGGTTCGCCCACACGCATCGCCCCAACAGAGACCCATTGGATCAAGTAGTCACGATCCCGAACCAGGTGCTCAGCTCACTACGCTGGTGGCTCGATCGCCAGCAGGTATGCGAAGGGATCCCCTTTGCTGCCCCACAACCCACTCTGACGTTAGTGACAGACGCATCAGACATAGGCTGGGGGGCGCACCTGGGGGAACTGCGGACCCAAGGGCTGTGGTCCGGAGAGGACAAGCTGCTTCACATCAATCTGAAGGAGCTAAGAGCGGTTAGCCTCGCCTGCCAGACCTTCCACGCCTTCCTAAAAGGTCACAGCGTGGCAGTCCTGATGGACAACACTACCGCCATGTTCTATATAAACAAGCAGGGCGGGTCCCGGTCTTCTCCCCTCTGTCGCGAGGCACTCCAATTATGGAACTTCTGTATAGCCCATGCAATACACCTCATCGCGACGTATCTTCCGGGAAATCAGATCGGCTTAGCAGACCGCCTCAGCCGATCCTATCGAATGCACGAATGGACACTGAGAGGAGACGTCCTGCATTCGATCTTCCGGAAGTGGGGGTTTCCCCGGGTGGATCTATTCGCCACCAGGGACAACAGCCAATGCCCTCAGTTCTGCTCGTTCCAGAACCTCAGCCCGGGATCATTAGCGGATGCTTTCATGATCCCATGGGGAGGGAGCCTAAAATATGCCTTCCCTCCATTTCCACTTATACACAAGGTTCTTCTCAAGACCCGCAGGGACAGGGCAACGATTATACTTATTGCCCCGGCCTGGCCTCGCCAGCATTGGTTCACGTCCCTGCTGGAACTGTTCGTAGCCGATCCAATCACCCTTCCCCTCCATCGCAACCTAGTCACGCAAGACAAAGGTCGCCTACTCCACCCGAACCTGTCTTCGCTTCATCTCATGGCATGGTATCTCTCTGGCTGAACGATGCAGAGCACAGGTGCTCTCACCAGGTTCAGCAAATCCTCCTTAATAGTAGGAAGCCCTCTACAAGGGCAACATACCTGGCGAAGTGGAAAAGGTTCTCCCACTGGTGTGAGCCTCAACGCATACAGCCTTTACAGGCCTCGGTTCCGTCCATCTTGGACTATTTACTGCACCTCAAGAATCAAGGGCTTGCGCCCGCCTCTATTAGAGTTCACTTAGCCGCTATTTCGGCTTTCCATCCGGGAGAGTTGGGAGTGTCAGTATTCTCCAACCCCACAGTGGCCAGATTCCTCAAGGGGCTGGAAAGG
The DNA here is from genome assembly GCF_027887155.1 of Malaclemys terrapin pileata. NCBI lineage: Eukaryota > Metazoa > Chordata > Testudines > Emydidae > Malaclemys > Malaclemys terrapin. The sequence goes on along the minus strand of NC_071506.1, from coordinate 242,966,771 downwards.
GTGTTTCCCTACTCACGCCCGCCGGTTCTGACATGGTCTCTGAACCTAGTCCTAAATAGACTCATGAGTCCTCCCTTTGAGCCCCTGGCCACTTGCTCCCTCACGCACCTCTCGTGGAAGGTGGTGTTTCTCGTGGCCATCACGTCGGCCAGAAGGGTATCAGAATTGAGGGCCCTCTCGTCGGAACCACCCTATATGGTGTTCCATAAAGATAAGGTGCAACTTAGGCCGCACCCCAAATTCCTCCCAAAGGTGGTGTCACAGTTTCACATGGGGCAAGACATTTGCCTCCCGGTGTTTTTCCCAAAACCCCATACGGACCCTCACCACCGCAGCCTACATACCCTGGATGTCCGAAGGGCGTTGGCATTTTACCTGGAGCGGACCAGGTCGTTCCGCAGAACACCCCAGCTGTTCATTGCGATTGCGGAACGTATGAAAGGCTTGCCTATCTCGACACAGCGCTTGTCAGCATGGATTGTGCATTGCATACGCACTTGTTATGAGCTCGCCAATGTTCCGGCCCCGGATATCCGGGCCCATTCGACTAGAGCCCAAGCATCCTCAATGGCCTACTTGGCGCAGGTCCCGATCCAGGAGATCTGTAAGGCAGCCACCTGGTCGTCCATACACACGTTCACAGCCCATTACGCGATCCATCATCAGACCAGAGAGGACGCGATGGTCGGCCGGGCTGTGTTACAGTCAGTTGTACCTTGACTCCTACCCTCCTCCAATGGTAAGCTTGGGAATCACCTAATGTGTAATGGACGTGAACAATCACTCGAAGAAGAAAGAACGGTTACTTACCTTCTGTAACTGTTGTTCTTCGAGATGTGTTGTTCACGTCCATTACACTTCCCACCCTCCTTCCCCTCTGTCGGAGTCTCCGGCAAGAAGGAACCGGAGGGGTCGGGTCGGCAGGGATTTATATACCCTGGAGCGGGGCGCCGCTCTGGCGGGAAGGTGGGGGCCCCGCCGGCCCGACGGGAGCCGCTAAGGGAAAAAGTTTCCGACGTCCGTGCACGCGGCGCGCGCACACCTAATGTGTAATGGACGTGAACAACACATCTCGAAGAACAACAGTTACAGAAGGTAAGTAACCGTTCTTTCTCTGTTTGTGAATTACTGTGGAAGACCGAGAACACAGGGAGATACTAACTCAATCTTGATATATGAGTGCATCAGAGAGGCATAAAGGTGCAGAACGGTGGTGCTGTGAGAGAACATACTGTCCCAGATGAGTCAAGACAGTGTAGGCAGGGAAACCATGAGCTCCATCGGATGAAGTCTCCAGAGCAGCTACCTAGTCTATTACTGTTGCTTATTTTATTCCCTTTTTAATTTTATGTATATAGTGCCAAAAATAGGTGCTTGCTGACATTCACAAAGCATTGTAACCTTGATCTCCAGGCATCTTTTAAAATAGCCTTTAGCAGAAGTTCACTTGCCATGGTGATACCCATCTGACGTGTTTCTCTGTCGTCATTCCACCACTCGCTCTATTCTTCTTCACTGTTGATCACTTACTACGTGTGCCACCCAAAGAACAGAAAATTCCTTTTTCATACCTGTCCTTTTCATCTCCAAGAAAAGTCATGCCTGCTGATCTTTTGGGCAAAGAATACTGTTTGGTTCTGTATGCTTTCGAAAACAAAATACCTTTCAGGCTCCTCAGTGGTCTATCACATAATAAATAGCAGTTGATCCTAATCTGTCAGCCTCTGTGGCTGGAGATATTTCTATGTGTACATAGTAATATAAAAATTCAGTCCTTTCACTAGTGAATTTTATTATGACCTACTTCACAAACCATTGACAGACTCAGACAGCAGGTTGAGGGCTGATCTCCTTTCCCTCTAGGTTCATCCAGATGTACTATTTTTAGTACTATTTTTAGTGGCCTTTGTCCAATCATCAGAAGTAACCCACCACATGTAAAGTAACAGCAGACATGATTCCTCTTAGCCCTGGTCTACACTACTGTTAGATCGACCTAAGGCACCTTACATCAACCTAATTATGTCAGTGTACACACTGCAGCCTTGCTCCCACCTATGTAAGTGCAATAATACACCGACATAGGTCTGGGCTACACTGTGGGAGGGATTGATCTAAGTTACTCAATTTCAGCAGGTTACTTACATTGGCTGTCATTCTTGTCAATTTCACAGTTCCGTGCTGGAGCTGTGAAATTGCCAAGAAAGTCTCACAGCTCGGGCTGTCATCCTGGTGATCGCTGGGTGGGGGCTCCAGCTAGAACCCGGCTGCCCCCGGGCTCTCAGAACCCTGCTCCCAGCTGGGCTGCTGCCTGGGCTCCCCACACCCAGCTCCCAGTGGAAGCACTCCTGGTGAGGACATGCAGCACTGACAGAAGGAGGGTAGTGTGGATGTGAACTACTGCAGTAATTACTGCAGTGGCTGTAAGTCGACCTAACATAGATTGACTTAAGTTTTTAGTGTAGACGTGCCCTGAGAGAAGTGAAGTTGATGGAGAAGACAATTTTTCCCTATAACCAAACAAAAAAATTTGATGGAGAATTTTATAATTAATTTCCTTATGGGGTGAAATCGAGGAAACCTACATATAGATATGATCCATTCCCTCTTCTCATTTGTGAAAGAGCAGAATTTTTTTTATGACTTTATCTTCACCAGAATATGTTTAGGAAAAGCCACATTTGTTTGTATAATGGAAATCTGATCTTTATCCAAAATGCAGCAATATGTGGGGTGATACGGACAAAAGGTTAGCAGCTGATGATAATCATGCCTATCTGGCTACAGAATCAGACTTCAGAGTAGCAGCCGTGTTAGTCTGTATCCGCAAAAAGAACAAGAGTACTTGTGGCACCTTAGAGACTAACAAATTTATTAGAGCATAAGCTTTCGTGGACTACAGCCCACTTCTTCGGATGCATCAGACTGTTACTATTAAGATTTCCAGCAACAAGATGACATTTTTTTTTAAATGAGTTTGCATGGCATTACAGGAAACACCCATTCACAAACTTACAGTACTGTAGGTATAAAGGTGAGAGAGAGGACTTTCAAAATGCATTTACTTAGCCAGTTCCCTGTCTTCACATTGAAAAGCTTCAAATATGTATGTTATTCCATCAAAGGATAGTTATACTTTAATATTTAAAGAGAGAGAGAGAGAAATTGGGGCAAAGGAGGAAGTATCACATGAGTATTGTAAATGCAGTATTCTCAGTATAAAAGTATAAGGGAATATTATTAAAAACAAAGAACTCCACCACCCATCAAGATATGAACATACCTAAAAAGAGTGACTCCGTGAATGTATTTTTGAAATCCTTGCCCTAATTCCACCCTTACCTCTTTTTTCTTTGTTTATAAACCTCACTTGTTGTTGTTGTGTCCGAGATCTAGACTGTAAATTCTTCAGATCACTGACCCATCTTTTTCTTGTTCTTTAAGTTCCTAGCACACTTTTGGGCTCTGTAAAAAGAACAGTATGAGTAAATGCAATGCTATGTTCTGCCAAGAGTTAATTTATCTGTTTATCTGTTGTTTACATTTTATTTGGCATAGCTGCTCAAATCGCAGTGAGTAAGCCCCAGAATGGTGGCCTCTCTCCAAAGGTCAGTGATGATTACTGGGTCCAAATACAAGCAGCAAAAGAGTAGAATATGAGGAACTACAGCATTTTGGTAATTCTGTTCCTTTTGGAGCTGGCCTACCCAGGGCTTCCAACAGGCAGCTGATAAGTTCCATACTTCTGAAAGATGGCAGAATTCCTGCAGAACATGAAGTATGTGAGGAGGAGGCTGCTGTCAGATCTTCTTACTTAATTTAAAACAACAACCAGATAAGTGCAGACCTGATGGCCAAATGCCTTTTAAGGTAAATAATCCCCATCAACTCCCCAAAATGTTCCACTTGAGCAGTGACATATCTATTCTGCATTTAGAAACAATTTTTTGCTTGCCTTACTCATGTGAGTAGCCCCACTGAAGTCAATGGAACTATTATTAGTGTATGTAAACTAAGCAAGATTTGCTCCCTAGTTTGTATGTTATTGGGAGGGATGAGGGGAGTGGGTTGGTTTTTTGCTTTTTTGTTTTGTTTGTCAGGGTGGGGATTATAAAGTGTGTGGTGCAGATAGGGGAAGCACAGGCATTTAAGTTATGCAGATTTAAAATACTGCATTACTTTGGAAGATTGTATGTTGGGCAGGTATGTATAAATTGACAAAGGGGAGATGTTTATGAAAACAGAAATCCAATTATCATCATATCTAAGGAATTGGAAATGTGTATTAATTACTCTCCTGTTCTGCAAATAGATTGGTCTAGCTATTCTGTATTAATCATGCTAGCTTCATTCTACTCATATCATTTTTCTTTGTTTATCCAAGTGAATAGCTCAGTCCCGCCATGGAGTCCAGTAATGTATGGCAATCTTTGCCTTTTGAACTGTCTACATCACAGTTTTTCTGCAGCTCCCTATCTCCACCTTCATTCCTTCTCTTTACTCTGAATGTTACCAAGGAGGAGACGACAAAAAAAAAGAAAAGAAAAAAATAAAACTGCTGTGGAAAAAAAAAAAAAGTTTAAAAGAAAACCTGAATGAATGCTTCACTTGTTGGCTTTTAGCACAATTACCATACCTTAGGAAATATGCAGGGAATAGTTAATTATGACTAAATGAGCTCCTTTTAGAGTCTATGGCAGGCCCCAGGATCCAACTGTCAGTGTTGTGAAAGATATTGAATTGGAAGGCTGGTCTCCCTGTCAGCCAGTAGGATGGTCTGCCTGAGTAAAATAGACAGTGAAAAGATAGCTGGTTTAGAGTAGCCTCAGACAAGGGAACCACGTACAGCATTTGCATACTTTTCCTGCAAAGGGGGTTTAATCCAAAGAAAGAAGGAGATTTCTGTATTGTCAGCCAAGGCTTTGTTCAGGGTGAAGAGTAGAAGGAAATCTGATGAAGGGGCCTTTCTGAAAGCCTCAGTCTCAGCCTTGAGGTTGTTCTAGTAAAGTTATGTACTTGTGGATTGTTTACACGCTATTGTCTGTTGAAGATCTTCTAAACTGAAAGGGCTCAAAGTATTCCCCTTTACTAGCACAAAAGCAGGGAATTTGTGTGGTAAAAATGACTTGCTCTGCAAACCTGAACAAGTTCCTTTTATTATGTGCACAAAATACCCCAAAGTTCCTTTTATTATGTGCAAAATTCCCTCATTTTCTTCAACCAAACTCATATACCACAAAATGTTTGCAGGCTAGAAAACAAGATCGAACCATACTCTACAAAATCTGAGGTAGCGAGTGAAACAGAGAGGCTTCAAAGTTAAGTGAATCAGTGTTCTCCCTCCCTTCCTCCTAGCATGGGTTAATAATTAACACGATATGCGATTTCCTGCCATCTCAAAATTACATTTTAAATTTAGATATAAACAACTGTAGAAATTGCACAACGTCAGGGATGGGGTTAGTGCTGAGGTACAGAATAGGCAATACAATAAGGACAGCATCTGAAAATATACTGGATTTTGTTATAAGACTATGGCTATCGCCTGAAAATTAACATTTTTATCCAGTATTATATTGTTTGTAATAAACAATATTACCTAATGTAGACTATGCTAGTTCAGAAATACTTTACAGAGTATGATGCAGTTTGTACTGTATTCAGATATGAAATCAGTGAGCATCTTTAGTTAGCTAAATTTCTGTGCAATTAAGTTTCAAGTGGCCATTATAAAGCAACATTGTATGTTCCACTATGATAGACAGATGAAGATGTTAAGATGATAAAAGCCAAATCAAAATGTCTTAAAAATACACCTGGAATTTTCTATAATATAGAAGTAAAGGGTGCTCTCTCTTAGTGCTTAATCTAATCCCAAGGACCAAGGGTAGGTGCATCCTCTAACAGCAATTTCCATTGTAGAACAGAATATACAGTTGTTTGTATGAGTATTTTTGTGTTCATTTGTTGTGCAACTGTCTAAAGTGATTCAATTATTATTCTTATGACTAAGCAGAAAAAAGACTGAAACTGTTTAATGTGATATAAAATATATGTTTATGGACAAATTCTGCCCTCAGATGTGTTGCAACTGCTTTGGTTTGAATAGGAGCTGTTTTGTGCTTATTCAAGAATAGAATTTGACCCTGGCACGTAGCTTTTGTATAGCCAATAACTACTTAGAAATTGGCCCAGCTCATTACTATGTCTATGCTGTTATATAAACTGTAGTGTTAGCAAGTCTTAACAGGGATGGAGTGTACAGCGTCAGAAGATTTCCTATCCATTGAGTGACAGAGCAACCCTAAAAAAGGGTGGTGCAGACCAGTGAACACGCATAGGATGGCCAGGAAATGCGCTGCATCAGGTCATTTCCTGAGCAGTCTCTGCCCCCTGGACTCCTCAATAAACCTGAATGTAATTTAGTATTGCTATCTCCTCCTCCCTGCAGAAACCCAGAAGGGGAGGGCAAACATTGGCAAAACCATCTGCTCCTCTGGGGTGATTCAGGGGGATCAGCTGGCACAAACTGGAGCAATTTACACCTGCATACATCAGCTTGGGTGAACATAGCTAATAGATGCCTGTAGGTACTTACATTTTTCTTATCAATGTAACTAGTGCAAATTAGGTATCCAAAGTACAACTTTGGTTATTTACCATAGAACATTCACTGCTGGAAAATACAGAATAACTCAATCCATCAAATATTTGTTGACAACGTATAAAGATCTATAGATGAACTAGAAGCCAACCAGTCTTAAGTGCAATACTCAATTTAAGCATCAAGTGATTTTTTTTCCATTTTTCACTCATAATTTTTCATTGCTTAGTTGGAAATGAAAACATCCTCCACTGCATTTCTTACGCAGTCAAGGAAACAAACGTGAATTTCTCATATGCGGGAGATCTTGTATATAACCTTGGTGGTTTTAAAAAAAAAAAATACAATGCTCAATACAATGTTGGGGAAACAAAGAAATGCAGTAATAAATATAACATATAGAAATTATTAGTCTTCAGAGAAGGTTTATTTAATCATCTAGTGGAAATAATTTAAAGAATAATATGGTCTTTCAGTGATAAAAAGGGATGCGCAGTTTAGTGGGCACTACTCCCTTTTACACCCATGCACAGATCAGGGGTGCATATGCCCCAAAATGAGCTCTAATATTAAGATGTATAGTTTGTAAAAGTAGAAAAGAGATGAAATCCCACATTTATGACCAGTATGTTCATTGACATGGATGTTTTCTACTTCTCATTGGATTCTTTTTGTTTTGAGGGAGATGTGAAATCTCCGATTATAAATCGTGTTTTGCTAGAAGTAGTAAACTCCCCCCATACCCTTTTGCATTTTTTCCTGTGAGAAGCGTGTCAGAATTTGGAGGAACTAAATATACTTCTTTGTTGCTGAGCTTGTCAAGCACAGCACTGTGTTCTCTTTCCCACCAGGAAGGTCAGACCACTGGGGGGCCATTCTATTTTCTGAAATGATCCCTACTGTCTGTCCATGCTGTCTGACAGATTGAAACAGTTGTCTGTGTCACTGTGCTTTCAATGCTTTTTTAAATGCCTCACTTTCCATGAAAGAGAGAAAATATGTGGGCAATGGGAAAAAATGTAAAAGGAACCACATTTTTTCCTATGTTGAAGTTTAAAAAATCATAGATTTCTCTCTTTAAAACATAAACTCTAATTTTGTGCTAAGATATTTACCAACTGATTTTAGTAAAGTTGCTCTTTAAAACAAAAAGAGAGAGAGAAGCCAGTGTCAACATGTTCTTCTTCTAAAGACCCATTTTAGAGTTAGGGCACTAAGATTATTAAATATACACTCTTTCAATAACAGAAGTGAAATAGTAGGTTTCCTTTGTTCACTTATATTTCAGTTTAATATATTTTGATCTGAGGTATGTATAAAGCCTGAAGAAATTAGTGCTGTTCTGAGGCTTCAATACTCTCCAGATAATTAAACTAATTAAATCTTTACCAACATTAACACAACTCCAGCATTCCTTGGACAGTGGTTAATTATTGCATGAACATGGCAAGCTTAAACTAAACAGATGAAAATAGAGTCCTGTGGAATGGGTATTGAGTTTATTCTTTATTCATCTTTTGATAAGGTTTAATTAAAACTGCCTCTCTCCATTGTGGTGAGAATGAATGTGCTTGTTTTCTTAGTGAAAGCCAAATTATTCACTTCAGCCATGGTTCAATAATCAAAGCCTTTGCAAAGTTTTGAGTTATATTGTCGCTGTGGCGATATAATTGCTGCAATTCTCTATGAAGGCTTTATCTTTTTATTACTTTCTTTTATTTACTTTTTAATTTCTTTAGAAAGAACACTATAGCATCCATTTTCTGATGCAGTGTTTTAATGTTTTCCAAGCATTGGTATATATTGAAAACAATGGGTTAGATGTTATAAAACACGCTTAAAATAAAAGTACTTTGTAATAATATTTTATGACAAAACATAAAAACCTTTCTTATAAATTTAAACAAAATCAGCAATCCTTTTAAGATAATAGTGTTGGGTATAATGTAAGTACATAGCAAAACCTATTCCAAGCTACAGTTGAATGAGAATATTAATAAAGGAATAGTCACATCTCTTTATAAGAGAGATGTAGGACTGGTATGATGATTCATCACACTAGTATACCAGCTAGTTATTCATTTTAAAGGCAAAATTGTTGAAAGAACCAATGCCAGCTCATAAGGTTAGAAACACTGTGTCTCTCCAACTTTGTAAAGTATTCCTGTCCTCCACAGCTACCTGACTCTGACAATGAATTGCAGATTTTAGGATCAGTGCTCTACTAGCGCACCCAAACTTTTAAAACAAACCTTTAGGACACCATCATGATAAAATTTTGAACTTTTGAGTACAAAAATATATTCCAATTGTTGAAAATTAGAAGCATAAAATGTTTGCGCAGATGTTCAAAGCCCACTAATGTGCAAGCAGACAAAGTGGCTAATCATAGGTGCAATCGGTATTTGCATTTTAAATTGGGAAGGCATTGGAATACTTAGGTGCATACTTTATAAGGTGTGGAAATGGGCTTCAACTTTTAAAATATGCAGCTCACAATGCAAACCCAAATTCATACATTCTAAACTGATGCTGCAGGTAGGAGATGGATGAATTAGCATTCACAACTGTCTATCACTATCATTTCATACAATTAATTAATTTGTTACCCCAAAATTGGTTAGTTCAATGGTGGCACTGTCATTCATGTCTAATTTTAATTTTTTGCCTGATCGTCATATTACTTTTTGTAATAGCTTCTTAGAAACATATCCTTCCCTGTTTGATTCCTCCTTTCTCATTTGGAAAACATTCATTGTTCCGTCTCAAATGGGTCAGAAGCCATATGATTTTGTGATGTGTTACGTCCATGTTATGATGATCTATTCAAAATTGGCATCAATATTTTCAACACAATTGAGAGAAGAAGACTTCTTTCATTTTTCTTTGTTTGTTGTTGGGCTTTCCTCCCAGTTTTTGTTTTTTGAGAGTGAATTTAGTTTATGAAAGTAAAGTACTAGAATCACTGGAGCATTGGTTAAAGCAAGGCACAATGTTGTTTAAAGACTATGGGTCAAATCCTGTTGAGAAAGTCTTAAATGTAGGAGAGGCCAGTCTGCGCAGAGTTTATTCACAAGTGCCAGCTTTAGAGTAATGCTAGGTGGTGGCTTTCTCTTCTGCAACATGGGAGATGCTTAGGGGACAGGGTGGAGGAGAATGATTGACACATGGCCAGTGAATACACAATTATGCAGATCCACTGGACAAACCCCTGTAAGTGGGGTAAGGGAGTACTTTAGCCACTGCTATAAACTATGGACATGTAGTAGCATGTTTTGTGCACTGGAGGAAAGGCATCCATTTCCCATCTGACCTGTTTAGCGACCTCCTGCTCATGGGCCATTTATTCAAGCTTTTCAGAATATGGCTTTCGCAAGCTTCCTCCCACAGGTCTGTTAATGCACCTCAGTCCTGCTGAGGTGGGAGCAGAGTCTCTTAGTTAATTTGTGCACTCTCCGGTGGATAGCTGTGTGGCACGGGAGCCCATATATGGCCGTGTGTATTTGAATGGTGTCTATTGTATTTTAATTTCTTGCCAACAGAGTAGCAGAATTTTTTAGAAACCACAGACCATTGTAAGAATGCTGAGTCACGTCATATCTGAGACCAAACGCTCCCGGCCAGATTCTTCAAAATAGAGCTTTCCTCTTTTATTAAATATATTGTTATTTGGCACAAAGAAAACATATTTAATAGAGCTATTATTTTATCTGATCAACTTTCCATTGCATTTTTCCTTTCAAAGCACTGGAAATCAATTATTCTAACAAATTAATATAATTACTAATTAATTATTTGAAGGGCTTTATTGTATTTTTGTATGAGAGTTCCACTATGCTAAATTTCTGTGTCTTCATTGCGAGTAGAAATTTTCCAGCATTTAGAACGAGTCATTTCTGGACCTCTTCTGTCAGTGTCTCCTTTTCGTACGAGGCTTTCTTATTTCAATGAGCATCCTCGCCTATTCAGTTATGTTAAAATTATTTTTATTGCATAATTTATTTTTAAATGGTGATTACAATCTTGAATCAGATAATTATGAAAAATCAAGCATCCAGGAAATTTAATGGCGTTTCTATCTGGAGATACTGAAAGAACTGCTTCCTCAAAAGATCATAATCTAATTTGAGTGGATGGGAAGATTTAAAAATACCTTCTTTAAAAGTGAAGAGAAGATTGTGGCAAGTTAATGAGTTAAACTCTTTGGGTTTTTAGATGATAGGCTATACTTCTCAGAACTCTGCACATGATTCCTATATAGGTCTCAATTCAATAAGATTCTTAAGAATGTGCATAAAGTTAAGAGCATGAGTAGTCCCAGTGAAACATTTTTTGTATTTATTATGCATTTTTTTTAAGTTGCTGCATTTCTTCACTTAAGTGAATAGTAGCTCCCTAAGATACAAATGGACATACTTGACCATCTACATTTTTTGCCTCTCACATATTAATTCAGGTCTAAAGTAATAAATCCTTTCACTAGTTCAAAAGATTTTCAACTGATGGGATTGTTTCATGTTTATTTGATTCAAATGGTTGTGTAAACAAAGTATAATTACTCTTCTTGCTTCTCCTTGATTTGGCATGAGTTGTATAGCTTTACAGGAGCAGTATTCTCTCTATAATTCTTAAACACCTAAATTTCATGTCCATAACAGCAGACCTATGTATAATTTACAGAGCCATAGCAAAAATATCTTACTGGTCTGTGTCAACTTGAAAGTGTTAACTTGCCTTCAGCCATAATCCTTACATTGCTGTAAGTAGTCACCTTCATAGTGTCAGCTACAAATCGATCCACTTCAGCTAAATCTGATGGGATTGCCCTTCCTACCTAGTAATTGTTCCAGTCTTCCTAGCCATTGTATTTGCTGTATATATGTCACCCTAATTATTTAATATTCTTGTGAAGTTCTTCATCTTCAATTCTAGATACCTGGTAAGTCATTCTCTTGTTTAAAGCTATTCTAATGCTTTGTTTAAGGTATTTGTCATATAGATATAAAGTCTTCACCTTTTTTTTTTTTTTATTTGGAGTTGTCATTAGTTTTGCTTTCTTTAGAAAGTGTTCTATATAATGTACAGATCCAACCTCTATATTATAATTATTATTTTTTAACATTCATACTGTGATAGTGGCTGAAGCAGGCTAAGTCCTATTGTGTACTGTACAGTCGCTTATTACACAACAATCCCTGCCATAAGGAGTTTACAATCTCTCAATCCCTGTTTCCATCTTGGCAGACTGCCATATTTGTACACATAGAATCAGCCACCTTGTTCAGATAAGTCATGGGATTCTTTCACACAGATTCTGTGACATTCAGATGTTCCAGTCACATAGTCATTTATAGGCATGGGTCTTGAGCAATTATTGATTTGCTGTATTATGTAAGGAGACATTCTAGCTACCTCAAGCAGACAAAATTTTTAAAATAGCAAGTATATTAAAAACATCATGCTCTGCGGAGAAAGATGTTAATACACTGTATTGGACAGTTCCATGAATGTTTACTTTTAATGTAATTTCACATTATTGTGATGACTGGAAACATTTTCATATACTGACAAAACTAACAAAAAATCTATTGAACTTCTTTTAGCTGTAATTATTTTGAAAACTTCAACAGAAAAATAAGCAGACAAAGCATTTTTTTCGTGGCAGGAAAGCATTGTATTTGAGTCCTCATCCAGTGAGGTAATTTTTTCCCCCCAAGAAATTTATTTTGTTATAATCTACATATTTCATAATGTGATAAATATCTCTACTTGATTTTTTTCTTACAGTGGTAAGCAGTAGAAAGTGAGAAGGCGACACTGTTTTCATTTGCACTTTGTGTGTTTTAATTCCCACTTACCTGATGTCGAGCAATCTCTAGGCAGAGCAAGTGTTAGCTTATCAAATTACCCATATTCAAATAAAAAGACAATTTATATGCCAGTTATTTTATGTAGTATTTGAATAGAAGTTCAGTAGTGCATTATTGTGAGTTCAAAGGGTAAAGCTGAATTTACAGTTTTGAGCAAGTGAAGCTAACTTAATGTGTTGCATAAAGGACCTCATATCTGAAACATGCTATTCCCCCATCTTCTCTATTTACCCCATGATGCCAGCCTCAACATATCAGTTGTCCACTTCTCTCATAAACTGTATCCACTCTTGTTTCACTGCACAGAATATCCTTCCTCCGCTGGACTGTACTTTCACAGGTTTTTGAATCGGTTAAAATGAAAGGTCTCACAAAACAGGAATTTATCTATATTTAACTCTTTTCTTGGTAGAGACATACTTTGGGGCCTTTTGCAGGCTTAATTTAATTGGCTTTGCTACCACAGTGCTGAATCCTCTACTTCCTCTGTTGTGTAGCTGCTCATAATGGAGTCAAAAGCTAAGCATACCAGACCAAAGGCAAAATATCATCTCTGCTCTTCCTGTAACCAACCTGTAGAGAGATGTTTATGAAAGATTGTGATTTGGAGATGCTCCCTGGTAAGGGACTGTGTTGTGAGTGTGGGAATTTGGAGATGTGCTCTGGAGGCAGGAGTTGGAAACACCGCATGGCTGTGTGCAGCAGTTCACCAAAGACATTCTCCAGTTTGTTTTATTAAAGTTTTATTCCTTTCTCATTCACCATTTGTTATTTAATGAACCCCGAGATTGTTAATCAACCTTTTCCAGTGAGCTCTATCCACCACATGTGAATCTCAGGACAATGGGAAGCCAAAAGGATGAAGCAAAAGGAGGAACACCATTAGGGGCAAGCAGGTGGGGTTCCCATGTATGCAAACAAATTATAGCTGCCAGGGCATCATACTCTTGCCCAGAGCAACAAACAAATCAGGCAATGTCCCCACCCATGTAGACAATGACAAGCAAGGTCCCATCACTCTCATCTAGGGGAACACTGACTGTGGTGAGCAGAGAAGGGCCCCAACCGCAAGGATGATGGAAAAGCCAGGTATCTCTTTCCTTGAGAATGCTGTCAGAGGCAAGCAGGCAAAGTCCTTGCACCTGCAGATGACAATGGAACTCTGAATCTGTGTGAATTGAATGTTGATAGGGCAAGGCCAGCCAGTAAGACTAGGCAAAACAGCCCTTCAAACCCAAGAAGAGAGCACATGCCTCAGATACGCTTAAGACTATCAGAGCTTGTAATAAGGGCACTTGGTTTTCAAACTCAGCAAGAGGAGAAATTACCCATAGGCAATATTTCTTTTGGAGATTTAAAAATGAAATGAGATCAATCAAATATTCTAATAGAAAAAGAGCAAAGGAACTTTCTCCAATGTGGACTCGATAGCAGCCGACACAAATGACTCCATAATTTCCTAGGAGGGGAACATTTTCCTCAGTGGTTACACACTCAAGAAGAGACAGTTGGGCCTTTTCATCCCCAGTATGATTTTCCAGAATCATTGTTGCTGTTTTGCAAAGCATTTAGAAAGATTGCTGCCTGCAAAGACAAGTAAGGTCCCCTTCTGATGAAGATGTCATTCCCTTATGGTATACTCACTTAGGTAATCCACTAGTTCTGTGATAACATGCAGGGATCTGTGACTTAAACCACCAAACCTGGATGTCTTAACCACATAGCCAGCTTCCATAGTGATAAGCAATTCAATGAGAAAGAAAGGAAGAGTTTTGCGGGAAGCCACAGTCTAAGTATCCAAAGAGACCAGATTAGTCACAGGACATCCTGATACAGAAGGCCATGCAATAACTGCCTGATAAACCTGAGTACAAATTTCAACCTTTCAGACAAATGGGTATTTGAAATAATATCCAGCAGCTATGTTCTGGAGGTCGCCTGGAATCTGTCAAGATGGTTCCATCAGTTCTCAAGACCAAGAGATCCCCAGAAATCTGAAGACATTCCACTTTCCATACATCAACCTGAGACAGCAGTCATTAAGCCTGTTGTCTCTTGTGGTGTTCCTTTGGGATGTACTCAATCTTTTTCATCGTCCCCAAGAAATGGGACAATCTAAGTGAAGAATCAAACCTCAAAGCACTAATCAAGTAAGTCAATTAAATACCTTCAGTACTTGGAGACCCTTTCACCAATCATCACAGCTTTGTATCTCAGGGGATTATGCAGCCTTAACTTGAAGGAAACACATTCAGATCTCAATCCAACTGGGACATAAAAAAGACATAGAAGCTCATATGCCAATTCTTCACAAGGAAGACTTCAGCAAGAAATCTTAGGAACCACTTGAGTTCTTAGGAGTAGTTGGTGGGTGAATTCTAGTATTGTACACAGGAAATCAACTTCTAAACCATAATGCCTACACATTTCCTGAGAGTGAAACACCTATCCCTATGTACAAAATCATAACATGTATTGTTTTGAACAAAATAAATTTCCAGTTGAGAACTAAATGTGAAGCAAATCTCTGCAATTGCAGTTTGATGGAGCATTTCTTTTTGATGTGGCTAGGGGAAGAAGGACCACATAAAATCTTTTATTTCTCCTTTCTTGAACTTTTGGGAAATGTTATAATTTGAGGTAATTAATACAAAAAAACCAAACCCAGATGAGTTGAAAATATTCTGTATATATAAAATGGTGGGGGAAAAAACCCAAATCAGATTCTGGGCACTCTGTAATGGGTTTTCCAAAAGGTTGATCTATTGTCTGAAGCTAGTATGCAGTGCAACATTACACTTATTGCCAGTGTGGGCAGCAGGCATTTTCCTATCTGCTGCTCTATATGTGCTATTGACAGCTTGTTGGCACATGGATAGACTTCAAAAATTTGTAAATAATTTTAAACGTCTTAGAGTCCTGGATTCTAAGCAACTTTCTGAATTTTTGGCGTCCTTTACTGAATAGCCTTTTGCCCTAGGGGTTAAGTGTTGGTCTTTCGACTCCACAGCACTATCTTATGCCAGCTTGTAGGGGTAGTTAAATAAATAAATAAATAAATAAATAAGGTACATGCCCCATTGTCAGTTGTGACTGCTACAGAAGGAGATATGAGAAATAAAATGGTAAAATTCCAAGGATGAATGGGCATCTTCCAGCCTCAGCAGTGAGACAGCAACGTCTTTCTTTGAAGAAAAAGTGGATTTTATAACAGAGGAAGAAAGAGCCTAAAGATGTGGATCCAAATTCATCCCCTGTTCTAAATCCCACTGGCTTCATAAGACCCAGGGCTTTTTGAAAATGACTTGAATTGAATAAGTGGGTCCTTGGACCCTATGCAGTACTTCCCTAAATCCCCATGGACATAAGTGGTAGTTCTGCCTCAGATAAAGGCTGTTTTATGGGTCATAAATTGCTGTTGCTTAATATTACTTATTATTTATTTACTACCAAAAAGTTTGCCAGCTTTTAAGTGTTCCCCAGTTGGACTTTGAAGGTAACATATCACTGAGTTAGGTTCACGTTTCACACTGCTATTGTTTGTCTGAAAATAATTTTCTGCAAGGACAGGTTATCAGACAACAGAGCTTTATGAACGTTCACACGGAGAATGCTCTCTTCACAATAGAACATCGCTAATTTTAACAATTTTAGATTTTGTAGAAATTATTTTAAGTGTTGAAATTTGCCATAATTGTGGAGTCCAGATTTTGTAAAACATACTGGGTTTTCTATTGCCCCAGTAATGTGTATCTGGAGTCTTGCTGCACAGAGGATATGTGGTGGGTTTGTGAATTTTGTTAGAAATTGAGATGGAGATATTGAGCATGTATCAGTGGGTTTCGTATTATGGCCTTTGCCCCCTGATTGTACTACCGTTACAAACATATTGGGTTAAAGCATGCCTCGTAAAATCTCAGTTCCAATCTACTATGTAGATGGGGCCATAACTGTGTTATTGAACTATGAGAGAGCCTTACATAAGTCTACAGTTCAGGAATGTTAAGATATGAGGTTTGGGGGCTTATTCAAATCTAAGGCTTGGGCTAAGGCTTTAACATGGTTCAGGAAAGCAGCTAAAATACTATGTACCATACAATACAAAATTAAAACCTTGCTTTAACTGGGCCAGGGGACAATTATATTGTAAATAAGTTTCCTGATGTTGTTGTAATTG
This sequence comes from Malaclemys terrapin pileata, assembly GCF_027887155.1. NCBI lineage: Eukaryota > Metazoa > Chordata > Testudines > Emydidae > Malaclemys > Malaclemys terrapin. The sequence continues at coordinate 242,950,120 of NC_071506.1, read as the reverse complement.
TAGAGCAGACTCTTAAACTAAAATTCTGTCATTTTAGCCAGTAACCCCTTATCTAATCCTTCTTGTAACTAATTAATTAATCTCAACTACTGATACTATAAAAATATTATCCAGGAAATTTAGCAGTTTAAACCCTGTCTGTCACTTACATTTACCCACAACTTAATGTTAAAATCTGTTCTTTTTAAAGTAATAGTAAAACTTTAGGATGCTAAACACTATACAATCAGTAATGATTTAGGACCTGTTGTAAACAGTTCAGTGTAGTATATCCTACACAACATTCAAAGGACAATCTTAAACAAGAAGAGGATTCATATCTGTGAGCTATATCAAAAGTATTTTTCTGATTCACTAATAGAAATAAATTTACAGCATGGAGCGTGGGGTTTATTCCCCCCCCCCCCCCCCCCCCGGCCCTGTTGTTCTGTTATGTGCATTTTGTTCCATACGTTTTTTTTTCTTCTTGTTGACCCTAGCGTAAAAATCTGTAATGAAAAAAATTGATTGACTCATGGAGCAGGGGATTGCAATGTCGTGATTTCACGCTCAGTTGTTGGCTAACAAGGCACCATAGTTTTTATTTAGTGAGGCCCAGTTGGAAAAGATGAAGAATTGTGTTAGGCCCAGCTGCCAAGGTTACAGAGCAAGCAGCTTAAAGGGCTTCAGGGTTCCAAGTGTGAAGGGAATTGTCTCTGCCCAGCAGGTAAGGAATAGATCTAGACAGAGTCTGTTGTGCACAAGATGCTGACTGACCTAAGCAATTCATAAATCCAAAAAATTACAACATTCTCCTCTCAGCAGTAAATGAAGCCGACACTCAGCTGTGTAATTAACCCTTTGAGTGTCATGTTTGCGGCACAACCTGCCTGAGAGCCAGTTAAAAAAACATTTGAGAATGCCTGTTTCTAAAATCCTTCCCTGTAATGTTCTGTAATGTTATACACATGCAATATAGATACTGTTGAGAATCTCTTCGAACAAATGGCAATTATACGTTACATATACCTTTTAAAGATTGATCTTCCTTGTTCTTATATTTCATGTTCAGCTTCTAATGTACCATAAGTCCTGTATATTTCCATTACATGCCACCTAAAATATATTCGGCAAAGGTGGCATTAGGTCTTCAGTCCTCAACCAACTCAAAGCCAGGCTGATCTGCTGCAGATTATAGCTGCCTGGAGACTCCCCTGATTTTTTTGCAGCTACCATAGGTCTCCAGCAATCATTCCAAAAGCCAGGTATTAGCTAGGGCACAGGAATGCCCCTGCCATGCCTCTTTTTACCCAGACATGCCCCCTACCCTTGGGCTAGGAATCAAAATATTCAGACTGAAGATAAACCAAATATGGAGTATCAGTCTCATTGTGAAAGAACAATGTACGTGTAAGGTTATGAAGTGTAGTCACATTAACAGCCTTAACTCTTAAGTGCCTGTCTTTGGTCAATTTTTGCCATAATATTAATTATTTACACTTTTTGTATTTGAGTTTTATTTTTTTAAACTCACTTTGTAATAAAACAATATGAAAATCCTTAAAGTGCAGTGAAGGCTGTGATAGCCCATCAAACTCTGCTTCTGCTTGCCTCCGCAAAGCCACTTCTGATGGGAAAAGGAGGAGAGCAGACCTCACCAGCATGATCCTGGAATTGACAGGTGCCTGCCATTTATAAATCCTATCAGCTAAATTTGTATGTAATGGCAGCTTTTTTTCCATATTGTGTAGTTTGTCTCCAATAAACTAGAACTATTCTGAAGAAAGTGCCCCAGTTTCTCGTGGGGGGGGGGGGCATGTCTGTAATACTCCAATTTAAAGAAAGTTTAAATATTATTTATTGAATGGGCAAGCAGGTTAGGAGCAAGAATAACTGAGAGGAAGAGAAATATTTGCCCTTCTAGTCCATCCACTGCCATTTGGAAAGTAAAATCAGAGAAACCTGGGCTGTGTATTCTAAGAAGCCTTTGAGTGAAAAAGCTCTTCCTGATATCTCATCTAATTTTCCTCCTCATAATTCATGTCCACAGATTGTACTATGATCTTATAATGAAACTAAGTGAATTCCCTATTTGCTGTGTGTGGCCCCTTTGTATATTTGTGCAATACCACTATTTACAAATCTTTCAAGCATGTATTTTTCTAAACCAAGCATATCCATTTTCTTAAGCCATTCCCCAGAGGGAGTGATTTCTATTCAGATACTATGTGTTTCTTGTGGGACACCCTCTGGACTTTTTCTAAGACTTGGAAATCTTTGTTAAACTTGGTGACCAGTATAATCCCCATATTTCATATGAGGCCTAACTGTTGTTTTGTATAATAGAAGTATTATCTCCCCTTGTCTTACATATAATTCCTCTGTTTATACATATCATTTTCTGTCATTGCCTTGAATATACTTTCTGCCTCCACACCTTCCTGGTATGATTCATTGTGGCCCAAGATACCTTTCTTCACATGTATTTTCTTTTATTATTAAGTTTACCTAGCTACAACTTTAACTTTTCAGAGGTACATTTAATGTGACATTCCTCCTCCCCTTCAGCCCCCCTCCGCCCCGTCTCATCTCCCAAAGGTCCCTGATCTATCAAGTGCATTTACTTGCTTACATTTCATTATCACCTACTGTTCACATTTATATTCATACATAATGTGTGAAACTTACTTGCAAATTCAGGACCTCTTTTTTCTATAATCTCCTTTTAAGATACACTGGCCAGGCTTTGCAGCCGACCCAAATAATATCGTAGTTACATCTTTTTACATGTCTACATGACTGTGCAAGTATTTTAAAAATACATATTCAAGCCATTCTGAAAAATCTGAAAAACTGCCAGCATTTTATTATACTAAGTGCTTGCCAAATTTCTCATTGAAACTACAGCTGCTTTTAAAAATTATACATACACACCAGATGCTTCCACAGCCAGTGACATTTGAATTTGTTTTGTACTCGTATCACTTAAAACCAGCTGAAGGAATTTTTCAAATATTTGTTTGGAAAGGTTTGCATTACAGCTGAGATTTTGCAAGGCAAGTTTCTGTTTCAGTGCCAAAGAGATTGTGTTTTTTCCTTAATTAAGTTGTTCCACATTTTCTACCTTTAAGGTTATGTGTTTGTATTTCATTATCACTTGTTATTCCAACTTGCATCTCATTTGAATCTTGCAAATCTGGCAGCCTCTTTCTATCTTGAATATAAACTAGTACTTAATTTCCCAAATCATCTGTTAGTGTTTAGCCTATTTTTAATACTATTTTCCTTAATGTAATGTTTATCCAGCTCTGTATTAAATCTACATGCACCTTACTTTCCCCACAAATCTTGTTGGATCACAATGACCTTGTTGCTTTTGTTTGATTTACTTTCCTCATGCAGCTTCCATCCTGATTTGCTGTTTTACTTTTTCTAAGAACGCCTCCCAATTTGGTGAAGAATAACTGGAAAGGAAGGAAGTAATACAAGATTTATGGAGTGAAAAGTACACTGGTTCGTTTAAAAGAAAAAAAAGTGTAGTTGGTTTCTGTCAGCAAAAAAGAAGCTTCTAGCACACAGTAAATTTATTCTATCAACCATAAGGAAGGCTGGGAAACATATAGACTGTAACCAAACAATGCACAATGTGCACAGCTTCCCAGTAAATTATGCTTATTATTTGCATATGGAAAAATTTGGAAATTATCAGACCCTGCCATTCAGTTACATTGCCAGTTGTTTTCATGCTTGGCAAGATTTTGGGATTGTTGTTTTCTTTTTCCTGACATACTCTTTTTCATTTGTTTATTGTCCCCACTTTTGCCTATCCTTCCACATCCCCTACGCTCCATGATTTTACAGTAGACTTGAATAATACACTACGTGCTGAAAATAAATCTCTTGTACTAAATTCCAGGAGTTTCAGAGGTGGTCTGAATCCCAGATCCATCTGTCAAATAGTTTCTGTCTTTATAATTGGCCAAACAAACCAAAATCCCAAATCCAAGTAAACTCTAACTTTGTGGTGTTTGAAATCGAGCTCTGAATTGTGCTGCTTGAGTGTATCCCTACTTGCACATAACTTAAAATAGTCCATGGGGCAGATTAATGCTTAATTCACCATAATATGTTAACACAAACCGTGGTATAGGTCCCCAGTGGCATAAGACCACCAGGGGAGGTTGCTGCACTTGCTGGGAACTGCTCAACTGCTGAGTGTGCTAATTCAGTCGTTTTTCCATACTGCTCCTGATGGCTGAGCTCCTCTAAAGTCCCCACCAGAATTCAAAACTTTCCTCTAATCACCCTTCAAGACAGAAAACTCAAGGGAGAAAACAGCAGCATAACTGCCTACTTTCTACTGAGGTGAAAAAGTAATTTTGCACCTCTCATGGATTCATATATTCTAAGGCTAGAAGGAACTCTTGTGATCATGTTTTCTGATTTCCTGTATAACACAGACCATAGAACGTCCCCAAAATAATTCCTTGAGCACATCTTTTAGAAAAACGTCCAATCTTGATTTAAAATTGTCGATGGAGAATGCATCATAACCCTTGGTAAATTGTTCCAATGATTAATTATTCTCACCATTAAAAATTTATGCCTTATTTCCATTCTGAATTTGTCTAGTTTCTACTTCTAGCCATTGGATCATATTATACCTTTCTCTAGAGCTGGATCTTTTGAAATGGACCTTACTTTCTCTAGAGTCAGGGACTTCTTCCAGAGCCTGCTTTTCTGAATATAGATGCAGATCTGCAATGAATAAATAGACATACAAACAATCTATGAAATATACAGATAAAAGGAGTGATCTTGCTTCTATTGAAGTCACAGCAAGAGCAAGCCCAAAATGTAATGGCCCATTCCAACTGTCCTCATCCTCATTCCAGTGAACTGTGCTCCATGGAGGCCCCTTCCACACAGCCATAGGATCAGATCAGAAGATGGGTAAAAAGCAAGCAGTGATGGATTTGCAACTACACAGATCTACCAACCATTCTTCCACCCCTTCCGTACAGAGAGTAGCAGCCATACAGCAGACACAAGAGGAAGTCTGTATCCTCCCACATCCATGTGGACCTCACCTGCACATGTTTACATCCTCAGGCTTTGAAACACGGAATAGAATCTGGGCATGTATCTTTTTTCCATCTGCATACAGTAATTCTTCACATGTGCTACAGTATTTCGATATTACACATTTTGCTGTTATAGTATATTTCTCCTGACAGTCTACCTGGAAAAATGGCAAGACACATGCAATTATGCCTCTATATTAAATTAAATGAGAAAAGAACTCAAGAGAAAAGTAAGGCCTAGTAAATTATCATCTTTATGAAGGCAGGTTACCTTTTTAACCCTAATAGGAATAAAGGTGCAGGGTTAAAATATTTGCTGTATCGAATGTAGCCAGAGCAAGAACAAAGTAGGTGTATAAGATCCGTGCTGTCTAGAACCATCATGTAAAGATTAAGTATTTAAACTACACACTTCAAGGCTGCCATAAAGAATGGGCAGTCATGTTGAATTTCAGCAATCTTACCCATAAAAAATCTTTTATCTGGACATTTTTAATATTTGTGAACATTTTATTTAATATTCAGCAAACCTATGCTGGCAGCAGGAACAGTATATTCAGTAAGTTTGTGCTTTGCATTAAGGGTGTAATGCAAGATTGATCTTGCGGTCATTTGGCTATGGAAGCGACGGTAAATGGAAAACATCACAGTTTTGACAAATATTTTCTGGCACCTTCATATTGTTGTTAACTAAAAACATAAAATTTTGGTTTAGTGTCATGCCTGCTGAAAACTATAAGCTATACCTAACGACTAACACTAGGGTTGATTTCACTGGGGAGGGGGGAAACGTGGGAACTAAGAAATTTCTCTTTATTTCTCAACTATTTTTCTGTCACAAGGCACCAAAGTTAGACTGGGATCTCTCCCTTGCCACTTAATCTTAATCTTTATGCATGATAAGCCTGCCAAAAAAGGGTAGAGAATTGAAAATGTCATTTTGAGTCATCTTTAAATCAAATTTTCCTCCAGGTATACTACTACTACCATCCCCACTATAGTGCTTTCACAAGCAACAAGTTCTGAGGTGGGAAAAGAGGGTTTTGAGAGTAATACAAATAAAAGATGGTTCCTCTGAGAAAACAACTATCTTCCCCCGCCTTCCCTACACAGACAGACTGCCTTCGTAATACACTTTGGGCCCAATTTTTTAAAAGGTCTCAACTCTACCTCCTATTTTTCCCCTACAGTTTAGCAAATGAAGTTAAAAATAGGTGCAATTTTGCAGGATATCCTTTAGGGACTGTCTTTTAAATGCTGGCTTTCTTTTGTGCATCTGCAATTTGCAAGCTCAGCTTAGTGCACACAACCCATAAATATTTGTGAATGCAAGTGTGATTCCTCTATACACACTCAAGCGAGCATGCTAAAAATAGCAGTGTGGCTTCAGCAGCAGAGGCTCAGGTTAGCTGCCCAAGAACAATCCTGCCCAAGCCCCTGGGTAAGTACTCTGAGTCTAGTGGCTAGTCCAAGCCTCAGCCTGTGCCTCTTGAAACACACTGCTAGTTTTAGGCATTTGCTCCAGCAGACCTCGTGCATGTATGTCTACCTGAGCTGGGAATCAGAATCACACATCCTAGCTGCTGAGTAGATGTCTGAGCACTTGACTAGGCAAGCCAGTCTGATAAATGTGTAAGTGACCTAAATTGTACGTGCAGTGATTTGCACATGCAGTGGTAATAATTGGACATCAAACTACCTAATTTGTGAGCACAAATACACAATGCTCAGTTGTTACTAATTTCACTGGCAAAATTGGGCTATCACAGGTAATCAAAGCATGGTGTGCATAGAACACTCTAACTATATGTACTACATTTCCTAGTTTCTACAAAGTAGCAAACACACATTCTTTTAATTAAAAGATTGTTGTGTTTTACTGCCCAAAAACAAAACCTACAGGAAACTTGGTGAGAACAAATTATATCTTGTGCTTAGACATTTCCCAGTCATTATTATCGAGGAATAAATGTTAGTAACCCAGGCTGCAGTTCATAAAGAAAAACAATTATAAGATCAGTAGAAAAATGATTACAACTAGACCCCAGGAAATATAGTAAACACAAGTACACTCAAAACTAGCTTCAGATAACTACACTACTTGTAAATTAATCTGTTCTGTCTGGAGTTTAAAATACCCTTTTTGATAAATGTGGTTTCTGAGCATTTAACTGCAGTTGTGCACTGTCGCTGAAGTAATCTGTCCACTTTTTTAAATAAACACCTTTAGAGTCTCAAGATTTATGGCATTGTTCATTAAACAAGCATTTTTGTGGCTCTTCCGGCATATCATATTCCCAACACCAAATCCTATTTCCAAGCCTTCAGTTTCTACAACTTTCTCTTCTCTCTCCACCTCAACCTCAACCCTCCCCCAATCCATCCAAAATGCTGCCACCAGAGCCATCTTCCTGTCCCTTCAGACCACATCCATTTCCTCCTTCATTTCTTATACTGGCGTCTCCTTACCTCCTACAGTACATTCAAGATCTTTATTCTCCATTTCAAGGCCCTGCAAAATTAGGCCGCTACTTAACTCTCCGCTGTACGGTGTGTACAAATCACACTTGGAGTTGCAGCTAGCAAGAGAAGTTAGGAGTTACAAGAAGGGTTTCTTCCGGTATGTTAGCAGCAAGAAGAAAGTCAAGGAAAGTGTGGGCCCCTTGCTGAATGAGGGAGACAACCTAGTGACCGAGGATGTGGAAAAAGCTAATGTACTCAAAGCTTTTTTTGCCTCTGTCTTCACGAACAAGGTCAGCTCCCAGACTACTACACTGGGCAGCAAAGCATGGGGAGGAGGTGACCAACCCTCTGTGGAGAAAGAAGTTGTTCAGGACTATTTAGAAAAGCTGGACAAGCACAAGTCCATGGGACCAAATGCGCTGCATCCGAGGGTGCTAAACAAGTTGGCGGATGTGATTGCAGAGCCATTGGCCATTATCTTTGAAAACTCATGGCGATCGGGGGAAGTCCCGGATGACTGGAAAAAGGCTAATGTAGTGGGAAGGAGGATCCGGGAAACTACAGGCCAGTCAGCCTCACCTCAGTCTCTGGAAAAATCATGGAACAGGTCCTCAAGGAATCAATTCTGAAGCACTTAGAGGAGAGGAAAGTGATCAGGAACAGTCAACATGGATTCACCAAGGGCAAGTCATGCCTGACTAACCTAATTGCCTTCTATGACGAGATAACTGGCTCTGTGGGTGAGGGGAAAGCAGTGGACGTGTTATTCCTTGACTTTAGCAAAGCTTTTGATACGGTCTCCCACAGTATTCTTGCCGGCAAGTTAAAGAAGTATGGGCTGGATGAATGGACTATAAGGTGGATAGAAAGCTGGCTAGATCATCGGGCTCAACGGGTAGTGATCAATGGCTCCATGTCTAGTTGGCAGCTGGTATCAAGTGGAGTGCCCCAAGAGTCGGCCCTGGGGCCGGTTTTGTTCAATATCTTCATTAATGATCTGCAGGATGGTGTGGACTGCACCCTCAGCAAGTTTGCAGATGACACTAAACTGGGAGGAGTGGTAGATATGCTGGTGGGTAGTGATAGGATACAGAGGGACCTAGACAAATTAGAGGACTGGGCCAAAAGAAATCTGATGAGGTTCAACAAGGACAAGTGCAGAGTCCTGCCCTTAGGACGGAAGAATCCCATGTACTGCTACAGACTAGAGACCAATGGCTAGGCAGCAGTTCTGCAGAAAAGGACCTAGGGGTTACAGTGGACAAGAAGCTGGATAGTCAACAGTGTGCCCTTGTTGCCAAGAAGGTTAATGGAATTTTGGGCTGTATAAGTAGGGGCATTGCCAGCAGATCGAGGGACGTGATTATTCCCCTCTATTCGACATTGGTGAGGCCTCATCTGGAGTACTGTGTCCAGGTTTGGGCCCCACACTACAAGAAGGATGTGGAAAAATTGGGAAGAGTCCTGGGGAGAGCAACAAAAATGATTAGGGGGCTGGAGCACATGACTTATGAGGCGAGACTGAGGGAACTGGGATTGTTTAGTCTGCAGAAGAGAAGAATGAGGGGGGATTTGATAGCTGCTTTCAACTACCTGAAAAGGGGGTTCCAAAGAGGATGGATCTAGACTGTTCTCAGTGGTACCAGATGACAGAACAAGGAGTAATGGTCTCAATGGTTGCAGTGAGGGGGGTTTAGGTTGGATATTAGGAAAAACTTTTTCACTAGGAGGGTGGTGAAGCACTGGAATGGGTTACCTAGGGAGGTGGTGGAATCTCCTTCCTTAGAGGTTTTTAAGGTCAGGCTTGACAAAGCCCGGGCTGGGATGATTTAGTTGGGGATTGGTCCTGCTTTGAGCAGGGGGTTGGTCTAGATGACCTCCTGAGGTCCCTTCCAACCCTGATATTCTATAATCCTGTACATTTATGTGCAATCATCATGTGATAAATGGATGAAACAAGTGGAAAGCTAGACAGGATTGATTTTTAAAAATATGGAACACTTAAGACAAATAAAGGTAGATGTCCATGTACACTGATACGCTTAACCTGGATATCAGGAATGTCTCTACTGAAACCAAAGGTGTTACTCTGATCTAAAAAGAGGGTTAGTAAGAGAGGACTCAAGCCCATAAACTGCAGTGTATCAGTTCATTGATCAACTCCTAACTAACTAAAGTATAAAGCAACAGAGGGTCCTGTGGCACCTTAGAGACTAACAGAAGTATTGGGAGCATAAGCTTTCGTGGGTAAGAACCTCACTTCTTCAGATGCAGATGCACTTCTTGCATCTGAAGAAGTGAGGTTCTTACCCACGAAAGCTTATGCTCCCAATACTTCTGTTAGTCTCTAAGGTGCCACAGGACCCTCTGTTGCTTTTTACAGATTCAGACTAACACGGCTACCCCTCTGATACTTAACTAAAGTATGTTTCTTTCACAGAGGTATTGGTTGGATATTATCAATAGCATAATCAACTGTGAATCCATAGAGACATCTGATTCATAAGTTTAGTGGCTACATTTTTAAACTTGTTGAAAAGTGGAAAAATATATTTTGGTTTAGTAGTGTTTCTTGATTCATTGTACTCATCTAAAAATCTCTGTCATTAGCACAAAAATAGCAAAGCTCAGCAAGAATTTCCAACAGTCATAGTCTATATAGTAAAGGTATTTAGATTTGGTGTTAGATAATGATTCATTCGTACCATCTCTATTTCTGATCCATTATCTGCATCATTCTTCAATGCCTTTATTTCTTAAACAAAAGAAGAAAGGTCCCCCTGAACCCACGTTCTTACATACCTAAAGAATCTGAGTCAAGTTTGTAAAACATCATGTCAGACCCTTTATAGTCACAGTACCCCTGGTGATCCAAGGTTGGGGGAATCTAAAAAACAAAACAGTAGAGAGGAAATAGACATCAATTTGCCATAGATACATGTACAGTGAGGAAGATATTTTTATTTAAAAGAGAGACAGCTGAGAAATAGTTATTTGATCCCTGCTGCTTGAGGGACAGTAGGGAAAGAGGTATTTTTGTGATCACTCTTCAGTGATCCCTATGCGGCTTGGTTCCAACAGTCACAACAAAACCCAAGATTGTTATAACAACATTGCAATAGGCCAGAGTTATGTTGCAAGCATTATGCACAGTTGTACCTAGCATACACATTCTGTTTGATTGCTTACAGATCCATGTCATTTAGTTTGTGAAAACATGCTTTATCTAACTGAAAAGAACTTGCACAATAAATAGGACACATTTAATAGCTATAGACCACATTCTGACATCCTTACTCATGTTGCATAGTACCTTGCTTTGCAAGCATTATTTATTATTACCATCAACAACATTGTTGAACTATAATGAGATATAGTATTCTCCCCAGTAATTGTGCATTTGTTCTGTAGTACATATCTATATACTATATACTTAGTTAGAAGTTGATCAGTGCACAGAGGACAGGGCAGTTTTTAGAAGAGCATGTGCACTCATTTTAGGCATACAGATACGCCAAAGCATGTGCAGGAATTTCCCTGCTTAAACTGTACTTGTGTAAATGGGCTTGCATACTTGTGTATGTGTGTTCTTATGAAAATGTACTGCTGTATATAGAATGCATATTGGTGTGGCTTCATCAACAATCATTTTGGGTGACCTACATCATTTATTTGTGACTATGCCATTTGTGAATAATACAACCATTCCAAATTAATGTTGCTAAAACTTTTATATCTCATCCCACCATCATGTATTCTGTATATTATACATATTTTAATGAAAAACTATTTTAGAAATGTTTTAGAGATTTTTACAAACAAATTTCATGACTTTTTCTTGTCTCTCTCCACTTTAAAGCCAGGTGACATGAATCCAGTTGTGTCAGGGAGAGAGAAAAATTAAATCTAATAAAGGTGAAATACCTCCAAAATGCTTTTCTCCACTTAAAAAATGTCAGTTTTATGGTCTAATAGATGTAAGTGTTGGCACAATTTTGAAGTGGGGAATCTCTGCTAACCAGTTGCATGAGAAGGCCCTGTTTCTAGTCCTTCAGAAATGTGATATATCTGGTTTTAAAGCCAAAGTGTTTTTACATATAGAAATGCTATTTCTAGTCCAGGACTAGATTTCTTTTTTAAGGGAGTCATCTCCCACTTTTCCAGCCTGAAGGGAAACTCTGTCACTACAAGGCCTCCCTGCAGCCTTAATTTTCTTACCGACACATTGTCTTTGTCAAAGCAGATGACACAAAATGGGGAGAAGGGGAATACAGAGGAGTGAAAGCAGAAGGAAAATTTGAAATGGATTTTTTTTTTAGTTATGCTTAAGGACTTTCCAGGAAAGTTCCTGGTATTTACATGAACTCGTGTGGAAGTTCTTAACCAGAGATTCCCTTATTAATTTTGGAAAATAACTTATAGGTTTTTTGTATATTTATTTTGAAAATGAGTAATATACAAACTATAAAATTGTATTACCTGGATTTGCCATATGCCTCTAACAACATGTAAATAATGACTTGTAATAGTATTCGTTTACCAGCCAAATAGAATAATTATAAGCAGGGCTTGCTCCCGTATATAATGATTGAAAAGTTCTTAATTTTAGTAATGTCAATGTCTAGCCTTATCAATGAGAACATTATTTTGGCAATTAGTCATTGAAATGTTTTTAGTAAATCGTTAGTGTTCATGGAAGATAAATTTGATCATACTGGGCCACTGAAGTTTTCTTAAAAAAAAAACAAACTTATATACAGCATTACCACTAGAAGCTTACCCACGCTGCCCTACCAATGTATTCTGTGTCTACGGACTACAGGCAGGAGTGAAAGAGTAGCTGAGTTTTGATGATCCAATTAATCCTTGACTTCTCTTGAGATTATCAACCAAGGTGTCAAATTGTGTTGATAGTACCTGCCCACTATAACTGGACAAATTACTGAATGTTCACCACATTCAAACATTGTCACCTGAAATGAACGTCTGTATATCCTTACCAATCCACTGAGCCATTCATTCTTCTTGTAAGTTTGGCTATTTCTTTTATGGAACTTTCTTTCGATATATTGTTTTTTCCTTTACAGTATAGCTGATGTAATTATAATGCTTCTGGAATTACATTAGGGGCCTTCTGGACTGCATGTTTTGGTTATGTAGTAGGCTGATCTACCCAAAGGAAAAATTGGCATACTACCCAGGAAAAGAGAAATAACCAACTGTTCTGTGCATGGTGGAGTTACAGAAATAATTGGGGAAGCGGGGAATTCATGCATATGAATTGCATGCCTTCCATGCACCGTAATTTTGATCATCCCCTGCAGGTACCACACAAACCATGATAAACATTAGAGCCATAGTGTTAGATTAAAGCCTGTTTGCAGCCCTCCTAGAGGGAAGCAATGCACCCGTGGGCCTTGATGGCTTTAAAATAAACTTTGAGTTGGAAAGTGAGGTTGGTGAGAACATTATTCACAAATAATTGTGACATTTTTCACCAATTTGTTTTGTGTGATTTTTGCACCCCTTTCCTCACTACTTCCACTTTGGAATTTAAATTTCTCACTAAAGTTCAGGGGATTGAAAATTATTCAAAATGAAGAATGCAAAAACTTGAAAAGCTGCTTTCTCATGAAAATGTAGAGCCCATTGTGGTATTCCCCATCTCTCCTCTGAAGCCACAAGGGCTGGAGGAATGGCACAGGACTGCAAGCCGTGGGATCCTGAATTCTTTTCCCAACACCTGCAACCACATGGCCTTGATCTTTTGCATTTGTACAGACATTTACAATCATCAGTTAAGTTTCTGAGGGGTGGACTGAAATACAGAGGGGTTTCATGACTTACGCTGACTTGCTCTCTGACTTTGGAAATGTTGTTTAAGTTGCTGCTGTTATTTATTTGTATTATTGTACACTGTTGACCTTTTGATACTGAATGAGAGATGATAGGTAGGGGGGTTAAGATATGATAAAGAAGGGGAGCCAGTGGAGAGATGCAAAGAGAGTGGTGACATGTTCAAAGTGACAAGCTAGAAAAATAATCTTTGCAGCAGCATTCTGAATGAATATGAGCAGAGCAAGATCATATTTGTCAAGGTCAGAGAATAGGATATTGCAGTATTCGCCACATGAGATGATCAGAGTTTTAACTATCTGGATGGATAGGAAAGGCTGTAAATTAGAGGTGTTGCATAGAAAAAATCTGCAAGACTTAAACGTAGGGCTGGTCCACACTAAGCCCCCAGTTCGAACTAAGATACGCAACTTCAGCTATGTGAATAACGTAGCTGAAGTCGAAGTATCTTAGTTCGAACTTAAAGGTACTTACCGCGGGTCCACACACGGCAGGCAGGCTCCCCTGTCGACTCCGCCTACTCCTCTCGCTGAGCAAGATTACTGGCGTCGATGGCGAGCACTTCCGGGATCGATTTATCGCGTTGACGCCGGTAATCCTGCTCTGCAAGACAAGACGCGATAAATCGATCCCAGAATATCGATTGCTTGCCGCCGAACCAGTGGGTAAGTATAGACGTACCCATAGCCTTGATGTGAGGACCTTGAGAAACGTCTGAGTTGAAGATGACAGCGAGGTTAAGGCAGGGTGGTGGTGTCACACACAATGATCGAGAAAAGAAGTAGGAAGGAAGGCTTGTGTGGGGAAGATTCGGAGCACTGTTTTAGCCATGTTGAGTTTGAGCTGATAGATAGCCATTCAAAAGGAGATATAAGAGTTACAGGCTGAAACTTTTGTTTGGCTAGAAAGAGACAGGTGTGTGAATTGTCCACATAGGCCTGGTAGTTGAATTTGTATTTGCGGGTGAGGTTATCCAGAGGTAAAGTATACAGGGAGATGAGAAGGGGATCCCTGAGCAACTGTCACAGAAAGCTCTAATCTCAATATTCCCCATCTGTAAAATGGAAGCAACTATATTTACTTATTTACTTTCTACATAAGTGGAAAGCATCTGGGGGTTATAGTGGATCACAAATTTACCATGAGCCAACAATGTGCAGTTGTGAAAAAAGTGAATAAATTCTGGGGTGTATTAGCAGAAGTATTGTGTGTAAGACATGGGAGGTAATTGCCCCACTCAGTTCAGCATTGGTGAGATCTCAGCTGGAATACTGTGTCCAGTTATGGATGCCACTCTTTGGGAAAGATGTGGACAACCTGGAAAGAGTCCAGAGGAGAGCAACAAAAATGATAAAAGGTTTAGAAAATCTGACCTATGAGAGAGGTTAAAAAACTGGGCATGTTTAGTCTTGAGAAAAGATTGGGGGGGGGGCACCTAATACATCTTCAAATATATTAAGGGCTGTTAGAAACAATTGATGGTGATCAATTGATCTCCAAATCTACTAATGGTAGGACAAGAAGTAATCTGCTTAATCTGTAGAAAGGAGATTTAGGTTAAATATTAGGGAAACCTCTCTAATTATAAGGATACTTAAGTACTGGAATAGGCTTCCAAGGGAGGTTATAGAATCCTCATCTTCAGAGATTTTTAAGAACAGATTAAACAAACTCTGTCAGGGATGGTCTAGCTATGCTTGGTCTTGCCTCAGTGCACTAGGCTAGACTTAGATGACTTCTTGAGGTCCCTTTCAGCCTTACATTTCTATGATTCTATGATTATTGAGGTCAGTCAGTGACAGAAGTGGGAATGGAATTTAGACCTTCTTGTAACATGGGCCTGTATTTATTTCTCTAGATCACCCTTGCAAAATATCCTCCTTGCCCAGCGTGAATAGGAAGCTTTATTCAGAATCTAAGCTTTCATCCAGGGGAAACATTTTTAAAAAACCCAACCCCTCACCTACTTTTTTCTAGCTCTTATGGCATAAGAACACCCTCTATCCATGAACCACTTGCAGCTGCTAGTCAGTGAATGGAGGGATGACCAAGATGGAATATGGAGGATGAATGGGGGTGAATTGGGATGTACAGTAAAAGTTTTTTTATCCAGTATGTTGGGAGAAGGGGGGGTACTGACAAGTTAAAAATGCTTGTTAACTAAGAGGGAGGGAGTTTGGATGCAGGACTGGGGGTTGGGGTACTGGAGGGGTTTTTGAGCATGGGCTCTGGGAGGGAGTTTGGGTGCAGGAGGGGGCTCAGGCAGGGGGTTGGGAGCGGGTGTGGGAGTGGGTGCAGGGTGCTGGATCTGGGGGCCACTCACCTTGGGCAGCTCCCCACAAATTGCGACCTGTCCCGGGCTCTGGCTGCTCCTAGGTGGAGGCGTGGCAGGCCGAGCTGCCCGCTGCCTCCACCTGCAGGTGCCAACCCTGCAGCTTCCATTGGCCATGGTTCTCAGCCAATGGGAGCTGCGCAGCTGGCACTCAGGGCGGGTAGTGTGCAGAGCCACCTGCCGCGCCTCCACCTAGGAACAGCCAGAGCCTAGGACAGGTCGCCAGTTGCAGGGAGCCATCCAAGGTAAGCAGTCCCCGGATTGGGGGCCCTGTGCCACCAGCCCCTTCCCACACCCAAACTCCCTCCCAGTGCCTACGCTTCACACCCCCTCCCAGGCCCCAACCAGACTATAAACCAGCATTTCAATTAAGATCAGAAATGCTGGTTTATAGAGCTTTCCGGTTGGTGAAGTGCCAGATAAAACAGCTTTTATTGCATGTCCAAGATGAGGCGTTTGATGGAGTGGGACATGATCATTATTGTTGTGAGAAACACCTGGGGGGGGGGAGTTGTGTGAGAAAGGGCATGTGGCATGAACCCTGTGAGTATGCAAGAGATCAGAGTTTGTGTGTGAAAGAGAACATGTAGGGGATGTGATTGCATCCATCCATTCAAATGTGAGAGTGCATGTGACCAGGAGCATGTGGGTGGGAGTGAGTACAGGTGGTTATATGGGGGTTGGTAACATGTGTTGGTGTTTTTGGTAAGGCTGGGCTAGTAGATTATTTTTCAACTAGGCTGGTAAATTTTCTTGAGGAATTTGCAAGATTCCTGTTGACCAATTGGTCTAGAGCTCCTTCAGCTTTTCTTTTCTTTTCTTTTTTTATTCCCAGCTGTCCAGACTGTGGAATATACGTTGCTGTGGGAAAATACTGAAATTTCCTAAAACTGCTCAAATATCACCATTTTTTATCTTAAAATTAGACAAATTCAGTTGGTTAAAACCCTTTCCCAGTGTATACTTTGCCTAATACTACTCCTGCCCATGGTCACCCGAGGTGGGAGTTTCTGCTTCTATATTGCCCATTAGGGAGATCTTTGTCACAAACATTCCAGAGCTCGGCCAACGAAAATCCTGTGCTCTACTGTCCATTTAATTTCTTCATATCAGATACCCACTCTATATTTTGTTTTGCCAAGGGACACATTTTTGCTCAGTTGGCTCTACAATAGGTGTCCAGATACTGTCGTGATGGGGGAATACATGTGTCTAGATGAAGGGGCTTGATTCCAAAGAGCCTGATACAGAATTCATGTAAGAAAAACCCTGTGTCTCCATCCCTGGGAGTGGGAAGGCTTGGGCAAGTAAATAATGTGCAAATCAGCACTATGTGGTTTTGTTCAAATAGGATTTACCCTCTTAGGATAAGGAACAGCCTGAGCGGCTGCCTATCCTAGGACATTTAAGGGCCGTTCGTGGGCCAGCAGTCACAGAGGCAGTTTTAAGGCGAGACAGATCCTTAGGATGATGCAGCTACTGATTTCATACATTTGAAGTTTATCGAGGAGATATTAAACCACATTATGGGAAAGCATTGAAGTACATCTATTAGAACTAATACGTCTAAATTTACATCCATAGAATTCAGTAAATGTAAACATCTGGTTCCTATACTTAATATTTATTTAACTTCTGCAGTCTAATTGAAAACAATTGCTTGAACAACAAGTGCTTGATGTTTTCAGTGTCTGACATGAAGAATTTATGAAACGCGGTTCTCAGTCAACACATTTATGTGATGTGTATACAGTCGACATGTCTTTGCAAACAATGAATCCATCTGTTTAAAAGACAATGTGAAATTTTATGTTAAACTGTGGTCTGCTACACACATGTCCATTTTCCTGCTACTTTCGTTGAACACAGAACACAGTGAAATGTATTGTACAACTTACCAGTTTGATTTCACTTTGATAGACATGAAGTGACCTTATATACACACTCCAATGTACTCTAATCTGTGGTCTCCCAGCTCCCACTCTGCAGGAATTCTGAGATGTTGATGGAACCCTGTGATTTAACAGAGCAGCTGCACTGACCCTTCACCCTTCACACTGGTTCTGACAGCTGCCTGCCATGTGTAGAGGAAACCTCACAGACTAAAATCTCTTGTCATAAAGTAAAGATCTTTAGATAAACATGCAGGTCTGATCATGCTACTACTTTAAAATTAAATATTTTAAAAGCTGAACTTTCTGTATGTCAGTGAAAGAATGGCATTTATATACACAAGATGTACTGTACAGCAAAAATGCAATGTAATGTTCCTCTTTCCTTTAAAAGAAGGTCATGCTAAACAACTCAAGTTGTTATAAACCTAAATAAACTTGCATACCAAATGTGATTAATCTGTCTCCTAGAACTCGTTAAGATAGCTAAACAAGGCTCATCAGGTTTTGCTAGTTTGTTAAAATGTAGTGTCATAATAAAGTTAGGTAAGAAATAGCTTAGCCTTCCAACATTTCCTGCATCAAGTGGCAGATGGTGTTTGTTTCTAAGTACTACTAGTGGTAACTTTTATCCACACATTAGATTTCTTTTATCAGGCTTTTTTTCTTGGAAGAGAAAAATGAAGTGTTTAAAATGTAAGTATAAACCAAAATATAAATTTGCTTTAAAAATCCCTATTATTAGTTAAAATACCAGGCTGCATTATACTTCTGAATCATTCTGTTCACATACAGTACCCAGAGTTATATCCTTGCTAATGTTTTCCTGCTGAGCTACCATCATCTTTTGTCTAGCTGTCATAGTATTAAATTGATATACCTTCCACATTTGGGTAGAGGTCATTATCCTGTTGCCTAGTTGCATTGCCTCTGCTGAGCAGGTTAACTGCTTGAAGTCTTTTATCTAGATAAATGTTTCACCAGCACTTTTGCTCCATGATGACACAAACTGTTCCTCGGAGGTCAAATACAGTTGAATTAGCAATGCTCTGATAACTTGGTCCCTGTATTTTCACAGACAGATGCATACCAAAGGGAATAAGGTTTTCAACTTCATACCGGGAATAAAAATAATGATAAAATGGTAACTTAAGAATTGTTTCCCGCAACTACTTGCTTTTCTTCTTTGAAAGAACATATCATTATTGAACATTACAAATTGGCTTATTAAAAGAAAAGCATTTTGCAAAGAGATATGACATCTATCCAGTAGACTTACGGAGTAGCCACTTCTACAAATAATATTTTAACACTGTTTTTGTAACTTAGAGTTATCATGTTTTAAAGGTGTTAGCTAACTTTATAGATGTCTTCTTTTTAAGTGAAAACTAAACTGTTTAGGAATGTGTTGAGATTTTCAGCCATTTCCTGGAAGTATCTTCGATACAGTTATTCTGAGGATGAGTCCTATTTGGAGACAAAAGTAACAAATGAGAAAATGATCTAAAGTGTAGTCCAATGATACTCAGACTATGGCTCTCGAACCGCAAGTAGCTCTTTAATGTGAGCTGCGGCTCTTTGCAGCACACAATATCAAAACACTGTGTGATTTAGTTATTAACCAATCTGAGAATCAGGATACTTTTACTATGTTATTAATCAATTAAGTTATTTACTTATTTGCTGTGAGAATAATGTGTGTGTATATATAAACTAAATATTTCCCCAGTTATTCACACTACTGTGGTTCTTTTGAGTAATGTTGATTGCTAATTTGGCTCCTGAACCACTGAGGTTTGAGTATCCCTTGTGTAGTCATTCTGACAATTCCCTGACAGGCTCTAGAACCAGGTTTTTATAAGTGTTTAGGCACCTAACTCCCATTGATTTCATGCTTTGATTTCAGTGGGAGTTAGGTGCCTAGATACCTTTATAAACCTGGCCCTGGGTGACATGTTTATTCCAAAGGCAGACTATTAATTATATTAAATAAAACAACTAATGTAAGAGCCTGTTAAAATCCATTTTGAGGGTGCAGAAGGTTTCAAGAAATAAAATACAACTACTGTATATATCTTTAACAACAGCAACAAAAATAGAAAAGAAAAAAACACTGACGCTTAATACTAGCTTTAGTAACCAATCAAACTATATCAGCTAATTTTTTTAACGTAGATGCAATTTATGATTCTATAGTTTGCTGGGCTTTGGAGCGGAGCGCGGAGCTGGAGCGCGGAGCAGCTCCGGAGCAGTGGAGCTGCAGGTTTTTGCCTGGAGCTGGAGCGGAGCCAGAGCACAGCTCCAAAGCCCTGAATTGACACATTCGGTTTTTAAAAAATAAAAGCAATAAACGCAAAGGCAATTGAATGTATTTATGGGTCCTAATCCAACATTTATTGAAATTAATATGTAGACTTCCATTGACTTCAATGGGCATT
This sequence comes from Malaclemys terrapin pileata, assembly GCF_027887155.1. NCBI lineage: Eukaryota > Metazoa > Chordata > Testudines > Emydidae > Malaclemys > Malaclemys terrapin. The sequence continues at coordinate 242,930,076 of NC_071506.1, read as the reverse complement.
GGATTGGCTCCAGAATACCAACAAATATTATTAATGCTCTGATTTTGCACTGAAAGAAAATCATATCTGTTCATTCCCTGTTCATATAGGTACCAATTCAGGATAGCTCTTAGGCACATACATCTCTACCCTGATATAACGTGATCCGATAGAACACGAATTTGGGTATAATGCAGTAAAGCAGTGCTCCGGGGAGGCGGGGCTGCGCACTCTGGTGGATCAAAGCAAGTTTGATATAACGCGGTTTCACCTATAATGCAGTACGATTTTTTTTTTTGGCTCCCGAGGGCAGCGTTATATCGGGGTAGAGGTGTATTTAAAATTAAGTATGTGCTGAAGTCAATAAAATTAAGTGCAGTTTTTCAGAAAAAAAGTTCTCATACTTGCATTTGGATAGCTATATAAATCTGTATAACTAGATTTTTGCCTTGCTACTTACAATGTAAATTGAAATGAATCTCAGAACTTCAGATATATCACTTTTTTTTGACAACAGAGTCAGGGAAGAAGAGATTAAAGACATATTAGAAAAAGACATTGGCTCTTTCCATCTTATATAACTAAACTAGGAAATTGCCCTGAAAAAATATTGGAAATTTATTCTCTGTTTGTGTTTCCTTCCTTGGAACAGATTTTCTTATGTCACATACAAATAATGATTTTGAAAGGCAGTGTTTCTGGAGACATTTGTTGCCAAAATACAGGAAAGTTCTTGTTCTGCTGCCCACATTTTTGTAGAAGAAAAACATACTGTGAGTTGAGTCTGATGATGATGAAATTTTGCATAGATGGAGACTTTGGAAGGTTATATGGCCACATTCACTGTTGGCATAATTGACACTGAGGTCAATGGAGGAGTTTGCGTTACTGAATTTCACTGTCAAAAAAAAAAAAGAGGAACTGAAAGGAATTGGGAGATGGGTTGATAAAGCCTGACGAAGACTTTAATTCTTCCGGTTAATTGTGATTCAGAATGGAGAATTTTGAGGTATATAGGCACTGATCCAATTTTATCACTAAAGTTAATGGGTATCTCCTCTAGCCTCCATTTACTTCACTGGGAATTGGACTGGGCCCAGCAACGGGGATTAGGGGGTTCTTCAGAGCGATTGTGATCTGACAATGTAGCTAGGGCACTTTTATTTTCCAGTATGAGCAATTGTATTAGCTCTGTCATGTCTGTGTAGCTTGATTCTCATAGAGGAGAATCTACTGCTTTGGTACCAAACAGAAAATATGATCCAAGGGTGCCACTAGGATTAAATTTCTATATAGTGTGTGAATTTATTTAGAATATACTATATGCCATTAGCTGCTTCAGCCTAAAGAAATGTCTATTGGATGCCTATTTAGCAGCATGGTTTCAGTTTTTCAAAAGTCTCCATGTAACCTTTTAATCTAACTCTTGTCTTTGACTTTTCACACATTATATATTTAACCCCTCTTTGCAGATATATAGCGTTAAGTGCTTTAGAAATCCCAGTTTACTGCCTCATGGGATTAAATAGAATTATAATATTCTCAGTTTATCTATATTCATTTTTGCAGTCCATTTATATCTAATAAAGACATTGCCTAGATCATATTTCTCTCAAAACTTTAACTCCTGAAAATAACTTTATGCAGTGAAATCATAATAATAAAAAAAAAGAAAACCATTGCATATTGCTCTTAAATATTAGCTTTAAATATTAGCTTTCCAGGCCTGGTGGGTTTACATTCTCCAAGTAAACACCACCTTTGAGGTTCACACTGCAAAGCTCTAATTTTTACTTGACTTGTGAGGAGATTTAATCAAACTACAGGATATATAATTCAAAGCAAAAATGTAGTTAAGAAAAATACTTTTTCAGTAGGCAGAGAGCAGCTTGTTTTCATTAATTTTATGAAAAATGTTGTTTTCTTTGGCTGAAAACTTAAATTCATAAGAAAAGAGAAGATTTATGGGGCAGTCCATAAATTGACACGGGTTTTGTATCACAAAGTTGTTATAGCAATGGCTGCTAGAATCCCTATAGCTAAAGGTTTATTAGTGTTCCTTTATAAGCCCCTATTTTCAGGCCAAGTTTTTACTCCGAAATTAGCTCTGAGCTAAATACTGTGATACAAAGTATCAGCCTGGGGAGTGAATATGTATATACTATGTGTGCATATTTAATGTCTATTGGAGTAAAATTGAATTAATGATGGCACTTTAGCCTTCTATTTATATATGTCATATGTTTATTGTCATTGTGCCTTATCTAGGCATATGGCAAGCTATCAAACATTCCCTGAAAAGGAATGGAGAAGAAGGTAAGAGTAAAAGGCATAGTCTTTTTTTGTAGTAGTAATTCTGCAAGGTGTAGAACAACCCCTGTAGGTTATTGTGTCTGCTTAAATTCTCAGTTGTGAATTGGACGTGCTTAGATTCCCGCACTTGTGGTTAGAATGGATATAAGTAGATCTAGGGGAGAATAAGGGGGTTTATTGTAAAGAGGTTTAACTTTCACCATCTATGCATCACTTTTAAATTTGACGTCCAAATTCAGCTTTAACTTTGTATTCTTTGACCTCTATGTGTTTAACCTAAATAATCTAAATGTTGTATTAACTTAGTTTACTGTATCAAATTACATTATTATATTATTGTAATTATAAATTATCTAAATATCTCTTTAAATAGATCTGTGGTTCAGAAGAACAGTAGTGAAACAAATACTTTAACAGAATGTCTTTTTTCCATAACGTCAGAGAGAGTGTCCACTTGTTTAATATCATGGTAAACAGATAAGTTCATGGTTCAGTGTTTAAGCCTCTGAGCTGTCTTCCCAGGGTTGCCAAGCATTTTACATACTCAACAGGAAACTAACTAGTACAAAGAACAGGCCAGAATACAATGCCCATATGCAATGCCTTTAAGTTTTAGAAGGCATATGCTAGATACAGTTTTAAAGTTCTCAATCCGTTTCATACTGTATAAGCAACAAGTGCTCATCTTACTTTGTCAAATTAAACAATGACATGAATGCTGGAATATTTTCTCTATAGCCTTGTACTATAAAAATAGTTGTTTCTTTCACCTGAAAATTTGCAAGTTGTTAATCTATATAAAACAAGTTTTCAGCGTAGTATCCCATTTTTCTTATAATGTTATTCATGATGATTGTGACTAAATGGAAAGATAATTAATTAACTGGCTCTTTTTAGTGTTATTACATCAAAAAAACTATATTAAAAGAACATTATTAAGCTGCAAAGTCAAATGCTAACAAATTAGGCAATGCAAGAACTAAGGTTGCCTATGCATAGGGCTAGAAGGGTCCACAAAGGTCTACGTGTAGTCTAACCCTTGCCAAGCTGCGGGATTTGTTGTCTAAACCATCCAAGACAGATGGCTGTCCAGCCTCCTTTTGAAAACCTCCAATGAAGGAGCTTCCACAACATCCCTAGGTGTCTGTTCCATTGTCCTACTGTTCTTACAGTTAGGAAGTTTTTCTTGAGATTTAATCTAGATCTGTTATGCTGTAGTTTTGAATCCATTGCCTCTTGGCCTGCCCTCTATGGCAAGAGAGAACAACTTTTCTCCATCTTTTTTATGGCAGCCTTTCAAGTTTTAGAAGATCATGCCCCCCCTCCCCGACCCCCATCTCCTGTTTTCCAAACTAAGCATACCAAGTTCTTTTAGCCTTTGCTCCTATGGCTTGCATTTCATCCCTTTGATCATCTTTGTCACTCGTCTCTGGATCCTTTCCAGTTTCCAACATCCTTTCTATACATTGGTGACTAAAATTGGACACAGTACTCTAGCTGAGGCTAACCAGCACCAAGTAGAGAGGTACTGTCAATCTCGAGACTTGTATGCTATGCTTCTGCTAATACAACCTAAAATTGCATTTGCTATTTTTTGCAACAGCATCAATTGGTGACTCATGTTGAGGTTGTAATCCACCATAACTCCCAGATCCTTCTCAGCAGTGCTGCTGCCAAACCAGTTAGCCCCCATTCTGTATTTGTGCATTTGGTTTTATTTCCCTAAGTGTAGCACCTTACATTTGTCTTTGTTGAATTTTGTTGTTGTTGTTGTCTATAGCCCAGTTCTCCAATTTATCAAGCTCCTTCTGAATTTTAGCTCTATCCTCCAAAGTGTTGGCAACTCTCCCCAGCTTTGTGTCATCTGCAAATTTGATCAGTATGCTCTCTATTCCAGATCATTAATAAAGATGTTAAACAACACTGGACCCAGAACAGATCCCGGTGGAACCCCAATGGAAACCTCCCTCCAATCTGATAACATTCCATTAATAGTTACTCTTTGTTTGCTGTTGCTTAACCAATTCTGTATCCACTTAATGGTAGTGACTCAGGAATAATGGGTTCTTCCAGAGTCTGGAGAGGGGTATGCTCAAATGGTTATAGGTTGAGAATACCAGGGCATAAGAGACTAAGTTCTTCTGCCCCGTCCCCACCCCTTCCCTGGCTCCTCCCTCTGTTTCTTCCCCTACCCACGCAAATCCCCTTCAGAGCTAGGCTGAGTCCTAGGAGTTAAGATAAAAAAGGGCCAATCCTGAATATTGGCTATTTGGCATGGAGTCCATTTTTAACATTGCACTGGATCTAAGTAAATGTCTGCAGTTTGTGTGTGTGTACACGTACTTGTGTGTGTGTGTGTGTGTGTGTGTTTGTTTGTTTGTGGGAGGTTCTCTGCCTCCCCACCCCCAGTAAAGTAAAAAGTTAATAAAGTTGTAGCTTTCTATTTCAAAATGTTTCTTTATGTCTGTGTTTCATTCTCCCACAAGTCCTGATCAAAAATCGGATGACTCAGAACATGGCAAATTCCAGATCTTCTAGTTTAACCACTATTAATCACTTGACATTGCATTTAGAGCTAGTTTGCACAAGACGTATGCAAAGCACAGAGCCTCACTCGCATGCTGGCTTGACTGCCAGGAATTTCCTCCTCTTGCCTCCTCACTCATTAATATTTAATAGCAAGTCAGGAGGGGCGGAATTGGATTAGCAGAGTGGGTGGCACCTTAATTACTGCTGACCTGCTGAGTTGATACAAGGCTGCCTCCTTTGATAGGCAGTTTCAGCTAGTTTAGTGTGATGACATATGAGCCTTGAAGGTAGGAATTCATTTTCATATTGCAGCAGTTTCTGGTGTGATCAGTAGTATTTCTGTGCTGCCCAGATTGTCTGGTTCCTCCTGCTCTGATCACCTGATTGCTGCCTCATTGTGCCCCATTTCAATCATACCTGCTCACTTGGTTGTGGTACCCTCATGCTGCCTTGTTCACCTGTTGACTGCCCAGTTTGCCCTGAGCTATTCTGTTAACCTGTAACTCCCAACCCAGAAGCATGTTGAGAGTCAACAGTCAGAACACCTGTGTGAACTTCAGAATCCTCTTGTCTTTCTGGGGCCTCTGAAATCAGCAAAATCGAAGAAGAGAAAGCAAACCCTCACTTTGTCTTCTCACGGTCAGCAATGCATATAGAAATTGCTTATATTTAAAAATAAATAGTGTAGAACCTACATTGTGTTTTAATTACAAGTTTAACAACCTCACTGATAGATTTTTACAAAGGTCAAATGAAAAATTAGCTACTTGAGATTAGCCAAAATGTCACTGGAGTGTCAATGTTTCTGAAATTTCCCAGGATAGAATATCAGTCTCCTCCTTGACAGTGGTGACTGTTTTATTTTTGCATAAACAGGAGCTCTGGTGCCCTAGGTTAAAACCTTTGCTAAAGAAACACACCCAGCTTTAGTCAATTTTGTAAAATGAGTTAAAGTTCTTTAGGATACTACATTGCCCCTGTCCCTCTGCCATTTTTAGTGGGTTTACAGTAATATATCCTATTTTAAAAGTCTCTTTCTCTTCCCCTGTTACTGTTGATATATGAAAGACACCACAGGGAAAACAATGAAAATAACTATATACAAAGTCCTGACATACACAAGGCACAGATGAGAAAAAACATTTTTCTCTAATCTCTTTGGACTACTGTAACTTTACTGTAGGAGGTGTTTGTATCAATAGTAGGTAAAAAGTTCTCTCAAGCAGGATTTGTAGGCTGTTGCTATCCCTTTAAACTGTTTGTTTTACTTTTCAGTCTTTCATTTTGAAAGTGTCTTTTTTTTCAAGGCACACTTCACTTTGGGGTTTTGCTTTGGTGCGGAGGCAATGTACTGGCGCAGGAAAATTGTTGTTGCTTATTGTTCAGAGCATACACCCCAATCCTGTGAAATGTGAAAAATAGAAGCTATTTCTTCCCATTAATTCCTGTTATCACACTATATACAAGACTGCAAACCAGGGTTGAGATACTATAGCAAGGAAAGACACACAATACAGCATTCCTGGAGCAATCATGCATGGCACCAGGAAATACAGCACTTACAGTGTATGAAGAGGTGAATAAAAGTAGAGCCCAGCAGCGGGACTGGGATCCCGCAGGTCCTGCTGCCATAATCGCAGGAGCAGGTAAAATGTACTTTGTTGCGGGTGGAATTGGATGGGCAAAAAATGAAACTGCGGTAATTTGCGGGAAAACACTAAATCTCTTGTCAGTTTGTCATAAATCGAATTTCAGAAATGTAAAGCAAGTTTTTTTTCTTTTTTTTTTTTAGATGTTTTAGTACTTAAATTTAAGCAAGGGATAGAAGGAGATTTGATATCTATTATAATAGGGGTTAAAGAAGTTTTTACATGGTTAAGCAAGATTTGTTTTATTCTTTTGGTGGTAAAAATTGTGTCTGAATTCCGTTAATCCATATCATTATATTAACTGACTGTTTTTTTGGCGGGGGGGGGGGGGGGGGGCGGAAGGATTAGTAGGTTGGGGGAATCTTGCAGGATTTGTGGGACCTAAGTTTTTTGCAGGTGGGAGTGGGATAAAAATGCAAGAAACAATGTGGGAGTGAGATTAAAAATATAGCCCTGCACAGGGTTCTAGTGAGTAGGTCCTCAAGGCACCATGCTCACAAGGCTACATCACTACTTTTGTGCAGCTTAGTCTGCAAAGTGGGAAGGGAGTTGTATTGCAGATGATACATTTATCTTGCTTTCTTCCACCAACCTATGATTTACTGGGGGGATTGTAACTCATCAGTGTCAGGTTCAGAGGAGAGTCATGGAATAGGAAGGTGCAATCTATCAAAGAATTATCACCCCAGAACAGATGTGATATCACCTTCTAGCTGATAATTACTGTAGTGCATCTGTTAGTATCACTATTTACACAGCAATCCATGGTGTTGGCAGGATTTGGTTCTAAAATATGCAGAACATTACATCTTTTATAATACTTCAAATGTAAAGTTCCTGCAGTGGAAGAAAGACTGGATCAGTTCCCCTGCTTCATTGGCAAATTCTTTGCCACTGCAGATTCTAGGACCAGGAAAAACCACTTGTCACATACAAATTACAAAGAGGTGTCTTTACTTGTCTCTGTTCTTCATAGGTGAGATATCGTTAGTTAATCGTTTAATTTTTTTTATCTTTTGGCTATAGAAACTGTTACTGTAATCCTTCAAACCCAGAATATACTTGATTTCCTGATGAAGTTAAAGAAGAGGCCAAATATTTTGAGGGCACAATAGATATATCCACAAAGCCTGCATTTCCAGTTGCAAGCCTATGCTTGAAAATGCAAAATGGGTGATTGTGTGCAAAAGCGCACACAAATGCACAATTACCTGTAAACACAAGTCTAGATTTCTGAACTCATTTCCCCTTTCTTTAAAAATCTGACTCCAGAAAGTCTAATGTCTATAGAAATCACAACAAATTATCCTGGTTTTATTTTTACTATCTCTCCTTCCTTCTCTGTCTCCCCCCTATTTTATCCTCATCCTTTTCAATGTTTTTTTTAGAGACCAGCTACACTTTATATGAATCATAAAACAAGTGCAAGTTAACCAAGTGGATTGAACAGTAGTTGCCATAAACAAATGGGTAATTATGAGGACTACAGCATTATTCTGTAATAATGCTAGAGAAGTTTCAGATTGAGAAAATCCATCATAAATGAATTTATACGCCCACCCATATTTTTTTAATTAAAATCATCCATGACTCCTTGCTGTAGCTTTGACTACTAAGTACTTACAAATAGCCTTATTAGACAGGTTTGTTTTTTTCACAGCTGTAAAAATACATATTTTGCCACATGATTGCTTTTTATTTTATTTATTTAAATAGACTTAGGTAAAGATACAGTTTATATGGAAGGTTAAATGGTCAAAATCCTATTTAATTAACTTATACCCACTTGGGAAACAGCCAAGGTAAAGGAATGCAGTGAAAGTAAGCTTCAAATAATATTAAATCTTTGAAAAAGAACGAACCACCTTTGGTGAAAGACTTTTCTGTTCTTAACCTTGTGTCATTTAAACTATTTAAATGAGCCATGCAAAACCTTACATTTAATATATAATAGAGCTTCAAAAGAAAGATTATTTTTTTCTTGGCAGTTACAAGAAAACTGATGCGATGCCACTGAAAGAAAAGGTTATAGTTACCTATTTGACCATAGTTCCCACTCTTATGTACCAACCATAGGTATAGGTAATGCCTGATCTAACATCTATTATTTTTGTTCAAGGTGAGGAACATATAAAGTGTATTACAGAACTGGATACAAATATGGACTAAGATTTTCAAAAGCAATTAGTGGTTTTGAGTGCTTAGCTTGAGACACCTTTAAAAAATGTCTTGGTTTTCAGAGAGTGTCTGCTCCACAATTTCTGAAAATCAGGCCTCTATAAGGTTCTCAAGCTGGGCACCCAAAATCACTGGTCATATCTGACCATGGGCATGAAAAGTGTTCCTACCTTAGACAGAACATTTACTTCTCATAGGAAATCAAACTTCCAGGCTCACTCTTTCCGTCTCCACTAGTGCAAGTTAGAGGCCCCCCATTGCAATTCTGCAATATGTTCCTCTGCTGCAGTTCTACAGTGTCAGAGTTCCGCATGACTTTCTACGAAAGACCAGGGCTGGGAGGGATAGAACAGGCATCCCACAGAATTTCAGTCAGAAACCCAAATAGGCATTAATGCTACTTCAAGCAGCATTGCTTCCCTCAGGTGTTACAACTGCACAGCCATGTGGGGACCCAGCTAATGAAAGTACAGTAGGTAGCATGGAGGGGGCAAACTCCCACGCAGAACCAGGGCTTTCTTTCCTTGTAGATTCTCAGTCTCTGCTGGGTTGGGAGACTATAACCCCAGCTTCAGAAGGTCAACTTCAAGCTTTTCTGATCTCTATGTCCCTCTTCTGTGGTGTGCTCTGTGGGACTGGACGGTATAGCCCTATGTACTATAATGGTACTGGGAAACATTCTAAAATGTAAAGTATATCTGTTACTTAAAGCTGCCATTTAATCTCATGTACCTTGTGATTCAGCTTGTGAGGTTTCCAGTCTATTTAATTTTATATTAATTATTCATTTGCAATGCTGCTCTATAGGATTTATTTTAATTTATGTGACTACTTTGGCATGATGTTCAATCTCTGAAAAGCCAGACCACCAAATAGAGTTGGATAACCTGATGGATCTTAAAAAATACCAGCTTTCAACTAGAAGGGTTCTTTGCTATCCAGGATGCAACTGTAATGATGTCTCTTCTCTTAAGCTAAAAACAAAAGCTCTCATAACTCAGCATTCCAGATTAATTAAGAATTCCTTACTGGTCTCAAAAGTATTCTCCCTTTTGGAGAGACATACTAGAGAAAACATTTATCAGAAGCAGAAATATGGATGAAAAATGAATTTTTCTTAGGCTTCTACTTCCTGTCTCTTATTTCTTTCTCTTTCCTCCCCCTAAATACACATTCCCCACATCAAAATATTTACAAAGGTAGCTAGAACCAAAACTGGCTCCAGAGACTGATAAAGTGTTTTAAAGACCCTGATAATGATAGATAAACTCGTACTGTCACTTTTTGTCATGTATAGTATTTGAATCTGTTGAATTATGCTTATTTAAAATATTTTCAGTACTTCTTGGAGCTATCTTTAAGTCCCGAATAGTTCTTGTTGATTTTGTTTAAATGAGCCAGCAGATTGTCCATGCCATTCCTTAGACCAGTGATACTCAGACCTCAACTTATGCCCAAATAAATCTGTTTAGTCTTTAAGGTGACACTGGACTCCTTGTTGTTTTTGTGGATACAGACTAACACGGCTACCCCCTGTTACTTCAGATCTCAGTGGTTCAGAAGCCAAATTAGCGATAAACATTACCCAAAAGAGCCAGAGGAGTGTGAATTCATTGTTTTGTTTAATATTTATATATATACTAATAGCAAAATGACTGACCAAGTATTCTGCAATTGGTTAATAACATACTAAAAGCATCCTGATTGTTTAATAACTTAGATTGGTTAATAATTAAATCACACAGTGTTTTTAACATCATGTGTGCTGCAAAGAGCCGCAGGGGAGACATTAAAAAGCCACTTGCGGCTCCCAGTTGTCAGTTGATGTATCACTGCCTTAGACCCTCCTGCAGATCCTTCCCACCAATTGCATCTGGATTTAGACACAAGCTCCCCTTGATTATTTTGCACCAGAAGTCTTATATGTATTCTAAGAACATTGATTAATCACATAGCAGAACTGAATATATTGATCATGTGTATGTGAAATGCCATATTTTAACTACCTATGAGATACTGTAGCTTCATATAATGTGGCCCCTAAACTTCTTTTCAAAGGAGGTGGATGCTAACAGCTCATTTAGCATGCAGTCAACCTATATTTCATTTTACACAGTAGATTGTGAAACCTTTCCTCCAGCAGTGTACAACCTTGGCAGCACTGCAGACTCTACTGGCAACTTCCCTGGAACCAAAAGGCCACACTAATTTGCATATAAATTTGCAGAGGATTTTAATCAGATATAAATGTGCATTCATGTTTTAGCAGACTGCTGTTTATATACATTTCATTTCACAGAACACAGAGACAAAATATGCTTGAGGGCAGTGAGGGGAAGTATCAATAGGAAAACCAGAACTTTTTCTCTGTGCTGATGTCTTTTATCTGTGTGGTGACCACAAACATTACTGCATGTAGCTTTGAGTCTTTTAGCCAGTTGTGATGTTTCAGTTCAGAGGCAGACAAAGAGCGTGTTCACAAATATAAGTACTTCCAAAGACGCTTACACAATTCCAGTGTTGTGTAACGCTGGATATCAGTCAGCTGACAGGCATTTATAGAAATTCAGTAAGTTTCATTCATGAAATTTGGATTGAGGCATGAATACTCAATCTGTTCACCTTGAACTTTGGCCTTACAGTGTAAGGTTTACCCCAGTGGTGGGCAACCTGCAGCCCACCTGCTGCATGCAGCCCATCAGGGTAATCTGATTGCGGGCCGCGAGACATTTTGCTGACGTTAACCGTCCGGCCAATGGAAGCTGCGGGAAGCGGCAGCAAACACAACCCTGCAGCCCACCACTTCCCGCAGCTCTTATTGGCTGGGAATGGCAAACTGCAGGCACTGGGAGCTGCGGGGGGGGGGGGCTGTGCCTGTGGACAGTCACGGTAAACAAAATGTCTCGCGACCCGCAATCAGATTACCTTGATGGGCTGCAGGTTGCCCACCACTGGCTTACACTGTTCATTTGCAGTTGGAAATTAGATTGCAGAGAACTTAAACATTTTTCTGGCCCTTTGAAAGTCTCTGAATTGTTGATTAAATGAATCTTGAAGCTTCTTGATCCCTTAACCACACAACTGTTATACTCCGACTTCTTGAGTAATTGTTGGCAAGTCAGGAAAATGAGAGAAGCCATTCCACTGAACCAGTCTGTAAACAAAACAAAATTTCCATCTACTGCATAGGTCGTCAGTCCCCTCTTGCTCTCTGCAATCCTGAAGCATGTACAAAATGGCTGTCTTTATTAGGCAATGGCCTATTATAAGAGACCATCCCAAAATATCCTCGAACCTTTTGAGTTCAGTTCTGCTCCTTGTTTATTAGTAGCCCTTCTCCATTATGCAACCAATTTTTGCCCCTAAGGAATCAGTTAAGGCAGATTTCACTATATTTCTGAGTATCTGAAAAGAATTAGTTGTTTGTGAGTCAGGAAGTCAGACTTGCAGAAAGTGGAGGCCTGCAGCAAGTGATGAACTATGAGAAATTATTTTTGTTGAAGAGTGAGTCTGTTAAAGCTCCCTCAGCCGGTTGTTCCTTCTAAAGCTCCCAGTCCCTCCCACCATTCTGTTTGGCTTATCTACTGCACCTAGAAATTCTCCCATCTGCTCGCTCATATATATTCCACACCTCCAGAGAGAGGTTCAACCCAGGAGCAGCCAAAGCACTTTAGGCAGTACACCACTGACCTAATAGGTCTTTCCTGTTTGTGTTCTATTAGATCCAACCACTTCTGATTAGCATGATCCAACAGAAAAGGCTTTTTTTTTTAATCCACCTTGGCTTTTAAGTCATTCTAATGAAGCATCAGCATTAATAGCATGTTGATATAAATGTGGGCAGCTCACATCTTTTATTATTATTTATTTGTTTTACAGTAATACATAGATGCCCACGCTGAAATCAGGCACTGCCCTAGTATATCTGGTAAAGAGAATTAAGTCTTACACCTTGCCTATACCCCCATCCTAGAGCAATGGTTGTGGTTGTCTGATCACAAATCTAGGAAGACAACATTGCATCAGTTTATATGTAGATGGTTCCCTTTGGCAGGTTTTCTTTGCAAACATAAGAGTTAGAGACCTAATTTCTGCAGTACTGAGGAGACTGCCACCAAGCAGATGGCAAGAAAAAGTGTGGCAAGCTCTTTGGAAGCCGTACCCGTTATGTTCCTTAGTTTTACTACACAACTGTGGGGATAAATGTCTGAGTGAGTTTTTACCCACTGATCTTATTGGGCCCAACCTCAGATGTGACAAGTCAATAAATCATTGTAAGTGTCATGCCTGGGGGCTGACGGTCAGAGCTGAAACAGGAAAAACAAAGAGGAGGATGGAAGAAGTTGTAAAAATTTGGGTCATCATTGTCTGGTTTGAAAAGCACATTCTAGTGAAAGAAGAGGCACCGATATTTCTGTAGGCTTGATGTGTTCCAAAATCTTGGTGTCTGAGCTATTAAGCTTCTTTCTTTTTTAAAATAAGGTTCATATGGCTCTCCTTGCAAACTATATTGAACTCACTAAGACTACTATTTTTGTACTACTTCTGTCTGAAGTATTAACTTTCCCAGAGCTCACTTGTAGAGGACTCTATTTTATTCTCAAAGACTGGAAGAGGTATAGTAGATTCCTTCCTGGCCATTTTTTATGTGAAGCCTTATTCAAATGGTAATTGAAAAAGGCTTTGTGGACTTTGTTCTCTACTCAAAGAAAAAAAAATACAGCTGTGGCCAGTTTGGGGGTAGTAGAGAATTTTTGCTGAAAGACTCAGAAAAAACTAGCTTGGAAGTTACCACAGCCACCCAAAGGTTAAAAGATCAACTGCAAACTATGTTACCAAATATTAGTGAAAACAAAAACAGTGACTAAAATGCTAATTCATTTTTGTTTAGTCCAGTAACAAATGTGCAAGAGTTAGTTAAAATATTTTGAGAGATCTGTGTACAAGGTATTCTGTAATTGAGTATCGAGTGCAAAAATGCCCTGAGTGTGTTGTTCTAAGAGATTCTTTATATTACTATAGCACCTAGATGTCCCAGTTAGGTATCAAACCTCCATTATAATAGGTATTGTACAGCATCAAGCTACAACATCTGGATTCAGATTTCTGACAATCTAAAGTTAAAGGACATCTAGGACTTTGATTTGGACTATTATAATGACAGGTTCAAAATTCATAGTCAGATCTGGGTTAGGATTTCAAACACATACTCCAAAGTTTGCTGCTGTTCAGATCCAGGATTTTTGCCTCATTATTATTGTTATATAATGTGAGCGCCTGGAGGTCACAAGTAACATAAGGACTTCATTGTGTTAGGTACTGTATACCACACAGTAAGAGGTAGTTCCTACCCCAGTGAGTTTATAATCTAACCAAACAAAACAGACACACACAGAAGTGAAATGACTTGCCCAAGATCATGCATCTATTCAGTGGCAGAGTCAAGAATAGAACCAGGTCTTTTGAGTCCCAATCTAGTGCCCTGTCCACTGCAGCATACTAATAGGCCAATCATCCTTGGTGGCTAGGGTTGCCAGGCGTCTGGTTTTCAACCGGGCAAGGATGTTCATTTTTTTGTGATTAGAAAGGTGGCTATCTGCTATTTTCTTAAATGCATTGATATTTGTATACTCATGTTAGTACTCTTATTTTTTTCTGGTTGCGTTTACTACTACTTATCTGGCAATTCATTTACAGGGTCTTTTAGTTGTAAATAAAACAAAATCTTGATCCTGCAATGATCTCCATTCAGGTGCTTGAATGCGGGACTTTGTGTGGGAGCAGGAAGTATCCCAGGCAAAGTTCTTTGCAGGATCAGGAACTAAGAAAAACAGACACTGCCTACATTTTAAACCTACGTGGTTTAAAATATGCAGCAATATTTTTCTATTTGGGACTGAAATCAGAGAGACTCATTGTGAATTAGCAAATGAACACAATAAAGAAGTAAGACACAGTATATAAGAGTAAATAAAATGCCTCAGAAAACATTTTACTTATTTGACTTTGATGATATTTAATAGCATATGAGTAAATTTTCTGTATAACACTGGCTGATCACTAGCTCCTCAGTTTGTTTCCAGCTTGATAAACTGCAATTAAAGACAGCTAAAAATAAATATAAATTGATCTGGAAGGGATGAGGCCTGTGTGACAGAATAGGAGGAGATACCATCTGTATTAAAGTGTGGTCCATCTTATGAAAAAGGCTGAGAGTCACTGCCCTAGTGTATCTGGTAAAGGGAATTAAATCTTACACCTTGCCTATACACACAACTTGCGCCAATTTAGCTAAAATCTCTTTTAAAATCAATTTATTTAAACTGTTGCAAAATCCTGCATAGACCCTCTTAAACCAACTTGAGAGTGTCCACACAGGAGTTGGCACCAATTTAATTAAATTCGAGACAGCTTTAAACTGGTGCAAGTTTGTGTATAGACAAGGTCTTGGAAATAAGAGACCTCATTTCTGCACAGTTCTAATATATCTAGCTGAGAGGTGGTGAGAGACTGCCATTTTTTGTTTGAATTATGGGATGTGTGAGCTAGAGAATTGAACAATAAAGTCTGCTGTAAAATACTTCCTGTGAACATTGCCAGTTTGGAAAAATCACAGTTTATTTCTAGAGTCAAATAATCTATTTTAAAATAAATTTTTAATCCCGGCTTTAAGACGTGTCTCCCCAGTGCATTTCGGGAGAATGGAGTAACTGGATAAAACTAAAGCCCAGGAGAAATCAGTTTTGAGTAGCCATATACTTAGCCCCAGTGAATAGTATTCCTCAACAAACCAGCTGTATGGTTTAGCCTATGGAAGAGAAGCCTACAAATGAGCTAGAATCAGTACTGAAATAATCACTTATTTTACCTCTGAGCTAATGCCACTGAAGATATGTAAAGAAACCTAACAGGCGGCTGTCTGTACTGATCCTGGCCTGTGGAGAAATAGAAGGCTTACGCTAACAATACTGCAAATAATGTTTTTCATATAATATAACAATAGTATTTTTCAAACTTACCGCAATGTAAATCTATTTGAGAAACAAAGTACCTTGTAATATATAAAAATTGTATTTTTTTAAATATGTATTTATATAAATGTCTGTTTATGTATGTATGTTATGCATACACGTACTTATACATGCTATGTATATATATGTGTGTGCATATAGACACAGAGTTTAAATAATGTATGTATATGTACCTATATTTGAGGGGGGTGAAGCGTTTATAAGAGGCTGTCCTGATTTAATTTCTCTGTTTGCTTGTATTCAGCACTTAAGGGCTTATACATTCAGTTTGCTCAAAAGAGTGATGAAGTACTTCTTGCTTATGCCTCAAATCAGAAATGCATGAAGTGCAGCTGCAGAGATAATACATTCTCCCCAAAGGCTTTGGCTGAGCAAATTAGGTGTCAATGGGGTGCCTGCGCAGGCAGTACTCTCTCTAATTAGTCTCTTGAGCCTAGTTGGTGGCGGGTATATGATGATCTAATCAATTGGTCTGTGTCTGATGGTACGTGTAAAAATCCTACCAGGCAGAGCTGTCTCCCACAGGTCACTCACCTGCACAGCAGGAATGCTCATTTTCATTTTTCATCTCTTCCATCACATGATGCTGACAGTTGGTTTTAAGAAAACTGAATCCAAAAAAAAATCTAGTTCATAGGGCATGTGGGTCAGAATAAAGCTGCATTATGGGTATTGGTGATCCAATTAATTAACATTTATAGCAAAGAGCTGTATGTAGATATTACCGGAATACAAATTTTCTCGATAATATATTTATTTTAATGGCTTCACTAGTACAGAGATGAATAAAAAATAAACAAGAAAGAAATGTATTATCAGTTAATATTATACACTTTTATGGAGCAATAGCTGGGTATATTAATATGGGGAGGGGACCATTATTGATGGTCTTAAATTGCCAGTATATTTCACCTTCCAGGAAATGCAGTATCCCCCAGTTACCTGGTTGCATTTGTGTTTACAACCGTATTTCATAGGAATGAACTGTCTAAAGTGGTGCTAAATAGAACTGCATCCGGTGTGTGCTTTGCATGTTAAGGACTCTGCAGGAGCACAGCTCCACCCCTTTTTATAATTTGCTCCCTAATTAATAGCACCTTGAGAAGGCTACTGAGGCTGCCAAAAGTAGCCTGTAAGGGAACCAGAGAGAAATATTTTTTAGAGGGAAGAACTGTCCTTTTATAAATTAAAAAAAAAGAAAATCTTCAGGAAGTGTCGGCCTCTTAGTCACCCCTCCCTTGCCCGAGGCTTTGAGACTTAGAATTAACATTTAAAATACAAAGCTTTTGTATCCTTTAATAGTGTTGCTATTACATCAACAGCTGCAATATTATACAGTTATTCATTGCTTATTTTTAAGCTGGATTAATAAATTGTCTGACAAAACAGGGTGTATGCAGCAGAGAATTTCATACAGTTACAATTACATACGATTACGTTGCTTGATTTGCATCATTAAATATTTCAGATGCATCATTAACTTGCTTATAATCTTTTATTATTTTAATAGAGACATTATGAAAATCTAAACTGCCTCATCCTGCAGTGCAAAAATAAATGTTCATTTTTAAGGCAGTCTGTTACATGTCAGAAGGCATTTTAAGGAGATCTGAAAGAGCCCTTGTTTGCTCTTGGGAAATCATAAGTTGTAAATATTCCATTTTACAGCTTATGCTTTTATAAGCAAAGCTGTGACCAGGGGCCATACACACGATCTGCAAAGTCACTAAGCAAAACTTTGATTTGTATGATCAGAAAAAAAAATAGGAAATTTTAGTGAGGATTTTTCTAAAATAGATCGCTCTTTTTTTACATGCAAAAGCAGAATTGCTAAGGAGCTTGGGAATTGTGCTGTGGTATCGTGTAGAGAATCCTGGTTCAGGAACAGCCTTGGGTCTTAGATGTTTCGTGCTTGAAGGGTGGGGACCACATTGCTCTTCAGTAACCCTTTCGGAATGCCTGAATCCCAACCTGAAAGCCAAAGGAAAGGTGTCTCAGAAGCAGTCAGCGCTGGGGATGGGAGAACTACACTAGAACAGTTAAGGGGGTTCTTATTCAGAGCCACAGCAGAGAAACAAAGGACCCTCGATAGAAATCTTTGAACATTACTCCACATGTTAATCACCACTGTCGGTCCTTATTTCATCTTGTAACCAAAATGATGCTGTCAGTGTTTCCCAGCATGTAAAATGGCAGCTCCTGCTGTTTAGTGTCATAAATCATTTGTGCTAGCATAAGAGCATAAGAATGGCCATATTGGGTCAGACCAATGCTCCATCTAGCTCAGTATCCCGTCTTCCGACAGTGGCTGGTGCCAGATGCTTCAGAGGGAATGAACAGAACAGGGCAATTAGCAAGAGACCAATTCCCTATCTCCCAATCCCAGCTTCTGGCAGTCAGAGGCTTTGGGACACCCAGAGCATGGGGCTGCATCCTTGACCTATCCTCCATGAACTTATCTAATTCTTTTTTGAACGCAGTTATACTTTTGGCCTTCACAACATCCGCTGGCAACAAGTTCCACGGGATGACTGTGCACTGTGTGAAGAAATACTTCCTTATGTTTGTTTTAAATCTGCTGCCTATTAATTCCATTGGGTGACCCCTGGTTCTTGTGTTCTCCACAACTGCTGGCCTGATTCTGTGAAGTGCTGAACATCTGTTTGTGACTGGAGAGTGCTTGGCATGACACAGGAGGCATGTAGCACCTCACAGATCTTGGCCCTTCATTAGAGAGTTGTCTGTGTCTGATCAGTTTTACATGGAGAGCCAAAGCTTGGAGAATTTAGGCATTTTGCAACTGGAAAATGTGTCACTGGGAAAGTTTTTTGTTTGTTCACTGTGGCAAAGAGCAGTTTGTGCCCTTAATGGAAACTTCTTTCTCTGTCCTTCTGTTACAAATGCCAGAGACTCAAGTTTTGTTATCCCAGATCTGGTTAATTTGAAAAGCAACATCTGGACAGGGTCTTGTCTTATGTCCCAATCATTTTGCCAATCGTATTGGATGATGTTTGCTTTGCTTGTTTTACCAAGTACTAGGACTCCAGCATTATGTGCTTACCCTTATAGTCTGGCCAGCTGTTCTCTGCCTGCAATGACATTTTTTTAAGCAGCACAGGGATCAGCAAGGCAACCAGACCAAAGTTAGGGGTGCAGAATATAAACCCAAGCTGCAAGAGACCCATCTATCCCCACTGAACATTGAACGGGATCCAGGATCTATAAATCTTCCTGTTTTTCAGTTGCTTCCTTAGAGGATGGTGGGGGTTTCCACTAAGCAGTGTTAGTTTAGGAAAACTTGGAATTTGGGGGATATTATCAAAATGTCACCATTGAGCACTAGTGAAATTTTAACCCCCAAAATATTGCACTTTTGGGGGGGGGGGGGGGCTAAACTTACATAAGTGTCAACTAGAGAGGTCATCTTCAATATGGTCTTTGAAACCAGAGATACTGAGGCATCAACCATAACCAGCAGCCAACGGAAGAGTGGGATTTTCATGTGGATGCCAGGAGTGAAGTGTTGGTAGGCATCCAACATGAATCACAAAGGCAATTGGAAAACAACCCACATAGGACTCAAGAAATGGTTGAACAAACTCCAAGAGGCCATAAGACACTAACTGCCACACACCACTCATAATGTGTTCTTGTTGATCTAGTTCAGGTGCTGTGTAGTTTTAATGGAGAGGGAGAGGAGCACTCAGGGACTGTGATAATGAGCCTGGCATGGGCGGAGAGAGAGAAATTGCAAAAGGTGGAAATTGTTTAAGCTACTTCTGATGAAAAAAAGCAATTAAAGTCTTACGCTGGAAGCTGCAGTTTGCATTAGTTTTTCAGGTGATTGTTTCATTGTTTCTTTCCTGGTGTTGAAACGTGGTCCTTATAGACTGCAGTCAGTGGCGCCTGCCATTTGATTTGTGTAGTTTTAGGAGGTGCTAATACCAACAGAGCTCTAAGTCTGACAAATATTTTTACGTAACTGCCTTTTTAAGTGCTGTTTTCTTGTATATGTGAATCTATCCTTGCAATTGCACTTAAAAGTGTAACAAGTGCCCATAGTTCAAATCTCATCTTTTGGAAAAAACCTGTTGTTTTAAAAACAATATCTGTATTTCGAACCTGTCTTTAGGTAATTACAGAATTCCCGATCTTCATCAGCAAAGAGCTTGTACAAAAATCTATTTGGAGATATTTAAAGGTTAAAAGTGCTAGTGACAAAACTTAAATCCTTCCAGTGGATCTGATCCTTACAGCCCTTACTCAGTTATAACTCCTATTACAGTCAATGAGATTTTTATTTAAGTACTTCAGGATCATGCCCTACGAGTCCTCAATCTGTTTGGCTGGCCCCAAATAAATAGCAGAATGATCATAAGCCATCTTATCAGAATCAGTAACTGGGAGTGAGTTTGATGAAATGGAAATCATTGGCATGATTTAAAGATAAAACTAGGGAAATGATTACAACATACATATGCTAGAAAAGCACCAGAATAAAAATTAGTGTTTTGTGTTCCTGGGTGTTTATCATTACCAGGTGGAGTTTACAGAGCTATCTGCTATATATACCTATGTATAAGCAAACTCCTTTTTTGGGCAAAGTCTGAGGGTATCTGTTTATTAGGTAGATCAGCCTCAGCTGTCCAGCCCTCTATTAGGAGAAGAGAAAGGTCATTAGTGCAACTGCTGGGTGCAGTCAGGGCCGGCTCCAGCTTTTTTGCCACCCCAAGTGGCGAAGCAACAAAAACAAAACAAAAAGATAAAGCCAACCGGCGGCACTTTGGTGGCAGCTCAAAGAGGAAGAGAGGGACTGAGGGACCTGCTGCTGAATTGCCGCCGAAGACCCAGATGTGCCGCCCCTTTCCATTGGCCGCCCCAAGCACCTGCTTCCTTCGCTGGTGCCTGGAGCCGGCCCTGGGTGCAGTACAGGATGAGCAGCAAGGAAAGGGAGCAGACATAGCTTATAAGCTCCAAATGCTATACTAATAAGCAGCAGGTTCCTCTTTACATGCCTAGGGTGTGAGCATCTCCTGCAGAGGCAGCTGTCTGGTATGACGTATACCTGTGTATACACTCCAGTTGAATGCGTTGGTGCTCATGGACCCTCTGAAGAGTAGGCCACTTTTATGTAGCTCCCTTAGTAAGGACTTAGGCTCCTCAGTTTAGGCACCCAATTGGAAAATGCTGGCTTCAGGGCAGTGGTCCCCAAACTGTGGGGCGTGCCCCCTTTGGGGGACGTGGAGGAACATTCGGAGAGGCATGTGCAGTGGGGCCTGGGCCAGTCCTTATGGGGGGCGGGGAGAGAGCGCCACCCAGCACTATTCTGCTCCCAGCAGTGCTCCATCTCTGGCCTCGCCCCCAGCCGCAGCTCTGCTCTCAACCCAGGGTTCCAGCCCCAGCTGAGGCTCCACTCCTGACCGCCTCCCGGAATTTCAATTAGGCCATGGCCCCGCTCCAAGCCCCAGCCCCAGCTCCTGACAGCGGCTCCCTTGGAGGCGTGGCCGATTCCATTATGGGTAAGGTGGGGTGCGACAGAAAAAGTTTGGGGACCACTGCTTTAGGTTTGCTGCTTTGTTGAGACACCTCATCTAAGTATGTTTTGGGTTTGTGGTATTTTGGTCAGAGTGGGAGCAATAAAGTAGGCTGGCTTTGGCAAACATATTTTTTAGGTTCAGAAATCATAAAATGATGCAGGTCATAAGACTGCTTATAATTTCTCTTTTTTCCATACAGGATTACGCTCACCACTCTTCAGGAGGGAAACAGAACCTAATGAGGGGACCAATGATTTGAAGGAACCGTGGCCCTGTCTCCTTTTTCTCTCTCTGGTGGATTTCATTCAAAAGAAAACTGAAGCTGGCAAGACCCAGTTTTTCCCTGCAATTTACTTAAAACCTTGCACGCATTTGGATACCTTGTGATTTCAGAGAACTATGTGAAGATTTAGCTTTTGCTTACTGGTACATGGGATGTACTCTTTTCAGCCTTTTGTGTTTGATTTTGTTTGATTTTCCACTGCAGCACAGCGTCTTTGTAAAAAATTTTATGCTTACACCAGCAAGGTCTTAAATACGTTAAGACAACACATTTGGTGTTCACACTTGTTCAGTAATGTCTGTACATAAAAGTCAATAGTGGCATAAAAATGTGTGTTTTCTTTGAGAGTTGGGCATATTTTTCAACCAGTAGGGAGGCTATTTCTAGCTAGAACAAGCCCAAGTCCTCAGATTGACTGACAAGTACAGTATCTTGCCATTATTTCTAAAGTGGATTTTTACCTCTTCAGAATGTTCACATCCATTTTTTAAAAAAACCTGGAAATAATTGCATGTTTATTTAGAACTCAGAATTTGGTTATTCTACATAGGCTGCATAGCATGCCACTTTACAAAGTAGGCCTGCAATGAAGAAAAAATGACAGGACATACTATACTAACAGATACAGTCATGAATTCCTTACCCTTTGCTAATATAGATTTTTAAATATGTTTTATAAGTCTTGGCTCCACCTTTACTTACTTTTTCCACACCCTATTTAACTTCTGGAATATTTTCTGAAAAAGAAAACAGAAAGAGCATGAAACAGAATTGAGTTTACTTTAGGACAGACACTAGGGTGCAGAAACCGTATTTGCTGAATGAGCCACTAAAACTACCTTTGTTGTTTTGCTTCTTAGAAAGCAAAATGAAAAGTCACCCTGATCTAAAATGTTTGCTGTTCCACACCAAAGCACTTTCACTTATTTTCCTCAAACATTTTAATCTGATTGGAGGACGCCACCAGCTACTGTGTATTTAAGTTCTTTTTTGACTGAATCTCTCAAATGCAAACTTGGCAAACAGTGCAGTCATGTCATTTTTAAAAAGGAGACCTCTGCTCCCCTGGACTGGGGAGGCAGGGCTTGAGGGGAACTTGTGGAATATGACCCCCCTAATGTACGAAACTTTTAATTCAGAGAGACTGGGAATGGGGCAAATCTGCTGTTGAGTTATAATGGTGCTTGAACAGAAGGACTTGTTAGGCTATTTTATTCAAAACGTAAAGTTCCTTTGCTTCCTGGATGCATCAACTGCCAAAAAAACACACTGGTTTAGCATGTAATGTTTTGTTTGGAGGGAAGGGGGAAAAGAGTTGGGTTACCGCCCCTTTATTAAACTCTAGCAGTGTTTTTGTTGGGAACTAGGAAAGAACACCCAACAAGGCAAATCCTGGATTGTTCAAAAGCTCCCAGTAGAGGTTTCCTCTTATGAACTACAGTAAATATTGTTCTGTACATTCAAACACAGTTATGATGTGAAAATATACCCAATAGTTGCACAGTCATTAAAACCATATGTCCCCTGTGACATCTCTGTTGTTTAGAAACTTGTAAAAACTACATGAAAGCTACTTAAATCACAATCCTATTTTAAAACTTACTACAAATTCATTCTGGTACTTACAAGGACAGGAGGTGGAAAAAATAAGCAGCAAGCCCACTGAACTTTTCAAACTCATCACAAACTAAAATTGCCTTATGTCATTTGCTTTGAGTTACGTTTCATTTTATTTTTTAGAGAAAAATCTTTTGTACATTATCTTTGCTACTTAAATCATATGCAATCTGATGTTTAAAATTAGCTATTTTTTAAGAAAGGCTTTACTTCAAAAATCTGTAGAATTTTTGAAAATGTAACAAAGCTTTCAATTAGGAAAATAAGGGCAGTTTCTTAGACATATATCTTTTACTTTGGCAGCTTAAATAGGGAGGGTGAGCAATTATGTTGCTCCATGAAACATCTGGTGGTTTGATATAGAGAGTAATTCCCCAAACTGTTCCCTTCGGAGGGATACAAGTCTAGCACCTTACTTATCCATGGTAAATCAAGCATAGCATTTGCTTAAATCAAGTGTATATCCCTCTCTTCTCTCCCCCTTGTAAACAACCATTGAAATCGTTAATGTTATGGCCAAAATGTTCAAATTTGAGTGCCTGAAGTTGGGTATGTGAATTTAGATTTTGGTGCCTCAATAGAAAGTGACTCAATTTTCAAAGGGGCTGAGCACCTCTGAACTCCCAGTAGAGTTTTGGGAACTCAGCATTCCTGACAATCAGGTCACTTATTTACACACCTAACTTCAAACACCCAAGTTTGAACATTGTGGCCTGTGCTCATTAGCAGATTTATTATTCTCTTGCGGAAGTTCTGAAATGTGAGCGTTTCTGTCTTGGTGGATGGATAACTTTTATTCAGACAGCTGATGGGGTTGGAGTAAGACTTTGAAAAGGTTCACACAGGTTCCCAAACCCACTCAACAGCAGGTAGGGCTCTGAGTTCTAGTGCAACTGCAAACATCCGGCCAGGTGCCAACAAGCTCCCTAGCCCTGGATGGTTGTGATTGTACAGCCCTGCTCCCCCTCCCTCTCCTTCCAGCAGCCCCTACTTAGCGAGTTGTCACCCTGCAATACCCATCAACTAGGAACCCCAACTAAATATTGGATCTCTCTTTGGAAGGCCAAACAGTCCTCCTGCTGCAGCATCCTGAAACTGGGTGTTTCCTCCACTGCTCCCCTAAGAAGTGCTGGCTGGCCATTTTCCCTCTAAATACATTCCAGGAGGCACCGCACAGGTCCACTGCTGACCCCCAAATCTAAAAGGGTCTTCAGAGAAGCAAGAGGAGGCAAATTGGCTCTGGAAGAGAGGAGCAGGAGCTAGGAAAGAATCCTCCTCCTGCTGTCAGCCGCTGCATTCTGTTAGGTAGCACTTCACACTCCTGAGCCCTGGGTTAGCTGCTGAGTATTGGTAGGAATGGCCATTACTCCCTAGAGCACAATAGTTTGTGAAGCTATGGGACACTACCTGCCCCTAGTCAATAATACCATGGCTGGCAGCAACAGTGGGATAATTTCCCTTCTACCACCTTGCTGGTCCTTTGATGCTTCCTGATGTTGAGAGGAGGTGCTGGTTTTGCCTGAGGGAAGGGGGGCAGCTGTCTGGCATCCCTGAAAATCCAGGGGAGTGACAGTGGGCCAATAAAAGTGCAAAGGCATGTCCTAGCTCCATAAAGACATTAACAGTAGGTGGAGGGGAAAGGAGATGTGGTGATGGGGATGATCTGAGGGAAGGGAGGATTTCTTGGAAGTTCAGGTCCATAGAATGTAACCATATACGTTACCATCTCCAGCTGGCTTTGATCTTCAATCCTGCTGGGTTCAGTTCATCTGTCCCACATGAACCAGACCCAGCAGGGAGTTGCACAGCATTAGTCAGGACCCCTTAGCACTATGATAGTATCAACATTACATCACTGCATAGTCTCCTGGATTTGATGGTGGGTTTTTTTTCAGAAAAACATTGTTTAGGATAGCAAATCTGTTCATGCAGCATATGAAAACTCTATCTGCAATGCTGCAGCCACTGGGGGCTATTCTTGCCTTTGGTGTGAGGGAGAACTTTACACCGGGAACTCCCACTAATGCTAAAGAATGTTACAATAATCAATTGCCCACTGACTGGTGGGAGAAATACCACCTCAGTGTGTTCTTTGTAAGTGCACACATGACTAAACATGTTGTCAATTCTCTGTTATGCTTCTATACAAAATACTCATCTGTGAATATTATTGGTTTTGTAACCTTTGTTTATATAAAATGATGTGTAGGCTGTACATACTTGGGGGCAAACTATTGACATCCCATATAAATAGAAATATGTTGTTTTGCCACCTATAACAATAATCTCCCCTACCAACATAACTGTATGTTACTGCCTTGCATTTTTTTCACATAAGCAACAATAAAAGGATGCACAAAAAATCCCACCCAAAAAATGCTTTTGACAGTGCTGCATACAAAATCCCTACTCACCAACTTCATTTGGGCCTTTTGTATGATGCATTAAGAGGCATTCTTTTTAACAGGGGGTTGGTACATGAAAACAATGTTAATGTAATTTTATATATATATAAAAATTTATATATATATGTATAAAATACATACACATACTTCTGAGCAGCAGCATAGTAAGCAGTACAGTAAAATAAATGTGACATTTGTTACAATTTGTAATTTGTCTGTATTCTGAAAGATGTAATGGTTTGTCAGCTGTAACTGTTTTCTTGTAACATGATATTGAATAAAGTATAGCAGAATCTCTCTATTCTCCTTGGTGTTTGCTGTGTAGAACTACCATGCAGTACAAATTTCCTTGCGGATAAATGAAAAGCATAGTGCTTGTAAACATTTTTTAAAAACTTTTTGTTACGGCAACATTACAATAAATCATTCGCATACTTCACTGTACATTACTTATTCAGGATCAAGTAAATATTTAAAGAACATGACTAAAGATTCTGGCTGGGGAGCCCTGAGGAATATGCTAGAAAGGATGGCCAAATTTCTAAATTCTTATCCTGGTTTTGGTGCTTCTCTTGTGTACATACTTGCTGGGAGTCTTTTCCATTACAAGGACAGTGCATATTTTACTATACTATAATTCCAGAGGAGGAGGGGTCCCACATTTCCAATAATGTGCAATCCTGAGTCTAGCCGCTAACCATAAAAAAGATATTAATTTGTCATTCTGTTTAAAATGTAGATCTTTTACTGGAGCATTATGTAAGCAGGTCAGGGGATCCCTGGGAAGCTGGCATTTTGAAGTAAGAAGAATCTTTTTAATAATCACCACATGTGCAAATATGTTCCCCTTTCTCTGCAAACCCCTCCAATAGAGCCCCTCTCTACTAGCAAAAATATGATGGATCTCAACCGGAGTCAGAGGCCATCTATAGAAATTTTCTTTACGAGCTATACAAATTGAAAATAGCAACAGAGGGTCCTGTGGCACCTTTAAGACTAACAGAAGTATTGGGAGCATACGCTTTCGTGGGTAAGAACCTCACTTCTTCAGATGCAAGTATCTCAGTACTTCTGTTAGTCTTAAAGGTGCCACAGGACCCTCTGTTGCTTTTTACAGATTCAGACTAACACGGCTACCCCTCTGATAAATTGAAAATAATTATATTTTAAGGAATGGCAACTACAGCAAAAAGCACTCTGTAGACGATAAATTGAAGAGTCTTTAGACCCTGATTCAGCCAAGCATGTAAGCACATACTTAGTTTTAAGCACATAATGAAGCACGTCCCTATTCAGCAAACCACTTAAACACATGCTTAGACAAGCCTTTGAAATCAGTGGGATGTAAGCACATGCTTCATTTTAAAATGAAGCATGTGTTTAAATGCTTTGCTGAATTGTGGCTTTAGTGAAGTAAATTTTAAATATATAATTATTCTACTTTTAATTTCATGTTTCAGAATACTCTGCTGAATTCTGTATCAGGATAATAGTGCACAGAAGAGGTTATTTTAAAAAAAACAGGTGATACTATCAATATAGGGCAAACAAATATACAACAATAAATACAGTTGAAATTCTATCTATCTAGACTTAATATGATGTTAATTGTTTGGTTGGAGGGATGTTTGGGGTTTTTTATCATTTTGTTATGAACATAATAGACCTCTTCACAGTATGCTTTCCTTTAAAAAAACAGTGACCTATTTTTAAGTGGCAATAGGCTGTTTCCTAGCAAAAAAATTCTGAGCAAAAATGGGCCCATTTTTAGAGATGGTATTTATATTAAAAATATACCCAAGATATAGTTTTGCATGTGGTATGAAAATTACTATTGCATCAAACTGATGCATCAAACTCTGATGTGTTGCAAGCTCTCATGAAATGGAAGTGACAATTCTTGTGCAAAATTATTCAGAAAAAACACTGAATTTTTCCTAGCTTTATTAAGACACTTGGCCTGATTTACCACTACATTATTCCAATTTTACAACAATTGAAATCCAAGCTCATACTTGATTTTATCACCAATTCATCCAAGCTTTGAGAGGATTCTATGCAAGATTTAACTTAATGGTTGCAACTGCAGGTTTGGGTATTGGTTCATTTGTTTTCTGAGCACTTTAGCATGCAATCTGCAAACATTTATTCCTTGTACAGATGAGCCTTGACACTGTATCAAGACGTTCCTTATAATAATAATAATTCTCCAGAGGGGTCTTTCTTCCAGTTTTCTGCAGCCGTCATCTTGCTAGGCCCCACTTCAAGCCAAAGAATGCTAAATAGATGTAACATACTTTCACAGACATCAGTGCCCAGAAGTAGAGATGGTCGGAACATTTTTGACAAAATAAATATTTGCCAAAATATGCTGTTTCAATTAGGGGGAGAGGGGGAGGGAGAGAAACTTTTTAAAACCCTTTTAATAAAATCAGTACAGAAACACAGTAAAAAACAAGAAAATAAATTACAACTTCAAAAATAATTGCCCATCCCAGACAGTATAAAGTGCATTTCCAATAGCCACCACTGAATATATTGAGCCAAAGCACTTATAAGACTATAATACCTAAACTCCAGATGAAGGCATAAAACAATTACAAATCTAAAAGAACTGAAGAATATAGGCAACCCTAGTACCAAATACCTTACACCACCAACTTTTTTTAAATGGCCATCTTTGCTTGACCCAAAATAAAGTTTGCAAGGCTCTATTTGTGAACCTATACTTAAAAGTAAAAATAAATACAGTAGGAGAAAAATCAAGGGACAATAACCAAAAAATAGCCTGAATTAAAACAAATTATGGTAGTAACCTGGAACACGTAAGAACCATATGAAAAAAGTCTCCATGTCACAAAAAAAGGACATAACACAGACACTTTAAGAGTAAAATGATGCACAAACACATTCGTGGCAATAGCCCTAGGGAGATTTCCCATTGGAGATCACCCATCCGTTTTACAATTGGAGCTTGTATACAGTTCTCCAGGCTGAATGGCTGGAGTCCGTCACCAGACGCTGTCGTCTTGACATCATAGCAGGTTAATCACCAAGTGTTTGAAAATGATGAAGCTTTACCACAAGCATCCCTGTGGCCTAAGCTATGAAAAGTAAATTCAGATAAGCCATTGAAGGTAAACAAGTTGCCAGGCTTGTCAACATCCCAATCCGCAACAGGCAAGAAAATAGAAACATGAGGATAATTGGGAATGGCTCACTTGAGGAGACAACTGTCAAGTCTGGCAATGCTGCCCCGAGGCTGAGCTGATTCCACCGCTGCTAAAAACCAAGAAACCCAGCAACGGAATGAAACCTACCTTGGCAACCAAGATATCTCCCGCGACCTGGGTAAAATTAATAAACATCAATTAAATGAATCCGTTTTCTTGCACCTGCTGCAATAAGGGAAGAAACAAGACGCCGAGAAATAAGACTAGGAATCCTCACAGCAGGGCTATAAATATGGGGTTCAGCCAAAAAAAAAAAAAAGTTCCTAATCAAACCCCAAATCCCCTACCGGCTGAAGAGAAGCAACAGCTAGTTGCTTCCAAGGAACAGGATCATCCACAAACAGCTGCTGCGGAAACTGTAACTGAAAAGTAGCAACTCTGATCAAAAAATCAATGAGACCATGACACTCCCCACCCCCTCTGCTTTCACAACAGCCAAGTACAGAACACACTGCCTTAGCCAATGATGGCCAAAAGAACGTTCTAAAGGTTTTCTAGAAAACTTCGGAGAGGGATCCAAAACTATGCACTTATGCCACAACACAGAGGCAATTGCACTTTTAATGACTAACATCTGCCCTTGGAATGAGTGTCGAGGCAAACATCTCTTACACCTTTGCAACCTCCCCTCCAATTTTCCCATAACTCCAACCCAAAAAACCATCTGGTCCCAGCATAATGCCCAGTATCTTAAAGTCAGTTCAGCGCCACAATAGCCTCTTGGCAAAGTGGGAGGGGGAAGGAAATCACCCAAGCCCATAGCAGGAGGGTGTCATTCTGCCTTCAGTTTCTGCAAGCTGAGGAAGCCTTCTCAAAAGAGTGCTGATGTGCAGTCAAAATTTGGACATCACAATCATGATTAATAAACACAGTCATATCATAAGCATATCTGACAACTTTCACCAGAGTACAAGCTGGAAGAGGGAAAGGCCAGAAAGGCGCTTTCACAACGTGCATAACTGAGGTTTGATAGAAAAAGTATATAATAACCCAAAAAGGGAACAACCCTGTCTGATGCCCCTAAAGGCTGAAAAGGAGCTTCTCAAAACACCATTCACCTTCAGCACAAAGGACACAAAAAATAAAGACATGATCTACTCCAGGGGTCGGCAACCTTTGAGAAGTGGCGTGCCAAGTCTTCAGTAATTTAAGGTTTTGCGTGCCAGTAATAAATTTTACATTTACAGGGGCCCCCGACAGAACCCCAGACTGGCAGCGGGATGAGCGGGGCCGGCGGCCGGGACCCCAGACCAGCAGCGCAGGCGGCAGACAGAACCCCAGACCAGCATGCTGAGCCACTCAACCCGCTGCCGGTCTGGGGTTCTGTCTGCCGGCCCCGCTCAGCCTGTTTCATTCAGGCCGACAGCAGGCTGAGTGGGGCCAGGACCCCAGTTGGCAAGGGGCAGGCAGCCAGAACCCTATACCGGCAGTGGGCTGAGCGGGGGCGGCGGCAGGAACCACAGACCGGCGGCGGGCTACGCGGCTCAGCCAGCTGACGGTCTGGAGTTCCAGCTGCCAGCTCCTGCCAGCCAGGGTCCTGGCCATTGGCCCCGCTCAGCCCATGGCCAGCCTAGCATTTCATTCACCCAGGCAGGCAGGGGGCTGAGCGGGGTCGGCGGCCGGGACCCCGGCTGGCAGCAGCATGCCAGTAAAAATTGGCTCCCGTGCCACCTTTGGCACGCGTGCTGTAGGTTGCCGACCCCTGATCTACGTGATCGAAAGCCTTGTCTAGATCAAGGGAAATCAACCCAAACATTTTAAGGTTGAAATTACATCCCATGATAGGAAAATGTTATAAAAAATGGACCTGTTAGGAATGCGCTAGGTCTAATGAGAGCTTGGGGGGAGGGATAGCTCAGTGGTTTGAGCATTGGCCTGCTAAACCATTGGCCTGCTAAACTGTGAGTTCAGTCCTTGAGGGGGCCATTTAGGGATCTGGGGCAAAAATCAGTACTTGGTCCTGCTAGTGAAGGCAGGGGGGTAGACTCAATGACCTTTTGGGGTCCCTTCTAGTTCTATGAAATAGGTATATCTCCATATATTAATATTCACAGTTTTCATCTATTTGAGAAGGCCATTCAAAAAAGTTTTTAGTCTGAGCAAAGCAGGGCCACAAATCTCCAGTTTGTCACCTCTCCAAGGTCTCCCTTCTTAGGCAAGAAGAACCACTTGACAAGAACTGAGTGGCAATATCTTCTCTTTGATACACTCCTGAAAAACCTGGAGCGAGTCAGGCCCCAGAAGGGTCCAAAGGGCTTTGTAAAACTCAACAGGCAACCCATCAATACTAGGTGCCTTCCATGAAGCACAGCCATTTAGGGCAGAAGTCAATTTTGAGAGTGTCAGGTCTTGTTCAAGTCTGTCCACACTCAGCACTGAGTTCCTACCAAGATCCTCAAGGAGCCACTAAATCTCAGATGGCCACACATGCTTTGAGACATACAGGTCTGAGAAAAAAAATCATAGCAAAGTTCCTAATCCTCACAGGATCTGAATGTTCTTGGACCGATGACATCTTGAAGTGGCCAGTCATCTTCCACTCTGCGCATGTCTTTCCCAGGCTGAATTAAAACTGAGTAGGTGCATCCATTTGAGAACAGCCCTAAAATCAGGCCCTAGCCCGTGCATTCTGAACTTTGCTATCCAACAGGTCCCACAAGAGCTGGCTTTTATATTGCAAGCTCTCATACAATCCAGCATCATGAAATCCACCAGTGTCATGAAAGACTTTTTCAAGTTCCACAATCCCCAACGCTAACTCCTCCATACTCTAGCAAAGGCCCATGATTGTCTGCTGCACGTATTGCTGACAAAAAACATTTAATACTAACTTTACCCACCTCACACCATTGCCTCAAGGAGGGGAAATCATTCTTTGTGGCACCTCAGCCTTCCCAAAAATAACCGCCCTGTCCCCAGAGCCACTTGCTCATCACATGGCAACAAACACAAAAACAGCCTTGCTCACGCGGGAGGCATTTTCACCTCACATTTAGAATTTTCACCTTCCCCACAGCTAGCACACGCTCCTCCACAGAGGCAGACTTTGGAGGCAAAATCTTCAACCCATGGCCACAGATTAGACCCTGAGTAGCCATAACAAACTGAAGCCTCTGTCCCTCTGGGCTGAAAGAAATCCTGACCTTAAACCCACAACAGCTACAAAACTAAACAAACACACACACAAAAAAACCCCTCATGTCCCCAAAAGAGAGACTGGCAAAGCAACCCCACTCAGCCTCACAAACATGTGTGTGTTTGTGTGTTTGAGAGTGATGCATGCTCATACTCTATAGCCTCATGGTTAGAGCAGTGACCTGGGATGTGGGATATGGATATTGAAGGTCCCTGCTCTGCCTGATTCCAGAATGAGCTGGCAGGAAAAACTTAGCTCTGAATCAGGAAGAGTGGGTCTCCCTACATCTCAGGCCAGTGTCCTAACCACCAATGCTCAGGTTTTGAGCCAAAAATTGACATTTTGACACAATTCCATTCTTGTGAAAATGGTGTAAAGGTCTTGGTTTTGTTCTAATGCAGAATGAAAACAAATTTCAAAAGTTGCCACAACAGGAAATTGTCATCTTCCAGTCAGCTCTACCCGAAGGAGCTGCACAAAAACCACCCATGGCGCTACACACACTGACCCCAAGGTTGACATGTTTCCACTATAGTCATTGGCCCAGGGCAAGTTTGGGAAGACGTTACCATTTTAATCCCTTGCTTCGCCATGTTATTCATTAGTTGTTGTTCATGATTTACTACTCACTTTGCCGTTGTAAAATACCATAATATCCCTTGGCACCTGGTATTACCAGGTTATTCATTAGTTGGTGTTCATGGCTTACTACTCACTTGGCAGTTATAACGTCCCATAACAGCAAATACAAATGGAAACCAAGACTTATTATATTAGTTAAAAATGTAGGTTAAAATAACCACTGCCCATGTTCAGACTAAGCTGTTAATTGTACAATATGTTCCGTTCAGTGTTTGCATTTTCAAACACCTTTGGCTCAGTTCCATTGTGGCCATAATATTTTCTTCCCAAAACTAGCCTGCTGCTACAGCAAAGGAAAAGATGCCCTATCTGTAATAGCTGTTGCCTCCCCAGAGAAAAGAAAAACCAGAGGGAAGGTGTTTGAGCAACCTTGTGCCACTAGGTTAACACATACCGTTTCTGAATAATGGTTGTCATTGTAAATCTTTGCAGTGAGAACCCTACAGTGGCAGAACAGCCTGCTGCTACCAGTGGGTGGTGGTGTTATGGACATTAACTTTGAGAAGCTTATATAGCACAAGGGCTAGGATAAAGGATACAAAACAGGGAAAACCTGACAAGATTAAAAAAAAATCCAGGGCCAAGTATTTACTGTTCATTCCTCTTGTGAGAGGTGTTATATATTGTCTGCAGTGAGTCATGCTGAGAGCGAGCCAAGCACAATAATAGCTGAGATCAGCCTCACAGTCATTCCCCGCCAATGGTAGTTACTGAGTTAGTAGAATGTGATTCTAAAGTTGTCTTCTTTTTTCCCTCCTTCCCAGAGAGACCACCAATAATTGTTGGGGCCAGGCTGCATGGCTGTGTTGCTAGGCTAAGACCAAGCACGTTTATATTTTTAAATCAATTTTCAAAGGATCGATACAGTAATTCATATAAACGATGCAATATATAAAAGCATTCAGGGCCATAGAAGAAATTCCAGTAAAATAACATACTATTGAAGCCTAAAAGGCATACTGGTACCCCACTGAAACACTAGACTCTCAGGATCATGTGGAATCATGCATCCTCCGTGTGACATTGTGATGGTTCTTGGGGTACCCAGGACTGTGCATCACCTTGTTACTGTCTGCCTTTAGTGAGACAGAGTCTTGCCTGTGGTAGCTGGGTGCTAGTGTCCTATCACCAGCAGCTTTTCAAGCACTGGGTGATGACAGCCCTGTCTTTGATTTGCAGGTTAACTGTAGGTGCACTCCAGGTCCCGAGTCCCCTTGAATCATTCTCCTGGTCTGTCTTGGCCAAAATGGGACATATGGTCATCCTAACTGAACCTCAGTTGGAATGCAGACCAAGTAAACTCATATAACATAATAAAAAAAGATTTTTTTATCTGGGTAGTGATGTAGTAGTACATAAAAACAGCCCCTTTCTGTTGACCCTCCACATAAGAGGGCTGGCATTTTATAGGTACTTTTCCCAGCATGCCTTTCTGGGGGTTTGTCCCTTTAAATTGGACAGCCAATGCCCGTAGTCCTAAAATATCCATTTTGGAGGTAGCTGACTTGCTCACTTCTAGCTGGTAAGTATTCTGAATTCTTGTTGTTTTTCCTGTCTTGTTCCTGAGGAGATAGTATGTTCTAACAAGAAGAAACAATGTACAGAATAGTTGCACCAGAGTTGCACAGAGTTGCGGGAAAGAGAAATTGGTGAGTCCAGGGGTTGAAAGCTCTGTCTATTGCTCTCATGTGTGTATGTACACACACACACCCAACTTTCTCCCTTTCAGAAATCTGCCCAGAGAAAGATATTGCCAGATACAAGATTAATGTCAGTGTTTAAAATGCCCAAGGCAGAGGCACTGTTGTGGTTTTCATAGAGCATGTAACCTGGGTGGTGGGGAGCCCCAGGTTGGGAGCAGTCCCACATACGGTCAGTTATGCCCACGCACTTCACCTTTCCTCTAGCTCAAATAGATTCAGTGAGGAAGCACTGGTTTTTGAACAGAGGCAAGCTCTGGCTGCCCCTCAGACCCAGCTGGCTGGTTTGGTGCTGCCTGCTGTCTGCCCCACGATCCCTGCTGAGACCTCTGAGATGAGATACTAGGGAAAGGGAAGTGAGGGTATTGGATGGCTGAGTGCCTGTGTGGTGGGGGATGGGAGGTGGTAAGAATTCTCCTCTCTTGTCTGGCAGCCTTACCTGTTGGCTATTTTCCGTGCTTCAGAAACCAACTAACAGGCTACTGCCCCTGAATAATATTGTTATAGTGCTCCATGGCTGCTTATTTCCGGTCCTGACTTCTAAATTCCTCTCTTCTTCCCTCTGTGCGCTCTCCACACACGCACACACACTTTCAGTTGTAAGGATGGGAAAAAAATGGGGGGAAAAACAGAATGATTAAATGGAAAGTGAAGTCTTCTTACCAGATGGGCCTGCAGGGCTCCCGGAATGTGTTTGGACCACGTCGTCCAAGGCCCCGGATATGAGGGACCACATTAAATGGTATCCCAGTATGAAGAACAGCAGAGAGATAACACAGGGGGCTTTAAGCAATGTGGGATTCATTTCTCCAGCATTAGTAACACTATCTGGAGCCTCAGTTTCATATGCCAACATTTCTGTGGTAAGCTACAGTAAAAATGAAAGCATATTAGGTTTGTGTGGGATGGAGGTAGATTTGTAACTAAAACAAGCCCCAGTGCAGAGGAGTGTTGGAAGGAGAATCATGCTATGTAGGGAAAGTGGAAATACTCTTCCTTACTCTTAAAAAAAATAAAGTTTACTGGAGTTAAATCTGGTTTTGCCACATGCCATAAGTTATCTCAGCTAGTTATTAACTGTGTCTCAGTTCTTATGTATAAATCAAAATACAACCTTTGTTAAATAAAACCTCTGTATTTTCTTATCCAGTCTGTCTGATGTGCCTGTACCACATATAAAGTGACTTTCTTAACAGAAACCTGAAATGCCCTTCAGATCCTGAGCTCAATTAGCTATTGCCTCTGTAAATCTAGCTACTAAGCTAACTTCCCACCAAAATATGTTGACTCCAAGAATGCTTCATTAGAATGTGCCAGTGACAGAGAATGGGCACATGTATGTTCATTGGGCTTGCTTAATGTTGCTTTAGATGACATGTTTTGAGCAAACACACATTTAGTAGAATCTCTGCCAGGCTCAGAAGTTTTAGCAGACTCTCTGCCAGCTCAGACCCCAATGGTTCAATGTTCAGTGTCACTTTGGAAAGACTGCAACAATGTTGTTTCACAAGATGCGTGCAAAAGGTGACTAGAAAGAATCTAAAATTCAAGGAATGCACAAGAGATCTGTACTGCAAAGAAATTTTGAAAACCACCTAAGATTAGAAAAAGTGAAAGAGAGTAGGAGGGGGCATTTCTTTCATGTTTTTCCCCACTTTCTCTCCATCTTTTACTTTTTTTTTTCCTTTTTCCAGTGTGAGGGGAAGAAGAGAGAGAAAAGGGGGATCAGGAAGGAGGAACATATAAAAGAAAATATAACAAAAATATGTTTGATTTTCAAAAAAGAATAAAATTAAATTAAAAATTGTACATTTTTATTTCATTGTTTTGATTTTTATTATTGAAAAATAACATTTCCAGAAATGTTTTTGAACAAAATGAAAAATTCTCATGCCTTTTAAAAATTTTCACTGGGATTAATTTGGATTTTTCATAGAATGGCACATATGTTTACCAGTCATCTCCCACAGTTTCCCTTCTTAGTCATGACTCCAAGCTTTCAACTAAATATACTGCATGGTAAAAATAAGAGGAAATGTTATATTTAAATCAATCAGATAAAACCAGCTTTTTTACTGTATTGGGGTCCAAATCTGCCCCCAGATACATCTGTGGAAATTCCATTGCACTCAGTGGGAATTGTGCATGTATATGTGAAGACAGAATTGGGCCCAATGCGTTTAAATGACAATGCTAATGATTGCCTAGCAGAATAAAACATACAGATAATAATTCTCTTTGCAGTGTTGGTAAAGTAATAGACTCAACTATCATCCAGTAAAATATGAGACAATGGCTTCCATGAATTCAATAGACACTTAAAAGTACTTGAATATAACCCTGCTATTCAGGTATTATGCCCATATATTCTAACACTTCCAGATATGTAAATTATAGCAAAACCCAAAGGCCATCAACTGCCCTCAAATATTTCCATGCAATTCCTGTTAAAGTGACTTGGAGTTGTACTGGTATGTGACAATTTGAGACAGAATAAAAAAATGTAAAGGCCCAGTTGCCCCAGATCCTGATCTTTTTCTTAATTTCTTCCAAACAAGGAAGAAAAGATTCCAATATTGTCCTTTAAGGGTCCTTGGAGCTTGAGTTAGAAAAACAGTGTTAGGTGGGGTTATCTTAACTTGGACATTTACTACAAAGAGAGAAAGAGAGGTGCTATTTAGTATTTTCTCCTCCATCTCTACCTGCTTTATTTTTCTCATAGTTATTTTGATGACTTGATCATGGTCTACAAGTAACTACAAAGGGAAGAGATATCTGACCATAGATGATCGTTAATCTAACAGAAAAAAGCTGTAAAGCATTCCAATGTTTGAAGCTGAAGCAGACACATACAGACTAGAAAGAAGGTAAAATGAAGATAATTAACCAATGGAGCAACTTACCTAAGGATGTAGTAAGTTCACTATCAGTTGAAGTCTTTAAAAGAAGAATGGGGATGAAATCCTGGCTCTTCTGAAATAAATTGAAATAATCCCATTGACTTCAGTGGGGCCAGGATTTCATAGAAGCTATAGGTTTGATGCAGGAATCGCTTGGTGAACATCTATGCCCTGATCTATGCAAGAGGTCATACTAGATGATCATAATGTCCCTTTAGGCCTTCAAAACTATTAGTCTATTTAATGGTCCCACTTGTATTTGAGCTTTATTTCTTTAGAGAGTTTATACATTTTTGGGTGGTGTGGTATAGAGGTTTTATAGACGTGAGTTTGGGTTGCCCACATTATTCACAAGTGGTGATGTTTTGACACAGTCTACAGAAAACTATTTTAGAAATATTTTTTGAAAGTATTTTCAAATGTTATTGGTATCATTTCTCATATCTATTCACTTGTAAAACCCTCAGGTGTCTTAAGATACTGTGAGTCCAACTGTGAAATAATTCTCAGAAAAAGAAAAAATAAATTCTAAATGATAACCTAAAAAAACTTGTTTCTCACGACCTTTTAAAGCTAGAAATAGTATCCTAGTGAAACAATGGGAATCTTAACTTTCCATTAGTATAAAGATCCCGTTTGTAGTTCTGAAAAGTAGAGACAAGAAACTCCCTAAAGAAGCATGGGAACAAATCTACACTGACACACCCCTAGAGCCCAGACCAGGGGTATTCTATCTGCTACCCAAAATCCATAAACCTGGGAATCCTGGATGCAGGGCCGGCTCCAGGCACCAGCCCACAAAGCTTGTGCTTGGGGCGGCACCTGGAGGGGGGCGGCGCGGTGCTCCGGCTCCGGCCGCCGGGGAGAGCGGAGCCCCGGCTGGGCTCTTCGGCCTCCCCCCGGCACTCTGGCCGCCGGGGAGAGCGGAGCCCCGGCTGGCACTCCGCCCTCCCCCCGGCGCTCTGGCCACCACTCCGCCCTCCTCCCGGCGCTCTGGCCACCGGGGAGAGCGGAGCCCTGGCCGGCACTCCACCCTCCTCCCGGCGCTCTGGCCGCCGGGGAGAGCGGAGCCCCGGCCGGCACTCCACCCTCCTCCCGGCGCTCTGGCCGCCGGGGAGAGCGGAGCCACGGCGGGCTCACCGCCCTCCTCCCGGCGCTCTGGCTGCCGAGGAGAGCGGAGCCCCGGCCGGCACTCCGCCCTCCTCCCGGCGCTCTGGCCGCCGGCGAGAGCGGAGCCGCGGCCGGCACTCCGCCCTCCTCCCGGCGCTCTGGCCGCCGGGGAGAGCGGAGCCACGGCGGGCTCTCCGCCCTCCACCCGGCGCTCTGGCCACCATTCCGCCCTCCCCCCGGCGCTCTGGCCACCGGGGAGAGCGGAGCCGCGGCGGGCTCTCCACCCTCCCTCCGGAACTCTGGCCGCTGGGGAGAGCGGAGCCCCGGCCGGCACTCTGCCCTCCCCCCAGCGCTCTGGCCGCCACTCCGCCCTCCTCCCGGCGCTCTGGCCACGGGGGAGAGTGGAGCCGCGGCCAGCTCGCTGCCCTGCCCCCGGCGCTCTGGCCACTGGGGAGAGCGGAGCCGTGGCGGGCTTGCCACCCTCTTCCCGGCGCTCTGGCCACCGGGGAGAGCGGAGCCCCGGCCGGGCTCTCCGCCCTCCTCCCGGGGCTCCGGCCGACAGCGGAGCCGCGGCAGGCTCGCCGCCCTCCCCCCCGGCACTCTGGCCGGTTGGGGAGAGCGGCCTGCACCCGGGCTCGGTGCCCTCCCCTGCTGCGCTGGGGGGGGGGGCCGGCGGGAGGCTTTTTTGCCTGGGGTGGTAAAAAAGCCAGAGCCGGCCCTGCCTGGATGCCCCATCATCTCAGGCATTGGCACCCTGAGAGCAGGATTATCTGGCTATGTAGACTCTCTCCTCAGGCCCTACGCTACCAGCACTCCCAGATATCTTCGAGACACCACTGACTTCCTGAGGAAACTACAATCCATCGGTGATCTTCCAGAAAACACCATCCTAGCCACTATGGATGTAGAAGCTCTCTACACGAACATTCCACACAAAGATGGACTACATGCCGTCAGGAATAGAGTCCCTGATACTATCACGGCAAATCTGGTTGCTGAACTTTGTGACTTTGTCCTCACCCACAACTATTTCAGATTTGGGGACAATTTATACTTCAAGTCAGCGGGACTGCTATGGGTACCCGCATGGCCCCACAGTATGCCAACATTTTTATGGCTGACTTAGAACAACGCTTCCTCAGCTCTTGGCCCCTAACGCCCCTACTCTACTTACGCTACACTGATGACATCTTCATCATATGGACCCACAGGAAGGAGGCCCTTGAGGAATTCCACCAGGATTTCAACAATTTCCACCCCACAATCAACCTCAGCCTGGACCAGTCCACACAAGAAGTCCACTTCCTAGACACTACAGTGCTCATAAGCGATGGTCACATAAACACCACCCTATACCGGAAACCTACTGACCACTATACTTACCTACATGCCTCCAGCTTTCATCCAGACCACATCACACGATCCATTGTCTACAGCCAAGCTCTAAGATACGACTGCATTTGCTCCCATTCCTCAGACAGAGACAAACACCTACAGGATCTCTATAAAGCATTCTTAAAACTACAATACCCACCTGGTGAAGTGAAGAAACAGATTGACAGAACCAAAAGGGTACCCAGAAGTCACCTACTACAAGACAGGCCCAGCAAAGAAAGTAACAGAACACCACTAGCCGTCACCTACAGCCCCCAACTAAAACCTCTACTGCGCATCATCAAGGAGCTACAACCTATCCTGAAGGACGATCCCTCACTCTCACAGACCTTGGGAGACAGGCCAGTCCTCGCTTATAGACAGCCCCCCAACCTGAAGCAAATACTCACCAGGAACTACACACCACACAACTAAAACACCAACCCAGGAACCAAACCCTGCAACAAATCATGGTGCCAACTCTGTCCACATACCTATTCAAGGGACACCATCATAGGACCTAACCACATCAGCCACACCATCAGGGGCTCGTTCACCTGCACATCTACCAATGTAATATATGCCATCATGTGCCAGCAATGCCCCTCTGCCATGTACATTGGCCAAACTAGATCGTCTCTACGCAAAAGAATAAATGGACACAAATCTGACATCAGGAATTATAACATTCAAAAACCAGTAGGAGAACATTTCAATCTCCCTGGTCACTCAATATGAGACCTAAAAGTGGCAATTTTTCAACAAAAAAACTTCAAAAACAGACTCCAACATGAAACTGCAGAACTGGAATTAAATTGCAAACTGGACACCATCAAATTAGGCCTGAATAAAGACTGGGAGTGGTTGGGTCATTACAAAACCTAAACCTGATTTCCCCCATACTAATTTCCCTCTATTGTTACTCATACCTTCTTGTCAACTGTTTGAAATGGGCCACTTTCATTACCACTACAAAAGTTATTTTTCCTCCCTTGGTATCCTGCTGTTAATTGAATTGTCTCATTAGACTGACCTCACACTTGGTAAGGTAACTCCCATCTTTTTCATGTATTTATGTATTTCATGTATTTATACCTGCTACTGTATTTTCCACTCCATGCATCTGATGAAGTGGGTTCTAGCCCACGAAAGCTTATGCCCAAATAAATTTGTTAGTCTCTAAGGTGCCACAAGGCTCCTCATTGTATTTGCAAAATGATTATGGTCACTCTGAGACTTGAAGTTTGATGAAATGGAGGCTCCAGTATCATTTTAAGTAGTGGTGAATATTTCTCTGTAAACTAACTAATGTAAGTGTGATTGTTAGCACATTAAACTGAAGTGGATAAATATAATGTTCTGGCCCAAACAAGAAGTTTAGGAAGCATGTCAAATACAGAGAGATTCACTTTAAATAAAATAAAATGAAATTAGGTCCTATTTATTACAATATTATATGACAGTATGATGCTGCACTCATAACCTAGAAAACAAAGGAAGTTCTACATGGACACTCATTTTACTAAGGAGCAATTGCTGTCTATTTCTTTTTCCCTTAAAATTAGTCTGTTTCTTTTACTCTTGATAATGGTGCTGGTAGAGTCATAGGTGGTTCATTCAAAAAGAAAAAGAGTTGTGTTCCTGTTTGCTACAAGACAAATCCCATAGTGGTTCTCCTTTGATTACATGGGTCACACTATGGGGAATGAGACGCATATGCACACATATTTTCATATATTTTTATATTCTCCACATAACTTATGTTTCAATAAATTATGCAAAGAATTTGAAGCATTTTTCTAGATGCTCCACAGTTACTTTCTGCTATCAACATCAGCCTTACCAGGCTTCTTATCTTTGAGAATGGTGTCATAAAGACAATCATTGGCTGAGCAAAGCAAGGCCTTGCACTCAGCTCGATGGCATTTCTCTGTTAGTAACATGATAATTTTTGAACAATCAATGACAGGCTTTCTGTTGCTGGTGATCTGAAGCAATTTTGTTTCTTCCTACAAGAAAGGTCTATCATTTTACTTATGTTTCCATACAACACTCATTATCATGGTTTCAAATTACAAAAGCAAGTCAATCCGGTTATGTGCAGTCATTCTGATTTAGAAATCTATGTGCAATGTATGTGGTGCATCCATGAGGTGCCTAACAAGTTATTAATATGGCCCTTGGTTTTGTAAATTTGCACATCCATGCTAGCGATGTGCCTCTCCCAGCTCTTTACAGATGTTCACAATGTTATTTTCTTTCTCAAAGAAGGGCTAATGACATTTGTTTGAACAGTTCAGCTGTTTCCTCATCCTCTCTTTCTGTGCATTACTAGGATATTGCTCTGATTCTGAATGATGCTCTCTCCTGGGTGGGAGGGAGGTGGTGGGCTGACTTCATAGTCTCCTTGCATTTAGCAGCAAAGTATTTTACGTGATAAATGTCTAAACCCCATGAAAGCCTGGCTTTAATCTTCCCCTTTCAAAACGTTTATCGAACAATGTTACCAGCATATAGTCTTCTCGGTCAAACATTTCATGTGCTCTGTAATCTGCGGAAAAGTTAAGAATGTGTCTTTTGCCTGCATTTCTAAAAGCAGCAGTGGCTTTGCTTTAGTTTTCACTGTGAACTATAAACGTGTTCCTGGAAGATTTTTGGCTGAGAGAGCTTTCATTAGCATCAACTTCCCTCATGGTTCACGTGTAGGGTTACCATACGTCCGGATTTTCCCAGACATGTCCGGCTTTTTGGGCCTCAAATCCCCGTCCGGGAGGAAATCCCAAAAAGCCGGACATGTCTGGGAAAATAGGGAGGGAGGGCCCGGCGGTGCTCAGCCAGGGGCCGGGGGCCGGGGCCAGGGCCCAGCAGTGCTGGGGCCGGGGCCAGTGGTGCGGGGCCGGCGGTGCTCGGCCGGGGGCCGGGGGTGCTTGGCCAGGGCCGGTGGTGCTCGGCCGGGGGCCGGCGCCCCAGGGCCTGAGCCGAGCCGGGCCGGGCGGGAGACGCCGGGGCCAGAGCCTCTTGGCCTGGGCCGGCCGGCCGCCGGAGAGGAGCCTCTCGGCCGGACTGGGCCATGCTGTGCTGCGCCGCGCCCCGCCCCGCCCCAGCCCCACCTGCAGCCCTAGCCCCAGCTTACCTGCTGCCTCCCTGTTTCAGGCTTCCCGCGAACATTTGATTCGCGGGAAGCAGGGGAGAGGAGGGGCAGGGGGCAGAGCATTCAGCGCAGGGGGCAGAGTTGGGGCGGGGACTTTGGGGAAGGGGCGGGGAAGGGGCGGAGTTGAGGCGGGGCTGGGGGCAGGGAAGGGGCCCCGTGGAGTGTCCTCCTTTTTTAAAATTAAAATATGGTAACCCTATTCATGTGCAAACCATCCAGTGATCAGATTGCAATGGGTGGCCCTCAATATCTATTATTTGATTCCTTAGCTATTTCTGCACTGTTTCCTCCTGTTCAGAATATTGTAAATAGAGATGGACCTGAGCAACAAAGGTCAGATCTGGATTCTCAGCCTTCTTCAAAAAGTAGTGTCGTTCAGGTACGGGGGTTTGGCTTGGGCCCATTCCTGATCATAATTTACTGAAACCTGACCCAAACACTCACACCATAAAACCCACTAGTCCCACTGAGTTGTTGCCTCTTGCAGTAGAATTTTTGCATGCAAATTAGGGTTGTGCCATGGCCTATTCCTCAGAGCAGACCAGCTGATCTCCTGCAGACTGGGATTCTTGTTACAGCTCCTGCTGGAAGTGCAAACTCAGCTGGTGTGGTCTGTCTCCCTTTCTAACTTGCTTCTGACTGCACATCTCAAAGCACAGCAGAAGCTGGTGACTTGGCTCCTGGTCTCTTCAG
The DNA here is from genome assembly GCF_027887155.1 of Malaclemys terrapin pileata. Classification (NCBI taxonomy): domain Eukaryota; kingdom Metazoa; phylum Chordata; order Testudines; family Emydidae; genus Malaclemys; species Malaclemys terrapin. Next base: position 242,886,616 of record NC_071506.1, on the reverse strand, counting down.
ACAACTGCAGCTTCAGAGAACCACAGGAGGTGTTTCCTGCAGCTCCAGCTCTCTGCCACTAGCACACCTCATCCTACAAATAGTGGAGCTGTGTGTCTCTTGCTCCCAAGGCTGCCTTTTGTCCTAATTGCTCTTTTTGCTGTTAATTTTGTTAGCTATTCAGCCATAGCCACAGATTCTGTGAAAGATAGGTAGCAGCTTCCTAAGGAGGTGTAGCTTTGCCATGTACAAAGCTCAAACAGGGATTGCCCTGTTTTCAGTTGGTGGAATCTGGTCCCACTGTTTTACTGACTATGCAGGGCTCATCACTGGTCCAGGGAACCCTCTTCCTTATCCTTAGTACAAATTCTTACATTGCTTCACCTCCAAAATGATCTCATCTCTGTCCCTTACAGCCAGAAGCCTGAAAAGTGGAAGTGCTTACTTGTGTTGTGGTGCTATGCTGTCACTTGAAAGAAATGCAATAAACTTTATTCACATTTATTAGATCATCCTAAATTCAGGGCAGCAATAAGCAGTTTCTTTCTTTAGTGTATTGGCTTCTTCGCTTCTGGTGCCTTCCATCCACCCTTTGTGAACTCTCTTGGTTCACTGCATTTTTCAGTTTGTAATGCAGCAATTTCTCTCCTTTATTTCATGCATTAGTGCATGTTAATTAACACACAAAGTTCTTCCCTGGTGATTTGTGCTAGAAAGTTCTACTTTGCACAGTCTATGCTAAGCATTCTCTGATTCTCTTTCTGACTTAATCAATCAGCAGATCAGATTGTCTACTATAGAATCCAATGTGCTGTTGGAAGAATGTATTGTTTAACACCCTACCTTACTGGTACTTGACCTGTGATCCTGTGTCTTGTCTTGATTTTTCTTGTCTATGTTAGCTCTTTAGGGCAGGGAATATCTCTGAACTCCAGGGGCTTGATTCTCTTCTCATTTGCTCCAGTGTAAAGCAGAAATAACTTCTTGCAATTAATGAAGTTACACTGGTGTAAAACTATTGTAAATAAGAGTAGAATCAAGCCCTATGTTTGTGAAGTCCCACGTGAATTCACACTACTAAAAGTTTATAATTTAGGATGTAAAGATATTATTTTTCAATAGTTAGAAAAAGGAGAGAAATTAAAATTTTGTTTGGGAGGCTCTGCGTCTGTGGAGGGCTTCTCCATCCAGTTTCTGTGTTCACTCCATTTCCTAATCTTTAATGTATCAAGTTTCAAGTTGCACTAGGTTTGAGTGTCCCATTTCAGCAAGGCTTAGCTAGTTGCTGATCATCTCCACTTTATTGCAAGCTCATTATACTACTTCTTGGAAAAACAACTTATTCCCTATGTCCCTGTCTGTCTCCTCTGCTTCTTTTTTCTCCCTTTCGTTAGAGAACCAGACACTGACATTCTTTCTGTACCTATTCTCTGTAACTCTTTCCCTTAGCCTCATCCTTTGCCTCTCACCGACCTCTGTCCCTCTCTGAAATGTCAGGTGAGAAATATCTTTCACCAACAGAAAGTGAACAAAACCTCCGGATCATTCTATGCACAATGCCTGCACATTGCAATTTTTCCCATTTTTACTGCAGGCGTGAACCTTGTAGTTTGTATTTAGGTACAGTACACAGATTTAACTCTGAGAAGAGAGAGAGATTGATGGGAGCACTTTACTTTTAACAACAATTTTCAGAGTGGTTAATTTGCTAACTACATCCACAGGAATTTTTATGTACCGAAAGACTTATTTTGTGATTGGAGGCCAATGGGGAGAGCAGTAAAACAGAAGCATCAATAGCACGATCTTCACATATTGGGCTAGCACTAACGTTGACAGCCTGGGGCCAAAAGAACTCAGCTAAAGGGTGTGCAATCCTGTTTGCTTGCTTGTTCTTTCTTTCATTTGAGTTTTCCAGGAAGATGCAGTAGAGGGAAAACAAATGCATCAGTAGTGAGATCATTGCTGATAAGGTAACCGCTTTTTTACGTTAGTGAGGGTGTCGGGAGGGTAAAGGGGGGCCACTGCTATTTGTGGTACCTCTCACCTGCATTTCTGGAGCCTGAGCCCAGAGTTCTGACCCATCAGTACTGAAAAATGTTAAATCCTCCCCCCCCCCACCAACACTTTTGCTATGGCTGTGATACAGGCAGAGAGTATGAGACGGAAAGAAAGAGAGCTCCTCATCTCTCACATCACAAGTGTGCTCAGCCCTGGTACAGTAACTATACTAAGAAAAAGGCATGTTGCAATTTAGAGTTGATTTACTGAAATGAGGTCTTTTTCTAGTGGGTTTTGACACTTGTACTGTAGTCTGTAGACTGTGCTGGGTTGGGTCTTTATTTTTCCTGGTGCTACTCACTTCATGATGTTGCCTGAGACTCAGACACAGGCAGACAGATCTGCTGAACACATGAATACTAAGGAAGTGGTTTCCTTAGTAACAATAACCATGTAACAGCTCTCAGAACTTTCTGCCCTTCCTTATGGGATTTTTTTGTTTATTTGTTTTCACTGGGTCAGATAGAGTAGACACCAAAATTGGAACCAGCTAAAAGCATCCAGTATCAGCTTACTTAAAGCAGGCGGAATGGAAAAATGTCTGTTGCATTTACAAATGGTGCCATGACTGAGTTTGCTATCTTAAAACAAAACAAAGCAAATCCTGCTGCCTTATATTTACTGCTGCTCAGTGTTATCTGACTAGACTACATTTCTCTTGTTAGAACCTCTTTTTTTGTTTTAGAAGCTTTTTGCCTTTTACAGTAACCATTGTTTTAGTAGATTAAGCGTAACTCTGACACAGCAAACTGTTAATGGAATGCACCATAGGGAGAGGAATACACTCACTAAGTGTGCGCAGTTAGTGCAGGACCTATTGCTATCTTCAAGACATGATGCTGAGCAGCATTTTGTGATAGTGGTGTGCTTCTACCATGAGAGAGACAGAGACGGAGAGACAAACAAAAATCCTGTCTGGCATACTTATGCTGTGGAAGAGGAAGGGGGCGGGCTCTTGCTGATTCACTGAGCAGTATTCCTCTAAGGAAGTTACAATACAGTTTTCAGCAGAGGGACTCTGATACTCACAGGAGGTACAATACACTGAATCAAGACAACTTTTCAGTCCATTTATCAAAAGGCTTACAACTCACTTCAAACCAGGTGAAGTGATTTGAAATACTACTCACAGAAATTAAATCCGCACCCCAACCCCTTCATTAAAAAGTTTAATCATTGGCTTTCAACAGCATTTGTTTGTGTGTTTTATAATGATAGCAGCCACATTTATGTCATTTAAAAAAAATTTTAAGATACCCTTTTTGCGGGGGAGGAGGGGTGAGAAGGAACAAAAATCGCCATATCTGTTACCTGTTTGGTACCCTATTAATCATTTAGCCTGGAATTTGTGACTGAACAAGCGAAAATGATTTTATCTATTACTAAAAGGAAAAAATTGATGATGCTAAACTGCAGTGAGTTTGAGCTATACTGCTGAAATAATAAAAATGTGAGATGATATTGCACACAATGATCTTGGTAGAGATCAACAGTGCTTTATTTTTCAAGATCTTTGAAAAAAGTGAAATCACAAAATTATCTCCAGATTGATATATGTAGCACTAGTCACAAATATTTACACCTAATATCGATTAGCAGATCCTAAGAGAGACTGAGCACTACCATCTACACTGACTTTAATAGCAGCTGTGGGTGCTCAACATGTCAGGATGAGGCCAAGAATGTCCCACTAAACTGTAATGCTATCAAGAACAGTGAGAGGACAGCTGTGAGAGAAGTAAAGGGAAGCCCCACAAACTTTTTTACCAGACTGAGATGAACTGGCTCAATACAGCAAACTGATTCACTTAGTCCCACTAAGACTGGACAAGCACTTTTTATTTCAACACCGCTGCAGAATTAACCATTGAGCATCTTTCTAATTATCACCTGTATAACCCTGTGAACATATGATGGGTACAATACCATCCTGCTATGAGAAATGATAAATCTGAGCTACATATATTTTAGACAATTATATCAAGGCCCTCTCTTGCAAGCTACCTGTGCGTGACATTCCCATTATCTGACTTTAATGTCAGACCCATGCACAGAAGGCTTGCAGAATCAGATGCTTTGTATGTTTCAAATCTTCAGATGATCTGGAAATATTCATGTAACAGAAAAATTAATTTATTGTTGCACAGTAATCTTTTGAGTTATAAAAAGTGAATAACACAACATATCAAAAGGACACAAAAACACACACCAACCATGATCTTGAAAATATTTACAGATGCATGGACTCAAAAGGGACTACCTGCATGTGTCAGTGTTTACAGGAACATGGCTGTATTCTGCAAGTGATATACCGTTTACCTGCATAATTGGCCAGATCCTAAGGCATTGTAGATAGGTCCTTAGCTGATGTAAATTGGCTATGCTAATTTACACCAGATGAGGATCTAGCTCAATATATTTATTCTCAGTTCTGTGAGAGAGATCCATAACCCTGGACAGACTGACCCAAGAACTGTAAATCACCAGTGCTGAATATTTTCAGTATTTATACAGTTCTGAAATATTGCAGAATATGGTTTCACATTAGTCTATATGAGTGTTACAGTTCAATAAGAACTGTAGGGTGGTCCATTACTGGTACAGAATAATACTTTGGTTTCTCATGATGGGTGGTTCTTTTGAATAGTATAAGGACCTTTTCTTATGAGATTAAGGAACGTCTCACCATAGAAGAGATATTTGTATCACTTTCCCCTTGTTTTTTAGCTTAAAAATGGACTATAAAAAGTTTACAGTAAATAGATACGGACTTCTTCTGCCTGTATCAATTCCCTAGTGTACTGAGTACGGCTTCAATTCTTTTGCCTTTGATGCTTTTAAAACCAGATTTTTTCCTCTCCAGAATAACCCTGTATGCCAGCCATAGTAAATACCAATTCCATTTCCATCCCATTATTTTTCTAATGAAGGGTTTGTCATGCAAAAGAAGATCTGAGGTGACTGTTTTCCATTATGCAAAGTATTCAGTTATAATAATGGCTTTAGGACAGTTTTATAAAGGTACCATGGAAAGAAATCACAAGTGAGTGCAATGAAATAGTAGATAAATCCCTTATATTTTTGCCCTCTCATTTAAAATTCAGGCCACAGAGGTCACCCTAATTTGCCACACATATTTTCTCTGACATTCCTAATCTGTGCATATAGTAAATATAAGAATTGGCAGCTTTCACTGAATAGACTTCTGTTAAGTGCTTATCAAAAGAAAAAAGACGAAAAAAGGGGCTGTAAAATACAGTCACATTTTGTACACCCTTAGCTTTCTCTTCTAAACTCACACTTATTAAAATCTACAGTCAATGGAATTTACCTTTTGAGCTCAAGTTGTTTCCATTCCGAACAAAGAAAAAATAGGCCAGCAAAGACAACCTGATATTTCTTAGAAATTCTCTTTACTTTTTTATGCCAAATCCCAAGGGGAAGGGCTCTCCAGAAAGAGAGTTTATTTTCTAAATCCTTTGAACACAAAGCTTTTACATTTTTAGGGCAAGATATTTTCTTAAACCATCTCACTAATTGTATTGCTGTATTAATACTTTTCTCAGAGGTGAATACACACACACACACACACACACACACTTGCTTAATTTCTGTTAGATATTTCAATTATTCCAGTGTACTAGTTTACATATAGAAAATACTGTGAAGTTAGGTCTTGGAAAGTACTTAATATATTTGCAGTTAGCGGCATAGTTCATTCTTTCTCTTCCTCACTCCATCCATATATATGCTGTGTACATAATATATACACATAGAGGATATATTTACTTCTTCACAGTGTAATTTAAAAAAAAACCCACACTTTTTTTACTCCTTATGAATATTTTAGAAACCTGCTGAACTGATTTAGTTGTATTAAATTTCTGTAGCCAGCAATCTTTTTTGACTGAAGAAACATAGCCACTTCATAACACTTCAAAGATAACAATCACATTTAAGCAGGAAGTAATATATATATATAACAACTGACATACAGTGACCTACTCAATCAACACTCTCAAAATACTTTACAATCCTTTATGAATTAAGTATCACAACATCCCTGTGAGATGGGCAAGTATTGTTAACCTTCTTTTATACGTGGCTAAATTAAGGCACAGAAAGTTGAGGTGACTTTGGCACACAGGCCAACATTTTCAAACCTGAGTGCCTAAAGTTAGACTCCTGAATCAGTAATTATATGAGCAAAATTCTTAAGTACTTCTTAAACTGCTGTCTGTGCCAGGCTGATTTTGAAGCAATTTTGAACTAGTCACAACTCAGTTTTGATGTGGAGTAACTTATGCATTTGAATGCCCTCAGAATGGACAGCCAGTTGACAGCCTTCTGGCTGTGCTTGTTCAATTTCAAAACCATTAACTCTACAATACTATACATCTGTAGATGGGATTAGATTCAAAACTGATATAAAGGGGACACGATAGTAAAATCTTATATATTGTGAAGTCTATGATTCCATATTCATTTATTTATTTAGATTCATGCAGGGAAAAGATAAGAACGCCTATCTACGGCTCTAGGCACTCCAGACAATTTTTAAAAAATACAAACATAATAGCTTCCTCCATAATTACTGCTCTATCAATGCCACCTATATCAACAATAGCTGTCAAGGAATAAAGGCTGAAAAATTCCCCAGCCCTATCATCACACCTCCTCCTGTTCCTTCCAAAGCCAGGGAAAATAGATGGGCTCTGCAACATGCTTTAAGAGTCAACAGGGTTGGACTATAGTGGACCAAGCTGGGCAGAAGGTAAGTCCAAGTTCCTTTGCCAATCTCAGCTATGGCAGTATGGCACAGGAAGCGACATTGTCCCTTAGGTAGGTAGGTCCCAGGCCAGCCCATTTAGGACTGGAAAGGTCAAAGCCAACATTTTAAATTCCACTGTAATCAGCAGCCAGTGCAGATAATAGAGCACTTAACACTTCACTTAAATCATATGATTTAAAAAGAGAGTGAAAATATATTGTAAATTATATGGTATTTGTAATGTATGTGATAAGCTACTATACCAGTAGGATGGAATAGTCTTATGGGTTACAAAATGGAACCCCGTAGCGTACACCCATCTACTTGGTAGAAAGTCTATAAAAACATCCAGCGTATATACATGACTAGTTGTCATGACTGGGGCTTGGGCAACCAGACTTTGTGGTCAGAGCAGTGGTCGGAGTCAGGAGTCGAGCTAAGAGCCAGGGGCAGGGATCAGGAACAGGTCAGGAAAGCAGGGTTCAGGAGCCGGGCGAAGAGGTGGGGTCCAATGTAACAGTCAGCCAGCAATTCACCCAGTTTCACAGACAACTTCCTGTGCCTCCTTCTGGCCTAAATGGTGCAGCCAGGCCAATTGTTGAGGCCAGGCACTTCTCCTATCAGGCCCCCATGAATGGTACTTCTGGTAGGGCGAGGATGCCATTAGCAACTCAGCCTACAAGTTACTATCAAACTGCTGGGTGATGGCCGGGATGTGAAGCCTTCCCAAGGACCCACAGATCCTCACACTAGTTCCCATATGGTAGCTGTATTGTCTTTGTAGAGTCTGTCAGTCGAGAATTGTTATTGAAGATGTCTTTACCTTCTCCTGGGAATATAAAGTGGGTGTCTGGTCAATGTAGAATATTTTTAGAGTTTGTGGATATGGGAGGATTAATATTATTTGAATGAAGTATCTTCTTGACCTCTGTGAGTTCTGCCCACTTTTGCTGGACACCACTGGAGTAATCTTATTTAATTATTATTATTAATTAACATTTATACTGTGGTAGCTCCTGGAATCCAGCCAGCTTGGGCCCGATTGTGCTAGGAACTGTTCAGCCTCATAGTAAATGACTGTCCCTGCCCCAAAGAGCTTACAATCTCAAATCTAATCTTGAAACATACAGTGTATTATCCCCATCCTTTAGGATCTTGATATGTCTTTCCTCTTCTAGGGTTCAAGCACTTTTCAATTTTGTCCTTCTGCATCAGTTCTTGAGGTCTTCCATTTTGTTAGACGGTAGTTTTATTTGTTCTGTCATTTCTGCCAATTGACTATTTGTTTCTCTTGGTTCAATGTTTATGATAGAGAATTTATCCTTCCATCTCTGAGACAGTTTCTTGTCCTTCTTCTCTTGTATAGTATTCATTTTTTTTCTAATTTAGTTTCTATTTGAACCATCAGCTTAGCAAACTCCATGTCCAAAACAATTGTATCATTAGAGGTAATTTTTGCTAGACTTTTTCTGACAATCAGTGAGGCTCATCATCAATGGTCTCTGACTCTTGTGGTGTATTTCCTTTCTTGAGATTCATTTTTTATTTGTTGGAGATATTCTGCATGGTATGACAAGCATCTGTCAAAAACTCTGTCAATGACATGTTCCTACCCCAGCCAACGGGCAAATCAGTATACTCTAATGCCAAGAAAAAAAGGGTGGAGGTGAAAGAGAGGAATAATTTTGTGGAAGAATAAATGGGAGCTACAACTGCAGTTGGCTTGCCCTGTCATGTACATCATGTAGAGCTGGTTGGGAAATGTTTTTTGTTCCCACAAGAACTCCAATGAAAATGTTTTGGTTTTGTATAAACTTTTCTTCAAAATTATTTGAGGTTTTCATTAAATAATTAACTGGTAAACTGTGTTACCAAGTTTGATATACATTTAAACTTCTATATACAATGATGTGGAACGGAGGCACAGAGAAAGACTATGGGCATGTCTACACAGCATTTTGGACCAAGCAGAGTGAGCCTCTCAGCCCAGGTCAACTGACTCGAGCTGGTGGGGCTGGTGCTAGTACTCTAAAAATAGCACATGGAAGTTGCAGGTCACGTGCACTCCCCTTCTTGTCTGTACAGCTAATTTTAGAGCACTAGCATGAGCCTCACTAGCCTGAGTCTGTCGCCCTGGGCTGGGAGACTCCCTCCTGTTTGATCCAATATGCAGTGTAGACATACCCCCAGTCTTTCTCTATGTCTCCATTCCACATCTGTAAAATGGGATAAAAGCAATGTCCTCACAGGGGTTTTCCAAGGTAAGTCCATTAAAGACTCTGAAGTGCTCAGGTACTATGGTAATGGGTGTCATATCTATGAATAATTTTGAACTGTGATTAATATTTCTGTCTGAAACTTCCTTTTATTAATTCTATAATATATTTGTACAGTTTGACAAATTTGTGTTTTGTTTAAAGTGCTAGAAACACCAGGTTAACTCCTTTACTCGTGTTTTTAGTGAAGCTTTGTAGTAACTGACTTCCGGGTAATATAATTTTACATATAAAAATTAAATGTTCAGGAATGTAGGCCTTTTTTTCCAAAAAATATTTTATCTGGACTGCAATTTATAACAATTTACAGTAGCACTGAAATATTTTTGTGGCAAGAGAATTAGGAATGCATATAAACAGTACACAGAGAAAAGACTGATAATTCAGGATTTTAAGACACTATGGTACAAGCAGTCATAGCATAACATTACTCGCTACCCCTAAAACTGAACTTAAAGGTCAATCTCCACTTGTTAGAACTGGCTTTGTTTAAAAAAAAAAGGATACTGCATTAGGCAGAAAAGGATTAATAAGCATTTAGATGCCCAGAAATGATGATTAGTGGAATACAGAACCGCTTGTCCTGTCCAAAACTGCCAGTTGTGCTAATGTGTATGTTTTCATGTTGTGATGAAAATTTCCATTTACTACCAAATCTGTATAATTTAGAACAAGTGGGACTATTGTTCAGGCTATAACAGCTTTTCCAAAAGTGTATGGATAGTGCTGTATCCATACATTCACACTGTCCCCTAATCCTAGTCTAAAAACCACTATTTATATGAACATTTTAATGGTAGAAATTCTTATTTTTAGTACAAACATAGTTGAAGTAACTTACTTAATTTCTCTATTTGTGCTAAATGGGGGTATAATTACACTGCTATGAGGCAACTGTAACTTTATTAATGGTCATAGAGTACTTCAAGAGCTCTCATGGAAGACACATTATACAAGTGCAAAGTATTATTTACTTATTAAAGTTACTAGTTTTCTTCTTGACCAAAATGTTGTGCTGCAAATCTTCAGTAAATAAGGCCTTACCTGTAGGAGACCTGTACTGCCATGCCTTTAGTGTGATCACTTATCAGCGTGAGTGCTTTTTATTGATTAAACTTAAATCAGCAAGGAATCAACTAAACCTAATCTATAAAAGGCACTCTGAAAGTGAAATCTGAGTGTCGACACAAGGGAAGGATTGCAATAATCTAACTAAATAAATGTCTAAATATATCTAGTTTAATATTGGCACACTTTTCTCAGGCAGACAAGGCCTAAGTCCCTTAAACCTAGAGGGGTACATTTCAATAGAAAAAGATACAGTGGAAGTAGCCAAGTGGCAATGGCAAAAACGATTAGGGTTCAGACATACATCCCATCTTTAGCATTCCAAGTGCATCATTGTCTCAACATTAGGCTTGCTCTGATATGGTTCTTTCAGTGTGTAGGTGCTAGAGGTTTGCATGGGAACCAAGAACCATGGGAATTTTTAAGGAATGAAATGACACTGGGATAACATCAGAATGAGGCTTGAGGTTTATGGATTCATGACAAGCCAAGGAATTTCCATTATGGATTGAATGCAATTGTGCAATTTCTATATTATGCAATCCGGAGGCAGCAGGTTTACCTTCTGCAGGAAGAGGATAAAAGTCCCCATTTATAGAGTTGCCAACTTTCTAACTCAACAAAACCGAACACCCTTGCCCCACCCCTTCTCTGAGGCCTTGCCCCACTCACTCCATCCCCACTCCCTCCATCGCTTGCTCTCCCCCACCCTCACTCACTCACTCATTTTCACCGGGTTGGGGAGGGTCCCTTTTCGACTGGGTGTTCAGTTGAAAACTGGACACCTGACAATCCTATGAAGCAATTCAGCTAACCCTTTCAGCCAACTTGGAGGCAGCACTAATAGAGTTCAGGGTGATCTGCGGCTACTCTCCCTTGCCAGAAGGAAAATATGGTACCTTTTAACTCTGAATCACACCTCCAGGCAAATGAATGCACAGAAAGATATATATATATATACTGTACTGTAGGTATCCTCACTGTAGGATAAAAGGGCAAAAGAGCACAATGGAGATCCTAGATGGTGCTCAAATAAATTCTATCCTGCAGTTACATGATAGAATATAATGCTTCTTAAGAAGCCTTTACTGCCTATGAGGTAATATTTTTATTAATGTTTAAAGATTTAAAAAACACAATATACCTTAATGGCTTGTCACAATCTACATTTTAAAAAGACAAAATGTATTTAAATAAGCTGCATTGTGAAAAGTACATAAATATATCCTTGTACAAGAGATTAATGGCTTTGTAGAAAGCCTCCTTTTCCACTTTATTTATTAACCATAAGGCCTTTAAAAGAAGATGCCATCTTTAACTTGTCTGTCCTACTGTCTAAATAGTGCAAGAGTCTCAGAGCAGTTAACAATATGCAATATTCTATACAACCTGAGAGCAAATGTGCTTCCAAAATTTTAACAAGAGGCTTCATCCAAAAACCTTCCACATTAGTTTGCACTACATGCAGTATATTTTTCACTCTATCTTTCTATCTGTCATCTAGATTCATATATAGTGCCTATCACCAGAGAGCCCCGAAAAATTAAAGAATGAATAAAGAGATATATTTCTCTCTCTCTCTCTCTCTCTCTCTCTCTTTCCTCTAGTCAGCAGGGATGGGACTTTACATTATTGTGGGATGACAACTGTAGGTCAAATAAATGGGCTTGATATTTTGCTCTAAAAGTGCTGAGGTTCATGGTCACCCATATATCTTCTTGGGAGTTGCAGATTTGGGGTCCAGCTGCTGCAATAGCTCCATCTTCTGAACAAGAGTTGCCTCCTGCAGTCATCTTGAGGTTGACACTGCCCTATAGAATACATCTGTCACAGAAAGTCACAACTGCTCGGGGTGAGGCAGTCCCTCGGGTCACTTGGGTCAATCCCATGTAAGGCTTTGAAGGTGAGAAGCAGAATCTTGAATTGGATCCAACATTCAACAGGAAGCCAGTGAAGAGAGCAGATCACTGGGATAAAGGCATCTCAGTGACCTGCATTGCTGAGCCAATAGTCTTCCATGCTGTGAACCAAACTGCAGTTTGGTTAACATCTGTAATTTCATACCCAAGTACAGAGACTTACAATTCATAGATTCATAGATTCTAGGACTAGAAGGGATCTCGAGAGGTCATCGAGTCCAGTCCCCTGCCCGCATGGCAGGACCAAATACTGTCTAGACCATCCCTGATAGACATTTATCTAACCTACTCTTAAATATCTCCAGAGATGGAGATTCCACAACCTCCCGAGGCAATTTATTCCAGTGTTTAACCACCCTGACAGTTAGGAACTTTTTCCTAATGTCCAACCTAGACCTCCCTTGCTGCAGTTTAAGCCCATTGCTTCTTGTTCTATCCTTAGAGGATAAAGTGAACAAGTTTTCTCCCTCCTCCTTATGACACCCTTTTAGATACCTGAAAACTGCTATCATGTCCCCCCTCAGTCTTCTCTTTTCCAAACTAAACAAACCCAATTCTTTCAGCCTTCCTTCATAGGTCATGTTCTCAAGACCTTTAATCATTCTTGTTGCTCTTCTCTGGACCCTTTCCAATTTCTCCACATCTTTCTTGAAATGCGGTGCCCAGAACTGGACACAATACTCCAGCTGAGGCCTAACCAAAGCAGAGTAGAGCGGAATAATGACTTCTCGTGTCTTGCTCACAACACACCTGTTAATACATCCCAGAATCATGTTTGCTTTTTTTGCAACAGCATCACACTGTTGACTCATATTTAGCTTGTGGTCCACTATAACCCCTAGATCCCTTTCTGCCGTACTCCTTCCTAGACAGTCTCTTCCCATTCTGTATGTGTGAAACTGATTTTTTCTTCCTAAGTGGAGCACTTTGCATTTGTCTTTGTTAAACTTCATCCTGTTTAACTCAGACCATTTCTCCAATTTGTCCAGATCATTTTGAATTATGACCCTGTCCTCCAAAGCAGTTGCAATCCCTCCCAGTTTGGTATCATCCGCAAACTTAATACGCGTACTTTCTATGCCTATATCTAAGTCGTTAATGAAGATATTGAACAGAGCCGGTCCCAAAACAGACCCCTGCGGAACCCCACTCGTTATGCCTTTCCAGCAGGATTGGGAACCATTAATAACAACTCTCTGAGTACGGTTATCCAGCCAGTTATGCACCCACCTTATAGTAGCCCCATCTAAATTGTATTTGCCTAGTTTATCGATAAGAATATCATGCGAGACCGTATCAAATGCCTTACTAAAGTCTAGGTATACCACATCCACAGCTTCTCCCTTATCCACAAGACTCGTTATCCTATCAAAGAAAGCTATCAGATTGGTTTGACATGATTTGTTCTTTACAAATCCATGCTGGCTGTTCCCTATCACCTTACCAACTTCCAAGTGTTTGCAGATGATTTCCTTAATTACTTGCTCCATTATCTTCCCTGGCACAGAAGTTAAACTAACTGGTCTGGAGTTTTCTGGGTTGTTTTTATTTCCCTTTTTATAGATGGGCACTATATTTGCCCTTTTCCAGTCTTCTGGAATCTCTCCCGTCTCCCATGATTTTCCAAAGATAATAGCTAGAGGCTCAGATACCTCCTCTATTAGCTCCTCGAGTATTCTAGGATGCATTTCATCAGGCCCTGGTGACTTGCAGGCATCTAACTTTTCTAAGTGATTTTTAACTTGTTCTTTTTTTATTTTATCTGCTAAACCTACCCCCTTCCCATTAGCATTCACTAGGTTAGGCATTCCTTCAGACTTCTCGGTGAAGACTGAAACAAAGAAGTCATTAAGCATCTCTGCCATTTCCAAGTTTCCTGTTACTGTTTCTCCCTCTTCACTAAGCAGTGGGCCTACCCTGTCTTTGGTCTTCCTCTTGCTTCTAATGTATTGATAAAAAGTCTTCTTGTTTCCCTTTATTTCTGTAGCTAGTTTGAGCTCATTTTGTGCCTTTGCCTTTCTAATCTTGCCCCTGCATTCCTGTGTTGTTTGCCTATATTCATCTTTTGTAATCTGTCCTAGTTTCCATTTTTTACATGACTCCTTTTTATTTTTAGATCAGCAAGATCTCGTGGTTAAGCCAAGGTGGTCTTTTGCCACATTTTCTATCTTTCCTAACCAGCGGAATAGCTTGCTTTTGGGCCCTTAATAGTGTCCCTTTGAAAAACTGCCAACTCTCCTCAGTTGTTTTTCCCCAATAATCAAGTCTGCAGGTAATGAATGAGTAGATCACCATGGCTACGTCTGAATTCAGCAGAGGATGATACAGTATCTTTACCATTCACAGATGGAAAAGGGAATTTTTCATGTTTGTGGCTACTGGGATATCCATAAGCAGATGAACACAGGCTATAGAATATCTTAATGATCTGAAGGCAGACACCCTCGTGCAGAATGCTGATACACAGGTGGTGAGTTCTTTAAAGTGCTTCCCTTTCTCCTCCTCACATACCCCTGGAGCAGTTTGCTGTGTGTGTAGGAACCATGTGGTGCATCCCCCATGTACTCCTAGAGATTCTGATGGGGACACAGAAGGAGAGTTCCGTTGGAAACAGCTGCCATGGGAATGGAGGGAACACCATGCCATGGCAGCTGTCTTAGTGTGCAGCAGCTGGGTCAGTAGCCAGCTTCAGAGAGAGCTGAACATTTTAACAAGTAGAGTCTGCCTTCCAATTTTAGGAAAAGCCTATGAAACAAATTTTTGTTCTCATTCTCATCTTGCCCACTTTTACCACACCACTATTATCGGAGCCAACCTGAAGATTTTGGAAAGGGTTAATAAGGAGGTTCTTTGAACTATACCCCAAACTTAAGTGACCCATCTTATAGAAACTGTGTGTTCAGCGGGTGAAGGACTCGTTAGAAGTGGAACCTAATAGCTCATTCCTTTCAGTTACCCTGGTCAGTTTACATCCATGTATACTGGTTTATTATTTTCAAGGCTATCTTTGCAAGGAAAAGGAGCAAAGATTTCTTTCTAAGTGAAAACTGAGATTCTCCTTTGTAGGGACCAAGGCTATTAACAGGCCCCTGACGTGTCCCCTCCAGGACAGCAGTGAATCTGACCTGGTCTCACGCTCTCCCATCAATCTACATACACAACGCTCACTAATGTTATTGGGAAATGCATGCATAAAAAGAACAAGACACACAACCTCTCATCCCCTGCCATGTATGTTCTGAGCAACAGTTCAGACATGATTCTGATCTGATGTAAATCAGGAGCAATTCCACTGAAATCAATGGATTTACACCAGTCCCAAAACCAGTGTGAGATCAAGAGCAGCCGTAACTGTGAATGTCTTGGTTTGTGTCACAACCTTACAAAGCTTTACTCGCTTACTTAGTGTCAATGAAATCAATAGATCTACTCTTGAGTGTAAGGATTGCAGATCAGGCCCTAAATCCAGCAAACGTGTGGGGGGGAGAAAACATAAGAAATTGGGTTGTTTTGAGGCACCGTATATAACTTTGATGCATTGTATATAATTTTAGAAGAATTAATTTAAGATGGGAAAATAAAAAGGAGAGAGAGAGAAATGCGCATGTTTTCCCTAAAACAAAATGAATCATGAGCTATAATTGCCCTTTTAAGAGTGGTGAGTTTTTCTTGTTCTCCAAAAAACTTGTTCCAGCACTAGAATGATTACAGTCCCAGCTTCTCTCTCATCCAATCACAGAACAGATCGGGAAGCACAGGCAACATAGGGCTTTAATTTACAAGGGATCATCTACATTTCTTCCAGAAGAACACAAAATCAAATAATAAGCCTGCATACTCAATATATATTGAGTTTAGTTTAAACTGCTCTATAAACATTATTAACTAGAAAAATTGTTGTGGGTATTGTGATGAAGAGACTTTCTATAGTGCGCTTTGAATGTGCTTAACAGTTCTTCTTGTGCCTACTTTAAGAATGAACTGTAAAAAGGATCTAACTTCCAGGAGAGCTCCTAAGAGACTGATATTTATTCCTGGCCCAAGTTACATGATATGGCGCAAGATTACAAAAGCGATCACATGGTAGGTTTTTCTCCCCAAATTA
Source organism: Malaclemys terrapin pileata (assembly GCF_027887155.1). NCBI lineage: Eukaryota > Metazoa > Chordata > Testudines > Emydidae > Malaclemys > Malaclemys terrapin. Next base: position 242,870,437 of record NC_071506.1, on the reverse strand, counting down.
AGAGTAGATAAAACATAATTTCCACCAAAACTGACAACCACAAACTAATAACAAAATATATAAATAGAGGTATCTGGGGATAGATTTCAGGGCTAGATAACCCGAACCCCCTGACAGAAAAGAGGATTGTTCTGCATCTTTGATAACTACTGCCTCTAAACCTAAATGGTTTTCTGGTCACATGGCTTCATGTTCTCAGAACAACTCTTTATGCAGTGGCCTGTTTGGCTGCTGGGCGGGCAATCACATGGGCCTCATGTTCCCTATTCCTGGTGTTTTTCATTGCCAGCGACTGTGTGGACTTGTGCTATTTCTGTCAGTACAGGAGCACTGACAGTAGCGTTCTGGATCTCTCAAGAAACAGGGTCCAACTTAGGTTTTTTTTAGATGTCTTTTTTTCCTCCTATAGAAATGACCCTCAGACGTTGTCATGACATATGTCCTTGGTGCAGGTGACTATTACCTTGGCAGGTGGCTAGACACTTTCTGTTTGAAATCTCTCTTTTGCAATGGACATATCTGTCTGAGATTCTCTTTTCCAGTTTTCAGGCACATAAATCTTTTGGTACCTACCTCAGGGTTAACTGTCTTGGGCTCAAGAAGTTTGTTATATGTAGATTAAGGGTTTTGTTTTTCTACCTCTAAGTCTCTGAAATGGGAGCCTAATAAAACACTGAGGTGTGTTCTGATGATCCTACAATGATAGCTGTGGAATCATAGAATCAGTTACATTTTATTTTTTCACATTTTTTCTATTTGTACCTATCTTATTCTAACACGTGTGACTATAAATAGTAACGGCTTGACATGATGTGCTAAAATGAATATATCAAGGAGAATTACCAAAATAAGGCACTCGTGAACTGTGGCCCACAATCAGTTAGATTGTGGCCCAGAATCAGTTAATCAATTAGCTCACTTAGAACCCCATGGTGAGCCAATTGAGGTTTATAGTCCATATGTTGCTATTTGATGTAGATTTCATATCTTCAATGGACATGTTTATTCTGGTCCAAAATAGAACATCTCAGGGTGTATTGTTACTACAAGATAGAAAGTGAAGGTATGTCTACACTCCAATAAAACCCATGGTGCCAAGTCTCAGGGCGTGGGTCAGCTGACTCAGGCTTGGACTGCAGGGCTAAAAACACTCAGGCTAGAGCCCGGGCTTTGAGACCTTCCCCCCTCATAGTAGTTTCCAAATCCCTTTCATGTGCCACAGGAATGTATTATAGCCCTCCAATGCCCATAGGCCTGCCACATGCAGCAGAGTGATGGGTTTCACCCTTTCCTCTTTCTATGTAATGTCACTTGCTTCCAGAAAATTTTGAAAGCAATACAATCACTTCCTCCAGTTGTCTACCACATTTTCTTCCACACCAAAGGATGGCTTCATTTGCTCCATTTTTGCCAAAGATTCTTTTTCTTCTGACACCATGTAATAAAAGTGTGATATACAGTGCCTCGGTGTACAAATTGAAGATGGCATGATATACTGCAAGGCCTCAAAAGTTTAGGGAAAGAAAAATGGCAGTCCAACATATCAGAGCACTGGACTGGGAGTCAGGGCGACCTGGCTTCTGTTCCTGACTCCGCCACTGATTCACTGTGTGACTTTGGGCACACAGTAGTGATGGTAAGAAATGTATCTTATATCTTGTCTGACTTTGGGACAGTCAGTCAAACATGGGAATTTGAATTTCCACAGTGCAGAGGTATTCTTAGGATCCAGATACTCTATGTTTGTAAAACGTTTTGAGATTATCGGAGTCTAGTTTATTATTACTATTATTGAATTTCAGTGAGTAAAGTACATTTCCCATCTAGCTTTTACCATTTTTTTCTTTTAATAAATTGAGTATGCATTTTGAAATAGCCAACTTGACTTCCTCTGGCTCTGAGCACATGTAACTTAGACATATAGGAGGAAATGGCTATTCTTGGTAATTACTATATATACATTCACTCAACAAAACACACAATCTACAGAAGTAGTGTATATTTTAAAAAAACCTACCCCAAGGTATTTGTAAGTAAGGTGGCTTTAATCTTACACTGACCTAAAATAACCATCTAGGCAAGAAAAAACTGTTGTAATTATTACTTTTATATTTTAGGTTATTATAGTTTATTTATCCTAGAATGTACAAGTAACTCAACATTGACATAATAAGTACCCTTTGATACTTATTTTTATTTTGCAACTTTCAGAACACCATTAGTATATACTGAATGTAACTATCAGGGACCCTAATTTCAAAGGTTTGTTCCTCATTTTTGTGCCAAAAAAACCTGTTACACTAAACAAATTAAGGCGATACAAGTCTTACAAAGATGCTCAGTTACTAGTCATGGTTTTTAATTTACTTTACTCTCCACTGTCTGCAATTGCCTTTTGGAAGCCTGACAATTATATTGTCATCCCCCCCAATCCCTTTCTCCCCCACCCCTATGATTGTGCCCTGAGGCAAATATTGATTCCCACTCCCCAAAATCCCTGCTGCGTTTTGAATGGAGCTGAAAGTAACAGAGCTGCCTTTCCTTAAAGGGACACTGTCAAGACTGATGGACCCACAATGTAACATATATTAAGCAATTCAGTGTTTTGTACTGTATTGATTATGGGGAATTATCAATTCTTTCTAAAAAATGTCTGCAACATTCCTAAAATCCTAACTTTTCAGGAGGGAACCAGTCTTAGCTCTGCTTGCACAAACTGTCTTTCCATCCTGCTTTTTTGGTGTTGGTTTTTTGTCTGTTTTTCCATTCCTTTGAAGAAGCAGGGTATCACAATTTGCACAAATCTTCACAAGGAGAGAACAGGCAAGCAGAGCGGAGGGAGAACACAAATGCCCATTATAACAAAACCTGGTAGGTCCAGCCTTCCTCTTTGACAGATCTGTTAAGACAGCAAATGCATAGTTTTAAAGCATATTTCAAAGTTTCTGTGTTGTAGGTTGATGTTTTCCTCTTTACTTTCTGAAGACAGTGGTCAAATTAATCTCTGATATCTATGAACTCACACCAGAGATGAAGTTGAGCCTTTATATTTTTGAGGGTCCCTCACAAAATGGCTGGTTTAGGGTTTGGGGGGTTGTTTGGTGTGTGTGTGCTAGGAAGAGGTTATTTGCTTGTTTGGTTTACAAATAGACATTTAGAGTTTTACTTATGTACTTCACTGGCATAGTGTGTCAATTTAAAGTTTGCAAAGTGTGTTAAGACAATATCAACTTAGCACTATTATATTTATCAGACTCCAAAGAATCTCTTGCATCAGCTTACAATCTTTAAGTTTTTATTGTAAACTATGGAACAAACGTGTTTCCTAAATTGCAAACACTAAACTTAAACTTAGAAACATCTGTTCTGATCCTAGCCTTGACTCACCCTCTTTCATTAGTGTGAATTGCAGAATTTTTAACCATAAAAATGAAAAGCAATTGTCTGCCCTATTCTATTCATTATCCCCTCACAGCATATGGGGCTATTCTCCTCCCAAGCCTTCCTCTTTTTTCTTTTAAAGCAAAACCCATCAAGCCCGGCCTCCTTCACAGCGACCCCCCCGCCTCTGCTCCCTTTGTGCCTTGGACAGGCTGAAAAGCGGCGCTTGGGCGACCTAACCTCCTTCTGCGCCTGGAAGCTGAGTGAGATGTTGAGAGACGGTCCCTTCCGCAGGCAACTCAGGCGTCGGTTTCAAGGCTCCTCCCTTCTGGCGAACGGCAGACTGCGGGGCGCCTGGAAACCGGTCCGAGGGAGAGAGGCGAGGGGGAGCGCACTTGAGGGATTGACACAAATGGTCAGGCGGCGGCGGCGGCGGAGGCTGGAGCTGCAGCGGGGAGCCGCGCGCTGCCTCTCGCCACTCGGCTCTGCGGGGCAGTGAGGAGCGCTGGCAGGGCCGGGAGCGGGGCAGTTTCGGGGTGTCCCCCTCCCGCCGCCCTGCCCCCCTTCATGAGTCTCAAGTTTGATGCGGGCGCAGCAGAGGCGGCGGCGGGAGCCCGGCTGGGGCGGCAGCGGCGCCGAGGCAGGGGCCGGCGAAGTATGGCTGAGCAGCGGGCACCCCCGGGGGCGTCCGGGCACGGCCGGGAAGTTCGCGGCGGGGAGACGGCGGCGGGCGGCAGGAAGAAGAGCAGCAGCAGCCGCCCCAGCTGGTGTCTCCGGCTCCTGCTGCTGCTGTGGGCGGAGGCTCCGGTGCTGCCTGCCCGGGGCCAGCCCCAGCAGTACAACGGCGAGCGGGGCATCTCCATCCCGGACCATGGCTACTGCCAGCCCATCTCCATCCCGCTGTGCACGGACATCGCCTACAACCAGACCATCATGCCCAACCTGCTGGGCCACACCAACCAGGAGGACGCCGGGCTGGAGGTGCACCAGTTCTACCCGCTCGTCAAGGTGCAGTGCTCGGCCGAGCTCAAGTTCTTCCTGTGCTCCATGTACGCGCCCGTGTGCACGGTGCTGGAGCAGGCGCTGCCGCCCTGCCGCTCCCTGTGCGAGCGGGCGCGCCTGGGCTGCGAGGCGCTCATGAACAAGTTCGGCTTCCAGTGGCCCGACACGCTGCGCTGCGAGAAGTTCCCCGTGCACGGCGCCGGCGAGCTGTGCGTGGGGCAGAACACCTCCGAGCGCGGCACCCCCACGCCCTCGCTGCTGCCCGAGCTCTGGACCAGCAACCCCCAGCAGCGCGGCGCGGGGCCGGCGGGCGGCGAGCGGGGCGGCCGCTTCGCCTGCCCGCGGGCGCTCAAGGTGCCCTCCTACCTGAACTACCGCTTCCTCGGGGAGAAGGACTGCGGCGCCCCCTGCGAGCCCGGGCGCCTCTACGGGCTCATGTACTTCGGGCCCGAGGAGCTGCGCTTCTCCCGCACCTGGATCGGCATCTGGTCGGTGCTGTGCTGCGCCTCCACCCTCTTCACCGTGCTCACCTACCTGGTGGACATGAAGCGCTTCAGCTACCCGGAGCGGCCCATCATCTTCCTGTCGGGCTGCTACACCGCCGTGGCCGTGGCCTACGTCGCCGGCTTCCTGCTGGAGGAGCGGGTGGTCTGCAACGAGCGCTTCGCCGAGGACGGCGCCCGCACGGTGGCGCAGGGCACCAAGCGGGAGGGCTGCACCATCCTCTTCATGATGCTCTACTTCTTCGGCATGGCCAGCTCCATCTGGTGGGTCATCCTCTCCCTCACATGGTTCCTGGCCGCCGGCATGAAGTGGGGCCACGAGGCCATTGAGGCCAACTCGCAGTACTTCCACCTGGCCGCCTGGGCCGTGCCCGCCATCAAGACCATCACCATCCTGGCCCTGGGGCAGGTAGACGGCGACGTGCTCAGTGGCGTCTGCTTCGTGGGCATCAACAACGTGGACGCCCTGCGGGGCTTCGTGCTGGCCCCCTTGTTCGTGTACCTGTTCATCGGCACCTCCTTCCTGTTGGCCGGCTTCGTCTCCCTCTTCAGGATCAGGACCATCATGAAGCACGATGGCACCAAGACAGAGAAGCTGGAGAAGCTGATGGTGAGGATAGGGGTCTTCAGTGTCCTCTACACGGTGCCTGCCACCATAGTCATCGCCTGCTATTTTTATGAGCAAGCCTTTAGGGAACAGTGGGAAAGGAGCTGGGTTGCCCAGAGCTGTAAGAGCTATGCCATCCCCTGTCCCAATAACCACAGCAGCCACCACCATCCACCCATGAGCCCTGACTTCACTGTCTTCATGATCAAATATCTCATGACCTTAATCGTGGGCATCACCTCAGGCTTCTGGATCTGGTCGGGGAAAACACTCAATTCCTGGAGGAAGTTCTATACCAGGCTTACCAACAGCAAGCAAGGGGAAACCACAGTGTGAAACCCAACCCAGCCAGGCCGAGGGACACCCACCATCCCAACCAGAGAGGGCGGGTGAGGGACCAAACTCCACTGTATGCCCACAATTCCAATCAGGAATGGGGGGAGAGGCTGCCACAAATCCACTCTTGGAAAACTTTCCAGACTTCTAGCCATTTCCCCAGCCTGCAGGGAAGTGAGAGAAATTAGGCAGGTGGGGAAACTCCTGAGATGGGACAGTCTTTGCCTCCTGTGGGGAGTGAACTTTATGTGTGGTTGGGGGAGAGGGTTGTAAATAGCCTCTGTAAGATTTTGTAAGTATATTTGTATTTGTAAATTACAAAGATCTCTCACCTTTTTTATTTTTAGGACATTTTAACTCATTTGCAGATTTCCCCCACTGTTTTTAACTGGCATTGGATTTTATTTTTCATTTTAGTACAGGATGGAAAAATAAAAGCAACCAAAACAAACCACTCCTTTCATCCCAGCACAGGTTTTGTAATGGTTTTGCTTGGAGTTCAGTTGCATGAACAGCATGGCCTGGATTGAGGCTGCTAACCTTAATGCCCTAAGGTTCCTCCTGACACAGGCTGGGTCCTGATCCCAGCAAGCCTAAAAGATGGGTGGGAATAGGGAGGGGCACAAACACCTGACTTGATCCCTGCCCCGTATACCTGATGCATAACGGGGGGAGTCTTGCTACTTGCATCCTGAGGGGATGGAGGAGCAAGCAGCTTTACCTCACTTCTGTGACCTCTGCCATGGATGGGGGAGGGGAAGATGGTCTGACCCCTGCTGCCCAATACCAGACATGTCTAGTCCTTGCCATATATACCCAGGGAGATCTTATCCCAGCTACCTAACCTTTGAGGGAACAACCTCCTTAGCCCCACTCAGAGGTGCCTGATCAGGGGCAGAGCAGCAGACTAAACCTTTCTGTCAACACTTAGCATTAGGTGGGGGAACTGGCTGCCTTCTGCTTTTTTAAATTAATTTAATTGTACCATGTGTTTGTTTTGTCAGTGGTCAGGAGTGGAGGTCTAATACCAGCTGCACCTGTAGTATGTCTGATGGCTTAAGAGAGATAAGAGGGCATAGATAGCAACCTTTATTTTTAACCTGTATAATAAACTTAATTTTTTTTTTAATGCAAACCCAAGAGGGGATTGATCTGGCTAATCTTTCATCAGAAATGGGGTTATTGGCTGTTGCTGTCCCAAAAGTTTCACAGCGTATGGATGGAAGGAAGACTGAGGATAGTTATGTTAATTGTTGTGTGCTCAGTTTCTTGGCTATCTGCTTCCTTGATGGGTCAGCTTGTGTGTGGTATAACATTGTTTCTTCTGTCAATGAAACTGTTGAGGGAGAACTACCTGGAAGGCTGTGTTGAGGTACTTGATATTTACTTAGATTAATAGACTGCTCAATATAAACAGGGTCAGAAAATATGAGCTCAGTAAAAAGAGATTAATTGGAATGACACGCAGTATTCAGCTTTTTTATTAAATCTATAAATTGACTTTTCAGTTTGGAAATATTTAAAATATTAAAATGCTCCTGTATTAAAATGCTCCATTATGTACACATTGTGAGGGAGGGATGATTTATTCCACTATTAAAAACAACAACAACCAAGAAACAAAATACTTAATCTGATGGGATATGAGACCTTAAGGAAACTCTGATGTCCTTTCTAGTACCATAATTACATTGCATACTGTGAAGCATGGGTGCAATATGTCTATCTTTAAAAAATGTATGCTCCTGTGTTTTTTAAAGAGGGTTAAACAAGACACATCAAATGTAACTCTTCACCAATGCATTTTAATATTTAGTCCTCTGTATGAAAAACAGCAGAATGCTTCTCTCTCCTGATTGTATTTTTTTAAAGTTTTTATATAACAAGCGTCTGTATTTAGGTTCATAAATGTTATCTCTGGCTACCATACCCTGAAATGCAATGGTATTTGAATTTGGTATTCATTTATTTCTTTCATTATCACAAGATCATCTATATTTATAGAGGAATAGAAATTTATATATATTAAATACCATATTTTTAATTTCTCTTAAATAAATTGAGGTTTTGTACAAAATGAGTTTGTCCTTTTACATATGCCTCGCAGTAATTCAATATATACGTATTCATTATTTTCATATATTACAAGGTGTGGGTGGTTTTTTGTTTGTTTTTTAACTGCGTTCACAAGCTAGAATTCAGTGTAGGAATGCATTATATAGCTTGTTTTTAGGCCAGTCCAGATTAATCCTTCAAAGGAACTAATGTATACTGTTCAAGATCCTTGATAGGATATGGTTGATGGTGTGAAATCCAAGAAGAGATCTGCTATATGGCAGGAGAAGAAAGAAGCTTGCAGATTTTTTTTTTTTTTGCAAAGGAGAGGTTAAGTTGGAAAAACCCTTCTATATTTGCTATTTAAAAATTTGCCAGTTTCTCACTGCCAGAATCACATTCAAGCTGTTTCTAAAATATAAACAATTGTCTTCCTTGGAATATTTTAGTATGCAGCCCTTTTTGTTTTCTTGGAATCTTGACTGTTCAGTTAAACCAGAGCTGTAAAATATGTACATGAAAATATTTCCATTAGGGTTTTTGAAGAATTACATACATTCTAAGCTTTTTTCCAAAACATTTTTGTTATCGTCCAAAGTGCCTTTTTAGAGGTTTGGTTTTGGTAGGCATACTTGGATAATGGAGATTTTTGTTTCTGATGCTTTCCACTGTTATAAGGTAGCACTGTGTTTCATTATTCAGAATTGTAGGGGATATAAATTGTTTATAAAAAAATCAGGCAAAAATTAACATGCAGTATGAAGGAAGCAAGACTTAAAGATTAGAGGCAAAAATCTGCCCTTATAGACATGAGAGTAGAATTTAACCATAGGGCTTTTAATTTTATCATAAATGTACTATCCATTTTCTTAAGTATTGTCTTTTTTAAAAAATTCTCTGTTCTAGCAGTTAAAATTGTACTACTCAGCGTTCAGCTCTAATGGTCTAAAGCACAAACCATTCAACTTCATTTGACATGCAGGTCCTTTATGGTCAGGTGAATAATTACAACATTAGAGACATTTTGATCAGTTACCTTGAAACTGAATATTTGTTTATTCATTTATGCATTGCAGAAAATATGTTAGGGTTATAACAATTTTTAATAATGGAAATGTAGTTTCTATACAAAGTAACATTTTGCTAGTCTACACATTTGTGGTCTGCACACATTATAATTTGTACTTCCAAGATTTAAATATAGGTGTTTCACATTGCTCAGTCTTCATTATTTTTGCAGAATAGATTACAGTATATCATAAAATTAAATTGTTGGAGCAAGCCCATCTTATTCGTGCATCATTCTTGTTTTTGTTGTTTATTCATTTGCATGCTAATTTGCAAAATTCAATAATTTTCAATAGATTACATAGTCATTAGTGGGTGTTATCATAGTGCACAACTTTCTTCTTGCATTTTTCTTTGGCATACTTTTATTTGTCTACATATTTCAAATGCACCTATCGTGGTTTTTAGGACTTTTTGTAAAAGTCAAGTCTAAGTAGACTAAACAAATACGAAGGTGCCTTCTTTTGGACATATTAAAATAGTTTATGCTTCACCATAGTAAAAAAACTCCAAACATATCCAGTGTTTCATAGGTCAAGTGAATTTAGCTAGACATAGGATTTCTGACAATGCTATGTATAATTGGTATACCATATTTATGAGCAGACTGTATTGTATAAAAAGAAACAATGTTGCAAAATTCTACTTTGTGTCTTATAAAGAAGATAATATAACAAAAGCTTTGATACGGCAAAGTTTGACTGAGAGACTAAAGAATATTCGTAAAAGGCATTCTTTAATGAAACGCTATGCTCTTTCATTTAGAATGCCACTGATCTAAAATGAGCAGGCATATATAAATAAACATGTTTCTCTAGCTATTCTCTATAGAGGGCAATATCATGATAGCCTGGAGAACTGGGGATGCTAAACTAGAATTCATCCTTCTATAACAGTAGCACTATTTGTAAAGTAGCACACTTGCATTGTAGTTTCCGTAACAAATCCTATTTTTTCAGGGCTTTTAACTTGTTCACATAAATTATCCACAAAACTGCCAATTTATGAGACTATTTTAAAAGGCTAATTTTAAAAAACTGAAATGCTGCATTCTAATAGACCTAAATTCTAACTTAACATGGGGAGTGAACTTCTGTATATTTCTAGCTCAATATCTGCTATCATGTACAAGTGCAATTACAAATTCTTTCCATGTAAATGGTGAAGAGAATCCTCCCAAACTTTGTTTATAGTGTGGCCTTTTGACTTGGAAACTGAGGTAAGGCTGTTATTTCATCCTCCATTCACCCTCTAGTGCCCAGACATATAATTGCAGTATTCTTGGTGGCTAACATCACCTTGCGTGCTAAGATCTCTGCAGTACCTAAACAGGGACATGTAACAACATAATTCAGCCTCAACTATGAATATCCTGTTTTTAAAGATCCAGTTAGATTTGTACTATTTATTATTTGTACCATAATGAGTCCCAGCAACTTCAGTCCAGATCAAGGAAGGCCCTTCTGTGGTGAGCACTCTTCAAACAAAGAAAGATATGGGCTCTGCTACTAGGAGATCACGGTCTTAAAGCCTCTATCCTGCAAGCACTTATGTACATTAGATCCTGTGACTTCTTCTGTCTTCTGCTATGTTGGTACTGGCATGCAACACCCCAAATCTTAAATCTGTCAGACATACAGGTCACTAGCTGAGTTTGCAAGATATGCAATAATCCACACAAGAGAGGGAAGGACAGAGTTCTTTCTGTCTCAAAGATTGAATCCTTTGATGCTCTAAAAATGTTTACAGTGCAGAAGAGTGACGAGAGAAACATGTTTTCTAAAGTTCAGCAGTTTTAGCATGTTAACATTGTTTTTAAAATGAGTAAAGAGATAAAGGAAACAAATCCTGGTGACTTAATAAGTGGAGGCATTGTTATTCAAAGACATCTTATTAAAATGGCGCTAACAATTTATGAAGTCAGTGGGAGTTTAGGGTGGTTAGCATTTCGAGAGACTGGGTCCTTGATGTTTTGGGTTAGCCCAATAACTATCATATCAAGCAGGATAATATTGACAAGAGTGTCCTGTAAGTAAACAAAGAAAAAAAATCAACACTTAATTTCATGCAACTATAAACTGAATTTATGCTGTACATTTACTTAAAGCTGTGTCAGTTTGTCAGGTAATGTTAAATCTTCTTTAAAAGCTATCAAGTTATAAGCTAAGTGGCAAAATACTTGTATGGTTATCAGTAAGCAAGATTTGTGTGTTACTTACAAGTAAAGATCTCAATAAACTAGTAAAAAAACAGGCCTTAAATAATATAATAAGGTAATAATTCACCAAAGAAAAAGCAACATTTTGAGCGTTTCACTGTAGCCAATATTTTTAATTCTACAAAAGAAAAACATTACTGTTTTGTAATCCATGAACATTTCCCTGTTTCAGACCTCAACATATGTTTAAATTAATTTTCCAGTGCAACCACAGCAAGCTTTCTCCCACAGACCAGGGCTTGCCCCTGTTTTCATTTAAATCAGCTGTATCAGTAAATAAACTGCAGTCTTGTACTCTGGTCAGACAGCTCTTTATGAGCACCCACCAACATCACATACCGGAAAGCAATGCAATTTTATGACGATTCAGTCATCACTGAGGCTTGCACTCAGAAAACCCATAATATGTGCATTTAGTTACCATCCTCTAATCAGATGTTTTTTTCCAAAATACTTTAAGGTTTGGTTGCAATAAGAGGAAGTGAACAACATAATAGTGTAATTGCTATTGTGATTTTCCTTTGTGTATCTTTGTCATAATCATTATAATATAATTTAAAACATGTCTTTGCATATAAAGAGAATTAATGTAGAAAAATTTCCATTGCCAGCTAGCAAGAAAGATATTTCATGGTGGAAGACCTAAAATAACTTTTATGGCAATTTAACAAATCTGATGGCCCTAAGCAGTAAAATTAACTGTCTGCAGTAAATACATTAATAATGATGAACTGCAATGGCAAATAAGGCTGTATATCTCCTTCTTATTTTGATAGTATCACAAATCATGTGAGCTTTGCTCATGCTACCATGATGTTGTCAGTATCTCTTGGTGTGACTGAGAACAGTCTGTGGGTTTTTTCCAGAATTAGTACAGTTTTATTAAAATAAACCACACTTATACAATGCAGATCTTAGAAAAGGATATAATTTTATTGAAGGGTCTGCTGAGGACAAAGTCACAAGATGAACTCAAGTAGCCGAAATCCCTAAGCCTGGTGGTTCTTTATATTTTGTTATTGCATATTTCTTGCTTTTAAAATAGCACATACAGTTAGGATGTTGTACTTTATAACTGTTTACATTTTAAATTGCATGCCTTGTATGTTAGTCACAATACCATCTTAGTGAGACTAATATATTAGTGAGGCTAATATAACTGAGCGGTAACAACACCCCACTCACTTTTTATGTTGGTTTGTTCATATGAATGAGCATTGTTGTTTTGTTACAAGTTATTACTTATTTCCCTCCACCAAAGTGCATGGTGCTGTACAAACCTGTTGAAATCTGTGGAAGGGAAGAGTGCTTACCCCCTCAAGGGAAGGGTCCTCACAATCTTGCAGGTTCAGGCCTCTACATATGTGGAGTTGCAAATAGGAGGTGATAAGATCCTGTTTAAAACTCCTGGTCTTTACCCTTCCTTCTTCCGAACATAGGCCTAGCTGATCTGCTCCCCTGGCATTGGTAAAAGGAGCACATGCCACCAGAATTGGGAAGAGGGGCTCAGTGGTGTGCTTGTCCAGAGGAACTGTGGTGTTGGGGCTCCCATGTCCAGAAAAAGGTGGAGCCAGAGGAGCAGCTCCTGTTTGAGGTATTTTTGTTTCTGAGCACAGCAGAGGAGAAATCTCGGTAGCTAATACTGGCTTACACAGAACTAACACCCACTTCATGCCTCCTGGTCCCCCATGGAAGGGGACAGGCCAATGATCAGCTAGAAAGCTCTGTTAGCTGGTAGGAGAGGGGAATGTGAGGAGTATGAGGGAAAAGCCAGATCTTGCTGTGTTACAACCACCCTGAGATTAGAAATCCACTCCCCTCAAGAGAAAATGGGAAGGAAACTCTGTGATGAGCTTGGCTGAGTTTTCAGTTGATTTTTCCACAGGAGTGGGCATCAGGGTGAAATCCAGGCCCTATTGAAGTTAATAGTAAAGCTCCCATTGACTTCAATAGGGAAAACAAAACTTCTCTTGGGAAAACAAATCCCAGTGGCAGATCATTTCATTAAGCCCTAAAAGCACCTCTAATGTTACTCAGGTCCAATGTATTCAGAGTACATGGTTGTCTTCCAGTGGCAGATAATTTATCTAAGAATCTAGGAATCTTCAGTACCTCTCTCCTCCCACTCCCCACCAAAAAATGTAGTTCAGATTAGTTCCTCTGAAATTCTGTCTGTGGTAATACATGTTAAACGTTCATCCCAAGCCGTAATAACAACTTAGTTATTTCAGGGTTAGAGTTTTCTAAAGCAAAGCTGTACAACATATTTTAAACGAGGCTACTTTTGTTCCTTTATAACATACTGATGACCAGAACGTGTAGAGGGGCCCTTCTGTCATTGGCAACAGAGGGTCCTGTGGCACCTTTAAGACTAACAGAAGTATTGGGAGCATAAGCTTTCGTGGGTAAGAACCTCACTTCTTCAGATGCAAGTCACGAAAGCTTATGCTCCCAATACTTCTGTTAGTCTTAAAGGTGCCACAGGATCCTCTGTTGCTTTTTACAGATTCAGACTAACACGGCTACCCCTCTGATACCTTCTGTCATTGTGTGTTTTTTCCAGTTCTTTGTTTTCAAAAAATGCTATATTTTATACACCTTCAAAGCTGAGGCAGCCCCCCAAACCTCCTCCCAGTTCTGCAAATAGCCTTGCTTTCCAGTCAGTAACAAGACATATTGCTTCCCTGAAACCAGTTTGGAAACTGGGTGTGGGCAGCCTGCAAGAGGTAATAAAGGCAACATGACTTGTGGGATCAATTCCTCATGGTGACACCCATTTAAAATATTCATAGGAATTGATTCAGCCTGCAGGTGTTGCCCAAATGTTGTGCTGGAACCTATCCTCCCTTAGTGTAAATACAGTGTGAAGAGCCCAGTCTCATTAATCTCAGAAAGAGTTTTGCTGCTGACTTCAAGGGAAACTGGATCAGCCACAGCATGACTGGAAACATACACAAGTCTTTTTTTTATTAAGCATAATTAAAAATACAGCAAAACAAAAAATGGCTGAAAATTAATTAAAACCATCACTCTTCCATTTGAGTAATGGTGTGGCATGCTGGCTGTGTTTATGTGATGTTCTGAAGCAGCCAAGGTGCAGAAACTAGGAAAAGTTGTTGGGATGCTTAAGGGCCAGATTCTGTGTGTTGCTGAGTGCCCCCAATTCCCATTGACTTAGACAGGACTCACGGGAGCTTTCTGGGTGTGACTGTTGCCAGCCCCAAATGTTCAAAAATCCTGAGTCAGGCTCACCAAAAATCATGCTTTTGGCTTGAAAATCATGAGATTATGTAGAATGATAGATTTGGTGTTCTTTTCATTTGCCTTCTGCTTTCTGAGCCTTTAGGGTGTACTGGGGGAGGGGGTGTCACATTTTGAAGCTTCTTCACAGTCACAAGGGCTAGAAACTTACTTTTTCTTTAAGAATGAAGGCTGAAATCATCACATATCCACTTAATTCCAGGAGCTGGGGCTTTAAGGAAAACAATAATTAGATTCATAACAAAATCATGAGAGGTGGCAACACAAGTTACAAATCAATATGAACAATTATGCCAACAAGTGTGGTCATTATTAGGAGTTATTCAGCATCTTATAGACATAATACTGATCTCCCTTTTGTTTTTGCCTTGATTGGCTACTGGAAGGAAAGCAACGTGTAAGAGGGGGCAAGCCATCAATTATTTTTTCACTTCTTGTGCTGCCATTTTCACTATTCATATTGCAGGCTATATTCCCAGGTTGGTAAATTAAACAACAGAAAGGATTCACTTCTGTTTAAGTCGTTGAATCTTATTTTTAAAAAGGATTATTCACTTGCCATTAAGTTCCATTGATATGACCCTACAGCTGGTATTAATTCTCCAAGGGAGCTGGGTTTGCCAATGACCCATTTCACTTAAGGTTGTTCTTTTAAACAAATGAATTTATTGTTGACGAAACGTTCTAGATGTACAGAAATGTACCACTTCTACAAATGAAAGATAGGCATGAAATTTAAACTGCGTCACTCAGTCTCCTTGGTCTCTTTGATGAGACTGCTCCAACTGCAGCCAATTACGATGGTGGTTTTTGTGATATAGGCAGCTGTCCATTAGGCATGGGTATGAGACTATCATCTCCTGTCACATTCCACCAAATAGTAATTGGATTGGTGACAGATTTGAGTCGCTACCATTCTGGGGCAAATTTGAATGAGGCTCTGTACCCCATTACCCATCTCCTGAACTTCAGTCTCCTACTGCAAACTACATTAACCCTAGCAATACTGGGAACATTTGTGTCCTCACTGCTCTGCTGAGGGACTGAACGTGAGCTGACTTGTTTGCAGTCCTGAACTCTTTTCCCTTCCCTCACCACCATCCCCAAAGGAACCTCATCTCCCTTTCTACTTCTCTTTTACTTTCCCTATCCAAACACAGAGCCCTACCACAACCCTAATCCTTGCCTCTGATAAAAGTGGCTAGCTATTGAAATGAACTAAAATTGGAAATATACCTGTAGTTATAAGTATTCTATGAATGGCAGGTAAAAGAACTTTAATAGAGGGATGCTTTTGAAGTCCACTTGGCACTTGTGTTTTACCTAACATATGATTAATGAATTGCTATCATAACTGACAGAGATGTCCTGCTCCTCATAACAGTCTTGGGCCTTTGGCTCACTTGCAAAGCCAACACCAAAAAAAGAAAAAAAAAAAAAGAAAAAAAAGCATGCTAAGTTTCCTTAGGGCCCAACCAGAATGCTAAGAGTTTCTAAACTGAAACACCGCATCCCTGTTTGCAATACACCAGTGGTATGGTCACAATTGCATTGAAATTGAAGACAGTTTTGCCAATGATTTCAATGGAAGCTGAGAAAGGCCTACTGTAGCAAATCTCCACTTGATGATTAGGTGCTGGTGCCTCCCTCCTACTCTAACAGGCTTCTGATGTAATTCTAGAACTAGTCTTAATTAAAACTTTCTAGTTACAAAAAAGTAAGTTTGACAAAATTTTATTTCTCGTAGGTGCATGTCTTGCCATACCAGTGAGCTTGGTCCTGAGGCTACCTACTCACCCCTTTGGTATAACAACTGCCTTCTTAATCTGCTTGTACTGCATCTCTTTTGATGTCTCTGACTGAATGTGGGAGTCCCCTTCTCACTGGAGGAGAAATGATTTGTCAGTGGCCAACATAGGGGCTGGAACTAGGAGTGCTGGCTTGAAGTGGTCTCCATCATATATAGGGTTTACAGTTTGATGCAATGGCTCTCAGCACCCCCACTATACATATTGTTCCAGCGTCCCTGTTTGATGCTGCAGTGTGGCAAACTACATAGAAAAAAAATTAGCATCAGAACATAGGTTCTAATGTAACAGTTCCTATGAGTGTCCGCTCTAGTTTGTTCTCCTGTGTTTGATAGTGCCTGCCCTATATTAAATATTTAATGTACTCATGAAACACCTTGCCAATGATGCACATGCTGGGTATTTTCTTTCTGACCCCCACCTGATGATCTGCTCACCTTGAGACTTAATACTCCATCAGTCATGAATGCTAGTCCAATTCAGAGGGGTTGTTTTTTTTTTTGTTTCCTGTGTCTTCATGGAGTAGGAAAGGGGGCAGAGGGAAAGAGTGTTCACAATTTACTCTCCTTTTTCCATGAGCGTCTAGGCTCTAATTCCAGCTAGAATATTTGGTCTTGGCTCCAGTCTACTGAATCATTTCTTTAAATGCCTCCAACTCATGGAATGAGAATCACAGTTGCTTATAAATGTGGGTCCTCAAAGTGGCAACACAATGTGCTACCAGACTGGATTGTTTTTACTTCTGTTACTGGTCCAAATATACTTTCCAATCCAATAGCTGGCCAAAATTGTCAAACTCGTGTGACATACAGCAAAACTAAGGCTTTATAAGGTCACATCTATAGTAAGTAAGAAGTATTGCCGAACTCACTGCTTGTAACACTTTGAGCTTGTACATTAGTACAGTGCCACAGATGCTCCTGGTCTTTTTATAAGTATTGGTTGTAAGTTTGGTTGCTACAATGGGAGTGCAGATCTTTAACTCAGATCTAGCTGAACCGGTGCAACCAGTAATGGTTTCTTCCCAATGTCAACAGGAAGCCATAGGCATTTCTGGAAGCTGGGTATAAGCACACATTTTTAACAGTAAACCATTGAAAGAACATATCAAGGATTTGGTGGACTCTCCAACTCTCCATCACTTGGAGTCTTGAAATCAAGACTGATTGGCTTTCCGAAAGTTATGCTGTTAGTTATTGGGTTTGATGCAGGAATTACTGGGTGAACTACTAAGCTTTATTTTATATAGAATGTCAGACTCAATAATCACAGTGGTTCCTTCGATCTTAAAAATTTATCTATGAATTGCAGCTGCACTGGTTCATCTGACTCTCCTAATTCCACCCTGCAATGTGTTGCCTTATATTTGTGAACTATCCAAAAGATCCTGCTCCTAGAAGAAGTGATGGACATTATGGACTAAGTATACCAGGAGTCCCAGAATGCACTGATACAATAGTTTTGTGGATGCACCAACATGATGGTCAAAAACAGTGTTACTCTGTAGATACTTTGCTTAGCCTTTGCTTATCTTTGTAACAAACCATTTCATACAATCAATGTTCCTCTCTTGGTTTCTTCACATGGTATAGAAAGCAGTGAAGAGGTACATGTGTCTAACACGTAAATACAGTGCCAATTCATTAAGGAGAAAGAAATGGTGTTCTTCTAACATGCTTCTTCTTGTAGATAATTATTTTGAATGGCCATTAAAATTTATTGGCATATCCTGCTACATAAAATTATTCTTCACCTCATCCTTGAGTCTATTTCCCAGATCACTTTATTATTGCAAGTGTCTTAATAGCCACTGAAATGCCCAAAACAAGTTAACAATCTAACCAGTAAGTTAGAGGCTGCAATTTTTTAAATTCATTGAGAAATATTGGCAAAACTGCAGACATATGTTTCTGCTGCTAAAGCTTAGTCTTATCACAGTTTGAAAATGTGGAAAATCAATTATGTGCTTTGAATTATACTCCCTTTACTGCTATAAAAGAATTTCTTCATTCTTTCAGGGTAGTGAAGACTTTGTAACATCTACCACTAACAGGCTGTTAGGACTTTCTGCTAAATGAATACGCTGCAAGTAAACTAAACAGAAGGCCTGTGGAATGCTAAACATCCACTTTCTCTTCTGTTGTGGCTGTGCTGCAGCTTGGGAACCGTCAGCCTTGTTGCTACAACATCTGGACAACATTTGGGGTTGTCTCTCAAGTACACGGGTGTGCACCTCCGGTGAATTTTAACTTTCAACATCTCTCTGCCTCTAATCTATATTTAATGTTTCATGACTAGTAGTCAAAGAAATTTCAACTAAATATCAGGTTGGAATGAAAATGATCCTTGGGAAAACATTCATTTTCAGCATTCAACAGCCAAGTATCTGTGACAGAGATGGTCCCTAGAGATTTGTAGCCCATTCTCTTGCAGTAATAATAATTAAGACTCGTGATTACTGTGCCCACATAATCAAAGATCGCTTCATAAAATGTACTCCCTAAGGGGAAAAATTCTCTGTTCCTAACTGGATGTCAGTCATAGGGATCAGCACCCCCAGGGATGTCAAGTCTTTTGCTTGCCCTTTTCATTACAGTGTTGTTAGCATTGTGTTACTTCATATTCTTCTCAATGCAAATGAGTAGGTAATCATGTGTAAATCGTGCCCTCCAGAAGGCACATGTGGTGAGGGTTTTTTTCCCCCTCTTCTCCAAATCTACCACAGGGATTTCTCACATGGAACATAATTACATCTCTGCCATATGGGCTCATTTATATTCTATTACAGGTTAAGCTAATACGACTTAGAACTATGCTAAAAATATCTCAAAGCGTTATGAGCACTGTCAAAACACTTGTCATTTCTTCCTTGCCTGTTTGATTGCTAGTGACTTTATATTTATTTAGAAATCTATAGAGCTAAGAAACTGTAGTAAAACAAAATAAGGTCAGTTTTATGGTGGCCAGTCTGCAATGAAGATTGTAATTCTCTGCAATGTTTTGCTCTTTTGATTTGAGGCAAATGGATCAGATGTGAGAAAACCGAAAAGCCTCTGAGCCACATTTACCTGACTTGTCTCCCTCCTAGAATGTAGGTTTCCCAGGAGGCACACAATCCAGATTTCAGATGTGTAGTTTTGTCATTATCAAAATATATCAGGTCGGTGTTTGATGTAATCGTCTTCTAGTGTATGGCTTCTGATGGCACAAACAATGAATTAGATATTGGTAAGTGATGTAGACACGATGGCCTGGTCTACACTATGACTTTAATTCGGATTTAGCCACGTTAAATCGAATTAACCCTGCACCCGTCCACACAACGAAGCCATTTATTTAGAAATAAAGGGCTCTTAAAATCGATTTCTGTACTCCACCCCGACGAGCGGAGTAGCACCAAAATCGATATTGTCATTTCGAATTAGGGTTAGTGTGGCCGCAATTCGATGGTATTGGCCTCCGGGAGCTGTTCCACAGTGCACCATTGTGACCGCTCTGGACAGCAATCTGAACTCGGATGCATTGGCCAGGTAGACAGGAAAAGCCCCGCGAACATTTGAATTTCATTTCCTGTTTGCCCAGCGTGGAGAGCACAGGTGACCACAGATAGCTCAGCTCATCAGCACAGGTAACCATGCAGGCCGATAATCGAAAAAGAGCACCAGCATGGACCGTACGGGAGGTACTGGATCTGATCGCTATATGGGGAGAGGATTCAGTGCTAGCAGAACTTCGTTCGAAAAGACGAAATGCCAAAACTTTTGAAAAAATTTCCAAGGGCATGATGGAGAGAGGCCACAATAGGGGCTCAGATCAGTGCCACGTGAAAGCCAAGAAGCTCAGACAAGCCTATCAAAATACAAAGGAGGCAAACGGTCGCTCCAGATCAGAGCTGTGGACATGCCGCTTCTACGCCGATCTGCATGCAGTTCTAGGGGGAGCCGCCACCACTATCCCACCTCTGACCATGGAGTCCGAGGCGGGGATAATCTCATCAGCTACATCTGAGGATTCTGCGGATGGGGAAGAGGAGGAGGAGGACGACGAGTTTGTGGAGAGCACACAGCACTCCGTTCTCCCCAACAGCCAGGATCTTTTTCTCAGCCTGACTGAAGTACCCTCCCAACCCTCCCAAGCCAGTAGCCAAGACCATGACCCCATGGAAGGGACCTCAGGTGAGTTTACCTTTTAAAATACAAAACTTGTTTTAAAAGCAAGCGTTTTTTAATGATTACTTTGCCCTGAGGACTTGGGATGCATTCACGGCCAGTACAGCTACTGGAAAAGTCTGTTAACATGTCTGGGGATGGAGTGGAAATCCTCCAGGGACATCTCCATGAAGCTCTCCTGGAGGTACTCCAAAAGCCTTGCCACAAGGTTTCTGGGCAGTGCAGCCTTATTCCGTCCTCCATGGTAGGACACTTGACCATGCCATGCTTGCAGCAAGTAATCTGGTATCATTGCCTGACAAAGCCTGGCAGCGTATGGTCCCGGTGTTTGCTGGCATTCAAGCAACATCCGTTCTTTATCTCGCTGTGTAATCCTCAGGAGAGTGATATCGCTCATGGTAACCTGGTTGAAATACGGGAATTTAATTAAGGGGACAGAGGTGGCCGTTCCTACTGGGCTGTTTGCTTGTGGCTGAAAAAAAAATCCTTCCCTGCAGTTAGCAAAGCGCGGGGGGGGGGGGGGAGGTGGCCCTGAGCTTTTCGCGTTTGGCTAGCAGGGAACTTCCCTGTTACCAGCCACGCGGTGGGGGGAGGGGTACAGCGATCATCCCAGATAATTCATGGCGGGGGGAGAGACGGGGGGTTAGTTTGGTTTCTGTAGGGATCTTCCCTGATACCAGCCACGCGGTGGGGGGAGGGATAAAGCGATCATCCCAGAGAATTGGATGGGGGGGTTAGTTTGTTTTCTGCTGCTGAAGGTTAACAGGAAAACCGCAGCAGTCAACGGACTTTGCTTGGTATCTGGGAAAGGAGGGCGCAGAAGCCGAAAGACAATGGCTTACCATGGCCGCATGCAAGCTGAATTCTGTTGCCCGGACCTGCATCTGTGATCTCTAACACCAAAGTCATAGGCACTCAATATTAAGATGGAAAATGCGACCTTGTACTGAAATCACATGTGCTACGTAATGTGAATAGTGGTGTTCACCATGAAAGAGTATAAGCATTGTTCTGTAAAATGTATCATTTTAAAAATTTCTCTCCTTTTTTTCAACCCTCCCTCCAGCAGCTGCAAATTTTTCAAGCCTCCCTCCTCCGTCCCGAAGGCTATCTCAAATAAGGCGGCGGAGAAAGAGGACGCGAGACGAGATGTTCACGGAAATAATGGAATGCACCCGCAATGAAAGAGCTCATTTGAATGAGTGGAAGGACACGGTATCTAAATTTAGGAAAGATGCCAGTGAACGTGAGGTCATGAGGGATGCTCGAGATGAGAGGTGGCAGGCTGCAACACTGGGGCTGCTGCGTGATCAAATGGACATGCTCTGGCATCTGGTGGAGCTTCAGGAACGGCAGCAGGATAACAGACTGCTGCTGCAGCCGCTGTATAACCTCCCTCCCCCCTCACCATGTTCCATATCCTCCTCACCCAGACATGTAAGAACACGGGGGGGGCGGGGGGAGGCTCCATGCACCCTCCCACTCCACCCCAGTGGACAGCCCAACCAAAAGGCTGTCATTATATTGAATTTTTTCAGTGGCCTTTTACTTCCCTCCTATCCTCCTCCCAAACCTCACCCAGATTACCTTGTCGGTTCTCTCCCTATGTTTATAATCAATTAATAAAGAATAGTTTTAAATGATAGTGACTTTATTTCCTTTGAAAGCAAGTTGGGGGAAGGGGGAGGGTGGGTTCCTTACAGAGAATGAGTCAATAAAGGGGGCGGGTTTTCATGAAGGAGAAACAAACAGAAATTTCACACTGTAGCCTGGCCAGTCATGAAACTGGTTTTTAAAGCTTCTCTGATGCACAGCGCTTCCTGGTGTGCTCTTCTAATCGCCCTGGTGTCTGGCTGCACGTAATCAGCAGCCAGGCGATTTGCCTCAGCCTCCCATCCCGCCATAAAAAAGGTCTCCCCCTTACTTTCACAGAGATTGTGGAGCACACAGCAAGCAGAAATAACAATGGGGATATTGGTTTGGCTGAGGTCTGAGCAAGTCAGTAACGATCGCCAGCGACCTTTTAAACAGCCAAATGCACATTCTACCACCATTCTGCACTTGCTCAGCCTGTAGTTGAACAGCTCCTGACTCCTGTCCAGGCTGCCTGTGTATGGCTTCATGAGCCATGGCATTAAGGGGTAGGCTGGGTCCCCAAGAATAACTATTGGCATTTCAACATCCCCAACGGTTATTTTCTGGTCTGGGAAGTAAGTCCCTTGCTGCAGCCGTTTAAACAGATTAGTGTTCCTGAAGACGCGAGCGTCATGAACCCTTCCCGGCCAGCCCACGTTGATGTTGGTGAAACGTCCCTTGTGAACCACAAGTGCTTGCAGCACCGTTGAAAAGTACTCCTTGCGGTTTATGTACTGGGTACCCTGGTGCTCCAGTGCCAAGATAGGGATATGGGTTCCATCTATCGCCCCCACCACAGTTAGGGAATCCCATTGCAGCAAAGCCATCCACTATGACCTGCACATTTCCCAGAGTCACTACCTTTTGTAGCAGCACCTCAGTGATTGCTTTGGCTACTTGCATCACAGCAGCCCCCACAGTAGATTTGCCCACTCCAAATTGATTCCCGACTGACCAGTAGCTGTCTGGCGTTGCAAACTTCCACAGGGCTATCGCCACTTGCTTCTCAACTGTGAGGGCTGCTCTCATCTTGGTATTCTGGCGCTTCAGGGCAGGGGAAAGCAAGTCACAAAGTTCCAAGAAAGTGCCCTCACGCATGCGAAAGTTTCACAGCCACTGGGAATCGTCCCACACCTGCAACACTATGTGGTCCCACCAGTCTGTGCTTGTTTCCCGGGCCCAGAATCGGCATTCCATGGCTATAACCTGCCCCATTAACAGCATGATCTCCAAAGCACCGGGTCCTGCAGTTTGATAGAATTCCATGTCCATATCCTCATCACTCTCGCCGCCGCGCTGCCGTAGCCTACTCCTCGCTGCCTGGTATTGCAGGTTCTGGTTCAGCATAAACTGCAGAATAATGCGTGAGGTGTTTACAATGTTCATGACTGCAGTCTTGAGCTGAACGGGCTCCATGCTTGCCGTGGTATGGCGTCTGCACTGTTCACCCAGGAAAAAGGCGTGAAACGGTTGTCTGCCATTGCTTCCCTGGAGAGGGGGGAGGATATACCCAGAACCACCTGCGACAATGTTTTTGGCCCCATCAGGCATTGAGATCTCAACCCAGAATTCCAATGGGTGGAGGAGACTGCAGGAACTATGGGATAGCTATGGGATAGCTACCCACAGTGCAGTGCTCCAGAAATCGACGCTATCCCCGGTACATGGATGCACACCACCGAATTAATGTGCTTAGTGTGGACGCATATATTCGACTTTATACAATCTGTTTCCAAAATTCGAATTATATAAATTCGGATTAATCCCGTAGTGTAGACATACCCTCCATCACAGCAACATTTTCCAGAGACATCAAACACATCCATCCATCATCTAGATGATAAAGAGGGCAGATGTCAGGTTCTTTGTTCTTGAGCATCACAGGGGCAGGATGGGGAGCTCAAGAAGCCCCAGTGGTAATGATGTAAGTTAAACTGCCCATGACCATAACTTATCCTGATGTAACAGGATTCGTATGGTAGTCCTATGGGGCATGCGGGAGCTAATCCGGCGAGACTAGGGGATACAGATATGAGTTGTCTATCTGCCAGAAAATGTACAATCAATCCAAAATATAGACCCGTACTACCCGTTGCCATTGTTCCTTAGAAAGGTTGTGTCTGATGTAAGGTCTGAGAGGTTCAGAAGAGAGGAATCTTGACTTTAGCCAGTGCTTTTTTGATGTGGCTTTGAGAAGTAAGCTGCTTTGATAGTTGGCTGCATACAGTAATGCACTCAGGCCCTTGCCCTCATACCCAATTGCTGCGGGAGCAATGCCAGCAAGGACTGTAAGGTTAGAACTGGAGTTGTCCAGGTTGCACCAGTAATGATTCTAAGAGCAGAGTTGATAGTTGAATCCAAGTTGCACAGTGATTGCTGGAGCCCCATGCTGCCACATAGTATTCAACAGCTGCAATAATTTGGGCATTGATAAATGTCCATAAGGTTTTCTCACTAGTGCCCCATGAGTTGCCAGCAAGCCTGCAGAGGAGGGTGACTCTCAACTGGATTTTAGCACTTATCTCCTCAATGCATTGTCAAGGACAGAGCGTGATCAAGCTTTGTCTCCAAATAAGTAGGGGACTGGTCAGAAACAATATGCTGATCATTCAGAAGGACCTGCAGCTGTTGATGAACTAACTGGTTGGCAAGATGGATCCCAATTACTTGGTCTTGACAGAGAAATAGCCACAATTTAGGAACAGTAAAAATACATCTAACCTACTTGCCCACATAAGAAAACTATTATACAAGTAATAATAGTAGTTTTTGTAAAGTGCTGCGTTAATGTAGGGAGAGGGCAATTATAAATACATATATATAATTTCATGATCAATATTACTTATTCTGTTTTCCAAAATTACTATGCCACTTAATAGTGCACCATTTTGCTATTTATTTATTTAAACATATCCGAAGCTTTTTATACTACATAAAAACATATTGCCTTGTTTATTTCTAAAAATTATGCCACAGAGGTCTATAGGTGAACTTCTTGCCCCATTGAAATTACTGGGAATTTTTCTTATTGATACCAATAGGTCCAGGATTTCACCCCATACATTTTACCAGCTTTCATTAAACTATAAGCATAATGGGCCTGAATCTGAGCTCATACTGGCTTCATGCCACTGACTTCACTAGAGTTACTCCTCATCTACACCAGTATATGTGTAGGAAAAAACTCTTGAGTGCCGGGGATTGGACTAGATGACCTCTTGAGGTCCCTTCCACTTCTATGATTCTATGTAAGATAAGAATCTATCCCATAATTTTGCTTTTAAAGGTAAATCCCGTTCTTCAAGCCAAACTTAAGTAGAAAGGAGGGAGCCTCATAAGTGACGACAATAGAAGGAATCTTCCTTCCACATTCCTAGTCTGAGTCTGCAGTAGTAGTCCCACCACTCTTGCAGTCCAGCTAGACAGGGGCAATGACTGGTGCATTATAGTGAAAGAACCACCGTTCCTCCCCCACCACCATGTTCTTCCTTCAAAACCTGCTTCATCCTTAATCTTGCTGTGCCAGAAGAGCCCTCCCTGCCTGACTCCTTGCTGCCTGTGACCCTCCCGGGGCTTCCTGCCAGCTCTCAGTCCAGGGCAGGGCCTCCTCTCTCAACATAGTGTGTCTGCAGGTCCTGGGGAAGGGGCAGGAGGCTGGACCAGAGCCCCTGCCCCTGGGTTCCACTGGCAATGGTGTGCCCCAGGGGGTGGGGACACGGGCCGGGGCTGCTCTTGAGCAAAATACTTAATTGTGGCGTGCTAAGAACCCTAAACTGCCATTGACTTCAAATAACTCCTGAACTTACACTCAATGGAAGATGAGGGTGCTCGGTCCCTTGCACAACTGGCAGAAGCCACAGCATTTTCAGTCATGGTGGAGCATTCAAAGCTGCGGCCAGCTGTGGATACGGACAGAAACATGTTCAACAACTGTGTATTTATTACAGAAAGGGCATTTTTTTCAAGCCAAATATAAGTTTTTTACTTGAGGGAAAGTATTTTTTCCAGGCTTGACTCTTCTTGGAGACAGCATTGAGGTGAAAGCTAATGACAGCTCCTATCCTGGGGTGGGAGAAAGGCATCAAGGAAAAGAAGAGCTGAGTTGGACAATTTCTGTTCCAGCAAGGCAGCTGTTGGAGAACAGTGAAACAAAACAAAACACTCAGAGCTGCTTTGCAGAAGCCATTTTAACACAATTTTTCTTTCATTTTTCAAAGATGTTTGATGATTGAACATGTTGATTTCGTCTGCAGTCTGTAGGGTTCATCTTGTAAAAGCAGTCTGTGTGTCAGCCCCCAGCAACATCTCTCCCACCCTCCACACACCTATCTAGAGTGCTTTCTTATTCTTGAGGTAAAAATTATGAACAAGTATTGTAAGTGGTGAATATTTAATATTAGTGAGTGGAGTGTGGGAAAAGGCTGTTTGAAGGCGAGGTGGTATCATTCCATAGGGTGTATTTATCAGGAAATAAATACACAGAATAGAAACAAATGCATTTAACATAGAGCAACCTCATAAAACATCCATGGCTATAAACTGAGAAAGGATGAATGTCAACATATCTTTGATATTTCTAGACACCTCATTTTACTAAATGTAGTGTAGGAGGAAACTGGTTTTCATTTACATTTGAAAATTTGTGTGGTTTGCTTAAGTTGGTCAGTATTTGTTCCTATTTATTGATAGTTACAGTCTTGTCTTTCACATTATAAGGCGAGCTTGAGCTATTCCTATTTCTAGGGCCACATTTTGAATTTTGAGCACCAAAATTAAATATATCTTTGAATAATGAAACTGTGGAAGCAGCTTTTGCTATTTGGGTTCTATACACTCCAATTCTCCAACTTCTCATATGGAAGTTCTTCACCGGATTGGCATCTGTGTGAAAATTAATATCCAAATTGGTATTGAATGATTCATCTCCAAGATATAAATTTGAGCTCAGGATTAAGCTTGGGCCTTCATCGATTATTGCATTGTTGTCATGTTAGCCATTATTGCTAGACAAATCTGAAAACCTTTGCTGTATAATGTGATCTGCTCACTACTAATAACCAGCTCTGTGAAATGCCAGGCAAATAATTACAATCATCAGTTTGGCTAACATGCAGTGTCTGAGTTTCAAATTGGGATGAGTGATCTCTGTTTTAGAGCCTGTGCAAATCAATTCAGGATATCATGTGTACTGTTCATTAGATGCCAAATGGAATAATAAAGATAATACTTAGCAGTACTGTACATTTTTACATAAACAAATTTGACAACAACCGTATGTATGAGGTGGGAACATTAGTGTTAAATTCCCTTGTCCTACAGATTGCTTATAGACGAAAATATTTTCTTAAACTAAAGAAAAATTTCAGTCAGAGCTTGGCAGTGGAGCCCTGTCTCATGTTTGTGAGCACTTACTGACAGGAGTAGTCCCACTGCAACTAATAATCCTACTCCTCTTCTGGCAGAGAAGGTCTGACAGCCTCCTTTTGGGACAGAGACACTGCTGCTTTTCTGTGAAAAGCTCCTGCACATTCTTTCAGGTGAAACCCTCCCTCTAGCGTTTTCCTTGTCAAGGAGGGAATAGCAAGAAAAAACTCTGAAGCATCTATGTGGGTGCCTCTGCATAAGCCTCTGTGAGCGAGTGGGTACAGACGTACGTTAGCAGGGGCAGAGAGATAATGGGTATCGTGGCTGTGTGGGTGGAAGGCAAAGACATGGAATATGTGGAAGGGGAGAGAAATAGCATGATGAGGGATGGAGAGGCCTACTACAAAGTTTCACCTGGCTCCATCCAGCAATCGCTATGATAGGATGACAGATTTTTGTTTAAAACTGGGAATCTGACAATAAAAAACAGAACTTATTGAAATGGAACTATATGCCACTGACCCTAACAAGTTTAAAATTAAAGTGGAAGCAGCTTAGTAAACTTACTCCACTCTACAGGCCCAGTTTTCTTCTGACTGCTCATCTTTGCCTTTGATGTCATTGCATTGAGATTGCTGTGCCACACCACTTTCTCGTTCACCGTGTAACCCTTCTGCCAGGTGTTTAATGGCCAATAAATGGGTCAGGTTCAATATACGTAGAGTCCCTCTTGACATATAACTAAACTGACTTGAGCCCCCATGCAGATACGTAGGAAAACTAAATGCACCCTCCCTTGGTGCCCTTAACAGGCAGAACTTCCCCAGTCACAAGCACTCCAAGAGTGTGTACAACCAAGGAAATATTTGTTAGGGGAAGCAAACAGTCATAAACTTGGGAAAACCCATCAACAGAATATATATGCAAATAGAGTAACCTTCCCTCCCACCCCCCAGTAACTTTGACAGTAATCCATCTAATTCCCTTCCCACCTACCGGTAAGAATGTCCCACACATAACAGTCTCTTGACCACATCCCCAAAACCCACTCATGGTTGGGATCAACAAGTAGCAGTAGCCCAAATATCTTTTTGCACGTCTGTCTCCAGTGCCCAGGGAACTGCTTGTGTGTTCCTGCCTGGTGGCACCACCACCTACCCCAGTTTAGTGATTCAGCTTTATGAAGATGCTGAGCAGGAAGGGTCTCACCAGAGTTCACTCAGTTCTACCGCTGACCTTAGCCTCATCTCTCTATCATCTCTCACTGTGAAGTCCTCTGCACTGTCTATTGCAGCAAAATCTTGGCTCTACATCATCGCTCACAGCAAAGTCCTCAATGTGCATTATTGCTTGAGCTTCTCTGGGAGCCCACTACCCTGCAAAATCCAAGTTCACGTATAGTTATGATGACCTACCAAGTTTCGCTAGAGGAATTTGTGAATAGATAGCCAAAGCAAATGACATTTTGTATGGCAGCATGTTTCCCTTTTCACCAATAGAGGGAGCAGAAACTTCTTTTCCCCTCTGGAGCTTCTAGCTGTTAGGGTTTACATTGAGAGATGAGCAAAGTTTTTTGGATAAATCTTTTTTCTGC
This sequence comes from Malaclemys terrapin pileata, assembly GCF_027887155.1. Classification (NCBI taxonomy): domain Eukaryota; kingdom Metazoa; phylum Chordata; order Testudines; family Emydidae; genus Malaclemys; species Malaclemys terrapin. Next base: position 242,841,436 of record NC_071506.1, on the reverse strand, counting down.
TGAAAAATACAGATTCAGGTTGACCAAAACATTTTGTGAATTCACTGAATTGTTTTGGTCAAAAAAATTCAAACTATTCATTTTGACATTTTTAAATGAAATGTTTAGATTTTTTAATTTGAAATGACTTTGTTTTGAATTTTACGTCTATTTTATTTCAAAAGTTAAAAAAAACCTCAAACTAAATGAAACTTGTTGTTTATGGACAAATAAAATGTTTCCTTCAACCCAAAATGAAATCTTTTTGACTTTTTTGGTTGGCCAAAATTTAATTTTTTGTTTGTTTGTTTCATGTCAACCTGAAATGAATTTGTTTTTTAAGTTTATTTCTTGGCTGGCTCATGAACTGAAATCAGTTATTTGCACAGTTCTACTTATATGAGTATACCTAATAAGTTTTTTTCCTTCAGAAAATTCATATGCATTTTGGACTACATGCATGAGCACAAGGCAAGGAGTATTCAAAAGCGACATAGCAAGTTTAAACTAGCATGTTTTGTCTTCAAAACCCAAGTGCGAAGGATGGACTCACCACTAGAGTGCCTCCTTGTGGCCAGGCATGGAGTAGCAGCTCCTTTCTCTGTTCACCCCCTGCCAGCAGGCACTCCTGGGCTCACATTTAAGTCTTTTGGGGTAACAATGCCCAGACTCAAAGGAACAAAGACTCTTTCATCCTCCCCAGAATCAATCCTCTGCATGCTCTTGGCCCCTCTCCCAGGCAGCTCAGAGTTCTTTCTCCCTCTGTTACAGAGCACTGCTGCCCAGGGTTTTCATCCTGGAGGGCCACTGTCTCCCAAGCCACAGATCCTAAGGGCGGTTTCCCTGGAGTGTCTCTTCTCCCAGGCCTGTTTTAGAAGTCTCCTTCTCCCCAGCTTGTACTCTCCCTTCAGGGACAGTCCCAGACTATGAACACCTTCATGTAGGACCATCTGTGGTTCCTTTCCCCTTTAGTCTGGGCCTTCCTACAGAGCCCAGATTGCCTAACCATGGCCCTCCATCAGTGCTTAACTCCCTTTTTCAAAGCCCTTACCCAGGCCTGCCTTCATTTCAGGGCCCACTGCCCAGGGATTTTCCCTTCCCTTACAGCCCAGCTTTCCAGACCTTTTTCCAATGCTTCCTCTCCCCCAAGGCCCAATTTCCCCCTGGGTCACCACTGTCTCCTGAAGCCCTCCCTTATAGTAGCCACCCATTCCTCTCCAGCTGGGTCTCATCCCAGATTGGGCCTGGTCCCTCCAGGTATAATTGGATTCACTTATTGATCTTATTGAGCTCCTCTTAACCTTTAAGTGCTGGTGGGGTGGGGGTGGGGGTGGGGAGAGGGAGGGCTCCACCCCAGCACATCAAGATATTCTTAAAATCTGGGGGACCGTCTTCTGAAAAAAGAAAACAAAAGCCTGCTTCTGTGGAAATGTGCTCCAAAACAACAGGGATGAGGGAAGGGATCCTCAGCCCCAATTATGTTTCAGGCACCGGGTGCCCATATAGCCACCCCACTACTGGGAGTGTGATGGTGAGCTGCAGAGATGCCCCACTACTCCCCTATGTGGGATTTTGACCATGTAGACCCACTGGCCATTCCCTTGATTGTGGGTGACATACCTGCTCTCCTCCTCCCTGTCCATAGCTGCTGTGGATGTCACATCAAAATGTGCAAAGGGTATTTTGCTGCTTTCTATACCACAGTATGGAGGAAAACACAAAGTTGCCTAGAGGATTTGGACACCCAATTCCCATTAAAATCTCAGAAATGGTTTCTGATCTCTGTCATACTGATGTCAAGCAGGAGCATTTAAAGGCATTGTGGTTGCTCCAGTGTAAAATTGATGTGAGGTCAAAATTGGGCCCATCGATTCCATTTGGCGCTTAGATGACCATGCAAAAGCTCTCAGGCCCTGGCCCTGTGTTTGTACATAAATTTACCCTTGAGCTGTACGAATCCTACCTATTGAATACATTGACTTCATTAAAACACCATTTAAAAACTAACGTTATTCATGGTTATTACCTGTGGAACCCTTTGGACGGGATAATAAATATCTTGTGAAATGTCATAGGCTGTTCCTGAATTTACCCTTGTAGCTACATTATACACATTCAGAGATGATAGTTAATGAAACACTTTATTATAATATTCCTGATTTAAGTCTATAATTAATCACTGATGTAGATACATTTAGGAATAAGCTATTTAACATATTTCAAAATGTTGTTATAATGATGAAATCTTATGACATGGAAACTCCCATTAGGCAATGTGAATGTCAAATATACATTGCTTAAAATTATGTAGCATAAAACATATATTTCGGATCACTGTCAGAGAGAGGATGGAAATCTATAAACCAAACCCAGAGTCATCACAGTATCAGAGTCTTAATTTTGAGCTTGCAAGTACTTGAGGGCAGTTGTGTTTGGAGACCGAATGCTTGTTTCCCTTTGGCTTTCAATGTGTGAAAAGTAGGATTTTTTTCCTCCTGGCCATATATAGAAGCAGAGTTAAAATATGCCATGCTATGAACTTCCTTTGGGAGGACAGAATACCAGGCAGTGTTAGATAAATATTTTAAAGGAATTCCTCTCAGAAAGGAGATATGTGTTCTGGTTTTGTCGGAAAGGATGGAACTTCTAGTTAATACATAGGCATGGGAGTTGGGTGATCTGAATTCTGTTCTTAGTTGTAATACAGACTTCCTATGTGACCTTTGACACATCACTTACCCTCTCTATGCTGCAGATTCCCCATCTGTAAAATAACAGTGGCAATGCTTAATTAGCTGTTTAATTGCTTAATGTTTCTAAAGCTATTTACAAGCCTCTGATGAAAGATGTTACAAAAATGAAAAATATTATATTACTGCATATATTTATATAATAAAGATATACATATTATTACAATTACACTAAAAGAACATTATGAATGTTGCAAAGTCAAGTACTCAAAATGCCAGAATTAAAGCTGCCTATGCAACCTACAGGGGGGTCTACAGAAAGGTCTCCTTTATTACACAACCCTGACTCAGCCCCAGATAGGTCCATCCTATGCACTGAGTAAGGCAGGGTTCTGGGGGAAAATAGTATATGCTCCTGTAATTAAAGCCTGTATCATAACACATATTCACAAGGAAGATGAATTAAGGTAACAAGGGCAAATGGACATGGAACACTTCAGTCCAGATGATTAAAATATGCAAAGTTGTGTAAACCGTACTCCTGTTCTTTTTGCGGATACAGACTAACATGGCTGCTACTCTGAAACCTGTCATTATGCAAGAGATAGCTCAGTTTTGAGCATTGGCCTACTAAACCCAAGGTTGTGAGTTCAATCCTTAAGGGGGCCATTTAGGGAACAGGGTAAAAATCTGTCTGGGGTTCGGTCCTGCTTTGAGCAGAGGGTTGGACTAGATGACCTTCCAACCCTGATATTCTATGATTCTAAAGCCATTGACATTACAAGCAGAAGAAACTGAAAAGAGTCTCTTACAATGGGAAGTACTGGACAACTTTATTAATAGGCAGTGCTACCAGCCCTGCCTAAAATAATATTATCTAAATTTACTATGTTGAGTGTTCTGTTTCTCCTCTTACCAAATTACTAGACGTTATCCCAATCCAGAAAGCAATGAGACTGAGACTTCATCAGAACTATGACAGGATAAACTATTTGATTTGAATAATTAATGTGATGAATTTAGCCCCTTTCTCTGATCTAGAGCTATCTTGCTTTTTTTTTTTTTTTTACATTATTTTACTGGCTTATGGCCTAGACATCACTCATGAAGTATTCCCAGTGACTACTTCTCTGACTAGTCACTGTTCAGAATTCATTCTTTGCACTTTGTGATTGGCCTCTGTTCTAAGATGCATGGTACTGGATTTTCAAAATAGCTCACTGTCCAAAATCAGGACCAGATTTTTCAAGAGCTGTTTCCATGTTTTAGGCACCGAAACGTGGCTGAATTTTAAAAAGAACTGCACATATTGGGTGTACTATGGGTACTGAGCTCTTCTGAAAATCTGCCCCTTATGTAGGAATCTACATGAGAGCTGAGCTCTTTTGAATATCTGGCCCATGGTGTTTTCTCTGAGTGGATGACTCCCAAACCCCCAAAAAGCTTTTTGAAGAGCCACTGGGGAATACATGTTTGCATGAATAGGCAGAACACTTTTCTCATTCAACAACTGTTCTTGCAAACAAAATTCCTCTTGCATGAATGTTCAGAAGAAGAGGATAGAAGGGGTCATGAATACTGACAAAGCGAGTTTGCATCTTTTATTCGGCCAAATATTTGCAATCTCAGAAAATAACTGGCCACGCCCTGGTTCCTGCTGTGGCTGCTTGGTGCTAGTCAAACCTAAATGTCCAGCCTAAACCTCCCTTGCTGCAATTTAAGCTCATTGCTTCTTGTCCTATCCTCAGAGGTTAAGAAGAACAATTTTTCGCCCTCCTCCTTATAACAACCTTTTATGTACTTGAAAACTGTTACCATGTTCCCCCTCAGTCTTCTCTTCTCCAGACTAAAAAAAAAACATTTTTTTCAATCTTTCCTCAGAGATCATATTTTCTAGACCTTTAGTCATTTTTGTTGCTCTCCTCTGGTCTTTCTCCAATTTGTTCACATCTTTCCTGAAATGTGGTGCCCAGAACTGGACACAATAGTTCAGTTGAGGCCTAATCAGCCCAGAGTAGAGTGGAAAGAGGGGAGTAGAGTGGCTAGCCACCCCAAATAAATATCCTAGGGCACGTACTCAGGGTAGCTACCTCATCCTTCAACTCATGCTGCCACAGCTACTCTCTATTTTTAGTGTGATAGCTCAATCATAGCTAGCACGAGTTTGTCTCCTCACAGTGGGAATCACACCCCCAGCTCAAAGTGTAGACATACCCTTCGGGAATGGCTTATACCCTGAAGCATGAAGGTCCGTTCGGTTTATAATTTTTTTGTCCCAACTAATGTAACTATGGCTGTTTTCACTAACCATCTAAATGTCAAATCTTTATTTTGACGCCTGCTAAGCTCTTGGCCTGTAGACTAATCAGAAATTATTATTGAGTTTCTGCAGTGCAAAGGTCACTTTAAAATAGCAGAAATGGAATGCACCATCAGAGTAGAAAGGCTGACACATTTGGTGTGTAGGCAGGTGCGACCAGCACAGCAAGCTTTACACTTAAGCATTTTCTATGTCTTTTTGATTCAGAGCTTTGGTATCAAAGGTGCCATGTAATTAAATGTAATAATCATTTGTACTTCTCTGGTATGTTACAAACATTAATGAATTATGCCTCAGTACACCTCCGAGAAGTAAGGAAATTACCCCTCTTTCACAGGCATAGAAAAGGAGGCACAGACAGGAGAAGGGCCTTGCTTCTAGTCACATCAAAAGTCTGTGAGAAAACTGCACAGAACCCAGAGCCGAGTCACAGTTCTGTATCTGACCATCCTCCCTGTTTGTTGTCACAGAAGTTTGTTGCACATGCAGAGAGGAAGACCAAGGGAGTCTTAACAGAACAAAAAGAAAATGTCCAGCCAAGAAAACTGATAGCACAATGAAGCTCATGATAATGCGCTCAATATCTTCTCCCTGTCGTTGTAGTTGGAAGATTGGGATCAGCAGCCTGAGTCCAAATCACATTAAAATATCTCTAAAAAAACAATATTTAGCACCCTGCCCAGAGGACCTCTCCCCTCATCTTTTCAAGGGTTTTCTGTCTTTGATCAACTCTTTTAAGCTGTTTTTGCCTTCAAAAGCTGCCAGGCAAGGAGAGCCCATTCTGAAGGTAAATTCAGTGGGTAGAACTCCTACTGACTTCAACAGCAGTTGCACCCACTTACACTGGGGCTGAATTTGGTCCTAACACAATGATCCAGGAGTCTCCCAGCTGTTATTATTTACTTAGGATGGGGCAGTAAACAAGTTGTGCATGGGACGCAAAGACATAACACTGTTTGCCAGAGGTACCAACACTTGGTTTCACAGTAGAGTTGAGGTAAGGCCTGGGGAGACTTTTTTTAAAAATGTCATTGAGTCTATCACTGTTTATGAGCAACAGAATACCACTGTCTCAGTGCAGCTAAATTAGAATAGAATATAGCAGGGCTTAATTTGTGCCAGCACTTCCCAGAGCTGAGCCCTGGCACCTCTAGGCTTGGCAGTTATTAGTCATGGCATCTCTGGGCTCGCTGCATCAGTTATGAATGTAAAAAAATTGCTTGAGTACTGGCACCTCTTTTGTTACAAATTAAGTACTAGACTATAGTGATGGCTGGTTGTGGGAGGCTAGGTGTGTAATGAATCAATAAACTGTCCTTTTATCTCTTGCCACCCAAGTTCAAATCCTGGCTCAGGTTACAATTAAAAATGAGTTTTTAGTTGAGCCATCCACCTTTCTGTCCCCAAACCACTGCTTGATTGGCAATGTGCACTAATCTTAAACAAATGCCTCTGCCTTTTTCTGGACCATACATGGGTTGTCAAGTTCCTTGTCAAAAGTGTAAATATTATTTCAACTGTTCATCTTTCACTTTCTGAGAAATTATAAAAGCTCTGGAGCCACCTCTCTATTGCCCATCCGTGGCATGTCTGACACTGATAGAGAAAAATCTAAGTTTATTTACTTTTTGAGAAGCTCAGTAACCTTTCCTGCACTTTAGAGTTGCAAATATTTCACTAGCCAGTGAGAGCTTGCATGCTTAAAGCCTTTAAAAAAATCTCATAAAACATTGAACTACCCATCTTTATACAGTCTTCTCAGGAAATCTCTGCAAAGCCTTTTGTAACTGAAAATGTATTATGGCTTTTTCAAGGCACTGTGGGAAACAATTTCACATATTTTTTTAGATATTTAGAAAAATCACCTTGTGAAATGCCAGTTTCCAAATGAGAATGTTCTGAGGACTGTGTGACTAGCCCTCTGAAATGTATAAGCAGAATTTGTTTTTAATATCTTACCCTTAATTCCATAACTATTCAGGTCCTTTTTAATGATGATGTAACATTACTCCGAAGCTCATTAAGGAAAGTATCAGACGGGTAGCCGTGTTAGTCTTATAAAGAGTCTTATAGACTACCAGACGTATTGGAGCATAAGCTTTTGTGGGTGAATCCCCACTTCGGGGATTCACCCACAAAAGTTTATGCTCCAATACGTCTGTTAGTCTATAAGGTGCCACAGGACTCTTTTTCGCTTATTAAGGAAAGTGCAATTCACTAGAAATACTCACAATACAAATGGTTTGAGGAAGTGACTTTACAGGTAGGCTTTGATTCTTCACCACCTTGTGTCATCACTTATGCCAGTGAAAAGTGGGTGTAAAATGCTGCAGAATCAAAATGGTAGCATTGTACAACTGTTTGGCACTCTCACAGCACAGGTATAAAGGACTACACAAGGTGCAAGGTAATGGAGAATCTGGACCACACAGTATGTTTACCAAGACATCAAATTGCAATCAACACTGAGGTAACCAAAGTATAAACGGCTACTGAAAGAAACAGAAACTATACTATGCTGTCATTATTATAGACAGTATTGTATTCACTTGGTAAGGAGCTTGGATAGTGATTCTGAAGCAATGGCTCATGGCCCAGCAGCTAATTTTGTATTGGTCATCAAGCCTTAAGATGACAATGACTTTCAGTCACTGCTAACTTGAGCTGGATTTGAGCTGGTCACTTAGGGGTGAAAGACACTGCATTTTCTTTTAGTCCTCATGCCATTTACTAATAGATATTCTATTTTATTCTTTTTAAGTTCTCATGCTTCATGCACCAGTGTGACAGTTGAATGCCTTTCAATAGCTCAGTAAATAACATGACTAGCATTTGTCATATATGGTTTTTTTCCTTCTCTCCCTCTTCTTTTGGGGGGTAACTGCATGTGGAAATTTTTTGTTTGTTTGTTTTGGCATTGATGTATGATGTGCTGTTTTTTGTTTTTATTAGAGAAGGCCAGGTCTTTTCAGGGTGCTTCATTTGTCCAAATCTTTCTTCGATGGACATTTGAGCAGTGTCAATGAGTGAGCAAAAAAGCTCCCTCTTGAATTTTTCTTCCAAGCTTCCCATCACCTCATCTCTGCCCTTGTAACCAAACTTCTTCCAATGAATACGAGTTTCCTTGAAGACAGGCTCGACTACTAAATTTTCTGCCATTTCTTTGGGAGCCGTGATGGCATCTTCAAATCCGTTGTCTCTGTAGGCCACAACGAAATCAAGGCAGCTTCCCATCAAAGTAGTAGTGGTCGCAATGTCCAGCGACTGAGTTTGTAAGGCCTTGCTTATAACGTTTACTTGGAACCGGATATTATGCCAAACCTCAAATGAGACCAGAAATTTGAAGTCAGTGATTTGGTTTGCCAGGCTTTGCACCTCGTGTCGGATTCTGGCCTCAGCTTTACTCGATTGCATCAGTTTAATCAGAGCATCATAAACCTCAGTCACTTGTTACCTCACTGGCCTTATGCTGTCAATGTGCACTCCCAGTGATTGTCACTCAGTGACTTCATGGTCAGATTTGTAATGTTGTCTGTGAAGATCTTCCTCCTAATAGTTAATGCTGAAATGAGGACATATATCCTTTGCAGTGCTCTGAAGAGAGATATTGAATCTAAAGAAGATGATGCTGCATCTGACACAACCAGGCTGAGGGAATGGCAGCTACAAGGCACGAAGAAAGCTCTTGGTTTCAGCACAAGGATCCTTGCTTGGATGCCACCATTTCTTCCCTTCATGTTCACGCCTTTGTCATAGCCTTGGCTGTGGCAGTCCTGAAGCTTCATTTTACTCTCATTCAAAACAGTTCTGTTAGGTCTTTTCCAGTAACGTCATCCACGGACTAGAAACAGATAAAGTGTTCCTTGGATACAGCCATCCTCATCGTTAACAAATCTTACTGTAAATGACATCTTTTTACTGTGACTAATGTCGGGAGTACAGTCCATTATTATGGCATAGTACTTCACTTTGCTAAGCTGCATCATTATGTTATCAAGCACCTTCCTTACCATAAGGTCAGTCAATTCATTTTGAATTGTTTTGCTGCAGTAATGGTCCATAGCTGCTTTATGAACTACTCGACATAGGTGCTCTTGTATGACATCATCATATTTCCCAAGGAGTGCCACCAAACCGAGGAAATTACTGTTAAGTTCAGTGAACAACTTATCCAAGGAGCCCCAGAAAGCCAAATTATTCTTTGCAAGGGAGAGGGTAATTGAGATCAGATGCTCAAGCACGTTCCTCCAATGTTGGGTTTCTACATTAAGAATGCGCTGGTTTTCTGCATCTGTGCATTTATGCAGCTTGAGCCTGGACTCAACCTCCATTCATTTGGAGTAGACTGTGAAACAGCCAGGTGAATTTTCATGTTGCTTCAAAGCACCAGCTAAGTTATGCCAGTGATTGTACCCAGAAAGCGCAGGCAATGATTTGGCACTTTTGTCAAATATTTTGCAACAAAACCAGAACATTTTGTCAGTTGATTTCAAGTACACTAGACAATGCTGATTCAGTTTCTCATCACTCTCGAGCACCCTTTCACAGTGTGATTTTGAGAAGCGTTGCTTCTATTTATTTACTGGAAATGTCATATCCTTGATTTTGCCCAGCCCATTCAAAACTGTGCAATCAATATTGGCAGAGTTTAGACTCGCCTGCCATACAGCAGGATCTGATGTATCGATTTGTGGTGTGCAATTTTTCTCATTGCTGTTTCTGTCATCATGCAAGGCTGATTCTTCTTTATTGTTTCTCTCCTTTTCATGTAAACCAGATTTTTCTTTGTCATTACTCTCCTTTTCTTTTGAGCCACATTCTTCTTTATCATCACTCTCCTTTATGCCGCCAGGAAAACTGGACAATTCTCAATCATTTTCCTCACATTTCTATTTCTTATCTTCAGGTAAATTTGCTAATTCCTTAGTAATAGGACTTCCATCATTTATGCTTCGCTCCTCAATTTCTTCGGCACTGGGATGATCGCTACTGCTTAAAGCCCAGTCTATGTTGTTCTGTTTCAGATATTTTCCCACCAAATTTGCTCCTTGCTGCAAACTAGATTGCAATGAGCTTTTTGCTTTCTATACTGAGCTCCTGAAGGCTTTTTCGGGGGCATCTTTTATTTTCTATGGGGGAAAATGGTATTAGGGAGAGCAAAAGTCTATGTTCTGCAGTCTTAGAAAGTCATCAAACAGCATGTGTTAAGTACGGCAACAGAAGTAACGGTATTTCTTTTATATTTTTACATTGATATGGGTTTAATAGATATCTCTAGCGTCTCATTAAATATATCCTTTATTAATTGCTACTTACACTCTTCAAGTCTTAAAACACAAGTACGCTTTCACAATTACACAATAAAGTAAGGTTCACAATATCACAGCTGAGCTCTCACTTCACTTCACTTCATTCTTATATCTCACTGACTGAATGGCGACAATCCACCCCTTATATATCCACAAGGGCATGACTGACAACATTCTAGGAGGTTCAAGCAAAATGTAGTTCTCAAAGTCTGGAAGGTTCCATGAGATTCTACAAAGGTCCAGAACATTCTAAGAGGTTAGTGAAAAATGAATCCAATACAGAATACCGGAAACATTTTATTTCAAACATTCTATTTTCCCTTTTGTTGCTAACCACAAAAACAGCATCCTAAGCCCGGTGCCCCCCAAGCCCAACACCCTAGACAGTCGCCTGGGTCACCTGCCCCTAAATCTGACCCTGTAAATACACACATTCCACATGCACATACTTCAGCCTAACTATTAATATCCCATGTAAGGATGGGCCAAAAATCTGCCCTGTTACACTGAACACCCATGCAACCTTACAAGTTTAACTGAGGATAGAATTTGTCCCTGTCTATTTGTTCTTTATTGTCATCATGTACTACATCAATGTGGTTAAATATAGGCCCATTAAAAAAATTAATTCAAAATTAATTTATTTAAAAAAAATAAAATCTCTTAAAAGAGATTAGTGAGTTTTATCTTTTGAATAAATTCATACTACAATGGGTATAATTTCAAGATACCTCTTCCTGGGCTTAATTCATTGGTGGGGTAAGAGGGCATCCAAAAGATGGGAAGGCCACTTACACCTTGACTCCATCTACTGTTAACTATGCAATTGTGCAAAATGCATATAAATTGAGAGACACGGCTTCTGAGGAGGGTAATTAGATATAAAGTCAATAGGGGTTTGTGCCCAGCTGAAAGTGGGCATGGTTTATGCAAAAGAGGTGTACACTCAGTGGTGAGCTGGAACAGGTTCGCACTGGTTCACAAGAATCGGTTGTTAAATTTAGAAGCTGGTGTAGAACCGGTTCCTAAAGGGGCGGGAGGGTGAGCAAATTCCAGTCAGCGGGCCACATCTGGCCTGCGGGACCATCCTGCCCGGCCCGCCTGAGCTCCCAGCTGGGGAGGCTCCCCCGGCCCCTCCACCATTCCCCCCCCTCGCAGAGCCCCAGCATGCCGCGCTGCCAGTACCAGCGCTCTGGGCAGCTCTGCAGCTCCTGCCGCTTTGAGCGGCATGGTAAGGGGGTGGGGCTTGGAGCTCCAGCGGCCACGCTGCATCCTTACACAGCAGCATGGTAAGGGGGCCGGGCTGGGGCTGGGAGGAGGGGTTGGATAAGGGGCAGGGAGCAGTTGGAGGGGGCAGAGACTGTGGGGGGGGCGGTCAGGGGACAGGGAATGGGGGGGGAGTTGGGTAGGTGTGGGAGTTCCGGGGGTTTGTCGGGGTGGTGGTGGATGGGGTCGGGGCAGTCAGGGGACAGGGAGCGGGGCGAGTTGGGTAGGGGGTGGGGTCCTGGGGGGCAGTTAGGATGGGGGGTCTCGGGAGGGAGTGGTCAGGGGACAAGGAGCGGGGGGGTTGATGGGTTGCGGGTTCTGAGGGGGGCAGTCAGGGGCAGGACGTGGGTTGGGGTTGGATGGGGAGGGGAGACAGGCACGTGGGGCTTGTACTCACCGTGTGGTTCCCTACCGGGTCTTCGGTGGCACTTCGGCGGTCCTTCACTCGCTCCAGGTGAAGTACCTGCCGCCAAAATGCCGCTAAAACCCGGAGCGAGTGAAGACCGCCCCCGCCGTCAAAGTGCCGCTGAGGACCCGGTAGGGAACTGGTTCTTAGGATTTTGGGAGCTCATCACTGTGTGCACCTATCTTGTGGATGAAACATGTAACAATCCTTTAAGCTAAAGCGGCGTCAAACAAGTCAAAAATAGGTGTACTAAGTGATGTACACTATCATGTATCAGTGATTTCTGGGGGTTTTATTTGTTAATTATATTTGCCACAATGTGTTACATAAAATGTAAACCTGTTCTCTCAGGCTAGATGATTTGTTTCAGGTTAAGGAAAATAGCAAAAGAGGGAGAGAAAAATAAGTTTCTGACCTGACAAAGAGAAACTTAACAACCAGACTCATTTCAACATTCTGCATCTAAACTGAAACACAAGGCCACAGCTGCCACAGCAGCAGGAAAAGCGACTCACCAACATTGAAAGGTTCAGTAACAGAAAACAGAATGATGGCATCTCTTTACAGTTCCATACATAGCTACTTACCCCCTACCATGCAGGTGGGCTTCTTTTTTATATTGCCTTTCCTAGATGGCCTCCTTTGGGCTCTGCTTTCTCCTTGTGCTTCACTGAGACCTTGTTTGATGCCTGTTCAACAACAGCCAATCTTTTGTCCTTCATCAGGGCCTCACTTGCTTTATATCTGTGGGGAGCAGTTGATGCAGTTATCTCCCACAGCATATACAACTCCAGTACCCTGCAGCTCATGTGGTTGTATTTGAATTCCTGGATAAACCACATAGGCCCATGAACTGACATGTAAGTAGGATTACAGGCTGTTGGGCCTGTCTCCTAGATCAGGAAGGACTGAACCCAGAGTCTGAATCAGACCCTTTCCTCAGGGTACAGTTTCTTAATTAAAAACAAAGAAAAGCCAAACCTCACAACAAAGCTATTCCCTTAGCCACAGCCATGTACTTAAGTATTTTAAAGTACAGACTTGTACGTAAGTACTTTAAATATTCTGTACTCAGTACTTGTGCTTAAGTAACTTTTAAAGAACAAGTCACTTTTTAAAAATCTGCAAGTACTTTTTCAAAATATTTTTTTGAAACAATCACATCCCTCCCAACTGTCCCAGCAGGGCCGGCTCTAGGCACCAGCAAAACAAGCTGGTGCTTGGGGCGGCACATTTTTAGGAGCGGCATGGCCGGCGCCAGAATGCCGCCCCTAAAAATGTGCCCCAGCCGCCGTAGCTCACCTCCGCTGCTGCTGCCATGGCGCGCGAAACAGCTGAGTCGCGCGCCACGGCGGCTCGGGGTCTCCCCCTCCCTCCCAGGCTCTCAAACCTGGGAGGGGGGGGAGACTCCGAGTGGCCGTGGCGCGGCGCCGCTTCTCCCCCTCCCTCCTAGGCTTGAGAGCCTGGGGGGAGGAGGCAGGGCTGGGGATTTGGGGAAGGGGCGGAGTTGAGGCAGGGCCAGGGGTGGGGTAATTAAATAGGGGGGGGGGGGCGGCCAAAATTGTTTTTGCTTTGGGCGGCAAAAATCCTAGAGCCGGCCCTGTGTCCCAGATTATGGTTTGCTCCCAGAACCCACTGTCCTGGCTGCAGAGTTCCAGGACCTGAGTTCTGGCTGCCAGGGCTTTTCTGTGTTTTATTGATTGGTAGAAAATTTGAAGGAGGGACTTAGAAAACAGTTCATGCATATTTTGACCTTTGATGCATCTGTGAATAACAGAAGTCCAAAGTCATTCGTCGCCACTTCTGCATCACACCCATTTTTTTAAGTTGCACTGGCAGCAGAATCAGGATCAGAGAAAATTTGGAGAGGAACTTTTTTTTTTTTTAAACAAGATCTGGTTTGTTGTGACAACCTACCGAAGCATATAGATCAAGCTACACCATCCAAAGCTGCCACTAATTTCTATGGCTTTGATAACCAGAAGGCATCTGCAGATGATGCCAACTTAAAACTTGTTGGGATGCAACTCCTCCATGATCCATCGCATGAACTGAATCAACTGCAAAGATATCCAGCAGTTGTTAGGTTATTCATCAAATGTAACAGCACACTGCCAAGCTCTTCTCGCATGGAAATACTATTCAGTAGTGATTCTCACACAAAGGAACCATCTTGAGGATGAAATGTTTGAGATTATGCTGTTGAAGAAAAATGCCCCTTTCATGTTATGATATGTTGTCTGTACATACTTTCATGTGTGTGAGTGTATATATGTGAGAAAGGAAACTTTTAAATTTATTTACATTTATAAGCAATTGTTTTTTATTGTTATTCAATGCTTATTTGTGTATATGAATAAAATTTCATTGTTGTTATTTTTCTTTCTCTTCCATTGCAGGTTTGTATTATTTAGGTAGTTATGCATGTATTGCCCTGACAATTGCAGGGAATATGGGAGTTGAAAGTACTAGTACTTGTGCTTTTACTTATAAATACATAAGTACTATTTCCACTGGATACTTGTACGTGTACTTATAAGTACTTCTGTAATGGTATACTTGGCACTTATGGAGTCCTTTTTATCAGTACTTACAGTAACACTGCTCGGCCAACAGGAGCTGCAGGAGGCCAGAAACCTTTCATGCTGCGTCTGTCTGGGTATATCTATACTGCAATTAGACACTCGTGGCTGGCCCCTGACAGCTGACACGGGCTCATAAGGCTGTTTAATTGTAGCCTAGATGTTAGGCTCAGACTGGAGCCCAAGTTCTATGACCCCGTGAAGGGGAGGTCTGAGAGCTCAGGCTGCAGCCCAATCCTTAACATGTACACTGCAATTAAACAGCCCCTTAGCCTGAGCCCCACGCGCCTGAGTCAGCTGGCATGGGCCAGCCGCGGGTGTCTAACTGCAGTGTAGCCATACAGTGTCTGCTCCAGCACCACACACAAAAGCTAGCCTTGCTCCTCTGGCTCTCCTCCAGGTGAGCTCTCTCAGCCCCTTATAGATCGAGCCGTTGCCACCTGGTCCTAGGCCACCTGGTTGCCAAAAGGGCAGATCACCCTCTTAGAGGGATGGACACACTGTGCCTTTTCCTCTCTTCTCAGCAGTAGATAATGCCTATGTTATTTTGTGGGCATGCCCCTTGCTACAACAGAGAGCAACAAGTCTCTGCTTGCATTCACACCTGTCAATCACACAATGTACAGAACGGAGGTGATCATTACATTAAGGTAGGATCTATAGCCCCCAACTAAGATTGAGGCCCCATTATGCTAGGCTGTGCCCAAACACAGTACAAAAAAAGATGGTTCCTGCGCTTGTGAGTTTACAGAATAAGTATACCACAAGAGACAACAGGAGAATACAACAAATAGACAGGAAGCACAAGGTAACTGCAAGGCAATTACTAGTGAAACGAAGATGTGACTGCTTGTCTTCTCACACTCCCTGCTGGCTGTGTCTTTCTGACTGCATCATTCCCATTTTGATCTCTACTCTTTTTGGATGTAACTTGACCCTTCTCAGGCTTGGTCTACACTAAACCCCCAAATCGAACTAAGGTACGCAACTTCAGCTACGTGAATAACGTAGCTGAAGTCGACATACCTTAGTTCGAACTTACCCCCGTCCAGACCCGGCAGGCAGGCTCCCCCGTCGACTCCGCGTACTCCTCGCGGCGAGCAGGATTACCGGAGTCGCCGGGGAGCACTTCTGAGTTCGATTTATCGCGTCCAGACTAGACGCGATAAATCGAACCCAGAAGTTCGATTGCCTGCCGCCGAACCAGCGCGGTAAGTATAGACAAGCCCTTAGTCAGATTTACACCCATTTTATACTTTAGCTGCAGAAAGGAGCTTAGCAATGCATAATTCTCTGGAAAGAAAATACATTTTTCTATTTTTCAGTGTAATGCTGATTATCTGACTTCCACTCAACAGAAACACTTGGTTAACCAAAGGACAGCCATCTCCCTGGACAGTGATGTGTTCCATTCAGAATAGACCTTATTTCTCCTAAGGATTTATATGTCTCCATTGCCCTGCGGTATGAATTTTGTAGACAATACTGCTAACACCCCGATAGTCCTGCAGAGGTACTTAGAGATAAGCTGCCAAAGAACATTTTACTGTATTAATGTAATGGCATGTGCATTTGCTTGACTCGAGCTCACATAATCCATCAAAATCTTCATCAGTAGAAAAGGTTGAATCAGACTCCCTGATAGAAATGTCATTCCTTCTGTTGTTTCCATGATAAATCAACCATTACATTGCAAGAAGTTCACAGCCCTTTATTTTACAAGGCACTTGGTGAATGTGTTGCACTTGTGATTTAATAGCAGGGGTTAGAGAAAAACATCATTCAGTGAGGAGCTGGGCTTAGCTCTAAACTTCAGCTTGTTGGTCTGTGAGGCATTGGTGCAGGAGGCAGAGAGGACTGGAAGAAAGGAAAAGGTCTTGGGAATAATTAAAGGGGATGTGAAGAGCACCATACCTTAAACAAATTTTTAATTTCCTGGGGTTGTAGCATGCAGAGCTGCAGTGATTCCGGGCAGTACTGGAGCTCATAGGGCAGCCCAGGGAGGTTGCCATACATTAGTCAGGCCCAGAATAGTGTCTAAATTATGCCCGGGAATCTCCAATCCCTAGAGCAGCACAAAATTAGGAGGGAAGTAAGTGGTATAAAGCCACCTTAGCTCCTCATCTCTGCCCAGAATGTGAGCTCTAAGGGCCAGGCTTCATGGGGACGCTCAGGAAAGTGAAGTTGAATTAACTGAAAGTATGAATTTAATGCCCATGAGTTAAAGTGCTTTATACGCCTGCATGGACACTGTCATTCAGAAGTAAAGTGACAGTTTGTTTTAGCTTAATGCCCTTTGGAAGGATTAAAGAGCTGCAGTACAGAATCCAACCCCAGATCCCCTGAGTCTAATTCACCCAGACATTTAAATGGGGTCTAGGCCCAGGAGTTGGTGTTTGGATTTGGACTAGGCTGAATCAAATCTGAATCCGTGCTAGTGTTCAGATACAGATTTGATGGTGCTGAAATCCTGCAAGTTGCTGAAAGAGCAGAAATCTCACAAAAGCATCAGATGACATCAGTATCATCAGATCAGTTGTTCTCATGAAATTGCCACCAACTTGGGTCAAAATCTCACAAAATGGTCTCATGAGAACTTCACCACATCCTAACCAAAACAATAAAAATAGGCTTCTTCCTGGGACAAAAACCAAAGGGACAGGTTTAGATATAGTGTTTCAATTTCAAACAGTCCCCAGAATTCAAAGGGGTTCAGAGTTGAAATTCCAGTTTTGGCCCAACTAACTGATGCAGATAGTTTCTAAAGTGTAATTGGGTGGCAATATTAATCTCTCTTTATCTGAATATTCTAATCAGTTTCTTCTAGTTTTATTCTTATCACAGTAATATTGGCGTGCCTTCTAGAAGTGCATTAAGGAAAGGAGGTTATTTCACATGCAACAGTCTGATGTGGACACCTCTGCTAGTTGAAGCTGGATTGTACTGCACTTATGTGTGCATTTTATAACTTCTGGAGTGTGTTTTTTGTAGCTAACTAAATTTGGACAAGTATTTGGGAAGAAAAGAGGTCATTAGGTCTGTTTAATTCACTGCTCCCATCACACTCAGCTCAGCATACCCTCACCTGCCTGTCTGTGAAACAAACCTGCATATGGAATTTCACAATATAATTTATTAGCAACTATATTTAATTGTTTAGTTTAGGGAACAAACTTCTCATAGAGAACCTTAGGCTAGGGTTTTCCAACTAATGTCAATGTAAGTTATAATTCTTACATTTGAAGCGCCTGCTGCTATATGTCAGTCATCGGCTAAATTGTTTACTTTGTGCCACAGTGCTGCTTGGAGCCACTGAAGTCAGTTACCCAATCCATCAGTGATGTCAGATCTGAATCTTTTCACTGCTGTCTCCTGAAGCAAAGTGCAAAGAAGTCCAATTACAATTATATTGGGCATTCTGGTGAACAATTTCCCACTCCCGCTTACTTCAGTTAAATCATTTTGGGGTTACACTCTCAAAGTGGAGCTCAAGAATGTGGGACAAGAAGGCTGTTTGTGTACCTGACACGATGTCCATCTTTTAAGACCGGGGTTGGCTCCAGGCATCAGTGAAGGAAGCAGGTGCCTGAGGTGGCCAATAGAAAGGGGCAGCAGTCCGTCCGTTGTTGGGGCGGCACATCCGGGTCTGCGGCAGCAATTTGGCGGCGGGTCCTTCACTCCTTCTTCGGCGGCACTTTGGCGGCCGCTCAATCGGATTTTTCTTTTTTTCTTTTTTTTTTTGCTTCGCTGCTGCTTGGGGCAGCAAAAAAGCTGGAGCCGGCCCCATTTAAGACATACTACTAAACGGCTTGATTGTAAGTAGGAAGAACAGGCAAGACCATACGCATATTCAAGAATATAGTGTGAATGGGAGGGAGAAATGGAGAATCAAAACAGCAGCTGCAATAGAAACTTTTTTAAAGTTGCCACCAAAACAGGGTGAGTCAGAGTCTTTTGTGGGATTTTTGTTTATTTCATTAATATGGTTTCCTGTTCTGTTGACATAAAAGCACACTCCACTTTAGCAGAGGGACCAGGGTCAATGGCTCTACACAAATGCAGAATAAGCCTTCTAAAAAGTCATGTGGTTTCTGTGAAATCGTTGAATATAGTGTCACAGAACCTCTCTTTGTCAGTGCTGCATGAAGTCTGGCACCATCAGCCACTGACATCACTGCCTTGCTCTACCATTACGCTACAAGGAAGCCAAGAAAACATGAAATTTGATAATCAAAATAGCAGCTCAGTTTATTCCTGGTGCAACTCTTACTTTCGGGATTAATTTGAACTACTCTGCCTGTTGAGAGACATAATGGAGATTGTGCCTAAGGAGGTCGTGGAAGCTCCGTCACTGGTGGTTTTCAAAAGGAGGCTGGATAGCTCTCTGTCTTGGATGGTTTAGACACAAGAAATACTGACAGGGGGTTAGACTAGATGACCCTTTGGGTACCTTGTCACCCTATGACTCTACAATTGTACTGTACTGATTTTTGCATATATGCATTTCTGAGGTTGCTCTCTAGTGCCTATCCCACAGAGAGGTTATGGGATCTATTACTACTACTATTACCATCTAAAAGTTCTTCCTTAGGCTCAAATGTCAGGGACTAGACGAAGGGTTCCAGTCCCGGACTCCTCTATATAAACATTATTTATTTATTAATTGTGGCTGTGGTCCAAAGATATGAATTGCTTTAGTTTACATGAGGTAGCACACACACACACACACACACACACACACACTGCACCAAGTAGCTACATTACAATTGTAAAGCTAGCACAAACTATTTTATAGACTCATAGACATTAAGGTCAGAAGGGACCATTATGATCATCTGGTCTGACCCCCTGCATGCTGCAGGCCGCAAGACCCTTCCCTGGACTCTACCGTTGAAGTCCCCAATCCTGTGTTTTAGTGACTTCAATCGGCTGAGACCCTCCTGCTAGTGATCCCTGCCCCATGCTGCGGAGGAAGGCGAAAAACCTCCAGAGGCTCAGCCAATCTACCCTGGAGGAAAATTCCTTCCCGACCCCAAATATGGCGATCAGTAATACCCCGAGCATATAGGCAAGAGTCTCTAGCCTGACCCTTGTTGGCCATTATGCTGTTCATGTACCATTGCTTGGTTTTCCTTGGCTACTATGTTTTATCATTAAACCATTCCCTCCATAAACTCATCCAACTTAATCTTAAAACCAGACAGGTCCGTCGCCCCCACCGTTTCCCTCGGAAGGCCGTTCCAATATTTCACCCCTCTGATGGTCAGAAACCTTCGTCTAATTTCAAGCCTAAACTTCCCCCCGGCCAGTTTGTATCCATTCGTTCTCGTGTCCACATTAGTACTAAACTGGAATAATTCCTCTCCCTCCCTTGTATTAACCCCTCTGATATATTTAAACATAGCAATCATATCCCCCCTCAGCCTTCGCTTTGTCAGACTAAACAACCCAAGCTCCTCTAATCTCTTTTCATACGACAGGTTTTCCATTCCTCTGATCATCTTAGTCGCCCTTCTCTGCATCCGTTCCAGTTTGAGTTCATCTTTTTTAAACATGGGAGACCAGAACTGCACACAGTACTCCAAATGAGGTCTCACCAGCGCCTTATACAACGGAAGCAGGACCTCCCTATCTCTACTAGATATACCTCGCCTAATACATCCCAAGACCGCATTGGCTTTTTTCACCGCCACGTCACATTGCCGACTCATAGTCATCCTGCGGTCCACAAGGACCCCTAGGTCCTTCTCCTCTTCCGTTACTTCTAACCAATGCGTCCCCATCTTGTAACTAAAATTGTTATTATTCGTCCCCAAGTGCATCACCTTACACTTTTTACTATTAAATTTCATCCTATTTCTGATACTCCAATTCGCAAGCTCATTCAAGTCTCCCTGCAGAGTATCCCTATCCTCCTCCGAGTTTGCAACTCCTCCCACCTTCGTATCATCCGCAAACTTTATCAGCCCACTCTTGCAATCGGTCCCGAGGTCAGTTATAAATAGATTAAATAAGATGGGTCCCAAAACCGAACCTTGAGGCACTCCACTAGTAACCTCCCTCCAACCCGACAATTCACCCTTTAATACGACCCGCTGCATTCTCCCCATTAACCAATTCCCTATCCACCTCTGGATTTTCATATCGATCCCCATGTTTTTCATTTTAACCAATAGTTCCTCATGGGGTACTGTATCAAACGCTTTACTGAAATCCAGGTATATTAGGTCCACCGCATTTCCCTTATCTAATAAGTCCGTTACTTTCTCAAAGAAGGAGATCAGATTCGTTTGGCACGATCTGCCCTTCGTAAAACCATGCTGTAATTTATCGCATTTGCCATTAACTTCAAGGTCCTCAACTAGTTTCTCTTTCAGAATCTTCTCCAGCACCTTGCACACTACTGATGTTAAACTAACAGGCCTATAGTTACCCGGGTCACTTTTTTTCCCTTTCTTGAAAATAGGAACCACATTGGCTATTCTCCAGTCTAACGGGACTACCCCCGAGTTTACAGATTCATTAAATATAGTCGCTAATGGGCCTGCTATTTCCCGCGCCAATTCCTTCAATATTCTCGGATGAAGATCGTCCGGTCCACCCGACTTAGTCCCATTAAGGCGTTCTAGTTTTGTTTCTACCTCGGATGCGGTAATCCCCCATCCCGTATGCCCCTCTGTAACGGTGCTAGTATCCCTAATACCTTCATTGGCCTCATTAAACACTGATGCAAAATATTCATTGAGATATTGCGCCATGCCTAGATTATCTTTAATCTCCTCTCCGGCTATAGTCTTCAGCGGTCCCACTTCTTCTTTCTTTGCTTTCTTCCTATTTATGTGGCTGTAAAACCTCTTACTATTACTTTTAATTCCCCTCGCTAAGTCCAACTCTTCCTGGCCTTTGGCCTTTCTCACTCTATCTCTACATTCTCTGACTTCGCTAAGGTAAGTTTCCTTACTGATCCCTCCCCTCTTCCACTCTTTGTACGCTTTCTGTTTTTTCCTAATCGCCCCTTTCAGCCGGTCGCTCATCCAGCTCGGTCTAAGTCTCTTGCTTAGTAATCTTTTTCCCTTTTTGGGGATACAGGCCTCTGACAGCTCTTGCATCTTTAACTTAAAGTAATCCCAGGCTTCTTCTGCCTTTAGGTCCCTTAATACGTTTGCCCAATCCACTTCCCTTACCAGTCCCCTTAATTTGTTAAAATTGGCCTTTTTAAAATTATAAACCCTAGTCTTTGACTTAATTCTGGTACTCTTTCCATTTAGTTTAAAGCGAATTAGCTCATGATCACTGGAGCCCAAGTTGTCCCCCACTACCACTTCCTCAACAAGGTCCTCACTACTTACCAGAATCAAATCTAAAATGGCCTCCCCCCTCGTCGGCTCAGCTACCACTTGATAAAGGAATTGATCCGCAAGCACATCTAGGAACATCTGAGCCCTATTATTGCTACTAGCGTTTGTTCCCCAGTCTATATCCGGGAAGTTAAAGTCCCCCATAATTACACAGTTTCTATTAGTATTTACCTCCCTTAATACATTAAACAATTCCTTATCCATATCCTGGGTCGATCCCGGCGGTCTATAGCACACCCCAAGCACTATCCCCGGAGAGGCTCTAGTAGTACTTTTACCCAGCTTGAGTATTGCCCAGACGGACTCTGTATTATCTATTCCATCCACTATTATTTCTTTACAGCTTATTTCACTATTGACATACAATGCCACCCCCCCACCTTTACCTTTATCCCGGTCTTTCCTAAACAGCGCATACCCCTCCATACCTGCGTTCCAGTCGTGACTGCCATTCCACCACGTTTCAGTTATTCCTACGATATCCGGTTTCAATTCTCGGACCAAGAGCTCCAATTCCTCCATTTTATTACCTAGGCTTCTCGCATTGGTGTACAAACAGCCTAATGTATGTCGTTTAGCCTGTCTCCCATTACTAGCACTGTATGTTGCGGGCCTCTTTGTGTTCGTCCCCCCTGTCCCTCCTATGTCCAATCTCATCTCCCCGGCTATGTCTCCTCTTATTACACTCAGCTTTCCAATACCGGAAACTGGCGTGGAGATTAACTGTGCATCTCCCAACCATCTCCCCAAACTTCCTAGTTTAAAGCTCTTTTGATAAGATGAGCCAGCCTCCCTCCCAGAAGTCTATTTCCTTCCCTACTCAGGTGAAGCCCATCCCGCGAGAACAGGTGTCTGTCCCCGAAAGCCTCCCAGTGGCCATACATCCCAAAGCCCTCCTTATAGCACCACTCCCTTAGCCAACTATTTATCCTCAAAATCCTATCAGCCCTTTGCTGCCCTTCCCTCGGAACAGGCAGAATCCCACTAAAGATAACCTGAGCCTCTATCTCCTTGAGAGTCTTCCCCAGCCTGGCATAATCTCCCTTGACTCTCTCTAACGAGAACCTAGCCGTGTCATTCGTTCCTACATGAAGGATTATCAAGGGGTTCTTACCTGCTCCTTTTAGGATCCTTTTCAACCGCAGGTCCACATCGCGTATCTTTGCACCCGGTAGACAGCACACCCTTCTGTTCTCCGGGTCCGCCCTGGTCACAGGCCTGTCCAGTCTCCTCAGTAAAGAGTCTCCAATTACATACACCTGCCGTCGCCTGGCAACAGTGCGATCTAGTAATCTAGTCTCCGATCCCTCTAGTCCTGACCTGTGTCTGCTCCTATCTTCCCTTATGCTCCCCCTTATGCCTTCCTGTATCCTCTGGTGGCCCATAATTGGTGCTGTCTCCATCAACTCCTCCCCCCTCTCTCTCGGACTAGCAGCTCTCCTCTTCTTCCTCACCCTCCCACCTTCAGTCACCACCTGCTGCCCCTCTACCTCGTTCTCCAAACACTCAAACCTATTTCTGAGTTCTATTCCCCCCTCACTGGCCCTCCTTTTCCTTGGCTTACTTCTCACAGTCACATGCTTCCACTTCCCTGGATCTCCTCCTTCCATTCCCCTCTCGCGGTCATCTACTACTGCCTCCTCCTGCACCCTAGCGCCTTCCCCTTCAGCCCCGCCTTGCCCATCCTCCATCAGCTGCTCAAACCCCCGCCTAAACTCCACCAGGGTATCTACCTGCATCTCCAGCCCCTTAATCTTTTCCTCCAGTAACACTATAAGGCGACACTTCATACACACATACCTTTGTTCCGGGTCTCCTGCTAGGACTATATACATACCACAGCTTCCACATGCAGCCATCTGCATTCTGTCTGCTGCTGCTGCTTGGCTCATGGCTGCTGCAGTCTCTGCCCACAGCACCTGGGGACACAGAGCACACGGCGCACCCCGCCCTCCTGCCTCCAATGAGAACTCCCTCTCAAACTCCCCTGTTAGCCGCCCTGTTGGCTGCCGCTGCTCGCAGCTGTACCGCTGCCTGGCTGGGCGGCCGCTTTTATGGGCCCCTTGATCAGCCAAGCCCCGCCCCCTGCTCAGGGCTCGGCGTCCGTCCCAGCACCCAGCCCCTGCCGGCCCCTACAAACAAACAAACAAACACACAAGAACACACAAGAACACCCAGGACAGATGCAAATACAGATGCAAATACAGGTACCTTCTCCTCCAATGAGAACTCCCTCTCAAACTCCCCTGTTAGCCGCCCTGTTGGCTGCCGCTGCTCGCAGCTGTACCGCTGCCTGGCTGGGCGGCCGCTTTTATGGGCCCCTTGATCAGCCAAGCCCCGCCCCCTGCTCAGGGCTCGGCGTCTGTCCCAGCACCCAGCCCCTGCCGGCCCCTACAAACAAACAAACAAACACACAAGAACACCCAAGAACACCCAGGACAGATGCAAATACAGATGCAAATACAGGTACCTTCTCCTCCAATGAGAACTCCCTCTCAAACTCCCCTGTTAGCCGCACTTCATCGGTAAACTTTGTGGTATGGTGGAGGTTCACTGAAATCCCATCCCCTCACATTGCTGAGTCTTCCTTAGTGATAAAGGACATACTCTGCATTCATCTTCCCTCTTTCCTGCATCAGGGGATTCCTCCCTCTGCTAGATACAGAATTTCTAGAGCCGTTTTTACCTCACTAGCCCTTTAACCTGGCATTATGGGGCCAGAGCAGGGATGAGTATCCGGCTCTGGCTCTGTCACTGACCTGCCATGTGACCTTGGTCAAGTCACTTCCCCTCTCTCTGTTTCCCCTCCCGCCCTTTGTCTGTCTTGTCCAGTTGAGTCCTACAGGGAGGCAAGGAAAGTCTCTCACACCAGTGACAAGCACCAGGGGTCCCCAGTATTGACTGAGGCCTCTAGGAGTTACTGTAATGGAAATAATTTCTCTCTTTCTCCCTTTAACAACAAAGCTGATGATGTCACTGTATGGAACACAAACAGTCCCTCCTAGAGATAAAGCAGCTGTGCAGACTGTTACGCAGAAAGGGAGGAAAATGTTTACAAATGTTGAGTGACAAGTTGAAAGAGAATGAAAACAGAAAACTTTCAGTGGTTTGGTTTATTTTGCTGTTCAAAACTGTGAACTTTCACCTCAATGTGCCAGATTCCCTGCAGTCTGCATTCCAGACCAAGTTCCATGCCTAATTACGTGTGAACTTATTTGCAGGACTGTTACTTTCCTGTTTCTGGGAGGCTTTTCTGTTAAAAGTATATTTTTAATGGCTGAAATTTAATATTTCCTAATTATGTCACTTGCTAGTTCTTCAGTATTCCTGCCTGCATGACTGGTTTTATTTTTCTCCCACTGGAGAAAAACCCTTTGCTTTCAGTTAAAGTGTTGCCCAAGGAAGGATGACGACGACTCTGGTCCTTTTTTTGCACTTTGAGCAGAGCTATTCATTGTGACAATAGCTGGTCAAAGTTTGTCCTTTTTTGAGAATGAAAGTGTTTGTGAAAAAACATCTTAACTAATCATTTTGTTTTTCAAAAAAATGTCAATTTAAAAATAATTTATAAAGCCCTTTTGGGTTGTTTTGTAAAAATGTATTTCTGATTATGATTTTTTTTGTTTCCGTTTTTTTGGGAGGCAGGTCATATTTCTGGTTTTGCTTTGTCAACTCAGCCACATGGTGCAATATTTTTCAATTCAAAATTCTAAAATATCTTAAATAATAAATATTAAAAATATTGTTTTAAAATTTGATGGAGAATTTAGAAAATGAAAAATCAAATTATTTTGTAAAACAATGGAACAGAAATTATATTAGCCAAAATTTCTGTGATGCATTTTTCTATTTCTAAAACAGCTCTGATTGTGATGTACCCTAAGACTGCCTCTTGAATTGTCTTTCTTCCATCTTTTTTGAAGAAGTCTGCCTAAAGGAAATGAAATAAACAAAATTAGCTGTATGCTTCTTATATTACACCTCTACCCCGATATAATGTAGTCGTGGAGAGCCAAAAATCCCTACTGCGTTATAGCTGAAACCCCATTATATCGGGGTAGCAGCGACAGGGCTCCGGCGGTGATTTAAAGTGCTCTGGGTTCCGGCCGCTGCAGGGAGCTTGGGCCCTTTAAATCGCCGGCAGAACCCTGCTGCCGCAGCCCCAGGGCAAGGGTGGCAGGGCTCCAGTGGTGTTTTAAAGGGCCCGGGGCTCCCCACAGCAGCCGGAGTCCCGGACCCTTTAAAGCACTGCCCGAGCCCCACGGCCGCTGCCCCGGGATAGCAGCAGCAGGGCTCCAGCAGTGATTTAAAGGGCCCGGGGCTCCCTGCAGCAGCCGGAGCCCCGGACCCTTTAAAGCGCCGCCGGAGCCTCGCTGCTACTGCGCTACACGCGAACCCGTGTTATATCGGGTCATAGAATCATAGAATATCAGAGTTGGAAGGGACCTCAAGAGGTCATCTAGTCCAACCCCCTGCTCAAAGCAGGACCAATTCCCAGCTAAATCATCCCAGCCAGGGCTTTGTCAAGCCGGGCCTTAAAAACCTCCAAGGAAGGAGACTCCACCACCTCCCTAGGTAACGCATTCCAGTGTTTCACCACCCTCCTAGTGAAATAGTTTTTCCTGATATCCAACCTGGACCTCCCCCACTGCAACTTGAGACCATTGCTCCTTGTTCTGTCGGTCGCATTATAGCGGGGTAGAGGTATTCTTATTTATGTTCTATGGTGGAAATAGAAATGTAACTAATTCTTGCTAGTCTTTCTAATTACTTATGCTCAGATCCTCAAAGGTGGTTGTTAGGTGGTACCTATCTCCTGCTGATTTCAATATGAGTTAGATGCCTAAATATCTTTGAGGAACTGGGCCTTAGATTGTAAGCTTTTTGGGGTACTATCTTTTTGTTCTGTGTTTGTATAGTGCCTAGCATAATAGAATGCTGGTCCAGGACTGAAGCTCCTGTGTCCTACCACAATACAAATAATATTAAATAATACAGTTGTCAAATTGTTGCTATGATCCTAGGATCTGTAACTTTGTCTCCTTTCCTTTTCCTAATGGTCAGAGGACTTACTTCCTCTGTCTTCTACCATTAAATCACTGGTTGAGGAAGTACTGTTCTCTGCCCTTGTTTATTAAGGGATGGAGGCTAATTTAATGACTAGAAGCCTCAGGAGTAAGGGACAGGGGTTGAAAGTGGGTTTTTGTCTGCTCTGACATCCTATTTTGCTACCTTGGTAACTGTGTGTGTCATAAGTCTTCCCTGTCCCCAAAGAAGCCATCTTCTTCTGTTGTTTTGAGGACCACAATATAGCCTGGAGCAGTTCTCTTTATATCCCTGTCTGAGTTCCTAAAGAGAAATTCCTTGGGGGAGGGAGACTGGCTTGTGAGCTCTCCCTGAAGTTGGATCTACTATGGCACTTTGATTTGGTTTTCCTGAAGTTGGTGTCCCCCAGTGAGTGTTACATATACTTGAAATTCCAGAACACGCTAAACCCTTTCTCTAAACTCCCTGCATTTCCTTATTCACTACCTCACCACTGACCTGATTTGAAGAGACTGTTCTATGGAAAGAAGGATAATTCAACCCATTCAGTTTGCTGAAACTACTAACAAGGTGAATGGCAAAGACAATGATTTGGCAGCAGCTTCATCTGTCTGCATAAACCGTGCAGACTCCTTTTCACTGATCCTACCATCTTCCTACTTACAGTTGTAAAATCAGCCTAGTTGTGCTACTAATCCAGAAAGGCAGCTGGAATTTTCAGCTGTATCCTGTCAAATGTCATGTTATGATCACATTGGATTATATGATAATTGCAGGGTAAATCTTTTAATAAGATATTTAAAACATACTGACACAAACAAATGCATAGCAATTTCTGAGTATCAGACAAGAAGCCAGTACTGAGTTTTTCAACCTGCTTTGCTGGAAGAACAACAGGTACCAATGGGTCAGCAAATCTACGCTGTCAGTGTTGCACAGTTATTTAATCCCACAGATTTAGATCTTAGTGGAAAAGAACTAGGCCTGTTAAATCCACTTGGCTCTTTTTCTTAACACTGAAGTTGAGCATGGAAGAGACCTGCCATTTCAGGATTATTCTCCAGGGTACGTTTTCCAATGTACATCATTCACCTTTGTCTATTTTCTGGGAAGACCTATCTATTTTGCCTTCACTGAATACACATTTTCAGTGTTAAAACTTATTGGCAGCCATATCTTAAAAAGATACTTTTGGTAATAAAGATACATGTTAGAAAGTGAGAAAAAACACTCATTTACTTACTTTTCCCACTGGAAATAACTGGAGAAAAGTGTTTGTTTTTTTGTTTGTTTGTTTGTTTGTTTTTGAAGGGACAGAGAGAGAAGACATTTTCTTGCACTTCTAAAGATTTTTTTTCCTTTGGAAAGTATGAAAAAAGTTTTAAAATGAGAAAAGATGACACACTGTCTCATTTTTTAAACTTATTTTTACTTTTCTACTGGGGAAAAAAGTCAAGGTGAGAGTGTTCCCCACCACACACATACTTTCTCTCATTGTTTACTATTGAGATGGAAAAATGTGGAAATAGAAGGGAAGAAGAGAGAGACAGAAAAAAACCCAAAAATTTGGAATATCTTTTCCAAACAAAATATCCTTTTCCAATTTAAAAAAAATTGATTTTTTCTGTTAAAAAAGAAACATTTCCAACAACATAAAATCTTTTTAAAAACCCATAGCCCTTCCAGCGCTTTTCATCAGTAAATTCAAAGCACTTAAAGAGTCCAGTATAATTATCCTTAAAAAACCTTACAGTTATGACTACCTGTACTTTATAATCTATTACGTAAATCTCTGTTCATCAATTGCTAATATCCCTTAGTCTATGGGCCTGATTTACAGATTGGTTTAAATTGGGAGTAACTCCAGTGAAGTCAGTGAAGTTACATGGGAACAAAAGCATTGTGACAGAGAGGTATTAACAATGGAATTTTCAAAGCATGTTATTGTCATGTTCACAGCATACACCCAGAGATGTTAGATAAAAACAGACTACTCTTGCTGGTAAGTTGCAACAGACCACTACTTTTATTCTTAGACCTGGTCTACACTGACGGGGGGCGGGGAGAGGGGATCGATCTAAGTTACGCAACTTCAGCTACGTGAATAACATAGCTGAAGTCAACATACTTGGATCAACTTACCATGGTGTCTTCACTGCGGTGAGTCGACTGTTGCCGCTCCCCCGTCGACTCTTCTTGCGCCTCTCGCTGAGCTGGAGTACAGGAGTCGACGGAAGAGGACTCAGGGATCGATTTATCGCGTCTAGACTAGATGCGATAAATTGACCCCCGCTGGAGTGATTGCTGCCTGCTGATCCGGCGGGTAGTGAAGACATACCCTTAGACTCCAGAACCAATAAACAGACAGCAGGCTGCTCCCTTGTTGGGGTGAGTTGTGCCTCTCTGACTTACGTAGAAGCTGGGGCTGGGTCTTTCTGGGCTGACTAGGATTGTAGCCCACTAGTCTGCAAACATGACATGGAAGCCACCCACCCACGCATGCTCCTAAAGTGATGGTTTTCTATTCCAGCACAATACTCAATACACCACAATTAGGAACCAAAATTGGGAGCTACACCTACCTGGCTAAACTGCGTAAGAAACAATAATCTAAGGAATTTTCAAAAGGGTGATATAAGTGGAGAGAAGGCCCCTTTGAGCACTGGATTGCGTATGCCCCATATTTGTGTGTTGTGGGCCTGATCAAGGGATAGGCAGCCAACCGGATCAGGGCTTCTATGTTTATTACCTAATTTTTAGACTAGTTTCTCTCAGTTTGTAAATGCAAACAGTTTCCTGTAATCAGTTTTATCACCTATTTTTTATGATCTCCTTTTATGTATAAAGGTGGCAACACTCTCACAGGAGAGCCTCTCTTGTAGCTCCTGAGCCAGTTCTGAGACTCCAAAGATGCTTGTGAGACACTTTTGTATTTACAAGAGGTATAAGGAATGCCTAGTGATAAAATTATTCCTATCCACACGTATACTATATGCCTGAGGATTTAATGGTTAGAAAAGTGCATCTCACAATCTTTGGATGAGAAAACTGCAACATAGGCTGTTCTACAACCCTTACTATTCACCAGAGACTTATTCACAATGGTTAATACATCATTCCTATCCACACACTGAGAAAACTATTCTCAAATTGTTTACAATGGTCTAAAAATGTAAGTTATAATCTTTATTTTTATTGCCCCATGTGTAAGTTACCCTCAAAGTAAGAATCCTCGTGTGCCATAAACAGGAATTGCAGAAATGTAGGTATGGAAGGGACCTCGAGAAGTCAAAGCATTTTCAAAGCATGTTATTGTTATGCTCACAGTAAACACACAGAGAAGTTAGATAAAAACATGACCTCGCTGTTTGGTTGTGCTCAATAAAATGTTGTATAATTTTTTTTAAAAGATCAGAAACTTATTTTTAACACGCATTAGCCCCATTTAGTCAGTTTTGATCGCTGTAGCCTGCTGGGTCAGTAGTAAGGTGACTGCAACCTATCCAAAAACCTTTTCTTGGTCAAATCTTACAAAATACATAAAACAATACTTAATTTGGATAGTTTCCTAAGTAACTGTTAATGACAGAGGAAGGATTCTAGTTTTTACGGCCATTTAGAGAGCTACACTTCTACCCCAATATAACGTGACCCAATATAACATGAATTCTGATATAACGCAGTAAAGCTGCGCACTCCGGTGGATCAAAGCAAGTTCAATAAAATGCGGTTTCACCTATCATACAGTAAGATTTTTTGGCTCCTGAGGACAGCGTTATATCGGGGTAGAGGTGTATTTTAGTTCAGCACATACACTGAGTTTACAATTACTGCACTGGTGCTGGAACTAGGGGGGCTGATGCATGCCCTGGCTTGAACTAGTAGTAACAATCCAAATGCATAGTTTCTGCCTCCAGCATCCCTACTATAAAAATTGTTCCAGCACCACTGACTTATTGGTTCCAAATACCTGTGGTCTAGTCACGTATTTCAGTCTGTTCGTTGTTTAGTTCAAATAATCTAGCCATAAACTCCTCCCAGCACAGAACACATAATATAGATCTATTTCACAGTACTCAGAACTGAGAGCAAACAGACAAAGGTAAGCAATTGCACTTAATCTGTAACATTGTAACACTAAGACTGTGAGCTGTCAGCCATGCTGTTAACACTATTTAAATAGATTTTCAATTTTCATAAATTTTTCATACATTTTTTCTTGTGCATATGTACACCCCATCCCATCCCCTCGCACGCACACTCAAGAGTCTTCATAGCTGAGTTGTCTATTCCTCCCAAACCAGAAGTGAACCCAAAAGGTTTTAAAACAAAAATCAAAAAACAAACAAACAAAGCAAAAAAGCCCCAAACAACTTTGGATACCTTTAAAAATATTTTGAACTTTCACACACCTCTGCACTTCCAGCTTTTTGGCCAGTGCTGGGATACTATTAAAAAAAAAGAAAAGCATGCTGGTCGTTGGCCTGGCTAGAAGTAAAAGGTACTAGTTATTGTATTAGACACCCAGTTCTTTTCATCCTGGTGAGATTTTGATATTTCTAGTAAGGTTTGGATAAGTATTTCCATACTGCAATCTGAACCAAACCTCCAACCTCACCAATCCTGTGTATGGGGCAGAGGGAAAAATAGTGGTGGGGATTAAGTAGAAAAAAGTGAAAGAAATAGAAAAATTGTTTTACAATTACTTTTACTTCATTATGGTATCCACATAAACTTTATTTCCTTCTTCCTTACTTCCAGGCCTTGGATCAGACCCTTAAATGACTCCAACCTGGCACTGATGGTTATTTAATTTTTATTTCCCAACAGTTTTTCATTTTGGTTTTATTATTAAATCTATACTTACTTTGTGTCCTTAAGAGCCAAATATATGGATCTAGTTGCTTTTGTTGTTCTGACTGACATAGAATGAATCTTGCTTGATACTATGTAGCTGAGCTCTGCAGGTTAATTTGTATGCATATTGTTCCCAATTATTATTATTATTCCCTTATTTTGTTCTGAAGAAATTCACTATTCATTCAGTCTAGAATTACACCAAGGCTTTTTGATGCCATTCAATTTAATAAACATCAGAACCAGCCTAGGAAACAATGACAGAAGGTAAATCCCTTGAAAATGAAAATATCATAGCTGAGTTAGTTGCTGCTTCTGCTAGGGTTAGTAGGTTGTTATGCTTTGTATAAGAATTGCATTGGGATAATAATATTTTCTACTTGCTTATCCATTTTTCATCAGACAAATCAGGCAAGAAGGGCCATATCAGACAGATCTGTGATAGTCGCTGCTTTTCTGTCTTGTAGCTGGAAGGGAAAGATGAGATGCATTTTTAAACTTGAGAAAAGGGGTCACCGTTAGAGGGAAAAACTGAAAGGAAGTGAAAAACCTTGACTATAAACAGCTATCCCCTAGAGCAGGTGGCAAGAACACCGTCCTGATAATCACTGAGTTTTCTGAGTAGTGAAGGAACAGTTACCGTTGAAAGGAGAGAAACAGGTGAGAAACGGCAGAGTACTCTACCTATCTACGATTATAGCAGCGGAATGAGTCGTTGTTATAGAAATGTATAGTGGAGTGTCCTTTCATGGCTGCCAACACAGACTGAATCCAGTCTTGACCAGGATGACAACATTCATTTTGATTGAATAGCTGTCCAGACTTTTAAATGAAATGCACATGACGCTATTAGCACGGTTCGTTGTTGAGCCTGGCTGCACCACAGTCCTGCCATGGGTTTGGCAGCAACCTGGTAGTTTTGAGAATGGAAATCCACATTTGAATGGGGATAGTTTAATATTTAATAATTTTGTCTTATTGTAGGTCAGATATCTATTATTTTTATTTATAAAAGTGTTAAACAAAATATCAGGGGGTAGCCGGGTTAGTCTGTATCTACAAAAACAACAAGGAGTCTGGTGGCACCTTAAACACTAACAGATTTATTTGGGCATAAGCTTTCATGGGTAAAAACCTCACTTCTTCAGATGCACAAAAGCTTATGCCCAAATAAATCTGTTAGTCTTTAAGGTGCCACCAGACTCCTTGTTGTTTTTAAACAAAATAGTACCTATCTTAAAACCCTAGGCCCTTTAGACATAAAATTACAACAAGCAAGAGATCCAGCAGGTAAAAGTTAACAAGCCCCAAACCAAAAAGTTAGCTCAGAACAAACACTGCCACAAGCCCCTTTCCTCATATAAGCCCCACCCCCTATCAAGTTCTTTTCTATTCAGAACTCTTGACACACAGAAATGCTTTGCAGTCCTGAAAGTCAATTTTAGGTTCATTGGCTGAGAAATATGCAAGTTGTTTCCCCAAGATCTGACTGAATGTGCTTTAAATATTTAGTGCTGACGAACTTCTATTGCTGCCACGCTGCCACATTTCAAGGCCTTTGTCCACATAATAAATAGTGTTTCTTATTATGTACATTTTGGCTTGCCCTAATTTATTAAAGTCAGTGGAGTGACACAAGGTGGCCTGTTATCTTGTGAAGACAAATACATGGCTCTGGGGGATACTGAGAGATGGACAAAGATGGGCAGAATTTTTGTACAAGATCAGAAACCCCATGTAAAACAGTCTGTTGAGCAGTTAGGGGATGGTTTCAGAGCATACTTCCTAGCTGAAAGATTTTGGAGCTTTGCTTCCATTCTGTTGGGCGTTGAAGAAGGATGAGAATGACTCAAGACTTTTGTTCTTTCATTTATTTTGCGTATCACGCCCAGACCCCACGTGTATCCTTCCTCAACGTAAAATTGATTATACAAACATGGCTGTGGGTGGCCTCCATCTCAGAAGTGAACACGTGGTTTTGCCAAGATCTGTTTCTTCCCATCACAGGACCTAACCCATCAGAGAAATGCAGCTGTAGTACGTTTTGGGAATGTAGAAATAGGAATAATCAGTGAATCCAACTGAGAGTTATAAATGGGAAGGATCTGTAGAAGAACTACATTGAGTATATTTTCCCTTCAGTGATCTTGAGCATTTCCTTTGTAAGCATGTTGCACTGTCCCACCAGCTCTGCTCATGCTCTAGTCTCCAGAGCTCGAGCAGTAGCTTGTTGTGCCCATCAATACCTCACCTGGATGGAGCAAACAGGCAGAGAGAAGGGACACCATCAGATGTGCATACCCTGTTCAAGCTCACAAAGAAACCCAACGGCACTTCTAGCATTGCCTAGCAGAGTAAATAATTGTATTTAATATTTCGGCCATCATTTTGGAGAACAGACAGATTTAAAGGGATCAGAAGAGTGATGAGATTTTAAGGTACATTTTATCTGTGAAGCCCTTCCTTGGCTCTCCCCTCCCTAGGCGAGCCAGCTCCAGCCGAAATGTTACCTCCAAAGTGCTGTCTATACAGCTATATTTTAAGAGCTAGTGCAAACCCTGTTCTGTTGACCCAGGCTGGAGGCTAGCTCTTGTGGGCTCCAAAGTGCTGTGTAGATATACCCTTTAAGACATCTAATGTCTGCTGAGGATGTTTTCACTAACTTTCTGTGCTTTAAAGTCCTGTGCAGGGAAATGTTTAATTAACTCATCTGATGCTTTTTGTTTATGGAGGAAAATGCTGGTAAGGTCTTTTCAAATTAATTATAACTTTGTGCATGTGTCTCTCTCTGAGTTTTGATTGTCTTCCTGCTTCTTTTTCGATTGGACATTGCTCAAGATGATTATTTTGTGGTTTCCCAGTTAGCTGCTTTGTACGGGTGTGGTGGCCTTTTGGTAGTAAAGCATTTTGATTATTGCATTGCCAAGGGTAAACGAATGCATCGTATTTATTTTTCAATTTATGTTGCACAGCAGTCTAGATTAAACTGAGGTTTGGGTGTAGGAAAACATTACAGGATGATTCTCTCTCCTAGTTGATCACCTAACTGCTGTGTTTCTAAAGCAGAACTGTATGTTTATATAGTGTCTAGCCACAGCCAATACCTCATCAGCAAGTTACCAAATATTTTGGAAAAAAGTATTCCCTTCTACAGTGCTCACTCATCTATGATGGTGTATTTTATTGGTTTTGGTTCTCTTTTGTAGGCTCCCTTTGAAGAGTGTTGAATTAGGATATGAGACTCTTCTCAGCAAATCCAGAAGTGTTTGAAAAAAATGCCAGTTTTGGCAAAGGTGGTTTTGTTTGTTTTTTTTAAGTAAAAACTTGCCTGTTACTAATTTCCTTTTGTTTTCTTCTTGCTTTCCAAAGAAAAGTCTCTAAGCAGTAGAACTATACAATGTTGTGCAAACCTGACCAGACCAATGAAATCACAGTGTAGACTTTAATAAGGGGGGGGGGGGGGAGAAGGGGAAGAATTCATGAGACCTACAGTAAAGGGAATTATTAATCTGTAGAAATGTGACTTGTATTACTCTATGGGGCTCTGGGAAAAACTGATTTCACATGTTATGTGTCTTTTAAAGCTTCAAATATAGCATGTTGGCAATAGGAATGGGTGTGGAAACCTACATTTGTATGGCATGTGAACACTTTGATCTCTTAAGAAGACAGATGTCAAAAAAATTAAGTTAGATTTGGAAAAAATGCAAACTCATAAGAGAATCAAAATTAAAGACCGAAACTCATGTCTTTTGGTTTAATGGTGAGACTTGGCACCAACATCTCTGGGCACGTCTGAAAGGAGAACTCTGATGATTGACTCAATATGCAGCTTAGAAACTGCCTTCAATATAAATTGTATCTGAGTACATTTTGAGAGCCAAACTCCAGAAGTGCCTGGGAGAATATTAATATTTCTCTGCAGTGATGGTTTGAATCAATATTTGAGTCCATAAGCAAGGAAAGACATTGTGACACAGTTATTTATTTAAGTAAAACAAGTAAAAGCAGAGGACATGCTGTGCTAACACAGGCTACTTCCTGAATTGCTGTGAAATAGCATGCAGGACTTTGCCAAATTTAAATGACATGGTAACTCCACTAAAAACAATGCTACTAGTAGGGGTGGTTCCAAAACAAGGATTCTGTTTTGTGAAAAAAAATTAAGGTTTCAACCTTGTTTTTGGTCTACATTGGAATGAAAATGAGACCTTTCAACATTTTTCATGGAGGAAAAAACAAAACAGAGAGAAAGACCTCAGACTAGCCAATAGTCTGAGTGGTTAAAGCATTCGCCTGTGGGAGGCCCAGGTTCAAGAACTTGATCTGCCTGATTTGGTGCATATAAAGCCAGTCTCTCTGGTTCTCTCTCTGGCCCAATGATATTTAATTATTTATAGAAAGTGGAACAGCCCCAACAGGAGAGATCAGGTATGTCTATATTAAAAAAAAAAACAACCCACTGCAGAGAGTCTCAGTGGGTCAGCTGACTCAGGCTCCTGCTATGAGGCTAACCATAGAAGCGCAAACACAATGAGGAGTTCTTGTGGCACCTTAGAGACTAATACATTTATTTGGGCATAAGCTTTCGTGGGCTAGAACCCACTTCATCAGATGCATGGAATGGAAAATAAAGTAGCAGGTATAAAAAGCACATGAAAAGATGGGACTTGCTTTACCAA
The DNA here is from genome assembly GCF_027887155.1 of Malaclemys terrapin pileata. NCBI lineage: Eukaryota > Metazoa > Chordata > Testudines > Emydidae > Malaclemys > Malaclemys terrapin. The sequence goes on along the minus strand of NC_071506.1, from coordinate 242,804,941 downwards.
ATGGGAGGTCAGTCTAACGAGACAATTCAATTAACAGCAGGATACCAAGGGAGGAAAAATAACTTTTGTAGTAGTAATGAGAGTGGCCCATTTCAAACAGTTGACAAGAAGGTGTGAGTAACAGTAGCGGGAAATGAGTATGGGGGAAATTAGGTTTTGTAATGACCCATCCATTCCCAGTCTTTATTCGGGCCTAATTTGATGGTGTCCAGTTTGCAAATTAATTCCAGTTCTGCAGCTTCATGTTGGAGTCTGTGGGGCCATGTGGGTAGCAGTCCTGCAGAGCTGAAGGTATAAATTGTCCCCAAATCTGAAATAGTTGTGGGTGAGGACAAAGTCACAAAATTCAGCCACCAGGTTTGCTGTGATAGTATCGGGGATGCTATACCTGATGGCTTGTAGTCCATCTTTGTGTGGAATGTTCGTGTAGAGAGCTTCTACATCCATAGTGGCTAGGATGGTGTTTTCTGGAAGATCACCAATGGATTGTAGTTTCCTCAGGAAGTCAGTGGTGTCCCAAAGATAGCTGGGAGTGCTGGTAGCGTAGGGCCTGAGGAGAGAGTCTTCATAGCCAGATAATCCTGCTCTCAGGGTGCCAATGCCTGAGATGATGGGGCGTCCAGGATTCTAAGCTTTGTGGATTTGGGGTAGCAGATAGATTACCTCTGGTTGGGGCTCTAGAGTTGTGCCAATGTAGATTTGTTTCTGTGCTTCTTCAGGGAGGTTCTTGAGCAGATGGTGTAGTTTCTTTTGGTAATTCTCAGTGAGGTCAGAGGGTAATGGCCTATAGAATGTGGTGTTAGAGAGTTGTCTCAAAGCATAGACATTCCTGCTTGGCTGGAGCCTGGGCTCTGAAACCCAGCCAGGGGGGTGCGTCTCAGAGCCCGGGCTCCACCCTGTGCCGGAACTTTTATTTTAGCAGCATAGCATGAGCCCCACAAGCAGACTCAGTTGACTCGGAGACTTGCTGCCACAGGGTTAGTGGTGGTTAGTTTTTGCAATGGAGATGTACACATTAACTGACTGTGTTGCCTGATGGGTGAGACAGTCACTGGGATGTGTGGGTGTAAGTTCTTGTTCAGGAAGAGCAGGGACTTGACCCTCGCTCTCCCCCAGGTGAGTGCCCTAACCACCAGGTGTTGGGTACTTTGGAGTTGAATCAAGGAACATTGATGAATCAGGATTTTCCATTGGATAAGCATTTTGTCAAAAGAGTCCTGACTGGCTCTACTAAGTATATGGAAAATCCAGATTTTTGGATCTAGAGCAACAATTCATCATTTGGGCATCTCTATAAATGGAAGAACTCCAAAATCAAATCCAAACACCCTGCAATTTTGTACCATTCAATGTCAGAAGCATGGCTGGGAAGGCAGAAGTTTTCTATGATTGGGGCTGATTAAGCTGGTAAAGGAAAGGCAGGGGAGCCCTTAAGTGGCAGAGGAGGTGGATAATGGAGACAAAGGGGAGACCTGCAGAAGGAGTGTGGGAGTGGAGGCAGAAGAACTCTGGGAAGAAGACAAGGAAATAGAGGAGCCATTGGAGGGTTTGGAGAATCGGGGTACTTGTTTCGTTTTCTGTAATCTCGTGAATATATCACTGGACAGCACTTTAAAAAAAAGAATTAATCATTAATAGATTTGGTGACTTGAGTAATGACCTTTGGATGAGTTTGATAAATGAGCTAAATTAGTCTTTCATTTATAAGTTTTTCAGAGTTTTGGGAAAAGGTAGTAATGAGCCTCTCATAGCATCCTACTTTATTCATAGAATTATTATTAAATATGTAGTTATGGTGGCCCAAAAGCACTAGTCAGATATTTCCCTCTGTGCTAGAACACATACTATTAGATTAAGCACAATGGGTGAAATCGTGGCCCTAACACAGTCAATGGGAAAAATCCAGGGGTGAAAGTAACTTAAAGGACTTACTGGTACGCCGGAATCCTGAGCGGGGGCGGGACCTCATCAGGAAGAGGCATGGCCTCAACCGGAAAAGGCGGGGCCTTTCAAGATTTATAAGCCCTGGGGCTCTGGCTGTGGCTGGGAGCCCCAGGGCCTTTAAATCACCTGGAGCTACCAGGGGCGAATTAAAGCTGCCGCAGAGCTCCGGGCCCTTTAAATCACTGCGAGAGCCCTGCCGCCGCTATCCCAGGGTGGCAGGGCTTGAGTGGGGATTTAAAGGGCCTGGTGCTCCTACCACTGTGGGGAGCCCTGGGCCCTTTAAATTGCCTCCAGAATCCTGCTGCCTCTGCGGTAGCGGTGGCAGGGCTCTGGCGGTGATTTAAAGGGCCTGGGGCTCCGGCCGCTGCGGGGAGCCCTGAGCCCTTTAAAGCGCCGCCAGAACCTGGCTGCCACAGCTCCGGCAGTGATTTAGAGGGCCCGGGGCTCCCCACAGCGGCTGGAGCCCTGGGCCCTTTAAATCACTGTCGGAGAAGCCGGTCCAGTCCAGCTCTTGCTGGTACGCCATACTGGACCGGACTGGCTTACTTTCACCTCTAGAAAACTCTCACTGACTTCAATGGGGTCAGGATTTTACATAACTAGAAAGTAGAGAGAAACAAATCTAGGAACAGAACATCCCCAATTTCTTCAAAAGTTCAGCTGTGGATTCAAATTTGTAGCTGACCCACTCTCTATAGTAATCAGAGCCAAAACTCCAGATCCAAACACCAAGGAACTCTGGGAAAGTTCAGCTCTGGCTCTGAATTTTGCAGCCTCCCCCCAATCTCTGTGAAGGAACTAAACCAAAATCTTGGTCCAAGCACCCCACAAAATTTGAGAAAGTTCATATCCAGATTTGAATTTTGTTGCATAGGCCCATTTCTGATGATGTAGAGGAAACACAATACACACAAGGGCAACATACTGGATGTTTTGTAGCAGAAGCATTGCCTGTAGCACACCATGTGCCTTTCTTCTCTGTCTTTCTTGTTCTTCTTTCCACATCCCTCTTTCTCCATTTCAGAATGACTTGGAAGAGTTGCATAGGATGCTTACTATGAAACAAATCTTTTATGAGAACAGACTTTTTTGTAGTTTTCCTTCCATTTATTTTTGGTGAGTTATACCCACACAAAACCTCTTTGTTTGATAAGATTTTTTTTTTAAAACTTCGGGAGTCTGATAGCTGACTTCAAAAGGCAAAAAGTCACTTCAATTCCTTAGAACAGTTCCCAGCTGACAAAATAAATAAGAAAAACCAACCTTAATATAGCTCAGGGATCGGCAACCTTTGGCATGTGGCTCGCCAGGATAAGTACCCTGGCAAGCCGGGTTGGTTTGTTTACCTGCCGCGTCCGCAGGTTTGGCCGATCGCGGCTCCCACTGGCCGCAGTTTGCTGCTCCAGGCCAATGGGAGCTGTGGGAAGCGGCGCAGGCTGAGGGATGTGCTGGCTGCCGCTTCCCGCAGGACACGGCAGGTAAACAAACCGGCCCGCCCCGCCAGGGTGCTTTCCCTGGCAAGCTGCGTGCCAAAGGTTGCCGATCCCTGATATAGCTGTTCATAATAGGACACTAGTTAAGGCCCCCAAATATTTTCTACATGATCATTTCAGGAACAATGTGGATGATGCGATGACTGAAGAAATCATTCTTTACGATGCAGAACACATGGGAAATCTAGATAAGGCATTAAAGGAAAGAAATATGCACCACACAGTAGCTTTACCATGTGATGCATGGAAAGAACAACAGCATGATGGGTTTGTGGCAAAGGGCTGCCACTAAACTAGAGGCAAGATTATAAACAACTTTAGAACAATGATTTATCAAACTATGCTCATCCTAAACCCAGACAGAAGTCATCGTCGCTGATGAAGTTCTGCATTGAATTCAATAGCTGGTCATGGCCAGGAGAATCTCTTAGGCTTGGTCTACACTACCCCCCCTAATTCGAACTAAGGTACGCAACTTCAGCTACGTGAATAACGTAGCTGAAGTCGAAGTACCTTAGTTCGAACTTACCTTGGTCCACACGCGGCAGGCAGGCTCCCCCGTCGACTCCGCGGTACTCCTCTCGCCGAGCTGGAGTACCGCAGTCGACGGCAAGCACTTCCGGGTTCGACTTATCGCGTCCAGACTAGACGCGATAAGTCGAACCCAGAACTTCGATTTCCAGCCGTCGAACTAGCTGGTAAGTGTAGCCAAGGCCTTAGATGGTTTGAATGTTACACAAATACTTGGTTTATTTCCTATTAAATTAGTATATCTTGGTCGAGCGTACCTGGTAAAACCACAATGCAGTCCTCTTTCCTGTTCCAAAGAATAGCATTGTCTTCCCCACAAGTTACGTATTGATCTTGCTCTCGCTAGCATAGAAGTCAGTGAAAGTTTTGCCATTGACTTCAATCTTTGCAAGATTATCCGTAGTGTGTGCAGCAGTCTTGCTGTTTGTTGAAACAAAAGCTGATTTATTTATCTTTCTAAGTACGTGTACTGTGCTCAGCACTGCGGTGTCTGTATACTGTGGATTAAGCTATCAGGATTGTCTATCAGAAAACATACATTTGACATCCCATAATAATTCCCCATTTACTCACATATACTATACTGTAGCCTATGAAGAAAAGTCTTCAAAACCTCAAAGTCCTAAATATAAATAAACCGCAAGTTTATATGGTGATAGTGTTTGAAAATATGCACTCTATTCACATTAATTCTTTTTAGGTTTATCCCTAAGAGACGTTTTGCATTAAATATACACGAAGCTTTAGCTATAACCTTTTCCAAGACCAGCTATAACAGCTCTATTTGTGCATTTTCTGTGTGGGTACTGATACCTCTTATTCACAAGCAACTCACAGGCTGTCATAGTAATATTCATGATTCCTAGATTAAGTTTGAATCCTTTGTGACAATGCATGTTTTGCATTCAGATTATTCTAGGGGAACTCTGAAGATGGCAGCTGCAAGATATTTGTACATATTCAGAGGAATACATGGAGGGGTGTGGTTTTTTTTTATTGCTACCGTAGGATTGCTCATCTTCATTGCTCAGGTCCATAATATGTTTTGCTTAATGGTAAAGTGTTTGTCACGGAACAGGGTTTTTAAAATGCATTTCTATCTGTCAGATCTGACAGGTCTCACAGCAGCATGCTTTAATTTATCTTGCTTGAAAGCACAAAAAGATTACACTGTGTGTTGAAATGTTAACAAGGTCATATCATATAGACAGTAGCTCACTGCACTTTTCTTCCTTGTATTGCTCCTGGTAGGCTTTATTCCATGTCATGCATAAATAATATTACTCAGGAGAGAGAGTCAGTGTACTTTATATTACTGAAGCTAATATACTATAGAGACAGGCTGAACTTCTGGAGGGAGCATCTGTTCATGTCACTTACCAAATTACTGGTACCTAGCCCTCAGACAGACATGTACAATAGATGAATGCATGTATTCATGAATATAAAATTACTTTGTTTTGGGCCACGGCTGCAGTACCCAGGTTGAGATAGCTTTCATATAAATGAGGTCTGGGAAATCAGTTTCTGGCATCATGCAGCTGATTATTGTAAGACTATTTGCAAGTGTTTGACTAACTGTATAGGACTAAGTGTGAGAAGGCCCCAAAAGAGATAAACTGAGAACAGTTTGCATACCATGGAAATATTCACCTCCTAAAGTTTCAATCAGTGGAAATCCTGGGGGAAAGTCAGAAATAGCCCATTTTCATTTAGCACAATTCTACAGTTTTATAGTTAACATGCTAGTATCTTGCCTGAACGGCTACCCTGGAGGATTCCTGTGTGGAACTCCTTTTGATGTCACCTTCTCCTCAGGCTTGATTCCTTCTAGGGTTTCCAGTTCAGGGCTACTCATGCAACTAGTTCTCTCTGTCCCAAACCCAAGATCGCTCTGCCTACACAGCTCAGCCCTGAAGCCTGCTTTCTTCAGATAGAGAAGTATGTTTTTATGCTTACTGTTATTGGTAGGTGTTATGGTGAGGGATCAGCTTTAGCCCGTCTCCAGGATGGATCAGCATCCCCTTCCTGATTTCAAAGGTAAATGAAAGAAAAACAAAATCTAAAATGGATCCCTAGGCATTTGCTTGGGGATCTGTGCTACATGGTTTCTTTATCTGGTATTTTCATTACCTTTTACAGTTGTTTTGCAGAGATGCAAACATGCAATAAAATCACACAGTGCTAAAGCTTAGGTCAAAACCCCAGTAAACATTGCATGACACATATTCCAATTCCACAATGCAATGAACAGCACCGTTGGTTAATTACAAGTAGATTGGGAAGAGGTAAGTTTCCATTTTCTCCATTAGCAATGGAGAAAAAAAGCAAGTTCTGTATTATCACTCTTGCTGGTCATACAAATGCTATTTGGTCAGTCCATCTTTGCATAGATAGGCAGTTACTGATTTTGTTTTACTCCATAATCCTGGGGGAAAGAGGTAATCTAAAACTGATCCATGCTTCACAATTAGCAATGTGTTTTATTTTGCTGCAATGAAGAGTTGGTCTTGTTTTGGGTTTCTTGGTTTTTGGTTAAAAAAATCAATCCCAACTAATATGTCTCTGTCTAATGTTCCTTGTGCAGATATCCTGACTTTGGAGTGCATCATTAGAAGGAGAGTGCACTAAAATTATGGTCTGCCATTCCTGCCCTCACCTCTCAGTCCCCATCTTGCCATTTCTGGTAAAGGAAAGGCGAATAAAAAAAGTATCTCCCTCCTGTGGGGGGTGAGGCCATTAGGTGTTGTAAATGTTATAAAACTGCTGTTCACTGGGGAGGGAGGGACCTTCCCACAGCATTTCATGTCCTCTCCATGACCATTTGGACTGCGCCATAGAGGGAGTATCAGTCAGGCTTGTCTCACTGAAAAGCAAACTAGTCCAATTTGTTTATAGATTAATTTCTGTTGCACATGAAATTCTGCTATTTCAAAATTTGTTTTTATCCTGAAAAAGACAAAAAGTCAAAATATAGAAAAATTTGTGGAATGAAAAGTTCTGAAAAAGTGTCTAAATTTTCAGACAAAATCTCTAGTTTCACAACACCAACATTTTCAACTTTGACAATGGTTGCCATTTCCAATACTTCCAAATGTCAGTGTTGCTTTGAAAACATGCGTCACTTCAAATTTTCCTATATAAAAATTGGAAACTTGTTGAAATTGATATTTTCCTGTGATATTCTTGTATTTAAAATTTTGTTTTAGTTTTGTTGGGAAAACGTTCAGCTGAAAAATTTTGACCAGCTCTAATTTCTAATCTAGTTCCCTGTCTGCTTCTCACACATTACTAGGATGATACTATGTTTGAGCTGCAAACAATATCAGAGAACGCTTTCTCCTTTAAAAATAGACTATCTTCATTAAACCTGCAAAATTCACAGAAATCTATCTACTGATGTTAAGTTTGGTAATAGCATGTTTTATAAAACCTAAAGTTTGGCCTAACTTGTCCCTTGAAAGAGTAATAACGATCCCATCCTGTTTTCTTCTGGATAGTAGTTCAAGAGCCTTCAAAAGAGATTAAAGTGGGCACAGGGGGAAATGTGTGGGCTTCACACTTATCAGTGAATCCCAAGAAACAAATGACAACATGTTTTGAGGTTTGTGCAATAAGAAATGTAAGCACAAGCCATAATTTGGGCACATATGCACATGAAAGGATAGCAAAGTATGCTAATCAGCAGCACACATCTGCTAGCTGCAGTCATACCATTGAGATCCTTGGTCTTTCTTGCTTACTTTGGGCTTTTGATTGTGTGTTTTGCTACACCATAGCATTTTAACACCTTAGTCAAATAATCACACACTAGGCAGTCTGCCATTTGGTCTGAGAAATGAAACTAAATACTAAAAGTGTGGACCATGTCTATTATATGACAAATGCCATTAGACTTCTATATAAGCTCTTATTTTTGTGCGTCCTCTAAAATTCCACACATATGTAACACGGACAGACCCCTGTCGTCAGCGGGCGGAATCAAACCTGGGACCTCTGGAGCTTAGTGCATGAGCCTCTTCTGCATGAGCTAAAAGACCTATCGCTCTTAGCTAAGGCTGTAGAGAAGACTCATTAATCTCTCTCTCTAAGTGGTCTTGGTGCCACTACATGGGACAGAACACCACACCCAGGAGGTGTGTGGGCTACATATACCCTTTGTATGCAGTGTTGCTGTAGCCATGTCAGTCCCAGGATATTAGAAAGACCAGGTAGGCAATGTATAATAATAATAAAATAATTAATGGAGATCTCCCATCTCTGGAAGGGACCTTGAAAGGTCATTGAGTCCAGCCCCCTGCCTTCACTAGCAGGACCAGGTACTGATTTTGCCTCAGATCCCTAAGTGCCCCCTCAAGGATTGAACTCACAACCCTGGGTTTAGTAGGCCAATGCTCAAACCACTGAGCTACCCCTCCCCCCAATGAGATAAGCTTCCAAATTTACACAGTGGAAGCCTGTAGACGAGCTCTATGTAAGCTCAAAAGTTTGTCTTGCTCACCAATAGACATTGGTCCAAAAAAATATATTACCTCACCTACCTTGTCTCATGCATATCCTTCGGCACATATAAACTCACATCTGCAGAGCAAATTTTTTTTATCACAAGTTGCAGAGCTAAGCCTCAGGTTTGAGCAAACAAATACAGATTTGCACACATGCAGTTTAGAGGCTTAGCTGAAGATATGGTCTGAAGTTCCAAACCTACTTATTTGAAGTAATTAGGCAGCAGCTGATTGGTTGTAAAGCTGCTCACACCCATCGCAGGCAGCACACTGATATAGGTTGTGGGTGGCAGAGTATGCTATGAGCTAAGCAGTCATGGGAAAGAGGAAAGATCCTCTCATGGATCAGTTACTGGTTCCAAAGAAACACCACATTACAAAATTGTCCTGCCGGATGCCCAGTTACAAAGCTATTGTATCATCAGGACCAACTCTGGCAGGTTGATCATATCCTGAAGACATGACACTGGTTGCAGCAGCTTAACCTTGTCACCGCAGTTACATACACAGTCATGTCCTACAGAGTAGAGATACGGTGCAGCCAACTGACCCCCAAAGAAATATATGCTAATGGAAAAACAAAATACAATTTATACAGGGGGGCCAGGCTCACCTATATAGTCCTGCTGCTTTGCACCATTAACTCAGATCCGTTAAATTGGCATTTCAGCTGCCACGTATCATGGGAATGACACAAAATAACTGATGTGCACAATAAATCTGAGCCTTTATTATGCTTTAGGAGCATAGAAATCTTCATATATGGAATGACAAATATTTTTAGTTAATTACAAAATACTAGACTAGAGCTCTCACATCGAATAAAGTTTTTTTCCTACTCAGAACATTTAGGGAAAACTTACAATTGGACTATGCAAAAGAGAAAAGAGAAAGGTTACTCCCTAGTCCTGGATGGTCTCAGAATGAACGATGTCATGCTTAACAAATTCCAGCAATACAGTTCCAGGGCTAACAAAAACTATCAAACCAGGGTGGGCCTCTGAAATGTTAACATACTGAAGAAATTCTTTCTCTAGCTGGACTCCTACAAACCATTAAATATTTAGACACAAAAAAGTCCCCCTCCCCCCAGCTACATAGCAACCCTATAGCTTTAAATATTAAAAACAATAGCACTTCAAAGTATTCTAAACAAGTGCAATAGTTCATTGGCACCAGATAATACTTGTCTTCACTTGCTGATATGGTAGAAAAAATACTTTTATTACAAAAACAAAGACAGACTACTGAGGAATGCACACTCCCTGGATTCTTTCCTAGCATAGAATGGAGAAGAGCAATATCATGCTTATTTCTCTGTCTTTTCATGGTAGTATCGAAATGCACAGATAAAGCAAAGCAAAGGGACATGCACTGATGATAGGAAACATTTGTGGTTATTGGCATAGGGCATATGTTATTGGGATATTTAATGCCAGATCCTCGGCTGGAGTAAGTCACCATAGCTGCAGTAAACACCATGGATCGCAATTTTCCAAAACACAGTAAAAAAGAAAAAAATTCCCAGGTAGAGCTGTTTTAATAACGTAAGCCAAAACAAAATAAACAACAAAAAAACTAAACCAAAAAATATGCAAAGTGTTGTGAATTAAAGGTAGGCAATTCAAAGTTAGTGGGTGAATCTCCTGACTTGATAGAGTTTGTTTGGCAATCTCATCAGCATCATGATGACTAGATGATGCTCCCAGTTTGTAAGGTAACAACTCTCTCCTGAATAAAGTGGTGCAGATATTTGCAGGAAATAAACTCTGAGGTTAAAGGACAAAGTTTAATAGCCCAGGATATGGTTAGCACTGAGTTCAAAGGAAGAACCCTCAAAAGTAAGAACCAAGGGCAGGAGCACAGCCTTACCACATACTCCACATCCTTTGCTACCAATCTATCATCAGAACTATCCAACTTAAATCCCTAGACTTTATTTTTGCTGACTGGCTGTTTGTTCTGATCGCTTCTTGTCCCTATCTAACTCTCCTATGTTTCTCTCGTCTCCCTTCCTATTTGCTCTTCCATCTCTTCTGCCACCTCCAACTTCACACTCTCCATTTTTATTTCTTTCATTCTTTGTTCCTGCAGACTCATGAGATCCATGAAAATCTCAATTATTTAAGAATAGATAAAAACATTAGAATGCAGTTCTATTGTGAAAAGTGACTACATACAAGTTGCAACTCCTTCTCAGCTGATGGGCTTCCGGTGTATATTTAATGCCAGATTTGCTGATTTAGTGACAAAACCCCAACATTTTATTGCTTTTTACCCATTAGCACTGAAGAGCCAACACCGCTAAAAGATAAGGTGGATTGTATGCCTTTTAGTAAACAATTCTGCTGATAAACAAAGTTCTAATCAGTGACATCTCTACAAACCTACTGAAAGCAATGTGGTTGCGCAAGCAAAGAGGTTACGTACACATCACTGAAGGCAAAATTTGAAAAATTGAATTTGGAATTGCATGGTTTAACTGAGAGCCTAATCTAGCCTGCAGAGACTTTATTAATGGTGATGATACTGAGATGGAAAAGAGCCCATCTTGACTGTAGAAATCCAGGTTGACTTTATGGGGCTGGTAGTTGGAACAGCCCCACACAAGTAAAAAGGGTTGTGTGTGCAGAACACATTTGATCTAGAAGTCACGGAGAAAACTGATCAGAACCACCGTGTGATGGGCATGGTAAAATCTGAAACTGTCTCTACCTCACAGGGCTTAAGTAGGCAGACAAAGAGTAGAGGAGAAACAGAGACACAGGGAGGTTAAGTGACTTGCTCCAGAGAACAAAGATTAGTGGCAGAGCTAGAATTAGCATCCAGATCACCCAAGTACCAGTCCAGTGCCCTATCAACTAGATCACACTGCCTCCCAAAATCTGTCCTGTGTAAAATGGGTAGAAGAGTATCTAATACCAGGAATGCTGTGAAAGTTATTTGCTGTAATATTTGTGAGGTACTTTAGGATAAGAGATGCTACATACTGTAAGTGTAAAGAATAATTAATGAAAATATAGGAAAAAACTTTCAGTTTAAAAATGATAAGCCAAATTTTAGCACCAACTAACCCCTTTCTCCCTGGCTTGCATATAACACGTCTCATGTGGTGACAATATGACACTCCGGATACTGCAGAAGTCACATCACTGAAGCATCCAACCTTTCCTGATTCAGGAACGACGGGATGACATTTGCACATATAGCGCTGCAAGATATGAGCGCAGAGCCAGTTCGGAAATATTGTTAGCTAGGCCTCATTAATAAAATAAGGTTAATGATTTATTCATATCCAGGACAAGGAGACACTAATGTAGGGTAGTTACATTAGTGAGGAGTAGATGCTTTGGAAAAAAAGCAACACTAACAGAAATTGTCTCTGGCTGTTTTGGTGTTTTGTATGAAGCAGGGGGGATTTTTTCATGACCAAATCAGTAATTAAAGGACACAAAATTCCCTTTTCCATATACTAAGAGAGGAACTGGGAAATTCGTTAGCTTAGTATAGAAATACATTATCACTTGTGTGCTTGAATGACTCGCTCAGTCTCTTCACACTCACTTTCCAGATGCCTGGAACTTGCCCCTGTAATTATGAACCCAGACATTATTTCTGTGAAAAACGTTATAAATCAGAGCTGAAAAAGACTATCTGAAATGATTTCCATTTAAGTCCTCTTAACTTTACACCTGGAATGGCATGGAATACCATATAAATTGTGCCCCTTCAGAACTAAATAGAAACCCTTTCAAATATCATTCACATTTCTCAGTGAAGAGAATGAATGGACCCTATTCTCCCACTTCAAGAAAGCTAGATGTGCTTGGAATAAAACAAAAAAGCCATATGCTTTAAAATTACCTTGTTTGGTAGCAAAGCAGCAATTTATTTTGTTTTGATTTCTGTTTGGTTGGTTTGGCAGCAGCTGGTGTCCTAATGCAGAACAAGATTATGTCCCTTCAAAAGAAAGTGAAGTTTTGTTTCTGCTAATAAAAGACCCACCCCCGACAGTTGCAACCTCCACCTTTATTTACAGGAATAGAATAATTGGGAATGTGGCTTAAAACTACCTTTTTTCCTTCTCTCAGATTTTGTATTGAGCACCACTCAGCCGGACTGAGAATTTAGTTCATGAAGTGAAGACCCAATCTAAATTTTGCAAACATGGGGGAGTGTTCTGAACTGGGATTTTGGCCTGTTACTAATTATTGTTCCCATCAGCTCATGCTATGAAAATATACCTTTTTACAGAGGGCCTGATTCTGATCTCACTCCTGATTTTCAGTGGCAGATTATTGCAAGGGATCAAGACGCCCATGGCCAGGGGCCCTGGCCAATTTGGTGGCCCCCACAGGAGCGCCAAAGCCTGGGTAGAAGGTGAGAGGGCCACCAGCACTGGAACTATTGCCCTGCCCTTTGCCCGTCCTCTTCCTCCTGGGGCCCTGGGCCCCGGCCAGGCCAGAAGCTGGAGCTGGGCCATGGTAAGAGCCACCCAGGGGGCCCAGGTCACTGTGGGGAGCCCTGAACCCACCACCTACTTTGGTCAGCGGCCCCAAGAGCAGCCCCTGGCCCATGTCCCTGCCCCTGGGCTCCCTGGGTGGCATGGCTCTTACTACTGGTCTGGCTGCTGGGCCTCGGGGGGAGAGGAGGAGAAGGGGTGGGGCCCTGTGGTGAGTGGGATGGGGGGGCTAAAAGTTCTTTGTGCCCAGGGCCTCAATAAATCTTAATCTGCCTCTACTGATTTTACACAAGTGTAAATTTCTCCACTGACGTTACACTGGTCAGAACCAGGCCTTAACACTGTAGAGGGGCTAACCATTTCATTTCTTAATACACCGTATTATTGAATGTTGTATATTATCTGAACTGACATTTAAATATCTTGAATTGCTTATAATCTAGGCATTTGATTGTGGTTATCTCTTAGCTAAGGAAAGCGTTTATGTTCAGCATCAGATCACAACCCTCTCTGCTTATATGATTTTCTTTTAATCAGACAATAGCGGACAGGGAACTACATTAAAGTACTGGAAGTGGGGGGGGGGGGAAAGAATGCAAGGAATTTCCCAGTTAAATATATAAAACATTATGGAAATCCAGCAGAACAACAGGCAATATGGTGTGCCTTCTGACTACACTTCAGAAGCATTGTGAATTTGCCAGCCTCTGCTGGTAGGTCTTATACATTTTGGCTGTGATTTTTAAGAAGGCCTCAGCTGGTATTCCAGTGTTGCATCTGCAAAAGTTTATGGGCACAAATAGCAGCACTTTATAGCTTTCAGAGTGCTGGGATTTACAGGTCATTAATATCTATGTGTTGTAAACACACACTCAGTTATCTGCACCCACAAACTTGTTCCTGCAATTTCTTTGGAAGCAAATATCAGAGACTTCATTTAAAAAAATCAGGCTAGTTGTTGTTTTAAAAAGTTTAAATTAGTTAAGTCATGTTTTCTAAGTGTCTTGTTCATCATCATTTAATATATTTACATATCAAGATATATTCATCACTGAATGTATTTCTCTCACTCAACCTGCTCATCTTATTTGTAAGACACATATACAGTTTGTAAACACAGAAACATATTTGCAAAGTGAAATTAGGCAAAGTATTTGCAAAGCAGAATTTATTAATGTAATTATTTCATAATGTTAATTCAAAAATGTTCAACTATCGCAGATGCTCAGTACATGCTTCTTGGGCCACACTGAGATCTAGTGTACATGAGGAAACTATCACCCGTTGACTTCAAAGCATTCAGACCCACTTATGCCAGGGCTGAAGTTGGTGTTACAAGTTCAGTGTCAAAGCTCTGTTCGGTCATTAGAATGATACTCCATTCCATCCGCTGGTTTTAGACACATTTTGAGGGTACAGACTCAAATGGGGAAATTCACTTTTGCTGACTCAGAGAGTGGCATGTTGTGTATACCAACACCAGCCTGACCTGCTGCACATCAAGAGCGATTCATCTGAGAGAAAGCTGCGATTGCAAGTAAGGCCAGCTTTAAACTCTTCCAGGAGCTCCACTGGTCACCCACACATAGAGATGGTTACTCTTACAAGAACCTGGAGAGACGGCTGTCATGTTGGTGGACACTCTTATATAGCTCAGAAGAAGCTGAAGGGATGTGTGGAATCAGCTCATTCCCTACACTTCTGGCTGTGCTCATCTCCCTAATCAGCATCATCTGCTATTAACTGCAGTCCTTACTCCTTGCCAAACAGGAGGAGGAGGAAACTCTGAGCCACTACAGCCCCTTCATAATGAACTTTCCACCAACGCAGAGAACTCAGCCCAGCATCTGTAAAAGCTCACTATTTATGTGTTGGGTGCTTGTTTTATTTAAATAACTGCCACAGTAGGTCAATTTTATTTACATGAGATTAAACAAAAATCTACTTTTAGGCTGAGACTTGACAAGTTTCAGCCCTAACCAAATTCTTACCACTGAGTTGTATAAGTGCTGGGAGTTTATAATAGGAACGTTAATAGACATTCAGCTTCTATACAGTGATGCTACCTGGTAGCGTTAGAGGAAAGATCAGCTAAACATCACACGAATGAAAAATGCTGCCGCATTGGTGAAAACGAGCTAGTTACAAAACAATGCAAGAAGAATCCAGACAGAAGACTGAAGCTAGGAGACATCTATTTTTAGACTTTCAGTTTATAAAGGAGAGCAAAGGAACCTAGAGGGGAAAACAGTGTCAACAGTTCACACAAAGTCTCTTTTTATGTTGGGGAAAAGCCAAGAGAGACTGAAACTATGAAGGGATTTAAGAGTAGACACAATAAAGGCAGCCACAATCTATACCTGTTACACAGAAGGTCACTTCTAGGAGGTTTTGATGTAGTGATAGTTGAAAAATATGTTCATTTTTGCCCAAAGGCAGAGGCTGGCATGGTAGCTTGGGGACCACAATGGTAATTGTTCCTAAGAAGGAAAAGAAAATGTTCCATAAAGTTCCCATTGCCTTTAAAGGGGCAAAACATCTGAAGTGCTCTTCAGTGCTAAGTTCAGCTGAAGGAACCCTTTCACGTGGTGCTATTTTAATTAGTAGGTGATACTGTAATCAATGGAAATTGTTACAGAGAGGAGTGACTTGGCGGTTGGGTGCAAACCAAAACTAGTATAAACCAAATTTTTTAAAAACAAAAAATACAGTTTGTCTCTAATATCCAGAGCATTTTTAAAATCACATGCTGAAAAGGTGGATGCTGGGGGAAAGAGGCATGTAAAGATTTTTCCATGGGGCTGGCCTGTAGCATTATTTTGCTTCATTGTCGATTAATATAATTGGACTATATGTGTGTGTGTGTGTATATATATATATATTAATGGGTCCCTGAATAAGTCTTACTTCTTTTTCTCTTTCTGATTTTTATATATATCTATATATATATACACACACACACACACACACATATATATATATATATATATATATAAATATATATATATATATATATATGTATGTATAAATCAGAAAGAGAAAAAGAAGTAAGACTTATTCAGGGACCCATTAATTTCTTAAGGATAAAGGGTTTGAAGGTTCAAAGGCTTTGTTGAAGCTTATTTTAAATTTAAAATTTCTATTGCCCAGGGATTGATTACCATTCTTGCTTTAGCTTTGTCAAACAATAAGTTGATCCACATCCTTTCAAAATGTTATGGTACTGTACTTACTGTATTCAGTTACTTCTATAATGAGGACTATCTTATACATCCTCTCAAGGACAGTAATTTCACAAGAAAGTCTAGACTGAATTTCCAAAACCCTAGCACCAAAAGTATTGTATTTCATGGCACAGTATCTTTGGAATACTGTAATAATTTCTGTATGCTTCTAGTCTTCTTTTGGAAAATTAACATCTATTTCAAGGTGCACCCAATACATTCACATCTGTAATATAAGTTACAAAATCTTGTCACGGCAAGCTGAGACTTCTATTTTCCTGCTAAACTCTTGTTTTGTTATCTCGTCATCTATAACACATTTCTGCTGTCCAGTATGTAGCACAATTGGATCCTTGGTTAGTGGTTCCCAGGCACTACTGTACAGTAAATAAATCAATGTACTCCTTACGTTTATTGTGTATAATTTATTATTTTGGGTTTTTTAAAACTAAAATGGTCAGTTGTGAAAAACTGGAAGTTTTAGGGTTGTGGATTTTTCAATGAAAAAAATATTTTATCTAGACCAATTTTTTTGTGAAAAATTGAGACTAATAAATCTGAATGATAAGTCATTGGCATCAGGAGGAAGAGGGGAAGATCTGCTAGGAGAAAGGTCTTAGAGAACTTTCAACTTGTCCCAGCCCCACAACATGGAGCAAGGTGTCTGCAATGTGGCCAGACAATGAAGTGGGAGGGAGCACCACTTGGGGATAGCTACTCTATGAAAATACCTCTTCATAGAGCCATGTATATGATTCTGTGGTATGTTGTATATAAGATGAGGACATACAAAAACAACATCTCCCACAAAAGCCTGTGGTCAGAGTCTCTGTCTCGTTTAATTGCCTGAGTACCAAGATCTGACCACAACCTTCTCAAATAAGATAATGTACATAATAAGTGTCAATGTGACACGAGACATTCCCCCAACTCCCCACAGCCGTATACAATGAGAATTGCAAAGCCTCAATGATTTGTTCAGGCATGTCTGTTTATAAGATGTACATCTTGCAATAAATGACCAGAAACAATTCATATGACTTAGGTGACCAGTTTTGTATTAGATGATCAGTTCAATTCACAGATAACCCATATGCAATGGCTCATTTAAACAATTTGATTAAAAGTTTTAAATATATGAACAAATTTGGGGAACTCATGACTGGTCTGTAAATGCTTCATTATCTGAAAACCCCAACCCCTCAGACTCCCACACCAAAATACTTCCCATTCAAAACAACTCAGGACTCTTGCGTGCACACACATTTCATGTTAGGGCTCGTCTACACATGGAGTTTTTCCTTATTGAGAGTGTCCACAAATGGAGTTAATCAGGGGCATCTCTATGATTAGACAAGCCTGTAGATCAGTGGTTCCCAAACTGTAGGTCAGAACCCTAGATAGGGTCTTGCCATCAGCAGATGGCACTGCGACAATCCCTACCATTTGACTCCACACAGTGAGACCTCAAATGTACAGCATGTGTGAGGTTACACTGTGCGGAGGATGCAATTTTGCTGTCCAAAATGGCATTCTCCGTGCCGTTGGGATCCCAACAGGAAAGACTTAATTAAAATGGGATTGTGCCCCAGAAAAGTTTGGGAACTCCTCTTTTAGCTTCTCTCCCCCTCAGAATCACACACTTCACACCTATTTTTCCACTCATACCAGGACAACACCCCCAATCACTCACTATGCTTTCCCCCTCACAAATGCAAAATTTTACCCCTCCACCTCACCACATCCAATGCTCCCAAGCAGCTGCTCTTCAAATCTGCAACAGCTTCCTCATATCCCTTTCTCCCAGTCAAGCTTCCCCAAAGCTGTAGGAGCTGTCTCAGTGCTTCATTTTGATTTGGGGTTCAAGTCTTCCCTGATGGCAGATCCCTCACCTCTCCTGGCTGCTCATTGGAGTACCACTTCACCATCTACATGGAGAGGCCAAGGATTTTGCTCTTTCCTCCCCCCCAGTTTAGAGCCACCCCCTACCGGAGCATCTGTGATCTTTGCCTTTTCCTGGGAGAGTATTATATTTTTGGGCCACTCTTAGGACTGGGCAGGATGGGGAGAAGAGGTTAGCGCTGACCAGGGCCATCTCTAGCTATTCTGGGGCCCTACGCAGCACCCCTGCGGGGTGTGTGTGTGTGGGGCCCCAAGCCTCCGCAGGGGTGGGTGGGGCTGGCTTGGAGGACAGGAGGGAAACCACCCCCCAGCACTCACCGGTGAGTGCAGGCCTGGCCCTGCTGCAGTCCTCAGGGGAGTGGGGGCAGGGCTGGGGTGGAGCAGGGGTGGGAAAAGGTGGGGCTGGGATGGAGCAGGGGTGGGAAGAGGTGGGGCTGGGGCGGGGGTGGGAAGAGGTGGGGCAGGGCAGAGTGGGGGCGGGGCTGGGGCGGAGCAGGGGTGGAGGCCCTGGGGAAGAGGCAGAGCAGAGGCTGGAACAGCACGCAGCTGCACAGGGCACTAGGAAATTTGGTGCCCCAAATTTCCTGGTGCCTTACGCAGCTGCATACTTTGTGTATGGGTAAGGACGGCCTTGGCACTGACCATGGGAAGAGGCTACAAGGTGACAGAGGAAGGCAGGAAGGAGGATCTGATTTTGCCAGCTTGGGGGAGTGAACAGGAAGTAGCCCTTACCCAGGAGAATGGGAGCCCAGAGAGGCTACTGATCTTACTTGCCCTAACCATAGTTTCAGGATAGCTGGTCATTTAGAGGCAGAATAGAGGGAGCTCCCTCTACATTTTCATCTATCCCACGATGTGAGGATGATGTCTGCCAAAGGGGTTCATTGGTTAGTTTTTAAGTGGCTGAGGAGCCCAATTCATGCCCTGCAGATTTTCCCACAGAAGTGACAGGTGTAATCTTGGAAGAGATAGTTATTGGCTGGACTGTTGTGCCCTTTTTTTCCTCCTTTGTCACTTCTCTGACTTATGAGCACGTCTGTTCTCCTCAAAGTGAGCTGTGGCTTGGTGTATGGTGTGGCACCACTGTGTTCTGTTCTGTGCCGAGTCCTCCCAGTTTGTTGGGTTGATGCCTCCCTTTTTAAGATGTACTTTCAGTATATCTTTGAAGTGCTTCCACTGCGAGCCCTTAAGTCTTTCCTGACATAGCTGAGAGAAGAGTACCTGCTTTGGGAGCTGAGTGTCAGGCACACATACACAGTGGCCAGCCCAGCAGAGTAGGTGTTTCATGACCTATGCTTCTGCTGATGTTGGCTGCAGAGAGAACACTCTTGTTGGTGCGTCGGTCTTCCCACCTGATCCTGAGAATCCTCCCAAGGCAGCGCTGTTGGAGCCACCCCAGATGCTTGAGATGTCGTCCATAGGTTACCCAGGTCTCACACCCATAGAGAAGAGTGGGGATGACAACTGCCTTGTAAACCAATATCTTGGTGCCTGTTTGCAGATCCCTATCATGGAAAACTCGAAAAAACTTGAGTAGTCTTCCAAAGGATGTGCCTGGCACAGCAGATCCTGTATTCAATTTCTGTATCAATGCTGGCTGTTTGGGAGAGGTGGCTACCAAGGTATGGAAAATGGTCCACATTTTCCAGGGGTTCTCTGCTGATGGTGATTTGTGGAGTATGAAGAGTAGTCTGTGCAGGTGAGGGCTGGTAGAGTACCTTGGTTTGACTGATGTTGAGAGAGAGAGAGAGAGAGAGAGAGAGACCCAGGCTGTGACAGGCATCTGCAAAAAGGTTTAGGGTACTTTGCAGGTCGGCCTCTGTGTTCACGAGAATGACGCAGTCATCTGCACATTGATCATTGATGCCAATTCTTGTGATCTTAGATTTTCTTTGGAAACATCAGAGATTAAGTTGACCATCTATAAGATACTTGTCCCCATTCCATCAGGAAGGCGGTCACGGATGAGAATCAGGATCACGGCAAGGGAAATGGAGAAGAATGTTGGAGCAAATGACACAGCCCTGCTTGACACAAGTGCGAATGATGCTACAGGCCCAACTGCATAACAGAAGAAATAGCTTTCACTGACTAGCAGCTATCAACTAGAGCTGATCAGGGATTTTGACAATTTTTGTTGTTGAAAAATGCTGATTTGTTGAAACAGACAGTTTGTGAAACCGGGTCAGCTTAGACAAATTTTCCAACACAATGTCATAAGAGTTTCAAAATTGTAGAAACATGGTTTCAAAATAAAAATTCCTGTTTCAAGTGACTTTTCTTGTTGACATTTTAGCTAATTGGGCCGAAAAAAAAAGTTAAAAATTGAAGTCAAATCAAAACATTTCAAAACTGTCAAAACAAAAAAGTTTTTAGATTAACCCAAAATGACCCAATACCTCGTCTCCTCCCACCCACTCCAAAAAATCTGTTTTTCAGCTTGCAAATATGAAATTGACTTTCTGGCCTGATTCAAGACAGGAAAACATTTTGAACTTGCATAAAGTTTCACAGCCTGGGAAGGATTTTCCTGCTCACTTCTGGCAGCACCACACTTATTCTTGATTCATTTTAAAGTTTTGTTTGCAGCCATAAAAAGGCTAAAAACTGCTTTTAAAAAAAAATTGAAAGCTTAGGTTCTGCAGAAGCTGTTGGCAGTGTTTATATTCATTGTCACAGTTTCCTCCTCACTAAGAGAAAGAAGCAAGTGGAATTTTTCAAAGCTCATTTAGATGGATTAGATAGGACAAGCGCACTACTCACTGTAATAGTAGTCCCTTCTGGCCTTACAAGCTATGAAAAAACTCCACACAGTATTACAAGTTGGTTGCAAAACATTCGGAACAGGCTAATTTAATGTTCAAGGTAAATCACATTTTGATCTACTAACCAGGTAATTACTTCTTTAAACAAACTTTCCTTCTGCACCCTCCCCAAGGATATTAGCAGTACCTTCCCCACAGAATCAGACAAAAATAAGTGATATAAAGAAGTGACATCCTGCCTTGCCCTTTGTTGATATTTCAGAAGTCGGAGAGTATCCCACAGTGCTTTCTAATCCCTAGGTGGCCACAGCAATAAAGACAAATAGCTCAGCTCACCTGATTAGAGTCAGATAGGCCCCACAGGAGACTCAAATAGAGTTTGGGGTTTTTTTAGTGGCGAGAATAAAAAAAGACAGCATCACTGCGTGTGCTAGGTGCATCTTTCTCCCTCCCCACAGCAATAATTTTGTCCTATAAACCTAATTGGGATAAACTTCTGGGATTATCTATCTCAGAAGCAAGCTATGGTCTTGACAGATTGGTCATCTGTTTTACAACATTTGATGAGAGTTGGTCTAGTTTATTATTTATATAGTGCCATACAGGTGCACACAGGCCTTGCCCCAAGTAGTTTACAAGCTAAATTGATTATATACACAACGAAAGAGTGACAGACTAGAGTGGAGTATTGGTGCGTGAAGGACAGAAGGAAGGGGCTATTGGCCCTGGAGAGTGTGTTTTCCTACCGAGAATGGCTAGAGCGTGTATTTAATATCATTATGAGCTGGGTGAAAGCTGAATTAAAACCTCATTCAAAGTAATGTGTGAATGCACCCTTCATGTAAGATAGTTGTAAGAAACACATAAGGAACATCTCTAAAAAACAAGGCCTAACAGAGCTCACTCAGGAGTTTCTGGATTGTGTGGCTGGAGGGGCTTTTTGCTAAGTATTGGAGGGTTGATGGGGATGGGGGGCAGTGAGGGAAGACAGAAGAAGAAAGGAAGAGAGACAGCCTGGATGGGGCAGCTGAAAGTATGGTGGCTGACCTTGGAAGAAGCCTGGAGAGGATTTTGGGCCAGGGGTGCCGGCTGAAGAGAGAGTTCCTGGTGCTGTGAGGAAAATAAGCTGTTTCTTCCTATTTAATTCCTCCTGAATTCAGAGGGACACAGGACATTGTACATTCTTACTTGCAACATCTATTTTTCAGAGCCTACATAAGGGCATTTTAACTACATTGTGATATGTGTCCCAGTCTGAACATTCTCTTTGGTAATCAATATAATAACTAGAAAAAATGCAGTTTACAGCATATGGAACTTCAGTTTGGGAGGACTTGCATTGCCTCCATGCAAACAGCTTTTACATTTTTTAAACACTTAAGAAGAAGATGAAACATAAGAATAGCCATACTGGGTCAGACCAAAGGTCCTGCTAGCCCACTATCCTTTCTTCCCACAGTGACCAATGCCTGGTGCTTCAGAGGGAATGAACAGAACAGGTAATTACTAAGTGATCCATCCCCTGTCGCCCATTCCCAGCTTTTGGTAAACAGAGGATAGGGACAGCATCCCAGCCCATCCTGGCTAATAGCCACTGGTGGACCTATCCTCCATGAACTTATCTAGTTCTTTTTTGAACCCTGTTATAGTCTTGGCCTTCAGAACATCCTCTGGCAAAGAGTGCCACAGGTTGACTGTGGGTTGTGTGAAGAAATACTTTTTTTTGTTGGTTTAAACCTGCTGTCTATTAATTTCATTTGGTGACCCCCTAGTTCTTGTGTTTTGAGAAGAAGTAAATAACACTTCCTTATTTACTGTCTCTGCACCAGTCATAATTTGATAGACTTCTATCATATCCCCCTTAGTTGTCTCTTCTCCACGCTGAAAAGTCCCAGACTTATTAATCTCTCCTCATATGGAAGCTGTTCCATACCCCTAATCATTTTTGTTGCCCTTTTCTGTACCTTTTCCAATATATCTTTTCTGAGACGTGGCAGCCAGAACTCCATGCACTATTCAAGGTACGGACATATCATGGATTTATATTTCCTATTGAGACCTCAATCTGGAACAGTTCCTCAGATCTGTCACCTAAAAAGAATGGCTCAGGTGTGGGAATCTCCCTTAATCCTCTGCAGTGAAGACCAATGCAAAGAATTCATTTAGCTTCTCCGCAATGGCCTTGTCTCCCCTGAGTGCTCCTTTAGCACCTCAAGCATCCAGTGGCCCTACTGATCCTTTTGCAGGTTTCCTGCTTTTGATGTACTACAAATATTTTTGCTGTTGGTTTTGAGTCTTTTGCTAGTTGCTCTTCAAATTCTTTTTCAGCCTGCCTAATTATATTTTTACACCTGATTTGCCAGAGTTTATGCTATTTTCCTCAGTAGGATTTGACTTCCAATTTTTAAAAGATGCCTTTTTGCCTCTAACGGCCTCTTTTACTCTGTTGTTTAGCCATGATGGGCATTTTTTTCGTCCTCTTACCTCCAAATTAAAAAAAGATATGCATTAATTTGAATCTCTATTATGGTGTTTTTAAACAGTTTCTATGCAGCTTGCAGGCATTTCACTTGTGACCGTTCCTTTTCATTTCCATTTAACCAGCTTCCTCATTTGTGTGTAGTTCCCCTTTCTGAAAGGAAATGCTGCTGCAGTGGACTTCTTTGGTATTTCCCTCCACCAAAGATGTTAAATTTTATTATATTATGGTTGCTATTACAAGTGGTTCAGCTATATGTACCTCTTGGACCACATCCTGGGCTCCACTTAGGACTAAGTCAAGAATTACCTCTCCTCTTCTGCATTCCGGGACTAGATGCTCCAAGAAGCAGTCATTTTCAGTTAGGGTTACAGGCAGAAAAAATGTGTTCTTGGTGCTACAAGCAAAAGAAGCTATTTCCTGCTATTTGATTCTTTCTGCATTCAGAGACACAGGACTTTGCACATTCTTTGTAAATAAACAAAACTGAATCGAAGAGAATATCTGACTGCCATCCATTTCTCCTCCTAACTGAAACAATCTACTAGACCCCAGATTTTTGGCTAGCTGCTCAGGTCAAAAAGGGCAACAACATCTCACCAATCTTGTTGGTTGGAACTGGACCTAGTTAAGCAATTTTGTTTAAGCAATTAGATCTTCACAGAAAGTTTCTGGGAAGAGATTATTTTGAACTAGAATTTGATTGATGATAGTTGTTTGGTTGACTGAATTAGAAGTGTAGGTGCAGTCAGAAAAGGAACTATGCAAAAAATGGCACCTTCGTTCTCAACAGATCTGCTCCCTCTGCATGTTCTGAAGCATACCTGTTTACATCAGTGACAAAATTAAGCTTTTACTAGTTTCTATTCCTGTTAGCTTTATTAGCCAACATAGCTAGAGGAGGGTGAACTGGATTCTATTCTGGCTCTCATCACAAAAGAATTGTTAACTAAGGGCTTGTCTATGGGGGGAGGAGGGGCGCTTGATTTCTAAAAGTACACTAATTTGCTGTGCATTAATTGGTCAGTGTAGACCCTGCTAGTGTGCTTCAATGTAATTCTGTTTGAATCAGTACTCTATTAAAGCACGCTAGAGAACCTATAGTGTGCACAAGTAGGATCTATGTGGACCAATTAGTGAGCAACACGTGAGTGTCCTTTAGAAATCATACCCCTTAGAGTACGATACCCCACTGTGTACTTATGCCCCAGGTGGTTGAAGAGTCTGTTATTGATGGTGATGCAGGAGCAGGAGAGAACTCTTCTTGACTTTCAGATCCTAGGGTGAATTTGCAAGGCTATCTGAGTAAAAAAATTTTTTTTTACTCAGACTCAGCAGCTCTGATCTGGAGTCACTAAGAGAATTTTTTTTACACAACCTCTTTTCAGGAAAGAACAGTTTAACATGGAATAATTATATTTTAAAAAGATAAAAACTATAGCCTGGGGCCTCTCAAAGTCCTCTGCTTGTGCATATGTCCTCTGATTATGTCAGACCAGTGGCCAACCTAACCTATTGGGTTAATTTTGGCAAGAACCCGTATGTCACACTTCAAAGGAAGGTACAACTCCCCTGCAAAGTCTATTTAACCAATTAGACAACATAAAAGCAGGGTGTAGATTGTAACTCACTGTAGTATAATTTTTAAACTCAGTTACAATGTATTCCCCTCAAGAAAGTGGGCGGGAGGAAGCAGGAAGGAAAGGAGTAGGTAGAACAATAGCAGAGTAAACTGCACCCTGAAAGTGGTGAAGTAACAGGGTTGATCACCCCAGGTGCTGAGCCCTCTGACCCTGCGCCAGTAAAGCACATAACTCATAATTAACTTTAAACATGGGCATAGTCTCATTGATTTAGCTGGAGCTACACATGCTTGAGTTGCCATTTTTTCCTGGAACTCCTTCTGCAGCCAGGCAGTTATGTGCTGCCTCTTACAGGTGGGTGTAAAGGTTCAATCAGCTTTCCTTATGGAATAGCTTTGCCTCATGCAAATAATGAAGCACACAAATGTAATAGCAAAAGTGATGTCTCCTTTAGTTTCTTCTTGCATCTAAATCAAAACCAGAAAAAAATATAAGCTCTAAAATGGGCTCCCATGCTCACTTCAGTAAAATACATTGTAAAAATCATCCTCAGAACAACCAAATGCAGCACTTGGCTATATAAGAGAGGTTTAGTACTGATGTAGTTCTAAAGCCAGATGTGTTTTATAAGATTGCTGAAAAAGCACAGTAACTGGGCAACCTTCTAAGTAACCCCTCACAGCCAGAGGTCACTCTGCAGTACCCAACCACCAATTCCTCCCCGTTTCAGCATCCCACAGGTCCTTACATACTGGCCCGCCAAGCCTCAACCCCAGTTCAGTCACTCTCTCCCTTTACATAGAGCAGGGGTCTCAAAGTCCCAGCCTGTGGGCCATCTGCGGCCCAAGAACCTCCCCACTGCGCCCCGCGGAGGAGAGACACAGGCAGACATGCTGCTGGCAATGTCTGCTGCAGGTGCTGCCCCCTGCAGCTCCCATTGGCTGGGGGAGAGGGACAGAGATACCATCATTAGTTGCCCGGCAGAGTTAGCCATGGAGGCAGCGGCACTTTTTTCCACAATGAATATAAACAAGTCAAAATACCAAACACAACTATCTGATGCACAACTTGCTGCAATCCTCAAGGTTTCAATTGCTCAGTCACTGAGGCCAAACATCAGCAAACTGACAGAACTGAAGCATTGCCAGGTGCCTGGCAAACACTAAAAACTCTCTGGCAGGCGAAGAATTGTATAAAGTTGTATGACAGTTTTATTATTTCTAAGAAATTTGAAATAAAAAATACAATATAAACATTTTCTTTTCTGAACACCATCTTTGGTGACATTATTGGCCCACTGGGAGGATTTGAGGACTGGCCCTAGCCCTAAGGTAAATTGAGTTTGAGACCCCTGACATAGAGAGTCCCCAGCCCCTCTTCCCAGAACTAGGTCCCAGTTCAAAGTCCCTCAGGCTTTATTGGGCTGAAGCTCAGCCTTTTTCAACCCTCTGGCTTTTAGTCCCCCAAACGCTTCTCCCAATTAATCTGTAGTAGGAGCTAGGCCTAGGACTCCCAGGCCTTACCAGGCTAGAGCTTAGCTCTCTGGTTCTAGCTTCCAGGCCCAAACCCATCTTCAGTCAGGGACTCTACTAGGAGCTTCCTGCTTCACTGCAGCTCCTTTGGTTTCTGGATCTTCCCTACAGAAATCTTTCATAGAATATCAGGGTCGGAAGGGACCTCAGGAGATCATCTAGTCCAACCCACTGCTCAAAGCAGGACCAATCCCCAGACAGATTTTTACCCCAGTTCCCTAAATGGCCCCCTCAAGGATTGAACTCACAACCCTTGGTTTAGCAGGCCTATCCTCAAACCACTGAATTATCCCTCCACCCCCCCCCATCTCCCTCCTAACACCTGACACCCCCTCTTGTACCCTTCTGCTGCTCTTTATAGGGAACTCACCAAGATCTTCTCCATGAATGATGACTCAGTCTGTAATCAGGGCTGGCTAGCTCCAGCCCTTAAGGGGTGAGCCACCCTGTTACAAGCACCAACTGTGATCTCCACCAGTCTAAACATTTTAATGACTTTTGGATAAACCTCTGTAGTTAAATAGTTAAATTGCCAAATGCTCCATAAAACAAATATGCAAACAATTTTCTTGTTAATCATCTATCATGAACAGAAGTACACAGCTGCAGATATAATTGCTGTTTCATCAGGGCTGGCTATTTTATTTACATAATTCCCTTACTGATCTTAATGTAGATTTTTTTTTTTTTTTGACAGAGAAAGACACTAACATAATGTCTCACTAAATGCAGCAAGTTAAAGAGACGGTTCTGGTCACAGCTGCTGGATAACCATAGTGATTCCTTTTGATGTATTTTTAAAAAATTCTTAAAGATTTCTGTGTATATAACTATACATATATGCATATTTGTGCATGCGTAATTATACTTAAATTGTATATGTGGCATAGGTGTAGGAATATATGTGTTAAGATATTCAAATTAAGAGCTGTACAAGTGCAGAAAATAGCTTTAAATGAGCAAGAAAGATAAAACATGACCAATAAAATATAAATCAGTATTTTTTTCTTTGATTCTGTACACTATTTATGATTAAAGAGAATATCAGCTGCAGATGAATTAAAACTATAGGAATTAATATGCTTTTCCAGAAAAGCATATTAATTGCCTTTTTTAAAAATTCCAATTAAAAATGGAATAATTCACCTTGAAGTTAAAATGATAGAAAAAATTATTGACAGCTTTCTGATTTTATTATTTGTTTACTTAATCTCTAGAGAGGTGATAAAATTATAAAAATTTAATACTTAAATTAAAGCTATTATAACTCCAGGGATAGCCTTAGCAAAGAAAATAACCGAGATACCCATGGTCATCCTTGTCCTTTTTCTTTAATTGATTGTGAACTTCATGTATTTACTGGGTATTCATTGTATTTGTTTTACATCAACACAATATAAAAAGAGCAAGAAATTACAGTGTGTGGTCTGTGGGCCACCTACCCCAGATTCAGGAACGAAAGGTGGGAACGTTTTCTACAAAAATGTCATGGCACATTCTTAAGTTTGGGAGATTTCACAATCTGCCTTAATAGTAGATTGTAGCTCACAGACATGTTTCCAACTTCAGGAAGTGACCCTGTGGAAAGCATTAATCAGGTTGTTATAGGAATGGATGCTCCTGCCTGGGTTGGGGGTGTGTTCCGTGTTAATAATACAAGGAAGCTGCAAAAAGATTGAACTCCAGGGGAGAACTACCTGAATTTCAGCAATATTGTTGATTAACCTAGAAAGGTATTTTCTTCTTCTATGTAGGTCCAAACTCTGTTGACGCTTAAAAGGAAAAGCACACTCCTTCCCAGCCGCCATGCTGTCGTAGTAATTTATTTCTGATTCCCAAAGGCTCTTTGTTATCTTTTTTTTTATTTAATTGAACTTGTGAAAGGTGCCAGAAGACTTCATCTTCCAGAGCTACCCTTCCATTTCTTCAAACAAAAGGTATAACATGGGCAGACTCTGTTCTCCTCTCTACCCTACTAATGTCCCTCAGCCCTGATCAGAGGGACCATTGTAGGTTTGAGATTAGTGCAGTCTCCATGCCCAATTAGTCTTTGGACCTCTGCTGGAACTGCCAGCAAGGGTGCCAGTTAGTATCAATCTTGACAGTGTCTTTTGTAATGTCTGCTAGAACTGGATGGAGACCCCCAATTTATTTCATATACTCTGCTGAACAGCCTTCAGGTAGTATTGGCTTTCAGTCATTGTCCCTGAGCTGAATGTGAAAGAGTGATGAACAAAAGGGTATAAGGTTCTGTATCCTATTTTGGCCCTTTCACATACCTCTCTAAAATGCCTGTCACAATAGTATATGTGTATGTATTTTATATATATATAGTTATATTGAAAAACAACTACATTAAAAGAGCATTAAGGTTGCAAAGTCAAGGACTCAAAAGTACCAGTATTAAGCTGCAATCTTAATTCAGCCCCTTTGTACTCTTTCACCTTACCATGTGAATTTGCTCTTTTTTATCTACCTGTAAGAAAAATTAAGGAGTTTTTACAAAATAAATATCATAAACAATTTTCATCTTATTTATTTTAAAAAAGTAAAACATTTTTGAACTGCTGGTCCAAATATATTTATTATTCTTACTTTAACATAGAAAGCCAGTCATGGTTAATTAAAAAATATTCTTTGTATTGTTACCTGTATCTGGATTTCAATAAACAAACAAACAAATATGAAAAAAGTTAAACACAAGTTAATCATACGCGCTCATCAGCACTTAATAGAAAATAGGTATAATTAATTCACGTGGTTTTTCTAATAAAGTCAGTGTGATTTTTGGCACTGCATTTCTTCAGCCAATTTTTCGTAGTTGGGAGAGTAGGATGATATTCCCGTTCATAAGCAATCATCAAGATGGGCATCTGTAAACTAAGATCTGTATTTTGATTTTATGATGCTCATTGTTGAAAACAGAACTTCGCATAGATAAGTGGAACCAAAATAAGATTTTATTTTGTATGCTACATTTTTTAAGGCAGGAAACTTTTTTCGGTCAACCAGATTCCAAAAGTTTTCATCTGTTGCGCAGGATTTTAGAACAATATCATTTTGAAGGTCCAAAATCTCCAGTTCCACTTCTTCTGTTCTTACTTGAATGAAACTCACAATTGATGTAGCCATTTCTGTTACCTCTATTTGGCAAGTAAAAGGATTCACAAGAAAGGCAACTACAGGCTCAATGATGGTGAACTGTTGAAATCTCTTTTCAAATTGTTCCAGAAGTGTTTGAATGTGGATAACAAATGGTGATGGGTTAAAATCACTGTCACATACCATTTTCTTCATACTTGGGAAATGTACGAGAGACTTTGTCTTCATATGTGACATCCACAAGATCAGTTTTACTTTGAATGATTTTACAGAACCTATCATTTGAGCCACATGTTTGTCTTTTCCCTGGAGCTCAAGATTTAAAACGTTCAATTTGTCAGTGATGTCGGCAAGAAAAGCCAGCAAGAAAAGCCATTAACCAGCTGGAGTCTTCTAGTTGCTCGAAGTTCTGATTTGTGGACTTCAGAAATTCTTTGATCTCTTCAATTAGTCTTAAAAAACGTGCAAGAACTTTACCTTTGCTCAGCCATCGTACTTCTGTGTGCAAGATAAGATCAGATTGTTTATCATCAACATCTTCCAACAGGGCCTTAAAAAGTCGGTGTTGCAAAGGTTTCGCTCAAATAGAGTTAATTATTTTAATAACGACATTCATGACATGTTGAAAAGAAAGAACTTTGACGCACAAAGCTTCTTGGTGGATGATGCAATGATAAGACATAAAGTTTGGAAAGGATTCATTCTTCTTCCAGAGTGCAATGAATCTATTGGCGCTGCCCATCATTGCTGGTGCCCCATCAGTGGTGATCGCAGACAGCTTGTGTAGTGGCATACTAATTGATGTTGTGTATGATTTAAATAAATTATAGATGTCCTCACCCTTTGTTCGCCCTTTTATAGGCAATACTTTTAGTAACTCTTCTTTTACGGTGAAGTCACTAAATACCATCCTCACCATAACTGCCAACTGTGCTGTATCCGATATATCTGTCAACTCATCGAACTGCAGTGAAAACCAGTCACATATTTCCAAGTCATCCTTTAGCTGAGTTTTCATGTCGCTTGAAATTGCATGTATCCTCCTCGTAACTGTGTTGTCTGATAACTGTGAGCCTTGTATTGCTGACAAAATCTCACTCTTGTTAGATAATCCTTGAAACAGGCAATCAGCACCAGTCAAAAATGCTTCCTTCAACAATTCACCATCTTGAAAGGGTTTTTTCTTCTTTGCGAGCAGATGAGCAATTTTAAAGGAAGCAAAACTTTTAGACTTTACCACTTGTCTAGTGAAAACAGATTGCTGGGCAGATAGGTTTGATTTGAGTTGATTAGTTTTCTTCTTTCTCAACTCAGATTTAAGTGAATGGCTAATGTCAAAAGAGCTGTGATTAGTTTGGAAATGGCGTTCAACATTATGTTTTTTCGGCACTGCAACAGTACCACCACACAATAAGCAAACACATTTCCCTTTATTTTCGATAAAACAATAGGATTCTTCCCACTCTGCGTTGAAATAATACGTACATTGTCTTTTATTTGAACCACTCATTTTGGGGCAAAATGTTAAAAAAATAATAAATCACAAAGCATGAGAAAACAACAGTATCAGTGCATTGGAAGAATACTCACATAATATACGGAAACACGGGTCACTGACATTCCATTACAGGTGCAAGCAGAAAAAAAAAGCGGCGATACATGAGTGACAAGAGGTTGAAACCAACAGCATGCGCATGAGACAGCCTACATCTGTACTATCATGATACTACTAAACCTGGTAGGTTGTTCCGGTGAATGAAAATGAGACCAGTTTGCACTGGGCAATGCAGAGAGAAGCCGGAGAGAAGCCACAGCCCCGCGCCTGCCAGGGACAGAGAACATCTGTCCCCATCAGGCGTGGGCCACGGCACTACTTTTCACACCTTGGCACTAGGCGGGGGCACATAAATGCCCCGGCGGGCAGTATGGCGCCCGCGGGTACTGCATTGGGGACCACTGCTGTAAGATATTTAGGTGCCTAACTCCCTCCTTAGGCACCAAACTTGAGGATCTGTGCCCAGGTTACTCAAGTTTAGCACCCAAAAATAAAAACACACATTTAATAGCCATCTCTGAAAAGTCTGGCATAAGTGACTTGCCCAGCATCACACAGGAGCGCTGTGTCAGAGGCCAGGACAGAATCCATTCTTCCAGGGTGATATTTAACATCCCTAATCATGAGACCATCCTCTCTCTTCCTGCAGTCCCACCGCTAAACACCAGTTATAGGAAATAATTATTTATAAAATATACTGCTACATGCTGAGGCTCTAACGTTTGAGAGTTGGCAGTCTGATCACAGATTACATTCCTGAGTTTCCTGCTGCCACACCAAGTCAGGTCCTTCCTGAAACCTGATCCTCTTTCTCCAGTTCCACTCATCATACTACACTGTCCCCCTCTTCAACTATTTTCCCCATGGCTGTCCCCTTCTCCTTCTTCTCCCATCTCCTTATGGTCCTGCCTTTCCTTCTCTAATCCTGCCTCTTCGAACCTGTTTCAGTTTACCTTTCTCCTACTCCCATCCCAATCTAGATCACCCATCCTGTCCCTTTCCCCACTCTGCTCCTCATAGCTCTGTATTCAAGTCCAACTGCTCCCTCCTCCTCTCGGCTGCTTGGGCACCAGAGTGGGGAGCATTGAAAACACTGAAGAGTCAGTCTCCCTGCTGTCAGCCCTGGTAGTTTGAAGGAACAATGGAGGACAAGTCCTGTTTCCGGGCTGGAGTACGCATAGTGAGCTCTGTGGGGGTGATGGAGCATGCCCACTGCAAACAAAGTGTGGAGAATTTCACTGCCACTTTGTAAACACACTTCTACTGAGCATGTTCAAATGGTGATTTTTCAGAGGTTTATAATTCGACTAAATTGGAGTGGATATTCATGGGAATATCAAAAGGCACCTCTGTGACATCAGGTTGACCCGCTTGCCAAAGTTCAAGCCCCTACTCCATAGCATGGCATTTCTAGAGCTTCTGAATGGAAAGTACAAAAAATTTTTGACATAGGCAAAACAATGTATTTCCCCTTACTTCATTCTCAGGAACAGTTGAACTATTTTTTGTTGAAATAAAAATAAACAAACAAATTTTAAAAAAGAATGCACCTGAGGCAGACACCCAGCACAGAAATTCTCTGCTCAAATGCTAAAATTTGGCAAAGTTGTAAGTAACTGAAAATAGGCTGTATAATGGATAGTGTTTGGCAACCTTAACCAAAGGATCACTGCCATCTCTGAATATAATAAAACGTATGAGAGAGAGAGAGAGCACATATTCCCAGAACCATCCAACCCCACAGGTATTTTATGATTAAAAATTAGAAAATTTCTGGAGCAATTCCCCCAAACCAACCTCCCACCTACAGTCAGCCTTGTTTATAGTCTTGACTGACAAACGTTTTTTCTTTTCTTCTTGATAAAATAATTATTTTGGCCTGGTGGATATTCTTTTTGGTTTGAGCAAGAATAGTATACACCTGAACTATCTTATCCTCTCTCTTCTTCAGCCATTGGGCCAAATTCTGTTCTTAATTACACCCATGGAGCCGCACTCATGTCGGCTTTGAGGCACATCATAGAATTTAGCACATTGTGATTTAAACCCTGCTGCCATAGAAAGCCCCCCTGCCCTTCAAAGAAAGGCCTGACCTCTTCTGAGCATGCTCTTTAGACCACAGGTTTTAGCAGGTAGATTCTAAGGATTCTGTTATGAGGCATGGGGGGGGGGGCAGGGTATGGAGTAGAAGATGAGTGCCAAGCTATAGTGTGGATGAAGTATGTAATTAAAAAAAATCTTCCTTAGGAGAGAAAATCAGCTAAAAGATTGTAATACTCCATGTATTTTATATGTCAGCAAGGCAAACACCCATCTAGTTTAATAATCTCAGTCATCCAATACAAGGTATTCCTGCATTCTAAACCCTTATTTAAACCAAAGAAAAATTAGATATTTAGATGGAATTGTATAGCGTGTCACTATGTATTTACATACATCTTGCAAGTATCTACATATACTTTAGCTATTCTTTGTGGGTTGATTGGTTATCTCATTCCTTTAAGATGAACAAAACACTTTCCTTTGTCTTATTCAAATTAATAATTATAATCACCCAAAAGCAAAAGCAGGGCCTATTATTGCTTAGCAACAAGACCACATATAGCAGTTAGCAGGATTTTACTGATTAGTAACAGTGGATAACAGTAAAAGATTTCATTTTCCACTGAGAGGTCTATTCCAAAGTTTCTTTATGGTTCACATTTCAGCATAAATGTGATACATTTGGACAGGACAGTTAAACAAATTGGTTATGTCTCTTTTGTCTGGTCCAATTGTTCTCATGATCTTAAAACTGTCTAGACTAATACGAACTGACTGCTGATACAGATGATCTGCTGTAGACGTTCCTGCTGCTGGATTCAGCCAGCAAGCTACTCTCAATTTCAGCAAATGCTTTTGTGCTTTTAAGTTAATGGAAACTTCATTAACTGGTATGTCAGCTACACAGTGTTGTAACATGCCATGTTACAAACTTAATATTCCATCACCATTTTTGATTCATGTAATGCCATGTATGAAAGGAAGCCTCCAGTCCAGCACAGAGTGGTTTGTATCTCACACTGCATTTGCCTCATCTTACTCAATCACATTAGTTCAGCTGGAGGGGGAGAAAATGTTAAGAGTGCCCACCTCCCCTTCAGAACATATGTATAATGGCAGCGGACCAGCTCCATTGGATTCAATAGACTTTTATCCATTTTCACCAGCAGACAATGTGGCTCCACTATTGTAAGTTTATAGAGAAGACACAGTGATTGTGCTATTACAGTGCCAGATCTAATGATCTATGTAACATTCCATTGATGAAAACGGTTATTGCAAGATTTCACAGCACCTCTTGTAAGAGATCTTGTGACATTCCCCATATGACACAGTGATGCTTCTGAAATACTATAGGCCAGATTCTCACCTGGTGTAAATGAGAATAACTCCATTCAGTCCAATGGAGATATGCCAAATTCCCCACCTGAGGATGTGGCCCTATTCATTGACAATGTTGTGTCATGTCAAATCTCATGAACAATTACAAATTTTGTATTACTTTAGCATGACTCTGGTCCTCTCATTGTCTTGGGGATGGAACTTCACGTGTTAGGACAGGAAAAAGGTAGTGATACTTCTGTTATAGGGGAATCAAAATCCTGGCTGAATCTGTGTCACCATGCCTCAGTGGGTCACAGCTGAAGATGCCAAATTCATGATGAACTGCTGAGAAACAGGGCAGATGCACCCCAAACTGGTGGTTATTCTATTATTAGATATACCAATCCAGAAACAAAAGTAAACTTCTGTCTCACCACACTGGCTAACCAGAAGTCCAAGCTGCAGTCTCCTTAGGCATCCCAGCCCTTGTTTCCCCACCCAGACACTAGACTTTATGATGAGTGGTTACTGAAAACCAATTTTATCAAAGTGCCATTCTAATTCCAAGAGATCAGCCACATAGTCAAGTCAATATATAACTTAGATCTCACCCAATAGTCATGCTGTTGCTAATCCTTTAGTATCTAATATCTAAAGGTTTATTTATAAAAGAAAAGAAACAGGAGAGAATTAAAATGGTCACAAAGAAATCATATACATATAATCATGGCAAAGTTCTTGGATCAGGTCTGTAGCAGTGATATTACAGACTGTTGGATTGTACAGTCTCTGATAACTTCCAAAAGATTGGAAGGTCCTCAGTCCATTGATTGGGTTGCTCCTTTTAGTGTAAATCCATAGTCCCCATGCGGGCAGGGGACTGGACTCGATGACCTCTCGAGGTCCCTTCCAGTCCTATAATCTATGAAAGAGGCAAAATGTAGATGCTGCCAGGGTCTTTTATACCTTTTCCCATGTGGAGGGACTGCTCTCAGTCTTAGTTTGTGGAATATTATAGGCACAAGATGGAGGCCAGGGTCACATGAGCTTGTCACACTTTGATGACTCATAGGAGCAGCCATTACCCATATTTTGGCAGGGACAAACTTCTTCTATAACCCATTGTGAGAGCTAAGTATTCTTTAGTAGGCCATCAACTTGAATAGTTCATTCACACTGTGCTGGCCAGACCGGATGTAAATTTTCTTTTGGGCATTACCCCAGGAGCAAACATGTTTGAAATACTGTTATATAGTCAATATTAATAACTTTAGATACAATGATGATATATGCATACAAACTGGATAATCATACTTGATGTATTGTAACTTTTCCATTGATACATGATATACTTTGTGTAAGATTTGTTGCAATTGTCTAACAGTGGCAATATCAATTATATAAATGGTTATGTTCCAATCATAGAACATCACAGCCTACCTATATTATTCCATTCAACGCTTACATCGGGATGATCAGTGTATAACAAATAAACAAACAGAAAAAGAATAAAGTCTGAAAAGATACAATGGAATGTAAATTATGAATAAAACAAAAGACAATAGGAAGGTGGGGTCACGGAGTTCTGAATTTCCCAGAGCTTATTTCTTACATCCTTTGTTTTCAGTTTTCTACCTGGAACTCCCCCATCTAGAGTCCTAAGGCTTGTGAGGCCAGAGAGGAATAGGTGGCATATAATTCTAATCTATGTATATCAGACACAGGCCTCGCTCCATGTCTCATCAGCCAATGGTCTTTATAGTAAAAAGGAGAGACCTCTTTCTGCTCAACCCAGTACATAAGAAAATGAAATTACTCGCATTGCCCGGCAGGGGAAATTCCCAATGTACCACAAGGCCCCTTGCTGTCACAGGTCATATCATTCCAGGACCCGGTTACCAGCTTCAGCCAATGAGCACTTGGAACTGCTGAGGAGTGAGAGTGCAAAGTTGCCCTTTGCACTGCTCAACTCTGGGATCTGCTCTGCCCAGGTTGGTCTACCAGCACAGGTCTAAGGTGCTGGTTTGGGAGCTGGAGATCACTGGGGTCCAGGAAAGCCCTGCCAATGCCCCTTCCTTTGGCCACATCGCCTCCATCAGCAGCAGAGAAAAGGATGATGTAAGAGCTACTGTAGCAGCTCTATGCCTCCCGAGGGATTCCCCTCCACAGGTGAGACATTTTGAGGCCTGTATCTACTAGACTTTGGATTGCTTTGTGCCGGTGGACTTGTACGTAGCAGACAGAATGTGGCCCAGGATGGGGTCCAATATGTATACCTCCAGATGGCATGTATGCCTTTCAGTTACACATCTTCTCCCTCTACCATCCCTAGGCAGTCACCTGTATATGGAAAAGTTGTATCTTTTGCTCTTTAAACAACAACCATAAATTGAAGGAACCACGTGGGCACATGGGGTTCAAATAACCATGTTCTAACTCCATACAACACACAA
Organism: Malaclemys terrapin pileata; assembly: GCF_027887155.1. Classification (NCBI taxonomy): domain Eukaryota; kingdom Metazoa; phylum Chordata; order Testudines; family Emydidae; genus Malaclemys; species Malaclemys terrapin. Next base: position 242,768,045 of record NC_071506.1, on the reverse strand, counting down.
GACATCACTACATATACACAATACATAAAACACAGAAGATTGTGAGGGCCACAAACTATTTAAAGGTATACTACCCACTTCCTATGCCCTAAAGGAACCAAAGCTCAGAAATGTATGGAAGGGGGTGGGAGAGACAAAGGGAATTAGGAGAGTAGGGGAGTATCACATTACTGGCCCACCTGTAAATGTGATTTTCTGCACCATTACTGAGAACGGGTGAACTGGTTCAGATAAGTAATCCCTGGAACCTTCTTCTAAAACTATAATGGTGCCAAAGACATTTTACTAGGTTAAAACAGTTATGTTAATTTTTGTTTTCTTTTGTTTTTGTTCCCCTCTGTGTTTCCTGCTTTTCGTTGGAAGCAGAAATACTGAAAGAGCACAGGAGAGGCTGTTAACTCTTGTGATACTGCCAGAATAGTCTTTGACAAAATGCTGGTAAGCTCCTGAGAAAAGACTGAGCTCACAAAGTTTGTGAGCAGATTGCCCTGTCATGAGGGTCAGATAAGGTTTGGACAAGTGCCCACACTTACAGATTCTTATCTGAACTAAACTGAACCTTTGAGCCAACCGTACCTTGTAACACTTGTTTCTCCATCGTGAACCTGTGACTTCTACCTACCTAGGTATTGTTCTTGCCATAATAGTATCTGAATGATTTCTTTGATATCTAAATAATATTTTAAAAGATCCAGCTGTGATAGTAAGATGTATTCATATTATTATAGGAAATTCAACAAAAGAGGACAATGATTTAATTGTTGAGAACTGTCTTCAGATAAGGGACCACAGGAAATCAATGTACTCTATAGCAATCGATAATAAACTGGTTCGTAGTCATTTTTAAAATTATTTTGGGCTTTTTTGTTTGTTTCTTTGTTTGTCTGTCCTCAGAATGGCTTACACTATCTATCCAGAGATGGTAAATTACATGCCTGGAGCAGTCATTTAACTTAGATTAATGTAGACAATTATTTTGTGTTATATAAATGTCAATTGATTATTAAGAACATAATTACTGAGACTGAAGAACTATGTAATAGTGACTGGGACTTCCAGTGGAATACTTAGTGCATGCTCATGGCATTAATCCTGCAGTGAGAGACACAGAGTGTTTTGTCTAGTAAAGCCCATTTAATGTTAGTTCATTTCAGTTCAGGTATGTTATTTCTCGTCTGCTTTCTCTATTTGTGACATTTAGTTTTGCTATTGAAGAGACAAATTAAAATTCCAGAATATTGTAAAGCTAGGTCAGGGCAGCACAATTGTTGTTGCTACTGCATATGTGAGAGTCCCAGGATTGCAGGCTCTAGGAACATTGTTCAGGCATAGCAAGGGGAAAGGAGCTTTTTGCATCACTCTCTAACATCTCTGGTTTCAACTGACATTCCATTTGTGCTCCACATCCTGATCCTTCAATGTGTGATTTTAAAGGAAAGAGTGTGGAGGGAGCAAATTGGAGGAATTTTTGAGGCCTTCAGGGGCATACAGAAGATATTCTGAAGGACAACAAAATGGTCTTCTGGCAACAGAGATGTAGTTCTGATGGTGAGGAGATGTAAAATCAGGGGTAACATTCTGCACTTCATTCATCTCTACTATACATACTCAGTCTTAGTCCCATTCAACACAAATGATTGCACAGGTGTCTCCTTCGTACAGTGAAAACTGAAGCTTGTGTGCTAGTAGAAGCCGACAGAGAAAACATTGGTGTTGGTAGCTGGCAACATTTATCTGATCTTGCTGCTCCAGAGAGGGCTGGGGACATGGGGAGGGAGAAAAGCCATGCCCATTTGGAGAGGCAGAATTTTACACAATATAAGCCTGATGAATAAATTATTTGTAACAAATAATTAAGCAATAATCCCCAAATCAGAAAGCCGTATTTTCTGAAGTGAAGCTTGACTTTACTTCACAGTTTTAGTAGAAAGTTACTGTTTTAACACAATTTTGAAGTCTATTCAAACTACATTTAAAAAAAAATATTCTTTATTTTATCATTTTACCGCTTCCACATTGTGCTTAGCTGTGCAATGGCTTTTATTACTATTATTCTAACTTAGTAAGGCCCAAAACAGCTATTTAATGCCTACTTTTCCTCATTTAAATTACTTAGCCAACAACCGCAGCATTGGACATACACTGTACATTCTTCCATCTATTTTTGGTGGCAGTGTCTGAAATGAAAAGGAAATGAGTGCCTTTCCCAAGTTGCTCTAAAGGGCTAAGAAGTAGTAAAAATTTGAACTCATTAATTTACTAAGAAAACATGAAATGGAAGTCTTAAAGGGGCCACCAATATTCTGTCACAAAGGCCAGAAATAAACCAGCTGGTGAATATGGAAACTTGGCTCTTATAAGGTGAAATTCAGTCCACCAGCATGAAGACCATGTAATTGGACTCTGTGAAGGTGGACCGCAGAGAGGTAAAGTTCCAGAGGAACTCCAGAGAGTTCCTCCTTCTCTCATTCTAGAGTTCAGGGCTGCTGCTTAACTCCCTCACAGCTTCTATCCTAGTCTATGGGATGGAATAGGAGCTTCAGCCCCTCTGTGCTGGCTGTGCAGGGCATTGGGGCCACATAAATGGATGAATCCTCTACTCTTTCCCTGGCCAGCCCTTCCAGACCACCTTCCAAGTGACCTGTGCCAGAGCCCTGTAAAAGCTGATTCTGCATCCTGCAGGGCATACACAGGTAGCTCCATGGAGTCATTCAGCTGGCTGACCCCTAAGTGGGATTCTTGCCTGGCCCTCCAAACTGGGGTTGGAATTCACTCACATGCCATTATTCATCCAAAGCTCTCAAAGCACTTTGCAAAGAATATTATCATGATCTCCCCATACCCCTACCTTTACCTACGAGGAAATGGAGACACACAGAGATCTGCTGCAGGCCAGATCTGGGAAGAAAATCCAGTTCTCCTAACTCCCAGTCCATTGTCCTATCCACTGGATCATGCTGCCTACTACATGGATTATTTAATGGCCGTAAGCACAGTTCAGAGATCGGAGGTATAGCACCAGCATTGGGCACTAGCTGAGGTAGGATTCACAGCTTCAGTTGGAATTAAAAAAAGAGCCAAGAGATATGAACAGCAGCTGAAAACACTGTGGGGATTACTCACCTGTCTGTCTGTGCAGTCTTAACCTGAGTTTAAATGACTCAAATACACATAGTTTACAATAAATAATAAATAAAACAAAAGAGAGCGAAAGAGAGAGCAGTGCAGACCGGCGCACAAAAACAATTAATGAATTATTCAGGTCCAGCCCATGACTCTGTACATTAATACATGAAATCTCTGACACCCCCCTCCCTACACGTAGGTTTTTAGTGCTTAACAATGCATTCTGGCATAAATAGGTCAAACACAGAACTCTGGAGCTTCTTTCACCATCTGAGTCTGTGCGGGTAGACTTTCTTTTCTTAATTATAAAATCTCAGAAATTGTGGGAAATGCAGAGGTACCTGAAATCCTATAAACAACATATACTGCAATAGGGTTTCTCAGGCGTTGTCATGTTCTGAACTCTGCAGCCAGCATCCATCAGACATTAATAATCAAGGGAGGGGGGCATTAAAGTAGAGAAAATATGGGAATAATACAAGAGCTAAGGGAACGAATAATGAATGCAAACATCCTTCACCTGAGATTGGGCCTGATCCTTCAGTCCCTGTGCAAATAAAACTCCCATTTTGGGATTATAAATCATGTCTAAGGTAGTTATAGGTAGCTTTACTTCACGACAGTTGGGACGTGGATTTGTGTAAATGCTACAGGACTAGGCCCGTTGGGATGATGGCATTTGTGATTTGACAAAAAATAAAAGCGACACCTTTTCAGCTTTGTGTTCCAGACATGATCCCTATTATCATATGGCATTCTGTGTTTGCTCTTTCAGAATGAAAGAGTAAATGTGTCTCAAGATAGCTTTAGGAATATCATGGGAAGAGAGTCAACAACAGTCACTAGTTCATTAGCTTTCAACTGGTCTTCAAGCCAAATCAAAGGAAGACAACCAAAGGATTTTTGTGTGATGGACATACAAACCAAAAGTCAATTACCTTGACTTGTGAAAAGTGTCTAAAGTAGTGGGGATTAAAGAAGCTTTTTAAAGGCTAGATTTAGAGACAGGAAGGTGAGGGAGCCTCCTAGAAATAATATGAAACCATAATCATTGATTAGGAAAAGACTTTGGCATTTCCTCCAGAAGGTACAGCTGGTTCAACACTCCTTGTGGAAATGTAGATATAACTCACTGTGATATGGTAATTAGTTCCAACACCTGGAACTTGATAAGCAGGTCATGAGAGGGATAGGGAACAGCTTCCTTGGAACAAGCAGAAGAAGGATGTGTCTGGGCTCAGCAGGGGCTGCCACACCTAAGGCATGAGATGAGCTCCCCATATATATAAGCAAAGTCAGTATCCTCCTTAAAACACTCCGTTGCTGTGATGCATGCAAAAAACTTGACAATGGTTAGGCAGCTTGTGTGCTGAGTCCACTGCCTATCATGTGACCTGCACTAGTTCATTGTTTCCTCTGCTCCCACCAGCACTCTAGTGAGCAGGTGTTGCAAAGCCCCAGTACTATGTTCCCAAATGGAGAAAGGGCAAGATGTAGCCTTTACTCAATATGATATAGTATGCCCACTTCGTATCTAATTCCCCCTCAGATCCACACATCCCTTTTGTTTGTACCCTTGCTGTGTTATTTCTCTGTATAGAGAATTTTCCAAAGCTCCTTTTATTCTGTTGCTGGCTTCCCAAACTAGATATGCCAGATATTAAAGCCATCAAAGCTTCATCACCTAGAGTCTAATCACTTGTTTTGCCCTTAATTGGGGAAACTGAGAACCCTAAAGATCCCTCTCATTTTCCTGTTTTTCTCCTGTTCCTCAATTTCAGAAATATCTGAGCTAATACTTATGTGAGGCAACGCCCTACTTGTGATCAAAACTGCAGGACAATTTTAATATTTCTGTTGCTTTATTTATTTTATTTATTTTAATTAATGACAGAAATGATGAAAGAAACATTTGGGTGCAGAACAGAGTTTCCTTGTGCCAGACTTCGAGTGTTGAAAATGGCTGTACAGCTGTTTTTCTGTTCAGACTTAGAGTTCTTTACACTGAATGAATAGAAACCCTGATTTTATTATTTAAATCCCTTTCTCTTACTGTAAGTAGTTCAAGAACTCCAAGTGACCAAATCTCACTGATAATATCAATTATCTGTGAAACAGAATACCCATTAACTAAACTCATTTAGGGCTTTGTGAAGCTATATTACATTATATTACACTGTACATATTTACCTGGCACCCTCAACTGATAGCTAAGGATTACTTAAGAACCACAGTGACAAAACCAGAATAACAAATGGCAAAGTTACATTATATGAAAGGGGAAAAGAGAATAAAAATCCTCCTCCCCTCCCCCTGCCTCAACTCCAAGTCTTAATTAAAGTACTAAACTTGATTCATACCAGTTCTGTGTACGGAAATTCTCCATGTTGACTGAAACTTGGCACATCCTTTTGATTTGGTTTTAGCAACTGCTTGTGTTTGGTTAAAACACTAGTGATTAAATCTTATAAAAAGAAGTAATTCTTTTAGTCACCATGAGACATTAGTCTGGGAAGAGAGTATGAATGGTGCCAAAGGAAAGAACAAAGAAATGCTGCATTATAAAATAGATCTTCCGCTTGATCCAACACAACCACAATCTCTACTGGGAGTGACCTTCTCAGAAAACTGCACCACTTTTAGCTAGAGATGGATCTGAGATGCAAAATTTGAATCCAGATTTTGAACACCACCAATATTTGGCAGAGTACAGATCTGGAGTTTAGGGTTGACCCATTACAGAAATAGTGTCCAATGGGGAGTATCTGTTTTCATACAAAATATGTATTTGCACAAGTTAAAGACAAATTATGTGGACCCATTCATGTTTATTAAGCAGGCAGACAGCAGCATTTGTACATTTTGCAGGCATGTTTTTGAAAACCAACTGAAAATGTGCCCCCAGCCCCTCAATGGTTTATCCATCAGTAAAATGGATATTGCCTTCAACCAAGTACTCTGTCCACTAGATCACATTGCCTCTCAAAATGAGGTGTGTGTCAGGAGTCACTGCAGATCTTTGAAGTTTGCAAAGGGTCACCGGACAAAGAACCTGTGTTCTTAATCTTGCATTGGTAACGGAGCCATAAATAATGTACGGTCGCTGCATTTTGATGTATTTGGTCTTTAGATGTTATTAAAATAGATTCATATAAAACTTGGGGGATGGAACCATTTCCAGTCATGTATTTTTGCTTTCATGCTCAGTGCAGATTCAGTGCTCATTTGTGAGAGCATCAAACTTGTGCCAAATCAACTTGAATGTCATTATTGCCTCCTTTTTTCCATAGCAAATTTAGTCTGAGGCAGATTCATTACAGTTTTTATTCTTCTGTGTAATAGGATGTGTGACACTATCCCTTGAATTAATGAAAACAGGTGTCTTTTTGTGTTTCTTTGCTCCTGTTTACCCTTTAGCAGCCTCCCCACCCACTTCTTTCTTTGAGCAGAGATCTGCTACTTCTTTGTTCATGAATAATGTGATACTTTCCAACTCAATTACTTCAGAGCATCAAAAGAGGTTTACGAGGAGTTGTGTATTGTCAAGTTACCTGAAGTGCACCACTCAATGGAAATACTTGTACATATTATCATCACTTTACATATTTTATAACCCCATCAACAGAAACAATAAGTGTAGAATTCAAAAAGCAAGTGAACAAAATGAATCATATTTTGTGTATTGAGTATAAATCTGTGGAAAATAACTTTGAAAGAGCATTTATGGTCCAAATAGAACAAAGTGCAAACATTTAATAGAGGTCTAAGATCTTTCCTTAGCTTTAATTCTCTTTTCTGTAAAACTGAGGAACTACCTGAGGATGGATACATATTCATGTTAGTGGGAATCTAGATAAGACATAGAAAAGTAAGGAGCTACAGTTTTGTAAGTGTTGTTTCATTATAGTGGAAAACACTGGATCAGAGACAAAGCTATAGAATGCTTAAAAAGAGACAGCTTAATGACAGAGTGTGAATCAGCAAAAAAGCTGAACACATTCAGTCACATCTGGTATTACCAGACAGGGTGATGTGGACATAATTTAACTAGATTTCAAAAAATATTTTATATTGTACAATCGCTCATGGAAGACTGAACTGAATAATCAACAAGTATGGTCTAAGAGGGTGAGCCACTTGAGCAGATAAAGAAATGTTTTGAGACAGAAAAATATAGTATTAATTAATGGAAACACCTCTGCACAGACAGGGATGACAAGCTCTGGGCCACAAGAAAAGACATTAGTTGCAATTTAATTTGTTGTATACAGAGATCACCATTAAAAAGTAATCACCTGTCAACAATTACAATTACCTCAATTGCCTCACAATGATAGCTGTATTGCCAGAATTTCCCCTTATACTTAGAGTAGGAAACAATGTAGAAACCTAGAAGTAACTATGGTATTCATTGTCAAATGTTGTCTTTTAACAATGACCACTATTTTCTACAGTAATTGCAATTTTGACCTTCTTATAATCATTTGTGATATTTTCCTATTCCTAGAATTGAGCTGTTGTCAATGTAATAATAATAATAATAATATGATAAATGCTTCCTTTATAATTTAAACCATTGTACTGGTGACCTGGAAGAAGTAACATTCAGTCAAGTAACAAACTGTAGGTATAAAATTGGGGAGAGAATAAAAAAATTAAAGCAAATTGTAAATGGATACTTTAAACATCAACCGGGGGTGGCAACTTTAAATGCTGGCCAGAGCTACCTATGAGCCCTAATTGGTAAATGAATACATTTCAAGCCAGCCTGTTCCCTCTCCTGTTTCCTGTTGCGCCTCTTCATTTCCTCCATGTCCTTACCACCATCATGGGCTCCAATCTTGGTTGAACTATCTGGAATGAACTGGACCCAGTGACGTTTCAGTGTTGACCACTATACATTGACTGTACAGTAGCATATTCTCAATCAAAACCAAACATATTAAAATGACCTTATATATTTTATAAAGTAATATGTCACTTTTCTCCTGAAATATCCAGATAATATAATGCAAACATTATAAGTAATATAAAGATTTCACCATATGGTCAAATGAATTTATCCTGAGTAAGGACTTGAGGGTTTGGCAACATGATTATCTCTATATCATTCTGAAGCTGTATGAAATGGAAAGGTGGAGGTCACTTGCCACCAGGAGGCATTGACCTCACCTAGAACTCATTGATTTGCAACAAAATGCATTACTCCAGAAAGTGGTGTGTGATCATCACCAACCAATGAAGCATCTTCTTTTTGCCTTTCTAAGGAAGACAAATCAATTCCAATTGAATAAGCTGTGGAAGAAGATGGTCAATGTCTCCCTTTGAGTCCAATTGATCCCCTTTGATCAATGGTGTTTTAACACCACAATCACTGAAGCACAGAGTAGTAAACACACATGCGTCACATTTGTAAATGAAAAACTACACTTTGTGAATGGAAATACAACATGGGATGAATAGCTTTAGAGGGCAGATGAAACATTTTGCTTCCGCTCCTTCCAAAATATGCCATTTCATAGGCTGGCATCAGAAGCACAATAGCTGAGTTTCCAGGCGGCTGACACTAACGCCGAGATTCTTGCCACAAGAAGAGTGGACTTCCTCACAGTCATTCCTTGCTTGGATTGCTGACGGTGTGGAATGATCTCATCCTTCTCTTCAATGCCACAGAGCCAGCAGCAGCAGATGATCAAGAAGAGCCCACCAAAATGAATGGGCACTGAGGGCTCTCAGCACCTCACGTGAGGCACTCCGAAGTTTGTAGGACTGGGTTCAGAACACAGCATTATCAATTCACCTACCATCTTTCAAAACATTCTGTATCTTCAGATACCATTAAAAGCATGACAATCCTATTGGCATACATGGTTTTTCATATGGTTCATATGGTTCCATATTCTATGAACATTCTAAGGTCTAGATTGTGCAGAGTGGCCCTGATTCAGTAAAACACTGTAAGCCTCCGATTAACAATCCCTTCCAGATTTCTCTGTTGCTTAAGGGAACACACAGGCCACACTATCCTTTTGGGACGGAATGCTGCAATCTGTTCCCCAGTGCACCTGACATGCAGAAGCCAGAGGAGAGGACATGTCACTTTTCGCCCACTTTGAAGTGATGTGTGCCTTCATGCCCTTGCACTTGTCCCTGACCTTTGTGCAGGGCATGAACGTGAGAAAGGCAGCTTGCCCCCTCCCTGTGCAGCCATGCAAGAGACAGGGATAATCTGACCCTAGGTATAGGGAAGTCACAAAGACTCCAGTTAAATTAATCTTGCCTACGCATTGCCACTGTCATTTTGCAATGGTAGTTCCTGTAGTTAATTGGAATTCCTTTAGAATACACCTGCTTTAAAAATGACAGCACCGAAGAATGTACAGATGCTTTTTAATAGTGCTATGACTATGGGGGAGATATTCAAAGGCACAAAGGGCAGTTAGGCCCCCATCTCCCGTGGAAAATCACTGGGAGTTAGGCACCCAGCTCCCCTGAGTGCCTTTGAAAATGTCCCCCATATACTATTCAGCTATCATAGCCATATTTATTGTTCACGTGCCAGGGCTAGAGAAGGTTAATTTGTAAATGGATTTGAATGGTCGGACCTTGCTCAGTTACAGTGACAGTTTAAAATAAGCAATGTATATTGCAGATGTCAAACAAAATCCCTTCACATCACTTACGCTGTAAATATTAGTAGCTATGATATAAATTACATTTAACATCCAATTACACTCAACTAAGTGCCTGATCTAATAGCAGAGAATTGAATGCATCATGCAGAGATTAAGTAGGCACATTTAGACTTTGTACTAATCCTTCTTGAAATCGGTCATGTTTTTTGAACTTTTGCTAGCTTTACGAGCTATATTAACACAAAAAAGATCCATTCATTTGCATTAGCTGATGCTGGGAATTTTGTTTCATTGCTTGTAGCTTCGATTAATTGTATTTTACTTATTTACTGTTAAAATCTTCACTGTAGAAGACCTTAAAATATTTTATAGCATGCATTGTTGGAAATTGTAATATAACTCTTTTGAATGTCAAAGCATTCCCCCTGAGCTATCAAAGTGGTCTGTCAATTTAGATACAAAAAAAATCTGAAATACTTAGGTTTTTATATTTGATAAACATTATATATTTATTCCTAGTAGGCATGTTAGAGACTATCAGTCGTCTAAAACTAAATCCACACACACTGAGGACAAACGGTGTTGAGCCTAAATATTACTGCACTGTATATTTTCCTGTATTAAGCTAATGCAGTAATCTTTAAAAGTGTTTCTTAAATATCCAGACAATAGATGCCCTTTCCATATGGTTTTAAGTTTCATACAAATACAGGTTGGATTGGAAACTGGCAGTTGGTTTGATTTATTTCTCTGTTTACCATTGCAGACAAGCCCACTGGATGTTATGAATGTGACATAATACGACTCAATTAAGGCTGAATAAAATAAATGGAACGAGTGACTCCCCGCAATTATATCCAAGTTCAATATGATATTGTAAGTTCAATCGGAAATATCCCTACTGTTTCAGTTACAACTGAAGACTTTTTAAAAAAAAAAGTATTGATAGACTATAAATCTGCAGTAGTTACTATTAGATGGAGCTATTTTTATATATTATGATCAGAACTTTCAAACCTGGGTGTTTAAAGTTAGGCATCTAAAACCATATTTAGGCATCTACATTTTGTCTAGGTGCCTGAATTGAGGCATATATATTTGAAAATTATGGCCTAACTATAGAATGCCATTGCTGTGCCTGGTGTTTTACAAATAACTAAAGAAGACTAGGTCCCAGCCACTAGGAGCATATAAATTAAGTAGAAGTAGAAGCCACATCACCTGAGAATTTTAAAGCTAGACTGGAAAAAGTACAAGAAAATATAGCACCGGAAACAATTCTGCATTGTCAGGAAGAAAGGATTAGATGATCTACAGCGGCTTTTTCAGCTTTAATCGATGTGGTTCTCCACATCAGAGTAAAGCAGTTGAAATGTATTATTTTTTCATTTGTTTTTATACTCTGAGCTCTCCCTTCCACATGATTCATTTAAGAATGTTTTCTCCATTTTGGCTACTTCAATGTAACTGAGCCAAAAATTAAATATATTTCTCCAGTGAATTAATTTCTACCTACTGCTGTGCTGTAATATATAATTAACATAAGATGAGATTTAATTATTTAATTACTACCCATAAAAGCAGATAAGTATTGTATGGCAAAAAATAAATAAGAGTTTTCACTTTTCGGTATCCTGTTTACCCCTCAAGAGTGACCTGATTCGTACAAGTTTGATATATACAGAGAGAGGAGTAAATATGTACTATGTACACAAGGGACATAGGGTAAAATAAAGAAATGGTTTGGCTGGACTATAATGTTGTGATCCCTTGAAACAAAGCTGTTTTTATAATGATGTGTGGTGACTAAAGAATACATTGAACCCAAGCAACTGCCAAATGTTATTCTACCATTTTGAACATTTTGCAGTATTCTCATTTTTCCTTTAGAAACTGCTGTTTCGAGATACTTGTAACTCAGTCACTCTGGATGAACTGTGACATACACGGACAAATATGAAAAAATACATGCTTACATTGAACAAGCAAAATTTGGTCCTAGGGGCACAAACAGCTAATTGCTGCTCTCAATGGGTTGCTTGTGATTTCTCTATGCTGGATCCAGTATAAGAAATAAATGACAAATTAATACCCTGTTTGATTGAGGGGGTGCTCTGAACAGTTCCCTGATTTCTTTACAGTCATACACAGAGATGATTCATTTTCCACGTGCACCGAGCAAAGCTTTCTCCTGATGACAAATGTTAATTGTGCTGAATTTTATCTGGGGGCAGGTTCAGCAGAGGCATTGAAACGTGTACTGGTTGCTGAAGACTGAGCTGAGTCAACAAAATTCATTGCATCCAAAGCATATTGGTATGTTGTTTTTTCAACCAAAGAGCCAAGAGGTGAAAAGCAAGTCCTTTTATCCAGCAAACCATCCAGTCATCTGAGCAATTACTTAGTTAAAGCAAATGATGTGCAGATACTGTAGGATGATAAACTTAAAAGTCAATTCATTAAAAAATACTATTCTCCTTCAAGAAATAATTTGTTTTTTGAAGTAAATTGAACATAAAGAGCAGGAAGGAAGAAGAAAAATGTGAAATTTTATCATATCATTTCAAGTTTGATTATGTCACAGAAAAAGTAAATGGCAATAGAGTATAAAGGAACCTAATCTATAAAGGAAGTGAAAAAGGTTAAAGAAGTCAACAGTAATTAAATGGTGATTGAAGCTGAAAGAAAATTGATCTGTGTTAGCTGAAGGCCATTCTTGCCTTTTGGGATGTTATGCATTGGTGAAGAGGGGAAAGAAAGGTTTTTACTGTTTTGATATGGAAATATATGTCACATCTTTTTAGCCTATGGCACTGTGACTCAAGACTGCAGTGAATTTCTGGTACACTGATTCTAGTGTCCTATACATGCTTGTGGGTATTGTGTAAAGATAAGATGCTCTAACAAAGCTTGGTGGGGTCAAAAGTCATGGGAGCTTCAACAGTTTGCATGCTGTTTTGTCTCAGGCAGGAAAGAAAAGCACATCGAAGCAACAGAATGTATATAGTGGTAAACACTAACACATCCATCTATAAGCTATGCCATATCCCGAACTCAGAGTGATGCAAAGATGCAGCTGGTCATTAAAATCTGGAAGTATGGTGTAATATTCTAGAGGGGTAAAGTCTGTAGTAGCCAGTTTGCTAATTGCTTAGATGTGGTGGCTTGTACCAATATGATTTAAATATCTACATACATTTAGTTTCAAAAGAAAGTTAAAAAATTAATGCCACTGCCCATTTCTTAGAAGCTTAGAGATTTAGGGTATCCCAGACTAAAATCTCACAAAAGATGAACATGAGAGTTAATAAAGGAACATATCCAGGGCGAGTGGTTGAGAGATTACTGTGATTTAGGTTTCTATCTGTGTATCTAAATCAATCAGCCTAGTGAAGTTTAACATGGATGCATTCTCCATAACCAAAATATTGACAAATGCCACTGAGAATGTTACTTTTCAGTTCATGCAAAAAGAATCACGTTTTCTAGAATTCTAATAATTTTGCAAAGACCTGTACCTCCCTCCAGATATTCATCTAGGGCTTGACGCTACGAGGTGTTCAATATTTCTTGTAAGGTTTGAAACACCCTCCACTCCCTCATCAACACATCACAGGTGATGCTCAGAACCTTGGTGGATCAGGCCAGTAGAGAGTTTAAACTGGATGACTGTTTATAGGTGGTACCTGTTGCTGAAGGAAACCAAACCATGTCATTGATTTAAATAATATGTAGCAACATTTATTGACTAGGGGCCAAATCTTGCAGTCCTTACTCAGTCATAATGTCCATTGAAATCAATAGGCGTTTTGAATGAGGAAGGGCTCAATGTGCCAGACTGCAGAATTTGACCCTAGCTATGTTGATTTGTCAAGAGCAGCAAATTAAAATGTGAAAAATCAAGTAATTTGCATTACTTAAAGAATAATAGACAACTACTAAATGTTCTTAGCTACAGTTTTTATAGGCTTTTTGTCACTAGAGAGAGTCGTAAATACATACAATTAATAACATTCATGTTAAAAAAGAAGTATTAATTCCTCCCTTGGTGAAGAATTAGGACAAATAAATAAAGCATGCCAACCTTTTCTCTCACAAAAATCTTATGGGAATATTTTCCATTCTGCAGTTTATGTGGCGCTAAATGCCTGCCATTGTCTAGTTCAAGCTTGTCAACTGCGACAAAAATAAGAATCATTTGAAGGGCCACTTCAACAAACAACTCTAAAAGAAAAGCTAATTTATTATAAAAAGGCATCTATATTTCTTGCAACCAACTTCTGAATGTAGAAAAATTGAGACATTTAAATCTGAATGAAGACCTTCCTGAATATTAGCAAGCATTTAGATTTTCACCAGTTAAGCTGGCATGTGTTCCGGAGAATTCCTTATGTCAGTCCTGATTGTCTTATGTCCTTATGTCTTAGTTGCAATTCTGGTCCATTCGTTCAAGCGTAAAATAGCATCTGTTGAATCAGTGGCTCAGTAAGTGGTATGGCTTTGGGCTTGTTCTAGTCAGAAGGTCATATACACTTCCAGTGCTTATATAAATATCATTTCACGTTATAATGGCACACTGATATCACCATTTATAACAGTCTTCATCAGTTATGTTTTATTGAAATATTGAATCTTATTGATCTACCCTGATCATGCAACACCTGTTCATGTTAGTGATCACTTATTCATATGAGTCATGCCACTGATTTCAATAAGCGTTCAGATAAGTGTGTAAGAGTTGCAGAGATAGGTCCTAAATCCATATCTAAATAAGTGTGCTATACAAACACTCAATCCAACTCCCGCAGGCTTCAATGAGAGTTGGACCCTTTATGCATTTCTAAAGTTCATGCAGACTTAAGTAAATGTGTAGACATGCTTTAGGACATTCACAGAGGTTTTTCCCTCCAATAGAAAAGGTGCTTTCCCTCATGTAACATGGTGAGTAATGAAGGCTGATGAAGCCATTTGGCTCAAATTAGAAATTAGCATCCTTTCACCTCTAGTTTGCTGGTTTAAATCCAAGTCAGAAGGTGACCAATTAAAGCTACAGGAACTGTTTAGAGTGAACAATTTATTCAATGAACTTTGTCAGTGGGGGCAATTTGCAAACAGAAAAGAGACTGTTTCACAAGAGAGAACCCAAGGACTGAATGGGCATGGAGAAGAAACTATTCTTTCATCCCAGGGCAAGATCCCTCCAGGTCAGGGTACAGGCACATTAGCAGAGTTGTGGTAACGCTTGTTCTGCAACTGTCTAAGTGTTACCTGTTCTGCATATAAATAGAAACAATATTCAGCCATAAGCTGAATATAGCTAGTATTTGTGCAGTATTTGGGGTTTTCACATTAAACCTTTCCCCTAAAAAGCAGGTCTAGTGTGCTTTGTTCATTAGAGATGTAGCTTGACATGTTTCCAACCAGCTTGGGCTGTGTTAGTGGAGCCCATCACATTCCTATCAGCCTACCCTCCTTTTATTAAACATAAAGCCTTTCTTCCTCCCTGGTCAGTACTGATAAATTGACCTCCCTGCAATACTAGCCTTTCAACATTTAGAAATAGGATTCTGGATGAATTCTGGTTGTAATATAGTCCCATGCTTAACACCTCTCTTCTCTGTGGCATTTCCCAACATCTGCACAATGGTGTATTTGAAGCCAGAAAGGGAAATTATTTCTTTTGTGCAAAATATAAATGTTTTGCTGTCATCTAATTGGGGCCACCATTGAACTGCAGCCCAGCAAACTCCAACTCCTGTTCATACACTGGTGATGGTTCCTTGCACCCTGATCCAACAAAGCACTTAGGCACATGCTTTACTTTAAGCACATAAATAATCCCATAGATTCCAAGTCAGTGAAACTACTCATGTGCTTAAAATTAAGCTCATGCCTAAGACTTTTTCTGGACTGGAACCATGGTTATCTTGAATTTTCATTTTGCATCATTCAGAAAATACATACTCTGACGTGTTGCTAATACAGGGCAGATTATATCACTCTCATTCGTGCTGAGTAGTACTTTACTCTGCAATAGTCTCATTGAAATCAATAGAACTGCTCAAGGAGGAAGATATTATTCACCATAGCTATGTTTGCTAAACTCTGAACCATAATTAATGGAGTGAATATTTATCAGCCAGACCATAAGGAGGACATTTTAGTTATGAAGCACAGGCCTGGTTGAGCTGTGTAAAAAAAATTATTCACAAATAAATTATTTGTTGATTGACAGAAACAAATAATGAATAATTTATTTAACAAATGTTTTCAGTCATCCTTAAAGCTGGGCGGGAATAGTGTAGGGAATTTGTTCATTCATAATTTACTCAGCAATTGATGGGTGGGGCGAGTAACAAATAAACTATTTACCATTATTATATGACCAGCTTGTCAGGAACGTGTGCATGACTACAGCTGCTATTGTGGTAACAAACAATGAAGCATGGATACAAGTTCATCATTATTAAGCAATAGCCAGTCTTAAGAGACAGCAACCAAAGCATACCCCAGGTATACATGTACGGTTCTGCCCTACTTTTATTAGTAGACCACCTCCATGAAAAAGTCAGTTCCTGGAACGTTCCGTTTAGACATGTTTTACTGTATAATTTTACTGGATAATTTTACATATTTCACTGTGTAATAACAGTAACATCATTGTAGTCAAGCAATCCACTGTTAATGGTTAATACTAATATATTAACAATAAAGGAGTTTAGTGCTTGTCACTCCCCATGCACCACCCTGAAAGTGCACTCCTACTGTAAGTGCCTTTGGAGAGCAATTGTGATCTGAAGAAATTCTTCATTCTTGAAAGAACTCTTTTTATTCTCAGTGGAACACTCTGGAATTTTACAGATCATCACAGAAAAAAAGTTTTTTGTTAATAGTTGGTGAAATAAGCCTAAGGAAAATGTGTACCTAATCCTATTAGCTGAGTTAATATAGAATTATTAAAAGCCTTGATACACAGGATTTAACACAATCTTTCTGGCAGGGTGTGATGTAATCTATTTTTGTTCCTCAGCTAGCAGATGGCTTACCTTTAAGTAATTTCCAATATGTTAGGAGATCAAAAGCCATCCTCATGCCACCGAGGCAGTAATCGTTCCTCTCTGCTGGGGGTTGCTTGGTACTGTGGTGGGGATATGCAAAGGCTGCTGGCATTTCCACACATAGAAGGCCGACATTTCTTCAGACTTTGAAGTTAATAATCCTTCAGAAGTTGAAAAACTGAGGGATTTTCAAAACGCTTTTAATGTTTTATATGCCATGTGCTAAAGTAAATATCTTAAAGGAATCATTGAAGGCTGATGCTAGGGAGTATTTACAACACCAAGCACTGTAGCCAAGTGCACCCTATTGCAGGGTGTAAAAGTACGCTGGTTTGCTGTGGTAATGGTATTCTTAGAAAGAAGAAAGCTCCGACTATGCTGTATGATCCACTGTCAAGAATGTTCTCATAAGCCTAATTCACCCAGAAAGGCTTGACTGCAGCTGTATCAGAAATACTATAAAGTAGACCTAAATGTGGCCTCAAAGTGCTCTACTTTTATATTCTTTTTTATTGTTGAAGCTGATTTATTGTGCTAATATGACTTTATTAAGAATTCTGTTTGATCATTTCCTCTCTGCAGCAAAATGTTTTGTTTTCCTACAGTCAGGAGACAGGTCTAAAACGTGTTTAATGGAGTTGTTTCAGACAATAAAGTGAACATGATTAGGATTGGTAGTGACACCCTCATTGATAGTATGCTTGTAAGTTTCCAATGCCGAAATATCTAAATGGCCTTGTATCTATATCCGTGTCTGCTTTAGCACATCATTTCAGTGTAGGCTGTTTTCGTTTCCCTCGTTGGATCAGTTACTCTTCAGCTGATGATTTTTTTTGGGGGGGGAAAGGGGTTATGAGGGAAGGGGGCTGGGGTGGGGGGAAGCATGTGACATAGAAAAAATTAATTAATAACATGATGAAGCACAGTAAATCTGATATGGGCCTTTCCCTTAAACCAGGGATTCTCAAACTTTTTTTTCACGGTGTGAACTACATCTTAATAGAGAAATGGTCTCATGGGCACCACTCTCCCATTTGTGATTGAGCATAACTTTTCTGTGTAACTACAGCTATTGTTTATGTTAAGCTATTTGTGACTCTCTTTTTAAATGATTCAGCATTTGGAAACAAAGTTAAGCAATATGATCTGACCATTATCTCTCTGCAGACCACAGTATGGGAACTCCTGCCTTAGACTGAGTAGTGCAAAGCATTTTAACAAAAACACCTCATTACAAAAGCAGCCCAGCTCTTTATCGGCTTTATAATATCTTGAATTTATATAGTACCTCTCATCCAAAGATCACATAGCACTTTGCACATGTTAATGAATGTCATAACATCCCTGTAAAGTAGCTAAATATTATTATTTTTGTTTTACAGAAGGAAGACTGCGGCACATAAAATTCTGTGGCAGAACCAAAGGAAATGACCATCTATCTCTCTCATGGCTTAAAGCAGCTAATGATCACTGGTAACTGGAATATTAGCTAGTAATCATTGGTCAGTGGACATCTGATGACTAGAAAGGGACTATGAGTTAATGTATGAAAGTAGGACAGAGATGACATTAGCAGTATCTCATGGCAGGCTGTGCTTATGCAACAGATAAGACCATGGCTATGAGGAGATAAATTGCTGTGATGATACACCAGTGAGAACAGAACTGTCTCTGTGCCATAGATAGCTTTAACATCTCTGTTAGGGGTACCGGATACTGGCAGAAGTTAGATGTTAATGAAGCTGGGCTGCCCAATGACCTTGCCCAGGAAGGAAAACTTTGAGAACATGAAGCAGCTAGCAAGATTATTGGGCTCTATTGATGGTTATTCAAATCAAATCTCCCAAATGATCACTTTGCAAGTCTTTTGCTTCACTGTGCTTCCTAAGGGATGTATTAATGACATCACTGAGGGGCAGGCCCAGGTGTTCTTCTCATGACTTCTCTCAATGCCCACATAGCCTCCTTCTGTGAGGCTGATCAAATTTTATATGGGGGTGAAGGCATGAGCACTTTGAAAGCAGATCATCACAGATTTCTTAAGGTGTTTGGGAACATAAACCACTCTCCTGCCACACTCAGAAACTGCCCTCTATTTGGCTCCTTTGCCTACTGGCCACTTATACACATGCCACCATTAGTAGAGCCCATGCAGCTGCATGGGAACATCCTGCTGCATCAGCTCTATAAGCCTCCTTATATCTGTCTTTGCTTTTCTTCCATTCTTAGCTCATTCTGTTGTTATCATCTGCCACCCACCACCACCATAATGTCTGGACCACATGTCTGCAACTGCTGACTCATTTTTTCCATCTCTTTATACCCCCCGTCTTCCCAAGGAGGAGCCAGTCCAACACCATGCTACGACCATCGCCTAAGAGAAGGTGTGACATTCTGTTCAGGACACCCAAAATGGTAAGGTATTGTGTTACCACTCTGCCCCAGCAAGTGAGAGCATTGCTGCTGCTAAGCTGTGTGTCAACTCTCTGACACACCAGCCTGTCTGCCTTGCCAGCAAAAGCCTGGAGAGAGTGACAGTCTAAACCTTGCCTTTCAGGTAATAATCAGTGAATTCCAGTGCCTGAGTTCCCCAGAGACTTCTCCCTGTAGTGTCCAGTCCCTCTCACTGTGATGCTCACAGAAACTATTAAGTTTGCTGCCTCCAAAGAGACAGCGTACACATCAGCCTGTTAGGTTAGCTGAAGACTCAAGGCTTGTCTACATGTACAGGGCTCCTGCCCTGATGGACAGGGAGAGAGCTGCGACCGCCCTCTGGTGGGCAGAATGGGGATACCCATGGCCATCCCGCCAGAAGCAGAGAGGCAGGGCAGGAACAGGAACTATAAAAGGCCGCCCTCTAGCTCAGTTGGGGAAGAGGTGTCAGAGGAGCAGAATGTCTCTCTCCCACTGCTGGAGCCCAGACCTGACAGAGGCAGCTACAATGCCAGAGACGCAGAAGGACTGCCAGAGCTGCCGGGCACCAGGGACCCCGAGATGCCGCTTGCTGTGTACCCGAGCGAGACCGACGACAACCCCAGACCCCATGGACTGAGACTGTAGGAAGGAGTCCAGGGAATCTGAATAGGGTTTTGCTGTGTGAATGATTGCAAGCCGGCCAGCGTGTTGCAGTCAGATATCCCCACTGACCCAGTGGCAGACCACTCCACCACTGTTAGGGCCCTGGGCTGGGATGCAGTGGAGCAGAAGGGCCTGCATCCCCCTACCATGCCACTGCCAGGGGTGGCAGCCTCCCCACTTTGTGGTCAGGAAGCCTGCATTGATCTGGCCCCCGCCTGAACTAAGGCACCCGATGGTTTGTTGATTCATCCACCAGAGAGCTAATCTCCCCTAGACTGCACGGTTGCTCTGCCTGACAGCAGGCCAGAGCCCTGTACCTGAACAGATTGCTGCCCTGCCCTGATTGAGGGCCCAGGCGAATAGACTCTCTACTGCTCTACCTAACTGACTGTAGGTCAGAGCCCCTATTGGATTACTGCCCTGCCTTGATTGAGGCCCCGGGGCAGATAGACTCATTGCAGTTCTCCCAGGCCACTGGCCAGAGCCATTAACTGTGTGTCGCCCCGCCCTAATTGAGGGCTCTGGGCCTATAGACTTATCGCTGCTCACCTGCCTGCAGGCCTGGGATGCTGTGAGTTAATTTTCCCCTGAACTGAAGCACTCTGGAAGTGTCGTAGTGAGGGGGAGTGGTCTCCTGTGCTGACAGATGGGGAGAGAGCCATGACCGCCTTACACTACATCAACAGGAGAGATTCCCCATCAGCATAGACACTCCACCTTCCTGAGAGGCAATAGCTGTGTTGATGGGAGAAGCTCCCACCACTGATATAGCTCTGTCTGCTCCAGGAGGTTCGTATAACTACATCGCTAAGAGGTGTGGATTTTCCACCCTCCTGTGCAATGTAATCATACCAATATAAGTTTGTAGTGTAGACCTGGGCTCACACTTCACTTTAATACACAGCACTGAGATGGTTTTGTAATAAAGTAAGAATATATTATTCTGTTCTTTATTAATAAAGAACAGAAATTTAAGTGATACTAAGCCAGGGGAATATAGACAGGTATGGTTATGAACAAAACAAAACAAAATACACTTTCCACTGACTAAAACT
The DNA here is from genome assembly GCF_027887155.1 of Malaclemys terrapin pileata. Taxonomy (NCBI): domain Eukaryota; kingdom Metazoa; phylum Chordata; order Testudines; family Emydidae; genus Malaclemys; species Malaclemys terrapin. The sequence goes on along the minus strand of NC_071506.1, from coordinate 242,747,093 downwards.
AAATTTTAGCAAGTCACAATCTTTACCTCAGCAGTTTTCATACTCACATTAAATTACCAGCACCTCTAACCATCCAGGCTAGGAGATCAAACTTTCACAGTCTCAGAAGATGCTGTACCCTATGCCTCCTATGTGATGGGTTAACTCAAATGGGTTTTTGCTCCCCTTATATAACCCAAAGTCCATTATCTCTGCCACAAGAGCCAGGAAGGCTTCCTGGGGTGGAGACTCTGATCCCTAGGGAGCTCATTAAGTTATTTCCTCTGTTGTTTGTTAACGTGATTTCTTTGTTTACCTTATATGTAAATGTACTTTCATGCACTGCCTCGACAACATATTTTAAGGATCTATTACCAGCACACATACATAACTCTTTATACATAATCTGTACATGCATCACACAATGAGATTCACGACCAGCATCTCACCAGTTTTTACATATCTCACTCGATACATTTTTATAGTACAACAACATTGTATACAATCAGCTACTTCAATTGCTTATTCTTTGAGGTTTGGACCCCTTTTCTCCCCCAGTGGTGTCTGATTGTCACAGAAGAGTCCTGAAAAAGAAACTGTGAGCTGCAAAGTGACCACTGGGGCTGCTGGGAAGTGTCCCACTTCCTGGGATCTATGGGATCAATGGAGAGGAAAATCTGTGAATTTCAGGTGAAGAAGATGAAAGGGGAAGAAGGCATTTGGGTAGCAATAGAAAGACCCAGATGTGTCAAACACAAGGTTTTGGGGGTGACTGAGACACACCGAGAAAGGAAGAAGAAATTTTTGGCAGCAGTTGAGGGAGACACTGGAGAGAATGGGAACATTTTGGGAGTGATGGAGGGAACAATGTCTAGCAAATGTTGTCCCTCCTTGTGCCTCATGTTTCAGAGGCTATTTTGCCTTATTGTCACTCATTTTGGGATCTGCCTCCAACACCGTGGTATTGGTGTAACTAGAATCAATAATCCAATTCCTGGCGACATCCCAGGGGATTCGTGTCCATATACCTTCATGAAACAGAAGATAGGAGATCTCTTTGCCCATTTTCTTCTGGACTCAAGTAAATGCAGAGACATTCTTTGTATGTTAAACTGTCACAGCAGGAGAACTGACTGTGACACTCTGTACCTCAAAGTAGCATCCTGAAACCCCACCACAGTCATATAATTATGACATGTACAAAGTATACTTGTGAAATATCATTTTAAAAGTCTTGAACATTAATATCCAGTTGGATTGTATGTACTATCATTGTATGTGAAGTTATGAAGTATTGCTATCTGTGCTACTGAAATATGTTGTGAGGTTGGGAGATGCCTACAGCCAGATTTTTGTCCTTACTGAAAGGAGCACCCATCACTGGCCAGATGAGCATTGATGGCCCATCAAAAAAGAATCCACTATCCTAGATGCTCCTTAGAGAAGGCACATATGCAATGGAGACTGCTTGACCAATGGGGACTGCCTAATCCCAACATCATAGCAAGGATCTTCCTAGAAACTGGAAGAAAGTATAAAAGAGGGGCAGTGACATCATCACTTGGCCTCTCCCCGCCCCCCATCTCAACACCTGGAAGAACGACTGGAAGATAAAGACTCTGAACTGGGGAAGATTGGTCCCAGGCTGGAAGTGGGTCCAGTCTGTGTACGGAGGAACTGTACCATCTGTTAGGGTGAGATACTGCTTGAGTCAAATCCTGCTTAGTCTGTTTAAGTTAGAATTTAGACTGCAAATTTATTTTTGTTTCTCAAGTAACCAACTCTTATCTCCATACCTGCTACTTATAATCACTTAATCTATCTTTCTGCAGTTAATAAATCTGCTTTATGCTTTTCCTAAAACAGTGTGTCTTTGGTTGAAGTGCCTGGAGAATCTCAGCTCAGACTACAAAGGCTAATGTGTATCCATTCCACACTGAGGGAGTGGCAAATTAAGCAATGAGCTTACACTGGTCAGGCTTCTGACCAGTGGAAGATGGTACAGTTCTGACGTGCAAGGCTGGGAAGCTGGGGGGAATTGGCTGAAGCCTCCCAATTGATGGTTCATGAGTTGCTGGGAGATCATTATTGTAACTCAATTGGGTGTGTCCCTGCCTGTGGATGGCTGTGTAAGTGCAGTACCTGCCAGAGGCCTGTAGCTTGACAGTTGCATCACAGTGTGAGGGACTGCCCAAGCTGGTGAGTTTGGAGGGCTCAGTGGTTCCACAGTTCCAGGTTGCACCCCGGGGACCCTATCACACTGACTCAAAGAAATGTTGGGGCAGGGCAGTGCCAGGGCGTCACAGTTTAAACAAAAATTATGCTAAAGCATGTCCAGAAATATAGCCTCAGTCCAGCTTAATCAAACTGAGGTTGCAATAAATGGAGCCATGTTTACAATACATTTACAGTCTCTGGAATCAACTTAATTTGCCTAAACATGAGTACAGAGATATACGGATCATCACATTCTCTATGCCAGGGTTCAAGAGCTGAGTACAAAAGAACAGAAAAGGAAGTGTGACAAGAACATTACTCATCCACCATCAGAAGAAATGTACAGTTCTGGGCTTACAGTATGCAATCTCTTCAGAGATGGTATCAAACAATAGCAAGTCCAATCAATTAACAGTGTGCTATAGAAACATACAGGAAGGAAGGGAGTCTTCCATTCCACTTTAGGAGTACCTCTCAGTATAATTGGGGGATATCAAATGAGAATTCCTTTCGTGGCACTTGTCTTGAAGAAATATTTGAGCACAGGGGAGTCCCTTTCAGATACAGTGCATGGGAAATCAAAAGTCTAAAGCCCCTGCAAGTTAACAATAGGTATCTCAGAAGGAACATGAATCTTGTAGTTATTAAAATTCTCCTCTCCAGTCTGCTCTTGGATTTCTATTTCACATCCTGTGCTCCTTCCATACCTAGACAGCATGTGTTCCTGCCATACACAAGCTGCACTGGATACAAAATCAAAGGGCTATGCCAAGTGGAAAAGAAAGGACAGAGTCCATCACAAGGGATAAAGGTGGTAAACAGCAAATATGAAGTATTCACCCCAGTTTAAAAAGAGCTTGTCCTCAAGTTCAGAACAAGTAACTCAGTGTCTAGGGTTCAAGTCCCTGTTTGAAAAACAGCTTGTAACAAACAGACATCTTAGAGATTATTCAAATATATACCTGCTGCATGGAATTTAAATTCAGTACCTAAAGCTTTAAAAAGGCTGACATATTAGCTAGAGCTAAAAGAAACAGCTCTCCTACCCTCACCAGTACATGGAACAATTATGCACAGAAATCACTTTGATATATATTCCAGTACAGGCCAATGGTACACTTACACACAAACCATTGCATCCTGAAGATTTCTGGACTTGAAGGGTTTGTCAAAATGAATACGAGATGAATTCTGTATATATAGAAAAAGCATAGCACAGCAGTGACTGCACAGCACTTTCTGTATTCCTACTGTGTACCAGGCAAAGATTTTTCAGTTCATACATCATTCACAACTTGCTACAGGGATTCCACAAAGCCAGTACATACCCTTTACACAAAGGAAGAAAAAAAAGAGAGAAAAGAATAGATTCAGGGAAGAAAAGATTCTGAAAGAATGTCTGCTGGATGAGTAGTAGTCAGTGTCAGGGCACTAACAAGACACAAAGCCTACCAAGAAGCAAAATAAATAAGTCAACAAGAATAGCGTTCCCACATTCTCAAGTCACTCTGAAATGTCCAGAGCATTTCAGTCTAAATTATTGTGAGGGAATGTCACTCCCTCACCAAATACAGGTGCCATGAGGAGAGGAACCAAAGGAGACAGCAAATCCTTCCTCCTCCCCTGCCTTGTGTACCCAGAAAATATATGTAGCGCCATTTGCACGATTTGGCATGTAAAGTACCAGTGAATGAAGGAAGGACGGATGCCTAGAGATGAGTGTTAGAGGTTAAATGCCACAAAACTTACTCATGGATATGTGATGGTTGCCATCTTGGCTGTGGATTGAGCTGAGGGCCTCCCTGTCACTGTTCAGGGCAAATGCAGCTGTATTTCCCCTTAGGCATCCAGCAAGGACACCTACTGTCAGGCTTCCAGATCCCCGGACATTGCCTTTCTGGGAGGAGACCCGCATCTCTATCCCTTCATACTGGATTTTTTCCCCCCACAGGCTACACTGTTCCCTGCCTACACTGTGTTATCCCCATCATAGACAGTTTGCCCAAGGACAACTGGTTGCTTTTCCTTCAGAGGTGGTTAACAAGTGTAATTGTTACAGTTATAAGGTGCCGCACAGGACATCATGGAAGCCTACTTTATTGTTAAGGTAAAAGCATTACAGAGAAAACATATTAAAAATTAATATAAGAACATACATGCATGATAATAAGCTTACCAGAATTAAACCCAACCCTCACATGGATTCTGGCAGGCACAGTCCTTCCAACCCACATCTAAGGGGGGTTTGGATTAAGAATTGTGGTTACAGGTCACCTCAGCACAAGCAACCAGTCCTTCTACCCTACCTTAAGAATTGGGACCCTCCATGAAGCAGGGATGCTGTTTGCTGGCTCATGAAGAAGGCCTTGTGCCAGTTTAAAACCAGGTTATTTATCCAAATAATCTTTCTTTATCTGCTGGTCCCTGGATAATCCAGTTTGAACTAGTATATGGATAGCTCTCCAGGGGAATGGCTTCAAAGGGCTGATAACGGAGGAAGTATATTAGCATCCCCCTGCTCCTAGAGGAGGTAATACAACGCACCAACAATGGTATTAACCCTAATTTGATAAACTTTAACTTAATTCCATAAGGTTTGTTCAGGATGTTACAGGATATTGTCAGTCTGTCACACTCCCATGCTCAAAGCATGAGCTTCTTACAGCTTGAGCTAAAGCTCTCTGACTGGGGTTCTAACTGACTCACATTCTCTGTGGATCAGGCTCAGAGGGGGGGGACCTAACACACAAACATACCCATCAGTGGTGCTATGAACAGGGCCTTAGTAGGAAGATACCATCTCTAATGGAAAATAATTCAGGAAGTTAAAAAGCAGGAGCAAGAAGGTGCAGGCATAACCTAGACCTGGATGATTTTCTGAGTTTAGCTGTTGTTTTGAGAAAGAAAAGAGCAAAACAAGTCTTTGCTGCCCAAATATCCGGTCTGAACCAAGTGAGAATCTACATGAAAGGTAGGTACACAGTAAATGAACAACCTCTATGCACACACTTGAACTAAATGCATGGATGAGAACTGATATTGCCATTAATATAATTGATGGCTGCTGCTAATCTCTACCTCCATATTCCTTCTTGCATAATCTTTCCTAAAGATTCTTAATCCAAATCTTAAAGAAACTGTTCACAGAAGAAGACTATTGAAGAACATTCAGTACATCTCTACCCCGATATAACGCTGTCCTCGGGAGCCAAAAAAATCTTACCGCGTTATTGGTGAAACCGAGTTATATCGAACTTGCTTTGATCCGCCGGAGTGCGCAGCCTCCCCTCCCCCCCGGAGCACTGCTTTACCGTGTTATATCCAAATTTGTGTTATATTGGGTCGCATTATATTAGAGTAGAGGTGTATTTATGGCAAGATATGGTATTTACATCACCACAGATACTGCATGTTGATCAGTGGTCAAAGAGTAGGTTATGTGTAATCTACAGCACACTAGGCAACACTGTTACATATTCCCAGGTCCAGCCCAGATGTGTTCTGGAAACGCACTGCACAGTGTGTTAAATGCTTTGGAAAAGGCTATGCTGCCATTTACCCACTGGTAATGGGTGGCTACACCTGTCTTATCTCCCTTTATAGATTATATCTAATAAAGGTGCTAACATACTCTTTGCAGAAAAAGTATTGGTTACACATGCATCATGGTTTATCCATTGTTTAAATGTACTCATTAGCAGGGATCCTAGAAATCTGTTTGACACAGAAAAACGCAGAATTTGCATTTTTACAGGGAATCTTTAGTTTTTACATTTTGTGAAAAACTAAAAACATATACAGCAACTCTTTACTTAAAGTCATCCAATGTTAAGTTGCTGATCAATTAGGGAACATGCTCGTTTAAAGTTGTGAAATGCTCCCTTCTAACATCTTTGGCAGCCGCCTGTTTTGTCCACTGCTTGCAGGAAGAGCAGCCCGTTGCAGCTAGCTGGTGGGTGGTTGGAACTAGGGTGGACCAGCAGCTCCCCTATCAGCTCCCCCTATCAGCTCCCTACTCCCCTAAATTCCCTGTGCAGCAGGTGTCCCTCCCCCCATTGCCATGTGCTGCTCCTGCCCTCTGCCTTGGAGCTGCTCCCAGAGACTCCTGCTTGCTGTATGGGGGGAGAGGGGAAAAGGGGGGCTGTCAGGGTCTCCTCCTCCCCTTTGCTCCTGCACCCCGCTTATCCCATCTTCCATAGAGCAGGGGGGACACACGATGGAGGGAGGGAGCTTCTAAGCCAGGGGTAGGCAACCTATGGCACACGTGCCGAAGGCGGCACGCGAGTTGATTTTCAGTGGCACTCACACTACCCGGGTCCTGGCCACTGGTCTGGGGGGCTCTGCATTTTAATGTAATTTTAAATGAAGCTTCTTAAACATTTTAAAAACCTTATTTACTTTACATACAACAATAGTTTAGTTATATTTTATAGACTTATAGAAAGAGACCTTCTCAAAACGTTAAAATCTATTACTGGCACACAAAACCTTAAATTGGAGTGAATAAATGAAGACTCGGCACACCACTTCTGAAAGGTTGCCAACCCCTGTTCTAGGCAGTAGCTTCTGTCTCAGGTCTCAGCAAGCTGATTTAATTAACAAGGCAGTGTACTTAAGCCTGGGGTCAATTACTTAAAGGGGAAATGTGCTTTTTTTTTTTAAACACACACAGGGTGCGTGCCTCTGTCTGCCCTGATTCGCTTAACATCATTTCACTTAAAGTCGCATTTTTCAGGAACATAAAACTACAACGTTAAGCAAGGAGTTCCTATATTAACTAAATGTTACTGAATGTACCAGTGTCACTTATTCAATGCATGCAACCTCCCCGGGGTTGATTTTGTGGTTGATTTTTGAATGAGTTTTAAATTGACATAGCTGAGCGTACTCCAATAAACTGCTTCCAGCGTATAGAGGTTACTCAATGGCAAATCAGTGTTCATGTTTTCATGCATCCCAAATTTCATGTCATGAGTAATTAAAATTTTGAAAACATGCTAAAACCAGGACTAATTCAGAAAGTGAGTAATGTTAATATACAAGCAATATTTGCTTTATTTTTTGTGCATTTTAAAAAAATCTTAAAATAGAGTATACATAGAAGTATTTGGAATATGTAAGAAATATAAATTGCAGTTCTATTAATTGTACTTTATTATAATGATTGATGGCACTGGTAGGCTTCAAACTTGCTTAAAAATTGTAAATATATCAATAAAACAGTGTGTCCAACTGATACCTATATATATTGTGGCTAGGGAAACTAAAATTCAGGATTTCATTTTAATCACTGAAAATGTGGATTTTTATGCTCTTTTATTGGAGATTTTTGGTTTTATTATCATGGAAAACTATGTTCATCAGTATTGCATATGTCATGTTGGGATGCAAATTATCTTCAGATATGAATACACGTCTTAGTGGAGAGCTAAATATTAGTATTACCCAGGATAGCATTTGGGCCCTGAAACAGAAAACTGGGATGTAGATTTAGTTCTGACTCTGGTTCTATGCTCCTCCAAAGTTCAGTGCCTTTTGGGAGGGCTCACAATTTTGGTTTAGCTGATTCTACTTCACTTTGGATCTAGGATAGTCACTTAAGCCAGTGGAAGGTGAATATAAATGGTTGTAAAAAGCTACCACATCATAATGATAGTGGTTTACTCTCATTTTACAGGCAGTAAGTGACTACATAAGACACAAAGCAGAATTGAGACCTACAGATTTAGGGGTTAACTTCAAAGTTTTGTATTTCTCAAAAATTTGCAGGTGTAAAGATTTGAGGTTTCGGTTGGATCTCTCTCTGCTTATTATAGTGATGTATTGCACTATAGCTGGCTAAATATCCAAGGGAGTTTTTCAGAAGAGAGACCCCAGATGTAGAATTTGTTTAACACTAACAGTACACAAGCTGGAGATGATTATTACATGGGGAGCTTTCAGATTCATACTGATGCCCCATTGATAAATATACACACATTAGTTTTTATACCATTCTGTTTACATGTTAATATATCAGTGACCATATCTGATTAAGTCCTGATTCCATATCCATATATGGATATCTGGGGAACCATAACTGGGTTTCAGATTGTTGACAAACTATTCGCATCAATACATTTTCCAGTGTTTCCAATATGTTAATACAGTTAACCCCATGGTCAGATATACTAAAAAATCCCACCCCCCATCCATTTTTAATCAGTTAAAGTTGTTCATTACATACTCCATATTGTAAAATATTGCTAAATCTATTGCTATTCTGTGATTAAGCAGTCATGTTCCTTTCTTTGCTTTAGACTATCAAAACTACTAACAGGCCTACTAGACCTCAGCTTATTGCTAAGCCTACCTTAGTTATTATACCATTTCTTACATTTCCCTACTCACACATCTTGTATTACAGCTTTAAAAGCTTCTATTTAACTATCTTAAAGCATATTAATATGACCTAGTATGATATATAATTTAATCTTGCACCCTAAGATCAAGTCAGGAGTTATAGGTCAACACTTGAAACTACTTGAATGCACTCTTTAAAAAGAACTGACTGGATTTCCAATTGACAGTGTGTCATCAAGATTAGACATTTTGTTTAGGTCAGGCTCCTAACAACCTAAAGATATTGTTTTGGATGTGACCCATCATATACAATAAACTAAAGCGAGCTATTTGTTTTCAAAGGTTAAATTCTGCCAATATTGGACAGGTGTATCAGGGAGGGAGAAGGCTGCAGCCAGCCCGTCAGCGCACCCACACTATACCAGAGCAGGAATGCTTCTTCTGCTTCTGCTTTGTGTACTAAGAAGAAATCTTAGCTACTATGACCTCTGGTGTTCCATGGCTCAAAGGGGACAGGATTTGTTTGGACACAACCAGGCCTCTGGCTCTCCTGTGCACATACTGAAGCCAGCAGCAGACACAGCGTGTGTATGAGTGCATTCTTCTCCCCTTTGGAATGATAAAAGCATGGCTTCCCAACCCCTGCACCAGCAGGAGAGCTCAGGAACCATCAGAAAAGCTGGCTCCATGCTGCTCCCTCTCCATGGGCCTGCTTAAAGCAAGAGTAGAATTTTGTCCTAAGGGATTGCAGACTGTTTTAGACTTGGTGAGAAAGAATGTGTTATTGATTGGATACCCTGAACATGTCACTTTCTTACTAACTTGATACTTTGCAGCTCTTTTATTTCTGCATTTGAAATCATATGGTTGCTACAACATCAATAAACGTTTGAGTCAAAATAAAGCCAATTCTGAAGGTTTCCAACAGAGTTCTCTTCTTCCAAAACCAGAAGCTAAATCATTTTTATGGCCATTATAAACTGTCTCTTTAGTTTCAATTGACTTTCACTGGAGGCACTGATGTCTAACAATCAGGTTACAGTGTTTCAGAAAGACATGTCCAGTAAGTGTGTAAATAACTGGAACCATTGGAGCAATTTTATATATACCAAAGATTGAGACTTCTATCCCAAATGACATTCATCCATCCTCAATGTTCTCTGCCATTGTTATTTTAAAAATAATGTTTAATCTGCTTGTTGGTTTTATAATCCATGGGAATTTTGTATTATTTGCTTGGGACTAAATCCTCCCCTGCCTTGTGACTATGCTTCATGACCGTTAGATCAAGCCAGAACTTGGGAAACGTTGTGAGATGACATTAAGTAGCACAGGCTTTGTTTATATAGTGCCTGATCCAGAACCATTTGAGTCAACTGGGAACTTTGTTATTGACTTCAGTAAGCAAAGGACCACGTCCTCAGTGAGGGACCAAGAGAGCCAAAGAGAGGTCCAGGGAGAGCCTTGTCTTGTCTGCATCAAGTAGCTTTGATACGAATCCTCTTTGTATTCATTATTGTTGAGTACTATCTCTTCTCTACCAAGAGCACTACAACATCTGGAACTGCTAGGAGAAGCACAGATGCTGCTCAGTGCATGTTTTTCTACAAAAAAGGTACTGGCTAGGGCTAGATCCCAACACTTAGGTGGGTGCATCACGTGGTAGAGTGAATAAAGCTCCTCCTCTCAGGGGCACAGAAACCTTTTGTGTGTTTTAGGGGGTTTGAGGTAAAATAATAGTTGTCGAATATTGTCTTTACACTATCTAATAACTGTAGCAGGGACAGTCCTTTGATAAATCAGTTTGCTCCCTTCAGTCCAGGAGGAGTACAGTCCTCTGATGGTCTTGGCCATTTGAAACCTGCCTCTTTCTCTCAGGGTATCAGCTAGCTCTTGGTAACTGGGGCTGGGTTGAAGGTCTCTCCTGCAGCAAGACCTTTCTTCCCTGTCTGGGAAATACCTGCTTGCTGAGCTATCTCCTCTTCTTGTGAAGAGGAATTCTCTGTGCATGGATGAAGCTCATCTGGCTGTGCTTCTCCTGTTCTTTCTAAGCCAGGCTAGCTGATTCCCTCCTTCTCTCATTCTCTGTGCACATGGACCTCTGAGCCCATCTCTCTAGGAATACCTGGGATAGGACCAGCCAGCAGCCACTCCTCTGGAGTAGAGTCAGATAGCCTCCTGATTGGCTCTTCTCTTCTTTCCTCCTCCACCCCACCTCTCCTGCATGAGCTCCATGTGTTCTTTTCACAAAGGGAAAGCAGAGGCCCGACAGCATGGAACCCATGATTCTTTGGCTGTGCTTTTTAGATTCATAGACTGTACAGCCAGAAAGGACCACTGAGATCCTCTAGTCTGACCTCCTGTCTAAAACAGGCCATAGGAGTTCCAGGAATTCATTCCTGTTTCAGCTAGAGCATGTTTTCTCACTCTTTTTTTAAATCATGACCCGCCTTAGCATTTTTATTTTACTTAACAGACCTCCAAGCTATGTCATGGACTGTTCCCAAATATCCTGGCAGTGCCCCAGCTTTAAATGATCTGGCAGCACCCTCACCTCTTTGCAATCACATGACCATGGCCCCGGCTAAAGGAGAGACTGGAGGAGTCAAGAAGGGGGGGCACATGGAAGGGATTCCCTGGGGGGTGGTGTTTCATGATATTTCAAAGTGGCTAAACAAGGATTCAAGAAAAATTCACAAGTCCCATCATTCAAAATCAGATAATGGAAATCATGGCCCTTATGGTTTTGAGGGATATTTTTGAGACAATTGCTGGAAAGTGGTATATAATTATGGTTGATGAAACCAGACTTCTCCAACAAAGAGAAAATGGTTTTATATCGGGATGAGGACATGAATGTTCATGAAAAGTTCATTGGATTGTTCCATTTACATCAGAGGTAATTGTATCAGTAATTATTGCATCTAAATCTTGGGATCAATAACTGTCACAGACATTGCTATGATGGTGCCACTAATATGGCAGACATGATAGCAGATGTAGCAACCAGACTGCAAGAAGAGGACCCATGCTCTGGGTTAGTAAAAATCTTAAGTATCATAAGAGATACTCTTGAAGCTGTTAATTAAATCACAAAATTAATTAACAAGTCTCCCAATCGAGATGCTATATTTCAGGACATAAAATATGAAGTCAGCAGGCATCCATGTCCCCTATTCAACTCTATTCAACTTATTCAGAAATGATCTGGAGAAAGGGGTAAACAGTGAGGTGGCAAAGTTTGCAGATGATACTAAACTGCTCAAGATAGTTAAGACCAAAGCAGAATGTGAAGAACTTCAAAAAGATCTCACAAAACTAAGTGATTGGGCAACAAAATGGCAAATGAAATTTAATGTGGATAAATGTAAAGTAATGCACATTGGAAAAAACACCAACTATACATACAATATGATGGGGGCTAATTTAGCTACAACTAATCAGGAAAGAGATTTGGAGTCATCCACACAGTGTGCAGAGGCAGTCAAAAAAGCAAACAGGATGTTAGGAATCATTTAAAAAGGGCTAGAGAATAAGACGGAGAATATCTTATTGCTCTTATATAAATCCATGGTATGCCCACATCTTGAATACTGCGTACAGATGTGATCTCCTCATCTCAAAAAAGATATACTGGCATTAGAAAAGGTTCAGAGAAGGGAAACTAAAATGATTAGGGGTTTGGCACGGTCCCATATGAGAAGAGATTAAAGAGGGTAGGACTTTTCAGCTTGGAAAAGAAGAGACTAAGGGGGGATCTGATACAGGGATATAAAATCATGAGTGGTGTGGAGAAAGTGAATAAGAAAAAGTTATTTACTTGTTCCCATAATATAAGAACTAGGGGCCACCAAATGAAATGAATGGACAGCAGGTTTAAAACAAATAAAAGGATGATGTTCTTCACACAGCGCACAGTCAACCTGTGGAACTCCTTGCCTGAGGAAGTTGTGAAGGCTAGGACTATTACAGGGTTTAAAAGAGACTAGATAAATTCATGGAGGTTAAGTCCATTAATGTCTATTAGCCAGGATGGCTAAGGAATGGTGTCCCTAGCCTCTGTTTGTCAGAGGGTGGAGATGAATGGCAGGAGAGAGATCACTTGATCATTACCGGTTAGGTTCACTCCCTCTGGGGCACCTGGCATTGACCGCTGTTGGCAGACAGGATGCTGGGCTGGATGGATCTTTGGTCTGACCCAGTATGGCCGTTCTTATGTTCTGTCCAACAAGTTTGACTCTTTGTGCAGAATCATTAGCTTCTGTTTCTGAGAACTAGCTTGCACTGTGTGCAACTTCAGAGGCTGTGAAGGTTGCAAGAAAAGTTCCTGAAATGAGAGCTCAAATTGATGGCAAAGTCGCTCAAATGGAAAAGCTGAACTTCCTTTTTGGTATAGAACTAGGTCAAAAAGTCCCCAACGTGGTGGACAATTTTTCCAAAACTCTGTAAGGGTCAGACATTTCAGCAACAAAAGGAAAATCTCTTCTGAAAATGACACCTCACTTCAGTCCATCTGATCAGATGAATGGGGTCCACAATGGGACAGTCTGTTAGGATCCTAGGCTGTGGGCACCCTGGATCTCTGACAGTCTCTAGTCACCACCAAGGGAGATGGGTGAAGCAGCATTTCGCCAATCCTGGAAGTCTTATGGGGCACTAAGGCCAGAAGCCACCTGGTTCACTCCTACTACCCGAGCCAGGAAGTGAGCTGGGTTGGCCATTTGAGCAACTGTGCCGACTCTCTGCTGCTGCCACCACTATCACATCTGACCCTGCTCTTGCCTGCCTCCTGCAATCTGCATCCACCCTATTCCTGAACCCTGCTCTGCTCCTCCCCTGCTCCTGGACTCCTGCCTCACCCCTGCCCTCCCTCCTAGCTCCCACCTTGCCTTTCTTCTGGTTCCTGTCCTTCTTGCCCCCCAACAATCCACCCCACTCTTCTTTCCCCAGTAGGTTTAGGTACAGATACAAGTCATTTGAGCAGCTGAACCTGCTGGGACAGTAGTTCAGGAACTATAGGAATTCAGTTGGACAAATACAAATATAACAGATTTATTTGAATTCAGCAGCATGAGTTCTAGAAATAAAACTAATATGAAGTATTACATTCTTTCTTGTGATGTTAACTGTTAAAAAGAGGTTCAGAGAGATGGATGTTGACCCAGAAGAAAGCTTAGGAGGTGCTTACAGGGGAAAGCTGTGCTACTCCTGTTCTTAATAAAATACATGGACCGATTGAAACTGACACTGCCTGCCTGCCTACTACTCTTATTTTCCTGGACTCCACTTCTTAACAAAATTCACATTTTTCCTCTGTGGGAACCCTTGCAATTTACTATCACCAGATAGCCAGAAAAATGCAGCCATAAGTAAGTCAATAAGCAATGACATCTGGGTGCAAGTATGCCATGTTTTGCTATGCCTCTTGCTACTGTATACAGTAACATGGCAACGACCAGAACTTCCCTTAGCATTCAGTCTAGGAGATAGCTGTTCACAGCACAGACACACCACTCAGAGCTTGATACAGGAGAATCGATTTGGCTGACAAAGAAACTTAAAGAGTTAAAGCAGCAAGTGTAGTATCAAGGATGACAAATCTTCCTTTTTTTGTCCCTGAGAATTAAGGAGCAGCATAATGAAGAAAAATGGGAATTTTACAGACAGGTAATCGCATGATAACAGATCTGTTATTTAATACCACCAAAGCTATTTCCAATAGTGTTAGGACTTGTCTGTGCCCACCAGTATCAGGTTCTGCTAATCAGCGATCTGTAAATGTGCATGGTTCATTAGGGCTCTGAGAACAGCTGTCAAGAGTCCGCTTGGGATCAGATTACAGGATATCATTAGCTAGGATTCCATGTCTCCTTTGAGGCTTTGTTAAGGCTAAGTCATAATTTTTTTCCAACTCTCTTGGAACCAGGAGAGCCAAAAAGACTAAAGGTTTTGTTTTACCTGCTTCTGTTGAATATCATTTTCATGTGTATTCAAAGGAAAAGCTGTAAATATAATGTTTCTTGTAAATGATGCTATAAAACACAAAATAGTTTCATGGCTCTTACATACACCTCTGTTCTGAACTTTACAGTTGAATTATTCTAGTGGCACAACTTACATCCACTTTAATCTCCTATAGCCTGTAAAATATGTAGAAATATATATTAAAACGCATTATAAATTCCATATGAAGCTCTTCAGTTTGCTTTTTTGCTCTTATCTGATGAAGTAGAAAATTGGCTTGGCCATTATTGCATGAGGTCCAGTGCTTCAAGACTGAGCATATTCATTCTAGCAAGGCACACCTAGGGATTTAACCATTGTAGGGATAGTTTTTCTTTAGAATCATAGAACCATTGGGTTAGAAAAGACAACAAATTCCTTTCACTACAATAAATAATACATCATATAAACACAGGAAGAAACAATGGCATTACCTTTTCTACTATTTTTAATGTTTTTTCCTCTTTTTTCTGTAATAAATATAAGAAAGTTAGAGCTGATTGAATAAAGAAAAACTGATAAATTATTTGCTAATCTGATGACAGACAGAAATGCAAAAATCTGACAATGGGTAGAAGTAAAAATCATCCAATACATTATTTGTTCAATATTATTTAACCATCTATTTGCTGAATATTATGTGACCAAGCCAGTCAAATACTGGAACAAAATTATTCATGAATCATACCCAGATTCATCTATCAAATTGTTCTGAGTGAATAATTATATCAGCTCTAAAGACAGAGTAGAACAGTCTAACAGACATAGTGCAGTCTATGACATGTGTACTAAGACAATACAGGCTATAACTGATGTTCACCTATTAGACAAATACAGCTATAGTATATAATAAAGGTCATAATACTATTAATATATAGGACCTTACCCTTCAGCATTTACTCATGTGAATAATCCCCATTGAAGGCTAGCTGCAGGATCAGATCCCTAATGCAGACTGCAAGATATAACCAAATACTAATGCAGATTATAGACATCTCTGTATAATACAGGTCCCAGCAATCTTGACATCATTAATAGCTAACACTTTTTATTGTTTTTTAAAATCTCTTTAGATCCTGCATTTTCAAACAGGGACAGCTAAACGTAGGCACATACTCCATATTTAGGCATCCAATTTAATGGCCTAATGGGGACCCCAATCCAACTCTCATAGAAATCAATGAAAAACCTTCAATCAGAACAGGATCGGGCCCTTTTCATTAACATCAGTAGGAGCTGTGTTCACTCATTACCTCTGGAAACTCACACCATTTATCCAGGTGCCTAAATATGCCCTTATGGACAAGTCCTATAGAATTTAATGGAAAATGATAAACTTTCGATAGGTTTGTAGAGCTAGCCTACAGAACTGAACAAAGAATTATATGCCTGATATAGAATCATAGGATGGTTGAAAAGAAAACAAAAGTTATAATTCACTATTAAGTTCTGTGGGGCTTTAGTGCATCTTGTACAGAATCCTATTAAATATCAGGGCTTAGACTGCATCCAGTTTCTTCACGATAATAGACTTTTCCATACAGCTGGATTTAGATGCCTCTCATTAAGTATCCAAAGTTTGAAAATTTTGGCCAGAGTATTTAGCTTTCCATAGGCTGACTCCAAAAGTTTTAATGTTCCTGATCTGGTGTGAATGCTAAATAATGAAAGCTAACAGAATTAACTACGGTTCTATCCACTGTGCCCTTGAAACGTATGGCTGAGAGTACAGTTTCAGTTTAGGATACAAAACCTCACCAGATTGCTTCTCCAAATAAACCATGTGTTGTGCATTCTTCATGTAATTTTTTTGGTGAAAGACAAGCAAAACAAAAATCATATTTTAAATAATTTCAGATGATTCTTCCTCCCTTTTTGCAAAATAAATAAATAATTAAATAAAAATCCAACAACATGAATCCTAAAGAATTAGAAGGTACAAGGGTCTCTATTCAACAGAACCCGCAACAAGGAAAGGGACAGAAACTTGCACAATGTTCCACAGCTACAGGCCATGGAAGTGAAAAGCTCATTACCCGCCCCCGCAACCCTCCGAGTTCCATTGCGGAATGGTGCATGGAAGTCACCTAGCATAGACCCCCCTCAGGACTGCAGACTCTATCCCCTTCTTCAGGACAGCAGATAGGCTCCCAGAAACCTCCTAGAGCTGTGTACAGCTTCAAAGAGTGCCTCTGAGGGGTCTGGCCTCCGCTTAGGATTCCCCTTTGTGGCTGCAGATTGCAGGATGCACTCCCCCAGCGGATGCTTCAGATTGTGTCATGCAGTGCATCTGGGGATACTGCTGTTTGTTTAATCAAGAGACCCAGGGCTGGGTTAAAGAATGAAGGTAAGATTCCCACACTGGCCTGAAGAGCCACCGATAAAGGACTGCTCCAGCTTTATCTGTGAATTTGTTTGCCATTTGTGGATTTAAGTCAGTTCTATAATTATATTTTAACACCAAATTTTCTTCAATGGTGTCTGCTTGGTGCAGTTCACAAGCTGCCAGTCCAGGGTAACAATTTAAAATGAGCAGAAAAATCAGTTTGAAACCACTTAATCAGTGAAGTATTATATTTTTTTTAAAAAAGAAAAACACTGGTGGGCAAATTGGTTTAGCTACATTATTTCACACATACTGCTGAGCCAGACGATTGGGGCTCAGGTTCTTGTGGATTTCTGTCAGCTGGAAATGTTACCACAACAATGAGAAGCAGATTCTAGGCCATAATGGGCAATGCCAAACTTCCATTCCATTTGGAACAGTTCAGCACAATTAGTGCTAAAGGAAATGCTCAGGACTGGAACAGCAGGGTGTTGCGTGGCAGGACTGGGTACATTTGCAGGGATGTATGGAGACTTTAGCACAGCTGTATGCCTGGAACAAGCTAATAGTTGCAGATTTTCAAGAGCACTAAAAAAAACTGACTACAAATATAAAGCTCTGTGGAAAAAGTGTCCTGGATTTTCTCCAGTAGGATCTCTCATCTGTTTGGATCTTATGAATACATTTGAACCATTTGCATGCTAACTTTCAAATAAAAAGGACAGCACTAATGAGAACTGTAATGGTGAATTATTCGAATTTACTGCCAAAGCAAAAAATTGGTTGTGGCCCTGGGTGAATGACGGAGAAAATCTGAATTTTTTTAAATAGCATTTGTGAAAATCGTATGTGTTTATCAATAGTTACCCAGCTCTAAAATCTGAATGAATAAAGACAAAGATCATAAAAGAATTTACTGGGGAAACTCTGAAAAGATCAATGCACTTCTACTATGATGATGATGATGATTATTAAACAAATGACAACAGATGAGACACCCAGGCTATTTCACAAAAGATCCAGAGGGTGACTGCTATTGAAATTCTGGACAGACCTCAGTTCTCAGCAGTGCTGCTGTGGTAGGATTAATATTGGAATCCACTGGCAGGACAAGTCACAGAAATGTGCTTGATGTATTTTTCAAGAGCATTCATTTTAATATAGAAATCTTTCTATCTGACATAGCATAGTGAGCAAGTGGTAATTAAAGGTAATCATTCAACTCATTTAGTGTACTTTTTTCCTTATTTCTCCCAACTGAATAACAGGGCTATTGTAAAGAGAATGTTGCTGTGCCCTAACTTTCTTTCAATAGAGCAAAAAGAAGGGACCTAACAAAATACTGTGATGAAAACAAAGCCACAGTTTAGAGCCTTTTCTTGCAGCTGTGGCCCAAATTATAGGAGATTTCCGCATACTTAACTCCAGCTCTAATTTACAGTAAAGAGATTTACTATGGGCATCTGGAAATGTGATTTTTTTCTTTCATCATATTGATTTATAGGACCGTAATTACAACAATCATGGTCTTCGGGGAAAAACTAGTTCTCCTGTTGCCTGTTTGGACTTGTTATTTTGTGCAACTCCTGTAGAGGGTTTCCTAAGCAGCCTGATGGCTCCACCCATCTCCCCTATTTTTTCTTCCTGGTTGCTCATGAGTCACAATTCCAAGGGGGCATGTGTCAGCAAGGAGGCATATTTGCCTTTGAAAAGGGGCAAACAAACAACAGTGGGCAGGAGCTTGGGTTGAAGGTTTCATTGGATGAATACAAAAATGTACCTGAACCAAAATCCAGAATCTAATTCGCATAGACTTTGAGTAGGAGAAGGGGATTGGACTCTAAGCCTGGATCAAAATAAAAATTACAAGGCAAATCACCTCAAAACAGTAAACACCGTAGCCCCTGTCCACAATGGGCTGGACCAAAAACCCAGACTGACTCCTCGCAGGACTTTGTAGGGTTTGAATTCTGGATCTACATTTTGCAGTGCGGGCCCATCTCCGGATAAGTGGAAGCAATGGTACACCACTGATCCAGCATTCATAGCAATAGTAAAAAGGGCTGATAAAAGAAGAGGAAACACCCCAGTGCTATTAAATTCCTAAAGAAGAGACTCAAGCTGCTACTTTGGAAGGGGCTAAGGAAGACTTTCAAGATGTCCCAGTCTTTTGCATCAGCTTGCCAGTCAGTTCTTTTCATCATCAAACTCAGCAAGGATCATTAACACAGTAACTGCTTCACCTTCACCCTTATAAAAATGTCCTATAAAAATCCTATTGAATTCTATAAAGATTCAGATCTGGAACAACCCCTTCTACTGTGAGCCTATAGTCTTTAAATCAAGGAAGACCATTATGAGGAATGACTTTTCTGGGATTATTTGGGGAAGCTATTTCAGAAATATGGGTAAGCATAAAATCTTAGCCACTTACGGTAAGTCTCCAGCTATGCTGTTTTTTGCTGCATTAGCCAACCATTAAAACGACTTATTTAAGTGAGTTCACACATTTGTAATGCAGTGTGAAAGGAGTATAGCTCCATTTACATTTTTAAAATGGTTCTCAAGTCTAAGGGCCTGATTCTCCCTGTGTTACTCCAGTTTTATGCCAGTATAACTCCATTGACCTCAACAGAATCACTCTGATGTAAAATTGGTGTAAGATAGAGGAGAATCAAGTAGCAGGTGTGGCAGTCATGGGGTATGAAGAACAGGATGAAGGATCAGGAGGTTTGCAGGGCAACGTAAAGTTCACTGTGATGGCTTTCCGACTGTGTCAGCTATTGGTAGCTGTTAGCCTGAAAAGCAGCAACTCTGGAGCAGGTGTGCTATTCAAGAACCCCACCTTGGCACTATTGCAGGGGAGGAATAAAAGGGTCTGCAGAAAGCTTTCATGGGGAGGTTCAGTGTCTATGGCTAACATGCACGGGACTCACAATCCTATTTGTCTTTGGACAGTCTTCTGGGCATACATCTAGGACCAGCCTGTCACAGTTTAGGGCAACTGCACCTGTATTACCCCCACCGTGGTCCACCAAGGGCACACACTCTGGGCTCACACTAGCCAGAAGACTAAAAACTGTGGCTCAAGAAGGGCACCTGAGGTAGAATACAGGTGAAGTTTACCTGAACTATGACAGACACCTCCAAAAACTTCCAGGACAGTCCTGATTTTTGAAGGCATCCCTCCATTCTCTACATTTGCAAATACATGAGAAACTGCTGTTTAAACTTGCTAAAATATATGCATTGTGAAGTGTATTTACAACAAATCCAAAGATTGTTGCTAAGACTTCAACAGTATTCTGTGCTCAAATATTTATTTATTGGGAGGATATTTGAAGGGGACTTTGTAAAAAGACTGTCAGAATAAATTTCTCTCCAACACAATAAAATAGCAAGAAACTGCTGCTTGCAGCTCAGAATATCTGTAACCCAAACGTTTGTACAGCCCCAAACTCCTGGCCATTTATCCCAGTTTGGGACATTTTGGAATGATCTTCATTGTGAGAGTTTTAGCTTCTTAAGGAGGGATTGGATCTGAACTCCTATAAGATAATGGAGCTTATCAATAAATATTAAATTGGATATGGTTATCCATTTGGCTGTTCTTCTGTCACAGAGGTGGGAGCACATGTTATGCCCAAGGGAATGTGACTAGCATGGTTTGATTATTTTCAGTATTTAAGAGAAATGTTGTTTTATTTCCTTTTTCTTGTGTAAAGAAAGCTACAGGCTTTTTCCTTTCAGTCCTCTGTTTATCACACAGCTCTGCACATAATCACATAGATAGCTCATCCACATGCAGGGTATATATTCATTCACCATGTGGTTCTGCAGTTCGTCAGAGAGTTTCACAGTTCATCACATGAAAGCTACATCTATATGTGTGGAGGTCATATAAGTACCAGCAGCAGTCTTTCTGCATTTTGCATATTTAAAACAGCATATTAAAGACTTTTCATATTATTACTGTTATTGTTAAATGTATTATTTCTATTACTGTGGCATCTAGATATGCCAGTCAATGATCAAAGTCCCATTGTATGATGTGCTACACACACACATGTTAGAAAAGGACAGTTTCTGCCCCCCAAAAACCTTTTACTGCATCATTCCCTCTCTTACAGGGCAGACATTTTGCAATAGCTTAATGATTTAAAGTTGTGGACACACATTTAGCAGAAAGGTATCTTATGGTATGAATGGAGCAAACCTATTGGTAATATAAAGCAGTTGTTAAAATATACAATTAAATCAGGCTAGTTATTACTGGCAGCCCCAATGACAGATGAGAGAAATGCTTGACTGAACAGGCCTTTGGTCAAACAACTAACTTTGCATAATTACACTGCATTAAGCAGCTAACCCCTGCTGAATGCATAAGAACATAACAATGGCCATCCTGGGTCAGACCAAAGATCCATCTAACCCAGTATCCTGTTTTCCGACAATGGTCAATGCCAGGTGCCCCAGAGGGAATGAACGGAGCAGGTAATCATCAAGTGATCCATTCTCAGTCACTCATTCCCAGCTTTTGGCAAACAGAGGCTAGGGACACCATCTCTGTCCATCCTGGCTAATATCCATTGATGGATCTATCCTCCATGAATGTATCTAGTTCTTTCTTGAATCCTGCAAGTGAGCAATACTGAGATTTAGAGTCAGTTTTTAAAGCCAGGGATCAGTATAATGATTTAGGCTGATCCCCTGCCACAATTTCTCCAGAGCCTGCTATATCCAGCCTAGCAACTTATAGTTGAACTAAAGTATACCTTTCAGGAAGAAATCCAGTCTTGATTTAGACTCCCAGTGATGGAGAATGGAGTTGGAGTCAATTTCCCGAAGTCCTGGAGTTTCTAGATGCTTTGTTGTGATGTCTGGGCTCCAGTGCCAACCAAAGATCTGATTCATTTTTGCTCTACACCTTTTGGAGTCATTTACACTGGTGCAAGGTAGGCATAAAATGCTTTCATTCTGCTTTGATAGGGTTTTGCACCTTTGTACTGGTGCTCACTTTGTACCGGTGTGAATGACTAAATATGGGCAGGGTAGCTGAATAGGGTCCCAGATAATACTTGGGGTATAATAGAACATGGCTATCTTTATTAGCTATCCACACCAACACTCAAAGGAGTAGTGAGATGTGCTAACAGGAGAATGAAGTGGCCAAAGATCCACTAAAGAACACAGTTTAGTCTGACTTTTTCCATTATTTTAGCTGCAAAAGTCCTTCCTGATATTTGCCCCACATGAACCATGATACCCACAGTCTAGGGCCCCGTCTAGATTCCTCACTGACAATGAACTCTTTCATAGCATTGACCACAAAAAATGTTTTCTACCATCTGTGTCTAGGTAGGGGATTGGGCCACATTCTCTCAGATGATAGGTTGGTCTCAGTCAAAACCACTTTCTGTTGCCTCCAGACCACAATACAATATACCTTGGCTGAAAGTACCACCATGCCTGAAATAGCTGTGACTGGGGCAGAATGTGATAGTTACCTGCATTGCTGAGGAGATGAGCTGAGAGCATATCACCCCTGCTTGCCCCACTGGCTCCCTAATGAATACTAAATCATGCTGAAGGTCTCAGTCCTTGTTTTCAATGGGATTGGGCCCATGATATCTAGAGGCCCGCTTCACCCTCAGAACCTCAACTGCTCTCAATACTGTGCTCCTCTGGAACAATGGAACCATCTTCCTCAGGGGAGATGCTCATGTATGCAGGAGACAGAACTTGCTCAGCAGCTGACATGAAACACTGGAATTCTTTACTGAAGGAACTGTGACCGCAAACCTCGCCACTCTCAGGTTCAAATGCAAAAGTAACTTTTGTCCCTGCTTTCCCACAAAGCAGCTCCTAACCTGTTAGCATTTACCTATGGATTAAAAGGTTACTTACTGTTGTGGAAAATGGAGAGGAAACTTAACTTTACTGTGTCACTATAAGCCATATTGTGTGTTTCCGCTCTGAAAGGTGCTCGTATGATGGGTGCTGTAGAAGAACCTGAATAGAACAGAATATGCTGCCAGCTCTGTTTGAAATTCTTTTTTTCCCAGTACGGTGGTTCTGCTTATGCTTGTCATTCTGTAGAAAGATATTATCCTTCATTTATTACAGATTAAAGTGGGAAGATAAGAATTTTTGTCTCTATGTGGGGGACTCGTCTAATGCTGTAGTTCAGTTCTGAGCTGGTGAGAACACAAGAAGGGTTATAGGATAAAATACTAGTGAACAATATAGAACAAGCCTGGTGAGATCCTCAGATGAACTGTTCTCTTTTCTAATCTCTATCTCAGAAGAAAAAAAGGCAGAAACAAGACTGGAAATAAGGTGTGTTTTTAACCGTGAGTGTAATTAACCAGTGGAACAACTTCCCATGGATTGTCACTTGAAGTCTTTAAATCAAGATTGAATGTCTTTCTACAATACTTACTGTAGCTCAAACAGAAGCTATGAGCTTGATAGTGAAATTCTGTGGTTATTCTATTCCTGTGCTATGCAGGAGATCAGATGAGATCATCCTAATGGTCCATTCTGGCCCTAAAATCGATGTAAGTTTGACTTTATTTGCTTTCAATCTTGTATTTGTTTTCTGATTAAATGAAGCAATACAGGAAAATTTTTAACAAACATTTCTGAAGTGTTAGTTTTTGACTTCTGCTGATAAATATTGTTAGGTCTCAAGCCCTTGTGACTAAAGTTGGCTCTCTTGGAGCACCTGGTATCGAAGGAACTACCTCCACATGAGCTGCACTAAACTTTGAAAATAAAAAATAGACACCTACTAGCTGGAACACTAAGACTATTAGCCAGAAGTAGACATAAATGTGGGGAGGTCCTTACAGAGATTCAGGGGCAATGCCCTGGTGAAAAGCCTGCCTCTCCAAAGCCACTATCCTCAGGCAATGGCAAGCGCAGAGATATTATCATATATCTACTGATCAGATAATGGGACTTTGCATGGAGCCTATTGCCATTCATTATCTTCCCAACCTGACTCTAAAACCACTGGTTATTTAGTGCACATCACATAAAGCAAATGAAAACTAATTACGATTACTCAATATAAAAACTACACCACTACCTCAATATAACGCGACCCGATAAAACACGAATTCGGATATAAGGCGGTAAAGCAGTGCTCCAGGGGGGCAGGACTGCGCATTCCAGTGGATCAAAGCAAGTTCAATATAATGCGGTTTTACCTATAACCCGGTAAGATTTTTTGGCTCCCGAGGACAGAGTTATATCGAGGTAGAGGTGTAATATCTAATGTTTTTTAAAAAAGCACATGGGGCCAGGTCCTCAGGTGGTATAAACTAACCTACCTCCAGTGACTTGAGATGGAGCTATATTCATTTGCACTGTCTGAATGTCTGAAGTTTATTCACTTGAACTACAGCTACCATAGAAACGGATTTCAAGAGAATTATAATGCAATCAAGGCTCTCTGTGAACCCTTTAATTGGTAATATATGCTGCTGTTTTGGTCTCTTTGATGTGGATAGATATTCCTGGAAAACTAGCCTACTAGATAGAAAGTAAAGATACTCAGCCATTAAAAGATCTGTTCCAGGTGACAGATTTTAGAGGTAACAGGATTTGTAGTCAACATTTCATCAATATTTCAAGCTGAACTCTGGAAGGATGGAAAATATTTTCCCCTTTGAGGAACTGGTGCTGTTCAGTGTGTCCTGTAGAGCAGACATGACAAGTCGGTGATTTTCGTTGTGCTTTCATTTTAAACTCTGATTGCATTAGAGGATCAAGTGGGTTAATGCCCTGGGTACTGGGATGTGTTTTATTTCTGGGTATTAATCCGTTCATCACCACTTAAGTTTTGTGCAGCATACAAAACAGATTAATTAAATACAGTTTTGCTTATAGTCACTCAGAAAAGAAGAAATGGTTCCAAACCAAAACTCTGCATCCAAGTGCCCCTAAATGTTTTGGGTATTTGAAATACAAACCCAGAGCTACATTTCATTTTTGTAAATAGTCCTTCTCTTTATAAGTTGAAATGAAATCCCCAATCCAAGCATACCTGAACACTAGGCTTATTTGAAATCCATTTCTCATTCTGAATCTTGTGCTTTGGGTCCATCTCTATGTAGGAGAAAATGCTTTTTATTCCTAACAGACATGATCAGCCCGCCGAATGAGCATGGCATATCGGACCTGCTTCGAATATAATTGTAGCTTGAGCTCCACAGCAAATGTTATAAAATTGTGAAGCTTGAAGTTGGGAAATAGATAACAGAAAATGGCACAACAGCAATACTGAACAGCTTAGAACAAATTAGTGCAGAGTAGAGTGAGGCAAATTATTTGTAGTGAACAATTTAATAATTTACCCTTTTTTCTGCATACAAGTTGTCTAGAAACACATGACAACTCCTTAAATTTGTTATTTTTTCCACTGTCATTCAACATTTTCTACAAGCACATTTGAGCCCATGGAATGTTCACAAACTGTTCACTAGGAGTACTAGAAGTTCAAGTTTTGAAATCTATCACATCAGTCACATAGGATTGTTTCTATTCCCTGATTAGCAAAATGTATTGTGCTTACCTGAAAATTGCCTTTCTTCATGTAATAAGATCCACAGGTCCATTCCAATGGGTACTTCAGCTTGCTTGCAGCTGGGGGGCAAAACCAGACCTATCAGCTACAAGTGAGAGAGGAGGAGAAAGACCTGGGTGTATTGGTTGATCACAGGATGCCTGAGCTGTCAATGTGATACGGCTAATGCAATCCTAGGATGCATCATGCGAGGTATTTCCAGTAGAGATAGTGAAGTGTTAGTATCGTTATACAAGGCACTGGTGAGACCTCATCTGGAATACTGTGTGCAATTTTGGTCTCCAATGTTTAAGAAAGATGAATTCAAACTAGAACAGGTGTAGAGAAGGGCTACTAGGATGGACAGAGGAAAGGAAAACTTACCTTACGAGAGGAGACTCAAGCACTTGGCTTGTTTAGCCTAACCAAAGAAGGCTGAGGGGAGATACAATTGCTCTCTATAAATACATCAGAGGGATAAATACCAGGGAGGGAGAGGAGTTATTTAAGTTAAGTACCAATGTGGACACAAGAACAAATGGATCAATGAGCTTAAGCTTGAAATTAGAGGAAGATTTCTAACCCTCAGAGGAGGGACATTCTGGAACAGCCTTCCAAGGGGAGCAGTGGGGACAAAAAACTTAACTGGCTTCAAGACTGTGCTTGATAAGTTTATAGAGAGGGTGGTGTGATGAGACTGTCTACAATGGCCTGTGGCCCATCTGCAGTTCCTAGTAGCAAATATCCCCTATGGCCAGAGATGGGAAACTTGATGGGGTGGGCTCTGAGTTACTACAGAGAATTCTTTCCCAGGTGTCTGGCTGGTGGTGTCATAACACTGGTCTACAGTTTCTGAGAAGTCATCTGCTTCAGAGATAAAATGTGCTATTTATTATGTATTTTGATGTGCTGGATTCAAATATGACAATTAAAACAACTGATTGGCTACTGTTTAAGATATTTAAGTTTTTACATTTTATGTCTATGTATATTGTGTAGATAGACTTTTAATCATAAATTGTAAACCTAGGTCTTTTCATGTGTTTATGGTTGCTTTACATGATAATATTTCACTTGTCCTGTTTATGTAACACTTTAAAAATTAGCAAAAGGTTCATATAAATAAAATTTATTATGAAACAAAAGGTAAAAAATGTATATAGTTTAGTCCTATTCAGTGTCTACTTGGCGCTTCTTGGCTTGTCTGTTGTATTCATTAAATGGAGCATCTCTTACCACTGTCCAGCAATAGTCTGCAAGCATTGATGGGCTCCATTTGCCCTGATAGCGTTTCTCCATTGTTACAATGTCCTGGTGAAATCCCTCGCCGTGCTCATCGCTTACTGCTCCGCAGTTTGGTGGAAAAAAATCTAGATGAGAGTGCAAAAAAATGTATCTTTAGTGACATGTTGCAACCAAGGCTTTTGTATGCTTTGCGGAGGTTTTCCACCAACAACCTGTAGTTGTCTGCCTTGTTGTTTCTGAGAAAATTTATTGCCACTAACTGGAAGGCTTTCCATGCCGTCTTTTCCTTGCCACGCAGTGCATGATCAAATGCATCATCTCGAAGAAGTTCATGAATCTGAGGACCAACAAAGACACCTTCCTTTATCTTAGCTTCACTTAACCTTGGAAATTTTCCACGGAGGTACCTGAAAGCTGCTTGTGTTTTGTCAATGGCCTTGACAAAGTTCTTCATCAGACCCAGCTTGATGTGTAAGGGTGGTAACAAAATCTTCCTTGATTCAACAAGTGGTGGATGCTGAACACTTTTCCTCCCAGGCTCCAATGACTGTCAGAGTGACCAATCTTTCTTGATGTAATGGGAATCTCTTGCATGACTATCCCATTTGCAGAGAAAACAGCAGTACTTTGTGTATCCAGTCTGCAGACCAAGCAAGAGAGCAATAACCTTCAAATCGCCACAAAGCTGCCACTGATGTTGGTCATAGTTTATGCATCTCAAAAATTGTTTCATGTTGTCATAGGTTTCCTTCAAAAGGACTGCATGACCAACTGGAATTGATGGCAAAACATTGCCATTATGCAGTAAAACAGCTTTAAGACTCATCTTTGATGAATCAATGAAAAGTCTCCACTCACCTGGATCGTGAATGATGTTGAGGGCTGCCATCACACCATCGATGTTGTTGCAGGCTACAAGATCACCTTCCATGAAGAAGAATGGGACAAGATCCTTTTGACGGTCACGGAACATGGAAACCCTAACATCACCTGCCAGGAGATTCCACTGCTGTAGTCTGGAGCCCAACAGCTCTGCCTTACTCTTGGGTAGTTCCAAATCCCTGACAAGGTCATTCAGTTCACCTTGTGTTATGAGGTGTGGTTCAGAGGAGGAGGATGGGAGAAAATATGGGTCCTGTGACATTGATGGTTCAGGACCAAAAGTTTCATCCTCTTCCTCATCTGACTCAAGTGAGAATGATTCTGGTGCATCAGGAATCGGCAGTCCTTCTCCGTGGGGTACTGGGCGTATAGCTGATGGAATGTTTGGATAATGCACAGTCCACTTTTTCTTCTTTGACACACTTTTCCCAACTGGAGGCACCATGCAGAAGTAACAATTGCTGGTATGATCTGTTGGCTCTCTCCAAATCATTGGCACTGCAAGAGGCATAGATTTTCTTTTCCTGTTCAACCACTGGCGAAGATTTGTTGCACAAGTGTTGCAGCATATGTGTGGGGCCCACCTCTTGTCCTGATCTCCAATTTTGCAGCAAAATAAAGGTGATAGGCTTTCTTAACCATAGTGGTTATACTGCGCTTTTGTGATGCAAAAGTCACTTCACCACAAACATAGCAGAAGTCATCTGCACTGTTCACACAAGTACGAGGCATCTCTGCTCACTTTGGCTAAACAGAAATGTGTCCCTTTGCAAAATCAAACACTGACAAATAAGAGAGCGCGACACTATGATTTCTAGAGCTGATAGGGCAATTTGTTCAGGAGAGTGATGTAAGCTCCGTTATGATTGCATCATCCATGACTTCTAGGAATAACATGATGCAATTCATATCGTGTATGATGCAATACCACCTTTAGATTGCATCATTCATTGTTTTGCCTAAAAAGCAAGTACTGTCCAAACCCCGTCATAGATTTATTCATAGATCCAGTCAAAGATGTATTTTAGTCATTTCTGGTTTAAATTGAGATCCCTTCCCTTTATAACTCACTCATCCTCCGCCATTCCCAAGTCAAGGGTCATATATACTGACCCAATAGCATATCTTGAAAACTAGAGCCAATCAACAATTTTAAGCATCATTTTCGTTCTCAGTGACCCAGAATTAGTAAAGTTTGACTACATTTATTTCAGAAGCATTTTGGCTGTAGAGCAATGTAACCAGCATGAGGGCAGTCAAACCTAGTAGTCAGAGTGGGAGTCAGGAGCCAGGCCAAGTCAGGTACCATGAGGTCAGAGTGCAAATAGAGAGTCAGATGTCAGGCAGGGTCAGGTGCCAGGTTACAGACATCAATCGAAGAGCAAAGCCAAGGACAAACCAGGGCCAGAAGCTGGAACTTAGGCTCTATCACAAGCAGAGTCTAAAGCAGAGACAGGGAGGCAGTCTGTATTGTTGCTCAGACAGTTTCCCATCATGGCTTCTTGGTTTAATACTGGTACCAGCCAATCAGTGGGCAGCAAGAGACTGCCACTCAGGTCCTGCTGGGCAGCCCGTCCTGTCAAGGCCAGCATCCCAGGGTCCTCCAATAGGAGTCTAGCCTAAGCCTCCAGTGGTAATGTGGCAACATCAGCAGTACAGAACCCCAACCCCCCACCCCCATGACCCCAGGTTCCAGTCCTGCAGGTTCTTATAGGTGGCTCTCCCTGACATGCTTAGAGTCAAACTGATACGTTCTTCCCAGTCATGACTTTCTCCCAGCTCAGATTGTCAGACCCCCTGGGATATTTTTTGCCTTCCTCTGCAGCATGGGCACAGGTCACTTGCAGGTTTAAACTAGGGTAAAGGTAAATTCTCTACAACTTGGAGTCTTAAATCATGATTTGAGGACTTCAGTAACTCAGCCAGAGGTTATGGGTCTATTACAGGAGTGGGTGGGTGAGGTTCTGTGACCTGCAATGTTCAGGAGGTCAGACTCGATAATCACAGTGGTCCCTTTTGACCTTAAAGTCTATGAGTCACTGGCAGCAAGAGAATGACCTGCCTCTGGAAGTTCCCTCCAGTTGAGATAATGTCTACAGCCAGGATAATTCAATTCTACTTTCCTAAATTACAAACTGAGTTAAAAGACCTTTGAGGAAAAAGAACAGTAATTTGCCCTACTGCAGAGTACCATTTTTCTCTAGCGTGGGCCACATCTATGGATCTTATTACTCATAGAAAGGCAATTTTCAGGTAAGCATAGATAAATGTTCCTATTCTTCTTCATACTAAGGACAACAAATCTGCTACAATGGGAGTTTCATATCCATGTGCCTCCATGGTGGGAAGCAGGATCATCATTTAAATATGGACACCCAAAATGAGACAGATTATAAATAAATAACGTCTCCATTTTCCCCAGGCACTAAGGTGCGGAGAAGACTTCTGCCAAAAAGAAGGGAATTACGATTGGTCACTCAGTTTTAGCCAATATCCTGAATGCAGTATTGTTGTAGCCATGTTGGTCCCAGGATATTTGGAGACAAAGGGGATGAGGTAATGTATGTTATTGGACCAACTTCTACTGGTGAGAGAGGTGAGCATTCAAGCTGAAAAACCAACACAAGTGGGTCCAATAAAAGATATTATTTCACCCACCTTGCCTCCCAATATCCTGAATGACCAATGTCCAGAACTTGGTGAATTTACATATTGATGATCTTGTGGCCATCTAACAAATCTCAATACAGGAGACATGACTGCTCTGCATTCAGATGATCAGTGCTGCTAAGGACTGGACTTTAATGCTCAACCAGAGGAGGACTATTTCTTGATTTTACTAAGGGGAGTGACTGTTGTGAGGACTAAATGTCTGAATTAAAAAGTACAATACTATGTCTCCTTAGAGAAAGCTTCCAACTTCAAATAAGAAACTCATGTGATTGGAGAGAGTAGCCCTAAGGAGGCCTACTCCAATGGATAATGGTAGCTCCTGCAGGGCTTCAATCTGCAAGGAACAGAATGAGATCCCAAGGTTGTGCTCTATGACCTTGTGGGATTGGAATAAAGTTGATGCTTGATGGAAGCATTTAATGTTGGGATCTATACAAAACTTCCTTTTACTGAACATGATGAGAACATTATAGTTAAGTTTGGAAGAATTAGATTTTTATTGGTAAATGTCGATAAATATCAATTTCACCATACACACATGGTGTCTGCCTCAGGCTGAATACTTTTGTAAAACTTCTGTCAAAACAGGTCAGCCATTTCTGAAACAAGGCTAGGGGAAAATTCATTGTTTTGCCCATGTTAAAAAATTGTAGTGACCTTTTCTTTGAGGAGCTGTACAGCCCACAAGGCTTTGGACCAGGGACTTAATCTGGTGGGGAGTATTCTTTAGGTTAGAGCTACCCTTTGTCTCTCCAATAATATCCACTCAGATTTGTCTAATTTATAAGCCTTTGAAAAATTGTAGTTTGCACATGCTCAGTAGGGATTTGCTGAAACTTTGCAGCTAAATTTTCCACAGATTCTGTTCGCACCAAGTCTAGCCCAGGGTTGAACAGAGCTTTCCCTGCAGTTGTGGCGGAGCTGTTGCAGACCAGGGTTAGGCACCTGAACTGAGAGCAGGGAGACTGTCTCTTATGTGTTCTCAATGACGCCCTGCTTGGCACAGGCAACATGGACAAGCAATTTGACTGTAGAGGTAACATGAGCCAGACCTGAGGGGAATTGGGAAGTAGATTGGGACAAGGAGCCTGGGCAGGGAGACTGGGACTGAAGACTGGTCGGGGAATGAGAAGGAAACTGGGACTGTGATTTGGTGGAGGAGACTCAGACTGACTGGGCAAGGAAAGTGGGACTGGGAGCCAGGGCAGAAACTAGCTTTGGGAGCCAAGTTGTGGGGGGGAGAGAGAAGAATCAAGGGAGGAAGATTGGGTCTGGGAGCCAGTGGGGATGAGGAACAAAGGTGGGAGAAGTGGGGGAAACTGGAGCTCAGGGTGGGGGAGAGAGACAGACTGGATGAGGAGCCAGAAGGGGATGAATTGGGATTGACTAAGCAAGGAGGCTGTGGACAATAAGCTGGGGAGTGTGAGGGAAACCGAGAATGGCTGGGCAAGGAGACTGGGACTTGAAGTGTGTAGGACAGTGGGATAGGGAATCCTGAGCAGGAGACTAGGAGCTGCTTGACAAGAAGGCTGGAACTGGGATGGAAAGACTGAGGAATGGAGACTAGGATTAGCTAGGTGAGAAGAATAGGACTGGGACAAGGAACCAGGGGTAGGAAAGAGACAGGACTCGGACAGTTTTGAGCAGAAGAGGTCAAGGTTGTGGGGAATGGGTAGAAGAGTCTGTGCCCAGTAAAGCACACTCCACTCCAGAGCCAGAAATGGAACCCAAGATTCCTGAGTCTCACCATTCCTCTGCCGTCAGCAAATATCTGTGAAACCCACAGGGAAAGTGTCCCATTCCTCTCTAGTGGTAGTCCACAAAGAGGATGACAACCTGCTGTTGCAATCAGTCACCTCATTAGCTTAAGTGGCAGAGGTCTATGTGATCTAAAGTTTCCTACTAGTGCTGAGCAGAGAAAAGTCATTCCATTTTGTGGAGGATTTTGATATTTTGAAATTTGATTTTGTTCTGATTCGGAAAGCAAACCAAACATTTTGAAATTCTCCATGAAAGTGAGTGGAGCTCCAGCTTCAGGGCAGCTCACCAGGTGGACGTTGTGAGAGCTTGGGCTGACAAGAATCCATAAGCCTAGGTGCCCCAGCCTTTGGCTACCAGGCTTTTGACTCTCCATCAAACCACCAGGAAGACTGGCAAGGGACTCCACAGCAGCTTGCCTGGCACATTGTTGAGGGCTGTGTGGGTGAGCTGGCAGGAGACCAGACATGAGATCTGCCTGGTTTCCATCTTCATCAAAATTTAACCAACTCCAAACATTTCAATCTTGACAAATCAGCAAATTCTCACTAAAAGAAAAAAAAATGTTCCATCTGAATATTTCTAACTGACTCTAGTTCCAAAGCTTCTGCTGACCCATGTGGATGTCAGTATGATGCAATTTCTGTTCTTTCAGTTTGCTTTGTTAAATATCTAGGAAATTGTGCACACACACACACACACACACACACTATGTTAAACGAGCATTATTAAGGTTGTGAAGTGAAGTACTCGGTTGTTAGAAAATGCCAGAATTTAGATTGCCTGTGCACCTTTAATTCTCCCCACTTTTGTGTATGCATTATGACTAGGGTTACCATATTTTGTGCCTCCTAATGGAGGACACTCCCGGGGGCCCTGGCCCTGCCCCCAGCCCCGCCCACGCCCCCTCCCCAACTCCGCCCCCTCCCAAAGTCTCCGCCCCCTCCCCTGCTTGAAGCCTGAAGCAGGTAAGGGGGACTGGGGGGGGGAGGAGGCGCGGCCCAGGCTGGCCCCCGGCGGCTCCAGCCTGGGTCGGCTCGGGCCCTGGCCGACCACCCCCGGCGCACCCCCCGGCTCCCAGCCCCGCGGGCCGGCTCCCGGCTCCCCGACCCCGGCCCGGCTCCCAGCCCCGCGGGCCGGCTCCCCGACCCCGGCCCGGCTCCCAGCCCCGCGGGCCGGCTCCCGGCTCCCAGCCCCGCGGGCCCGGCCCCCGGCTCCCAGCTCCCAGCCCCGCGGCTCGGCTCCCAGCCCCGCGGGCCCAGCCCGGCTCCCCGGCCCCGCGGGCCCAGCCCGGCCCGGCACTGCGACCCTGGCCCGGCCTGGCCCCCGGCCCGGCTCCCGGCCGGGCACCATGCCCCCGGCCCCGCACAAAGAGGCCCCGGCCGAGCCTCCCGATTTTCCCGGACATGCCCGGCTTTGGGGGATTTCCCCCCGGACGGGGATTTGAGCCCCCAAAAGCCGGACATGTCCGGGAAAATCCGGACGTATGGTAACCCTAATTATGACACAGTCTTTAATTACTTGATTACATACTACTTTACATTGAGGCAACACTCTCTCTCTCAAGAGCAAATGAAGCCCTGGGATACAGCTGGGAATTAGACAAACAAATAATTGAGCCAAAATATTACTCTACAAATTTGAAGTAAAGTTTGGAATTCTGAGAAAAGCTTTGCAGCAGGGAGGTCTGGATATGCCTGCCTGCTGCTGCGAGGGCAGAAAAAAAAATGGAGGGAACTTCAAAAGGTAGGTCATTCCCCTGCTGCCAGTGAGTGACAGGTCTGGTTCTGCCCCCAGGTTGCAAGCAGGCTGCAGTACCTATTGTAATAGATCTTTTGGCCTCTGCACAAAGAAGAAATAGATGGTTGTACCCTTTACATATAGTAGGAAAAACTGAATGTTTCTTAGCTTTTAATATCTAGGGAGAAAGAGGGAGCCCTTCAGGTTTAGCAAGAGATAAGCAAGCAAAGGGAATTCTAAGAAATGCTACACATTTTCCTTCCTTTTTTCCACAAGCACATTATATTCTGGCTACATAAATGGAACCCAGGGTTTAAAATAACTGGGTTCCTGCCTGACTGAGGGAGAAGGGCAGACACAAGAAGCAAGAGTCATTGTATGTTTACAGCACCCTTTACATTAAATATTTTCTTTTATCACCTTCACACACAAACAATCAATGTGTTTGCATCTACATGCATAGTTCTATTTGCAAAGTAAGATGGTCACATATCCTTATCCATATTATTTGACTAATTGCCTCAAATTCAATCTAAAATGGTGGTGTGAATAGAGCTATGCAGAAAGAGGGAATTGCATTTTGCAAAGGATTTCAAGATTTTGAAATCTGGCTTCATTCTGAAACAGAAAGAAAACCAAACTTTCAAAATTCTTCATGAAGGAAACTTTTTTAAAAATTATTTTGGGTCACCTGCAATGTTTCATTTTTATTTTGACATTTTATTTTGTATTATATTAATATATCATATTATTAAAACATAATACAAAAACTTTCAAAACAAAAGGTCTTTCCAACATGAAAAATTGAATCATTTCATTCTGAAACTGTCAAAACATCCTGCTTTGACATTGTTGGATCTTTTTTCCAGTTCTTTGCAAAATGAAATTCCAGCAAAACTGACCTGATTTTGCAAAAGCATTTCAATTAGGTTGGAATATGCAGTTCCATCAAAGTTTGTCACACCACCTCTCTGTAAGCATTTCTGGAGCAGACCAGTGCTCTTGCATGAACGTGTATTCATGCAACTTCATACATTTACATTTTAAAAAGGGTATGGTCACATACAGGCTGCCAGGAGAGTTAGTGAGGAGGCATGAGCTGCCATGCTTTCAATATGCTGATGACACCCAGCTTTAGATCTCCATTTCACCAGATACAGCCAGTACCTTTGAATGCTTAGCCCAGTGTCTGAGAGACAGTGGGGCATGGAATAGAACTAACTGGCCTGAACTTCAACCTGGTTAAGATTGATGTGATGCTGTTATGTTGGGGGAAAGCAACCAGAAGACATGTTGATGCTCCCCTTTAATAAATGGCAGGTATGCACCCTCAATCAATCAGGTGCAGTTTTGGATCCCAGTCAGGTTTTGGAACATCACATAGTAGCAGTATCCTGGAATGCTCTGCTCTGATTTTTACCTGTTATCTCCTATTTTGCTTTTAAATGTATGTCAAGAGTGCCCAGAGCTTCATAGGAGACAGCATCCAAATAAATAAATATTCAGCATCTAGATACCAGGTGATAGGAGTCATGGAAATATGCCACCACAGATTAGATAGATTACATGGAGAAATGAGATTCTCCCAAACATTTGTGCAAACAAAACCTGGCTTACACAAATGTTCATAGAAAGTCAATTTTGAAGGCTGCAGGTAAAATCAGATTTGATTTAGAATGCGTACAGAAAAAAACACATTCTTTGCCCAGCTCTAATACAGAATACACATTCACTGAAAATACAGGAGGACTGTGGGCAGGCAAAATGTAATTATGTACATTAGAATTTGGCCTGGACATCAGGTTTAGCATCTCTTTCTCTTATAAAAAATCAAGATTGTTTTGGAGCCTGAATCAAACCCACTGAAGTCAATAGGAATTTTTCCATTGTCTGCAATGGGCTTTGGATTAGACCCTTAATGACTACAAGTTGGTTCTTATATGTTTCATTTAAAAGACAGCACAGTGCCTTCTAAGACGGCCGTTGGTTCACTGGGTACTCAGAGGCGAGACAGCCACCAACACTCTTTCCATCAGCACCTACATCATCTCTGGAGTTCTCCACCCCAAGTGCTTGCCTGACCCTGCTTAGCAAATGAGAGCATGTAGGATCACAGCTTGAGATGATGTACAAAGGGAATACGAAGCAAGCAGTGAGTGTCACTCTGCAGTTCTCAGCTAAAGAACCTTGAAGTCAAGATATTTCATAAAAAAGTCCTCGTGTCTGTGAAAGGGTAAGCCATGTATCGTGCCGCTCTCTTGAGCTTCTTCCTACCATTATCCTGTGAGGATAAAATGTATAACTCAATGTATTGTCTTGATATATTATTGTAAGTGTTTATATGCTCTCTCATGTATGCTCTCTCTCTCACTATTTGTTCTCTAAATAACTCAATGTATTAGAGGGTTGCCATAACTACTGCAAGCCAAAGATGCAGCTACAAATTTCTCTATATGATGTGTGCACAGGCATATTACCTTGGAGAATTGCTCAATTAAATGTGATAACGAGGGCACATTGACATAGTTAAACACTCAGATGAATAAAAGAATTCACTTAGAGGTGCAGAAATATTTGGAGTCAGCTGTGTGTGAACAAGGGATATTTCTCACTCCATGCTTCTGGGAATGAGAGTGTCCATGCCTCAAAAATAAAATAAATAAATAAATATCCTCCACAAGATATAGGGTTGTTTTTGCTGCCTCAGATTAATGTGAAGTCAGCAGTTTGTAAGATGGAAACCCTAACTAAGAACAAATTACTGGCCAGTCTGAGAAATTAGGGAAAACAACATGGAAGTCTAGGAGCATCCATCTGCAAAATGAAGGAAAGATATAGCAAAAATATTGCTACTCACATCTGGGCACATTCCGTTACTTTAAAGTAGGGAGCTGGAGGCCACACTTGCTACAGAATGAAGGCAGCAGTTTGGCCTTAGTCTCTGTAAATTGTATAATCAGTGTAACAGGTCACTAACTCACCACCACAGCACCTCCTGTTGGTTGCTCCAGGAATTAGATCTGTCCTAACCATGGAGCGCCCTCTGCGGGTGGTGTCCCGCCCATTGCCTGCTCAGCTGTGCTGTCTGAGACCCTGTTGCTCCCTGGCTTGTGGCGTCCTCTTCTGGACACAGCCCTCCGGTTGTGCCCCATTCCATTCTCTCCCCTTCCGGGGGGGAGGGGGTATCTGCAGTCCTCAGTCTGCACCTGCCCTCGTGGCCAACTGCAGCCCCAAAGTCTAACTCCTTGCCTCAGGGGCAAGCCACAGTCTGTATCAGGCCATGCTCCTCCACAGCCATGTGCAGTGTAAGGGGGGAGGGGGGAGACCCAGACCCACCCACTACTCTGGGTCCCAACCCAGGGACCCTCTGGCAGCAAACATGTCCTGCCCTCCTTTTCTCCCCTCTACTGCTCACACTCCCTGGGCCACTTCCCCTTTGGCCCTTGCACCTTGTCCACCCTTTCTTTCAGGGGCCTCAACCTGGCAGGTATCAGGCTGGAGCTTTCCCTCTGCTCCCCCAAGCCTGCCCAGCACTGCTCTATCTAAGGTGCTATCCTTGGGAGCCAGTCCTCCTCCCTTTCTTGTCAGGAAGAGACTGCTGTCACTGCTGCTTCGCAGCCTTTATATAGGGCCCAGCCTGGCCCTGATTGGCTACCTTTCTGCCCTTCTCTGATTGGCTGGGTTTTGCACAGGTTCCCTCCAGCCTGCCCAGGGCCGGCTCCAGGCACCAGCCTGGCAAGCAGGTGCTTGGGGCGGCCGCTCCGGAGTGGGGCGGCATGTCCAGGTTATTCGGCGGCAATTCGGCAGACGGTCCCTCACTCCCGCTGGGAGCAAAGGATCTCCCGCCGAATTGCCACCGCAGATCGCGATCGTGGCTTTTTTTTTTTTTTGGCTGCTTGGGGCGGCCAAAACCCTGGAGCCGGCCCTGAGCCTGCCTTAACCCCTCCTCTGCCAAAGTGGGCAACTGCCCCACTACAATCAGGAAACATTATTAATAGCAGCATAGCCATGCCTGTAGCCCCCAATAAGATTGGTGCCCCATTATGTGAGGTACATTGAACATGCACATAGTGTGAGACCGTCCCTGCCCCACAGTGTTTTCAATTTAAACAGAGAAGATAGGCAATGGGTGAGAGAAAGAGAGTAGTATTATCCCTAACTTTACATATGGCGAACTGAGGCACAGAGATTAAGGCTGTTTAGCTGCGTAAGGATACACATAGGTTAGGTACCCAGGTGCTTTTGAAAATCCCAGTAGTGCCTACCTGAATCTTTAGCTGCTTTAATTTCTTTAAAAATCTGGCACTAAGAGACTTAGATAAGGTCAAACAGGGAATCCTGGCAGAGCTGATAACTAAACCCAACTCTTGGTTCTCAGTCCAGTACCTTAACCACAGGACCATCCTTCTCAGGTCTCTTAATTACCTCTTGACCCTTGCCTGATATCCTTACAAATATATATAGCTATCTTAGCTCTACAAGAGAACACTTTTTATCAATTGAATAAGCTTCTTTGTTCTCTCTTTGCAGCTTCCGCTTTTGGTGCTAGTGTAGACTTTTGCTTCTTTAAATAGAAATAAATGACATGGTTACAGAATACCTCATGCATCTCAAGATGCCTCTTTCCCTCTTCCTAATTGTCTAGACCCTTGTGGACTAGCAGAAGCAATGATCTTTGCTAGTTTGGAACTGCCCCTGCATCACTGAAGAATATGGAAGGTATAATTTTACTTCATTGCCACAATATCCTTATGCCTAGTTTTCCTACCATACTAGTTCCATATTCTATATGCAAAACAGACTACCAGGATATTGTAATTACAGTATTTGTATTTTATGACTTAGAGATAAATCAGACTGGACATAGAATTCTTTAATTACATAGAAATTAATCTAATTTAAATATGACAAAAAAGGAAGCAGCTTTGCTCCAGAAAATATGATAGTAAATGTAATAATAATAATAATTAGTAATAAATAACAGTATTGACATGTTTGATTATATGCATATTGATGGTTACATTATTGCAGTGTGTTGAGATGGAAGCTACTGGGGTTTGGGATTTGCAATATTCAATATATTGTCAATAATTTATATTGTAAAATGTCATTCAAGCAGGTTTACAAATGAAGCTCCCAGTCCTACTCCTGCTGACGTCACTGGGAGGTTTGCTGGGAACAGGATCGAGCCCAAAGATCGATGATTATCATGCAGATGATTATCATGCATCTTTTTTGGAAATCAAACCCAACAGAACTGTATGAAAATAAAATAGTTTGGTAATTCTCCTTTAAACGGACAAGCCTAGCTTTATGGGCCAGATTTCCTAAAGCTGTGGTACAGACCCATATTTCACTGTGGAATAAGGGACAGTATGTAGTTGCATTGTTACTGCCATAGGAGCTGAGCAGGGACCTGACTCAGAGAGGGGAGGCAAGCTATGCCAGTCATTTTCTCGGTACATATTACTTCCCTCTCTGGCCTGGCTCAGCTGCGCTGGCCAAGACTCCACCTCTTACCATCCATTCTCTGGCTACCTCAACTGGAGGGGGAGTAACTACTTTCCCATCCCCACACAGCTACTCATGATATGGGGAGCAAGCACAAGGGAAATATGGGCGTTATTCACAGCCCATTACTCCCCTGCCTGAGCACTATGGGACTGATCCTGACTTTCTGTGTGTCCAAAGCACCCAGTGAGAGTTTTGGGTGCAGAGGGAATGCTGGACCGAGCCCTACAATACTCACGTGTCATGGCTGCTGTGTCACTAGGGCTCACATATGGCAAAACAGTTTTTAATTACATAACAAGGAATTCATTTTCCATAGGGGCCCTGAGTTTCTGCTCTCACGGCCCAAAAATCACAGAGCCATATTTATTTTAACCTCTCCAAAATGAAACCCAATTCCAAAGTATGATGAGGAAGAAGGGGCACTACCACCTAAATGGCACTGTATAAATATCCAATGACATTTGAGGGCTTTTTGCAGGCTACCAAGATAGAGTTCAATCTGACTAGGCTGGATAGCAAAACCAGTAACTATTTAAAGCCCCAAAGAAAAAGAAATGAACTAGCCTGCTGATTTTTGTTTACTTTTAGCAGTTCTCTCAGACACGTCCCTCCTTTTCAGTACTTCACTTCCAGTCAGCCTCCCAAAATACTGATACTGCTGCTATTCAGGGACCTGCTAGAGTGGTAAGAACCGCTAGGACAGCAAGGCAAACAAGTATTAGACCAGTAGGCACTGAGGCTGTGTCAGAACAGGTGTGTTTTTAACTGCAGGATCATTAATGTGCAATAGCGATCTCACTGTAAAAACATAATGAATACAAGGCTCTGTAGTTTTACCACAAGGCAAATTAAGCAAGGCCAACATTGGGGGTGGGGGGGCGGGGCAGTGCTGAGCAAGCTTAGCTGCCTCACCTAAAAACTGGGATTGCCTTATCTCAGCACAGGATTTCACTGGGCAAGAACTATCATGCATTAGTTATCTCACTGTAAAAAAACACATTTGAATCCGGAAAGACAAAGCCTTGGATTGTTAGCTCTTCAATCTAGGAACTTGTCTTCCTGTTTGTGTGGATAGAGCCTAGCATTCTGTGGGTGCTACCAGAATACAAACGATACATAGTAGTAATAATTAGATTGTAAGTTTTTCCAGGCATAGATAGTGTCTTCCTATGTGGCTGATTTTTGATCCAGCCCGAAGTGGCAGATCAGGGGAGTAAAGAAGAGTAAAACTTCCTCCAACCTCTCCACAGGGCCATATTAGTATTCCCCTCATGTGCAGTTCAGTACTCATCCCCGCAAGCAGGTGGGCAAATGCAGGGCCAGGAGTAGCTGCCTCTGCCTCCACGCAACATGCCAGGCTGCCAGCAGAGCTGACCCAGCATGAGCAAGGGAAGTAATCTGCACCCAGCATAGGGCTACAGTAAGTTTCTTCTCCTGGAAACAAGGCGGGAGCAGTAAGGAATTGTGACTCCGAGTCACAGTTCCTATCCAGGGTTCTTCTGGGAGTCACACAGCTCTCACACCACATAGCTGTGCAAAATTGTGCAATCAGTTGTTAATATGAAGTTCTGTGCTAATTATTCCTCAGTGACTAGAAGAATTACAAGTGATAATACTCCGCAATTCTATAGCGCCTTTCTTGTAAGGATCATAAAATGTAATATATTTATCAAGTAAACTTCCCATTATTCCTGTGATGTATGAATTTATTATTCCCATTTTACAGATGAAGAAAATGCAGCACAAAGATTTTTCAAACATGGGTGCCAAAAGGTAGACACTGAACTTTAAATACTCACCTTTGAAAATTTTGCCCTAAAAGACTTTCCCAAGTTCACAGAATGAGCTAAAGGCAACACTTGGACTACAATCTAGGATTTCTGGTTTCCACTTCTGGGTTCAATTACTAACCCACACTCTCATCCTTGTCTCAGAAATTATATTATTATTCAAAACCGTAAGGGACATATTGTCAATGTAATGTCTACCCTAGAAATAATGTATTTTGCACTTTTATTTTGAAAAGTTTCTTTAAAGGTAAAAAAAGAATGCAAAGGTGCTGGTTTGGGGAGCCTATTCCTTCTATCTTTTTGGCATGACAGG
This sequence comes from Malaclemys terrapin pileata, assembly GCF_027887155.1. Taxonomy (NCBI): domain Eukaryota; kingdom Metazoa; phylum Chordata; order Testudines; family Emydidae; genus Malaclemys; species Malaclemys terrapin. The sequence goes on along the minus strand of NC_071506.1, from coordinate 242,705,739 downwards.
ATTCTTGTCTTGAGCAACATAATCTACAGAGAGTGGTTTTAGGGTTTAGTGAATCCTAAGGAAAGGAATGCATTCATTTAGATGGTTAAATCACTTTGGCACTAGTGTTCCTTGGTCCTTCAGTATGAAAAGCATATGAGTGCAATTTAATGAGCAGAGATTCCTAAACTTGTGTGTGGGAGGAAGGACTTAAAACTGAAGAAATTTAGTCTGTCCTCCAAAGTTTCATTGATTTCAGTTATTTCTAAATCATATCGGCAATTGCAAAAGCAGCATGAGAAACCAGTTTCTTGCAGTGTTTTTTGCCTGTGGTTACAGAGATTTAATTCCACAACTCATGAAGCTGCGTCAAACAGATTGCATAATATCTGGCTCTCTGTCATAGTCTTTTAAGTGTTACAATAGTTTCTGTTTGATTTATTTTTAACCTAAACCATTCCTTTTATAATCCTTAAAAACAAGCATGTGATACTGTCTGTTACTCAAGTGTAAAGAAGTGGCTTTGTTTTACACATTAACAATTGCCATCCATAAAACAGTGCCTGTTGTACAGATCCTCCTCAAACAATCAGCCCCCAAGGGGGGGGAAGGAGTGATAATTTGGAGTTAAGTAAAACCACACCTGTTGAATAAGATTTCCACATAGGGCCCTGAGCTCCCAGGATGACAAGCATCAATGCATCTGAAGTGTCCTCAATGTGAGTCTGCAAATCAGGCTTTGTACTGACCTGAGAGGATTGATTCTGAAATAGGGGAAGTGATACAGCAGTTATTAAAATCAGAAAGACTGAGAACTGAACTGAAAATAGAACTGTTTATGGTGTATTGATATAGAGGAAGGGCACTCAACTGAGACCCATATTGGCAACTTGTCAATCCAAAAGCCATGGCTAAATATGCATGTAATGGGACTACCCTTATCTTCAATATGGATATGTGGCTTTGTTGCAGTCGGAGTATTGCAGGTTGGAACATGTAGAATGCTCTAGCCACCCCTCTATATTAATGATTATACCAGCTGCAGGCCATGTTATAGAATTCTGTGACTTCATTTGCCTCCTCACACCACTTTAGAGCCAAGAGCCCGAATAGAAGAAGAAGTGATCCTCACAAGAGCTAAGGTTAAAAACCTATGGATTTCCACCAATACATGAGGTACTCAAAAAGGGAATTATGGCAGAGCATAGAAAGGTTTCATTGGAATTCATTTATCATGCTAGCAAGTAAAGAGAGAATAACTTAATACTACTGAATAGTGAAGTTAATGTAGCAATGACAGGAATGTTGCCTAGTATTCATCGCAGGGCCTGGCTCTTAAAAGTCCTGGGTTCTATTACTGGCTCTGCTGCTGACTTGCTGTGTGGCCTAGGCAAACCACTTTACCTTTCTGTTTATGTTTCAGGTTATCCAGCTGTAAAATTGGGCTAATAATACCTCTCTGCCACACAGAGGTGCTGTCAGGCTTAATTCACCAATGGTTGTAAAGTGCTTTTAGAACCTCACAAAAAAAGGTCTATGACAGTGTGAAGTATTACATAACCATTATGTAATCCCTTTAAAAGGGTAAAGACTTTATAAACACATGCGACAAAAAGAAAAGAGTGCTGGATTAGAAACAAAATGTGACATTTTTCCAGTACCTTAGGAAGATTTGTTTTCATTATGTCTAAAATCTAATTCATGTAATAACTGTTAAATATGTCTTGCTTGAAAAACTATGACGGGAATTCCTAATTGCTCTTCTGATTACCAAATTTCTTTATTTATGGAAAATCTGCACTTCATTTATATTGAATTTTCCTGTTAAGTTATCTACATAGTGTTTGTGCTGGTTTTATATGACTATAGAAATTCAGTAATTAACACAAGGGCTATTCATTAAATTCAGAATTATAGAAGTTGGAAATAGAAATGCCATGTATTCATTAAAATGCAAAAACAAACAAAATCCACTTTTTTATTTCTTGAGCCCAACCTATTGTAACATGTTTATACCACTGTGTGATGCATATATTTTGATATTATTAAAGTTATGCACAATGAAGCACCTATCTAACTTTAAATGCCTAAATAGGACCTGTAATAGAAAATTAAACACTAAAGACTCCAAGGAAAAAAGGAGGCAAATGTTCCAAAGATCCAAAATTAAAAGCAAAGTGAATGGGTGGAAGGGAAAGGAGAGTGAGTGGGGAAACTAATGCAGAAATGTTTCAAATCTTTCTTGGTGATTGTCAGGTAGTTAGCAAGGCCAGATTTCGATGGAAAATAATGAGGATTTGATATAGTATGGTCTGAATTGTGACTAGCAAATGGTTGAGAGAGGGTTCATGATCTAGTCCCAACTATAAATCTGTACTCTCTGACCATGAGCAATACTTCAGACTAGCACGGACAGTGGTGCTATACTTCCCAAATGAGGTAGGGACAGTAAAGGGAACTAGAGGTAAGATAACTGGCTTTTTCTTAGGCTACGTCTACACTACCTGCCTGAATCGGCGGGTAGAAATCGATCTCTTGGGGATCGAATTATGGCGTCTTGTCGGGACGCGACATTCGATCCCCGAATCGACGCTTGTACTCCACCAGCGGAGGTAGGAGTAAGCACCGTCGATGGGGAAGCCGCAGAGGTCGATTTGCCGCCGTCCTCACAGCGGGGTAAGTCGGCTCCGATATGTCGAATGTATTTGCGTAGCTGAATTTGCGTATCTTAAATTGACCCCTCCCCCGCCCCCGTAGTGAGGACATAGCCTTAGACATCACATTGTGACCCACGAAGGCAGCTACTAGTGAGTGTAATTTGTAGCTGTAGACCCACATTCCCTTGCATTGGTCAGCCAAGCTGAGACATCAAGGGGAAGCAGGAAATGCACACTGCACCCTTCCACAGTGCTCCCATCTCCCCATCCCCGACACCCAAGGAAAACTATTCTAATTGCAACATTCCCTTTCATTACCAAAGTTAATATTGGCGACTTTTCGTCAACCTCTCACATGCCTGTGAGATCTGCAGCAGGGGAACAAAACTGCTCATTTATTTTTTGTCATCAGACAGACAGAATAGACAATAGCCTTTTGCTGAGTGTTGTTTGTATCAGCAGGACACAGCAAATAGCCCTTTTGTTACTAAAGTCTAAAGGCCTGAAGGGGTTAAATGAGCAGCTGAGGTAATAGTTCAGCCTTCATCAGCCTGGGGCATGGGATTACAGTGCTTCTTGTTGCCCTGTTCTTGTCTGTATTAGCAGGGAGTTTCAATTTAAAGAGTGACCTAATGTTAGACTTTCTAATCCGCCCAATAGGAACTGTCATGTCTAACTCACCTGGTGGAGCCTAACTATATAAGCAGATTAGGCAGCTGTCATGCACCAAGACAGTGCTTAACACAGGATGGAATGATTCAATAAACAATGCTTATATTGCTTAACAAGATATAGATCTTCAGACTGTGCTGCTAAAATATTAATGGGAAGGATCAGTGAGCACTGACATTATCTTTATTTCTGCAGGAAAAAAAGAATAATTCAATAATTCTTTGCATATGTTCCATTCATTTAAGCTTCATCACTGTACACCAAATTCTTTTCTCAGCTATTCCCTTGCAAACCAATGGAAATCAATGAATGTATAAATCACTTGTAAGCCATGAAAATACAGACACTTGACAATTTTTTTTTTAAATCCTAGTAAAGGACTTTGGGGGTCGCTTGAATATATTTGAGCAGAATTTGGCCTAAAAGATGGTGACTTTTAAAGGGGATTTTAGTAATGGATCCACATCATCTTGCTGCATGCTTTTCACTGTGAACATCTGCTTCCAGTGAGATGTCATCGTGGGATATTTTGTAATGCAAAAATGTGTTGACGTTTATTCAGGGAGGTGTGGTCATGGACCTTTCATACCCAATATTACATATGCACGGAGGCTCTGGGCTGCACATGTATAACATGGGACAATTAAATGTCCACAGTCAAACATCATGCAGCAATTTTAGGGCAATATAATATCACAAGACATTTTGCAGGCAGAATGCTATGTGATGTAAGTTCCTGGGAAGATGAAGCAACATGAAGAAGAATCCATGGCAGAGAATATAGCTCAAAACATTATCTGATATTGTGGTATCATTAAAGCATTTTCATGGTAAGTATTCAGCCAGTCATTGTTACCTCTAGAAACCATGGTAGCACAAAGCAAATACAGTGAAAAATTTCCCATAAGTATTCACTACAATTTATATTTGCCTATTGAGGAAGTTTATTCCTAACCTCTGTTAATTTGTGGCTGTCTTAATGCACTGAAATATGATGGGTTATATTTATTATGATATATATATTTATATTTCTTGGGGAAAAATATTTTAGTCTTCCTAATGTAACTGTGGGCTTTCTCACTATACATATACATGTGTAGGCCTAAATCTTCTCAAGTGACTAGTGATTTCAGGTGCCCAATTTGAGACAATTTAAAGGCACCTGATTTTCAAAGAGCAGTTTCTCAGCACTTTTGAAAAGATCAAGCCACTTTAAGGTGTCTCAAGTTGGGTACGCAAAACTGAAGCCACTAAAATCACTAAAAGAAGAACAGGAGTACTTGTGGCACCTTAGAGACTAACAAATAAATTTGTTAGTCTCTAAGGTGCCACAAGTACTCCTGTTCTTCTTTTTGCGGATACAGACTAACACGGCTGTTACTCTAAAATCACTAGTGACTTTTGAAAATGTAGGCCCTAGTCCATTTTCTGAATGTACCTTAGCTCTTGGCCTCAGCGATATTGTCTGGAAGCAAGTTCCATAGGTTAATTATATATGTGCAAAAAAGTATTTCCTTTAATCTCTTTTAAATTTGGTACCTTTATATTTTATTAACTGTGCCCATGTCCTTGTATTATGAATAGAAACACCCAATATACCAGTTATTGACTCTTTAAACCAATCAATTGCAATCTTTTCAATCTCTCTTCATACAGGGGTCCTTCTATGCATCTAATCATTTTCATTGCCCATCTCTGAATTTGTTTATGAATCTGTAAAATGCATACAATAATATCGTTTTCACAGATAAGCTCTTGGCTTTGACTTTAAATCCCCTTAATGATTTGGAACCAGGCTGACTGAGTAACCACCTTTTTCCTTGTGGTTGGTGTAGGCACACATGCTGGAGGTCCCTTGATATAAAAGAGAGAGATAGATACTGGTAGGGCATCATCTTTGAAGGTTTTCTTCATGGTCCAATGGAGCTTAGCTTTGTTAATCTTCCAAACACACTGCCACGACCAGCTTTTCTGTAAAACATTAGGGGCAGGTGTAGTTGACCATGGATTGGAAAGATTATGATTCATTTCAATGGAGTGTTGACTCTGAAACCCAGTGATGACAATTTAAATTTAAATTTTGTGAAACATTTCACTTCCGGATCAAAGCATGCAAGAAAGATTATGAAAATACACACAGACTATTGAGCACAGCATCTCATTTTTGTGTCTTAAGTGCAGCAGAGCTTGCGTTGTGGGTGGAACTTAGAAGAATACCTCCATTTTCTTTTCTTATCTGACTCCTCGTAAGGGGACCAACTTTTTGTTCTGCGTTTGTACAGCACCTAGCATAATGGGGGCCCTGGTCTATAGCTGGGGCTCCTAGGCACTACTGCAATAAAAATAATTAATAATGCTACTAATAAATAAATAATAATAATAATAATAATTAATATAATAAAAGGAGCCTATATTCCAGGAGGTATATGAATACTAGATGCTCTTTTGGTAGGTATGTTCCTGCCAAATTTGGGGAAATTTTTCAAAGACACAAATGGCTATTAGATGCATAACTGATTGTAATTTGTGCTTTTGAAAATCTTCTACATTTACAGTGATATATAATTTTGCTGTATCCCCTAAAGTTGATTAACTGGCATAGTCAGGCAGAGAGAAAAGCACAATTAATCAAAGTCAGGGTTTGATTTCTGTTTTCTGAGTCATTGTTAGAGTTGTTATTACTTTACATATTGATCTGTCAGATTAAAATACTGAGTGACAAGCTAAAATACATAAAAACTATTGCAATGTTTTAATGTGTTTAACACATTTTAGCATTTAAAATATTCTGATTATCCTAGACTGTGTCTGACAGAATTGAAAAAATGACTGGAGCACTGTAACTTGATTTTAGGCATTAAACTGTATAAATTATAAGGATTCTGAACAAGGGGATTATAATGTGATTTCAAATTGTTAAAAAGCTCTAACACTTGAGAGAATTTTCAGTCTTTGACACTGAGAAGGTAGAATGTTTCAATAATGTTTAATCACCTTTTCTGCAGATCCCCTTATTTTGTTTTCTTTGATTGTGTAACATTTATTTCTGTCTTCACAGCAGTGAAAGGTAAATTCACAGCATAACAGCAGGCTGCTTATATAAGCAGGATATTAACACAAAGGGCATTGGCTTCATATAGCATAATGTAATAGATTCTCAGCTATTGAAAGGTAAGATATGTCCCCACAGTGCTTACTGTTCTACTGGTTTAGGAAGGCAGTGCATAGGCACCAGGCCCAAAGGCCAACTTTGCCAATGGGCAAGAGCACACTTTCAGCCCCCACAATTGAGGCCAGATTAGCGTAAAAGTCATTTCCCATTTAGACATCAAAACAAGAGCCCAATTCGCCACAAATCTCAGCATCTATCAGTTCCCAAGGTGGCATATTTTGTACTCTTTTTAAAAATCTGGCCACTTGTTTTTGGTGCATAAATAGGTGTTGAAATCTTGAAAATATGGCCCTTTATCTGCAGCACTCATCACTGTTTCCTACATCTTTCCTCAAAGATATCCAGGTACAGGTCAAAGATGATTCCCTTAGAGGTTCCTATCATTTATGTTCCCCAGGATACAACAGCCATTCTGTCCCATAGCAGCGTAGTTTCTGTATATGTTGATCTTTTCTCTGATTCATTCACTACAGAAGCCCCAAAACATTTATAGGACCTTGTCTTCCACTGCATCATGGGAATATCTTTGACGACTAAGCCCATTAATGTATAGAGTACATCCTGAGTGCTTTTGTACAGCCTAGTATGGCAAACGCTGCCTCACAGTGCAACAAAAGGCTTTATTTTACAACTTACTAAGATGTTCCTGAATAAACCACCAATAATACCTTCTATCTAGGGTCCCCAAAGCTCTTTACACACTTTAAGTATCAGAGGGGTAGCTGTGTTAGTCTGGATCTGTAAAAAGCAACAGAGAGTCCTATGGCACCTTTAAGACTAACAGATGTGTTGGAGCATAAGCTTTCATGGGTGAATACCCACTTTGTCTGACGAAGTGGGTATGCATCTGACGAAATTCACCCACAAAGCTTATGCTCCAACACATCTGTTAGTCTTAAAGGTGCCACAGGACTCTCTGTTGCTTTACACACTTTAATTTACCTTCAGACCCCGCTGTAGGGAGTTTGTTTATCCCCATTTTGCAGAGGGGTAAAATTAGACATAGAGAGCCAGATTTCCAAAAGTATTTAGGTGCCTGCAGGTAAGAAAAGTAGCTTGAGGGATTTACAAAAGCACCTAAGCATGTTAGGGGCCTACCTCCCATTGAAATCAATAATTTGTGTCTGTTGAATAGAAAGTATCTGATAATCGACACTAGTAGAATAATACTCACTAAAGGTAAAATTGGCCCCTACAACAGAGCCAATTAAGCCCCACAATCTATGTGCCACTTTGGCTTTAAAAGAGGGCTTAAGTGGAATTTAAGTTGTGCTCAGCCACGTGCAGATCTCTGCAAAGGAGTGAATTTCATCCCTCATTGCTCAGGACTGTTCAGGCTGCACCAGCCTTTGAATGATTCAATTTGCTTGTGCTGGTGTGTCAGCCCTCTCTGTGAGCTCGTTTGGGTGATGGGGCACCTGTGGGAGTACACATAGGAAGTAGGTTTGTCCTTGGCCTTGCACGAGCTGTGGAAGGGGGTGAGAGGAGGCTCCTGGCAAGCTGTCACCTGCACACCCATCCAAAGACCAGTCACAAGCCGACCCTTTATTTAAGGCTACTTTTCATTGTTTTTTATGGCTTACGTTTCATAAGGGATTAATCATTTGGAAGGCCTCGATTTTTAGGTACCCAACTTGAGATGCCTTAAAGGGCAGAAGGATTTCCCAATGGTTAGGGCACCAGCCTGGGATTTGGGACATCCCTGTTCCAGTCCCTGCTCCCCACAGACTTCCTGTATGCCCTTGTGCAAATCACTCAGCCTCAGTTCCCCATCTGCCTAACAGGATAATAGTACCTGCTTACCTCCCAGGAGTGTTCTGAGGGTAAATGCATTAGAGAGTATTAGGTGCTCAGATACTACGGTAATGGGGCTATATAAGTCCCCTTTTAGGGCAGGTCTACACTCCTGGTTAACTTACATTGCTCAAGGGTGTGAAAAAGTCCCCCCCTCCCCGAGAAATGCAAGTTTCACACTTCCACACCGGCACTAGGTTGGCAGGAGACACTCTCCCGCCAACATAGCATGTCTTCACCAGATGCACTAGAGCTGCACCGGTGTAGCACTGTAGTGTAGACTTGCTCATAGATAATAAAGGGGCCTGATTTTTGCGAAATGCTGAGCATCCACCCCAGTCATTTTTGAAAACGTAGAACTTGTTGTTAGTTATTTTTTCAGTTAACAAGTAACTAGCAGTAAGTGAGTATCTCTGTTTAGAGATCTTGCAGAATTACGATTTTCTCATTGAAGCAGCCAGTGAGTCTAGACAGCTATGTGGTTGTCTTTTTTTCTGCTTGCGACAGAGAGTTTTTTGCCTCGAGGGCCTGTATAGCTGGCACAGTTAAGTATATTCCAAACTTTTTGGGCCACTGTATTTGTGCTATAATCCTAAACAGAGATACTTAATTACAGAAAAGCGTACTCTGTGAGTGGGAAGTGAAAACAACAGTTGAAAAACAGCCTACAGCAAAATGCATTATCTGTGGATTCAGTGTTAATGTTTTAGGGAGTATGTGCTATTTAATATTTTATCTCCAGCTGCAGTAGATATGTATATGAGCTCCAATGGAAACATCTCACGTCGCTGTCAATTCCTAACACTTTGCATTTGGGGAAGGAAGATGAAGAGGAATTTATTTAGAAACAATATTTTCTTGCTTTGACATTTGTGGTAACTAAAACAAAGACCAAGTACATTGAGAGTTAATATTCTTCACTGTATGCACAGCAAGCGCCCATGTTAAATAAACGTTAGGCCCAGAGAGTGGTGCCTTCCTTAGTGCCTCCTATATAGAAAGAGTCATCAGCTGCCAAGTTATGTTCTTTTGTTCGGTCACACAGTTTAAAGGAAGTTTGAAGCATTGGGAATTTGGTTTATAAAAATAAGCAAAGAAATGGAATTATGTATTTTATAAGTGTTAAAAGGACACTGTCAAGTTAAAAATCATATTTAAAAACATAATTATCTATGTTAATATTTTAGATGATTAAATCAAGAAGAGGCTTACAACCCAATTTACTTTTATCTATTCATTCTGTTTGTGCACTTTTTTGAACTTCTTTCAAGTTGAGCAATAAGAACAGGCTGATTCTCTCAGTTTCTCTTTTGTTTCTGTTAGTTTCTACTCTTCTCCATTTACTGGATCTCATGGAGTAGGTCAGTGAGGAAATGTGGGTTGAAAATATTCCAGGAGGGTAAATTTATACTTTAAAATGTTTTTAGGTATGTATTTAAGGAAAACATTTCTATTCCTGCTCATTCATTTATCCTCCTGCTTGTGGAGCAGAGTGCACACTTCAGATCGCCTGTTTCCAGAGAACTCAGTCTGTTGTTAGGGTTGTGGCCTGTTCAATATTAAGGCTAAGGAGGGCAAAGTCAGAAGCAACAACATCCTTTCGGTGTCTTTGAGAGCATCCACAAGGTCTTCTCCATCCAGCTTTCGTTGGATCGAATGAATAAAGCTGGCAAGCTGGTATGGACTCTGGCATACAGAGCAGATGGCCAAGCCACCTAAGCTAGCATTGAGTCACTTGGGAAGACATTGGAGGCTGGTTGGTCTGATGACATCCACATTCATAACATGATGAAACCACCATATGCCTTCAATATGTTGTTGCTGTTTCCTGTCTAAAGCATCTAGCTGGCTCATTTACTCCTATTCAGTTCTATGTAACTTTTATCCATTTAGCTAGCTAGCTACACACACACACCCTTTGGGCACTACCTGATTCTGGCCCTAGTCCATGATAGTTTCTATGTTACATTGGGATTTAATCATCTTTTCCCCAGAATGAATATGAGGAAGCAAAACAAATTATTAGAGTGTGCCAAGTTTACTTCCGTTTTTTAACTGTAAAGCTGATAAGCAATCTGGACAGAGCAGATTATAAAATCTTTTCCCAACTATTAAAGGGTTGAATAGAGAAAGGCACTCAGTCATCTCAACTTAAAATAAAACACTAGGACCCAATCTTACCCAGGGTACAATACAGGTGCAAACTATAAATGAGAAAGGGAGAGAAAAATCCTTCCTTATTCATGCCGCTTACATCTGATTATAGCAAAAAAAACTGTTCCTGCTCTAGTTCCAATCAAAATGACTGAACCTGCTTTTGATTTGATGACAGTAAGAGGCTCTAAGTGATATAAATTGGGTGATTTCATCTTCCAAGCACAGAGCCATCACGAGCCTGGCACAGTTTGATATGGCGAGAGCCTAAAAAGAAGCCCATGGATTATAACTCTTGAAACTGATTCCTACTCCTACCTACCCCCACCTCCTTCCCCTCTGCCTCCAACTCAGTGAAATTGTTGCTTGGCAGACCACTCTGTGTATGGCTCCCAATCAGTGAGGAGCTTATATATCAGGATCTTCACCAACTCTGTTTATTAAAGATTCCATAAGCTTGCCCCAGGCAGTAGATTGTATAATTTTGCTGATGAACAGTACATGCTGCTCAGAAGGGCAGCACTCCCTGCTGTCCGCAGTTGATGGCTGCAAATCTGTCCCAGCATCATCAGAGTCTTCAGGTGGACTTCATCAGTTGTAGTCATCTTATCAGCTCGGCACAGCCTCTCCTAATGGGTTGATAAATATTCTGGCATCCCAGTATCACTATCAAGAGATTTAAATCATGCCCAGCACTTATTGCTGCTATTACTACAGAGTTAATGCCAATGACTCTTTTACTTATCTCTGTAACCAGAGACATTGTATAGTTCTTTTTATGTCTCCACTCCTGGTCACTAAGAGCAGAATCCATATAGAAATATCCTCCACCAGGATGGAGCCCTCATTTTCCATGTGAAATATGAAGAGCAGATTCAGTCAGTGGGAGAAACATATTTTCACAATCACACCCCTTTTGCCCCTAGGTTGCTATTTAACCCACTTGTACCTGTTTCCTGACAAAGATATGCCTTAGCCCCAATCCTGTGGTCTGACCAAGTTGTGCTTGGATCCAAGGTGGAGAAGGGAAAATATGGCTATTTTGTCACTTCTGCACTCCATGTTTCTTGGGCTAGCCAGATTGGCACCATTTCAGCCCCTGGCCTAAGTCAGAGCCATCTGAGCACTGCTGTAACTCAGTGGTTCACCACCTTTCCCATACTAGGACTTCCTCTGAAACCCTCCACACATCTAGCCAGGATGTAGCTGGGACCTGCGTCCCATTGAGCAATATGAAAATAGCAGGGTGATCGTGACCCCATGAGCCTGTTTGTGGTCTTCTAGGTGAGAAGCCAGGCGCTAACTCATGACCCCGCAGGGAGAATTCCCAGGTATCTGGTTAAGCTGGCTGTTTGGCCCAGTGTTGTGCAAAGTGGTCTGACTGTAACAAAGAGTTAGACCCTGGGGGTGAAATCATTAAAGTCAATACAAAACTTACATTATTATTACTACTGACTTTTGCCTCAATATTTCCATGAGTTGTTATGGTGGTTTTGGTGAAGGTTTATGGTCAGTTGCAGATCTTTTATTTGCAAATTGGCTCTCAATCAGTACTGGAAATCTAAGCCACCAGTCCTCTGACAGGATAGCGGGGCAATGGAAGAGACAGAAGAAATGTGTTTTTTGCCCTTCACTCTTCATTCTACTTGAGCATGATAACAGGAAGACAAACAGACTGGCTGAAGGGAGCAAGACTGGGGTCTGGGGTAGAGAGAGAGAAATTAAAGAAGTAAAGACTGAGTCAGTAAATTAAATGGGAAATTGAGCTGGGGGGAAGGAAGAAGAGAAAGCTTGAAATATGGAAGGGAATCAAGAAAACAAGGGTTATGCAAGAATGAGGACAGAGAAATGAACAAAGCCAGGACAAGAAAATAAGGGTTATTTTAAAAATTATTATTACAAAGTTTAATGTGAAAATACCACAATAAACCATGGAATCATTTCAGTGCATGACATCATGGGATCAGATGCCATGCAGAGATGACTGACAGCCCAATCAACTGACATCTCAACAGGCAGGCCACACAGAGTGACATGATATTTAGAATGGCAGGTTAATTATTGTCATCATCTCTAACATAGCCCTCAGCAGGCCCTTGAATCTGAAATTTTACTCCCAGACAAAAAGCTAGTGAGAAATAGTCCCATGTACTAAGGCGTGTTTTGCCTTTGTTATGTTTTGCTATTCTGTGTTGCACTCTTGCCATCTGAAAGCCATAAGGATGGAAAGTAGTTGGGAGGAGTAGTTCCAGTACTGGAGAATAATTTATTAATGTCCATGATCAAGATGCCACTGAAGGATTTTTTTTTATTTCTGATTTTGATCATCTTTCTGGTTGATTTAGTGAATTGTTCATATTACACTGGAGTTTCCCTTTAAGATTGGACACAGTACTTCAGATAAGGCCATCGTTCTGTTGTTGGCATTTACACAGCCCTTCCTGGCTTTCCAGGTCTTCCTGATGCCATGGGATCCGATCCTGAGAGGTGCTGAGAAACTGCAACTACCTTGGTGATAGCCAATATAAGTTGTTAGTACTCAATGCTTCTGAGGATCAGGCCTGCAGTGAGCACCAGCGATCATCATGGTATGATTTGGATGATACCAAGTGATGCACCAAGTTGAATTTGAGCTTTGATTTGCTTCCCCTCTGTCACACACAGCTTTTGGTTTCACTAGCAGAAAAACTGGGTTTGATGATGGTTACATTAGCTAGGCAGAGAAGCAATTTATTTATTATAGAACTAATACTGATAAAAGGGAAAATTTCCATAGCTCCTATGTGCAGTTTTTTCCAAATTCAATTCATGATCTTGTGTCTTTATTTCCCTTCACAACAGCATAAGGTAAAGAACTCACAGTTTATGTCAGTTTGTGTTCAAACATACAGCTATTGACTGCTGTTGATTTTATAATTTAATACAGAGTCATAGCATTTAAGGCCAGAAGGGATCACCAAATCATGTAGGCTGACCTGTACACCACAGGCCACCAACACCACTCAGCAATCAAAATTAGACCAAAATATTACAGACCTCAGGAAACTAAAGTGTTATGTGCCATAGGCAGAGATTAGAGGGGACTGAGATGCACCAGTGCCTGAGGCCCCCGCAATGGCAGGGAAAGGATTAAGTGAGACATTCCCAGATGATCTTGGCAATTGACCTACTTCCCACTCAGCAGAGGGAAGAAATCCCCCAAGGTCACTGCCAATCTGACCTGGAGGAAAGCTCCTTCCCAAGCCCAAATATGGCAATCAGCTGGACCCTGAGCATGTCAAGCACCCAAAAGAGAGAATGCTTGGTGCCATCTCAGACCCCTGGACCACCCCACCCAGTGTCCCATCTTCAGCTGTGGCCGACTCTGATGCTTCAGAGGAAGAAGGGGAAAAACAGAATATATTGCAGTGGAAGGGAATCCCTTCCTGATGACTGCAGGAGACCAACTGAAAATGAACCAGACGGGACCCCCCTAGCTGCTTTGCCCTGCCCTCTATCATCACAAGCAACCCAGTCATACAATCACACTCATAAATTTGTCCGTCTCTTAAAACTAATTAAGTTGTTTTCCCCACTACTCCTCTTGAGATGCCATTCCCGAACTTCACCCATCTTCTAACGATGCAATTTTCCACAACTATTTAAACTTCTTTGTTTTGTATAATGTTTGAGGACAAAATCAGAGTAGAGGACAAAGTACAGTGGTAAACAAGATAGTGTGACTTTGGTATATTTCTGTAGGCTGGTTTCCACCTGTGCAGACTAAGGCATAGTCCCTCTTCTTTGCTTCCACAGCCGAAGGTAGCAGACAATGGGGATCAAGGATTTTCCAGGTCTCATCTATGTTGACTCTCATCCTAACATCTTTCACCTGTCAATCTGTTTCCTGCTTCTTGTGCAAGCAGTCAGATGGAGGCACCTCACCTTCCAATGTGCCTTGCCAGATCTTTCCACACAGCCTTATTTACATTCTTTTTTGTGGAGCCATTTTAGCCTTAATTTGTATTTGCTCACAGATCAAGCTGACTTCGAGGACAGGAAGAAGAGAGTTTGTCAGTGTTCCGCATGCTCACTAAAGGCCTCTGTTGCTGGCTCCTTTTGACCTGTTTGCAGGCATGGTGAGGTCCTTTGAAAAGCACCAGCAACTGGTGGTATGCTCCTTGATCAGATCAATCCCTCCTGTTTACAATATGATACCTCTGTTTTGCCTACCTACCAGCCTGCCTGAGGCTCAGAGTTACTACTCAGTCTGGCCCAGTGGCTTGGCAGGAGATCACCTGTGATGCAGGCAGACAACTCTAAAGGAGTGGAAGTCTTGGATGGTTAGGCAGTGTAGACTCACCAGCAGGTACATCAGTATCCCTGGAATAGCCACAACTTTGTTCCTTAGTCCCAGTGCTAGCCCAGGCCTCTTCAAAAATTCCTACAGGAGTGGAGAACAATACCCTTAAGGTGAGACTATTTGTCCTAATGGAGACCCTGTAATTCTGGAGTAGCATAACATTCTTTGAATCAGCCCACATCAGGAACCAAATATAATCTGGGTCACCACACAGTGCAGCCTTTCAAACTGGAGGGAGGCGCTCACTCACACTGGAGCAAGCACTGTGACTTCTCCACATAAATGTCATCGAGTTCAGAATGGTCAGACAAGCCCTTAGAGAGATGTATCGCCTGCCCAGGGCAAAATATGACAATGCAGAGTTTGTAGCTATTTATTCATAGAATATATTTGAATGATGAATGAATTCAAGGAACCCTGCTGTGTATGGAAAAAAAGCAAGAGGATAAATTTCTCAAATAAGTCATGTGCTGCAAGTTAATAACTCTTCTCTATTCAGAGCTCTGCAAGTCCAAGTAGTAGACAATTAAAAGAGAAACTTTCACCTGGGCATATGGTAACTTGGCAAACAGGAGTCCCAGATCAGATTTCAAATAGGGGTCAGACATAGAGCTCTTTGTAGACAGCGTCTCTTCCAAATTGACCAAGTACTGAAGCCATTGCCAGCTCCACAAAGGATGGAAGTAGGCCCTTCGCTCGCCCTCACACAAATCAGCCAGAGACCTTCTTTAACTGTAATCACCAGTGCTTTTTTATTAACAGTGTCAGCTCCCACCACCTTCTATTTACAGACCGTTGTAAACTAGCAACGTGGAGGACAGCTAGCTTCCTCAGCCAGCAGGGATGCACAGCCTGTGACTCCTCCCTTTCCTTGCTCTCCCCCCTTCACTTTCTTCCTGCCAGCTTTATATAGCCCCCGGGCTAATAAGGCCCACAGGTGCTTCTGTTCCACCAATTAGGCATAGCATACCCAGCCAGCCCCAATTAATACTTCTTAATTGGAGCTGGGCTAACAGGGGCTTGGCTCAGAACCTCCTGGCCAGCACCTTGTTACAGACACCTTCTTGATTACCTTATTGCTCAGTATAGCATCTTCCAGGCATCTAATGGAAAAGCTATTAAAAATATACTAAAAGATAGAGCAGAGATAATCCCTGTTAGCTTCAGACTGGCCCAGGTGAGACTAATAGGCAGAATTGCTACAACAGACACTGCTTCCTCCCTTTCATCTGGATCCAACCTGAGACTTCCTGAGTTCCAGCTCAGCCTCCTCCAGCATCTGTCCTACACAATGAATCCTCTTGGAAAAGCAGAGATGTCACACGTTCTGTACACTCTTGATGTAGCTGCTTGGTCTTCCTGTGAGGAATTGCATGCTGGGTAAGAGAAAAACAAAGGAGCCTGGGACTGGACATTGTTGCAGGGTACCGATAAAGAACAGTAGTTAGTTAGAAGGATCTCATAAGAATGGCCATACTGGGTTAGACCAATGGTCCATCTAGCCCAGTATCCTTCTTCCAACAGTGAGCAGTGCCAGATGCCTCAGAGGGAATGAATAGAACATGGCAATTATCAAGTGATCCATCCCCTGTTGTCCACTCTCAGCTTCTAACACTCAGACATTTTACATAAAGTGAGTCTGGGGTATATCCCAGAGAATCCACCCCAAATTTTTAGAAAGCCATCTCTATAGCAAAAGTCAGATATATTTGGTGGGGTTGAAGATTTTACACCCTCAGCCCAAAATACTGTGGTTACCTCCGGACACTCCACAGCAGAAACTGTTACATCCTTTAACAGGGTCAAACATATGTTCCTGAACTGGCCCAGTGCTGATTGGTCAGGTAAATGGTTCCCCCGTTGCACTACCCTTCCCCACCTGCTCTAGGGTTTCTATTATTACTGTTAGGGCTACAATTCTCTGGTCCTTGGGTGCTGGCATGACAAGGACTATAATTGTGTTGGTTTCTGCTTACAGCTGCAAGGGAGTTAGGGAAAGACCCCTTAATTTCTCCTCCTGTTATCACACAGGCATGAACTACCATTTACGTTTTTGGTCCAAAATATGTTACTTGAATGTATCATCTTTGTTTTCTACATTATGGCCCAAATTTTCAGAAGTGCCCTCTAATTTGGAGTGCCTTAGATTCTGGGTTTTCAGGGGGAGTTGTGAGTGCTCAGCCTTTCTGAAAATCAGGCCCTTGAGTAAGTGTCTCATGTTGGACTTCTCAAAATCAAGGCACTGCAAATTCCTGGGCTCTTATGAAAACGTGGGCTTAAAATATAATTATTGGGTTTGGTTTTTAAATGTGTCTACCAACCACAGTAGAGACTTGCCCCTTCATTAACATCAATAAAAGTGATGCTAATAATAATCTTTCATGAATGTCTCTAAAAGGAAACAGCTCAAGGTTTTAAAAGGTAACGTTTGAACTGTACATGTTTAAAAACTAGAAAGCTGAAAAGGTCAAGGTTGAAAAGTATATCTTTTAAATAACACCAGATGGCTGTGGAGTGAATACAAGGCTGAATTCACTCTCCAAGTCCTGCCACCCAGATAAGCACACACAGTCACCAGAACCCCACTAGTGAATTACAGCCTGTGGCACCTTAGAGCTGTCAATAATCTGATATATACCCATGGCTGCTTAGTGTTTGGCTAGTGCCTACATTTCTTTTTTCTTAAGGATCGTTGGATAAATAGGGCCAATTCCTCAGATACTTAAGCAGCAGCCAGTGACTGCCACAAGAGGTTTGTGCATATCCAAGGGTAGAACTTATCCCAGAGGCATTAACTAATCAGAGCCTGAAACCCTCTCCTCCAACCAGTCCTGTCCCAATGCACAACCAAGAAGTTTATTATTAAACACTCCATGCAATAATATTTAATGTTTGTCCCTTGAACTGCCCCTACAAACTCAATTATTTAAAAAATTAATACAATAAATTATTCCTTTGAAAACCACTCTTACTTCCCTTTTAACCTTTCATTTTAGCACTCACATTGCAGTGTGTGTTTGGGTTGGTTTATTGTTTTTCCCCACTCAGTAAATTTTATTTCAGACAGCTGTGGAAAGCCTCTCTCTGTCTGTACATTATTTAATAATCATTCTGGCTTTGTCTGTGTTTATGGCGTGGCACGTTCCTATCAGATGATTGTCTAACTTGAAAAATTGTATTTCCATCCCAGAAGCACTCCATGTTTTGCCCAATCAGGATTTATCATCCACTGATTTGCCAGTTGACTTGGAACTATGATTGCAATAAAGAATTCTAACACTGTCTTGTATGGCCTGATTCTTTCCAGATCGGCCTTGGTTTCTTAAAGATGTCTCATAAAGAAACTAAGTCCTTGTACGAGTAACACCTTTAAGAACCCTCCTCCATCTTCTTTTTAAAATTCTTCTCTGGGCATGTGCGGCCAGAGGTGAGATTAATAGTGAAGCCTCCTAACAGCTCAGAGAGCCTTTCCTTTTTTTTTCTTTTGAAACATGTGATCCTTATTTTAGGCTCTCTGCCTATTTTAAACTTCTTTGATTCTTAGATTGTAAGCACTTAGAGGCAGGGCCCATTTCTTCATCTGTGTTTTTACAACACATAGCACAAGGCCTTTGAGCACCTCTGTGACATAAATATTAAATAATAATAATTCCTAGGTTGTGGCTGTTTAAAATTGAGTTGCCTTTTCCATAACTGTGTCATCGCTGTCTCTTCTCTCTTATGCCGAGGTTCACTGACAGGTGAACGTTACATTGTGAAGGCATGAAACAAAGCAATAATTCCACTTTATAAAGAGAATCGTCTGTGAGAGGAAAGCAAGGGAGGGCAACAGCAAAAATCAATTGCAATTTCTTTTACAATAGTAAATTACTGCAATTTACAAGGGGGAATTTTACTTCTCCAAAAGCATTTATTCTTCTTACAATTACAACTTCTTTGCTAGGGACTTCACCCAATCCGTTTAATTTCCTAGCTGCAGTTTTACAACATATGCATGCTTGATAGCCACACCTAAATGCTCTTGGAGGATGGCTTTTCCTTTAGTCTGCCAAGGTGTTGTCCTTGTTAAATTGTGCCCTGTGTTGTATCCCTCTATTTATTTCATTGTGTGAAACAATACCGTGCATACCGTGGTTGTGTGCGTATTTTCTTTTAGATGCTTTTGCAGCTCAAAGCATTCCTTACTTTATTAGCATCTCAACAAGGTTAACATCACAGTCTAAAATCATTATTGATCCTGTTTTCTTTTTCCCATCAGTGTCAGACTTTTGGTATATCTCATTGTTTTGTTTTCCAGACATTCCACAGTCATAAATAATAGTCATGTTGATACTATACTGAGGGCACATGAATTGAACTGTAAGCAACCATTGTATGAGTGCATTAGGTTCTTTTTTTCTTGGGTACTGTATGCTGTGGTTTGCATGTTTTCCATCTGACTGACTAATGATAGGATTCTTTCCTGCAACTCATGGACAAATTGAATTTTCAGATGGTAGGTTATTTATTTATAGTTAGAAATTCTGTAACTAGGCCCCGTTTCTTTTGACAGAAGGTAATCTGCAAAATGTGAGAAGTCCTGAAACTAAAAAGCTCCATGAAGCCAAATAATTGAAATCCCAAATGCTAACGTTACCCTTTATCTCAGCTATTCCCTGAGCTTGATTCTGATCTCACACTGGTATAAATTGAGTAACTCCATTGAAGTCAATGGTATTATGCCACCAGGTAAAACCACTGTAAGTGAGATCTGAATCAGACCCTACATCTCTTAAGTGCAACAGTGAAGATGTATATGATAGATACAGTATTTTGATACAATGTCACGAACTGGAAGATTTTTAAGTAGATATGTAAATTATTCATTTACTGTATTATTCACCTATTCCCAACAGTGTTTAATAACTTTACATTTTACAGTTGAAGGGAAATGTTCATATCTTAAGACTAAAACAACTTGCTGTGCAGAATTGTAATCAGAGCGATTAGTCAGCGTTAGCATGCATCTCTCATATCTTAAATGTGGTTTCAAGGTTATGCAGCAATTGAAAATATCTAGATTTCATTATCTGACCTTCCAAAGAACTCTGCTATGCTAAAAGAGATACAAACTTCCTTGGAATTCTGTTTTAAAGCCTATTCTTCACATAGCTCTGTTACTACACATTTTAAACCATTTTTTTCAAATTGAAAATGTCTTCAATGTTGCAACTTTTTTTTTTTTTTTTGGTAATAATATTAATGAAAATGGAGACAGACCTGTTGACATTCTGGCATTTGCTGATCCATGAACACTAGCACATTAGTCTGACATAACCATATTGTATGCACTGATGTCAAAGCCTGTTTTTCCTTTCCTTCCTTAAAGGAACAGTATTTGATACAGTTGAACCACTGTTATATGTGTCTCCAGAGATATGACTGTTCATTTTAATGTATCATTTATTGCAATTATTCATTCTTAATATATTATGTCTGGGCTGACATAGCTATTATATATGTCAGGGGAGGAGGGATAGCTCAGTGGTTTGAGCATTGGCCTGCTAAACACAGGGTTGTGAGTTCAATCCTTGAGAGGGCCACTTGGGGATCTGGGGCAAAATCAGTACTTGGCCCTGCTAGTGAAGGCAGGGGGCTGGACTTGATGACCTTTCATAGGTCCCTTCCAGTTCTAGGAGATGGGATATCTCCATTATATTTTTTATTTTTTTATTTTTTTTTAATATGCAATTACTGAAGAATTTCAGCTTTCGATTTAAAAAAAGTAAATGTATAGCCCCGGTGATGGGGTATACAAAACCCTCACTGGAAAATAAGGGGTTAGGGAACTGCTCTGGGCTCAGGTCGCCCGGCCCTGCCACACATGCAAGGCATCCACAAGCTGAAGGAGGAGTTAAAAGTGAAGCAGAATAGCTCAGAGGGAAGAGGATAGACCCTTTACTTGCAGCTCCTGAGGAAGGGGGATCTTTCCCAACAACAACTGCCTGAAAGTGCCTCCCTGAGGGAAGAGAGGGCCTAATTCTCTTACACCCTGAGAGGGACACGTTTCCCCCTCTCTCACACTAAACTCAGTTTGTTTGTGTTCCCCTTGTTTGTGATTACGGCCTACCCTGGGAGGGGAGAGACTTGGAAGTGACCGGGCTAGAGGGCTAAGGCACAGGAGGAGGCATGCCACTGCAGAGGTAGAGGAGCTGATGGCTGCAGACCCCAGGAGAAAGAAAGAGCTGCCACGCCACACCTGGCCATGAGGAGGCACCAGGCAGTGAGCTGACCCCTTCACACTCTCATTGATGCAGAGAAAAGCTTGAAAATGTTACCTGTGTATAGCCTAAAACCTCAAAATCCAGAAGGCAAATAAAAATAATCTTTAAAATTAAAAAAAACTCTTAATTTTTAAGCCAATCATAATTTGGGAAGGGGGAGGTTGATGTAATGATTTTGAATGCTTGGGGTTGACAGTAATAAGGATCTAATCACTGTTAAAGTTGAATCTAAACTAACACTTGCTGGTTTGCAAATATTCACACATAGTTCTAGTCGATTACTGAAGCCATTTTGTGACAATGATTTTAAAGAACCAATTTCATATTTTACCAACATCACAAGTACAGAAATATTGATTTCTTTTCCGTAGGCTTCATCTACACTACACAGTTTTGTTGGCAAAAGGCAGCTTTTTTCAACAAAATAGTGGAGGTGTACACACTGCAATGCAATTTTTGTTGCCAAAACTGTCCTGTTTGGCAACAAGATAAGACCACCTTGACGAGAAACACAGGGCTTTTTGCAGCAAAGTTTTAGTGACAAAGTGTCAGTGTAGACACAGCACTTGGTTTTGTGGCTATAAATGGCCTCCAGGAGGTGTCCCACAATGCTCATCCGGACTGCTCAGGTCAGCAGTTCCACTGCCCTACAGCCAGGTAAACAACCGTCTGCCCCGCCCACTTTTAAAGGCCTGGGAATTTTTGAAATTCCACTTCCTGTTTGCTTGGCATAAAGAACTCACATCACAACTTCCCTGCTAACCATGGCGGCTTCATGTAGCAAATGCTCGCCCGCTTGGAGAAATGCAGAACTGTTGGATCTGCTCAGTATATGGGGACAAGAGGCTGTCTAGTTCCAGCTGCGTTCCAGCCATAGGAATTTCAATACCTATGGGCAGATTTCTCATGGCCTGCATGAAAAGAGCTATGATCAGAACACAGTGCAGTGCAGAGCAAAGATAAAGAAGCCGGGGCAAGCATACCTGAAGGCAAGAGAGGCAAACCATCACTCCGGTGCTATAAGGAGCTGGACACTATCCTTGGTGGGGCAGCCCCACCTCCACCGCCAAAAATCCCATGGATACTTGGGTGGGGCTGGAGGTGGTGGATTAACCCAGAGGACGAAGCCGTGGATGAAGACATGGATTTAGAGGATGATGTGGAGCCCACTGCAGGATCTCCAGGTGGGGCAGGGAGTCTGGAACTCTTCTCCACTCCAGAGATGTCTAGCCAGTCCCAGCAGTCCCTCTCCAGTGAGCAAGAAGTAAGAGAGGAGACCCCCTGGTAAGTGATTTTTTTGAGTTGATGCTGCTTAGTCATATTGTGTCCAGATTTCCTTTGGTTTATGTATTGCGAAGTAGGTGAAGGGATAGAAATGTACACGGTTAGCTGTATTTCTGTGTACTGCATATTCCCTCATGCAGCTAAGCTGTGCGATGCAACAGTGTGTTGATGCACACTGAGATTCACGGGAATCCTCCAGAGAGATCTCTAGGAAACTTTCCTAGAGCAGCATCAGGACTGGGTCTGAAGCTGCAAGTGTGCAATAGATGCACCCTTGCTTACCCTCAGGAGTGAGATATCTGCTTCAGTGACCCCCACCTGTGGAAAATGGTGGATGAATTTACAATATAGTCCCTAATCACTTGCACCATGACCCTTGAATTACGACCATTGCTCTTTACCCCAGCTAGAATGCACCCCCCAACCCTGGCTGAACTCACCATGCTTAGGGTGTTCACCAAGAATGTGCTTGCCAGGGGTTAGTGAGAAAGTGCTTGGGTTACAAGAGGTATATTTTACGAAGTTACAAGAGGTATATTTTACTGTAATGATTCTATGCTGTGTGTGAACTAAAATACTAGATAAATTCATGGAGGATAGGTCCATCAGTGATTATTAGCCAGGAGAGACAGGGATGGTGTCCCTAGTCTATGTTTGCCAGAAGCTGGGAATGATTACCTATTCTATTCATTCCCTCTGAAGCACTTGGCATTGGCCACTGTTGGAAGACAGGATACTGGGTTAGATGGACCTTTGGTCTGACTCAGTATGACCATTCTTATGTAACTAACAATCATGTTGCTGTGTATTGTTTCTTGTGCTTCTGTAGCCTTCAGGGGAACCTCCTACACACTGGCAGAGTGCCTCCACCAGATCAGAAAGCAACCAAGATGGATCAAGGTTCTGGGAGGTGCTGGAATTCGCGGATGATGAAAAAAGGGAGCACAGGGAGTGGAGAGAAATGGAAAGGTTGGACAGAAAAGAAAATCAGGAGATCATTCTAAAGGCCACGGAATGGATGATAAGAGTAATGGAGGAGCAAACAGATATGCTGAAGTCCCTAATCATGCTGCAGTCAGAACAGATGTGTGCTTGCTCTGCCCCCCTGCAGCCCATCCAGAACTGTTTTCCATGCCCTCCCCAAGATCTTCCCACACATTCCTTTAAACTTTCCAGAACTTCTCAGTTTCCCATTCACTCCACACCTTTGGACAGCTTTCAAAATGATAGCTGCATCTACACACAGCTATGACAGTCTGCCCTTCACTGGAACCTCCTTTCCCACCAAGGGAACCTCCCTTTGTGTGTGTATTAATTGGTGTTTAATAAAAACAACGTATCTGAAAGATCACTAATCTTTATTTGTGTCCTACAAATTGTGATAGCAGCTGACAGTAAAACTTATGCAGGCAGTTTAATCATTTGTTTACTGAAAACCTAGTCCACAAATCACCACAAGTGCTTCCTAATAGAATTCGATTTAATGAAGTATGATAGATTGCTGCATAAAAATATACATTACTGGTTCTCATTCTCAAAATGTTGCCCTGATTTGAATTGCCCCCCATTGTGCCCCTTTAATACCCCGGGATCAGGCTGCTCAAAATCAGCAGCCAAGCAGTCTGCCTCAGTGCTTCATTGCTGAGCAAACCTTTCACCCTTAGATTCATAAATATTATGCAATCTACAACAGTCGGCTACGATCATGGAAATATTTTTCTCACTGAGGTTAACCTGCCATAAAGGCATCGTCAGCATGCCTTTAATCAGCCAAACACACATTCCACAGTCATCCTGCACCTATTCAGCCTATTGTTGAAGCGCTCCTTGCTGCTACCCAGGTTTCCCATGTACGGCTTCATGAGCCATGGGAGTAAAGGGTATGCTGGGTCTTCCAGGATCACTATGGGCATTTCAACATCCCTGTAGCAAGGTAGTGATTCACCGGTGCGGTGCCTCCTGCTGGTTGTCCAGGGAATTAGCTTTTCCAGCCTTGGAGCACTCTCTGCTGGCCAGTGTCTCACCTGTCGCTGGCCCCGCATTAATGTCAGTGAAACAGTGATCCACAAGTGCCTGCAACACCATGAAGTACTCCTTTCTATTAATGTACTCTGTTGCAAGGTGGCCCAGTGCCAAAATTGGAATACGTGTGCCTTTCCACAGTTAGGAAAACCCATTTGCCATTTCCGCAAAGCCACCCACTATTTCACGCACATTGCCAAGAGTCACAGTCTTTTGCAGCAGGATGTGATTACTGGCCCTGCACACTTTCATTAACACAACCCCGACGGTCAACTAACTCTGAACTGATTCACGACTGACCAGTAGCAGTCGGGACTCACCAGCTTCCACACAGCGATCATCACGAGCTTCTCCACCAAGAGGGCAGCTCTCATTTTGGTGTCCATGCACCAGAGTGCTGGGGCACGAGTGCCACACACAGTTCCAGGAAGGTGGTTTTCTGCATCTGAAAGTTCTGCAGCCACTGCTTGTCATTCCGGAGCTGCATAACGATGCGATCCCACCACTCAGTGCTTTTTTCCCTGAGCCCAAAAGTGACAGTCCACTGTGTGCAACTGCTCCATGAATGCCAAAAGTAATCTGGTTTTGCTTCTATTCATGGCACACAGCAGGTCAGGCAACTCTGATTCCTGTTCAGATAAGTACCTCATGATTAACTACACTGCAATCCATGATGTGATCATAACAGTTAACAAAGCAGTAGAGAACAGTGCGGGATCCATCTTTTCACACAGAGGAGGTGGGCGCATAGTAAATGAAAAATGCTGCCTACTGCAGTCAGAAGAGCATAGAATGCTGGGATGGAAAACAATGGAGCATGGGACATTGATCCCACACCCATGATGCATTGTGATCCATTCTGACAACCCACAACTCCTAGCAGCAGAAGGTGGTGAGTAGTGTAACGCCTACAGACTCCGGTCGTCAGTGGGCAGGATCGAACTGGGGACCTCTGGAGCTTAGTGCATGAGCCTCTGCAAGAGCTAAAAGCCAACTGGTTGTTAGCTAAGGCTGTAGAGCAGACTCATTAATTGCTTTCTCTCTCTCTTTAAGTTGTCTCGGTGCCACTAGATGGGACAGAACACCACACCCAGAAGGTGCATGGGTTACATACTTCCCCTAACTGAGGAGCACACCCCGAGCTTCAGAGACTTCCCAGTTGAAATTCTGGACGAGCCCCCACTTGAAACGCCAACAGACCCCAGTCGTCGTCAGGCAGGATAGAACCTAGGACCTCTACCACATGAGCCCCTACCCCATGAGCTAAAAGCCAACTAGCTGTTAGCTAAGGCTGTAGAGCAGACTCATTAATTGCTTTCTCTCTCTCTTTAAGTTGTCTCGGTGCCACTAGATGGGACAGAACACCACACCCAGAAGGTGCATGGGTTACATACTTCCCCTAGCTGAGGAGCACACCCCAAGCTTCAGAGACTTCCCAGTTGAAATTCTGGACGAGCCCCCACTTGAAACGCCAACAGACCCCAGTCGTCGGCAGGCAGGATAGAACCTAGGACCTCTACCACATGAGCCCCTACCACATGAGCTAAAAGCCAACTAGCTGTTAGCTAAGGCTGTAGAGCAGACTCATTAATTGCTTTCGCTCTCTCTTTAAGTGGTCTCAGTGCCACTAGATGGGACGGAACACCACACCCAGAAGGTGTTTGGGTTAGGGTAGCACTGTGTGATAGCTTCCCACAGTGCACTGCTCCCACTGTCAACACTAAAGCACCAAGTGTGGACTTGCTCTGCCGACAGAGGCAGTGTAGCGTGACCATGCAATAGAGAGGTTATTACAGTGCTTTTTTGGTCCTCAACATAACTTTTCTCGACAGAACTTTGTAGTGCAGACAAGGCCTTAGATGGCTTAAAATTCAGAGGAGTTCTCTCCCCTTCACTACCCCCAGACTCATAGTTACCAAGAGACCTGACTTTATTTCTATATGTCTATAGTCATTTTAATAGTCAGTATCATGGAAGAGCAAGATTCTTTGTCTGTGGTCTTGTCTACACTGGCAATTTACAGCGCTGCAACTTGCTTGCTCAGGGGTGTGAAAAAACACACCCCTGACCAGTGCAAGTTTCAGCGCTGTAAAGTGCCAGTGTAGACAGTGCACCAGCACTGGGAGCCATGCTCCCAGTGCTGGGAGCTATTGCCCTCATGGAGGTGGGTTTTTTATAGCACTGGGAGAGCGCTTTAACGTTGCTAGTGAAGACGTGCCCTACCAATCTGTAACTGGGTGCTAATGAGGATCTAAGGATCAAAAAGAAAACAGTTTTTAAATCAAGTTCTTGTTTATGTTTACAATGATATTTTAACAAAGGGCAACTAAGGTTCAAATTGAGGGAGAACTGAAGAAAATGGTCCCAATGACTAAAACAGCTGAATAAAAGAAGCCATCAAATATCATGAGGGGAGGGCAAAATGGAAAGAGAATTTCCTTGTTAAATTATTACCATTATTACAATATTCATCAGGCTATGGTTCCTAATAAAATCTTGGGCATTGCTTTCACAGCTGTAGTCATATGGCAGAAGCCCCTGGATTTAGAGTTGGAGCACTTTGACTTCTATCCCACTTTTAGGGTGTGGCTGGATGCTTTTATTTCCTGTGTAGCACGCACTCTCTCGTGGAAGACATTTGACTGCTGGGCCTTTCATGACAAGTTTCCTGCTTCTGTAAAATGAAAACAACTCCTTTTTCATGTAGCTTCTGAGATCATGTCATTTTGCTTGAAGAAAATATATCAGAATCATCCTGGGCTGGAATCTTCATGAAAATAGAAATTGTTCATTGTGAGATGGTTTAATGCTTGGCACAGAATGTCTTGGTTAAATGGATATCCCACTGCTCAACCCCCAACTAACTCTTTAATATGTTGCATAGGCTGTTATTGAAAGTATATGTATCATCATTTTGTGGGAGCCACAAGATCCTGTCTGTACGCACATGCGAGTGCTTATTTTCCCCCCATCTTGCCCAGAAGCACATATTTCAGGACATCTGACTTGACAGAGCATTTTAGTATTCTCGCCATAGACACAGGCTGGGTGTTCCCAGAATTGCCATTTGTTCTCTGCATTGCTTTTCTTCTATACCCATCCCTCCTCCTCCTTACCCTGGCACTGCTACAGCTTTCAACTGCAGCCACTAATGGATGAAGCCAAATTTCCTCAGTGAATACCTTCTAAAACCAATCTGTGGTTCAGCCAGTCAGGCAAATGGAACAGCAACAGCTGGAATGCCCTTCCAATTTCATCCCCACCCCTTCTCACCCTTCACCAAAGAGCTTCACATCAACTACTGCCAAACCCTGACAGCTCTGGAAGCAAAAGCCTCTTCATTTGGACTCCAGCACAGGTCTCCTATACAAAACATTGCTGCCAAGCCACTAGGCCAGCTTCAGGAATGTGTTTTTAATATTCATTGTTCACTCTGTCTGTTACTGATGTGTGCAGCACAATTATTTTAATGCTTTGCACATGTGGTGTTATGAAATGTGTGCCTTTAAAGCTATGCCAGTTTTTTTCTCTGTAACCAAAATATAATATTTCTACCTATGTTCCAGTTTGCCACACATTTTTAAAAAAATGTTATGACAAAGATTAGACTAGCAACTATGCAAGCAATGCAACCAAAGCAAGACTAACCTATTTTCTTCATAAAGGAACAGTATTTTTTTTATTTAAATTTGTGGGGGATTTCTTTCTTTCTTCTCCATCTCTTACACACAGACAGACTGGGAAACACAAATATCTACACACATACACAGGCATAGCACACATATGGTGGGAAAAAATCACCCACTTCTATTGGGTGCTGGCTAGGAAACTGCACTCCATCTTATGGGGCTCAAATCTGGCAAGGGTGACCCCTGCACTCATGACCTCTGCTCTTGATTATTTCAATTTATTATATCAAAGAATGAAGTGATACACCCTGAAAATCTTCAACTGTCACAGAATGCAGCATTCTGTTTGCACAGCAACACAGGTCACCACAAGCTCATCATCCAGGTGCTCTGCATTCTGCATTAGGTCCTCAATGAACACTAAGTCCAAATCAAGGTCTCCATTCTGATTCAAAGACCACCACAAGATTAGACCTTTTCATTCTCAACTGCAACCTCCCAGTTGCTCTACTGGAGCAATTGACCAGTAGGGAATGCTCATGAGTACAGGAGACAGAATTTTCACAGCAGCAGGATCTAAACTATGGAACTCACTCCTAGAATAGCTAAGAATGACCACAGAACTCACTGATTTCAGAACTAAATTAAAAACTCATATCTTCATCTTACTTTCCCACAATAAATTCTTTACATGGTCACACAACGCATCTGTTCACACACACCTGCCAACCAATAACTATTATTTCTCCAGAAAGTAGAGAAGAAAGAAAGGGATTGTTGGTTTGTAAATACTTTGGGGGTGGTCAGATTCAATAGTGATGGATGCTATATAACAAGACAGAGAAAGAGAGAGAAATAGACTCCCTAGGTTAAAACAATGGGCCTAATAATCTAACTGCCTTGCACCCTGTGTAGTTATTTAAACCTGTGCAAAGTGTATAGCATTATTTAAAATCTTCTGTTTTAATAATCTATCACACAGGCAAAGAATTTCTTTTTAAATGTATGACTCCACCTGACAGTGTCACTTTAACAGCATCTCAGTATCTCTAGTCATAATTCCAGACAAAGCTAACGACATACAATGAAGCTTTTTTTAAAAAAGATGCCAATAGAGGACAAAAAAATTCCAAAGATTTACACCTCTACATTTTCAATGTTCCGTGCAGAGATTTCATTTTGCAACTCCTAATGATATTATACCCTTTCATTGTGTTCCTCTCTTGAGGAAAGCATGCCCAGAGAGATGAGTCTTGCCTTGAGCCATAAAGGTAGCAGTGATAAACCTCATCTCATCCTCCATAAGGAGCAAGTTTGAGTGTCCTACCATACATGGGCTTTGGCCAACGGCCGGTCAGCTGAAATATTCCCATTGCACTGACAGGTGGTCACTGAGATGGCTGGGTCCAATGTCATGTGGGGCTTTAAAGACCAAGAATTTGAGTTTTATTGGCAACCATGCTAACTGCTGTGTGATGCTCTCACTGGTCTGCCTTACCTCAAAGAGGAGCTGCTGCAAATTGAAACAGCTTTAGTTTCCAGGTGGCCTTCAGAGCCAGCCCTATATATAGCACATTGCAATAGTACAGCTTTTAGGTGATAATGGTATAGATCATTACGGACAGGGGACCTGACTCTTGGCCAGCCAAAGATGTAGAGAGGCATTTCTGGGGACACCACTGGTAGGTCAGAGTCCAGGAGCTGAGATGAACCCAGTAGGACTCTGAGAAAGTAAAACCACTTCGATCATCAGGGCAGCTGTGCTTTAATGAGAATGAATTTTTGCCTCCCACCACAGTGCTCCCCCTTGCTAAGCACCATTAACTCAATTCTACTCTAAAGCAGTTTGAGGCAGGTGGTTTTCATCCAGATCCTACTTCACTATGATATTGGGACACCAGGGAAAGTGTACTATCCATGTTTGATGAGGAACAAGTACAAGGGAGAGTCATCAGAATATTGAGGGTACTGAACTGAACTGCAGTCCATGTTGTTTCATAGTGTCTCCCTGTGAGTTTACACGTTATCAGTACGTTTAACAAGAAACAGCAATATGGGACCCTGACAGATTTCACAGGTAAGAACCCTTAGGAAAGAATATATAGCCGCCCTTCACAAGGCCTTGTGAGAGGATGGAACAAGCCCAGTTTACAGTAACCCATCCACTCTTGCCAGGTTTCATGGACAAATTATCAGGTCCTGATGATGAACAATATCAAAGGCTACCAGTAGTCCAAACTGATTTGGCATGGATATCTAGCCTCTCTCCATGCACATAAGGAGTTCCTCTATAAGCACTGTCTTTCAGTTGTGCTGAAGCCTTGCTGGAGGGGGATGCAGAAAAGTTACATATGAAAAAGAAAGTCAGATGACACAGGAGGTGGCCACTCCCATGCTTTCATTAACCTTTCCCAGAAAGGCGAGATCAGAGTCAAGGCAGTAGCTTATGTGATTGCAAACATCAAATGATAGTTTCTTGAGCATGGGTTGGGGAGGCCACCATGGATCTTAGGTTACAAAGTACAAGAACCCGCATACACCATTAGAATAAATATTCCAGCTAAACAATAGGGGTGGGTGAACCTTGGTGCTGTGATTTAATTCAGATAATTGCCTAAAGCTTCACCTATTTATCTGAAGCATATTCAGACCTCTTTGCTCTGGAAATCTCAGATGATCAATTTCCCCCATGAGATTTTCAGTACATCCTCATTCAGGTTGGGCAGGCATGTCTTTCATGTTGTATTTTGATATTTCCTCATCCTCTCCTGTCTGAACACAAGATGTGAGAAGGCTGCTCAGACGCTAATTTAAAAGCTAAAACTGAACTCTTTTGAATTTCAAAAAAGCATCAGGATGGTTCTTTTATCAGAACCAGCTTATCCATCCCTAATTCACAAAAGAGAGGTGGGACCAGATGAAAAAGTTTTGATCTGAATTTGAATGTTCCCAAAGTTCAGAGGTGTTAGGATCTAAGGTTTTGGTTCAAGCCCACCTGTGTCCACCACTGGCCTGTCCTAACCTCCTTCCTCCATTCTCCTACATTTTAATTTTTCTTTCTAGTTCACTTTTCACCTTCATCTCTCTTCCAAGATTAAAGCTTTTTTATTATAAACATAATTCCTATAAGAGATAAGACAGTCCCCAGTATATCTTTATTAATCCTAGTTAAGATAACATTTTGAAAGCAGAGACGGAAAGAGATTTATAAAGAGCAAGAGAAGACAGTTGTAGATCAGCACAGCAGGGACAGAGACCGATACACTGTGTGAAATTGTTAACAAAGAAATGGAAGTTAAAAATTGCCTTATGAGTGAAATCCCAAACATAATGTACATGTAAGTGATTTGCTGAATCGGGGCCTAAATTATTTCCCCCTCTGGGCTTCCCAGCATGCCCATTTTTTTTGTCTATTGGATTATAAACTCTTTGGGTCTGGGACTGTCTTCATATCACAACTTGTATAGCTTAGCCTCTATTCACATAGAGCTGCTTGCACTATCAGGACCTTATTTAGTATTGAAAGTTTGTGGGCTTGATTCAAAATAGGAAAGGGATCTTTTGTTTGGGGCAGGTAGTTCATTGGCAGGCAGTGGGAGGCTTGAATGTTTTGTTCAAACATGGGGGGGAGGGGCGGTTGTATAGATGCCGATATGAATTTATAAATAAATACAAAAATTGTATATAGTTGTGTGAAACAAGACATCCACGGATCACCACACCCACCATCACAGATCCAGTAACTACCCCAAACACACCAAGAAATCTGTTATATACAGCCAGGCACTCAGATTCCACAGAATATGTTCCAAGATATAAATCTTAACACACTTAAAACTGCCTTCACCAAACAAGGACACTTCACCAGAGAAGTATCAGAGGGGTAGCCGTGTTAGTCTGAATCTTTGAAAAGCAACAGAGGGTCCTGTGGCACCTTTAAGACTAACAGAAGTATTGGGAGCATAAGCTTTCGTGGTTAAGAACCTTACTTCTTCAGATGGCTCTGAAGAAGTAAGGTTCTTAACCACGAAAGCTTATGCTCCCAATACTTCTGTTAGTCTTAAAGGTGCCACAGGACCCTCTGTTGCTTTTCACCAGAGAAGTAGATTGCATCATGGAACAGGCTATCCAAATACCCCAAGAAAACCTGCTTTAATACAGTAATAAAACCCCTCTGACCGCACACTCCTAGTTGTCACCTACCATCCCACACTGGAATCCATATGGGTATCATCAAACAATTAGAACCCATGCTCGATGGGGACCCAATCACGAAAGAAATCTTTCCTGAACCTGCTTTTCTGGCTTTCAAACAACCCCTCAACCTCTCCAAGCTCATCAGCAGAAGCAAGCTCCCCACAGACCAGGACACCAACTCAGAACAGCACCAGACCCTGCCAGAACAACAGATGCAAAACCTATAGACATATCATCATACAGCGGAGATCGACACCACTCCTTTCAAGATCCATAGGTCCTACACATGCCTAGCAAAACATGTGATGTGCCTCCTCCAGTCCACTAAATGCCCCAATAGCAATTATGTGGGTGAAACCCGACAATCACTATGCTCTCGAATGAACTCACACAGAAAAATGATAAAGACAAAAACACCACATCACCTGTGTATGACCGTTTTTCACAAAGCAATCACTCTATATCTGACCCTTCCATCCTCTTCCTCAAAGGAAACCTGCACAACACCTTCAAAAGCCTGGGAGTTTAAATTCATAACTTTGCTAGACACTAAGCCCTGGTCTACACTACGAGTTTAGGTCGAATTTAGCAGTGTCAGATCGATTTAACCCTGCACCCGTCCACATGACAAAGCCATTTTTGTTGACTTAAAGGGCTCCTAAAATCGATTTCTGTACTCCTCCCTGACGAGGGGATTAGCGCTGAAATCGACCCTGCTGGGTCAAATTTGGGGTACCGTGGACGCAATTTGACGTTATTGGCCTTCTGGAGCTATCCCAGAGTGCTCCATTGTGACCACTCTGGACAGCACTCTCAACTCAGATGCACTGGACAGATAGACAGGAAAAGCCCCGCAAAATTTTGAATTTCATTTCCTGTTTGGCCAGCATAGCGAGCTGATCAGCACAGGTGACCATGCAGAGCTCATCAGCACAGGTGACCATTGAGTCCCAGAATCGCAAAAGAGCTTCAGCATGGACAGAACGGGAGGTACTGGATCTGATCACTGTATGGGGAGACGAAGCCTCGTGTGCTATCCGAACTCCGTTCCAAAAGACGAAATGCCCGAATATTTGAAAAAATCTCCAAGGGCATGAAGGACAGAGGTTATAACAGGGACCCGCAGCAGTGCCACGTGAAGCCTACCAAAGAACCAGAGAGGCAAACGGCCACTCCAGGTCAGAGCCCCAAACATGCCGCTTCTATGATGAGCTGCATGCCATTCTAGGGGGTGTCCCTACAACTACCCCGTGCTTCCCTCCTCCCCCATTCCTCCCGGGCTACCTTGGTAGTTATCCCCTCATTTGTGTGACAAATTAATAAAGAATCCATGAATTTGAAACAACAATGACTTTATTGCCTGTGCAAGCAGAGATCAAAGGGGGAAGGGGAGGGCGGTTGGCTTACAGGGAAGTAGAGTGAACCAAGGGGGCGGGATTTCATTAAGGAGAAACAAACAGAACTTTCACACCGTAACCTGGCCAGTCATGAAACAGGTTTTCAAAGCTTCTCTGATGCACAGCGTGCCCTGCTATGCTCTTCTAACCGCCCTGGTGTCTGGCTGCGTGTAATCAGCGGCTAGGCAATTTGCCTCAACCTCCTACCCCGCCATAAACGTCTCCCCCTTACTCTCACACAGCAAGCAGTAATAACGATGGGAATATTGGTTTCGCTGAGGTCTAACCGAGTCAGTAAACTGCACCAGCGGGCTTTTAAACGTCCAAAGGCACATTCTACCACCATTCTGCACTTGCTCAGCCTATAGTTGAACTCCTTACTACTGTCCAGGCTTCATGAGCCATGGGAGCCAGGGGTAGGTGTGACCGCGTGGTGCTGCCGACTGGGAGAGCAGCCTGAAGCAGAAGCCTCCAGCTGGCATGATATTCCAGGCAGGACTGAATCTCCATTAGACGAAACTTAAAGAAGAGAATGACCTGGAGTCACTCCCATTTTTGTCCAGGCACCCCCAACCAACCTCACCGAGGCCGGCCAGGAGCACTCATGTCTGCCCAGGCGCCCCCGACCAACCTAACCGAGGTTGGCCAGGAGCACCCACAGGATGACGACGATGGCTAGCAGTGATATTGCACTGTCTGCCGTCCGCAAGGCACTGCAGACTGTGTAGCACTGCAGTACCGCGTCCACCAGCAGCACCCAGGAGACATACAGTGACAGTGAGCTGAGCGGGCTCCATGCTTGCCGTGGTATGTCGTCTGCACAGATAACCCAGTTAAAAAGGCGAGAAACGATTTTTTGCTGTTGCTTTCACGAGGGGGGGGAGAGGGGGCCTGACGACATGTACCCAGAACCACCCGCAACAATGTTTTTGCCCCATCAGGCATTGGGAGCTCAACCCAGAATTCCAATGGGCAGCGAAGACTGCGGGAACTGTGGGATAGCTACCACAGTGCAACACTACGAAAGTCGACGCTAGCCTCAGTACTGTGGACGCACACCGCCGACTTAATGCACTTAGTGGGGACACACACAATTGACTGTATCAAATCGATTTCTAAAAAATTGACTTCTATTAAATCGACCTAATTTCGTCGTGTAGACATACCCTAAAAATCATAGACTGAATAGAGACACTGGATTTATGGCTTATTATAAGAATCTGTAACCCACTAACCCCTCCCCCCCAGCTTTTCTTTTCTACCCCTGTGACTGGAGAAGTGTTGACAGGCCATTTTATCTTGAATGGTCCCCTGAAATGTGTTAACTACTTCTGCTAAACAATGTTTCGTATTTAGCTGGGTATGTCTACACAGCCATGCAAGCCTAGGATTAGCGGGACTTGAGTCAGCTGACCTATGTCAGGGAACCCTGGACTTGAGCATCTACACAGCATTTTAACCGTAGGTTAAGGATTTTCTGACTGGTGCTCAAACCTCGGGCTCTGGCACCTGCATTACAGTGCACAGACCTGAGTCAAAGAAACCCTATCCCAGAGAGACAAGTAATCCTCCCCCTCCCCCCATTTTTGGCTCTCTACAAATGTGCTGCACTGTGGGAAAACTCTACTGCCCACCCTGTTTCCTAGTTGTGATGGTGCTAATGGTGGGAGCACCTGAGTACATAAACTGCATAATTAGCTCCTTTCATGGCTGTCTCATTAGAATGACTGCAGTTTGAGAAGGCTGAACTACCATCTACTCTGAGAAATGGGCTCTCCACTGCGAGGCAGAGTCACATTGGCAGGTAAATGCCCAGGTGCACCTGTTCGGAGGATAATTAGGACGTCAGTTTCCAGGGCTTTCAAACTATTCAAATGAAACTTAGCAATTCTTAATTTTTAAAATGGGATGTTTAATGAAGGTGTTTTTGTTTGATTTGAAATTTGATATAAAATGTAGGTTTCAGAAGAAAAACACACACACCAACCAGCCTAGCTGCTGCCGGCTGTGGAGCAGTGAAGTGCATCCCCAGGGGCTGGGGTGCAGTGTGCTTCCACACACCCCTGGGGATTCTTATTCCTGCCCCTGCTGCACCCCGGGATCCAAGGATAAGAGATCCCTGGGAGGCTGTGCGGAAGCTTTGGGGCTGGCTCCCACTCATCACCCTCACAGTGCACGCAGCCTGGGCACCTCTACATATGCAGTCCCAGGGAGGACACGGGGGGCTTGGGAGAGCAAGAGCCAGAGAGCATAGTGGGGACCGAGTGCCACCCTGCAGGGAAGGAAAGCAGCAGAGCTCCTGATTCAGCACAGCTGGAAGAGGGATGACTCTCAGTATCCTAGCAGCCGGGAGCCGCCTCCCACCTGTCAG
Source organism: Malaclemys terrapin pileata (assembly GCF_027887155.1). Taxonomy (NCBI): domain Eukaryota; kingdom Metazoa; phylum Chordata; order Testudines; family Emydidae; genus Malaclemys; species Malaclemys terrapin. The sequence continues at coordinate 242,669,806 of NC_071506.1, read as the reverse complement.
CTTTTCTCCCTGCTCCGGGAAATCTCTGTGCAGCAGCGAGGAGGAGCTGGAGCCACCACAGCAGGAGGCTGCAGGCAGGTTTTGAGGCTGGCTCCCACTCACCACGCTGAGTGTGCAGGCAGATCACCTGATCTCTCTAATATCCTGAGACCAACACAGCTACAACCACAGTGCATAGACTGAACACTGAAGTCAGTTGTATTCACAAAGGACTAGATTATCCCCATTTAAAGTCTCCCTAGAGTCACAGCCCCAGATGCTTCTCTCTGGGAGTGACTGGGAATGGAGGGGTGTGTATAGGCAGAGACCTCCACCAAGAGAGGTTTAATTTTAAGGCCCAGCTTGACAAAGCCCTGGCTGGGATGATTTAGTTGGGGTTGGTCCTGCTTTGAGCAGGGGGTTGGACTAGATGACCTCCTGAGGTCTCTTCCAACTCTAATCATCTATGATTTGGCTCTCCATATCATTAGGCACTGGCCAGCTCTGATCTGCTGGTCAGTTGCATGGGGAGAAAGGAAGGAAGGGGAGATTGCTACACTCAGTGGTGGATTAGCCACTTGATCAACAGGGTCTGTGCCCAGGGGCCCCAGCCAATTGGGAGGCCCCCACCGGAAAAATGCTCCATGCCCTAACCCTGCTTCCCAGCAGGAGCGCTGGGTGTGTGGGAGAAGCCCCCGCGCTCCAACCCAGCTCCCGGCAGGAGTGTCGGGGGGGGGGGGGGCACTTGCTCTGGCCCAGGGCCCCACAAACCCCTACTCTGCCCATGAAATGAGGTATCACACATTACCCCCACTAGTACACCAGGGAGCCCTGGAACGCACTGTGCCTCTGGGGCTCCGCCTGAGGCAATGCTGCTTTAACAACTCCCATTTTACTTTGGGCTATACTTATTTGTTACATTTTACATCTAGACCTGGGTTCTATTTCTGGTTCGGACTCTGGCCTGCCGGGTGGCTCTGGTCACTTCACCTCTGCGAAACAGTTCCCACATTTGTAAAATGGGACTACGTTGTACTTATCTCATTTGTAAAGCACTTGGAACTCTATAGATATAAGTGGTTTATTGAGAGCTAGTTATTATTGTTGATTAAAGCAAGACCCACTGAATTAATAAAATCAATGAAGTGAAATCAAAGCCAAGGAGTGAAATGCCTCTGAAAGGGGTTCAGTAGTCTCTGCCAAAAGGGAAAAGGGCAGGCTGATCTAAACTCTTTTTGACAGTCTGGGGGAAGAGAGAAAAAGTCAATTTATTACCTAACTTTGAGAGATGTGGAATGCTGAAGCTTGTAAAGTGTCCTAAAGAATCTGAATCGTTTTGATGGATTGATCACTAAATCCAAATTTCCTAAAGCAGGGAAAATATTGTCCATTTGAGAGAGTTGTGTGCTTTTTTGGCAAGAATAGAGAAATAAAATAAATAAAAAAGTAAAACCATTCACTTCATGATGAAAACACTGAGAAGATTAAATAATTCTCAGAGGATGGATGAATAATAATAAAACCTGATTCATATGAGTTAATCTCGTTGGGGCAAAACAAACTAATCTACACCATAAGCAAAGATTGTACATGCTGTAATATATTAAAATCTAAATTAATCCTATTTATTGGGTGATAATATGCACTGTTCTTGGGGAATTTGCCTCATTTATTACGTTAAAATAATTTGGCTCTTCTAATGGAGAGTGCTTGACTCCATTTACCCTATTTCCACAACCTACAATGGCATGGAGTCATTACATACAAATTGGGATTATTTTTATCTGGTTTCACATTTCATTTCATGGTATTGGACTCTTGTTAATTTTCTTTCCATGCACCAACCGGTGTCACTTCTCTTGTGCTAAACTTTTAACTTATCTGTGGTGGTAAGAAGGCAAGTTTTCTTGCTCCATATCACTGAAGGCTGCTTTTATGTTATATAGCAGCTATCTCCCACACATACTACACATGATATTATTATTAAAACATATTGACATAATACCTTACTTTTAAAAAATCAGTTACAACATTATGCATATTCTATACAGTCAAAGTTTCATTTATGAGTCCTTGGTTTTTGCTCATCCAGTGGATGTAATTTTGCTGCTATCTTCTGTTGAAATGCTTGGTCATGTTCCCACGGCATTGCTGCCCAATTCACAAAATACAGAAAAATACTTTTATCTAATTTCTTGCCATTATAGTGACCTTGGCTATCACTTGTAGCAGCAGTACATTTATAATTTTAGAAAGGGAAGCACCTAGAACCGCCGATGGTGCGGGGCGGGGGGGGGGGGGCGGAAGGGAAGGGAGATTGTGCCAGGTACCTAACTCACACGTAATAAAAAGACAGTTCTGGCCTCAAAGAGCTGAAACATTTGCATTAAGAAGTGTGATTTTTAATTTGACATCATCCCTTGAGCAATCCCTTTCTCTTTAGCCCACCCTTCAGAGAATATTAGATAGACAGGAAAGACACTACATGTTCTAAATAGCATTCGTTATTACCTTCCTAGCTAATTGCCACGCTGATTTGCACTTGTGTTTAAGGAGGATTGTGTTATATTTGTCCTTCAGAGAAAAGAAAGTCAAAAGCATATCTAACAGGCTTGAAGTCTCCATAAAACAGCAGGTCCGCATTTCAATAATATTCCTTCTCAAGCTCCATTCATTTGTATTACTATATTGTGAAATCTATGCAAGAGACCATCTGCCTTGGACAAACTCCTGCCTTAGGACATTTCCACCCAAGGCTCGCCCTGTGTTCTTGTTACAGTTATGCTCCACCTCTATTAGATGATCATCACTGTTCAACAAACTTTGTGTTGGCCCCTTGAGTGGCCACTTAAGACAGATTTCACTGTATCTGTTCTTTCATAAGATCATCATGTCTATATCTACACTATCAAACTTACAGCGGCACAGCTATACCGATACAACTGTGCTGCTGTAAGGTCGCTCATGTACCCACTCTATGCCAATGGGAGAGAGCTCTCCCATCAACATAATTAAACCACTTCCAACGAGTAGCGGTAGCTATATTGGCAGGAGAGTGTCTCCCGCCGACACAGCGCTGTCCACACCGGTGCTTCTATCAATGTAACTTATGTCGCTAAGAGGGGTGGTTTTTTTACACCCCAGAGTGACATAAGTTATACCAACAAAAGTGCTAGTGTAGATCCAGCCTAAAACATCCCTTTATTACCTGTCAGTGTTGCCCAAGCAAGGAACAGAGAAACCTCAGTGGATCAGCTGATCTTTGGCTATATGACCAAGATCTGTCTAGAAAATTGTTGTTAGCCCAATAGTTTTGTGGCAGGTACTTGTTTCAGCGAGAGCAAAGGGATACTCAGGGAAGTGGTATATCTGTATTGGTTGTATCTGACCTGAACTGTGGGAGGTCTCCCACTCCAAAAGCAAATTCATTTGAGCATGTCCAACTTGTATGAGTCCTAGTGTAGTGCACAGGCTGGCCCATGAGATCTCTGATTTGCTCTTTGAATTTTTAATTGAGGCCTTGTCTATAATTAAAAGTAGTCGAGGTTTCTCTAGTGGAGATGTAGATTATACCTGCAAAAGAGCTGTTTTACCACTATAGCTTAAGTCAGTTCCCTGAATCAAATAAGCTATAACAGCAAAATAATTGTTGACAGTATTACTGCATCTGCTTTAGCTGGCATAACTGTCTGTAAGGGGTGTGATTTTTTACACTCCTAACCACCATAGCTTTAACTAGCAACACTTTTAAGTGTAGACCAAGCCTGAGATCTTAGCCAACCTGATGTGGGATTCACCAAAGCTTCTTACCTAGGGTGATTTTAGCACAATGTAGATGACAGCATTAGCCCAAGATCTCATGGCTACCCTGCCAAATATGGAGCTGTCCCAAGTGGCTTCTGGCTCATTGAATAAACATGGTCACATATTGGATGTTGTTTTGGGTCTGGAATTGGAGATTTATGGTTGGGGAGGTGAAGGATTATTCCCTAATCATTCTCAGGTTATAGCCATCTTTCAAATGGAGGTCAAAGTTCACCTCTCCCTTTTTTATGATAGGGTACCAATTTTACAGGCCCAGTTGGTTTCAGAGCTCTCAAAAGCACATGATACCCAATCACTGGAACACTCCTAATGGCCTAGTAGGATATTCTAGCCATCTTTGGTCCTTGACTACAGACATGATGCCTCCTAAATAAATAAATGACCTTTCCTTTCTGCCAAATCACTTTGGGTATATTATAGAAGGCTAGTAAGAGATGTTGAAATGATCATGGCATAAGAACTTCTGAAGTCCTATTCCATGACTGTGGTCAAAGTAAAGTTGTTTGTTTTGTTTTGTTTTGTTTTGTTTGTTTTAATGTGTCAGTCTAGCTATTAATATATCTGAGTTAACCTTTTTATTATACATGTCTTGACATTATCTATTGCAGTAAGTTAAGCCAAGGTAACCAGAAAATCTTTAAATCGAACCAATAGGAATTATAGATGTCCCAAAAGGCCAGGAATTATTTTTTGTGAAACCTCATTGAATTAATTTTCATTCTGTAAAATCAGGGGTAATTCAAATCTACTTTCCATTTTATTTGGCGCACCAAAGGTCAGGAGGTCTGAGTGTTGCATAAAAGATTTCAGTATAGTCCCATCTCTTTATGGGGTAAGCAATAATGGTTTTATTTCTGCAATATCTCATCAATTACATTTTGGGGGTTCAAAACCAAACCTATGGCTGTTTTTATTGAGCCAATATCCTGGCTCCATATTACTGAACTACAAGGGGATTCAGGGTAAAAGGTTCTGGCTTTGGCCCATTTCTAAAAATGATTTTACTGTATATTTTCACGAACATAAAAGCTGACATCTACTGCCTCCCACCCACCTTCACATAGAACTTGGGTGCACCATATTAAAGTATCATTGCTAAGGCATCATAAAATAATTATATTAAATACTGTTGGAGGTTTGGAGACAGGATTCCCTGATGTTCTTCTTGTTTTGACAACTGATCTTTGCAGCACCTGTGTTTAAGATTAAATGCTCTAATTAAATGCTCTAATTAAATCAGCATTTTGGAATTGCCCTCTGGGGCTGCAAAACAATCAGCAAATTATTTTTTTCCCATCAGCAGCAATGGGGTTGTTGGGTGAGGAGGAGCAATATTAAAAATTGTTGGGTGGTCTTTTTTGCTAAAAACCCTGATTTTAGCACCAGTTGGAAAAACTTGGTTAGGTTCTGATGTTTAGTTCTGCGGGTTTTCATCCCAGTTTATTGACAATATTGCCAACAAAACAGAAGTTGTGCAAGTACCTTTTCTCACAGGTACTTCTATGGTTCTGGTTCAGAGACCCTCATTATTCAGTTCTAATTCTGTTATGTTACAGTTCTTAGCCACCCTCTGGGCAATTTTGAGATTTTCCCCAAACATTGCAACACTTAGAGGTTCATTGTTGATTGGAGACCTACATTATAGAGTTCAGCAGAAAATAGACTATCCCTAGCAGGAGAACTGTTCTGGAACAGCCTTCCAAGGGGAGCAGTGAGGCAAAAAACCTAATTGGCTTCAAGACTGAGCTTGATAAGCTTATGAAGAGGATGGTATGATGAGACTGCTTACAATGGCATAGAGCCGACCTGTGACTGCTAACAATAAATATCTCCAATGGCCGGTGATGGGACACCAGAGGGGGTGGGGACTCTGAGTTGCTGCAGAGAATTCTTTCACAGGTGTCTGGCTGGTGAGTCTTGCCCACATGCTGAGGGTCTAATTGATCACTGTATAGGGACAGCATATTCCCTTGGGTCAGATTGGCAGAGACCCTGGGGGGGTTTTGCCTTCCTCTGCAGCATGGGACATGGGTCACTAGCAGGTTTAAACTAGTGTAAATAGGGAGGTCTCTGTAACTTGAAGTCTTTAAATCATGATTTGAGGACTTCAGTAAGTCAGCCAGAGGTTATGGTCTATTGCAGGCATGGGCGGGTGAGATTCTGTAGCCTGCAATGTTCAGGAGGTCAGACTAGATGATCATGATGGCCCCTTCTGACCTTAAAGTCCATTAGGAGGAATGTATATCGTTTCCAGAATAACGTGACTGGTCCACTTCCTGTCTTGAGCAAATAATAGAGCCCAAAGATACTTTCATTAACTATAATGACATTAAATTGACCTGATTTGATTTAACACTTCTGTAAGAGGCTTTCATATCTTATTGTAACAGAGTGATATTTAAACATTAGTCATCTTTGAGCCTGAAAGCATTAACAATCCTCTTCTCTTTGGCCTATTTGCAGGTTCATTATAGTCAATTATTTTCTCTTAGACCTTCATTCAGAAAATCATCCCTACTGAGGAAAGCACTTGAGCATATGATTAACTTTAAACATGTGCTTAAGTCTCATTGAAGTCAATGCTGAAAGTAAAGCATGTGCTTAAATTCTTTCCTGAATCAGGGTCTTAGATCCACCTCCAGAGTGAAATGGGCTGTTGCTTTCTGATCACTGTTAAAAAAAATATAGGGGCCAATTCTGGTGTAAATTAGGAGTAACTTCATTGAAGTTAACAAGCCCCATTCACCATTGCCTTGTACACTAATTTACACCAAAGCAAAATGGGTGTAAAACATTATCATATTGGAATAGTACAGTTTATACTCCCTTTGCTTTCATGTAATCTTGCATAAAAGACTACTCATGGTGCAGGGCCACCCAGGGTTACAAATGTTTTCAGTGCTTTCCAAGCAGCAGTGTGTCCCCCTGACCCGTTCCCACCCACTCCACCCTAGAAGTTGGTGCCCAAGGTGAATACCCTGATCACCTGCCCCTAAGGTGAGTGCAGGGGCCACTGTGAATAGCGTCCAGTAGCATTACACCAGTGCAAAACCAAAGTGAGAGCAAAAGCAGGCCTCTAACTTTTTTAATATTTTCAGTTACTATTAGGTTGACTGTGCAAATTACCCATTGTAAGGTAGTGTGTGGAGCCATGCTTCACCAGGCATGCCAGGCTGTGCAGAGGCTGCAAGCTGCCACAACACTCCTTTGTGGGTGCCGCTTATTCCTCTTTGTATACCCAGCCAGCTGTAGTAGTCAGTGCCTGGGCAGTGCCACAGCCCAGACTCCTTGGCCTTCCCTTCCCCTTTGGCCTATTCGACATTGGTGAGGCCTCATCTGGAGTACTGTGTCCAGTTTTGGGCCCCACACTACAGCAAGGATGTTGAAAAATTGGAAAGAGTCCAGCGGAGGGCAACAAAAATTATTAGGGGGCTGGAACACACACCTTATGAGGAGAGGCTGAGGGAACTGGGATTGTTTAGGCTCCAGAAGAGAAGAATGAGGGGGAATTTGATAGCTGCTTTCAACTACCCGAAAGGGGGTTCCAAAAAGGATGGATCTAGACTGTTCTCAGTGATACCTGATGACAGAACAAGGAGCAATGGTCTCAAGTTGCAGTGGGGGAGGTTTAGGTTGGATATTAGAAAAAACTTTTTCACTGGGAGGGTGGTGAAGCACTGGAATGGGTTACCTAGGGAGGTGGTGGAATCTCCTTCCTTAGAGGTTTTTAAGGTCAGGCTTAACAAAGCCCTGGCTGGGATGATTTAGTTGGGAATTGGTCCTGCTTTGAGCAGGGGGGCTAGACTAGATGACCTCCTGAGGTCCCTTCCAACCCTGATATTCTATGATTGTGTTTCCCTGGGGACTAAGGAGGGAGTGCCTTTATACTCCCCTGGGCACAGGGACTGAAATTCTACCTGTCTGTCATGGGCTGTATACACCCCATGCTGGCCAACAACCAAGAGGGTTAATGCAGGTACTGATGACCAGTGCTGACTGGCAGCCTCACAGCAGCTGGGACAATAAGAGAGCTGGGAAGCCGAGAAGCTGGGTGGCTGTCAGAGGAACAAGCAGGCTGAAGAAGGGAACTTTGGCTAGCAAACTGCTGAGAAGCTACTCAGAGACAGCACCCTGAGAAGGGACAACCAGCCCAACAGGCGGAAAAGCTACATCAGCCAGGGGAAATAGGAAGGAGCTCAGGGCCCAGACGGAGTTATTGAGTCCTGATTCTGCTTGCCTGGCTGATGGACCCTGAGCTGGAACCCAGGGGAGTGGGCAGGCTATGGTACCCCTATTGTAAGGTCTGAGTAATAGTACCCACCATCTGGATCTGGGTAATAGTATCCACCATCACCAGATAGAGAAACAGATCTTAAGATGTTTACAGAAAACATTGTTTGATAGCATTCTGTCTGGCAAGGAACCACTTATCAACAGTTGTGATTGTGAAATGTATACTACTTTATCGTTTTGCCTTTACAGTCCCTACTTCTCTATTGTTTTCCTATATGTTTTCTATCTGGTTGTCAAGGGTCAGACCCACAATCATGCCTGCGCACCCCCAGGCAGGGCTGTGCAGTCAAGTGGTCAGAGTCAATAGCTGCCCCCAGGCTCGGGGCTGCGTGGCCTAGTGGCCAGAGTCAGTCACTGTCAGGATGGGCCGCCACCTCAGAGGAGGCAGCGACGGCCAGGATAGGGGGTCCCGGACCTTCCCTCTCCACCGGGTCCCAACCCAGGGCCCTGTCAGTGGCGGGGTTGCCTGCCACCAGCTCGGCAGGGATCCAGCTGAAACACGCTGAGCTAGCCTCCGATCGTTCAACCAACTCCCCTCAAAGACTCCCTGGGTTACTTCCTACCTGCTTCTCTGAATCTCGTGGTTTCCTAGTTTCCTCAGTTAATTCGCCCTCAGATGCATCCAGTGCCTGGGGGTTGAGGGTTGCTGTCAGCTGGCTGGCCTCCAGTCGTGAAGTGCCTGCAGCCCTTCAGCAGGGGGCCAGCAGCACACCTCCTTCCCCTACAGCAGTCCCCCAGACTGGGGCAGGTTGCTCCCTCTTATACTGGTGTTGTACTCTGAGCATGTCTGGTAGTGCTGTGGGAGTGTGGCTTCCTCAGCCCACAGTGAGAGGTTAACCCCCGCAGTCCCAGTGCGGAGCATGCGTGCCCCATCACACTGGTTCTTTGATTGTTTCTGTCTGTTGCATAACTAATTTTGCAAGATTTAAATCAATTAAGTTAGTAGGGTTAAAGAATTGTTTCATAATCGGCTAGCATTGGTGAAAAATACTGTCTTCTAGCACTTTAGTTTAAAATGACTGGTTAAGGCAGTGTTTCCCAAACTTGGGATATCGCTTGTGTGAGGAAAGCCCCTGGTGGGCCCCTGGCGGTTTGTCCGCAGGTTTGGCCAATCGCAGCTCTCAGTGGCCGCAGTTCGCTGCTCCAGGCCAATGGGAGCTGCGGGAAGCAGCGGCCAGTACATCCCTCGGCCTGCGCCGCTTCCAGCAGCTCCCATTGGCCTGGAGCAGCGAACTGCGGCCAGTGGGAGTCGCGATCGGCCAGACCTGTGGACGCGGCAGGTAAACAAACCAGCCAGGCCCGCCAGGGGCTTTCCCTACACAAGTGGCGTCCCAAGTTTGGGAAACACTGGGTTAAGATATAGCTAATCAGGATTCAAGTTTAACTATCTAAACCGGGGTCCAAAAGGAAATTCTTTGGAACCTAACCCCAGGACATAGCCCCAAGATCAGAGCTGCTAGACCTCAACACCCTGACAACCACATTGTACAAAAGCTGGAGGAGCCTGCACGATCTGATCCTAACTGGTCACCAGGAAAAGTTTGCCTGCCTTATTGGGAGTGGTGAGCATTGTATGCTTAGCATGTGTATTCTGCTTTGCTAATTGTTAATAAATAGAGGTTAAGAATATTACTGTGTAAGGCTCTTTCACTGCTAAAAGGCCCCACAAACCCACAGAAGATTACACCCTGAGCCCTAGGAACTAGGTACAGGTAGGTGCCTTTCACCTGGAGCCCAAGGAATGGGGAAAGGGTAGGGATGTCTAAATTAACCAGGTTACACCTAGAGACCACAGAAGGGTAAAGGTGGGGTGCCCTAGAGTGTGTGGGTAATACTACCAACCTCCTGAAGAGTCTTTAGAACTGAGGGTGTTTCCAGACTCCCCTGGGCACCAGGACCAGCTGACCCTGCCAGGAATTACGGAGAAAATCCACACACCTCAGTAAGACTTGGGCAAGAGGGACTGACCACCCCACCAGATGGAGTGAACTCTGGTGCAATGCTCTGCCTGGCCAGAAGAGGCACTGTAGCATTGACATCACCCCACACAGTCCCTTACACAAGACTCCCATTAGAGGGGCAGGCTCCTTATTCTAATCCTCGAGTGCACACCCACATAAATGCCAGGCAGATAATGGCTCCGTATCTTTTTCCTAAATATATTCTAAGCAGGGATAGGAAGAGTGCCCAGACATCCTCATTTACTTGGATTAGAACTTTTCCTTTAAACTGGGACAGTGTCCCAGCTGGTTTTACTGAAAATGAGTTGGGTTTCAGTAAAACTTCAGGGACATTTGATCACCCTTTAGTGCTTTCAGGCATCCCTCTGTGCCCTGCACCCTCTGGCTCTTAATTGTGATCATCTGAGAGGCACTAAATCAGATTTGCTGCTGCTGCTGCTGCAGCCATGCCAGTGCTGATGGGGAAGAACAGACCCTCAGATATCATGGAGATGAGTGTTATAAAATCTAGACATACAGATCAGCCTATCAGTCTTGAGTCACCTTGGTCTCAACAGGAAGCAGCTCTTCAGGCCTTTGATGGCCTGGCAGTGAGCAGGTTTACTGCCCAAGCTCGTCTCAATCCTGGAAAGGGGAGGGAAGAGAGCATCTTGTGGGGGGAAAGGAGGAAAGGATAGCTGAGGGAGGGGAGGAAAATGGGGAGGAAAAACTTGTGGAGACAGAAGATGTGGGAAGGTGGAGAATAATACTGTGGCAGGAGGAAGGTGGCTTAGGTGGAGTAGAAAAGAAGTCTGTGGAGAGAGCTAAGTGGGAGCAGAGATAAAAAGTTCTGTGGGAGAAGACTCCAGGGGACCAGAAAAAAGACTTAGCCATCTCCCTATAAGAGGGGAAAGGAGAAGAAACCTGGGGAAAGGGTCAAGGGGAAAAAGATCTGTTGGGTGGGAGCTGAGGATGAAGTTTTTAAAACAAAAACCTATTAAATTCTCACTGTCTGTATACAGTACATATATCTTCTACAGCTAAAAATAGTTAACAGACATGAACTGAACACATGCAGAGCTGGTAGATATGCCCAATTGAGTGAATCAGTTTATATATTTTAATCCTTATTAATAAACAGGTTTATCCTCCAAAGGGTCTCTCATTTCTTCAGCTTTTCAACGATTTAGCAACCAAGGATCCTGCAGACCCACTGTGCTTAGAAGGGGGCTCCGATTTTTATTTCTAACAAGGTTTCCAGCAGATTTTGAATGTCATCCAAGTATTCTATTTGCACATTACCCTCTTTTACACTGAACACATCCCAGGGCTAAATTATGTTTCCTGAGAGCTAGGGAAGCGAAACGAGAGAGAGCCTTCAGCTCCTGTACTGTGGAGGGAGGCATCATTCTTGTGCATGGACTGCTGGACAGCTGCATTTGCTACACAATAAAAAATATGGAGCGATTGTGCAAAGGTGGGGTACTTATGGCTACATTTTTGTCTTGACAGACTGTGATGGGATGTACCAGGCCTTTATGGCCCCCTACTGGAGGCCTCAGTGCTCTGCTGCATCACATCCCAGGAAACAGTTATCTATGAAGAAAAGAGCAGCCATTTTGGAAACCAGTGAGACCCCTGAAGCAGGGACCAACTACTGCCATACCTGTTTGCTATACAAGAAGTGCAGCAAGTTTCAATGGGATTTTCTCCCTTTGAAGATTTCCTCCCTTTATTATATGGCTGGCAGAGACAGGGAATTCTCAGTTTACTGAAAGAAACATGCGAAGAACATCTTTTCTTCTCCCAAAACATGCTACAATACATTATGCAGATGTGTGAACGCCTAGACTGCATGTCATGGTTTGCTCAAGAGAATCTGGAATGGGCTCAACAAATTCAGACCCTATACTATAATAAAGGGGCTTCTGAAAGAATTTTCCACCCAGGGGACCAGGTCCTATTATTACTGCTCAGCACTGAGAGAAAGCTTTGGACCAGAACTCTTATGAGGTCCTACAAAGGATTGGGGAAGTGGACTATGAAATCCATTGCCCCAACAAGAAAAAGGGGGAAAAAAATATCCTGTGAACCTACTGAAGCTGTGGAGAGCTCAGGAAGGCCTATTCATAGACCCTCAAGATCTACCTGATTACTTGAGGCCTGAATTACAGTCTCCCACAGGCCCTGCGGATGTACCTATAGAGGTGAACTTTTCCCCATGTCTGCAATGGCAGGCCAGGAACTTACTGGAGTATTTCAGCACTATGTTTTTCTCACTGCTGGATCAACCTACTGGATTCTAGAGAAGTTGCAAGGGGCTGTGGATTAAGCGGTTTGGGCAATATTAGAACTCGGGTCATTAAGTAATCCAAAAGTCCTTGCTGCAGTCCAGTCATGCTGGTGTCTAAGCCAGATGGTACAACCCAATTTTGTGTGGATTTTCGAAGGCCGAATGCAGTTTCACAGCTCAGCACCTATCCCATGTCCCGAGTCAATAAGTTCCCAGACCGACTTGGGAAAGCTAACTACATTACAGTGCTAGATTTGACAAAAGGTATTGGCAAATACCTCTTACTCTCTTATCCAAGAGAAAAGACAGCATTTACCACGCTGCTAGGGTTGTTTACAACCATGCCCTCTGGTTTGCATGGAGCCCCAGCCACCTTTCAACGCCTCATGGACCACACACTTTGTCACCATCAACAGTTTGCAGCAGCCTGTCTTTATAATGTGGTGAACTTCAGCCCAGATTGGCAATGACATCTTGTCCATGCAACATTCGTACTGCAGTCACTGGGAGAAGTTGCGTTCATGGCAAATTCTGAGAAATGCAAATTTGGTACATGGGAGACCAAATATCTCATGGGAAATGGGAAAATGCATCGTCTTCAGGGTAAAACAGAGGCCCTGAGGAGAACCCTAATTCCAAAGACCAAAAAGCAAGTGTGGGCCTTTCTAGGGCTAGCGAGTTATTACCGTTGCTTCATCCTCCATTTCACAAGAGGTCCATTAATGGACCTCATGAAGACATCAGCACCAAAAATGGTGCAGTGGATTCTGGAATATTAAAATGCATTTTAAAGAATAAAGGATACCTTGGAACAGCAACCTGTGCTTCGATGCTCAGACTTTTCATTTCCATTTATCTCACACATAGATGCATCTAAAGTTGGCTTAGGGGGTGTACTTTCACAAAACTTCCAAGCAGTAGAACAACCAGTACTGTTTAAGCACGAAACTCCAGCAAGAAGAGAGCCTAGACATACAGTGGCAGTAGTGGTTCTGCGAGATTACCCGCTAAGAATTTAGGGTGAGCTGATCACAGATGACACCTCCTTTAAAGTGGATGAAGGCAATGAAAAATATCAAACCCTGCATTACGTGACAGTAACTGGCATTACAGCCCCATGATTTCATGATATGATACCGGCCGGGATGCCAATATGGGAATGCAGACTTTTTCTCCTGACGTGGAAGAGATATTTTCCCCCAGACAAGACTGACACCCTGATCCCTCTCTTCAGGCTGAGAAGGAACCTCTGTTTCAATCCTGGAGAGGGAATTTAACCCAGAAAGCTGTTTGTTTATAACTGGCCCTCAAAGGCAAGGAACTGTTTTTATCTTTTGAGTTTGTTATACTCTGAAGGGGGCTTTGGACTGTATGGCATGGCTGAGGACCAAGACATAGAAGACCCACAGAGGCAGGCTGAGAGCCTACAGGTGGTACTGGTACCCAAAAAGAATGGCAGCACTGCAACAGATCAACAAGGGGGCACTCCAGAGTTGAGGACAACCCACTGCTCAGACACACTCCAAAAAAGTTAAGTTTGCACAATTGGGTTCAATAACCCAACCAATTGTCATCATTACAGAGCAGTGGAGTGTCTAAAATAAGTCACTGAGGGTCAGACTCCACCACCCTTACTCTTGCTGAGTAGTAATTTATTCTGTGAGTAGTCCCATGGAAACAATGAGGCTACCTGTGCAGTAAGATACCACTCCATGTGAAAAACAGTGGCTGAACCTGAACCTAAATCTGCATGTTCCCATGATCTTCTAATACAGGATGCAGTCTCATAGACAATAAATGTGATTAGTGAAATGTCACTCTTTTTAATTAATCTTATTTTAGAACTAGTAGAACATGTATTCAGTCCCAACCACAGGACGTTCTTAGGGCATTATCAATGGCAAAACTGCTAATGAGTTCAGGGGGACAGGACTGGAACCTAATGGAACATAATTCATATGGTTATTTTGTATAAATCTATCCTAAAATAAATATCCTTTTCTGACAGTTGAGCTGTTTCCTTTTCACTAAGACAGGGGAAATACTTCTTAGATATACAGTCTTTACCGTTGCCTATATTTTGGACCTGTGACAGCATAATGGATGTGTTTCAATAATGTTTTGTGATAAAATTCCTTATTTGTAGATAATGGGAGGAATTTTGTCTCATTCTTGTATGTCAAGATGTACAGATCCTCAGTGTGATTACTAGCATTTCTGATCCAAAAGGATATGTAAATTCTGCAACCACTTACTAGGGAATTGTGTTAGGAGCCAAAATTGAAACCAGTGGGTCACACCACATACTTTAAAATGTAAAATTAAATACATACTTTTGTCCTGATGGAAAGTGCTAGATAGACAGCTGTGCAGAGTGAAGTGCTCTATCCACAGAACCAGCACAGTACATCAGAGATCGTGAAGGTGCTTCTTCCTGCTACGCAAACCTATATGTCTCAGCATTGACCTGGTGAGAGTTCTGATTCTGTCTCCAGCCCATTCACTCCTTGGCTTCTCTAGTAAGATTACCAATAAGCAGGTCCAGTAGGATGGTAGCTTCAGTGCTGTGGATCTGGGTCGATTAGGTCAACTAAGACCACCAAGCAGCCTTCAGATTGATAATAAAAGCCATTCCTATTTGCTGATCTGGATATAAAAGCCCTATCCCTTTTCCAATTCCCTGGACTAACCAACTGCTTGGGATGTTCTTTTTAAAGACTTTTATCCAGAAATTGCTTTAAAGCATCCAGATTCCTGGACTCGTGGACATTTTCTACCCCAAACATTAGGTGCCATTATAGGAAGTTTTCAATCAATTACTCAGGGCAACATGCAAAATCCATTCATTTAGGAATACAGTATTTATTATTCAGAGGATATAATGGTGATGTATACAAATTTGCAGGTATATGCAGATAGATGTGTGATGTGGCATAAAGATTTTATCAACTTGAATTTGCCACATTACTCACAAGTGTGTAGCCAAGAATGAGTTATGCAGGTCAACTTAGAAGAGTGTTGATTAAACCTTTGTATTAGAGCTGATCAGAAAACTGGGTTATTTTCTGCTAAAAGTTTTGACTTTTTGGTGAAAAATTGATTCCTGAAATATTGCAGATGAAAACTGAAATATATTGATTCCAGAATGCTGCTACAGTGTCTCATGATAATTGTATTTTGGGAACTTCATGCTCCTATTCTTTTCTATTGGGTGACCCCTCTCATCAGACTACATCTCCCAGGATGCACCCCATAATCTCCTCTTGGTGAGTGGCTATGATATGTCATAGGAATCTAATAGTATATCAAGAGATATGAAGTCTGGCTAGAGAGCCCAGACAATAGAGAAAAATGGGGACATGAGACAACTGAACTAAGACTCTCACGAAGCATCAGACAGGCATATCCAAATCAAAATATTTGGGTTTTCAGCAGAAAACTGACAACTTTTTGGGGTTTGAACATTCATTTTTTGATGGAAAAATAAATTTTTCTCAAAAGATTTTCATGAAAATAAATAATTGTCAAAATTCCAATTTTCCATTGAAAAACAGTTTTGATGGGAAATTTTCCTCCAGTCCTATTTATCCAAAACCACCATATGTATATGCTATGTGTGTGACAGAAAAGAAAAACAGAACTTTCAAAGGTTTTCTTAGAAAACTTTTAATAATTTTACTGAGAATAGCCCTTCCAGGATTAACACCACGTGTTGAGTCTCTTTGGGAAGCTAGAAAACCTCCTTTACCAATCATAAAAATCTCCTATTTCTACTCTAGAGGGCTGTGAAATAATAGGTGATGTTTTTAGATATAGAAAAGCTCCCAAGAGTGTATCTTCCCCATTATCCACCTTGACTAGGTGTAATTTTGGGATGGGACAGAGGATTGCAACATTTGGGGGAAAAAAAAGTAAAAAGGATTTTTTTTTTAAATTAAGTTTGAAGTGACTCAGAGGATAAGAATGTTAGAATAAGTCCTAGGACATGGATTTGCATTCAAATATTATTTTTCCTATTTGTTTAAAGTAAATGAATAGCAAAGACAGGAGATACTATGGAAGCCAATAGTAAATCTACTATCTAACTCTTGTCTGAAAATAATGACTCAGTAGTAGGAGCCGATTTGGTGGTGTGCTAGCAAGTTGTTGGTTTCCACCAAAAACTGAAAGATCTGTGTCTGGGTCCAGACAAGGTCACAGAGGTTAGTGGAAGCACTGCTTGTAATGGACACAAAGCATTCAGCTACTAAGGATGAAGAGAAAAGGCCTGGCCATATTTGTAACATTCCCCTGCTGCTTCCACAGCACAGCATTGGCATAAGCTCCAAAGGTCTCCCACATCTCTGGCTAGAGGGAAAAAAGTTGTGTGATTGAAATTGAGGACAGGAAAATGTTTTCACAAAGTGTACTTTCTGAGCACAAAGGTTAGCTATCCATGTTGGTACGGTATAGTCACAGTTGGGTGAATTAACTAGTCTTGAACAGCATGCTAGCTCTGTAGAAAAAGGAAAATCTATGTGAAATGGCAGGCTTCATGTCTACTATTCAAGTCTTTAGTTTGAAAGTTTTCAAGTGAGACACTGGCATTTCTTTTTGACATTTGTTTGTAACGTCTGTCACCACAACTGAAGTAGATTGCATTTCTATTTTGTTGTAAGCCTTTTGTGAAACATCAAGATTGTTACAATGGTAGCTAAGCACAAACAAATACACATATGAACTACAGTCATTTGTTGGGCAAACTGTACCTGAAAATAATGTAACTATTGTTTTCTGGTTTACAGGAGAAGAATAGTGTTTCAGTGATTCTCGATGAATTCAATAATTCATTGTCATGACCAGGATGAGAGCAGTCATGCCTAGTGGTCAGAACAGGACTCACGCTTAGTGGTCAGAATAGGAAGCTGAAGCAGGTCAGGATCCCAGAAGATCAGACTGAGAGTCCAATGTCAGGAGGTAGGCAAAGTCAGGTTATCAGGAGATCAGAGTCAGGCAATAGGAGCAGGTAACACAAGGGACATAGAGTTAAGCAGGGGAAACCCAGTTGCATGGATGATTTCCTGTTCCTCTGCTTAATTTACTTAGAAGCAAGGTGTGAGGAATTGTGGGCCTAGAATGTAGGCCCACA
Source organism: Malaclemys terrapin pileata (assembly GCF_027887155.1). Lineage (NCBI taxonomy): Eukaryota > Metazoa > Chordata > Testudines > Emydidae > Malaclemys > Malaclemys terrapin. The sequence continues at coordinate 242,652,348 of NC_071506.1, read as the reverse complement.
GGTACTGCTCAGACCTTGGCCACCACCCAGCAGCTCACCTGAACCAGTGAAGAAGGGGGCCAGTGAAGCTCTAGTTCACAAAGGACCCTATCTACGAAGCTCCTGACTGGGGGAGACATCCAGCCCCACCAAGTGGCTGGGACACACTATTTAAACTAGAAAGAGGCACAGGAAGTTGCAAAGTAACTAATTGAATCTCTGGATGGCTGGTACTACCGAACTTGCTTACTTGCCTGACTCTTGAACTTTGCCTCCCAGCCAGTTCTTGTCCTCCTCCTCTATCTGCTCCCGGTTCCTGCTTTTCTGCCTTGCTTCAGGTCCCTGCTCCTACACCCTACCCCGACACTGATTCCAGCTTCAAGTCCTGGCTAGACTCCTGAGTCCATCTCCGGCTCTGATCCCAGCTCCAGTTCCAGACGCCTGACTCTAACCATTAGGCATGACTGCCCCTACCCCAATCCCTACACAGGGAACCAGTCGGGACCTCTGGAATTCCACCAGTCAGATCCCAAGACTGGAAGCCTCTGTCAGAGTTGAGCTTTGAGTTCTGGTGATTAACAACACGTCACTAGGTAGTGTTGTGATGGGGTGCGACTCACCACTGCAGCACCCCCTGCTGGATGTCCCAGGTATCAGCTCTGCTAGCCAGTGCGCCCTCTTATGGTGGTCTCTTGTCACCATCACTTCTGCTCCAGCACCCATATCAGTCCAAGGACCACGGTGTCCTCTTCAGTGACACAGCCCTCTGGCTGTGCCGCACTCTGTGCTCCCTGTCTTCCAGGGAACTTGCAGTCGGCTGTCAAGCCACTTCCCCCAGTGGCAACTGCAGCCCAATGTCTGGCCACTGCCTCAGTGGCAAAGGTGGGGAGGGTACCTGGGCCTGCCCACTACTCTGGATCCCAACCCAGAGAGCCTATAAATGGCCGCTACTAGCGGCGTCCCCTCCAACTCCTCAGTAGATCTCCCTGGGTCACTTCCCTGCAGCTCCAGCACCCTCTTTGCCCTTGCTTCAGGGCCTCTGTCTGCAGATCCCTGCAGCCCACCAGGAGCTGCTTTCAGCTCCCCGGGTCTCTGCTTGCAGTAATGCTCTGTGCAGGGTGCATGCTGCCTTCAGCCTGCAAGGCAGCCATCCTCCTCCCACCTCAAGCTCCAGGGAGTGACTGAAGCTGCTCTGCTTTGCAGCCCTTCTTATATGGGCCTGCCCGGTCCTGGAGTGGCTGCCTCCCATGCAGCCTCCCTAGGTCTCTATTAACCCTTATAGCTCAGTGTGGGGCAAGTGCCCCATCACAAGTGGGTTGAACATACTGGATCCAAAGAGCCCTGTGAACTAGGGCTTGAGACCCATCTCCCCTGACATTCATAAAGCAGTAACAGTCTCTAGAGTCTGATTAGAAGTTGCTGCAAACTAATTAAGGGATAGAAGTGTAGGAATGGAAGGGACCTCAGGAGGTCTTCTAGTCCAGTCCCCTGCACTCAAAGCAGGACTAAATATTATCTAGACTATCCCTGACAGCTGTTTAACTAATCTGCTTTTAAAAACCTCCAAATGATGGAGATTCTACAACCTCCCTACGCAAATTTATTCCAGTGCTTAACCACCCTGTCAGTTAGGAAGTTTTTCCTAATGTCCAACCTAAACTGCCCTTCCTGCAATTTAAGCCCATTGCTTCTTGTTCTAGTCTCAGAGGTTAACAGAACAATTTTTCTCCTTCCTCCTTGAAGCAACCTTTTATGTACTTGAAAACAGTTATGTTCTCCCTCACCCTTCTCTTCTCCAGATTAAACAAACCCAATTTTTTAAATCTTTCCTCATAGGTCACGTTTTCTAGACCTTTAATCATTTTTGTTGCTCTCCTCTAGATTTTCTCCAATTTGTCCACATGCGTCCTGAAACGTGGTGCCCAGAACTGGACATAATACTCCAACTGAGGCCTTATCAGCATAGAGTAGAGCGGAAGAATTACTTATCGTGTCTTGCTTACAACACTCCTGCTAATGCATCCCAGAATGACGTTCGGGTTTTTCTGCAATAGTATTACACTGTTGACTCATATTTAGCTTGTGGTCCACTATAACCCCCAGCTTCCTTTCCACAGTACTCCTTCCTAGGCAGTCATTTCCCATTTAGAAGTGTCATAGACTCATAGGGTTGAAAGGGACCTCAGGAGGTCATCTAGTCCAACCCTCTACTCAAAGCAGGGCCAATCCCCAACTAAATCCCCAAATGGTCTCCTCAAGGATTGACCTCACAACCCTGGGTTTAGCAGGCCAATGTTCAAACCACTGAGTGTGTGCAATTGATTGTTCCTTCCTAAGTGGAGGACTTGCATTTGTCCTTATTGAATTTCATCCTATTTTCTTTAGACCATTTCTCCAATTTTTCCAGATCATTTTGAATTTTAATCCTATTCTCCAAAGCATTTGCAATTACTCCCGGCTTGGTATTGTCCACAAACTTTATAAGTGTACTCTCTATGCCTTATCTAAATCATTGATGAAGATATTGAACAAAACCAGACCCAGAACTGATCCCTGTGAGACCCTACTCGATATGTCCTTCCAGCTTGACCGTGAACCAATGATAAATACTCTCTGAGAATGGTTTCCAGCTAGTTATGCACCCATCTTATAGCAGCTCCATCTAGGTTGTATTTCCCTAGTTTGTTTATGAGAAGGTCATGCAAGGCAGTATGAAAAGCCTTACTAAAGTCCAAATATACCACATCTACCTCTTCCCCCCCATGTCCACTAGGCTTGTTACCCTGTTAAAGAAAGCTTTTAGGTTGGTTTGACACAATTTGTTTTTAACAAATCCATGCTGACTGTTACTTATCACCTTATCTTCTAGGTGTTGGCAAACTGATTGCTTGATTATTTGTTCCATTATCTTTCTGGGTACTGAAGTTAAACTGACTGGTTTGTAATTCCCTGGATTGTCCTTATTCCCCTTTTTATAGATTGGCACTATATTTGCCCTCTTCCAGTCCTTTGGAATTTCTCCTGTCTTCCATGAGTTTTCAAAGATAATCGCTAATGGCTCAGATATCTCCTTGAGTATTCTGGGTTGTATTTCATCAGGACCTGGCGACTTGAAGACATCTAACTTCTCTAAGTAATCTTTATTACTCAGTCATCTTTGCTGTGTATTAAGAGTACACTCTGAATAATTCTTGGTTAAACTAAAACACATCACTGGAATTTTAGTGTTCACTGGTTCGGGATTTAGGGAGAGAAATGTTAATGTGGTGACCTATGTTGTTATCTTTCCTAACAGTTTGATAAATTGTGGAGTTTTTCACACCATGTAATGCTGTCTCAGGAAGGTAGAAGCCACTGGCAACCAAAAGAATTAATGCCTGGGATGTGCAGGGAAATCAATCTCATTTCATGATTGCTGGGGAAAATAGCTTGTGTCACCACTGTAGTTCCTTTCTTACCTCTGTTTAGCATTCAAGTACTTCATAAATGGAGGCATCATTTATATGTAGCACAGGCTCTGTTCTAATCTCTATGTATTAGCAAAGTTAACTACAGCTCACTCAGTACTGCTGTTTGCACAGCTGGAAATGTCAGATAGAATGAGTTCATCCCTTCTAAGATGAGTTTAAATCTGCAGCTGAGTAGTGTCTTTCTTGTTCACACTTACCACCATTTCATATTGTTCACGTAAGCATGGTTAGTTTTAATGAAGACAAGCTTTAGGTGTAACCCCACAGGTGCACAAAATGCTGATAAAACCTCCTTAACTCACTGTCAGATCAGAGTGTTTATCTTCAAGACACAGAATATATTTAATTATTAGTAAAGAAAAAGTCCTTGAGATTTTCATTCTAAGCTAAGGATAGCTAAGGAATCAGATACACTGTGTGCTCCCAAGGCCAAAATGATTAGAGCTTCTGGTCAGACAAGGAATGAGTTTATTGTGATGAATAATAGGTGTCTGGACAAGAGCAGGCTGCCATTTGCTTGCAGGAAAAAGCAAAGCAAGGACCAGAAAGTTCTTAAAGCTTACAGCAACAAAACACGCTTCATTAAAAGGGCTGTGCTACCAGATTGTCTTACACAAGACAGGAAGAACAATGTCAATTATAAAGACTAAGGCTTTATCTCAGTTTAAAGCACACCATGTAGACATCAAGTAACATTTACCACTGCATTGCATGCCACAGGAATGCTTAGAGAGACAAGGCGGGTGAGGTAATAACTTTTCTTGGACTAACTTCTGTTGAGGAGAGACAAGCTTTTGAGCTTACACAGAGCTCTTCTTTAGGTCTGGGAACCTCACTCAGAATGTCACAGCTAAATACAAAGTGGAACAGATTGTTTAGCATAAATACTTAACATATTTCAAGGGACCATTCAAGGTGAAGTGGCCTGATATCACCCTTCCAGTCATAGGGAGGAAAGGAAGCATAGGAGGAAGTGGGGTTGGTGGAGGGAAGGTTGTTAGTAGGTTATAGATTGTTGTAATAAGCCATAAATCCACTGTCTCTATTCAGTCCATGATTTTTAGTATCTAGCAAAGCTATGAATTTAAGCTCCCAGGCTCATCTTTTGGAAGTGTTGTGCAGGTTTCCTTTGAGGATGAGGACTGATAAGTCAGATATAGAGTGATCACTTTATAGAAAAAAGTAGTGTGGTGTTTTTGTTTTTTTCCCATCATTTTCCTGTGTGAATTCATCCGAGAGTGTAATGGTTGTCTGGTTTCACCCACATAATTGTTTGTTGGGGAAGTTCGTGCACTGGATGAGGTACGCCACATTTTGTGACAAGCACATGTAGTACCCGTGGATCTTGAAAGGTGTGTATTGAGGGGCTGGGGGGTGTTGTTGATCATTGTAGCTGTGGAGATATGTCTGCAGGTTTTGCATCTGTTCTGGCAGGGTCTGGTGCCGCTCTGACTTGGTGTGTCCTGGTCTGTAGGAGCTTGCTTCTGCTGATGAGTTTGGAGAGGTTGGGGGGTTGTTTGAAGGCCTGAAGAAGGGATTCAGGAAAGATTTCTTTTGGGATGGGGTCACTAATGAGAATGGGTTGTAGTTGTTTGATGATACCCTGCATGGGTTCCAGTGTGGGGTGGTACGTGACAAATAGGCTTCTGCACTCAGAGGGGAGTTTATTTCTGTATTGAAGCAGGTTCTCCCAGGGTATTTGGTTGGCCTGTTCCATGATGCAATCTACTTCTCTGGTGGAGTGTCCCTCTTAGGTGAAGGTGGTTTTGAGTGTCTTAAGATGTATATCCTGGAATGTCTCCACGGAGCATATTCTGTGGTGCCTGAGTGCCTGACTATAGATAACAGATTTCTTGGTGTGTTTTGGCTTGTTACTGGATTTATGAAGGTTAAGTGTGGTGATCCATGGATTTCTTGTATATAGTTGTCTGTAAGGTTCCATTGTTGTGGTGTCCAGGAAGTTGATGCTAGTGTGGGAGTGTTCCACAGAGGGTTTAATGGAAACCAATGATATACATTGATGATATTTTCATCCTCTGGACAGACAACTTAAACTCCCTCAGATTTCCATTCCAACTTTATCCACCACCACCAGTCCATTAAACTTTCTCTGGAAATGTTGAAAATGGCCACGCTGCTGATACTCAAAGCAAATGCCCACCATCTTCCCCCTTGATTGGGGATGTCGTGACTGTAGAAGCACTAGTTTCAGTGCTGCCTGGCTCCCTAGGCCTCTGTGTGTCCTGGGGCATTCTAGCTCAGTCTCCTATTCTCTGCTGGAGAAAGGACTCAGGCCTCAACTCAGCCGGTGGTCTCTTATGTCCTGGTGCTCCACCATGCTCAGTGATGGCGTAGCCTCTGAAATGCCTCTTCAGCTGCCAGGTACTTTTTCCATGAGGCCTACCGCCTCTGAAAATGTGCCTGGCCAATGTCTCTGCATCAACTCCCATTTCCCAACCAGGAGAACCTGACTTAACTGCTTAAGCACAATATCCTCTGCTGCCTGCACCCCAGTTTGCCCATCTGGGATTAGCCACCTCCAGCAGTACTCTGAGGCACTGGGCCTCTACCCGGGGCAGGCCCTATTGGGTATTTTCCTCCCAAAGTGCTCACAGTATGCCTCTAGGGAGATATCAAAATAGTCTAAAATGGCAGCCTTGACTTTATGGTACTGTTGGATATCCATGGAATCTAGTGCCCTATAGACTGCCTGGCCCGGCCCAGTCAGGTTTGGTGTCAGGAGCATAACCCAATGATCCACTATCCATGTTGTCACAGTAGCCACATGTTCAAATGTCACCAAGACAGTTTCATATTCATTCTTCGGGTCCATATTTCTCAGCTTGACTGGAATCCCTGGCATCAGCAACCTCACAGAGCACTCTGGCCCCAGTTTAGTGGAAGTTTCTAGGGATTACAAGAGCGCCACCATCTGCTGGACCAGGTGTTGTGTGGTCAGCTCTCTAATGAATTGCTTTTGCTGTTGGGTTGCTTTGCTGCTGGTGTTGGGCTGCCATTAATTGACTCTTTTGCTGCTGCATCTGAGTTGCCTGTTGCTGGCGTGCCACTACCCACTTCAGCAGCTTCTCCACATCCACGTTGCCTTTTTGTGTTGTTTATCTCTCTGTTGGCCTTCCTTATGTCCATTAGAAGAACCGGGCTGTCATGCCCACATTCTCCACCAATTGTGAGCAAGGGCAGGTCCCCACCTAGCAGTTAGAGTTTGTGGCAGCAGCCCTGTCAAGGAGTAAGAGTCCACGGTGGCAGCCTCACCTACCAGTAGGGGATACGGGAACCCAGGCTCTCTCACTCCACTAGGTTCTGATCCAGGGGCCCTCTTGGGTGCTGTAAAGAAGGGGTCCACTGCCTGAGGTCCCACTAACACTCTCCCCAGGGTCTCTTCCTACCTCACTATCCCTCGTCGGGGCACATCATGACTTGTGGTTTTCCCTTGCAACACAGCCCATGGTCCTCTGCAGGCCGGGGAGTCCCAGCTTTGAGCAGCTGTCCTCTTCCTGGGGGTAGTCTCCTGGCATAACCCCTGAATAGCAGTGAGTGCAGGTCAGTCTCTCTCTGCTTGCCACCCTGCTGTGCTGAAGAGACTTGCTTTTAAGCCTCTCCTCCAACTGGAGCATGCCCAGCAGGCCTGCTGGGGTGCAGCTTCCCAGGCCCAGAGTTGTTTATGCAGTGTGGGGTTTAATCCACCTCATCACAGTCCATAACATTTACAAAATTCTATTTTTCAGAAGTTTTAAAAACAATTTAGTCCAGCTTGCTGAGGTCTACAAAGGCTACAATGTTCAGTAACAAAGCAATTTTTCAGCTAGGTGAATAAGCATGGTGGGTGGGTTTTTTTGGGGGGAGGGGAAATTTATTGAGTGACCTTCGTATGTCTCACATTTGAGTCACAATCAGAGCTAAATGTGAAGTACCCTAATATTCTTTATCACATTACTTAAAGAGAAACATATCAAATACTGGTTAATGCGATTTAGACCTGAACACAATTTTACATTTCCTGTAAACTGAGGAAGAATAATTCCCCTGCTCTGTCTGAAAGAGATTTGCTGACAGATTAGTGAACAATCAGCAAATCAATACACCATCCTCTTCACCTCCAGTTTAAGAGGAACATTTGACAGCCCTTAAATAAACAATGCTACACTCTATCCTTCAAGTATTTAGAAAGGGAACATACTTGGGAATTATTGATTTGAAAAAGTCTTTGGGTGTCTCTAAGGAAACTTGAGAAAGTCCAATAGTGTATAATCAGCATAGATAGCTGAGTGAGTGGTGGGAGAGAACTGAGCTTCCGGCACTATAGAGCAAAACTGTTAACCACCTACTGGTGTTTGGGAAACTGATGAGAACCAAGAAAGATCAAGAAAGTATGGTGCACTGAACAATGTATGTGGGTTCACATGTACTAGTGACCTCCACTGGAATGTGACTTCACTGCTTTTTTTATTTAAATAGAATAGAGTGAATAGATAAGAAGGGGTAGCTGATATACATTTGGATTCGATAAAGTGTCTCTCAATCTTATTTACAAAATGAAAAGAAATTGGTTTGGGTAGGAACACTCATGTGGACTGAAAACTGGCTGAAGGACCACAAAGAAAGGTTAATAATGATCAATAGCAATATTACTGTTGGGGTTATGACAAGTGGCATGCCACAGGGATCAGTATATAGCCTCTTATTATAATGTTTTATTATAGATCTGGTGATGGAGTAAGTTCCATATTAATAAATTCACAGGGACTAGTACATGAGTTACAAATATGAATGAGGAAAGAGGAAATAATGCAAAGGAAACTGATTAGAAACATGAGGGAAAAATAATAAATTATTCAACTTTGAAAGTTTCCTAACTAATGAATAAGGAGACATTAAAGTAAAAACACAGGTAGATAAGAAGATTATCTAATCTCTCCAGTGCAGGGACCATGTTTTCTTATGTATTTACACAGGGCTTAGCACAATGGGGCCCTAATCCTGACAGGGCCTTAGGATCCTACCACAATACCATTAAATAGTAATAACATACACTCAGTGGGAAGGAGAAGGTTGGAAAGTAATAAAAAAGGTCATGAACAGCAAATCATACATGTATTTGTCATAAAGACGGGGTTAACTGCAATGAGGAAGAAGAAATATTTAGAACAATTGAAGATAAGAATTATGAGCTGAAAATTAATAGAAGAAACACATATGTCCAGATCTTAGCCCCTCTTCTGCTTGCTGCAGGAGGCAGAAAACTGGCTTAACCAGCCAGCTGGGAATTCTTCTGTATAGAAGAAACTCCAGGTAATGCAGAGCTGGCCACAACAGAGAGGGCATGGCTGGGGGTGGAGACGGAAAAAAGAGTGCATGATTGGAACATTACTGGGGTGTCCTGCAGCTGAGTGCAAGTTACTTTCCACCCCATGCCCCTCAAGTCCTATACTAAGTGGATTTCAGCCAGACCATAGAATCTAGTCTGTACATTGATTGACAGGGAGACACATTTGTTGGAAAAATAATTCAGCAAAACACAAGATACCCAATATGTTTTTGGAATTGATTGAGAATACACTTTTTGTTTCAGAAGATGGTGAGAAAAAAACAGGGGACTGGCAGAGGAGCCATTTTAGACTTGATTCGAACAGGGAGGCATTGGTCACGAATCTGAAAATTGAAGGCAATTTAGGTGAAAATGATCATGAAATGATGAGTTCATGATTCTAAGAAGAGGAAGGAGTGAGAGCAGCAGAACAAGGACCACGGACTTTAAAAAAAAAGCAGACTTTAACAAACTCAGAGAACTGGTAGGTAAGATCCCATGGGAAGAAAATCTGAGAGTGTTCTGGAGAGACCTAGCAGTTTTTCAAAGAGACAGTATTAAAGTGCAACATCAAACTATCCCAATGAAAAGGAAAGATAGGAAAAATAGTGAGAGGTCCATATGGATCAATCCAAAGTTCTTTAATGACCAGAAAACCAAAAAGGAATCCAACAAAGAGTGGAAACATGGACAAACTGAAGGATGAATACAAAAGAATAGCACAAGTATGTAGAGACAAAAATCAGAAAGGCTAAGGCACAAAATGGGTTACACCAAGCAAGGGGTATAAAAGACAATAAGAAGAGGTTTCATAAATAACATTAGGAGCAACAGAAAGATGAAGGAAGATGTAGATCCCCCTACTTAACAGGGTAGGAGAGCTAAAAATGGAGGACATCAAGAAGGCTGCTTCTGTCTTCATTAAAAAGTTAAATTGTGACCAGATCATAGAATATCAGGGTTAGAAGGGACCTCAGGAGGTCATCTATTCCAACCCCCTGCTCAAAGCAGGACCAACATCAACTAAATCATCCCAGCCAGGGCTTTGTCAAGCCTGACCTTAAAAACCTCTAAGGAAGAGAGATTCCACCACCTCCCTAGGTAACCTATTCCAATGCTTCACCACCCTCCTGGTGAAATAGTGTTTCCTAATATCCAACTTAGACCTTCCCCACTGCAACTTGAGACCATTACTCCTTGTTCTGTCAAAAGAAGAACCTGGGGCTTGAAGCCAGTGCCTCATACATGCAAAGCATGCACTCCCCCACTGAGCTACATCCCCAGACATTAATGTAACACAATTAAGATTTACAACCAGGGGAAGAAACACTAGCAGTATAGGGAAAGAACACATTAAAGAATATTTAGATAAGTTAGATGTATTCAAGTTGGCAGGGTCTGATGAAATTCACCTTAGGGAACTTAAGGAACTACTGGCGCAATCTCAGAACTGTTAGCAGTTATTCAGAACTCATGGAGGATTGGTGAGGTCCCAGGGGGCTAGAGAATGGCAAACATAGTACCTATCTTTAAAAAGGGGAACAAAGAGGACCTGGGGAATTGTAGATAAGTCAGCCTAACTTTATTGCCTGGAAAGATTCTGGAACAGATTATATTAAACAATGAATTTGTAAGCATCTTGAGGATAATAGGGTTCTAAGATTTGTCAAGAACAATCATGTCAAACCAACCTGATTTCCTTCTTTGACAGTGGATGGGGTGGAAGCTGTAGACATGAAATATCTTGATTTCAGTAAGGCTTTTGACACGGTCCTAACTTGACATTCTCATAGGCAAACTACAGGAATATTGTCTGATGAAATTACTGTAAAATGGGTGAAAAATTAGTTGAAAGACCATACTCAGTGTTATCAATGAGGGGTTATCAATGGTTGACTGTCAAAAAGGGAGAGTATAGGGTCCCACAGCGGACCCCCTTTCTGTCCTACGTGTGGTACTATTCAATGTTTTCATTAATGACTTGAATAATGGAGTGTATATGCTTATAAAATTTGCAGATTACAACAAGCTGAGGTTGGGGGCTGGTTTGCAAGCACTTTAGAGGACAGGATTAGAATTCAAAACTATCTTGACAAACAGAAAATTGGTGTGAAATCAACAAGATGAAGTTCAATAAAGACCAGTACAAAGTACTACATTTAAGCAGGAAAACTCAAATGCACAGCTACAAAATGGGCAATAACTGGCTAGGCAGCAGTACTGCTGAAGAGGATTTGGAGGTTGTAGTAGATCACAGATTTGAATACAAGTGAAGAATATGATGCGGTAGTAAAAAAAGCTAATACAATTCTGAGGTGTATTAACAGGTGTGTCATATGTAAGAGACAGTAGGTAATTGTCCCGCTCTACTTGGCACAGGGGTGAGGCCTCAGCCAGAATACTGTCTCCAGTTTTGAGCACCACACTTTAGGAAAGATGTGGACAAACTGGAGAGCGTCCAGAGGAAACCAACAAAAATGATAAAAGGTTTAGAAAACCTGACTTATGAGGAAAGGTTTAAAATAAATAAAATAAATAAATGCTAGGCAGGTTTAGTCCTGAGAAAATAAGATTGAGCGGGACCGGATACTAATCTTCAAATACATTAAGGGCTGTATAATGAGGAAGGTGATCTTCATGTCCTCGGAAGATAGGACAAGAAGCTTAATCTGCAGCAAGGAAGACTGAGGTTAAATATTAGGAAAAACTTTATAACTGTAAGGATAGTTACGCTCTGGAATAGGCTTCCAAGGGAGGTTGTGGAATCACTGTCATTGGAGGTTCTTAAGAAGAGGTTAGATAAACAACTGTCGGAGATGGTCTAGGTATATTTGGTCCTGCCTCAGCACAGGGGGCTGGATTAGGTGACCTCTTGAGGAACATTCCAGCCTCACATTTCTATGATTAATGGTAGATTGTTGTGGCCTGTTAGGGATATTCAAAACTAAATTGGCAAATGGAACACTAAGTGAGCTAAACGAGTTTTTTCCATTACAGAGGTCCCCGTTTTTAACATGGAATACCATATCCTCTTTGTAACCTGATGAATATGGTTCTCAACTTAAACAGTGTTTCTCATATATGAAAACCAGTCCTGTAAAGTCAGTGGTATAGCATTCTGACATGTGTGAAACAGGATGAGCATATTGAACACTACATGGAATGGTTTTCTTGAGGAGATAACTGCAGTAACAAGGTGCACACAGAGAGCCAGTCTTGAATTTACTTTATTAACAAGCAGGAAGAACAATGCAAAAGAACATACTGTAACTTGCTCTGTAACAATCATTAGGAGGAACTCTGTTTCAGTATGTTCCAGTACATCTCAAATCCAAGGGGCCAAAGGTACTGCAGCACAACAACTATCAAGTCCTAGGTGGCCAAAGTGTTGCTAATTGTTTGTTAGCTGAATGGTTAAGGCACACAACAATAATCCTCAAGGGTGAGGGTTCAAGTCTTGCTCAATCTCATACTGAAAGGCCAGCTGCAGTTCACCCAGCTGCAAAATAGGTACCTCATCCATTAGAGCACTCAAAGGCAGCCCGATGTGATGCTGGCTCTATGAAACTGAGATGCCTTAACTGCATCAGCTTGATGAGCCATTGGCTTTAGGGAGCTTTGACAGTGTGCTTGCCCTGTTCAGAGAAAAGAGGAGACATTGGCCTTTAGGATAAAGTAGACTGTAAGTTCCTTAGAGTTCACCATTTTAGGGCAGCAATTAAAGACATGACGAAGTTTCCTTTTCACCAGACCTACTTGTTATCTGTCAAAGAAGGGGAGGGAAGGATATTTAGGCTTTGATTATAATATGGTTTCTCCCTACTTCTTTTATTTGTATTTCATTTTGCAGAGACAAGTTCTGGTCTGTGCCAGTCCCAACAAGGAAAATTCCATTATTCTGTGTTATATTGTTATAAATGCATGGGGAGTATGTCATATGGTTTTTCAGCCTGTATGAAACCAAGTGAAAAGAGTTCTCAATCTTTTAATGCTCTATGCTTGTGGAAGAGGCATTAAAAATGGTCCATGGGGATCCTATATTATTATTTGAGGGATTTTTATTTTTCAGACCTGGTCAGGTTTTATGACTTGTGCGTTTCTGAGAATGCACTGCTCAAGCACTGAGGTTTATAATGATTTCTCCTTACGCTATTTATCTCACTTTTCCAGTTGCAGTGCATTTATCCCCGCACAGACAGAAGCATGACAGGAGAGGAGAGGCAACGTCAAAGAGATTCTACCAAACAGGGGAATAAGGATTTTTTTTTCTGAATGACATTTTCAAGAAAGTGCAAGGTTTTACAATGCACAAAGATATTAGCATTCCGATGTAAATAGAAAAGTATGTGACATTTGATGAAGTTCCACTAAACTAGTTTGCTTGTGAGGAGGATTTATGGGAATGCATGTTTGCTCTCAGAGAGCATCTATTTTTCCCCTTTCTTTACTATTCCTTCTATTTTTCTGGTCACTTTCTCTTGCAACACAGAAAATAATATGCTCTCATTTAAAACAAGCAAATGAAATGTATTTTAAAGGATCATTTATTAATACTCATCTATATTTTTGCCACATGCATATCTGTTTTATGATTAGTTCTCTCCCTTCACCAACTCCCAGGCTACCTATATTCATTTATATCATCTCTCCATTGGAATAATCAAGTGTTCTCTAGAGATGGGCAAAGAATGGAAATGTTATTTGTGAACATATTTGCTGACTCACAGTACAAACCACTTTTCCCCACATTCATTCATTAAATCAGCTTTCTGTCCAAGTGTTTGGAGAAGAACTTTTGCAGAATAGATGTGAATATGCTATTTATTTATAAATACATGTTCATAATTTCTCATGTACAACTATATTTACACTACATTAGGGGTTTGATTCTGCCCTATTAAAATCAATGGGAACTTTGCCATTAATTTCAGTAGAAGCAGAAGCAGACCTCTAGGGCACAGCACTTAAGTACATGCTAAAGTCCATCCCATATGCTTAACTATTAAAGTCAATAGGACTTAAGCACACATGTAATGTTAAACATGTGCTACATGCTTTGCTAAATAAGGATGGGTGACTGGTGATAGGGATAGGTGAAGTGATCACCAGGAGTCCCTAGTCACAGACCCATACACAGGTGGTGACCGCAAGATGCTTGTCATATGCCCCTGGACTGGGATAGGGGGGCGTTTTTGGCAGCAGTGGTCATGAGTGAGCAGGCCTTTTTAGGATCCCCTCTGCTCACCCCATATGGGAAAGGAGCTAGAAAAGGTTCCCCCCAAGCATAGGCTATCCCACCATATCTGACTGGATAACCGTGTCCAGAGGGATCACTCCCAATGCAGTCGAAAAACAAAAATGTGTCTTACGACTTGGAATGTCTGTACCCTACTAGACAAATCAAAAAGTGAAGGACACAAATGCAGAACAGCAATTGTTGCCTGAGAACTCTCAAGGTACAACATCAACATCACTGCCCTCAGCAAGACAAGATGTGTAGATGAAGGCCACCTGAGGGAAGAGGACTGCAGTTGCACTTTCTTCTGGAAAGGAAAAATCAGCAAGCAACAGGCAAATACATGGTGTTGGCTTTGCAATCAAATGCCTTCTAATCAACCACCTGACTGAGCTCCCAATCAGCATCAACAAGTGCCTGATGACCCTCCGCATCCAACTGGTCAATAAGTCATCTGCCACTATCATCAGTGCATAGGCACCAACTCTTGATGCTGAAGAACAGAAAGAATCCTTCTACACTGACCTTAATAAAATTGTCATCCATTCCAAAAATAGATAAGATAATCCTCTTAGGGGACTTTAACGCAAGAGTTGGCGGAGATTCTAATGTATGGAGTAGCACCAATGGTAAGGAAGGAGTGGACAAGACAAGTTCCAATGGCATCCTTTTACTCAGCAAATGTGCAGAGCATGACCTTGTAATCACAAGCACAATCTTCAGACAAAGCATCAAGCACAAAACAACTTGGCAACACCCCCCCTCGAAACAATGGATGTCAAAATCATGCATGTCATGAGAGGAGCTGACAATTGCTGGACTGACCTCACCAGGCAGTATTCAGTCCAGCAATGTCCATCAGGTTTGCACCAAAACATAGAAAGAAATCCAAATCACACAGACTGCAATACAACAGCCAAAGACTTCAATCCTCAATGCATCAAGAGAACTTCCAAACACTCCTTAGTGAAAACAAATCTTAGAACCCTTAGTGAAAAACTGTCCATATGCACACCTGGAAATGATAACAAAAGTTTCAAAGAAGACTGAGAAGCCCTAAAGCAGACCATCCATGAGGTTTGCGATGAATCCATTGACCTTGCGACCTGCCGCCATCAGGACTGGTTTGACAACAACATTGAGATTACAGCTCTTTTGGACCAAAAGAGAAAAGTTTCTGTGACTGGCAAAACCAACCACTATCCAGTCAGAAGAACAGCTTTTTCCATCAGCTCAAAGCTGAAGTTCAAAGAAGGAGCCGAGAAATTAAAAACAAATGGTGGGAGTACAAAGCAACAGAAATCCAAACATTCACTGACAGACATGATATGTAGAGCTTTTTTTTTTCAAGACAAAGACCCTGTACAGACCAAGCTCGTGTGGTCTCACACCTCTGAGATCCAAAGATGGTAGAACCCTTCTTAAAGATAACAAATCCATCAAAGAGTGGAAGGAACACTACCAAAAGCTTCTAAATTGAGAGTTGACTGTGACTGACAACACCATCGACTCCATCCCTCAGCACCTAATCTGGGAAACTCTTGCTAACCACCTGAGGAGGTCTGCAAAGCAATTAAAAAAAATGAACAATAAAGCACCAGATCCTGATGGCATACCAGTTGAAGTACTAAAAGAGTGTGTGTGGGGGGGGGGAGGTGAACGCTAACAAGCTTCACTTGCTGCTCCTCAAAATCTGCCACACTGAAGAAATCCCTGCTGATTTACATAACACTAACATCGTCACCATTTTCAAAAAGGGAGACCGGGCCGACTGTGGCAACTATCGAGGCAATGTCCTCCTCTCCATCATTGGGATGATTGTTGGACTCTTACTGAACAGCCTGCTCCCTCTTGCAGAAGACGTACTTCCAGTGTCTCAGTGCAGCTTCAGACCATTATGAGGCATCACCAATATGATTTTTTCAGCCATGCAGATTCAGGAAAAACATCAAGAACACCAGGAGCAGTATATGGCCTTTATCGATCTGACCAAAGCCTTTGACTCTGTCAGCCAAATTTTGACATGATTTTCCACAGAGCCTCATGGTTACCGTGACAAATTTAATCACCATTGTAAGACTCCTCTGTGACCCCAATGACTGCCTCCATCCTGTGCAGTGGCTCTACCTCTGAGCCCTTTGTCATCCAAACTGGTGTAAAACAAGATTGTGTACTGGCACCCACCCTTTTCTCCATTTTCTTAGCAGCTATGAAAACACTAACCGAAGACTGTCTCCCACAAGGCATTGGCATCCAATATCGGACTGACGGCAACCTCTTCAACCTTTCTCGTCTCCATGCCAGAACGAAAGTAATATCGGCAACAATAACCAAACTCCAGTATGCAAATGATTGTGCTGTAGTTGTACACTCAAAGGAGGATCTTCAAACAGCCCTTGATTGCTTCTCTGAAGCTTACACAAGCCTAGGGCTAACTCTGATCATCAAAAAAAACAAAATTTCTCTATCAGCCAGTCCCCAGAAAATCATCAGACCCAGAAAGGAAGATCTATCTTGCCAAAGAAGAACTGGAAAACGTAGAACACTTTGCCTATCTTGGCAGCCATCTCTCAGAGGGCAGACAAACATTGAGATTCAGCACAGAATTCGCTGTGCAAGCCTTGCCTTTGGCAGACTGTCTCACCAGATGTTCAACAATCACAACATCAGAACACATACTAAACTTAGTTTATAAAGCGATGGTAATCCCAACTCCGCTACAGCTGAGACACTTGGATGACCTATAGAAAACACCTGAAAATCCTGAATGCCAGCACCAGCACTTTCTTTGGAAGATCCTCACCATAAAGTGGGAGGATCATTTGCACTAATGTCAGTGTCCTCACAGAGGCCAACTTCTTCAGTGTTGAGGCCCTGATTATCCAGCACCAGCTGAAGTGGAGCAGGCACTGTGTATGCGTGTCTTATGTATGGTTACCAAAACAACTGCTGTATGCCCAACTCAAGAAAGGAGAAAGGAAACGGGGAAGCCAAAAGAAACGCTTTAAAGACACCCTCAAAATAAACAGCAAGAGATGTGGCATCAACACCGCACACTGGGAGGCAGCAGCCCAGGATAGGGATAACTGGCGAAGACTTGTCATAGAGAGAAGGTCCACTTTTGAGAAAAATCGCCTTGCCCTAGTTGCAGAAAAACACCGGAAAAGAAAGGAAAGACAATGGTCACGCAGCAATCACGGCCCAACCCTGTCTTCCAACCCCACCTGCAACATCTGCCAACAAGCCTGCAGCTCAAGAATTGGACTCTGTCACCAAAAAACACACAAAAAATAAAACCTGTGAAAGATCATTCTCAACCTTGAGGGATTGCCGCCGCCGCCAACTCTCATTAAATGGAACATG
This sequence comes from Malaclemys terrapin pileata, assembly GCF_027887155.1. NCBI lineage: Eukaryota > Metazoa > Chordata > Testudines > Emydidae > Malaclemys > Malaclemys terrapin. Next base: position 242,634,974 of record NC_071506.1, on the reverse strand, counting down.
CTGGGTCTGATTCTCCTGACACCAGTTGTATACCAGCATTGACTTTAATGGAGTTACTCCTGATTTACACCAGCCTCTCACCAGATGACTGACTATGGCCAAACATTTAATTTGGATGTGCAGAATCCAATCACATGAGATCTCTAGAGTAAGAATACTAACTGATCCTCATTCTTGAAAGAGCAATAGCCCAAGGCCCTTGTAAAAATGTGTGTCCAATGGTATGGCTAATTTATATGTGAAATTCCCATAAATGTGTGCACATCTGAGGTATTTAGAATAAGAATAACTAGATAAATGTCTAGTTAACCATCTGCATCCACAGATACATGATCTGCATTCACAATTGTGGAAATGACACATGCAAATTAGGCACATAATTGGAGACTCATCCAGTGTGCAAACCTGGGTTTCTTCCCTTTTGAAAAATTGCCAAGGATGTACAAGTTATTCATAAATGACAGGTAGAAAGATACATATGAAAAGCACAAATATAAAAATATGTAAATAGACAAACTTAAGTTATAGAAAACATGCAAGTACTTACTTTCCAAGCATAAAGAACAAGCAGACACAGCAATAGATAGACTTGTGTCTATTGTAGGAAGTGTCAAAGAATCTCCTGGAATTGCAGCACTCTGTTGGCTACTTACCCATGTGGTGAATATACTCTTTCACCACACTTTTACAGAAAGATGTATTGATCTCCTACTTATATTTACAGGCTCTTATTGGATGCATTGAAATACATCAGCTCAAGTTTGCTTCAAACACAGGTCTCCTGAGTGGTTTCCCCAGTTGTTAAGAAATAATGTGTTTAAAAGTTCACTTCGGGGAGACTTCAGACAATGGCAGTACTCCTCCCAGAATGCGGATTCTGTCTGGCTTTGATGTGAATCCATTGAGCCATCCTTGAACCCTTCTTACGTCTGTTAGTTGTCCTAGCTTGCTACATAGAGTGCATCAGTCATTATGATCCATCTCTCTCTTTGACAGGTTTTCCTCTCTAGTTATTCAGTTTGCTATTTTAAACAATCTATGGCTTGATTTTTATTTATTTATTTTTAAAAGAGGTCCTGAGCATCCACAACTCCCATGAAAATTTACCATTTACTCCAGTGGGAGCAGGAATTAGACATTAAGTAAGACATGAAGGATTTTCTGTATAAAAACCTAAAATTATGATATAAAAAACACTTTAAACTAGGAAGAATATGCTCACTTTACTGGGAAGTTCCAAGGTGAGCTTTGTTGTGCTCTAAAATGGCTTAGTGTTTTTTCTACAACCTTTTTCTATGGCAGGGGTGGCCAAACTATGGCTCGTGAGCCGCATGCAGCTCTTTTACAGATAAAAAGATTGTGCAATCCCCTACTCCCACTCCCATCCTGGCGGGGAACTTGGGACCTCTGCCTTGCAGCAGGATTGTGGGGTAGGGGCTTCTGTTCATCAGGGAGGGGGGCGGGTTTCAGGGCTTCAGTCCCACGAGGTGGGCCTGCAGGGGCTTCAGCAGGAGCGGGGCTGAAGCCTTGAGCCCCAACAGGTGCCTTCCACTGGGCTGAAGCTCTGAGCCCCGGCAGGTGTGCCCTGGTTCTCAAACTTCTGAAGATTGTTGTATGCAGATCAGAGGGTCAATAAGTTTGGTGACTCCTGTTCTATGGCAATATGTTGTTAACAGTTTGAAGCAGTGTGATAGTGCGCACTCACCTCTCACAAGTGCCTCCTGTTGGCTGAGTGTGATCCTGCACTCTTTCCTTTCTCTGCTCCCAGTAGCCCATTGACTGTGTCAGGTGGGTCTTCAGTGGCTTAGCCCTCTGGCTAAATCATTCAGTTAATAAGTGAATGGATGAAAGGTCCAATAGGGCCCGTCCCTGTGCCCTTGTTAATATTCGTAGCCCTGTGTCTGGGCTCAGTTCTCAGCGCCTTCTAGGCTAGCTTTAAGTCCATGCCTGCCCCCAGCAGTGCCCCCAGGGCTCTCTCCCTGGAGACTCTTTGCCTTTAGCGGTTCCCTGGAGTCCCAGCTGTCCAGCAGGTCACTCCTGGGCCTTTGAAATTCCCAGCCCCTTCTTAGGCTTTTAATAGAGTCGTAGTCTCTCCTTGGGGCTTAGGCCACTTTTCCAGTGGGGAGGGGGGAGGGAGGAAAAGAGATCTGGGTCCACCAACTATTCCAGGTCCCAACCCAAAGACCGTATAGACAGCAGCCATATACTGCTTTCCTTTAATGGTTAGTGCTGCTTTCCCTGGGCTGCTTTCCACTCAGTTCCATCAGATTCTTGGGTTCTCTGTCTCTTCCCTGTTTGACCAGGATCTTTCCCAGGCCTCTTTACCTGTGGAGTTTCACAACTTTCTAGTCCTTCTGACCCCTGCCAGCAACTTCCTTTCTTAAGTCCTGCAGTTCCTTTTAACTGAGCCTTCTGCACTCTGATTGGTTGCTTCTTTGCAGCCTTTCTAGGCTGGCCTGGAGGACCCATCTTCGCTGCTCCTTTTCTGGGGCTGCCTGTGGAAGGAGTGCAAGACCTCCAGTACGGCATCTCAAAGGGGCTGGTACATCCCATCACAAGCAGACATGAGGGCTCCTTGAATGGATGTACTATGTAGAGTGGTCATATGATTAGCTTTATGTTCTCTGTACATCTAGCCCTTTTATATGAAATTTTGGTTACCAAAACAAGTCACCATCTCGAAAGATTTTGGGCCAGATTCTGTTTTCAGTTACAGTGGTGTAAATTTGGGACATCTTTATCAACTGAGATCATAATGTTGCATGTAATTCCAAATTAAGGGGAAAAATGTCTATCAATGGTCTCACTGTTTTCCTAAACTGGTTCATGAATGTAGAAATACTTAAATGGTCATAAAATTTCTTGTACTGCTTCAATAAGAAATTAATAGAATTGATTATCTACAGTATCTCAAGGCTCAGATCCATGGTTTTCAGAAGAAATTCATACTATCCTGAAAGTTGAAATGCTGAAATATGATTTTACTGCTGTGAATGAGACCAAATCATTTATTCGTTGCACTGAGTAAAGATACAGTACAGTGAACAGAATGATAAGCCTGGACACTGTTAGTACTGTGACGAGAGCTGCAAACCATGACTAGGTTAATCCCTGCCATTAAGAATAATTCTAACTCACCTTGTTAATATTAATATGGTGTCTGAGCTTTATTTTATAAAAGGCTTAATATGTCATAGTGTAAAGTTCACCCAAATGCTGCTAATGCATTTCGGTCATAGTGTGATATGCCTGCTTTGCAATTGGCAGAGTAGGATGCTTTGGAGACCACAGTGTCTTAATCAGAAATTAAAGCAGCTATCATAGATCTAGATATGGGAAACCTCTAGGAAATAATGTGTTACTTTAGAGTTTTACAATCCTGCTCAAGAACTGTTCTGAGACCCAAAATACAGTCTCTGGGACTCATGTTCAAAAAGCTGGACACTCTCTTTCTCTAATCTCTTTCACTGGCTTTTGTTTCTCTGTAATAAAGGAGTAAAAATCCACAACATTATGTTTTCCTTCTAGCTCATCCATTTACAGGGAATACTTGCAAACCACCAGTTCAAATGCTGAATGTACCAGGAACGTAATTAAAAATTTCAAAAGGAAAGATATATTCTCTCTGAGTGCCGAAAAGAAAAATCACTCAAAATACATGATGGGCTGTCCACTCTGACTATGTATGTTATGGGGAAAGTTAGGAGAATGAAGGAGTTATGTGTATTTTTATAAATATCATCTGCCCCTCAGTTAATCTGTTTGATATTAACTCCTTGCAGTCAGGCAAGATAAGTCAAAGGAGGCTGTCGGGCTTGGCTTCAACCAAGCTAGCAAGATTTACTTTTCCCCGGGCCTAAATTCAGGATCAGAGGGAAGACTAGGCAGGAAGAAGAGTGAGAGGGTTGTCAGAGGCACACAGAGAGAGGGAAAAGCTGCAGCCGTCAGCTTCTCCTGGCCAGAGAGAGAGGTTAGCTGACCGGAAGGGAACTTATAGAAGCTTGCAAGGAAAGATTAATATAAGATTATGTGTACAGCCTTTTCTTATTTTACCCCTTCACTTGGCATGCTATGTACTTTTGGGTGAAGAAATAAATAATGCTTTGTTCTGAAGAATCTTTTTTTTTAGTCCCTTTAATCACCCATTGTCACAGGCTCCCAGAATAATAGGGCAGTTACAAGTACAAAACCCAGTTGGGCCTGTTGTGTTGGGAAGCAGGGTTGGGGGGCTAAAACCCAGAGGTCCAGCCCCAGAGCGGTTAACTGGAGTGCTTCCACCCTTGAGAGAGGTGAAGGAAGCCAGGCCTGTCACCTGAGGGGCACACTCAAGAAGGTCTAAAGTGCAACTCACCTCATGACTATGACAATTTCATTTGGTGAGATTCTCACCCCTGCTCCAGCCCCTTAACATCAGATAAAAGGGCTGGATTAGCATAAAAGAGCTGTGAAAGCCCCAGATCCGGCTTGGGAAGGATTCCCCTGCTGTAGGAACTCTGATGACAGCCATAAGGCTGCCTTCCAAGACCCCTTTTTCACATCCTGGCATAAGGATGGACCACAGTGAGGCTGGACAATAAGAAGGGCCTGTCAGGGGGTGAAGCCACAGTATGCAATGCAGCAGCCAACAGGGCAGCCTGAGAGCAGGCTGCTATAATTCAGACAGAGCTGAGGGCCACAGAACAATCCAGAATTGGGAGGGCACACCGGTGGCTTATAGCTGCCATAGCTCCCTGTACCGCTGAACTGTGAGTTCTGTACTGCGCCTCTTAGAGATGCTGCACAGGGTCTCATCCATTGTCTCTAGATCAATTCAGGAGACCGACTCTTTTTTTTTTTCCTACAGGTGTTCCTGCTGCTGTATTTCCCCTTTGCTCCTTTGCCCCTAATCCTGCTATACTGAATGGACAGGTGCACTGAAGCAGAACTTCCTGTCAGTACCTAGCAGACAGCACTCCCTCCAGCAAGTGCCAGTTCAGTATGAAAACTGGCTAAAAGACCAGCAGTAGCAGCAAGACAGGTGACAGGAATACTTAGATTCAACAGTAGCCTTTTCTTTTTAAGAAAGAGGGGAATATAGAAAAGGAAATATAATGGAAACCTAGAAGGAGGAAAGGAAATTTAGAAAGAGGAAAGAAAGGAAGGGAGAGTAAAAGGAGGGAGAAGAAAATAAGTAATAAAGAGGTAATAAAGGGGCAAGGATAAGAAAGGGAGAGGAAGATATGAGGGAGAAGAAAGGGAGAAGGAAAAAGAAAACAAAATGAGGGAGACTCTTGTATGTGCTTTCAGCTAGTCCTGCGCTCCTTTCCTTTCTTATGTCCCTTTCTTTTCAAAATTGACAAATTTAGCTCTCCATAATCCAGACAATAGCTAACATCACTTGCCCCACACATAGTGGCTAAGATTTATATTTTTCTTTCTTCAAAAGAATGCTGACAACTACTGTATAGTGTTCAGTTTCTGGGACAACAGGTTATTGTACTAATTGCCCAAGGCTGCAATAAGGTCTTATGTAGAACTGTGCAACAGATCTTGGAATACAGCACTGACTCTTCACTCAGCTCCTATAGAGAGTGAGTGGAGATATATTCTTTCTATTTAGAAAATCTTTTGTGATAACTTTAATTTTTATTTTTCCCCCACAGGATTTATGCTTATGCATACACAAGAGTTTCCTAATTAGTTTCCAAACTCACAAGGTATAGGCATACTTTTTGAACCTTAACGATATACATACCAGCATATAGCATTCACATGGGGTTGATCTGATTAAAATTCATATTCAGACAAACACCTCAGATTAGAGTGCCAGGGTCAAAATCTGACTTTAGTTACTGTTGTATAATTATTTTGGGATTCATTTCATTCAGGTCAATAGAGTTACTCTTGATTTCTACCAGTGTAATTAAGATCAGAATCCCGCTCCAAAATAATTCCATCCCAAACCAACCTGGTAATATCTCGCTTTCGTCATACTAAATTGTTACCTCATAATCACCCACTCAAATTCAGCTAGAGACATTTTTTTCTAAATAAATTATTTCTAGGTTGTTTAAAGCTGCACTGTGTTTTTGTGTCTCCCACATCTTGTGTCCTCTTCCCAAATTGGGTTGCACATGTAGATTCCAGTGGGTTGAGAGGTTTATTCATATTAATATATTTTCTTGTGATTTCTAAAAGATGATAACAGATCCAATTACAATAATATATTTATTCCCAGATTTAGAGATATGTACAAACAAACATATACAAACCTCTTTTAGATCAGCTGTTTATAAATGAATGTTTAGTAATGTGTAGCTTATTCTTCCGTTATTGTAATGAGGTAAAATTACATGAAACTCACGAAGGCAAATCCAGCAGTGACTTAAATGGTGGTATAGGTCACATCTGGGGTGAAAATATTGCAGTGTATTCCTTTAAACAAAGCACATGCTATTAGTTTACTATAGATTTACTGAAAGATTTGTAGCTGTACATTGATAAGATGTGTGCCCCTCCAGCTCTCTGAGCACTGTGCCTGAGGGACAAAGATTAGAACACATGTTCTAGACACAACTATATTCACCAGCTTAAATTGTATGGGACTGACTTTCTCACCTACATTGGCCCTATATTAGAATAATTCTGTTGACTTGAATAGATTTATAGCCAGTTTGCACCAACATAAGTGAAAGGAGCTCTGTATGAAGTATAGTTGTAGCCATGTCGGTCCTGCAATATTAGAGAGACAAGGTTGGTGAGGTAATATCTTTTATTGCACCAACTTGTCTCTCTCACCCACAGAAGTTGGTCCAATAAAAGATATTACCTCACTCACCTTGTTTCTCTGTAAGTAGACATTCTGCTGGTTAACAAAAAACAGAGGAAAAACTGGATGACACCATTCCTCATATTTCTTCCACCCCTAAGATGTTAGAAGATATGATCAAATGCATTGCAAGATGCTTAATCTTATTTGCATATTTTCTCATCGTTTTAAGCAAGGCACTGGAAAAAGTTTCACATGCAAGCCAGCAAGTATGCTTTGCTTTGCATGGATAACAAATGTAAACTATTTAAGGTGAGTTCAAGGGCAGTTCTATTCATTTTAGTCTCTCCTTTTGATTCAGCCTTTGCAGCTTCTGCAACCAAAATTGTTATGCAGGACATGGGAAGCTGCTGAAAATTTCATGACATTTGTGCTTGACAAGCACAAGAGGGTAGCAGCATAGGTTTGCTTACCTTGGATTAAACCCTATTGATGCTACAGTATTTTTTTTCTCTGTGTGATTCATTTCTGGCTTACTTGTGGTGACTTGCAGAGTGGTTAATTACTGCATGGAGGTAAAAAATGATGACATATGGGTCAATTTAACAAAAAGATTTAGGGAGTGCAAAAAAGGCAGTTTTTTAGATCTGGTTCAGTTTTTCCAGATGGGGATACACTTTAATAGCATTCATAAAGTAGGAATATTTATCTTGAAGTTAAAACATATCATTTTCCTTTCTATTTTTAACCCATACATGTAGTATTGGAGATTGTGACTAGTTTCTATTTTGGTTACAATACTTTTTTTCCCACTGAATGTGGAAACAATTAAGTTATTTTATATGTTAATACGATATTTCTCAGTTGTCCCTAATGAAATCCGACAGCCTTACTGGCTACTCATAATTTCATTGAATAAAAATGTTAATCATTTATCCCTTGGGATTTAAAAGATCCCAAAGGAGAATATAGATGTATCTATCAGAGAGAAGGAAGAAAAAGTCCTACATTGTTTTGCTCTGTTTCAACTGTATTAGAGATTACAATGCTTGCAACGCAATAATAGTCTTAAAATTGACACCTATCCTGTTAATTAAGGTTGTATCTTCATTACCTCTTCATGGTCACATAATGCCCAATGCTGAATACCTCCTGCAAAGTGCTGAGAGTTCCTATTTTCCGTAGATTTATTTCACTGGGAATTTAGGCCACTCAGCATCTTGCAGAATCTGGCTTATTATGCAAGGCAGGTCATTGTGAGAACACTTCAACCTAATAAAAAAACAACAACAAATGGGTTATATGCAAGAACTGATTGGAAATAAGATTTCACTTCTCCAATATATGAAGTTTAGATGCTTGCGTGCCTGAAAGCCAGTAAAACCCAGTGGGCCAAGAAAGAGGTTGAGTTGCATGTGCTGGGCAATGGTAACTAAGGGAAGGGGATTGTCTAAAATGTATGAGACCCTGAACAGCTTATTTTTTTAATGGGAAACATAAATACTTGGGTTTGTGGGAGTAACATGGAGGTGTTGAATTTTCAGAATTTGACAAGAAAAATGTGTTCCTTGTTTAAGTGCTCAGACTCTTACACAGAAAAAGAAATGTCTAGTGAATATATATCACTCTGTCCAGCTTGCATGCAATTAGCGGGGCCGGTGCACTTTGCTGCTGTGGACAAAGAAGCACTTTTATCCATCTTTTTCTGTTTAATCAAAAGCTTAAATCATGGATCTTGCTAACTGCAAAGAGCCCTGCATCAGAGTATATTTTCGTTTTCAAGATTCCACTAACAAGTTACCATTGTGAGTTTTGGCCAGATCCTCAGCTCGGATAAATTGGTGTGAAAATGAAGTCACTGGAGCTATTCCACTTCACACCAGCTGAGAATATGACCCATATATATCTTAAACTGGTAACCTTTTATGAATTTGTGAATGGTAAGGCTTGGGGTTAGCAAAAACCTCAGCTTCAATAGGGTTCGGACTGGGTTTTGCTTCTTTATATATTCAGGTCTTTATCATTTCCCCCCATCCCCGCCACACACACAGCCCTACCTTCTTTTCTCCATTAGGAAAATTACCCAGTGCTGACACCTCTTCTCAACAAGGTTGAACTGCCAGCTTTAAATGTTCTTTTACATTGAGTGTTCTTTATCTGACCAATTTTTTTTCTTATACAGACATTTGTTCTCATCTCTGGTATTTCAGCTTTGTTACATGTCCATTGTAAACATTCAGCACTACTAATGAAATGTACATAGGTGGAGGTGCCTCAGTCTCTTAGGTGAGGGGGACCCAGCCCCTCCCTCTCCACCAGGTCCCAGTCCAGGGCTCTGTGCGAGCCAACCCCTGAACAGGGGATCCTCCCAGCAGGGAGTCTAAATGCACTCCCTGGGCTACTTCCTATCACTGTCCTTTCAGTTTGGGGCATGGCCCCGAAAGTCCAAATCACTGGGGTGGCTTGCCTCCGTAGTGCCCCCTCATGGACCTTGGGCAGCACCCTGCCATGGTCCCAGGTTCCTTCAGAGGGGCAGTCACAACTTTGGTGAGGCCAAGCCCCACGATGTCTCTGGGCTTCAGTTATCCAGCTCCTAGGGGCAGGTCTTCACTACTCGCTGATCTATCGGGGATTGATTTATCGCGTCTTGTGTAGACACGGATAAATCGATCCCTGAACACACTCCCCGTCGACTCCCCAGGCTTCCTTGCCATGGAGACAGCACTTAGTCCCTGGTAGCAGCCTTGGCTGGCAGGCTACTCACCCTTCCTCTCAGGAAGAGAAGCAGTTAGCTCCTACTTCCTCAATAGTCAGCCCTCAACTGACCCAGGCGCTCTCCTTTTCTCTCCCGCCCACCCCCCACTAGTCTGGCATTGGATTCAAACATAACGGAGTGAGACTAGCTGGGCCCAAAGGCTCTCTTTAACCCCTACTAAGCTGGCAGGCAGTTTCTCTGCTTCATTACAGTCAGTTATCATTATTATTACACCATACACATCTATTGTCACAACTGGATCCCCAATCCCACAGCTAGCACTGGTTGATGTAGTTCTCAAGTATTCCACCTGCTAATGCTACTCCATGGATCAGCCAAATGCCTGGCTCCCCGTTGCGACCTGGCACATTCAGTTGGCCCAGCCAGTCCTCCGTCATGACGGAGGGGCAACTGGGTCAAATTTGAGTTAATGGTATTGCAACATTATGCAGCACCACGTGACTCTTTGCACCAGGTCATAATGCCTGGAGTTGGGAGGTGGGCCCAACCCCATGGAACAGGAGTGACCACTGCTGGGTGAGTGAAGGGGGGACTGTTCATGTTGGACACCTCCTTTTGTCAACTGGATAGTATGCATAAAAAAGTGCCACACAGACACCAAAAGGCTGCCGGGGGTGGCAATCCCTTCACCCCCATCTATTAGTTCTGCCACTGATAAGAAGTAGAACCCAGGTCTCTGGACTACCAGATCAGCCCCTATCCACTGTGGGACAGTATTTGCCAGATGTGAAAATTAACACAGCTATTACCTAATTACTAAGGCCCAGACTCGCAAAGGTATTTAGGCTCCCCTAACATCTATTGAAAGTTGGGAGCCTAAATTCCTTTGAGAATTTGGGACCTAATAATCTACTTTTCTATAGCAAGAAAAAATAATGTAATTTTATCAGTTTATTAATGTTATTAATCTTTGATCATCAGTCACAAATTCTGCTGCTGACAAAACATTTATTTTTAAATAAAGGGGTTTTGAAAAGTGAAATTAAGTAAATAAAATATGGGTTTTTTTACTATTCATTTGGCTTGGCAGTCGTTAGTATGTGAAGTCTATGTTTCTAAGAGATTCTGAGAGTGAAAAGCGAAAAAGGAGAAGAACATTTTTGGTTGTTACACTGAAACCAAGGTAACATCAAAATAGCAATTGTCTAGTAGACAGTATGGGTTAAATTCACCATAGTGGTTCAGGCGGTGCAAGCTGCATCTCTTGGCACCAGCCTGACCCCTTGCACTTCAAGGGAACTCACTCCCAGGGAGGGTGGGTGATGTTTTCATTACCACCAGGCCCACAGGTTCTGCCAGTTAAAGGCAGCTATAGTTCACATTGGAGGCTTTACAAGAGCCCTGCTAGTGAAGGCCACCAATGGAATATGCTGAATCAGCATGTGTCCTGGTTACTCCTCTCACCAGTCAGCAATAACTACTTTTTGAATTGTCCTCACCACCTAGAAATGCCCTGGTGGAACTAAGGTTGTAGGTACCTAATGCCACAACCCTCTTCCAAGTCTGGCAGACTTTCCATCCCTAAGGACTCTCTGCCAGGAAGAGAAGAGAATGAGACTTTATATTTAACATTTGTATATCCCTTTGCACATTGAAAACAGTGTACAAATATTGACTAAACCTCACAAGCATTATCATTTCCTAGGTTAATGATGGGTAAACTGAGGCAGGAAACTAAAGTGAGTTACCCAAGGCCATGCAGAATGTCAGTGGCAGAGCTAGGATTAGAACACAGGACTGCCAGTCTTTCTACCCTGTGCTTAGTGCTCCAGGACATACTACATCCCTTGAACCAGAAACCACATGAAGATAGTTTTAAACTGTCATTTAAGACAAGGTATTTCCTGTTAGTGGTGGTCCTCAGTGCTGTCTAATAGCATATAATACCAAGCAGTCAAATCCAGACCTGTGAAAAGTATATGGTAAGTGAAGGTGCTGAAATGTCACAAAAGTACAATTGGCAATGAATGGAGTTATTTTATCTGGGAGTTGTTATTGCAATTATTGAACCTGAAAAGATTTGGCAGTTCAGTTCTTTTCAGACAAGCATCCTAAAACCTGGACATTTACCCAAAGCTCATAGAACTTTCTCAAAACTTTCTAGAAATTAGGTGGGAAATCTCATAACAAAAGGCTCTCCAAGGACTTCCAATGTTTCCTGACTTCCGTCAGGGTACTAATACCACATAAACACCTGTGGAAATTTGGTAATTCTGCTTCTAGTCCCAGAGAACTGCAAGAAATGTTGAAGTGTAAGAAAACATAAAACTAAACTGTTTAAACCTGAAAAATGCTTCAGGTTTGATTCATTTGTGTTTTGGGTGACAGTGCATGTTGAATGATATTTTATGTGAACTGTTTAGGCCAGCCCTAATTATTGCTCCCTCTGGATTGCTGTAACAATCTGAATCCATTTTGTACAAGCTGAAGTTCAGATGTCAGCATTCTGCACAGATTACTTGGACCCCACAGAGTTTTTGAAATTCATCTCCAAACCAGAATTTTGAATATGATGAGCTCCAGCTTCTAAGGCAGTAGGTGACAGATACATGGTGGTCTCAGTCTAGTGCCTAAATGATTGGGTCCACATCTCAAACATTATATTAGAAAGGGTTGGATGGCTCAAAAATTTAGCAATACACTCTGGATTATTTCATATTTAGGGTACTGACTGAAATCAAGTCCAGATCAGAGCTGAGTGAAAGTCACTACTATAATGCTTGTTGGGGTTTTGTGAAATAAGTCTGTGGTCCAAGTACATTTTCTAGTAGACAAATGGTCTTGACTCAAACAACAATTAGCACTAAAGTGGTATTACTGAAGGCAGTCTCAGCAGAGAGGCCAAGATTCTGAGTGAGTGTGGAGTGGGGAGAGCTTCTTGCCACTGAATGTGATATGCGCGGGTCAGGGTTGATGCCCAGAGGCAGTGTAGGAAAGGTAGTACTGCCCATGCTATACCTATTTAGTTGCTAGAGAACTTTGCAGCCCTATTAATTTGACGCTATTCGCTGAATTTATTTTATAAATGATAACAATTTTAGGAATGTAAAGAGAACTAAGTGTAACTGATCCATTTGACATTGACACAAAAATATAAAGAATTTTAAATAAAAATATAACCCCAGTAGGACTATCACTCAATAACTTTGAAATACTAGGCAGGCAGACACTTTAGAAGATTAAAAAAACTAGGATTACTTAGCTAGGAAAAATAAGAGGAAATATGATAGATGTATATAACATAATGAATGGTACAGACAAGGCAAGATGGGCTCTCTTATTTACCCTTCCCCATAACTTACCTTGGGCCATAGTACAAGAACAAAAAAGCAGTTGAGGGAATTTTAAAAGGCAAAATAATGAAAACGGATAAAAGCAAATACTTATTAAAATAATACTTTGCACTTCTATAGCACCTTCCATCAGACAATCTCAAAGCACTTTACATGTATTAATGAATGAGGTCTCTATTTTGTCAATGGGGAGACTGAAACATAGGGAGGTGAAATGATTCAACAAGATCATGCAGCAAGTATGTGCTCACTCTCAACTAAACAAAAGCCAGACTTCCTTTTTAGATCATTTATATTTGAACTGTGGAATTCATTGCCACATGACATTGTTGGAGCAAATAACGTAGAACATTTCTATAAAGCATTAGATCTTTATATGAATAATATCTGGCCTCAGGTCACTGCTGTAAATTTCAATATATTTCTCTGTGTTAGTGTGTGTACTATGTGTGTAGATATATATATATAAGAACATAGGAATTGCCATACTGGATCAGATGAATAATCCATCTGATCCAGTATCCTGTCTCCAACAATAGCTAGAACCAGATGTTTCATGATTCATTTGCAGTAGGCATATGTGGAATAATCAATACACGTTTGCCACACACACAAGACTTACAAAATTTTGGGAGTTGGAAAGAGATCCGTCATTAATCCTCTGAGTTGAAGGCAACAGCACTCAGTTACCTTCCCCCGTTCCAAATTCACAAAAAAGGGGGTGTTGTTTTCATCCAACAACAATTCAATCAGGAAACAATTTAAACTTTAGTGAAATGTACCATATGTTCCAAAGCAAGTTTTAGCACTTGTATGGTACTTACTAGTAAAGAAGCAAGAAAGAAAAAAATTTAAAGTGTGTAATTAATGTTACAATGTTACATTAACACAAATAATTTCTCTGACAGGTCATACAATTCACATGCATATTTTATTAAAGTGTAAGAAATAATTTTTCAGTCTGACCCTGATCACTCTGTATGCTTTGAAGTTTGAAAGCCGGCAGTATAGCCTATAAGTTTAAAGAAATTTAGAAAGAATTGTGAAGTTAAAAGGTACTTTTGATGTTTGTTCTTTCTTTTCTATCGCAAGGGCATTCAATACAGCAGAAGAAAAGTAAGTAGAAAACATTAATGCCTAATAAATTTTCATGGCAATCATGCTTATTTAACCCTTCCTAATCATTTAATATAAAGGGTTGGAGGAGAATTATTCATTTAGGGGTGGCACAAAGGTGACACTAGAAATTTCTGATTTTATTGCCAGCATATTCTTTCCTAATGCTCTTGTGCACTTTAATTGGGGTCACACCCATGCATTAAGAATAGGTCCCTTCAACAGTTAATTAACAAAGCAGAGTTTCTCTCAGGGTTCCTGGTGCTGGAATCAGACAATACCATTTCATTCTAGCAGCATTACTAGTATTTCTGATCAAAGGGGAAGAAACATTTAAGGTTGCCAAACCACCTAAGCTCTTTTGTCCAAAAGGCCTTTTTTAAAGATTCATTCTCTACCACCACCCAAAATATTGTACCAGACAACACATGGTTTTAAAATGGGATGTGTCTGTGTGGAGCAATGGTGACATGTAGTGGTCAATTAGATTTCTTTTTTCAACGCTAATTGCAGTGTGAACGTATTGCTTGTAAAAGGGACAAGACTGACAGTGTTACAAACACAAGCCCTTCCTTTGTCTTACTGTTTCACACTTGCTTGTAAAATCTTCTAAGTACTTGGGTCCGTTTTCTGGCATACACCTAAAGCAAAAGTGTTTTGTTAATTAAAAAAATCAGCCAAGACTGCATTCCCTGTATGTTGAAATGTAGATAGGGCTTTTTGAAGCCCATTGAAGTTAATGGGAGTCTCCCATAGGACAGACATTCATTTTGTGACTAGAAATTAGTGCCTGGTCAGAATGTTTCTGACTGACAACCATGGCAGGTGCTATTAAGCAAATTCCTTTGTGAAAACATTTCATTTTCAAGGTAGACAGCTACAAGCCACGTAATTATACACTTGACCTTCTCGGTGCTTATTCCTGAAAAACTCTGAATCTTGAGCAATGTATCAAAGTGTAAGTGGCGAGAAAAGAAGTTTCAATGGGGTTTAAATAGAGTGAAAAGTAAGAGAAGAAACTGAAAACGTCTCAGCAGATGTTATAGGCCCAGTTCTGCATCCCTGCTCCATCGGGAGTATTGCTCATTCAAGCACTCCCATTGAAGCCATTGGGACTACTTACATAAGTAAGTGCTACTCACCAGAAGCATCGCAGATTCATGTCTTAAGTATGTATTCCTGTCCATGCTGAATTATGCCTAGCACTTTAAAAGAATGTAAGAATCACACCCACAAACATTTGAATTGATCCCTATCTGTAAGTAGTATATAATCCTGTTAAATATCTTGAGACTCACAAAAAGAATTTATAAATCAATTACTCATTATAATAATTTCATAAAGGAGATTTCTCAGAAGTATTGATTAAAATGTCTGCTAAACTGTTAAATAAAATTATCTGACCACCAAAGATGAGGTTTTAACTCTCCCAACTGGTGCAATGGTCTCTATTTGCCAGCTGTATTGTAATAACAGAAAAGTTAACATCTGTGGCTTTATAATTATTTGAATTTTAATGAACAGGATGAATTAAATCTTTCAGCTTAGCTGCTTATATTGTGAACCAGCCTGAGTTCCTGAAAGATAAGAAATAGATTGTGCTTATTCAACAGCTTTTCACTGTTTGGAGAGAGAGAGGAAAAAGCCAGGTTTCAGTGGAATTTAAACCCTTCTGCTGTTTAAAAAATATGATAATGGTAATTACTGAATATGAGTTGTAGAATTAATTAGTGAGTTTGAGAACAGCTCAGAAATTAGGACATGGAGCATTTACCAACTGCAGAGACAGTGAGCTTAGTTAGAGGGTAGCCTGTCTTTGTAAAATCCTTTTACACCATCCATATATTCATTGGCAAATAATTCTTTTGCAGTCATGATGATCCGAAACATAGTTGAGAGAACATTTACTTTCTGCCAGCATTTATTTGTTTTGTTTAGTTGTTGGAGTTTTTATCATTCTGACAGCTATCTAAATTTCACATATATTCATATATTTTAAGTTTTCAAAAACCCTTGAGAATGAAGGGATGGTGATATATTGGAGCCATTGCCAATAACACTGAGCAAACTAAACAAAATATAATAGATGGAAAAGTTGGCTGATGTCCAGTCTACGAATTTATTGTCACCATGCCAGATTTTCAAGCCAAAAGAATCATATCCTCTGCAGACAGCAAAATAGAGTACAATGAGTATATTCCCAAGAACCTACATTTTTATTTACACTTTGCATGTTTCAAATACATACACAGACCTATGTGCATATGTATATGTGTGTGTATGCATAGCTGCTCACACAAAACACATACACCAACATGGAAATCTACAGGACTAGTTCCTAACTTTAGGGATCAGAAACTGCAATTGTATGTGGAAATTCCAGTAAAAGTTTCAATAGAGTTATTGACAAAATGGTTAAGAATGCAAGGAGTTCTATCCACTGTTGTTTACTTCTCCATTTTCAGAACATGTTAAACAATAGGTAATCAGAGTATGTTCAATTATGGTTCCTTATGCTAAATATACTTATTTTCTGAATAAGAGTTGTCAATGGGAATTAGTCTCTCTCTCTCTCTCTCTCTCTCTCTCTCTCTCTTTTTTTTTTTTTTTTTTTTTATGTTGGCTTCTTTTCCTACCATATATTTTTCTTTCTCTGGAATTTTTAATGTGCTCTACCAGCTGCAAAACTCCTTCATTCCACTGATTTATAAAACGCTCTTGGAAGAGTGAAAGAGACTCTCTGTCACATACCTTTAAGTTGGAATATTTTGATATCCTGTGTAATTTCAATTTAGCTGTGAATCAAAACCATCTACAGTAAACAGAAAGCGGAACTGGAGTTTGCTGATATTATAGTGTGCCAGGAACAGGAGCTGTTATTGCATGTCTGAAGAATTTTATATCCCTCTGATAGCTTGTACACCATCTGAATCTTATTAAATTGTCTGTGACCAACCTGAAGCCAGAGTCAATTTACAGATGCAGAGAATCTTAATGCTAATAGCAAAATAGTCTTTAATGAAGCATAGCTTCAATGAAATAATTTTATGGAAACTGGAATGACATTTTGGCAAAGTTTTTATTATCAGTATTGACTGACAATATAAATAAAATACCAGCTAACAAATTGCAGTCTGGAATGTCTGTGTGTTCCAACCTGTGTGTTGGCTGACTGACCTGTGCCAAGGCATTCGTAACCCAAAGCCTCAGTGTGCCATCCTCCTGCATCATGCCACAACTCTAAGCCAAGATTAACATCCTGGTTCAGATTGCTGTGCAAAACACAGTAGGAGGTCAGCATTAGAGCTGCATGATAAATTTGACCTAACACATAAAGTGAAACTAGCAAAAGTTTGTTGCTTGATGGCTTTATTAAATAGTGAATAGATTATTACAAATTAGAGACACAATAAATTGGGTCATATGGGACCATCTCCTGCATATTCAGGATTGTTCCCTGGAGACACTTTGGCTGCTCCATAGTTAAGGTTAAACACAGTTTCCTTTATAATGCCTTATTTTAGATCCCTATATAACTTTGGCTTAGGTCTTGTTGATTTGGCCTGCAAAATGGCCTACTTTCAAGACAATTAACCAAAGTTATTAACAGTTATTATTGTCGATCATTTTAGGTCCAACCCCAATTTTGTTGTTGCCAATGGGCATTTTTGCCAATGAAATTAGTGAGGTCATGATTGGCCACTATGCTTGATAAAACTTCCACTGAAGTAAAAAGAACTACTGCCATTTACTTTGACTTCAGTGCGAGCTGCATCAAGCCGTGCAAGACTGCATGCACACACAGGGCTGTCCTTACCATGAGGCGAACTGAGGTGGCCGCCTCAGGTGCCAGACTGTGGGGGGTGCCACTAGGACCCAGAGTGTAGAAAACTGTGTCTGCTGCTGGTGCATATGTATTCTCTCTGCTTTAGATGCACAGAGATGGTGGAGTGCTGTGCTGGAGGAAAGAAGACACAAGAGACATAACAGGCAGGCAGGAGAAAAGGTGAGAGGCAATAACAGAAAGCAGCAGGAGCTGCAGGGAGAGAGAGGAAGAAGAGCCTCTTATGTACCTCCCTAGCACCCCCAGGAGCCTTGACTGATTAACACCAGCTTCTCAGGGAGCTTCCTGTTTCCTGCTGCTTTCCTGAACCCATTTGAGGAGAACAGGCAGTCAACTGAAGTAATAGCAGCCAGTTAGGCCCTTAAGACACTGATATCTTCCCTCACTCAGGCCCTGCTACCAGTTTGCTTATTTGTCCCCTTCAACTGAGTGTTAAGAGCCACTATAGCTGGCACAGAACAGCAGTCATGAGTGAAAGAAGAAAACGCCCCTCTGGGGCAGCATTCAGAAAAAGAAAGAAAGCAAAGGAAGCTTTTCTATCTAAGCAGGAAGGAGCTCTTCTGAGATACATAGACACAAATGTTCACAGTGAGCCTTCCGGCCCCAGTGAAGATGTGAATGGTGAGGAGATGCCTGATCTTCCAGTTAGTCAGAGTGCAGGTGACCTGGCAGCTACTGCAGCATCCATATCTCCATCTCAAATGCATGTAACCATGCACATTCCTGAAGAAAAATGTAGATCAGAGAAGGGTATGGTGGAGGTGCAAGAAACAGCTGCTGCTGAGTTTAGTTCCTTAAGTCTAGATGATCCAGGACTGTTGGCCCACTTGAGCAGTAGCCTGAGGCACTTCCTTGTACTGCATGGGCCACAGCAAGTGAAAAACTTCATGTTCCCCAAAGACAATGAAAATAGAAGTTTCCATCCAACACATTACTGGCGTGAAATTCCCAATGGAGGGGCCATGGCTTATGTACTCAAAATGCTGCATACTATTTTTGTTGCAAACTCTTCCAGTCTAATGTTCCAGCCACATTGGGTTCTACAGGAACAAAGGACTGGAAAAATCTGACTAGAAATCTGGCATGCCATGAGAAGGCAGAAAATCACCAGAGAGCATTCCATAGGTGGGAAGAGCTTGAGATGAGACTAAGGTTAAAGGCCACCATAGATGATCAGCATCAAGAGAAGATTGCATCAGAGTTTATTTACTGGCAAAATGTTCTGAAAAGGCTCATTGCCATTGTGAGAATGCTTGCTACCCAAAACCTAGCACTGTGTGGCACCTCAGATCAGCTGTATGTGCCAAACAATGGAAACTTCCTTAAAATTGTGGAGCTGATGGCTGAGTTTGATGCTGTACTTCAGAAGCATCTAAGAAGAGTCACCACCCAAGAAATGTACACACACCACTACCTTGGAAAAACAATTCAAAATGAGATCATACAGTTACTGGCAACAAAAGTCAAACAGAAGATTGTGACAGATCTGAAGTCAGGAAGGTACTACTTTGTTATTTTGGCCTGCACCCCCTGACATCAGCCATATGGAACAAATGACTTTAATGGTGCATTTTGTAACAAAAACAGAACCTAGTGAAAATGTCCCTCCAATGGTGACTGTCAGAAAACATTTTCTAGAATTTATTGACATTGATGATACTACAGGAGCTGGTATGATAAATGTGCTTCTTAAAAAGCTGGAAGATACAGGATTTGCGATAGCTGACATGAGAGGTCAGGGCTACAATAATGGTGCCAACATGAGAGGAAAGAACAGAGGAGTGCAGACATGGATCCGAGAGTTAAACCCTCAAGCTTTTTTTGTCCCATGCAGTTCTCATTCATTGAACTTGGTGGTCAGTGATGCAGTATCAGTTTCAAGTGAGGCTGCTGAATTTTTTAATGTAATTCAAAGCATCTATGTATTTTTCTCTGCATCAACTCATCGATGGCAAATTTTGAAGCAACACCTGGGAACATCCTCCTGACACTGAAACCACTGAGCGCCACATGATGGGAAAGTCAAGTGGAGATGATAAACACAGGAGAGGTTGGTCGGCCTTGCAACCATCAGAATAGAGCATGAGCTGGCCCAGACTGTGGACCTTCAACAGGAAGCAGTTCAAATCTTTGCAACCAAGAAGGCATGGAAAGCACCACTTTGATTATTTAAACAGATAAAAATGCCAGTGTTTACTATGCAGACAAGAAAAGTTGCATTTGCTGTTCAGGCATTTGAAAGTTAAGTGTTACTTAAAATTTTTGAACAAGGCATTTTAAGTTGTTACTTCTCCTTTATTGCAGTAGGTAGCAGAGCAGTACCATGAGAGGAGTAGAACAGGAAGAAGGCAGAATTGAGACCTTTCAAAATTTTGACCCAAGCAAGTAGGTATGGAGGCGTCATTTGAGCTCCCCGCCTCAAGTGCCAAAATGTTGTGGGCCAGCCCTGGGGTCAGTGCTAACGAGGCCAATTCAATCAAGGTGGATGCGGCCCATTCCCAACAGTTGACAAGAAGGTGTGAGTATCAACAGAGGGAAAATTACTTTTTGTAGCGACCCAGCCACTCCCAGTCTTTATTCAGGTCTAATTTGCTGGTGTCAAGTTTGCAAATTAATTCCAGTTCTGCAGTTTCTCATTGAAGTCTGTTTTTGAAGTTTTTTTGTTGAAGAATGGCTATTTTTAAGTCTGTTATTGAGTGTCCAGTGAGATTGAAGTGCTCTCCTACTGGTTTTTGAACGTTACAATTCTTGATGTCTGATTTGTGTCCATTTATTCTTTTGCTTAGAGACTGTCCGGTTTGGCCAATGTAGGCAGAGGGGCATTGCTGGCACATGATGGCATATATCACATTGGTAGATGTGCAGATAAACGAGCCCCTGATGGTGTGGCTGATGTGGTTAGGTCCTATGATGATGTCCCTTGAATAGATATGCGGACAAAGTTGGCAATGGGGTTTGTTGCAAGGATTGGTTCCTGGGTTAGTGTTTCTGTTGTGTGGTGTGTAGTTGCTGGTTAGTATTTGCTTCAGGTTGGGGGGGCTGTCTGTAAGAGAGGACTGGCTTGTTTCCCAAGGTCTGTGAGAGTGAGGGATCATCTTTCAAGATAGGTTGTAGATCCTTGATGATGCGCTGGAGAGGTTTTAGTTGGGGGCTGTAGCTGATGGCTAGTGACGTTCTGATACTTTCTTTGTTGGGCCTGTCCTGTAGTAGGTGACTTTAGGTGGATATTGTAACTTTAAGAACACTTGATAGAGATCCTGTAGGTGTTTGTCTCTGTCTGAGGGATTGGAGCAAATGTGGTTGTATGCAGGAACGGCAAACCGCGGCCACTGGGAGCTGTGGGTGGCCATGCCTGTGGATAGTCAATGTAAACAAACTGTCTTGCAGCCCGCCAGCGGATTACCCTGACGGGCCACATGCGACCTGTGGGCAGCAGGTTGCCCACCACTAGTCTAAACCATCCTAGACAGATGGCTATCCCTTCTCCTTTTGAAAACCTCCAGTGAAGAAGTTTCCACAAATTTAAGTAATAGGGATTTGCTCAGTGTAATTTTTAGGGTGTTTATTCTGCTCTTCAGGCATATGTGTTACTCCTGAGTGGGAAGAACAGAAGTTACATACCTGTACCAATGAGAAAATATTCCACTTCTTAAGATAGTTTTCATCCTTCTTGACTGTTTTTTCTTGCTATTGGTTTTCATGTGTATACTGGTCTGTTGAAGACGGATCCAATATGCCCTGGTGTGCCTGAGACTGTTAGATCAGTTATTCGTGCAATTCCCTTTCATCGAGTGTTACTGTAGCATTTATCAGATTATTGGTAGTAGTGAACAGATTATGAAGTGTAACAATAAGAAAAGCAGTCTGCAATGAAATTATGTAATTAGAATAGTTAGCTGGTATGTCCCATTGAACTCTTGGGACTAGCTGACCTGAATCCCAATAGGGATAAAATGGTGAAGGACTGCTTTTATTTTAACTAAAAGCATTGAGGTTTTGGAACTCAGTTTAACAGGACAGATACTTGCTTTCGTAACCCGCACTAAGGGATTGTGAATCTTTTAGTCTTCTGCTAATGGGTGGTAGAGGAAGATAAGGAGCCCACTACAGTTTCCAGCTATTGGAGTTTTTCTCAAGCTATAGAGGCTTACTCTCTTAGCCCTTTAGAGATACAGGGTTTGAACCCTGCTGATGGCCCAGACAGGAATGTACTTTGTTCAACAGGAAGTTAGTTTGTCTAGAGGCTAGTGGAATCCTTAGTGCAATATGTCATTGAGTCAAATATTATAATTGAAATGTGGTAGGATAACTTCATAAGCAGTAAAAATGATTGTACTTAGACCAAGATATGGATTGTCAAATCTTGTTACATTGCATCAGCTGCTCAGAGCATGGATGAGGAAGGTATTCCCTCCCATAATTAGCCAGATGATGTGGATGTGGATGAGGATAGATTGGGGTTGCCTTCCTCTTAAGTGTCAGATATTCAGGAAGCAGTTCAAATCTTTGCAACCAAGAAGGCATGGAAAGCACTACTTTGATTATTCAAACAGATAAAAATGCCAGCGTTTACTCTGCAGACAAGAAAAGCTACATTTGCTGTTCAGGTGTTTGAAAGTTAAGTGTAACCTAAAATTTTTGAACAAGGCATTTTAAGTTGTTACTTCTCCTTTATTGGGGTAGGTAGCAGAGCAGTACCATGAGAGGAGTAGAACAGGAAGAAGGCAGAATTGAGACCTTTCAAAGTTTTGGCCCAAGCGACGGGGCGTCATTTGAGCTCTCCACCTCAGGTGCCAAAATGTTGTGGGCCAGCCCTGTGCACACGTGCACATTGGCTTCTATTGGTTGGCTACAGTTTAGAAAGACCATGAGTCCCTGAGTCCTTCTATAGCTAACAAGTAACTCAGACGTTCCTTGAACTCAAATGGTGGCACCCAAATAATTCTAAAGTAATTTTTTTAGAAGGACAAGCTTAGAAAGGCAAGAGTGGACCCGCTTTAATTACACATTCTGCCCTCTCTTTTATTGTATTTCAGCACCGAGATATTACAGTGCTTGGCGGTCTATCAATACCTTAGGCAAGCAGACTAAATTAAATAGGATTAAACACAGCAACATTCTTCATTGGTAGTAATAATCTAAAATTCTGTCACCAGCAAAATCAAGCACCGCACAACAGTACAGGAGGGTAGAATTGGGTTTCCATCCAAAGGAGAAAAAAAAATGCTCATACTGTGCCGCCTCAAGAATGGACAGAATGCCACCCCTTAGCACGTGCCACCCCAGGCACGTGCTTCCTCCGCTGGTGCCTGGAGCCGGCCCTGCTCCCCTCCAACCCCCAAACACACACACAGAAGGAATGGACTTGAGTTGCAGGGGTAGTAGCATGTGGCAAAGTTCTTGGCAGTATAGTTCTACCAGCCATGCTGCCTGGAGCCAGGGACATTGGCAGGGGGAGGCTAATGGCAGTGTGGAGGCGCTGAGGACTCGAGGAGCTGCATGTTTTTAGGAGAATCCTGGGGTTTCAGGAGCTGATCTCACTGCTACTTCCACAGATAAACTCTATATCCCACCCAGGGAAAGAAAAAGGAGGAAACTAAATGAAAACTTGTTGGGTGACACATCTTCAGTGCTGGAATAACCTTGCATAGGGACTATTGGACCCGCAGTTGTTAATGCGCAGATATCTCAAAAATAGCTAACTCAAATTTAGTTAGAATTTGAGATGGGAAAAATATCTTCTTTGGGATGAGTGTTTTATCATCCCAGTGAGTATTTTATGTATGGATGATAGCCATAAGTTCTTGAAAATAAAGGACTTTAATTTACAGTGCTCTAGCATGACAACATAATATAATAATAGCGTGGAACTGATTTCAAATCATTGCACTGCTTTGCCTTTATTTAATGGTTTGAGTGAAGTTATTAGTGACTCTGAAACAATGCCATTTCATGCAGATTCTATGTTTATTCTTTCAGTGGCTTCTGAATTAAATCTATTCAGTTTACTAGGCAAAAGATTACTTTTATAGCTGCCAGTGCTGCAAACTCTCCCTTGCATCAGAAAAGCAAGCTGCAGTTCTGCCTCTTGCATCATAACTAGCCGGGGTAGTTAAGGAAAGCCTTCTTGGGGTCCAAGATTTGTGATCAGAGGCAGTCCAGATGCAGCGATGAGTCAGAGCAGCAGGTGAATGGTGCCAGCCAGCCACCTGGTCGGCTGGGCTCAGCTGTCTCATTGTCTGAAAGATGAAGGAAGCAAGAGTGAGAGGAAGACAAGAATCCATTTTGTGGGGAGGGAGAGGAAGAAAGTATCCATTAGGAAGATGAGCTGGTAAGAGAGAGTAGAGGGGCCTACAATTTTGGTGAATCTGGACACAATTTTTAGCTTGAATCCACACCATAAGCACTTAGAGATATGGTGAAAGGCATTAGAGAAAAACCCTGACAGAGATAGATTTTGATTGGATACTAAAGATTCTACAATCAGAACATGACTGACAATTCTATTAGTTATGTTCAAGTTAGAATCCAGTTAGTGTTCTGTAGCTTTGTTGATTCTGCTGCTTTCAACACTGAAAACTCATTTTTGTCAGTCAAACAAGCAGATATACCACAGATGCCCAGAGATCATCTCTATTGAATAAGAAGGTGTCATTTGTATATAGTCACTTTTCTATCCATTACCACACTTCAGTGGTAAATTCTGATTATCTGAATGGCTGAGGGACAACCTAAACTTTTGGATAATCAAAGTTTTAGATAAACAACATTTCCTTTTCTGTATGAATTTCCAATCTAAAGAGATAGATACATATTTTGGGTAGCCTAACAATCGGCAAACAGAGATTTAGATGATCCTGAATACAGGTTTAGCTGTATTCCTGGTCATACATTGAGACTTATAAAGAACTTCTGCCTTTCCCCTCACAGAAATATATAAAATTACCTGGTATCACAGGCCTTTGTGACTTTCCAGCTTTGGACTTCATTGCCAGTTGAAATGAGGGTTAGGGCACTGACTGGTGGGACCACTATAATCCAGATTTACTTGCTATTTGTTCTGTTTAATATTGTTTTACATAAGATCCTTTTAGGAATGTGGTGTGTTTCTGTGCCAATTTTACCTTCTAGCAATTGCAGGGCACCCTGGAGTTTTTATCTGAAGGGTGCCATAGAATTGTAAGATTATATGTGGTTGTATAGAGTCAGATTGATGCAGCCCGGTGCCATTTATGGGTATTTTCAGTTTTATCTGACCACCAATGGAATTGTGAAATGTTTTTGAACAAGAAAAAGTACCTTTGTCTGCTACATAC
The DNA here is from genome assembly GCF_027887155.1 of Malaclemys terrapin pileata. Classification (NCBI taxonomy): domain Eukaryota; kingdom Metazoa; phylum Chordata; order Testudines; family Emydidae; genus Malaclemys; species Malaclemys terrapin. The sequence goes on along the minus strand of NC_071506.1, from coordinate 242,609,881 downwards.
TTATTAATTTAGATTTCCTGTGTAATTACGATTTAGATGTGAATTAAAATCAATGTCAGAAAAAAGATCTGGGGTTTCTGGTTTATGATGTTGTGCCAGAAATGGGAGCTCTTCTTGCATGTCTGAAGAGAATTGTATATCCCTGTGACTGCTTGTGCAGCACCATCTGCATCTTATTAAGATGCTTGTGACCAAGTGAGAGCCAACGCAGATTTACGTGCAAAGACTCTAAATGCAAACAGCAAAATAACCACTCCTACAACAAACTTAATGGTGACGTTGTGGCACCTACTACCATGGCTATCATTAACGGCCTGACAAAATTTCCTTCACATTATTCAGCAGCTGAATAGTTACTGTGAAAATTCACTTTGGCTAAAACTCACCATTGAAGGACTCAGCCCAGGAGCCATCAATTCTCACAGCAGTTAATCATAGCACAGCCAGCAGCCATGATTTCAGTCAGCACATTCTCTCTGGAACTCAGCCTAGAGGCCACCATGGTACTGCCACTTTTACTTTTTATTACACCAAAACAGAGTGAAGCCTTGCCTTGTCTTCCCCTTTGCTTTCAGTCGTTAGCTCATGAGGCAATTTATGAACAAAATCCTTCCAGCTCTCATAGCCCTACAGAAAAAACAACAGAAGGAAAAAAATGTCTCTTAAACTCTGCAAATATGAACTGGCACCATAGAGAAGTGTAGACGTGACAAGGTGCACGATCTGATCTACCTGGAGCCCAAGAATCTCTGCGAAAATTTGGTTCCATTCTTATTGATCTCAGATGTCTACAGGGGAGTGAGCTTTACCTCACTGCTCCCCACATTCTCCATCTCTTAAAGTAGCAGGACTCATTTAGGACCCATAGTACCACTGGCTTCCCATCATGACTGCTTACTACTGCAAAGCTTTGGGATCAATGGGTCAATGGCACCGTCACTCTTTACAAAGCACGGTGTATGCACTAATGATTCTTTGACGGCTGCTGAGTCCGATGCACAAGTGACAGTCCCGTCCACAGATAGGGCACACCCACGCACTAGCAATGCTCTGAATCTGAGCAGCAAATTCTCTCCTCCTCTGACGCTTTGGAGAGGCATGCTTATCCACCAGCAGCTAGTAGGGGAGACTATGCAGAGTGGCTCCCCTCTAACAGTGTTCCAGACACATTTTCCCCTTAAAAACCTGCAGAATCCCAAATGCACATCACCTGGGAAAGTTTCTCTGGGCTCAGGGAGAGGGGACGAATATGAACAGCTCCAGTTCCACTACTGCAAGCTTTTTACTCCTTGAAACTATGTGGTCAAGAGGAGTGCACGTGGCAGGAAGTCCTGAATCCCAAACATGTCCCTACCACTCCCTTCTGTGCAATTCGCGGCAAGTCACTTCACCTCTCCACCTTAGGGTCTGTCTACACTGGAGATGGGTTTGGTAGGTTGAGGAGGAGGTTGTTTTTTTCTCAGGTCTAGCTACACTGAGTGAGGCAACTTTGTCAGTGTAGCTACATTGGTTTAAAAAAAGCAAACGAGCAAGCTCTCGGCTTCCACATCCTTAAATTGGGGAAGATAATAAGAGATTATGAGGATAAATTTGTTTGAATAGCAAATTTAGCAAGTATTCTATCTTTCTAGGTATTCATACCACACCTGAATTACTCTTTGTTCCCCTCCATGCTGCACAGTGGATGGGAGCATCTGGCCTGTGTTACTGAACTATTAATTGTACACCCCTACCTCGATATAACACTGTCCTCGGGAGCCAAAAAATTTTACCGTATTATAGGTCAAACTGCATTATATCGAACTTGCTTTGATCCGCCAGAGTGCGCAACCCCGGCCCCCCTTCCCCCCGGAGCACTGCTTTACCGCGTTATATAGAATTCGTGTTATATCGCGTCGCATTATATCGGGGTAGAGGTGTACTTCTTGGCATGATACAGTGCTAAGATGTCTTGGTATGATAAGGTGCTATGTATATAGAATTTTTCATTAGGAATTGTTTCCTAATCTATCTGGTCACACTGGAGTGCAAAAAAAGAAAAGAAATTAGTCAGTGTGAGATTTTTAAATTTTTTTGCATGAATGCAATGCACATCAATGGTAATATACAAAAATGTATTATCAAAGTAACACACACATTCACACCAGCATTTCTTATTCCATGCATTCAGATATGGAGCAGGAAAGAACTCTTACCATGGATTTCTATCAAAAAATATTGTGTCAAAGATTAAGAGGTCAGCTGTACAGAAGATATGCTGCACAAGATACATTTAACAAAATCACAATTATATACTACATACACAGTTTCCCATTTAAAAGTATCATCTACCAACAGTCCCTATTGAATGATATCTGAGATACCATAGCTTTCCCCTATATTTACAGTAGGAAATAATTATAGTAACTGTGTGGCATTTCTTACCAAATACTCGACATTTTTGTGGGAGCCACCATACAGGTCATGGAGGATGTGGCCAGATCAGAAACTTTGAACATATTATTTGTTCCTGCCTAATTATCAGTAATTTTTGGTCTAAAATTCAGGATGTTATATGCAGTAAACTTGGTGAAGAATACATTCTTGAAAACACAGAAGCAGATCTTGGGTTGGTATCTCTTTCTGTCTGGATCTGACTAATGCTTTACCTCTAGTACCAACTGGATTTGTGATTTTAACGAAATGGAAGAAACTTTTCTTTTGCATGAAGAAGAAATGATGTTCACAAATCTGGACAATGGCTGAAACGGAACATTTGGCCTTGAAAATTAAAGATAGATATGGGACTTTGTGTAATTTTGGTCAAGGACTGTGTTTTCAGACGTATTACACAGCACTGAACTACCAGTACAATATAGGAAGAGGATTATCCAAGATCTATTTCCACTAAAAATGGATACATTACACATCTAGAGTCTTGGAAATATTGCCAGTGGTTTTGGCCCAAATCTCATCATTAGTGTGATATCTGTACTCTATGGAGTTGCAGAGTTAAAGGGTTTTGTACCTTATTCGATGAGTCTTTCTGTTTTAACATCTACCTATATATGTGTGTAGTCTAAAATAATGTCCCTGTGGTTGATAAAAAACATGTCCACATAACAGTGCCTCCAAAATTGTGTCATATCAAATCAAATCCCCACTTTTCTACAAAATACCCCAGTGCCCATTTATTAGACCAAAATGATTCCCACTGAGTAGAAATAACATGTATTTTAAACATTCCCTGATAAATTCCCATTAATTAACCAAGAGACTGTTATTCTAAAAGTTTATGTTATTTAATAGATGGATCTTGTTGTAGATAATAAGTATATTTCAAATTGTAAAGTAACATAAACAATGGGTTGGCTCTGATAAACTCTTTTTAAACTGATCGACATGTGTGACAGGTTTATTTCCTTTTTAAATTTTTTTTTAATACTAATCTGATACAAAGGTCTGTAGGGAATGAAAAAAGTGTCTATATAACATGGGAGTCTAGATTGAAACAAGAGTTAAAGATGACGGCATGCACTTAACTCAGCCTGTAGTGCCTCTGTACTGCAGAGGTCTCCGAACAGGATGAGTATGCAGCGTTGCCAAGACACAAAGGGCAAGTTGAGGATGGTGTTTCAGCATTACCTATGAATTTACTTGCAGTTGGGGATTAATAGGATCATAGGATCATAGAAATTAGAGATGGAAAAAACCTTTTAGGTCATCTTGTCCATCCTGCTGCCAATGTAGGATTGTCCCCTAATCCCTACACTATATTTTCAAGGGCTTTGTCCAGTATGTCAGACTCAATGGAATCTGAGAATTGTTGCTTGTGGTTTCAGATGTCTGCAAGTTTTCCAAATGTTAGATCCATTTTTTTATCTGAGGTGTGTATGAGTTCAGCATCAACAGGCTTTGTTTCTCCTTGCTGGGATATTCCTGGCCCATACCAGTTAGAATAATGAAATACACACCATGCCGATTTTATGGCTCAAGAAAAGAACTCTCAGATTTACTTTTAATACAGGATTGGTCTTAGGTTTGTGCCAAACTGCATCTGCACAGGGCCCCTGCATGTTTGGGGACCCCACTGTGTTGGCTCTCTTTCCCTTTATGCATTTGCTACCTTCCTTACCCATTGGTCTGTCAGCATGATCCCAATCTTGAAAGGAGAATGTATAGCCCCAAACCTTCCTGGCATTAACACATTGAATTCCCTCTCAGATGTTACCTCAAGGGATCAACACACATATGCACCCCAGGTCTAAAGTTGCCAAATCCTGTTTTTTCTAAATACATAATAGGAATAGGATTATCATGACAGATCAGACCAGTGGTGCACCTCACCCAGTATCCTGTCTCTGACAGTTACCAGTACCAAATGCAAAGTGCAAAAACCTTTCTGGGGGAGATTTTCAAAGTAGAATATCTCCCATTGGGAGCTGCATGCCTAATTCCCTTACATTCCTTTCACAATCCCAGCTGTAATGGACAATGATGAATAATCTGTACATAGAGAAAGTTACTTCCTAAACCCCATCAGCTAATGGCTGGCTTTGCCATAAAGCATAAGCATTTATAAACCTAATTGGTTTTTAATCAAATGTAACATAATTGTGAATATTCACATTATGCATATAAATCATAGAATATCAGAGTTGGAAGGGACCTCGGGAGGTCACCTAGTCCAACCCTGTGCTCAAAGCAGAACCAGTCCCCAGACAGATTTTTGTCCCAGATCCCTAAATGGCCCCCTCAAGGATTGAACTCCTAACCCTGGGTTTAAGAGGGCAATGCTCAAACCACTGAGCTATCCTTCCTATTTTGCTTTTAAAATTCTTCTACTTTCTTATCTTCAATTATAGCTAGTGACAGTTCCACAAATGTCATGTTAGATGGTACAGAAATACTTCCTTTTATATGTTTTAAATTTGCCAGCTTTCAATTTTATTGCATGCCCCATTATTCTTAGGTTTTGAGTGCCTTCTTTATATTATTCATTTTTGTGTGCTTCTAGCTGTTTCCTGGCTCAGCAGTCCAGACGGTAAGGGACTGGGGCATAGGCAGTCAAGTCCAGCAGTTACTACTGGGCTGGTGCCACAGAGTCAAGGGGTAGCTATGAGGCAGTGGTCAGCAAGTAGGGGTTAGAGGCCAGGTCTGCAGCAACTACAAGCCAAAAGTCTGTACCATTGCCCAGACAACTTTCTAGGGCAGCCTCCTAGGTTAATTAGTAAGCATGAGCCAAGCAGAGGACCCCAGAGTGATCTCACTCTGGCCTCTTCAGGATTCCTTAGAGATGGCTTTGCATGGCCTCCTAAGTGGTAACGTAGGAACATCTGCTGCCCTAGACTCTATAGATCTGGATTCTAGTCTTACAGATCCTTACACAGTACAACTGCTTCTTCTCTAAATAGACCTAATTTTTTTCACTCTGTATTTATATGGAGATATTGCCATGCTGCTAATAATTTTCATCACCTGCTTCTGACCCCCTTCTATTTCTGCTATGACTTTTTTGAGACAGGGTGGCCTGAACTGAACACATGAGGAGGTACCATTAATGTATATAATTGAATTAAGGATGTTTTTGCTGTTATTTTCTTTTCAATTATTTACCTAACCTAACAATTTGGAGTTATTTGACCACCATCGCATACTGAGCAGAGGTTTTTAATGATCGCTCCACGAGGACTTCGTGCTTGTCTACACTTAAAACGCTACAGCGACACAGCTTCAGTGTAGACACGACCTACACCGATGGGATGGGTTTCCCATTGGTGCAGACAATCCACCTGCCCGAGGGGTAGTAGGTAGATCAACAGAAGAATTCTTCCATTGACTTAGCACTTTCTACACTGGGGGTTAGGTTGGTACAGATACATCTGTCAGAGGTGTGGATTTGACATTTTATCTGCCATGTGCCAGTTGACATTTTATGTGCCATAATTTGCGTTCTTTTCCATTGGACTCGGTTGGACTAGATTTTCGTTTTCTGAAGGATAGCTGTTTGACTTGAGTAACCTCTTGGGCATTGCCATTTCATCATACTGATTTTTTCTTGTCTTCATGCTTCCTTCTTTGTTTAGGAGTAAAAATGCCTCCTGTGACTCTGAGATGGTCTGCTTAAAAAGTGTCCAGGTTGAAGCTGGGGGGGTTAATGTCCTTATTTTTGACATTAGAACCTCATTATTTTAATTACCTCCATGCTATTTGTGAAAGACCTCACACACAGCTATTTTTGTAGAGGGACAAACTTGTATTTGAGTCATAAAATTCCATTATAACCTATTTACTGTGTACTGCACTTTAAAATGAAGAGAAATCCACCTCCATGCTGCAGATATTATCACATGCAACATGCTTCAAAGGAGACATACAACCTGCACTTTCTCATGGATACCTTACTTTTGTTCTTTCTTGTTTTGTCTTTCTATTGATGTAATTATATGGTTATTCTTGTGTATTGAAAAGGCATAACAAGTGTAAATAACATGTATTTGCTAATGGAGACAGGCCCAAACCACAAAATTCTGATCCAGACTTGAAGTTCCCCTAACATCTGGGATATTTAGATCCATGGTTTTGGTTTGGTCCAGTATGGAGAAAAGGATTCATCACAAGTTAGGCTTAGTGGTTATAGCTGTTTGCATTCTGATGTTTTAGTTCACATTGATCTCTGTTTGGAACAACAAAGTCACCCAAATAAAGCTAAGCAAACAATTCTCAACAATTTATTTGGACACTTTAGCCTTTCCAACCCGGCCCCTACTCACAGATTGTTCATTACTCTTATGAATGTGTTCACTTGTCGCAGTTGTTGAACAAATAATTTTGCATTTTTGGGTGACTTACCTAATTTATAAATTACTTCCACTTTTGCCAAAATTAGCTTTGTTTCATCCCAAAACAAATTGTGTTTTGTTACTAGATGAATTTCAACTACAGATTCCATAATGATGTTTCTCAAACATATTTTCCCACTATCAATATAAATAAAACTTCACTTCAACAAACATTCACAGTGAATTAAAATGAGTTGTAAACACAATTGAAGCAAAATGCTGTTTAGAATCCATGCGATGTTCACAAATAAGTTTCCCCACTACTCAACCAGCTTTTCTACCAAATATCAAACTGTAGGATTTTTGTAACAAGAAGTCTAATGCCAAATATATTTTATTTCCTCCTTAGACTTAGCCATGCATTTGGCATCAGATCATTAAAAAAACAGCATTGAAGATTTACGTTGAATTACGTCCATTCATATCAGGGAAGAAAGAATGTGTTCTCAGATAATACTAAATGAGGAAAAAAGGTCATTTGCCAGGTGTAAATATTCATAAAAGCCCTTGAAAATGTGCAAAATAGAAGAAGCAAGACAGTTTTCAGAAAGAACAGCACAGTTTCTACGAATTGTGTGCATTAATTCATTGAGTCCATTGTGGCAATGATGAAAACTCCCTGGGTTTCCTGATTGATGGTGTCTGAACAGGGGAAAAGACATCATCTGTCAAAATCAAATTTATCATGCCTTTTCCTAAATTTCATAACTGGCTCTGATTCAACAAATAATACAAAACATGCATAAAGCAATCTGGGAGTTAGTGTCATGCAATATGAAACACTTTCAAGAAATGCATTTTAAGACCATTTTCAGTTATACCAGCATAAATACATATCAATGATGGATCATCCCTTATCGTCTGCAACGACTAACGATAAGCATGATGAGCTGACATGGAATTTCACACTATCTATAGGTTGCATTGTTTGTTTTGTCACCCAGAAACATTTCTGCTTATTGTAACTGTAGCACAATAATTCATTTGCAGCGCATAAGTGTGGGCCAAAAAGCAGACGTTCCAGACAATTATTCTTTTTAGTGATAAGTAGAGGTTATTTTATTTTATCCCAAACAGAGAATTTTCTCTTGCACAGAAATGATATATGTATAACCTGGCCTGGAGCATATTAGTTCAGACAGTTGAATGATGCAAAACAAACAATGGAGACTATATATATATATATATATATATATATATGGTATGAATTACTTTTATGTTAAGGTTAAAACAAAAAGGATTATAGCAAGAACATGTAGGGTTTAGGCTTCCGTTCCTCAATTTACCACATTCTAACTCAAAATTTGTGCAATCTCAAGTCATAATTATATGTTTATGACACATTCACAAAGGGCCTTTCATTTATTTTTTCAAATGAGCAGAGGATGTGACATAGAATCTATGTTAACCATTTTGTTTAAACCTGTATGGTTATGTTACTATATTTACATCTATCCTGAAAAAATTAATGCTATTTGAGTAATAGCTCTTTAACCAGCAGAGAAAAGCATAAAAGGAACTAATGGCTGGAGGTTAAAGCCAGACAAATTAAAATTAGAAATAAGGCACGCATTTTTAACAGTGCGGTTGATTAGCCACTGGAACAAACTACCAAGGAAAGTGATGGATTCTCCATCTCTGGAAGTCTGGGTGCCTTTCTGGAAGATACACTTTAGTCAAACAGAAGTTACTGGTCTCAATACTGGAGTAAGTGAGTAAAATTCTACATGCTGTACCATACTTGACATTGGACTAGATGATCTTATGATGCCTTTTGGCCTTAAAATCTGTGACTCTATGAAACACTTGTGGAATATCAGGAAAATTGCTTTCATTTCTTTTATTCATACTTCAGGTTGCAGAAACAACATTTAATAGAATTAAAAGCGGGACAGAAACAGCTAGTCAAAGGACCAAAACAACTTTTGAAGTGTGTCCATTGCACATACATATTTCTACCACTTCAAGCACCATTACATCTAGGCCCTAAAAGCAGTTTGCCAATCCTGGAGTTGCCTCAGACGAACAGCTTTTCAGCTAACAGTCAACGCTGCTGGCCAATGAATGTCCTTTACAATTTTCCATACATTTGAACTCCACTCAATGGTGCCCTTGGAAGAAGTAACCACAACTCTACGAACGCAGCAGGCAGGCTTTTCAGTTCACTGCTGTCAGAAAGCCTGGTCTGATCTTGCTATGTCTGACCTAGTTTTACTGAGGCCAGACAAAATGGGGTCCTGAGGATCCTCACTTTTTCCCATAGACAAACGGACATCTTGCCCTCTTCATAGGACCAGTCCATTCTGATGGAAACAACAGCAATAGTCCAAGACTAGATACCCTGGCTCAGCAATGGATTCAGGTGTTTATGTAGCAAATGACCTTCACGCTTTCTGCAGTACATCTCCTTCACTGTATGCATGAGCTTCACCAGAACAGGAAGCCAGGGAAAATTGGTGGTTCCTGAAGCTAGTTTATCTCTTTCTTCAATATACGCACACAGTACACAGTATGGCTGCCAACCTCATGTGGAAGTTTGCCCCAAATAACAAGGTGAACAGTGTGTTCATTCACTGTTAAATTTAACAAATGATTCCTTCAGGCCAAGCAGAATGTTAATGTCACTTGTAATTACAGTCAGGAAGTGCTGATTACGGGGAGCCAGCAATTATTCATCTTTTATCTGAGCCATCAGTTGCAGCAGAGATGTTTTGTCTGGACATGGGTGACCTGTGCAACCTATTGTTTTGGTTTGGGGATTTTTTAAGGGTGATTCACTTTAAAAAATCCTAACTATAGGGAATATTTTAATATTATTGATTATATCCTCCCCTTGGCCCCAAGTGTGAGGCTGAACCAAGTTGATGACATTATATATTAGACATAAAAATAAATTAATGGATATTTTTAATTAGAACTTTTCTTTTACCCCCTTTACAACTCAATTGTCCATCCCTGTGTTTGCTTTTCACTCTACCCACTCTCAGTTCCATATTTTACCCTGTATTGTACTGGATTTTCCTTCTCTGGCCTCTTTTCCAGGTCTTTTAAGTGGAATGCAAACCGAATAATTTTCTAGTTTGAGTCAAACTTGTAAATCCACAGTTTGACTGGGTCCAGAATCTGGCAAAAAAGTTCACTGTTCCCCAGCTTTTTCTATGAGAGAACTGCTAGAAACATCAGTTTTCTTGTGTTTGTTTTGTGAACTAGTTAACTATTTTATGCCAATTACTATTATCCAGACACACAGTTAAGAGCACATATCATATAAGAAAAATCTGTTCAAATGGAAAACTTCACCTTTAGTTTGAATCCTACATATAGTCATTTTTTAAAACAAATATTTAACAAGGGGACACCTACAGCACATACAAAACTTCAGTTAAAAATAGAATTGGGCTAGTGCAGGAAAAATAATGTTTGTGAATTGCAAATATTTTCCGCTCCATGGTCATGCATGCCCAGTATTGCAAACTCTCATGATTTTTTGTGTTTCTTAAATCCGCAGTTGCTGAACTCAAGAAATTGAATAAGAATCTGAGCTTTCATTTAAAAACGAACAAACATAAGTTTCTAGCCCTTGTGGATGCGGAGAAAAGCTTGAAGCAAATGTGAGGCTCAGAAACTAGAAGACAAATAAAAAGAACTCAGAATGTAGAATTTAAAAAATCTCATGATTTTTAAGGCAATTTCATGAGGTGTTTGTTCCTGACTCATGATATTTGAACACTTGTGATTGGTGATACTGTATTTTTCTGCTCGCTTTTCTGTTCACATTCATGCAGCAGGATTTTGCTCACACACATTATTTCTGAGGAGCTTTGATGGGTGCAAATATAATTTTATCACTTATTAAGTGGAGCTGCACATTGGGAGCCCATTAAACCAGTGCTTCCAATTACCTTCTGGGTAGAACTCAATGTGTTGGTTTTAACCTATAAAGCCCTATACAGTTTGGGACCTGGCTACCTGAGAGATTCCTGCTCTGCCCCGACATATTGCCACAATTGAGATCCATCAGAGGCACTTGAACCGAAGCTCCCTTCATACAAATGTGAGGGACTGATGCGCTCTGTGGCGGGACCCAGGCTTTGGAACTCACTCCTCCCCTTTGACCACCATAGCCCAGATCTGTTAATCTTCTGAGCACATTGCAAAGCTCATCTGCTTCATCTTCTCTAAAGCTGTTGGGGGCTAGGTTGAGATGGGTATATATATATATATATATAGGCAGTCCTTTTTTAATGTTCATGTTTAAAGTATGGGACAGGCACCCAGAGCACTGGGTGAAATATATACCTTTTAAAATGTGCATGTCGCTTTGGGCTATAAGGACACAAGAGAATAATAGAAGACAATGAATGTTAATGAGGTGCAGAGAGTATAAACGGAGTTGAGGGAAGATGATCAAGCAGCAGATTCCATCTACACATACTCTCATCTGCAAACACAAATTCAACTACCATCTCTATGCCAATGACTGACAGATCTACTTCCCTACTCCAGACCTGTATCCTTCTGTCCAAATTAAACTCCCACTGAGATCTCAAGATCAAGGAGCCATCAGCTCAAGTTCAGTGAGACTACCCCCACCTTCTTTCTCAAACACTGTGGACAACACCATCATCCTGCCTGTCATTCGGGCCCATAATCTGGGTGTTCTCTTTGACTCAGACCTCTCTCAAGGTTCTCACATCTTTGAGATTCTATCTCCAAAATATGGCCTTTCCTGCTCATCTACTCTTGTCCAGGATCTCATCATCTCATGTGCCAATTACTGCAACATACTTTTCTCTGACTTTGACCAATGCAATCTCACCTACTCATTTCCATTCAGATTGCTGCTGCAAAAATTTTGGTTTGACCATTTCACACCTATCTTAGCATCCCTCCACTGGCTCCCCCTTCTCTATGGCATCAAACATAAGCTGTTTGTCTTCACTTTCAAGGCCCTTACCTATCATCTCTCATTTAGTATCAAAAGGTCAACTCCTACCCCATGATGCCACAAGCACCTTTGTGCTTTCCTCCTTGGCTGGCCCTCATGCTTGAGAGTTGCACCCTGTGAACCTCTGCAAAACTAATGCATTATCCTGCTTCAAATCCCTCCTTAAAACTCTTCTTTGCCTTGATATCTACAAAAAACTTGACCACAGTTGGGCTGCTGGTGTGGTGAGATCACTGCCTATCATGCTGACCAATACAGTCCCATTGTTTCCTTGTACTCTCCTGCCTATCTGTCTGTATTCATCAGTTATCTCTTATCTTATACTTAGACTGTGAGCTCTTTGGGGAAGGGACTGTCTTTTTGTTCTGTGTTTGTACAGCACTTAGCACAACAAGGCCCTTATTAATACAAATAATAATAATAATAATAATAATGACTGGCCTCTTTCTTGGACCTTTTGAACATGTAGCAAAGTAAATTCAATGTAACCAGATATGTAGGCAGAGAAATAACGGTAGAATCAGTGGCCAGGGATAACTGCTCTATGGAACTACCTCTACACTCAACATAGGGCTAAAACATGATCTAGCAGCCACACTAACACTTGCTAGGTGAAGGGGAGGAACCCCACTGCTGGCATCCGGGAAAAATGGAGAAGTGGGGGAAACGCCAACCTTTATCTTAATGCAGGGAGACAGCAAGGAACCACAGGAATGGCTTTGTGTTAATGTAAAAAGAGAAAAAATTGTGTCAAATCTGTTGAGCTGCCAATAAACTTAGCTTCTGTCTTTGGGTCAGGAAGAAATCCACATATTTTTAAATGTGGGGGCCATATATATATATGGAGGTTTAAAATTCCCTGGTCCTGCATATTTCCAGAACCTCTCGCCCCAAAATCTCTCCTCCATTCCCTTGACTGAATCAGAGTCTACTAACCCATACTGCACATAGACAGAAAGGGGAGAAGAGCCTTTACAGTCTACAAGCAAGCAGCTTGACCACACCCCCACGCAGCTGCCAGAGCTGCCAGTCACGGAGGCAGGCATCCACAGCTGCAGCCAATAGAGGAAACAAGGCCTGCTATAAAGGGGAGAGTACAGAGAAGGAAAGGGAGGCAGAAAGGCCTGGGATAGCAAAGGGATGACACCCCTGGACCAGGCTGAACACAGCCAAAAGACTAAAACAGACCATCAGACTTAACTAGAGGTGAAGGTCCAAGAACTTCCCTGATCAATGACAAACTAAGGAGAAGCAGCAGAGACCACACCAAGAGTCGGTGACAGAGCTCTAATGAGTTCCTATTTATAAGAGCTAAGTTATCCAATGAGGAGACAGAAACCATACCATGTGATTTAGATGACTATAATATTTTCCCATATGCAAAGATCAGCTATATACTGTCAGTCAGAAAGGCATTTATGTTATAATAAGCAAATAGCCAAACAAGAATATAACAAAAGCCCCTATAAAAATGCCCAGGCATATCTTCTCCGTAGCAAGTACCTCATGCAATTGGTAGAAATTTAAAGGTGCAGAACACAAAAAAAGCATATTCATTTACAGGGGAGTGTTGACAATTTGTGTATGTCAAGCACTTTGAGATGGTTCGGATGAAAAGATTATTAATTATTTATTAATAATTCATTTACTATTGCATATTCTAAAATTGTGTACCATTCTGTTGGAGAATGCCATTGTTAGTTTATTCTTCTGTTATTTATGCGTATGTTCAACATGTGAACACAGTCCCATTTTTTTGATCTGTTGTGTGCACTATGTGTGTGGATAGAAAGTTCTTGGTCAAATAGGTTTTGAGAGATGGTAAAGGAATAGAGGTAAGTAATGAGTCTGAGCTTCCAAGATGTTTCTTTGTTAAAGCACTCACAATGCTAATCTGGTTTTCACAAGTAACAAGAGAAGTGGGTTATCTAGTCAAGTATTTCAAAAAATTAGGAAGTCAAAATGCTGGTGAAAAGAAAGGCCTTTTTGTTGTGGGGTTTTCTCATTTGTTTGTTTGTTTATGTAAGCAGGGTCTGAATGAGTTCTACCCTGACAGCTAGCTGGGAGGGGGAGAGACTTCAGGAGCAAACTGTATTTACATGAACACACCTACTCTGCCAAGATACCCAGCACATAGAGCAGTGTTGCTCAAAGTGATCAACTTTGGTTGGTGTTGGGTTACAAAAATCACTTTAGTACTGAATGCAGGGGTAGTGAAATGCTTTTATCAGTGTCGCTGCCTTTATTGTTTGAATAAAGGGGAGCAGAACTATGCCTAAGCTGTCCCAAATGAGGGGGTCACCCTCAGCTGAAAGGACCTTGTTAAGCCAGGTGGTCGAATGCCAGACCCCAGCCAGGAGATGTGGACTCTCCCTGAGGGTCCCTGGTCCCGTTTAACTTGTTCCTCCCCACTGTTCAAAGACATAGCTAAAAAGGCTCTATTAGGAGCCTTTGTCATTTTAAGTGCTTAAATGAGAGCTGAAATCACTTGTCATATTGGGTCCCAGGAAGTGGGTGGGTGCAAGTCCGCCCCCTGCTAAATGACCCTCCCCCAGCCTGTGGGGAGGATCCACAAGATCCAGGAACTCAAATAATTACGGGGGACAACCAAAAATGTAACAGGGACAGGTGTGAAGGTCAGGGTCAAACAAAGGGGACCCGAAGGGGACACTGAGCAGAAAACCCCAGACAGCACCCACTGCTCCTCGAAGGTGTCAAGGGAGCCAGCGGACGCCGCCCAGAGGAATTCTGCCTGGATACATGAGTGAAGGAAGGATCGGAATTAGGCCCCATGGTCGCAGAAAACCCCCTCAGCCAACCACCTCTTCCTGGTCTTATAGATAGCTACTTTGGCCAGTGCTCAGAGGAGGCTGACGAGGTCCCATGACTTTGTAGGGCTACTTGTGGTGGGACAGCATTTCTGCCCACCCTGCTAAAAGCTGAAAATCACTAAGAGCTGACAATCAGTAAGAGACTGACCTGCAGAGGTCACAGCAGAGAGGCAGGCGGCAGCAAAAGGTAACTGACAGCTGGCCAGCAGGAGCGGCCAGCAGGAGCGGCCAGCAGTGGGCCGGCATGAGCAGCCGGTTGGAGCAGCCAGAGGTCATCCGGTGGGAGCGGCCAGGGGGAGTAGACAGCCAGCAAGGGCAAGTGCTCAGATGGTAGAGCAAGCAAGGTAGGAGGTGAATTCACATAGATGCACCTCTTAATTCTGGGTCACCAAGGAAAACCACTGTGAGTGGGATATGGTCAGAGAGGGGCACAGAAAAGGAACTGTTGGTTGTAAAACTTAAGAACATGAGGCGGAAGGCTCTGCCCTATGCACTCTGGGGTGGGTGTCCTGATCACAGTTTTATGATTATGAATCCTGCTTGTGGCATTTTCCCTAATTAATGTCTGGTGACTTCTCTCCTTTCACTAAAAGTTTCTTTACTACACTCAGACTCTGTGCTTGTGAGTGGGGAAGTATTGCCTCTCAGAGGTGTCCAGGGGTGGTGTGCAGGGCTGGCTCCAGGCACCAGCAAACAAAGCAGGTGCTTGGGGCGGCCAATGGAAAGGGGCAGCACGTCAGGGTCTTCGGCGGCAATTCGGCGGCAGGTCCCTCGGTCCCTCTCAGAGCGAAGGACCTGCCGTTGAATTGCCGCCGAAGAATGAAGCGGCGCGGTAGAACTGCCGCCGAACTGCCGCCGATCGCAGCTTTATCTTTTTTTCTTTTTTTTCCCCCACTTCGCCGCTTGGGGCGGCAGAAAAGCTGGTGCCGGCCCTGGTGGTGTGTAATTTCCCCAGGTTACTGTTGGGAGGCTCGACACGGTTCTGGGTTGTGCTGTTGAAAAGGAATCCCTAGATACTGAGCCAAGCCCTGGTTGCTGACGGCTCCACCTGGCAGATGGGTTATATTTATTTCACAGAATTCCCATTGAGGGGCAAATCATGTTGCTTCCTCTCCCAGAGGCAGAGAGGGCCTTTACCACAGTGGAACTGGTGTAGTCCTGCAGGGCAGGATAAGGAGGAACAGGAGTCTGCATACTGTGAAGCACAGCCCCACAGGGGTTCCGTGGTCCCAAGCACAAACTGGATTTTGAGGACATAGGAACATGTGGGCAGAGATGCTGAAACCATGATTACATACATCCCGTGGAGATCATGGGAGACCAGGTTCCACGGTGTTACTAGAGCCCTCCTCCTACAATTAGGACATTAAACATTTTAAATAGGGTTCATAGGTTTCATCTCAATGGACTCTGACTTTTACCATAGTAAGCACATCATAGAAATTCCTTGTTGTAGGCACAGGGTAAAAAGCAGAACAAATTAAAATGCCTGAAATTCAAAAGTTAAATGACTATTTATTCTAGGAAAAGTCCTCTTTCTGTGCTTAAATTCAGTAAATTGCTCAGAAAGAAACAGTTGCATAAACATCTGAGGACCCTAAAATGATGCCACTATGCTTTTCTCCAAAATGTCCAGAAGGAGCATAATCAACTATCGCTGACTCATCACCTTGCCCTGTCAAGACCATCACTGAGGCCCTACATATAGTGCTTTCTTTTCATTTAAAGGAATTTCTTGTCCATCAGAATGCCAACTTGTAAGCTCATAAGAGCCCTTGGAAGTCATTTTCATAGAATCATAGGACTGGAAGGGACATCAAGAGGTAATTTATTCCAGTCCCCTGCACTCTTGGCAGGACCAAGTATTATCTAGACCATCCCTGACAGGTGTTTGTCTAACCTGCTCTTCAAAATCTTCAATGACAGAGATTCCACAACCTCCCTAGGCAATTTATTCTAGTGCTTAACCACCCTGTCAGGAAGTTCTTCCTGATGTCCAACCTAAACCACCCTTGCTGCAATTTAAGCCCATTGTTTTTTATCCTATCCTCAGAGGTAAAGGAGAATAATTTTTCTCCCTCCTCCTTGCTGAACTTTTACTGAATTGAAAACTGTTATCATGCCCCCTCTCGGTCTTCTCTTCTCCAGACTAAACAAACCCATTTTTTTCAATCTTCCCTCAAAGGTCTTGTTTTCTAGACCTTTAATTATTTGTGTTGCTCTTCTTTGGACTTTCTCCAATTTGTCCACATCTTTCTTGAAATGTGGCACCCAGAATTGGACACAATACTCCAGTTGAGGCCTAATCAGTGTGCAGTAGAGCAGAAGAATTACTTCTCATGTCTTGCTTAAAACACTCCTGCTAATATCTCCCAGAATAATGTTTGCTTTTTATTTGGTAACAGTGTTACAGTGTTGACTCATATTTAGCTTGTGATCCATTACGATCCATCATATTTCAGCTTAAACAAACACAATTCATAGGATTCCTTTGTGTTTGTTTTGATCAACAATTGGATCTGACATTTCCATAGTACAAGATAATCTTTTTACCACCATTAACCTACTTTGGCTGATCAAGGCTTTTTAGCAGAAAAAAATTGTAGCATCCCAAAATGATAGGTTTCAGCACAACCTTCCATTTCTCCCCACATCTCACCCACAAAGTGGAGAGTGCAACAGGAATAGAAACTACTCCAGCCCTGGGGCTGAAGTATCCACAGCCTCTGGGGAGGCTTCCTCTAAACATTTGTATTTTTCATTCCATGGCCTGAACAAAACCCCTTCAGTACAAGGCAGGGGTGAAAGTGAGCTGGTACGGGCCAGTACAGCGTACCAGTAAGAAGCCGACACCGGCCCATACACAGCCGTTAAAGCGCTGCCGCGGCCCTTTTGCCCCCCCCCGTCAGCGGCCCTGCTGGTAGGGACCCTATTAGCAGGGCCTCTGAGGGGGGGCAGGGGGGCAAAAGGGGCAGCTGTCCCAGGGTTGGCAATTTAAAAGGGCCCGGGGCCACCGCTACCAGCAGGAGCCCCGGGCCCTTTTAAATCACCGCCAGAGCCCTAGGTAGCGCGGACCAGGCAGCGCGGATGGGCTGGCTGGGGGAGGCTGACCCCCCCCCGGCCCCATCCCTTCTGCCTGAGGCGCCACCCCTTCTGGGGGCCTGGAGCTGGCCCCCATAGTGGTAAGAGATTAATATTACTTTCACCCCGGTATAAGGCCCGATGACTGTGCTGGGAGCTATGGGGCATTTCCTCTGAAAATCAGGACATAAGATCCAAAAAGAAGTAAATGACAGAGTTGGGAACAAACCTAGGAGTTCTATTTGCCAACCACTGGGTTAAATTAATCCTTTGTGTAATGCCATTAACTGATCTTTAATGGAAACATCTACCCAGCAGAAAAAAGCTGAATGAACTGCAATCTTTGCAGAAGGAGCATTCGTGATAGGTTTGATAATTGAGATGTTTCCATAGCTTTAAATGGTACGTCTATACTTACCTCCGGGTTCGGCGGTAAGCAATCGATCTTCTGGGATCGATTTATCGCGTCTTGTTTAGACGCTATAAATCGATCCCGGAAGTGCTCGCCGTCGACGCCGGTACTCCTGCTCCGCGAGAGGAGTACGCGGAGTCGACGGGGGAGCCTGTCTGCCGCGTGTGGACCCGCGGTAAGTACCTTGTGGTTCAAACTAAGGTACTTCGACTTCAGCTACGTTATTCACGTAGCTGAAGTTGCGTATCTTAGTTCGAACTGGGGGGTTAGTGTGGACCAGCCCAAAGACTTGGGTTTAATCCCAAAAGCCAAGTTTACTCTGGGAACCCACCTTGCACAACCATTCCAAGTCAGCACCTCACTCATGCATTAAAGCCCTTAGCAATTCTAGAATCCAAATGATTTATGCCAATTGTTTTTGGTGGCAACAAATTACGACTTCACTCAGCAAGAAAACATTTCCTGTTGCTATCTCTTAAAGCCTGCCTGCAGCATTTACTATCAACTGCTAGCATCACACAGACTGGAAGGTGACCACTGGAATGTGTGAGAGGAGATTAGAATGAATTTTTGATGTGTGTTTTCATTAAATAAACTCTAGTCTATGCAGTAGCAAGTTTGTCATTTGTTATGTTTTTTTCCAAAGGCAGTTTTGTCTTATCTGATGTTGAAACTCTTCCATATAGCTTTGAACACCAAAGCATAAAAAAGAGAAATCAGTTGGAAATTTGTCCATGTCTACCTCTGTGCTTGACATTTCTCCACTGATAAGGAACAGCTAAATATTGACTTTTTGGTTAAGTTCAGATTAGCTGTCTGGTCTGTGAGCATTGATTGTAACCTATTATCTTTTCCACGTTCAAGAGCCCTGGACTCTGTCCCACCCTCCCCCCCACCACCCCCAAAATAGGAGGGAAAGAATGGAATAGAAGAAAGAAAATTAATAAAGATGTCATTGGTTAGATGAAGATTTTTACTGGGGGGAAATAAAATTGCTGTTGACCTTTGATTTTTTTTTAAATGTACATTTCACACTTTTTCATCCCAATAAGTCCTTCATATCTGACTCATTTCAAGGAAAATGCCAACCCAATATTGCCATTATGCTTCTTTCCACAAGACACCAAACTGGAAAAGGTACAAAAGATTATTTTATTTGTGATTAATGAAATACAAAATACTGCATGAAATAAACACTCTGAAAGGTGTTGTTCTGTGATACTGCTAACTCTCCCAATACTTCTGTTAGTCTTAACGGTGCCACAGGACCCTCTGTTGCAACTCACATTCAGTTCATGATACCAGTTTCCCACTCTAATCTAGGAGAATTCTTGGAGCATGTCAACATAAGAACAGATTAAAGAAAAATGTCTGATATAATTATATGGAATTTCCAAAAGCCTTTGACAAAGTCCATCCCAAGAGTCCATTAGGGAAACTAAATAGGCCTGGGGTGAGAGGTAAAGTATTGTCATGCATAAGAATCTGGCTAAGAGAGAGAAATTAAAGAGTAGAAATGAATGGTACATTTTCAGCTTGATAAAAGATTGCTAGTTGGTTGCCCAAGGTTCTGCACTAGGGAAGTGGCATAAAGGGGGCCTGGCCAGACTGCATGATGCTTCAGCTATCACCTGCTGGTGGATGTCCTTTTGGGTGTCATACTGAGTGTCACAAATTACAGCAGCCCACAGGCTGGTTTAAGGGCTTGATTACACATGGTGTTATTCTGGAGTAGCTACTGCACTTTAAATTCACATCATACTTTAATCCAAATTAATTTTCAAGTGTAGACAAGCTGTAAACTATACTGAAGTTGAAGATAGCATAGAATTAGCTATGACAATGTGAAACTCAGGCTATCCTCACATATTTGGGTGCAACTGGCATTGACTTGAGCAGGCACTTGACTTGAGCAGGAGTTGTGCCCACCCTGAACATAACTGGCCCACATCTGTGTAAATGATGTTGGCTAATTACAGTAGAGTATATGTATTGGCTCTTCTCAGTGAATCTGTACCATGGATTAATGAACAAAGATTTAGGCCTGGATTCTCAGCTCCAGAGAAACGCAAAGAGCTCTTAAACCAACCACAGACTCCTAGGGTAGAATTCCCTCTGTGTAGGAGGAATGTCTGGTGGAGCAGAGCTGGCAGGAGCAGCGTCTCCCGCCGACATAGCACTGTCCACACCAGCACTTCTTTCGGTATAACTTATGTCGCTCAGGATGATGTTTATTTCACACCCCGGAGCGACATATGTAATACCGACAAAAGTGCTAGTGTAGACCTAGCCTAAGTAGTCACATTACACTGACCTGTGGGCATCATTATAACAATAGCCCACAGTGTAATGTGATTACTTAGGCTAGGTCTACACTAGCACTTTTGTAAGAGATGTGTTAATATTAAAGATATGTTTTCACTTCAAAATTAACTTGGGTGATTTGCACCTGGGTTAGTCCAGACCACGTGTGAGCAGCCATCCTGGAAAGTCATACCTGAGTTACTGAGTCCTCACTAGTGATGAATTCACCTGTGTGTGTGTTGCTAGGACTTCTGGTTCTCTATGCTGAAATATGCTGAGCTACTGCAATGGTACTTTCCCAATGAATTGTGACAACTCGTTTGTCCTTCTGAGTACATGGAGGGAATTGTTGGAAGGCATTGGAGGACTATCAGCATTTGAGTGATTTAGCCTGTATCCTCACTGGAAAGTACACAGGTTACTAGCCCAAGGTAAAGTGGCACCTGAACTCTAAGCTACACCCCCAGCCAGGCCAGCTAGCCCAGATTGAAAGCACCACTAAACTCAAGGTGAAAGGTTATAAGTGTGGATGGGATGGGGGTTGGGACAACACCAGATAAAAGCCTGAGTTAAGTGCAGTGAAGAAGTACCCGAACAGTCTAAACAATTAGACCCTGTGTATGAAAATTAAGTGGTCTTAATTGTGTGAGTGGGTGGTACAAAAGGTTAATAAATTAGTTTTCCATCTCAGCAGAGCTGAGCTCTAATCTATGTTTGATCTCAAGTAAAAAAAATGTTTGGCTTGAATTTAGGTTCTGACTGGGTAACATCTGATACCACCAAACAATTTGGCATGATTGGCAGTTGGTGCTTAGCAAAGGCCTTGGACTCAAATGACAGGGATGATTAACCTGCATTTAAGGCAAATTACCTCTTCTGCTGAGGTCCAGTACAAGGCCTAAGTACCACTGAAGTCCCACTTAAGCCCTCAAAATATATACATAATCCTCTGTCTGATGCTCTGCACATATAGATCTGCATTTGTATATTGTCTGCCCACAGTACAGCTGCATTCAGTAGAGATGGTAAAGATTTTTGTTTAGCCAAAAAGAAATGGTTTTTCAAAGGAAACAAAAGACTCTATGGGTCTGGATTGGGCCCTAATTGCACTATTTTTTATCACTTAGAAAATTCACTCAAAAAAATAAAAATAAATGAGAAACCTTTGGCTCTCCAAGGAACTTATCTGAATAAATTCCAGAAGACTAAACTAAATTCAGCTTTCACTAACACCTCAACTCAAGCAACTCCTCTGAAACCAATGAAGTTTCAGAGGATGAAGTTGAAGGCAAAATTTGTCCTAGTAACTGTTTTGCAAGCAGTTTACATTGAACCCTATCATTGACATTAATAGGAATTCCACTCATGGAGCTATGACAGAATTGTGTCTTATTATGTACAGTTAAGATATGAAGAGCTAATAAAGCATTCAAGAATCAATTCAATACGTTGAGTATTCTCTCATGACTGTCTTAGATAATAACTTAAGTAGATTAGGAGTTATAAACACCATTCTTCTTTGTCTCCATTCTATAATTAAATAATGTCTAATTTACACCAAGGAAGTAGAATCCTTCCTGATCTAGCAAGTTCATGAAGTACTAATTTAATCAGTAAATAAAATACTGGGGATATCTTTCAGTCTAAAATGTGTTTGGTTTTGTCCCACAGAAGTATGTGGACCAGAAAACCACATTATCTACTCTCATTTATGGTTAAATATATCTCCCATAACTCTTTTCTAATGCAGAGAAGAATGATCTACAAGCCAGCCCGGAGGAGATACAGAATTGATTGCTTTTGTATGCCCACTTGGGAAAAAAATCTTGGGACTAAATCAGGGATGGGCAAACTTTTTGGCCCGAGGGCCACATCGGGCTTGCAAAACTGTATGGAGGGCTGGGTAAGGAAGGCTGTGCCTCCCCAAACAGCCTGGCCCCCGCTCCCTATCCGACTCCTCCCATTTCCCACCCCCTGACTGCCCCCCTCAAAACTGCCGACCCATCCAAGCCCCCCTGCTCCCTGACCTCCCCCTCCTGGGAACCCCCGCCCCTAACCGCCCCTGGAGCCCCACCCCATATCCAACCCCCCCTGTCCCCTGATTGCCCTGACCCCTATCCACACCCTCGCCCCTTGACAGGCCCACCGGGACTCCATGCCTATCTACCCCCCCCTTTTTCCTGTCTCCTGACCCCTATCCACACCCCCACCCCCTAACTGGCCCCCCAGGACTCCGACGCTTATCCAACCCCCCCCCATTCCCTGTCCCCTGACTGCCCCCCCCCGAACCTCTGCCCCATCCAACCGCCCCCTGCTCCCTGTCCCCTGACTACCTCCCGGGATCCCCCACCCTTATCCAACCCCCCGGCCCCCTTGCCATGCCGCTCAGAGCAGCAGGTCTGGAAGCTGCGCCGCCCGGCTGCAGCCAGACATGCTGCCGTGCTGCTCCGCAGGAGCGCGCAACCCCGCTGTCCAGAGTGCTGCCCGCATGGCGGTATGGCTGCAGGGGAGGGAAGACAGTAGGGGAGGGGCCTGGGGCTAGCCCCCTTGGCCAGAAGCTCAAGGGCCAGGCAGGATGTTCCCGTGGGCTGGATGTGGCCCGCGGGCCGTAGTTTGCCCACCTCTGGACTAAATGGTCAAGGCTCAGATCAATCAATTTCAGATTTGTCAGCAGTTATTGAAGGTAGCTCATGTTAGTCTCACACGCGTACAATAAAAAAAAGCAATGGAGCAATGATATTTTTTTCATTTCTTTGCATGTGTGCCTAACAGAGGTGATGGACAAACTCTGCATTTGGGGAGTACAGAGAAGGTTGGAGAACAGTGTAACAGAAGTTTGCACAGACATCCGGGACCAAGCTCATAAAAGGTCTTGAATACTTTGGACATTATTCTCATTTACACTAATGCCACTTTACACCACTCTGGCAGTGTAAAGAACTGTAAATGAGAATTTGGCCCATTGAGTCTAATCATGTTATCTGTTACACCAGTTTAACTGAATTGCCTTTGGTGGAGTTGCTCTAATGCAAGTAGACTTTGTCCCTCGAATGGAGATTATGTCCTATATTTTGAATAGAATAAGAAGTCAGGCAGGATTGTCGAGGAAGATGGTTGATGTATTCCTGTTTCCTGTTTAGTGTTTTGTACTAACACTAATCCTGAAGTCAATCTGACTTTGTAATTCCCACTGACCTGCAGTCATGGCAGAAACTGGGATTATGATGTAGTCAATTGATTAGGGTACTCACAAATTTGTCAATGTTCACAGGAGTGAAAACAGCCCATGTAAGAGGCAGAACAAAATTAGTACAACAGAAAACACCATAGAATGTAGAAAAATAACTTCATGGGATAGTAATTAATTTTCTAACAAATGCAAATTATTTAATAAATATAGTAATAAAAATTATTGGGATGATATCCAAACCACGAGAGTCATCCAAAAACAAATAAGGGAAAAGTGAGAGGTGTGACAGAAGGAGAACGAACTGAGTAAACAGAACAAAGTACCATCAATTCCTTTTTAGGGCAAAAATCCAAACTTTAATGTTTTCATTGCCAATTACTTTGACATTGTCTTCAAGCTAATTACCTGTTCTACTTCTGAAATGTTTTTCACATTTTGAGTGAACAGTGTTACAGGCCTCCCGATCAGAAATTCTTTAATAGTGAACTTCAGTTCTCATGATTAAGCAGCTAAAAGCTTTCCCGTGCTGCATCTCTAAGATTTCCTTTCCTGATCTGAAGATACTATTGTTGGGAAGGGTGAGAAAACAATCGCCATCCTGTATCCTGTACAGAACTATGTGCTGTGACTGTGAGGCAGAAAACTCTTCTCTGGGAACAGAACTCAAACTTACCTTCAAATCTCAAACTAAATGCATGAGGTAAAGGAGAAAGAAGGAGAAAGTCCGATCAACTTCCCCAGACCAGCATTTTATGTTTTACTTCCTATAAAATAAATTCATCATCTTTGTCTTACCACATCATATGATTCATAATTTAAGGTGGGGTTTATAATTACCATTACCATATTTTAACCATCCTATAGAATAAACAGCCTGCTGCTTTCAACAGCATTTAAATGCCTGAAAAGGCACATATTGAATCTTATGTTTTGCTCAAAGGGAAAAAAGGATACTGGTAGAAGTGCTCCACAATCAGAATGTACTGTATGCAGCAAGTGCACAATTGCTATAAAGGAATTTTCATTTTATAACTGTTACTTGATATGGCTTTAGACTTAGAGGTTTAGAGTCAGTAGATTCTATGGAAAGACTGTAGTTGTTTATATTCTAAAAATAAAGATATTGGCCCAGATTCTGAGCTGGGGCTGAATTGTACTCAGTACAGGTTAGGAGGTTTGTGACAAAGGTGGCTGTCTGCCACTTTTGTCACCCTGGAGTCTGGGACCAGCCAAAAACTGGTCTGATTCCACCCTGAAAGCTGCTCTAAATTACATCCAACTACCCATGGACCTAAAAGAAAGTTTTGACAGCCAGGAGTAGCAGGAATGTGAGATGCTGTAGCAGATATGATTGCAATCTCCCTTACAAAGTGTAGCTCTGCTGCTGGCACCACTGCCGAGATAGATAGATAGATAGATAGATAGATAGATAGATTAAATTAAGCCACAGTTTGCAACAATTTTGTCACAGCATTGAAACTTTTAATTTAAAATGTGACCTGTCTGGTGAACAGCTTGTTTATACAGAACCAAGATCATTTTTGAAGTTTGAAGAAAAGTGTCTGTGTACGTACACACCCTGTCTATACCTTCTTGTCACACTGATTCAAGAATATTTTTGTTCAAACTTTCCAATAGCCTCCTCCGAATCTGTGCCCAACATTTTTTAGTGGTTCCATCCACTTGCATGTTCAAAAATCTGTATTTTCTTTCACAAACCTGTATTGCCTGTTACCTATTTCGTGCACATAATTGCCTGTTCGTGTGTTTAAGTCGAATGCAACATTAGCCAGTGCAGTTTAAGAGGCCCTTTGAAAACGACTCCCCTTCATCAGATAAAATGCACAAACTATTGTGACATTCATTTCTGTTCTAGGGCTAGTCCTAAATAAAAACAAGGACATTATTGAACTCCAAATCCCCACTCTTCTGGAATGAAACCATAAATAAAAAATCTAACCTTTATCATTTGAACTGGCCGATACCTATCATTGTGGAACACTAAGAATAGCTTTTGCAAAAATAAGTCTCTGGAACACCATTGTGTAATGCATGTATTCTCAATTGGTTTTGCTGAGTTCCCTTTTCCTCTTGGCATGTATATTTCATAGCACTCAACAATTAAGCCATATCATACTTGGTCTAGTTCAAAACTTTCAAGACTGAAAATTTGCCTTTCCTTTGTGACTTGTAATTAATAGCCTAAGCAGTTGTTTTGTAATTTGGGGCATAAAAGTAAATCCATTGTAATGGTGCCCTTTCATTATTAATTAGGAATTTAAATGTTTTTATAACACCACTGCTTTTTACAGCAAGTTCTGATGAAACCACCATGGCACTTGTGAAAGAAATTAAATGGATAGCTGGTCCTTGGAAAACTTTCTAGGCCAAACATATTCTTAGAGAAAGCCCACTGAAGTCAGTGGTGTTACACCAGAGTTGAGTTAGGTCCTCTAGATTTAGTTTCTTGGTATCATGTATTTCCTTTTGAAGCTTGCCCTTTAAAATCCAAGGACCTATTATGTCCTGGCAATTTTTTCCTGGAGGATTAGGTAAGTGTTTGGCAACTGAACTTTAATAATGTTAAGTAAAGAACCACTTTTTTCCAGTTGTCCCTGTGCCATGCCATGGTTAAGAAATCAAAACAATCCTGTTTATATACACCCTGTTTCACAGACTTATATTTAATCACCGTTTGAGTTGACTTTCTCCATGGTTAGTCCCTTCCCGTACTAGTATTTATTTAAAGTTTGAGCCAAATCCCTTTATTCATTTGGGGGTTACATGAGTGAAAAAATATACACTTTTCCCTTTGTACAAAACCAAATATCTATTTTTAAGAAAGCTTCAGCAAAAGGAGCCAAAGCTTGAAACTTGACTGCAACATAGTCCTTTGTGAAGCATGCAATTTACTCAGCTTGAAAACAATTGGTTTTGATTTTACAAGGATATTAGAGTGTCTAAATGTCATACTGGGTGGCATTGAGAGATGTGCACAACCATAGTTAGGAAAAGGGGGGCGAGGGGCTTGCTATTATCCAGTTGTCCTTTGTGCTTATAATTCCCACCTCCTGTTTACCGAAGGAGGGGAATGAGGGAAAGGAATGGGAATTACACAGTAATAAGAAAGGCTATCAGCAAAAAGAAAGGATGTGAGCTACCTGGGAAGAGAGTGGAAAGGTAAGTGCCTGGGGAGAGTAATAGAGAAGAAGGGAGGTATCAGCAGCAGAAAGGAGAAGGAAGGGAAGGAATGCTAACTTAGGGTAAAAGGAGGGAAGTTGCTTGGAAAAGGGAATGCACTAGTGGGAGGGAGAGTGGAGAAGTGGATGGAAGGCAAGTGCAGGTCTCACTGCAGCATACATTGAGTGCAGGTGGTAGTAACAGCCCCTGTGTGTTGCACCCAATCCTTCCCTCAGGTGATAATGAGGAGACCCTGGAAGTGACTGTCCCCAAGTCACCGCTGGCCAATTTTTTCCCATGCTGAGCCTCATCTTACTCAGGTGCTGCCTGCAGATAATCCGCAGGGTGCTGGCCTGTAAGGATGGGGCTGCTTTCTGTTCTGAAGTAAACCTGAGCTGGCCATGAGCCTCAGGCTGGCTTGCTTCATGCTTCACACTTACAGCCCATCAGTAGTTTTTTTAGGCTATTTGCTGGATCCACTGCTCCAATTGTTTTTCTCCTACATCCTCTGGCTCATGGCCCATAGCCATCTCTAGTAGGGTTGCCACCTCTGAGGTACAAAAAAACCAGGACATCTGCCCTCTTGAGGTACAAAAAAATCTGCCTGCCCCCCACACCTTACCACATACACCCCTGGGTACCCCCTGCCCCCACACCTAGGGCACTGTCTTCCCATCCCACCTCAGGCAAGGGCACCAGTATCCACAGGCACCGTCTTCTGGGACCGTCCCAGTCACCAACCTTCCAACTAGGATGTAGCGCCAGCTGGATCCACCCTGCTCTCACCTGGCAATGACCCCTAGAGTCAGTGTGCAGTGGAGATTGGGCACTGCTGGCCCCAAGCTTTCTATCCTGTTCGTTGCTCCTGAGACGCCCTGTCCCTAAGGCTCCTGGATACTCCACAGCCAGAGTTGCCTCTGTGGAAGCATCACTGCTTCACTACTGTTACTAGGGGTTGGGGGAGCCAGCAGCAGCATGACTGACAAAAAAAAGGACTTTTAATGTGCCAGGAAGATTTACAGATTTCCTGGGACAGCTGCCTTAAAAAGCGATGACCCTGGAAAACCAGGACAGGAGGAAACCCTAATCCCTAACCGCTACCTCATTTAATGTCTTTCAGGCTGGCTTGCTTCATGCTTCACACTTACAGTCCATCAGTAGTTTTTTTAGGCTATTTGCTGGATCCACTGCTCCAATTGTTTTTTATCCCATTCTACAAATACTTAACTCCTGGTTCATTCCTAAGGAAGACACTGTCAATAGTGAAATGTAGAGGGCATTAATGCCAACATCAAGTGGTAAACAGGTATCTTACAGGGATAGGGTGACCAGATGGTAACTTGAAAATATCGGGACCGCCACAGGGGGTGCACCTTCAGCGGCAATTTGGTGGAGGGTCCTTCAGTCTCTGACAGTCTTCGGCGGCATTTCGGCGGCGGGTAAAAACCAAAGACAGAAGTACCAGTTGCCGAAATGTCACTGAAGACCGTCAGCAACTGAAGGACCCTCCGCCATCAAAGACCCAGATGGGTGAGTGTAAAAAAAAAAAAAGGCCCGAAACAAAATATCAGGACAAATGGCGTCCCGACCGTACTTCGGTCGGGACGCGGGACAAACTGCTCGAAATCGGGAGGGTCCCAATTTTATCGGGAAGTCTGGTCACCCTATACAGGGACCGCACCCTTTTACAGCCATCCTGTGGGATTTTAATGAAAAAGCCCAGGAAAAGCACTGAGCCATTCATTATAAAATGCCAAGAGGGAGCTTCTCAAGTATGTAATAGAATTGCTGTTAACACAGACAACCTCCCTTAGAACCTGATTCATCCCTACGCTAGTGCAGGGCCCAGAACAGGGACCAAGGGGATACAGCATTTACATCCTCTGATTGGGGCATACAGAGCAGATTAGGGTGTCCCTTAGAGCTGCCCTAGTTTGCACTGCAGCTACCCTGGCCCCTATGGGCCCTGTAACAGCTGGCAAATAGCCAGAGCATAGGAACTCCCCAGTCACACTCCTCCCTTCCCCCATCAACTCCCTGCACTGGGGCCTCTTGCTGGTGAGAGGAAGTCATAGCATTGGGAAAGCTGGCTCTACATTTGCCAATGAGGCTACCTACACCTCGGGCATTCCCTGGTAGGCATGGGAATGCCATGTGGCCCCTCTGAACTACCCATAGGGAGCTAATGGAACATGCCATGAAAACAAAATGAGATTGCCAAATCAGGAATCCACTGGTTCCCCTTCTAATTTGGGGTAGCTCAATGGTTTGGACCCTAACTTGATCCAGATGGAGACTGGTTTTCTGAGTTGTTGAGTACCTGTAGCTCCCACTGACTGCAGGTGTTCAAGGCCTCTGAAAATCAGGCCCTTTGTAACTAAAGTTGGGCACCCAAAATTAGAGGCCACTTGAACATTTGAGCCAGTATGCAAAGGCAGTATGTTTTATGTGCTAGTAGTAATAGTTTAAAGAAAGTATCAGCAGTATGTGTTTCATTAGCTAGATAGTTCATCAAGAATTGCCTTGTATTTTTATTAATTCGTTATGGTCGCTCTATTTATATAAACATGAACTGGCAATAGATTAGCTCCTGGAGAGTGCTTTATATAGGATTACTTTTTATGCTGGAATTCATGTCAAACTCAACTTTTAAAATACTGATAATACAGTACATACTGTGCAGTTTTTCTAACAGTTAAGCAATACATTCCCAGCAAAACACTAAAAGCCTAATAAGCAAGGTTGCATTTGCATAGGCTTAATTTTTATGTGATTACTCTCTTCAATGATAAGGGCAATTATTCAGTATTCACCAACAAGCAATCCCAATAATTTGCACAGGATATCAGGGCATTAGGGTTAGCTGACTGACCGCATGAAGAGGGGAAGTTTTCTGTCATCCATAAATTACTAAGCAGCTCCTAAATCAGACTGTACATCATACATATTGCATCTAAAATCCTCCCTGCCATTAGTATTACTTCAGCTGCCCTCCCCTCCCCCTCAAATCCCATCTCTGACTTCCTGTTTTATTTTGCATCAAGTTTAAGCTCTTCATTCTGACTTTCTGGGTTCTGCACAGTACTGCCCATCTGCCCTTATTCCATCAGTCACCCCTACTCATGAACTATACACTCTGCTAATAGCTTCTGCCTCCCTGAATCCTTCATCTTATTTGCCATCCCTTGTCTCCATGCCTTTTTTTCATGCCCCCTAAGCCTGATACAGCCTCCTTCACATTACAGATTAGTAAATCAGGTCATCAGCATTCCGTTATGGACCAGTTGTATGATATAATACATTTTAAATTGTGGCTTGATTTTGTTTGTATTGAAACCAGTTCAGTCGCTGGGAAGTACAGAGAGCTTTTTGACGATGACATATTTGAAATCTCAGCTGCAAGTCTCTTTTTCAATAAATTGCTTTTAGGGAAGCAAATGGAGAATATGAGAAAAAGTAAAATCTGTACACTACTTTGGTTGTTCAAAGACATTCCATACATCTTTGAAAGAATAGGCCTACAGAGCCTATGTAGAACACGTGATTCCAATGTTTTTAAGTAGTTGGGAAGTAATTTAGTCCCAAATTTATGTATCTTATTTATTTGCTTTTCTGTAGCACACACATCATATCATCTGAGTGCCCCACGTACCCTCACAGCACACCTGAGAGGTGGGAAATACTATTATTCCCATTTTACAGATAGGGATTGAGGCACTGAGAAACTACTATGTAGAATTTCCAAGTGGCAATCTGGGCATGAAGCAAGGATTTAAGGGCTCAGTTTAGAGTATGCTGGAAATCTGGGACACTATCAAAACTGAAGATGATGCTGGATTTTTGAGAATATGTCCCCTGCTCTGCTTAGTCGTGTGCTCAGCCACAGGGAGTTTTAGAAGCTAAATATAAAAAAAATCTATAGTACCCACCCATTACTGTGACCATATGTTCCTAAATATCAGAGCACCCTTCTTGTGCTCTGAGCCTCAAGTACTCAGCAGGAAGCCATTCAACCTGACAGTCCTGGAGTCTGGTCCTTGTGGCTGCTGTCCTTGCTCCCCCCTGCTGTCAAATCCTTCTTATTTCTTTTTTCCTGTAGCACCTCCTCATCTGCCTCTTCATTTGCATGGTTAATTACATCTGTTACATCAGCTCTCTCCAGCAACGGTATTCCACAATATCATGGAGCATGAAACTTACCTGGAATAGCCTGTTAACTTTTTCAAGGACATATTGGAATGTACTGTTAATCTGGTGCAGGCATTTTGAAGGTGCCAAATGTCTGCACTATTGACCATTCTTGGAGACCTGAAGGTACTATTATACTTGGACTGGGACTATACAGTTTGGGTGAGAAGCCACATTTTGAGAGACTGTCAGGACCCATAACAGGGCAGTTTAACCTGGTAGTCAGAACCAAAGTCAGAGCCAGAAGCCACACCAACGATCAGGTCCAGAGCCAGAGCCATGTCAAGGATGAAGCCAGAGTCAGAAGTCATGCCAAGGATCAAGAAAGGAGTCAGCAGTCAGGGGTCATGGTGAGGAACCAGGAACAACAAACAAGGAGCAGGAGGTGGTACCAGGAGCAGGGCCAAGGAATGGTAACAGGATCCAGGTGAAGTAGCAGGATCCAGGAAAAAAGGAGTAGGAACCAAGCAAAAAGGCAGAGACTGAGTCTCAGGGGTTTAGACAGCACTAGGCTGAGCAACTAGCTCAGTGGTTCTCAACCTATTTACCATTGTGGGCCACATCCAATACTACCTGTACGGCCCTGAGGATGTCACATGGGCCACAGGTTGAGAACCACTGAACTAGCTGCTCAGAGAAGGAGGACAGGAACAGAAAGCTTTATACCCAACCAGAAGCCTTTGCTAGTCACCTGACCCTACTGAGTTACCAGGTGAAGTCTCTAATGGTGGGGCATTAGTGGCAGTTCCTCCACTTGACCCTGCAGCATGGTGATACAGAAGGTAAGGATCTTGCTTGGCAGTCCTGTGAGCTTACATTTGAGATCTGCCATGCCTGACAGAGTGTAACTTCTATCCTCTGGGGGGGAGATACAAAAGGTAAATCATGCCAAACCAACCTGATCTCCTTCTTTGAGAAGATAACTAATCTGAGCAGGTAAGAGGAGCATCTGGGGAGGAGGTACCATGTTGGGAGGATGAGGCAATTTGGAAGCTCCCTCACCATAGCCCCCAGTGTTCAGACTCAGTCTCAGGGTCTCACAAGCAGCTGTGATGTCCCTCAAGAGAGAATGTAATTGGGTTGCAGCCTTAAATCCAATTCCAGAGTGTTCTGGGGACCCAGTAGGCAAGGCCCTGCTGGCATCGCCATCCTAAGCAGATCAGGGGGGAAAGGAAGTGCCCTGCAATTACTGGTGTCCCACTCCTTCCCACAGGCAGGGAACACCATCCAGCCTGTTCCTCTGGGTAATGCAGGAAGTTGTGAGAGTCATTTATTTCATAGAAGCTCTGTATGATTTAGAATTCCTTTTTTTTTCTGTCCATGGGGAAGTTGGTGTATGCTATTGCCCTCCTCTTGGTGGTGTTGAAGAGATGCTCGAGGTGTAGGAGGCAGCTGACTGACCAATTCCCTTTGTGTCTCTTAAGATAGCTAATATTCCTAGTGCTGTGGTGACCAGACTGGCACTAAAAGGACATAGGTCCTGTTGGTCACCCTATCAAGATTCCACTTCAGCTTACCAAGGGTATGATGGCTCTGTGGTGAGGCTGTACCTCTGGATGATATGCACTTATGTGAAGTCACAGAAGGCTTTTCATGGTTCATAGCGTGCTATAGAGTAAGTCCTCCAGAAGTGTGGAGATGTTACACTTCTATACACTCTATGCCCTCTTTACTTTCCAGTGCCATACTCCCTGCTGGGCAGAAACAAAGCAGCCCAGGACAAGGCAGTTGCAGGCTACGGCTACACCAAGTAGCTGAAAGTTTTGTTACCTCATTGCTATTTATAATGAAGAATTCACCTTGACACCGGTCTGCTCATTAGTAAGATACTACACATACATTCTATTTATAAAATAATGGTGTCTCCTCTGCCTCTGAGCCAGAGTCAGCCTGGCCGTCCTCCTTTTCATCAGTTACCTCAAACCATACCAGTACCATCATAGCATGGCTGGGAGTTGAGCTGTAACTATTGGCTGTTACAGTGTTTCACCATGAATTGCTTATCCCTTGATGAACCTGCCTGTCCCCTTTAGCTTTCTTTTTCTGCCCCCTCCCCCACCAACTCTGGCTCTGCACTAGTCCCCAAGCCCCATAGTTATTGTTCACTTGCACAATGCCTGTCTGAGAATCTCTCTCTCTCCCCCTCTCCCTTTCTCCAGTGTGTCTGGAATTTTTTAATCCGTTTGCAGTGGGTATGTTGGTGTAAGGTGTGTAGAGCAGCCAAAGAGTAGCTGGTGAATGAATGGCTCCACCAGTGCCTCTGACATGACAAAGTTGGGAGCATCTGGCTGGGTGTGTGAAGACCTCTGAACTCTTTTGAATATACTAACTGGCAAGCCCTTTAGCCCTAGGACCTGCACTGTTGAAGCACTCAGTACCTAGCCTGTTCAGAGGAATTGGGTATATCTAAACTCCTGTTCTTAAAATCACCTGAGTGCCCAAAAATTAATTGCACTGTTGTTTGCATGACCAACAGGACACTTGGACAGCGTAGACTTCTGAAAAGATTGACATAAGTGACTTGTCTAAGGTCACACAGTCTGTGGCAGAGGTAGGAATAGATCCCAGATCTCTTTAGTCCCATTGCTAGTGCTTCTCTAATGTGGAAAACAGAAGAAGGCATGATTATGCTAAGTAGTTCATAAATTAAGCTATAAAGAGAGAGAT
Organism: Malaclemys terrapin pileata; assembly: GCF_027887155.1. Lineage (NCBI taxonomy): Eukaryota > Metazoa > Chordata > Testudines > Emydidae > Malaclemys > Malaclemys terrapin. Next base: position 242,576,259 of record NC_071506.1, on the reverse strand, counting down.
TTCTTGTGTCTTGCACATACTTGATAAATGGGTACCAAATTTCAACATATTCCGCACCCATCGGTGTCATTCTTAATTCTGTTAAACTTTTCTTCAGACAGGAAATCCCATGACTTGCTAAACACTTATTAGCAAAAATAATAATAGTTACTAACAATAAATGAAGTAAGAGAAGGCAATAGGAACCAGAATCAGAACCATCAGCTGATTCTAAAAGTGCCAGTGCTGGTGCTAATTTAATGTCTGATTTAAGATGCTTCGAGCAATTTAATTATATTCTCCAGTTTTATTGCTACAGCAGACAGCTAGCAATGGACAGATGGCATCATGAAGTGTTTCTTACCCATTCCTCATATTCCCTTTTATATGTTTTCTTCAGAGTCCCTGGACGACTATGAGAGATTTTTTTAAAAAAATCACAAAATACATTATTAAAATTGTAAGACTGGTCCCAATTAGGTCTCATTGAAAAGTTTCCATCTGAGCTGGATTTTCTCTGGATAATTGCGTTTTCAGCTAAATGAGGTTTTTCCATAAAAAGTATCTGCTTCCCATGGAAAAATTTGACTTTTCATTTTAAAAAAGAAACAAAAAAATTTCAGACAAAAACTGAAAAACTTTGGTTTGGAAATGCCACCAAGATACCTTATGGAAGTTGTAATTCAGGTGTCTTGTGCCCCTATTCTCCTTCATGGGTCTGGTTCCCCAGGAGATCACATCTCCCATGAAACACAGTGGTGTGATGCATTATGGGACATATAGTCCAAGTAGGGAGCCCAGCCCATAGAGGCGGGGACATGATGCTATCAAACATTTATGAAGTATCTTACCAGCATTTCCTAATCAACATTTATCATTTCTCAGCTGAAATATTTCAGTCAGCAATTTTGGCGTTTGGCCCAAAAACTTTTGGTTTTCAATTTTCCATCAGAAAAAAAAATCATTTCTCAACAAGTTCTAGTCCCCATGGTTATCTGACCTGGTACAAGTACCTCCTCTGGACTGCATGATTTTTGTCTGTGATTTTCAGTTTCCAGTGCAATCTTTCTTAGATAAATTATGTTTTTAATCGCTCAACCATTCTATGAAAGACAGAAGAATACTGCATTAGCTCATCTTTTCAATATTCAATAATCTGACTGGCTTACAGTCCTTTTACTTCCCCATTTACAGATCGGGCAACCTGTGACAAAGAGGAAGAATGACCAGTCATTCAAAACACAGCATATTTAAGAGTTGAGGGTAGTGTATCATACTGCCATTTTTATAGGCTACAGAATGCAGGGAAAACATGTACTAAGGATACCATGTGGTTTAGTAGTTATATGAAAGGGTTGGGAGCCAGAAAGACTCTGGTTCTTGTTCTGGTTGAGCCAAACAGTGTAAAACATCCAAATATGGTATCATCCAAAGTAGAGTGGTTTGCCTAATCAGAGGACAGAAGGAGAGGCAAGAAAACCAACTTGAAATCCAGAGGTCTGTTTGAGACAAGAAAGAGGGAGCAAGGTTGTTAGAGAAGAGAGGTAGGGAGAGAGAAAAAAGGATCTTCTTGGCTTGGGTGTATGGAGGACAGGAGATTAGGCAGGCAAAGGATTAGAAAAGGGAGACCTGAAAAGGTTTAGTTCAGTGATTCTCAAACTTCAGCTGCTGGAAAAGCCACATCAGCATCAAACAGGAGCCTGTTGTAAAAGTCACATATTTAGTACAAAAACTGAGATACTTTCACTTGTGTCCTCCATCTTATCTATAAAGGGCAGACACACTCTTCCAGTAACAGGAGCAACCTTTGGGAAGAGGCTGCCCCCAACCCTGCAGAAGGAGCATCTTAGTGGGAAGGAGTCCAGGCTCTGGTTCCTCCCTCTTCTCCACTGCTCAACCTTCGAGATTAAGGGGGGAAGTCTCTGAGCAGAAGGGTCTCGGGAACCTCCCTATTGTTATTGGCACTAGTCTGTTGTGGAGGGGGAAACTCATGTCAAGTCACCCTGCCTTCTCCTCCTCCTGACTTAAGTTAGTCCCACCTGCTGTCCTTTGACAGCCCTATGTCTTCTGACCAACAAACTCCACTCTTACCCACCCTTCTTATGAAGGATTTGGGGACTGGATGAGGTAAGTCTTCATCTTCTAATGCCAGCAAACTGTAATGTGACCAGTGACACATCAAAGAGAATCAGCTCTGATTGCAGATCACATATATGGGCAAGAGCAAATTGGGAAGCAAACATTAAAATCCTCAGAACTTGTTGGCACCAAATTCATTGACTTTGTGCTAAATTTCTTCAATAACTCTGGGTGATGGGGTGCCCAGACACCTCCACCCCAACACACCTGCAATACATGTGCAGGAGGAGTTAAAAGAGGGAAAGAGTAGCCCTCTTGCAGGTAACTAGTGGAGTTGATCAGATTTACTTACATGCTGAAGTGCTGCAAAGGGAACACTGTGAGCGGCTCAGCCACCATTGACTTTCCTAGGCAAAAGACTCTGGACATATACAGGGTTGAAGGCTTCTTCTCAGAATTATTTTGTTTACTAGTTTGTTTTTTATGCCTTGTGCAGGGAGCCTGGTAGGAAATGATCCAGGGAGACAGTTACATCGCACTCCATGGTGCAGGACTCAGCTGCCTACCTGTGGGCCTTGGATTGGAACCTAGCTGGATTCCCCTACCCACCACCTGACAGGGCTGAAGATAAAAAGCCTATTCCTGATTTGTTCTGATACGACCACTCTTCTCCACTTCTAGCCACCTCTTTTAGCTCACTAACAAGCCTGGCTCTTTATACAATCAAACTTCTTTAATTCATACATCAACAACAAAAAATCACAGCTATTTACTGGAATTGTTAAATAAACATGTTAATATTGAACAAGCTCAAAAAGGCAGCCTAAACAGCAAGTTTGTCTCTTAACTGTCTTATTACTCTAATGGAAAACTGTCACTTTTTTTCAATGTGAGGCTGTTAGGAAGAAAAAGCTATTTCTGTCAGAGTCACTCTATATCCCAAAAGTGAATTGCTTACTTCTGTGTGATTTGCAAAGCCAAGAATGGCAGACTACCCCCAGCTGAAAGCAGAGATCCTGGCCAGATCTGGGGTAACGACAGCAGTGTGGGCCCAGCAGTATCACGGTTGGAGGTACCAGGAAGACAAAATCCCGCGGTCCCCATTGTATGACCTCATCCATCTCGCACAAAAGTGGTTGCAAACAGAGTCCCGGAGTCCGGAAGAGATACTAGCGGTTCTGGTCATCGACCGATACATGAGGGGACTACCACTAGACCTTCGTGCTTGGGTAAGCCAGAACAAACCCTCCACCTATGATTAGGTTGTCGCCCTGGTAGAGAGGCGAAGGATAGCAAGGGAGCTGACCCAACCAGTTAAACAAGAGGCACCCCGGGTTAAACTAGCAGCACCAAGCCCTAAAGTTCGGGTGACTGGGCCACCAGGAGTGCCCAGGTGGAAAAAGAGAGAGGCTCAAGGCCCATCAGAGGCCATAAAGAGTCGGAGCACTGAGGGAGAAGAGGATCGTGATGTTAGACTGCCCAAACCAAGAGACCGGGGAACGCCTAGGGCTCCATACAGATGTTATGCCTGCAGGGAGTGGGGACACATTGCTGCACAGTGTCGCAATGCTGAGGAGCCTATGCAGTGTAACCTCGGGAACTGGGCAGTTCCATGCTCCCTAATCCACCTTGTGGGGGTCTCACTAACCCCACATATGTATACCAGACCAGTGAAACTAAATGGGGTAGGGACCACGTCACTGGTTGATTTGGGGAGTGCTATCACGCTTATCTCAGGGAAACTCCTAAAGCGTAGTCAGCTGCTGCAGGCTAAATGTACGGGAATAACATGCGTCCATGGGACAGTTAGTTAATACCCCACCATCCCAGTAAAAATCGAGATCCAAGGGAACACTACTGAGGTAGCAGCAGGTGTAGTCCCTAAACTCCCATACTCGGTGCTTATAGGGAGGGACTTCCCAGGGTTTGGAATCCCTGTAGGGGGACTGGAGAAAGATGGGGACCCTAAAATTGATGAGGCATCCACAGCAGACTGTCAACCCCCAATCTTCTCTGAAATATCCCCAGATTTGTTCTCCACTCCCAGACAGGGTAGAAAGACAAAAAGGGAAAGAAGGGCAGCTAAGGCCTTGGGAACCCGAATACTGACCCAAAGCCAGAGGGTCGCTCTTGTAGGTAGGCAGACCGCGCAGCTGAAAAGGAAGCCACACAGGAGGGAGAAGCACCTGAGTCTGACCCCCACCCTAATGCTTCTGAACCAGTAGAGGCAACAGAGACTGGGCCCCTAGATCTTGGACAGATTAGCCCTAGGAGAGGAAATTTTGGACGGGACCAGGCAGAAGACCCAAGGTATGACAACATTAGGAAGGAGGTGACTGAAATAGATGGGGTCCCCATGGAAGGAAAAACCCAGGGACCAGGACCCTACTTCATAATGAAGAAGGATCTCTCATACCGGGTTGCACCAGTACAGGGGCTGAAGGTACAGCAGATCCTAGTACTTCAAAAACACCAGAACGCTGTATTAAATCTTGCTCATAGTCATCTTTGGGGGGGGCATTTGGGGATAGAGAAGACCCTGGCACGAGTCCTACGACGGTTCTTCTGGCCCGGAGTACATGAAGAAGTGCAGAAGTACTGTGCCTCCTGCCTGGAGTGTCAGCTGCACAGTCCCCATCCCCACTTGAGGGCACCTTTAGTACCCCTTCCCATCATAAAGGTCCCCTTCGAGCGAATAGCCATGGACCTAGTGGGACCCCTGGAGAAGATGGCTTAGGGCCACCAATATATACTTGTTGTTTTGGACTATGCTACTCGCTACCCAGAAGCTGTCCCCCTGCGGAACACGGCCTCTAAAACTATAGCCAAAGAGATGGTGGGGATCTTTGCCTGAATGGGGCTACCAAAGGAGATGTTAACCGACCAAGGAATCCCATTTATGTTGAAGCTAATGAAGGACCTCTGTACGCTGCTCCATATACATACCCTGAGAACTTCGGTCTACCATCCACAGACTGATGGGTTGGTAGAAAGGTTTAACCGAACCCTCAAGGCTATGATAAGGAAGGGGTAAGTCAGGATGGGAAGGATTGGGACACCTTACTACCCTACCTTATGTTCGCTATCCGGGAGGTACCTCAGGCCTCAACTGGGTTTTCCCCCTTCGAGTTATTATACGGGCGTCACCCCCGTGGCATGCTAGATATCGCCAAAGAGATCTGGGAAGAGGAACCCAATGAGGGGAGAAATATAATAGAGCATGTAATGCAGATGCGAGACCAGATAGCCCGGGTTACCCCTATTGTACGGGAACATTTGGAGAAGGCACAGGAGGCCCAGCGAACCCATTACAATCGCCAGGCAAAAGTGCGACAGTTCCAACCAGGGGATCGGGTTATGGTGTTGGTACCCACAGCCGAAAGCAAGCTTCTGGCCCAATGGCAGGGGCCCTATGAGGTGGTTGAACCCGTGGGGGAACTAACCTGCAAGGTGCGGCAGCCAGGACGCAGAAAACAAGAACAGATTTATCACGTTAACCTTCTGAAACCCTGGCATGCACAAGAGGCATGCACAACGGTCCAAAAAGACTTAACCCAGGAAAACAAGCCTTCCAAACAGATGAGAGTATCTCCCGATTTAACACCAGACCAGAAGAATGAGGTGTCTGAGATGATCTTCCGGAACCAAGATGTGTTCTCGACAAAACCGGGTCGAACAACCGAGACATATCACCACATCGTCACGAACCCTGGGGCCAGAGTAACAATGAGGCCCTATTGGGTGCCAGCAGCAAAAAGGGAGGAAATAAAAGCAGAAGTAAAAAAAATGCTGGAGTTGGGGATCATCGAAGAATCCCACAGTCAGTGGTCCAGCCCAATCGTGCTGGTGCCCAAACCTGATGGCACCACAAGATTTTGCAACGTCTTCCGGCGACTAAACGAAGTATCCCAGTTCGACGCGTACCCCATACCTCGCATAGATGAGCTAGTGGACCATCTGGGTAATGGCTGGTACTTGACTACTCTAAACTTGACAAAGAGGTACTGGCAGATTCCCCTTGCAGAAGACGCAAAGGAAAAGACTGCGTTCTCTACACCAGAGGATCTTTTTCAATATACTGTCCTCCCTTTTGGACTACATGGGGCCCCAGCTACCTTCTAGCGCCTCATGGACAAGCTATTACGCCCGCAACACAGTTATGCTGCTGCCTACTTGGACAATGTGGTCATTCATACCCCAGACTGGGAAACCCACCTGGAGAAGGTGGAGGCAGTCCTCGATACCTTCAGGTGAGCTGGCCTTACAGCAAACCTTGCCAAGTGCGCTGTAGGGTTTACATAGGCCAAATATCTTGGCTACATTGTGGGAAAAGGTCTGGTAAAACCCCAAGTGAACAAGTTAGAGGCCATCCAAAATTGACCCCGACCAAGTCGCAAGAAACAAGTCCGGGCATTCCTAGGTGTGGTGGGGTATTACCGACGATTTATCCCCCACTTTGCCACAAGGGCAAGCCCCCGACAGACCTAGTGAAAGCCCGTGGACCTGATCTGGTGAGATGGTCTGACGCAGCAGAGGAAGCATTCACAGACCTACAGACTGCCCTCTGCAATAACCCCGTACTGATAGCCCCTGATTTCACCAAGGAGTTTATCCTGCAGACAGATGCATCGGAAGTAGGGTTGGGGGCCGTTCTATCACAGATGGTCAGGGAGGAGGAACACCCAATTCTATACCTCAGTCGGAAACTCCTTCCAAGGGAACAAAAATATGCAGTGGTGGAGAGAGAATGCCTCGCTGTAAAATGGGCCATGGAAACATTGCGCTACTACCTGCTCGGGCGCAGATTTGTCCTCGTGACCGACCATGCCCCTCTTCAATGGATGCAGCGGAACAAGGAGAAGAACACAAGGGTGACCAGATGGTTCTTATCCCTCCAACCTTTCCAGTTCCATGTGCAACACAGAGCAGGGAGCCGTCATGGCAATGCCAATGGCTTGTCACGTGTGCACTGTCTGGCGTCCCAAGCTGCCCAACCCCTTGGCATTGAGCAGGGGGGAGGTATATGTGACAGACCCAGACCAGTGGGGTACAGGAGTCTGGTAGAGGGCAAATATACTGGTCACTGGATGAGCAGTTTTCTGTTCCCTGAGTGACCAAAGCAGGGGCTACACTAGAGTAATCAGGAACCTGCTAGAACCAGTTAAGGCAGGCAGGCTAATTAGGACACTTGGAGCCAATTAAGAAGAAGCTGCTAGAATCAATTAAGGCAGGCTAATCAGGGCACCTGGGTTTTAAAAAGGAGCTCACTTCAGTTTGTGGTGGGAGTGTGAGGAGCTGGGAGCAAGTGGTGCAAGGAGCTGAGAGTGATAGGGTGTGCTGCTGGAGGATTGAGGAGCACATGCATTATCAGACACCAGGAGGAAGGTCCTGTGGTGAGAATAAGGAAGGTGTTTGGAGGAGGCCATGGGGAAGTAGCCCAGGGAGTTGTAGCTGTCATGCAGCTGTTACAGGAGGCACTATAGACAGCTGCAGTCCACAGGGCCCTGGGCTGGAACCCGAAGTAGAGGGCAGGCTTGGGTTCCCCCCAAGCCTCCCAATTGACTGTGAGTTCTCCCAGAGGGGAAGGTCTCTGGGCTGTTCCCCAACCCACATGGTGAATCTCTGAGGCAAGAAAATCCGCCAATAAGTGTAGGACCCACCAAGATAGAGGAGGAACTTTGTCACAGTGGCAAAAATCCTATTTCTGTCAGTGGCGTTGAAACAATTTTTGTAGTGGTGGCGCTGAAAGCCATTGACCAAAACTATAAACCCTGTATATGATGGAAACCACTTCACGCCTGCGAGTGCTGCCTCACCCCCAGCATCCTTAGTTCCAGCACCTCTGATTTCCTTCAATGGGAGTTTAAATCCTGTGGCCTGAACTTATTAAACAAGGGAGGTAATTGAGTGTGCTCTCTGATGGCATCTGCTGGAGAGTAAGGGGAATCAACTGAGCAAGGCAGTACCTTATTTGCATATTAACTGCAAGTAAGTGGGGACATTGGGGTATAATTTAACTAAGTTTTGTACTTGGGACCCCTATTTTTGAGAGTACCCTGTTGAGAACCTGCCTGGACAATGATTGGGTATGGCAACACCCTGATTAAAACTGATGTTTGCCTAGATGGGGTAAGAGGCCCTGGACGGAGCTAGAGGGCAAGGGGAGGGAAACTTCTTATTTGTTACCAGGAATATTTCTCTGGGTGGCAGGGATTCTGATGAGTTTCTAAGATCCCAGATTCCCTTGTATCTGAAAGAGCTGAGCTAAGAACCTGTGATGGATTGCCCTCGTGGGGAGCATTGTGTAGTGGTCAGGGCTTAGGCCTTTCAAGATGCAGGGGGGCATTTGGTAGGAGAGGCCAGGCCCTCCCACTTCACCAGGTTCTGGCCCAGGGCCCCCATGAGCGCTATCAAAGGTCTGACACCCAGGAGTACCTTAAGGCTGCCCTCCCTGAGCCACTTCCTACCACCCTGCTATTGTCCAAAGTTTGCAGTCTGTGGCAAGGAGGTGTGAAGGGGGTCAGCTCATCATTGGGCACTTCTGCATGGCCATGCTTGGCATGGCAGCTCTCTCTCTCTCTCTCTCTCTCAGGGCAGCCGCTGGCTCTTCCTGTGTCTGGGCCTTCTGGCCAGGTCAGTCCAAAGTCTCTTGCCTGTCAGGGTAGTCCGTAAACAACACAAGGGGAATTAACACAAACTGAGTTCAGATGAGAGAGAGGAGAAAATGCCTCAGGGTGTATGTGAAGCATGTCCTCCCTTCCCTCAGAGAGGGACCTTCGGGTAATTGATGTGGGGAGAGATCCTGCCTTTCCTTGGGAGCTGTGCATCTGGTCCACCACCAAGTAAGCTGTTCTGCTCCCTTTTAACTCCTCCCACAGTCTATGCATCTCTTTCAGGTGTGGAGGGGCAGGGAGGAAAGGGCTGGCTGAGCCCAGAGTAGCTCCTTAAGCCCTTGTTGCCCAGTGTGGGGTTTGTATGCCCCATCACAGAGCTGTGATTGCTTTATGTAGGCAGTGGCCACTAGAGATTCCAGTTGCCTAGCCAGTGGCAAACAGAGATGAAAGCCCAACAGCAGTTCTGGTCACCTGAGTACCAGAAAAAGACAGCAGGCAGCAGCAGTTGAGCCTAGCACCCAGCAGACAGAGCAAAGCAGAGCGAGAGCAGAGGAGAGCAAAGTGGCAGCTGGATTCATCCACAGGCCACAGCTTCCAGCAGGCGAGCAGCAAAGTTAGAGCAGAGGAAATCAAAGCAATCATTTGTGTGAGTGTAGTGACTTTGGTGAGGCCTCCCGCTCCTAGCATCTGAAATCACTATAGCAGGGCTGGTGGAAGAGCCCCAAAGCTTCCTACAAAACAGGAATTCTGATTTTCCTGGATTCCTGAAAGCACAAACTGTGAGTGAGGAAGTCGGGGGGGCCCACAAACTGAGAGTGGGAGGCAAAACAAATGGCATCAGCCAATCAGGGTTCACTTTGCTTGGGACTGTGACTTATGCAGCCTGAGGTAAATGATGATGGAAAGTGTAAAATTGTAAATATGTCCTAGTTCAACCTGTTTTTTCCCTTATTTCCCTCTATCACCAAAGTTCATTTGTTTAAACCTGTGCTTGAGTAGGTACAGATTTGCCTAGAAAAGGCACCCAGAAGGGTTATAGGTTCCCAGATTACTGGGTAGGGACTTGAGCCAAAATTGAAGAGAATCCAATAAAATAAGGACTAAGCTCTTGTGACTGCCAGCATGTTGCCAGAAGGATTATAGGAGGAAGACTGGGGCCTTAAGAAATCAAATTCTAGGACCATGTCTTTCTATGTTCCATAAAGTCCCATACACAATATCAATATTGAACAAATATTAAACACTAATAGTAATATGGAAACAGCTTATAAGTGTTGCATGTTTTACTGAGAGTTACTTATAATAAAACAGGTCTCTGTAGGTTACAGTGCCTTTAAGGCACAGCCCATAATAAGGGACAGCGCTGAACAGCACCACCCCAGTGAGCTATTGTCTCAGGAAGGTACAATGTCTCCCAGAGCTCCCTGGAATGCAGGGAGAGCATATCCACTACACCCTTTTATGGAGTACCTCCTGCTCTGTATTGTATGCCAGTCGCCCTCCACTGAGTGGTGTGTAGGGACTGAAGCCAAGTTGCCTTCTGCCAACCTATCTCCTCCCCCTTTGGGGCAACAAACTTCCCTATCCCTGTAAACCCAGAACACAGGGCTTGTAATTGCGCCTTGCCCCTACATGGGCTACCCAAGTAGGGTGGGAAGGCGTTGTACCAGTTCCAGGGCCAGAGAAAATCTAGTCCTATGTTGGTCTGTCTGGTGGTGGGTGTTTAGGTTTGCTTTGTTTTTGTTTTGTTTTATAAGGCAGTGGCAGATGGCTCACTGGTCTGACTTGATGTGGCAATTCCTATTCTCCTGTGTTGCCTTCATGGACCACTCCATAGCCACAGTATGGGGTAGTTTGAGAGCTCTCTGATGCATAATTGACATAGCTATTGAAGACCACAAACTGAGATACTGAAAACACTAGGTTATTTAAACTTCTAGGCTTCTTTCTATCTAAGGTTTTCTTCTATATTCAATTTCCTTGTAAGCTATGAACCATTCAGACTACACTTTTCATATAGCTGAAAGCAGATTTGATTAATATGATTTCTTTGTGAAAATCTGAGAAGATTAAGGAGTGTTGATGTAGAGAACATATGCCCTTTCTCAACATGACATTCTCTAACATTATACAGAGGTCTGCAGATCCTACCAGTCATTATATTGTTCCCACTAGCTGCATCTGAGAGGAAAAAAATCTATCTTCAGGGAATTTCATTTTTCATATTATAGTTTCAATCTCATCCGTAGGTCAACAAATCTGCAGCTGTGTATCGATGTCACTTTGTAACCAGAGGAAAGACCATGTTTCAAGGAAGCATTTGCAGATTGTTTTTTTTTTTCTTTGTCTTACCGGGTCTTTTTGTGATACTTCCTTAGAAAAAAAAAATTAAAGATTGGACAGATGACTTCTGTGCTCAGTGAAGCAAAATGCCAAATAAATATGTTTACAGGCATTTCTGTTAACTGTTTTCTGTCTATATGTACCAGAATATTACTAACCAAGCAAACTCCCTTCAAAAAAATCAATGGGGAAAAGTCATTCAGTATTGCTTCAACATGGTTTCTCATCTGTTCTTGACCTTCTGTATCATTTATGATTAGAAATTGAAAGGGCTTGGCTGGCTACTTGTAATATCCTCTAGAATATAGACAGAAAGTTTGATTCAGTCCTGGGATACATCAGTGGCAGAAAGATCACAAACTGATGTGCCTGCATACCCAGAGCTAGCCAGTGGAGCCCCCCAGGTGGGCAATGCTGGTGGTGTAGGAAAGCATGGCTAGGGCTCTCAGGGGGTGGGCTGATTCAACATAGTCACTGGAAGCCTCCTCTTACATGGCTTCTATGAAGTCTCATCAGCTATTTAAAGTTATTCATCCCAGGATGAATCCCCATTTAGATGCAAAAACTCTTGCTGACACAGGGGTTGCAATTTGCAATCTCGCATACCAAAGAAGATCATCAAGCTTATGCATTGTATGATATACCCTTTGCTACTTATTGCTAGTGGTATTGCAATGCCAACTAGCTAACATGATGTCTAAAATAACAGACTAGGGAAATAAATTATCGTGCAGCAGTAGGTAGTCACCTTAAAAAAGTGTGGGTCAATTTGTTCCTTATGAAGGTCTAATAGCACTGGCTAGAATCTGTCATGCTGAAGACAGGCATTGTGCAAGCTCTCGTTATACAGTTCTGTTACAGTACTCCCACGTCCTCACCTACAACCTCCCATCCTCCCATGCCGGGGGCTCTCCTGACCGGAGGCTTCAGATATAAACAGAGTTTTAAGACCAGCTTACAGAACTTTACTCACATTTCACATCCGTACTGAGGAATCAACTCGTGAACAGTCTGTTTGACACTAGCTTACAAAACTTTGCTGGCTGAGGAATTAGTGCTTCACACTTCTGCAGTATAAAATGACTGCACTAGAATGGTGCCTTTGACAGCATTCTCTGAGGGACATCATTAGTAAATCAAACCTTTAAACACAGGTTTACACATCAGCCTATGGGCTAGATTCTGCTCTCCATTACATTCAATGGGTTTCCATGACTGCTTTCAGCAGAACTTGGCTCTCTGTGTATACAGGTTTGTCGCATCTTACGCGCATTTAACATGTGTGATTTCAGCTTTACGCAGTCGACAAAAACAAAAACAAACAAAAGAGAAAAATAACAATTTTAATACTGTATTTGTAGTGCGGGCAATTCCGCCCACCATTCAACTCAATGTAATTTTGACTATACGCGGTTTTCGCTTTACGTGCTAACCGTGGAACGGGACCCCCGAGTAAGATGAGACTTGCCTGTACACTAGCCATTATGTCACATGGACATTTGTTTGCTCATCAACTTAAACTAAGCTGCATTTTTCATGGAATGCAAATGCAGTGATAGTTATGTGACCAGGATAAAACTGCTCAACTCATTTCATTTTCATCTATAATTCTCCAACATGTTTCTACTCAAAACAATACTAGAAATTTTTGTCTTCACCATTTCCATTCCATCACAGAAAGTTCTGATCACCTGAAGAGTCTGTATTAATGAAAATCAGTGTTTTGGAAATGAAGCTGCTTTTTCCACTCCACTGGGAAGTAACCCTGTGAGCTCAGCAAAACATTTTGCGAGGCCCTAGCTTTATAGGGCTTGTAGGTCTGTGGCTGCTGGGAATTAATTGCTATAAGTGTAACTGGTTTAGGAGATTATAAAGTCAGAAGTGACCATTGTGATTCAGAAATTCAGACTAGATAATAACACAGGCCATAGGACTTCCCTGAATTAATTCCTGTTCTAATTCCTATACTGTATTATGTGTACCACTCGTGGTATGTGAGCTTGATGTTCCCAGTTCACTTCACAACAATTTTTTAAGGCGGCAGCACATGAATCAATACATTTCGGAGCTGTTGGAGTAGAGCATATTTTTATTCATAGACCTTTCACATCCAGGGTACTGGTTCAGATCAAATCTAGCACACATCACTAATGATTGGAAGTTCTCACCCTGTTTGATGGTCTCAGTGCAGTTCCTAGTGGACAGATGTCCACATCACATAAAGCACCACTGTAACTGGCACTAATTGAGTCCTTGGTCAGCAGCCATGGTAAAGACAAATTATGAATGGGCAAAGAAAGGGATCTATTCTTTGACACAGTCCTCTTCATTAGGGTTAAGTATACTGCAGGGAAGCTTGCTGCACAGCCTATGATGAACTTGGTGTGTGGATTATTAGAGAATTTCAGTATCTAGGACTACTAAACCGCCACCTTTATATGTACTAAAAATGTATTTTTGTAAAAAACAACTTGAGTTTCTACCTTGCTTGTTATGTAAGTCCCTGAGGACTTTAGGTTAATGAAGTGTCTTGCAATAGTCTTCTTGTTAGGTGTTAGAGGGACGAAAAAGTTAGCAGTGCAAAATTTCACCAGGTATATGAAATATAAAAATGCTGCTCTCATTCACCTGTACCACTAGAACTGGATAAATAATGGATATTTTTGTTCACTTGCAATTCCAAAAAACTGACCATGGGGGAAGGGGAATTGTTTTGGTTCAAACCAAAAATGGCCTTTTTCAAACTTTTTAGCAAATCAAAAAGTTAAATCTGTTTTGGGTCAAACAAAACATTCAGTTCAACCCAAAATGAAATGTTTTGATTTTGAGCATTTTTACATCCATTTTTTAAAATAAATTTAAAAGAAATTTGAAAAGGAAAAGTTGTTTCAAATCAAAATTCAGTTTACTTCAAAAATGACATTCAAAAATGTCAAAATAAATCATGTCTATTTTATTGATTTAGGAGTGTGGAAGGAGTTGATTGTTGTTTTTTCAGAATAAAACAATTCAGCAAAATTGACATAAATTCACAAAATGTTTTGGTGTCACCAAGTCTCTCTGTGTGTGTGTGTGTGTGTGTGTGTGTATATATATATATATATATATATATATGCATATTTCAAAAAAAGCTTCAATTGAAAATTTTCTCCAATCTCTATGTACCCCCTCTTGGCTTCAGTAGAGCTGCAGGGGTGTAAATTAAACAAAATTTGGCCTCTGGAATTTAATCTAGCTCTGTCTATATCCTAAACTAGGATTTGACTTCAGTGTCCAGCTGGGAGAGGTTTGAGTACTACCCAGCACAGCCCCATCTGGCTGTGACCAATTCCTTGTAAAAGAAAAGAATTTTGCCTCTCTATTAAATATAGTCCCTGAAAGGCTTAATATTTGAGAACTGAAATCGCATTTTATAATAGTAAATGTTTTGGTAGGAGGCAAGATAAAGTTTATATTATTTTGAGTAAAGACCTAGATCAATGAAAGAATTGTGTGTATCCAACATGTCAGCAAGTAAGAGCAGCTAGAGAAAAACACCCCCTCAATATTTGGATGGAACATAGTACATTAATAATGATTCACTGTATCTATCACACCATGAAAGCCTAACTTAGTGTTTTGTAAGACATCAATCTTTTCTGTAGAAGGGGGACAAGTAATGGTATTCCTGCAAAAGATATGATATCATGCCACCTTGCGGTTGAATTGTGAAGAAAAAGTAATGGTTTTGTTGCTCTGAATAGCTCTCTGGTATGACATTTGGCCTCCAAGATCAGCTAAAGGGAATATAGGCAATATTCACATTTCAAATCACTTCTTCAGACAATTTGTTCACTTACAGTAAATACTCTACTACTTGAGTTTCATGTTTTATAGACTGGACTATAGACATGCCCTTGCAGCTCCATAGTTAAAGTTGTGTTGAGGTTTTCTCCTAAAAGAGGACAAAATTCCTTCTATTTCACATACTAATGATTGGAATTATTCTCCAGTTTTAAGTGTCTTTTGCAGACCAGCTGAATGTTCTATAATACTTCCTTATTCAAATATGTAATAACTTCAGCGGAGGCAATGTTTTTAAAATTAGGCCTTTGTGATTTTTCCCTGAGAGCCTCAGGTGTGATTGGCTTCTTCTAGTTAAAAACCCAGCGTGCCTACAAACTACAAACGGTGTGTACACAGACCTTTTCACAACAGCTCAGAGATAGGAAAGATTTTAAATATTTTCCAGTGTAACAAAAATGAGAGCCATGCCCCTTATTCAATAGAACCTATTTGTTCCCCACAAAGAAAAGTCAATAGATCTGTCAAGTTCCACTGGCTACATCCTTTGTTTAGCACTCTTAGCCACCTCTACTCAAAACAGAGACTTTGGAGTCTAGGGAGACTGAGCAGCTTAAAGGGAGGCATGCGGGAAGAGGGCTCTGAGAGGGCATGAGGGCTCAAGGGAAAGTGTGAGGGGGGGCAGGTGAAACAGGGCTTATGGCTCTGTCTTGGCTCCAAGGTGCACCAGGCCATAGGCGCCAACTTCTGCTCCCACGGGTGGGTGCTTGACTCCCCTCTGCCCCCAGCCCTTCCCCCAAGTCCCCACCCCCACCCTGCCTCTTCCCACCTCTGCTCCGCCTCCACCCCACCCCCATTCGACCCCCTTCCCCAAGTCCCCGCCCCACCTCTTGAGATTGGGAAGGGGTGAGGAAGAGGGAATAGTGGGCAGGGGTTGCGGGGAGAGTGAGACTACAGGTGGTAACCAGGGCTTCAGGGGGCCTGGGGAAAGTTGATTAAGCCTGTGGAAGAAGAAGTTTATGTGCAGGGGAAATGTGGGGGGAAATGGGACTGTGTGGGTGGTCTGGGGTGGTGGGGAGTCTAGTACTTTCCACAGAGGCATATGCCCCAGAAAAGACCCCTGGCACTGCTGCCTGAGCGACCTGGTGACTGGACACAGCAGCACTAGAGGAGTAGAGTGTATCTGCTGAGTCATGGACATTTAAAGGGTTGCCCCAGCACTGCTGCCTCATGAGTGAGGGAGGCAAGGCAAAGATAGGGCTATATTGCCCACTCCTATGCTAAAACCAATGGCCAAGGGGATAGAAAACTCCACAAAAATCCCCTCCTGGAGTTTCTCTAATATTGTTCCATCTGGGGTCAGAGTTTGCCTATCTCCCTGAATGAGATTTGGAGCCTGCCTTCAAAACCTGCCTATCACCAGGAGTTCCACATGAGGCCAGGGCCACACACAGGTCTTGTGCATCTGCACCAGCTCAGTGTCCTCCTTATTTGTTCCCTGGCAGCACAGTTCCATAACCCTGGCTATGGTTGCGCCTCCCAGAACTCCTCCCCCTATAGAGGAGAATGCCCACCACAAAAGGGGCCTAGGGCTGTATTGTTTTCCCAGGGAACCTTCACAGGGCACATGGGAGGTGACATGTGCCCCAACTCAATGACCACCTAGTGTCTCCCAGCTGACTCCACATTCCCAGCCTGCCCAGTTTCCACCAATTCCCACACAGAGGTCCCAACTGCCTTCTCTGTGGGGTCTGGTAAAAGGGAAATGGTGCTGTGGAGGGGGTACACGCATGCACACACTGTCCCCAAGATCCTAAAGCAGGGTTGCTCCCTCAGCATGCAAAACACGGGGACACGATCTGGCCCAGAGTTAGTATCATGTACTTTTAAAACTTTAAAGTTACAAATATTAAAATTGCCCCTAGAAGGAAATAAATTTCTGAACAAGCATCTGAGATTTTTATTTGCTGTCAGAGTAAAACAGAGCAGTGATAAGAATTACTACATTATAAAACTACAGTAAGGGAGGCACTGTAACAATTACTGGAATTTATTCAACTGATTTTCTTCAAGGAATTTTAATGAGTATTTCACACTTCATAACCACATGCTTTAGATTCTGTCAGTAAAAATGCTAAATGCTTCTGTTAAAGTAATGTGAAACTGCTTTTGCTGCATTGTTACTTGCAGTGGAACGATACTTTAGCTAGGCTGAGAGCATAACCACTTTTTTAGCTGTCCTGGGAATGGTTTCAGTTATTTAAGGCTGCGGTTTAATCCAGCAGTATGCCATTGAACTAGGGTTGCCAACCCTCCAGGATTGGCCTGGAGTCTCCAGGAATTAATCTTTAATTAATCATGTCATGTGAGTAAATCTCCAGGAATATGTCCAACCAAAATTGGCAACCCTACATTGAACCCAGCAAGGCTGGCAGTGCCAGAAACATAGTGGAATGATTGTGGGGGATCCTTCAGCTCCGGGCTTAAGTTTCTATATGCTCTCTATGTAGCAGGCGCTCATACTGTGTATAATGGAAACTAAATGGTTATTGTGGGATTTAAGGTATCAAAACCCATAAATTTTAAACAAAAAGGTGCACAGTTAGACTAATGTATTTAAAATAACATATGCCATATATGATGTTATGGTTCCACATGTATAAGAATTAAGCTTAGGAGGCCCAATCCTATACCTTTACTGACATGAATAAGGCAGGCAGAATGTAAGTAAGATAGTGTGGCACTGGACTGTGAGTCAAGGAACCTGAGTTCTGGCCTTGGCTCAGCCAGTAACCGGCTCTGTGACCTTAAGACACACCATCATCTCTGCCTGTTTCCCCTTCCACTCTGTCTTCCTTGTCTATGTAGATTACAAATAACTTCTTCTGGATGAATTGTCTCTTACTATGTGCTTGTATCATGTCTAACCCAATGGGGCCCTAATCTTGGCTGGGGCCTCTAGGCCCTACTGTAACATCAATAGTATGAATAATTCTTACACACAGGAATAGTCATCCACTGAATGAGAGTTGTAAGGTCATGTACTTTAATTGCTATTCCAAAGTAATATTACTTTACTAAGTTTCTGATTCTGACTGCACTGTGATTGCTCACAGAATTACTCCTTCAAGCTTGCAGACAACATGGCAGTGTTTAAACTGCAAATGTGCATATATGTCTATGAGGTGATCTGCACTAAATCATTCTGGGTTTGGTCATTACTGTGGTTTTTTATGCATTTCCAAGTATATGGCATGGCCTGCTTCTTCTGCTTAGACGTTTTAAAATAAATAATCATGAAAAAGTAAGTAGAGCAGTGAATACCCCTTGAATACAACAATATACATTTAGTTTAAAATTTTTAGTGTTTCCATATTTGCTTATGTGAGGCCACAGCAATTTACAACTCAGTGGAGTGAAACTGAAATCTCAAACCAGTGGTCCAAATTCATCCCTGGTGTAATTATTGGCTTCCATGGAGTTACACCAGAAATTAATTTGCCCAGTAACTTCATATGACTATCAGCCATTTAGTCTTTGGAAATGTGTTAAAAAAGAAAATGCCTTTCATATTGCAAACTGCAGTGTATTTTGTCTTGCAAGCTTGGTAACTCAGGTCTTGATTCCACAAACTCATCTGAACAGTCCTCTCTCATGGGAGAAGCACCACTTAAGTAAATAGGACGACTGTGTATGGATAACTCATGGGAGTAAGGCTTGTAGGATCGCCGCCTCCCCCCCCCCCCCCGAGTTAGCAGGACATGCCTAATTTTATTTTTCTTAATTTTTGTTTGTAAAACTTACTTTTAAAAAATGGAAAATTGAAAAGGTTCTGGAACATCGTAACAAGAATGGGGGAAATATTGAACTTTGAATAAAGGCTATAAATGAACCATAAATCAAAGGGCAAATGGTCATGGATGAAGCAACTAAAAAGCAAAGTCTAATAAATATAAAGTGGGCAATGGCAAAATTACACAATTTAAAAAAAACTAAACAGCTAAAAGAATAAACAGAAATGTTCTTGCTGTGCTTAACGTCACACAATATGTATCATCTTTGGGGCTACCCATGGTGTGAAAAACTGAGCATGCGCATGTTTGCAGAAATGGGGTCTTAGAATATAAATTCTTTACGGCAAGGAGGGATCACATTGTCTTATGTGTTTAGTGCCTTAAAATGTGCTGGGTGGTTCACAATCAAACAGTAATTAGCAACAGCAGCATAACACTTGTATACCAGAGTACAGGATCCTGCCTACTGCAGTGTCCTATGCTTGCCAATCCAAAGTGTTTGTAAATAAATAAATAACAAACATCTACCTACACTACACTGTATGGGGGAAATAAATTCCCTCCTAATCCCTATGGTGATCAGCTAATTCTTCAAGCTTCTCCTGTCAGCTAGTCTAGCTAATAAATAAGAGGAGTAGAGTCAAGGCTCCTCCTATTCCTCATCCCCCTTTGCTCCTTTCTCATTTGCTCACAGAGGACAGTATACTTCGTGAGTAGCCCTTGCTATCTTCCCCTGCAGCCAGAGCCTCAGCCGCCCTTCCTCAAATGAGCAAAGGCAGTAAATGTGTGGGGGAGTAACTACCTCTTAATCCTCTGTATGGCCAAGTAAAATGAGAGACAGACTTTAGTTTTCTCTCAGTCCTTATGGCAAGCTTCCAGTTAAGTAAAGTAACAAAGAGTTAGTTATTCTTCTGTTTAAAATATGGCCTCTTTTGGGGTGGGGTGGGGGGGTGGAGAGGAGAGTAAAATCAACAAAAAAAATTTCACACACAAAAAGTCATTAAACAATTTTTGTTGAAAAGAAGTTATCAGCATAAAAGGACTAAAAGGAGAGTGGAATTAGTGAGTCAATAGACAAGTCACACACAAAAAAAGCCTCTGATTTCCTCAGAATGTTTTTCCTAAGCTGGGGAAGTCAAAATGATCATGAAGAAGAAAGGGAAAATGTGGCATCTGAATTAATAGGCATTAAGCACTTAAAACAAGAAGCTGCAATAAATGTGCAAATTTACATTTTTGAACTTTTCCTTTGTATCCTGCCTCATTGTTATTCATAGGACAGTCACCATTATTTGCAAACAAAGATAAACAATATTTACTGATGCTGGAAAATCCAGCTGTAATTTGCTGATGCATGCCTTCATTCTAGTATATGCCTCCTGACGCTTTGTAAAACTGACAAAATAAAATGCTAATCCAAGAAAAACTCGCCTTGTTTGGGGTCTTGTTCCAAACCCAAAACTGAGGCCAGAGTTTGAGAATGTTTTAGCCAGTCTATGGGGAGAGGGGAAGAGAGTGAGTGGAACTAGGCCAACTTTCAAGATAATCTGAAATAAATTGTTTGGTTGGAAACTATGGAACACAGGTGAAACTCAACCATTTCAGGTGTTTCACTCTGGGTTTTGAAGTTCAAAACTCAAAGGGTGTAAAACCCTCAAACCAAACTAACTAAGATTCACACAGCTATACTGGTGCCTCCAGTTGCTGGGGGTGGGGAGGAATCTAATGAAATGGTACCAAAACATCATCACTTTGTTCATTTCTAAAAGTGAACATGTAAAAATTAGTCACTGTGATCATTGTGTTTGAATCTGGATTACATTAAATTAGGTTTTATACTGAATCAAGGTGAAATCCTGCCCTTCACTGAAGTAAATGGTAAAACTCCCATTGACTCCAGTGGGGCCAGGATTTCATCCTTAGTGCTAGCTTGTAGGGGGATCATTTCTACCTCTATTTGGAACCACCTAGCAGGATGGGTCCCCGATTCAGACTGATACCTGAGTGTTATTAAATAATAGCAATAATCTAAATTGTGGCTTAAAAATATGGCCCAGAACCCAGGTTATAAAGAGGCACCAAGCTGCGATGAAAATATCCAGGAGGCATTCTGGCTGGGAATTCTAGAAGAAGATACCAAATGTATTCCTCTCCGGCCTCACCAATAAAATGGGGAGCTTCCAATCCTCAGTTTGCTTCTTTTGGGGAGGTTAGTGCCATTACCTGCCTTTGCTAGTCATATTGCAGTGAGCCATTCCTTGTATTTTCTCCCCATTCCCCGGAGTATCTGCGTGATGCCAGCCACAGTCTGGCACCAGATGTTTTGTTTGTGAAAAATTACTATTTTTTATAAAGATCCATGTCTATGTAATGTAGTCTGAATTAAAATGGGAAAATAATACAGATTAGACCCTGATTAACCTAAGTAAGATGTAACCATTGTTTGTATCATTCATTTAAAGTAGAGGTTGATAGACAAAGGAATGAAAAATAGCACAGTATATGCTCACATAGGATGGTGACAGTTGCTTATATTACTTCTGACACTCATAATTTGTAAATTGTTTAGCAATAAAGGTTATTAATTATGCTGCTTATCAAAGGCAAGATTAACATATGTTCTTGCAGGGGGAAATGACTGGTTATGTGTGGCAGAATGCTGTGCAATTCACCTCTAATTCACACCAAAAAATGAGTGTCCATTTGGTACAAATGTTTACATCTCTAAGATGCACTCCACCATCTTTCAATATCAGTGTAAAGTCAGTCCAAAATTCTGCTGCTCATTTTAAGATAGGCTGAAAGATTTTTGCCTGCCAAGACTAGAGCTGGTCAGGAATTTTTCAACAAAACACTTTTTTATTGGAAAATCCCATTCCATTCATTTAACTGACCCTTTTTATGAGAAAGGATCAGTTTTGATTAATTTCCCATTTCAAAACTTTGTGAACAATTTCTAAATTGTTGAAACATCCTGTTTTGACACTTTCTAAATGAAAATTTCCATTTTTGTTTTCAAATGACTGTTTCAAAATTTAAGATAATCAATAGTTTTTAAAAGTTTAAAAACTGATAAGATCAACATTGAAACAAAACACTTCAAAATTATCAAAATTAAACATTTCATTTGACCTGATCTGAAACTTTTGGGGGGAGAGGGGTTCAAGAAAATTTCCAAGATTTTTACTTTTTGTCCTGATGTGGGATGGGAAATTTTTTTGAAATATCAAATTCTTGTGGGATGGGGAAATCACTTCCCACCCAAGTCTAGCCAAAATCTTTGTTCAGTGGTCTGGCATCTTCCTATTATGACTGGAGCCATCACTAACTCAAGCAACATCTAAATCAGAGGAGGGGGTGAATACTTTCATTCCTTATAATGGGTTAGGGTTAGCATTTTGGAAACAGAGAATCTTGAATCCAAGCACTGGGTGCTAAAGTGGAGAAAAAAATTATTTACAACTTGGTTTTTAATTTTAAGGGCCTATCCTTGTCCTGTTGTAATCAATGGAAGCTTTGCAATTAACATCAGTGTGACCTAGATCAGACCCCAATCTCAACATGAACAGGTTACTTATTTGGGGGCTTGCATAGTCTATGGATGTTTTTTATAAGAGCATTTTCAGCTCACCTTTAATCTACTGCCATCCCTGATGTCTCCACATTATCTCTTGGTTCAGTCAACTGCATTGTCTCTCTCTGAAACTCAGGTTTAAGTTCAGAATTTTACTATTATCTTTCAAGTTTCTTCAAGCCTCAACCCGTGTGTACTTGCATAACCTGGGCCACGTTTGTTTCTTCTCATAACCTACTTTCTGAGGCTCATTTATCTACTCTCCCCCTCAGTTTTCAGGTTTGCTAAGCCAAAATATAATGCTTTCACACAGCTGACCTCAGTGTTGTGGAATTCTCTTCCTCTTGATATCTACAGATTTGAAAGAAAAATTCCCTCTCTCCATCACCCTAAGATTTCTGTTGCCCATCAAATAGGATATAAAGTGTGGCTAAGTCATGTGATATTACTTTAATTACACCACCACCCTCAATTTTTTTAAGCTAAGGATAGGCTGTGTGAAAGCATCAGTGCTCACAGCAGAAAAATTGGAGTCATCTGAGATGGTGACATAAGGTCATAGAGGTTAGTGCCTTTGAGGAAGCTGCGATAAACTAAGAGGGATTAAGTGATCCAGACCGAAATCTATCCACATTATAAAGGGCTGAAAAACCTTAGTTTTGTAACAACTAACACTTAGCAGGGATAAAATTCCATCTTGTATTGCTCTTTATCTTAATAAAGTTTATGGGCCAAATTGTGCAGTACTGAATCATGCAGAAATCCCTCTGACTTCACCTGCTGATGAATATTAGTTATCATTCCAAATCCTGTCATGCAGGATGTTAAGACTCAATTCTGCAATCCTTACTCAGATGAGTATTCCTTAACCACATGAGTAGTTCTGTAGACTTCAACTGGACTACCCAGATAAGTAAGAGTTTACCGGATCATGTTCTTAATTTCTACATTAATACACTGAAGGGTTTTTTTAAGAGCATGAATTATTTTTGTGGGAAATATAAATATAAAGTCATTGCAAGAATAATATTTTTCAGAATGTATTGATTATCTTAAAAAAATATATGTTTTACTGAACTAGTCTCCTCTAGGTATAGTTTTGAAGACCTTTGGTAAGAAATCCTATTACACTACATTTAGACCGAAATATCCTGAAAGTGCTCTGAACTGGTATCTATTGCAAATTGCTCAGGCTGGGTAGTCTAAGCCAGGATATTAAAACACTGGTGTCTACAATTAGGATCCAAATGTAGGTTCGTACTTAAGTGGGCTGTTTTTGTTTTGTTTTTCTTTTTGACATCTAACTTCTACTGAAGTAAATGGGAGCTGCTGGGTGTCCAGCACTTCTGAAAATCAAACTATTAACTTAGGTTCCCAATTATGGATTTAGGAGTCCAATTTTAGGACTTTCCAAAAATAGGTGCCTGGCATAGTACCCAATACTCTGTAGGTTGCTTGGACTTCTTTAATATTGGTATGTTGATATTTAAAGTGGAAAAACACTGAGGGAAATGTCCTCTAACTCCTTTATCACGTGTCCTTGCTTATTATATTTGTGCTAGGTTGGTTTTATTATTATTGTTTATCTTACAGCACTGCCTGATGGTATCAATCAGGAATAAGAGCTCTGTTTTGCTCAGTGCTATACAAACATGTAGTAAAGTGCCAGTGCTCTATTAGTAGTAATAGTATAGCAATAACACCTAGTGGCTGCAATCCTGGACCAGGTCCCCATTCCTGTACAAACACAGAACAAGGACACAGTCCCTGCTCTGAAGCTTATGTATCTAACTTGTTTTCAAAGTAATATAGATGACTTTTTTTGTTGTTGTTAAGGCTCACAGTTACACTCTTAAGTTTCTTCTCCTGATAACTTCTGTATCTTGAATATGCAACTTGTCCGCTTTCCTCCTACGCTGTCCCATAGGGAGAAAGTTTGAGCTTTAGGTCAGGAATGAAGAATGCCTCTTTTGGGGTCCACTCTTCCATCATTTGGGCAGGAATTAGAGATCCAGGTGTGGCTAAAGAACTTGAGCAGAGTGGTTTGGGGGTTTGAGAAAACAAAAAATGAAAATACTCGTACCCTGACTGTAGTTTATCTTAGAAATAATCTCCTCCTGTTTCAGTTAGGAAACACTTCTCACCTGATCCTGGCTTGGCATCATATAAATCAATTCTAGGAATAATGCAATATACAGTGAAAACACTTGCTACTGGTTTCTGACAAATTCTGAAATGAATAAAAAGCGACCAAAAGAAAAAGTCCATTTGGTGAGTACAGAAGACAAACTTTCATTTCAGCAGTTTCTGTAGCCACAACAAAATAGTGCTTTCTAGAGTACATATGGAAAATCAACAGTTTAATTTGTTTTAAAATTCTGCTTTCTGGTAATGCGGTGTCCAGACTGCACTATTCCAGTGTGCTCTCACATTCTCAGTGACCCGAGGCAGCCCAAACTTGCACTGACCTTTTAGTTCAGCCTTGTCATGTTGCAAAATCTCACAGGCTCAGGTAAATCTGGGCCTTTTGTGAACCGACTCAACTAGGCCCACCTGTGTCCAAGTCCAGTGAATGACTTTCTCTTCAGATTACACCTCCTCCAGAAATGGTATGCCATGTCAGCAAGGATTGTGCAGCTCTTAGTCCCATGGGGTGGAGATCTGAGCAGCAAATGAGTCCAGAGCTGGTCTGTTTTGGGGAGGGAATTTAGTTCCATAACAGTCCTGCTTAAAAGCCACAATTAATTCCTGATTCCAGATATTTTCTATGTAACCTTCTTTGGAGTTTGTAGTTCCTGGAACACTGAACTGAGCCTCTAAGGAGGCCTACTCTCTGGACTACAGCAACAAAGGCTCCAGGACCTCTGGCCACCATTTTCCAACCCAGGGATTTCCTTACAACCTCCATGAACTCCCCCATCATCCCCCCAGTGGTCAAATCAACCAAGATGAAGAACATACCAAGAACCAAAAATATACCAACATGTCATCGGAAGGTTCAAGTGACGTATCTACATCCGAACGCTTGAAGCACAAATACAGGTACCTACTGAAAAAGCAGTTTCCACAACTTAAAGGCAGTTCTGGATATTTATCGGTCAACCTTTTCCCATTTATTGAAGTTACGAAAGGTGGCTACTGGTGCACCTCCTGCAAAAAAGCTTCCCACTGCTACAATTGGTAAAACTGGACAAGCTTGGTTTGTCAGATGGATCAGCAAAGCCAATGCTGACAAACTATGTGAAAAGGCTGCAAAACACCAAACCTCTGGACTGCATCAACATGCAGAAAGCCTTATAAGCCAGTCACTGTCAAAGCCAGTTTTAGAAGTACTTTACAAGGCTGTTAAGAATGCTGCAGACACAACACAGTTTATGCAAATAAACATGGCTGTGGCATCATACTTTCTGTTTTAGCAAAGATACCACACACTACAAACTGGAGACCCATGATAAGTGCATTGACTCTTGTTAACCCTGAAGTTGGATACTGGTTCCAAACAAGACCAGCAAATGCTTACGATCTTTCTGCAAGAAACTCAACTGACTGGTGGATAGAAGCATGCAGTACAACAATGAAAGACTCAGCAGCTGAAAAAGTGAAGAACTCTCTCTCATCACATTCGAAAAATTGTACACATGGCTGATGAATGCACTGATGCTAATGGGTGTCAAGTATTAAGTCATTGTGTATGTTATCTTGATGTCACCGATAGGCTAGAACAGGGGTAGGCAATCTATGGCACACGTGCCAAAGGCAGCACGAGAGTTGATTTTCAGTGGCACTCACACTGCCCAGGTCCTGGCCACTGGTCTGGAGGGCTCTGCATTTTAATGTAATTTTAAATGAATTTAGAACCTGTACTTCTTAAACATTTTAAAAACCTTATTTACTTTACATACAACAATAGTTTAGATATATATTATAGACTTATAGAAAGACCTTCTAAAAACATTAAAATGTATTACTGGCACACAAAACCTTAAATTAGAGTGAATAAATGAAGACTCGGCACACCACTTCTGAAAGGTTGCCAACCCCTGGGCTAGGAGATGCATTTCTAGATGTTCAGGTTATAGAAGACATATTGGCTACATCTGTGACAACGCACATCTTAGAAGAGTTCCATGCTTGTAAATTGGACCCCAAACAGATGGCTGCTTGTGCAAACTTCTCTGGAAGACATGGTGGAGTACAAGCTTTGCTCAGAGAAGAGTGTAACATGTATACATGGTCCCATAAACAAACTAGGAAAATACAACTTAGATGGAGCTACTATAACATGGGTGTATAACTGGTTGGAAAACCATCCCCAGAGAGTAGTTATCAGTGCTTCACAATCAAGCGGGAAAGGCATATCGATTAGGGTCCTGCAGGGATTGGTCCTGGGTCCAGTTCTGTTCAATATCTTACTAATTTAGATAATGGTATAGAGAGTACACTTATAAAGTTTGTGGACGATACCAAGCTGGGAGGGGTTGCAAGTGCTTTGGAGGATAGGATTAAAATTCAAAGTGATCTGGACAAACTGGAGAAAGGGTCTGAAGTACATCGGATGAAATTCAATAAAGACAAATGTGAAGTACTCTATGTAGGAAGGAACAATCAGTTGCACACATACAAAAAGATAAATGACAGGCTAGGAAGGAGTACTGCGGAAAGAGATCTAGGGTCATAGCGGGTCACAAGCTAAATATGAGTCAACAGCGTAACACTGCCAAAAAAAGCGAACATCCTTCTGGGATGTATTAGCAGGCGTGTTGTAAGCAAGACAATTCTTCGCTCTACTCCACTCTCATTATGTCTCAACTGGAGTATTGTGTCCAGTTCTGGGTGCCACGTTTCAGAAAAGATGTGAACAAATTGGAGAAAATCCAGAGAAGAGAAACAAATATGATTAAAGGTAGGGGTGAAAGTAACTTAAAGGACTTACCGGTATGCTGGAGTCCTGAGCAGGGGGCAGGGCCTCACCCAGAAGGGGTGTGGTCTCAACCGGAGGAGGCGGGGCCTTTAGAGCTCCGGGCCCTTTATATCTGGATTTAAAGGGCCCCGGCCTCTGGCTGCTGTAGTTGCGGCTGGGAGCCCCGGGGCCTTTAAATCACTGTTGGAGCTACTAGTTGCAGAGGTGGCTGGGAGCCCCAGGGCTCAGGGGCCATTTAAAGGGCCTGAGGCTCCAGCCACCACTACCACCCTGGGCCCTTTAAATCTCTGCCAGCTACAGCAGCGGGGCTCGGGCAGCAATTTAAAGGGCCCGTGGTGGTAGCGGCAGCCAGAGCCCCAGGCCCTTTAAATCACTGCCTGAGCCCTACTGACAGAGCCACAGGGTAGCAGCGGTGGCTGGGGGCTCCAGTGGTGATTTAAAGGTCCAGGGGCTCCCAGCCGCCACTACCGCAGCAGAGCCCCGGGCCCTTTAAATTGCCAACGGAGTTCCGGGGGTCCTGGCTGCCGCCGCTATCCCAGGGCTCCTGCAGTGGGGCTCTACGGCAATTTAAAGGGCCCGGGGCTCCAGCCACTCCTTGGAGCCTCAGGCCCTTTAAATTACCATGTGGGGAAGCCAGTACGGTACAGCGTACCGGGTCATACCAGCTTACTTTCACCTCTGATTAAAGGTCTAGAAAACATGACCTATGAAGAAAGATTGAAAGAAATGGGTTTGTTTAATTTGGAGAAGAGAAAACTGAGGTGGGACATAATAGTTTTCAAGTACATGAATGGTTGTTACAAGGAAGAGGGAGAAATATTGTTCATGTTAACCTCTGAGGATAGGACAAGAAACAATGGGTTTAAATTGCAGCAAGGGAGGTGTAAGTTGAACATTAGGAAAAACTTCTTGTCAGGGTAGTTAAGCACTGGAATAAAATGCCTACAGAGGTTGTGGAATCTCCATCATTGGAGGTTTTTAAGAGCAGGTTAGACAAACACCTATCAGGGATGGTCTAGATAATACTTAATCCTACCTTGAGTACAGAGGACTGGACTAGAAGACCTCTCAAGGTCCCTTCCAGTCCTACAATTCTATGATCTACTCAACTAGCACTAATATGAGCTGTAAAATCTTCAAAAGACATTTAAAAAACATAACTTTTATATCTTCATTATACTTTTTTTTTCCAACAAGAGTCCAAAAAGTCTGAATGTCTTGGAAAAAATAGAAGATGCTCTGGGACTGAAATTCAAATTAGTCCAACCTGGAAATACCCACTCTGCAGACTCTCTCATAAGCGATCCTTGACTTATGTCTTAAAATTACTATAACCACTATTACTGGCTTTAGAAAGTGTTCATCAAGATGGGACGGATCTAGGTAGTGAGGCTGGTGGACTACTTTTGCTGACTATGTTCAGAGAAAACAATCACCATGCTCTATCTTTTGTAAGTCTACTGTTGAATCCACCTGGGTCATTAAATAATGCCATCCAGGCATCTGCTACAACAGTAGTAGATATTTGTCCAGCACTAGAAGCTACCTTTGGATCAATCAGAGAGAGATCCATTGAAAACGTACTGGAAGAAGCAAAGACCTCATTCCAGAAGTTGATTAATGAAGGCACTTATACTGAACCCTAAGTGAAGAGAACAAGAAGTGTTTGTTAAGCCAGCTGAAAAAGTACACAGACTTGATTCTTACAAATCTACAACAACTTCTGGATTCTACTCAACCTCTACGTAGCTTTTACAGATGCCTATCTTATAAAATACTGACAGTTGAGTGGAGTGAGGCACTATCCAGCCGCAGTGCTGTGGAATGCACAAGACTAAGTCCTTGTCCTAGTGCTTGACTCCATGTCCTAGTGCTGTGAGTCTCTGGTCATTCCCTGTGTCAGACACATCTCAGCTCCCCACCCTGATCTGAGTGGTGTGTGTGTGTTTTCCCTTCCCTCCCTCTGCCAGTTGTCAGCCCCCTGCTACAATCACAATACTGTCTGTGCCAAACCGAGACCCTGCCAGTTTTCAGTCCTGCACCCTCTCTCTGCTGCATGTCTTTGCAATAACCAGAGTCTTGCAGCAGATAAGCGGCATCCACAACTGAAAAAAGATGAATAGTTGTACAAATGTTGAATGTTAGATAAATTAGATCAGTTTCATATGGTCTGATAGCACTAATAAAACTAATACTATTAAGGGAAAAAGTGTAATTAAAACTGAGATCTATTCCTGAATTCTATGTAAGTATCACAATAAAAGCATATGCTGGCATTCAAGTATTTAAATGATAGGTCTCAGTTTAATCCTCTGTATTCTACATCAACAGGCAATCTATTGCATTGATGGACTCAATTGCTTACTCTGGATATGATTAATTTCAGAGATGTATCATCTCTACTTCTAGTGCAGATGTGCCTTTTAATGCAATCTTATCATAACAACTGTTAGAAATTGTGTTAATACATTCACTTAGTTAGAAGTTACAATATGAGCCCACTGATAATAAACAAGGAAAATTGTATTCATATTTTACATCCCTCTGAAGATAGACCTGTTTTTATGAACATTAGTTTTATTCTGGTGGTTGTTTTGTGTTTGTGGAATGGGGATCAAGAAAAGAAGAAAAATCCCTTTGGAAAAAAATCGCTTTCTTCAGAATGTTTTTTCCCTACTCTTGTTCCAAGTGCTACACTCTGAATATACCTGAATAAAATTAGTGGCTGAAAAGATTTCTATACTGGCAATTGGAGCATGAGTTTTAATTTGAACAAACGAGGTATTATAGAAGATGCTGCCTATGAAAGCAACAAAAAGTCTTTGAGGTTCAAGAGGCCTTTATTATCTTTCTAAGGGGCCTGTTTTGCACTGGCACAAAAAAGAGAACGTATACACTCCTAAACTTTCCTATTTTCATAGGAATAATTATTTCTTCCTGTTTGTTTTCCTTCTTCCTCTACTTTCTTCCTTGTGCGGTTTAACCTCTTTGTAATATGTAGTTACAAAACATTCTGGCAACATTAATTTCAAAGATGGGAAATTCTTTCCTTCTGCTTTCTCCACCTACTTTGAAGGTGATTTAGTTCAGCATTTGCTGTAAAATGCATTTTGCTAACATTGAGATTTATTCCAAATTTAGTTGGCCAATATCAATGTAGTGCCAAAAAAGAGTAAGCTTATGTTGGAGATAAGGTTGTCAACCCTCCAGGATTGGCTTAGTCTCCAGGAATTAAAGATTAATCTTTAATTAAAGATTGTCATGTGATTAAATCTCCAGGAATACGTCCAACCAAAGTTGGAGTGCCTTGCTGGAGTCATTTCTATGTATAACTAATCTCTCTGTTGTGATTTGGTATGTAGGCTGGGAGACTGAGAAGTGGCAATTCCTTCACTGAATGACCTCTTAAGGAGTGTGGTGGGGTTTCCCCATCACCTGTTAAAGAAGTGGAAAGACCCCAATTAGAAACATGATCCACACCTGTGGGATAATTGCCTCCCAGCCAGAAGGGAGAGAGCTAGGGGATGATCATTGGGCACTCTGGAGGGGTGGAGTATCTTTTGTTTATTTTGGGACTTTGAAAACTCTGGAAGTGGATTGAAGCTTCAGCCTCTTATATGACATGGCCAGAGGGCAGCGGCACAGGAGATCCAGGCTGAGGCAGACGGCCTGCAGGAGGTGCTGGAGCAGAGGATACCTTATGCCCTGATGCACACTCAACAACAGAGCACCCAATTGTATCATCACAACAGATTCCAGCTGGCCCAAAAAACTACAGGGAAAAGATATTTTTGTTCTCACTTGGCAGCCTTGCTAAGTCAGCCCGGTACTTTCTGTATCCTACATCTTCACAAGTAATAAATTTCTACAGCTTAAATCTTACTGACAAGTCTGATAATGTCTGACGCTGAATAAAATCCAGCTTCCTTTTCTTTTTGGAGTAGCTGTTTGGGCACTGTAGTTTTGACAGTAGTGAACTTGTTTTTTGTTAGTACTATATAAGTAGAGAGGACTTGAATAGGGTTACCATATCTCATAAATAAAAAAAGAGGACCCTCCACGGGCCATGGCCCCGCCCATTTCCCCACCCCCTAGCCCCGCCCCAACTCCGCCCCTTCCCCACCCTAACTCCGCCCCCTCCTCCCTCCCATTCCCAGCCAGGGGGAAAGGGCTGCCCCAGTGCTACCAGCATCACGGTTTCCCGGGCAGTCCCCAGACCCTGCACCCCCAGCCGGCGCTTCCCCAGCGCAGCTGGAGCCCAGGAGGGGAAGCGCCCAGCCGGGGGCGCAGGGTCTGGAGGCTGCCCAGCAAACCGTGAAGCCGGTAGCGCTCGGGCTTTGGGCAGCCCCTATGCCTCCGGACCCTGTGCCCCCAGCCGGGCACTTCCCCTCCGGGGCTCCGGCGGCTCTGCATAACTTACACTGTATAAGTTACACAGAGCCGAAGAGGAGCAGAGCCCCCGCAGCTGGAGGCTCTGCTCCTCTTAGGCTCTGTTTAAGAGCCGGGCTGCTCCAGTGCTACCGGCTTTGGGCAGCTCCCGTGCCTCCGGACCCTGCGCCGCCGGAGCCCGGGAGGGGAAGTGCCCGGCTGGGGGCGCAGGGTCCGGAGGCACAGGGCTGCCCGAAGCCGGTAGCTCTCGGGCAGCCCGGTTCTTAAACAGAGCCTCCAGCGGCTGGGGCTCTGTGTAACTGACACTGTGTCAGTTACACAGAGCCCCGGGGGCTGGAGGCTCCAGCTGCTGCAGCTCTGTTTAAGAGCCAGGCTGCCAGAGCGCTACCGGCTTCGGGCAGCCCCCCTGCCTCCAGACCCTGCGCCCCCAGCCGGGCACTTCCCCTCCCGGGCTCCGGCGGCGCAGGGTCTGGAGGCACGGGACTGCCCGAAGCCGGTAGCGTTCAGGCAGCCCGGCTCTTAAACAGAGCCGCCATTTTCCCGGACATGTTCGGCTTTTTGGCAATTCCCCCCAGACAGGGGTTTGACTGCCGAAAAGCCGAACATGTCTGGGAAAAAGAGGACGTATGGTAACCCTAGACTTGAAGATACAGTTACATTTTCAGAGGCCTTCAGCTGATCTTCTAGTTCTGGATCTCAAGCGTTTGGATGCTCAACTTTGCAGATACAAGATATCATATAAACACAAACATTGAGGAAAATTAAAAATATAACAAGCCCTTTTCACGTGGCTGGGAGGGAGGAGGGGGAGTTAGGGCGGGGACTTTGGGGAATGGGCGGAGTTGGGGCAGGGCTGGGGTTGGGAAAGGGGCGGGGCCAGGGGCCCGGGGAATGTCCTCTTTTTTTTTTTTTTTTTTATATATGGTAACCCTAAATATTTAAAGCTGTGACTTCTGTTTGTTTTGTTCATGAATACACTAGAGGGTTGCACACTTTGCTTCTGCAGGCACCACCTCCAGGGGTCCGCAGACCCGTTTGAGAAACGCTGCTCTAAAGGCTCCTGTGTGTGTAGATGCAATTATTTGTGTGCACATGCAGTAGCTTTCAAAAACTGCACATTTAAGACATGTGCAAACAGATGTCAGATGCAGGTCACTGGTAATCTGACCTACAATAACCTGACTATGGTATTCTCTTATACTAGCTATGCCGGATTACAGCTATGCGTTCCCACTTTTTACTGGATGTAAGGCAAGAGATCGGGGGGGGGGGCGAAGACAAGCAGGGGTGGCTTCCAGGGCAAGGAGCAGCAAGGGGGCTGAGCCTCAGGGAAAGGGGTGGCATAGCCACAGTTCGGGTGCTGGTGACCCCCCGCCTCCGCCCCCCCCACACACACTTTTAGGGAGCTTCTGCTGCTCCTGGCTTAGAGAGGAACCTGAGAGGAGTGTAAATGAGACAAATGGCGAACATGGGCTTGTTTGTTTTGGGGTGTAGTTATTGTGGGAGTTAGGATATGTTTATAAGGATTTTGTATTACATAAAGTCCCCTCTGCCCCTCCCAGCAGGAGGTCTCAGTACTGACTGAGCTGGGAACATGTAGCAGGCAAGCAGAGAGGAGGCTCCTGGACTGTAATCCTGTTCTTCACAGACTAACCTTGTTCCCCGTGGTTTGTCTGAGTGGGTCTTGTCTGACACACACGCTGACACACAATGCACAGCACACAGAGGAGCCTCAAGCCCATTTTCCCAAAGTTAGGGAAAGTCTCCCTTTGGGCTTTTGACACATCTTGAACAACCTCATACTGTGAATAGGAAGAGGACTACAACTACATCATCCACCTATAGGTATTGCAGGTACCACTGATGCAGAATGATACTTACATTGGCCAAATTTTCAAAGAAGCCACAACTCAGTTTGCAGCTGTGGTTGTGTAAACATTTGTTCATGCAGTTTTTCCACAGTAGCACTTGTGAGCACAAATGATAGAATCAACACATGCAACAGCTGATGTGTATACTAAACCAAGCATGAATAGAACACAAATAGTGAGTGTGCAAATGCAATTATATGCATAAGCGGTAGCTTTCAAAAACTGCACATTTAAGATATATGCAAACAGATGTCAGATTCAGGTCACGTTGGAAATTTGACCCACAATAACCTGACTATGGTATTCTCTTATGCTAGCTACACCAGATTACAGTAATGTTTCTATAAATGTTTAGGTATAATGCAAAATTCCTCAGTTGGTCTAGTATAAAGTTATATTAGATCTTCCAAAACTATATATTTAGGGCAGAGTTCTTCTCTCCAAGCTAGGCTGTGGAGCCCTTATCTACACTGCAGATCTGTACTGAATAGTCCCATCATGTGCACTGAACTTTCATTAACATCAGTAAGGGTTCAGCGTGCAGAATACTCACTACTGGAAGTGGGGGAGGGTTTAGCGCTTCTCAACATCAGGCCCAAAGTTTGCAAACCCTTTGACTAATTTCAAAGTATTAGTTCTAGAAGTCACATGGTAGCACAGAGTCCACTTCCATTTGTTCATAGAATATCAGGGTTGGAAGGGACTTCAGAAGGTCATCTAGTCCAACCCCCTGATCAAAGCAGGACCACTCCCCACCTAAATCCCCAAATGGCCCCCTCAAGGAGGGAACTCACAACCCTGGGTTTAGTGGGCCAATGCTCAAGCCACTGAGCTATTCTTCCCCCAGTTCAAGGCCAATTAGTAAGACAAACGAGCAGTGTGCCCACAGGGCTGAATTTTTATTCTGATATAAAATAGATCAATCTGTAATACAGGCCTGCACAACATGCAGCCCGGGGGTGAGTAGACAAGCAGTGGGTGAGGGAGGGGGGCTGAGGAGGCAAGCGGGCAGGCAGCGGCGGGGGGCAGGTGAGCCGGCGGCGGGGGAGGAGGCAGCTGAGGAGGTGAGCAGTGGCGGGGGGTGAGCAGGCGAGCCGGGAGGGGATGGGGAGCTGGGGAGGCGAGCGGGCGTGCAGTGGCAGGGAAGCAGGTGAGCCGGCGGCAGTGGCGGGGGGCTGAGTAGGTGAGCCGGGGTGGTGTGGGGCTGAGGAGGCGAGCAGCGAGTCGGTGGCTGACCTGTTCTACTGATCTGGTCTGGTTCCCATCCCCTGTCCAAGGGTTGCAGCTGTCTGGAAGTGCCTGCCTTCCACGCCTTCCTCATTCACACCTCATTCATTCAACAGGGCAATTGATTACAAAGTGGGTGGAAGATCTTATTCTACTTCTAGCAAGAGGTGAAAGTAAGCCACTATGGTCCAGTACGGCGTACGGGCAAGAGCCAGTATGCCGTGCCGGACCACACCGGCTTCTGCGGCGGGGATTTAAAGGGCTGTGGGCTCCCCTGCTGCGGTGGTCCCAGCTTCCAGCAGTTGGAAGTTTAGGGACACTCGGAGCATGGGGTTGCATCCCTGACCATCTTGGCTAATAGCCACCAATGGACCTATCCTCCATGAACTTTTTTCTAATTCTTTTTTTAACCCAGTTATGCTTTCGGCCTACACAACAATCCCTGCCAATGAGTTCCACTGATGGACTGTGTGTTGTGTGAAGAAGAACCTGCTGCCTAATAACTTCACTAGGTGACCCCTGGTTTTTGTATAATGTGGAGATAAATAATACTTCCTTATTCACTTTCTCCACACCATTCATGATAGAAGTCTATACAATCATACCCTCCCCAGTTATCTCTTTTCTAAGATGAACAGTCCCAGTCTTTTTAATCTCTTCTCATATAGAAACTGTGCCATACCCCAATCACTTTTATTGCCCTGCTCTGTACTTTTTCCAATTCTAATATCTTTTTTGAGATGGAGCAACCAGAACAGCATGCAATATTCAAGATGTGGGTGTACAATGGATTTATATAGTGGCGTTATGATATTTTCGATCTATCCCTTTTGTAATATTGTTAGGTATCGGGGTAGCCTGTTAGTCTGTATCCACAAAAACAACAAGAAATCCGGTGGCACCTTAAAGACTAACAGATTTATTTGGACATAAGCTTTCGTGGGGAAAAACCCACTTCTTCAGATGCATGGAGTGAAAATTACAGATGCAGGCACTGTTATACTGACACATGAAGAGAAGGGAGTTACCTCACAAGTGGAGAACAAATGTTGACAGGGCCAATACAATCAGGATGGATGTAGTTCACTCCCAATAATTGATGAGGATGTGTCAATTCCAGAAGAGGAAAAGTTGCTTCTGTAATGAGCCAGCCACTCCCAGTCCCTATTCAAGCCCAAATTAATGGTGTTAAATTTGCAAATGAATTTTAGTTCTGCAATTTCTCTTTGAAGTCTGTTTCTGAAGTGTTTTTCTTCAAGTATGGCTACTTTTAAATCAGTTATAGAACATCCAGGAAGATTAAAGTGTTCTCCTACTGGCTTTTGTATGTTACCATTCCTGATGTCCGATTTGTGTCCATTTATTCTTTTTCGTAGAGACTGTCCGGTTTGGCCAATGTACATGGCAGAGGGGCATTGCTGGTACATGATGGCATATATCACATTAGAAGATGTGCAGGTGAATGAGTCCCTGATGGTGTGGCTGATGTGGTTGGGTCCTCTGATGGTGTCGCTAGAGTAGATATGGGGACAGAGTAGGCAACAAGGTTTGTTACAGGGTTTGGTTCCTGGGTTAGTGTTTCTGTGGAGTGGTGTGTAGTCGCTGGTGAGTATTTGCTTCAGGTTGCGGGGTGGTCTGTAAGCGAGGACTGGCCTGCCTCCCAAGTTCTTGAGAGTGAGGGATTGTTTTCCAGGATAGGTTGTAGATCGTTGATGATGTGCTGGAGAGGTTTTAGCTGGGGGCTGTATGTGATGGCTAGTGGTGTTCTGTTATTTTCCTTGTTGAGCCTGTAGTAGGTGACTTCTGGGTACCCGTCTCACTCTGTCAATCTGTTTCCTCACTTCCCCAGGTGGGTTCTGTAGTTTTAAGAATGCTTGACATTTTTAGCTTTTTTGACTGCTGCTGCACATTGAGTAGATGTTTTCAGAGAACTGTCCATGACTACAAGATCTCTTTCTTGAGTGATAACAGCTAACTTAGGGCTGGTCCACACTGGGGCGGGGGATCGATCTAGGAAACGCAACTTCAGCTACGAGAATAGCGTAGCTGAAGTCGACGTTTCCTAGATCGAACTAAGTTTACTTACTGCGGGTCCATGCGGCGCAGGCAAGCTCCCCCGTCGACAGCGCTTCCTCCTCTCGGCGAGCAGGAGTTCCGCAGTCGACGGGGAAGCGCTTCTGGGATCGATTTATCGTGTCCAGATGAGACGCGATAAATCGATCCCAGAAGATCGATCTCTACCCGCCGAATCGGGCAGGTAGTGTGGACCTACTCCTAGACCCCATCATTTTGTATGTAGAGTTGGGATTTTGCTTTCCAATGTGCATTAATCAACACTGAATTTCAACTGGCATTTTCTCACCCCATCACCCAGTTTTATGAGATCCTTTTATAATTCTTTGCCATCAGCTTTGGACTTAACTATCTTAAGGAATTTTGTATCATCTGCAGACTTTGCCACCTCATGGTTTCTTCTCTTTTCAAGATCATTAACAAATATGCTGAATGGCACTGGTCCCAGTACAGATCTTTGGAAGACCCCACTATTTACCTCTCTCCACTGTGAAAACTGACCATTTATTCCTATCCTTTGTTTCCTATCTCTTAACCAGTTACTGATCCATGAGAGGACCTTCCCTCTGATCCCATGACTACTTACTTTTCTTAAGAGCCTTTGGAGAGGGGCCTTGTCAAAGACTTTCTGAAAATTCCAGCATACTATACCCACGGGATCACCTTTATTTAAATATTTGACCTCCCTCAAATAATTCTAGTAGATTGGTGATGCATGATTTCTCTTTTAAAAAGCCATGTTAATTCTTCCCCTACATATCATGGTCATCTATGTGTCTGATAATTCTGTTCTTTACTATAGTTTCAACCATGGTACTTAAGTTAGGCTTACGGGCCTGTAATTGCCAAGATAGCTAATTAAATATTGATTTTTAAAAAGGCTCCAGAGGCTATCCGCCAGTCATCTAATATAGAGGCTGATTTAAGTGATACATGCAACAGGCCATAGTTCTGCAATTTTATATTTGAGTTCCTTCAGAACTCTTGGGTGAAAACCATCTGGTCCTGGTTACATATTACTACAGGATTAATTTATCAATTTGCTCCAAAACCTCCTCTACTGACACCTCAGATTTCTCACCTAAAAAAAGGTCTTAGGGGTGGAAATCTCCTTTACATTCTCTGCAATGAAGACTGATGCAAAAAATTCATTTAGTGATGGCCTTGTCTTCCTTGAGTGCCCCCTTAAGTGGGACCACTGGATGATTGAGATGCTGATTATTTAGCAGGCTTCCTGCTTCTGATATACTTTTTTTTTTTTTAAACTGTGGTTTGTTTTTGTGTCTTTTTGCTAGATGCTCATCAAATTCTTTTTTGGCTTGCCTAATTTGCTCCTTTCTAGTTTCCTCAGTAGGATTTGACTTCCAGTTTTTAAAGGATGTGTTTTTGCCTCTAGCCACCTCTTTTTCTCTATTTAGCCATGGTGACACTTTTGGTCCTCTTACTGTTTTTCTTCTTCATTTGCAGTATATGTTTAGTTTGAGCCTCTATTATGGTGTTTTTAAATAGTTTCCATGCAGCTTGTTCACACACAATGTTCAGGCTGAATTTCTACTTCAAAAACAGACCATAAAAATGTTCTTGACTGCTCTTTTTTTATTTTAGTCTTCAAGGTGTTAATCTTCTTGTATGATTTAAGAGGAAAATAATTGTTCATTAATGTCTCTCTTATTCACTCTCCATACACAAGATAGTCTTAATGGGTAATGTATCCTGTAGTCCTTTCCTTCATGTCAATGGGAGTTTTGCTTGAATAGTCCTTGTGTAGAGACTTCAGGAGTAAGAGAAATCCTTGGATGAACCTTTTTATCACTTAGGAATATAAGTGCTAATTGAGCTTTAATAGACTACCAATTTTCAGCTGAATGATACTGTATTGTATCAGCATTGCAGTAGTGACTACAGTTATAGTTAAGACAGAATTTTCTCTCCACGGCCCTGTTTTCAGTGCTTTATATCTTTCCTCAAAAACTACCTTTCACCTGAATTTCTTTGTGCTTGTTTACAATCCACATTTATTTATTTATGATGTTTGAAGAACATCCTGTCATTTTTTATACAAGAAATAAAACAGAATGAGGATTTTCTGCTGGAAAATTGTTCAGATGCTTTTTGGCATTGGGATAACTCCAGGCTGGTCTGGCTTTAAAACTTCAGATGTGGCATCTCTGCGAGACCTCTGTAAGGAATGTGTGCTTTGCTAATTTTGGGGAGGAAATTTTTTGATAGAGAAAAGTTATAGTGAAAACAGTGAACTGTGCATGAGCATTGCATTATTTTCTAAACAACCAAAGGCCCTGATCCTGCAGGTTGTCTGTGCAGTTGAATTCCTGTGCACACACAAGTATCAGGGGATAGCCGTGTTAGTCTGTATCTACAAAAACAACAAGGAGTCTGGTGGCACCTTAAAGACTAACAGATTTATTTGGGCATAAGCTTTCGTGAGTAAAAACCTCACTTCTTCGGACGCATAGAGTCATCTATGCACACACAGAGCCTCACTGAAGTTAATGGGGCTCCACACTCATGCAGGGTCTGCCTGTGTGGGACAACTTGCAGGATTAGGGCCTAAATGTTCAGCAGTGCCACAGTCCTGAATTCTTTTGGTACCTAAAATGCCTGTTGACTTCAATGAGATTTTTGTCTGTACAAAGAATTCAGGATCGGGACCCAAGTGACGTTATCCAAATGTATGTATATCTATGGATATCAATAGTAAGGCATCAATGTTCTCATACTGACTATGATGGGGGTGTCCACCCCACACAAGACAGAGAAGGTTAAATTAGGTTAATTAATCTGATAGGCTGCACCTGGGAGAGAACCAAAGCTTGAAAGGCTGATTGATGATGGAGTCCAGCTGAGAAGGAATTGGAGGGGGGCTGGAATAAAGCCAGGAAGTTGGCAGCCGAGAGGACTGCATGGGAAGTAGTCCACAGTCACTCCCTGGGAGACAGGAGGTGTGTTTGGGGCTGGAGTTAAGCAGTCTGCAGTTACTTGCTGGGAGGAGGGAGTTTGGGCTGGTAAACCCAGAGAGGGGGGAGCCAGAAAAGGTAGGAAGGAGTCCAGGGAAATAGCAATAAGGCCTGGGGAAAAGCAGACCACAGTTGCTAGATATAGGATCCCTTGACTGGAACCCAGAGTAGAGGGTGGGCCTGGGTTCTCCTACTAGCCTGCAGTGAAGGGAAGACTGGCATTTTGGATAGAGAGACTTTTCTATGCCAGAAGTGGAGGATTATAGTGACCTGGCCAGAGGGCCGAGCCACAAAGGGTAGCACCCAGAGTCACAGAATGAGAGAGAGAGAGAGAGAGAGAAGGGCATGCAAGCAGCAGAAGTGGGTGTTGGCCCTGGAAAGATCTAATCCCCAGAGCAGCCAGAAGGAGATGACCTAGTGGTGAATTAGACCCCATAACCCTCACCATGAGAAACAACTATGCATTTCCCTAGTCACCACTACGACCACTGAAATACAACTACTGTATAGCATGCAACACTGCAATACAGACACACATTGCTCTTGTGACTGTTGTTTGTGACATACATCACTTGCATTATTCTGATAATAATGTCTCCCTATGATGGTCAGTCTCTATTCCTTAACCAAAGATTTGTGGGAGACTTCACAGGATTGGGCCCTTCATTAAGATGTCATTTTAAACTGTCATATGTTGGCTGTGTAATCAATATCCCTATAATTGTCCACAATAGCATGAGTGACTAGCAAGTAATGTGACACAGCGATGTTACTCTTGTAGTTTTGCTTAACATGAAATGAATTCTTCATGTACAGACAAAAAATTAGATGTAATGTATGCTGGGCTTGCTATAGCAATAGGGTTTTCTTTGAAATAAAAATTTTGTGCTCAAAACCCTAAAATTTAAAAGGATAATAGCATTGTGGCTTTTTCTGTATAACAGTTAAGAGTGGTTCCTGTATGTTTGAGCCCACCAATGGGATAAAAAAATGTGTTTAGGATGAGTTAGCTAATGGATTTAATCCATTAGCTAACTCATCCTAAACACATTTTTTATCCCAGTGGGTCTATTTGCCCAATTGAAAAATACCTCCTCCTAGATTCTTGTAAGAGTTCTCCTTCTGCTAATCCTGCCCCTAGCAGCATTTTAGCAACTAGCCTACATGGCTGAAATCCTCCGGCTGCATTTTATTAATTTGCATCCATTCTAGACTCAAACAGACTCAGACTCTAAGGTCAGAAGGGACCATCATGATCATCTAGTCTGATCTCCTGCACATTGCCACAGAACCTCATCCTGCCCTCTCCTGTAATAGACCCCTAAACTCTGGCTGAGTTACTGAAGTCCTCAAATCAGGATTTAAAGACTTCAAATTACAGGTAA
This sequence comes from Malaclemys terrapin pileata, assembly GCF_027887155.1. Lineage (NCBI taxonomy): Eukaryota > Metazoa > Chordata > Testudines > Emydidae > Malaclemys > Malaclemys terrapin. The sequence goes on along the minus strand of NC_071506.1, from coordinate 242,535,252 downwards.
TCTACCCTTTACACTGGTTTAAACCTGCAAGTGACCCATGCTCCATGCTGCAAAGAAGATTAAAAAAAAAAAAAAAAAAAAAAAAACAGTCTATGCCAATCTGACCTGGGGGAAAATTCCTTCCCAATCCCATATATGGCAATCAGTGGGACCCTACGAGCTAGACACCTGGGAAAGAATTCTCGGTCATAACTCAGAGCCCTCTCCATCTAGTGTCCCATCTCCAACCATTGGGGATTTTTGCTACTGGCAGTCGCTGATGGGTCACATGCCATTGTAGACAGTCCCATCATACCATCCCCTCCATAAACTTATCAAGCTCAGTCTTGAAGCCAGTGAGGTTTTTTGCGTTCCCCGCCACCTCCACTCCTCTTGGAAGGCTGTTCCAGAACTCTTCATCTAATCTCAAGCCTAAATTTGTTGATGGCCAGTTTATATCCATTTGTTCTTTGTGTCCACATCGGTGCTTAACTTAAATAACTCCTCTCCCTCCTTGGTTTTTATCCCTCTGATGTATTTATAGAGAGCAATCGTATCTTCCCTCAGCCTTCTTTTGGTTAGGCTAAACAAGCCACGCTCTGAGTCTCCTCTCATAAAGTAGCTTTTCCATAGCTCTGATCATCCTCATGGCCCTTCTCTGCACCTCTTCTAGTTTGAATTCATCTTTCTTAAACATGGGACACCAAAACTGCACACAGTATTCTACAAGAGATTGGGGAGACCTCTACTAACACTTCCATCTCTCTATGGAAATACCTCACCTGATGCATCTTAGGACTGCATTAGCCTTTTTCATAGCTGCATCACACTGAAGGTCATTGTCATCCTGTGATCCACCAATACACCTACATCTTTCTCCTTCTCTGTCGCTACTTGCTTCCAACTGATACATCCTCAGCTGATAGCAGAAATTCTAGTTGTTAGTCCCTAAGTGCATGATCTTGCACTTTGCACTATTATTCCCATTTCTATTATTCCAGTTTTCAAGGTTGTTCAGATATTCCAGTGTGATATTCCAGTCCTCCTCCATATTGGCAATACCTCCCAGTTTCGTGTCATCTGTAAATTTTATTAGTACAATGACTTTTTGTGCCAAGGTCATTAATAAAAATGTTAATTCACCTGCACGTCCACCAATGTAATATACGCCATCATGTGCCAGCAATGCCCCTCTGCTATGTACATCGGCCAAACTGGACAGTCCCTATATAAAAGGATAAATGGACACAAGTCGGATATAAGGAATGGCAATATGCAATATACAAAAACCTCATAGACTCATAGACTTTAAGGTCAGAAGGGACCATTATGATCATCTGGTCTGACCCCCTGCATGCTGCAGGCCACAAAACCGTCCCTACCCCTTCCCTGGACTCTGCTGTTGAAGTCCCCAATCCTGTGTTTTAGTGACTTCAATCAGCAGAGACCCTCCTGCTAGTGATCCCTGCCCCATGCTGCGGAGGAAGGCGAAAAACCTCCAGAGGCTCAGCCAATCTACCCTGGAGGAAAATTCCTTCCCGACCCCAAATATGGCGATCAGTAAGACCCCGAGCATGTAGGCAAGAGTCTCTAGCCTGACCCCTGTTAGCCATTATACTATTTACCTACCATTGTTTGGTATTCCTTGGCTACTATGTTTTACCATTAAACCATTCCCTCCATAAACTTATCTAACTTAATCTTAAAACCAGACAGGTCCGTCGCCCCCACCGTTTCCCTCGGAAGGCCGTTCCAATATTTCACCCCTCTGACGGTCAGAAACCTTCATCTAATTTCAAGCCTGAACTTCCCCATGGCCAGTTTATATCCATTTGTTCTCGTGTCCACATTAGTACTAAGCTGGAATAATTCCTCTCCCTCCCTTGTATTTATCCCTCTGCTATCTTTAAATATATCAATCCTATCCCCCCTCAGCCTTCGTTTTGTCAGACTAAACAACCCAAGCTCCTCTAGTCTCCTTTCATACGACAGGCTTTCCATTCCTCTGATCATCCTAGTCGCCCTTCTCTGCACCCGTTCCAGTTTGAGTTCATCTTTTTTAAACAAGGGAGACCAGAACTGCACACAGTACTCCAAATGAGGTCTCACCAGCGCCTTATACAACGGAAGCAGGACCTCCTTATCCCTACTAGATATACCTTGCCTAATGCATCCCAAGACCGCATTGGCTTTTTTCACCGCCACGTCACATTGTCGACTCATAGTCATCCTGCGGTCTACAAGAACCCCTAGGTCCTTCTCCTCTTCCATTACTTCTAACCAATGCGTCCCCAACTTGTAACTAAAATTGTTATTAGTCGTCCCCAAATGCATCACCTTACACTTTTCACTATTAAATTTCATCCTATTTCTGATACTCCAATTCACAAGCTCATTCAAGTCTCCCTGCAGAATATCCCTGTCCTCCTCTGAATTTGCAACGCCTCCCACCTTCGTATCATCCGCAAACTTTATCAGCCCACTCCTGCAATCGGTTCCGAGGTCAGTTATAAATAGATTAAATAAAATGGGTCCCAAAACCGAACCTTGATGCACTCCACTAGTAACCTCCCTCCAACCTGACAGTTCACCCTTTAATACGACCCGCTGCATTCTTCCCATTAACCAATTCCTTATCCACCTCTGGATTTTCATATCGATCCCCATGTTTTCCAGTTTAACCAATAATTCCTTATGGGGTACAGTATCAAACGCTTTACTGAAATCCAGGTATATTAGGTCCACCGCATTTCCCTTATCTAATAAGTCCGTTACTTTCTCAAAGAAGGAGATCAGATTCGTTTGGCACGATCTGCCCTTCGTGAAACCATGTTGTAATTTATCGCAATTGCCATTAACCTCAAGGTCCTCAACTAGTTTCTCTTTCAGAATTTTCTCCAGCACCTTGCACACTACAGATGTTAAACTAACAGGCCTGTAGTTACCCGGATCACTTTTTTTCCCTTTCTTGAAAATAGGAACCACATTAGCTATTCTCCAGTCTAACGGGACCACCCCCGAGTTTACAGATTCATTAAATATTATCGCTAATGGGCCTGCTATTTCCCGTGCCAATTCCTTCAATATTCTCGGATGAAGATCGTCCGGTCCTCCCGACTTAGCCCCATTAAGGCGTTCAAGTTTTGTTTCTACCTCGGATACGGTAATCCCCCATCCTGTATGCCCCTCTGTCACGGTGCTAGTATCCCTAATACCTTCATTGGCCTCATTAAACACCGATGCAAAATATTCATTGGGATATTGCGCCATGCCTAGATTATCTTTAATCTCCTCTCCGGCTATAGTCTTCAGCGGTCCCACTTCTTCTTTCTTTGCTTTCTTCCTATTTATATGGCTGTAAAACCTCTTACTATTGCTTTTAATTCCCCTCGCTAGGTCCAACTCTACACGGCCTTTCTCACTCTCTCTCTACATTCTCTGACTTCACTAAGGTAAGTTTCCTTACTGATCCCTCCCCTCTTCCACTCTTTGTACGCTTTCTGTTTTTTCTAATCACCCCTTTGAGTTGGTCGCTCATCCAGCTCGGTCTAAATCTCTAGATGTAGGAGAACACTTCAATCTCCCAGGACACACAATAGCAGATTTAAAGGTACCCATCCTGCAGCAAAAAAAAAACTTCAGGACCAGACTTCAAAGAGAAACTGCGGAGCTTCAGTTCATTTGCAAGTTTGACACCATCAGCTCAAGATTAAACAAAGACTGTGAATGGCTAGCCAACTACAAAAGCAGTTTCTCCTCCCTTGGTGCTCACACCTCAACTGCTAGAAGAGGGCCTCATCCTCCCTGATTGAACGTTATCTCTAGACTGATTCTTGCCTGCATATTTATACCTGCCTCTGGAAACTTCCACTACATGCATCTGACGAAGTGGGTATTCACCCATGAAAGCTTATGCTCCAATACGTCTGTTAGTCTATAAGGTGCCACAGGACTCGGTCACTAAATCCTCATGGTAAACCATAGCAAAGTCAGACTAAGAACAGTCCCCTGTTGCGCCAGTATTCTGCAAAGTTGATTTTCTGTGTAAAGTTCAGAAAAAGGTTTGCCAGAGTCAGCCTGCAAAGGGGCTAGAGTCTCCATTGGTTATTTCCTTGTTTAAATAAGCTTTAATATATTACTACCTGCTTATGCTAAAATGAGACAAAAGCTCCTAAACCTTCAGGGGGTGATTTTCAAAACTATCTGTAAAGTCGACTTTTCAAAGAAAGATATTTATTTTTGTGATACTAATACAGAATCTACATTTTAAAAAATGTTTTAACTGGAAGGATATTTTTAAATCACTTATGTAAGCAGTTGTTCCTATAAAACATCTTTTTCAGTTACCACGCTTACCTACTTCATCTTCCTTCCTACATGCATATATGTCAGATCTGGAACCACATATTTCATATAAACAGTTTGATGCTTTTCTTATAGTTGGTGTTCAACTGGAACCACTAAAAAGAAGCATAATAGGGAGAAATGGTAGGTGGAAGACTCAGCATTTTAGCAGGAAGAGAGAAACAAATGACTAATGATGTAGCAGTCAGAATGTGAAAGAAGTGGACAGCAAGAGAAGGAAGGAAGGAAGAAATTGATAAACGGAAGAAAATGCAGAGATCTCTCTAAGGCATCTTCTAAGGTCTGACTTATCCAACACAGAAGTGTGCGTGTTATGTAGAATACAGATTCAGGGTCAAATTCTGACTTGATTTACCCCTCTACTGCCCCCTAGATGTCAATGGAGTTCCATGGGAGTCAGCCAGGGCATAATATGGCTCTCCGTTTTTAGAAGGAAAGGAATGAAAGAAATATCAAAAGAAGAAAATCCATCAGCAAGTTAACTAAATGGAAATACAGCATCTCAACCTATTCAAAAACCTTACTGTATTTGTATGTTAAATATACACATTGTTCAAAATTAGAGATTTCAGAGTTTGGACCAATTTCAAATCTCAGTTACACTTGAAGAATATTGATGTAGCTCCACTAAAATTACTAACATTGAAGGAAATGGAGTTACACCAGAACATACCCGGAGTATCTGTGATCAGAATCTGGTCCTTAATCTTTTGTGGAAAAATAATCCTTTGAAAAGCCTTCTATGCACTTCAACAGACATTTCTGACTCAAAATTCATGGCTGTTATCACTACTTAGATTGATTCAAAAATACTACTTTAATACAAAGCAGTACCACATCCTAATTATTTATATTACACTATATTCTATTGTAATTGTATTAGAAACCTTTGTTTGTGCAAAATAAGGGCACTGACCACCATATGTCCCACCCCTGCACTGCCAAACCGGTTTGCTGCAGTGGGAAACATATGCTGCATCCCATTAAGAGGTATACCAACCAGCACATTGCCCCTGCGCACCTGGGAGTTCAAAAGCCATTTTGCCTTCCTAAGGCACAAATCTCCCCACAATGCAGGACAGTTCATTACAGGCACAACTGAGCCCTTATCAACAAAAATATCCAAAGAAAACTATTTATACTGTTGTTACTAAATGTAAATATTTGCTAAATGTTACCACACAGTGGTATCGAAGGTATCTTCTGATATTTAGGGTAGGAAACCTTTGCAGTTTCTTAGACACTAGTACGTAGTAACAGTTGGTGAATGCTGACTTTTCAGTAGCAATCACTGTACATGTACTTTACATCGCAACATAGATATCCCTTGTGAAACATGTCCCTCTTTAAAAAATACTGAGCAATGCAAGCCAGTTTGAATAAATTCTTAATTTCTAGTCTAATCAAAGGGCAGTCCTGGCATAATTTACACAACAACTTTTGTCCTAATGACAGCGAGGCAAAAAGAAGATTACAGCTTTATGAAAAGATTTTGTAGCATCTACCAGACTCGCGAATTTCTCAATGATGAGGAAATTGACAAAATGTTGGTTTATAGCTAAATTACATTATAGAACATTAATGCTCACTACTTTGTAATATTTTTCATTTACAAACTTTACCTAATTTATCCTTAGCACACACTTGTGAGACAGCTAAGGATTATCATCCCCACTTTACAAATGGGATAAAGACAGCGATTAAGGCTTTACTTCACCCAAGGCCCCAGATTAAGGCCCAGATCATGGTCTCAACTCTATCCCACACCTCTTTCAATGCAAAGAGGCATAGGGAGTGGGGAGGGGCAGGCTGAAATGTATTGCACTCTGGTGATCCCCACCAGTGAAGTGGCCAGTTAGGGACCATTAGAAGCCAGCATAGTTTAATGCAGCCCTAAGTCTGCTCCAATAATTTTTTTGGAACAAGGATGGTAGAAAATAGCTACAGATAAGGAACTCCCCTCACCTACTGCACCGACTGCTTGCTTGGCACAAAGCAAGAATCAGTCCTCCGTCACAGCCAGGTAAGAACTCAGGAGCTTTTGGCTCCCAGTCCTGTGCTCAACCATCTCTCCCTCCTATTTCTTGTATGGAATGTAGTGACTTAATTTAAAGCTATAAACTTTAATGTACATACCTATATCCATTAGGAATTTAGGCCCCATTTTGTCAAAGGGATCTTCAAATTAAGAGGCATCCTTCCATATGAGGCCCCATTTGTGTCAATGGAACTCTGTGGACGTAAGGGTCTGTGCTGGTTGATTATTTTGCAAGGTCATGACCAGTACTTAACTAGTAATAAATTGTATCCACATACGAACTCAACCCTTCCTTAAGATTCAATTTAGTCAACAGGTATGGTTTCATATATAGTTTTTGCACATTTGTGGATCGGAGGTAATGCAGAATTCAGAAAGAGCTGAAAGATGTGCACCCACTCCATCAACAACACAGGAAATAAATGCCTTGACAAAAGGAAGCAGATGTGTTCTTAATCATCCAGGATGAACTATGGGATGTGTGTCCTCAAACATCCGGGATGGATTCTGTGGTATCCTAACATCTCTTGGTAAAGGCAGAAACGGAATGTTTTTCATCAGCTCAGACCTCAGTTTGGGATTTGTGTATTTTAATTCTTAGATCATCCATCTTTTTTTTTTTAAACTGAGCTGCCACAAATTTTCAAAGACTATCATTTCTTTCTGGCAGGGGAAGTCACTGATGCTGAACAATCATCTGCCCTCTACAAGGCATAGTAAGCCACTTTCACAGCACATTGAAAGGAGCGCAGCCAACCTGTTGTAGTTGTCAGATTCAGGTTTTTCTAAATAAACTCTTTCAAATTTCTTACTACCTTTGTTGGTTTATGTTGAATGTATTTAACATTTTGCTTCCAATGTTTAGATCCAAACTACGACCATGGGGGGGGGGAGAGATCTGGGAGGGATGGAGAAACCTCTGTGGTGCTCCAACGGTGTGGTGGAAAGAGGCGTTGTGTGCAAGATAGAATACCTCTCATAATACTGAGGGAGTGCAGTGAGCAGCCACTGAGTTCCACCTTGCAGTCCCTTCAGCAGTGTGTGAAGACAGGGCTGGGTAACTGCCATGCCCATCCATTCCATTTCTTGGGGCAGTAAGCACTGTTAGCAGGGGTAGCTGCCCTCACTTTGTGCTCCAGAGAGATTGCCTCCTTCATGAACATGTAGGTGGAGAGTAAATCAAATATCCAGCACCAGTGTTTGCAACCCAAACACCAGAAGAAAATACATCATTCTCTAGAATCACAGAATATCAGGGTTGGAAGGGACCTCAGGAGGTCATCTAGTCCAACCCCCTGCTCAAAGCAGGACCAATTCCCAACTAAATCATCCCAGCCAGAGCTTTGTCAAGCCTGACCTTAAAAACCTCTAAGGAAGGAGATCCACCACCTCCCTAGGTAACCCATTCCAGTGCTTCACCACCCTTCTAGTGAAAGGTTTTTCCTAATATCCAATTTAAACCTCCCCCACTGCAATTTGAGACGATTGCTCCTTGTTCTGTCATCTGCCATCACTGAGAACAGCTGAGCTCCATCCTCTTTGGAACCCCTTTTTAGGTAGTTGAAAATAGCTATCAAATCCCCCCTCATTCTTCTCTTCTGCAGACTAAACAAACCCAGTCCCCTCAGCCTCTCCTCATAAGTCATGTGCTCCAGCCCCCTAATCATTTTCGTTATCCTCCGCTGGACTTTTTCCAATTTTTCCACATCCTTCTTGTAGTGTGGGGCCCAAAACTGGACACAGTACTCCAGATGAGGCCTCACCAATGTCGAATAGAGGGGAATGATCACGTCCCTCGATCTGCTGGCAATGCCCCTACTTATACAGCCCAAAATGCTGTTAGCCTTCTTGGCAACAAGGGCACACTGACTCATATCCAGCTTCTTGTCCACTGTAACCACTAGGTCCTTTTCTGCAGAACTGCTTCCTAGCCATTCGGTCCCTAGTCTGTAACAGTGAATGGGATTCTTCCATCCTAAGTGCAGGACTCTAACATACATGGTGCACCCAATGGGCCATCTCCTATACCACCCGCCTCGTAGCCCTGTTGCATGGTTTTGGCAGGGCAACAGAAAGGGAGACGGAGTGGCCAGAGGATGCTGAGCTTCAGCAATCCCCAGTTACCATACACTCTCCTGGAGGCTGTTACCAACTGCTCTAAACTTCATTGGAGCCAGGACAGAACAAGTCAGAGAATACTTTCCTTCTGGCACCCACAGTCTCTTCCTCCTCCCCTCCCCTGCAGTTCTCTGAGCAGATTTTGGCACAGCAGAGAATGTAGCCCAATCTGTGTAGTATCAAGGATAGGAGCACTCATACTCTGCCTTGGAAACAAGTGGAGCACCTGGTACATTGGGTTAGAATACAGATCTCCTCAACCAATTTCTAATCTACTAAACCACCGTTCCACCTGACAAGTCACTTAACCTTTCTATGTCACCCCTTTCTCCATAGGTAAAAAAGGTTGATTGTATTTCTACATATATAACTGCACATGAATGCTTCTACAACACTTTGAAAAATATAGGGTGCTATGTAAGTTTTTGAAAAGGAACTTAATGGTTTACCACTCATCTACATAGTCTGAAGGAACACAAAGAACAAAGCTGCTACGAACATCTTCCATAGAGGCAGTCATACTGGTTCCTTCCAGCAATTCAGTATACACAGTGTGATGAATTATGGGATACTCCCTTATCTGTCCTATGATGCCATGGCAATCCTAAACACTTCTGAACTTGTTCCTGGAGGAGTAGAATGGATGTTAGAAACACAGCAGATAGAGCTAGAAGAGACCTCCTGGATCACTGAGACCAGTCCCCTGTCATTGCAGGCAGACCTGCCATATAATTCCATGTTCTCACATGGAATAATGACACAGTTATAAAGCAAATGCTCCCTGCCAAAGACAGTGCTTTACTGAGTCCAAGTCTTGAGAAAGAGACATGTCTTGTGGTGAAGGCACTGGAATGCAACACAGGAGATCTGGGCTCAGTTGCCAGCTCAACCACAGACTCCCTGTGTGAGCTTGGGCAAGTCAATTAACCTCTGTTCCTCAGCTCTCTGTGTCCCCAGTTCATTGAGAAGTTACTGGGTTTGATGCAGGAATTGATGTGCGAAATTCTATGGTCTGTGTTATGCAGGAGGACAGACAATGATAATAATTCTCCCTCCTGGCCTTAAAAATCTACGACGCTATACAACATTGTAGGCTAGAGTTCAGGCAGAAGCAGGGTGGTGGATTTCTTTTTAAAAAAGACATCTCTTTTCCTTTACTTTTACAGCTACCGATCTGTGATTAGAATGCATTTTATTGGTTTTAAAAAAAAATCTTGCCAACCTACCACATTTTCAGAAGTTGATGGAGGTAGATGAGGCCTGAAATATCTACAATAAAAAAAATGAAGACCAATTTGCTGTTTAATATTTGGACAGGAAACCAGCAAGACCAATGGTTTTCCAGTGGTCACTTTGATCAAGGGATCTTGAAGGGTAACTCTTTAACAAGAGCAAACCCTTCTCTTCTCTCCTTGTATCAGTTTATTTCTATTTTTTTTAATCAGAGTAACAATGTTCCCTTGTGCCCATTCCCATTTGCATCCTGTCCATAACACTCTAAGTAAATTACAGAGGCAGAGACAATGATGGGAAAACAGTATATGATGATAGTTTACACATTACTCACGATTAAATGTGATGGCTGGAGTGAAAGTGTTGCACTACATAAGGGGCATAAAACACAAACTTAAGTTATATCTTATTTACAGAATTGCCAAAAGTTACAACACAGTATGTTTATACCCAAAAAAGAATTAACAAGTTTATATGTAGGCATATCTTAAACATTATAAGCCTTTTCAGTTAGTTTCTTACCAAGTTTTGTATTATAGTCCCATTATTACGTCTTGATTTCAGTGTTGCGCACACTCCACCTAGCTACAGAAAGCAGAAAGGCCAGTTATGGAAATGTTAAAACTCCTTAAGTAGAAACTTTTTTTGAAATGTACAGTTTTAAAATAAGTACAAACTGCTGTAATTCCAAGATAGGATTTTTTTTTTTTTTTAAGATAAATTATTTTTTAAAGCATGATGTTCAGTTTTCCATCACTTGTAGTTTTATATTATGAGAGTTTTGCAAACTATTTATAATTACACACATGAAAAAAAGCTATGTTAAAAGAACATTAAGGTGGCAAAGTCGAGCATTGAATTGATAGGAAATGCCAGAATTAAGGTTGCCCTTTCCTCCTCCCCTGGCTATCAGTCGCAGTTTCTCTCTGCCTGCTCTAGACAGGCTCACCAGACTCTGTACTAACCTACTCCTTTTCCTCACCCATGGTCTGGCTTTTGTCTCCTCTGGATTTAAATCAAGCAGTTTCCTCCTCCATGCTGCCTGAAGTGCCAGCCGGGAGGGGTAAGTGAGACCACAGGTGAGACAGGCTCTCTGCTCTCAATCCCAGTGCCTGGCCCCACCCTGACCCTGAGCAGTTGGGAGCAGCCATTACAGAAAAATTCCTTCTCAACCCCCTTTACCATGGGCTGGAGCATGCTCAGTTGCTCTGTAAGGATGGCACATGCACCATTTGGTCAGCACTGGGAGCTGTGAGGGGATGAAGGATACTCACTCTGGGGATGGCATAGGCAATCTGTGTTAGGAGCGATCAGAGGCTTGGCCATGCTCAGATGAGGATGGAATCAGGGGAGGTTTTAGCAGCTAACATCAAAGAGGTCTCTACTGAGCATGTGTGAACTGCAATTTTTCAAATCTTATAAATTTGGGAAGATTTGTACAGGGAGAGCAAAAGGCACATCCCTGACACAAAAGTCACCCACCTGGCAAATTTCAAGCCCCTGCTCCTAAGTATGGAGGCATTGGAGCTATTCAGAGAAAAGGTTGCCAAGATTTTTTAACATGGGAAAGAACAAAATTTTTCCTTAGCCCTAATCTCAGAAATGGCTGAACTGTTCTGGCTGGAAAAAAAAAAAAATCAGCCTGGGGCAAACACCATGTTAAATTTCAGCCCAAATGGTTAAAGTTTGGCAAAATCATAAGCAACTTAAAACAGGGCTTTACAATGAGAAGTATTGGGCAGCCTTAATCGGTGGACCTACCCAACCCATCTATAATAAATGATTGCATGAATTTCATCTTTTGTCAGGTTTGTGTTTGTTTACTGGGTTTTTTCACAGGAATAGATTATGATTTCTTCACATACATGCATCACAGGATTAAAATGTTTGAAAATGAAACTAGTTGTAGTTCATGAAAAATGTGCTGTGACTATTTGAGATGATAACTATAATTATTATAATTGTCATTATTATTCAGTATTCATACTGTGTGACTAATCATTTTAGGCTCCCTGCTCCAACAAACTGCCTTACCCAGCCCTATGCCACCAAATTCCTTCAGGTCTTGCAATCTCTCCACATCTACTTTTTTGGTACCTGTTTTCACTAACCCAAACCCAACCTCTGCTGAACCCCCCGTTATCCTGGATCAACCCAAATCACCTGCTCCAGTTTCTCCCCAGTCTCTGGTTGCCCACCCACAATCTTCCTTGTTGCCCTTTTCCCTGAAACCTACCTCCCACAGGACCCTTACCCCAGCTTTGTTTCCCAAGGTTTCTTCCATGTCAACCCCCGCTTCCACCACGGCTCCCCATTTCCACCTGTGGTACCACCTACCATAACCTCCAGCATCCCCCATCCATCATGATGGACCTCTTTTACCATTAGCCCCTCAGGGCAAAGCTTATCCTTACCTTAAAGGTGGGGAGTAGTGCATTCCCTCCTTCCCTTCTACTGTTTTCTGGCAATGACCACTGGTCCAGCATCTACCTTTAGTTTTTATACAGGTTGGCACAGAAGGTCCACTCCTATCTTCCCCCAATCTCAAGGGCATCGGGCTCTTCAGACAAAAGGCCCTCAGTGAAGGTCCAAGCAATAGATTGAAGATGATTTGGGTTTTAGTGTATTTTTAGTGGTGGGGGGTTGTTGGTTTTTTATTGCATTTTATATTACAGTACAGATTAAACTGCTCAATTGAAACAAAATGTTCCTCTCCTGGAAAATATTCTCAAACTGCTGTGTTGGAATCTCCCTGGAGGTAACAGGCTGTTTCCTCCTTCTGTTTGTTACAAAATGGTGAGAGAAAATTCCCAGTAGGAGTAGACATGACAAAAACATTTTAGAAGAGATATAAATCCTCATGCTTTATGGCATAAACCAACCACTAACTGACTGAACACTAGAAAGAAATTTCCTCTACGGGAAAAGTAATCCATAATTGCCTATTATAAGATTTCTTACATGTAGTGCTGGCCTCTGTCAAAGAAGAATACTGAACTAGGTGGACCACTGGCCTGATCTGTTATAGCAAGTCCTGTGCTCCTATGTTTGATGGGAGACTAAGCTTTCATTGCACTTTTACATACCATGACCCAGAAGTCAGGGTTTGGCCAAACGGTGTTTAGCATACGTCTCTATGGATGGGGTGGGGAAGAGTGCATCTAAACCAAATTTGTTCATTCCCCCTCCTAGGGCTTGTGGAAGCAGAGAAAAGAACTGACAGAAGGGAACTGTAATGCATGACGTTTGTTAGCAAGAGTCAGGCTAACTGTAACCCTGATAACGCGAGATTTGTAGAAGCGAGGATTGTGTGAGGCGGGTGAGAAAGAGCTGTGTAAGAAGTTATGATGACCTCAGCATAGATAAAGTGTAGAAGACCTTGGGTAGATAAGGTATAGAAAATAATTGTATGTTGGCAAGAGTCAAAACAACTGAGGAAATGAGATATCAAGATGGCCTATGTATAAACAAAAATGCTGCTGTCCCTCATTATTTTTGTAATGAAAGGTATAAATGCTTGCTGTAATTAGTTATCAGGGAGAGACCTGTTTACCTCTCTCCCTCTGCACATGTGAGAGTTAATAAAACATCTGACTTGCTATACCTAAACAAATAGTGAGAACTCAGTTTTTCTCCGACAATTTGGGGGCTCGTCCGGGATGGCAACGCCCGCAGAGGCACCGGCAGCTGCTACGGATCGTTCCCCTTCGAACCCCATGGCGCCACAATAGAGGTAGGAGACCTTTTGAAATCTCTATTGGGGTGTCGGAGGAGGACTGTCCGTGGGGCCGTCTGCCCCTGTTGGGCTCACGCCATCCGAACTTATTGACTGTGCAGCAAGGTCAGATGCTGAGCGGCGTAATAGGGGAATTGTTTGCCGCCCCCTGTATGCATATGCTAGGTGCATAAGGTTTGCACCTGTGTTGAGGGGTTGTTACCGCCTCAAGAGGGGTTTTTACCGCCTCAAGTGATGCATCGAGGTACTTGGGAATAGTACCTGGAGGTACTCAGGAGTAGTACCTGGTATAAGGCCTTGGTGTGTGTGTGGTCTGTGTGTGTGTGTACACCAGTGTGAATTGAGTGTTACCGGAAGACACCCAGAGTACTCTGCGAAGTCTTTTGGCTCGTGACCAGAACTACTCTAATGCAAGCCCGGTAACTAGAGGATCTTTTAGGAGATCCGACCCACGGTGGGCTAACTCGTCCTGGCATCGTCCGGCGAGGAGGCTACCTGGGTCTAGGAGTGTGTGAACCCATCTTCCCTCCCCTTTTCCTCTCCGTGTGAGCCACTGACAGTCTGATCATCTCACTGGATGCAACAGAGTAAGCGGCGCCGTCTCTCTGAGACTAGCCGACGCTCTTTGCTGAAGGGAGGTGTAGGAGGGTCGTGGCCATCCTCGTTAGTCTCTCCTGTGTGAATACCCTGTAGGGAGAGATCCTTAGTTTATGTGCCGCTAGCGCGGACAGGGCATCCTCCTCCCTGTGTGTGTGATTGGAAAATGGGTGGGGGACAGTCTAAGGATTCCCTCTCACCCACTAAGGGTACCCCAGCTTATTTCATGTACGTACATTATGGTACTAAAACCTGCAGGTATTTAGAGAATTGGAATCATTACACGCGTGAAAATTCATCTAAACAATGCCCACTAGAAGGTACCTTCAATCTAGATAAGATCATACATCTCAGAGGAGCTTTTAATCACAAAAAAGCCTCTGACACAAATGGGAGCAATTTGTCTATTGAGGAAAGGAACGGGTTAATTTGAAATTCAGCTTGGTCCAGAGATAAAGAGAAAGTTAATCTGCGTTCAAGGTCAAGAATCAATGCAGACCAGACTAAGTATAAAGAAAAACTGCTTTCGGCCCCAGCTGACTGTGAAAAAATATAGACATAGTCAAACCAAAGGCAATACAAGTTAAAGTGCTGAGATTACATTTGCAAAGCTTAACTGTCCAGTGAGATCCAACAGTCTGCCTTTGCGACCCTGGAGCTGGCGTGGTTTGGGGAAGCTGAAGAAGCCACAGGCAGTCGGCCTGGACTGGAATCACTGAAAAGACGCCCCAGGAGACCTCAGGGTGTAAAAGAACTGCCCTCCCAAGAGAGGAAGCAAGTTGGAGATTGCACAGCACCTTCTCTGAACGTTATACACAGACGTGGCCAGTCTGGACGTACGTGTGTGAGTATGAAAGTGTGTCTACTCTCAGCCGCAGTAAGTCTGAGAACCGGAGAGGGATTTAGCATTCCTCTTTCCACCCCGGCTGACCGGGAAGGGTGTCAGGTGGATCTACCCCAGTCGTAGCAGGACTGGGCAACAGAGAAGTTGGAGAAAAGGGAAGAGTTGTGTACTTGATAACTAGAATTGAGCAATTAAGAGCATAGATCATGAACCAGGCAGCAACTCAAACCTACGCCCAGGGCAAGTTGCAAGCCTTGAGACAGGACTTCCAGGCAGAAAAGGAAGCACTGGCTAAGCAAGTACCGGTCCTTCAGGGACTTGTCAGAATTTAACCATTTGTGTTTGCATATGCTGTAAGAGCAGTGTGTTTGCCACAAGAGAAATTGAATAGTTAAATGCCAATGGGCAATGCGTTTTGCCCAAGTGGCAAGCCTCACGGGGGAGGACTTGGGTAGCCTTGTGAGTAAGAAGATAAAGAGAAGAGACCAGGAAGGGTGGGGGCTAGTTAAGAAGCCCACCCTCCTATCTAAATTGGTAGTGAAAAAGCTGGTGCCCATGGAAGGGACGGTTCAGCGAGAAAAGCAGGATCGGGCCCAAGCGGGCAGGCAATAGATAGAGAGATTGGAGAACAGGTTGGAAACTTTGAGGGCATAGTGGAAGGAAAGGAATAAGTAATTATAAGCATGGGGATTTCAAATCCCCAGGATAATAATTGAAATGGTAAAATGTGTGTAAGACAGAGTCTTTGTACCAAGGTGCAAGGCTCTCCTTTCTTCTGCAGAATAAAGCAACTCTTCCTTATCCCTGTCTGGCTGTTATTGGCTCTCAGCTAGGTGGACCCGATATTTTGGTGACAGTTAATGGCGACTCCGGTTAATGAATTTCTGTCTTATACATTTAGGTGTTAGGTGTGTGGATGGAACTGAGCCTCTCATTCGTAATTCCTCAGAGTGGAAGCCATCGCGTGCAATGAAGCTCTGAGGTTGAATTGGGATCCTTCTGTCCCGTCCCCTGTAGCGGTCAGTATTAGTAGAAATTCCTGTAATAGGATCCTATTAGGCCATAATTCCCTCTGTTCTCTGTGTAATTCTCTGTTAGAGTGTCAGCAGGCAGATGGGTGGGTCTCTGGTAAAACTGTCTAAGGATAGCCCTTTGGATTATATGTTAAGTAAATGGCCTTTACCCGGTGTTCAGGAAAGAATAAAGATTTGAATTTGTTTTTGGGTAACAAAATAGCAGATAAAAGATCTGGTAAAAAGAGAGAGAAGGACAGTGCCCCTGGCTCTGTGTGGTCGAACTGTCACTTTACTAGGGGTGCATGGAGATTTTGTAAGCACAAAAGAAACAGTTACACCTTGTGTAGAAATTGATGTGGCTAGTGTTGTGGAAATTGAATTGTGGATAGGATGTGCATTTTCCCCAGAACATGTGCAGTGTATATTGTAGCAGAGGTAAAAGAAATGCAAACCTACCAATATAGGTTGTGTCGTCTCTTTCAGATCACTGGGTGTTTGAAAGCAGGAGTTAGAAGTAAAAGGCAATCAAAAGTCTGGGAAAGTTAATTGTGACTTTTTACATAAGAATTTTTAAGCTGTGGATAGCTTTGGATCTGGAAGCAAGCCAGAAAGCATCTGTATTAATGCAATTTTCTAACTAATAAGGTAGAAGCCACTGAAACCTGGGCTGCCTATGAAACAAATACAAAGAAATATGGGGTAATTCCTCTGTTTTGTCTAAAATCAACAAGAGTATGTGTGTATATAAAGGAAATATTTTAAGCAATGACTGACTACCCAGAAGGGGTAGACCTCTGTTCTTTTGTCTTTCAGATCATCAGAGAAAACGGATGCCAGCTGAACAGCATTCAATGTACCATGCATTTACTGGTACAATAGGAATTATTTTTGTGTTCTTTGTCCTGTCTTGTGGTGTTTGTCTTGTGGCCAGAATTGTTGGGTTTAATATTTTCATAAGACAGTCTAGTTCAAAATTAAATAGAAGGGTTAAATCAAAAAAAAGCAGATACTTGTTTTATTCAACTTGGAATACAAAAAGTGTTTGGATAAATCAGGAAAATGTGATATACTAAAGTGTAATACAGTTGCTTAAGTAAGAGAAAAAAAACTTCATTGGCCAGATTTTTTTTTTTTTTTTTTTAATTGAAAAAAATTGTTGTTAAAATTTGCATATCAACAGTCTTTGGAAGCAAGGACATGGAAGGTTAACCCACTCCCCATATTGCCCATGGGATCCTTCTGGCTACCTCAGATTTCTAGCCAGAGGGCTGGGGAGGGAGGAAAGCTATTGGACACCTGAGGTTGTACTGAGTGGACTCCTCAAAAGTGGGTGTGCTTGTCCTGGTTTGTTGGTCCAAAGCTCTGTAATAAAGTTATTTTACTGGAAGGGTGTACATGGCATACATTGAATAATAAGACTAATGTACTGTATAATGGCAATGTGTATGTGTTCATTGTTGGGAAAAGGTGTATAAGTGAAGAGTGGAAGTTTCCTTTGTAGGTTAAAAGAAGCCAAGAAGGGGAGAAGGAAAAAGAACAGAATGAGT
Source organism: Malaclemys terrapin pileata (assembly GCF_027887155.1). Lineage (NCBI taxonomy): Eukaryota > Metazoa > Chordata > Testudines > Emydidae > Malaclemys > Malaclemys terrapin. Next base: position 242,517,779 of record NC_071506.1, on the reverse strand, counting down.
TAACTGAGAAAAAATAGCTAGCAAGCTCAGTCCAAAGATAAGATGCTGGCACCATCCAAGGACACTGCCCACAGCTAAGACTTGGCTGATAGCCAAGAAAAGGGGGGCCTGAATGTGCCCAAGCAACTATGAGATCTGAAAAACACTGCCAGGCATTAATGAAATGTGTTAGGTTTCTTTTCTCACAGATAAAAGAAGTGCTACCCAAAGACCCTAGCAGCCCTGCCATTCATTGAAACAAGGAGACTGAGTCTACGTAAAGTCTATCAACGAAAGACTGCTTTGGCTCCACACTGGAAAGGCCCTTTCCAAGTCCTGTTAACCACCACCACCACTGTGAAGTGCCAAGGACTACCTGCCTGGACCCATGCTTCTCACTGTAAAAAGACCCCTCCACCTCGGGAGGACTCTCCGACTGATGATAAGCCTATTTCTCCTTCTAGCTCTGCTGTGTCTTCTGGACAGCAGGAAAAAGAAAGAAAGAAAAAAAAAGACAAGGTGAAGTGCTAGTAACCTCTCCCTTGTCCACTGACAGACCTACTGTGCCTCTGGATTTTTCTAGAAGAAGCAAAACCATTACAGGGTGATGTGCTAGTAACCTCTCCCCTGTATGATGCTAAACCACACTGTTTCAGGAAAAGAGAAGAAGGAACACTTGCTTCATTGAAACCACAAAGTCCAGGGATTCCTGACTACAAGAGACATTAAGAACTGACCCTGGTGAAGAAACAAAGAATTATACACTGGCAGGAAGAAACTTGTGGGACCCATGCTTGGGAATGTGGTATAGTACTACACCAAAAAGAAATGTATTAGGATATCAATGAACTGTGATTAACACTACACTAGGGACTGTTAAATTTTCATTACCCTTATCCAGTTTCCAGATTACCTCTACATACCCAAATTGCTCACAGGGGGCTGCCATTAGATTAGCACAACAGAGGGCTTGGGTTATTTCTTCTAGAAAGAAGAGAGACTTGACCGGATCCCTGTGGGATGGGGCCAATAATGCAGTAGCAGTCTGGAATATTTTTAAGAACCAGGAACATGATGAGAAATTGGGCCAACTAGAGAAGGCCATAGGCCTTGTTTCTGGAGCACAACTAACCCAGGTACAGGCTGGAGTTGGTGAGTTACATGTTATTTCTGCCCTTAGTTCAATGACCCAGAAGTTGCTGACAGAGATGGTATTGAATATCACTGAGGCTGGGAAGGCATTGCAGTGGGATCTAGCATGCTCAGAGATTCAGGATTTCTTGAATGACCAGCTAATGGCCATTCGGAATGATCTAGAGCACCAGGCTTGGCCCACTGCCCTTACAGACACGTTAGGAGTACCATCTGATCTGTGGCCATGGAGACATACTTGGAAACTTTCTGGGTGGAAGTGTGGACGTTCTCAGTGCTCCTTCCAAGCATATGGACCGGTTCAGGGGGTGTGGGCTCCCACATACCGAATCCTGCCGGGTCCATGGGGAGGATGCATGTGGGATTGGGTAATTCACCGAGACATCTGGGAAATTAGACCTCCTGGTATGCCCAATCGATTTTTAGTCAGTGCTCCTGGGATTACATCTGACATTTGGGTGGGGTTAGGGAGACAATGGACATTTTGGCCGTTACAACCCCCACAGCTTCAGTGTATCCGTAAACTGAAGCCAGGAGAAGTTGTTACTCTTCATGACTACATTTGCTGGGAGGGTAGGGGACAAGGAACTACCCTGACAGGACACTTATTTTTTTAAGCTAATGATAGCTGTGTGTATGTTAAAGCCACTACATTGCAAGACATACATTTTAATCTCACTACCACTGCAGGCAATCATATCATTTATTGGCCTGCAGATAGAGTTTTTCAAGTAGCCCTTAGGTTCCAGATACCCTTTAATTGGACTAGCTTACTATCTGATAGATTTCAAAATTTGCTTTCATTGTTACCTGAGATTCAGAAAATCTCTGAGGTACAAGGGCAAATTCACATGCTTCAAAATGTATATCAAGTAGAAAAGTATGCCTTTCACACTGCTTATAGAGTAGCTACCTTATGTACTAAATATGATGTATTGTGCTTTATGACAAAGGCTGTACAACAACCCCATTATAGTATTGCTATGGGAATGTTATTGCTTGTATTGTTATTAGTTAGCTTAGGATTATGTTATTGTTGTTGTAAAAGACGTAATAATAGTAATACCTTTCATGTTCATGCTAATCATGCATTGTCATTGCATCCAATCAAAACCCCTAAGGTTGAAGCATCTGATTTAGAATCAGAAGTCCAGGACTTGATGCAAATAGAGATTTGAGAATGTTTGTTGTACTAGAAGTACAAAAGGGGGGGTTGTGGAAGCAGAGAAAAGAACTGACAGAAGGGAACTGTAATGCATGACGTTTGTTAGCAAGAGTCAGGCTAACTGTAACCCTGATAACGCGAGATTTGTAGAAGCGAGGATTGTGTGAGGCGGGTGAGAAAGAGCTGTGTAAGAAGTTATGATGACCTCAGCATAGATAAAGTGTAGAAGACCTTGGGTAGTTAAGGTATAGAAAATAATTGTATGTTGGCAAGAGTCAAAACAACTGAGGAAATGAGATATCAAGATGGCCTATGTATAAACAAAAATGCTGCTGTCCCTCATTATTTTTGTAATGAAAGGTATAAATGCTTGCTGTAATTAGTTATCAGGGAGAGACCTGTTTACCTCTCTCCCTCTGCACATGTGAGAGTTAATAAAACATCTGACTTGCTATACCTAAACAAATAGTGAGAACTCAGTTTTTCTCCGACAGGCTGATGGAGAGAGCAAAAATGGTTGCTTTATCTCAGTGAGAATGTTCTCCAAGGATACATGGATTCCCCCTTAAACTGAGGTGGCCTATGTCAGAAGACTTCCTAAATAATCTGCCCTAGTGCCTTTTAAAACAAGTATAATAATTCTGAATTACCCTTCCTGATGCTTGGTCCTCTGAGATACTTACCTGAGATGGTCCGCAACATGTAACAATGAATGTGTGATCAAGTTGTCATCCTAGGTATCTTTTAAAGTACTAACCCAAGATTTCAGATACTTGGTTACAGAAGGATTTTAGTCAAGAAACTTTAACCATCTAAGCTTTCAAATCACAATCTATGGAGTCATGATTAATAGTATTAGAAGTAGAATATATATATATATATATATATATATATATATATATATATATATATATATATATATATATATACATATACACACACACACACACACACTCACTCACTCTTCCCTTTGTAAAAGAATAAAGGGATGGTAATCTTGAGTGCAATGGGAAACCACAAGGAAATTAAGTTGTGGGGTTTTCTAATCTTTTCTATGTATATGAAAAAGGGATCTAAATTTAAGACTGACACAGGAACTGTCATTTCATCTTATTTTCGAGAAAACAACCTAGGAGCCAGGAGGAAAACTGAGTCTAGGGAATCTATTCAGAAACCAGGATGGCAGGGAAAGAACTTGCTGCCCCTGAGGAAAAGCAGAGCCAAACTGCAGAAACCACATCTCAAGGAACTTTCTCAAAAGTGATCTTGGGTGTAGTCTGGTGGTCTACACAAGTGAGGTAGTGCAGAGAATCAGGAAATGTATGAAACAGATTAAGACAATAAACTAGAGACCTACAAAGGAGAGCAGAGACCAGGGAGTCAATAAGGCATGCTCTGTTATTTTTAAGAGTCCCAGGAAAGATTTATATACAAGAGTAAATACTTTAGTATAATATTTTTTTAAAATTACACACAGTTGCTATGTAAAAATTTACAATTGTGCTTACTTATGCATACTGAGCCAAATTTAGCACACTTACATATTGTGCCACTAAGGTCAGTGAAGCTGCACCAACTTGCACCTGGGCTAGATTTGTACCACTGCTCTTTGATGGGTATCAATTCTTTGTTTAAAGTAATTTGTGGTTCAGTAAAGTATTAATATTAGAAACACATAAGCCAGTATTCTGATCTTTCCTGTAGTACAACCAAGCACCTACCTCCACTCTGGGTATTGAATATTATGCAAGCGCACTTTCATCAGCCTGCTACAGTTGTCTGATTAGGACATAGAGGCTCCTACCTCAATACTCCCATTTTTTCCCTCAATCTGCCAATCTCTCCTCATAACTCGTGCAATCCTCTCACTTCCTCCCGCTTTGCCCAGGCCTGTTCCACCATTGATGCTGGCCTCAACACTCCATTTGTCCATTTATCTCACAAGTGTTTAAAGTGTCTTTCTCCATCCTATATCGGGATGCCCTCACTACTCTGCTCCACTAAGGTGCTACTTTCTCATTCAAATCACTCCTGAGAACTCACTTCTTCCACAATGCCTACACTAAATGAGACAATAATATTCACTATTTTTCATCTTTACCTAACTTTTTATAGACATGAAAAAGAAAGCCTATGGGGCCGCCAAGATGTACAAATCCATTAAAATAAGTACATGCATTATCAAATTCTTACCCATATACCTCCTCATCCCCATTGTTTATCCTTTAATTCATGTTATGTCTACAATGTGGTTTGTAAGCTCTTTGGAATGTGGGTCATGTCTTTTGTAAAGCACTTTTGGGTGCTATAAAATATCAGCACTGTCACTCCTCCCACCTTCAGCACTACCCTATCCATACTGACCTCAGAGCCAGAGCTAAAGATTCCTTCTTTCCCTGGGAAGCTGCCCAGATTTCACAACTTTATTACATCTGTCAGCAGTGAACTTCAAGAAGATAAAATAATAGTGAGGGAATCTTTGTATAGCTATGAGCTAACTCCAGCTGGTGGCAATTCTCCTCCTGTCCTGTGTTTCTTCCAAGTGAAACAACATTTTTCAAACAAATAATTTTCAAGGCGTATATGGCATACACCAAAATAAATGTTTCAGGGCAGTAAAGCCTCAAGCAATTTTATGTCCTTTTAAAAAGTGCCAAATTTAGTTTTACCATCCTTTTGGGCTTTGCTGTGAAATAGCACACAACAGGACCATTGTTAGGCTCTCAGTTGGTCTCCTTCCATCATCTCAAAAAGGAGCATTAATCATTAACATCTTTAAAAGATACCATACACATAGGATTTCCATTATTGGGTCTCAGTTTTGCAGCATGAGACATTTGGAATTCCCCTACCTCTCAGATTTTCAGCCTTCTGAGGCATTGGCAGTGGAACATGAGCCCTTTCCCCATGTTCCATTCCAGCTGCCAATACCTCGCTTCCATCTAGAACCTTCTTAATCATTTTCTTTATGACAATGATCAATAGAGGGGTTCTCCATGGGAGCTGGGCACTGGCATTTTCTGTTGCTGCTACAGCTCTTTCTAGGCTGTTGTCCTACCTCAGGAAGCTCTTTCATAGACTTTATTGGGGGCTCTCCCTCTTCAGTAGTTCCAGTTAATGAGTTCACAAATGGTGCTGAGCTGTAGGTCTTAGGTTTCAGTTGTGGCTTCCTTCAACACTTTAGTTGTTTTCTGATTTAAGGCAGCTGCTCCCTAGTTTGTCTGCCTGTGAAAGTTGAGAATGGTTGTTCTTACAAGCATTCTGTCTGCAACTTCTTAAAAAACTGGCTTTGTCCTCACCCCATTAGTCTGTCTACAAGGGTGGAGAATGGTTGCTTTGTCTAATAGTCAGGCTAGGCTTGCATTGCTGTTTTTAATGGATTTGGGGCACCTATACATGATGCATGCATGTATGCGTGCACTTTCTCAGGGAATCATCTGTGCTGAAGGCTCTCTCTACCAGTGTCTCACTACACAATACTCATGGAGCCTTCTGGCTGGTTGAGTCCTATGTCCCAGGAAGGCATCATGCTAGCAGAGGGGAGTGGGAGTCCTTTGGGTAGTGCTTCCTCAAGTCCCCAAAAGGGATGCTCTGTTGAATGCTTGAGTTGGCCTAGGCACTGAACTGCTCTGCTCAAAGTCAGTACCTTGCTTATGATCCAACATCAAACTTTGCCTCGTGCAAAGTTTCCTGGAATAGTGCAAGCTCAGCACATTGGCAGCATCATATTCCTAGGTGCAGAGACAATCAAGAGTTTCTACGATCTTCAGGATCTCCACTAAACACACAGTCATCTGATGGCAGCCAGTATCTCTACAGCACGATGCACGAAGGGGAGTGGGCATGGTTCCTGAGCTCAGTCCACTCTAATGTCAAAAGCATAATGTAACCTAGAACCCTTGCTGGAAAGAGCAACATTTATAAAAGACACCTTCTTCATCATGGAGTATAGAGTGGTCCTGTATAACTCTTTCAAAATCTATACTACAAGTGGTCCAGAACAAACTGAGTAAACCTATAAACTGCTCAAGTATGGTTTCTATCTTGCAAGTGGTTGACAGGACCAATCTGGTCAAGTTGAGATTCTAGTTGCAAATGTTCACTTAGAAGATACCTTGGCTTGCCTTTCTGCAGCGTGAAAGATCTCTACCAACTGACAGGTTTCTAGAAGGTGCGGTTCCAGAGGAACAGTGTTTGATGTGGAAGGTTTCCAGCTCCCTGATTCTAAGACAAAGTTATGGCCATATCATATAAACAGGCTTACGTACATCCTTCCTAACTGTAATTCTGCTTCTTTCATAATATCAGCATGCAGGATTCCTATGCACTCACCTTCTTTTAGAGTTTGGGATTCTGTTCTAAGACAGTATGTTGAGGTCAAGCTTTTCTGTTATTTCAGTCCTCAGGATGGCTGGCATCTTCTGACTTTGGGAAAAATTACATTTGAGATTTGTGCTGGGGTTTTGTTTTATTTATTTTATTTTTTAAGGAAAGTTCTTGCTTCCTGCATATTCAGGAACTTCCTGAGAAGGTTCTAAATTGAGAGGAAGCAGTGACAGCTGGAAGGGAGCATAAAGAAGAGCTTTCATTCTGCTCTCAAGTGTTTCAGTGGGCCAAAAAACCTAAGAGTTTGTATAATTCCTATCGGTCTTGCACAAGGAAGTTGAGGCCCAAGAGTTGGAATCCTGCAAGTATAGTATCTTCAAAGAAGCAGAATTACAGGTTAACTTTCCCTTATTCCGCAAAAAGTTAATACAGTCACAGTACAACAAAGCTTTTCATTAATCATTTCACATACTATTGTTTTCAAAATTTTTACAGGGTTGAGAAGGTCAAGCTCATGACTGGTGCAATAACACTGATGGTCTCACCATGGATAAATGTGACACACATTCTTCTGCATCTCACAAATGAAGGTGCGCACTTCACAGATCCAGTAATTAGTAACAATATATTATAACACGAATTATTTCCCAAAGGCTTCCATCCAGTGATTCTCGGATAACTTTAAACAAAAGTGGCTTTTGGCCATTGTAGTTACTGAGTGCCAGTTATTTTTCCATTTAACAACTATTACCTCTTTGCTTTGCCTTCATAAAGTTTCTATTTTAATATACACATTAATAAAAAAAAACCAAGGCTTTATGTTTTACCCCCTTTATCACTAAAATGGAAAGAAAACACAATATTTAATGGAAGTTCTAGACCATAGATGAGCTATATGCGAACCTATCATTTTTGTAAATCTCTTTCATTGACGTATACCTACTTGTAACTAAGCCCCTTTCAAACTGTCTTCCTTTATTGTCCTAATGATTTATTATTTTAATTCACTCTTATTGGCAAAAAGGAAATAACTGCTGTTTTATTCTACCATGTTTCATTCAAATTTTTGTTCTCAGTAAATGTATTACAATTCTTCCATTGGCAGTCAAAGAAATTCCATACAAAAGCAGCATTTACTTTAACTTATATCTGAGCCAAGAAATACATACACAGTTTGACATTTTGGAGTATCTGTTTTCCAGCATTAATCTGAAGTTGTTATTAGAGCCATTAAAATTATTTTACACCATTTTAAAAGCATAGCCTATACTAACTTATCTTGATAAATGATACAACATGTTAACAGTAAAGAAAAACAAATGCATGGCATAAAAGCTACTGAAATTGCCCAGATATTTACACCCTGCCCTGTTGATCTTTAAGAACTCCATTTTCTAAATCCCATCACTGAAAATAACACCAGCAGGAATAAAGTTACATCATCTGGTGACTTTTCGCGTGTGCCCTCCTAAGGCAATATCAGATTGTACAGCAAAGAGAGATTACCTTTGATTTTAAAGACAGATCATTCTGTTTATTTCAGAGGAATGATGATGCATTTTGCTGCATATGGCTTATCACCTGTCCCTGTAAATAAGGAGCTAAGGGCTAAAAATTCCCTTATGCCATAGAGTTCTGACTTCCTGTGACAGGGTGCTGGGCTAGGACTCCTGAGCCAGCCCTTTGCCACACCAGCTCTAATTAAGGGAGTTAGATTGGAGCTTCCTAAAGAAACCTGCGCCTGATTGGCAAAGGGGAAACAGCTGCCAGCCTAATTAGCCTGGGGCTGCATAAAAGCCTCAGGGGAAGGAAGCTAAAAAGGGGAAGCCAAAGAGTAGTAACCCTTTGTTCTTGGTTACAGAGACTGAGAAGTCCCTAAGGCTGAAACCTCCAAGCTCTATGTGGTGGGAATTGCACCGTTGACTGCTGAGCCAGAAGGTCTCAGAGTGATTTTTAGAGCAGAGCAGAGGTAGGACCAACGGGGCCCTGCTAGGCTCCCCAATCTAAACTAGGGCTACCTTCCAATCATAACTGTTTTGATCCAAAAATGTCAAAACCAAAACAAGACTAAAGCATTCTGTCAAACCCAGCAGCAATCCAATCCTATATTTTTTTAATACTGAAATCCTCCTGTTGAGCTCAAAAGGATTAGGCCCAAAAGTTTTTCTGTTCCTATGATGGGGTATACAAACTCCACACTGGACCTGAAGGGATTAAAAGGCAATACTGGGTCCTGGCAGCTCCCACACTCTAGGCTTGCAGAGCAGGCTTCAATTGGAGGAGCATTAAATAAAGGGGAACTAAGAAATCCAGGTAAACAGTTGTGGACAGACTGCAAGAGAGAAGAAGCCAGACAGAAGATTGAGCCTGTGAGGGGACCATGGAGTGGGTAAGAGACCCCCCAGGTAATGCATTCTCTAGCCACCACCACTTTCCCATTCTGAGAACTTGTAGGTCCAGCAGGGCCCTGCTTCTTTGGATTCTTTCTTTGCTGAGTTACTAGCTGGTTGGACTATAGGGGCCATGCCCCAAACTGAAGGGACCTATTGGTAGGAAGTAGCCTAGCAAAGCAAACTGGGACTTGCTGCAGGGAGGACCATGCCAGTGCTGCTTTTCACCAGGACTCTGGACTGGGACCCAGTAGAGAGGAATGGCCCAGGTCTGGGGCCTGAGGCCCAGAAGCAGATGGAAAGTAAAAGATTCCCTGCTTAAGATCAGGAACAGGCACCTCTTCCACCCAGACAGAGGAGCAAGAGGCTGAAAGTTAGGTGTACTAACCACTAGTCCACTCAGTACTCCAAGTCCCCTATCCTAGGTGGTGGAGAATGTGGGTAGCAGAGTCCTAGTCCTGAAAGTAGGACAAAAAGAGAGACCGACCGACCGGGGGGGGGCAAAAATGGATTTTGAGACATTGCTGGCCTGGGTCTTGGAAAACCAACAATAGCAGGCAGCCGAACAACAGCACCAGCAAAACCAACTGCTCCAGCAGCTCGCCATTCAGCCTCCAAACAGCAGTAACAGCAGCCGATTAAAGAAATGATGGTACAGCAGCAGTGGCTCATCCAGCAGATGACGGTGCTCCTACAGCCGCCTATGGCAGCAGCAAGTCTCACCAATGGAAAGGGAAGTGCCACCCAATGCCATCAAAGCTGGTGAAACTGACAAAGATGGGGCCCATGAACAACCCAGAGGCATTCCTCGTCATGTTTGAGAAAGTCACCACTAGGGTTCAATGGTCAGTGGAAAGCTCTGCCACCCTACTAGCCCTCTACTTGAGGGCCCTGACCCAGGCCACGTACCAGGGCCTCGTGGTGCCTGCTTAGGATTACACCCAAGTCAAGGCAGCTGTCCTGGACACCCTGAACATATCTCCCATAACCCACCAGCAGTGGTTCTGCTTTTAGGAATTCCTGCTTGGGGCTCAGCCCAAGGCGGTCACCTAGAATTTGAAAGAACATTGCTGGAAGTGGCTGTAGGCAGAGGGCTGCAGTGGGGTTCAGGTGACGGAGAATGTTGTCATGGAGCACTTCATGCAGATCCTCCCCGTGGGTGTGAATGCGTGGTGAGGTACTGTCTCAAAATGCTTGCAGAAGCCGTTGGGCTAGCAAAGAACTAGCTGACGGCCCTTGGGTCCAAAGCAGAAACACTAAAGACCAGCCCAGCAAGCCCCAGGGACCACATACTACCAACCCCCAAATCCAGCTAATGGGGTCCCGGGGAACTGGGAGGGTACAATGACCACTCATCAGTGCCTAACCAGGGCAGTAAGGTCCACCACTGCCCTTCAATGGCGATGTACTGGCAGGTGAGACCGGACTTGGTACAAAAACAATGACCCAACCTTGGGTCAGATTTATGACCAGATTGCCCATGTGTACAGCATAGTACTAGACCCCCACTCTTGAAATGGTGGCCCCATTTTGAGCTGGTTGAGGAAAGACATACCAGGCCATGAAAGATTCCAAGGGGGGGGGGGGGGAAGAGTGGGAATCCATCTGGTAGTTCCAAAGGGGGTATTCCAAATGGCCCATCCAATACCATGCATAGGGCACTTGGGGAGAGAAAAGACACTCGACAGAGTGACTATATGGTTCTACTGGCCGGGCATCCACTTAAAGTTGCATTCATCCCCCAGTGCCAGTGGACAGGTCAGAAAAACATCCCAAAGGCCTTTCTAGTACCACTGCCCATTATAGGAGTGTCCTTTGAAAAGAATAGCCAGGGAGCTGGTGGGCACATTAGAAAAGTCTGCAGCCAGAAAAAAAATACATCCTGGTGATCCTAGATTATGCCACCTGATACCCCGAAGCATCCTTCTCTGACCAACTGCAGCTGTCATCATCAGTGAGCTCCACAAGGTTTTTTCCTGCCTGGGGATCCCCAAGGAGATGCTAAGGGATCAGGAAACCAACTTTACCTCACAATTAATTAAAGAGCTTTGTGGCCTGCTACAGGTCAAGTCTTTGAAAATGTCTGTATATCATCCTCAAACCAACAGATTGGTGGAATGCTTCAACAAGACATTAAAGAACATGTTGACAAAGTTTGTAGTCACTGATCACCCAACACTGGGACAGCCTGCTCCCACCTCTCCTCTTCACCATCCATAAGGTGCCCCAGGCATCCACAGGCTTCTCCTGTTCAAGCTATTGTATGGGAGACTGTCACTGTCTGTGTTCCCTCTAAGCTGCGGAGTAGGGCGGCCACCCAGGAGTGAGTCAAGGGCCATGCACTTGATTAGCAGAGCCATGCACATCCGCCAGCATGTGTTCAGGTGCCCCTCCCTTCCCCCCCACCCTGCTGCTTTGCAGCCATGTTGCTCCTGCAGCTGCTCCCGGGACCCTCCTGCTGGCTGTGCAGAGCAGAGGGGGTGCTGATGTCAGGGCGTCTCCTTCCCCCTGCCCCTGTATCCCATCTCCAGAGAACAGGGGAGAGGGGATAGGGCTCAGGACTTGAGCAGGAGAGAGCTGCTGTAGTCTGAATGAGCCTTCTGGGTGAGTGAGTGAGTTATTAAAGAGACTTCCCCAGCAGCCCACTCTCTCTCTCTCTCTCTCTCTCTCTCTCACACACACACACACACACACACACACACACAGAGTCAGTCTCCCCATCACCATGTATCCCATCTCCACAGAACGGGAGAGTTTTCGGTTAATGCTCTAAAGAAACAGCGCATGGTGTGTCTCAGAAAATTCCCCAGCAGCCAGCACACACACTGTCTCTGTGTCACACACACACCGCATTTCCCACTCACCTCCCAACACATACTTTTGTTGTTACTTCTTGGTACTTCCTGCAAAGCACATATATTCACTGTAATTTTATTCTTTAAAAGTATGTTATTTTTGCTTTGACTGGTCTGTGCATTTCATAATTTTTATTTCTCTCACACTTAAAATTTAATTCTTTGAGTAGTGAGTTTTAAAATGCCTAACCTGTCCTGGCTGGAGTATCTAGGTTTTTTGTTTCTACTGGTGGCACACATTCACACATTACCTTATAATGTATTCCACACACGGGGCAAGAGGCCAGAAGTCAGATGTGCCAACCACTAGGACACCTGGCCCTCCGAGCACCCTATCACAGTTCCTAAGAAGGGAGGAATAATTGTAGAAACATAGCAGAAAAATAAATAAGCTTTGTTAATTTAACCAGAAGTAATCTTAATGTTCAGAACTCTGGGTTGTCACCTTCTTACCATTCTGACATCCACTCCTATGCATGCCAGATTGGCATTCTAGTAAACATTCTCCTGACATGACTCTGCATCAGCACTTTATCTTCAGACAGAAATGCCTAGAAGACACAGATCTGAGTGCAATCTCTACTGAAAATCTAATTAGTAAGTAATGCTTCTCTTGTAAACATTTAAATTTATACTCAAATAAAATGTACATTTCCCAGGACCCTGAGAATTCAAGATCAAATTTAAGTGCCAAAACCTGCAAATACAAGCAGGTACCTACTGAATTTTTTCTTAGACTTCAGAATGAGGATCCAGGTTCTTTGACTTCACCCTCTTCCTGCAAAGGAGGGAGTGAAAAAAATAGACACTTACTTACACCTAGTTAAAGCAAGAGGACTAGATGCGTGATCAAAGGGTAAGAAACATATGTAAACATATATAAATCCTTAGATCATGTAATTAGGTGGGGAAAATGTGTCATTATAAACTTGAAATAAACAGAATTACCTGTTCTTAAGATCAAAATCAGTTTCTATTATGCTTCAAGGAATAATGTCACGTTAGTTTTCTGCATTTAGGAGCTACCTCCTTAAAGTATCTACGATTTGCAAATGCCAAGTACATTTGTCCTCATCTGAGAGACTTCTGTAGCATTTAATGACTCATCTGTCATCAAGTCATTAGGCTGTGGACAATACTTTGATGTCACATCCCTTTACTAACTGTTGTAAAGGAAGCTGCCCTTCTAAGTATGCCTGTTAGATTGAAGCCAACACTTCATATTATTAGATTTTATAGGCTTACAGAGACATGCTTCTATCATAAAGACTACATTTATACCAATCCTTATCAACAGACCTTTCAATGTATTTATCAAGGACACAGGCTCCTAGATCTTACTTATCTGTGATAAGATGAAGCAATGTAAAGAAATAATAGAATACCCCAGTCCAACAACTGGCTCCTGCAATGGGGCAATGGGGTTTCAAATGGATGCAATGGTTACCAGGGGTCGGCAACCTTTCAGAAGTGGTGTGCCGAGTCTTCATTTATTCACTCTAATTTAAGGTTTTGCGTGCTAGTAATACATTTTAACATTTTTAGAAGGTCTCTTTCTATAAGTCAATAGTTTAGTTATATATTATAGATGTAAAGTAAATAAGGTTTTTAAAATGTTTAAAAAGCTTTATTTAAAATTAAATTAAAATGCAGAACCTCCTGGACTGGTGGCCAGGACCCATACAGTGTGAGTGCCACTGAAAATCAGCTTGTGTGTCGCCTTCGGCACACGTGCCATAGGTTGCCTACCCCTGGGTTAGCCTGTGCTAAGCCAGTTCCAGAATCGAGGGTATGAATGATCCCTTGCTTTTGTATGGAAGAAAGGGCAAATAGTATACCTGACTTATCTTCTCTGTACCATTCATTATTCTGCATACCTCTATTATCTCCTCCAACTGGTGTACACTCTAAACCAGTCTCACTCTTTTCAATATCTGTGATCCACTACCATCACAACTGGTAAGCAACACACCAAACGGTTCTCCTGGTCACCCTATAGCACCCTGCTAGTGATAGCTGAGAATTTACTTATCCTAAATAAGCAGTGCTAAGTGACCATAAATGATTTTGAAATAAGTTTCAGAATAACAAAACAGGACCCTTTTTCAAGTTTTTTAATTTCAAAATCTGACCCTGTATTCTCACAGAATGGATTCTGTCCTCTTGATTAATCGCTGTGCACTATGTAATTTTTCCAATTTAGCTTCAAATCTCTTTTTACTTAAAGAAAGGATGCCAATTCCATTGGTTCTGAGGTCATAACTAGTTTTTTCCAGTTCCTTGACTTTGCTTCTTATAGTACTGATACTTATATCCAGAATGCGAGACATTTCAACTATTTGTTTAATGTGAACCTTTGCTTGCAAGAGGCAATCTATTTTATCACTGAGGTTCTTGGATGAAAGAAAGAGCACACTTGGATAGCTAATGAAAAATCTATCCACCTCTCTTTCAGTGCACCCAAGAGATAACAGCTTCCCTTTAGCATTTGTAAAGTTTTTTTTTATATATTCATTAGATAAGTCCAAAATGTCAGCTCCACCACCATGTAGCAGAGCTAGTAATTCCTCATTGCTCAGATGGAAAGATGATTGCAGGAACTCAAAGTTTGCGTTCACTTGCTTGCTGCTCCGCAGGAGGATGAAGACATTTTTAGAAATGATGTGCTTCACAAAATCATTTGGGTTTTCACCACCTAAAGATAAACAGATCTCATGCAGGAGGTCAGTCATCTGCTTATTCAGCTCCACTCTGTTAGAAAACACCCGAGGTGCTCTGGTCAACATATTGCAAAGGTGTTTAGAGGTTAGCCCAAGAGAACAGAAAAATGTAATATTTTTCTCCATATTGATGTTATTACTGGAACGAAAGAAGGACTCAGGAGAACGTCCCAGAATATTTACAATTTCCAAATCAGTCATCAAAATACTTCTCCAAAGTTCCCAACGTTTTTCGAGAGACTCATAGGAACGCGTGATGGCCCGTGGATAACGTGAGATGATGCTGGCAATGACTTCATTAGTAGCCCCTTTGCTTTGCAGAAACCTTTTGAGGTCCTCTTCATTTGTGATCTGCTTCTTCAGAATTCCAGGTTGTCGCCTTCTCACCATTTTGACATCCACTCCCATGCATGCCAGATTGTTTACTAGAATGCCATTCTCCTGGCATGAGTCTGCATTAGCACTCTCTGTCTTCAGATAGAAGTGCCTAGAAGACACAGGTCTGAGCACAATCTCTGTTGAAAATCTAATCAGCCAGAAACAATTCATATTGTAAAGACTTGAGTTTTTCGTGTGCAACAGTCCCCTGGCTGCCATAGGGATCAGCTTCTGCAAATATCTTTGTAGTACTGTATGTCCACTGTTTAGCATCTGAGGGGGGAGGCGAGGGGGAGAAAAAACAGTCATTATGCACAGCTACTGGACACTAAATGAAGAATATGGATGTTTATTTTTAAATAGTTAGAGCTTAAAAAAAATAAAAAATAACCTGCCCAAGTAGGAATATCTAATTATTTAGTTAAAAGATCTAGCTAAAAAAACCCTATAAATTAGCAAATTCAATAAATTGTTTAAAATTCATTTATTTAAAATTCTGGTGGCAGGTGAACAGAAGTGTACAGGATTACTACCATGAAACTAGAATAAAATGTTCAGTTACATTAAAGGAGTAAGTTTCAGGCTTCCATCTCTTAAGAGGCACGGTACAGACAGCCCAGGTGGGAAGCTAGGGTAGCTTTAAACCAGCTTTGCACGCTCCCGATTCTGGACTGCTCTGATGGCTGAAGTGTTCCTCAGGAAGCCCTGGAGGTCTGTCTACATTATGGTAGACTCCCCGAGCAGTAGTGCTGCCCAGAATTTCCCATATGCCTCACTCCAAACATTCCTCTTCCAGCCGCAGCCATTTCCCCAGCACAACCCCTACATATGGGCTTGAGAAGGGTCCTAGGAGGACAGCCTACAGCTCTCTTCCCCCAGCTCTTGTTCCAAAGGAGCTCTCCCCCAGCTGGACCTGGGGCTTTTAGGCCCCTTTATACTACTCTGGTCCCTTTATTCAGCATAGAGCAATTGGTGCAGGAGTAAGAATCTCACCCAAGGGGAGGACTCGGCAAGAAAAGTTTGCATAAGACGGACATCTCACCACATCCAACCCTGTCTCCTTTCATAGTTGCTAACATTTGAAACGGTTTCTCAAGGAATAGTTCTCCACAAAGAGTTGGGAAGTTGAAAATCACAAATCCCCCAAGAACTGAAGTTTGTGTGTGTATTCTGGTCAATTTCATGTTGAGTTCTGGGTAAGTTGGTTGTATTTTTTCCTTTTCATCCTTGCTTCTTCTATTTCCCTACCCTCTAAGCTGTTTCTTCCATATAACACACTACACCACTATCCTGAGCCACAAAGCCCCTCATCTGATTCAGCATATTACAGCCAAGAAGATATCAGGCATTGCAAGGCCCGACTTTGATGCTGACACTTGGGTTTATAAATATAACTCTCTTGTAACCAATCAATTGTCTGTACACAGTCTAAGTACAGTAACAAGTTTTAATGCCATCTGATCAAAAATGGAAGTTAAAAAAGATGAACAAGTTTTTTGTGTCCCCTTCACAAAAAGGGGACTTACAATATAGGTCATTTCTTGGAACCTTTGCAGAAGGCTGGTCATTTAAAATCCCCAGCTGTTAGGTCTTCCAATACAGTCAAACTAAGCCAAGCAAGTCAGAAAATTATGTCAGTCTCTTAGTGCCACAAATTCATGTCAGAAATCCTCAACAAGTGACACAAACACCCCACTGAAGTGAATAGAATCTTTCTCCTATTCATCAGAATTGGGAGTTTTAAATGTTGATATAAACACAATATGAAAAGGTAGTTTCAAAAGTTAAAAATCTCAGGTGCTGCAAAACATTTTTCAAAATAGCAGAATGGACTCCGGCCCCGTTAGGGATTAATTCCTGGCAAATTTCCAGAGTTTTAAAAATCAAAACCATTTTTACATAAAAAAAATAGTTAAACTGTTGGCATGTGCCAGACTCTTATTGTGTAATAAATAAGGATGAGCGGCACTTGTAGCTTCTATGGGTTTATTTACAATAAGGGAGGGGGAGAGTTAGGAGCTCCCAGACACTTCTGGCTGCCAAGAGGGAACCCTGATGGGCTCCCTCTCAAGTGTTATTACAAGGGTTAGGGCTCCTGAGACAGGAAGGAGCAAGTATTTCAAATGCTGAAAAGAAAAATTCTTCAGCAGCCGTGGTGCAATGGGGAACATCACCAGAGGCCCCGAGAGTACGGAAAGGATCAAGCACTCCTACCAACAACATCCTGCATCAACAATGGGAGAAGGGAAGGATAGACGCCATTGTGCCACCCAGAGATAGAAGGGGAGCAGACAGCTGTGTCCTCCAAAAATAATGGTGGGGAGGGACTGAATAAGGAGCATGCAACCTCTCTGTAATTCTGCATTAATGAACAGAGGGGTCAGGAGGGGCACAGATGGGCATGCCCCACACTGTAACTGTAATACTGTAGACATTATGCCTCACCCCTGACACAGAACAAGCAAAAAACCTCCCTTCAAAAAACAAAATAAGAAGTGCCAGCCACTGCAAAGGAATAGGAGAAAGTGAAGGTGGACATGGAGAGCCATGTCTGGTTTCACATGGGCTAGAAACCAGCCACGCAGACCTTCATCTCCCCACTTCCCTTGCTGAAGGCAGGTTGGATATGGAAGAAACAGCTTAGAGGGTGGGGAAATAGAAATTTCATCCATCAATTTCTTCCCTCTTAGAAGGCATCAAGATGGTTTTAATTCAAACTGCCATAAGAGGTGGTTTTTACATCTGAATCTAATACAGTTAAACATACAAAAATGAACGTAGACTGCCTGACTCACCTTTAATAGTAGTGGCCCAGCCTTAACACCTTGAGTGTGTGCAAACAACCTCTTGGTATTTTTCAGTACCTGGATCGCACATATATAAATCCTTTTCCATTCACTGCAGGAGGAAGAAAAAAATGTAAATCAAACTGCCAGACAATGTTATGCAGATTAACAATCCAAGCCAATTCTTAGAATAACAGTAAATATGAAAAAAGAACAGAAGTACTTGTGGCACCTTGGAGACTAACAAATTTATTAGAGCATAAGCTTTCGTGGACTACAGCCCACTTCTTCGGATGCATATAGAGTGGAATAAATATTGAGGAGAGATTTTATATATATATATATATATATATATATATATATATATACACACACACATATATATACACATATATACACACACACACACACACACACCCCCGCATGAACAGGTGGGAGTTGTCTTACCAACTCTGAGAGGCCAATTAAGTAAAAGAAAAAAAATTTTGAAGTGATAATCAAGATATATCAAACTGTCTGTACTGGGCTATCTTGATTATCACTTCAAAAGTTTTTCTCTCTTACTTAATTGGCCTCTCAGAGTTGGTAAGACAACTCCCACCTGTTCATGCTCTCTGTATGTGTGTGTATATATATCTCCTCAATATTTATTCCACTCTAGATGCATCCAAAGAAGTGGGCTGTAGTCCACGAAAGCTTATGCTCTAATAAATATGTTAGTCTCTAAGGTGCCACAAGTACTCCTGTTCTTTTTGCGGATACAGACTAACACGGCTGCTACTCTGAAACCTGTAAATATGAAGTCAGTAGCTCAAGCAGTAGCGGCTTGTGAGCCTCTGCTACATGGAGCAAGATCATCACATTATAGTCTGGACCCAACCAAGGGGCAATGAATTGTTTTGTTGCCTGTGGAGTAGCCCAGCAGCCAGATTCAGAGAAAATGATTAGAGGATTAGAAAACGTGCTTTATAGTGACAGATTCAAAAACTCAATCTATTTGTCTTAACAAAGAAAAGGTTAAGGGGTGACGATTACAGTTCAAAAGTATCTACATAGGGAACAAGTATTTAATAATGGGCTCTTCAGTCTAGCTGCAAAAGGTATATGATCCAATAGCTGGAAGTTGAAACTAGACACATTCAGACCTGGGCTGCCCAGAGGGGCGGGTAAGTGGGGCAATTTGCCCCGGGCCCCACAGGGGCCCCCACAAGAATATAGTATTCTATAATATTGCAGCTTTTTTTTAATGGAAGGGGCTCCCAAAATTGCTTTGCCCCAGGCCCCCTGAATCCTCTGGGTGGCCCTGATTCAGACTGGAAATAAGGTGTAAATTTTTAATGGTGAGAGTCATTAACCATTGGAACAATTTACCAAGGGTCAAGGTGCATTCTCCATCACTGACAATTTTTAAATCAAAGCTTGGATGTTTCTTTCTAAACGATCTGCTCTAGGAATTATTTTGAGGAAGTTCTATGGCCTATGTTATATAAAAGGTCAGACTAGATTATCACAATGGTCCCTTCTCATCATGTATATTACATGGGGATGTAATGGCTCTGTGGAGCATGCTACCTTCTAGTGTGCTGGAAGCTGTGGTACAAGATTGTTTTACTCCTTATTACTCCCTTGTGCTAACACACAGGACACACTACAATATGGCTCATAATAATCAATTTTTTAAGAAACCCACAGTAATACATAGTAAGTCTACACTAATAACAGAATACAGCTTTAAGAACCTGACCCAAAGTCTGTTGAACTCAAAAGGAGTTTTTCCATTGACTTTAATGGGCCTGAGATCAGGCCCTACATTTCTACCAACATGTGGAACACAAGTGCCACTTTGAATCTGGGTCCGCTATAAAATGGTTTCTTGGTCATTTGGACAATAGTATAATAGCCAAACCCCAGAGTTCCTTAGCTAAATACTGATAATAATCTTTCTGTTCTATCCAGAACTTTTCCATTAAAAATTCATTAGAGGCTCTGGCACTTCTATATTGCAATATTATTCTAGGCGCTGAATTCAGATCAGATTCAGGACCGTAACTACTGATTACATTTCTTGTTTGAAAAAGAAAAGTCATCTTGGAAGGAAAGTGATACGGATGCCCTCTTATGGAATAACTTTATTAGTCACACTCTCCACACCCCAGCAAGAAAGGGGTAATAATAAACATCAAGTAAAAGTTTCAGACTACTACATATAGTCCTAATTGTTTCAGCAATTATACTGTAAGGAAAAATAAATATCCTTTTCTAGCCTGTATTTTTCAACACAGCGACAATCCACCAACCCCAGAACATATAGCACATAGTGTTTCCCAAGCAGTGAACTATCAAAAGATGATTTTCAGAGAAAGATTTTGCAATTACAAATCAGACCACATGTGTATCAAAATCCAATATGCTGGCCCCAGAGAATATCTGACACTTAAGAGGAAGGCAACTCCAACCTATCCTCATCCACATCACCTGGCTAATTATGGGAGGGAATACCTTCCTCATCCATGCTCTGATCAGCTGATGCAATGTAACAAGATTTGACAATCCATATCTTGGTCTAAGTACAATCATTTTTACTGCTTATGAAGTTATCTTATCTCTTTTCAAAGTCCAATTATAATATTTGACTCAATGACATATTGCACTAAGGATTCCACTAGCCTCTAGACAAACTAACTTCCTGTTGAACAAAGTACATTCCTGTCTGGGCCATCAGCAGGGTTCAAACCCTGGATCTAAAGGGCTAAGAGAGTAAGCCTCTATAGCTTGAGAAAAACTCCAATAGCTGGAAACTGTAGTGGGCTCCTAATCTTCCTCTACCACCCATTAGCAGAAGACTAAAAGATTCACAATCCCTTAGTGCGGGTTACGAAAGCAAGTATCAGTCCCGATAAACTGAGTTCCAAAACCTCAATGCTTTTAGTTAAAATAAAAGCAGTCCTTAACCATTTTATCCCTATTGGGATTCAGGTCAGCTAGTCCCAAGAGTTCAATGGGACATACCAGCTAACCATTCTAATTACATAATTTCATTGCAGACTGCTTTTCTTCTGGTTACACTTCATAATCTGTTCACTACTAGCAATAATCTGATAAATGCTACAGTAACACTCGATGAAAGGGAATTGCATGAATAACTGATCTAACAGTCTCACACTCACCAGGGCATATTGGAGCCTTCTTCAACAGACCAGCATACACTAGAAAACCAATAGCAAGAAAAAACAGTCAAGAAGGATGAAAACTATCTTAAGAAGTGGAATATTCTCTCATTGGTACAGGTGTGTAACTTCTGTGTAGAGATGCATAGCTCCCGAATCGCCAGTCCACAGGCGCGGCAAACTGCTCCCATGGCTACGAGGCAGGAGTGACCTTCAATCCAGCGTTTGTGTTTGGGAAACTTATTTGGCTGATTTGATTGTACCCTCGCAGCTGGTGTTCACGCGCTCAAGAGATGGGTTCGTTATCTTATGTGCATGTATACTGCCTGGCTCTTCTATGCGCAAGAATGTAACCACTAAGAAGAGTTGTAAACAAAGTAAGGAGAGAAATAAAAACCCCAGGAAAAGTTTTCCTGGGAGGCTTTTTGCAAGAGGCTTGTAAAGCTCTCTAGCTACCACAGACCTGGCGTTCTGTTTCCTTTCCTGCGTCGTCACCACAGCTGGTGACCCCGACGTGATACCCCTCTACTCACCGGCTGGATACGCCGAGCGCGCCCGCGGCTGTTTGCCGCCCCTTATTCGTGAGTATGGGGGGGAAACTTTCCAGTGCCCAGAAGGAGCACGCAAGAGAGTTACAAGAGATTATACGACAGCGATCATGTGTCGCTGTCCCGGTCGCTCATATTGAGGACCTCCTAAGGGAAATAGATCGCCAGTGCCCCTGGTATCCAGACTGCGGGTCATTGCAGCTTTTTGATTGGATACAGATTGGGATCACCTTGTATAGTAAACCCCGTGCCCCAGTTCAGTGCCTGCTGCTCTGGCAGCGTTGTAAGGAGGCACTGGAGGGGATCGGCCCCAACAGCCCCAAGCCGGTCCCCCTTTTGCCCCCAGGTGATGGGCCACCCCCCTCCTGCCCACAGCTGACCCTCCCTGCGCCGCCGCCCGTGGCGGCGCCCCCCTGCCTACCGGTCGGGCAGGGGGGCGCTGTCGCCGCGGCGGTGCGGCAAGCGCGTGAGGCCGGTCTCTTGACCGATGAGGAATCCAAGTGTGGGTTCGAGGCGTTTCCCGTCTCTTGGCGGGATAATGGAAATGGGGGGCAGATAGTGGACTGGGAGGCTCTCCCCTACTCAGTTCTGCGCGAGCTCCGCAAGGCAGTTCGTGAGACCGGGGTGCGGTCCACTTTCACCCTGGGGATCTTGGAAGGTGTGTCAAACGGTTACTTCTTGCTCCCCCAAGATTGGAAAGACATGTGTCGCATGGTGCTGTCTCCCGCGCAATACGTTGTGTGGGATAGCGAGTACCAGCGAGAGGCGCTTGCAGCAGCAGCGCAAGGTGGGGGGGCTTATCTTGCTGAGCAGTTATATGGCACAGGGCAGTTTTCGAGCATCCCCGAGCAGGCGGCGGGCACGCCCCGGATAGCTTTTCCCATCATTGGCCAGTGTGTCCGTCGCGCGTTCCGCAGGGTCCCCGCTGCAGGCGAGTCCTCTAAGTCCTTTGCGGTTACTCGGCAGGGTGCCACCGAACCATTCCACCAGTTTATTGACCGCCTCCAAGAGGCAGTCCAGAGGCAGATTGATAACCCGCAAGCCCAGACTGAACTAATGATAAAATTGGCTTACGAAAATGCCAATGCAGACTGCCGCCGTGCCATGCAGGCAGTGGTCGGGCGCCCCGGGTATACCCTGGCAGAATTGCTGCAGGCGTGTGCTGACGTAGGCACTCAGACCCATCAGATGGCCCTGCTGGCAGCTGCCCTGCACAAGGGGCAGAAGCCTCAGGGGAACTGCTTTAACTGCCAGAAGCCCGGACATTTTTGGCGGGAGTGTCGGGCCCCTGCGGGGGGCATGTGTAAAAACAAACCCAAGCCCCGGACAGACCAGAGGCCCCGCACGCTGTGTCCGAAATGCAAAAAGGGCTACCATTGGGCTGCGCAGTGTCGCTTGGCCGGGGGTGACAGCCGGGTCTTGGCTGCTAACCGAGACAACCCCCCGGGAAACTAGTAGGCGGGCCTGCGACCAGCCCGAGACCCAAGGCCGCGCCCCTCTCCGTGCACGACGCCCCCGCCGCCACAAGGGGCAGTGCGGGGATTGACCTTGTTAATCAGGAAAATATGGATATCACTCTCCCCGGGGAGGTCCTCCTCATGCCGTCCCAGATTCAGGGCCCGCTGCCGGAGGGCATGGTGGGCCTTGTCCTACCCCGCTCATCCGCCAGCAAGCAGGGCCTGTTTGTGGTGCCTGGGGTGGTGGATTCGGACTATGGTGGAATTATCCATGTTCAACTGTGGAGTCATCTCCCGAAACGGCTGTTTCAGGGAGATGCCTGGGCGCAACTCATACTTGTGCCCTACTCCCTTCCGGCAGGGGGAAGAAACGTTCCCCGAACCGGAGGCTTCGGGTCCACTGACCAGCGCACTATTCACCCACAAGTGGCAGCAGTTGTTAAAGACATTGGAGCACCCCAACCCAAACGCATTTACTGCCTCAACGATCAGCCGTTCGAGGGTGTTATCGACTCTGGGGCAGACATTACCATCATTGCCGCTGCGCAGTGGCCCGCCCATTGGCCCACAGAGCAGGCTCCGGCAGTTTGGGGTGTGGGCGGGGCACAGGACTCACAACGAAGTGCCCGATGGTTGGAGGTTAGGGCGCCCCAAGGCATCCGCCGCGCCCGTATCCGGCCTATCATTCTCCCCGTCCACCTCAACCTGTGGGGCCGTGATTTATTGACACAGTTCACTGCCACCATCCATATCAATGATTAGGCATACGGCCCTCCCCCTCCGTTGGCTCACTGACGAACCCGTATGGGTTGCGCAGTGGCCGCTTCCTTTAGAAAAGCTGGAGGCCCTCCAGCACTTGGTTAATGACCAGCTGAAGGCAGGACGTTTGGAGGAGTCCACTAGCCCCTTTAATACCCCCGTGTTTGTGATTAAAAAGAAATCTGGCAAGTGGCGCCTCCTGCAGGACCTTCGCGCCATTAACAAAATTATACAGCCTATGGGTCCCCTGCAGTGTGGTACCCCTAATCCCAACCTTATTCCCTGTGATTACCGGTTATTTGTAATAGATTTAAAGGATTGTTTTTTTACCATCCCCTTGCACCCTGAGGACCGGGTGCACTTTGCCTTCACTGTTCCGGTTTTGAATCACTCCCAGCCCACTCCACGCTATCAGTGGAATGTGCTCCCTCAAGGCATGTTGAATAGCCCCACCTTGTGTCAGCATTTTGTTGCGCAGGCCCTACGGCCCTTCCGCGCAGCACACCCAGATGCCTTAATTTACCACTACATGGATGACATCCTGGTGGCTCACCCCGTCCTCCCTGATGACTGGCTGGACGAACTGCGCCACCAGCTTGCGGCGTGTGGCCTGGTTGTGGCACCGGACAAGATCCAGCGTCAGCCACCCTTTTTGTATTTTGGTCACCGCATGCTCCAGTCATATGCCCGTCCAGTTTGTCCCGAGTTGGTATTGCCCAACCCTCTTACGTTTGTACAGCTTCAACAGTTATTGGGGTCCCTTAATTGGATTCGTCCTTTTTGCCCTCTGACTACCTCCATGCTGTCCCCTCTTTTTTCTGGCCTTCGGCAGGGCCGTCTCCCCGGAGATATCATTCCCGTTTCCCAGGAACAGTGCCAAGCGGTCACCCTCATTAACCAGACCCTGGCCCAGGTGTGGGTCGACCGCCGAGAAAGGGAACAGCCCCTTTTTGCCATTTTGCTTCCCACACTCTCACAACCGACAGCTGTCCTCGCCCAGGAGGGGGCGGCAGCGCGTCTTCGTTTAATTGAATGGATTTATTTGACCCATTCCCCTCCGCATACTATTCAGACACTCCCTCAACAGGCCGCAGAGCTGATTTTTAAAGTGCGAGAACGGTCCCGTACCCTCTTGGGTTGGGACCCCGTTGCCATTATTGTCCCCATCCCGGCTAAAGACTGGGAACGCACTGTCTCTTGCAGTGCCACCCTCCAATTGTCTCTTGCTGACTATGTTGGGGAAGTTAAATATCACATTCCCCCTGACCCCCGTCTTTCATTCCTACAACAACGTTGCCTTCACCTCCGGCCGTCCTTGTCAACCGTCCCCATTAAGGATGCACTTACCCTTTTTACGGACGGCGGCCCAACACGAGGTGCGGTCAGCTGGCAGGTGCAAGGCACTTGGCAAGTCCGCTTTACCCTGCCTCAGCGCTCCCCACAGCGCGCAGAGTTGGCTGCTGTCATCCTGGCCTGCCGATGCTTCCAGGATGACCCTTTTAATTTGATTACTGACAGTCTTTATGTTACTAATGTTCTTAAGTCTCTTCCAGGTTCCTATGTGTCGCCCTCCTGTGATGACAATTTGTTGGCCCTTTTTCTTACCCTGCAACAGCTCCTTTCCTCCCGCTCTAGCCCACTGTTTGTGGCACACATTCGCAGTCACACCACACTACCGGGCCTATTAACAGAAGGCAACACGGTGGCCGACCAGGCGGTCAAATCGGTGGCCTCAATTTTTTCCTCCCCAATCAAAAGCCACGCCTTTTTTCATCAATCCGCCAAGGCCCTTGCCAAGCAGTTCACTCTCCCATTGTATCAGGCGCAGGCCATTGTTCGCCAGTGTGACCTTTGCGCTTCTCTCTCCAATAGCCCGGAGGTAGGGGTTAACCCTCGTGGAACCTCGGCCAACCAGCTCTGGCAAATGGATGTTACACATTTCCCTCCCTTTGCCCCCTGGCAGTATCTTCACGTGTGTGTAGATACCTTTTCCCATTATGTGTGGGTCACCCCTCAGAAGGGTGAGGCCTCTCGTCATGTTATTAATCACATGATTCGCGCTATGGCAATCATGGGTCACCCATCCCATCTTAAGACCGACAACGGCCCCGCCTACTGTAGCTCGGCCTTTGCCTCCTTCTGTACCACGTGGGACATTGTCCACACGTTTGGTATCCCGTATAACCCCACAGGCCAGGCCATTGTGGAACGAGCCAATCGTGCGCTCAAACAAGCCCTGGTCCGCCAAAAACAGAAAGGGGGGATTCCCGTAGGCCTTCCTCCCCGCCAGGAATGGCTGGCTGCAGTGCTTTTTACCCTGAATCATTTGAATTTGACTGACAACTACTCTGCAGCAGAATGTCATTTTCGCAGCTACCAGGCCTTGCCCCGCCCCTTTGTTAAATATCGCAAGGCCCCAGACCCTCAGTGGCATGGCCCAGTGCCCCTTATAACGTGGGGACGAGGGCATGCTGCCGTTTCTCTTCCTACAGGTCCGCCCGTGGCACGGCGATGGCCTGGCACCAGGGACTATCGAACCCCATTCCACAGTTCAACCTACATCTGCAGGATCCCGAGCGTCCTCGCCAGCGCCCCCCGCGGGGGCCCCCGCAGCGCATAACCTGGGGACAGGTTAAAGCCCTTTCATTGCAGGCCGAGCAGCTGCGAGTGCAGCAGCAGCTAGAACCTACCGCAGAAAATTACCTTGTGACATTGTTAGCTTGCCTTAATGCTAATTCACTCCTTATTTTGTGTGTATTGGGGAGTTTCCTGTTGGCCCCTAGCTGCCAAGGCGAACCCCAGATGGAGCAGCGGCTGCAGTTTAACACCTGGGTCCACCTGGCAGAAGTATTAAATCAATCTGATTTCTGCCTGGCCGTTGCCCCGGAAATGCAAGGTCTGTTAAGTACCTGCCTTGTTCCTGTCTGTAAACCACCCAGCAACATCTGGGGTGTGAGACAGTGAAAGAAATGTGCTGTTTTAAGCTTGCTGATAATAGTTTTGTATGCAATAGCAAATTGATATGCTGAAATGCTATGCTTAAGTCATCCGCCAAGACGTTTTTCTTCCTTGGTAGGATTATATTTAGTTATAGCCACCCTTAGAGTGGATGAAGACCCTTTTATAGTATGGGGTCCTAGTTTTGATGTTTGACGTTTTACTTTGCTGCTTTGTTTAATGTATACCCAATCTAGTGGCATTGTGTATGCTACCCTGCGAGAGTGTTTTGTTTAAACACCGCATTTATAAAATAAAACAGGGGGAGATGTAGAGATGCATAGCTCCCGAATCGCCAGTCCACAGGCGCGGCAAACTGCTCCCATGGCTACGAGGCAGGAGTGACCTTCAATCCAGCGTTTGTGTTTGGGAAACTTATTTGGCTGATTTGATTGTACCCTCGCAGCTGGTGTTCACGCGCTCAAGAGATGGGTTCGTTATCTTATGTGCATGTATACTGCCTGGCTCTTCTATGCGCAAGAATGTAACCACTAAGAAGAGTTGTAAACAAAGTAAGGAGAGAAATAAAAACCCCAGGAAAAGTTTTCCTGGGAGGCTTTTTGCAAGAGGCTTGTAAAGCTCTCTAGCTACCACAGACCTGGCGTTCTGTTTCCTTTCCTGCGTCGTCACCACACTTCTGTTCTCCCCACCCAGGAGTAACACATATGCCTGAAGAGCAGAATAAACACCCTAAAAATTCCACTGAACAAATCCCTATTACTTAAATTTGTGGTGCTTCTTCACTGGAGGTTTTCAAAAGGAAGTAGGATAACCATCTGTCTTGGATGGTTTAGACCAGTGATGGGCAACCTGCAGCCCACAGGCTGCACACAATCCGTCAGGGTAATCCGCTGGCAGGCTGCAAGACAGTTTGTTTACACTGACCATCCACAGGCATGACCACCCACAGCTCCCAGTAGCCGCAGTTCGCCGTTCCTGCATACAAACACATTTGCTCCAATCCCTCAGACAGAGACAAACACCTACAGGATCTCTATCAAGCGTTCTTAAAATGTCAATACCCACCTGAAGGGTACCCAGAAGTCACCTACTACAGGACAGCCCCAACAAAGAAAGTAACAGAACGCCACTAGCCATCAGCTACAACCCCCAACTAAAACCTCTCCAGCGCATCATCAAGGATCTACAACCTATTTTGAAGGATGATCCCTCACTCTCACAGACCTTGGGAGACAGGCCAGTCTTCACTTACAGACAGCCCCCCAACCTGAAGCAAATACTCACCAGCAACTACACACCACACAACAGAAACACTAACGCAGGAACCAATCCCTGCAACAAACCCCGTTGCCAACTCTGTCCACATATCTATTCAAGGGACACCATCATAGGACCTAACCACGTTAGCCACACCATCAGGGACTCGTTCACCTGCATGCCATCATGTGCCAGCAATGCCCCTCTGCCATGTACATTGGCCAAACTGGACAGTCTCTACGCAAAAGAATAAATGGACATAAATCAGACATCCAGAATGCAACATTCAAAAACCAGTAGGAGAGCACTTCAATTTCCCTGGACATTCAATAACAGACTTAAACGTGGCCATTCTTCAACAAAAAAAAAAATTCAAAAACAGACTTCAATGAGAAACTGCAGAACTGGAATTAATTTGCAAATTTGACACCATCAAATTAGGCCTGAATAAAGACTGGGAGTGGCTGGGTCACTACAAAAAGTAATTTCCCCTCTGTTGATATTCACCCCTTCTTGTCAGCTGTTGGGAATGGGCTACATCCACCCTGATTGAATTGGCCTCGTTAGCAGTGACCCCCAACTTGGTAAGGCAACTCCCATCTTTTCATGTGCTGTATATTTATACCTGCCTACTGTATTTTTCACTCCATACATCTGATGAAGTGGGTTTTAGCCCACGAAAGCTTATGCCCAAATAAATTTGTTAGTCTCTAAGGTGCCACAAGGATTCCTCGTTGTTTTTGCTGATACAGACTAACACAGCTACCCCTCTGAAACCTAAAATTTAATAGTAATTAAGACAAGGTTTATTTTACAAGGGATGCGCAATCACAATATCACTTTATAATTTAGTAAAATTTTATTAGTAATAACTTACTAGTCTTTAATAGTTACAGTGCAATCGCACTCAGATGTCCCGGTTTGCACCAGAGATCCATTGTGCTGTGTGACAAAGAGGCAGTCCCCATCCTGAAGAATTTGCAATCTAAGGTCCCGAACCTGCAAACAGCTGCTAACAAATGCTCTTTTTATAGATTATGCCTTTTTAAAATATTTTCTGTCCCTAAAAATATCCATTTGTCTGCACTGACTCATATGACAAGAGAAAAAGAACCTTCCTCCAAAATAGCAAAGGACATATGATTGCATAGCTCATTTCTATTTCTATTATTCTAAGCAATAATCTCTCCAGACCTCCCTGACCTAAGCATCCACTGGCGGTTGCCAAATTTGGTTGGACGAATTCCTGGAGATTTAATCACATGACATAATCTTTAATTAAAGATTACTCTTTAATTCCCGGAGACTCCAGAACAATCCTGGAGGGTTTGCAACCCTAATTTGGGGATTTTTATTTCACATTGCTCAGACATGAGACCTTTGCCAATACACAGAAACACTAGTCAAATTTCAAGCAAAAATTCAGACTAATGAATACAGTTTAATATCTTCAGAAACCCCACTATAAGACAAAATAAATATACTGCTCTAAACCCTCTTGGTTGCATTTTACACAGCAGAATCAGTCCTTATGTTGCACGCAGATAATCCTATCACTTTACTCGGATTCGAAGACCACTTTGACTTCCCTTTAGTCTTGCTAACTCTTCCTATTGGGCAAAGCAAATCTTTTTCCTGTTAAATCAAGCCCCAAAACCTTGCTGCTTTCATAAGAGTAATTTTCAAGCATTTAATCGGCACATTCTAGCTAACCCCTTTTAATTAAATCATTTCACTGCTCCGTTCTTCCTTAAATTTCTTGTTTCACTTTGCAATTTGCATTCTGCTAATAGTAAGGTGAAACGCGCTATAGCCGAGATGTGATTTATGTTTTCCATCCAGTAAGATTGAACGTAAAATGACTCTTACCTGAGTAACCCGTGCAATAAGACTGTAAAACGTGTAATTTACCATCACGTTGCCCTCTGGAGTCTTCCTCATCCTACGTTAAAGTTGAAAGCTAACAAGGAGAAAGCAGTCAAAACTAGTAAAGAAGAAAACTTGATATTAGAAAGCATTTGGTTTTCGTTTTAGTGCTGCCACCTAGCAGATTCCTGTTTTCACTCATTTTAGTTAAAGTGAACTGCTGCACCAGGAGATGGCAGTATAAAATAGCATAACCATGCAATTTGTGCAGCGGTATTTTGTGCTATATTTAAGATTTGGGGGAGGGGTGTCCACAATGTTTTTGTAGAGTATGTAGGAAAGAAGAGTTGGCTACTAACAACCTTCCCAAAGATGACAGGTGTCTGAAGCCTCTCCAGGAGGATATGGAATATGGAGCAGAGACATTGCCATTGGCCTTCATATAGCACCATCACATTTCTTCCCCCAAAAGTCTCATTAAATGGATGAGTGAGGATTCTAACATGTCTGTTATAGAAGGTTGTCACCTGTCCAGGTTTTCCCAGGATTGTCCTTTTTTGAGGTAGCTGCCCTAGGAAATCTGTAAGGGTGCTCAGTACACGCTGCCAGCTGTCCAGTCGTATGGGCTTGGGTGGGATCATCCCGGATGGCAACCCTATGCATTGTCGTCAACACATTCACATTGGGTGCCAAATGTATTTTTTTAAACAAATTCAACAAAGAGAAGGATTTTAATTTTTATATTATTTAATTTTATCATAAAGTTAGGTCCAATGTGTCAATTCTTTATCAGGGCAGTAAGGACCAGTAATGCATTAGGGCTAATCCTGACCTCAATGCCCAGCCAGATAACTAACCTGGGTATAAATGGGCAGGTGTCTGTAGCTGCTGTTTCAGCCTCAGGACTGCAGTAGCCTCAGTGGTCATATGGGGATAATGACTGATGAATACCAATGCTGCTTGGCCCTGACCCACCCACCTCTTTTAATAAATAACTAAATTAATGGAGATATCCTATCTCCTAGAACTGGAAGGGACCAAGGTCATCAAGTCCAGCCCACTGCCTTCACTAACAGGACCAAGTACTGATTTTGCCCCAGATCCCTAAGTGGGCCCCCTCAAGGATTGAACTCACAACCCTGGTTTAACAGGCCAATGCTCAAACCACTGAGCTATCCCTACCCATCACTGTATAGCTGTTGGACACTAGCAGTGGAGGGAGCGCCCATGAAGCTCCACAGCGTGCAGGGGATGTGCACCACATTTACAGGCTCTACACACACACACCCCTGCAGATGACCCTTTGGGAATGATTTGTACCTGAGGAGGTGTGGCATGATTTGCCCCTAAGTACCAAAGCTAAGCCATGTACACTTAACCATACCTACCAGTTCTTATGGGACTAATAGAGATGGCATGTCAAGCCTTATCCTTTAAACGTAATAATTTAATACCGGAAAAAAACAGAGTCTCCTCCCCCTCACCAGTGATGCACTGCTTTAGGACTAATTCTCATAATGAAAGCAACTCAATTCTCTGACATATTTGGGGACATTCTAACACATGAGAGTCTCCTCCATTTTAGCACCTACAGAATTTACTAAAGGAGTCACAGTTCTAAGAATTCTGGAGATCACTGCCATAGTATCAATTCTGGATCATGCCATTTCTCTCCTCACCGCTGCCATATTTCAGGGCAGGCAACCCAGGCGACCGCCTGGGGTGCTGGCCTTAGGAGGTGTCGAGCTCAGGGTGCTGTTTTTGTTGTTAGCAACAGAAAGGAAAGTAAAATGTTTGAAGCAAAATGTTTCAGCTATTCCAGATGTGGATTCATTTTTCATTAACCTCCTAGACCTTTGTAGAATCTCGTGGAATCTTTAAATGGTATTCAGAAGTTTAACAAATGAAGACACTCCTAGCCTGGGGTTCCATTTGGTTTAGGGCCAGCCCTGCTTCTCACATTCTGCTGTGGACATTTTAATCTGCCATGAAGCATGGCCTGCATACATTTGGAGGGAGGCAGAGGGCACTGGCGGGTATTTATTCTGGCAAACTGGTACATTCCCCCAAACTGTTAGGAAACGTAGATATTGTGATAAAGGTTTCATACTGTAACTGAGGTTTTATATTCCATTTAAAACAAATAATGATCATTGAGATAAAATACAAAAGGAGGCAAACTTACACCTACCCATACAATAAGTATAAAAGAATCTTATTCTGAATATTTAAAGGAAGTTGGGACAATGGTATACACTTCAGACATACAGTAAGATGTAAGTGTACTATAATATTTTATATATACCAACTGATCTGTGATACAAGTAGAATTTTTGTACATAACTGAATTAGGAAATGTCAGTCAGGTGCTCCAGGATCACTTAATTAATTATCTGCATAAGTTGCAGGCTTACTTAAATTACTTCCCTGATATATTATACTTCAGAATAAATTATTCATCGTACCAAACTTGCTACACTGCAGGGGGTCTTAATCTTCTTTTCAGCTACAGAATTCATATCAAAGAAGTGACCAGCTCAGCAAACCTAAAATATTTGTCTCTTTAATTAAAAGATGAGGAATAATAATCAAATATGTCCAAAAAGAGATGTGTAGAGTTTACAATCTGTCAAACTATAAGCTGTACAACTCCAGGATCCAGAAAACAACAACACTCTACTTCAGTGGGTATGTATTACTGCACTATTACAAGAAATCTGTGCATCATTCCATTTGTCTGAGTTAGTGATTAATATCTTTACAACAGGAGATAAATATGTTGAGTGTTCAGAATATAAGTAAAGTGCTTATGTATATGTTTTTGCAGATGTATATTTGATGCATGGAGCGAGCATGCTTGTATACCTATATGTATGATTTTGTGAACACGTGTATATATAGCATGTGAATGTGCAGATGCGGTTATCTTTGTATAGCTCTGCATGTGGTGTGTATATGTTCTGATGCAATTTGAACACTATAAAAAGGTCTCAGCAAAATGTATTTAGATGTACAGAGTATTAATATTTAATAATGAATAAAAGTAGACATACAATGGAGAGACCTATACAATGTTTTCATTGTGTATACATCACATGAACTTGGCTAATGTACAAGGCCTACAATTAACATATAAAAATCCACACTTTATTTTAGCTGACTTTCTAAAAGTTGTTTCTTTCCTCAGTGCCCATATTGCTTCTTATGTTGCTTTTTAAATTAATTATAAATAAGAAGTGGATAAACACAAAGCTATGATTACATCCACATCAGACCTTGAGCAACCTCTATAATAGTTACCTAGGCCCTGATCCTCAAAGATATTTAGGGTCCTAACTTCCATTGATTTCAAGTTAGGGGCCTAAATAGCTTTGTGGACCTGATCCTAACCCCAGTTTGTAACTTATTCCTTTCAACATGATTCTTAAGAAAAGGTTCTGCTCTATCATTTCTTTAAATCCCCAAACACTGCTCCATGTCCCATCCACTCAGCTTCCCCACCTGCACCTTTACCACCAACCATCCACTTATCTATTCTGCAATTGCATTTTGTTACTGCTTGCCTTTGAAGGGGACCCCAGAATACTGTGCAGCAATTTCGCATAACAGAAACTCTATTTCAGTAAAGATTGGGGGTGTCCAGAGAAGATGTTTACACTATTACCTAAAACACATCACTGCTGCAACCATGGTGACAGAGCAGCCTACAGCATACTGAGATACTCCAGTACAAAGCAAAACTCACCTCAGCTGCAGAGCAGATAGTAATGGATACCTAGGGACGCTGGAGCAGAACTGTTGTAGCAGACTGTGGCAGGAGCTGAGGTGAGGTATTCATCAAGTTAACCCTTCATTCTTTCTATCTCTTCTTATCAAAGTGGAGATGAGTAATTACTTTCTTATAGGCACTATGACAGCTAAATACTGGCAGCCCTATCATGCTCTCATTGAAATGTAATTATAAAATTCTCACTGGTGTCAGTGGAAGCAGAAGCAGGCATTGATCAAATAATGCCTTCTTGTAGCGCATTGGACTCACCCCTGTGGCGCCTCCTGATGGATGTCCTCTGGGAATTAGCTCAATATCCAGCCCAGAGCGCCCTCTGCAGGCCGGTGATCCACTACCGCTTGGCCCCCGTGTCCCTCCCGGACCCGGTGCCCTGTTATCTGGCAGTAACCCCTGGCAGTAACCCCTTTCTCTCAGGGCCTCCCCTCCCCGGGAAACCCCCACCCACTAACCCCACCTCACCTCAGTATAAGGCTACTGCCAGTCATCGTCTAGCCCCCACGCCCTGCAGACTGCAGTATCAGCCTAGTCATCACTGGCAAGGTTGGGTTTGGACCTGTTGCCTTTGCCTACTCCTGGGCTGCCCTCTGCAACCCCCAGTACCTATTTGCCTTTTGCTAGGCCACAGCCTGGGGCTTTCCAGGCTTGAGCTCTCCGGCTCCTCTGCCTTTCCCTAACCCTGCTCCACTCAGGTACCCTGTCTCAAGCTCCCTGCAGCCAGGCCTGTCTCCCTCTACAAACAGAGAGAGACTGTTTGGGCTTCTGGCTCACAGCCTCTTATAGGGACCAGCTGGGCCTGATTGGGGCGTGGCCCCAGCTGTTACTGCCTTCCCCAATCAGCCCAGGCTTTCCTTCCCAGCCTCAGCCCTCTCCCAGGGCTGGCTTTAACCCTTTTTGGGCCGGAGCGGGTGACCACCCTGCTACACATGGATACAGTAATTCTCAAATGTAGGTACCTCTTTTCTTTTCATATCATTTCACAGAGTTAATTCACAATTCTATTCACAATCTATTCTCCTGTCAGGTAGGTCTGTACAGCAGATCCCAGGGCCACAGCAGAAGGGTTGGACTGCAAGCATCAGCGGCAGTCTGTCCTCCATGTAATACTGAACAAATACAGCCATTTGCAAGTGAAATCTTACATTTTCAACTCTCTTTAATCCCAAATGGCAGGATCATTATACTGGGTGGCAGGAAAAAGTTCTGATCCCTACTTTGCAGAGAGGAGGTTGTCCTTATAAAGCAGAAAGAACAGGAGTACTTGTGGCACCTTAGAGACTAACAGATTTATTAGAGCATAAGCTTTCGTGGACTACAGCCCACTTCTTCGGATGCATCTTATAAAGCAGTGGGCTCTAAGACTCTAATGAGGTTCATCTAGCTTTCCACTTCAATATGAATTTACCTTTTGATACAGCCCAATTATAGTTGGATAGCCTCATTACTATTGAGTAGTACTGTATAGTATTAGGCTATCTATTTATCCAAAAACTTTATCCCCGGTCACAGTAGTATCTGAGCTCCTTGGCTTTAGGCTTAAGTGATGTATGCATCTGCTTAGGCCTCTAAAGTTCCAGAACTTCTGCACCCCATTCACGCATCTGATTTGCCAGCATGAGCCCCATCTGGTTCTAGTTACCCAGCTGACTCTGACTTCACCAGGTTGTGGCAGAGGCAAAATTCCCTAAAGAGCCTCTCCAGGTCCCTAGCTGGAAAGTGGTGCTTCATTTCTATCTTCTACCTTCCCCATTCCTTAAGGGGGCATTATCAGAGGAACCAGGCAAAGTCTCACAACTAAGGCCTAGTCTTCACTTACCGGCTGGTCCGGCGGCACGCCATCGATGTTCTGGGATCGATTTATCGCGTCTGGTTAAGACGCGATAAATCGATCCCGGATCGATCCCGGAAGTGCTCACAGTCGGCACCGGTACTCCAGCTCGCCGAGAGGAGTACGCGGCGTCGACGGGGGGAGACTTCCTGCCGCGTCTGGACCGCGGTAAGTTCGGACTAAGGTACTTCGAATTCAGCTACGTTATTAACGTAGCTGAATTTGCGTACCTTAGTCCAATTTGGGGACTTAGTGGGGACCAGGCCTTAGTGAATGGGAAAATAAGGGAGGCAAAAGGAGGCAGTTCAGAGAGAGGGTTTAATTGTTCTACAAACGTGGAATGATTTTGACATAAGTGGAGAAGAACCAGAATAGAACCTACGCTGTTGCTTTGGACAGAGCCTCTCAACACCTAGAGACATCCTTGCTATTCAAAGTTAATTCAGTGCAGACAGTAGTTATAAACATTAATTTCCAAATGTAAACAATTATATTGCATGCAGAGTTGAGCCCAAACAAAAACTCCATTCCGTCATATTTTGAGGAATTTCAGATCCAGATCTTAATGTTGGCCCATTTATAATTGTATTTATGCTAATGTTTGAAATGAAAACTTACTTGTTTATGGTATGTGAGCTTTATGGAGACTAGAAAATGAACCAAGATGTTTAAATATTTATGGTTTTTGGGCTGGCCCTTAATCAAGTAGCATCTTAGGTGAGCCAGTATTGGTCACCCTCTCAAAATAGATTATTGGAGATAAAATATCACCTATAGCTCAAACCCTCAAACCTTAAGTGGCTAACCAAGTTGCACCCCAAAGCCATCTGGCCATATATGAATTTGGTGAATGGGAATTTTATATAACTAAAAAGAGCTACAATCTCTGTAGATTCCTTGGAATTTAATAAAATGCTCTCCTACAACCCCATTTTAGCATTGGCTTCCAAGGTGTAGGGAAAAGGGGGAATTATAAGTGCTATTCCTTTAAAAAATATTTTGTCCAATTGTCATTGCGAGTGTGCACACAATTTGTGGGCCTAATTTTCATCTCACGCTCGTATCAATAGGAGTTACTCCACTGGAGTTACACAGGTGTATAATTGGTGTAAGCAGGAGGAAAATTAGACCCATTAGCTCTTATTAAGTGACTTCATGGGTGAATGATGATGGGACTTTGGGGGCCTCTATCTTCTAAATTGGATATTCTGATTGAGAAATTACTGTCACAGTCTAATATATGTGTGAAATCTTATTGACACCTAGCAGTGACACTTGAAACTGTCAGCCGAGGAGGAATGCTGTTTGGCATAGAGAAAATGACTTGCTTCTCCCCTAGGGTATGATTCAGAGCCCAGTGAAGTCCATGAAAAAATATTCAATTTTCCTACAGTCTTTGGATCAGAGAGGTTTTGTTTGTTTTTACTGATTTCAGATTATACCTTTACTTTGTATAAAGAAATCTTTTCTTGATTTAGTTTTTTATTCCATTGTCCCCTTGTGACAATCAGGGTCCAGTACCCCTCCCCAGGGGAGAACAGGGAGTTTGAACCCCAAAGAATAAGCAGATTAAATGCTCTAAATTTAATGATCATGATGAGATATGTATATAGACTGTGCCCATTTTTTACAGACTCAGACTGTATAAAAGAATATTTAACTGACTTTGAAAGAATATTCCAGGTCATTGGCATCCCTAGCTTATTTTCTTACATTTATTAGCTGCCATAACATATCTTTCCCACAGATTAAAGTTCAGAAAAATTCTATTGAAATTTATAGTCTTTCCATACATCAGCTGCTAGGAAAGGATATTGCAAAGATATTTGTAATTCCCTTCCTTATTGACTAAACTTCAGGACACAATTCAGTGTGTTTATAATGTGAATTTGAATATCTATATAAACATTAGCAGATCACTTTGAACTTTTCTAGAAAATTGAATTCCCCTAGTAATGACGAGAAAACCTTTTCAGGTTTAGTTTAGCAAGGATGTACAATTGGGCTGGAAGATTTGTGGCAAGAGTCCTGGTCAGTAATACCATGCAAATTGCCTTTTTCTTGCCATTTGAGTCGTGCTGGTTCTGGTCTTGAGTAGAAAATTAAAGTGAAAAGAAACACAAACTCCAAAACAAAAAATGTATCCCTTTGATTCAAATCCATATACTTTGCAGTTCAAATCCTCTGTTCTCCTCTGGGGGTGTCTGGACCCTAATTGTCACAGTAGAAATTCCTGAGTTCTAATCCTACTTCTTTTACTGACTCCGTATTTTTTTCCCGTACTGAACTATCCCTAAAAATACCCCACTCTTGCTATAGCTTCTCCAGTGGGTGGCAAAAGGCAAATGCTAATGTAGACTGTTTTCTACCAACATTTTTACCAGTACATCTCTACCTTGATATAATGCTGTCCTCGGGAGCCAAAAAATCTTACTGCGTTATAGGTGAAACTGTGTTATATTGAACTTGCTTTGATCCACTGGAGTGCGCAAGCTCCCCCCCCCCCCCCCGAGCACTGCTTTACCACTTTATATCCAAATTTGTGTTATATCAGGTGGCGTTATATCAAGGTAGCAGTGTATTTTGTTTACTCATGCTCAGAGCAGGTCTGGATGATATGGTGGTAAAGATGTTGGGCCCATATCCACAAAGAGATGTAGGTGCTACTGGTATCCACAAACCCCCTGTTCAGGTGGTGCCTAAATTCATTAAATGCCTACATTTTTCACTATAAATGTTCCCTCGGTGCCTATATTTCTGCTTCTGGGTATAAGCATTACTGCCTAAGGTAGGGTTCTAGACTATCTCATGCCCAGCACATGCCTCAAACCAGGTGAAGATAGGCAGGGCAACGCCTATCTTGCATGCTGGGTCTGATTTAGTAGGAATGGTCAGAGCACACTTAACTCCACACCAAATGGAGGCAACATTCCTTATAACCTTTAGATCAGTGGTTACTCCCCCAGGATGTGGGAGACCCTGATTCAATTCCCCATTCTGCCTGATGAGGAGATGGGATTTGAACAGGGGTTTCCCACCTCTCAGGTGAGAGCCCTATCTACTTAGGACACATCCCTCTCCTCAGCATCTGCAGTTGGCTAGTTTAAGCAGGTCCCATCCCCGCATGTTAGTTTTTGTGGATGCCATTCTCAAGCAGCTATCTCTCTCATGCAAAGTATAGAGAGCCTAGGAACTAACCCAAGGTTTGTGGCTTCTACTTAGGCATCATACGGTATGTCTACACTGCAATAAAACACCTCTGGCTGGCCCATGTCAGCTGACTTAGGCTTATGGGGTTCAGGCTGTGGGGCTATAACATTTCAGTGTAGCTGTTCAGGTATGGGATGGAGCCTGGGCTCTGGGACCCCATGAAGGAGGAAGGTATGAGAAGCCAGGGTGTGAATCCCTACACTGCAATGTTCTAGCCCTGCAGCCCAAGCATTGTGAGCCTGAGTCATCTGATTTGGGCCAGCCATGGGTGTTTTATTGCAGTGTAGATATACCCACGATGCTTAAAAGTTAGGCATTGTAATGCCTAAGATCCTTTGTGAATCTGGGCCCAGATGGCCAATCTACACTAGGACACCCATCACTGCTGGTGCCGGTGGTGCTGCTCCAGTGCTAGACTAATAATGGAAATGTTTTTTTTTAAATTGACAATGCAGGCAAGATTTCACTGACTTCCATGGGAACTGGATTGGGGTCAAAGAAGATGTATTGTTCATTGTACTCATCCTTATTGCACAGGTATCTGGAGTGATTGTTTACAGCTTAGTTAAAACATGCAGAACTTAAATATAACATTTAAAAAACACAAACATTTCTTGGCAATGAATGTTATTAAAAGGGATCAGGATTGAAAATGGAACGATTTGACAGAGGTTTTAGATATTACCTTTAATCAATATGAGTTTCATGAATGCTGTCTTTAAATGGTTCCCTTAGTAGTCAGTATAAACTATTTCATTGATATGCACATCAGTGCACTCTACAACCTCTCTTTGTACTCTTAAGCAATAGAATCTCATTAGATGCTAGTGCATACAATGATGAATTTCCTGAAGTGGTAATTGATAGTCAAAGTGGCAGAGACAATATACAGCTGTTTCTTTAGAAGATATAGTTGTGCAAATCAGTTGCATTATTGGATGTTATTAGCGATCTATTGAAGCTAAGAACATTCTTGTAAGGAATATAGAAATCAGACATAGTCTGGGAATATGATTAAATTAAAAATCCTTTCTGTAAGACATTTTCTATGGAAATAGTTTGACGTGTGTATGTGTATGAGAGAGAGAGAGATCTTGCCTGCTTTTTTTTTTTTTTTTTGGTACATGTGATTTTCAATTCTAAAATAAATTACGGAATGGCTTCTCCCTCAAAAATATTCCTTATAACACTGAAATATGATTCTTCAAGTATTTGATAACAAATTAAATTAAAATATAGAAAATAGTGTTCTTCCTGATGCAGTAAAATATCAGCAATTTTAACATTAAAATATTTGTAAACATCCTGTTTGGTGATAAACAATGTATCCTACTGCCAAATTTGGGAACTGAACATTCTTTTAAAATTATATCTTTTATTTCAAATTCAAAAATGTAAATAAGCTTTAATGAAAATGTGTATGAATACAAACTGATAGGAAATATATTTGTGTTCATATAGAACCGTTGCATGTTAATCTGACTAGGCTTGCATTATGTTTAAGAAAATGTATATTTTAAGACACACAAATGCATACGTTTTGTAAGAAATGTTTGTGTTAATGAATATCTAACCCATTTTCCTGCTTCAACAAAAGTAAAACTGAGAGACTGGACAACAGAAAGGAAAAGCATGCCATATGCATATTCAGAGCCCCAATGTAATACAAATGTATTATTAGCTATCACAGCATACTGCTTAATCTTGAATGACTAGGTACTGATGTGCCCCTGACATTTCACTAATACATGACAATTAAACATCATGATCCTTAACCAAACAAAAGCTATTAAAACTTCTGATGCATGAAATATACACGTTATGAAATGCAGACATGGGGCATAATCTTACAAAATACTGTGCATCACCCTCCCGTGGTACATAATGCACAAACATCTTGCAGACTTGATTTTTATGATTTCCAGGACAAAAACGCATAGGACATGCAGACAGTTTGCGATGTAATGTGCTCTGATCATTGGATCAACTTCAGGAATAGGTAATAAGGCAAGGAAACATTCCTCTTTTTAAAGAAAACATTTAGAAACACAATGTTGCACACATGAATATTGTAGCAGCATTCAGTTTGCAAGTGTTTAGCCTTAATAAAAAATTTACTTATTATTTCAAATTTTTAAAATTACAACTATAGACACCCTCCAGTGTCATCCTACTGGGGGAAGGACAGCGTGTCATAGGATGAGCGACTGGGGAGGGCTAGGTGTCTGTTAGGGGAGTAGGGGTGTATATCGCCCCCGGTAAATATGGGGGGGCAGGGATCTAGGGACTGGCGGGGGGGATTTCCAATAAGGCCAGTCTGTGACTGGGGAGGGGGCAGGGGTCTCGGGGGAAGTGGGTGGATCCGCCCGCAGATTGGGGGGGAATGGGCAGGTATCTCGGGGGTGGGTGGATCCCCCCAGATGGAGGGGGAGGGGCTCAAAAAGGGGGAGGCGGATCCCCCGATCAGTGCCGGGGGAGTGGGGAGCAGGGTCGTGGCTCCTATTGCCCGGCGGCCTGCGGGTGGGCGGGGCTCTCGGCCAGGTGCGGAGCAGCGGGGCTCGGCGAGGAGGCGGTGGCGGCGGCGGCGCGGACGTCACTTTTCCCGGCCGCGCGTGTTTACGTGGAGCTGAAGATGGCGGCGCCGGTGGATCAGCCACGGAAGCTCCTGTCGCTGTAGCGGGGCCGGCTGGCGGCGGTGGTAACGCTCTGCTCTCTGCGCGCAGGGGCCATGGAGGACGAGGAGAGACAGAAGAAACTGGAGGCCGGGAAAGCCAAGGTAGGAGGAGAGGCTGGCGGAGGGGAGAGGAGCACGGTGGGGAGGGGGAAGGACGGGGGAGGCCGAGGGGACGGGCCGGGGGAAGCTGGCGGGGAGGCCGAGGGGAGCTGTGGGGGAGAGGATGGGGGGAGCTGGGGGAGGGGTTAGGGGAGAGGATGGGGGAATGGGGGAAGCTATGGAGGGGAACCAAATCCTCTGTTGAGTAGCCTGGGATGAGCACACCCCAAGGTGTAGGAATAACTCTGCTTTTCACCAGTATCCAGTGTGTTGTGTCCCTGATAATGGGGTGTGCAATCATCATGGGGTATTTGTAGGAGCTGGGATAGTCTCCTTTATAGCAACAACAACAACAAGGAGTCTGGTGGCACCTTAAAGACTAACAGATTTATTTGGGCATAAGCTTTCGTGAGTAAAAACGTAGCCTCCAGAGCAGGTTTTCTTTCTCTCTATCTGTATGATTGGCTTGTGACAGCTGTTGGTGGACGGCCATGACGTGCAAGTGCCACAGGTGCCAGTAGTTACACATTGAAAGTTAATGGTATTTCTGTGAGTGAAACTCTTTGTGTGCTGGTGTCTTTTGTGAATGTGTATAGCTTTAATGGTCAGGGAAAAATACTTTAAAGTTGCTTCAGTTTAGCAAAAGGAGACTTGGTGGTGAGGAAAATGCAGTTTGCAACATACTGTTAACCTGATGCACAACTTGCTCTTTGCATTTTTAAAAAGTAATAACCATTTTTCATTTTGAAGGACATCTTGTCTTCAGTGAGCTAATAATACTATAAAGTAACCTTACAATGCAGTGTGTTTGCCTTAGTTCCCAAACTATTCCCATAATCAGCTGTTTATTGATAACTTAAATGTATTTAAACAAATCACCTTCAGAATATATCTGTAAAAGAGTACATTGGCTCAACTATAATGACCTTATTCCTAG
This sequence comes from Malaclemys terrapin pileata, assembly GCF_027887155.1. Taxonomy (NCBI): domain Eukaryota; kingdom Metazoa; phylum Chordata; order Testudines; family Emydidae; genus Malaclemys; species Malaclemys terrapin. The sequence continues at coordinate 242,475,481 of NC_071506.1, read as the reverse complement.
AGTAAGGGAAGCTCACAAATGATCAGTGAGAGAAGACTCAAGTGTTATCCAACCCTTACAATAAAACATGATAAAGCAAAAATTAGGTTTAGTAAGCCATGGCAGTTGGTCTCAATTTGTCCATCTAATTGGGCAATTTACCACCAAATATTAGAATTCATAGAACATAAATTGTCAGTTCACATTGGAAAAGATAATTTAGCAAGATCACATTGTGTGTGCAGTGGAAGAACAAAGTAAATCTGTAACTACACAATAATGTCCATCTCTGGCTTGCTTGCAGAGTCTCTTCACTGAAATTGGGGTTGGAAATTCAATTGTGCAAAGCTGAATAGGCTAAGATATGTTATCCAGAAAAGTGTTCAGTGCCTCTATTTGGTTGTTGTGACTTGTATCTTGTAAATATCATTTCTATTGGAGTAGCGACCAAAAGCCTCCGGCAGGAACAGTGTTCCATTATGCTAGGTACTGCCCTGAAGAATTTACAGTCTAAAAGGAAATTAATGAAGGGATAGGGCAAGACGTCAGGATGATGGCAAGTTGATTTTTATATATATATACATATATATACACACATAAATATAAAATCCAGTTTTGTGGAGGGTTGGCAGAGAAGACCGCTTGAGATTGGGGAGAGGAAGGGGTTTTTGGAGCAAGAGTGGGGTTTGAGTGTAGGGACAGGTAACTGGGGGGTGGGGAGTGGAATGGATAGATGAGGGTGAGAAGCATAATGGGCAGGAGAGAGCCTGGGCAGCTGAGAGATTCACTGAATCTTCACCCAATTGCAATACACCTGGGGGGGGAGGGGGGATCTAGAATCCAAGTATCAAATTGAATGGATGATATTGTCAGGAGGCTCTGAAGCCCCTTAGGTCTACAAGTCCATTAGGATTCTACCCAGTTTTAATCCTGAAGATCTTTATCAAGTAGGAGAAATCCTGTACAACTAGATATTTCCCATAGATTTCTTTGCTATACGCTAGCTTAGCAATGTAATAGCATATTTTGCCAAATCTTAACATTGTGAAAATGGTTAACCTAAATGTGTAACTGGAAAAGTATCAGTGAGTAGTATTAAACTATAAGAATGCCATATCTTGGAATAAATGCTCCCCAATACAGAGTGTATGTAAATGTTATAGCCACCTTTCCATTGCTGAGGTATCAAAACAGTTTTATGGCTTTGTGCTAGTTCTGCAGTGGGCATTGTATGCCAGCATTACGTGATAAGCAAACAAAGATGTTTTGGTATGGCATGGCAGTGTACACTGTAAATTGATGTATTAAACTGTTCTTTTTGAAACATGGGGAAAAAACTTTCAATTTAAAAATGAATAAAATTTATAATTCTACTTAAACTTCTCAAGTAGTCATTTTAAACAACAGTAAGTAAAGAACAAGCACTGGCAAGTTATACTAATATTAGCTGCTAAACATGGATATCTTGTACAATTCCATACTATACGTATATCTAAAAATTGTATTTAAGAATCCCAGCTCACAATGTGGACATTAAGCACTTTTTTTATACTATCATATGTAGAAATGAAGTATATTACGGGGTGGGGAACAACTAAGGACACTGCCAAATGTGTACCTTTCTTTTTGTAGCTTCAATTTTTTTATTTAAAAATTGATGCTGTGCACACAGGAAAGAATTTGCTCTTGTGATAATAATTCAGTGAACATTTATTCTGTATTATTCATGCTGAACGCTTTTGTAAGTACGTTTTCAGAGGTGTTAAAATACCTTTCCACTTTAACCTCTTTGCTTGTATCTGACAAGTTTCCTGCTCCCCTTCCTTCTCTCCTTAGAAGAATTACCAGGAGTGCTGTGATACATAGCCTGCTGTATACCAGGAATTTAGAGGGAAGCATGTTATGCACTTCAAATGCTAGGCTTTACAGGCTCTTGTTCTTGGTTGGTTCCCAGTGGACACTTGCACGCATCTGGTAAATAAAGGCAGATTCTTTATTAGGATTGGCAGAAAAGAAGGGATGCAAAGACTCTACACTGAAACCTAAGTGGTTTGGTACAGAAGAAAGGTACAGAAAATTTCCAGGCTATTTCCCTAAGGGGCAATCATATAGGAAGTTGCAAGGCTAGTATCGGAGTCCTTATGTCTAGTTCCAAAGGTTCTTCAAAGTTACCTTCTTTGGGAGGGAAATCTTCTTAGCCTTTGGTTGCATGGGCTGCTGTTGGCTCGAACATTGATGCTTGTGGCATCTCCTAGTGCAGTGGTTCTCAAAGTCATTTAATCATGTCCCCTTCTTTGTGTCGATAGTAGTTTACACTCCCAGCTTTCCAGCCAGCAGCTCATGCTCTCCGGTCACCTGTTTCTGAAGGCAGAGCAGAGGATGCTGACCGGGTGCTGTCCTCTAAAGGCAGCACAGTTGCCAGCAGCAGCACAGAAGTACCGGTGGTATGGTATTGTATTGCCACCCTTACTTCTCTGCTGCTGGTGGCAGCGGTGCTGCCTTCAGAGATTGGTGGCTGGAGAGCAGCAGCTATGCCAGGCACCCAGCTCTGAATGTGTGCAGTAAATTCCTCCCCCTCCCCCAAAGCTTATCATGCCCCCCAGAATACATTCTGCACCCCTCATGAGGGCGCACCCTGTTTAAGAACCTCTATTCTGGTGTTTGCATTAGAGAAGCCCCTCATGTTGCCTCCTTGCTGAATTTGCGAGCTGTAGCTTCTGCTTCTCAAGGCAACAATCTACAAGGCCTTCTGGCATCTCTAGGTGGTTCTTCTCACATCATATTCTCTGCACTTCTGCAGTTGGCCCAGATCCCAGGAACACTGGACAAACTGCTCTTTCCCGTGTGCCAAGTCTGCCAGTTGCAATATTTACTCCTCAGTGGCTGCCTGCATCTGCTGCCTCTTTGAGTTCTCCCTTTTTCAAATGTGCACTTTCCCCAGCTCTAGATGAGATTCTGCTGCTGGGTTCCTCTCTCCAGGTTCTATCTTTGGCCAGTTTTAAAGCAGCTGCATATTTATCTGGCTGCTCTCATATGCTCCCTTACTCTCCCCACCCCTTTATTCTTTATCCGCATGTCCCAAGGATTCTACTTCGTTGTCTTGATCACTCTGGATCACACAGTATCATCTATTTAGCTAGCTGTCTATTAGTCCTTGCCCCTACTATGGTGAGTTGTTTCCAATCCTTTCCATCAAGGTGATGGGATGCTAATAATTAACTGGGTGGGGAGAAGTGTTTCAGACAGTTTTTGTTGTAACTTTCCAGTGTTTTGTTTTGAAATACATGTCAAGGACATCCAGAGTTTTGGATGGGTGCCTTTTGTGTAGTTTTTAACATCTAATTCAAAATAAATTCACCCTTTTATGCTATGAATTCATAACCATCAAGACCTACTATAATATTATTGTCAGAGTAACACTAATATTTTATTTAAAAAAAAAAAAAAAAAAACCAACAACCCCCTAATACTCTACAAAGAAATGTAATCTTTGCAATCACTCAACATCTGAACTAGTGGTTTACAATGTCAGGAAACCTCTCAATGGAATTATATCTTTCTACATGCAAGAGTAAGGACATGGAACATGAGTGTGGTAATGACTGAAGTGGGAACTAAAGACTGATGGACAGGGAAGCCCAGCAGCCCCCTTCTGATGTGGGGTGGACTGTGCTTTTTTCTTATGGCATTCCCCTTGATTCTCTTCTGTGACTATTATTTTAGATCTGTCCTTTCCTTGACTTCATTCCAGGAGTGTTAGTGTAACTTGCACCTTCTTCTAGTCCTCTCTGGATGAAAGTTAAAATGGTAGTCTTCCTGTAAGTGCTTACTTAAAGACTTGGTATCTTACACCCCTTAAAACATCACAGCTGAATTGTACATGCTGTTATGTATTTAAATTTTTGTAAATTAAGTGGTGAGGTGTGTGTAAGAGGATTTTTAGTTGCTTTTCTTGATACTTATGGCTCTCTTCAGACCTGAAGGGTGCAAAGTGAATGTAATTCTATAGCAACCTTCCTGCTATATATTTGCTCATCAGCCTTTATCATTGTAGGTGAATGAAATTGTTTAAATGCTCTAAAGACATAACTCCTTTAATTGAAAAATGTATAAAGTTTCACAGATACTTCTGTCAGTATGAAGTTTTATAACACTGTTCATCTTACAGTAATGAAACTTTGGACATAAACTACCTCCCAGTGTGTTTGATCATGCTCTTGTCTTCTGTTATATTTAGGAGGAGGGATGAAGGGCAGTGGCAGCATGCTGTCTAGCTTGTTAAGTCATATTTATACTGAATTTTGCTTAGAAAATCTTTATTCCAGCTTTGGCATTGTTAATTCTGGATTCTCGGGGCTTTTAGGTATTGTCTATATCTTCTTTTTGTATCAAGAATGCCCTCTGTGTTATTCATTGCCATGGTTGTCCGTGTCTTCTGTATGTTCACAGTGCATACTTGGTCCCTTGCTTGAAAGCATGTTGTCCACGGAGATATACTCCCTAAACTGCCTGAAGATATTGTGGAAAGAAGCTGCTTGGTTTATTTAGTAGATGTTTAAACACAGAACAAGGAACTTGCTCTGATTATTACCTGGTATAAATCAAAGACATGCAAGTGGCAAAGGTTACAATGTTAGGTCCATTGTTGTGGAGAGCTAATGATACTTAAAATGGCTAAGTAGTCTATAGGTCTATCTGATGCCTTCAGAAATTCAACTGTACCAGAAAATATCTTCAACAGTTTGGTTTGTGAATATTTGTTTGTGCCTATTTCTAGTGGCTGAGCATGAAGGTGGAATGTATCCAGACGGATGTTGCCTGGTATCCCGAGACTTATGTAGTTTTGTTTCCTTACAAATTACTGATGCACAAGATAAATTTTACTTCTGTCATCTGATCTTATTGTGTTGAGAAATTATGATTTCTTAGAATGACGTTACAGGTTGTTCCAGTTTTTTTTAAATCATTGACTTGACAGAAGCATGAAAGGATTTCATTCCACAATTCATCAGGTCAGTGTTTTAAATCTAACATAAAGAATTTAGTTTGAAATTGTTTAACTAGTAAATCCTTTAAATATTATTTTCTCTTTAGGGTAACTGCTGAAACTTCTTGCAATTTATTAAGGATGTGGTGAGTAGCATCCTCTCTCTTTCTTAAAACTAAATTTTGTGTGTCATTTAAAAGCTGACCTTACTGACGTATGTTGTTTTGCTTTCAGGTGCAGATTGCTCATTTTGTTTCCAACTGCTTTCAGTAACTTGAACAAAAACATTTATGAAGCAGAATTATAAAAACATTTTCTTGCCAGTGTGCATCTTGAGTCAGTTTTTTAACACAAATTTTATGTAACAAAAGGCATTGCTTGTGGTAAGCATTATGTTACTGCTCTCACACTTTATGGTTTTTAAAAAAAACCCTCCTAGCTAGGGTGAGAAGTTTACTGTGGGTTACCACTACATCTGGGGTGTGTGTGTGTGTGAGAGAGAGAGAGAGAGAAACTGGAGGGGAGATTTCTGATAATGCACTGGAGTATGGTGGAGAAGAGAGTGGATGAGCATAGGTTCAACAGGACTGAGAAAAGCAAACTGCTCAGTAGATTAGGTGACTGGGGCCCAGAGGGGAAGCTGTGAGGAAGCAATGGAGGAAGAGAATGGGGTTGGAGACAGTTCTCTTGAAGGGACTTGTTCCTGCTTCCTTTCTTTTCAATGTCCAGATAGCTCCTGGGCTCCCTTTTCTTGTGCTGCGAAATTGTTTCCTTTCCCTGGTCCATCAGAACTCCTGTTCTTTGTTCATCCTCTTCTTCCTCAAATGGCTCCTGCCGGTACTTTCTCTCTTGTTCATCCCCAATCTAAATAGGTGGGAAGGCATGTAGAATTGAGTTCTGGGTTGTGTATGTGTGTTTTTATGAATGTGTGGAGGTGGTAATTTACTTTGAATGGGGGTGTGTGAGAACAGACTTTGCCTAGGGAAGGAGATTGCAAATGTGTGAGTATCGACTGTTCCTTTGTGGGGATAACATCTTTTTTTTTTTTTTAATAGAAGAGGGGGGAGAGAGGGGATACAGCATAGCTGAGGGTGGAGAGGAACAAAGGAGGGAGAGGAACAACGAAATGAAACATGCAGCAAAACTTATTTTCTTCAGAAAAAGAACAAAATGAATGTCTGATTTTAGCATTAAAATTAACTATGTGTACATGTTTGAGACAAGACATGCAAACATGGTAATTGCTGCCAGAATGAAGTGCCAGCTTGACTGAGCGATCAGGAGGAGGAGAAGTGATCCATGAGATCTTTGCCTCAACATCCATGCTACTAAAAATTGAATAAATAAAAAACCCTGGAACTTCTATGCTAAGCCATTATACATTGTTATTTATTTTATTTTTTATTATTAAAGCTTCACTGTTTCCTCCTTGATACAGGATTGTTTCCACATAATGGTCTTCAAGTCTCTCCTTCCAAAATGAAAGTCTAACTTTCTTTATTTGATACTTCAGGATGTGCTCCTTCAAGTGGCTTTCAGACATGATTTGGTGTCCAAGAGAAATTGCAATTCTTTTGAAGTCCTGGATTGCCACACTTCTCACTGGAATCCTTCTTCCCTCTCATAGTTGAACTATTTTTTCTCTTACTGATTTGCTTTTTACTGCTGGGTTTCAGAAGTCTCAGTGTTGCTTCATTATTTGTGGCTTGGCTGTTTCTGGTGTTACTGTACCTGCTGCCTTCAGTTTTCTCTACGTTAACTTGTGACTCCTTACTTCCTTGGGTTTAGTGTTGCTGCAAGGCAGAAAGTTTCCTCTAATCTTGGAGGATGCAGCTATATACTATCTACCATGGCAGTCTGCTAGAAGTTGTTGTTGTTAAAGGGATATAGGCTGTTTTTGTAAGCCTCGTCAAAGACAGGCACTTCCAGATTTTGTGCAGGTCATTTGAATAACTGTTTATAGATGGTGCCAGTCATTTCAAATGTTAAATAACAATTTTTATCTTACAAGCTATAAGATAAAAACAATAGAGGTAAAATTGTATGTGAAACTTCCTTAGATGACTAAGCCCTGGCCTACACTACAAGTTTAGGTTGAATTTAGCAGCCTTAGATGGATTTAACCCTGCACCCATTCGCACCATTCACAAATTTTGTCAATTTAAAGGGCTCTTAAACAATTTCTGTACTCCTCCCCAGTGAGAGGATTAGTGCTGAAATCGACCCTGCTGGGTCAAATTTGGGGTAGTGTGGACGCAATTCGACGGTATTGGCCTCCAGGAGCTATCCCAGAGTGCTCCATTGTGACCGCTCTAAACAGCACTCTCAACTCAGATGCACTGGCCAGGAAAAGCACCGCGAACTTTTGAATTTCATTTCCTGTTTGGCCAGTGTGGCGAGCCGATAAGCATCGGCGAACATGCAGAGCTCATCAGCACAGGTGACCATGGAGTCCCAGAATTGGAAAAGAGCTCCAGCATGGACCGAACGGGAGGTACTGGAACTGATCGCTGTATGGGGAGATGAATCTGTGCTATCAGAACTCGTTCCAAAAGACGAATGCCAGAATATTTGAAAAAAATCTCCAAGGGCATGAAGGACAGAGGCTATAACAGGGACCCGCAGCAGTGCCATGTGAAACTTAAGGAGCTCAGGCAAGCCTACCAAAGAACCAGAGAGGCAAACAGCCCCTCCGGGTCAGAGCCCCAGACATGCCGTTTCTATGATGAGCTGCATGCCATTCTAGGGGGTGCCTCTACAACTACTCCACCCCTGTGCGTGGACTCCGTCAGTGGATTCTCACACAACAGGGATGCAGATTTTGGGGACGAGGAAGATAGTGCACAGCAAGCAAGCAGAGAAACCGTTTTCTCCGACAGCCAGGAACTGTTTTTCATCCTGGATCTAGTACCCTCGCAACCCACCCAAGGTGGGCTCCCAGACCTTGAAGGCGGAGAAGGGACCTCTGGTGAGTGTACCTTTTGTAAATATAATACATGGTTTATAAGCAAACGTGTTTAATGATTAATTTGCCTTGAAGACTTGGGATGCAGTTGTGGCCAATACAGCTACTGGAAAAATCTGTTAACATGTATGGAGATGGAGCAGAAATCCTCCAGGGACATCTCAGTGAAGCTCTCCTGGATGTACTCCCAGGGTCACCTGGTTGAAATAGGGGACATTCAGAGGTAGCTGTTCCTGCTGGGTTGTTTGCCTGTGGCTTAACAGAAATCATCCCCGCTGTTAGCCACGTGGTGGGGGGAGGGGTGAAGCAATCATCCCAGAGAATTGGGTATGGGTGGGGGGGTTTAGTTGGGTTTGTGCTGCATGTTAACCCGAAAACTGCAGCCCCTCCTTTTAAATGGCCAACCCAATGGGTGCTTGGTATGGGAAATGAGGGCGCTGCTGTTTGAAACCAGCCCCACATGTTATGAAGGTTAAAGAATCCAAAAGACTGTGGCTTACCATGTCTGCCTGCAAGCCGAATTCTGTTGCCTGCTGGTCCTGTGTGTGTGATCTCTCACACCAAACCGGCAGGCCCTCAATATAAGAGGCAAAATGTGACCTTGTAAAGAACATTACATAGCACATGTGCTTTAACAGCTTGGTTCACCATGAAAGAGTCTACCCATTGTTCTCTAAAATGTGTCTTTTTAAATACTATTCTCCCCCCCCCCCCCCCCAAAATGTTTCAATGGTCCCTATATCATCTCTGTCCCAGAGGCTAGCGAAGATTAGAAGGCGAAAAAAACACACTTGTGGCGAAATGTTCTCTGAGCTCATGCAGTCCTCCCACACTGAAAGAGCTGAGCAGAATGCCTGGAGGCAGACGCTGTCAGAGTGCAGGAAAGCACAAAATTTACGTGAGGACAGGTGGTGGGAGCAAGAGGAGAGATGGTGGGATCAAGATGATCGGTGGCATCAGCGTGATGAGAGAAGGCACGAAGCAATGCTTAGGCTACTGGAGAATCAAACTGATATTCTCCGGTGTACTGTTGAGGTGCAGGAAAGGCAGCAGGAGCACAGACCACCGCTGCAGCCCCTGTGTAACCAACTGCCCTCCTTCTCAAGTTCCATAGCCTCCTCACCCACACGCCCAAGAACGCGCTGGGGGAGCCTCCAGCCACCCAACCATTCCACCCCAGAGGACTGCCCAAGCAACAGAAAGCTGGCATTCAAGAAGTTTTGAAGTGCAGTGTGGCCTTGTCTTTCCCTCCTCTTCTCCTCCGCCACCCACACGGTGCTTTCCTCCTCCCCCACCCCTCCTGGGCTACCTTGGCAGTTATTGCCCCATTTGTGTGACAAATGAATAAAGAATGCATGAATTTGAAACAACAATGACTTTATTGTATCTGCAAGCGGAGATCAAAGGCGGGAGGGGAGGGCGGCTGGCTTACAGGGAAGTAGAGTGAACCTAGCGGCTGGGTTTTCATCAAGGAGAAACAAACAGAACTTTCACACCGTAGCCTGGCCAGTGATAAAACTGGTTTTCAAAGCTTCTCTGATGCGCAGCGTGCTCTGCTGTGCTCTTCTAACCACCCTGGTTTGTGGCTGCGCATAATCAGCAGCCAGGCAATCTGCCTCAACCTCCCACCCCACCATAAACGCCTCCTCCTTACTCTCACAGATATTGTGGAGCACACAGCAAGCAGTAATAACGATGGGAATATTGGTTTCGCTGAGGTCTAACCAAGTCAGTAAACTGTGCCAGCGCACTTTTAAATGTCCAAATGCACATTTTACCACCATTCTGCTCTTGCTCAGCCTATAGTTGAACAGCTCCTGACTACTGTCCAGGATGCCTGTGTACAGCTTCATGAGCCATGGCATTAAGGTGTAGGCTGCATCCCCAAGGATAACTATAGGCATTTCAAAATCCCCAACGGTTATTTTCTGGTCTGGAAAGTAAGTCCCTTGCTGCAGCTGTTCAGACAGACCAGAGTTCCTAAAGATGCGAGCATCATGTACCTTTCTCGGCCATCCCCCATAGATGTTGGTGAAATATCCCTTGTGATCTACCAGTGCTTGCAGCACATTGAAAAGTACCCCTTGCTGTTTATGTACTGGCTACCTTGGTGCTCCGGTCCCAAGATAGGGATATGCATTCCGTCTATCGCCCCATCACAGTTAGGGAATCCCATTGCTGAAAAGCCATCCACTATAGCCTGCACGTTTCCCAGAGTCACTACCCTTGATAGCAGCAGCTCAGTGATCGCATTGGCTACTTGGATCACAGCAGCTCCCACAGTAGATTTGCCCACTCCAAATTGATTCCCGACTGACCAGTAGCTGTCTGGTGTTGCAAGCTTCCAGAGGGCTATTGCCACTTGCTTGTGAACCATGAGGGCTGCTCTCATCTTGGTATTCTTGCGCTTCAGGGTGGGGGAAAGCAAGACACAAAGTTTCATGAAAGTGCCCTTATGCATGTGAAAGTTTCGCAGCCATGGGGAATCATCCCAGACCTGCAACACTATGCGGTCCCACCAGTCTGTGCTTGTTTCCCGGGCCCAGAATTGGCGTTCCACGGCATGAACTTGCCCCATTAGCACCATGATGTCCAAATTGCCGGGGCCCGTGCTGTGAGAGAACTGTGTCCATGTCCTCATCACTCTCATCACCGCGCTGCCATCACCTCCTCCCCTACTTTTGAAGTTTCTGGTGCTGCGTATGCTGCAGGATAATGCGTGTGGTGTTTACAGTGCTCGTAACTGCCACGGTGATCTGAGCAGGCTCCATGCTTGCTGTGGTATGTCGTCTGCGGGGGGAAAAAAGGCGCGAAACCATTGTCTGCCATTGCTCTCACGGAGGAAGGGGCGACTCACAACATGGCTTACAGGGAATTAAAATCAACAAAGGGGGTGGGTTTGCATCAAGGAGAAACACACACAACTGTCACACCGAAGCCTGGCCAGTCATGAAACTGGTTTTCAAAGCCTCTGTGATGGGCAGCGCGCCTTGTTGTGCTCTTCTAATCTAATCGCAAACAGTGTAGTTAGCAAACAGCGCCAGTGAGCTTTTAAATGTCCAAAGGCACATTCTACCACCATTCTGTACTTGTTCAGCCTATAGTTGAACTGCTCCTTACTACTGTCCAGGCTTCATGTGCCATGGGAGCAAGGGGTAGGCTGGGGTAGGTGCGACCCTGCGGTGCTGCTGGCTGGGAGAGCAGCCTGAGGCAGAAGCCTCCAGCTGGAATGATATTCCAGGCAGGACTGAATCTCCATTAGACTAAACTTAAAGAAGAGAATGACCTGGAGTCATACCCATTTTTGTCTAGGCACCCCTGACCGACCTAACCAAGGTCGGCCAGGAGCACCCATGTCTGCCCAGGTGCCCCCGACCGACCTCACCGAGGTCAGTCAGGAGCACCCACGAGATGACGATTGTTAACAGTCGTATTGTACTGTCTGCTACCAGCAAGACAAGGAGATGCTGCTGTGTAGCACTGCAGTACTGCGTCTGCCAGCAGCACCCAGGAGACGTACGGTGAAAGTGAGCTGAGCGGGCTCTATGTTTGCCATGGTATGTCGTCTGCACGGGTAACCCAGGAAAAAAGGCGAGAAACGGTTGTTTGCCGTTGCTTTCATGGGGGGCCTGACGACACGTACCCAGAACCACCCGGGACAATGTTTTTGCCCCATCAGGTATTGGGAGCTCAACCCAGAATTCCAATGGGCGGCGGAGACTGTGGGAACTGTGGGATAGCTACCCACAGTGCAACGCTCCTAAAGTCGATGCTAGCCTCGGTACTGTGGATGCACTCCGCTGACTTAATGCGCTTAGTGGGTACACACAATCGACTGTATCAAATCGATTTCTAAAAAATCAACTTCTATAAAATCGACCTCATTTCGTAGTGTAGACATACCCTAAGACTATCACCTAGGAGATGACATTAATTTTGTTACATTCTCATAAAAATTACAAACCGTGTACAGTAGTGTGCTCCTCCCAATTGGGAACATTTATTTTATGAATAAGGGGAAAAAATTAAAGGTGTTCTCCCAAGATTCCCAAAAAGGGCAGAAATAAGCCAACAAATTGTCCTAAGAAGCACTCCAAAAGTAATAGAAACAGACATTTAAAAATGCAACTTTTATCTCTTTGCTATTTCTTCAAACCATAAAGGAGAGATTTACAGGGAAGGCTATAGATGGAAAATTACTTTGGAGAAATCCAGGAGCCATGAGTTTTGACAAATCAAGTGAAGAGGCACTTGTTATAACTGCCTTTCCTTCTTTCTCCAGTCTGTTCTCAAACTACCTGTTTTTTTAGTGATCTCCTTGTGATGACGGGACTGTAGCGACCATCTATATTTAAGATAGCATAGCTTTCCATTGTAGATATTTTTATATTGCCACATAATTTCCAATTTACCTGTATAGGTAGAAATATTTTGAGCTTTCAAATTAGTGTGAATAAATATAAATTCTATACAAAAATTCTCACTTAATAAAGGAAGAATTGTACAGTGTTTTCAATAAAGTGCAACCAGTACTTTAGGGAAAGTAGTGCTTGACCTTTGACAGTTTGAGGATAGGTCACATGAGAAATACAAAATATAGTTTTTTTTTACAGGCAACATTAACTATCAAAACATTACTCTTAAATGCCCGTACAGAGATCTATTGCTGCAGAACAGTACCTGAGATCCTATAGTAATTAATATTTGGAAAAATTGGAATTTGAGAAATAATGTAAACCTGTAAGGAAAATAAGAGGACAGTGGAAAAGAGAAAATCAGAAAAAGGCTATTGAAATGGTTCCAACATTAGTTATCAGTATCCTTTCAACTCCAAATTGTTACTAATATATAATTGTTAGAAACCTTCAACTAATGAAGGGAGCAACTATCATAAATTCCTTTCCCATCTCCGTTTACTGCTTGATCATCTGCTGTTGTTTGATCGTTAATGGACATCCAGAGGTCACAGTCTACTTTCACTGATCCGTCTTAATATTCATCAAGGAATTCTCATAACTGGGATTGGCTAATGGGTCACTTTGTTATTGCAGAGATATGCTGAGAAAGGAACAACTTTAAAATAAATACTATCATTTGAGCACATTTGATGGTTTACTACATACAAAGCCAAAGCGCATAAGCGAGCAGCAGCTCTCAACTGTTGTCTTTGAGGTATTTGCTGGTGGTTTTTCAGAGAACTGCCCTGTCTCATGGTGCTGATTTCTAGCCTCTGGAAGAGGCTGGTAACCTGTACATTATAAAGATGTTGGCCATGTGTAAAAGCATGTAGAAACAAAGACTAATTGTCTCCATTAGGAACTACTGCTACAGGCAAAGGGAGAAAGAAAATAAGAGGGTATCCTCAAGGACTACAGCCAACAGCAAGACACGAGCTGCCAGTGGACTGAAGTGGTCATTTGAATAGGGAACAGGGAACGAGATAGCAAGCTCAAGAGAGCAGGGGGAGAGAAGAACCAGACTATCTGTAGGGGAAGGGGAGGATCAGCCACCAGGGAAGCATGTGCAGGGACAGAGGGAAGGAGCAGGTGCATGAGAAGAACAGAATAGATGTAAGGAGAGAATAAAAAGAGCAAAGAGTGATGTCACAAATAGCAAATGATATGAAGAAAACTTCTGTAAATAACTGAGTAATGAGTCATGGTGATTTGATCTATTTGAAGGGAGCAGGGTTAATACTCAATGTAATTTCACTAATCTGCAGTTTTGTGCATACAGCACTTCAAAATGCATCATTTACAGTATTGCTAGCTCATGATTTTATCATGACTTGTGATATTTGGTGTGTTTTCCTTAAAGCCCCAACTCCTAGAGTCAATTACATGAGAATCTCAGCTTTCATTTTGAAGAAAGAGTACACTTCTAGTCTTCATAGTTGCAAAGCAAATCTTGAAAACCTGAAGCAACTTCCTTAAAGGCTCAGCAACTAGAGCCAAAACATTCCCCAAAGATTTGTTGTTTTTAAAAATCTCGTGATTAAAAAAAAAAAGTTTCTGCCTCATGATTTTTGAATACTTGGCATTGGCAATACTGAGCATGTTAGTTTGAGATTTTAAAATATTTTCTGATCTTGTTTGGATTATGAGGGAAATGATCAGACAGAGAAGACCTTGCTGCTCATTAAACCAAACTAGTATTTTGTTTTTAATTTATTTTGCTAGGTTATAAACTAGCAAGAAAGACAAAAGTTCTTCACTCAGCCCTGGTCTATTTTTTCCATGAGCTGATTATCCTGCATTGTGTGTTCCTCCCTAATTGTGCCTCCTGAGTATGACTATATAGCAACAAAGGAAAAGCACATGATCATTCTCCCAAGACAATTTGTTTGTTACTCTCCAAAGTAAAGAATAGACATAGTCTTTTAGATTATGTGGAATTTCTCTGGAAGAGATGTACTGCTTAGATAACAGATTCCAAACCAAAGGGGAAAGCCTTTCTTTCTGAGGTCAACTTCAGTCGGATGCATTATGTAGCTAGGGTTTTAAGAATATTTTATATTGTGTACAGAGATCATTCATCTACTAAGACTTTGTGAGGAACTATTTTTTTTCCTAGATTTTCTTCAACAACTGCAATATATTCCAGGATCTAAATTTCCTATACTGGGGGGAAAAGACCTACTACACTGGAATTTCCTTAGCAACTTCCATTAACCCACTCTTCTAAGTCAGAGATTCACCAGGACAGCCAAACTTATCTGACTCCAGCACTTAATAATGTATCCCTTTTGACTGTTAAATTGAGTACTTCCAGCCTTGATACATCTTCTCCTTGGAAATTCCATTATAACTTTGTAACATTTTACCCATACAAGGTATTGGTCATTGGTAATTACACATCAGCAAAGAGATACAGGTGATGATATTGGTGGAAGCTAAATCCTGTCTCATTCATATTGAAGTTGTGCTAAACATTTTTCACATTATTCCCAAATTCATTTTGATTTTTCCATGTCCAAAACAAAAGTACAGAATCTCTTATCTAGGACTTAAATCTACAGACAAGAGCTATGCCATATATCAATTTTCCCAACATGCAAAACTTTTTCTTTTGGAAAGTTTTTTTTTTTTAAATAACATTTGTTTGTTTTATTTTTAAAAATTATTTTTACATTTCATGACACATCAGTACTATTAGTGCACAATGTCATTTCAGTTATGACATATAGCCTATTGTTTGTAGTGTTGGTCCCAGGATATTAGAGAGACCAGGGGACTGAAGTAATATCTTTTATTGGACCAACTGCATTTGGTGGAAGAGAGAACCTTTCAAGCTTCAGAAATCTTTAGCAGACCTCAAGAAGAGCTCCGTGTAGCTCAAAAGCATCTCTTTCACCAACCATAGTTGGTCCAATTAAAGATATGACTTCACCCACCTTGACATTGTAATAGTCAAAATATTTTTCTTTTACTTTTTAAAAAAAACACTAAGGAGAGCTGCTACATTGTGCTGCCCTTCATGTCTGTTTAAAATAATGGAACAAACTGATTTGAAATATTCTGTTCTAAGTCAAACTCATAGAGGTTGTCACAGCTTGGGTCAAGTGCCTCCTTGTAGTTACTCGCTAGCTTGCTGTGAGAAAATCCAGCCACTGATTTGCATATGTTTTTAAACCTCTGCGTATGAACAAAGTCAACTCATGGTCCTGATCATGGGGTCCCTAGGCCCCACTCTGCCTGTAGACCCTCTTTCTAGCCCCCATCCTGAGAGTTTAGACCACGTCATTGTCACCTGCCCACTCTCTGCAGCAGTGCTGACTCCTCTGACTCCCTGTAGCTTAAGCATATCTTTCTGCAGAATACCACTAATGGCATGAGCCTTCTGAGTAACAGTTTAACTCCCTCAGAGGGCATGCGTGGAAATAAATACTTAGGTTGTGAAGGATTCAAATAGATCATTGCTCTTTACTTAATCACATAAGATATACACAGATAGTACAGATGACATAATGAACATCCTGGACACAATGCTCCTCACTCCAACTCACCCTTCCCTTGGAAGTCCTTAGGGACCCTCTGTATTCAGGTAGGCAGAAGGAACCATTACGTGGTTGTGGCAACTTCTCTTATCTTGAGCTGGTAAAAATGACTGAAAACACCAAATAGATCAGGTCCTGCCCTTTTTATAACTGTCCAGTCCTGTCAGGTGACTCCTGGATCAGCCTCAACAGGTGATTGCAGACCCCCTGCCTGATGATTTCCTTGGCAGGCAACCCAAGACTATCCCAAGTTAACAACCCTCATTTGTCAGCTCAGCATCACTATGCCTTGACATTTCAGTCTAGCATGGAGGCAGTCAAACCACAGAGAAGCCACTTTCAAAATGCAGTTTGCAGATAGACACAGAGAGTTCATAATCTCCCACAGAATTAATAAATGATAGCAAATTCCCCAAATTCTTGCACATTTCATCATATTATGACAATGACATATCATCTACTACTACTGATGTCATGAAATCTAAAAAATATAAAATTTTAAAATTTCAAAGTTCTTTGAAATTTTCTGATTTGTTTTTCAGAATTTCCATTTTGTAGGAAATTTCACAATGTATTTTATTCCAATTTGAAACAAAAGTAAATGTCAAAATTTCTTGCAAAATGAAAATTCTGTGTTTCAACCAGTTTTAGATGTAAGTTGGACACTGACAAATTGAGGCCATTCAGTAACTTTATGAAAGATATGTGTCTAAATCCCCCAATCTATTTGACTATCTGAGCCATAGTCTTTGTGAAATGATTGTCCTTTAGTAACTGGGCAGAAATTAACAAATCACTTTTACTGACCATCACAGACTGATTATGTGATAACGACTTTCTTTCACTGCTTACCTGAACTGGAGTCAACTAGTGACTTAGGGCTTGCCTATACTGCGAGGTCGACAAAACTTTTGTCTTTCACGGGTACTTAAAAAAGCCTCTCTCACCCCACCCCCCCGCATGAAAGGCGAAAAGTTTGGCCGATGCAAGTGGCAGTGTGAACACAGCTTTGTCGGTAGGAGCGCTCTTCTGCTGACAAAGTGACTACCGCTCACGGGGCTGGAAGTATTTTGTCGGCAAAAGTATCAACAAAATACCTATAGAGAGCGTTCACACGCGCTGACTTTTAGCGACAAGGCTGTATTGACACAGCCTTGTCGCTAAAAGCTGCATAGGGTAGACAAGCCCCTTGAGCTGAAAAGCTCTATATACAATTGTCAATCACTTAAAATATCCAGATCTATAGTAATTTGTTTTTAAATTTATGTCACTTATTGAGTTGGGGAAACTGGCAATCCTGTATTGATTATTAGCAATGTCCATATTTAGGTATACTGCATATAACTCTTCTCTAGTTTGTTGGTTCTGTGATGGATGACTTTCTATTGCAGATTTCTCAGTTCATTTTCAAAATGTCAAAAATGAACAGTTATCCAGGACTTATTTGCATGTCTACCAGGGCCGGCTCCAGGCACCAGCTTGTCAAGCAGGTGCTTGGGGCGGCCGCTCCGGAGAGGGGTGGCACGTCCAGGTATTCGGCAGCAATTCGGCGGACGGTCCCTCACTCCGCCTTGGAGCAAAGGACCTCCCGCCGAATTGCTGCCGCAGATCGCAATCGCGGCTTTTTTTTTTTTTTTTGGCTGTTTGGGGCAGCCAAAATCCTGGAGCCAGTCCTGATGTCTGCCATATAATTTTCAAGTTATCTGTGGCTCTCAACATATTTTTAGTCTATCCAACTTCTGCTCTAGTAAATATCTATGAAGTAAGTAAGTTTTCTTAAAAGGACATTGTGCAGGCTGAAAAGCCCAGAATATATTCTACTGTAAATTGTTTTAATTGCTAATTTGCGATTAAAAATGTACTAGAAAAATAATCTGTTTTCTTACATTAGAAATAAAAATGTATCAAATGTACAAGATAAGTAAATACATCAGAGTCAAGTCACTATAAGTAGGTGGTAGATAAATAAATAGTTTAGTTAACCTAATAAAACATTTTATTTTTCATTTAAGTAACAGCCAGATATTGAAAATTTGTCCTCCAAAATATTTAGTAGCAGGATCCTTGAAATTGCTCTTAAAAACTTGCCCACTTAAGGGGATGCCAGGACCTGTACATCAATAAACTGAGATCAAAGGTGTAGTTCCAGTTCAGGCCTACCATTCTTGGGAGTGTCCCTTTAAATCATTCAGTCTGTGTGCAAAGTTTATGACATTGGAAGTTATTTATTACAGTAATTAAAGCAGTCTAACCTACTGGACTCAAATGTTTTCTTATATATGTATGAAGTTTTGGCTGTATGTGATCCCTTTCTCAGAATTGTCTAATGTATGACTTTTCAAAAATAACATTAGTTTTAGCATTTAAACTTAGTCTTTTTTAGAGTAAGTAGATGCATAATTTACTCAGCGTAGAACTGCATCCTTTAAGAAATGCCTAAAGTTAGCAAGTAATGTAGTGTTGCTGTATTATGAAATCATGGTTGTGTCATAATTTCTAGTTTTTCAATTTCACAGTTTTTCAACATGGGTTCTTCAAATCTTTATCCACATTGGTCCCATTTATGGTGCATATACATCTCATGCACCTGAAATTGGAATCTTTTGAACAGCAGTGTCTGCTGGGGCTGTGCCTGCACCTTGCATGTTCTCTCCCACTGAGGGCTTGGTAGGGTGGAGCAGCCCTGACTGCCTCTGTTCCCTCTGACCCCCTATACCAGTGAGACACATCTTGGTAGTGTTTGCTAGCTACCCTGTTGTATCTAATATATCCATTATCAATACTGGGTACTACTATCATTTGGCTTGTCCATAGCCTGGAAAGTCTTCACAAAATGCTAGACAGTAGTGGCAGCCCTTCTGAGATGGGAAGGAAAACATGTACACCTGCACTTGGAAATCCCGTTAGGAAGTGTTCAGTGCAATATCGCCAGTCCTCACCTAATTCCATTCCTTAGGACTGAGGATAAATTACTAATCATCATCTCTTACTCCTACTACATAGAATTGGTTCAGACTTCCTACTTATGTCCATACTACTGCTGATTTCTCTCTGTAATCTGACAGATGTGCTTTCACAGAACCAGGGACAAATTCTTCATTCAAACCCACTATCTTTACATCTGATGTCCTGGAAGTTGGCTGGCTAAGCTCTACAGACAGGGATTGCGCTATGGAGATTTGAGAAATCTTTATATAGAGCAGGAAACCCTCTACAAAATCAGATTACAAATCAAGGTGGAATCCCAACTCAAGCTGTCGGCCTCACCATTAGTTCTATCAGGATCCACATGCCACCCTCCAGTACAAGTTTATACAGTGTTGCATCCCAGTTTCAAAATTTCTAAAAGGACTGGATCACACCTGTTCCCTGGTTCATGAACTTCCTCCTTTCTTGGACTTTAATGCAGTTCTTATCTAAATATCTTCTTCACTGTCTGACTCTCAGGACTGCCTTCCTGTGGCTTTTATCTTAGCCAAGAGAGTTACTGAGATTCAAGCACTAATACCACATCTCCCTAAGACTGTCTTCCACGGGGATGTGGGGGGTGCTGAGACCCCAACCTCAGTTTCATACCAAAGTGGTGTCCAATTTTCATATAAACCAAACCATCAACTTCCCTGTTTTCTTCCCCAAACCCCACTTAGATGCAGTGGAAACTAAGCTCCATTCTTTATCTCCAGAGCCCTTCTTTATTATTTAGACAAGGCAAAGCCATTCAGAAAATCACCGTGTTTATATGTGACATTAAGGAAAACTGACTGGTCAGGCCATCTCTTCCCAGAGATTATCCAACTGCACTACAAAATGTTACCAACTAGCAGATGTACCCCTTCCCTCTATAGCAGGGCCCATTCAGCTAGAGTCCAGGCAATCTCTTCAACATGCCTAAAAATATTCCTGTTTCGGAGATCTGCAGGGCAGCCATTTAGAGCTCAGCCTGTACCTTTACCAAACATTGCATCCTGGACTTTGCAGCTAGATCAGATGCCAAATTTGGGAGACAGTTGCTTATTTAGTTAGCTGAACTTCTCAGACCCTCCTATTAATCTGGGAACTACTAGCTAGTCACCATAAACGGATTCACCCAGATAAAGACTTGAAGAAGAAAGAAAGGTTACTTACCTTCCAGTTATCATCATTTTGATCTTGTGGATTCCATGACCTGTTCCTTTGGAATCAGTCTCTGCTGGAATTCTGGATTAGTGATGGAACTGAGAAGTGGTTGGGGCTACTCTGCCCTATTTGCTGTGGAGTGGGAGTACACTACTGATGAAAAGATTCCATTTGTGTGTAGGATCCATACAGAAAAAACATCTAAAAACAAAAACACACACACACACACACACACAGAAAAATTACTATAAAGTAACTATTATTTTTTATAACCTCTTTTGAATACTATCTTAATTCTGTTTTAGTATAAATGAAGAGAACAATTTGTTCTTTCACATTGTGAGCCAAACGTTTTTTAAAAAATCACTTAAGATGTCATTCAGAGTGAGTAATTAATAGTCAACTCTTTCAGGCTTGCGTGTAACCAGCTATATAGTATCCTTTTTTCTACCTAGACCCTGATCCTGCACAGGCAGACAAACCCTTGTCCCCACATAGAACTCCATAGATTTCAGTGCATTGACAGGGACCAGGGCCTTATTCAGCACTCCCAACTTAGACAAAACTCCCACTGATTTTAATGGCTTCAGTTGGAATTTTGTCTAAATAAGGAATGTAGGATAGGCCCAATAGAGAAATGCTATTTCTAACTTTTTGCTAAGCTAGTAACTGCTGTCAGACTAAAGCAGAGCAGTCTATATTACAAATTATCAAGAAAATGGGATGTGTCTGTGTGCACTCATGTTAAGTGTTTTAAAAGAGGTTTTCTTAAAAAAGAAAACAAAACGGGGAAGGGAGAGGGGTTTTGCTCCTCTGTTAATGAGGACTTATTTGGTTCGCTCTGAGAGCATAATTTGGCAAACATGGCCAAGTTACTCTGTTCTCCTGCTTTCTCTTTTTTTCTGTTCATGCAACTGCATGTTTCTTGCTGCCTCTTCAGATTCAAAGTTCTGCTGCTGCTGTTACTGTTAAATACATTCTTTGCATTGTCAACAAAACAGTGAAATTAATTGTACATAAAGTGCTGCCAAATGTGCAGTGTAAACAAAGATGTAAGGAAAATAATTAGATGGTAAATAGTCTGTCACAGTAATCTTATGGGTTGCTTGTAACAGTTGGGAGTATCCCTTTATTTAGTTTTAGAGAAAGGGATCTATATTCCCCATTGATAGAGGGTATTTATACACATAGTTCTATTAAAAATAATTGTAATTACTTGGATAAATAACTCCTCTGTACTCCAGATGAGACACTAGTTCCATAAAGATGGTCTTGCATGTTAATAATTCTAAGGCAGATGGCCTCCCTTGTTAAACAGGCCACAAATGGTAAATTGTAAAGCAATAATAGGCCATTCAAACTACCATCATACAATATTTCATCACTTTATCATCAGCCATCAACATTATACAGACAAACACTGTTTAAACTCTTTAGAGTCTGTGGGCTCAATCCTGCAAACAGTTCTGCTAGTGAGTAATTTGATTCATGTAAGTAGATCCACTGAAGTTAAATTAGTCATGCATAACTTTTTGCAGGATCGGGACCTACGTGATATGCCTTATGAAGGTTTGCCATATATAACATTGTAGGTTAATGCATTTGGTACATAAATGTATTGAGAAGAGCTTGACACATAAGAGATTAAGTGTATTTAGTTCACTTTGCATATGGACCCAAGTAAAGACTAGAAAAATGATAGAATATGTATTTTCAGTAGAGGGTGAAATAAGTATTTTGCAGAGTCTTCCTCCCTCCCCCCAAATATCTTAGCAGCAACTACTGATTTTCATCAGCATTGCTTTTCTAAGGTTCCTTGTCTAATCCTATTTTAATTTTAGGCAAATACTGTGTATGGTCATTTTGGAAGGTAATACATGGCTATTCTTAAGCTTGGTGTTGAGTTTTTTCTTGGTCACTCAGAATACACTGCTATTTACATAACGATTTTTTTCACATGCACTGAATCTTAGGTTTGTTGTAACATCGTTATTGATTTAAAAACTGCAAATAGGAAATTAGTGGTGGTCATTTGTGCAGTTTTGCTACATTCTGAATTTAGAATGTTCTAATAAAGCAAAATGGAAATAAATATGTGACATGCTTCAGATTGTTAAACATCAGAGATGCATATTTTTACTGATATCATATGAAATTAAGCCAATCGGCTGTAATTACTCCTGCTAGAATAACATTTTCTAAATAATAGCTTTTAGAGTGAGAGTAATATTCTCAGCCATTACTTTATATTGCCATTCTAAAACACCGTCATTTAAAAACTATTTAATCTATGTGACAGGGGCTCTGAGTCAGGAGTTGACTCAGTACCCTGTCACTCAAATCCCCACCAGTGTAAGTTAATTGGGACCTAAATAGAGGATCAGTTAACAAGTGGGGCAATAACTGAAGGACTAATTAGAGAAAGAAGCAACCCTAGAGGCTGGCAGTAGATAAATGTGTGTGGTGGGAAAGAGTCTGAAGGAAGGCAGATCTGGTTGCTGCTGCTGGTACTGCTTCTTTCTCCCCCAGAAGTAGAAGGGGGAGCTGATTGGGACCTGTAAATATGTAAATAGTACTGCAAGCAATGGCCTGCTAGAATAGTATAATAAAGCACAGTGGTGGTGAAGGTGGCATGTAGTCAGGTATGCATCCGAAGAAGTGGGTTGTAGCCCACGAAAGCTTATGCTCTAATAAATTTGTTAGTCTCTAAGGTGCCACAAGTACTCCTGTTCTTTTTGAGGATACAGACTAACACGGCTGCTACCCTGAAACGTGTAGTCAGGGGTGGCTCTAGGCACCAGCAAAGCAAGCAGGTGCTTGGGGCAGCCCATTTGCAGGGGGGCAGCCCATTTGCAGGGGCGGCAACCGGCAGGGAGCCAGCATGGAAGCTGAGAACCAACAGGGACCCCTGGGAGCTGTAGTTCCTTGGATAGCTCCCTGCCTATAGAGCCAGCCCTGGAGCAGGGAAAGAACTACATTCCCCAGCATTCCCTTGGCTGCTACAACAGGAAAGGGAGGGGGAGGGAGTGAGGTAGCTGAGCCATGCTGCAGCTTGCTGTGAATGGAGAGCTCACTGCTAGAACGGGGTGGCACTGTGAACAGGGAATAAGTATGCCCAAGGAGTAGAAGGCTTTGCCCCAGATATCCCCTTCAGAAGACATCCCCAGCCTGGATTAGGGATACTGGTGTGACCTCACCTTGCAGCCCCCAAAGAAAGAATTGGGTGGACTAAATGGACAGTGCCCCTCTCTAGCTGAAGCCTAGCAAGGGAGGTACGTGGATCCCACTAGAATTTAAAATGAAAAGTAAGGGAGGGGAGGCTCTGGACCTGGGCAGCTTTAAATACAGTACCAGGCATGTAGGAGGATTTCCACTTCTGAGCCATGGAAGCAGAAATTGACTTTTCCTTTCCAGATATAGCTAATAATCAGAAAGGGAGTCTAGCACCTGCCTTCCAGATTTGAACACCTCAAAATTCAGGAGTGCTCAAGCTCAATTTGGGCAGCTGTTACTTCATTTCTCCCAAATCAAATATACTGATCCACTGTAACTTGCTGTAGAAAAAGTAGGATAAAATTGAGCAAGAAATGCTTCCCAGTGGTTATTATGACTGGAATTGCTATTTTCAACAGCCATTGCCATTTTTTTTTTTTTTTTTTTAGTTTTATTTGTTTAAAAGGAAGATAGTGATATTGCATTGGCAAATTCCCCATAGAAAGAAAAAGTGGAACAAAAGAATAATAAAGGCATCTCAACTTTTCCTTATTTAGAGAGGAGTCTTATAATATGCATCCAGATATCCTCCAATCACACAAGCTGAAAATTATTCCACTTTACTGCAGTTCTGTAACCATATGGGAACCAATCCTGTCTGTGTTCTGTGCGCATATAAAATTCCTGCTGAATGACCCGTCCTGGGAGCGAATTACCAGTGACCCAGGGCTGGGGCGGAAGGAGGGTGCAGTTGGCAGGGGAGAGTCCAGAGTTGGGGCGGCAGAGGGTGCGGGTGGGGAGGGGGGAGAGCCCAGGGCTGGGGTTGGGAGCAGCCAAACATTTTTTTGCTTTGGGTGGCAAAAAACCTAGAGCCAGCCCTGCGTGTAGTGAGTGTGGTCTATACCTAAGATGAGAGAGACTCGCAGGGTACCACCCCGTGACAATCTAAAAAACCCTACTTTTAAAAAAATAACAGGTTCCAAAGTCAAGCACATGAAAGTTAGGAAAGTTTGTGCATATGCATTGTGAAACAGTATTTAATTACATGATTTAATAATATTCATTGCACACAATAGATGGTGCTCAGGACATGAGACAGCTGTTCGTTATTTTTATCCTCATTTTTCAATTAGTTCCCTGCCTTATTTATTGTACACACTGTCCAAAGCCTCCAATAAATACAGAATTATTCATTTCCTCAGAGTCTTTTCTAGGGCACTCATCAACATAAAATGTGAGTGCCTCACAAACATTAATCAATTTATGTACACATTGAAATAAGAGTATTACCCCCATTATGCAGATGGGGGAAAAGAGATAAAGAATCTTGTCTGAAACCACAGGCAGAGTGATGATTAGAACTCAGAATATCCTGAGACTCAACTCTGCGTTCATTCCTCCAGGGGTACTGAGCATTCACAGCTCCCACTGATGTCTTTTGCTGTTGTGAGTGCTCAGTACTTTTGCATATCAGGCCTCTAGGTATCTCCTAGAAAATGAGGAACACAGAGTGAGGGGAATACCTGCCAAAATTGTGGTTTTAGAGGCTTTATCAGTGCACATAGGACAACTATGATAGAGATAGGGATAGAACTGAGTTCTCCTTTGTGGTATTCACCTGCCTTAAGCAGGAGACCATCATTTCTTTTCCTGCAACTCCCTGCCTCGTTCTCTGCACACCTTCCAACTTTTAGAGTAAGTGAGACAAGGATCCTACGAACAGCCTCATTCACTACTCAGCTCTACTTCATTCCTTGGGTTCTGTACGCCGAGTGCACTTAATGAGGCAGGGGTCTTTTGGAAAAAATGGTATGCGGTTATACAACTAAAGAATGTTTCATAATGCATATACACATGGGGCAGAATTAAATTTCCACAGGCAACCTTTATTCTGGTATTTGTTAATTTTGAGTGCTTGACTTTACATCTAAGATCATGCTACAGGGGTTTTGCTATGTAATATTGCAGGGCTTTTTAAAAGGAAAAAATAAAACAAATTATTTTATGTGTAAATTGAACTACAGGACATTAGGTGCTAACACGAGAGGGCTATAATCCTGCAGGAAAATGGGCTGTTGGGGCCATGTGCTGGCTCTCAGGATGGTTGCGGGGATCCCAGCCTGCCTATCTCTCTCCCCTCCTTCCCCAGGAGTGGGCGGGCATACGTCACCAGGACATGTGCTGGGTCCATGGAGAGGATTTTTTTGTGGGGAGCTCAGTCTGGCTGTCTCTTCCTTGACCTCTTCTCCCTCCATGTTTGTCTTCTCAGTGCAGTGTGTGCTGTTGTATTGATGGTGGTGTGGGCCCAGCTTTACGTTAAAATAGTCATGTTCAGTTCTTATTTTGGCAAGTTGCCAACATTTTGCTGAAAACACAAGGAATAGAATGGAAATGATTTTCAAAAAGTTTATATCTCAACCAAACCTTTGTGGAATTTCATGGGATAAAGAAAAGACACTTCTCTAATCCCAAGGTTTTCTCCATGTCCAATTTCAAGGGTCTGCTTTAAACTAGGCAACCTAGATCCTCCATTTATTTGTATGAATGATTTTATGTGGAAATTTGATTTCTTTCTTTTAACATTTTGTGTTCTTGAAATTAATAAACAGTCTCCAGTTTGTTTTTCTTCACCTAATACAAAAGAATTTACAGATGTCCAATATATCGTGGAAATTTTACTTTAACTGAGTAAAAATATTTGGATAATCTTTTAGAAAACAGGTGAAATAAAATAACGTTCCTTAACGCATTAAGAAATATTTCCCAATATCATTTTTTCACAGAAGCAAAATTATACACGAAGTAAAGTCAAATTAAAATAAGAATAATATGCCAGTGTATATCCTGGTTACTATGTGGAAATTCAGTACTGTGGTGATATATGGCATGTGTAAAAATGACTATACATTTGGGAAGCCTAGTGTGAAAGCAAACTAGAAAAGGGCAATTCCTTATATTAAAGGGAATTTACAATTGTATTCTTAGAAAACAGAAGCTTGTATAAATTGTATTTTGTATGTAATACTGAAAGAGACAGTGATCAAGGATTAGTTTAGATGGTGCCCCAGATTCTACACACCCCTCAATACAGGTCTGTAACTTTGGGTAGCACCAAAGAAAGAAGAATGATGATGTGGAAGCTGCAGTAATGTCTTGATTTGGCTTTTTATGGTAATGAACTGAGACCCGTGTGTCCTTACGGACAGTGGAGAAATTATGCATTAAGCACTTGTCCTAGAGCCCACTGACGTCAATGGACAGACTCCCGTTTACTTCTTTGGGCTCTGGATCAGATCCTTAACCTTCCTGACTCAAGAAGGTACATAAACACGTGCCTAACTTTAAAGACCGGAGTAGTGTTATTGAAATCAATGGGACTACTCGCATTCTTAGGTGTGTGCTTAAGTACCTTGTGAATCAGAGCCTAAGTACCTATTCCTAGGATTACCATATTTCAGCAAGCAAAAAAGAGGATGGGAGGAGCCCTGCCCCCGCCCCTGCCCCAGCCCCGTCCTGCCCTAGCCCCGCCCCTGCCCCTCCCACTTCCCCCCTCAGAACCCCCAACCCTCCCCCGCTCCTTGTCCCCTGACTGCCCCCTCCTGGGACCCCTGCTCCTAACTGCCCTCCAGAACCCCACCCCCTACCTAAGCCTCCCTGTTCCTTGTCCCCTAACTGCCCCCTCCTAAGACCCCCCCAAATGCTCCTCAGGACCCTACCCCCTACCTGTACCCTGACTGCTCAAAACCTTATCCACACCCCCACCCCCAGAAAGCCCCCCCAAACTCCCGACCCCCCCTGTTTCTTGACTGCCCCCTCCAGAACCTCCCTGCCCCTTCTCCGACCCCCTGACCCCTTGTTGTTGGAGCCGTTCGTCCCGGCACGCTGGGCAGCAGTGGGGGAGGAGCTCCAGACTGCTGGAGGCGATCTGCGAATGCAGAGAGGGAGGGAGTGATCTCTGCTGCAGGGGAGAGGAGGAAGGGCTCTCTCTGGCTGTCAGAGACCCATGTAAGTGGCACTATCCAGCTGGGTGACCTGTTAGCCGCGCGCGCTCTGCATGGGGGGGTGGGAAGTCCGGACATTTACAAATTCCCCCCGGACGCTATTTTTAGCTCAAAAAGCCGGACGTGTCCGGGGGAATCCGGACGAATGGTAACCCTACCTATTCCAGAGATGCAGTGAGCATCCTCCTTTCCCAGTGATGCCCATGGGATTTGCTGGTGCTGAGCATCTCCAGGATAGGACCTATAAAATGAGGTTAAACCTATTTTGGCCAGCTTCATAGCAGAAAAAATGAAAATGTTGGTGTTCAGGCACAGTTATTTTGTATATTAAACCAAACTTTCTTGTAGACGTTTTGCTTAATGGTAATACCTAAATCAAACTCCCATTTCTTTTGGTCTCTATATGCAGATTATTGATTGTTGGAAATGTTTGTATAGTTTGAGGCAATATGAGAAGCATGCCATTTTCTTTATTACAGCTTTAAATTTTCTGTAGTTGCTGTTTTAAGATTAGATTTAGAAAAACAATCTTGTAAAATTGTCAACTCTCAGACAATAATTTTTAAACGCTCCAGAGTCCAGACAATTTACAAGAAAAAAAAAGGGCAGTGTACAAGAAATGGGTCTCAGCATTTGTGTTTTGTTACCAGTAATTTGAGTGACAAGCATTCTGGGAAGATCCTTGCAACTGTTGCTGCACTTGCATACGTTCACATTTTTATAATTGGCTCCTAAGTGGCAAACACAGATGGCTGCAGACTGTGGCTTTTGTATGTTTCTGAATAAACTAAAACATGTTTACACAGTAATTTAAACTTCATTATCTAAACATCAAATGTTAACTATTCTGAAAGGCTTTCAATTATAGCTGCTAGGTCTGTAGTCTGATATATTATTTTGCAAAATAGAAATAAAGAGATTAGCACTAGTGTTAATCTGAAGGTTTCATGACCATTATATTTCAAAATAATAATTGTAGGAGTATACATGTTTAAGCAAAACCTTCAAGTACATCACTGTGCACTTATTTTTAGATAATTTAAAAAAATCTGTGCATGGGTTAATTTGCAATTTTATTACCATTAATTTAGTGTCACTTTCTGGAATTGTAACCTTTTAAACAGAGCCTGATTTCCTTCCACTAAAATTAATCAAACTGGAACAGATTGAGGCCTTTAATTTGCTGATAATGTTGTGGTGCTTCTTTAAATAGCTTTTGTAAACACTGGTTTCAACATGAATCCTCTCCTTATATATCCTATTGTTGTATATACAGTGTTGTGTGAATTTGTGTGTGCATGGTATTTGCAGATAAATAAGAGGATGGGTCCCTGCCTGTGCTGCTGGCCTTAGAGTCTAATTAGCCACTGAACTGGCCTGCTACAAAAGAAAATAAGCAGTGACTCCGGTGCCTATATTAACACAGCTTTCTGTCTGAGAAATACTTTCAATTAAATACAGTAATCAATTGTGTAATCTTTAAGTGTTAATACTTAAATAGTATTTTAATCTGGCATTATAGGTTTTTCAAGTACATAGTATATGATGGACTTTGTTTAGATGTGTAAAAATTAATAAATTTGTAGGCTGACTTGCATGTAACATTTTGTATGAAAGATGCATTTAAATTGTTAAGTAGAAAAAGAAGCTGTGAACTGGTGAATCAGCAGCTAACTATGGCGAGACCATCGGGGAGCAAGCAGTTAAATTCTTCTCTATTTGTTTTTAAGTGTGGTACAGATAAGTTTCCTGAGTAAATAATTAGAGTTGTGGGAAAATGTTTGCATATAAAGCAAAATGGACAAAATGTGCCGTGTTACTGTATTAGCTGAAGGCTGAAAATGGTGTGTGGACAGGTTTAATTTTAATGAACAGACATTAACTGTTTTGCAGTACCTTGTGCTCATTTGTGTGTTCTCTCTGCTGCATTTTGATCTTTCTCCATGCAGGTTCTGCTTTGGTAGGTGTTTGCTCTGTCAGATCTACTGCCCTATTTGTCCTCCATGATTGATTACTAGTGATCACAAAGTAGCCTCTTTGGCTATGTGGGACTTCTCTGACCTGACTTTAGAATCTCTTTAAAGAAGCCCTGCTAGTTCTTGGTTGAAGATTCAAGACAGAGGTGGCAAACTACAGCCGCGGGGGTGCCGGGGAGCCATCAGGGAACAGGAGGGTTGGATGGGGCAGAACTCGCAGGGGGGGGGGGTCGCGTTAGGGGTGAGAAGCAGGGGTCGGATAGGGGGCGGGTGCTGGGCCACGCCTGGCTGTTTGGGGAGGCCTCCCCTAATCAGCCCTCCACACAATTTCGGAAACCCAATGTGGCCCTCAGGCCAAAAAGTTTGCCTGCCCCTGTTCAACAGCATGGCTTAAATCCAGGAAATTCAAAGTAAAATAATTTAGTGGAAAATGTTTTCAGTGTTCCTAGCAAGAGTTAGCTCAGTTCTGTTTTCCACTATGTGAATCCTCATATCTTGAGCAATCTGCTAAAGACTTTAGCAATATGCTAAAGACAAGTGCTAGAAGAGTAGCAGGGTTTTTTTTTTCAAGATATACAGCAATATAAATCCATGTATCTGAAGATAAAACTGAGTCCTTAGGGACTTTCAGCTAGATAAGTACACTATCTAATGTACTGTGATTATAGTGTGAGGAAAAACGGTACTACTTTTCCCCTGAGTTGGCTATGAAGGGCTTACTCCATTCTTTGGGGCGTCCAGATAATTAATTTTTTTCACTCTTGCCCAATGCAAAAAAATAATATGGAAGAAATATAATTATATTTCTGTCCTTTGTGAAATGAGGATAGCACTTCACTACCTCACATGGGATTTGAGGGGGTGAATTACTATTATTAATGTTTGTAAAGAACTTTAGAAACATAAAATGTAATATAAGTGGTAAGCATTAGCTATGGAAAAATATTTGTTTATCTCATTGTACAAAGAAGTTTTATTTCCCTCCTTACCCAACCACTATTAGATTTCATTATATTTTTGATATAGAATCTTCATATGAGAGCAAGGCAGACTTAAAGAAATAGGCTCAACTTTTTTTGCTTTGTGTTCTCAGAACAATCTCCACTTGATTTTTAGGGAATGAAATAGTGCCTGAATAAAATACAGATATACAGTTCTTTTTGTGAGCACAGATGAAGCTCAATGATACCATTGTCATTAGTCTTCTTGAGACTTTTTGCATTTTACTGTTGCTGTCACTCATTTTACTTTACCCCTGGAGTGCCGTGTCTCTTTTGTGGCAGGAATAAACATGTTTAACCCTAGGACTACATTGGGACTGCTTTTGGAGGATAAATGCTGCCCATGCCAGGACTCTAAAGTGGTTAAATAAATCTCTAGCAGCTGCAAAATACACTAGTCATAGCAACTGGTCTTGCATCTGTTCCTTAAGGCAGATACGAAATGACTTAAATACCCAAGCAGTACTAGGATTGTTGGCAATTTTTCTAGTGTGACATTCTTTTGACATTCTGCCACTTTGATGAATGTGCTACTTGCCAAAATTTTAGATTTTCTTCTCTATTGCTTATATTTAATCGATCCTGAATTGCCACTCTGCAATGTAAACAGTTTTTCCTTTGAGGCCCAATAGCTCATTAAATGAGAATGACAATTAAAATGGGCCATGCATTTTGGATTTACTTTTTCTCTCACTTTACCAGAGTAAAGTGTGTGGTATATCTATATAGACTATTTTGAAATTATTGTTGTTGCTTGATAGAAGAGAATGGACAAAATTTTTTCCTGGTGTAATGACACTGACTACACTGGATTTATTGAAATCTGAGGGTAATAAATATAAAGGCAAGCAATATATATTTTTTCTAATTTTGACAACTAATTTTCCTTCTATACTGTGTATAGGGAATTTATTTGACAAAATGTGCTGCTAATGTAATTAATATATTGTATTTATCTCCCTCTGTTGCCTTCTTCACAAAGAGGCTACACCTGTCTTTCCCCTCCAACACAATAATTCAATTTACAAGGTTACAGTTATCAAGAGCTCAAAGGAAAAGCATTTTTAAGACTAAATTACCTACTTCACAACTTGACAAAAAGTGTCAATGTGTAAACTGGGCTTGACATAAATAATTGGACACGGGTGAGGCCTCATTTTTTGGGAGACAGGATTAGGGAGGTAAATCGATCAGCAGGCTAGAAACAGAATGTCTGTACTCTAGCTAAGATAAAGGGAACACCTAGGAACAATTTACAATGGACAAAATAACAATGGATAAAATAAGCCTGGAATATAAAATGAGGTAAAGGGTAAGTCATACATGGACAGTGCATGGACAGAACATGCTGTACAGCAGTGGTGACCATCTGGTAGATTGCAATCAACTGGTCGATCCTGGAGCCTCTGGCAGTTGATCGTGATCTCCGGCTGCTAAAAGTCCGGTGGCGCAGCGGGGCTAAGGCAGGCTCCCTGCTTGCCCTGGCCCTGCACTGCTCCCAGAAGTGGCCAGCTGGTCATAAAATCATAGAATATCAGGGTTGGAAGGGACCTCAAGAGGTCATCTAGTCCAACCCCCTGCTCAAAGCAGGACCAATTCCCAACTAAATCATCCCAGCGAGGGCTTTGTCAAGACAGGCCTTAAAAACCTCCAAGGAAGGAGACTTCACCACCTCCCTAGGTAACGCATTCTAGTGTTTCACCACCCTCCTAGTGAAATAGTTTTTCCTATTATCCAACCTGGACCTCCCCCACTGCAACTTGAGACCATTGCTCCTTGTTCTGTCATCTGCCACCACTGAGAACAGCCGAGCTCCATCCTCTTTGGAACCCCCCCCTCAGGTAGTTGAAAGCTGTTATCAAATCCCCCCTCATTCTTCTCTTCTGGAGACTAAGCAATCCCAGTTCCCTCAGCCTTTCCTCATAAGTCATGTGCTCCAGACCCCTAATCATTTTTGTTGCCCTCCGTTGGACTCCTTCCAATTTTTCCACATCCTTCTTGTAGTGTGGGGCCCAAAACTGGACACAGTATTCCAGATGAGGCCTCACCAATGTCGAATAAAGGGGAACGATCACGTTCCTCGATCTGCTGGCAATGCCCCTACTTACACAGCCCAAAATACCATTAGCCTTCTTGGCAACAAGAGCACACTGTTGACTCATATCCAGCTTCTCGTCCACTGTGACCCCTAGGTCCTTTTCTGCAGAACTGCTACCTAGCCATTCGGTCCCTAGTCTGTAGCAGTGCATGGGATTCTTCCGTCCTAAGTGCAGGACTCTGCACTTGTCCTTGTTGAACCTCATCAGGTTTTTTTTGGCTCAATCCTCTAATTTGTCTAGGTCCCTCTGTATCCGATCCCTACCCTCTAGTGTATCTACCACGCCTCCTAGTTTAGTGTCATCTGCAAACTTGCTGAGAGTGCAGTCCACACCATCCTCCAGATCATTAATAAAGATATTAAACAAAACCGGCCCCAGGACTGACCCTTGGGGCACTCCGCTTGAAACTGGCTGCCAACTAGACATGGAGCCATTGATCACTACCCGTTGAGCCCAACGATCTAGCCAGCTTTCTATCCACCTTACAGTCCATTCATCCAGCCCATACTACTTTAACTTGGCGGCAAGAATACTGTGGGAGACCGTATCAAAAGCTTTGCTAAAGTCAAGGAATAACACATCCACTGCTTTCCCCTCATCCACAGAGCCAGTTACCTCATCATAGAAGGCAATTAGGTTAGTCAGGCATGACTTCCCCTTCGTGAATCCATGCTGACTGTTCCTGATCACTTTCCTCTCCTCTAAATGTTTCATAATTGATTCCTTGAGGACCTGCTCCATGATTTTTCCAGGGACTGAGGTGAGGCTGACTGGCCTGTAGTTCCCCGGATCCTCCTTCTTCCCTTTTTTAAAGAGGGGCACTACATTAGCCTTTTTCCAGTCATCTGGGACCTCCCCCGATCGCCATGAGTTTCAGAAATAATGGCTAATTGCTCTGCAATCTCACCCGCCAACTCCTTCAACACCCTCGGATGCAGTGCATCCGGCCCCGTGGACTTGTGCACGTCCAGTTTTTCTAAATAGTCCCGAACCACTTCTTTCTCCACAGAGGGCTGGTCACCTTCTCCCCATACTGTACTGCCCAGTGCAGCAATCTGGGAGCTGACCTTGTTCGTGAAGACAGAGGCAAAAACATCATTGAGTACATTAGCTTTTTCCACATCCTCGGTCACTAGGTTGCCTCCCTCATTCAGTAAGGGGCCCACACTTTCCTTGATTTTCTTCTTGTTGCTAACATACCGGAAGAAATCCTTCTTGTTACTCTTAACATCTCTTGCTAACTGCAACTCCAAGTGTGATTTGGCCTTCCTGATTTCACTCCTGCATGCCTGAGCAATATTTTTATACTCCTACCTGGTCATTTGTCCAATCTTCCACTTCTTGTAAGCTTCTTTTTTGCGTTTAAGATCAGCAAGGATTTCGCTGTTTAGCCAAGCTGGTCGCCTGCCATATTTACTATTCTTTCTACGCATCGGGATGGTTTGTTCCTGCAACCGCAATAAGGATTCTTTAAAATACAGCCAGCTCTCCTGGACCCCTTTGCCCTTCATGTTATTCTCCCAGGGGATCCTGCCCATCTGTTCCCTGAGGGAGTCAAAGTCTGCTTTTCTGAAGTCCAGGGTCCGTATTCTGCTGCTCTCCTTTCTTCCTTGTGTCAGGATCCTGAACTCGACCATCTCATGGTCACTGCCTCCCAGGTTCCCATCCACTTTTGCTTCCCCTACTAATTCTTCCCTGTTTGTGAGCAGCAGGTCAAGAAAAGCTCTGCCCCTAGCTGGTTCCTCCAGCACTTGCACCAGGAAATTGTCCCCTAAAACTTTCCGAAAACTTCCTGGATTGTCTGTGCACCGTTGTATTGCTCTCCCAGCAGATATCAGGGTGATTAAAGTCTCCCATGAGAACCAGGGCCTGCGATCTAGCAACTTCTGCTAGTTGCCAGAAGAAAGCCTCGCCCACCTCATCCCCCTGGTCTGGTGGTCTATAGCAGACTACAATCACAACATCACCCTTGTTGCTCACACTTCTCAACTTTATCCAGAGACTCTCAGGTTTTTCTGCAGTTTCATACCAGAGCTCTGAGCAGTCATACTCCTCTCTTACATACAATGCAACTCCCCCACCTTTTCTGCCCTGCCTGTCCTTCCTGAACAGTTTATATCCATCCATGACAGTACTCCAGTCATGTGGGTTATCCCACCAAGTCTCTGTTATTCCAATCGCACCATAGTTCCCTGACTGTGCCAGGACTTCCAGTTCTCCCTGCTTGTTTCCCGGGCTTCTTGCATTTGTGTATAGGCACTTAAGATAACTCATCGATCGTCCCTCTTTCTCAGCATGAGACAGGAGTCCTCCCCTCTTGCACTTCGTCCCAGGATCCCATTTCCCCACTTACCTCAGGGCTTTGGTCTCCTTCCCCCGGTGAACCTAGTTTAAAGCCCTCCTCACTAGGTTAGCCAGCCTGCTGGCGAAGATGCTTTTCCCTCTCTTCGTTAGGTGGAGCCCGTCTCTGCCTAGCACTCCTCCTTCTTGGAACACCATCCCATGGTCGAAGAATCCAAAGCCTTCTCTCCGACACCACCTGCGTAGCCATTCCACGTTTCTTTGGACTTTGTTGACTTCCACGATTCGACGGTCTCTACCCCGGCCTTTTCCTTGCACAGGGAGGATGGACGAGAACACCACTTGCGCCTCAAACTCCTTTATCCTTCTTCCCAGAGCCACGTAGTCTGCAGTGATCCGCTCAAGGTCATTCTTGGCAGTATCATTGGTGCCCACGTGGAGAAGCAGGAAGGGGTAACGATCCGAGGGCTTGATAAGTCTCGGCAGTCTCTCCGTCACATCGTGTATCCTAGCTGCTAGCAAGCAGCAGACCTCTCGGTTTTCCCGGTCGGGACGGCAGATAGATGACTCAGTCCCCCTGAGGAGGGAGTCCCCGACCACCACCACCCTCCTCCTCCTCTTGGGAGTGGTGGTCGTGGAATCCCCATCCCTAGGACAGTGCATCTTTTGCCTTCCAATCGGTGGAGTCTCCTTCTGCTCCCTTTGGTCCCTGCGGCCCGTGAGGGGGATGGGTCTCCGTGCGCTGCTCCTGCTTGCCCCCGCGGCTCCCATTTTCCGGGAACGAAGGAGCGGTGCACAGAGACCCCCTGCAACCACCAGGGACCGCAGGGACATGTTGGCCACTTCCGGGAGTGGCATGGATCTGGGGCAGGCAGGGAGCCTGCATCCCAAACTCCCTCCTGCACCCCAACCTCCTGCCTAAGCCCCCTCTCAGAGCCAACACCATGTACCCCCTCCTGCACCTGAACCCCCTGCCCCAGGCTCAGCCCGGAGCCTCCTCCCACACTCCAAATCCCTCAGCTTCAGCCCAGAGCCCACACCTCCTCCAGCACCCCAAGCTCTGCGCCAGCCCTGTGAAAGTGAATGAGAGTGTGGGAGAGTGAGCGATGGAGGGGGGGATGGAGTGAGCAGGGCGGGGCTTTGGGGAAGGGGTAGGGTAGATCCTGGGTTGCCCTTAGATTCAAAAAGTGCGTAAAAAGGTTGGAGACCACTGCTGTGCAGGGATTGGTTCCTACAAAGCAATCCCAAAATGTGTGATGCAGTGTATAGCAAATGCACTGTAATGTGTGTGTGTGTGTGTGTGTGTATATATATATATATATATAAAGGGAGATGTTTGCTGTGTAACTTAGAATGTGTGGTGTCAAATGTTCCATTCTTTTCAAACCTAGCATATAGAAGTTTCATTCATCTGTTAATATTAATCACTGACTGTATTTTGTACTAACAAAGTAACTTCATTTTCTTAAACATTTATTGCCTAGTTTTCCATATAACAACATAAAATTGCTGTTGATGCAAATAGACAAAATATCAAGCTGTTGATTTAGATTTATCAGTATTTTTTTTTAAATTTTTCTGGGGACCCAGTTGAAGAAAATTGTTGATGCCCGCGACCCAACAGAGTTGGGGGATGAGGGGTTTGGGGTGTGGGAGGGGCTCAGGGCTGGGGCAGAGGATTGGGGTGTGGGGGTGAGGGCTGTGGGATGGGGCTGGGAATGAGGGGTTCAGAGTATGGGAGGGGGCTGTGGGCTGGGGCAGGGATTAGGGTGCGGGAGGTGGTCAGGGCTCTGGGCTGGGGCCGGGATGAGAGGCTTGGGATGCAGGAAGGGGTTCTGGGTTTGGGGGGGGCGGTCTCAGGGCTGGGGCAAGGGGTTGGGGTGTGGGAGGGGGTCAGGTCTCTGGGTGCAGACTCTGGGGTGGGGCCGGGGATGAGGGGTTTGGAGGTGCAGGAAGGGGTTCCAGGGCTGGGGGGGCAGAGGGTTGGGGTTGCGGGGTTGGGGCACGGACTTGCCTTCTGCGGCTCTGGTCAGCAGTGCGCAGAGGCAGGCTTCCCACCTGGCCTGGCACCGCGGACCACGCTGTGCCCCTGAAGTGGCCAACAGCAGATCCAGCTCCTTGGCGGAGGCGTGCAAGCAGCTTTGCGTGACTCTCGCCTGCAGGCAACACTACCCCCCAGTTCCCATTGGCCAGAGCGCTGTGGCTCCCCATGTGAGAGTATCCTAGAGTCCACTTGGTTAAAGGTTACTAGGGAGGCTATCAAATTATAAAAATGAAACTTCGCAATTCTTAATTTTTAAAATGTTTAATGAAGGTGTTTTTGTTTGGTTGTTTATTTTTGTCTGTTTGTTTTGAAATTTGACATAAAATGTAGGTTTCAGAGGAAACACACACACACACACACGGCAGCCTGGCTGCTGCCGGCTGTGGAGCTGTGAAGTGCATCCCCAGGTCTTGGGCTGCAGTGTGCTCCAGCACCCCCCTGGGGATCCCTTATCCCTGCCCCTGCCACTCCCCAAGAGGCTGTGAGAAAGTTTTGGAGCTGGCTCCAACCCACTGTCGGTGCACACACCTTGGGCGCCTGTACACACGCAGCCCCAGGGAGGGCAGGCGGACAGGGGGGACGGGACGGGACGCAGGAGCTAGAGACAGAGAGCGGCGCGAGACCAAGTGGCTGCCCTGCAGGAATGGGGAGCAGCAAAGCTCCCAGCTCAGCAAGGCCATGGGAGGGATGACCCCCAACCTCCTGGCAGTAGGGTGACCACCTTTTCAAAAGGCAAAAGTGGGACACATGCAGGAGCCCCAGCCCCTCCGCAGCCCCACTCCCTGCTCCTCCTCCTCTCCGACCTGAGGTCCTGCCCCCTGGCCAGAAGCTGGATCCAGGCCATGGTAAGAGCTGCCCAGGGAGCCTGGGCTGCTGTGGGGAGCCCCGGTGCCTCCACCTGTCCTGAGTTGGGGACTGGGGTGCCTGAGAGCAGCCCCCTGGCTTGTGTTCCTACATCCTGGGGCACGCCGCCCAAGTCATGTGCAGGGTATGGGGCTCCCCACAGCAGCCCAGGCTCTCTGAGCGGCTCTTACTACTGCCAGCTCTGGCTTCTGGCCTGGCTAGTGGCACAGCCTTGGCTGGGAGGAGGAGCAGGGGGTGAGGCCTTGTGGCAAGGAGGGGCTAAGGCCCAATGCTGCCCCTCCCACAGCAGGAAATCCAGAGCAAATGCTGACCCAGAGTCATTCAGCCTGGGACTGGAACTCTCCGTTTCAGGATTGTGCTCACCCTGCCTGGCAGCCAGGAGCAGTCTCCTGCCTCAACTTTGCTCCCTGCTTTGGGCAAGCTCTGCACAGCAGCAAGAATCAGGAATTGGAGCCGCAGGAGGTTGCGGGGAAGTTTTGGGGCTGACTCCAACTCACTGCACTGATAGTGCATGCTGCCCTGGCACCCCTGCACATGCAGCCCCAGGGAGGGCAGCAGGACCAGAAAGTGGAGAGGAGACTAACAGGGCCGTCCCTAGGCATACACAACTGCCTAGGGCACCATGCAATTTGGGGCATCAAATTGCCCCAAATTTCATGGTGCCCTAGACAGCTGTGTGCTGCATACATGGCAGCACCAGCTCTGGCAGCCAACCCTATCCCCCAGCTGGCCCCCACTGCGGGTTGTGCCCACTGCAAGGGGCCGGGCCGTCCTTAGGGGGGTGGAGGGCCCGGGACAACATCCTCTGCCCTGCTTTTTAGTCTTCTCCCTTGCTCCGCCCCGGCCCGCCCCCATTCCACCTCTTCCCCTCCCCAAGCCTCTTCCCCCAGCGATGAACGCAGCCCGGAGAATTAGCAGGGGTCCTGTGCCAGCAGCAGGGGTCGGGCCCGACCCCACACTCACTGGAAGCAGCGAGAAGCGGAAGAACTCGGCCCCAGGCCACTCCACTTCGCCGTTTCCCAGCCACGTTGCTCCGCTTCCCGCTGCTGGTGAGTGTGCGGTCCTTTCCCCAACCTTCTTTCCACCCCTCCCCCTCCCCCCCGAGCAACATGGCTGGGGTGGGGGAAATGGAGCGGGCTGGGGCCAGGTCACTTCACTTCCCGCTACCGGTGAGTGCGGGGCGCGGTTCTTTCCCCAACTCCCCCCACCCGAGCGACATGGCTGGGGCGGGAGGAGTCGAGCGGGCTGGGGCCAGATGGTTCCGCTTCCTGCTGCCAGCACCGGGCCCCCTGCTAATCCACTGGGGCCACTCTGGGCCACAGCTCCTGCCTCCCCGGCCCCGCAGGCCTTGAGTGCAGCCCAGACCCTCCGGGGGAGAGAGGGGGAGGAGGGAAGCAGGCTTGGGCTGCATAGGGCACCATAATTGGTAGGGAGGGCCCTGGGGACTAAGCAGCTGCCCTGCAGGGATGGGGTGCGGCTGGGATGTTGGGAATCATCCTCTCCCAGCTGTGCTGAGCCAGGAGCTCTGCAGCTCCCGCTCCCTGCAGGGCAGCAGCTTAGTACCCACTACGCTCTCTGGGCCTTGGCTCCCAAGCCCCCCTGCCCTCCCTGTGTCTGCGTGTGCAGGAGCCCCGAGGCTGCATGCATCAAAATCTGGCTGTGCTCTTCTGACCAGGAAGCAGCTCTCTCTGGAAAAAGCTTCTTCTGTCTCCATTGAAAACCCTGTAGGTCACCTCTCTGATAGTGTGCTTGCAGACCAGTGTTCAGCAGACAGTGGGTTAACACTGACCTGAACTGCTGCCCTTTGCAAAGGGAGGTGTGGTTTCTATTTGCAATAGAGTGCAATAGACTGCACCACAGATTGTTGGTATAGAGCAGACTAAGGAAGCTCCCCCAAGGAACTCTGGGATCCATCAGGAGGTCTTCCAGGACCAAAGTCAAGCCAAGGCCGCATGCACACAGGAAATGGGCCAGCCTTTATTCCACCTTGGTCCCATGGCCCACCAGGGACATCGGTTGGCGGCTCCTTCATGGAGCCGTGAGCATGGGCGTGTACCTGGTGCGGTTCACACCTATTCCCGAGGCCTGCCCCTTTTGCAGCGTGAGGGAGAACCTGGCGCATGCCTATCTTGAATGTGCCAGGTTGCAGCCCCTATTCTGGCTCCTCCAAAACCTCTTGTTGAGGTTCTGGCTGCACTTTTCCCCGCACCTGTTCCTTTTTGCACACCCATCCGTGGCCCCACAAAGTCGCAAGACCTCCTCCTGGCCCTGGCCAAACTCTCCATCTACACTACCAGAAGGAGGATGCTGAACGAGGGGGTGCTCTGCGACTGTGGGGCCTATTTCTGTTCCTCCCTAGTCTCGCGTATCTGGGCAGAGTTCCACTGGGCAGTGTCCGCTGGCTCCCTCGACACCTTTGGGGAACAGTGGGCGCTGTCCGGGGTTCTCTGCTCAGTGTCCTCATCCGGTACTCTTGTTTTAAACCTGTGACCTCCACCTCAATCCCTGATTTTCTCATTTGTTGTCCCCCGTGTTCATTTGGTCTCTGGGTCCAGTGGTCCCTCCCGCTAGGCTGGGGGAGGGGCCTTTAGAAACACAAGCCCGCTCATCCCCCAGGTTTCCAATAAGACAGGAAAGCAATAGAGTTCAGACCCTAGGTCCCAGTTTAACATGGGTTCAGACTAGGGTTGCCCACCTTTTACTCGCACAAAACTGAACACCCTTGCCCTGCCCTGCCTTCTGCCCCGCCCCTCCTCTGAAGCTCTGCCCCTACCCCGCCCCTACTCTGAGCTGCCCCCCGCTTGCTCCATTCCCACCAGGCTGGCTCAGGTGGTTGGGATTCAGGAGGGGGTACAGGCTCCCGGCTGGCGCTGCGGGCTCCGTGGTAGGGCCAGAAATGAGGACTTCAGGTGTTGGAGGGGGCTCTGGGCTGAGGCAGTGAGTTGGAATGCAGAACGGGCTGTGGGCTGGGGGTGCAGGCTCTGGTGTGGGGCCAGGGATGAGGGGCTTGGGGTGTAGGAGGAGGCTCCAGGCTGGGTGTAGAGCTGAGGGGTTTGGAGTACGGGAGGGGGATCAGGACTGGGGCAGGGGGTTGGAGCATGGGGGGGGTGAGAGCTCCAACTGGGGGTGCAGGCTCTGGCATGGGATTGGGAATGATGGGTTTGGGGTGTAGGAGGGTGCTCTGGGCTGGGTTCGGATGGCGGGAGTGGGATCAGGGCTGGGGCACAGGGATTTGGAGGGCTGGAAAGGGATCAGGGCTGGGGCAGCGGGTTGGGTCGCGGGGGGGCTGAGGGCTCCAGCTGGGGGTGTGGGCTCTGGAGGGGGGGCTGGGGATGAGGGGTTTGGGTGCAGGGGGGTGCTCTGGGTTGGGACCAAGGGGTTCAGAGGGTGGGAGGAGGATCAGGGCTGGGCCAATTGGAGGGCACGGGAGGGAGATCAGAGGTGGAGGCTCTAGCCGGCGCTTACCTCAAGCAGCTCCTGGAAGCAGCGGCATGTCCCCGCTCTGGCTGCTATGCGGAGGTGTGGCTAGGCAGCTTGGTGCACTGGCCCGTCTGCAGGCACCGCCCCCGCTGCTCCCATTGGCTGCGGATACCAGCCAATGAGAGCTGTGGAGCTGGCACTTGGGGCGGGGGCAGCGTGTGGAGCCCCCTGGCTGCTCCTTTGCCTAGGAGCTGGAGGGGGGACATGCCACTGCTTCTGGGAGTTGCGCAGAGCCACTGCAGGCAGGGAGCCTGTCTTAGCCCCGCTGCTCCACCAACAGGTTTTTTAATGGCCCGGTGTGCAGTGCCGACCGGAGCCACTAGGGTCTCTTTTTGACTGGGCGTTCCGGTTGAAAACTGGACACCTGGCAACCCTAGCTCAGACACTCTAGCCCATTGCTGTGTAGACATAGCTGTAGGTGCCTAGAGAACTATTATAGTGAAAATTTTGTGCTGGTGAGTTTAGATGCCTACAGGGTTAGGTGGCAGGGGTTTTGTGGATCGCAACAGGCCTAAATTTGGGCTTTAGGCACCTAAGTCGCATTGTGGCTCTGGGCTAGCGTTACCACCTGGCCAGTATTTGACCGGTCTGGCCATTGTTTTTATAGATTTGCCAGGTGCTAGAAATTGTTTTTAATTTGCTGGGTTTTTTTTAGTGGGTCTATAGAGTTGCATTATTATCAGAATACATTGGGATAGCTATGTTCCAAGTTTCGGTGTCCAGCTAAAGGTGCCCCAATGTTCTCATTTGTGCAGTTTAAGTGAGAACAGATCAAAACTGTTGAAAATACAGCAGCTGTCTGCCCACCAACATGCAAGCCCATCGTGTGTGTGTGTGTGAGAAAGGGTCTGAGTCATGCGAGAGAGAGAGAAGTGCGAGGCATATTAAATAATAGAAGATCAGGGTGATGGTGTGAGTGATCCTACTACACCCCCAGAAAAAAAAGCTTGCATCAGAAACTTCACATTAATGGCAACTGGCTAAACGAAACAGACTAAAAAGACTGGCTGGCAAAATGTGCTGATAAAACAAATTGTTATAAATTATGTTATCAATCGTATCTAAATGTGTTATCACTCTAGATACTGTAAGTGGTTGTTGGGGGGGGGGGGAAGGGGGAGAGAAGAGTTGCGCAGTTGCCTTGTGGTTGAGGGTTGGGATTGCATGCAGGCTTGCCTTGTGCGTGTGGGATTGCTGTTTTTTTTGTATTTCAAAGGTGGTAACCCTACCGTGGGCCTCACTGTCTGATCCTTAGCTTGTTTTAGAGACTATAGAGGGTGATGATTGGTGTCAAGTAATACATTTTGATACATAAAAAAAAGGTCTGAGCCAGAAAGCTCATGTAGTCCAATGAACAATTTTGCAACTGGTTGCAATGCTCAGACAAAAGTGCATCCAGAGTAGCAAACCCAATTGCCAAAGGACACCGTTTTTACAAAATACTTCTATGAAGTAGGAACACTTGATAAGGAGAACTGCCATGGCCTAAAAATGAAAGTTTAGAACTACAATTTTCCAGTGTTTTTCCAACTGGGAGAAGGTCGTAGGTCTGCAACAAGCAGATTCGAAACAATACGTTTAGCAGATAAAGTTAAACAATAATGCTATTATCTTTCTCTCATTTTTGTTCTTTTAAAATGTAGCTGAAACTTTTGTTGGCTCTTTTTTAGTTGTTTGTTTGAATACTTTTGCCCGACAACTCTAAAGCTCTTTACACTTTAGCATTGAGTTGGCATTTCCTGCATCTGACAGGCTAGTTAGTTTTCAGTAATATGACATAATGACAATATGCTAGAGAGACTTTTTAAAGCCTAAGGAAAGTTTCAGACTCCAGTTTAATGAAAATTCATGTTATGAGTCAACTTAGTAGAAGCAAAGCAAAGAATAAAGTGTGTGTATTTCTAGCAGTGTCTAATCCTCAACCCCAGTTGCCTGTGCCTCCTCATATCAATTATTGAGTCTTCCTCTCTGCTCTCCAGCCTCCAAACAAACAAAAGCGTACAAAATGAAAGGTAAAGAGAAAAGGTCACTTAGAATGGCAAGGACAAGCACATGACTGGTGACTTTTCTCCCTCAGTGCAGAGGAAAAGGTCTCCTCCTTAACCTCTCCATTGGTTCTACTAACCCCTTAGCCTTGACTGAGCAGACAGCTCCATACCCGTGGCAGGTTTCTAGCCACAAGTGATCCTGTCTCTCCTTCAAAGCAGATACATCTCACTGCCTCTTTTTCAGGTCTGAAGGTAGGACCTTTCTATCTCTCTGAAGAAATTGGTTCCTCCCACGGTGCCCCTTTTTTCCATCACCTCTGAGGCTCTGGTCAGTTTGTTTGCATGGCAGGTGGTTGGTGCACAGTGCTTCCTTCCCAGCTTCTCTACTTCCCACTGACAGCTTAGCTAAAATCCTCTTTACTTTGGGGGAATGAGGGTGGCATTTTGAACCAGAGGCTTTTCTCATCCTACATAGCTTCAGTGGTAGAAGTACCTTTTTTGCTGCCAAGAAAGAGCATAGGCTGCAGTAACAGCTACCTTGCCCTCAGAATGAGGAGCATCATCCTGGTGGAGCATGTTGTGTAGGCACATGCACTGTCTCATTCTGCTGTTAGTGAGTGTCACAAATACCAGCTGAGGAATGAAAAAAATGGCTATGAGCAACCCCCCCCCCAACTCATATCTATATGTATATGTAGAGAGAGACTGAGTTAAGGGAGAGAATATGACTATACCTTATTTAAAAATTGTAAAGTGGAGTTGACAATCTTCTCTTGAAAACCTAATGTTAAAGTGCTCATGCTATACTGGCTGTGTTGGGATTATTGGTTTACAGCATTTGTCCTGTGTCATATCGACATTGCACTGCCTATTTCTCTGTCATCATTGAAAGGTAGGGATGCATGGCATATGTCCACAACTGTTCTTTTGCTACATATGTATTGTAATGCTCTTGAGGAGGAGATTTTTCCTGGTGTCCTCAGTGTTTACAATTATATGCCTCTCTAAGAGAGAAAAAAGAGAATGGAACACACTGCACATTCTTTGAAGGCGACTGTCATGAGATAGGGGGAAAAAATGATACTGCAGTCCTCATTTCTTTTTGAGT
Source organism: Malaclemys terrapin pileata (assembly GCF_027887155.1). NCBI lineage: Eukaryota > Metazoa > Chordata > Testudines > Emydidae > Malaclemys > Malaclemys terrapin. The sequence goes on along the minus strand of NC_071506.1, from coordinate 242,431,363 downwards.
ATCCCCCTGACAGATTGCTGTAGATGTATAATAATCTGTTTGGGCAGGTATGGTGTTCCTAACCTCTGTTTGCCAGAAGCTGGGAATGGGCGACAGGGGATGGATCACTTGATGATTACCTGCTGTGTTCATTCCCTCTGTGGCATTGGCCACTGTTGGAAGACAGGAAACTGGGCTAGATGGATCTTTGGTCTGACCCAGTATGGCCGTTCTTAAGGTAGACAAGAATTTAGAAAAGGTCTGAGTTCTTGTTTCTTCCACGTTGCAGGTAAAACAGAGTGGTGTCCTTTGAACAGTATGATTAATCACATCTTTGATCATAGTTATAGATGTCTTGATGGAAAAGTTATAGTACTAAAGTATATACTTAGGAATAATAATAGTTTTATTTTTTAAGGGACAGTACATCATGTCTCTTTTCATAATAGCCACAACTGGGATGTTATTTTAGAGGTGTTGAAAACCTGCAGCTCCTACTTACCACTGCAGATCTGAAAAATGACATGTTTTTCAGAGTGTGAAGGGGTAATAGGCAAACATAATTGAGAATCTGATTGTTTTCACCTTAAATTGAGTCTTTTGTACTTATATGTGTATGATGATTCGTTTCTGTTACCCATACAGTTCTTATGTCATGAACTTGCCAGATGTTGTCTTGGGCTTGATATGTGGTAAAGAGATTACATAGTGCAAAGTAAATTTCATCATTGTTTTCATTTGGGTAGTCGAAAAATTTAGTTGGACCTTATAATTTTGAACTTTACGTGGGAAATCTTTTATGTAAGTATGCACTTCACACCGTACATTCAATCAGATCATCTTTTAAATTTGTGTGCACATTTATATACTGTGCCATGTCACTTCTATATTCCGACTCAAAGCCCATGTGGCATTTACCACCGAGGTTAAGAGTTGGATGGGGAAGAAAACAGGGGTACTCAAGTTATGTCCACAACCAAGAATAGCTGGATAGATATTTCTGCTAAAATGATCAGCAGTAAAATAGTTAACTAAATTGGTATGATTTGTACCAGTAATCCCAACCAGCCCCCAAGATAGCACATGTCCTAACAGGGTGCCTACCTAGGACCCAGCAGCCCCAGCACACACCAACCCTCTTTTGCACTTCTGATCATCTTGCAGCAAGGGTTTCATCCACTCTTTTTTTGTTTTTTTGCAAACCACACGAATCACCTGTGGTATTTTGCTGTAGCCCTTCCCACAGGGTTGTGGGATTGATACAGGTTGTGATAAAGAGGTGAATGATTTTGGGGTTCCAGGGGGAAAAAGGTTCAGAACCCTACAGAACCTACATAACCAAATAAATCTTTTAAATATTTATGCTGTTATATTCAAATGCAGTTCTACTCTGAAAAATGTCTTCCAAAACTATACATATTACTCATCATATCTACTCTCCATTTGCTGTTCAGTCATATTCTGCTGACTTTAGTGACAAAAATAAGTTTTTGCTGCTTTTTACTCCTGTTAGCTCTGCAGAGTCAACACAGCTAAGTGAGATGAAATAAGAAATGTGTTCCATCTTGGGCATCAACAGAATTGGATGCTAGGATCCAGTCTTTTATACCTTTGCAAACTCATTGAAGACAATGGGGACTATGCAGGTGTTGAAGTTGCTGAGGGCATAATTTGAGGACATGGGGGGTTATACAGATGTAAGTAAAGATCTAATTTGGCCAGGAGAATCATTAGTACTGATCATAATGTGTAAATTGGAAAGAAACCCAGTTTTACTCTGAGATCTCAGTCTGAAATTTCAAGGCTGGCAGTTTGCTTGTAAACTGTGCACATTTGACACAGAAGTCATTGACAATAAACATGGAATCCTCAATGCCTTGTTTAGAGTCACTGTTGAAAGCATTTTCCTGTTCCATAGGGAATTGATCTGTTGACCATAAGCAGTGCTTAAAAGATTTACCAGACACCAACTAACTAGAGGACTCAACATACTGTTGTTAATAATAATAATAATAATAATAATGATTAATAATAATTTGTGTTATTGTAGCACCTAGGAGCTCAGTCACAGACCAGGACCCCATTACTAGCCAGTTAAGTACAAAAACAGAGGGCCCTGGTTAGAATTGCCACCAGCTGTTATCTCCCAGTTTCTGGAAAGGCTGGAATTTCACTACTGCTTGGAAGTTACAGTAATGGTACTTGGACCAGATTTGTGGGGTAGAGAGCTGATGGGCAACCCTCCACCAGATAGAATGGATTACAAAGAAAGGATGACCTGCATTGGACAAGTTATTGCTAAATAGTTTCCAGCTATTAAGCTATAAGTTGTGGCTGCTTTTTTGATGTCTTGTCCTTTCTTCCTGTAGTGTCTGGGACCAGAGCCTCCTGCTACTGCAAGGAGTTGGCAGTAGTGGAATGTCTCTGCTATTCTGACTCTCTCTCTCTTTTTGGAGCCTCCTTCCTTTAAATAACACCAGTACTTGCATCTTTTGCTGCTTCTTACAGCTTTTCCAAGTATCAGCAGTGGCATGAAATTGACTTGATTCTTGAGTTGCTGGTCACAGATTTTGAATAGAAGCAATAAAAGTAATTACTGTGTTATTAATTTAACGCTGATAAAATCATGAGCAGCAGTAGAAGCTCTGGAGCTCTGTCTTTAGATTCAGGAAGACAGCACTACATCAGTTTACCTTTGGCTCACATTCCTTTCACATTTGGAAGGTTATTTTTTGCAAATATAAAACCTGGAAACTTATTAAGCTTTCATTTAAACAATATTTTGTTTAGAATTTGTTGGCCTTGCCTAAAATGATTGCTATGGAATTCTTCCCATTTGTCACTGAAGGTAAGGTATGTGTGTGGTATTTGGTTTTTTTTTGTTTTTTTCCAAGCCCTGACCATATATCTTAATTCTAGAGCCCTGTCTTTTGAAGGAAGTCTGTATTTTAGGTTCTTCTTTCTTCATGATCAGCAGAAGTATTTTTGGTCAGCTGTATTTTTGAGGATTGCATCTAGTGCATTTCACCTCTAATCCGAAGGGATAATTGGAATTTTAAAATAAAGAAACATAGTTTTCTATTTTCTTTTTTGAATTTTGATTAAATTTCTGAATTTGAAATCATATTATTTTATTATTTGACTGTAAAAATTTTAGGGTAAAAATTTCTAAGATTGGTGCATGCAGTTGGTGCATGCTAATACCAGATGTGTATGAAAATCGGTCACTTTCAGAACACACATGCCCAATTATGTACCTAATAGACGTTCTTGTGAAAATAAGGTGGAATCATTATTTGAATGCCCAGATTAGGTACCTACATTTACAAATGCCCATATTTAGTATTATTCAAAAGAAAGTTCAATTAATTGTATAATATCTTTAACCAAAATTGCTAGGGTTTTATCTAATAATTCCTCAGAGATAAAAAATGGTAGCTTAGTTTTGAAAAGAGAGGAATATAATGTAACTAGATGCATCACGCAGACAGTCCATACTCGAGGGGATTAGAATCCTTCAGTCATTCTTGTTGCAGCCATTTATCTAATTTCGTAGGCAAATAAAGAATATAAAGTTGCATTGGAAGAAGCTGCATTACCTTTTATCTATTACATGCGGTTTCAGCCATCATAGAGTTGATGGGATACTTTAGAACCAGTGTGTATATGTTCCAGAAAGCTCACAATTACATTTTCTTGCAGCAACTTTAGCTACAGAGACAATGTTAGGGTTGCTTTAGGTAATATAAAAATATGTGATCAAGTTTGGGACGAGAATGCTTGATCTCTGACACTGTCTAGCTCTCTTAAAAATTTCTCAAATACTTACTTCTGAAGACCACACCCACCAGCTTGTACCAGTGTCTCATTTAGAATACTCTGGGTTTTACTTATGACAAGAATGACTTAGCTAGCTGTTTTGTTGACGTAACATATAGTCTCAAAAAGGATTATGTTAATGCAAACTAGTTGCCTTTTAGAGCTCACCAGCAGGGTCTACATGGGCCAGGGTGGATAAAAATCAAAATACTTCCGTAACTACTTTGCAGCAGCTGCTCTGAAAAAAGTGGGAGGAACCAAGCTAACTCTCCCACAAGATGTGCGATGGAACTCAGTAGTGGACTGTTTGAGCACTATATCACGAACTGGCCTAATCTGATGACAGTTTGTGAACAAAACCATGAAAGAATAGATGGCACCGTCACAGCCAAAGTTCTCAACATTGGGCTTAAGAGAAATGTTGAATACATGCTGAGTACCCTGAAGCCTATTTCTGTAGCCTTGAACAAAATGAAGAGAAATTGCTGTTTTATTGCTGACACTGTTGAAATTTGGAAGGAACTGAGAGAGATCTTAAAAAGAGAAATATGCAATGACAGAGTTAAATTACAAGCATTAAAAAAACTCATTTTCTTGCAAATAGTCTCAATACTCGGTACCAGGGTCAAACCTTAACGGCTGAAGAAGAGGAGTTGGCTGTGACATGGACATCCAGCAATCATCCCTCCATAATGCCAACTATTATGTTTTAAAGAAAGTCACACCAGTGAACTGGTGGAAGTCACTTAAGCACTTGGATTCAGAGACTGTTGAAGTGATAATCTCACTTTTAACAACAATAGCTTCTTCTGACAGTGTAGAAAGAATATTTTCTTCCTTTGGACTAATTCATTCCAAATTGAGAAATGGTTTGGGACCTGAAAAAGCAGGAAAGCTTGGGGGTTTGTGTGTGTGTGTCCGCCCCCCGATTATGAACAAACAGGAAAATAAAGGTGAAGACGACTGAGTTAGCCGCAGAAGCCATATTTTAAGTTTCTCGTATTGACCTGGCTGACATGGTCGATTTTAATTTTTGTGGTTTTTTTTTAAATATTTCATTTAACTATTTTAGTTAAAACAATTTTAACAAAAACAAACCTGATTTTAAAAAAACTTGAATGTTTAACTAAATTCAAAAATACATATGCTTGTTTGGTTAAAATATTATATGTTTGCTGTTGAAGAAAAAAATCCAGAATATATAACGTTGTTGTTTTAGTTAAATAAAACAATTTAAATGTTTGTCTGGTGATGTTCTCCTCCTAATACAGCGTGGCAAGAAAATCCTCCAAATATTAATGGTTAACCTGTTGAATTGGAGATGGTTCATCCCCCAATGACTTCATAAATATCTGCTTCAATTACCTTTGGTAAATGAAATAACCAAACAATCATTCATTTTCTGATATAGCTGTAAAATTAATCTGAAAAGTTTTCAAATTAAATCACTTAAAATATATAGTGTGTACCTTCTAAAAATGAAACCTACATCTATCTCTGAGTTGTGAAGAATATGTATTAAGGTTATAACAACCAACAAGAATGCACTTTTATGTAGAAATCCATGATTAAATCTAATCTTCCTGACTAGTGATTTAAATCAAATCCACCCTGACAGGGGCCAGTTAGAACGCTTTACAAATCACAGCGCTTTGGTGCACTTTGCCGCACTGTATAGACAAGACCTCAGAACATGAATTGGTATTGTGAAGAGCTATAGAATTAGTATCCTCACTCTTCCCTCTATTAAGAAGATAAGTCTATGATGTATCCTATTCCTTACCTGAACATGGTGGTGGGGAATCTCTCCTCTCTTCCTGATGTAAAATACTTATTCTTTGACAAATGTTCTGAAATGTTAAAAAGTTTTATTTATTTAAATAATAGAAAAAGCCTTGTTAAATATTTAAACTAGTTAGGGATGAAATGAAGAGAAAGTGGAAATAAATGCTAAATACGTAGGTGAGCATTATTTGCTCAGCAAATCTCAAGGTCCTTCTGAGCAGAGCAGAAGCTATATTCCACATTGTCAGCTGTCCTGAGGCTGCAGGATCCTGCTGGGGAAATAAGAAAATCTTTTCTTGCAGCGAGACAAAAGTATTAGCTATGGAAGAAATCATAGTTGATTTGCAAGTAGCATCTATGTTTAATTTATGGCTTTCTCAGCTATCTTGAGGTTGAATGACAATTAGAAAACACAAAAGTGACAGCTTGCATTGTGACAGAACAGAGACTGGGAAGGGAGATCTTTGCCAAACTGGAAATCCTGATTGATCCACTTGAGCGTTGACAAAGAGTTTGAATGGAAGCCTGGCTCTCTGGATTGGTGAATATCATGAGCAAAAATTCCAATATTATTTTATTATATGATAGAAACTTTTTTTGAAAAAATTGACAGTGGGTTTACCAAAATGCATAATACTTTGGTATTAATTAACATAAAATAGATATGAAAGTGTAGGGCTTTATTTAAATGTTGTTGTTGTTTGTAAGTGTATGTGCTTAATAAAGTAATGTGGTTTGCAGCAGTCATTAATATTGGACTTTTGAGGTGGGAGAATAAAACCTGGTGATGGATAACACTTTGTTAATGTCCGTTTAATTTTGTCTTTACATTTGTAAAAAACGTAATTATTATTTTTCTTTCTGGAACTGAAATTCTGTTCCAGTTAAGAAAAATATATTCTAAATGGATTTTCACATGTAAACCGTTACATCTCATTAAAAGTGATAAGCTCTGTAAAAGGCAGTGTCTTAGAGTATTTGAATAGCTTACGTGCTAATTGGTTTTTCAACTGTGCTGTGTCTGGATCACCTGCGACTTTTTATTCATCATCATGTTTTGCTATAAGGTAGAGTATCTTGAAATTTGCTTGTTGTCTTTTGTTAGACGATTTCCTAAAGCTGTATTTTACTTTCTTCTATGTTTTGTTAGTAGCTTGGGCTGGTTTTCTTGATTCCTAAAAGTATTTTTTTCTGAAGAGTGCAGTGATACATATTTGGTATTAGAAAGGGTTGCTCTTCCGCTTTTATTTCAAAGCAGATAAAATTAGTTTCATAGTCTTGTTGGTGTGTAAGGTAATTATTATAAAACTAGAGAAATTTAAGTTTCCCTAAGAAAATGAGATCAAAGATTATTTTATAACCTTTGTGCTTTGTTTAACTTTGAATCTTTTGATTTCTAGATAGCTGTCCAATAAGTATTACTTATTGTTCTGAAACCTGCAAGACCTATATTAAATTATCATTATGCTGCTTATATATTGTACATTTTAAACATTATTTTAATGTTCATATTAAATTGTATTGTAGGGTATTTGGAATATGCAGCATTAACCTCAGCTTTGTTTTCTGCAGAGATTAGTCAGAAGATTTATGTAGAACAGTCCATAAGCTCTCATAATTGGTGTCATTAGTAATAAAGAAGAAAACTTTCACCTTAACAGGATTTTCTCTTATGTGCAGCTTGCCCAGTTTAGGCAACGGAAAGCACAGTCTGATGGGCAGAGTGCATCGAAGAAGCAGAAAAAAAAGAAAAAGGCATCAAACACCAAAGATGAAGAATCGATACAAGATGGTCCTGATATTGACCAGTCACAGGGTGGTGAGACATCCACACACCAAAGAGGAGCAGCAGCTACTGCGGACTTTGCTATAATGAGGACTTTACGCAGTAGAGAAATGATCAAACATGACCACACGTATACCATTGAAGTAAGTGTTTATCAGGTCCTAAGCAATTACATTATTTTCTATTTAAAGATGCGCTCTTTATATTTTATTAAACTGCAATGAATATGCAAAGGAAAATGAGTGGGCATTATGAGAATATTGACATTATTCCTTGCCTCAACCTCCATGCTGCTTTATGCCCAGAGTTGACACTTTCCATTTGCCTGTTGGTGACATATTTTCTATGGCATGATAACTGAGCTGTAGAATATGAAGCATTTGTTGGCACAGTTGTGTGCATTCCTTGATAGGATAAAAGCTGTATGTATTTTTTAAAAGCTTATAATAAAATAAGTATTACTCAGGAGTACCCCCAGAAAATTTTTACATGGTTTGCACAACTGAATGAACCCTCTAGTGTTCTTCCACCTTGGGGCTCTTCACTGCCCCTCTCCTGGCCAGCTACCCTATGCAGGTGCTCACTCCAGCTCCCTGTACTTGTAGTAGGTCTTGAGGCTGTTGATGAGCAAGTACCTGGGGCACAGCAGAGGGGACATGGACTACTGGAAGCAGGGTGAGGCTGGGCAGGCTTCTGGGGGGGATCCCTGGTGCGGGAGCTGGCCCCCAGGGCAGCAACATGGAGAAGCAGTGCTGACTGCCCAACCAGGTTTGCTCCCATGGCTCTTCCATGAAGGTGGTGCTGTGGGGCCAAAATTGAATGACTGGTGTTGTGACCTAGTGTGTGAGGGTAGTTTTGGCCCTGTACCTGAGTCTGAGTGGCTCTGTGACCCCCATGTGTCAGGTTTTAACACCACTCACTCAATTTTGGTCCCACCGTCCCCACGTTGCGAACAGGCTGCAGGGCCTACCCACAAAATGGTAGACTGTATCCTAAAGCACTGACTATGAAAAGGTTCTAGGAGTCTCAGTGGACAAGCAACTCAACATGAGCTTGATGCTGTGGCATAAAGGGCTAATGTGATCCTTGGATGTATAAATGGGGGAGTAGTAAGCAAGAATAGGGATGTGATTTTACTTCCATGTATGGCATTGATGAGACTGATACTAGTATACTGCATACAGTTCTGGTGTCCACTTTTTAAAAAGGATATTCAAAAATTGGAGAGGGTGCAGAAAAGAGACACAAAAAACGATTTGATGGTTGTAGAAAATACCTTAAAGTGGGAGACTTAAAGGGATCAATCTGTTTAGTTTATCAAAAATAAGATTGAGCAGTGACTTGAATATAGTGTATAAATACCTTCATGGGGAATAAATACTGGGTACCAAAGGGCTTTTTGATGTAGTGAAGAATGGTATTACAAGAAGCAATGGCTGGAAGTTGAAGCCAGACAAATTCATACTGGAAATAAGGCACACATTTTTAACAATGAGGGTGATTTACCATTAGAACCAACTACCAAGGGTGGTGGTGAATTCTCCAGTGCTTGATGTCTTCAGATCACGTCTGGATGCCTTTCTCCAAGAAAGGCTTTAGTCAAACACAATTTATTGATAGGGCTCAATACAGTGTCAACCGGATGAAATTTAAAGGCCTCTGGTATACAGATATATACCTAGATATTTAAGGGTCCCTTCTGAACTTACACTCTGTGAACGTTGGCGGTGAAGGAACTGAATGGTGACTGAGCTATCTTTTTAGAGGGGCATCTGAACAGCATAGTATTGTACTTGTTGTGTGGACAACTAGCAAGAACTTCAGTTTCTGGAGTTGTCTGTCAGCTAAGTACCAATTATAAACATTTAGTTCATATGAGAAAACAAAAACCAGTAATTATTTATGTCACATTCATTTTCAGTGAACCTTTGGTTCCAGCAATTTAGTTTTACTGGACTTTAACTAGTATAATAACAAAAATCTTTCAATTCATCTTTATTAAGTTTTTAAAAGTGATAGGTGAACCTAGTTCTTATGAAAATGAAACTCATAACACTGGCTAGAGAAAGGTAATGTATAGACAGCTGCTTGTCAAGTTGACCTATTACACTTCAGCTAACACTCCTTGATATTGACCTGCAAATACCTCCTGCTGTTCCAACCTTGGGCTTTTCTTGAGCAGACTGCTAATCGTGCCACTTGTATAGTCGTTTTGAGGTGTGGACAAACATACAGTAGAAAGTAGGGTAAGAATATTTCCTGGTGACTTAATATTTGAATCTACCTATCCTGAAGTGAAAAGCTATGTGTTATCCTATACTGTGCATTAATGTAAATGATAAAAGGCAGAATTATAGACTTGCTGCTTCATGACACTATAGATAAGTGAAACCCTTCCATTTTGTAAAAACTTCTCTCTTTCCCACAGAGTCATAAATCGGCTGTCTAAATTTTTGGAAAAGGAGGAATAAAAATTGGAATATAAGGTCTCAGCAAAGAGACATCTTTAGAAACCTTTTTTATAGAATTCCTTTTTAAAAAAAACTTGCACAAGATTTTTTAACATAAATATACATTTTGTAGGTTTGCTGGTTTAGTAATCTTTTGTGCTCTTAATTAAAAAACTGGCTTTCATTTAAACATCAAATGGAATTGTAAGCAATTGTCTAGTCTGATTGTTTTTGATATTTTAGGAAGAACAACCAGTTGAAACAAAGCTGTTTGAATGTGGTTATTGAATATGCACAGTAACTACATTTTTGTTAATAGATCCATAGATTCCAAGTCCAGAAGGGACCATTGTGATCATCTAGTTTGACCTCCTGTATAACAGACCATAGATCTTTCCCCAAATATTTCCTAGAGCATATTTTTTTGAAAAACACCCACTCTTGATTGAAAAATTATCATTAAGGGGGAGAATCCACCACAGACCTTGGTAAATTGTTCCAATGGTTATTTATGCCTCGTTTCCAGTCTGAATTTGTCCAGCAATTGGATCGTAGTATGCCTTTCTCTGCTAGATTGAAGAACCCATCATTAAATATTATTCCTCACATAGGTACTTGTAGACTGTAATCAAGTCACCCCTTAACCTTCTCTTTATTAAGCTAAATAGATTGAGCTCCTTTAGTCTGTTACCTTAACTCCTTTCATCATTCTTGTGGCTCTTCTCTGAACCTTCTCCAATTTTGCAATATCTTTCTTGAATTGTGGACAATAGAACTGGACACAGTATTCCAGCATCACTTGCACCAGTGTCCAATACAGAGATAAAATAACCTCTCTATCCCTACTCAAGATTCCCCTGTTTATGCCTCTAAGGATCACATTAGCCCTTTTGGCCACAGCATTGCACTGAGAGTTCACGTGCAGCAAATTATCCACCAGACCCCCAGATCTTGCTCACGTGCATATTTCATGCATGTGCTAAAAACATATTTACACTGATATGAACTATTAGTGTATATAGAGTAACTCATACATCTGTTTTTTATTCTGATTTACACTTCAGGGCTCTCCTCCCCTGCCAAATAATTTGTGATCTCTGCATTTTTTGAGAGACACATTGTGAAAGCAATGCCCACTAAACGAAAGGATTTGGAACTGTTTTCTCCTGATCAACTAAGCATGGCACCAAATAATGTGGCTTGAGAGTGGACAAAAATGCCAAATCTAACGGTCACCAGCTATAAGAGTTCCCAATAAAGTGAAGAGGTGCAAGGTGCAGATTTACTTAGTGTGCTTGTGAAAAGAGATTCAATGAAGAAAAGTGAATTAGAACGATATGATTTTGGCACAAACAAGAAAAACTATGCTTACAATATATGTAAAGCATAAACTGCAGGTACGTAAGCAGGATATTTTCAAGAGGGGTTTCACAGCTGTGCTCTTGGTTTTTGTCTTGCTAGCCCTACACTGGGAGAAGAAGCAGAATTTATAACTTCTTTGGCTCCTCTCCCTTCTCACCAACAGCCAAAAAGGTCTTTAATAAACTCCACCTCCCTCTCCTGCCCTCATTAAGAATGTTTGAGGTTAGCCTGTTAGTCAAAGAGACAAAACGACAAGTTTCCATTTAGAACCTTAGCACTGCCAAAATTGTCTTGTATATTTTGTCAACTACTGTGGGCTCCTTTTTAAATGCAGTTATGCCCCCGAACTAGATATTTCAGAGTAGCGATGCAAAAGGTTAGCAGGTTAACTGGTAAGCATTAATCTTACCGGTTAACCTGCCTTAACTGTTAACCGTGGTCTGGCTGGCCGGCCAGCTGGCCCGCCGACCCCCGTGGCCCCACGGATGGAGCGGGCCCAGCCGCTTAATCGGCAAACCCTTTAAACAACATTTTTATCGTTTAAACGGTTAACTTTTTAAATGGTATTTACATCCCTATTTCAGAGGTCCTTGCAAGTTGAACAGCAACATATGCTTTAATTAAATTTAAATTCTGATGATGTATTCCCAGTTTCCTTATTTACAGAGCCCACTTCTGGGTTTCAGAACCACTCCTAGTAGTAACACAATTGAACTGTTTGCTTCATTCAACAAAAGGGGTTTCCTTTAGAGGATCACAAGCTGCAGCCTCCTCCAGGAGGGGGTCCTGAAGGAAACTGTCATGGTGAGAGGAACTGGTTTTGAGAGTGAACTTAGGAGACTTCTTTTACTGTGACAGGGAGGAAAGAAAAAGAAGGAAAGAGGTACCATATTGGATCAGTCTGTCCCTCCTTTGATTGATTTTATATAGGAATGAGGAAGGAGGCAGGTAATTTGATAGAGCTGGGGGAGAGGAATAATGGGATAGGGGAGCTGTTATGCAGGGAGAAGAGGAAAGGTTTTAAACCAGGGGTAGGCAACCTATGGCACGTGTGCCAAAGCTGGCACGCAAGCTGATTTTCAGTGGCACTCACGCTGCCCGGGTCCTGGCCACCGCTCCAGGGGGCTCTGCATTTTAATTTAATTTTAAATGAAGCTTCTTAAACATTTTAAAAACCTTATTTACTTTACATACAACAATAGTTTAGTATCAGAGGGGTAGCCGTGTTAGTCTGAATCTGTAAAAAGCAACAGAGGGTCCTGTGGCACCTTTGAGACTAACAGAAGTATTGGGAGCATAAGCTTTCGTGGGTAAGAACCTCACTTCTTCAGATGCAAGTGTTCATAATAGTTTAGTTATCTATTATAGATTTATAGAAAGAGACCTTCTAAAAATGTTAAAATACATTACTAGCACGCGAAACCTTAAATTAGGGTAAATAAATGAAGACTTGGCACACCACTTCTGAAAGGTTGCTGACCCCTGTTTTAAACTGTTGGAATAATAAGAGCAGAGTGGCCTACACATATATAGTAGTACAGAGAAACCTTCCTAACCAAATTCTTGTGGAACAATGTTATGAGTACATGTTCTACAGTAGTGCTGTGGAGAGTTACTATCACTCTGAGTAAGCTGACGCAAGTACTCTTCTAAATCACATTTACCTGTCTTAAATGAGATAGAGTCTATAATTACTTAAAAAAAAAAAAAAGTTAACAACAAACAACTTCCATATAAAGTTTTTGAAAGTTTTTTGGTGGTTGTAACTCAAATTTATAGAATGTTGTCACCACTGTTCATTAATAATCTGAATCTTGCTCATTATTCATATGTAGTTCTTTCCAAAAAGACCACTGAGTTCCACCTTAATGAAGTTGCTGTTAAATGTAGAACTTTTTTTGCTGCATTCCATTTAGTCTCAATCAGGACCATGTTAGTCAAGCTAAATGAGAAGTGCTTTGGAAGTTCAGAAATCATCTTTCAACTTTAATCTTTTAATATAGTATCTGTAATGGAGTTAAAAAGCCAAAATAGATTTTTATGCATCTCGTATTTACTGTTTAGTGCTGTAAGAGTACTGATAGACAAACTAGATAATGATAATCAGACTAGAGTTTGCTCAGTTGGAGGTGCAGCCCAAGTAGTAGCCAGGTTCAGGGTAATCTCTCCAACTGAGATTTACAAGGCATTTTCTTAGAGCTGTCTGCTCTTTCACCCAACATTACTGTCTTGACACAACATCCTATAAAGATCTAAGGCAAGATTACTGGAAGTATTACAAGGGATTATTTTCTAGCTGAATTTCCAGTTCTTTCTTACCTCATCTTCGTAGTAGGATATGTCTTTGGTTTTTGCTTTTGTGCCACAAAATATATTCAGTAGTTGATGTATGTAGCATTTTTAAATGTCATGACTGGACTTCTTTGTTCTTCTAGTGTTTCTGTAGATAAAATAAATCCGTTTTCTGTGATTTTTCTGATTTGAGTTTTCCCTGTCAGCAAGTGGAACTAGAATCTCCAATTAAAAAAAATAAAAACAGGGTCCTGAAGAAACCCTCATTCTTGATGCAGACCACAGCAGATGGAATCAAAGTGTTTCTATTTCTTTACTTTATGGGTTCCTTTTCTTAGATAGAAGGGATCTATTCAAAGGACTGAAACTTTTCTCTTTCTTGGTTATATCATCAGAATTGTAACTAGGACCATTTTGTTTCCTTTATTGTTCAGCATTTGCAGTCTCATTGGCTACTTCAGTTTATAGGCTTTCTTGCTCTTTTCCTGGGAGGATTTCACAAGATATCTAATTCCCTTTCTTTTAGGATTAAAAGGGTGTTTAATCCCTCTGATTACCAAAATGTACTAGAAAAACTCACCAGAACCTTTCACCTGAAGACTATTTTTGAAAGGCACAGATAGTCATTAATATTCCTTAATAATCATGTTAGAGTGGTTCCCCTGAGAGAATTCTGTAGCAATCTGACAGGCGTAATTTCTCCTTGGAGTGTTGTATAGGAGCCAGTTTAAGAAAGGTGGGAGGAGGGGAGAGGAGTGTCTGTTTTTGTTAGAGTCCTGAAGATTACTACAGCTTTTATTATTGTAACTGATAAGAAATAACAATCCCTGTTTTCCTGTCCATTGCATCTCTCACCTGAACTTCATCTGTAATGTCCTTAAATCATAGTTCTTCTTCGAGTGGTTGTTCATGTTGATTCCAATCAGGTGTGTGCGCGCACATGCACGTTGGCCGGAAGATTTTTCCTTTAGCAGTATCCATCGGGTCGGCCTGGGCGCCCCCTGGAGTGGTGCCCTCATGACGCCTAATATAATAGACCTGCTGACCCGCCACCCCTTCAGTTCCTTCTTACCTCCAGTGATGGTGGCTGGAACTTCCCTTGGCTCTTGCTCAGCAAGTTCTCTTCACTTTTCCATGTATATAGTTCTCAGTTTGTAGTACCAGTTAAAAGGTTAGTATAGTATAGTTGTTGGGTTTTTTCCCCCCTCTCTCTGGCCCGGCGCAGTGGCATGCCGCGCTCCCCAGGTTTTAAGAACTGTGTGGCTTGGGCCAAGTGAATGCCTAAGAGCGACCCGCACTCGTTGTGTCTTAGGTGCCTGCGGGAGACCCATCAGAAAGATTGCTGTAAGATCTGCCGCGAGTTCCGCTCAGGAACACTTAAAGAATGGGAACAGCGCCTGAAGGTGATCATCATGGAGGCAGCCTTGTGCTCCCAATCTGACCCGGGCTCGAGAAACCCGACCCCATCGTGGTCGTCCTCCACGCAGAGCGCCCCGGCACCGAAGAAGGACACCAGAGATGCCTGGCACCGCCATGGCTCCTCTCAGTGCCCGTCAGACAGTAGACATCGCTCCCATTCGCCGGTGCCTCAAAAGAAGAGAAAGCCGGACGACTGCTCTCCTCCGGCTAAACCTCGAGAAGTGCGACCCCAGGTGGGCCACTCCTCGGTGTCTCCTTCCAGGGCCATGTCGACTCCTGCCCGGGTGAGGCAGTCGCGTCCGGCCCCACCTCAATCCCCAGAACCTACTTGGCAACTTCAGCTCCCGTCCACGCCGGAAGCCTATCAAGCTGCCAGAGATCTCCTCCACCTGACCGCACCGGTGCATTCCAAAGGGAAGCGGCTATGATGTCAAGGCACTCCCCTTCGCCTTGCCCATTGGCACCTACACGCTCTGATAGAGAGCCTTCCCGCTCCACGAGCTCTCTACGTTCGAGGCACTGAGAATCGGCTCCTCCGTGGTCTTCAGTGTCTGAGATCTCGGGGTCGGAGCCCGACTCCTACCGCTCAAGTAGAAGCAGGAGTCGTAGAGCGAGGTCGGGCAGAGATAGAAGGGAGCAGCAGGCATGGCCTCTGTAGTGACAGACCCTGCCTCAGTTGCCCTTCTGGATCCCCTGGGCTTACCACCAGGGTCAGGGAGGAACCCAGGGCTCTCACTCAGCGACATATTCTGTCGCATCCGCCACCTTTGTGCCGCCTTCAGCCGTACACCCGGCACCTATGGTTTCAACGCCTTTCCCGCTGGCACCGTCGTCGACTCTGCCACCGTGCCCAACTCCGACTTTGGCACCAGCTCGTACGACGTCGGCAAACCCGTCTCCCATGCCTGCACCGTTGTCGATGTCGACCTCAATGCAGTCGGCACCAGGCCCCTCAACACCGGCAGCTCCTCTGAGTTGCCGATGCAGCTCCCTCCTGTGAGGTTGATGCCAACGCCGATGTTGTCTACGACGTCTATTGCCATGGCGCCATCATCGGCACCACCTCCTCCACCGCTGCCCCAGGAGTCACATGACCCATCCAGGGCAGACAGTAGAGAGCTTCCACCACCGGCGCATGCTTTCTCCGCCTTGTCCCCCGACAAAGTGGTGGCAGGGTCATCCATAGCTCCTGTGTTAGAGTACAATAGAATTCTGCAACAGTTGCTCTGCAGAGCTGCCCAACGCTTGGGCATCAAGGTCAAGGAGGTGGTCGAGAAGGTGGATTCCATGGTTAATATCCTAGCATCCTCGGGGCCCTCACGAGTACTGTTACCCCTCATAAAAACAGTGGTGGACACCACCAAAACCCTGTGGCAGATACTGGTATCTCTGCCCCCCACTGCTAAATCCAATGAGCGCCATTACTTCGTCCCCTCCAGAGGCTTTGAACATCTCTACTCGCACATGCCTCCGGACTCCCTGGTTGTTGATGCGGCTAACCAGTGGGAGAGACAAAGCTTCCAAGGTCCTTCCCCCAAAAATAGGGACGCTAAATGCCTGGACCTAATGGGTAGGAAAATCTACTCCACTGGGGGGTTACAACTCCGTATTGCTAACCAGCAGGCCATCGTGAGCAGGTACTCCTATAATACCTGTGCTTCCATGGCCAAGTTTACGGAGCTCGTCCCTTCAGACTCTCGGTCTGAGTTCACCACCTTGGTGAAAGGGGAAACTAGTCTCCCGCGCCTCACTGCAGGCTGCCTTAGAAACTGCAGACGCTGCCACAAGACTCATGGCGACAGGGGTGGCTATGCGACGGGGGGCCAGGTTACAAGTCTCAGGGTTACCCTCTGAAGTCCAACAGACCATTCAGGACCTTCCGTTTGAGGGTGAGCCTCTATTTTCAGAGAAAACGGATAAACGGATCCACAGCCTAAAAGACTCCTGAGCCACCCTCAGATCCTTGGGCTTGCATACCCCTGCCACTCAGCGGAGACACTTCCACCCACAACTTCCTCAAAGGTTCCAGCAGTAAAACTGCCAGGACAACTCTAGGAGGAGGAACAGGAGCAGTAGGCGAAGACAACACCCCTCCGCTAATCAAGGCCAGCCTAAACCGCCATTTTGAAGGTGCGGTCGAGGACGGCACACCAGCCCAGAGACTGGATTCACCCCGCCTTACCTTTTTCTTCCGACTATCCCCCTTCTACTGTGCATGGTCCCGTATAACTTCGGACCGCTGGGTACTTCGCACGGTGGAGAGGGGATACTCCATCCAATTTTGTACCCTCCTGCCCTTCCACCCCCCTTCCCAATCCCTCTTCAGGGACCCTTCTCATGAGCAACTTCTTATTCAGGAGGTGCAATTGCTCCTAGAGCTGGGGGTTGTGGAGGAGGTTCCACTGGAACACAGGGATGAGGGTTTCTACTCCCGCTATTTCCTAGTACCGAAAGCCAAAGGTGGCCTAAGGCCTATCCTGGACCTGCGTGACCTCAACAAGTTTGTGAGGAAACTCAGGTTCCTCATGGTCTCCTTGACCTCCATTATCCTGGATCCAGCAGACTGGTATACCGCCCTCTACTTGAAGGACGCGTATTTTCATATAGCGGTAGCACAAAACCACAGAAAGTACCTCAGGTTTGTGGTCAATGGTTCCCATTACCAATTCACTGTTCTCCTGTTCGGCCTGTCAGCAGCACCTTGAGTTTTCACCAAGTGCATGGCAGTCGTCGCGCCCTTCCTGTGGAGACATCTGGTAGATGTTCCCATACCGCGACAATTGGCTGATCAAAGGCCGATCCAGGGCTCAGATAGAAGATCAGGTGACATTCATCACAGCCACCTTCAAGAAACTGGGCCTCTTACTGAAAGAGGCAAAATCAACTCTGTCCCCGGTCCAGAGGATAGAGTTCATAGGGGTGGTCCTGGACTCAACTCAGGCCAGAGCATTCCTTCCGGAGGCTAGATTTCAGGCCCTCAACTCTATGATCCAGGGACTCAGGAAGTTCCCCACCACCACCGCGAGAAATTGTCACAAGCTGCTCGGCCATATGGCGGCCTGTACGTACATGGTTTGACACGCCAGACTCAGGCTTCGACCGCTACAGTCGTGGCTGGCGTCGGTGTACAGACCTGCCAGGGACAGCTTGGACAGGATCATGACCCTGCCTTGCCCCGTTCTCGACTCACTCCTGTGGTGGATGGACGCTCAGCAGCTGTGCTCAGGAGTCCCCTTCCCCGCCCCACAGCCATCCCTGACGCTAGTGACGGACGCATCAGATTTGGGGTGGGGAGCTCATCTGGGGGTACACAGGACTCAAGGTCTCTGGTTGCAGATGGATCTCTATCTTCACATAAATGTAAGAGAGCTCAGGACGGTACACCTAGCGTGTCAGTCATTCCGCCCGTATCTAGCGGGTCGTTGTGTATCAGTCATGTTGGACAGTATGTCCACGATGTTCTATCTCAACAAACGGGGGGTGGGAGGGGGGTGCATGCTCCTCTCCCCTGTGCCAGGAAGCCCTCAGGTTATGGGACTTTTGGATAGAACACTCAGTCGATCTGCAGGCGTTGTACCTTCTGGGAATCCAGAACGAGCTGGTGGACTGCCTCAGCAGGTCTTTTCACAGCCATGAGTGGTCCCTTTGCCTGGACATCGCATCTTCGCTCTTCCAGAGGTGGGGCTGTCCCCGATTGAACTCTTCGCCACGCGATGCAACAGGAAGTTGCCAGCAGTTCTGCTCCTTCCAGGACCACAGTCCGGGCTCCACAGTGGACGCGTTCCTCCTCCACTGCGGGGGACCGCTTCTGTACGCCTTCCCACCCACACCGCTCGTTCACAAGGTCCTGCTGAAGATCTGCAGAGACTGGGCTTTGGTCATTCTCATAGCTCCAGCTTGGCCCCGCCAGCATTGGTACACATCTCTCCTGGACATGTCGGGGTGGGCCTGATTACCCTACCACTCTTCCTGGATCCTCTCACGCAGGATCATGGGCAGCTCCAGCACCCAAACCTGCAGTCTCTACATCTCACACCCTGGAGGCTTTATGGCTGAATCCATTCGAGCTCTCCTGTTCAGAACAAGTCAGACAGGTTCTCTTGGGCGGTAGTAAACCCTCCACTAGGGCCACTTACCTGGCAAAGTGGAAGAGATTTTCAATCTGGTCGGCTCAGTGCAACTTCTCCCCAGCACTAGCCTCAGTGCCCCAGGTTTTGGATTATCTTTTCCACCTGAAGCAGGAAGGTCTCTCCTTGTCCTCCATAAGAGTACATCTGGCTGCCATCTCGGCTTTCCATCCGGGGGTACAGGGCTGCTCGGTCTTCGCTAACCCCCTGGTTAGTCGCTTCCTGACGAGCCTGGACAGGTTGTACCCACATGTCCACCAACCGGTTCCTGCTTGGGATCTTAACCTGGTCCTTGGTAGGCTCATGGGACATCCCTTTGAGCCTCTAGCAGCATGCTCCCTACTCTACCTCTCCTACAAGGTCGTGTTCCTGGTGGCGATCACCTCAGCCTGGAGGGTGTCTGAGCTCAGGGCCCTAACGTCCGAGCCGCTCTACATTGTGTTTTTTAAGGACAAGGTTCAGCTCAGGCCTCACCCGGCCTTCCTCCCCAAGGTTGTGTTGCAGTTTCACCTCAACCAGGACATTTTCCTTCCAGTGTTCTGTTCTAAGCCTCATACGAGTGACAGGGAACAGAGACTCCACTGTCTCAACGTCTGCAGAGTGCTGGCCTTTTACATAGAAAGGACCAAGCCCTTCAGGAAGTCGGTACAGCTCTTTGTTGCAGTGGCGGACAGAATGAAGGGACAGCCTGTTTCAACTCAGCGCATTTCATCATGGATTGTGGTCTGCATTACTGAGTGTTACAATCTAGCAGTGCCCCTGATAATGGCACACTCTACAAGAGCACAAGCTTCTTCAACAGCTTTCCTGGCTCAGGTCCCCACCCAGGACATCTGCAGGGTGGCAACGCGGTCACCAATACACACTTTCCCCGCACACTATGCAATTAGTAGGCCTTTGGTAGGGCAGTGCTCCAGTCAGTGGTCAGCTCCGACCCCGCCTCCTAACTTTGCTTGGGACTCTCCTGATTGGAATCAACATGAATAACCATTCGAAGAAGAAAAAATGATTACTCACCTTCTCGTAACTGTTGTTCTTTGAGATGTGTTGTTCATGTCTATTCCAATACCCACCCTCCTACCCCTCTGTCAGAGTAACTGGCAAGAAGGAACTGAAGGGATGGCAGGTCGGCTGAGCTATATATTAGGCGCCATGAGGGTGTCACTCCAGGGGGCGCCCAGGCCGCCCTGACGGATATTGCTAAGGGAAAAATCTTCTGGCCAACGTGCACATGCGCGCACACACACCTGATTGGAATGGACATGAACAACACATCTCGAAGAACAACAGTTACGAGAAGGTGAGTAACCGTTTTTTGCTATTCCTTTAGCTGAGAAAAGTTGATCTCCCTGCTTGGAAAGTGAGAGATATGGAGAGGGACTCTAACCCTGATTTCTTTAATATAGTATAATTTAAGTAGTTGGGCCTGCCCTAGATTTGTTTTAAATTCCCTTCTGTCCAGTTTCCTTTTCACAAAGATAATGATATGCTCGATTGTTTAGTAATTTATTTGTGGTTGGTTACTTACAAACTCTGATAGCTTCCAAGATCAGCCCCACATGCCTGGCAGCATTTTAGACCTAAATTATACAGCAGGCCCCTTTGATTTAAACCAGGGGTGGGCAAACTACGGCCGGGGTTCGCATCCGGACCTTCAGATGTTTTAAGCTGTTCCCTGAGCTCCTATCGGGGAGCAGGGTTGGGGGCTTGCTCTGCATGGATCCTGGAAGCAGCAGCACGTCCCCCTCTGGCTCCTACATGTATGGGCAGCCAGGGGGTTCCGCACGCTGCCCCTGCCCCAAGCGCCACCCCTGCAGTTCCCATTGGCCAGCAAACGGGGCCAGTGGGAGCTGCAGGGGCAGCACCTGCAGATGGGACAGTGCGCAGAGCCACCTGTCTGTGACTTCATGTAGGAGCCAGACTGGGGACATGCCGTTGCTTCTGGGAGCTGTTTGAGCCTGCATCCCTGACTCCCTCCAATACCCAACCCTCTGCCCCAGCCCTGATCCCCCTCCTGCCCTCCAAACCCCTTGGTCCTACCCTCTCTCACCCCCAGCCAGAGCCCTCACCCCCAGTTTCGTCAGCATTCATGGCCCACCATACAATTTCCATACCCAGATGTGGCCCTCGGGCCAAAAAGTTTGCCCACCCCGATTTAGCAGCTATATTATACATTATACACTATCTGAATGATATTTAAATTGTATTTTTTTTTCATTAACACTGAAGAGTTATGTTGCCTCTAACTTGACATCAAGTATTTTGAAAAGTGAGTTAGCAAAGCTGAAATCTTTTCGTGTCAGAAGTAATTGAACTTAAAAATTAAAAACTTGAACTACCTAATAAGATGCTGCAGATCTCAGATACTAACCCTGCAGGAATTTAGAGAAAGTTATGGAAATAAAATATGGAAAATTGGGATAAATTTTGGCTTGGCCAGAAGCTAAAATTCTTTGGACTATTCTTAAGACAGTTTAAACACACATTTGTCTTGAGAAAAGCACAGTCAAGAGCTACTGCTCCAACTTCATTTTGTTTTGATTTGTTTAAATCAGGGGTGGGCATGAATGTAGGGCTGGGGCAAGTGGTTGGAGTGCAGTGTCCAGGAAGGGGCTCAGGGCAAGGGCCTGGGGTGCAGGAGGGGTGCGGGGTATACGAGGGGGCTCAGGGCAGGGGGTTGGGGTGCGGGAGGGGTCTCAGGGTAGGGGGTTGGGGCCTCAGGGCAAGGGGTTGGGTGCAGGAAGGGTGCGGTGGTGGGTTGGGTGCGACGCCGCTTACCTAGAGTGGCTCCAGGGTGGCAGTGGCAGGCATTGGGACCAGGGCAGGCTCCCTGCCTGCCCTGGTCCTGCGCCGCTCCCGAAGCAGTTGGCACCACGTCCCTGCGGCCCCTGGGGGGCAGAGAGCTCCGCGCACTGCCCTCACCTGCGGGTACCTCCCCCAAAGCTCCCATTGGCCACAGTTCCCCGTTCCCGGCCAATGGGAGCTGCGAGGGGCGGTGCCTGCAGGTGAGGGAAGCGCACAGAGCCCTCTGCCCCCCCACTCCCCTAGGGGCTGCAGGGACTTGGTCGGCGCGTGGCCTGCGGCGCCCCGGGGGTGGCAATCCTACGGACTGGATCCAAAGCCCTGAGTTTGCCCACCTCTGCCCTAGTCAAATGATTTTATTGTTATTAGCAAATGATTTTTTTAAGAGAAAAGCCATACTTCCTTTAAAACTGAATCCTGAGGGTTCAATCAGATGAGATATATAGAAATTAGTGATTCCTGTTGACTGATAAATATTGGCAGTATACAGCAATGGAGTAAAATGGAAAGAAAGGGGACAATACAGCCTTACAGAGAACTTCGTTTTCAAGTGAGTGAGTAGGCTTTGATCAGCCATAGGAAATGAAATACAACTGCTTAGACCCACAGAATATAAGATGAATATTTGCAAATTGTTGCCTGTTTTGAATTCAGCCTCCAGAGACTGAGGCAGCAAGAGAATAAAACAATAAACATATGTTATTAAGGTTTGATTCAAAGCCCACTGAAGTCAATGAGAATCTTTCCACTGATTTCAGAGGGCTTTGGATCATGCCCTTAAAGTAGAATATGTATCCAAAGAGATTTAATTTGGATTCTGGCCAGCATTCTGCAATTACCTTCAGACAAATCTCTTGGCAAAACAATTCAATCTTAACAGCCAAACAGGAGATTTATCCAAGCTACCAGAAGTACCACCTATCTGAAAAACAAAACTGTGTGGGCATCATCTTGGAACTTTGGAGCCATCCACAGTAGTCTACCCAGATGGAAGAGAGAACATGTACCTTCAATTAGCAACTCAGAAACAACAGTGCAGAGCTGTAGGTTATGTAAAGATGTGGGGTCCAGAAGGATATCACCATTATTGCCACATAATATGTGTATTTGTTTCAATCAGTGATGTACACACACTGAAAACGCACCAAGGATGTCATGTTATCAGTCTTTTCTGAGAGTGAACCTGCTAGAAATAAAAGTTGCGGGGAAATGGAGTGCATATTATACAGGTGAAAAGTAAAACTGAACCATAGAAACAGACAGTCCAATGTGATATTTTCTCCCTCTAGCTTAGATTCAGTTAATCTGAGGCGTCTTTTGTTGCTGTGTCAAGAGTAGGAGGTGATCTGTTTGTCTATCACTGCTGGTGCCGCATATCAGTTGGAAGCCTTCCTAAATCAATGTGAAAGGAGTAAAATGAAAAGGCTGCTTTCATGCTGTTTTACAAGTGCTGTATTACAAGTCATTAAGGTCTGGGTGGTCTCAGTCAACAGAGAACCTCTCAGATTGTATGTCACACTTCCCTTCAAATTCAGAGTCAATAGATGATTACATTCTGCCTAAAAAAAGGGTGAGACAGAGGCAAATGAATTAAGAAATTATTTGCAGGTACGCACACCTAAACTGGGAAGGAGAACCCATGTAGAATGTCTCTCAACCGTGGTTATTTAAGAATAAACACTCAATCTTCTGAATGCACTGGGGACACAGTAGTCAGAATTCTAATATCAGACCAAATTATCTAATAAAGTATTATTGGGCTACTAAAACTAATCCTGTTAAGTTGGAAACCACCACTTAAAAAAGATCCACGCAACGGTAGGGAGAGCATCACTTACATAACAGAATTTATACAGATTTACTGAATGCTGTAGTTTAGTCTGTCTGTCTTTCTTTCGTCCCAGGAGCCAATCAACCTTTAGAACATGTTGCTATCCTCTATATTTGAAATTTGTGGTTAACTCTTCCATTCAGTCACATTTTGTGATACAAAGGATTCACATATGATGTGTAAGAGGGTGTTAACTACTTTAAGGCTCAGACTTCCTCACACCTGCTGATAGCCACTTACAATGTGTAGTCTTCGCAGGATTCGATATAAACCGACAGAAGTCAGTAAATGTCGTTTCACCTAATACTGAAATCCAATATCCTAATCCTTCGCCCCTTCCCTCTCTCCCCCCCCCCCCATCCTGCAGGGATCAGGTGTCACCAGCCTGAGGCTGTGCAGGGAGTCCTCTGCAGTCCTGCTGTCATGGGAGTGAGGGAACAGGACCCTGACAGCTGGGTTGCAGAGGACTCCCTGTGCTGCTGCAGGGCTGGTGAGACACCCTTCCTGAAGAAGCAAGGTACAGGGAAGGCTGCAGTCTTCGCAGGGAAGAGTAGAGGCCCCCAGCGCTCCCAGCTGGTAAAAGAGCGGGACTGTAGAGGGCTTCCTGCACTGCCACAGGGCCAGTTGATACCCAATCTCTGCAGGTATAAGGTGCAACGAAGGCTGTGGTCTTGGTGAGCAGAGCACAAACCCCCAATCAGGGCTGCAAGAAGGATGAGGATGAGCCCTGGCCTTGGGCTAGGCCACCCTGAGGCTGAATGGCTCTCTCCCCGGGCAGGAGTGAGCTCCCTCCTTCCCATAATAGTGAGGCTGCAGAGGGCTCCCTGCATGGCCGCTGAGCAGGTGACACAGGTGGGAAAGGCTGTGGCCATTGCAGGCAGAGCAGGGACTGCTGGTCATGGCCTCAAGAAGTCCCTTGCCATGGGGGAGGTTACTCCACTGCTGAATGGTTATTAATAGGCAGAAGGTTTAAAACAAACAGGAAGTACTTCTTCACACAATGCACAGTTAACCTGTGGAACTCATTGCCAGAAGATATTTTGAAGGCCAAAACTGTAATTGGATTAAATAAATAATTAGATAAGATCATGGAGGAGAGGTCCTTCAATGGCTACTAGCCAAGATAGTCAGGGATGCAAGCCTGTGCTCTGGATATCTGTCCGCTTCTGACTGCCAGATGCTGGGACTGGACGACAGGGGATGGATCGCTTGCTAATTGCCTGGTTCTGTTCATTCTCTGTGAAGCATCTGGCATTGGCCACTGTCAGAAGACAGGATACTGGGCTAGATGGACCACTGGTCTGACCCAGTACGGCCATTCATATGTTTTTACGGGGTGACCTCCCCCATGGCTGGGAGCTTGTCCTCTTCCTCCATGCAGTTCTGGCCAAGGGGGTCTGCTCTGCCTCCCACTGTACCTTCCCTCACCTTGCACCGTCAGGGATTGGGTGTTGCTGGCCATGTGGCCATGCAGGGAGTCTTCTTCAGCTCCAGTGTTACAGTCCTGCTCCCTCCCTCTGTGGGAGCCTTCTCCAGGCAAGAACAACTCAGCAGTACAGGGGTTCCTCTTCCTCCTTGCAGTCCTGGCTGGGGGTCTCTGCTTCACAAGGCCTGGACTGCAGCTTCCCTCAGACCTGTTGACAGTGGGGCTGCAGGGGG
Organism: Malaclemys terrapin pileata; assembly: GCF_027887155.1. Taxonomy (NCBI): domain Eukaryota; kingdom Metazoa; phylum Chordata; order Testudines; family Emydidae; genus Malaclemys; species Malaclemys terrapin. Next base: position 242,406,052 of record NC_071506.1, on the reverse strand, counting down.
CTCCCAGCACTGACAACACTGCCCTAATCCCAACCCCTACCCCTTTCCCCCACACACACTTAATTTCCAGCAAATGTAAAAATAAAAATAGTTAAAAATAAAAAAGGCAGATTAAGTTGTTACAATTTATATGCCAAAAAGCTGGGGGGAAAGTGCAAGTTAAAGGTGCTGGGATGGCCTACTTTAACTTACATAATCATGGCTGAGGCAACACCAATTCTTTGCCATATCTCCTCTCCCTTCCAGCAATTCCATGGAGTTTTACTACCAAAGTTAATGTTGACTGGGTTGGCATTTGTTTAGGAGGTTTCCCTTTGGCATTGTGGAATACCACCTGGGAGATGTCTGGTCCAATGGCTGTGTGGAAGCAGAGAAAGAACTGACAGGAAGGGGATGCAATGCATGACAGTTCTTTCTCTAAAAAAGAAGAACAGGAGTACTTGTGGCACCTTAGAGACTAACAAATTTATTAGAGCATCTAATTTATTAGATGCTCTAATAAATTTGTTAGTCTCTAAGGTGCCACAAGTACTCCTGTTCTTCTTTTTGCGGATACAGACTAACACGGCTGTTACTCTGAAAGTTCTTTCTCTGCTTCCACAGCTGTCTGTACATTCTCTGGTTGCACAACTACTATAGGAAGCTAGGAGGGCATATTACCCAGAATTCAGGCACACTCCCATCTTCAGGTAGTTTTGATGATCAGACCCTTTAGTCATTCCTCAGGAGTACAAACCCCACCTTCTAAAGTAGTTGTTCACTGAAAACTCCACCAGGGAAATCTTGCCAAAATTTCTGGTCCTAGGATGGTATTAACATAAATTGCATTTAATGGGAATGTATTTGACAGGTGCCAAGTGAGTGAGTGGTTCTGTCATGTGTTAAATAATTCTAAATCATGGCCTGTTAATACAAAATTTACCACATAAACATTAAATTGAGAAGAAATAAAAATGATAAAAGCAGTGAATTTCATTTTTATTATTCAGAATAGGATGAAATCGTCTTATCTTAAAGACTGTTATGTTCATATATTTATTAAAATATTTCTGTAAAACAAGTTTATATGGTAAAGAAAATATAAAAATTAACATTTGAGTTACATAAAGTTTTTGTAAATAGTGGGATGGAACTCAGATTCCTATTGATTGTTTTCAAGTTTATCACAGCCTTTTCTCTTAAATGGCATAATGGCCTAATTGTGATAATAGGCTGTCCTCTGGAATGTCCCAGTTAAGGGAATTCTACAATACTTATTTCAATTCTGAATGGCTAACTTTAATATTATTTTAGTCCGTGCAAGTGCTCAGAATTTAAAAACACCTTTTTGGTTTCTGTTATAAACTTCAGTTTATATTCACTATAATACTTTCTTATTCTTAAAGTGGATCTTTTTGGTCTATACAACCCTATCAGTTTTATGAGTTATAAATCCCCACAATAATATGATAATTTAGATTATCACAGGGGTCCCTTCTGGTCTTCGAATCTATGAATAAATGTTCATATTTAAACAAAAGTTTTGTTTACTCTTTAAATATAACAGTTTTGAATTTTGTGATTTCTTTGTGAAGTGTTATATTTTATTTACATTTTGAAATCTATAGAAAGTATGGCATTTGAATAGCAAAAAACTGAAGGGCTCCAATAGACCTCTCGAGGAGATTTTCAAAAGTACAAATGGCAATTCAGCATCATTCAAAGTCAATGGAAATTAGGCATCTAACTATTTGTGCTATTTGTGTCTTTGAAAATCTCCCTGAGAGTATTTAATTACATGGGACCTGATCCAACACCCATTTAAGTAAATGGAAAGGCTCTAACTGACTTAAGAATGTTGGACATGTCCCCTTCCACCATTTTTGCCTATAAAGAATTAAGTTTTAAAGTGTACCTGTGACGTTGTGTAGTCTATATGGTTTTATAAAAACTTGATAATAAGTCAATATAATGTAACTGAGCTGGTTTTAGAAAAAATACGGTAATAAGTGAATGTAACGTAACTGGGATATGCTTCATGCAAAAGGTCTCTTGTAAGGTATCATTACAAAGCTTATAATCTACTGAGTATGATCATCTGATTTGTATAAATGTACCACTCTTGTATCTAAAACTAGAAATATAAAATGTAACTCTGAGGGCCTATTGTAATTGTGTAAAGTGTGGACCATTAATGATGGTTTGGAATCTTGATGACTCCCATTGTCTGCAGATGGCTGTATTTACCTGTGAGTCTTCCTGTATATGTGTGTGCTGGCAAGTGAGTAATGAAGTCTTGCAGTGACATGTGATCATGTCACCTGAACTGGAATCCATCTTTAACCTGGTGCTTTTCCAGTGAGGGGGGGTGGAAACCCAGAGAGACAAAGAGTTCCCGCCTTATGCCAAAGATATATAAAGGGGGGAAGAGAAGAGAGAGGGAGAGGAGCCATCATGAAGAATCCCCTAGCTACCACCTGAGCTGCAACAAGAGCTGTACCAGGGGAAAGGATTGTGCCCAGGCCTGGAAGATGTCCAGTCTGAGAAAAACTTACTGAAGCCTCTCTGAGGGTGAGATTATCTGTATTTAGTTTGATTAGGCATAGAATTGCGCATTTTATTTTATTTTGCTTGGTGACTTACTTTGTTCTGTCTGTTACTACTTTGAACCACTTAAATCCTACTGTCTGTATTTAATAAAATCACTTTTTATTTAGTAATTTACTCAGAGTATGTATTAATACCTGGGGGAGCAAACAACTGTGCATATCTCTCTATCAGTGTTATAGAGGGCGAACAATTTATGAGTTTGCCCTGCATAAGCTTTATGCAGGGTAAAACGGATTTATCTGGGTTTAGACCCCATTGGGAGTTGGGCATCTGAGTGCTAAAGACAAGCACGCTACTGCGAGCTGTTTTCAGGTAAACTTGCAGCTTTGGGACAAGTGATTCGGACCCTGGGTCTGTGTCTGGAGCCAGACGGGAGTGTCTGGCTCAGCAAGACAGGGTGCTGGAGTCCTGAGCTGGCAGGGAAAACAGAAGCAGGGGTAGTCTTTGCACATTGGGTGGCAGCTCCCAAGGGGGTTTCTGTGATCCAACCCGTCACAGTACCCTTACATAATTTAGCTTTGGGAAAGATAAATAGTATTTTTAACGTGCCAAGTATGGATTTCATGTGACTACCTCTGAAGTTTTGTTGTAGAGAGAACCCTTTAGATATTGAAACATAAACTGATGCTTTGTATCACATAAAATAAATAAATAAATAAATTAATTAATTGATGGCGATATCCTATCTCCTAGAACTGGAAGGGACTTGAAAGGTCAAGTCCAGCCCCCTGCCTTCACTAGCAGGACTAAGTACTGATTTTGCCCCAGATCCCTAAGTGGCCCCCTCAAGGATTGAACTCACAACCCTGGGTTTAGCAGGCAAAATGCTCAAACCACTGAGCTATCCCTCGCCCCACATTGATAATCATGTTTGGTAATAAATCAGGCATTCATTGGGCATATTTGTTACTTTCAAAATTGAAGCTCTATTCCTGCAATTGCTTGAATGCATGTGGATCTGATTGCAGGATTTGAGCCTACGTACCTGAGCCTAAGCGCCTCCTGCAAGAAATCACCTTCAGCGCTCATTAACTGGAAATTGAAGGTGTTCGCTGCTTTGCATAATCACATCTGAGGCCGGAGCAACACTAGAAACTTTTGCATGTAGAGTAATGTCACTTCTGCCAGCACTGCTTATTTTTTGCAGAGACTGGTATTGGCTATATTGGCAAAAGCACTTTTTTGTCTATATAAACTGCATCTCCACTAGGAGGGTTTGCTGGTATAGCTATACGTATAGACAAGGCCTCAGAGAGCTGGAAATGGCTTTCATTTTGTAGATTCTAATGGATAACATGAGTATTTTAACTAGATATACTTCTTCAGGTGGCTTTAACTACTGTCCAAATACACAAAAATAGATAGAAATTATGTTTAATGTTTTGAAGTCTGTTAACATTGTAAATATTTTTATTTTTCTCCTATTTTAGCCAGACAGTGAAATTTCCACTACAGCAGATGATTATAGTTCTGAGGTAAGAATGAAGTAACATTTTACATTTTTTATGTGTCACATTTAAACATTGTGGAATAGTTTTAAATATTTTGTTTAAAAAAAAGAGAAAGGAAGTATTAGTTTGAAAATGTTATAAATAACATAAAAATATAACTTTTTTTAAAGCAGTCACAATTAAACAAGCAGCATGCCAGATAAATAACAGGATAAATACTATACCTAATAAAGTAGTAGGTTTGTAAACCAATGTAATGGTTTCTTCACTACAACTGCACTTTAATGGTACTGTTCAGAGTTCTGTTATGCAACCACTTCCCTATGTTAATTTTCTGTGGAGAATTAAACGCCAAGTTGAGTGATTATCTTTAACTTGTAAGTAAAATGAAAACTTGTTCAGAAAATTAGTTAATTTTAAAAAGAAATACCTTGAAATAGTTTGATCCTGTTTACACTGAAGTCATTGTCATCTTGCCATTGAGAGCAGGATTAGGCCCTTAGAGCATTATTAATAATTAACTTCATGTCAATATGCTATTAATTTTCTTATCTCTTGAGGATTCCTCAAAAACTATAATAGTTTCTTTGATCATTAGAGTTTATAATTAAATATGTTACTTTGTATTTATGGTGAGCCTTGTAACATATAGTATTATCCCTGCCAATTCCCAACAATTTCCAGCTCTAACTTTCTCAGTTAACACAAGTAGAAAAATTGTAATATTGTCAATTTGAGAACAATAAATTTGATTCGATATAACACATGCTGGCCAATTTATTACACATACAAAAGCTATGTTAAAATATGATTAAGGTTGCAAAGCCAGTCTCTGAAAAGTTAGAAAATGCCAGAATATAGGGTGCTTGAACAACCTTAATTTGGGCCCCTGGTGCATACGCATTAATTACATGCTCGCATACAGTCTTTTCCCAAGACCCCTGCCTCATTCAGTGCTCATTAAATCAGCAGCTATTCAATATTTTGTTTTATCTTAATTGTTCAATGCTTTATTGCCTTATTTATTGCACACAATTCAAACCCTGCTCTGAATACAGTTATTAATTTCCTCAGGGGCTGTTCCATGGCACTCATCACTATAGTATTTGAGTGCTTCACAAACATTAATTAACTTATCTTAACAACATTGCTGTTAGGTGAGAGGCTATTATTATTCCCATTTTACAGATGGGGAATTCAGGAACAGAGAGATTAAAGTAAAAAGTGTCCACAAATTTTAGGTGCTCAGTCTGAAATGCCTACAACCTATTTTTTCAGTGTACTTAGCTTCATATAGCACTCTATATGTTGATGGCCCTACTCCCACTGACTTCAGTTTGCTGATGTGAGTGTACAGCACTTCTGCAAATCAGAGTATGGGTCTCAAGTTGGGTACACAGAAAATGAGGAACATACAATTAGGGTATATCTTCACTGCAGAGTTAACTCTGCAGTGATCTTCACTTGAGTTACTCCTCTTGAGTTATCCCAGCTTGAGTGAAAGAGACCACACTGCGAAATAACACTCAAACTACTGTATCCACACCGATGCTGCACTCACTTGTGTGTGACACTCAGACTTTTGGGGATATATCCCATAGTTCTTTGCACTGCAGTAAGCTAAGCCACTCTATGAATTCTTTCCCAGTGATTTGTGAGAGAACTTCTCCATCCTTTCTGGGGATCCAGAGGGAATTGTGGGAAGGCATTGGAGGACCAGCAGTGCTCGAGAGGAGATAGCCTGCATCCATACTAGTGGTTCTGTTAGACTTCGTAAACTAAGTGTAAATTTTAGCTTATATCCCCTGCCAGGCCAGCCAACTCAAGTTAAAAGCACAACCACACTCAAGGGATTTTGCGTGTGGATGGGACTCAAGCTGGCGGCAGTACTTGAGTTATAACTCTGCAGTGAAGGCAAGCCCTTAGCGAAAAGTTTGGTATAATTGACTTGCCTAGCATCACATAGGAGCTCTTTAGCAACCTTAATGTTCTCTTAATGTGCATATAACTCTACAGGCCGCGTGTTTGAGACCCCTGGGCTAGAGCATTCTGAATGCGATGGAGTTTTGCAGATTTTATTTTAGCTGTGCAGTTCTAAAAAGCCTCCACTGAACATGTGCAAGTTGAGATTTTAAAAAGCTTATAACATTTGGCCAGATTTTCATGGGAATAGCAAAAGGCACATCCCTGCCACAAAAGCGACCCTCCTGCCAAATGTCAAGTCCCTGCTGCAAAGCATGGGGCGTTCAAGCTTCTCAATGGAACCATAGTAAGGATTTTTTAACATGACAAAACACTATATCTTTCCCTAAATTACTTCTCTGAGATGGCTGAACTGTTTTGACTGAAACGTTTCAAAAAAAATTCAGCCTGCAGCTGGCACCCTGGCAGGGCCGGATTAACTCTCCTGTGGGCCCAAGGCTATTAGATTTTGTGGGGCTCCTGTATACAATTCTTTTTCCTAATTTAAAACAAAATGATCACAATTATAACATCGAGGCTATTAGCTCTATACTAAACTTGCCTTTTAATTAACATAAAGCCGTTATGTGATTACATTTCAGTCTTAAAATATATTGAATATAGTTAAATTAATTCAAAATAGCCTAATTCTTACCTTAGAACAGTTGTTATATTAGTTTCTTTCTGGGAGGGAGTTTGGGTGCAGGAGGGGGCTCCAGGCTGGGGCAGAGTGTTGGGGTGCAAGAGAGGGTGAGGGGTGCGGGCTCTGAGAAGGAGTTTGGTGCAGGAGGAGATTCTGACCTGGGACAGGGTGTGGGGTGCAGGCTCCGGCCAGGAGGTGCTTAGCACAGGTGGCTCCTGGACAGTGGCGCAGCAGGGCTCAGGCAGGCTGCCTGCCTGCATGCCATGGCCCCATGCTGTTCCCGGAAGCGGACGGCTGCTGGACAACTCTGCACACCCCTGCAGCACCCATTGGCCGGGAACCAGACTTGTGGGGACAATGCTAGGAGCAGGGGCAGCGTGCGGGGCCGCAGAGAGTTGCCAGCAGCCCACTGCTTTTGGGAGCAGTGTGGGGCCATGTCATGCAGCCAGCCTGCCTGAGCGCTGCTGCGCTGGGGCACTTCTTAGCCTGGGGCCCTGGGCTGCAGCCCCTAAAGCCCCTGCGTTAATCCGGCCCTGCACCTGGAATGGAAGATTTGAGCCCAAATGGTTAAAGTTTTGCCATGTTAGGTAACTGAAAGCAGGATCTGATAGTGGGAAATGTCAGGCAACCTGGCATATGTGGAGCTGCCAGCTCTGCTTATATTACTTCTGCTGGGTAACCAGTGGCTCCTGTTCCTCTCTACCTGAAGGAAATCCAGGTTATATGCTCTGATTAGAGATTTCATATCTCAGATACCTGGGCACAGCACACTTCTTGTTATATGTTTTGGTGAAGGGTGAGAAGTAGGAGAAGATTAAAAGAATCATCAGGAGCTCTGTGTGTGTGTTGAGGAAAGGAGGCAACTCACACACACAGTTTACCATTAAAAAGGAAACAAATACAGTTCTGTGCACAGAACTGACTTTACTATGGTATTTTTATGTTTAGAATGTATACTACAGTGAGATATTTGTACCACACCCATTGAACATGAAGAGCCAGCCTTCAATGCCTCAGAAGCCGAGAGCAGTATGACATGCTCTGACATATCCCATCCCATCCCATCTCCTAGAACTGGAAGGGACCTTGAAAGGTCATCGAGTCCAGCCCCCTGCCTTCACTAGTAGGACCAAGTACTGATTTTGCCCCAGATCCCCCAAGTGGCCCCCTCAAGGATTGAACTCACAACCCTGGGTTTAGTAGGCCAATGCTCAAACCACTGAGCTATCCCTCCCCCCGGGATAACTGAGAGCCATACAAAAGTATAATCAAAACCTCTAGTCTGATGTAAGGAGCAGCTATTGCAGAAAGTGAGAGCAAAAATCCCAAGAAAACATGCAAGTCCTGGGAGATTGAGACATTGAAGGACATTGATGTAATGTCTCATAATTATGGATGAGCATGGGTTAGTTATTTAATATTTAGATTATGGTAGCATCCACCCTGTAGAAGGATAGGTGAAGACACAATCCCTGAGCTGAAGAGTTTAGCCCAGCACCTTGTGGGTCTGTACTCTTTTTTTGGTATTCAAAAGGTTCTCCTTAGTATCTACAGTTAATGTTAGAGATTTTAATAGCAGTATTTTAAATGCCAAAAGACCACAGAAGACTAATATTGTAGAATTGTAACCAGATCTAGTTCTGAACTCTACTTTAAAAAAAAATCCCATTTTTCAGCCTCTTTGAAAACGAAAATGCAAAAAAAAACCTATGTATGAACTCATTCTTTTCTAGGAACTCTTGTTCTCTTTCCTGTGAGAGAATCCCCCTCCCTTTTCTTATGAAGTAATAATTTTGTTCCAAAACATAAGTAGATAGTGAGAAACTTGTGCATGCAGTTCAAATGGTGGTTGGCTTGCAAAATCGAGCAATGATTGTTAAGATGCAAGGTGTGCAGCTTTTCCGTACATTCCTTTTAATTGTTAAAAGTCAGTGAAGTTTTTCACTGTCTGCAGTGAGATCTTGGAACCAGTGTACATGTGTCTTTGGAACTGCATTGAGTTGTCATCAAGCATATACACCTCTACCCCAATATAACGCTGTCCTCAGGAGCCAAAAAACCTTACTGTGTTATAGGTGAAACCGCGTTATATTGAACTTGCTTTGATCTGCCGGAGCGCGCAGCCCCGCCCCCTCGGAGCGCTGCTTTACCACGTTATATCCAAATTTGTGTTATATCGGGTCACGTTATATCGGGGTAGAGGTGTATTCAGGTCAGCCATAATAACACTTTTAGTAATAAATATGTTTCATTTACGTTAATGAACAACTGCAGCCATCTGTAACATTGAGAATTTTTAAAGGTGAGAGAAAATTAAATTCTGTATACCATAGCATAGACTGGACAAATTTTGTATGGAATTGGAGACTGAATCTTGAACTCAGTTTTGTTTCAGGCATGTAGCGCCTTATGTTTGGAAATGCTAAAAACCTACAATTTAATTTGAAGTTGGTGAGAGCCAGGTGTGCTTGGCAACTTGAACAGGCTGGTGATGAGTTTATTAGTGTTACCCATCTTATTCTTTGCTTCCCTTCTTTCTTCTGATTATTTAAAGAGGCTTCATTTTTAAAAAAAGTTACTTAAACCTTTTCAGTCAGAAATAATGCTAAAAAAATAGTAGTCATGCTTTCAAGTGGAATATTTTTAACTTGTATTATTTAAAAGTTGTTTGTTTTATTATAGCTGGCAAAGTGAGCAATATGTTTCTTGTTTGTTAGCTAATTCTCTTGGGGAACTGGATAAAGTCCAGTGACAAATAAATATATCCCTCTTTGAGGGACATTGCTCATAATGGCTCCGTCTAATGATAGAGTACAGTTTCCTAAGCAAAGTTGCGGGAAACAGTAACTGCAGATATCAGCATTCTTGTCTTACAGGAATTTTATTATTATAAATGAAATCTTCTCTTTCCTTCAGTCTCCTGTGCAAATCCACAGTTGTGGACATGGTAACCAAATCCAAAATATGAATATATACAGAATATGCTGTTTGTAACAAATTACTTATTTTAAACTAATATGAGACCTTATGTAGCCTTTAGAATTAAATAATGGTGATGATTAGTAATCTAGTCAGGGTTACAGTTCAAATTCAAGACTAAGGGGAAGTTGAGCTTTTCCCAGTAGCAAGCACTGTTTTTTACCTTTCTTGATGCTGCTTCTCCGTAGGTCCAAATATAAACTTGTATTCCATACTTCTACAAGACAAGTACTAAAAGACAGTAGCCAAAACTTCTTTTTCTTTTTTTCAAACCTAAGAAATATTTTTAGTCACTGTTGAGGAAGATGAAGAAAATAAGTTTGTTATTGGCAAAACTAATTACATTGTAAACAATAGTCTTTAACCTTAAAATGAAGAAATTTTTCTAATGCACTATATAATGGAAAAATAAATTAAGTAACACAGCCATCACATATTTTTAAAAATCACTGTTAAAGTCTCTGTGGATTTAAAAGGTTGTGAATCTGTTATTGTTAGGCTTAAGTCTTTATTCTAATTGTTTATATGACACGAACAGGAAATATCTTCTGCCTATCCACAGTTTAAAAATAAGAATGTATGGAAATAGGTTTTGCCAAGGTGATATTATAGTGCTAGAATCTTAGATAAATTCTTTGTAGTAATCAGACTAAAACTTATTGGAGTGCTCAATATGTTGTGATGTTGCTATAATATGTGACAACTAAAAAGCACTAAATTATAAGAGTACAAAAGCTGAGGATTCAGCACTTTGTGTATATTTTCAGAATCAGTGTTTTCTCATTTAGTTTAAAAGAGGGACCCATTAAAAGAGACCGTTAGCAGTTAGCAACATTGCAGGCTGCAAGCAATGTCATCTGCCAGTATTGATATTATAAACTTCTGTGTTCATGGAATAATAATTGGCAATAAAAGTGAAATAATTCCTGAATAAAATGTATATCTTAATCCTTGCATTGAAATAAAGAACTAAAACAAATAAATATGAGTTCTTTTAAAGATGTGGAATAAAAATACATTACCCATTCCAGATGCTTTTATAGAAACTCATATATAATGAAATTAAGGGCTTTGGGTTTTTTTTGTTTTCTGACCTGAAAGTTTCTGTCAGTCAATAATATGCTATTCTTTTATATATTAAAATTTGTCCTACACTGCCAATGCTTTGACATGTAAACTTGATAATTTATATTGGAAAGTAATTTTTTAATTTCTAAACAAATCTTTCTAATAGCATTGAAATAGCTCCATATAGCAGATTGATGCTGCAGTTTGGGTGGTAGCATGTCAGGGATTCCGAGGTCTATAGGATCTAAAATCATCTTTATGGAGCTTGACAGTGATAGCTATACTGTACATTAAAGTGCAATGGCTCAAAAAAATTGTGCTGACCCCTGGTGGCAGTAGTCATGAATCACTATATTCAGTGGTGCTGCTTGGTTAGTTTTGTGATATTTAAGTCTGCTTTTGCTTAAACAGTATAAAATAAAGTATAAATTAAAGCACGTTTGCCTTTACACGATAGATTATAAACATTTTAAAAGAGATTTTATGTTTGGGGAATATTTCTTGTGAAAATATTAAGATAATAATGAAAACAGGAAAATTCAGAACTAAGATTAAAAACTGTTTTCTTTAGTTACTCAATATTTCCAGGATCTCCAAAGATGGATGATTTCATGTATTATATGCTGCAGTACGTAGGCACACCAGTGTGATTTAAGAACATTTCAGCCTTAAAGGTGCATTGCAAAATTTTAAAAGTAGAAATTAAATTGTAAGATTTCAAATCAATGATCAATGATATATATGGACTTAGATGCCAGTGTTGTAGGGAGCTCTGTATAGGCAACCCAGTATGCCCATATGGAAACCCATTAAAATCAATGAGCTTTGCACAGAGGTCCACAAGCATTGAATCGTTTGCAGGATTGTGGACTTCAAAATTACAAATTAATTTATAATCTATTTTAAAACAAGATATTTCAAAATCAGTGTTTGCACATTCCTGTAATCGTCTGCCAGCTTTCCTACAGGCAATACTTTTCCATGTCTAAAATATACCTGTTTGGCACCCCCAGATCTCTCCATTGTGCTCAGTCTACACTTCGGAATACCAAATGAAATGTATTAAAAACGTTGTTAGGTTTCACCTTGCACCATGCCAAAAGAGAAAAAGTATAATAGATTCCACAGAGAATTAGATGGGAGAAGTACAGAGATTATACTCAACACCAGAGGACCACTGTGGGCATCCAACAGATGTGGCGTATAACTCTTCGGTAGTCAGTGTTTTTATTTATCAATTTAAGAGCCAATAGAAATTGGAGTACATAAAGGAAAAAGAAAAGTAGCATTTTGTTTGTTTACATTCATGTTTTGTTCCTACTAATCTGTTATTATTGTGATAGGACCAGAAGCCCAAATCTGTTCTAAGGCCTCATGTTAGTAGCTACAGTGCAAATGCTGGGTGAATGTAGTGGCAGTCAGTTGCCCTGCAGAGTTAAGAGTACCTGCTGTGCCCATATGGGGGCAGAGGAGTTTATTGGAGTTTATTGGGATCCCCTGATTTTTACAGTATTTTACAGTATTCATTCCCTCTCAAACTTAGACTATGTTTTGGTGACCTTACTTATTGTAGAGGAGGTCTGGACTTGACTCCCCCCAAAGTGAGTCAGCAACCCTCTGTGTCTCTACCAAAATGTCATTCAGGAGTGAGGCATTGTTCTTTTTGATACCCTACTGCTTTAATCAAACTTGGGGGTCAGACTTTGATCCCTTGCATGCCAGTGCATTTTGATGTTAGACTTTAGGGTTTGCACAGACATGATGCCTTCATATTGTAATTAAGCCCTGCCCTGCCTAGACAATTCCTAAGCAGATTTCCATACTGTTTTTTTACTTAAACGCTGATTTTATACTTTTTTTTACTTAAATGCTACAGTGATAATGTTGGGTGGAACTGAAATTCTATAAATATACAGTAGCTCCCCTTCTCCAAAATCCTCACTCCTACTTCAGATTCTTATGTGGAGAGGAGCTCTGAGAGGAATGTGGCAGTTTTTTGTTACACCATTTTACACATGGGTCAAAGGACCTGCTGAGTAAAAGCCCTGTGTATTTTTGTGTTTGTTTCTTACAATTTTCTTGTTGATCTGTAAGTATTGTTTTTGGGATGCACTTAAAATTTTGGAGTCTCTTTATTATTGGCTTATGTGGTCTCTAGAGTCAAAATTCTGATGGACGCTGCACCGTGTGACAGCAGCAGGTAAGTGAAAGGGAAGAAATAATTTTCAGATATTTTATTTTAAATCCAAAGTGTCTTGTACATTTTTCAGTGTAAGAAATTATTTCAGATTACAAGAATACGATATAATAACTCTGATTCCAGGGGAGAGTGATTAGTAATAGCAAATTATGAAGTGCACACCTTACAAAAAATGGATGAGGAGAGGAGTTTAGTAATTTAAGGTACTCTTTACTGAGCTTTTCTCGTCACCATTTTTAAATGTGTGTACTCAAAATATTTTGTGTTTAAAATGTATTATTTGTTCAGTCTGCTCATATTGTATGTTCTGTTACTGATTTTTAATATTATAACATTTAAAATGTGAAGCTTTAAATCTGAATTTCCTTGTTTTCTTTGTTTATAAGAATTCTAATGCAGTTTATATCCTAAAGACATCAGCCCAGGTTTACTTAATATGAGAGGCTCTAAATTACAAAACAATAACCCTTGCTACTTTTGATACAATTAGGTATATCTGAATTGTGCAAAACAATCAGATTCTGGAACAGTATATACTAACTGTGTGCATTTCAAATGAAGTGATTGTTCTCTACTCACAAGGTTTTGTCTACAAAAATAATCAGATACATCTCAAATGAAAGGAAGCTAGAATTTAAGCTGCATCTTAAATTATAATATGTCTAGAAATTGTCTTTATACAGGTAAATGGTTGCAGTTTTGTGACAAGAACAGCTATACCAGCAGACTTAATCAGGGTATAGTATTACAAATAAAATCCTTTTACTAATGTTGGGTACTAAAAACCTTATGCAATTTGTATAGTAATATTCTGGTTGAACAAAACTACCTGGCTTACTAACAAAAATTCTGTGGTATGCAATGTTATCTAGCTTTGTTGTTGTTTCATGACATCTTAATATGTATAATGTTGCCTCTTTTAAACTTTAGGGAAAACAAAAAATACTCCTTCTAGTATAAAGCTTAGCCTTTTAATACAGAATTCACAGAAGTACTGTATGTCAGTGCTCTTAAGGTGTAAATTATGCCAACAAGGCAGGTTACCATGGCAATAAGCTCCTAAATGCTATGTTATATTTTAATGTTCTAATGTGGTATTTGATAGAGAATTCAAAATTTGACTCTGCTCACCTTGAGAAAACATATAAGTGTTGGGTTGTTAAGGAACTTGGATTGATTTAGGAAGAAGAATTTGGAGTTGGAGAGACTTATTCTGAGCATGAAATGCAGCACTCTCAGACACGGCTACAGATGATGGAGAATGAATTGGCTGGGAAACAACAAGAGATTGAAGAGCTAAACAGAGAACTAGAAGAAATGAGGGCAGCATATGGTACAGAAGGATTGCAACAGGTATAATTACCTTATGTTGCTTTCTGTTTGCTACTTGGTTACACACAAAAATGCTGAGTGTCACCTGGAAGTGTTTTTGGTTAAAGAGAGCCAGTCAGAGAGTGTGGAATACAGAATTTTGTTTAGTTCCAAAGAGAATGAGGTTTCATCAGCACGTATCATCTTTACTTGAAAGGAAGTTCCAGTGTGTTTCACCTTTCTTTTTATTCTCTGGCCAACATTTTCACTCGGTGCTTAGCTGTTGCAGTGCTCGCCTTATGGTTGGAAGAGTGGATACATGGGCTTCCTCAAGACAAGCTCTAATTCTTCCTCATTAATTATCCAATGGCAGTACACAGTTCTTTTTCCCTTGCTCCTCAGAGACCAAGCAGAGTATCAAGTTCCACCTACCAAAGAAGTGAGATTCCTGAGGTAGCTACTTAACCAGGAGGTCATTTGTCTGTCAGCGTTTGCAGACAGGCATACAAGCCCTGATGTAAGCAGGTGGTACTCCTATTAAAGTTGTTAGGTATTTGTTAGCTTACATCACACTGAATTTGGACCATTGGTGAAATTTAAGGCATAGTTTTATTTTTCATGGTCTGTATTTCATTTCACATTTGTCTCTCTTTTCTTTGACCTTTTGTTGATTTGTATACTGAACGTGTGTTCATAGGTTTTGCTTTGTTTTATAAGTTTCTACTGTAGATAGAATTTTGTTGTTGGATCATGGTTTACAAAACATGTTTTAAACTAAGTAGTCTTAATTGTATTCATCCCTGTGGGATTTTTTGGTTTGTTTTTTGAAAGATTTCCTTTTATTTTAGCAAATCTATGAAAAGGGATTTATAATTTTCTGGATATCCTTCTAAGTAGCATTCCCTATAAATAAAAAAAGGGATAGGTTATCACTGTTTTCTCTTTCAGTGCATATGAATGATTTGAAAGACCACTTATCTTCCATGGTACTGATACATTTTAATTCATGCTTACTTCCTATTTACTGTATCTTGTACCATTTGTGCTTGATGAATTTTACAAGAGTTATTATTTCTTCTGTTTAGTTGCTGCCAACACTGTGCTTTTCAGTGAAAGAAAAGATAGTGAACATATATAATTTTAAATATAGGGGCCTACCAAATTCACGATTCATTTTGGTCAATTTCATGTCACAGGATTTTTAAAATTGTAAATTTCGTGTTTTCAGCTATTTAAATGTGAAATTTTAGAGTGTTGTAATTGTAAGGATCCTGACCCAAAAAGGAGTTGTGGAGGGATCGCAAAGTTATTATGGTGGGGTTGCAGTACGTCAACCCTTACTTCTGCACTGCTTCTGATGGCGGCGCTGCCTTCAGAGCTGGGCAGCTGGAAAGCGGCGACTGCTGGTCAGGAGCCCAGGAAGAGCGGCTGTAAGCAGTAGCGCAGAAGTAAGAATGGCATGGTATGGTATTGTCAGCATTACTTCTGTGCTGCTGCCTGCAGAGCTGGGCCCTCAGTCAGCAGCCGCCACTCTCCGGCCATCCAGCTCTGAAGGCACATCGCAGAAGTAAGGGTGGCATGGTATGGTATTGCCACCGTTACTTCTCTGCTGTTGCTGGCAGGCAGCTGTCTTCAGAGCTGGGCATGTGGCCAACAGCCTCCACTGTCTAGCCACCCAGCTCTGAAGACAATGCAGAAGTAAGGGTGGCAATACCACAACCCCTTTGCAACTGCCTTTTGGGTCAGGATCCCCAATTTGAGAAACACTGGTCTCCCCTGTGAAATCCCTATAGTATAGGGTAAAAGTACACAAAAGACCAGATTTCATGGGAAGAGACCAGATTTCACCGTCCGTGACATGTTTTTCATGGCCGTGAGTTTGGTAGGATCCTATGTATGTACAAGGGCTTGGCATATATAACTGTCCAATTTATGCCTGTTTATGTATTAAGATGATTGTCCAGCAATTGCATCATCTAGGAAAGTGAAGGTGTAAAAACAAACAACTGTTTTAGGACTTGATCTATCAAAATGGGATTTGAGGGCACTTAGCACTTTGCAAGATCAGGTCCTTAGTAGATTCAGCAGATTATTTTTTTCAAAGCAATCAAGGATGATATGAACAGAATTCAGTTCTCTCAAACTGCTCATAGAGAGTAGGTCTGTGTGTTTAAAAAAAACCACTTGCTTTCCTATCAGTACTGAATAATATGCCTTTTAAACTATGAATTAATCTCAGCTAAAACATTTGAGAACAATACAAAAGCATCATGTGGTAGTACTAAACTTTTCCTTCAGTGCACACAGGTGAATGTCTAGCATTATAAGAAAAGTGTTCCATGTAGACACTTCCATTGACTTTCTGATGTTAGTTTTCTAAGTTTAATGAAAAGCCAGAAACTAACACTTCATTTCGATTTTCTTTGTAAAAATAATTTTAAAATTCAGTCAACCTGGAAAACAAAATGGCTGCTACTGGTGCTCTGGTTTTCATACAACTGGTAGGTGCTGTGCCCACTTTACCATTGACTTAAGTGGCTGCAAAGCCATTGAAGTCAGTGAAGTGAACATCTCCCTGTATGAAATGTAGGTGCTTTTTATTCTTTAGAAGAGCATAGAAAATTAAATTAACAGTATAATATATGAGCAGGTTAATGATTTAAGAACATGTATATTGACTGATAGATTATGTACATTTTAACACTTCTGCTGGCTGTAGAAAGAAGAGTTTTTAAATAAATTAAGTAATTTTCAAGTAAACTGCAAGAAATTTATTTTTTTTAAAGAAAATTAATGGCAGTTAATAATAGTGTACAATTCCTGGTTTACAGAATTTAATAAAATATATGGCAAAGCTCTGGCTGGGATGATTTAGTTGGGGATTGGTCCTCCTTTGAGCAGGGGATTGGACTAGATGACCTCCTGAGGTCCCTTCCAACCCTGATATTCTATGATTCTATGCTGCTGAAAGGTACATATAACACTTCTGAAGGAATTTATTGCCATCAACAGTACTTTTGTCCTTTTTCCTTTCTTTATTACAAGTGTCCATCTAAGCCTCTCACTGCTATATACCATGTATCAGTCTAGAATGTTTAATCTGATTTCCTCATTAGCTCATGAAGTCCCAATTTATTGCACGTTCCATACTGATGTCAAAGAATGTTTTAGAGAACTTCTGGTTTAACGTAGTTTCAGAGTCTAACTCTGATAAATTTAATCAAGATGCATTACCTTATCAATATAAAGTCCAGATTACATTCTTCAGTTAAGTATCTTATGGCGGGGGGGTTGGGAAATTGTGTCAAAATTGCTTAAGGAAGAAAGCAATATCCAGTGTCTGAATAGTTTTAAATACTTATGGTATAAAAGTTATTGCTAACATATTAATGCTACCTTAGGTGTTTTAAGCACTTCTGAGTAGAGATGTCATGCATTCAATACATTTTACTTTTTTACTCCCATTTTATGAGAATAGTTTATTATGTTTTTGTGCATATTTTGACTTGCACTGATTGCACTAACTTAACCTTCCATAGCTTCAAGAATTTGAGGCTGCTATCAAACAAAGAGATGATATTATCACACAGCTTACTACTAATCTACAGCAAGCACGGAAAGAAAAGGATGAAACACTGAGGGAATTTTTAGAGCTTACTGAACAAAGCCAGAAACTGCAAATTCAGTTTCAGCATGTAAGTTTTATTGCTAACAATATTTCATCAGGTTTGATGAAAGAGGGTCAATTTGGATAACAAAATCCATGAAGTATTACTTCCTTTAGAAACAAAATCAGTGTTCTTTCATGTAAACTTTTGAAAATTTGGACCCAAGAGTGGAGATCTACAGTGATTAAAAGAGTATTTGCCAACAGTTACCACATTGTAGTATCTGGAATATTGCACTCATTTCCTATAATACAATAGGAAAAAATGTGGTTTCACTTCTATTGCACGATAGTAACTGTTGGTAAATACTGGCTTTCTAATGGCAACCACTGTAGAAAGGAAAACTTACCTGTACTAACTGTTCTCAAAAGATTAGGGGTAAAATCCTGGCATCTTTGAAATCAATGGCAAAACTCCCATTGACTTCATTGGATTCAGGTTTTCACCCTAGAGTCTTATTAGAGACTTAGTCACACCCCTACTTTCTCTGCTGGGGTTGAAGATTATTCCATTGTTCCTTTTTGTTACATATTTTTATATTTGTTTGTTCAAAAAGGAACTGATGATTGAGTATAATGGTAACCACGGAGGCTTCATCATTATTAATTTGTGCTGCAGTTAAATGTTTTAGTATTTTGAGCTGTTGAACACTCAAAGGTAACTTCCACAAGCTTCGAGCATGACATTGTGAATCTACAGTATTTCACATACTGATTTATGAGAATTAACAATTGCAGGTGCAAGGCATATTATCACTTCAAAGTGACTTCCTAATATACTGCTGCCCTGTGCTAGTTGGCCATAAAACATATTTTGAGATATGCCCGCAAATGAACAACGGATATATGGGATGGATTTAAGTAGCAGGCCACAATGGTATTAATTTTACACAGTGAAGAGGCATTTTATGCCTACCCACCACTCTCATATACCAGGAGTTTAATTGGTTGCAACGCAGAGTTACAGGATTCCCACCATATAACCCAGGAGTAGGCAACCTATGGCACGCGTGCCGAAGGCGGCACGTGAGCTGATTTTTAGTGGCACTCACACTGCCCGGGTCCTGGCCACCGGTCCGGGGGTTCTCTGCATTTTAATTTAATTTTAAATGAAGCTTCTTAAACATTTAAAAACTTGATTTACTTTACATACAACAATAGTTTAGTTATATATTATAGACTTATAGAAAGAGATCTTCTAAAAACGTTAAAATGTATTACTGGCACGCGAAACCTTAACTTAGAGTGAGTAAATGAATACTCCGCACACCACTTCTGAAAGATTGCCGACCCCTGATATAACCAGTAGTTCAGGCCTACCCTTAGGATTCAGTTTGCTTTTAAATCCTCTCTGCATCCCCCTGAGAGAAGAGGGCAGAGATTACCAAGAGGGAACCTCAATCTGAAAATCTTTCAGGTCTCCCCTTCTCCTATAGGCCCAAGGTCTACCAATGAAATCCTGAATTTCATTTACCTGTGGGAGCTGGCCCTTTTAACCTTTATTTGCACTAGCCACATGTTGTGACAAGCTAAACAGTCATTCCTTTCCTAATATTAAACTTTAGTCTATTGCATACAACCCAACTGTGCCTCCATGATGCTGCCGGGAAAGTGAAAAAAACCCACTAGACATAGGCTAATTTGATCCAATGGAAAAAATTCCTTCACGATCCCAAAACAGGTGATCAGTGACACATGCAGCATCCTAAAAACACAACTCCTAAACTACAACTAAGAGGAGGGGGAGGGCAGGGCAACTAACAGGAACAAGAGGCTGTTGAAAAGCCCAGGAGAGTATAAATATGGGTGAGAGGGCACACAAGAGCCAATCAGCTAGCCAGATCACTCATCCCCAGCCAATGGGAAGGCAGTCGACTTGAGATGGAGGGGCACCATCCCTTTTACCACACAAGTATACTGGCATTGCCCATCCTTTCTGGGCCTTGTGTTGCATCCCCAGCAGTTGTTCAAGATCTCTCCCCTGATGACTGGGGGGGGGGGGTAGGGGGGAGCAGCAGCAGTGTAATACTGAGCATGAAAAAATAATTTGCTGGCTATTCCAACATGATGAACACCATCCCATTGCTACTAAAAGAGAAGACAATGTGACAAACAAATTTCAAACAGTCTTTCCCTGCTTATAGATAAACTGAGCAAATGAGAGGATTGCTGGTTTAGAAAACTCTGACCTGCCTATGTTTTTTCTATGTGTAAGTTACAGGCAAGTGAAGCCTTAAGGAATACCAGCCATAGTAGTACAGCTGCGGATTTATTGCAAGCCAAACAACAGATCCTTACACATCAGCAACAGCTAGAAGAACAAGAATATCTACTGAAGAATTACCAAAAAAAGAATAAAGAATTTGAAGTACAAATTACACTTCTGCAAGACAGAATCAGTGTCTATGAAATGGTAGGTTTCTTACTAGTGTCGGAGAAAAACTGAGTTCTCACTGTTTTTGTTTAGGTGCAGCAAGTCAGAGGCTTTATTATTAACTCTCACATGTGCAGAGGAGAGAGCAAGTAGGTCTCTCTCTGGTAACTAATTACAGCAAGCATTTATACCTTTCATTACAGAAATAATGAGGGACAGCTGCATTTTGTTTATACATAGGCCATCTTGATATCTCATTTCCTTACTTGTTTTGACTCTTGCCTACATACAATTAGTTTCTATACCTTATCTACACAAGGTCTTCTACTAATTACAGCAAGCATTTATACCTTTCATTACAGAAATAATGAGGGACAGCTGCATTTTGTTTATACATAGGCCATCTTGATATCTCATTTCCTTACTTGTTTTGACTCTTGCCTACATACAATTAGTTTCTGTACCTTATCTACACAAGGTCTTCTACACCTTATCTATACTGAGGTCACAATGACTTCTTACACAGCTCTTTCTCACCCGTCTCACACAATCCTCACACAATCCTCGCTTCTACAAATCTTGCGTTATCAGGGTTATCAGGGTCACAGCTAGCTTGACTCTTGCTAACAAAGACTTGTCTCTTGCTAACGAAGCCTGACTCTTGCTAACAACCATCATGCATTGCAGTTCCCTTCTGTCAGTTCTTTTCTCTGCTTCCACACTAGACTCATACCTGTTACTATTGACTTGATGTTAAAAGAACAGGAGTACTTGTGGCAGCTTATAGACTAACAAATTTATTTGAGCATAAGCTTTCGTGAGCTAAAACCCACTTCATCAGCTGCATCTGCTATACTGTACTTTGCTGTACTGCATCTGCATCCGATGAAGTGGGTTTTAGCCCACGAAAGCTTATGTTCAAATAAATTTGTTAGTCTATAAGCTGCCACAAGTACTCCTCGTTCTTTTTGCTGATACAGACTAACACGGCTACCACTCTGAAACTTGACTTGATGTTGTTTTCCTAATTACAGTTCATTTGAAGTTAATTATAAAGATAACACCAAATATGTATGTGCAACTCCTCATTAGAGGCGGTGACAATATTGGCTTCCTATATTTATTTTATAAAGGTAACTTGTCTCTTTAAGACAAAGACTGTTACGTTTATTATATTAAATGTATATTGTATGCATAGTTTAGAAGTAAGTACTAGCTGAATTGCTTGGGTCTTGATTTTAGACTCTAGAAGAAAATGTCCAAATAAACTTATAATTACAGCAGCAATACTGATAACAAGTGAATGAGAAAAGTAGAACTGGAATTAGAATGCTTATGTTAAATGCCAGTAACTTTGAAAGAAAATATAAAAACAGTTGTTTGAATAACTCTCTTGTCTTAAACAAGATGTATTTTTATGCTTTATGGTATATCTTTTGTGTTTATTTAGTGTCCTTCATGGAAGACATCTCAAATCACTCCACAAAATTGAATGCCCTTTAAAGAAGCACCAGCCAAAACCTCTTGACTGCTCTACAGACATTTGAAATACATCCACTAAAAGAGTGTATATTTGGGCCTATTGATATATCTACTTGTATTCAGTGGTGTTTTCAAATGACATAGTGTATACAGTATGAAAATTAATGGACCCTTGGTGCATACTGATACGATGCCCACTAAAATCAATGAAAAAACCTTCCATTGACTTCAGTGGTTGGTGAATCAGCCCCTAATGGTGGTGCTCAAAGTCAAACGTTCCCCCACATTGTAAATTTTGTTCTTGTGTATATTTCTCTTTATAACTTCTAATTTCTGAAGAAAAGTAGTTTGTATAGGAAACTAATTCTATAAGAATTGCTTTCAACTAACTAAGCCAAACATTTTTGAAATGCAAGTGCAGCACTGGAAAAAATAAAGTGATCTTGAACCATAATTTATTCCCAATGCAGAGAAAATTATTGAAATTGAGTAGCAAATGGTTTAGATCTAATTTTAGAAATACTTACAGTGTAACATGATGTTTTAAAGAAGAAATTGTAAGTATAATATTCAAAGGTTAAAAACATTCAAATATTGAGATGTCAAAAGTTAAAATATGGCATATTTTTGCTTTTTAAAGGAGAAACACAAAAATGAAAGAGAAGATTCTAATAAAAAACTACAAGAAAAAGAAGCACTAATTGGAGAGCTGAAAGCAAAAATAATAGAAGAAGAAAAAAATGCATTTCAGTTGAAGGAAAAATTATCAGATGCCAATAAATCACTTGAGGAATTAAAAGAACAGATTGTACAAAAGAATCAAGAGGCAAATAATGTGAAACTACAACTGGCTAACTGCAAACAAAAAGAAAGACAATGTTCTGATGAAATAAAACAGTTAATGGGTACTGTGGAAGAATTACAGAAGCGATGCCATAAAGACAGCCAATTTGAAACTGACATTGTACAAAGAATGGAATTAGAAACTCAAAGGAGACTGGCAGAACTTCAGGCAGAATTAGATGAGATGTACGGGCAGCAGATTGTACAAATGAAGCAAGAGTTAATTAAGCAACATGCATTAGAAATTGAAGAACTTCTTGCCCAACAAAAAGTAGAGCTGGAGAAAACTTTAAATCCATGTTCAAGTGATAATATTAATGAAGATCAAGTACATTTAATGAATATTGCAATTAATGAATTGAATATGAAATTGCAAGATGCTAATTATCAGAAGGAAAAAATAAAGCAAGATTTGTCAAAACAACTGGAAGAAATTTCAGCAGAAAAGTCTCTTCAACAAACACAAATTGAAGATCTTTTTCAAGAACTGACCTTTTCAAGAGAGCAGATTCAGAGAGCCAAGCAAACCATAATGGACAAAGAATGCAGATTAAATGAAGCCGATAAATACCAGGTTATGATTGAAGATCTGAAAGCTCAGCTTGCTTCTGCATCTGAGCTCAGGAAAGAGTTAGAATTAAAACATGAGGCAGAAGTCACAAATTATAAAATAAAACTTGAAATGCTAGAAAGAGAGAAGGATGAAGTTTTGGACAGAATGGCTGAATCTCAAGAAGCTGAATTAGAGAGACTGAGGACACAGCTTCTGTTTAGTCATGAAGAAGAACTGTGCAAACTTAGAGAAGACTTACAACAAGAGCACAGAATAAGCATTGAAATTCTTAAAGATAACTTGGCCACACATTATAAACAGGAATTAGAAGAAGCACAAAATGAAATGAGTCAAAAGATAGAAACCATGCAGTTTGAAAAGGACAACTTAATAACAAAGCAAAGTCAGCTGTTATTGGAGATTTCAAAGCTGAAAGATTTGCAGCAGTCTGTTGTAAATTCTAAATCGGAAGAAATGACTCTTCAAATACAGGAACTCCAAAAGGAGATTGATATTCTTAGGCAAGAAGAAAAAGAAAAGGGTACACTTGAACAAGAAGTTCAAGAGTTGCAACTTAAAACTGAATTGTTGGAGAAACAAATGAAAGAGAAAGAAGTTAGCCTTCAAGAAAAATGTACAGAGCTTGAGACACAAAATAACCTTCTTAAAGATGAAAATAGAGCTTTAGAGGAGAAATTAAAACATATTTTGGTAAGTTCAGAAGAAAATTTGATTTTCACAGACAGTGTTAATTCTAAGTCAGAAGACCTTGACATGCAAAAAAGAATAGAAAAGCTAATGGCTGAAAATGAGCAGCTTATAAAACAAGACATTGAACTCAAAACAGAAATTGAGAGGCAAAAGAATACTTTTTCATTTGCTGAGAAAAATTTTGAAGCTAGTTATCAAGAGCTACAGGAAGAATATGCTTGTCTTCTAAAAATAAAAGCTGACTTAGAAGAGAGCAAAAACAAAGAGGAAGCTGAATATAAAACCAGGCTTAAGGTTCTGACTGAAGAGCTTCAGCATTTACAAAGCTATGAATTGGTTGTATTGAAAACGAAAAGTTCAGTCTTTGAAGGCTCTAAAGAAGACAAAATATGCAGAGCAGAAACTTTTGAAGTTGGAGAAGTTGTTGAGAAAGACACTACAGAACTTATGGAAAAGCTTGAGGTAGCCCAGCGTGAAAAAGTGGAACTGTCCTTGAGACTTTCCAATCTTTCTGAACAATTAAAGTTAAAACATAGTGAAATTTGTCAATTAAGTGAAGAAGTTAAATCTTTAAAACAAGAGAAAGAACAAGTTTTAGCAAGATGTAAAGAACTAGAAGTCATAATTAGCCACAATCAGACAGAAAATGTTAAAATTTTTGAACAGAAGATAAAATACTCTAAAGAAAAAGCTCAAGCAGATGCTATCCCAGTGTCTGAAACTAGAAATCTAATATTTGATCCCAGCAATGAACTTGGTGAGGAAATAAAAGGAAGAGAAGATAATCTGAGTTTATGTAAAGATTCAGATCATCATGTAACAGAGAAGGAAATTCAGCAAATGTTGAATCCAGAGCAGCAATCATTGTTGGATCATCTGCACCAGATGACTGACAGACTAGCAGGAGAAACATCACTACTGGTCATTACACAGCATGAAAATGATCAGCTTCAGCAGCAACTGGATATATTAAAATCTGAACAGGTATGTTTATAGAAAGCTGTATGGTAAAGAAAGTTACCAGGAGTACATCTGTGCAAAATAATGAAAGTTAATGTTTATCTTAAATATGCCTTTTGCTTCTGGGCTTTTGTTTGTTGTGGATATGTTGATTAGTGGTTAAAGGGGAGGGCCATAGGAGTGATCTGTTTCATAGCTGTATGTTTAAGAATTCTCAAGGAGTGTGTGAAGGGGTTCCTTTTTAATGGATGTATGAATAGATCAAAAGAAATAAAATATAAAATTTAGTGAAAGCAGCAAAAATATTAAACTAAAATTAAACTTTCAGTTTGGTAAATTCTTTGCCATCAGTTAAAATATTATGAAGCAAAACCTAATTATTGCATTTTGTCTTCAATACAGTTGTAACATCCTATCTTACTCAAAGAAAGTAAAAGTTTTAATGATTCTAGATTTTTGTTGGAGAGATCAGGAAAGAGTTGATTATTTTTTCCAAGACACTTCTACCTTTTTATGATTAGTTCTCCAGCTCTTCAGTATACCCACTCAGACACAAAATAGGGAGGAATGCAGACAATTCACTATACTTTCTCACTAATTATGTTTGATTAAACTTGCAAAACAAAATGTAGAACTTTTAGCAACCCACTGCCACTACATTCATGTTCTCTCAATTTAATTTTTCTGGATAGGAAGTGGAGAAATGGAAGGTGAATATATTTTTATATTTAATATCATATTTTAATATCAGAAGATCTTAAAAACCAGTTGGCCCTCCACCTAACCTCTGTTTTTGGAGGTGCAATTATGCCTGCATTTTTGTATCCATGCTGAATTGCAGGTACAAATACAAATAGTATTATCTCTACTTGCTTGTGGGTGCAAATAGTTAGATATTTTATTAATACACCACTATCTCGATATAACGCGACCCGATATAACATGAATTCGGATATAACGCAGTAAAGCAGTGCTCCAGGGGGACGGGGCTGCGCACTCTGGTGGATCAAAGCAAGTTCAATATAACGCGGTTTCACCTATAACACGGTAAGATTTTTTGGCTCCCGAGGACAGCGTTATATTGAGTTAGAGGTATATTTAAACAGAGACAGGCATCAAAAATCTGGCCTTAAATCTACACGCAGTGATTCAATAAATATTGTAGCAAAAGTTAGGTTTTTCATAGGCACCAATACCTTAGACTTTGTCCTTGACCAGGTTTTTTTAGGTGATCATATGTATTTCTTGACAGTTTTAAAACAGTTTACTGTTAAGAGTCCACATGACTAGCATTACCAAAGTGGATATCAGGCTAACTTTTCACTTGTCCTTCCTCAGTTATGATGTATGCTTCTTAGCCTTAGCCAAAGATCTGGGCCATAGAGTCCAATGCTAAATTCAGTGCACTGTGGGCTAATGTAGAAAAATAGAGAAGAAAAATAAAACGAAGTTTGAAATAAGAAAAATTACCAAAATACCAAAATTTACAAAATATAATTTGATATGTAAATGATAAACAGATCCCTGACTATCTCACTGGCTTGAGAATTGATGCTATTTCTTGCCTTTCCAGTCAAGCACACAGCATGATCTGGTATTCGCTTCCTTTGTGAAGGGTCAGCTGAGCTTTTAAACTAAGAACTCAGCCCTTTAATCCACTCCCTGAATAAATTTGGGACTGTGTTTCTACTCCAATTCAAGCTTCTCTCCCGACTACATAACTGCCTTGTCATTCCCCTGAAAATTTTCTTGAAAACTGTCATGCAGCCATCGTAGTTTCTGGCACGTGCCTATTGAACTTCATATCAGTTCACTAAGTAATAGTGATTTTCAAAGGAAAATATGGTTTGTAAGTATGTTTTACATTACTGAATCACTAGAGCAAGAATGTGCAGATATATTTTGAACTTAGGAAATTTCTTAATTGTACAGATTTGGTTTATGAATGCAAATAAAAACTAGATAATAGTTAACAAATGTTTAAATGTTAATATTATGTTTAGGTGTCAGGTGGACATGTTTAAAATTATTATTGCATGAAATTAGCAATTGTAATGAAATACAGAAAATTTGGACTTTCTTGCTTCCTTATTTTTAACCTTTGCAATATGTGTATTTCCATTCAAAGGCAGATTTACGGCTACAGATGGAGGCCCAGCGCATTTGTCTCTCTCTGGTTTATTCAGCTCATGTAGACCAGGTCCGTGAGTACTTGAAAGCTGAAAAAGAGAATGCACTCTGCAGCCTTAAAGAGGAGCTCATCTGCAGTCATACACAAGAGATGAATGAGCTTAAGAAAATGCATCAACTGGAGCTCCAGACCTTGAAAGGTCAACAAGCAGGTATTTTGTTGAAAATGATTGGAGAGAAATTCTCTGTAAAAAAATATTTCTTTAAAAGAGAGCATGTGACTAGAAAAGTTGGAGAAAATTTTCTTCGGTTGTCTAACAAAATAGTTTCTTCTATCCAATATTTCCTTTTTTATATTTAAATGTTTTAACTCAAATTATTGTAAAGTTACAAGAAGCCCATTATGTAGTACACAGTGTGTATTATTCAACATAATTTTGAAAAATCTTATGTAAGCTATCACTTTTATTATGTTTAGATTTTATTAATAGATGATTGTATTCAAATTTATTTTTTGCTATTTGTTTTAGAGCAATCATTTTAGAGGGTTACATTAAAAAAAATGTTTGTTTGTATTCCGTATTGAAATCATACTAGTTAAATGTAGTAACACAATTACTTCTTTGTCCTTTGTCTTGATTATGTCATGCCCCTCCTTGAATCCCTCCACTGGCTCCTTATCCACTATTCAAGCTTGTTTATCACCACCTTCAAAGCTCTGCATAACTCTGCCCCTCCCTTCTTATCTGAGTGTGTCTCACTTCATGTTGCTATCTCCCCCCAGGGCTCCTCCATTGACTGCTCATTTGTCAATCACTTCTATGCCGTCTGACATGTTTCCCCCTATATAGTATCAACTTCCTGAACTTATTGATATACCACGCCATATTTAAGTCCCTCTTAAGGACCCATTTTTGTCATGCTGACTAAATCTAGTTGACCTGTATCTTAAGAAAAAAGTATATGTTCTTCTTTGAGTAATGTCCCTATGGGTGATCCTCTTCAGGTGACCATGTGCCCCATGCACCTTTGGAGACTTTTGGTAGCAGTGCCTGTTCAGTTCACACATCCACACTTGCTATCCTCATGCCCTGTACCAAGGATATATAGGGCATTGTTGATGAACTGCCCTCAGTTCCTTCTCAACCGCATTGGCCTGAGACAAAGTGTCTAGTGAAGCTACTTCTATCTAACTTACCCTTTGGAATAGTTTAGTTTAGTTTAGTTTTAACATAGTATTTAGTTTTACTAGTTTAGTTCAGTGTTTTATTTTTGGTACCTTTCACTTACCTTTCCTCAAGGGTTTCTCTCCTCAAAGGTTCTCCTTCTTTGAGGGAATCTTAAATCCTCAGGTTATGCCTGGTTCCTTTGGATTTAAACATTGTGTCACTTGTTGGGACCCTTCCCAGAATGTTTAAGAAGCTTCATTTAAAATTAAATTAAAATGCAGAGCCCCCCAGCCAGTAGCCAGGACCCAGGCAGTGTGAGTGCCACTGAAAATCAGGCTCGCGTGCCGCCTTTGGCACGTGCCATAGGTTGCCTACCCTTGCTCTAGACACTCACATTCCTTCTACATATGAGATTTGCTCAGGGTTCAAAAGTAAATATAGAGAGAACAGGGAAATAAAGCTGAGGTTCCTCATGATGGAGCACTTCCTCTGACCTGCATCAGACCCAGGGCTGGATACCACCTGCCCTGGTACAGCAGTCTTCCAGTGACCATAGTTGACCTCTGCAGCTTGATGACCCATAAGACCTTCACAGGAGAGACTGGCAGGAGAAAGCACCAAGTCATCTACCAAATCATCTAGCAAGAGGAGCTCTAAATCTCAAAAATAAGTTGGTGCTAAGAGCCCTGTCGTGTCAGAGACCTTGTGGCCCAAGCAAGGGTACTGCCAAGGCTCCAAGCATTCCTGGTACCAAAGGTCCCTCCATGTGGAAGGTTTTGGGTATTTCTAAGCCCCTCAGTACCCATCGATCAGTGCTAAAGCCTGCCCCAGTACCATCCAAGCACAGTCAAGATGCTAGGTTCTCTAAAGATTCTACAGCTAGGAAGACAGTAATGCCTCCAATTCTTCCTCACTGTGTACCGTATCCATATCGACAGTACAATCTGGTCGACTGTTATCCTTGCACCTTGCAAGTTTGATTACTTTATTGAATATTTGCCTTAGGAACACTAAGAGCAATTCAGGCCACCATTGCTGAAGGTCAGCTCCTGGCAAGAACTTCTTTTCAGGCTTCACTTGTTGTGGCTGTTAACAGCAGCCCACTCCATCTCTACAGCAGTTATCATGTGACATGCATCTTGTCTATAATCATCAGGAACCTCTAGGCTATCCAGTGAATCCATGGATAAGTCCTTGCATTCCCTAAAGAATTTAAGAGCTACTCTCCACTCACTAAGGATTTATACACTTGCAAATAAAAGGAGATTCAGCAGGTAACAGACAGATCAAAGATCTCATTTTCCAGCTTACCATAGACCTTCAGAACCTTCCAGGAAAAACTTTGGTTCCAGAAGGGAAAAACATCAGCCATTATGACTGTCACAGCACAGTCATCTTTGTCAACCAAGGATTCATTCTTCGAGGGCCATGAACAATCCCATTATCTGGATTTACAGTTGCATCATCCTGCCTCCCAACCACCCCCCTCCTTTTGGAGATGATCACTCCTATTTTTGTACCTCATGGGAGCAGATTACTTGCGACAGATGGTATTGGTGGTAATAACATTGGGCTCATGTCTATGCATCTGCTCCTTCCCTGTCCTTTTTCAGAGAAATTTCACAAACATCTGCAGCGGCAAGAAGTCCTGTCTCTTCTTCTGCACAAGCCCCGGCCACCTGGGGCTGACAGCCAAACTATTTTTTTTTTAAAGGTACACATCTTGCATCCCACTCAAGGGAGGTGCGCCCAATAGTTTGAAAACTGCTACTTTAGAGTCTCCCCAAGACGATTTGTCTCTTATGTGGACAGAATTAAAGAGCCTCCCGTTTTGACCCAGAGACTATTCAAGTGGGTTTTCAGCTGGACACTTGCTTGTTAAGAGGCTGCTAAGGTTCAGCTCTCTCCTATGCCCATTCCACCAAATTGCAATCTACTTCCATTGCCTTACTCCTAACAATACGCATTGCAGAAATCTGCAAAGCTGCCACATGGTCTTTGGTGCTCACTTTCTCTAAACTGTACCCTAATACATGCCTCTAGGGCGGATACTGCCTTTGGTACTGCAGTTCTAAAACAGCCTCAGACTGGGTTCCTCAGTGCCCATCCCCTTTAAGGAATGCAGCTCAGGAGTCACTTGAAGTGGAGCACCCCATAGGGAAATTACTCAAAGAAGGAGAGGATACTTGTACAGTAATTAGAGTCCTTCGAGATTTTAGATTGGCGGTGCTACACTACCTGCCCCCCTTCCCTTCTTTTTTGGAGTCTTGTTTCCATTAGACTTGGTAATACAGAAGGAACTGAGGGTAGTTCATCTGACGCTGCCCTTAGTAAGGGGCTCGAGGTTAGCTAGGGCGCATGTGTGCACCAAACAGGAACCGCTACCAAAAGTCTTCCATCATGGGCTCATGGGGCCCATGCACACCTGAAGTGAACCACCTAAGCTCAAATATCTAGAAGAACTGCAGTTATTCTACAAGGTAAGCAACATCTCCTTTCCCATTCCCCCAATTTCTGTCTATTTGTCTGTCTGTCCACATTGTGAACCTTCTTGTCTGTTTGAAAAGTGTGTGACATCTAATGCATGCTACAATAAATAAGTTAATAATAATAATAATCTGTATTAATAGATGACGAAGGCAAATCTACAGTGATGCTTATAGAAAAGCTAAGCAAGGCAGTGTCTGAGGAATGCTTTAGGCTCACACAGGTAAGACTTTATCAAAGAAACACTTTTTTACATAGGAATTTTGAAAATCAAGAA
This sequence comes from Malaclemys terrapin pileata, assembly GCF_027887155.1. NCBI lineage: Eukaryota > Metazoa > Chordata > Testudines > Emydidae > Malaclemys > Malaclemys terrapin. The sequence continues at coordinate 242,375,196 of NC_071506.1, read as the reverse complement.
CTTATATATTAATATAAGTATTTCTTCTTAGTTCTTCTCACCACCCCTAACAAACTATCATCAGAGCTTTTTCCTCTCCCAGTAATTTTTCACTTTGAGACTGAGAAATCAGAACATTTTTTTTCCTTCATGTATTTCCTCAACTCCTGTATTTTTCCCCACAATGTTCTGTATATAGTGCTTCTGAAATCTTGCTGCCTTTCTGTAAACCTCTGCAAATGGCCAAAAATCATAGATTCATACATTTTAATGCCAGAAGGGACCATTATGATTAACTAGTCTGACTTCCTGCAAAACACAGGCCAGAGTACTTTACCCAGTAATTTCTGCATCAAGATCATAACTTCTGTTTGAGTTATAGCATATCTTTTAGTCTTGATTTGAAGACTTCGTGATGGAGCATCTACCTTGTCCCTTAGTATATTGTTCCAATGGTTAACTGTTTTGCTTTTTTTCTGCTAGATTAAAGAGTCTTCTATTATCAGAAATCTCTTCCCTATATAGTTGCTAAATCACCTCTTAACATTCTCTTACATAACCTAAATACATTGAGATTCTTAGGTCTTTCACTATAAGGCATGTTTTACATAATTCAGGTCATTCTTGTAACTCTTCTGAAATCTTTCCAATTTTTCAACACTCTTTTTGAAGTGTGGACACTAGAACTGGACACAGTATTCCAGTAATGGTCTTACTAATGCTATATGCCTAGGTAATACCACCTTCCTTCTCTTTCTTGGAAGTCCACTGCTTATATGTCCAAAAACTGTAGGCATAGTAGCTAGAGCATCACACTGGGAGTCCCTGTTCAGAGGATTATCAACCATGACTCCTGTCTCCTTTACAGAGTTACTGTTTTCCGGGATATAGTCCCCCATCTTAGAAATATGACCCACATTCTTTGTTCCTAAATGTATGACCTTGTATTTGGCTATGTTAAAACACATGTTGTTCAAATGAGCCGGCCTGCAAGAAATGCAAGTCAACCTCTGTAACTGACCTATTCCCAGCATTATTTACCATTTCACCAATTTTTATGTCATCTGCAAATTTTACCAGGAATGATGTGTATTTCCTTTCAAATCATATCTAAAGATGTTGACTAGCATTGTGCTGAGAACAGATTTCTGCAAGACCCCACTATAGACATACCCAAGATCATGATTTCCCCATTTACAGTTACTTTTCTGTTATTTGTCAGTTAAGCAGTTTTTAATCTATTTAATATAGGCTTCATCGATTTTTATCCGTGATAATTTTTTTATCAGAATGTCACGCAGACTAAGTCAAATGCCTTTCAGAAGTCTGTTATGTCAACACAGTTATCTTTATCACCAAACTTGTGATATTAAAAAAATTCAAAGATGTACGTACATTATCTTCTGCCATCCAAAACTGGGCAATTTACAAGCAACTGTCCAACCTAGATATTTACTTTGAATATAAGAAAACCCCCCAAAGTCCTTCTTTACTTTATGAGTCCGTATGCTAGCTCTAGCGGAGTAATCACATAATTGTATAGATACTACCGTTGTATTCCCCCTCTCTTTACTCTTACCTTCTGTCCTGTGACTACCGCCTTACATAATGTCTAATCTAGCTTATCTCCTCTGAACAGAGATCATGTCTTCTTTCTCTTTTGGGGGTACACCTCTACCTCGATATAACGCTGTCGGGAGCCAAAAAATCTTACCGCGTTATAGGTGAAACCGCATTATATTGAACTTGCTTTGTTTTCTCTGCCTGTTGTCTTTAATATAGTCATAAATAATCTGCTGTAGCCTGAACTATATTTATTTATTTTTGATATTTTTGTTTCTTTGTCATATAGCTTCTCTGCAGTGTTCAGAGTGAACAACACTCAACTCCTGTCAAAGTTAGTCCTGGAGAACAAGACATTTTCCATGTTCCTACTTTTGAGAGAAAGGAAGCTGACATAGAATTACCAACGCACAGAATTCAAGCTCAAGGTAACACATATAGTAACTTTTAGATATTGATGACAACACTATATTAATATACTGGTATTTATAATTAATAATCTAAGGCAGTGGTGCCCAAACTTTTCCTCTCGCACCCCCCGTTGCCAGTAATGGAATATGTCCATACCCCTCTGGGCTGGAAGTGGAGTCACAGCTGGGCCAGTGGCCAGGAACAGAACTGTGGCTGAGAAAGGGGGGCAGGGGCCAGTGGCTGAGCTGGAAGCAGAGCTGGGGCCGCAACTGCGGCCAGGGATGGGGCTGGAGCGGGAGCTGAGGGCAGAGAGGGGTAGGGTAGCGCTCCCTCCCCGCCCCACTGTGGGGGCTGGCCCAGGACCCACTGCGCCGCCGCAGACGTTCCTCCATGCTCCCCTAGGGGGTGTGCTCCACAGTTTGGAGATCACTGATCTGAAGTCAGTATTAATATGTCTGCTCAACAATTTTTATACACCCCTTTTATTTCTGCATATGATTCAGTTGCTTATTTACATCACCAATTAATCAGCATTCAAGATGCCTCAAAAAAGAGAGTGCTGTCCTATGCTGTGCTTATTGTAGTGGAAGTTTCAGATAGATAATGTGAGGAGATTGATTTTTCTGCTCATACAACAAGAGAAGCTAAGCAGTCCTACCATAAATTATAAACAAACACATGCATACTAAGGGCATAAAAATTTGTACAGCCCCTTTTCACTTACAATAATGGAGTAGTATAACGGTAATGATAATAATCCTCTTCAGTTAAGAATTTGTGAACAAGCTGATTAATTACAAATACAATGTGTAACGATGCAGTAACTGAATTTGATGAAAATGTCACCAGCTCTCTTTGTAATTTAGGCTTGCAAGAAAGTATGCAAATTCTTCTGAGCAAGATAATGGAAGAATACAACAGGCTGATGGCACTTCATACACAGTTTATGAGGGACTGTAAAAAGGTAGACTATTTACAATTCCATACGATTATAAGGTGGATATGCGAACCAGATGCTGGCTGTGGATTCCATCTATTCCTTGTTTATTAAGTCCCAGTCCTGCAAACACACTCATATTTAAATTTGTGCATGTAAACTTCACTTGGCCTATTTCTTTCATGCATAAAATGAAGCCTCTGTCTTCACGAACAAGGTCAGCTCCCAGACTGCTGCACTGGGCAGCACAGTATGGGGAGAAGGTGATCAGCCCTCTGTGGAGAAAGAAGTGGTTTGGGACTATTTAGAAAAACTGGATGTGCACAAGTCCATGGGGCCGGATGCGCTGCATCCGAGGGTGCTAAAGGAGTTGGCGGATGAGATTGCAAAGCCCTTAGCCATTATTTTTGAAAACTCATGGCGATTGGGGGAAGTCCCAGATGACTGGAAAAAGGCTAATGTAGTGCCCATCTTTAAAAAAGGGAAGAAGGAGGATCCGGGGAACTACAGGCCAGTCAGCCTCACCTCAGTCCCTGGAAAAATCATGGAGCAGGTCCTCAAGGAATCAATTATGAAACACTTGGAGGAGAGGAAAGTGTTCAGGAACAGTCAGCATGGATTCACCAAGGGGAAGTCGTGCCTGACTAACCTAATTGCCTTCTATGATGAGATAACTGGCTCTGTGGATGAGGGGAAAGCAGTGGATGTGTTATTCCTTGACTTTAGCAAAGCTTTTGATATGGTCTCTCACAGTATTCTTGCCGCCAAGTTAAAGAAGTATGGGCTGGATGAATGGACTATAAGGTGGATAGAAAGCTGGCTAGATCGTCGGGCTCAACGGGTAGTGATCAATGGCTCCATGTCTAGTTGGCAGCCGGTTTCGAGCGGAGTGCCCCACAGGTCGGTCCTGGGGCCGGTTTTGTTTAATGTCTTTATTAATGATCTGGAGGATGGTGTAGACTGCACTCTCAGCAAGTTTGCAGATGACACTAAACTGGGAGGCGTGGTAGATACACCAGAGGGTAGGGATCGGATATAGAGGGACCTAGACAAATTAGAGGATTGGGCCAAAAAAAACCTGATGAGGTTCAACAAGGATAAGTGCAGAGTCCTGCACTTAGGACGGAAGAATCCCATGCACAGCTACAGACTAGGGACCAAATGGCTAGGTAGCAGTTCTGCAGAAAAGGACCTAGGGGTCACAGTGGACGAGAAGCTGGATATGAGTCAACAGTGTGCTCTTGTTGCCAAGAAGGCTAACGGCATTTTGGGCTGTATAAGTAGGGGCATTGCCAGCAAATTGAGGAACGTGATCGTTCCCCTTTATTCAACATTGGTGAGGCCTCATCTGTAGTATTGTGTCCAGTTTTGGGCCCCACACTACAAGAAGGATGTGGAAAAATTGGAAAGAGTCCAGCAGAGGGCAACAAAAATGATTAGGGGTCTGGAGCACATGACTTATGAGGAGAGGCTGAGGGAACTGGGATTGTTTAGTCTGCAGAAGAGAAGAATGAGGTGGGATTTGATAGCTGCTTTCAACTACCTGAGGGGGGGTTCCAAAGAGGATGGAGCTTGGCTGTTCTCAGTGGTGACAGATGACCGAACAAGGAGCAATGGTCTCAATTTGCAGTGGGGGAGGTCTAGGTTGGATATTAGGAAACACTATTTCACTAGGAGGGTGGTGAAGCACTGGAATGCGTTACCTAGGGAAGTGGTGGAATCTCCTTCCTTAGAGGTTTTTAAGGCCTGGCTTGACAAAGCCCTGGCTGGGATGATTTAGTTGGGAATTGGTCCTGCTTTGAGCAGGGGGTTGGACTAGATGACCTCCTGAGGTCCCTTCCAACCCTGATATTCTATGATTCTAAGCACATGTGCTGGTTTTTGCAGAATTGAGGCCTTATATAAAGACCATTTAATGACTGTGTAATGTACCTGGGCCTAAGAAGGGGAAATGAACTTTTCAAAATTAAACGGAAATCCCTCTTAAATGTGATGTTTTATGTCATATAAAACTCAGTTGGTATTCTTGGTGAAAAAAGTTACACTAACATTCTTATAATATTTCAAGATGCTTTTACAAGATATTTTTATCATCATCTTGGCATATCCCAATGGGACATAGTCTCCTTGCAGATCGAGTGCCACCTGAATTATTCTTTGGCTTGGCCCTTAAGGTGGCCTTGCTGAATGTTCAGTTTATGTCCATCACTAGCAATTTTAATCTCACCATCAAAGCTTTTGCTGCCCCCGTAATCATCAGCCATGTACAGCCATTCCTTGGTAAACTTCTAATATGTCCATACCAAGAAAGCTACCAAAACCAAAGTAGTACTGATGGAGGTGGATGCTGGGTTCGGCTTCAAATATCCCTATTTCTAATCTTGTCCTACTGCTTAATATGGAGCCACAAAATGTCAGGTTTTGTGCTATTTTTTTACATTTTCTTGGAAATTATGTACTAACTGTCCTTCCTGAGGAAAGTAGTTTTGTTAAAATTTGTAATTAATTTGTAATTAATGTCATGCATATGGTTCCTAAAACAAGTATTTCGCGAAGTCTGGTTCTGAGAAATTTGAGGAAAATAAATATAGTTCAGTCATGATTTCTAGCTCAACCATTTTTAGTATATACAATAGATCCCGCTTACTAATAACCCCTCAGCAGATGGCCAAAATTGGGCAGTAACCTGCAGTTGCCAATAAGAGAGAGGCAGTTTTGCAAGACTGCAGCCAGAGAAGGAAGCTCAGAGGCTCGAGGTACCTCTCCTTGCATTTTCCAAGCTGCACATCCCAGTGCTACCTTCACTGGCTACAGCCCTGCAAACCTGCCTATGCCGGGGCTTTCCACAGGAGGTAGGGGCTCTGGAATGTGTTGAACCCAGTCCTCCAGGTTCCTGGAGAGCACAGGGGAGCACAGATACTTTGCAGCTTTTGTGCCACCAGCAGCCCGACTCCCTGCTGCAGCCTACCCTGGGGCCTGGGTTTTGCATGTCCCATTGCTTCTGTCCCTCGCTGCCCCACAAACGTACCTGTGGCCAAGGCTTTCCACAAAAAGATTGTCACTAGCCGGCATGCCTGTTGCCAATGTCCAGGCCAATTAACATTATAGTCATTGCATGGTATTGGTTCCATGTTTCCATGAACAGAAAGTTTTCATTAATAGGGTTGCTATTCAGTGGAATCTATACTATGAAGGTTGTCACTTTTTATGGGTGTTGCTGTTTGCTGTTTACAGTTTTGATCAGAGGCAGAGGTAGATGTATAAAATTGAGCAATTACATAATGTAAAATTACATGGATAATCTTATTTAAAGAATGACCCATCAAATATCCTGTGCATTGGCCTGATCTATTTAGAACACAGGTTGGAAAACATATTATGAAATAAGATTAACCAGCTAAATCTAAATAGAAATGAAAAAAAATCGAAATGTTTTGAAAATAAGTTTCCTACACTGTTGCCTGTGAACAGTAGCCTTAAATAATGATCTTTAAATTCTAGGAGAGAAAAACTTCAAATAACCACAAAGAGAGATGTCCTATATTTTTAAAAATAAGTGTAAAAAGAATAGTCTGTGGGTATTTCTTCTTCCTTAAACTAACTTGAATTCCTGTTATCTGCTCCTTATATATGCTAATATTTTATAGGTAAACAGAGCATGAGTTTTCAATATAAAGTAAAAATTCTCATTCTGAGCTCATTCTAAGGTTTTTTTTGCATGCACGACTTCGCTTTTATTGAAAAGCAGGGGGAGAGACATGAAGCATTTATAAAAGTCACTATGAATTCCACTTGGTGGATCTGTTAACAAAATGGGTTGAATAGATGTGTAACCAGCAATACTCCATCTATTACCATAAGACCAAATGAATCATCTTTGCAGTGTGCCTGCCCTCCGTATCTTGATATACTGGATACTGTAGAACTTAAGACAGTCTTTGGGTAAATAGCACAGTATTCTGTCATACAAATATAAGATGATTTTGATGAAATGATCATTTTTCTTAGTGATGTGCCATCAGTAGAAAATTTGATAATAGTACAGACAGTGTATCCTGCATTGCTACATATTAAAAGGTTAAATGTGATATATTCAGCGGTTATGTTTAGAAAAAGGTTGCAAAATATGCATAATGTGGGTATGTGTATGTATTTTATATAAATGGTAGATTAGGTGCAAGTAAAGTATTAGCACTTGTGTTATGCTTTCAGGACAGTTACAGTTTCTATTCTTGGTTTAAATATTATTTAAATTGTCATTTGTTTTTACTGTACTTTTCCTAGTCTGAAGAGCAACAAACATCATATGTTGAACTGGAGCATAGAAAAGAAGAGGAAAGCAGCTGTCTGCAAATGAAAATAGAAGGCTTTCAGACCCCTTCACAGGACCTTATTGGTAAAGAGATACATATGCAATTATTTGTAATGTCTATAAAAGTGCTTTAAATCTAAATTTGTTTCTAGTGGATAAGACAAGGTTAAACACCTTAAGTACTGAGGATTCTGTCATCTGATTTATGTGCTTTTTGTTCTTATAAAACTCTGGAATTTTGTTTAGAAATTCAGCTGATCTGCTCTAGAACTGTGTTCAGTAATATTTTTTGGTTTTCAGCAATTAAAGGGATTGTTAATATTACCTCTAATAAGAGAGAGAGAGAGTGCTTGTGTTGTTTTGCAAGATTGTTATTTATAGAAAATAGGTTTGCTCTGCTATCACAATAAAAATAATTACCTTCATTAACATTTTATGAGATCTTTGATGTTATTGCTAGTCATTGTTTTACTATTTCAAATAGACTTTTTATGTGTATTAACATAATTGTTAACTGATTTTCTCCCTTCAAATTACCCACTTACAGATCTTATGGTTAGAGCATCTCGTTGTGAGGAGATGGAGAACCTTAAAACACAACTTGAAGGAAAACATGCTCAAGAAATTGAGCATCTCCGATCCTATTTCCAGCAGCAGTTGAAAGAAACTGAAGAGAGATACACTACAGAGATCGTTCATTTACAGAATAGACTTCAGGATGTCAGTGAATCCCCTAAAGATTTCAGGTATCCCATGATCTTTATCCTCCTTTTCTATAGTTTTTACCATTTTGTACTGAACACCATATGTAAACATTAGTGTTTTTAAAAAGCTAATTGGTGCAAAGCTTTATAATTTATTAACAACATCAGAATATGAAAAAAATCATCAAATTATATGAACATTTTTTACTCATCACTTTTTTTTTAAATCAAGTATTTTACAAAGAAATGGTATAACCAGTATGAACTAAGTGAGAGAGCAATATCCGGTAACTCAGAAATTATTGGATACTGAATTTGCTATTTTACAAGTATTTCTCTAATATATCATTGCAAATTATTGTATGTTATACCATTGCGATAGATTTGATAGTTACCCTTGAACATTTGCAAATTTTACTCATTACTTCATGTTACTCAATATATAAATTATTAAATATTTGGTGTATTTAGTACAGTACTTGTTACCAAGTAGGATAGGAAAGGTGGGGGCAAACCTCCCAGGTAGCTGTGGGAAGTGAAAAGGCACAGCCACTCCCTTTCCCCACTGCTCTTCAGAACCCTGCCAGTCTGAACAAAAGCACATCCTATCTCAGTCGGGGGCCATTCAAGCTAGGCATGTCTGCTTTGGCAAAGTGGAGAAAGCATATTTTTTTCTTTTTGTTACACTTTTCTAGATTTTATATGTCTTTCCTTCCCTTTCTTAAAATACATTTCTACCCTGAGAAGTGATTATGTAAAAATGGACAGAGAGTCTTGTGGCACCTTATAGACCAACAGACATATTGGAGCATAAGCTTTCGTGGGTGAATACCCACTTTGTCAGCTGCAAGTAAAAATGGTATCTATGTACCCAGTTGATCTGCTCCTTGTGTGTACTCAGTCATATGCTTACTTTATTGGAAACACTAGGCCCTGAACATACATGGATTTACACACAGGCTTAATGTTTGCAGGACCAGTACCTTAGTTTTTACAGCTCCCTGCTACTGTCTGTTTTGTAGAACAAAACAATGCCTTCTGAATACTCATAAAGCTAGGCATGAACTTCCAGTGAGCATTTGAGATTGTTGAAGGCCTGCTAGCCTGGTCAATTTTCAGCATTGTAAAAATGGTACATTTGAAGTATTTTCAATGTGGATTTCATTAAAATCTATAGACTGCAATATCTGTACTGGCCCAGACAAGTTATCAGCCTTTATAATTAATTTCCTGACAGTTTTTAGTTTGTGTTACCACTTGATCGTTTTTTAGACTTCTTTTTGTATACATGTTAATCTGCTGGTTTCATTCAAGTTAACTCTTTGTGCAGTGAAAATATTTCGCAATAAGTAAATACTCATGAGCATCCATTCTTTTTAGAATAAACATTTTAGATGATGTACTGTCCTGTTCGTTCACCCCTGTATTCTTGAGCCTTATGCAAGTTAAAAGGAAACCAAAGGTTTTCACATAAACCTAGAATTTAATTGGAAAAATACCCTTGCTTGGGTATAACTTAAATCTTCTGGGAACCAAATGTGTAGTTCCACCTCCTTATAGGTCGCACCTATGATTACCAGATAGCTGCTTTATAGAGTTTTCTGGGGAGTCTTCAGTCCCCATCCTTACTTTGTTACTCCACTTGTAATCTGTGTAAGAGCTAAGCAAAGAATTAATTCCTTCCTTGCTGGGAAGGTAGGATCTTTTCACCAGGTTGCATATCCAGGTCACAGGTCACATCTTGGTAAATAATTAATGGAAAAGCTGTGTAACGCTATTTAAAAATTAGAGTAATTTCTTTAATAGTTATTTATTGATGAACTCAGTGAATCCTAAGATTGAGGAGCACCATACATTATAGTATAGGACTTGTTCATTACCTGACTTCTTTATAAAGAAACCAAAATAAAATTTTTAATTAGAGTCCTAGAAATAATCAGTAACTTTTTGTAGCTAAAATAATCAATTGTTGCTACTTTGAGAAAGTTATCAGGTATTTTGGATTCCTTGCTATTTCAAAGTTATCTTACTGAAGACATGGTTTTACATAAAATATGCTGTTGAGGAAAAGTAAGCTTGAAAATTTGTATACATTGAAAATGTGACACAAGATCATAAACCTAGCAATACAGAAGTTTAACATCTTATTTCATTCACCCTACACATTATGTCTTCTTTAGCAAGGCACTCATTTGTCTCGTGATAGCAGAAAGGGAATATTAAAGGAAGGATTTGTGAAAGCCACAAATCTTAATATTTTTATAGCCTGGTTCTAACTTTGGCCTTTTGTAACATCTCTCTTAAGAAGAGTATAGCCAGAGCTTTGAGCTTCCTTGTATCAACTTGCTGCCAACAATGGGAGATTTAACGTAACCCAGTTAGAATATGTAGAGCTCTCTAAGGTGCCTACCATTGTGGTATTTAAGTGTAGAAAGAAACAAGAGACTTCTTACCTGCCTTATTCATTCAGATGCTTGACTTGTCTGTTAACAAGCCACCCATATAATACAAGCAGGACATGCATCTGACTAGGGTGTAACAATTAAAAGGGCAGCAAAAAAATTTTGACCAGTCTTCCAGCTGGTGTCTAGCCCCATCTGGTTTCTCCAGCATCTCAGCACCTCCTCTTCTTTAGCCTGCACCCTTCTAGTCAAACCTTGACCATTGGCTTCCCCTTAATTATATGTTGGTAGTGAATAAACAATAGGAGCAACCGGAGCTTGGCAGAGGCTGCTAGTCTCAATGGGGCTTTAAAAGGCAACCTGACTGTAAGGGTGGGCGTCTGTATAACTGAAGGTAGGGAGTGTAGATGTTGAGAAAAAGGACATGTGGCTGGGTGATGGAAGAGTACTCTGTAGAGGAAGGGTTGTAAAGTGAGTGGGAGTGGGTAGTGGATGATATGGGGTAGGATGATGTACAGTGAATGAGGCAGGGGACTGGACACTGAACAAGGTGGATAACAAATAAATAGCTCCCTCATTCACTGTGCTCTGTCCATCTTGTTCCCTAAATTACTAAGAAGTCCCATGGAAAATATTGTATATCAGCAGTTCCATTGCACACAACCCCCTTCTGACAACAAAAATTACTACATGACCCCTGGAAGGGGGACAGAAACCTGAGCCTGCCTGAGTCCTGCCACCTTGGGTGGGGAGGGCCAAAGCGGAAGCCCTAGGGCTACTGCCCCGAGCAAGGGGTCTGTAACCTGAGTCCCTCCACCCAGAGCTGAAGATAAATCCTGAGCTCTGCTGCCTAGGGCTTTGTCTTTGACCCTGGGCTCTAGCAACTCTAATGCCAGCCCTGCCAACCCCATTAAAATGGGGTTGGGACCACTTAGAGGTCCCGATCCACAGTGTGAGAACTGCTGTTTTATATGATCATGTAATTAAAGACTATCATAATCCACAAACATGGGGGTCAGAGCTAAACCAGATTTTTTCAGACTTCATTTTGTAACCTTAACATTTTCTTAATATTGGATGGAATATTTCATTCTTTTGAATATATACACAGTAGTTACACTTTTAAAAATATCTTTTGTTTTGAAAGAGTCTTTCAGTTTGTGAAAGTGCCCTTATACTTGCAATGGTGAATACTGGTAGGACTGATAATATCTCTCAAACTTGTAGAAATTTTTTAAGTGTGATTACTGTATGTATTTGGTAAGTTTTGTGACTTGCTTCCCTGGTCACTAAGTAGCATGGATAGAAAAAATAGAATGGAGGTGGGAATGACATATTTAGGTTTGCCTAGAGTAGCAAAATGTTTGGAGATGCTTCGGTCCCATTTCACCAAACTTTATTGATTTTGAGTGGAATTTTAAAAAGTGCCTACATGACTTAAGACGATAGGTCCCATTGAGATCAAGAGGATTTGTGTTCTTAAGTCGCTTAGGGTCTTTCAAATATCCCAACTTCTATGTTTAAGCTTAAATTGTCAAATTGTGTAGTAATAATGTGCATAACTAAAAGTTTTTATTTTCATTACCTTTATGCTCCATCTCCCCGTTGCTCTTCTTGTTCGTCACATTCACTTATTTATTGTTTCAAATTAGACTGTAAAGTCTTTGGGCAGAGGCTCTGTTTAGCTTTGTGTTTACACAACATTTTTGTCAATGGGGCTGATACTGACTGGGGCATTTGGGCATTACTGCAATACAAATAATAAATAGTAATCATCATTTTGCATACTATTAAAAGAGTACCACAGAATTTGTGTCATGTAAAATGTGTGTCCTCTGTCACTAGTTTAATTTTTTCTTATATAATTGGCTAGAGGTATTGGGAAACTGAAATGAATATCTTGTAATATTAATCTTTTTCCCATCTTTCTTTTACATTTTAGTATATCTGCAGAGTCACAGGGAAACTCTAAAGATGTCATGCAGAAAATGCCACAAACTGAAAGTACAGATACGGCAGTAGAGGTACTATATAATTCAGTTTGTTTATCAACAATATTATGTGTTTTCAACATAATTTAAGTACCTTGGGATATAAATATTTACACTTCAACAAGACATCATTGAAATTTGGGAATAATGTTTTGGAGTAATAAACAAATGATGATAATCTCAGTAGTTATATCATATGTTTGGAAGTGAAACATGAACATCAGTTCAGCCCATGCTCAAGAAAAAATGAAAATCTCATTTAAGTTTTTACAAAACCTATAAAAGAAAATGTGTGTGTCATACAAATTATGATGAGCAATAATCTTAGTTTTCATTTAAAAAATTTCTAGCCCTGGTTGCAGAAGAAAGTTTTAAAATTTAATTCTTAAAGGCTCAAACAGACAGCAAATAATAAAATTCAAAACTTTTAAGCCACCCTTAATATTTGTTGAGACCAGACTCATGATTTTTGAACTTTTGGGATTGGCAGTACTGTATTTCAGACTTGTTTGTAAGGCTCTGTGACCTAGTCATGTCCCTTCTGCCCTTACCCTGGCTTCTGTGCTTCTGAGGGTGCAAACAGTGCTGGAGAACTGAACTACCACTTCAGCTATTGCAATTTTAGCTTATGTATCTGATTTTGGAGCCGCAGTAAAGAAAATTCCCTTTCCCAACTCTTTTTCTTCATGGACCAAGATTACTTAAACTAATTTACAGGTAACCTTTAAAAAAAAAAAAAAGTTTAGAAAATTCAGTATCCTAGCTGAAACTTGTAGAATTGAGAAAGTAAAAGCAAGAAACAATAAATTAATATTTCATATTTTTTCTTACAGTTTCCTAGTGAAATGGAATCAAAAGGTGATATGGACATTATTCAGCTGTTGGAAAAACAGTACCAAGAAAGATTAGAAGAAGAAACAGCTAAGGTATAACGTTATAGTAACAACTTTTTATGCATGTATAATATGGTTTTATTTACTGTTTGTTACTGTTCAGAAAATTACAGAACAAATATATTGTTATAGTTATATTTATTTATGGGAAACTATCTTGTTCTGATTCTGAACAAGGAAGAATCTTTCAAAGCCTGTAGGGAACACTGTGCTTTTGACACAAGCTTAATGTGATAAGTGGGCCCATACTAACCTGCTTTATTTTTCTTTTCTCACTCATTCCTTAGCATACATTAGTTAATCCTTTTATTTTCTTAACCAATACCCATCTTCCATGGGGTCCTGCCCCTAAAATCCTCTGTATAACCCTCTCAAAATCGTCTCTGTAGAAAGAAGAGCAACTTAATCAGTCTAATCCAATTTTTTTGAAAGAGGTATCTGATTAGAGTTGACTGGAAGCACTTAGCTAAGTTTAGAAGATTTGGGCTGCTTACCTGGTTTGTTCCATTTTTATTAATTTTTATTTTTATAAAAGGAGAAGAGAACTGATTAACTTTTCTGTATATATGTACAATGTGAATACATTTTCTCCTTGTGGACCAATTGACTGTATTTTCATTAGAGAGACAATGTGGGTGAGGTAATATCTTTTATTGGACCAACTTCTGTTGATAGAAGAGATACAAGCTTTTGAGCCACAAACAGCTCTTCTTTAGCTCTGGGAGAGAGACTCCGAGCATCACAGCTATATGTAAGGTGGAGCAGATTGTTTAGCGTAAGTAGAGCCCTACAAATCCACAGTTATCCACTTATATCCATGGATATCTGCATCCATGGATACAGATGTGGTTGTATTGTTTATCATCTTTGTGAATCAGATGCAGATCCAAATTTTTATATCGGCACAGGCAGTGCTTAATTTGTGCTGTGGCTTGCCAGGGCTGAGTCTCGGCACCTCTCGGTATAGCAGGTCATAGCTCCAGCACCGACTTACTCCTTTGAGTCTGTCAGCTCCCGCATGCAGGGAGGCTGCAGCTCCAGCTGTTACTTCCTGGCATGGGGAGGCTGCCGCTCCAGCTGCAGTGTTTAATTTGTGCTGGGGCTTGCTAAGGCTGAGCCCTGACACTTCTTTCATTACAAATTAAGCACTGTGGGCAGGGCTCTAACAGTGAGATAGGGTTCGGGTGCTGGTGTGGATGCAGATACTTATAAAAAGTGGAGTGCAGCTCACGGATCAGATACAAGTTAATTATCACAGAAGCACATTGGATACAGATCCAAATTTTTGTATCCACACAGGGTTCTAAGTATAAGTAGTTAGCACATATTCTAAGGTACTATTCAAGGTACAGTGGCCTGTTAACATCTCTGTAGTCTAAGGACAAAAGAGAGTGTTAGTAGGTTATAGATTGTTGTAATAAGCCATAAGTCCAGTGTCTCTGTTCAGTCCATGATTTTTGATGTCTAGCAGAGTTATGAACGTAAGCTCCCAGGCTTGTCTTTTGAAAATATTATGCAGGTTTCCTTTGAGGATGAGGACTCTATTGGAGATTGTATAAAGAACTTAAATGGGACATTTTACAGAAAGCCACTTTACCTAGTTGATGTCTAGGAAAACATCTGCAACTATAACAAAAGGTTTTGAAGAAAGTAGCAAGACTGATTTTTCAGTCCTCATATCCTTTAAGTGTCTGGATCTTCATTCAGCCAAACTGTCTTATCCTCACCATTAGAAATTATTTATGAATATCAGGAAGGGTAAGGGATTGAATGTCTTGCTACTTTCTTCAAAACCTGTTGTTATAGTTGCAGATATTTTCTTAGACATCAACTAGGTTAAGTAGCTTTCTGTAAAATGTGAAATGTCCCCATTTAAGTTCTTTATACAATCTCCACTATGTCAGCTTTGTCATACTTCTGATGAAAAGAAATCTCTCTCATCATTGCAGAATTTATTTTCTGTTCTTGTACTCTCCATAATTACATGAAGGTTATAGTGAAAAAATGATCCATCTCCTTTCATTATGAGACAGCATAAATAGAAAAAAAAAAAAAAAAAAACCAAGGAGGTGGGGAATCACTCAGTGAGATTAATAGGAGATAAATATGGAACTAATAAAGTAATAACTTCTCATATGGTTTGTAGTCATCCAGTGGAATTCAGGCAATGGGAGGTTAAAGAGTCAAATACTATAGATTGACTTTCTTTTAAAGTACTAGATAGTTGTATTCCCAATAATATATCTTACTTTAGAATAGCTTTAAAAATACAAATATTATTTGCTAACTGTGTTGCTTTTTTACCTTTTAAATGTATTTATTTCCATGTAAAATGGATTTATTCATTTATTCATATTATTGATGGGTAGCAACTAGTTTTCTTCTGCAGTAGTAGATGCTGCTATGTATGAACGTCTAAAGGTTATTTTTATTTTTTCAGGTTATTGTGTCAATGAGTGTAGCATTTGCCCAACAGACTGAACTGGCAAGAATGGCTAGACAAGAGGAAGAATCAGCACAAACACAAATTGTTCATAAAAAGGAAAAATGTTTTGAAAGTGGGAAGAAGTGCACCGAAGATGAGTTAGACAGCCATCTTAGTAAGGAGAAGAAAGCAGTCATTAAACATGCAGAAGAATTTAAACCACTTAGCAAGGAGCTGAGTGAAGAGTCCAGTGAGATTTCTTCTCTTGAAGAACAACTTGAATCAAGTGTTAATCCTGGTTACATACTAGAACTGAGCAAGAATGAAATAAGTTTTCCAGTATTACCTTTCTCCCATGACAAAGAGCTTGCAGTGAAGGAAATATCAGTAAGTAAATAAACATCCACCTGAGAAAATCTTTTGCTTTTCCCCCCCCAGTACTAACTAGGTAATTTAGGCCTAAACTGGTGGGGTTTTAAAAAATTGTAAATGGAAAAGAGTTAATTTTACCAGAAATGTTATGATTTATTTTAGTATTTTGAAAATTCATATTTTATTTAGCAACTTGTGTGCTGTATTTTAACCCAAATATTGTAGTATTACACTAATGCATGAGAATTGGAACATAAAACTGAATATACTGAAAATGACTAATCCATTTTCATGATCAAAGTTTGTGAAAAGCAAAAAAGAAAGAATGGCATAAACAGTGAAAAATAAGCTTGATTTTTAAAAATTATTTTAATAGAAATAAATAAGTCTTACTAGTGATGCATGAAACCTATATAAAGGGCATAAAATTGTATAAATGTATTATTTTAACCCACCCATGTCCTTCTTGATATATAGGGGACAGCATCTGAAAGGATAAAAGCGATAGCTAAAATATATTATTTTTAATCTCTGGGGGAGGAGAGGTATGTACAGAATGTACACCATTCAATCCTAATAGCCAGGCATTTGACAATTTATAAAGTGAGATGGGGAAGTTTTTACCCTGTTGTGTTTACAGGGCTACTGCAGCTCAGTGACAGATAGGTTACTCAATTCGTTCCCTTCTGAAAGAGATAAGATGGTAAGATCCACAAAGCTGAAGGGCCTCTGGCCCATGTTATGCTCACTCATTATGTGCTGCCACATATGGATCCTCTGTAGAGTGGAGCTACACACAGTGTAGGAGGGTGCATATCTTTTAATGCCCCCTCAGACTGTGTCCCTTCTCCTGCTTAAATAGCAAAACCATCCTGGTCTACTTCTTTTTGGTATCATGGAGGCAGAGGCAGTATATGTCTGGGCAGGGGCGGCTCTATGTATTTTGCCGCCCCAAGCACAGCAGTGAGGCAGCCTTCGGCAGCATGCCTGCGGGAGGTCCGCCGGTCCCACGCCTTTGGCGTACCCGCCGCCGAATTGCTGCCGAAGCCGCAGGACCCGGCGGACCTCCTGCAGGCATGCTGCCGAAGGCAGCCGACTGCCGCCCTCATGGCGACTGGCAGGCTGCCTCCCACGGCTTGCCACCCTGGGCATGTGCTTGGTGCGCTGGTGCCTGGAACTGCCTCTGTGTCCGGGGCAAACTGAAATAAATATATGGAAAAACTGATACCTGGAAAATGTTCATAACAAAAGGTTAAGTTATGTCTGTAACAGAAATCTCCACCAGACTCCCTGTACACAATCCACTTTTAAGTAACTAAACATGGACTATGATGTTAAAAGTTTCATTTTTCCCATTTTTTATAATATTTTCATGAGTCTAGATTTAATTAAAATTATATGTTCTCTTTCCTTTGTACAGTGGGGAGCTCATTAGGTTCAGTTTTAGAGGACGGTTAGCACCACTGACTAGTGAGAAATCTTGACAATTAAAAATTGGCTGGAGTTATTTCCACCTCTTTTTTTTACAACAGAGATTACAATGTCATGATAGTGAGTCCTCTGAATACTATATATCAGGGAATAAGAGACGGGGGAAAAAATAAATGTATCTAACAATGATTCTCTAGTTGCAAAGCATTATATAGGTGGAATTATAATTAATCTAAATTTTGCATTTCTAATAAGTAACCCTTCCATCTACCCTCTTCAGAAAGGAACCAGTGAAACTTAGCTAGCCTAGTCTTCATTAAAATCTTATGGCAATGTATATATATTTTGAGTGGAAGGATTCTCATATATTTATCCATAACTGGATTCAGATCTAATAATTTTTTATAGAGTAGTGAGTTTTGTTTCTTTGGAAACTGTGTTTTGAGATTATTTGAAATGCTTAAAGTTCTAAACACATTTGCGTTATATATTCTACTTGTAAAGGTATGTATTTGCAGAAAAGAGCTTCTGAAATTCATATTTTTACAAAGATCATGACCTAAAGAGAATAAAATTGGAATTGTAAAATTCACTCTTCCATATATAATTTTTAAATAACATGAAATGTGCATGATCGACTCTTGTTATGAGTGCACAGTGCAAGCATTATCTATATTCTAATATCTGTTGTCACTTGAACGTAGAATGTGCATTTTCAAATACTAATTTATCACTATAAACAACACTGTACAATAGGAGAACTCAGCCAAACAAATACTTTAGACACTGTTCCATGCAAATAACTGATGTTTTGGTTTGCTGGCAGTTCCAAAAAATTGGGGAAAATATTGTTTCAGGTCAACCCAAAACCTAAATTTATTAGAATTATCAATGAATAGAAAAATGAGAAAAAAAATGTTTTGGGTCAAACAAAACATTTTGTTCAAAATGAAGGATTTGGTTTTAATAGATCTGGTATCTATAACTGTATTTTTTTAATAAAAGTAAAGAAAATGAAGGGCTATATTTACAAGGGGACTTAGGCACCACTCACAAAATGGAGAAGGAGGCTCCCAATAACCCAGAGGGAAGGGCACTCATGTAGGAGACCCAAGTTCAAATTACTGCTGTTGAGCAGGGACTTCAAACCCAGGTTTCTCTTATTCGTGGTGAGTAACCACTAGGCTATTCGCTATTCTGTAATGGTTCTCTCTTAGTCTCTTCTGTTGAAGCTGTTGCACTTTGTGTAAAATACTTAAACATTCATTGGACCAGAGAGTGGTAATGACTCTATAGCCTCGTCGCTCGGGCACTCACCTGGGAGTGGGGACTTCTGGGTTCCAGTCCCTGCTCCAATGAAATTAATTGTTTATATAAAGTGGAACAGCTTCAACAGGAGAGACTGAGAGAGACCCACCTCAGAGTAGCCAATACCATTGTTGTTAAGGAACTCACCTGGGATACGTGAGACCTGGGTTCAAGTCCCTAATCATGGGGCTCTTGGATATAAGGAGGGAGGACACCTTCTCCTAATTTTTTTTGGACTGATGCAATTAACTGAAATGGACATGAATTTGCAAAATGTTTTGGTTGAATCAAAAATGCATTTTTCATTGGAAGAAATTTAATTGGAAAAGTCAACAAATTTCACCCATCTATTAAAGGTATAAGACCACAGGCAGTTTTGTTGCTTGTCAAAACAGAAGACTACAGTACAAAAACAGAGAGATGGGTAGTTGCAATGGGCACATTTCAGAGATAAACAAAAACTGTAACTCGAGTACTTCATGCAAGTAGTAGGCCATATGGATATTTTTCAAGGTTGAATTTTGAAAATATGAATTGGGGTCTATCCCAGGTATGGAAAAGTGTGTGAGAAAGCACTCTGTCAGAAGTGAGTCACACACACAAAGGGAATAGCTAGGAGGGATGATTTTGGAGAACAAAAGAAGCAGTAGTGGTTATGAGAGGAGAGAGATAGGTAGGAGTTGAGTTGTGAAGTGCTTTGAAACTGAAAAAGAGAATCATTAATTTTATTCAGAAGAAAAAGGGAAGAGAAGAGAAAATAGAGAAAAATATATGAGATGTGGTCCAAGGAAGGTGATAGATTTGAGAAGAGGAAGATAAAAGTGCAAAGCAGGAGGTTGCAATGAGGAAGGTTGGAAATAAGGGCATGGATATTAATATTACTTGGATAGAGCTTCATATATGAAGTCCCTGCACTCTCTCACCAACCCCAAAATATTAAGCAAAGCTTAATATTTTTCTTTGTTTTGGGACATTACATCACTACATATGTTTACTGTTTCTTAGCTGGGGAGTATGTGATTCTTTAACATTTGGCCTTCCAAGAAGCAGGCAACAAGTTGATTTCTTGGATGATAGCTGTTTTGATTTGTGCAAATATTTTTGAAAAATTGTTTAACCATTTCATACATGTACCTGCATATAAAATGGTAATAACAATTCAAATATTACAGCCCTATCATGAGATGGCAACATCCAGTACAGAAACCTCAGGTCAGCTGTTGCTATATGAAGAGCGTTTGGAAGACATGCGACAGGAACTTGTACGACAATATCAGGAACATCAGCAGGCAACAGAACTATTGAGACAGGGGCATATGCAGCAAATGGAACGGCAAAAAGAAAATCAAGAGCATCTCCTAGCAGAGCTTGATAGACTTAAAGTTCAATTAGACGAGGTAATGGAGGGTGTGGGGCAATGGCAGGGGCAGAAAAGTGTATTGACAACTGATACTGGCTTTTTTTTTAAAAAAGAGTTCTCACCATAATCAGCCCTAAACTGTCATGGACTAGTCTTGGTTGGAGCCTCCAGCAGTTCAACCACCTTATTGTTGCTGGGAAGACGTTTAGCAGCCTGATCTCCTGCCACTAGCTGTACATGAAGTCTATCAAGTCAAGGGCATGAGGGTTCTGGGGCCAGCTTCCATTAACCAATTTCCCTCAGAGTAAGTGTGGTCTCAGAGGGTTATCATTAATTGACCCACCCAGTGATTGTTGTCAGTGGAGTAGTGATCCATTGCTTCTTTTAGTGCCCTGTCCTCACTGCTATCGTTGGCACAGTGTTCCCAGGAATAACTGTTCACTGTCCAAACTTGGATCATCTGTGGAGTGGGGCATTCCAGGAGTGGCCTGCACTGATCCAACCCCCAGTTAATGTCTCTCATGCCATATTTCTTCCCTCATGCTCCCTTTTATCTCAAGCCAGATGCCCTATCTTGTGGTGTAGAAAGGCAGTCCACACTGGTCTTCCACTGCATAATATGCTGCTTCCACCTGGGTCTCAGGTAAAATGAGAGAGTACCAATTACAGGAGACTCAGTGGTCTGCCTGATTGGACCTGGTGTTGTGGGAGCTGCAAGGAGCTTCCATGCACTGGTCCACAGAAGGGTTAATATTCCCTAGGGAAGAAATAAACCATTATGAGCAAGAGTGAACTTCCCAGCTGCCAAAAGATGTCCTCCTTGATTCCATTGGGCTGTAAGGAACTTGACTTTGTAAAGTACAAATTAGTTTAGTGGGAAAGGCAAGGGTGTATGTTTACTATAGTTTTTTGCAATTCTAAAATATAGCCACCCTAGAATCCAGTGTCCCAAACCCATACAATCTCCATAAAAGGAATGTTAAAGGAACTCCCCTTAATTATCGGCATCTCAGAAATAAGATTTTATCTCTTACCAGACTAAGAGGACAAAACTCAAAAGAATCCATCCAGTCATAGATTCACTGACTCACATATTACATTGACAGTGCATGGATATGTATTTGATGTGTCATCTGAACAATGCAACATTACAAAAATATATGAGAAAATGATGACAGGAGAACTCTAAAGTTCTTCAGTTCTACTCCACTATACTTACAAGCTTGCACCTGACACCTTATGCTCCTCCCATACTAGGTTTTTCTCTATCTACCTTCTGTCTGCTTCATGGGAGGAAAGTGTCATAGTGACCTGCTGTTCCCAAACATTGTGATTGTAGGTAGCTGGTAAGCCTGCTTCTCCTTTCTGCAACTTTAGGGGTGTGGTTGTCAGGCCTGCTTATCCTTTAGCCTATTTCTGGACCTCTTCTTACTCATTGTCCTGGAATTGTTTCTTTGGGGTACCTATATCTTCCCCTCCTCTGCACTGCCTCTTCTATCTCCTTACACTCACATCTATACATTGCAGGAGCTGAAACTTCTAACACTGAGGGGAGAGAGTACTTGTGTGATTTAGGTCATTAGCTCCTCTGTTTTAATGTAAAGGATGTTTTTGCCATGAGATTTATGTTAGAATTAATATATAATTATTAAATCAGGAATACTTCTAGCTCCTCTAAATTTGGACCATAGCACTGGAAGGGACCTCCCTGGTCATAAAGTCCAGTCTCCAGTAGGCAAGCCAGTCACTTAATCCAGTTCATAAACTTATCAAGCTCCCTAAAACTAGTTAGGTCACCGGTTCTCAAACTTTAGCAACTCGAGGACCCCCATTTTGATTTAAAATTTTTCACGGATCCCCAAGCCCCCCACTTAGCCCCAGACCCCACCCCCACTCCACCCCTTCCCTCAAGGCCCCACCTCTTCCCACCCCTGCTACACCCAAGCCCCTCCTCTTCCCTGCCTATTTCCGCCCAGTGTGCAGGAGGCACTGGGAGGGAGTGGGAGGAGTTGAGGGAGGGAGAGGGATGAGTTGATCAACAGGGCCCGCAGACCCCCAGGGGGTCCGTAGACCCCAGTTTGCGAAAGGCTGAGTTAGGTTGTTTGCCCCCCTAATCCTATTGGCATGCTGCGCCAGAGTCTTGCTCCCCTGATTATTAGGAATCTCCTTCCCTGTTTTTACCCTCAGCTGTAATTAGTTTGTTATACTATATTCTTTCACCTTTATGAAGATCTTTTATAAAAAGGACATATTATCTAGGTAGTCTATCTGCCATCCTAAAAATTATACTACAGTGTTTATATATATTATGATGTTAAACTTGTAACTTCCAGTGTAAATATAGTGCTTTAAAAGAAGTACTTACAGATTTGTATGAAAATCCTAGATATACTTAAGCTACCAAAACCACCAATTAGCTCTCAGTTTCAGAAAGCTTTAAATTTGCTTTTAACCACTTAATAAAAGAAGCTGCATTTTCCTGGTGCAAAATATGTTGAGTATTGGAAGTGCCAGGAATCACTAATACCAGAAGATTAAAAACCTGCCTAATGTTAAGGTTTTCCTTCTACTATTCATAGTATGCCCTTATGAAATTTCATTTTTAGAGTGTCTCAGTGGAGAATGACAACTTGGTTACAGAGAGAGAGAGAATGCTTTTAGAGGAACTAGAATTGTTAAAGCAACATTCTGTACCCGGAAGAGAGAAGCTGCATTCTGAGCTATGCAACAACAGTACGCAAACACAGGTAAATATGGACTTTGGCTACCTTAGGAGCCATGATATGTAAATACAGTAGGATTTCTTTTGTCTGCTGCCTTATGGGTTGGTTAAATAATGAGGAGGTGGAGTTTAGCTGCCTATCTTTTTTTACTTTAGGTAAACTCAGATTTTAATGTTGCTATAGTAACATCCAACAGAGAACCCAGAAACTGTTTATTTAGCATAACAAACTTCATTTTAACAGGCTCTGGTTTGGATCTGTCATGTTTTTTCCATCTACACATTAATGTGTTTTGTACTTTCCTGGATACTAGCAATTTCATGGAAAGGGATAGTTGTTTTATTTCAAACAATATGTAATTTTTGCATAAAAGTTTTAATTTCGTAATGTAACCATGTATCAGAATACAATGTTGATTACATCATGACAGGATTTTTGTCTTTTTTGTCCTCTCTGCCTTTGCAAATACTTAATCAGAATGAAAATGAAAGCCAAACTGAATCAAAAGAGTACACCTTTGAGGGTGAAGACGGAGGAGGAAAGCCTGAAGAAATATCTTTGGATATTCTTTCAAAAGAAAGGTATTCAGAGCTTGAACTTGTTAAATCCAGACTTTCTTTAATTCAAAGTTTCTGTATTTATACTATAATTGCAATCAAAAAATTATATTTAACTTTGTGAATCATATAAGTATCTGATGTATCAGTCATATGCAATAAAAATTTATAAGAAGTCAATATAGAATCCAAACCTGGATGCTTTTTGAGTGAAGCTAAATAATTTGTCACTTTTTTACTATATTATTTGAACGGCTATATTATAAAATTGGATTTTTAAAAAATGGTCTTGAAAATGATGTTCTCAGGCTATTTACTCCAAGTAGTTGAATCAGGCATTTAAAATCATAATCCATTCATTGGAATTTATAAGGCTACTTCTTGGCTTATGCCACGCATTCCTTACATACTGCTTGGGTTGTGTACTCTACCTGAAACTCAGCCTTTTCTGTCTAGCTATATAATGGCAAATAGGATGTTTTTGATGTTTGCACATTTTCCTATCCATTTCATACACTATATAGGGCAATATATATTTTTACATTGATTTTTGTCAAAGTATCCCAGTGTATCTTTGAATATTCCTTATCTTGAACTTTTTATGTAAACTTTTACAATAAATAAATACAAAGATGCTCACCAGAAACACAGTAGCCTATTTTTCAATGTCATTATGTAATTTTAAATATTTCTTATACTACATGGCATAACTTAGGAATTTTCAAAAAATATCATCTGCGTAATGTAACTATTTTTTTTTGTGCACAATTTTTGCTGTTCATTTTATATTAAGCTACCAATATAATAGTCTTACAAAACCTCCACAAATTATTGTCATAAAGTCAAAGGTTGCATTTTAAACATAAATTCATCTTGAGTTATGTCATTTTCCTCATCTAATTTCTGACTTCCAACCCTGCCACATTCTCCCAATCTCCTTCATCAGCCTGCATGTGGAATCTTGGCCTCTTAAGGTGTTGGCTTCCCATCATTATGAAGCACTGTAATTCTTTGAAAAAATGAAGTGTATGAAATATAGTTAGTATACTGTACTGATATAAATAAACTAATGTTTATTTTATAATTATGTAGCCATCATATATAGATGAACAGACTGATGTGGTCTATATTTAAAAAGTACATGTTTCCAGTGCAAAATAAAATCAATAATTGTGCTGCTTTATTATTATCACATATTATCATAGATGGACAATAATATTTATTTTCATGTTGTCCAAGTTCTTCCACTAGCAATTTTATTTTTTCTCATGTGAAGAACCTCTAAGACAGTGGCTTTCAATCTGTGGCCCATGGACCCCTGAGGGCTCTGCAAACTATGTCTAAGATTTCCAAAAGGGTCCGCACCTCCATTCAAAAATTTTTGCGGGTCCACAAATGAAAAAAGTTTGAAAACCACTGCTCTAAGAGACTCAAACTATAAGCATGACCTTTAATAACTTTTATAGTTCTGCTTTTTAAAGTGATTATACAAATACTCTATTTACTTTACTCTGTAAGTCTACTCCTGGGGTAAAATACTGGCCCCAATTAAGTCAATGGCAAAGTGAGGCCCCATTGATTTCAACGAGGTTAGGATTTAATTCACCCCTTCTGTGTGTTCTGAGTCATAGTTGGTTAATTTAATGACAAAAATAAATGTTGATTGTTTTTAACTCCTAATAGCACTGCTGAGCTAACACAGACGTGGATGAGTACAAAGGGAAAGGACCCAGCTTGACTGGTTTTGGAAGGGTTGGTTTTGAAGGAATGGTAGAAAAAATGTAGTTTTACTTGTAAACTAAGAAATTTGTTAAGGAAACCTGTGGTTCTTGACACACATGGTGTCTCAAAATGTCATTTTTAATAGTCATTTTTCAGAACAGGACTGTACTTTAAAGAAGTCCCTTTCTGGTTGACCTTGTGCTCATGGAACTGCTCAGTGTTTAAAATGTTGCTGCTGGGTCCCATACTATTCATCCAAAAGGACTGTAACCTGCCTGTGAAAGAGTGGAGTAGTGGATATGAAAAGTAGCTTCCATTAATCCTTACTTCATTGTCAATGAACCATTGTGGTATATCAGCCTTCTGGCGTACAACTCCACATGGAATAGGATTTTTTTTTTAAAAATTGTTTGCATTTGGCCTGTCAAAGCCTATTTCAATGGGTGGGGAAGAAAGACTGTTGGGGAGAAGACAAACTTCACTTTTATTAAACGATAACAAATTTTTTTTTTTTAAGAGACCGAAGTTTTGTGATTTTTACAGAATTGGTATGAAGTTACATTTCACTTTGTCCTATGGACATCGTCAATAACTTTGCACAGAACTTAATACAAATTCTACTTTAATGTTACCCTGCTTTGCAAAGGACAAAATTTATGGTTTATCTTTTTTGGTAATATTAGCCAAAAGTACTTTGTCTGAAGTCCATATCATTGTTGAGCCAATGTGACATGTGTAGGCTAGTAAGAAGCAGTAGTTTCAGACACTAGATGCATCCTAAAGGGTCCACGTACCTAGACACAAATATTCAAGTTGGATAATTCTGCATTGTTTTCACTAGGCGCACTATCCATGTAGTCTTTACTTGTGTTCTACAGAGCAATAGTGCATCACTGGCCAATACATATGAAACCCGATAAGGAGGAAGGGCTGATAGTGGAAATGCTGACAAACATGACACCGCTATCTGTATTTAAAAAAGGAATTACTAGGAAATTTTCCCTCAAAATTGTAACTTTCTGTAGTTATTTAATATAACAATATGTAATATTTTTAATTGATTGACTATGGACTAATATAGATGTGCTAATGTGGCATTTATGTGACTTATGTACTTCGCTATCTTAAAACCAAATCCTAGTACCACTGAATCAATAGCAAAACTTTCATAGTCTTCAGTGGGACCTGGATTTGGCCCCACAAAATAGAAAGTGAGGGGAAAATTTTTTTGATTAGTTTCTATTTCATCTGTACGTACAGGCATACTCTACAGAAGGCTAATAACAGACTCCTGAAGATTCTGTTAGAGGTTGTGAAGACAACTGTAGCTGTAGAAGAAACAATTGGTCTTCATGTCCTTGGATTACTGGATAGACCTGGGAAAGACCCTCTTTCTTCTAAAACTGTTCTATGGGAGGTGGAGGCAGAGCAGTCAGTAAAGCCCTGTGTCCATGTGGGATTTGAAAAAGGTACTGGTTGCATGTTTACTTCTAATTTCATATCATGTAGAAGCCATGTAATGTGCCAGGACTTTTTACTTGAAAAGTAAGATTTTTTAACTCATGGTAATTTAAAGGGCAGGTATATTTAAAAAAAAAAGAAAAGAAAGAAGTGTGTGAATATACATGGCAGCTCCATTTGATATCCATCATTAACAACCAGCACCTGATTAACTATTGCAAATTCCTAGGCACTTGCTGAGGGGTAAATTGTACCTTTGCTACAAGCTCTGTGTATGTGGCAGCATATAGCTGCCTTGCCCCAGGAGCAGACCAGGAAACAGATATATCTTGTGCTAGCTCTATACCTGGTGCTGTGAACATCTGCTGGCACATTGGTGGGGTTGGGGGTGCAAGATGGATTAAGGCACAGCCCGCTTCCCACATACCTGTAGAAAAGGGAGAGTAATGGCTCTGCAGAGGCTTCTTTCCCCAAGCTGCTACCCATGGTGGAGGTAGCCAGTGCTAGAGGGAAAAGGAGTGCCCTGGATGGGCACAAAGGATAGGTAGCAATCTAGCCAGAAAATAACATTTTATTATATGTGCCTATACTTAAGTGGAGTCTTAGTTTCTTCAGTGGATGTCACCGGAAAAAAGTAGTAACCATTAAAAATCACAAAATTTCCATTTTAGGAAAATGTATACTATAGAGTGGTTACTCAAATGGTAAATAAAGATGTATAGTATTTACTGTTTCTATTCTGTGTTTATACTTTTTAATAGTTTCTATTTTCCACCCCCCTGTAGCCTTAAATCGATGTCAAGTTACATCTTGGAACAATTTATAACAAGTTTATAAAGTCTGAGGTAATTTGAGACTGGCACCTTCTCACAACTGAAACACAGTGAAATCTTTCTTAAGTGACCACTCAAAGTGCTGCTTAAGAGAAGTAGTCATCTAGTGCAGGTGAAGGAGAATTGTACTGGTACATAATGTCTTTGGGGATTCTTTGAGATGAACTCTTAAGAGTACATGAGCATAAACGTTCTAACTTGTTACAAATAATACTCTAATAAGGGTGGTCTGTCTCCTGCCCTCATTCCTTCTCCGTGAGCGATGAGCACCAACGGTGCCCCTACTGCCTGGGCAAGATGCATATCTTGGCAAGCTACACTAACTGTAAGTCCTTTCCACCCAGAATCAAACAGGCCTGTGAGCTCTGCCCCTGCAAACACCTTATGGAGGAGGCAATGAGGCCCCAAGCACACTCAGATCCTGGCCTGGGAGAGCCCCCTGTACAGTGGCCACCACCAACCACAAGTGCCCCTCCGAGCACCACTCATGGTGCAGAACCGCCAGCACTGAAGCACAAAGACAAGCCCCATCATGAAAGCAAGAAGCACAAGAGACACAAGAGTAGGTCCCATACCGGACTGCTCATAAACTCAGCATTCTCTCCATGAGCCACACCCAGTCAGATGAGACGTTGCATGCAGATCCCACAGGAGTGCCACCAAAGGCCCCCTCGGCTGGAGGGTAAAGCCAAGCGAAAGCGGGATCCATCATTACCATCAGTCACCCTTATACTGAAGCATTCAGACTACCTGGCTGCTAGCATGACACCAACGGTTCCATCTCACTTACAGGATAGACCAACTCTGCCAACTTCACTGGGTCCCTTTGGAGTGTCAATGGGTGTCCCATGGACCCCTGGCCACACTGAGACATTCCTCACAGTGGAGGAGATGATTCTACCATATCTACAGTCTCCACTTCTCTTGGGCCCTGCTCTTATCCGGGACACTACCACATTTGAATGTGAACCTTTGCTCCTCTTGCAAGAGAAGCCATCTCTCATGCGCTGCACTGTAGCCCTCCAACACCAATGGTCTTGCCACTGATGGAACCATCCTCTGACTCCAAGGAGTTCTGGGACACGGCACCACCACCATCCCCATTGCCACACAGAGCCCAGACATACATCTCAGACCTCCTTATCCTCCTGCTTACGACCTACCAGGGATGCCTGGTACTGCTTCCCAGGGGGCTCGCCCAGACCAATGGACCCCTCATTCTGGCCCTATAGGGGGCCCTACGACTCGTACAAAAGGCGTCTGGAGTCATCCCAAGGGTCCTGCCAGGCTACCCCTGTACACCCTCTTGCACTGTTGGTGTACAAAAAGGAGGACGTCAAGTCAGTACTGCCGGTCCCAACCGGAGCTCCTTGTCACTGAAGGAGGCAATCATCCCCCTTCTGCTCTCTCTGCCAGATCATCACCAGCAGTATCAAGACCTGCTGCAGAGGGTGGCCACAGACCTGCAGATTCCATTGGAGGAAGTCCAGGATCCACAACACTGACTCCTGGACATTCTCCAACCACAAGGACCTTCAAGAATGGTGCTCCCAATAAACAAGGCCATCCTAGAACCAGCTCAATCAGTGTGGCACACACCAGCCTTGTGCGCCCCCACACCAAAGAGAGCAGAGAGAGGATATTTTATGCCAGCTAAAGGGACTTTTTTTTATTTACGCACCCGATTCCCAAATCCCTGATCATCCAGGCGGCTGCTTATCCCTCCCACCAACCAATTCTTCAACAGGAAGCAAACTCTGTAATCCTTAAGGGTGCAATAGAGTGCATCCCTCCCCAGTACTAGGGGAGAAGCTTTTATTCACCACACTTCCTCATCCTGAAAAATGATGCTGGACAGCATCCCTTGCTCGATCTCTGACTACTAGATAAGTTTATCAGGAAGTCCTAGTTTTGGATGATAACACTGGCATTGATCATCTCCTCCCTCCATCAGGGAGCATGGTTCGTGGCTCTCGACACAGAAGATGCTTACTTCCGTGTGGACATCCACCTGTCGCATTTCAGGATAGGGCACCAACACTTGCAATCTCAGGTCCTCTCGTTCGGCATTGCAACAGCACCACAAGTATTCATGAAGGTCTTTGCGGTGGTAGTGGCCCAGAGGAGGCACCTAGGATACTCAGTATTCCCCTACCTGGATGACTGGCTCCTCATGATGCACTTGCAGCAGAAAGCTCTGTCTGCAATCCATTGTCTTCAAAACCTCCTAGTGTCCCTGGGTATGTGCGTTACCAAAGACAAATCTATTTTGACAGCCACCCAGACAAATACACTTCATAGGGGCAAGACTGGATTCAGTTGCTGCACAAGTCTTCCTCCCAGTGGATCATTTCTCTGCAATGAATGCCCTCATTGCTCATCTTTGCCATACGCCCCGCACCATGGTCCGCCAATGCCTCTCTCTAGGGGCATATGGCAGCCTGTACTTATATGTTTATGTACAAACTGGGTTGTACATAAACATACTAGAAGTCAGGGCAGTCCATCTTGTCTGCAAAGCCTTCCTTCTGCTGATATGGTCCCTTCTCATTCAGCTTCTCTCTGACAACATCACTGCTGTTCTAAGTCTGTTCGGCTATGGAACTGGTGCATCAGGAGCCAGGTGACAATACATGCTACTTACCTGCCAGGCGCCCAGAATTCTCTAGCCGACAGTCAGCAGAAAACTACACCTAGACCGTGAATGGCAACTGCACAATACAGTCCTCAACGATCTCTTCGCCCAGTGGGGAGCCTCTCATTGGGACCTCTTTGCCCGTCAAGCGAATCAAAAACTTCCCCGCTATTGCTCCAGGACAGCTCTAGACAGGGCTCTGGGGCGATGCTCTCCTCATCTCCTGGATGGGCGATCTCTGCTATGCCTTCCCCCCCATTTCTCTGCTGTTGCAGGTTCTTCACAAGATTTGCTGGGACAGGGACATCATCTTCATGGTGCCCTACTGGGCCTCGCAGTTCTGGTTCACTGACCTCATGAAATTCTTTGCCTGACCAGTCAGGCTCTGGGCATTCCCGGATCTCCTTATGCATCAGGGCAGACTCCGGCATCCCAGCCTGTTGGATTGGTGAGGCATGAGTTCTCTTTACAAAAACCATGTTGACTCTTCCCCAACATCTCGTGTTCATCTATGTGTCTGATAATTCTGTTCTTTATTATAGTTTCAACTAATTTGCCTGATACTGACGTTAGGCTTACTGGCCTGTAATTGCAAGGATCACCTCTGGAGTCTTTTTAAAAAATTGGTGCTACATTAGCTGTCCTTCAGTCATCTGGTACAGATGCTGACTTAAGCACTAGGTTTCATACCATGGTTAGTAGTTCTGCAGTTTCCTATTTGAGTTCCTTCAGAACTCTTGGTTGAATACCATCTGGTCGTGGTGACTTATTACTGTTAAATTTATCAGTTTGTTCCAAAACCTTTATTGACTCCTCAGTCTGGGACAGTTCCTCAGATTTGTCACCTAAAAAGAATGGCACAGATGTGGGAATGCTCTGCTATTTTCAGAAGAATAAATCTGGAGACTTCCACTTTCCAGGCAAATAGTGATTTTAAAGTGCATTTCTACGCTGAAAAGTGATTTTGTAAAAATGCCATCAATCATTTCTATATTTACCATCCCACAGTGACTTCCATATTCCAGTGTTCACTCTGCAAACGTAATCAAAACTTTGAGAGTCACGTTGGGGGTTTTCCTCTTCAAGTATCCTTACTATTTGTAAAGTTTCTGCAGGCCAAATCATGGGTGACACCTGGGTAATTGCACTGCACTATTGGGGCTTGCACTGGTGTAAGTAATTAGAATTTAGTAAATTATTCTGTTGGTGATACATTAGGAGAAATAGAATCCCACTCACATGCTCTTAGCTCTGTTGGCTCTGCAGGGCCAACAGGAATAAAAAACAGTAAAACCTGATTTTTGGCCTCAGTCTTGCCCACGCAGAGCTCAATGCAGAATCATAGCCTTAATTGCTAAAATAAACAAATATGACTCTGAATAAACACAAGAAACATATATGTTAAGTATAAATTAATAAATATAAAAATAGTTGTATTTCAAAATAAAATAGCACTTTACAGTCATTACCACTGCTGAACTCAAGAGATGGGAGATGGCACTTCCCTTTGTTTGACAGCTATCCTTCAGTCAAATTATGCTTCAGAATAGTTCTTTTCTTTAGAAAATGCTTTCTTGCATTTGGTTTTTATTTTATATATAGCCAAAGATAAACTGCAAAACAGTAGCTACAGAATTGGAGATGGGAGAAAAACTAACGTAACCAAGGTTTGGTTTTAAAATCTGAAGTCTGAAATCTTTGTCTTTACCTCATGAATTCCACACCATAATCTTTTGGTCATTGGCCTGGATAAAGAAGAACTTACTTAACACTAGTAGCATTGGTAAAGAGAGAATGATATTATTAGCATCAGCTGCTGAAATGATGAGACCATGTCAGTACTGATTATGAGCAAGCTTTGAGCTTTGAAATTTTTCCATTCATATTTCTGATCAGCCAGACGTTGCAGAAAAGTGCTCCATATCTATGCAGTTGCTTTGCAGAAAGAATACTTTGTGTTCTAAAGTAACTCACTATGGCCCAGTGCAACAGTACTTCTCAGACAAAACTTCTATTAAAATTCAGGGATTAGAGGCTATAACCATTAGGCTGCACTGCAGTTATTTAATTTGAGTTTCAAGTTTCATTCCAAGTTTATTAACATTAACAAACCTTTAATAAATGTCTTTCAAGCCAGTGTTCGAAAAAGTATGAAAAATTTAGTTGTAATATATTCAAATTAATAGGGATGTTTTTATTCTACTTTGAGAAAATTGAAAACTGAAAAGCAAAATGGGAAATACAATTATACAGTCAATTCTGGATGCTTGTAGACATAGATTAGAATAAACTGTAACTAATATTTTTGTCTGTAGCTGTGCTACTATACTTTGGGTACTTATTTTGTCAGATCTCAGAAGCTAAGCAGGGTCTTTCCTGGTCAGTACTTAAGATGAGTGACCTCCAAAGAGCATCAGGTGCTGCAGTAAATGGTGCTGTTGTTTTAGTAGGATGTATGTTTCCCTCAACTCAGTCTTTAGCTAATGTTTTGGTACAGCATTGGGAAACTCTACACTGCTGGATGTCCATCTTAGATAAAGGTCCTTTCTACTCTGAGGATATTAAAGCTCATGTGTCCCTATTTCAAGATCCTCAGAGGCCTTTCGGCTTGGGTGCTGAGAGATCCAAATGACATATATTATTATAAAAGTATAGAATAGTTAGTTCCACTGAAGGCCTTACATTACAGGGGTTTGGAATCTTAAGGTGCTAAGAAAAATCTTTATTACCCCAAATCTACACTAAAATTTGTGTAGAGGATTGACAGAAAATGGCTGCCAGTCACCCCTGAGGTGACTGCACTTTACTGGTTGTGAATAGAATTCTAATGTTCAGTGTCTGTAAAGTACTTTGAAATCCTGTGTAGATGAAAGGTGCCATGTGAATGTAAATTCCATTCATCCAATTATTCATTTCCTTCATATTTCAAATTATGCTTCCTCCTTTATGTTCTTTTTTTCATGGAGTTTTAAGAGATTTTGTAAAATTACGTTAGACCCCTAAACTAAAAGGAGCTATGACACATTACTGATATAACGTCAAGAAAAAAATATTAACAAATGTAATATAAAATTCAAACAATCAAAACTAAAACCTGTTTTAAAATTTTATGTAGATGTAGTTTCTTGTATATGGGTAATAAGCTTGATTATTGAAATAAATGCAAATGACATGAAATAAAAAGTCTGATTGTTTCTCTGAATGCTATAGTTTAGGCATAAAAATGTATAATATATCAACTACATTGTTAAACACGTTGCAGCTCATTTAAAAAAAAATTAAAACTAGAATCTTGCACTTCTTTCTGTATTCCCACCAAAACAGCTGTTGTGGGAGTTGGTTTTTTCAGAGGGACCAACCATTCTTATGACAATTTGAAGGAGGAAGAGCAATAAAGAAGAGGGAAGAATCGGTATAAAGAGATTTGATCAAACCAATATACAAAATACAATTTTTGTTTAAAAACAAGCAAATTCTGAATAGGCTGCTGTAGTTCCATTTTGAAGTTCTGTTGACTACACAGACTGTTTCAGCTTTGCTGACATGATTCTTGATATCATCAGAACCCTTAAATGGAATAACAACTCAATACTGTAATTTACAGATCCCTATTACTTGTTTTATATTTAATTGCGGAACAAGCGTAGATTGATTGATACCATTACTTGTCCCCCCAAAAAGCCTTTTCCATCTCTCTTTAAAGTAGTTTCATGGAATCATTATTTGACTTTCTGTAAGTTAAAAGCAGGAATGACATTTGGTGTGTCAAACACAGAATTACGAATTGCTAATGCCATGCAACGTATTGGGTAATTACTGTTGACTATCGATATTATGAATTGGAGAACAAACCTGTTCAATCTATGAAATTTAAACCTTGAATAAAAAATATTTGTCCGTTTGAAAAAAAAAAATTGCAGACAGATATTTTAAATATTATATTATTTTAATAAAACAAACTTTTCCATCAGAAGGAAACATTTTTGCCAATTCAAAATCTAATAATCAGATACTACCAAATTTTGAAAATGAAAAATACTAACATAATGAAATAACCTACTGCTACGAGACATTAATGGATTGTTACGCACTCACGCTATGTTATTGAAAATTTCACCTGTTGCCTAAAAGGTTTGAAAACAGCCAATGTGTGCACATTTGTCTCTTGCTTTACTGAATCCCTACATTCTAAATATTCAAAATCCAGTGCTTTCTGTTTACTTGTATCAGGCTAAAAAAGCCTTGGGCAAAACTGTGTCTGCTGCTGCTTTTCAGACAGAAAGGATATTGCATATGAAACTGAAATCAGACATCAGGAATATTAAGGACTAGAAAAAGGCCATATTGTCTATCAATACAGACCCTACCATTTCATCTGCAACGTTTGTCATTGGTTCATATACCCCTTTAACCAATTTACAGTTCATTAATAATATTGCTGACTATCAGTGTGTTCAGTATTCCAGTCATTTTCAGTCCAAGAAATTTTGTGTGAATTGTTTACATTATTGCGCTCAACTAATTTAAGTCTTTGTATTTTAATTAGTAATTTTCTTGTACAATTGGTCTAATTCACAATGCCACACTTAGCTACTGATGACAGAGAGATTCTCTGTTTCTTAACCTGGTACTCCATATTAAGGGCCAGTCCCGCAAATCATTATTATGGTCTACTTGCAGTAATAAAAATTACCGTCAGTAATAAGGGTTTGAAAGAGCAGGCTCTTAGAGCCCAAAGCAGTACTACCAGGCTGTTCGAAATACTATTCTCTGTTCAGAACTACTACTTCTCTCTCTCTCTCTCTTTTCTGCTCGAATTAACTTACACTGTACTTTGTGTATTTTGTAGTGTACAACATTTTCTCTGTGTCTTTGTGGTGTCTTGCTTTGAAGGTATAAATATTTTATAATTAGTTTATGACCTGTCTCTGTAATTATAATTCATATGTGTAATTTTTTCATTTTAAATACTATATAAAGTCCATATATAAAGATTATTGTTGTTATTGCAGAAGAGCCCTCTTCCTTATATCACGGTACTGATTTGGGAGATGATGCTACTATCAGGTGGTCAGGAGTAACAGATGAAGGACTTCAACTGACTCAGCATCTCACAGAGAGTGGCTTTGCTGGAGCAGAGATAGACCCTGACAATGAAGAATTAGTTCTAAATATTAGTTCTCGACTGCAAGCAGCTGTTGAAAAACTTCTGGAAGCCATCAATGAAACCAGCGATCAGGTAGGGTTACCTAACCGTAATATGCTTTGAATTTGCAGTGGTAGGCCTTTTTTTCTTTTGTTTTTCATTAATGTATTATTTGTATAGATGCAGACTCTATATTCATAAGGAAAGGAGAATATTTCTGTATTTTTCTTAGAGCTCTGATCCCGCAAGCAGTTGTGTATGGGATAACTTTATGTATGAGAATAGTCCCTTTGAGTTGAATAAGACTACTCACATGGGTAAAGTTACTCATGTGTATACATGTTTACAGCATTAGGGCCTTGGTTTGCATTATGTTTTTGTGGAAGGGCTCCAGGCATCGAAAGCTTTCCCTTTGCATAGCTTTTAAGTTTACACTAGCCGAGGCTCTGGCCCCAAGCCTTTAACAGTGTTGTGTTTCAGTGGACTCCCAGCATAAACCGAGATTTACAATACTCCGTCAATGGGGGTGGAGACTTTTTTGCTCTGTGTGTTATCTTTGTATATGTACTTTTGTAATCCAATAGGAAAACTAGGCAAATGGAATTCTGAAAATATGCTCTGTTGTGTTAAATATCTAATTTAATGAATCCTTTACATCCATGTATAGAAATGCATTATATTAGCCCAGGTGCATTAGTAGGTATGGGTGGGGGGAGCAGGAGGGGGATTTTTTCTTCACTTTCAAAAGGGATAAGCCACAAGAAACCATATTTGAGGTATAGTTGGTCCAGTCTGACATGACACATGCTATTGTCATATTTTTTCAGCAGTCATTTTAGTTGTGAACTGGACTTGATATGCACATAGGACTGTTGCTTTGATGCAGTGGACCATGATGGGTGTGAAGTAACTGGGTACATGCAGTCTGTATGGTCAGTGATCCACAGAGTAGGAAGGATTTGAGTGATAGGTTAATGAATTTGAAAAACATTTGTCAATGTGTTGGGCTAAAAATTAATCTTTTAAAAGATGTTGAATATTGATTGAAACAGTAGAACTTTAGAGCCACTATAATTTAACAAGTAAATGATATTTTTCCCATATTAATATACATATCTGAATACATAAATGTGTATTTATCTGAGAGACTAGAGCAATTCTTATTTCTTATTTTAGGTAAATATACATAATCTTTTAAAGACTTTTCTTTTTTAAAAAAAGATACAAAAATAGTACATTTAAACTATATTAAAGTTCAGGTGCAAACAGGATACAGTAGAACCTCAGAGTTACGGACACCTTGGGAATGGAAATTGTCCATAACTCGGAAATGATCCATAACTCTGAACAAGAGGTTACGGACTTCAGCCATGGTGGTAGTGGTGGGGGTTTGGGGCTGCACCCGTGAGGATGGGGGTTCAGAGGGGAGGGGGGAGTCAGGGCTTCTGACCCTTGGGGCACCAGGGCTCCGGATAGGGAGCTCAGGACTTCTGACCCATGGGAGCACCGGGGCTCAGGGATTTAGACCTGGGGTGAGCACTGGACCTTGCGGCTTCAGCCCTGAAGGGGGTGCCAGGGCTCCTCACGTCTCCATTCCTGACTTCGGGGGCAGGGCTCAGGGCTTTAGCTATGGGGGGGAATGCCGGGGCTGAAGCCGGCGCACCCATTGTAGCTAAAGCCCGGTGCCCCTCGCGGGGCTGAAGCCAACAATGGAACCGCAGGGCTGAAGTGCTGAATCCCGGCACCCCCAGCAGGAGTGGGAGACCCCTCCTCCCCCCCTACAGCTGAAGCCCCAACCCCCCATGGCTGAAGCCCCGTGCCTTGGCGCGGGGCTGAAGCTGGGAGCGGAGCCACGGAGCCCCAGAGCTCCCCCCCAGTCTAAAGCGCTGAGCCCCTCTGCTCCTGAGAGTCAGAAGCCTGGAGCCCTGAAACACATACACCCCACCTTGTAGCTGTAGTCCCAACCCCCTGTGGCTGAAGCCCCGAGGCAGTACAGTATTTGCTGGTTTGGTTTTTGGTTTTTGTGTTTTTGTCTGCACTGCTGCCTGATTGATTACTTCCAGTTCCACAGGGTGTCTGGTTCACTGGTAAGTCCATAACTCTGGTGTTTGTATCTTTTGAGGTTCTACTGTAAGGACACCAAGAAATTCTAATATCGGCAAAAGCTGAAGTCAGGGTTGATGATCTGGTTCATCTCATCATGTTGTGCCTTTTTTTCTTCACTAAGGCGTTCAGCCAGAACCTTGGATTTTCTAGCTTATGCTATTTTTTGTCTGAATGTAGTTATTTGAACTTTGATACTTTATAGTAGATATAATTCTGGACAGATTACATTGCATAATGGTTTTGTGAATGTGATGTTCCACATGCATGAGGAATAAGTAATTTCTCCATCTGGAGGGTGAAGCAGGAAAAAAAAAGTGAAAGCAAATGTTGAGCTGTTACGTGTTATAAACTTTGCCACAGAGAGGTTTTCAGTAGCACTGCAGTTTACAGTAGATGCTATCAGTTCATTTTACAGCATAAAGAAAACAAAAAATGGTGCAGCGTGTTTATTTGTACTTTGTGGTCATTTCATAAAACCAGTCAGAAGGTACATTTTTTCCATCCTTCTCTTTATGGTAATCTAATGTTTATATGTTCTGACATATTATACAAGTGCCCAACAGCCTTGGCAGCCATGATAATTTGTTATTCTAATTATAAATATACTTGTGCGGTTATTGCACATTTGATATAACTAATTTGTATAACTTTTTATTTCTATGTTCTTCAGCGCTATAATGCATATTATTCTCACACAAAATATGAAATGTAGTGGGTAATACTAAATTGTAAACATTTCTCTTACAGCATTAAATTATTGTTACTGTTTATTATTTGTACTGTCCTCAGGGACCAGGACCCTACTGTACTAGGCACTATACCAACAGAACAAAAAGACCTCACCATAATTTATCATTTAGAATAGGAAAATGTTTCATCTCTTTGGTATCCTGTCAATACTTCAACATTTACAGAGCTGGTGCAGGTGCCTCTGTGCCATTTCCTTTCAGTCCTCCTCCCTGCAATAAGGATATGCTAATACTGTGTCAGAGGAAGGGTTATTGACTGAGTATCTACTGTATCTTGTGCTCCAGTAATCCTCAAATGTATAATAGCACCTAGGAGACTATTACCAGCTATTGTAAATTAGCACAACTCTGAGGTTGTTCCAGATTCCACAGCAGATTAAATCAGTTGCCAGAAACCCCTGACATTGGGGGAAGCATAATGCTACTTTTGTTCCCTCTGTGTCCCTCGCTCCCTAAGCTCCTCAGATAGGACCAGTGGGCAGGTCTACATTTAAAATGCTGCAGCGGCACAGCTGCACCAGTGTAGCGCTTCAGTGAAGATGCTACAACGTCAACAGGAGAGCTTTTCCCGTTGGCATAGTTAATCCACCTCCCCAAGAGGCGGTAGCTATGTTGACGGGAGAAGCCCTCCCATTGACATAGCACTGTCTACACCAGGGGTTAGGTCAGTATAACTGCATCACTCAGGGGTGTGGATTTATCCCTGTTAATGAGACCTCTGATAAAAAATAAATGAATATATGCATTGTTTACACATTTTTCTGTAGTATCTAATATAAATTGTGGCCCCATTTCCCAACCACTCACCAGATAATGTTTCTCTACTTGGGAATAACAAGCATATCGGGTGATGTGACTCCGATGTCTGCTAATTCAGTTACATGTAATTGGTAACAGAAACAGAGGAGTTGTAGGGAGTTTCTTAATGTTGCAAGAAGTTTCTTAATAATTTATTAAATATTCTGTGTCTGAACATTAAAAAAGTAAACTCAGCTGTTTTACCTTTAATGGCAGCCCAAAAGAAAAGAGTTTGAAGAGATGAATAATAAAAATAACATGACATGTTCAAAATAATCAATGAGAAAATAACATCTAAATAAAATAATTACAAGCAGAGCAGATACTTAAGTCATTTTCCTCAATTAATTGTACTATACATACAAATTGGCATACTTTTTAAAAGGAGTGGTAGAAACCTGACATAATCTTTAAAGTGCTATTTTAAACCTGTTTGAACACTCTCTCTTAGAGCCCTGTTGTGGAATTTGAATCCTGTTGAGCAAGCTTCACAAGTGGGCGTATTAATTCAAATTCCACCTGCCAGTGTACCTAATTAAGCCACTCCCTCTGTCCTGAACTCTTTCTCAGGGAAGATATTGACAGGAAACTTTTACTCAGTGAGACACGGCATTTTTTGATTAACTGAGTTCAAAACAGCTCTTCCTGTTGAATTAACTCAAGGAACAAGAATAAAGGCAAATATCTTCATATGTAAATTTCTTGTTGATGTTCCAGTGGAGATTAAAAGTATTGACAGTTGCTGGCAGGTTCTGCTGATTGCTTGCTTGCTGCAGCATACCTGCTTTGATACCGAAAGTATACTTTCTTGCTTTGGTAATTACCTCCCTCCGGTTACCATTTTTCTGTTTCTGAAAAATTCAGATTGTACTTTAATGTGAAATATATTATAGAGGAGGGTTTTTTACTGGAAAAATGGCAAAGCTCAGTTATCCAGCTGGTTTCTGCAAATGTTGATTCCTTTTATTGCTTGATGTTTACCTGGGACCTTCCTGCACTTCTTGATTACTCATGTGAATGTGAAATGATTGTTCCCACTACTGTGCCATTTCCTCAGAGTGTCAAAAATGTAAGATGTTTTATTGCTAATTTCTACAACTAAAATAGCCAGTGCAAAATAGCCACGTGACGGAGGAGAAGAGAGCAACAGCAACATCTTTTGGAATGGATTCTTACCGCACATACTGGGCATCTAACTT
The DNA here is from genome assembly GCF_027887155.1 of Malaclemys terrapin pileata. Classification (NCBI taxonomy): domain Eukaryota; kingdom Metazoa; phylum Chordata; order Testudines; family Emydidae; genus Malaclemys; species Malaclemys terrapin. Next base: position 242,335,179 of record NC_071506.1, on the reverse strand, counting down.
ATTTAATGGCTTGCGATCAGAAGGCCAAGAAGAAGAAAACTATGAGGTTGAATCTCGTGTGCCTTTACCAAATCCTTTTCCTTTCACTGAACACTTGGATGAAAATAACTCTGTAGTTGTAAATACTTCAATTTTTCACTACAGGCACAAAAAAAATGGGCATATATTAAAAGTTGTCTCTAAAATCTCCTTGCCCACACCTCCATATTCAGTAAGTATGATATTATTTAAGGAAGTTCAACTTTTTAATCTTTACAACTAAAAGAAAGTGTGTTTGGAAATAAATTAAACATATATCTCTTGAACATAGAAGCTATTGTTTTTAATCATGTATGCTGTCCATTTTTTATTTTAATGATTTAACAGGCAGTGATAAGTCTTAATTATAAAATTATTAGGGCTACAAACTGTAACTGTATTGGGTGTTAAGTTTTTTTTATGAAAAGATACAAAGGTAGAGTATTTCATGTGTTCTTATGCATGTATTTTAGCAGTGCTTATTGCTTAGACCAGTAACAAAGAGATTTTCTCTGAGTTTTGGTTCTTTTATGTGTGTGAAAATGTAGTGTAATGTAATAAAACCACTCCTGTAGGTTTCATTTTCTAAGCCGTAATATACATATCTTAAATTTAATAGCACTAGTACATTTTAAATGGCATAATTCTAATGGTTTTATGAAAAGGATATTGTCAACTTAAAAAACACATTTCTGTCTGATTTTTTTCCCTATGCTTATTACAAGTAACACCTAACTTCTTTACAATTTAAAGGGATTAGAGAGAAAAAATCTTTTATTTTTCAGTTTTAATGTGTGCATTTGATAGCACTTTGTTTAAGAGCTTGTCTAAACTAGGAAAGTTAATCCAAATTAACTAAAGGTGTGAATTAAAAATTGATTGGTTAAACTGCATTAAATCCCTGTTTAGACTCTCTCATTCAAAATTAAACTGGCTTTATTTCAGTTTAGTTTAATTCAGTTTGGAAATTAGTTAATTCGGATTTCCTGAATATCTCCTTGTAGACAAGCCCTAAGTCAGTTTCACTGTTTACTCTGTATAGCAAGTTTTGTTATTTAGTTTCCCCTTTTGTTTGCATGGGTGTTTCGTACAGCATCCTAGGATATAAAAACTTAAAATAGTATAATGTGCTTGTAAAACCACAACAAATTAGTAGAGAGATTCGTGGGCACCTCTAGTACCTGTCCCTTCTTTTAAATTTATTTTTGAATAAACTTTGTTTCAAGTAGATGATGTCCCTTTAAAAGTCAGTACAATCTGTAGAAGCCATGCACACTTTTAAAGTATTGCACTGCTTTCAAAGGATTGTTTAAATTCATTAATATTAAAAGAGGAAATATTAGTGATTAGATGTTTTCTAGTTAGAAGTTTAATTTTGAACAGCCATTTTTATGGATAAGTAGACAAATTGGTGTGAAATTATAAAATTTTCCCAACTCATTTTTCAAAAATAGTAAAGTCTTCAGTTTGCATTTTAGTAAGACAGTTTAGTTTGAGCGATTCAGTATCCTTAATTTTACTAATTAGCCTAGCTGGAGTTAGTGAAAAATAAACAGCTCTTATTTTTGAAGAATTTGGTGAAGTAGCCTCCATTTCACAGAACAGACTTGCAAAACACAGAAGTGACCATACTTATAGAAATCTGCCAAGACTTATAATATAAAATCAAGGGTGTGAGTTCTTTACTTTTCTGAAGTTAAGCAAACATGTGTTGTGTCATTCTGTAACTTGAGGACCATGAAAAGACATAGATTAAAAAGCCATTACAATGTCAATAAGGAACTGTTGAAACAAACATTGCTTTACTGCCTCATTAATTGAAAATTTTAATATTCTCAAAGTTCACATTTTCCTTGTGTGTCTACTTACACATATGCATGGAAGAAGAAAGGAAAGCTGCTCACCTAAAAATCTGTTCAGAAATGCCATAGATTTTGTATGGTGCTTCTTAAGCATACTAAGGATGTGGTTAGTGACAGTATACTCCTACACATATTAAATGCAAAACCCATTTTGTTTAAATAAAGGTGAGTCTGGTATAAACTGACATAAACCAGGAAGTTTCACGTTTTGGCACATAGATATGGATTGTCATGTGACTCCTACAATACACTGTACTGAACATTTGTCTGCATTTGCTTAGATCTTCTTGTTGTGTGGGACTTCATATTGTAGTATGTCAGTGCATATGCATTGAATATCTGATCCAATATCCGTTGAAGTTAGTGTGTCTTTTTATCAGGCTAATAATCAGCCAAAACAGTTAATAATTTTACATGAAAGACAGAGGGCATGTCTACACAGCCAAGAAAAAACTGCATCTGGCCCATGCCAGCCAAATTGGGCTCGCTGGGCTTGAGCTGTGGGGCTGTTTCATTGCTATGTAACCTCCTGACTTGGGCTGGAACCTGAGCCCTGGGACCCTCCAACCTTGCAGGGTCATAGAGTCCGGGCTCCAGTCCAAACCCAGAAGTCTGCACAGCAGTGAAACAGTCTCAGAGCATGAGCCCAAATCGACGGCATGGGCCAGCTACAGGTTTTTCTTTGCTATGTAGACATACCCTTAGAGTAGGTGTTTTTATTTAAAATTCTCATGAATGTCTAATATTTGTTACTTTCTCCTGCTGTAGCTGGAACATGCTAAAATTTCACAGACAGAACTTATGCGAGAATCCTTCAAAAAGCAGCAGGAGGCCACTGAATTTTTCAAATGCCAGGAAGAATTGCAAGAGCGACTCAATGAAGAGGTCAAAGCCAGAGAGCAGCTGGCATTGGAGCTCAGCAAAGCAGAGGGTGAGCATTTCCCATTGATATATTGCTGAATTTGAAAACGTAGACATATCCGTTCACTTTTGATAGTACATGGCCAAATTTTGTAGCTACAATAATTTTATTTCTTCTCTATTTAGAAATCTACTTTTATAAAATAGCTAAACACATTGCAAATTAGATCAATTTATTTGGCAATGAACATTTTAGATCACCATCAAATTTTGGATAGTTTTGGCTAAATTATCCTTTTTTCCCCAACAGTAGAGGTAGGAAGTACAACTAGAGAGAAAAAGAAAACGATTGAAAGTAAGAAGACTGGAAATAAAATGAAGCAAAAACACAGCCATAGTGTGATACATAAGGAGAGATAGAGAAAGAAGGGAAGAAAAGGCATATAAACTAACTTCATGCATTGTCAGGAAGGTTAAGGAGACAATACTAACTTTTCATTTTGGAGGGATCCTCATAGTTCACTCCCACCCCAATTTCTCGTCTATCCCTTCCCCAACCCATGTTTTTTCCTTGCCAAGGATGAATACACTGTTTCCTCAGTACTCCTAGCCCGTAGTGACCTGAGAAACCAAGAGACTGAGTATTAGAACTCTGATTCCAACATCTGGTTGTGCAATTAGTCCGCCGAGGCCAGCCCAGTTTTTTAATTTTACATTAATGTAACCTAAACTAGATGATCATGATAGTCCCCTCTCATCTTAAAATCTGTTAACCAAAAATCTCTTAATCTAGAAGGGAAACCTGAAAATTGAGCCACACACACAAATATGTAGTGAATGCCTTTCACTAAACTATGGTGCTAAAAAATTCTTTGTAGCACCCATGACGTTTGGTGACTTGTTTTAGGTATGCTGCAGGTGTTGTTCTCTACAAAGGAAATGGAGAAAAATGCCGTGCCTGGGTTGTGGGGGAAGCAACTTACCTGATCTAAACCAGTTTTATATAAACCAGTTTTATGCAACTGCAAAGGTTTGCATTTTCTGTGATGTCCTGGAATCATTCATTCTGGGACATTGATAGTGAACTCAGAACTGATTAGCAGATTTCACAGGTCCTGTAAAAGGTTCTTTTATCTAAATTAGCTTTAATAAATTGTATGTTTTCCAATTTTTGTATAATAATTGGAATAAATATCATTAACCTACATCAAATGATCAACTGATCCGCTTATGTGATCCTGCAAGGTTGGAGTTGGGGGTTCACAGCATTAATAAAGTCATTGTCTATATTTACACTATGTCATGAGAGGTTATTCTTCTGAAACCTGCTGTGGCAATTGATGCTAAATGGAAACTACTGCTATGGATGCAAAGCCACATGTTTTTTCAATACAATATACTGAAAACAGCATGTGTCAAATATGTTTCAATAGTAGAGTTAATTTAAAAAGGAAATACGGAGTACAAGTTGCTTTAAAATCTTAATTTCCTGATAGTCATACAAGGGCGAAAAGATGCAGACAGGCAGTTCCTACCGTTAGAAATAGGCAGTTCCTACCATTAGTAAAATGTTCACAGTTGTGAAGCTCTTAAAAGTAGCCTCAGTTAAGAAAAACAAATTCTGTAAATATAGCTTTAAAATAGCCCAGTTGTAGCCATTGACAATAATGAGTCTTACACATTCTAGGTTTTACTTCTGTATTTTGAATAATTTAAAGTATAGGTTATGTATCAGGTTAAAGACCACTGCAAACTAAATTACAATAACTTTGAATAAAATAAAGTATACCATTCTTCAATACTGTCCCAGGTTTTATAACAGTTAGGGTATGTATTATTGTCCTAAGAAAAAAGTGTCTTGTTCCATTTTGTATAGGCAAGACTTAACAAGCATCAGTTTAGTTTCACATGAATGTAATAAAACGTAGAACTTCCTCTCATTATTTTTGTTCGTACTTAGAGTGGCTTACTTTAATGAGAAGAATGTGCTTTTACTGCTTTTATTCCTGATCGCACTGGAGTGCCACCACAGCTAAAAGAGGGAGAGCTGGATTCTGTTCTTGAGTAATAACACATTTCTATGATTAAGGTCCAATCAGTTCCACCTATTTAGATTTACAAATGGCAGTTACACAGTTGTCACTGAGAGGTTAATCTGAAGATAATGAGTTTTCAAAGGTATAACTGAAAGCAGAATTTGTCCTGGAAAACCTTTATTACTAGTGATGACATGTGAGATGCAGAGAAACCAGCTTAACTTTCTGTGCCGCACTTGTCAGGGTATGTATAGTACTGCAGTTAGGAGCATGCTTCACGGTGCTGGTAGACACCGGGTATTTTATAACTCTCATTAATTAATCAAACCTGTTTGCATTTTTCATCTTTTGGTATGAAACACTAGAATTAGCAAATTTCCAAATTATACACTTTTTTTTTTTTTGCTGTATTTTCTTTAAATAAAACAATACACAAAAGTGCAGCAAGAATTTGATGTAAAATCTACCTTTCTGCTCATTGGAGTGAGTGGTATAATGCTCTCTGATAAGCTAAAGTATATTATGTTATCTGACTATGATTTCTTGGGTAGGTCCCAGGAGAGTGTAATCTACACTCATTACAGAAGTCATAGGTATTCGGTCATTTCTGAGATGAAAGATGTTTGTCAATCCACTGAGTTTTGCCAATGCTGGTTTTAGAGAGAACTTCCTTCTTATTTAGACAGTATCAATTCTGCAGCAGAAGAGAATTTGAAGGTAGAAAAGAAATGCTAGATTTCAAAACTAAAATAATAAAGTAAAATAAAGAATAAATAATAAATAATAACTAAAACACACACACAAAATTAAATTAAAAGAACAAATCTGTTCTTCTCAACTCTGTATATTTTGCCCAGATCCACTAATGACTTTTTGCTTAATGGCTTTGCTAAATTGGTATCTGACTTACTAGTATTATAGGGAAAAGGTGAGTGAGGTAATACCTTTTATTGGACCAACTTTTACTGGTGAGGGAGACAAGCTTTTGAGCTTACACAGAGCTCTTTACTAGTATTATTGTAGTTTGTATCATAAATCTTTATACAAGGTCCTCAGCTTTCACTAAGAGGTAGTAACTCGTATATATACATCCTGGTCTAATTTTGTGGCTCCTATATCAATTCACAGACTGAGTTAATTTAAAAAAAATATTAGTGGAACACTCTGGTTTAAAAATTGGCAATTACAAGCCAGTAAGCCTAACTTCAGTACCAGTCAAATCAGTGGAACGATAGTAAAGAACAGAATTATCAGACACATAGATGTACACGATATGTTGGGGAAGAGTCAACATAGCTTTTGTAAAGGGAAGGCATGCCTCACCAATCTACTAAAATTCTTTGAGGGCAGCAACAAGCATGTGGACAAGGGTGATGGGTATAGTGTACTTGGACTTACAGAAAGCCTTTGACAAGGTCCCTCACCAAAGACTCTTAAGCAAAGTAAGTGGTCATGGGATAAGAGGGAAGGTCTTCTCATAGATCAGTAACTGGCTGAAAGATAAGAAACAAACAGTAGGAATAAATGGTCACTTTTCACAGTGAAAGAGGTAAATAACAGGTTCCCCCAAGGATCTGTACTGGGATCAGTGCTGCTCCACATATTCATAAATAATCTGGAAAAGGGGATAAACAGCTAGGTCTCAACATTTGCATATGATACAAAATTAGTCAAGATAGTTAAGTGCAAAGCAGAGTTATAAAAGAATCTCACAAAACTGGATGTGATTGGGCAACAAAATGGCAGATGAAATTCAGTGTTGATAAGTGTCTTGAATACTGCATCTGAAGTATGCATCTGAAGAAGTGGGTTTTTTACCCACGAACGCTTATGCCCAAATAAATCTGTTAGTCTTTAAGGTGCCACCGGACTCCTTGTTGTTTTTGTGGATACAAACTAACACGGCTACCCCCTGATACTTGAATACTGCATGCAGTTCTGGTTGCCTCATCTCAAAAAAGATACATTAGAATTGGAAAAGGTACAGAAAAGGGCAACAAAAATATTTAGCGGTATGGAACAGCTTCCATACAAAGAAAGATTAAAGACTGGGAGTGTTAATCTTAGAAAAGAGATGTCTAAGAGGGGGACATGGCAAAGGTCTATAAAATCATGAATGATGTGGAAAAAATGAATAGGGAAGTGTTATTTACTCCTTCACATAACACAAGAAGCAAGGGTCACCCAATGAAATTAATAGGCAGCATGTTTAAAACAAACATAAGGAAGTACTTCTTCACACAATGCACAGTCAACCTATGGACCTCGTTGCCAAGTGATGTTGTAAAGGCCTAAAGTATAACTGGGTTCAAAAAAGAATTAGGTAAGTTCATGGAGGATAGTTCCATCAATGAATATTAGCCAAGATGGTCAGGGATGAACCCCTCTAGCCCCCCATGGTTTTGGCATCCCTAAACCTCTGACTGCGAGAAGCTGGGACTGGATGACAGGGGATGGTGACTCAATAGTTGCCCTGTTCTTTTCATCCCTTTGAAACATCTGGCATTGGCCATTGTTGGAAGACAGTATACTGGGCTAGATGAACTATTGGCCATTCTTATGTAAAAGTATTTCCTTGAACATTAACAAATTTGAAGTGAATGATCCTGTTTCAACTATGCCACCTTGCACTTAAACATCTTGCACTGGCAGGAGCTCAACGTCAGTTGTTACATGAAAGCTACTAAAGTTTTAATTGTATAAGAATCACAGCAGAATATTTATTACTACAGTATAAAGTTGTATCCCCTCTTCTGACCTATGGTGCATCCAGAGGGAGATCACAGACCAGCAGTGTTAAAACATATCTGCATTAGTTGGGGATCTGGACTCACCAATTTTGTGTTTCTGTTGCACTATTAGTATGCCTGATGCTTTATAGGCAAATAAAATGACAAGGTAACTGCCCCTAGGTATTTATATCTCAATCATATTAAGATAATGAAAAAAACACCAGGGCAGTGGTAAGAAGTAGAGAGCAAGAAAGACAATAATAAACAATGGAAAGATAATACTTCTCTTGGGACATTGGTGGTTGTTTTTATTTCTGCAGCAAACAGATATTATTATTTATTATTATTTTTATTACTGTAGCGCCTAGGAGACCTACTCACAGTGCTCCCTCTAATTTTTTATGCCCGTGTCCAGAATTAATTTTGTTATGTGAACCAATATGGAGGTGATATGTGGTGAGGGTGGGGCCGAAGGGTTCGGAATGTGGGAGGGGGCTCAGGGCTGGGGCAGGGGGTTGGGGTACAGACTCTGGCTGTGGGTGCAGGCTCTGGAGTGGGACCAGGGATGAAGGGTTTGGGATGCTGGAGGGGGTCAGAGCTGGGGCAGAGGATTCGGGTGTGGGGGGGATGAGGGCTCTGGGATGGGGCTGGGGATGAGGGGTTTGGGGTTCAGGCTGCCCCAGGGAGAGAGGACTCCCCCCAGCCCTTTCTCGCCACATCAGCTCTGGGCCGGGGGAAGGGTACCTCTCCCCAGCTGCGGCAGCTCCGGCTGGGCCGGGCCTGGGGAGGGGCGCCTCTCCCTGCCTGCATGACACTTGATAGCCTGCTGTGCAGCCACGCAGCTTAGAGGGAACTTAGCTCATAGCCCAGGACCCCATTGTGCTAGGTGCTGTACAAACAGAACAAAATGATCGTTCCTGTCCCAAACACTTTATTTTGCATATCCTATATGCCCTTAACTGCCTAATTTGTCAAATATCCTTATTCAGAACACTCTAAAGGAGTGGTTATGGTTAAATTTATAACTTGCAATTATGGTAAAGTACATATATATCTATATGTAAAGTGAACTTACTGAAACTTGTATAGTAATTTGTTGCATAGGTGCATCATGTGCTAATCTTGGAATTCATAAATCAATAACTTGTACATTTGGAACAATTTTCAGTTTTATACAAATCTGAACCAGTGTGATTTGTGGGAGCTATTCTTTAAACTGGGAATTAATCTTGAAAAATGAACTATCTTTTGGCAATCTAATCAATTAATAAACCATGCATCTAAACCTTTGAAAAAGTTGAGTAAAAGCATCTGTTGACAGAATGAGAACATTATTTTTATAATACCTACTTTAAAAAGGTAACTGTAAGAACTCTGCTTAATGCACATTAAAAATAAAACTCTTCTGGCCTGGGATTGTATGTATGTATGTGCTTGATACAGCACTCTGGTACTGTTGGGCCCTGGTCCTGATTGGGACTTCTGGGAGTTAGTCCTATAAATATCTAATAATAATGATAAACAGAGGGATTATGTCATCCCTGACTAAAAGGCAGCCATGTCAGAGCTTAAATACACCAACTCTGTTGGTCCACTGTGTATCATTACATATCAGTTTAGCACAAGAAGTGAAGCTGTAGAGGAAATATAGCAATAATAGAATGGAATCGCTGAACTTGGAATTTAGGTAGGAGACTTGTCTCATGAAAAGTGCCAAGTGCCAATCTTGCTACTGAAGGGCCTGATCCTGTTCTCATTTTAGTATGGATGGGATCTCAGTTTTAAGTGTCTTCTGAAAAATGGCACCTATGGTAGCACATCACTCCCAAATACCATGTTTCAGAGTAGCAGCCGTGTTAGTCTGTATCCGCAAAAAAAACAGGAGTACTTGTGGCACCTTAGAGACTAACAAATTTATTAGAGCATAAGCTTTCGTGGGCTACAGCCCACTTCTTCGGATGCATATAAAATGGAACATATATTGAGGAGATATATATACACACATATAGAGCGCATGAATAGGTGGGAGTTGTCTTACCAACTCTGAGAGGCCAATTAAGTAAGAGAAAAAAAATGTAATGAGCCATTACAAACATTGAATCTATCTCCCCTTGTAAGTATTCTCACACTTCTTATCAAACTGTCTGTACTGGGCTATCTTGATTATCACTTCAAAAGTTTTTTTTCTCTTAATTAATTGGCCTCTCAGAGTTGGTAGGACAACTCCCACCTGTTCATGCTCTCTGTATGTGTGTATATATATCTCCTCAATATATGTTCCATTCTATATGCATCCGAAGAAGTGGGCTGTAGCCCACGAAAGCTTATGCTCTAATAAATTTGTTAGTCTGTAAGGTGCCACAAATACTCCTGTTCTTTTTGCAAATACCATGTTGTGGCACTGGTTCTATATTGGTTCAGAGTGCAGCAGTGCTCAGTTCTGTTCCACAGAGCCCTTTCCAGCAGTGTGTAGAATGAAAATATTAGCCATCCAAACATTTTAGATGCCACATGGAAAGTGAGGGATTGTGAATTTAGGAAGGGAAGTGATTCATCCAGGTTATCTCATTAGCAAAGGGGTCTACTGAATGAACCAGTGTGAGAGGCTGCTGTTGTAGACACTTAAAATAAAGGCATACATGATTTTTGTCAGAAGCGTCAAGATTAATTTCCATTGAACTCTGAGCCCAAAGCTAGCTACAGTGAATAAGCAAGAAATGATTCATCTAAACATCTTCTTCTATTATGAGACATATGCAAACAGTGTTTTAGAGTCCTCTGGTTTATACCTGATATAAAGATGGTGATGAAAGAATTAATAAAGAATTGTTCATTGAATGCTCTCTGTTCTCCTTAAATCACAACAAGGGGCAAGGACTCTTCCCATGAGAATACAAAAAACCTTGATACTTCCTTATCCTTGCTTCATAGCTTTCTATTCCACGTACCCTTGTCTCTTTCCCCTCTCATCCTTATATAGTCTATGCTGTTCCCATCCCCTGGGAGTGCCCTACCAACCAATTTTGTGACAGGCATCCACCCTCTCTTCTTCCAAATCCCTCCTCAATGTGAATTTCTTAGGCCTTGTCTACACTACGAGAGTAGTTCGAATTTACTTGCATCGAATTTTTGGAATCGATATTGCAAAGTCGAACGTCTGTGTCCACACTAAGGACAGTAATTCGACTTTGTGAGTCCACACTAACGGTGAAAGCGTCGACATTTGAAGCGGTGCACTGTGGTCAGCTATCCCACAGTTCCCGCAGTCCCCTCTGCCCATTGGAATTCTGGGTGTAGCCGGCAATGCCTTCTGGGTAACAAAATGTGTCGAGGGTGCTTTTGGGTAACTGTCGTCATCCGTCCATCACTCCCGCCCTCCCTCCCTGAAAGCGCCGGCGGGAAATCAGTTCGCGCACTTTTCCAGTCATTGACAGCGCGGATGCCACAGCACTGCGAGCATGGAGCACGCTGCGACCATCGCTGCAGTTGTGGCCGCTCTCAACGCCTCGCAGCTTATCATACAGGTTTCCCTGAGGCAGATGCAGAAAAGTCAGGCGAGGAGGCTACGGCACCGCGGTGATGTCCTGAAGTCTGAGAGTAGCACAGACCTCTCAGAAAGCAGGGGACCCAGCGCCGAGGACATCACGATGGCAATGGGTCATGTTGATGCCGTGGAACGGCGATTCTGGGCACGGGAAACAAGCACTGAGTGGTGGGACCGCATAGTGCTGCAGGTCTGGGATGAATCCCAGTGGCTGCGAAACTTTCGCATGCGGAAGGGAACTTTCCTGGAACTTTGTGAGTTGCTGTCCCCTGCCCTGAAGCGCAATGACACCCGGTTGCGAGCTGCACTGAGTGTACAGAAGCGAGTGGCCATAGCCCTCTGGAAGCTTGCAACGCCAGACAGCTACCGGTCTGTCGCGAACCAGTTTGGGGTGGGCAAATCTACCGTGGGGGTTGTTGTGATGCAAGTAGCCAAGGCAATCGTTGATGTACTGCTGCCAAAGGTAGTGACCCTGGGAAACGTGGAGGCGATCATAGATGGCTTCGCAGCGATGGGATTCCCAAACTGCGGTGGGGCCATAGATGGAACTCACATCCCTATCCTGGCACCGGACCACCAGGCCACCCAGTACATTAACCGAAAGGGCTATTTTTCCATGGTGCTGCAAGCACTGGTGGACCACAGGGGACGTTTTACCAACATCTACGTGGGATGGCCGGGCAAGGTTCATGACGCTCGTGTTTTCAGGAACTCTGGTCTGTTTAGACGGCTGCAACAAGGTATTTACTTCCCGGACCACAAAATAACTGTTGGGGATGTGGAGATGCCTATAGTCATCCTCGGGGACCCAGCCTACCCGCTAATGCCCTGGCTCATGAAGCCCTATACTGGCGCCCTGGACACTGAAAAAGAACTCTTCAACTACCGGCTGAGCAAGCGCAGAATGGTGGTGGAGTGTGCTTTTGGCCGTCTCAAGGGGAGATGGAGAAGCTTACTGACTCGCTGTGATCTCAGCGAAACCAATATCCCCATTGTTATAGCAGCTTGCTGTGTGCTCCACAATCTCTGTGAGAGCAAGGGGGAGACCTTTATGGCGGGGTGGGAGGTTGAGGAAAATAGCCTGGCTGCTGATTACGCACAGCCAGACAGCCGGGCGATTAGAAGAGAACAGCGGGAAGCGCTGTGCATCCGGGAGGCTTTGAAAGCAAAGTTCCTGAGTGAGCAGGGTAACCTGTGACTTTTAAGTTTGTGTACAGAGAAGCTGTACCTGCCCCCGTTTCTTTACCCAGTTAATGTTGACTATCCTACCCAGTTACATACCCCCTTCACCCCCTTCCAACACACGTTTCGAAATAAAAATAGTTCTACTTTGTTAATGCACACCGTTTTCTTTAATACTGTTTTCGCGGGAATTTTTTAAAACTGGGACGCAGACTGTGGTGCGGAGCGGGTGTAGTGTAGTGACGCGAATGAAGCTTCTAAACTCAAGGATTGACGGGCTCCGCTGCGGTGGGATGGTTGTTTCAACGGAGCCTGTCACCCCTCCTGATCAGGACTGTGTGTATGGGGGGGCTATGTGACTTTGTGGCAGGGGGAGGACGGTTACAGATCCCCTGCTGCGTGGCTCTGTGATCCTGCATAAGGACCGCCGCTTAAGATCTGTAACTGCCCTCCCCCGCCACAAAGTCACAGAGCAACCCACCCCCCACCACATAACATGAAAACAACCTCCCAGACTAACCAGGGTAACTAGTCACTGCATCACTGCACTGTGTATGTGCCCTGCTGCTGTGCCTGCCCCCGCCTATGTACCCTGCCAAAGGTGACTGTCCTGTCCAATTACCAACCCCCTTTCCCCTCCTCCTCCAAAAGAACATCATTGAAACAGTACTTAACATGAACGTATTTTTTATTATCAACTACACATGGAACTGGGAGGTGAAACTTGGACGGGGGCTTGTGTCAGGCGGCAAGGAAAGAACTTTTCAAGTTTTGGGGAATGAGAGCCTTCTGCTACTAGAGCTCTCTGCAGGGGTGGAGTGAGAGTTAGCAGGGACTCTGCCGCCTCTCCTTCTTTGCACTTTGGGTGAGGTGGGTATGGGACTTGGTGGCGGGGGAGGGCGGTTAGAGATGGACTGCAGCGGGGCTCTGTCCTCCTGCCTCCGTTCCTGCAGAACATCCACAAGGCGCCGGAGCGTGTCTGTTTGCTCCCTCAGTAGTCCAAGCAGCGTTTGAGTCGCCTGCTGGTCTTCCTGCCGCCACCTCTCCTCCCGATCCATGTTTGCTTGCTGCATTTGGGTCAATTTCTCCCGCCACTGGGTCTGCTGTGCTGCCTGGGCTTGGGAACAGGCCATAAGTTCAGAGAACATGTCCTCCCGTGTCCTCTTCTTCCTATGCCTAATCTTCGCTAGCCTCTGGGAGTGTGATGCCAGGCTAGGTTGTGAGACAGTCGCAGATGTGGCTGTGGGAATGGGAAAAAGGGAGTGAATTCCTCAGAAAGATAAATGTAGTTGTGAACAAAGAACATAGTCTTTCTCTGTGAACAAGACCATGCACAGCACCTATCACATGCGCACTCAGCACAAGGTCGAATTCTCGGCCTTCGCATTCAGTGCCTGGGGTCTTCCACAGCACATTTGAGAAGCGGGGCAGCACAACGGAATTTCTGTTGCAGGCAGACATGGTAAGCCGTAGACTCGTGGCAGTTTAAAACTTTTATATTACCACTGGCCTCATTTCACATTTAAAGCAATGTCAGTCCCTGCTGCCAGCAATCCGGCAAGCGGGAACTCTGCCCCTGTCCCACCCCCTCGCGGCTGTCCCCAGGAACGATCCCTTTCGGCAGCCCCTCTCCCGCCTCCACCGCGTGGCTGCAAACCAGCGGTTACAGTTCTGTAAAGGAACGAGCAAGCAGTCCCAACACTAACATTCCCCTACCTAATTCAAAGCAGGTCACCATGGGCGACATCACCCTGATGAGGATCTCTGACAGCGAGAGAGAGAGAATGCTCCGGGAAAGCCTCCAAAGACCAGGGCCGTATGCCGCCCTGCTGTGCAGAGCAATGATTCCCGAGTACTTGATAGTCTCGTGGCGCGGCAACGTGTCGTACTACGGAGGACCCAATAAGGCCGCTCTCCCCAGGAACCTCATGCAACGGCTTTCCAATTACCTCCAGGAGAGCTTCATCGAGATGTCCCGGGAGGATTACTGCTCTATCCCTGCACATATAGACCGCATTTTACTCTAGCTGCAGTAGCAGGGACTAAACAGTAGAGCGGCTTGGGCAGGACAATCACGAAAACCGGACATTGCTAGATTTTTTTTCAAAACTTGCACTGCCCATGACTGAACCGTTAAGTGCCTAGGGCAAAGTAATCATGAACAACCCATTCTTTTAATTGTTAATATTCCTGTTCTGTTAAAAATAAATGTTTAGATGTTTACAACACTTACTGGCTGATCCTTCCCCAGATTCTGTGTCCGGGGTAACGGCTGGGGACGCTTCGTAGGGGATCTCTGTAAGGGTGATGAAGAGATCCTGGCTGTCGGGGAAATCAGTGTTGTGAGCGCTGCCGACTGCCTCGCCCTCCTCATCTCCTTCCTCATCTTCCCCGTCCGCTAACAGGAACCGGCCGTGGACAATATCCCATCCTCAGAGTCCACGGTCAGTGGTGGGGTAGTGGTGGCGGCCGCACCGAGGATGGAATGCAGTGTCTCGTAGAAACGGGATGTCTGGGGATGGGATCCGGAGCGTCCGTTTGCCTCTTTGGTCTTCTGGTAGCCTTGTCTCAGCTCCTTGATTTTCACGCGGCACTGCGTTGCATCCCGGCTGTATCCTCTCTCTGACATGTCTTTTGAGATCTTCTCATAGATCTTTTCATTCCGTTTCTTGGAGCGCAGCTCAGAAAGCACGGACTCATCGCCCCACACAGCGATGAGATCCAAGACTTCCCGATCAGTCCATGCTGGGGCCCTCTTTCTATTCACAGACTGCACGGCCATCACTGCTGGAGAGCTCTGCATCGTTGCCAGTGCTGCTGTGATCGCCACGATGTCCAGACAGGAAATGAGATTCAACTGGCCAGACAGGAAAAGGAATTCAAATTCAAATTTTCCCGGGGCTTTTCCTGTGTGGCTGGTCAGAGCATCCGAGCTCGTACTGCTGTCCAGAGCGTCAACAGAGTGGTGCACTGTGGGATAGCTCCCGGAGCTATTAGCGTCGATTTCCATCCACACCTAGCCTAATTCGACATGGCCATGTCGAATTTAGCGCTACTCCCCTCGTCGGGGAGGAGTACAGAAGTCGAATTAAAGAGACCTCTATGTCGAACTAAATAGCATCGCAGTGTGGACGGGTGCAGGGTTAATTCGATGTAATGGCGCTAACTTCGACATAAACGCCTAGTGTAGACCAGGCCTTAGATTACTCACATGAATAAGGATTTGAAAGGTAAAGCCTAAAGAAGGAAAATCAGACACATAGTGTATTTATCTAGTGGTATTCTACCAGCAGTAAGATTCCTCAATCAGTAGTGCCCACACATACAATTGTATAAGACCATTACAGGGTTCAAAAAAGAACTAGATAAATCTATTGAGGATAGGTCCATCAATGGCTATTAGCCAGGATGGGCAGGAATGGTGTCCCTAGCCTCTGTTTGCCAGAAGCTGGGAATGAGCAACAGGGGATGGATCACTTGATGATTACCTGTTCTGTTCATTCCCTCTGGGGCACCTTGGCTGGCCACTGTCAGGAGACAGGATACTGGGCTAGATGGACCTTTGGTCTGACCCAGTAGGGCCATTCTTATGTTCTTATGAATGTTGCCTCAAAAGGTGGTTCAGAACTGATAGGCAGGACAAAAGTGTGTTTTGATGAAGAATTTGAAATAGGAGCAGGTGAATGTTTTCCATACCAAGGAAAATGTGTTCCAGTCTCACTCACTTCATTGGGAGTCTCTCATGAGTATGAATTTACTCACATGAACAAGGCTTTTCAGGACTAGATTTTAGGATTGTAAACCTAGTTGGGAGAACTTGTCTACACGGTGTTCCTTAGAGCACGGGACACGTTGTCGACACCCAACAATTGTCATGGTAACATTGTGGTAATACTAATCTGACCTTTAGGTTTCTAGAAGTTTTATGTTGCCCCAAATTCTGGAAATTCTGCCATAGCACTGAAATTGCAGTTCAAAAGTTGCCATATTAAATTAACCTAATATTTTTGCTCAACAGGTCTCATTGATGGTTATGCAGATGAAAGAGCATTTCTGGAAAAACAAATCCAGGATAAAACAGATATAATAGACCATCTTGAGCAAGAGCTACTATGTACAGGTAACAAATTGCAGGAACTAGAGGCTGAACGACAGCAGATTCAGGAAGAAAAGGAGCTACTCTCCAGACAGAAGGATGCCATGAAAGCAGATGCAGGACCAGTAGAGCAACGTATGTATTTTACACAATCTTTCTGTGAGGTTCTCTCATATTTTCTTACTCCATCTTTAGTAAATTTCAGAAGTCTTAACTAACTTTTTTTCTTTTTTAGTATCATTCATAGAACAATGCAATAAGTCCAACAGTTTCATACGTGGGTGTCTAATTTGACCACAAAAATTCATATTTAGGCAACTAAACAAGTACCCTGATTTTCAGAAGTGTGAGCGACCACAGCTGCCAATAAAGTCAGTGAGAAATGTCGTTGCTCAGCATCTCTAAAAATTAGGACACTTTTAGGTGACCAAATTTGGACTTAGCTGCTGACTTTAGACACCCAACTTTAAAAATATTGGCTTAACTCTGTTCCTTCCTAGTACAGTTAGATCAGTTACCACTGTTTGCACAAGACACTCTACTTAAGCACACATGATTGAAGTAGTCACACAAGTTCACACATGATTAGACACTGAGAAAGGTGTGTTCTTCCCTCCCCAAACTCCACTTTCAGGGACTCACTATTAGGAAAAATGTAACAGATGATGTCACAGATCCTGTTGAGCTCCCTCTGCAGGGTGGCATAGCAGACTCTATTAAGGGGAAATCCAGAAACTGGATTCCCAGGTATTTTAAGCCTCCAGAGTCTGAACAGAGGCCAGGCACTGTCCCAATCTTGGGGTCCCTAGTTACACTCTCGGAATGCAGACCCTTGCCTAACACTTCCTTCAGAGAGCTATGACCACATGGCCCAGCTGCCTAGCACCTGGAACCAATGCTGACTCCTCAGACTCCCCTTGTAGCTTAAACACGTCCTTGCCAAAATCCCCTCAAAAGTGTGAGCCTTCTGGGTTGCAGTTTGACTTTCTCAGAGGAAATGTTGTAGCATACAAAACACACACCTACTTTGCACAGATTTTAACACATTATTGTTCTAGATTTAATCACACAAGAAATATACAGATCCATACAAAGTAAGTAACCCTACACAGTAGAACCTCAGAGTTATGAACACCTCTGAGGTTGTTCATAACTCTAAAATGTTTGTAACTGAACAACTCGTTATGGTTGTTCTTTCAAATGTTTACAACTGAATATTTACTTCATTCCGCTTAGAAACTTTATGATGCAGAAAAAAAATGCTGCTTTTAACCATCTTAATTTAAATTAAACAAGCACAGAAACAATTTCCTTACCTTGTCAAAAACATTTTTAAAAAACTTTCCCTTTATTTTTATAGTAGTTTAATACAGTACTGTAGTGTATTTGCGTTGGTTTTTTTTTTTTTTTGGTCTCTGCTGCTGCCTGATTGCGTACTTCCAGTTCCATATGAGGTGTATGGTTGACCGGTCAGTTCATAACTTGGTGTTCGTAACTCTGAGGTTCTACTATATGTGTTTTCCCTCACTTTTGCTCACCCTTCCTTTGGGGGTCTTCGGGGAAACCCTCTGAGCTGAGGTAGACAGGGTCTTCCTCCCCCTGTTGCCTCATCTCTCTCTTGCAACAGCTCCCCTCATCTTAAGCTGGTGAAAAGGGCTAAAGAGAGAGGACATAGAACAGCTCCTGCTCTTTATAACCCTCCAGTCCTCTGTCAGGTGACTCCTAGTCAACCTCAAGAGATGACCACGGAGTCCTATCAGGTGATTTAATTGCTAAACAGTCTTGTTAACTGTTTACTCAACAAATGTTTAACTTCATAAAGTAAATGCATTTTTAAATCTTTCCTTCAACAAGGAACTAAAGGTCTGTGAATTAATATTTGTTGAGGAGAAAAAGTTAGGGCAATGGTATTTAAACAGTGCTATCTTGATCATTCCTATGCTATAAATGGCCTGTGAAATGTTAGCATTTTATATAATGTCTGGGAGGTTTTATAATTGGAATAGTAAATTATCTTCAAGATTTTTTGTACATTTATTCAAAACATTGTTAAAGCTTTATTGTTAAATTATAGATTTTAATCCCATTGTATATTTGCAATCTCAAGTATCCACGTTTACATAATGAACAATTTTTTAATAGTAGTCTGTTCATTCTTGTGCTACAGTAGAGGAATCCTTGTGTACAATTTTTGGTTGTTTTGTGTACCTTACAAAATAACTTGAAAATATAAGTTTTTTCATGTTCACTTTAATCTTGTGGACAAAAAATACACATCTACCTCATACTTCCCAGAATAAACAAGCACATTCCTTAAGTTATCACAATAACTATGTCTTTAAATATAGCATTCTGTCTTCAGCTTCATTTTCTCTTACATAATTGAATAATGAGAAAACTGTAGCTGGCATGTGAATTACTTTGCTTCTTGTTTTTTGTTGTTTTTTTTCCGGTTCTCCTAGGCATAGTAGATGCTGCAGTCGATGCAGCTTCCCAAGCAGGTGTGTTTGTATATTGCATGGCTGATCTTTAACTGGGTGGCAGACTTACACTTACTGACATTTATTAATCAAGAACTTTAGAGCTTTCAGCTTTCTGACATTATTGTAACTCTTACTGGCTGCCAGCTTTGATGTTATATTTCACACTCACAGTTTTTCTTTTTAATAACATTTCTTATAATTTCTAAGCACAATGTATTAACAGATTTAATAAGCAGATTCATTAATAACCATCATCTTATTCACATATGAATTTTAAGATTTTGTGCTGTCTTGGAAGGGGTTTTTAATAGCCTTTTGATTACTGTTAACTTGTAAATATAATTAACATAATGATTTTGCTGGATATTGTTTTATATTGACATGTAATGTTTACCTAACAAAACAAGAATTGTTTGTAAAAATTTATGTAAGATGATGGTATCCAAAGGATCTCTATCGTGTAGTAAAAGGAAATTGTATATATCTGGTGCTTCTCTTTTCATATACCTAAGTATCAATCATGTTTGTGAAGATTCTCCAAAGATAATTGCACTTTATAGATCCCTAGTCTTCGGTCTTATCTCAAGGGATGGATAAGGCTAGGTGATATGACCCTTTGAAGTACATGCTTCTAATGTCTCATCAGAGTGGTCCTAAGATTTATCATATATGCTTCCCAGTCCTCTCCTGAGGACACAAAACCAAAAACTGGGGATCTATACAGGCCTTCTGAAAACTCCAATTACAAGTAAGTAATTTCCCTCTCTATCTCACCTCACCAGGTCAAGTTCTGCAGTATTTCCCTTCACATGTTGTATATGCATCATGTGAAAAAAAATAAATTTGGAATGGATAAAACTGCTACAGGATGAGAAGATGATTGGGTTTTCCGTGCCTTGTTATAAAGCTGTGCACCTTCCTCCAATTGTAAACAGAACTGATGCATTTCCTATATTGTACCATTTGTACAGACATCTTTAGATTAATATGAACAATAAAGTGACATGATAAAGCTGTGCTATTAATAATCTTGTAAAGCATCTTGTAAAGCAAGATGATAGCATTTTAGCCATTTCGTCTGGGATTTGTATGGGTTTTGTGGTATCATGATAATTTTTTATAGAAAAATAGAAAATACCACATTTAAAAAAAAAATTAATAAAACCCAAACCTGTTCACATCCTTTATTTGGGTATAGCATGGATATGCAGTCTTGGGGAGTGGTTTTGCAGTGATAAAGTAATTAACTATGCATATCTAAAAGCAATATGGTTCCTTTATTTAAAAACAGAATTACTGGAGGAGACAGAAAAGCTAATGAAGGAAAAAATAGAAGTACAGCGTCAAGCTGAAAAAGAGTACGATGACCTCCAGAAACAAGTGAAGGCCCTGGAAACAGACGTGGAGGAGCAGGTCAACCGGTTTATAGAGTTAGAGCAAGAAAAAAATGCAGAACTGACAGATCTAAGACAGCAAAACCAGGCTTTGGAGAAGCAGCTTGAGAAAACAAGAAAATTTCTGGATGTAAGTATTGAAAAAGCAACAGACAGAACATGTTTGTTTATGCTGTCAGGTGGGCCAAACAGGTGGAGAGTCTTCTCTCAACTGCAAGAAATGCTATTTCTTTAAGACTTTGAACTAAAATGAAAAAATAGATATGACTGGACTTGCAGAGTGGTGTCAAGTTTAGAGATGCCATTAACACTGTGCTTTAAAAGTTGTGATCACTACATTTAGAATATTCCCAATGTATTTTGAAATATAATTTGGTTGCAAAATTTAATTTAAAAAAATATTAATATTTCTACACTTACAAATCTAAAAATCTCTAAAATGAGTAAGAAAAAATGAATGTTTAAAATTGGCTTTGTATATGGCAAGGTATACCGTGTTTTCCAGTTTATAAAAGTTCAGGATGGGATTTTCAAAGGAGCCTAAGGGATTTAAATATCACACTCACATTGAACTTCAGGAGAGTGGGTGGTAAGCTCTCTTAGGTTCCTTTGAAAATTCCATCCTTTTAATGGTTTGGACTACACGTAAGTTTCCCTGACAGCCTCTCCAACCACACCCAGTCCATCTGTCTCATCCTCTTACAGCAGTTGCAGGTGAACCCTTCCCTTCTACCAGGTTGCACGTCCTACCTGACCACTCAGTATGCACACTATCTGATCTTTCCCTGTTTGCAGCTGCAGCTACCCTTCCTTCCACTCACCATGCCTGACCTTCCCTGGCTACGAGGCTGCCACTGGAGTGCCCTTCTGCAAGCTTCTGTTCAAACTCCACCCCAGCTTGTATTACATCTGCTCCATCTACTCTCTCTTTCTGCAATCATTCATGCAGTTTTTGCACCAGCAGAGTAGGTGTGGTAGCAATCTGCAGATTCAGACTTGGCAGGAAGTCTCCTGCAGAGGATCATGTACCAAAAACTACTTTACAAATTAACTGTAGGGTTAGACCACTGGTAATGATGTTCATTCAAACTAGGTGAAATTCACTGGGATGCAGTGGATGAACACAGTGCCCTCCAGATCACTTCAGTTCTGGAGTAAAGCTGTGCCAGGAAGTCTACATGCCACTGGATCTGCAACAGTATGGCTCCAGTGTCAAAATCACAGTGTATCGGGGAGACAGAGTAGCAAGGGCTGCCATTGTAGACTGTGGGTAGAAAAGTAGCCTGGAGGAGCTGCACTGAAGTCCTACCTCCTGCTTTTGAGTTGGAGGTGATGAATTCCACCCTGCTACAATTAATTTGCTGCTCAAGCCCAGTTATTCCAGTTATGTGTAGGGAGGGATGAATTTGTAATTAATATAACAGCTAGAATATTTTGTGATGCCACCTCTGCTTTATTTACTACTAAGCAGTGTGACTGGAAGACCTGTCTAGAAATAATTTATCACTTAGATGCATTTGCATTATTTCATTTTGTGCTGTTCTGATGTTGTTGTTACAATTAAAATTAGTGTTTTTTCTATAGCTAGGTTCAAAATTAACAAGTGACAAATCCATCACTATGAATTTAACACAACTTTTGTTAATCAACAATGTGAGTTTAAGAGCGACAGCACTCGGCTAGAATACAAATAAACTCTTTATAAATGCATTAGAATTCTGGCCTTTCTCCTGCAGTAGAATCCACCTGGGTTCATTAAATCAGCAATTCATGGAGGTTAATGTTATGTCTCACTATATTTGACTTTTGTGAAAATTAAAGACACATATTATTGTGCTAATGTGGCATTAAAAATAAGAGAGAATCAGTGTTCTTTGCTGCTGTATCTTTGACATTTGATTGTTTTCATTTAGCAGACAAACTTAATCTTACTTTTACAAACTGACAGTTGGGGAGGAGGTACAGCCCCCGTTGTTACAAATGTTGCAGCATTTTATATATGAATATTTAGAAATTATTTCACAAATGCCACAAAACGTATCTCAAACAATTTGATTTTATCAAGACAAAATTGAAATACAAAATTCAGATAATGTATTAATTCTTTTAATCTGGTTTTTGTAGTTGGTGCCAAACTAATATTAGTATGAGTATTCAGACTTCAACACTTGAATTTACATTTGTACTAAATATATTAAAGAAAAAGGAAAGTTAAAAACATTAAAATAATAGGCTTCTGACTGGCTGTTGCAGAAGAAAAAATACACTCTGATGCAGTATCACAAGGTAGTATTGGATACATAGGGAAATACAATATCTTTTTGTTTTTTTGACTTATCAAACAGAAAAATATGAAGTACGGTGGCCGTTCAATAAGTAGAGGGTTTAATAAAATAAAAAGAGATCATGCTACCTAACAAAAACTGGTTTATATAAAACAAACTCACAGTTTGCAGAAATGAGATATTATATGCATAATTTGAATATGGGTCTTTCTAATAATGTTTGTCCTAATAACATTGTCATAATTAAATTTCAGGAGCAGGCAATTGATAGAGAACATGAAAGAGATGTGTTCCAACAAGAGATACAGAAACTAGAGCAACAACTTAAGACTCCACAAAGGTTTCAACCTATCAGTGAACACCAAACCAGAGAGGTAACATTTTGAAGTATTATCAGCTGTGCTTAATGAATGTACGTGATAAAAGCAAATGATGGACACACTGTAAAAATATTTTTACATAACTTTATTTTATAATGTACATAATCTGCATCTTTTGCAAAGCAAGAAAATAAATCAATATGGATGAAGATTGACAATGTTATTTGAAACAGTAAAGTAATTCAGAATTTAGCTATCTCAATAACAGACACATTTGGAACAACTAATGAAGATAGATAAAACTTCTTAAGAATGTATGGAAATATTCAATCTATTTGCCAATTTATCCAGGTTCTTATACTGGAACATGTCTCAAGTATTGAAACTATTGATCGTGAAGAAAACATTGTAAGTGCACATACATTCATACAGAAGAGAGTCACTAATAGCGGACAGTTAACTAGCATCCCACACATAGAGAGATTAATAGAGAAGTCATCATTTTTAAGTTAGAGACACATGGAAGAGCAAATAGCCTGCTATTGTATTGTCAACAAATGACATGATTTGTAAGGTCCTGGTTATAGGCGAAAATCCTATTATTGAATGTGAAAGACTAAGAGATAAAAAAACTGAGGGTATTACTACATAACATAATGTAAATGAATTATTAAACTTGCTTTTTTAGTCACATGGAGGGATATGTAAGAATGTTGTGTGAACTTTTAAATACACTGCATATAGACAATGAACAGAAGTGCCTCTGTTACATGATCTTCCTATTCATTAAAGGTTAAACCATCTTCTGACTCTTGCTATAGCTGACATGTCTATATTCTTTACACTAGCACAGTTATGAAATATTATTCTATTCTGTATAAGTGCCTTGAGCAAGAAGCAGTATTCTTCTCTTTGCTTGCATTTTACATTACTAACTACTCTGTTTTTACTTTTACTGTTTAATGTTGTCAGTTCTTCCACAATGGACTATCTTTAGACTTGGTCTCAGACCCTCTTTTCTTTTCCATTTATCTTCTCCCTCTGGGATGTCTAACTGGTTGCTTCAAACTTGGATAACACTTTTAGGCGGATGGCATCCTTCCATCTGATCTTTCTATCTTCTATCTGTTAAATTGCATTGACTCCGTTAGCACCAGGCTAAATCATAACTTCTAAATACTTCAGATACTGAAATCCACTTCATGAATGAAAAGCTGTTTGTCCCATCTCTCCCTATCACTCAGTTTAACTCAGACCTTATCTTTGTCCCTCAGGCCAGATGTTTTGAACTCGTTACTCACACATTTTCCTTATCTGCAGTTCTGTCCACGTTACATCTAGAACAGTGCCACAATTGTGTTTACCTTAACCGTACCTTTGCTGAAATCTTTACTGGTGTCTTAATTACTTACCATCTTGATTACTTTCATTACTCCCTTAATATGGTTCTCCTAAGCCTCGATGTCTCAACTTCAGGAGATTCAGAATGCTTTATCTAGATTATGTTTTCTGCTGCAGAAAGTGGGACCATATAATCTACATTCCCTGTTACTTGTGCTGACTACCTAGCCATCTCCAAATCCTATTTAAAAACTTAGGCAGAAAACACAGTTTCTTGTTAATCTAGAGTTAAGGTAGAACTATATTAACTGACTTGAATGTTAAAGATCTAGATGAAGATAGAGCAGTTATAAAAAACACTCAAAAGCTAAAATGTTTTGAAGTACAGAAATGCATAATTAAGGTTTCCCAGACAACTTTAACTCTGCCCCCATAGCAACATGAGCATTTTATCATTCCTTCTTTCACAAATTATTTTTGGTTCAAGGACTTTTGGCACAAATATTTTTATAGGACTTGAAGAATAGCAGAACTGCCAGAATTGAATTTGTTCTCCAGAGTCAAGACACTTCTTCCTTGGATTTTTCAGGGATCCCACTGATGGGCTGCACAGGGATACCACAGTATATGTCTTAGCCCGGTAGGGAGTCTGAGAACCATCAGAAGAACAAAATAAGTTATAGCCATCACGCAAAACATAAAACTCATCAGAGGCATAATTTGTATTTATTGGATTTGGAGCTATAAGACTCTAATTTTGTACTGTTTTCTGCCAGGGAGGTTGAGATTCATTAACAGAGGAGTTTTTTCCCCTCAAAAATCAATATTATACTAATGTTAGAAACACATTCCAATATGCTACAGAGTATTCACCATGCTTACCATGTTGTCCACCAGGTTGAACAGTTAACAAACCAGCTACAAGAAAAAACAGACAAATGCAGTGAGCTTTTGCTCTCTAAAGAGCAACTTCAGAGAGATATACAAGAACGGAATGAAGAAATTGAGAAACTAGAGTGCAGAATAAGAGAACTGGAACAAGCCTTAATTATCAGCACAGACAATTTGCAAAAGGTATTGTGTATAAAAGTTCCATGTATTTCCTATTGTTCTTCATTTACTTAAGAATAAGGCAATGTTTACTCAATTTATAATAAATAAATGAAAGCTAAAGTAGCTAATATTATAATACTTGTTTAAAGGTGGAGGAAAGAAAGCAGTGTGGAGCTGCCGCTGTGAAGGGAGATTTGCCCCTTGAAGTACAATTGCAGGCTGAACAAGAAGCTGTAGATAGAAAGGAAAAAGAGGTAGAGTATCTCTAAATGTTCAGGTTTGCTTTTAATATGAATTACTTATTGGTGATTTTTGCTTTGCACCTGACTCAATGCAGCAATCTGTAGTTCACTGTTTATACACTCTGCAGCAAGGCCATATTGGACAGTGATCTCAACAACTCCCACAAGCTGAGCAGGCTTTTGCCTGGTAATTATTGAAATAGGTTCTCCCAAGGACCTCCTAAAGTGCTGTAGGCAGTGGTGTGTTTATTCAGTCAGTGGCACTTTTTAGTTGAATTGTTTTCCTATCTAAGTTCTACTGAAGCTATTGTGTACACATGTGGAGAAAATCTTGTTAGGATTATATATTTGGTTAGCAGACTGGCAGTGTTGGAGAATACCAGATTTATATGAGGGAAGACCAGGTATGCACTTGGTTTTTAGATTCCCATTGCTTTTTCCTTGCAATGGGGAAAAATGTGCTATGCTTACCTTTACGAGGTGTTGGAGATCGTAAGGCACCCCACCACCAGCACTAGCCTGCACACATTAAAGGTGCTTTGGGGAAAGACCTACATTATACCTTCCCAGCCAAAAAGCAAGTATCCTGATGGTAAACAGAATGGAGTTCAGGAAACTTAAAATGAAGGCGTGAACATCATCCACAGTCTGATGCCTGAAATCCTCTTTTATAAAAATGAGAATCAGTACAAATGTAGTTCAGTTGTGATTACAGAAGTATGTATCCTGAGAGAAATGATAAAGGGCCACATTCTGATAACACTGATACTGAGTCAGTGGAGTTACTCTACATTCACATAGTGTAAATGAGATCCAGATATGGCCCATTTAGTCTAAATTAAGAAATAAAAAGGACCCGGTCACATGAGCTAAGTGTAAAAATAATGGGTGAGAATTTCAAAGGAACCTGAGGGTGGTAGGTACCCAGTTCTCATTGAAATTCATTGGAATTTGGTCACCTAACTCTATTAGGCTCCTTTGAATCAACATGTCCAGTATATTGGTGAACACAATATCTCATTTGAGTAAAATTCTGTAATTTGCAGAAACAAAACTGATCCCAGATATATGTTGTTGTTTTTTTAAATGTGGCTCTGCTGTGTGTCTATTAACCCCTTCAATCCACATTTTGGATGTGCAGATCACAAACCTTGAAGAACAACTGGAGCAGTTTCGAGAGGAACTAGAAAATAAAAATGAAGAAGTTCAACAATTGCATATGCAATTAGAAATCCAGAGAAAGGAATCCACTACACGATTTCAAGAACTGGAACAAGAGAATAAATTATTTAAGGTAATTATCCAACAGACAAGATTGTACTTTCATTCCTGTTTACCCTGAATAAATTCATTCTGGGGTAAAACCAAGATCCGTAACTCTATTTGATGTCCCAAGTGTTGTACTGTTCAACATACAAAATATTAAAAATTTCATATAACCATTTTTTATTTCATGTGATCTTCTATCATTTAAATAATCTATTAACTGAAGAATATTCAGAAAAGGATACATGTAATTACATCACATATTATGGATTTTTTTCGGTAGGATGAAATGGAAAGATTGGGACTAGTGATCCAGAAATCTGAAGATGCATCTATAAAGGATCATTGTCTAGTACCTGGGAAACTTGCTCAGATCATGCAGGAAAAGGAGCAGGAAATAGATCATCTTAATGAACAAATAACAACACTGCAACAGCAACTTGACATCACAACAGACAACAAAGTATATTCTTTTGAAATCTTTTGTTTATATTTAAAGAACATGTTTACTTAGTCATTAATAGAATACAGTGCTGTAACCTTCAAAACTAATTACTATTTCTCAGTTCTTTTATAGATCCTACGTTCTGTTAAGAAAATGCATTAGAATTATTTTTTCCTGTATTTGCTTATATAATCATGTATACTTTGCTGTCTTTAAGTACTCCTGATCCTCTTGCAGCCTATCAGGATGCAGACATCTTGAGTTGCATCTCAGCATACTTCCTGAATTTATTCTACTGTCTTGTATATATGAGATATATTTAGTAGGTTGCGTTTTGGTGCCACCTGATGGATAATGCTTCATTTCTGAAATTTATTCTTTTCAAACTAATGAAGCTATGAGTTCACTGGATATGTGTAAATGCAGCCTTTCTGATCATACCATGAGCCATAACCCTTTCCTAATACAGTATAATGCTTGCGGGATCTGCAAGGATTTCAGGCAAGAGACTTGCAGCACTATACTGATAAGACAAAGTGGAATAAGAGCCATTTCCAATATTTTCTATACTTTAACAGTTCTAGCTTTTTGCTGCTTTCTAAACTACTATCAACACTTCTTTTTCTCCTGTAATAGACAATGGACCTGATTCTCCACTGGCTTGCATCCATTTTACATTGGTATAATTCTGGGCTTGTCTGCTGTCTGCATTAACAGTTTGATTTAGTCCTCTTTGTTAATGTGCATCAGCAGAGTGCAAAGAGACAGTGTGAGCACAGCAGGTTAGTGCAGGATAGATTCACCATCCCAACAGAGGTACTTCTGATTTAAACTAGGATAAGCATGAGGAGAAACTGGCCAAAGTTTCATATCTCCTGTAGAAAGCAAATTGGGTGATTTATTGTGGTGGGATTTTATCTTCTATTCAAATAGTTGTACACATGACTCTCTCCATATAAATGTTAATAATAAACATAGTCTCCAAAGACAAATATCCTTCATTTCATATAGCCCTTTGGTAAGTCATAAAGAACAGCTGTGTGTACACTTCAGAGCTGGCTGAGTATTTTGGATTTCATCCCACAAGGTGATAGTGGAATCTGCTTACATTGAACTCCAATGAATTGGATAGTTTTAATACATTTCAGTGTGCTAATTCTAGCTGTACTGAACCTGAACTTTTAATGAAAGAATCATAGAAATTAGAGGTGGAGAAGAACATCTCCTAACAGTGCAGGATTGTTCCCGTACTCTGTCCAGTATAGTTTTAAATGTCCCCAATATAGTTTTAAATGTCCCTCAGCACTTTCACTGTGAACCTATCCCAGAATCTAATATAACTTACTGTCAAGAAGCTTTCTGTGTATTTAGAGCTTCTGATTTTTTTATTTTAACCAATAAATACTGATAAAACTTTCCTGATTGGGGAAAAAAATTAAATCACTGTTTCTTCTTCAAGTTGTTGTCCCTCTCGGTGCTCCACTTCAAGTGTGTGTGCATCCATGTGCTTTCGATCAGAGATTTTTGTCAGCACTGTCCACCAGTCTGCGCCTGCACCCTAGACATCCTTGTGCTCTAGTCCAAAGGCATATAGAGAGGGGGCGGACCTGCCACTGCTCCAGTTCCTTCTCAGTTCTGTGCAGCTGGAAACACAGTGTGTGGTGTCTGGTAGTTTAGCTTTCATAGCTTGCTTGGTTTTTTTTTTTTCTTGTTTTATTGATATTATTCCTTTATTTTAGTTTGTCATTTTTATTTTTCCCTTTGCACAGGCTTTCAGGCCCCCTCCTTTGTTTCACAGTCAGGGTCTCTGCTGCCCTCGACCCCAGTTTGTCTGCAGCCTTCTCTCCTTGGGTTATGTTCCAAAGCCCAGTCTTCAAACCCTGCCAGACCTGCCACAGGTCCTTTCCCCTCAGTGACGGGTATTCCAGCTGCCTCCACTGCTTTAGAAAGTCTCAGATTCCATCAAAATGCAAAATCTGAGGTATTTTCAAGAGCAGATCTATGAAACTGAGGGAGTACAGACTAAAGTTGCACCTTATGAAGTATTCTTTGAGCCCTGTCTCCTCTTTGGGGTGTGAATTCCCCCCTTCTTCTCATACATTGGCCTCAGCCTCTTTGCACTTCAGTGACTTCTCTGAATCCAGTAAGCAAAGACCATGGGGCACATTCAGAGACTTCAAAGCCTTTCAAGAAGAAAAGACACTGATCCTGTGATAGGGAGCCTAAAAGAAAAGGAGTAGCCCCAAAGGCCAGGGAGTAAGGAGACCTAAGGTCCCAGTACAAGTACTGCTGAGGCTGCTATCTCCTTGGGCACCAAAATGCCAGTATTGCCAAAAAGGACTTCCAACATGCTGCCTACTGGAAAATCTTTCAACAAATAACCCCATGTGGCACCATTGTATCAGAATCCTCCAAGCACAGGGACTCCTCAAAGAAACTGTCCTCGACCCCAACAACCTTTTTTCTCAGACCACAGAAATAAAGAGTGTACAGACCATCCATCTGTAGTGTCTCCACTGCTCAGTACATTTCAATCTGAGGAACAGTGCCCAGGATTACCATTACCGAGCCGATTCTACTCTCAAGACCTGTGAATGTCAGAAGAGCCCGAATGCCATCTACTGAGAGGTGGCAAGAGGAATTTCCTGCCAATAGCAACATATCTTCTGGTGCTACCACACCCTGACACAAGAACTTGGCCACCAATACCAGCGCAGCTACTTGTACCAGTTTGACCACCAGTACTGACATGGTCCCAGTACCAACGCCTCTGGCTCCTCTGCTGGATGCTGGTATTTCCATCCAGGATACAATTACTTTTCCATTCCAGTCTCCCTCTCCTGCAGTATATCCAGAGGATGAGATTCCAGGGACCAGTCAATGATTGTTCTGTGGGCCTTTTAAAGAACAACCATGGAGTCCCTTTCCTTTAACTTATGCCCTGCCACACTGGGTTTTCTGGATCAGCTTATCAGGACCAGCTCTATAGAATGCCCTCACACAAGAGGACCTGCCAAGAGCAGCCGCCACCAGTACCCTGGGACTCTCTTCCCCACAAAGACCCTCCAGAAGAACAAGAGATGAGGGCAGAGGAGAAGACATTGCCATCTAATAAATCTTCTTCCTCACCAGATGAGAGAGTTATGCCCCCTCCACCATCCTATGTGGATGACTGCAATATCTTCCAAGAGCTCATGAAGAGAATAGCTAAGACTTTATAGATCCCCTTGGAGAAAACAGAAGAACCACAACACTCACTGGTGGAAATTTTGTATACCTCTCCTCAAGGCAAGTAGCCTTATCTGTTAATGATGCCATGCTGTCACCAGCCTGTATAATATGGCAAACACCTGCTATCATTTCAGCTACAGGCAAGGGGGCTGATATAAGTACTGTTATCAACCAAGGGTTGAAAGTATCTTTTCACCCATTCCAGACCAAAATCTCTGGTAGATCAACCGCTCACAACAAAGAATTTAAACAGCTGGATCTTCTTGGCCACAAAAGCTACTTTTTGGCTACACTACAGTTCAGGGTTGCCAACTATCATGGCTTGATGGCACAGTAAGACTATGAATTATAGCAAATCTCTCACTGCATTTATTATTTGGCTCAAGACCAGAAGGACCTGTTTCAAGCCCTCATCACGGAAAGCCAGATGATCGCCAGAACTCTGTAAGCTTCCTGTAGTGCAGCTGACACAGCATCTTTCTTTGACTGCCACCATAGTCATTCATCGAGCTTCATGGCAGCAATCCTCCAGGCTCCCCAAGGAGATACAAAATACAGTGGAGGATTTTCCTTTAGAAGGGCCCAAGCTCTTCAGTGAGGCCACAGATGAATCCCTACACTCTCTCAAAGACTCTGCAGTCTCTGGGCATCTACATCCCTGCATCAAAAAGAAAATATAGCAAGTCACAGTGGTCTCACCAGTTCAGTATCCAACCTCCTCAAGACTGCCAGAACCATCTAATAAGAGGTCCATATTCCACAAAAAGGGCCCATCATCTGCTGTTTCCTCGCAGTCAGCGACTTCTTCCAAGCAGCCATTTTGATGCTTTACTGAGGCCACGAATCACTGCACTGTATGGATCTATGCTGCATTGTCCTACCCTCCACCCACCCTAGGGGATTGCCTCTCCCATTTCAGACCTTCCTGGGAGCATATAATGTCAGACAGATGGATACTAGAAATAGTTTTTATCTGGTTACACTATCCAGTTCAACTCCCTCCTACCCCCGCCTCCACATCCCTTTTCAGTGACCCTTCTCAGAAGGGTCTCCTAATCTCTCTTGCTTCTGGGGGGCAATCAAACCTGTTCCTTCCAACTTGATTAGAAAGGTTCTACTCCAAATACTACTTGTGCTTAAGAAAAAAGGGGATGGAGACTGATTCTGGATCTCAGGACTCTGAACACAGTCATCCAGACACAGCAATTCGGGATGCTAGTGCTAGCAGCAATAATTCCATCATTAGCTCCAGAGTACTGGTTTGAGGCGCTCAACCTCCAGAATGCATATTTCCATATAGCTGTGCATTCAGCTCACAGACCTTCCTACAGTTTGTCATTGGTAATCACTGCCACCAGTACTAAGTTCTTCTGTTTGGTCTTTTGACTGCATCGAGAGTCTTCAGAAAATACCATAGCAGACACCCTGAGCAGACATTTCAACCAGGACCATGAATGGGAGCTGAACAATCTGGTCTTTGAGGAGATTTGTCTTGCCTGGGGGCTTCCCAGAGATAAACCTCTTCACGACACTGTCTACCTTGAAATGCTGGTGTTTCCGTGTGGCTCAACTACTATATCAATCAGAACATTCAGTTACCAGTTGTTTTTATCCCAAACCTCATACTTCAAGGGAAGAAGCCTGTTTTCATACTCTGGATGTGAGAACAGCCCTTGCTTTCTAGCTCGATAGGACTAAGCCATTCAGAGCTTCTCCTAGACTCCTAGTTTACGTCACAGAGAGAATGAAGGGATCATCAATTTCCACCCAAAAATGAATAGTTTGTAGCATGTTACAAAGCTTCCAGAGTGCATCCTCCACCTACAGTGACTGCCCATTCCACCAGGGTGCAATTCACCTCTATAGCCCTACTTAAGAACACACCTATCACAGATATTTGCAAAGCTGCCACATGGGCATCTGTGCACACGTTTTCCCAGCACTATGTTCTCAGGCTTGCTTCTAGGGCAGATGCAGCCTTTGGCTAGGCTGTTCTCTGATGTGTACTAAGTCCATCTGCTCAGCATCCGCCATAGCTGGGGCACTGCCCAGGAGCCACCTGAAGTTCAGCACCCATTGAGACAACATGTTAAAAAAGGGGAGTTTACTTACCTATATAGTAACTGGAGTTCTTCAAGATGTTTTGTCCCTGTGGGTGCTCCACTGCCTGCCCTCCTTCCTCTCTGCTTTGGAGGTCTTACCCGTGGACTTTGTGGTAGAGAAAGAACTGGAGTGGCTAGAGCAGGTCCTCCTTTCCCTACGTGCCCTTGGACCCAGAGCATGAGGATGTATAGGGTGCAGGCATGGGCCCGCAGACACTGCTGACAGAACTCTCTGATTGAAACTGCATGGGCATACACACACTTGAAGTGGAGCATGCTGAGGGACAAATATCTTAAAGCACTCCAGTTACTGTACAGGTGCTCGCTTTATCAAATGAACACCAGAAAACCCCCAGAAATGGTTACTTGTGTCTAGGGGCTTATCTGCATAGAACAGGAATGCAGACTATAGGGCTATGATTTCTAAAGCGCTCTAATGTGTGTTGTTCATTAACTGGTCCATATAGAACCTATTAGGTTCCCTACTTTAACTAGTGCTGTTAGAAAGAGTACTAAGTTAAAGTGCTCTAGGGAACATTACGAAGAGATTAGTCATTATAGTACAGGAGTAATGAGTAGTGTACATTACTCATTACAGTATTTACAAACAAAAAGCCCCGAAAAAGACTGATTTTTTTGAGCTATGTAAAATTCAAAAATTGCTCAAAAATAACCCCCAAAATGAAGTTGTTAAATCTCGAAAAACAGAAGCCTTGCTCAGATTCAACCTATATTATCCCTTTCTTAATTTCATCCCATCACTCTTAGTTATATTCTCTAGCATGTTCAATAATTCCCTTCTCTCCTTGGTGCAAGATATAGATATAAATAAGACTAGACCTTAGATCAGTATTTCCCAAACAATGGCTTCTGACCTGCCAGTGGATCACATAAAGGTTCTAGGAGGGTTGTGGGCCCAATGCAGAGGGGAGGCCCCCCACCCTGCACTTACTCTGCAGCGGTGGCTCCTGTTCCATAGGGCGGCTGGGTTAAACCAGATTGCAATGCCACTCACTCAAATTTTGCCCAGTTGTCCTTCTGTCATGATGGAAGGGTGGCTGGGCCAAACCTGAGTGGCGCGGCAACCCTGTGCACCAGGTTGCAATGCCCGGAGTAGGAAGCCAGGCCCAAACCTGTAGGACAGGAACTGCTGTTGCAGAGTGAGTGTGAGACAGGCTCGCCCTTCAAACCCCCGCTCCCCGCTGGGGCCTCCCCACCTAAACGAGCCGGTATTAGGGTTGCGGGGCCAGGGCGGAGGGTGTTGCTGCAGGTGGCCAGTGCCCTCTCAGCGGGGCAAGGATGAGGAGGAGGTGGCAGTGGAGAAGGAGGACACTAGCCTATGATTTTGTATGCACCTCCCTTTCCAAAGATGGACCTTGTGCTGGTCACAAAATCAGGCAAAATGCAGTTGTTGGGTCGGCTTGCTAAAAAGTTCAGGAACCACTACTTTAGATCAATCCCTTCATTACTCTTCTAGACCTCTTCCTCCCTTCAGTGTTTGTTCTGTTTTTACAATCACTTTCTTTGTGGTCTTTCACCAACTTTCAGTCTATTTGACTAATTGCATATTATACTCGTGCCTAATTAAATGAATTTTGTGTGCAGGATTTCTTGATACTGTGTGAATGCTTTACTAAAATTCAAATGTAATTCTGTGGTAAACCAATCAAATGTCTACAGCATGATTTCTTCTTTATAAACCCAAACTGC
This sequence comes from Malaclemys terrapin pileata, assembly GCF_027887155.1. Classification (NCBI taxonomy): domain Eukaryota; kingdom Metazoa; phylum Chordata; order Testudines; family Emydidae; genus Malaclemys; species Malaclemys terrapin. Next base: position 242,300,976 of record NC_071506.1, on the reverse strand, counting down.
TTGTTACTCATGGTTGCATTATCCACTAAAAGAGAAATGATTTTTTTTTGCTCAACAGTTTTACTGGGGTCAGAAATGAAACATACTAGGTAGAAATTGGCAGGATCACTCTTCTTTTGTTTTTTTGGAAATCAGTACCTCAGTTGCTTTTCTTCAGTCTTCTAGGATTTCTGCAATTCTCTGAGACTTTCCAAAAATATGTTAATTGGAAAATGTATTTAACATATTAGTTAGGATGCAAAATTGGCCCTACTGATTTATATATGCTCACATTTTCCAAGTAACCTTGCTTTTTGCCATTTTTATAAGATCATTTTACAACTTTACAATTTTCCTAATTGTCTAAATGTATTGAAGGGTAGAGAGCAAAGGGAAATTCAGCAGTTTAATATTTTGTAGTCATTAATTTTATCCCCAACTTTCTTTATGAGCTGACCTATTTTCTCTTTAGTGGGCTTTTTGCTCCTGATATTCTTCTGAAAGCCCTTTTTACTCTGTGAAGTACTTTGGCTATCATTAACTCATTGTTTGTTGCTATCCTTATCTTTTCTATACAAGTATTGACTGACTGAATATTCTTGTTTGCCTGCCTGCTACTTTTCCATTTCCAGTACAGACTTTTTTTTAACCTAAGATATTTGATCAATTCCATTGATGAAGCCATATTGACCACTTCTTGTTTCTCTCATCCTTATTCCTCTTACTCTGGTGCACCTGTATTATGTGTGTTTGAGGGTCCTCCAGCATTCTTCTACACTTGTGGAATGAGAAGTTTCTCCCACTGTACATTGCATATTATATTCTTAATTCTCCAAAACTTATCCTCTTGAAATCTTATACTCTTTTATTACTGCTGCTGTTGGTGAACTCTTTCCTTATTCTGGTAAATTTTTATGTTCACTGATCCCAAATTTCCCTTTTCTTCTCTTATTCAAGCTCAGAAAGAAGTCAGTCTCTCTTTTGATCATATTCTCTATTATCTGCATCATAAAGTCATCCTCTTCAGTGAGGACATATTGGGCTGTTTCCGTTACTCAACTAATTTCTAGGTAGTTAAGAATATGAATCTGGTAACTTCAGATATCATGAGTTAGTCCAGAACTGTATTGTTTTGCTCTCCTTGTATCATCACAAATCTCTTTGTTGCTGAATTGTTTTGACAGCCTTATAGATTCTTTTGACAAATAGTGCCACATCTCCATCTCTCTCTTCTTTCAATTACATTTTTGTACAAAATAAATTACTTCATTACAAGTGGCTTGCACAGAATATATATACCGGTACATATATAAAGAAAAGAAAATCTATATCATATTTGTGCTTAATAATATCAATATAGTTAAGGGCCTGTTTGCATTTCCATTATAAATCCATTATATTTCACATTCCATATAAAAATCCAATGAATATTTTAAGTGGTAGAGCCAATATAGCTTTATCTGAATATCACTAGATGAATGTATATTTGGAAAGGGGAGCTGCTTCTTTTTAATGGTGAAGAAATACAGTATCTGACTAATCTAGTTGAATATAGTATCTAACTTGTGTATGCTAGGACCCTCAGTCTTGAAACTGTTATTTTCAAGACTGAGGGTCCACACTTTTTTAGAGAGAGGGAGATTATTTGTGGAATATACTGCAAGATGATTTCTCTGAAGGTAATATGATTCCAAGAACCTTAGGGCTTGGTTACACTTGCGAGTTAGAGCGCATTAAAGCAACCCAGGGTGCCCTAGCTCATTACCCGTCCACACTGGCAAGGCATGTAGAGTTCTCTGAGTCCAGGGCTAGAGCGCTCCTGGTAGTCCACCTCGGCGAGAAGATTAACACTTGGTGCACATTGGCTGAAATGCCTGGGTGTCAGTGTGAACGAGGTGTTGCATTACTGCGCTCTGATCAGCCTCCGGAAAGATCCCATAATCCCCTTAAGTCAAGTGGCCATTCTTGTCATTGTTTTGGAATCACTGCAGGCATGCCGATATGCCTTTTGAAATCTCCGTTTCTGACAGCCGGCATGCTTATCTGCTCCGAGACAAAGCATTACTGTGGAATGCTGTGTGTGAGAGAGAGAGAGAGGTGGAGGGGAGGGGAGTCTGTTGCTGTCCGAACTTATAAGACAGTATGCTGACATGCTCTCAGACCCCCCCCAAAACCCACTCTCCCTCCCCACACATACACACAACACACTCCTGGTCACGCTCCACCCCGCCCCCCTCATTTGAAAAGCACGTTGCAGCCACTTGCATGCTGGGATAGCGACCACAATGCACTGCTCTCTGTGGTCGTTGTAAGAGCTGCTAATATGGCCACGCCAGTGCGCTTGCAGCTGTCAGTGTGGACAGATTGCACCACTTTCCCTACTGCGCTCTACAAAGGCTGGTTTAACTCAAAGCGCTCTACATCTGCAAGTGTAGCCATGCCCTTAGTTTCTTGGGTGCTGGAACTCAAACTATGTCTAAGGCCCTGATTGTGCAAAGAGATTTATCTGCACAGACCTTACCACAGCTGGTAGTCCCTTTAATCTCAGTAATAATTTGCACAGGGGATGGATGTTGTCAGAGCTTTAGACAAGAAAGCTGAAAAAATATTATGAAAGCTTCAGCTTTCACATGTAGTTTTGTAGAAAGTGGATAGTTCAATAAGCTCACACCTCTTTTCCAAGTCCGACATGCATGTACTTTGATTCATGTAAAGATCTATGAGCGATAAATCATCAAGGCAATTTCATTTATTGCTATGACATTCTTTCACAAGATGTCAGTATGAATGATTAAACAAACTGCTGCCAGCAAATCCAGGAGAAAGCATAATCTGGTTGTTATATTAACTATTATAGTAACTATTAATTTCTGTCATTGACTTTGTAGGTTATTGAAGAAAAAAATGAGCATATAAGAGAACTTGAAGCCCAGATAGAATGCCTAAAAAGTGATCAAGAACGTGTGAAGAAAAACAGTGAAGAGGAAATAGAACAGCTGAATGAAGTGATTGAAAAACTTCAGCAGGAGTTGGCAAACATTGAACAAAAAGAACCTGTAGATGTTGCTTCCATTCAGGAGGATGCTGACAGTCTGATACAGGAGCTTGATACAGTGTTGGCAGAAAAAGAAGCTTTGAAGAAGCAAGTGGAAGATAATAATGTAGAATCATCCATGACAAAGAATGAGCTTGAAGAAACTAAATTAAAAATGAACCATATAAAGAAAGAACTAGATATCTTAAAGAGGGAACATGAGAGAATAACAGAGAAATATAAGCATTTACTGATGAAAAGTGACAAGGCAGAAGTAGGGGACAGGAGCAAAGACAAAAGTGAGAAACTGGAAGAAGCCCTGAATGAGAAGTCACCAGAGCTGCTAGAAAATAAAATCCAGCTTAAGTCTGTGGAAGAAAATACAAAGATCACCATCAGCAACATGGAGATAAAGCTGCAGCAACTTCAGGCAACTATTAAAGAGAGGGAATCAGAGTTGTGCCAGTGTTACAACCAAATAAAGGACTTGAAAGAGCAAGCCAAGGTTGAAACAGAAGAACTTAAAAAGAAAATACTGGAACTTGAAGAGATACTTCAGGAAAAGGTTGCTGCTGCTCTTGTGAGCCAAGTTCAGTTGAATGCAATTCAGGAGCAAAATAAATTGAGGCAGAGAATGCCGGCATTTTCCAAAGGCGCTGAAGAAGCAAACAAACACACACAAACAGAAAATGTAAATCACATAGCTAAAGAAGAGACAGAATCAAAATTATCAGTATTAACAGAGAAACTTTCAGAGATGGAGAACCAGCTGGCAAAGATGTACAATAACCTGGAGCTAGAAAAAGAAAATGCAGAAATTGCACAGAAGGAGGCTATAAAAAAAGAAAACAGACTGTTAGAACTTCAGCAGTTACTAGAAGACATTCAGGAAAAACACAAAGAGGATATTAAAAAGACCCCTAAACAGGGAGAGGAGCAAACATCTGAGGTAAAAAATTGTATGCCTCATGATCTTTTGCTCACTTTGCCTAAGAACCAATTATTTTTATGGGAACTGTGGTGGGTGCACACATTTTTTAATAAGACTAAAGACATTAATATTCTGTTACTGCATGAACAGATTCATTCAGAGCTGTGTTAGATATACATACTCCTCTGAGTTACAAATAGAATAAAAATTGCACTTTTGGTAAATTCCACATTGATTTCCTGTGGATATTTGAATAAAACAGATCCAGCCTTTTCATGGGAAACAGGTGTTTTAAAAAACTAAGCATACTTTTCTCAATTTTTGTGAATATTTTCTGAAGATAATAAGATTGATATGCTTGTCATGAATCTGCAGATTGATTTTTGAGGCACTGGAAGTCTTAAATGTATTTTTATTAAAGGTTTAATTTGGGGCATGCATATTGATTTAGTCCTTGAATCACAATGGGTCTTAGGCATTGTGACACTCAGCATTGCACTGCCCAACTTTTAGGCACCTAAAAAATCACTGGAAATCATAAAGCTTGAGTTAGGTATTAGGCTTTCTATATAATGAAAGGGGAGAGAGAGGCACCTGAGAAAGCTGGCATGCTAGACAGGGAGCTGCCTAATCTAGTCAAAAGGAGATGCTTATTGAAGGGATGTGCCCTATGTCTTGCCCTCTCAGGTAGTTAAGCTAGCTGCAGGGAGGGAAGGGAAACGCCTTTGGTGCCCGAACCATTTCTTGCAAGAACAGCAGCGGTGTATGCCTAACTCCATCCAAAATGGCTGGACGTAGTGCCTCTATTATAACCTTTAGCCCTGTGTTAAAGTACTCACCCAGGATGTGTAAAGCCCAGTTTCAATTCCCCATGCTACCTGATGGGGAGAAAAGATTTGAATAGAAGTCTTCCTCCTCTCAGGAAACTCTCTTAACCACCACTGTATTAAGCCTAAGTCACTTTGTGGTATTGGGCCCTAGTTATTTGTATATATTGCAGTGAAATACAAGCAGGTATAATCCACTCAAAGGGATTCTTCTAACAAAGTTCTCTGTACATATATAACCAAGGGCATATCACTATCTGATCTATCCATTCATACAATCCCCATTATCATAGTATCAGAGCAACTCACAATCCTTAATATATTTATCCTCACAGCACCCCTCTGAGGGGAGGAAGTACTATTATCCCATTATATGGATGGGGCAAAGAGGCTAAGTTCCTGTGTGATCTTGAGCAAATCAATCTGTGACAGAACAGGGAACTGAACCTGGATCTCCCCAGGTCTCAAAATGAATGAATACATAAATAAATAAATAAATATATCCACTATACAGACCATCTCTCCTTTCTTCAAGAGGAGTCGTCCCCCTACTTCCTCTCCAGGCAGTCCGAAAAGCTAGTCTTTCTACCCAAATCCCATTCCAACTCCTGTCTAAGATAGTCACTTCTTACAACTATTAAAATGGTATGAATTCAACAATTACACATTTTTAACATTGCAACAACGGTTCAATGCTATTTGCTTTTAGGAAACAATGTTCTATTTGAATATTAAATTAGCAGTGTTACTCCATCTGTATTTGGAATGAACGGGCATGAAAACCCATGTAGCTGAAGTAAGCTGATCTCACAAAAGTATAATGTAAATTCCAATTTAGGATGCTCTTATAACGTAAATAACAAAGGCACTAGAGCTTGGTCCTGCTTTGGATGATTTAGTTTCCTTGCTCTTATCTAATGCCAGGAAAGCATCTTCATTGCACAGATACCTGCTTTCCAGTTTTGACTTGTTAACATGATCAATTTTAACTTCATTGTCAATGCCATTTATTAAAATTATGGAAGCCAAATTCAAAGAAACTTAGTGTTTTATCCTTGTCTCCTCATCTAATAATAGTGAGGTTGTGACAGATCCTATGGCTTGCCACATTCTAGGCCTGCTGCTTAATGTCTGAAATTTCCCATTCCATGGATCAGATTTAGAGGTGAAGTATATGGGGGTTAAATTACACATCTATGTAATTCATATGCCTAGGACGCAAAAAGACAGTCATAGTAACAAACACAGCCAACAAGAGGATTAAGAAGGGGTAAAAAAGTGCATGTGGTTTGAAAGAGATTCCTTTTTCTCTTACACCTTTTTACACCCTCCTTTGGTAGCTTTCTGCAATAACCCTGGCCTTATACCTCTTCAATGTTTAACTTATGCCAATTTATGTTCACACATCTATCACCAGTTATGTCACTTGTTAATTTGACCCTCTGAGTCAAAGTTGAGTTGAGTGTTATCTTCCATTTTCCAAGGCAGAGATTGTATGTTCTGTAGCTAGCAATTTAATGAAAACCTCAGCTTTGCTGCTGAAAGTCTGAAGTTCACAGATATGGAATGCAGGGTCTGGACCACAGATGCTAAAACCTTTTGTACAAATGCTATTGAAATAAGGTCAGAACTTTAAAACTTTATGGTGTCTAGCAGACTTCATTTTCCAGAGGCTTACTGTTTGTTCCCATCCCTGTTGCTGCCTTTTAGTATATTAGTGTTTTTTCCATCCTTGGCCAGAGAGCTTCCCAGAAGATTATCCTTTTCACAGCACTTCCACTTCTTTTTTCAGTTTGAGGATCCCAGTTAATCTAGAAAAGTGGCCTTTTGAAACGTAAGTCTGGGAGGTTAGGTTGGTCAGAACGCCACCTATTCAAGGCAATTGACATTTCTTCACCTGGCTTGGCTCATCTCTAGCTTTTGTGGAGTCGCATGCAGGGGTCAGCATCATCAGTATTTTGATGCCATTGTAATAGATGTTTTATCTGCTACTGCTTATATTTTGTACTGACATGTAGGTAGTCACAGAACTAACTCAAAGTCAAGAAGGAAGTGTATTCATTGCTGAAAGTGAACTAGAGAAAATCAAAGCTGAATCAGCTGCTGCCAAGGAAGAACTGAGTAGTTACAGAGAAAAGTCAGAAAAACTTCAAGAGGAATTAATGGTAAGAACTGGATCGTTCCATAATTGTTTTATCTCTTCCAGTGAAAAAAAAATTCATAAAAATGACTGTACAGTACACATTGTTCATACATTTATGAAAATTACATGGTGCTGTGGACCAGATCTTTAGTTGCTGCAAATAAGTGCAATTCCAGTGACTTCAAGGGAGTTATACCAATTTACAGGATCTAGTCTGTTTCTTGAGATAACTTTGTGTTATCATCTAACAGACATAATCCATCTAAACAAGATTAATCTAAAAAGAATAGCTGTGACTCCTCATTGTATAGAGCAGGGGTCAGCAACCTGCGGCACGCGAGCCAATTTTTACTGGCACGCTGCTGCCAGCTGGGGTCCGGGCCGCTGGCCCCACTCAGCCCGCTGCTGGCCTGAGTGAACGGAACCCCCAGCCAGCAGCAGCTGAGCGGGGCCAGCGGCCAGGAACCCAGCTGGCAGGAGCCGGCGGACAGAACCCCAGACCAGCAGCAGGCTGAGCCGCTCAGCCCGCTGCCGGTCTGGGGTCCTGGCTGCCAGCCCCTTGCCAGCTGGAGTCCCGGCCATCAGCCCCGCTCACCTTGCTGCTGGTCTGGGATACCAGCCGCTGGCCCCACTCACCTTGCTGCTGGTCTGGGATTCCAGCTGCCCGGCCCCCTGCCAGCCGGGGTCTGGGCCTCGGCCCTGCTCAGCCCTCCTGCCAGCCTGGGGTACCGGCAGCCAGCCCAGCGCTCTGCTTCTGGCCTGGTCCCAGGGCTCTGCAGCCCTTATAAAAAATTACACTACAATTAACTTAAAAACTTGAAAACTTTGCTTGTATATTACAGTAATCATTAAAACATGCATAATGTTAATAAATACATAGGTTTGATGAAACAAAGTAGTTGTATGTATGTGCCTATGCTTAATTTGTGTTTTCAATGATTTACCTTCTTAAAAAATCTCACATCTCGCACCCCTATGGGGTGCGTGCACCCCAGGTTAAGAAACACTGCACTAAACTGATAAGATCTGCATTTTAATTTAATTTTAGATGAAGCTTCTTAAACATTTTAAAAACCTTGTTTACTTTACATACAACAATAGTTTAGTTATATAATACAGACTTATAGAGTGAGCCCTTCTAAAAACGTTAAAATGTATTACCGGCACGGGAAACCATTTATTCACTCTAATTTAAGAAGACTGGGCACACCACTTTTGAAAGGTTGCCGACCCCTGGAATAGAGCATTTAAAAATACTAAACTTGGTTCTTTAAAGGTATTTGGATATCTGCGATTCAAATTTGTGATATCTCTAGGTGAGAGAAACAAGTATGACACATCTTCAAGAAGAGCTACACCGAGTCAAGGACAAACTAGTTGAAGCAGAAAAGAAGCTTGCAGATTATATGAGAAAGGAAGAGGAAATAGCAGAACTTGAAAGCAGAAAGGATGTTAACAAACCAGATAATGTTTCTACCAAAGAAGACCCAACTTTCACCAGAAAAAGTTCATCATCTCAGACTGACAAGACTATGCAAATCAATAGCTCCAACCAAACTTTACAGGTCTTTGTTAAAAATGCAGAAATCCAAAATGATTTACAAAATGAATATTCATCAGAGGAGGTTGCAGAGGTCATAAGAGAGTTTACTGAGAAAATTGACCAAATGCAAGAACTCCATGCTGCTGAAATCATGGACATGGAAACCAGGCATATTTCTGAATCTGAAGCATTGAAGAGAGAGCAGTTTGTTGCAGTCCAGGTATTAACAGAAGAATGTAATGCTTTGAAGGAGGTCATAGAAACTTTGAAAGCTAAAGAGGTATATATTGTAAAAAAAAATTTATTCTGTCATTCTGTATTTTATAAAGAATTTTTTAGTTCATGCTACTCCTAAGTAAGGGTTCCTATTTTGAGTCCTCTTAATCATGGAAGACTGTGCCATTAAGGCACTGTACTGTGTTTGGAATTGTGTAGAGTTGCTCCACCCCATGGAGAGTTCCTAAATCCCTCCCCAGCTTTACTATCCCTTAGGCTGGAGCAACCTGCTGCCCTCTTGTGCCCAGTCAGCTCAATAGACTTGTGAAGCAGAAGTGTTGGCCCATGAACCATCCCATTTCTGCCCCCTTTTGAGAGGATCTATACTGCCGGGTGACTAGGAGGGAGTAGCCCATGTGGTCCTCTGTTCAGCTGCTCTCTTCTGATTAATCTGGGCCCTTATGTGTCCGGTTGGTTTTTTTGCAAAGTTTTAAATGTTTTCTTTTCCAAATATAGGCAGTCCCAATTTCTGGGTTTCCACACACTGCATCTTATATGGCCAGAGATGGATGTTCTAGTGGTGAGAGACAATTGTTTTATAGTCTTCATATTTCCCATAACAGTATTATAAATTAAATTATGTTTGTATGATAGAAAACAAAAGTAGCTGTGCATTACTTTAATCCTAGCACAATGGAAACTGAAGTCACCTGACAAGGTAAAATATCAGTCTTGCAGGCTTCCTTCTTATTAATTATGACTTTCCTACTGTGACTTTGGACCAAAGTCAGGATTTTATTAAAGACACAACCGGTCCTTACTTGATGCTTTTCTTCTCCACTTTCAGCATGCAGCAGCAGCACAGCAAAAAACTTAAAGTTCAGAAAAAACACAGAATAAGCAACACGTAATACTATCAGCAAGTGTTCCTTCCTAAAATTACTTAGTTTTGCCTCCTATAAAGGCGGGATCTTCCCCTTATTCTTCTTTACCCACGATCTTCCCATAGGAACATCAAGTGTCTGTAATGAAAACTTGATCCAATTCAAACCCAACTTGTAAGCAGGACCTTGATCTTCACCCCCTGTTTGCCTGATAGGCTTCTGTGTTAAAGGAACTCCTTGCATTGAGACCTGTTGCCCAAGAAACAAAACAAAAAGCAACCTGCAATAACAAAAGGAATTACAACAGGAGCAGCAGTGAAAATCAAAACAAAATCCCATAGTAATCTCACGCTGGCACATCTGGGAAAGGCAAAGAGCATTATATCTCTATGTGAACCTTAATTACTCTAGGACAGAAATGTATGTGTGACAGAGGGGGTATGGAGCTGCCTTGAGGAAAGAAATCGGAAGCTGGTTCCTTCTCTCTGGGTAGAGTCCCTCCATCGTTTCTTCATGCTGATTTCAGCGTTAATCCAGGGCAATCTCCTCAGCCCTGAATGGAATTTAAAACTGCGGGCTGCTGGCAAAATCTCTCAAGGTGGCAGTATTACTGTCTCCTTCCCCTGGGGAATGCTTCCTCACATGCACCTCTTTCCATGGCTGCAGACAGGTGTGATCTGAATGTGTGCACCAACAGGAGTGAGTCAGACCCATCAAATTTTTACCATAAAAATTAAAACACTCTATCCTACAGTAGCAAATAGGAAGTAGATTCAACTGGAGGCAGAGACTACAGATACTCAGAAGGGTCAGTTGGCAAAAGGTTTATGTAGTGTTCAGATAAATGTCTTGATTCTGTCTCCCAGAATTTTGAATGATTTTCTTTGCTGCTGTGTTTTGAAAGCAAAGAAGAAAAGCATAAGCCAGTCTTAGAAGACAAAACAAAAAAAACTTAGATGTTATGCAATCACTTGTCCTAACAACCAAGAAACAGAAGTCCTTTTTTGTGATCTGTTAATTAAAGTTTCCCCAGCAATTCAACTTTATTGTTTTTCCCTTTTATTTTAGACTCTAGTTCAGACTGGAGTCAAGGAATTTATCTCACCCAGAGCCAGGGATCTGACATAGTATCAGAAGGAATAGGAGAAGAAGATGAAACTTCAACAGATCTGCTTCCAAAGAAAATAAAGGTAAATTAGAGCTGATGTAATTTTTATTTCAAAACAAGATAATTTTAAAGCTCCTTAATACAGTCTGAAATGTAGATCTTCTCTTTTTGTGAAGAAGTGCCCTATATATAGTAGATATTTTAAAAATTCTTTAATTGCATTTTTCAAATATCACCACTATATAATATGTTGGCTACCAGCAAAGGCGAGAACTATATAAATAATTTTAACAAAGAAGAATGCTATTTTCATTTCTAACCATTATAAAGAAGAATGTGTCTCCTGCCACCAATCTTGTGTGCTAGCCCTAGCCCATATGCGAGTTTCAAAATTTGAATGGAAACTTTCCAGGGCTTAACTTTTAAAATATAAGTTTCTGTAGAGAACTCAGCTTAAGTTTGTAGTATTGATGTAACAGATTTTTTTGTAATGAACTTCAGGGACTACAGCAATATTTGTTTTGGGTTTTTTTTTTATATATTTCTAAAACCCTACTAAAATAATCAGGCACTTTCAGTATTTCTAGTCTCAACATTAATCATATTCATCAAGCTACTTATAAATAGATAGTGCTTCCCCTTGCATAACCAGCCTCCTTTTTCTGATTCGTTCTGATGCCAAATTCTAGTGCTCATGAGCCAAGATCACTATTATGACTGTCAGTATTATAATTTTTTTCTTATATTATTGTTATAGGGTTTGCTACGAGCAGTGCATCATGAAGGCGTACAGGTGCTGTCTCTCACTGAATTTCCTGACAGTGAAAGGGATATACTGTCTCTTAAACAAGGGACAGAATCATGGCTTGAGGAAAGGAAAACTTTTCTGAGCACTGTTTCATCTTTGAAGGATTTAATTACACAAATGCAACTGCATAGGGAAACTGAGGTACAAACAATATTATAAAACTCTACTTACAACAAAATAATTTATACAGCAGCATTTGAAACTAGAGGTGTGTGAATAACTGATTTTTTTGGTTCACTGGCAGTCCCGAAAAATAGGGGGGTGGAATTTGGTTTGGGTCAAACCAAAACTGAATTTTTCAGAATCTTCAGCAAATTTCCAGAAATTTATACTTTAACACAGTGGTCTCTACCTTCCAGCCTCCTGTACTCCTTTCTGGAGTCTGATTTGTCTTGTGTACCCCCAAGTTTCACCTCACTTAAAAACTACTTGTTTCCAAATCAGACATAAAAATACAAATGTGTCACAGCACACTATTACTGAAAAATTGCTTACTTTCTCATTTTTGCCATAACATTATAAAATAAATTGATTGGAATATAAATATTGTACTTATATTTCAGTGTATAGTATATAGAGCAGTCATTGTCTATATGAAATTTTAGTTTGTACTGACTTTGCTAGTGCTTTTTATGTAGCCTGTTGTAAAACTAGGCAAATATCTAGATGAATTGATGTACCCATGGAAGACCTCTGCGTAACCTCAGAGAACCACTGCTTTAGCATGTGCTAAACTGATTGAGTTAAAGCCTAGAGAGGAGCCTAGGTTTTAATTCAACCAGTTCAGGATATGCTGCAGTACAATTTACTTTATTTTGACTAGAGTTTTAGAAGGTCTTATTTGGATAGATCTAATAACACAATCTAATAACATAGCTTTAAATCCAATTCGAGACAAGGCCATTCAGATCAATGGGAGGTGAGGGTACTCAACACCTAACAGAATTGGGCCAGATATAATCAATAGTTTCTTTCTACTAAGAGAACTTGGGAATTTGGTAATTTTTAATATAATGCACTTGAACCTTACAGCTGTTCTTCCAATCAGATGTTCATGTTGCCTCTGCATTACAATTTTGCCCAATGTTGTCTCTCATTGTGCCGGTTATTGGAGATGTTCGTTTTAAATGTTGGAGTGTTCCAATATTTAGTTACAGTGACAGGAAAAAATATTTATCTTTATAAGATGGACTTTATTTTGTTATTTCATTCATTTTATTTCATGTTTTAGTGATTTATGATGCTTGTTTGTGCCACAATCTAGATGCCTATATTTGGAAAATTGGCCTTAAGAGGAAGGGTATAAACCTTTTACAAATATTTCAGAGTACCCTTCTCCATCTGTGCCTGACTTACATGTTGTAACAACGATATTGTGTTGTTTATCAGAGTCTAAATATACATCATACATATGTACTGCAAAATTAAAAAAATATAGTCCTGTGAGATTTTTTTAAAAAAGAACTTAAAAAAATCATTAGTGAAATTCACCTTTTAACAATACAAAATCCCTGGGAACTCAGGTACAGAATAGTAAGCCAATCTTTACAAACATTTCTAGACGTAAGATTGCTATGAAAGATGTTATGTGAGACAGATCATTGAGTCCTATTTGTACATGCTCTCAGAGCAATGGATGGATGCATTTTTTTATAATTTGAAATCAAATTAAAAAAAAAACGCATGAATTCTGACACCCTTACTTACCACGACTAGTGCCTTGCTCAGTGATTTCAATGGGACTAGATATGGCGTGAGATACTACCAATGTGAGTAAGGGTGGCAGAATCAGGCCCACAGTAAGTAACAGTGTAGTCTATCTGCTGCAGCCAAGGATTTGCGGTTACAATTCCTTGATTCTCTGCTGTTCTCCGCCCCAGGTGTCAGTCGTCTGCAAGGGATTGTTTACCAGCTCTGGGGCTAGCTGGAGTGCACCCCCAACACATCTTCTATGTTTAGGGCTGCAGGGGATTGGCTAAGGAGCAAGATACACTGGCTCTATGCCCTCTGAGGAGCCTTACACAAATGTACTCCCTGCTTCAGATATGTGGGTAGTTTCCTTTCCTGTTGCACTGCCTGTAGGGCACAAAAGGAAAGGAATAAGTCAAAGAATCTGGCAGTGTCACTATAAAATGATTAACTCTGATCCATAAAAGCCATTAGTACAGTATACACTCAGTGGTGTGGTACAGTACCACTAAGTGCTGTAATAGTCAGTGCATAGAGTTCCAACTTAAAAGCTATACCACTAAAAGGAGAATCTGATGCAATATAAAACAGAATATTGCTACATGGGGTCAAATTTTCAAATGTAGGGATCTAAGTTGTCCCTGTGAAAAATGCAAATGTCAGTTTGCATGCACTAGGTAGTATTTATGCATACAGAGAGAATAATTGCATGTATACAGTAAGTACATATATACACACAAATCTGTATGTGCACAGACACAAATTGTATCTGTATATCTGTTGAATGAAAGAAGTTTAGTGTCCCACTGACGCTGCACACATAAAATTATAATTTAACATAATCAGTATACTTACAATTCTGTTAAATACTTAGTCACTTTTATCCCACTGTAGATTTTTGCAAACTGTGAATCTCCTGAAAGTGTCCCAGACTGGCGAGGTGAACTTCTGCATGCTGTTCAGCAAGTCTTTCTGAGAGAACAGGATGTTCTTCTAGCAGCATTTCAAACAGAACTTGCAGAACTGGGTACCAAGGATGCAATTGTATTGATGAACCAGTTAGAGCACAGACTTCAAGAACAGGTAATATAAAACACTACTTCTATTTAAAGCATGTTAAATTTTGATCGCTGATGTACAAATGCAGTGGGACAGCATTACAAAGCAACTGTTTCCTTTATTAAGTGTTGCATTAATTACTTTCTGGAGTTTTACTTTTAAATTTGTAACACTAACAGGTTATTAGCCAGAGAACGGCAATGGACTTCATTCAGAATGCAGATAGAAGAAGTTTGCTAATGGAAATTCAAGTACTGCGCACTCAGATGAACAATAGAAAAATTAATCCAAAGAGAGAACAAGAGATTGATCCAAAAAGTCAAGGTTCTTTATGTGGTAATACTATATGTGTATACCTGTGCATGTGTGTTCATACACACTTTTAAAAATATGCTTACAGATAGAGTGTAGGTATATTTCCTCAGATTGTGCCCTTCATCCTGTGTCTGTCATTTTGAGGATTCAAAACTTTTACTCTTATCTGACCAATCTACCTTTTGAAAATTAAAATAATCTCTCTGCTTATAAACTCTTACCTCTGTTACCTAATTTAAAGAGATGCTGAGTGATTTTGAAAGTGAACCCATATTGAAATTTGCATCTTCAGGATTTTTTCTGAGCCTGTACTTCAATTTTTAGGTCTAACAGCTTTGAGAGTATCTCTTTAAAATGGGTAGTCATTGATAGTGATTAAGATTAAGTTATGTATAGACTTGACAGAGAAAAATGTTCAAAGACTAGATGTGTACTTACTATAACCTTTCTGTGCTTTGTGCCAAATATGTTTTCTACATACGAGTATATTTTGCAATATCAAAATGTATGAGTCTTTTTATATATTTCCAAATAATCTATAGAATGTATATATTTATCTAATTATAATTCTTAAAATGTTAATGGACTACAGTCATTTTAGCATGCCCCTTTTCAAAGACAGTATTTGGATCCTGCTCAGATCCTGCAAGCTTAAAGGCATGTGGGAGCCAAAGGTTGGGTACAAGAAATTGAAATAATTGTGCATTCAAGTCCTGCTAAACAAATATTTATGTTTTAACTGATCCTCACAAAGGGTAAAATTCACTCCTGTACACAGATCTGGCACAGGGCCTAGGCACCATTTTGAAAGCTTATGTGGAGCAAGAGTAATTGTGATGGTCGTATGCACAGGGGCAAATTTCACCCCAAATGAGTAACATTGTTTGTAGAATGCTACCTGGGTAAGTTCCATATTAATGATGTTATCTCTAGAAATGCTGGAGTACAACATGCAGCAGAAGCAGTCTCAGATACTGGAGATGCAAGTGGAGCTCCATAGTGTGAAGGACAGAGCGGCTGAACTTCAAGAACAGCTGAATTCTGAGAGAATGATGGTTTCAGAACTGAAGAATGAACTTGCCCAAGCTAAACTAGAACTTGAAACAACCCTTAAGGCCCAGCACAAGCACTTCAAAGACTTGGAAACCATCAGGTGTGGCTTTCAGTGGCTAACCCTTCCTGCATTGGCATTTTAGATGTTCATTCTTGTATTGCCTTTTATTACCATATTCATTTTATTGAGAAAATTTTTACCATCTGAGTTTAAGATTTCTATAATACATTGCTGAGGAAAAGTAGCCCATTATCCCAATTGAAATGTAATCCTATGGAAACAAGGAAAGCTTCGTTTTTCTTAGTTTTACTTATCGCTTCCTCTGAAATACTTTCACAACCTATGGACAGATATGTTGAGATTTCTGTACTTACTTTAGACAATTATATATAAAATTTTAAATATTTTATTAACACAATAGCAAGATAAAAACAGTTTATGCTGAGACTGACATGGTGTGAGAAAGTTACAGGTAGTTTGTGATAAGTTTTATGTGCAGTTCCATGTAGCTTATGTGACTTAATTACTCTTGCTTTGGGGTTAACAGCAGAGGTGACCAGGGCAGGAAAATCATGCTAAGGAAATAATTTTCACAGATTCTCCTTACTGACTTTGCAAATATACCTCCTACACACTGACTTAAAAAGCAGTTTTGTATGTGTGTTAATGTTAAATGCTTTTTTTCCCCCATGTAGTTTGTGGCTTTTTGACAAAAACAATAACCCTAAAGGCAGCCTGTGTATCTTTCTTAGGACTGAAGTTAAAGAAAAAGCAGCTGAGCTAGATATGTTAAAAGATACAATGGCAAATGAACAGAAAAAATCAAGAGAGCGTCAATGGGCTTTAGAAAAGGAAAAGGCTAAAATGGAACGCAATGAAGAAAGAGGAAGAGAAGAGCTAGAGGTACCCTATCTTTGCTCTCAAATTATCCTCAGCATTAAAAAATATACAAATACTTCCAGATTTTCTCTAACATTTCATCCCATCTTACCTTTTGTTTAATGTACTGTGCAAACTATGGGCTAGAATTTCCCCTCTGCTGCTGCAGTATATTCACTGGAGTTGGAAGAGGGTGTACAGAATCACTCCCATACAAGCAGCGGGGCAGAAAGGACCTGATGCAAAGCCCGTTGAAATCAATGGGAGTCTTCATATGAATTTCAGCTGGCTTTGTATCGCAACAATGGTGTTTCAGATACAAGTAGGAAAGGGGTCAGCCCGCATATACCACATCTTCAAAGAGATGTATTGGCTGACAAGGCAGCAGACACAGCCCCCACATCTAGCTAGAATGTACACAGCACTATACAGAGGTGCACATTGCTGGTCCTGTTTTAAGCATTGTGTACCAGGGCCCAACATATGGAATCCTATCCTGGCTGGCAGGACTCCTGTGGCAGAGGATGCATTTCCCAGCATCCATGCTACCTCTCAAAGCACAGGGTATGGAAGAATTTGGCTCTCTATAGTATTTAATGTTTGTTTTTTAATCAAGATTCATGGCATTAAAGGCAATGGTCTAGATTTAAATACTTTACATTTTCAGCAAAAGGGCGTATTTTAAATGAATATAACCAGTCACTTTCTTTTATTTTCTTATTGAAGGATTTGAAAATTTCTCTTGAGGATCAAAAACAAAAGAATTTACAATTAAATAAACTTTTGGAACAAGAGAAACAGCTGTCCAGTGATCTGCAACAGAAAATTGAATCCCAGGAAGTTCTGAATGCAGCCCAGCTGTCACATGAACGAGGCCGTAACTCTGAGCTTCAGGTGCTACTTGAATCAGAGAAAGCCCGAGCTCTTGAAATGAGCAGTGCCCTAGAAAGGGAGAAAGAACTGTGTGCTCAGCTTCAGAAGGTTGAAGATAAGGGGCAGGATGGAACACCCAAACCAACTGAAGAGTTACTTAAAGATTTACAAAAACAAATGGATGAAAAACATGACCGTATCGTAGAGTTAGTCAGTGAGATGGAGAGGTATAAACTTGACTCTGTGCAAATGAGGCAACAGATGGAAAAGGAGAGGCAGAGTCAGAGGAAGACACTACAAACAGAACAGGATGCTAACATATTAGCACAGAAGAAAGTACATGAACTGGAGTCCACAGTGGAAGATCTTCACTGGCAGCTTGGAGAGAAGAGACAACATGTTCATAAACTAGAGTATGAGGCAAAGAAGTTGCAGGAAATAATACAGGAGCTACAGAAAAAAGAACAGGCAAGGGAGGAAAAAAAGGAAGCTGAAAGAGCAATGTGCCAGAATCTCAATGAGGTACAGTAGAGCTTAGAAAAATGTGTAACACTGAGCTGAATTCTGAAGATGTCACTTTGCTCTTAAATCTCTAGTTTGATTAGATGGCCAGTAAAGTTGAGGAGCAATTTTCATCAAATTCATTTGTTACTCTTTTAATTCAGTCTTTTGGGGATTCTCCTTGCTTTGGGCTAAATCCTGGCTGGTGAGGCATAGCATGGCTGCCAAAATCATGGGCAGGAGCATTAGACCACTCCAATTCTGCCTACTCCAGGAAGATCTAGTGACACCACTCCATGTGTCCTGTGCAATTGAAATCACAGAGGGGGGTAACTGAGAGTGGCAAATGGAGAAGTAAGCAAAGCCTGACTGTACGTCCACATACATATATCCATTGCCAAGCAGACCAAGCTGTAGTCCCAGCACCTAGCCCATTGAACAAATTATTCCTATTCAGGAATGCTCCAGGTGATTGTGCATAGGATTGGCCTACCTAGGAACACCATTTTTTTCAGGGCATATCTGAGCCCATTTGGAAGGGGTGTATAACCCCACATAAACCAAAATGTGGCCGCGTGTGTTGGAAATATCACCTACTTGCTAAAGGTGAGGAATAATGGACAAAACTCTGTGCTGACTCAGACCACATACAACCTCATTCAAGTAAATAGGGTTACACAGGACATAATTCAGTGTAGAATTTGACTCAATGTGCACTTTATTTTCTGTAATTTGACCTAGAACTGGGTACATTTTAAGTGTTTTCCAATTGAAATACATGTAACATTTGCATTTTTACACATACGTATGCAGATTACTTGGGATACATCCAATGAGAGAACAAGAAATTGGGTTCTACAGCAGAAAATGGAAGGAGTTGAAACGAATGAATCAACCTACCCCACGCTGACTGAAGTGAAAGGAGAAGGTGATCTAAGTGAAGGAAGTAAAGTTCTGGAGAACATCAGACAAAAGCTACAAAATGTATCTTCAAAGCTGAAACAATTGGCACACAAAGCCGCCAGCAGGTTAGATGCATCTTCAGCTACATGTTTTTGTTAGTAGCGGCCAACAAACTGTAGCATCTTGGCACTTGAATCAGAATTTCCATTCCTGCGTTACTCTAGTTCAGTGGTCTCCAACTGGTCGATCGTGATCGACTGGTCGATCCTAGAGGATCTCCCAGTTGATTGCGATCTCCAGCAGCGCTGCCAACCAGGAGCCGCCGGAGGTAAGTGCTGCCCGGCGGGAGGCCACACCCCAACCTCCAGCCCTGAGTCCTCTCCCGGAGCCAGCACCCCAACCCTCTCCTGCACCCTGAGCCCCCTCGTGCATACCAAGCCCTGAGTCCCCTCCCGGAGCCAGCAATCCCTCCAGTACCCGGAACCCCTTCCTGAGCCCCTCCCAGAGCCAGCACCCCATACCGCCTCCTGAACCCCAACACTCTGCCCCAGTCTGGAGCCCCCTCCTGCAACCAAACTCCCTCCCAGAGCTTGCACCCCTCACCCCCTTCTGAACCCCAACCCTCTGCCCCAGGCTCAGCCCAGAGCCCTCTCCCACACTCCAAACCCCTCAGCCCCAGCCCAGAGCCTGTACCCCCTCCTGAACCCCAACGCTCTACCCCAGCCCAGTGAAAGTGAGTGAGAGTGGGGGAGAGCGAGTGAGAGAGGAGGGAGGTGGAGTGAGTGGGGTGGGGCTTTGGGGAAGGGGCAGGGCCTCAGGGAAAGGGCGGGGTAGATCCTGGGTTGCCCTGAAATTCAAAAAATGATTTTGGGCGTAAAAAGGTTGGAGACCACTGCTCTAGTTTTATGTGGCGTCACTTTAGTCAAGTTACACCAGCATAAAACTGGATCACAAAGTAGCGAATCCAGTTCTAAATATTAACACTTAGTGTAATCCTTCATCAGTTCAGACAAAAAAAGGAGGCTTCTTATGCAAGGTGGGAGGGGGTTACTTGAGCTTGATGTAGATGGAAAACCCCTAAAAAGAACTGAGTAATTATTGTATTCAGTAATGCTTTGAACATTCATAGTGAAACAAAAAGGATTATCAGGGACTCTATAAATTGTGAATTTTATTTGCAAAATTCTCATTCAGATTGACATTCCTGAACCTTCTTTTACTGGCTACCACCTTGCTAAGAGGGGACTTTATTTGTGACACCAGCAGCATGGAAGCCCAGTGTGAATCCGTTTTTGACTCTGCTATTACATTGATTTAATATCAGAAAAACTTAGTGTGAAGTGCAATACACCTCTACTCCGATATAACACGAATTCGGATATAACGCGATAAAGCAGTGCTCCGGGGGGTGGGGCTGCGCACTCCAGTGGATCAAAGCAAGTTCGATATAATGCGGTTTCACCTATAACGCGGTAAGATTCTTTGGCTCCCGAGGACAGCGTTATATCGGGGTAGAGGTGTACTTTGAACATATTCTGCACTTCTGAAAATGTCTTAGATACAATTGGTCACAACGGTTTAAGAATTTTGGGGAGACTGGGGGTCCAAAAGTCCAAAGGTTCTCAGCACTGTAAAGCTCCCCTTCCAAACAACAGTAGCTGTTAGTGCTGAGTGCTGTTTAAACTCTGGCCAGCTTAATTTAGGTGCCTAAATGGGAAACTGAGCACTTTGGAATGTTATTAAACTCTTTTGGACTGTGAGTGTCTTTACCTGAGAAATGGCCAGCTTTTCAAAATGTCTGTATTTATGAAGTATCAGAGGGGTAGCCGTGTTAGTCTGAATCTGTAAAAAGCAACAGAGGGTCCTGTGGCACCTTTAAGACTAACAGAAGTATTGGAGCATGAGCTTTCGTGGGTGAATGCATTCACCCACAAAAGCTTATGCTCCAATACTTCTGTTAGTCTTAAAGGTGCCACAGGACCCTCTGTTGTATTTATGAACAGTGTCTACAGAAAACTGAAAGCGGTGCTTGCTAAAAAAAAAAAAAAAAATTCAATAACCAGAAAAAGACAGTTCTACTTTTTGAGAATTGGGTTTATCATAACATTGTTTACTTTTGAAATTTCAATCACTTTCCCTATGCCTTCCTTCAGAAATGCAGAAATCTCGTACCGTATACTTCACTGTAGTTACATTGTATTACTCTGCATACACTATAAATATTTGCTATTTTCATTCCAGGTTACAGTTTGAAACAGCAGATGATGACAACTTTATTGAGGTACAAAGTAATATTGAAGATGTTCTTTTACTGTTGGGAACATTACCTGGATTGTCCCAACTAGAAGAGGTGAGAACATAATCACTTTTGGTAAACTTATACAGTAAACTTATACAGTGAAGAGTCAACTATAGTCTGTGCTCATTTAACATTGGCAAAGAGTGCTGTAAATCCTTTTCTTTTTACCTGTCAACTTTGAGACGAAATCACAAATTGACGTATATTTCACATTTCCTAGCATTTTCTTTAGGAGAAGTACTAAAAGTAACTCATATAGCTGAAACCTACTGTGGGAAAAACTTTACTCACTATTTCCCGGATGTGAAAAATCAGTGTTTAATATTTACTATATCCGTTTTTACAGGATATTTAATTAACCTATGTTGTCTTTACTAAGAGAATGCAACAAGAAAATCTGCATGTAATTGTGAATGTTCAGAACATGAAATGACGCAGTCTGGCACAAAGAATAACACTTGTGCAATGTTTGGTTCTTGACTGAGCTCAACCTTAAAGCCAACATCAGTGCAAAGCATGTTTTCAAAGTAGTTCAGAATTAGCTTTCCGTGTTTTGTTCTAAGATAGCACTAACTTGAAAACTGCTCTTTCGGTTTTTAGAAACAAATATGAACATCATAAAAATAAATATTGCATATTATTATTATAATAGACTAGTTTGTGATGAAATGTTCTGCTATAACATACCATAAAAAGTCACCTGTGTAAAAACAATGAAGAGTCCGGTGGCACCTTAAAGACTAACAGATTTATTTGAGCATAAGCTTTTGTGGGTAAAAAACCCTCTTCTTCAGATGCATGGAGTGAAAATTACAGATACAGGCATAAATATATATTGGCACATGAAGAGAAGGGAGTTACCTTGAAAGCTTATGCCCAAATAAATCTGTTAGTCTTAGAGACATGGAACAGCGAACATGGCTATCCCTCTGATACTTTATAACTGTGTATTAACTCACCTGTTGTTTAAATTAAAATTACGCTTTTCAGATTTCTCTGATACAGTAACAAAGCACTGTTATCATCCACAAAACTTGTCATCTAGGGTAGGAGTCGTATCAATCTGATCTCATGCAAGTTTTTTTCCTTTCTAGCTGAAGTTAGTGTTGCCCCCGGGGGCCAGCGCTACCTCACTAACTGAAAAACTTCTGAGACAAAATGCAGAGCTGACAGGGCTTGTCAGCAGTCTGAGTGAGGAAAAGAACAATTTGAGGAATGCTGCCATGAAACTGGAGGAGGAACTCAGACGATACCAACAGAGAAGACCTTGTGGAGACTATGTATGTATCTTCTCTATGCACTGCCATAAACAAATATGTATAGACTAAAAAGCATCACCCTTTTTTCACGTGAAATATATCTACACAAGTTCTTTTCAGTACTCAGTGGGCTGGCAGTCTAAGAGGAGGGGAAGAAGGGTGATTAACTTTTCTCCCTTTCTTCCCATCCTTTCCTACTCCCTTCCCCCCAGCAAGCAGATGTCAGTTGTTCCTTGTCCTGCCCTCTAGCTGTCTGTAATCAGGGTGCCTTGGCAAGCTCTCTTTTCCCACAGACAGGCACTTTGTGTTTTCATCCACCTTTGCATAGTTGGCTGCCATTTTCCCTGTAAGTCCCTTGTGCCTCCTCAGGCGGGTTACATCCCATCATCCACTTTAGAAGCTAACAGACTCAAGATGTTTTCAAGACTATAAAGCTACTATAAGCCAGCTGTTAGTTTGGGTTCTTGAGACAGAAGCAATGAGTATACTTTTCCTTGGAAGTTAATAGCATCATCTCACAGTGCTCTCAACCGTTATCCTGAAGTGTGAGGGCCCAAGGTTCACCTCAGACCTAGATTTCCTACTCAGAAATGTGATGAGCACAGTACTGAATCAATGAATAAATGACAAGAAGATGTGTTGCTAAAAATAGGGTTTGGTCTCTCTGCAGTCTTCTAGACACTCACTGGACAATGGAGCTAATATCGATACACTCATTGCCTCTGAGAGAGAGATTTGGAACAGAGAAAAGCTGTCACTACAGAAATCTTTGAAACAAGCTGATGCAGAGCTGTCCAAACTGAGAGCAGAACTAAGGAGTGAAGCTTTTCTGAGAGAATTGGGATCGAATTCTGAAAACGCTGTTTTAAAGGTAGGAAGCTTGTCCCCAACTGCACTCTCTCAGCACAGTGGGCTGTCTTGTTTAGAACTGGGCCTGTTTTCCATTGCATTCACCATCATTCTCACTTAGACTAACTGGGGAAATCAGTATGATTCAGTTTTCAGAGAATTGGTCTTGGAGACATGGAACTCCATTATAACATTCCCTGGGGTAAGACATAAACACTCTTCTGTAAGTTACATATTTTTTTGCAGCTCAAAACATCCCTATATTATGGAACTGGTATTCAAATAATGTTATCATTAGTGCAGGCAGGGACAGGAAGTGAATAATCACAGATGAACTTCAACAATAATGATGTCAAAAATCTTGGAATTGTAACAGTCCTCTGAATGCTTTACTTACAGTGCTTTCTTTGTTTCTTGTCATCTAGATAATTTATGGAAAATACCTGAGAGCAGAGAGCTTTCGGAAAGCTCTCATATATCAGAAAAAATACTTACTGCTCTTAGTAGGTGGATTCCAAGAGTGTGAAGAAGCCACCCTGGCCCTCATTGCAAGAATGGGTGGGCAGCCTTCATACACTGACCTAGAAATTATTACACATCGTTCAAAGGGTTTTACCAAATTTCGCTCTGTGGTCAGAGTGTCCATTGCAATTTCAAGGTAAATCACAGGAAGTTACAGGTTGACCAAATGTGATAATTGAATTTAACATATATTTTATTAAGGCCCTACTTAATTTGCGATATTGCAAAATTGCAAATCCCACAATATTAGGCTTCCACTGCAATTTTGATACTAAATTCAGGTGTATATACAGTAACTCATCGCTTAACGTTGTAGTTATGTTCCTGAAAAATGCGACTTTAAGCGAAACAATGTTAAGCGAATCCAATTTCCCCATAAGAATTAATGTAAATTGGGGGGGAGGGGAGGGTTAGGTTCCAGGGAATTTTTTTTTTGCCAGACAAAAGACATTATATAAATATACACTATACGTTTTAAATAATTTTAAACAAACAATTTAATACTGTACTCACCAATGATGATTGTGAAGCTTAGTTGAGGCAGGGTCGGGACGTAGGGGCTTGCCCTGCTCCGCCCGGCCCTCCTGCCAGAGTTGGGGCATGGGGGCTTGCCCCGCTCCGCCCGCCTGGCACTCCTGCTGGGGAGTGGGGTCAAGACGTGGGGGCTGAAGCAATGGGACAAGCCCCCTCACTCTGACCCCGCTTCCCCGCAGGAGCGCCAGGCGGGCGGAGCGGGGAGAGCCAAACAACCTTATAATGGAACATTGCACGACTTCAAACGAGTATGTTCTCTAATAGATCAGCAACCTAATAACGAAACAGTGTTAACCAGGATGACTTTAAGTGAGGAGTTACTGTATATTGTATTTTAACGATCAGCCCCACTGTCAGTCCTGGGCAGCCAGGGCTCCAGCTGTCAGTCCTGGGCCACAGGGGATCCTGCTGTCAGTCACGGGCAGCCAGCTTTTCCAAATTACCGCAAGTAATACAGGTCCATTATTACTTTTCCACGATTTTCCATGTCTTGTCCATAACTCAGCCACAATTATTTGACAATCATCCCACAATTCACGTAGAGCCTTATATTTTATCAAATGAAGTATCTTGTGTAATCCAGCATTTTTTGTGATACACTCTAAATTGTAAGTCTTGGTAACCATGAAAACAGTGCATCTTAAAAAGAATGCAGAGTTACACAGAACAGTGGTAATGTAGAAGACTGGAGCAAGTTGTTTAAGACATTCTGCAGCACAACTGTAAATCAAAGCAGCCTGGCTCTGTGTTGTAATCCACTGATGTCAGAATTTATGGGCTATGATAACAAGCTTTAAAAATTACTAATGAATTACTGGTGACGTCTCCAGAGTGCCTGTGTATTTTAGAAATGTATCATTGTTTCTTTTCTGTAACCTACTTTTTCTTTAAAAAGTAAAAACAATCCCTTAAAACACAGGCATTGTAATCCATAAAATGGAATTATATCTAAGAAATCAAGTTGTTATAATTAAACTTTTTGGAGATGATAGAGAGCGGTATTGTGTATAAGCAGGAAATACTCTGACTACATCTGTTTTTTTAATTCCTTTGTGAGGCCTCAATGCTGAAAATACATACATGCTTAACTTTAGGCACATGAACAGTTCCCTGAATTCAGATTACTCACATGCCTCAAGTTAAGTATGAGTGAAAGTGTTTGCAAGATGGGGGACTAGTGACTAAGGGTTTTACTTTAGAATATACCACTGCTATCATGGACCTTTTTTCTGCATTGGGGCTGAAATTTTTTGCAGTTATTTGTTGTGACTTATATTTTAAGATATTAATGCTAAGTAATGTAGACATCTAGGACAAATGTTGCCCTTAGTCAGGCCTGTTCAATACCCAGACATCACTGGAATTGTATAGGTATAACTGAAGGTAGAATATGGCCCATATCTTTTTCTTAGGTAAATTCTATTTCTGTTTAATCCAGGTTCTTTAGATTTTAAAAGTCTATCTCCTTACTCAGTTTCCTGCTGTGTGGATTATTATATTCCTTGGAACATTATAGGCTTGTTATTTAAATAAAGAAATACTTGGCTTACTCTAAAGTATCTTTTTATTTTAAATGCAGAATGAAGTTCCTGGTTCGTCGGTGGTACCGAGTTACAGGTTCTAATTTAATAAGTGTCAACAGGGATGGCTTTAGCCTGAACACAGGTAACTCACTGACTGGCAATGTCTGAAGAAGCATCATCCATGAATTATACTAGTGCTGAGTGAACATTTTAGGTTGACCTCCCGTGATCTGGAACCAATGGGTTGCTCCTTCCCCTTCATTTCAGTTGTTAGACCTATCTGTTTCTCAGGTTTCACTCCACTCCACTCAGCACAGACGCTACTCTGAACTCTCTTGTACCTTGCTTCTCATCAGATGCAAATCTGTGTGCAGTTGTTGTTTTTTTAAAATGTAGCAGCTTCATCTTCAGCAAAGAGCAGTATGTGAACTGTGAGATTTTTCCGTGTCTGCTGAAGTGTTCTCCGGTATCAGAGACCCTTCCCCCAGCTCTAAGAAGGGTGGCTCACTGAGTAAATCCTTCTCAGGGCATGGACAGGCAGGAACCTTGACTACCACAGGGCCCACCACACCAGCCTGAGGCAAGGGCAGACGAGGCAACTTTGCTGACCATTGTGTTGAGCAACACTTCCTCCCTTTTTGTCTTAACTCCAACCCAGACAAAAAAGTTGTCTGATGTCTCCTGGATCAGAGGCAGTGCTAGCCCATTCGGGGCTCTAGCAGGAAAATTTTGCCCCCCCAACACATAGTGACTGGGGGCCCCCTGGAGCTGATCAGGGCCATAAGTAAATTGCTTAATCTGCTTATGCCTAGCACCAGCTCTACCCAAAATCCAGGAAATCTGATTCTGTTTGCCTGAGGAGGGTCAAAAAGCCTTTTACTCACTCTTGGCTATGTAAATATGGGGTGAAATCCTGAATCTGTTGAAGTCAATGGGAGTTTTGCCATTGCCTGTAGTGAGCCAGGATTTCACCCATGGTCTCCTATCAAGAAATCTTAAAAGAATGAAGTAGTCTCTATTTCTTGAGGTTCAAGAAAACTTCCTGGGCTGAATGAGAGTCTCCTTTAGCAATGGAACTCTGCTGGGAAACGACTGGGAGTACAGACTACACGTGCACTAAGTATTATAGTGTTAATATAGGGCTACATCAGAGTTATAGTTCTAAATTAACCAGTGCAACTCCGTGCAGTGCCAGCCTTATGCAAATTAGGGTACTGGTAGGCAGAATCCCATAGCTCCAGCCTATGGAGTAGAAAAGGAAATCTAACTTTTCTACCTGAAAACTGTTATTCTGCAGAGCTCCCAATCCTGGTTGTGAAACTCCACCCAATATTCATAGTTACTCAATACTGTTAAAATAGCTATTTTTGAGAGTGCCTCAAGGAAGTTTTGACTGGATCGTGGTAGCAGGAAGAGCCAAGATCCTGAGAAGTGAAAAGTTGTAACTACTGTACCTGAATATGAGGGGGGGAAGCAACCCATAGTTATATGCTGGGAAAGCTCATGGTAGAACATAAAATTTCCATTTTACAAAAATTACTCTTACTAAACAAAAGAGCTGATACAGCTGTTTGAGACTTCCTTTGTCTTAGAAGTTTAAGACATGCAGTTTGTGAGTATACGTGAATTTATTTCTTAACTATTCTGTGGCTTTCCTAATTTCAGATTAGGTGTCAAAACAGGTGATCAAACAGTGGCAATTACTTTTATTATTTATTATCTATTTTGCTGTAGTGGCTAAGATCCCCAGTCAGAGATGAAGCCCCATTGTACCAGTGCTGTACAAACACAGAACTAAAAGACAGTCCCTGCCCCAAAAGAGCTTACAGTCTAAGTGTAACACAAGAGACGGCTGTAGACAGAGGAAGGAGTACAAGTAAACAGTATTGGTCAGCTTAGTAGGCAAGAATAGCTGCACTTTCTTAATTAGCTGTAGTTTTTAACTCTCACTTTACCACGTGTAAAACAGAGTGCACCTGGGATATCTGTCAATGTGCAAAATGTCTGATTTTCACAGGTTGATATTTTTTGTATAGACAATACTTCTTTGTTGTTTTAGGTAATGAGCTACGGCCTGATTCATTAGCTGGTGGGCTGGAGCTCTATGGAGAACACAGACATTCTTCTGATAGATCCAGATCAGACCTAGAGCCTCTTAGATCTCCTATAAATTCTCAACACAGGTAAGTTTTTGTTACATAATTATTCTTTGTTTGAAAAGTTTTTTTTCTACAATTAATACTAATGCACTTTAAGAGTGTGGGAATTTCACATTTTGATATGTAATATACTATATATTTTCTGTTCAAGGCCTAACCTTGTAGTGTCCAGCCTTCTGATGAACATAATGTTCTTCAGAAACCATCAACACTATTCATAAATCAACTAATGGGGTTGCTTCAAAATTATGTAAATGCTTCTAGCGCCTCATGCCAAGCCCTCATCTATGGACATTCAGAGCATCACCACTAGGACACCACAGTGAAATCCTAGCACTGTTGAAGTCATTGGAGCCAGTATTTCACCCCAGAGGCAAGATTTTTCACAGTACCTGCAGTCTTTCTCGACTTCCGATAGAGTTGTGGGTCTTCAGCACTTCTGAAAATCAGGCCCCAATAGTTCTCAAGCTGTGAGATGTATTTTCACGTAGTGCCATGGACACTTCCTCTCCCACTACTGTACAAATAGTCTCCCCTCTCGTTTGCAATCTCATAACCTATGGCAACTACACCAGTTGGTTACATGGAAAAATATTTAATATAGTTGTAGTTGTCTTTAATGTGATTTAGCAGCTGGAAACTACAGAGGAGAACTAAAACCATACAGAGCTTCTTCAAACATTCTGCTTTTTCTTAGAAGAAATTTTTAAAACAAATGTACTTGAAACTACTGCTACTTCTGCATGTTTTATGCAGTCTCAATAGGAGACTGACTTGTGACTTTTGCCTCAAAGGAATGCAACAGAAATCTTGGGAATAGCAGGGAAGTCAGGCAGCTGAGGTTACATCTACACTGAAATAAAAAAACCGCTGCCCCTCAGCGCCACAGACTCCAGCTCACAGGACTTGTGCTACAGCACTAAAAATAGCAGTGTAGACATTCATGCTTGGCCTCTGGACACCCCCGCCAGGTTTCAGAGCCCCTACACCAGCCTCTGAGACTCACTGTCATGGGTCTTTTTTGTAGTGTAGATGTATCATAGGTGGGGTGGGGAGAATCATAGAATATCAGGGTTGGAAGGGACCTCAGGAGATCATCTAGTCCAACCCCCTGCTCAAAGCAGGACCAATCCCCAGACAGATTTTTACTCCAGTTCCCTAAATGGCCCACTCAAGGATTGAACTCACAACCCTGGGTTTAGCAAGCCAATGCTCAAACCACTGAGCTATCCCTCCCCCCAGTGTGTCTAAGAAACTGGGGAGCCAGGATGGGGGTCAGTTAAATACCCTCAGTAAATCATTGTGATTTTCTAAAAGTCAGCCTATATGTATACTTAACATTCATAAGATGGCTGCTACATTCTCCTTTGGAAACAGGATTCCAGTACAGTAACTTCAGTTTTTGAAACCTACAGCTCATTGTTTTTCTTCTGCTAGGTACCAGGGCATCCAAGTTGATTTAAGCCCAGCTTCCCTTGCATGTTCTCAACTGCAGAATTATGATCCTGACAGAGCTTTAACAGATTATATCAATCGACTGGAGGCACTACAGAGGCGACTTGGAAGCGTACAGTCAGGTAAATACTCAGACTTTCCTCTTCCTGGTACAAAGACACAGAATACCTGTTCTGAGTTAGAAAGTATATGCTGGTTTCTCAGGTTCAGTCTTAAACAAAGAGGAAAACTCACAGCTGAACTCAAGGAGCAAAAAGCCCACTACATATGAGAGTGGTCAGAAACTATATTGGAATGAAACTGTTCAGTTATGTACTGAATAAATGTGTGGTGTAACTTTTGCTGGGGGCTGTCTGATAAATTTCCAGCAAGGTTTTAATCAACATCTAAGAAAGACAGGGGATTGGTTTTGTAAACTCTTTTGTATCAAGATTCCTCCTGTTTAATCAGCTTTTGTGCTGTTTGGCTCAGTTACCTATTCCCATGCTGACAAGTACTGGATGACACATTGCAGCATTTTTATCACGCTTTCTGAAAAGGCTCTTCCAGTAAGAAATACCTCTGTTAACTTATCAGCTAACAGGATCCAAAACTTCTAGCAGTAACTGTTCAAAGTTTGATAAGGAGTCAAACCACTTTAACAAAACAGAACTTAGAAACAAGTAGTTTTGTTCTTGAAGTATATCTTTTACTTTATAGTACAATCTGCAAAGGTCACCTGAAGAGTCTTGCAGAAATGTCAGATAACTAATGCTGACTACAAGTCATCATCCAATTTCTCCAAGCACTTCAAGATTTTTTTTACTCTTACAGGTTCTACTTCCTACACTCATTTGCACTCTGGTGTGAGAAGATAATACCCTTTCAACATCTCCATCACTGGTAATGATGATGAATGAACTACCTTTTTGTAAATCTGTACTCCTTCTGTGCTTTTGTATAATGTGTATATTGTGGGACCAACATGAACATAGCTATATGATTACACAGTCCCCTTGCTGGCACATCCACTGGAATTTATGTATATAGGCACTGTGTGTTCATTCAAAAATCATTAAATTACATGTATATTTGTGGAATGCTAATTTAAATGATTAAGTTATAAAAAAAAAAAGTGTGTATTTATCAAATGGGATGCCAGGAGATGAAGCTTGTGTATTTGATTGCTGAATGTGTAGCTCAAAGTGTACTGCACTTTTTCTGACACAGCTACTGAAGTTACACAATTCTGTCCTAATATATTTGCTACTGGCAGTGCAGACAGAATATATCACTCGTAGAGACCTATTTTTGTAAGGTAGAAGTTTTGAATTTTATGGGTATTTTGTCAAAGTACTGAAATAAAGATGACTTCATCCTTTTAATTGTTGTTTCAGGTTATTTTAAGTACAGGAGTGTTTCTCATGCACACTATTAAAGGGTAACTAAACCCTGACTCTTGCCAGAAAACAACAACAAAAATGTACTCTCAACACCTTTCTTGCTGGTTTCAGCTTCAGGGGTAGGCAAGAGGATTCATGGTAAGCACTGGAGCGCTGCCAACAGCTGCCTAGAGAAGAAGTCCAGACTCAGCATGATGTTCTACTACAGTAAATAATTAGGAATTAATTTTACTC
Organism: Malaclemys terrapin pileata; assembly: GCF_027887155.1. NCBI lineage: Eukaryota > Metazoa > Chordata > Testudines > Emydidae > Malaclemys > Malaclemys terrapin. The sequence goes on along the minus strand of NC_071506.1, from coordinate 242,270,014 downwards.
AGCCTCTATGCAAGGGGAGTTTCCTAAGGCAACAGCTCGCCAGATAAGAGCTTTATTTTATATTAGCTAGCACATCCCTATTTTTAAACACTGAGATTTTCACTTTGTTGTGGCCACAAAGTTTTGTAACTAACTACACCTCTACCTCGATATAACGCTGTCCTCGGGAGCCAAAAAATATCTTACTGCGTTATAGGTGAAACCGCATTATATTGAACTTGCTTTGATCCATCGGAGTGTGCAGCCCCGGCCCCCCAGAGCACTGCTTTACCACGTTATATCCAAATTCGTGTTATATCAAGGTAGCGGTGTACTGTCAGCATCAGACTGGCTTAAGTTCACATTTATCCATTCCTTTATTAAAATTCCACAAGAAGGAAGTTTTAAAGCAGTAAGTAAAAAGAGCCTACTTTCTATATTTTTCTGAAAGTATGGACAGTATTTTGAGTACAGGAAACTATTTCACAAAGAGTTTATAAATTTTAATGAAAAATTTCTGTAAGTCACATCAGAGCTATTTTCCACCACACACGTACAACATATAACAGTCCTGAAATAAATGTTACTCATTCCCATGTGAATAGAATTCGGACAGGCCATGTGGAATTATGGGAGAAGAATCTTATTAATTCACTGTCTCTTCGTGGACAGCTTCAGTCTTTGCCCACATTGCCGAGATTTAATAATAAAGGGCAGCAGAAGGTTTAATATTGATGAGACTATTTTTGTCCCCCAAACAGCAGGCACTTCTAAAAAAAAAAAAATTATATATTACTGCTATACAGTACCCATTGTCCCCTCTACATCATTCTAAACACTACTCTAGTTAATACAGTAGTACACACTAGTTATTTCATTTAAGTAAACAATGAACACAGTTAAAGATATATCTAAGAAGTGTCATTTATATGCTTACTCTTAACTATTAATTCTGGATTTGTAAGGTTCTACTGCTAATCTTTGCACTGAAACCAAGACTTTCAAGTGTGACTAATTATTTTGGATGCCTAATTTTACATAATTTAAAACAGAACTAATTTTCAGAGGGTGGACAGTTCAGCACTTTTTGAAAATCCAGACCCTTCAAACACTGTTTCAAGATGAGCACCTAAATCACCTGTCACCTTTGAAAAATATTGAAAATGTTAAGGTTTTCAAAATTAAAACCCATGGCAATTTTTGGCTCATTCCTGAAAGTGCTGATTAGTTCCTTATATAAAAGTGTTTACTTCTGCAAATATAGACAGTGCTGAAAGTCTGCAAAGTGAGCATTTTCCAACTTGTTCACATTAAATACGCACCAGCATCAGAGAACAGATTCTGTTCCCATTGATGTCCATGAGTTTAGTCTTGCCCATTAAAGTAGCTGAATCAAGGAAAGGAGATTTTTTAAAGCACCAATTAAAATTTAACCTTGTAAAAAGAGATTAGATGTTCACCTTTGTCCCAAGATTTGACTAAACAGTTGAATTCACCTATACTAATATGCAGCATCCACCTTAAAATTGTTACACAAGCAGAAAAGACAGTATTTTTATAATAAAATGTACAGTACTGTGCAGTATACAACAATTACACATTTTATGGTTAGATTAACCTCACTTTTATAACACTACACATCCAATGGACCAGCTTTTCCATTAACCATTTAATTGTGTCATAACTTATTCAAAAACCGTAATTTTCACCATTTAAATGCAGAAATAATTTTGTCTCCAAAACTTAGTGTGATCGCTTCTTGTATCTGATAACTGGGTTATCTGGTGTGTGAATCATGGTTGTATAGTTTACAGTAGGAAAATATCCATCAATGAGATCAAATTCATATAAACGAAGCAGAGTAGACCAAATAGTCTTAATCTGAACATAAGCAAAGTTTTCTCCAATGCAACGATGACGGCCTAGAGGAAAACCCACAGAGGAGAATAGTTATTGCACTTCATAATGCATCTTGAGCTAAAATAAGAGTTAAACAATTTGTTTTAAAATGTACACTACTCTTTCTTTCGCTGTGTTTAAACAACTGTTATGGCACCACTTCAGCAAAGTACTTAAGCGCATACTTAACACTGATTGACATCAGTAGGACTTAAGCATGTACGTATGTGTTTAACTGCACTGCTGGTTAATGTGATTAGTACATTGTTTTGATTTCAAATCCAACCCTACCTTCACAGCAGCAAATATCTCATACTATCTACAGAACAGAATCTGCTCTATTTCTTGGCAAAAATCTTCATGCTGCTATTTTATCAATGACCTAACGCAGTGGTTCTCAAACTCTGGGTCAGGACCCCAAAGTGGGTCACGACTCGATTTTAATGGGGTCGCCAGAGCCAGCATTAGATTTGCTGAGACCCAGGACTGTAGCCCTAGCTCCAGCCCCACCTGGGGCAGCAGCACTCAGGCTGTGACTCCCGCTCCACCCCATGACCTTCTGGGGTCATGTAGTAACTGTTGTCAGAAGGGGGTCATGGTGCAATGAAGTTTGAGAACCCCTCAGTCCTAATGCAATTTCTTACTGTATCATTTGACTTACCAGCACCAAATGGCACATATGCAAACTTCTCTCCAGCTGTAGGGTTATCTTGGAGGTAACGGTCAGGTTTGAATTCTAAACTTTCTATCCAAGAATCCTTAAGTCTGTGATTAACAGTGGGAGAGACACAAACCTGATGACCAGGAGGAACAGTATAGCCAGCAACAGTCTACGAGGGGAGGAGGGGGGAGAAATTAAAAAAAAAAAAAAAAAAGGTTCTGTTACAAAAAGCAGTTCTCCCTTTTCTCTTCTACAAAAGTTCTCCAAAGTGTCATCCACAACTTGGCTTATAAAGAGTTGCGGTTTTTTTAGCTGAACAATTAGAACAGTCTAACTGGTTAGACCTCATCTGGAATACTATGTTTAAGTCTCACACCGATGGTCAAGAAAGATGAATTCAGTCAAAACAGGTGCAGAGAAGAGCTATTAGGAAGATATGGGGAATGGAAAACCTATTATGAGACTATTTTGCCAGGGTAAACAAACCAAGCTCTTAAAGGCTGAGAGGAGACAGCTTTAAATAGCTCTTCTCCCTCTTTGGTGTATACCCTTGGTGTATTTATAAAGGACAATGTTGGCATAAGAACAAATGGATATAAACTGGCCATGAATAAATTTCATCTGGAAATTAGAAGATTTCTAACCATCAGAGAAATGAGGTTCAGGAACAGCTTTCCAATATGAGTAGTAGGAGCAAACAACTTAAAACTAGTTAAGATGCAGCTTGATAAATTTATCAACAGTAGTGTGTGGGGGGGGTCATCTGCGGTAGTAGGGGACTAGACTCAATGACCAAAGAGATCCTATGTTCCTAACTAGGTACTGTATTCGGATGAACTGTATGCAAGGTATTGTATTCAGATAATTGCTTATGAACACTGAGTGAGCTCATTTACCCCGCACAACAAATTCTTCTTTTAAAAAAATAAAAAAGGTACAGGCTGCACAATAATGATTTTCCAGTTTTGGTGAAAATGTTTCATATTAATCACTATGCCACAGTAAATATACTTTCAAGAATACTTTGCTCCCATCTTATGTACAGCAGGTTTATTTGGGACACAGTATGTAAGTGTAGATGTTAAGTAAATATAAAGACAAAACAAGTACTGCCAGCGGAATGCAGTAGAACAGACTTTACAGCAAGACAATGAAGTTATGTGACTGCAGGCTAGGAAATAGAGCCAACTGTGCTTGGGGAGACTGATCAAGACTGACAGAAGTAAAAAAAGATTAAAAAGAAAAAAGTAAAGTAGGAAAGGAAAGGAAATGCCACTGCCATCCTTTTTCTTTTAAGTGTTGCACACCATTTTGCAAATCTTCAGAGCTTTTGGTAATTATGCCCCAGGCTTTTTTTTTAATTACTACTACAGTCTACTCATTAATCTTTAGATTCTGTTTCACCCAGCCCTCACTGCCTGAAGACTAATCTGGAAAGATGCATGTTAGGGTAAAAGATGCTGACATTACTACTGTGCTGGCTCCCTTCCAAAGATGAGACTGTGTCCCCGGGACCCTAGCCATGACCATGCATGTCACGTGAGAAAATGTTGAGCTTATTTTCACACACAAAAAGGGAGCTGAAAAAGCCTCCTATTGAAGGGGTCTCTTACCCACAAATGTTCTGTAGTATCTTTGTGTGATTTTTTTTTTTTTTTTTGGTTCATTTAAAGAAAATTTAAATAGGGAAAGACAAGATTAAGAAAATGTGTCAGTTGCATTAGAAGCAATATTGGTCATCCAATCAAGGATAGTAGCCTGAACCTTGAGAAATATCTGTAAAGGGCCATCAAGAGAAAAGTTTAAAGACAAAAAGGGTGTTTGGAGAGTAAAAGCTTTCTGGTTTCTCATGCATGCATACAAAAAGAAACGGAACAGTGTGTGTTACACAAGAGAAAAAGCTTCCTTTCCTTGGAGTTAAACAAGGTATTTTCAGAGTGAATGAGCCTGTGTTATAGCACCATCTATTGTTGAACTAGACTGAACTGAAAATAGTATGAGGCAGTAAGGAAAGTATCCCTTTTTTTCCCCCTTAAAATGTTATACATAGTAATATACCTGTGATCACCAGCTTGACTTGTTCATCCCTGATAGAGAGCTTCCAACAGAACTAGACTTCTTAATACCCGCATATGCAAAAAACTTAGCTGCACTAGGTCCTTCAAGTGAGCATCCAAACACCACAAACATTAAAAAATAAAAAAAACGTTTAAAAATACACACACACACACCCTGTAGAGAGAGGTTTTTTTAAATTGTTTGTGCTTAAATGGACAGACAGAGGTAATCAGACTACTTAATATCAGACACAGATAGGGCCTCATTTTCAGATAGGCTGAGCACTGACTTCAGCTCATATGCATTGCAGAAGGATATGTGAGGTATATTGGGTAGGAAAGGCAGGGTACTAACAGGTTAGAAAAACTGCAAATCAAACTAAGACCAAGAGGCGAGAGATGAAAAGTTCACAGTAGATAGAAATGTGTTTTCTCCAAAGTACAAAAGAACAAGCGTCAACATAGGAGACAGAAGGAAGCAAGATTAGTTTACCAACAGAAATACCACAGTACAATAAATAAAGTTAAATATACTAATTTCATGTTCACAAGTGCCAAAAGTAGACAAGTTCCAAGGCAGGGGAAATCCTGATCTTTATGTCCTTACCTGAAAAGTGTATAACAGACCCACAGCACCAGTGATTTAGCGAGGTACACAATGCCACAACAAGTAGTTCTCTGATAAACAGATGATGGCCGCTGACTCCCAAACTCTTCTTCATTTTCCCTGGTCTGACAGGAATAAGCTCAAACCATCACATTCCAGTCCTCCTATGCCCCTGTGCTAATTAGTGTGCCGCTCACTGCACTAATCTCATTGTTGGTGACACATTTGCTAAGTTAAAAACCTAGTTTGGACTTGCATCCTTTCTGACTGTGTCATTCCCTATCTGCTACAGGGTTACAATTAATTTACATTACAGCCACACCACTGATCTGGATAGAATCAACAAATATGCTCACCTGGGGAGTTCTGGCCATTCTCATCATGGTCATTATAGGAGGTCTAAGCCTTAAAGTTTCTTTTAGGCAGCGGTCCAGCATGTTCAGCTCCTTCAGCTGCAAATATAGTAAACTTTATCAGTTGCCTTCTGATTTAGGAATATTTAACATTCATAAATCAGTATTTTTCTATTTGAAAAATACATGTGATGAGCTGCTCATATTTTAAATACATAATTCCAAATACCGTATATACTCATTCATAAGTCAAATTTTTTTAGTAAAGAAGGGAAGCACCAGAGAAGAGGGTTGGCTTATGAACGGATATAAAGAGGGAGAGGCTCCAACAGAGGGAGCAAGGAGAGGCAGCACAGCCAGCAGAGACAGAAGGGAAGAGGCGGGGCCAGAGTCTCTCCGCTTTTGGCCACGCCGCTCTCCCCCCAGCCTCCGAAGCAGCTGCAGCTCCAGGGCTGGCAGACTGCAGCCGTGCCACTCAGCCCCACCCCCCAGAGCAGGCTGTGGTCGCGCCGCCCGGGCGCTGGAGCACGCTGCGGCCATGCCGCCCGGCCCAGCCCACTGGAACATGCTGCAGCCATGCCGCCCGGTCTGGCCTGCCAGAGCAGGCTGCGGCCGCACTGCCCAGCCTGCTGGAGCAGCTCCAACCAGGCCAGAGACATCCCAGATAAGGTGGGAAGGGATGGGGTGTGGAGAGTGTGGGGGTCCCGGGCTAGGGGTGGGGTCACGTGTGGGGGGGGTCACAGGGGTTACTCCCCCGACTCCCAGCTTCTGCCCCCCCAAAAAAATTTCCCCACCAGTTGCTGTCCCAGCCCATCAGGGTAAGCCGCTGGCACGCCGGAACACTTTGTTTACTTAGTTTTACCTCCGTGCCTGCGGACGCTCGAGGTAAACAAACCATCTCGGCCCACCAGCGGCTTATCCCGATGGCCTGGGAGCCAAAAAGTTTGATGACCCCTGAATTATAGGGTCAGCTCATGAATGGGTCATAAAAATTTTCCACATTTTTACTTATCCCTATTGGTGGGGTCAGCTTATAAATGAACTAGCTTATGATCGAGTATATACGGTATATACTTCACTAGCTACCCTGTTTGTTTGTGCTTCTTCATTTGATTTAATTAAAAAAAGATTCCACTATCCAGGAGGTGATGTTAGAATACAAGTTACCACCAAAACCTGCTTTCATTCACCAAGTTCAAGGATATGAGCATCTAGCATGTGTGTGACATAGATGCTGTAATTGTAACAAAGTATTTGATTAAGAGTTTAAACACTTTCATAAATTAACTTTCAGGCTATCTTTAAATTTTTGAAAATGATATAACAAACAAACCTGGTCATAATTTAGGGGCCTCAAGTCTTCTCCACAAACTGCTTTCTGTTCTGCATAGCATTGTTCTTGTATTGATTTGTCTCTAGCTAAAAAGAAGCCAAGCCAAGCACTGGTGGTAGAAGACGTATGCTGGCCTGCTAACAACAACCCAATAAGCATTCCAGCAATCTCATCGTCTGTCAGCGAACGGCCATCCCTAGATTAAGGAAATAAAATACATTCTAGCTTTACTTGATTAGGTATCCAGATATAGTGCCATACATCATGTTAAATGTTTGACTGTAGTTACTTTTAGCTTCAGTTTTTTTCCTTCTTCCAGTTGGGGAACTGCAGAAGCATTGGAAAGAAGAGAGATTACAATGCAAGGAGCTAGAGAGAAAGTCATCACATGGCTGCCATGAGGGTGAAAAGCAACAGCTATCTGACAGCTGCCTCCAACATTTGGCTAAGCATCTACAATAAATTACCTCCTAACCTTTTGATCTACACTTAAACACAGCTAGTAATGAACCTGGCAAGACCACACCTGAAGTCCGCCATTTGTACGTGGAATTTTACTGAATCAACAATGCACAGACAGTTCTTTTTCTTTCTACTGAGAACAGAGGTGTGAGAAAGGGTCTGTCAATATATATTTCATGGTAAGAGAAACTGCTGAAAGATTTCAAAAGAGGCTTGAGGGCAACAGAGAAACTGGAGGCATCCAGCAGGGGTACAGTTGAGAAATGAGGCATGCAACAGAGGTACAGTCTAACTCCTGTAGTACATAATGGAAATTAAATTTAAAAACCAACCACCTTGGTTAGTCTACAGAAATTGAGCTCAAGAGGGCTTTTGAAATATGGGACTTGAAGATAAGAAGCCTGGGAAGCTTTCCAGAGATGACTAGAAGACAACTTTACTGGTTTGGGGGGAGACACCAATAGTGGCATATCCTCTCTGGAAGAGACTCCTGATAAAATCTGCATTATGGAAACATTGAGATGACCTCATCTAGTGAGGTTAGAATTCCTTGCCCTAAGGATTGATAAATAGGTTGGGTAAGTGAGATGGAAAACGAGGCTGTTAGGCTGACTAAGGGGGAAGGGAAGGGTTTTGCTTCCTACCTGTGTAACATCTTTCTTCTTTATAATTAAGATAAAGAAGCCTAGCTCCCTGAACTTTGCACAGTATTCAGGTGGGGTATGTTATGCAAACCATTGATTTTATTTTAGTCTGATTTTTCTTTCCAATTTTAAAATCAATCTTGTTTTTAAGAAATCTACTGTTTGGGTGCTTCACACAGTCTGCACCCTAAACAAAGTGAAATCCTTCAGCCTCTAGAGGGAGGTGACAAAAAGGCCTAAATTTCACCCATTATCCTCATCAACATGGCATGGAAAGAAGTGTTCTCTCCAAAAGCCTATACAAAGCTGCATACAAGGGGAGAAAGCCAAATAACCCAAGGAAGAGATGTGAGGAGGGTGACAAGAGTCATGCGGCAATGACTTGGGAAATTTTGGTAAATGAAGCATACCCTGTTAAAGTACTAAGCACTTCCCCCTTACACTTCTAAATGGCAAACCTTCAACACTTTCACTTACTTATACGTAACATCCAGCAATGTTTGGACCATGTCATCTTCCCTTTCCCCAGATTGACGGCGTTTCCGGATTACTTTATAGAAAATGTTCTTTATTTCTCTGTGTGCTCTGTCTCTACGTCTGTAATTCAAAGCATTTTTATTAGGGTCTGTATATAAAATAAACACACAAAATGCTGTAAATTCTTATCAAATGTGCAGAATTTTTCTTTGCAAATAATCAGTGAAAATCCAAAAGATTGTTTAGATAAAATGCCTAAAATACTTATTCACAAAGTTTTCACTAGTCTTTACAAGGAATATTTCAGTGACATGTCAGTCATTTACTACCCAAATATTATTAACTAGGTCATAGTCATTTCAGATACCATTTTGAGGAGCAGAACAGGCACAGAGCAGATTAGGTATTTGATCTGATAGGTGTAATTGCATCAAAGATTTTGGGGAATATGGAGTGGATAATGTGCATCACAGTACAATGCGCGCACCAGAAACACAAAGGAACATAAGACTGGGAAAACTGGTTCAGGTTCCATTGAGCTGATGAGATGGGCCAGAGAGATAGCTGCTTTGTGTTATAACATGCCTCAACCCACCCTGCAATTAAGTACAAATCATAACAGTGTTGTTGCCTAAACTGGCCATAACTCTGTTCATTTATACTAAGTATCCTGTAACACTCTGCATTTGCTGAAGCAAGCATTTGGCATAAGCAGATAGGAAATGTGTCAAAATCGAGATACATTCATGTTACGACTTAATGCAAGGTAGAGAAGTACCTTCATGGACCAGTACGTGGAATGCTAGTATCCAAAACAAGGATGAGGAAGGAACAGAACAAGAAGTTTGGGAACTGGGACAAACTAATGGGTTGGATTTTAGTGACATGTAAAGAGATATGTAACTTGTAAAATCATCATATAAATACTACCCAGCTGAAATGTGTAACTCTGTGAGCAAATCTTCTGCATAAGGTGAATGTAACATCACTGCACGAGACAGCTTCCCAGAGACTGGTATCATGGAGAACCTTTTCCCTGTACGACATTATTGTTGGCTTAGAGCAATAAACCTGACTGACATTAGTTATTTGGTCTCTTGAACATATGTCATATCTAACCAAAGTGTGGTCAAGGAGCTGACTATACAATTTCAACAAAAGCATGCACTAAGTCCAGGTTGCTGCCTTCCAAATCTCCTGAATGGAGAGGTTTGCCAGCAAGGCCACAGAGATAGACTGTGCCCTGGTGGAATGTGCTTTCACATTGTTGTGTGGCTACAGATCAGCTAACTGATAACATGTCCAGATACACTATGCGATCCAGTTTGATATTCTCTGTGAAGATATGGCCTGCCCTTTAAGACCCTCTGCACAGGCCAGGAGCAGTCTGGGCAATTTTGGAAGGATTTAGTGCTATCCAGGTAGAACAAAATGGCTCTGCGCACTCAAAGGGGATGTAGTTCCTGTCGATCTGCTGGCATGAAATTTGAGAAAGAATACAGGTAGGTTGATAGTTTCATTAGCGTTGAATTCAATCAACATCTTGGGCAGGAATCTAGGATGCGGACTCATGGATATTTTGTCCAATTGAATAATGTATACAGTAGTCCTACCATCAGGGGCTGGAGCTCTGACTCTCCAGGCAGAAATAATAGCCAAGAGGAAGGTTACGTTCATTGACAAATAAGGTAAGAAGCATGTGGTCAGAGGCTCAAGGGCGGTGTCACAACCCAGTGGCCCCCTCCCTCAGGGGGTCCCCTGGGGAGGCAGATCAGCATTGTATGTTGCTAACCTGTTGCAAGCATTGCAAGGCATTTTGGGTCAGGTTAAAGGTATGACTGTGGAGTGGAAGATTCCTTTGCAGGTTGCGAGAGGCCGAAGGGGGAGAGGAGAACGGGTTAACGCAACGCCTCAGCTCAAATCAGAAGATAGGACGCCGATAGGAAGTCCAAGGTCACTGTGCTTGAATAGACTCTACGCAGCCAAGAAGCCTGTTATCTGGATCTCACCCACCCCAGCCAACCGTGAGAAAGGAGAACTAAGCTGAGCAGGACTGCAGAGAGTGCAAAAACAAGTGGGATGGTGAAGGCCAGCGAGGGGGAAAAACAAAGTCTCACGTCCCTGAAGCTGGTGTGTTTTGGGAATGCTGAGGAAGCCACAGAAAGCCGGTTTGGACTGGTACAAAGAGCACGAGGAACAGAGGTCCCTGAACGAAATGCCCCCGAAAGAACCCAGGACTTAAAACCCTCCTGAGAGCTGAAGCAAGTTAGAGATCAACAGTGGACCCTGGACGGCTTGTGCACAAGACAGAACTCTCGTCCACCCTTCCCCCCCTCTTCTTCTGACATTACCCCAGGCTTGGCCAGCCTCGGATCGTGCGTGTGAGAGTGCCCCAGCCATAACCCACTTTCATACTAACGCTTTCTTTCTTTCCCTGAGTGACGTGGGAGCGTTCCCCGCACTCACCGCTGTTATTTTATTAATAAAGCTTTAAAACTTAGACCCTTGGTGTGCTCCTTCATCTACTCCCCTAACGATCCTGCGGCCTCAGGCCTGATCACCTGATGCCTCAGGCAGATTGGTAACAGAAATCTGTCACAGCGGGGGGAGGGGTTCCATGAGTTATGTGATGTTCAGGTTGAGATCCCACATTGGAGCCAGATCCCTGATCAGTGGGTAGAGCCTTGCAATGCGCTTCAAAACCTCTTCAGTGGGGTAAAACCAAAAATTGGTCAATGAGCAGGTGGATCACAGAGATGACCAGAAAGTGCACCAATATCAAGTTTGGTGAGACACTGGAATGCTTGAGATGCAGCAGGTAGTCCAGAATATACTGGATGCTAGCAAGGACATGGGACATCTGATTTTACATCACCCAATGTGAGAATCTTATCCACTTGGAGAGAAGTGGATATAGTGGAGGTCTTTCTGCTATTAATATGAATACTCTGAACATCCTGAGAACTGGCTAGCTCTATTGACATCAGCCAGCAAGCATCCACGCTGTCAGGTGAAGGGATGCTCATGTTTTGGTGCAAGGTTGAGCCACTGTTATGAGCAAGGTTGGGGATCATAGGCAGAGAGACAGAAGGCACTACAAAGAGGTTGTAAAGCTCCCTGAACCACATCTGCCTTAGCCAATATAATCCTCATAGCCCCAGTATGGCCTTCTCCCACTTGATCTTCTGCAGAACTGTAGGTAGCAGAGGGATGCAGGTGGTGGGGGGGAAATGCATAGAAGAGATTCTCTGTCCAAGGAAGGAGAATCATATCTGACAGGACTACATCCTTCCCAAGAGCAAAAATGTCATTGTTCTGTGCTCGTGCAAAAAAAGGTCTATGTGGAGGACCCCAGAGCCTAAAGAGGTCCCAAACGACCCCTTGTAGAAAGACTGTCTGCCTTCACATTATCTAATCTGGGGAGATGGTCTGCAATACACCATGGTATTGCTTTATCAGCAAAGTCCCAAAAGGTGAATGGCTTCCTGGCATAGAGCAAGGGACCTGGCCTCAGCACTTACCACCACCTATTTAAGTAGAACACAACTGCTATATTGTTCCTCATTACCAGGACTAATTGTCCATGAATCACAGGAAGGAAGGCAGGGCAGGCACTGTGCATGGCCCTGAGCTCTAGGCCGTTGATATGTGAGGCCCTACACAGTTAGATTGTCCATAAGGGTTCCCCATCCAGATGTGAAGGCATCAGTGACCATAGTTCTCAAGGGTGAACCGGGAGTACATGGGACTCCCCTGTGCATGTTGCAAGGGTCTGTCCACCAATCCAGAGACTGAAGAACTGTCAGGAAAAGATGCACCACCTTGTCTAGACAGTGACATCTTGGGCAGTAGACTGAGAAGAGCCGAGCCCGAAGATGCCTGAACTGGAGTTTTGCAAATGAGGTTACAAAAGGTACACACTGCCATAAGACCTTGCAGCAGGAAGCAAGACCTCACCCACTCTAAAGGCTGGGACTGTAGGTGGAAGCAAAGAGTGAATACGGCATGAAATCTGTTGAGTGGTAGGGAGGCTGTTGCTGTGAACGCATCAAGAATGGCCGCAATGAACTCTATCTGCCCGTGGGTATTAACATGGACTTGCTCATTCACCAGCAGGCCCAAACATTGGAACATCTGCAGGATACACAAGACATGGGTCTGGACTTCTGACAGCGAGTGTCCCCTCACCAGCTAGTTATCCAACTATGAGAACATCTGAATGCCAGATCTTCTCAGGTGAGCGGTTACCACTGCAGTGTGCCTGGTAAATACATGGAGTGCTGCAGACAGTCAACAGGCAAGGACCAGTATTGGCAGTATTTCCTGTTGAACATAAACCTTAGGAAATGCCTATGTGCCAGGGGTATTACAATATGGAAACAGACATCTTTGGGATTGACAGCAGCATACCAGTCCTTCTGCTCCGGCATGGGAATGATGGAGGAGAGGAAAACCATCTTGAATCTGAGCTTCTTTATATAGGTATTGAGAGCCCTGAGGTCTAGTATCAGGCAAAGCCCCCCAGTCTCCTTGATGACTAAATACCTTGAATAGAACTTCCTTGCTCATGATGAAGAGGAACCTCCTCTACAGCACTCAAGGTGAGAAAGCATTATAAATCCTGGTGAAGCAAACTCTTGTTGGAGGGATCCCTGAAGAGGGACAAGAAAGACAAACAAATAGAATGATCTAGCCTGCCCAGAATACCTCCAGAATCCAACAATCTGACATGATATTGGATCACGTGCTGAAAGTGGGCCAAATGGTCACCAAAAAGGTGGGAAGGCAAAGACCACAAGAAGAATGGTATGTGGTCCTCAGGCACCAAATCAAATGTACTGCCTGCTTGGTGTCAATATAAGGGGAGTGACTGGGAGGAAAAACCACTAGCAGGTTTTCATCTCAAGGACCTCTGCCTGTGGGCTGGAGGCTCAGGTGGTCTGTATGAGACAAATGGCTGGTATTGGAAAGGTTGAGGCTTAAAATGCCTATTCTTGCAGGCCCAGTGTATGTAACAAGAGAACTGATGGTTGTTCCGCAATCTTTGAGAGATCTCATTGCCTTATCAGTTTTCTCATGGAAGAGGGATTGGCCCTCAAAAAGCAAGTTCTAAATTGTTGTTTGCAACTGTCTAGGTATGCCCCCAAAAGCCAGCCATGAAGAACTACCATTGCTCTGGAGAAAGAATCAGCGGCAGCCAAAACTGTCTGCAGTGCTGTTCTGCCCACTAAACAGTCCTCCACCAGGAGGACTAAACAGTCCTCCACCAAAAGTTCTGCCTGTAATCTTGTGGAACCTTTCCAATAAATGGTTGTAATGCACACTAGATACATGATCATATTTCTCTAAGACCACTATCCGCATCTGGAATCTTGATGAGAAGTGAGCTTTATGACCCAGGAGATAGAGGTGTTTAGCCTCTTTATCCTTAGGGGTCACCTTCTGACAACTCCGATGAGTCCTCTCGATGGCTGTGATTATATGACCAGGATCATGGAACTGCATGGGATTAGAACAATTTGCAGCTGGGACTTGATACCATCTATCAGCTCGCTTGGATGTCAGTACCAGCCACAGGTCTTTCGTGAGCTCCAGGCGGCCTTTGTTGATTGGGCTCACTATGCGCCCTACTGACAAGGAGTAATGGATGTCGAGGACCTTGTGCAGCGTGTCCTAAATCTCCTTGGTGGTTATCTCCAGGGTTGCTGCTACTCTCCCAAAAAAGGTCCTAAACAGTTTGTAATCCTCAGGGGTAGAGGCTGACTGATCCTGTCTGGCAACAACACTGTGGCCAGTATCACCCATTCCTCTCAGATGGCCTGCTATACCAGGGAGGGAGGCTGAGACTGTTTGCACCAAGAAGATCAGTCCTTAATAGTACTGAGGACCCAAAAGGGGACATATGCCATGCTCATATGGTACCAGAGCCCAAAGAGGTTGTTATCAATCATCTCAGTACTAAGCTAGATCAGTGCTGTGCTCGGCCGAAGGCCACAAGTAAGTAGACCTGAATCCTCTAGACAAAGCTGATGCTGCCAAGCCTTGAGCTCTGGCTTGGGATGGCTGCTAGCTTTCCTGCAAGTCAGAGGATAAGAGTGAACAGCAGACTTCTGGAAGAGCAGGAGCTCACCCCATACGTGTAAGGGTGACACAACCCAAAGGATGAATCATCAAAGCTGCCAGGGCCTATACAATTATACTATGCAAAAAAACAAAATATGTTAATTATTTGTGGTAGCCATTTTAATTCTGAAGTTTTAATACAAATGAATTTAAGACAAGATGCAAACAAACCCATGTGCTTGTGCAGAACTTGAAGGATCAGACCCAATATAATAAATATCTTACATAAAAGTTATTTGCTTTGTAGAAAATGAACAAAGCTTCAAAAAGTGCTTTGAACTAGATCAGTATATACTTAATTACATACACTAAATTTAGGCAGCTCAATTATACTGAATTAACATGTTTAGAAACTCCCAAACCCTCATTCTTAATGCTTTGACTCAGATTTAGGTACTCAATAGTTGTGGGGATAACATTTAGTTATGCTGTAATTGTTACGCTTTTAGGCATGCTATAGGTCTTATGCTTTTAGATGTCAGTTAAAAGCAACTGCCTTCCTAATTTCTAGTTGAGGTTACACCATGAAAATAGTATTTTGATAAACTCCCCTACAGGAAATATCCTTGCATTCCATTTTTATTTAAAATTCATATTTACTTAAAACATACTCTAAGAAAGAGCTGAAACAGGCACAGAAGTTTCTTAAGTATATACTGTTTAACATGTTATTTTTGGTACCTGAAGCTAGGTAAAGGAAGCCAACCTGGCAGAAGCCAAGCTGCATGAGTAAATCCCCCATCCAGATCAGCATACAGTTGTGCCACCTTCTCATTGAGTAAGTTTCTGATCTCCTTCCCATGTAAACAATGACTTGCTGTCAAAATAATGAGCTCTGAAAGAGCTTCAAACAAATCTGAATAAAGGGAGGAAAAGGAAAGTCAGTCAGCATGCATTCTGGGGAGATGGTGTCAAGATTTACAGGCCACTACTTTCACTTCTGCCAAAAAAAAGGTATTAACTGAATACACACGGAGAGTTTTAAATAATTTTTCTAGGTGTTTCTGAAAGTGTTCTTCCACAAATGGATCCCTGTTTTGGGTCAGTGGGGAGGGGATACTTCCAGAAAGGATTACTTGGAAAGGCTGGTTGGGAGAGAAGATAGAAAGCATTGTAGAGAACTAAAGAGGATTCACTACCTGAGGCAGCTGGAAGCCCCGTTTGTGCAAGCAAGCTGTGCCCAAACTGGCACTTGATGTTATTTACCCCTACAAAATCCAGAAGTAATTGCCATGATGGTTGAACTCGTACCCCAGCATCTCACAGCTGATTTGAAGCACTTCTGTGGGAACACAAGGTGCATTTCAACCAATTGAAAGGAAATATTTTTAAGTATTTCCAAGATCAATTTTTCCAGTGGAAATGAGGGCTATGTTGTGCTAGGATCCCTGCTCACAGCTCTGAAAGAAGGGTGCATCACTTGTAGAAGAAGACTGATGAGATCTGGTTTCAGAGAGAAAACAATACCAAGAAGCTAGTCCTGGAACAATAATCCTCAGACCTCAAGGTTGGACTCAAAGCCTACTCTGCACAGTGTCCTATCTACAGGAGTCAGGAAGGAGTAAACTATTTGAGGATGTCCGAGCTGTTCTATTACAATGGGAGAAAATTGTATGCTGTCATGTTATGTCACAAAACATGCTGGGAAAAGAGGAAGGAGTCTGGGGTCTTTAAAATACAGACTCCTCACTTACTAGTGAGCTGTAGGGAAGACAGCACTGAGGAAGGGAGTGGCAGCTGGTTCACAGAGAATGACCTCAAGAGACCGAATTTATGGGCAGTTCAAGTTAAGGAGCTAGAGAGGCTCTTATTACTTTGCATTTTAGGGGATTGGTCTGCATGTTAGTCATTGTTGTGTCTAGCTTGATTAAAAACCTGTTCCCTAATCCACCACTTTTGTGGTAGATTGGACCATACTGACAATCCATCATGGCCTGTAGTACAGAGGAAGAGAGATTTCCTGGGGTCTTAGATAACAATAACAAATTCAACAAAGAATACAAAAACAAGGCATTGTTAACTTCATCAGTGATGTGAGTGTTTTTGCTGAGCTACTCCAATATACAAGCAAGGAAAAATGGAAAAATTTGGCTATGTTTGAGGAAAGCTCTTTTATTTGGAAAGGATCCAAAAAAAGTGTCAACAGTTATCAGGAAAAGAAGTTGCTTCTGTACAATCCTACATCTTTCATAGATAAACTTAGGGCGTATGCAAACAGACATTCCCTGAAAAGAGTAACGTCACATTTAGGGGGGTTGGACAAAGACTGCTCATGCTGTCAGAAAAGAAGTGAGCAGCAATAAAAAAATATTCTGCTGATAAATCTGACAGTTTTACAGACTGCTCTAGAAATATAAATAATTCAATCATAACCATCTTCTATTCTGTGGGTCCAACTGTGCAATTCTTACTCATGCACATGCTACTCCTGGGGGAATTCTGCACCAAAAAAATAAAAATTATGCATATATTAGTTGTCAAAATAACATAATCACACCAGTTTCAATTATTTTGGTAATTTATTTAGAAATACCTATCAGCAAGTATGTCTGTAACAATACAGACAACAAAAGAAATTCCTCCAGGAGTGGAGAGTTAAAGAAACCCTTACGACAATCCAGTTCCTGTTTCTCTGTTATGCTTTTGTTGGGCACCTCAGTCTGGATGTGTCACATGTGCCAGCTGGGTATATTTTGGGGAAAACTCTGCCCTTCTGGTCTTTTAGTAGATTCTTGTTTGTTCTCCCTGCCCCCATAGGGTTACCATATAGAAGTTCCCAAAGAGAGGACACTGCTGTGGAAGGGGAGCTGGGGGAGGTATCTAGGGGTGCTGGAGGGAGTCGCAGGACCTGACACATGCACTCCCTCCCCACCCCACCCCCAAAAGCCCAGCTATGGAGTGGCTTCCCTCCCCCCGGCCCATACCACCTCCACCCCCAGAGCCCAGGGATCCAGGAAGAGAAACAGCCAGATGCTGGGTCCTGAGCTTGTATGGAGTTTCCTGTACGCTGCCTCCTTCCTTCAGGGCATGCTGGGAATTGTAACTGCTGGGAAGCCTCCAGCTCCCCTGCCCCCGGTGGTGTCCTATATTTGTGAGCTGGGGAGTCAGACTCTGTGGGTTCCAATGGCCCCTAGCGGCAGCCAGAAGCTCTGCAGCACCAATTCTGCAGGAACAAATGAAATTCTGCACAGAACATTAATTCTGCACAAATTCTGCATTGCACAGTGGCACAGAAGTAACATGCTCATAATGAAGCAGCCCTATTCAAATCAATAAAGTTTGGGAATAAATGCTCACTAATAAAATGGACAGGTGGGGGTCTATTTTTTCTTATTAATTTTTAATCTAATTTGGCTTAAGTCAGACTGTTTTAGTTACGGAAGTACAAATAGTCTATTTCTTTAAAGAGGATGTGTGTTATTGATCATGATTCTGGAACAAGGGAATAACAACATTTTAAAATGTTGAGTTGCTGGTTTAACAGTGAAGATATTAGGCACAAGTGGCCTAACCCTTGCAAAACTATCCTAATGCAGCCTGAACTGTTAGTTTGGGGACAAATAGGCAGAGACTACGAAGCCAAGAGCAAATTAGCTCTTTACAACCTACTACTAACTTTGAGAGTGGCTTCATCCTCCCTTGAGCTTTAAGTAGGCAAAGAACATGCTTTGTACCTGGTTCTTTTGAGCATGGGACGTCTGATACAGTTGGACCTGTCTTTCCTTTCTATTAAAAATGTTCAAGTAGATCAAAATACTGTCATATGAAGCTAGTTTTGTCTACTTCTCGTGCACTCCCGTCAGTGTAACTTTTCAAAACACAAAGCATCTGATCTTGCTTACTTCTTTCTCCACTGTCTCCCCAGGATTTGAAGTACTCCTTTGTTTCTTTTTCAATTACAGGTACGTGTTGTTTAAACTGAGCTATATTCAGCCCAGTTTTTAGCATTTTCTTTTGTTCCAAAAATACCTGCAAGGGTTAAGATATTAGAGGTATAGAACATGAGGTACATAATTACAGTTTAGTCATTAACAGCGTACTGCAAGTGGTACTAAAACAGAAAAGACAGAAATAGAAAAATAGAAGTCACAGGGAGAACCTTCTAGAAACGAAAGTAAAATGAAGTCAAGATTAGGACTAAAATCTACTACACACTTTTTACAAATTCCAAAACCAAATTTAAAAAAAAACAAAAACACCACACTCTCCCTCCAGAACCTCCCTGCCCCTTCTCCGACCCCCTGGCCCCCTTACTCTGCCGCTCAGACCAGCATGCCGGGAAGGAGGAGCAGGGGGAGGAGCTCCAGACTGCCGGTGCGAATGGCCGGCTGGTGATCTGCGAATGCAGGGAGGGAGGGAGTGCTCTCAGCTGCAGGGGAGTGGAGGGGGAAGTGGAGGAGGGGCTCTCTCTGGCTGTCGGAGCCCCATGTAAGTGGCACCATCCGGCCGGCTGCCCTGTCAGCAGCGCGTGCTCTGCGTGGGGGGGGGGAGAGAGTCCAGACATTTACAAATTCCCCCCGGACGCTATTTTTAACTCTAAAAGCCGGACATGTCCGGGGGAATCCGGACGAATGGTAACCCTAGGTTTGCTTTACCAAGTGTTAGGTCAGTCTAACGAGATAAATCAATTAACAGCAGGATACCAAGGGAGGAAAATAACTTTTGAAGTGGTAAGAGAGTGGCCCATTACAGACAGTTGACAAGAAGGTGCGAGTAACAGTAGGGAGAAATTAGTATTGGGGAAATTAAGTTTAGGTTTTGTAATGATCCAACCACTCCCAGTCTTTATTCAGGCCTAATCTTTTTGGCCTGAGGGACCCATCAGGTTTCTGAAATTGTATGGAGGGCTGTTTAGGGGAGGCTGTGCCTCCCCAAACAGCCAGGCGTGGCCTGCTCCCCACCCCCTATCCGCCCCCCCGTTTCTCGCTCCGACGACCCCCCCAGGACTCCTGCCTCATCCAACCCCCCACCCGTTCCCTGATGGCCCCCCAGGACTCCTAACCCATCCACTACCACCCCCCTGCTCCTTGTCCCCTGACCACCCCCGGAACCCCCACCCTGATTGCCTCCTGCTGCCCCATCCAACCCCCTCCTCTCCTTCCTGACTGCCCCCCGGGACCCATGCCCGATTTAACCCCCGTTTCCCGCTCTCTGACCGCCCCGACCGCTATCCACACCCTGACCACCACCCCGAATTTCCCTGCTCTCTATCCAACCCCTCCCTGCTCCCTTACCACACTGCCTGGAGCACCAGTGGCTGGCGGTGCTACAGCCGTTCCGCCCAGAGCACTAGGACAGGCAGCTGTGCTGCCTGGCTGGAGCCAGCCACGCCACCGCACAGCACAGAGCACTGGGTCATGCCGTGGCTCTGCAGCTGCGCTGCCCCAGGAGCTCAAAGCCCCGCTACCCAGAGCGTTGCACCGGCAGAGCAGTGAGCTGAGGCTGCGGGGGAGGGGGAACAGCAGGCGAGGGGCCGGGGGCTAGTCTCCCAGGCCAGGAGCTTGGGGGCCGGGCAGGAGGGTCCTGCGTGCCGGATGTAGCCCGCAGGCCATAGTTTGCCCACCTCTGCTTTAAGGGAACTGTGTTTTTGGCTTCTGGGCAACCAGTGAGGTATTGTAGAAGCTGTTTTGTTGCTGGCTTGGTGAATTAGGGTTACCATACGTCCGGATTTTCCCGGACACGTCCGGCTTTTTAGTCCTCAAATCCCCATCTGGGAGGAAATTCCAAAAAGTTGGACATGTCTGGGAAAATAGGGAGGGAGGAGTCGTGGGGCTTGGGTCCGGGCTGGAGCCGCTGGGGCTGGCGGGTGCTCGGCTGCCAGCCGGTGCCGCTCGCTCTGCTAGGGCTGGGGCCGGGCCGCTTGGCCGGAACTAGGGCCTGAGCTGAGCTGGGCCGGAGCCAAGCCGGGCCGGCATGGCCGCCGGCCAGCGCCACTCGCCCAGGGCCAGGGCCGGGCCAGAGCAGCTTGGCCGGAACCGGGGCCCAAGCCGGCAGAAGCGACTGGGACCAGGGCTGCTTGGCCGCCACCGCTCACCCAGGGCCAGGCCGGTGCTGCTCGGCCGGAACCGGGGCCAAGCCGAGCTGGCCGGAGCCACTGGGACCGGGGCTGCTCGGCCGCTTGGCCGGGGGGGCCGGACTGGGCTGCGCCTCCTCGCCCCCCCCCCCGCCCCAGCTTACCGGCTGCCTGCCTGCTTCAGGCTTTCCGCAAATCAAATGTTCGCGGGAAGCAGGGGAGGGGGAGGAGCAGGGAGCGAAGCGTTCAGGGGAGGGGGCGGAGTTGGGGCAGGGACTTTGGGGAAGGGGCGGAGTTGGGCGGGGCTGGAGCCAGGAAGGGGAAGGGGCAGGGCTGGGGGCGGAGTTGGGGCGGGGCCAGGGCCCCGTGGAGTGTCTTCTTTTTGGACACTAAAATATGGTAACCCTAGGTGAATCCAAGTATTAGAATAACCACCATCTTTGGGGATCGTCTGCCCTGTTCTTTGGGGTTTGCCCTGACTGAGCAATCTCAGTGTGCCCACCCACCCCGAGAAAATAACAGTCACTAGCATACTCTTCATGTATTCAGTTATAGTTAAATTACCATTATTCTAGCATCATGTAGTTTTCAAAGCAAAAATATAACTAGCCCAATAACTATAGTAATTACAAATATTAACTAGTCCATTAGTGAATGGAATCTCTCATTGATAGGGCATACCAAGAAAGTTACTATATAGCAGTTAATTCACACACTGGAGTAAAATTCCGTGGTTTGACTGCAGAAAGGGACAGAAGATCCACTTGGTATTGTATTAAGCTTACATATTCAGCCTAGTTACCCATTAACTGGGTACATAAAAAGCAGTCTTGCTGGCGAACAGTACAGCATGCTAAGACTATCAATTTCCAAGAACTGCAGCAGTGCTTCAGGTAGTGCATAGGTGGTGCATTTCCTTTAAAAGCAAGAAACAGATATATCTTGAGGCCACTAGAGAAAGGTAGGGAGCTGTATGCCAGCAATTACTATGCAATAGTATTTCTTGAAGCTTATATGTTTCTTACTGCAGCTCCGCAATTGCTTACCAACGTGTAAGGGGTTTGGACCATGGCCTCACAGACAGACCTCCTCTAAGGGCTGGTCTACACTGGGGGGGGGGAGAAAATCGATCTAAGATACGCAACTTCAGCTATGAGAATAGCGTAGCTGAAGTCGACGCATCTTAGATCAACTTACCTCCCATCCTCATGGTGCGGGATCGATGACCGCGGCTCCCCTGTCAACTCCGCTTCCGCCTCTCGCCCTGGTGGAGTTCCGGAGTCGACGGGGAGCACGTTCGGGGATCAATTTATCGCATCTAGACGAGACGCAATAAATCGATCCCCGATAGATCAATTGCTACCCGCCAATCCGGCGGGTAGTGAAGACGTATCCTAAGGCACCAAGAAACGCTGGGTGTACTAGCAGCTCACACCACAAGCATAAGTAGCCACACTACTGCTGCCCTCTCTACAGGGCTGTTGAAAGACAGGACAGGGCTCTGTGGCCTTGCCCCATAGCACAGGGAGGCTGTATTTTATTAATCTGGCTGGAATACCCACTTAAAAATGACACTTCATTGTCACCAGTAAACTATTTTAATCAGTGATCATTTTAATGGATGGAATGAGGAAGCAGGTGGGAATTTTACAGAGAAAAGACTAGAGACTCAAAAGACCAGGAAGAGGGAGAGAAAAAGAAAAAAAGAGAAATAATGAGCAGAAACAGCAATGGGCTTAAAGGAGAACATTTTCTTCCTAATGAATGTGACAATAAGGCAAATGAACAAAAACTTCAGATGCTACATAAAGACCATATTCTCCCTTTAATCTGTGGGCAAACGTCTTACTCACGTTGGTGGACAGTCCACTCTGCACTGTGGGAAGTATGAAGTCTTGAATTTATATCCTAGCCACAACCATAATCAATCAGAATTATGTCCTCTCTTTCAAAAAAGTTTGATATCCATAGCGTAGCACATGACATACTCAATAAGGCAACTTTAACTTATTATGCAACATGCATCCCAGTTTTTTCCTGCCAAGCTAATACTGACCACAGTAACTGACAGTCTTACACGTAATGGGAAGTGTTTTTATAGCCATGTTGGTCCCAGGATATTAGTGAAATAAGGCTAGTGAGGTAGTTATATTGTTGGTGAAAAAGATACACTTTCAAGGTTACACAGGATCTGAAAAAGGGCTCTGTGTAATCTCGAAAGCTTGTCCCGTACATCAACATAAGTTAGTCCAATAAAACATATTACCTCACCCACCTTGTCTATATAATTTTAAATAACTGTCATATTATAAAGAACATGGTTAACAGACAGACATGCTGTTTGTCATAAAAACAAAAACCCAGAAGCAGAAGTCCAAGCATATCCACTAATTTCCACCATCAAGCCACAGCCCTGTTCCAAGTGGCCTGCTATGGGTGAAAGTTAGGACTACAGAAAAAGAAACTATTTTTCCTAAATTATCTGTAACAACCTGGCCTAATCTCCTTCTCTGGATGGACACCAGTCTGTTGGGACTGAACCTAATCACTGGACCCCCATGTGCTTTTAAGCCCCATGTGACTGGTCACTGTTCCTACAGTTAGTCTCTAATTCACATTCACAGGTGCAGACCTCATATCTGTACCCTTTCCTTTGGATGTGGGGCTCTGTAGCCCAGCCACTTTAAATCCCAGAAACAGTTCCTCACCCCTCTTGAGCCTCCCAGTTCCTTAGATACATACTCTCAGGGTCCACCTGGAAGGTTGTTGCTCAGCTAACCCTGTCAGCAGGAAAACAAGAAACAGGGGCTTACCAAAGGAATTTCTTAGCCACACACACACACTTCACTCTTAACACACACTAGTTACAGATCTTTAGAAAATAATGAAGTCCCTCCCCCGTCCCAAGTCTGATTTCATCCTTCCTGAAAGTCCTGGGATTGGTTCACATCCTTAGGCTAGGCAGCCCCTCCTGTCCTCTCTCACCTCCAGCCTTTTTCTTTTGTTATGTGACAGTGAACTGCCTCTTTAGAGAAGCATCCCTGATTTAAAATAGTATAACCCTTTTCTCTGGCTGTCCACCACCTGACCAAACTGCAGGTCTCCCAGCCATATGCTTCCTGGGGGCTTCCAGGTTCTCCTCCTTACCACATTCACCAACACATCATGTCGGTGTATGTAGACTAGAGTCATTCAAAGTCAGTGGCCCTAACAGTACAAAACCCTTTATTCCAGCATGGAATTCATTCAAGGTTGATGGAACTATATTGCTCAGTGCCAGCTTCTCAGACAGTCATTCAACAAGGCATCAAGCCTCCGCGAAAGAAGAGATGCTGTAACCCACAAAGGAGGTTGCAATATATAATGAAGGTCCTCCAAAATAGAGTACCGAAAAGAAATGGAGTTCACAAAACAAAATGGAAGACAAAAGCTCACAATATGACACAAACATATCCTCAATTTGTCAGTGTGTCCACTAGTCTGGACACGATTTATGGATTAAACTGCTCATTCCACCAGAACAGAGAGAATTTATGCCTTTGTCTCCCAAAGCTCCTCCTACCCCATTCTCTAGAGAACTGAGGTAACCCAACAGATAGAAGGTTGCCCGACATGTTTTTAAAACATGAATTTAGGCTAAAATGTATGCACTAGGTGAAGTCCTGCTCAGATTGTGGAAGCTGTTTATCTATGTCAGTGGCGTCCAGTTTGTGGTCAAGGACCGTTTAGTTAAACTGGATTTGATTAGGAAAGTGTTCCCTGAGCTGTACCCTGCAGTTTTATCTGAAGTGTTTGTATAATTCCTGTTGCTACAGGAAGAAGGTAGGGAGCACCGCCTTACCATCTGCCTCAGAAAGTTCTCCTTGTAGCCCCATGAGCAGCTCTGTAACCCAGGAGTGCACCAGACAGTTTCTATCCCTCCTGTGCTAGAGCTATTCAGCAGCTCCCCCACTGCCTGGGAGCCCCAGGGAGAGCAGGAAGGAAGCTCAAATGGGTGTGTAAGCCTAGCAGAGTGCCTAGCAAAGGATGACCCCCATACAATCCAGGGCAGAGCAGAAGGGACCTCCCCAATTCTCTGCACCAACCCAGGTTAGAGCAGCATGGGCACAAGTTGCCTGAGGACACTCCAATCTGACAGAGGACCCCAAGAGATTATATGCCACCTGGGAATAGCTAGAGCACAACATACTTCACTCATTCTTCCTTCTCGCCCTGGAGACATAGGAGCTGGTGGAACAGGGAAGATTTTCTTCCCAAAAATATTGGGCCCCTTGACCTTGTTCAGAGTGAAGAGGTTGGACACCACTGATCTAGATACTTACATGGTTTTCAGTGTAGTATATGTACCTCACACACACAAAAAACCCACCTCCCTCCCTTCTTCACCTGCAGTGGCATAAAAAGTAGCAAGCTCCTTCCTCTCCTAATTTTCATGTAGCATATGAGGCAGCTGACTCAAAGAAATGGGTTTGGCATTTAGTTCTGAAAAGCACAATCAATGGTCATTCTTATATTTTGTGAGTTTAAGTTCCAAAGTCTGAGTCTAGCTCTTGTGACAGTTCTATCCATGTTAACAAGTGTCCCACTGACCAAGTTTCATAGCACTGGTGTAAGGTAGCTGTAGCTGAAAATTACGGTCTGAGTGAGAAGCAACCCCTCAAGAAGAAGGGCCTATCTTGAAAAGCAGAGTACTGGGATTATTTCCAAGCAGATGGGTTGCTGTACTCTATACCAGCTGAAGCTTTCTTATCCTGTCCTGCTTCAGGCTTTTACTGCTACTCCATATTTTGGGAATGAAGCCAGATAGAGCAAGTAATATAAAAAAACCTAAATCAATACTATGACCTAATCTGGAAATTCATGTTATTGAACTTTTAGCTAAATTATAAATGCTGGGAGGTTTTCAACTCAGGTCACTGTCACTAGTAGTGGGAAATTTTATTTTTAATTTTACAAAATTACTGTACATAAAGAACAAAATACTAAAAACTGAAATCCTGGTTGGTAGTTGAACTACTGATGGAAGTGAGTTCCTGACAACATAAGCTTCTACTATATTTTCAAGAGCAAGTCTAGATTCTTCTATCATGAATGGAAACTGGCAAATGTGTGGAATTGCATTCTAGGATACACTTAAATCCTGTTCTTATTGCTTTCAGAACATGAACATTGTGCCATTAAATTATAATTAAAGCTTTTAAATCTTTTTCCACACTCAAAAGCTTCAGCAATTGAGCGTTATTATCTAGAAATAAATTCAAGTGCCATTGCAGTTTACTTTCATATTTGGAGCAACTCCTCGGCAAACCTCTTCAGGTCAACATTTGTTAGTCATTAAGTCAATATTCTGTCTATACTTCTTTCAGATTTTAACTAACTTCTATCTATCCATTCAACTCATTGCCTCTTCCCAGGGAGCCTCATAGGTTCCAAAAAACAAAGAAAAAAACCCACACAAACACTCACTTATCCTTCTCAGCCACCAAGACAACAGCTTATGGGTTTTTAAAAGTGCATCTTAGAATGGGGATACTATTGGACAGCTTGGTTGAAGAGGGGAGTTTAGCATTTAGCTCTGAATAGTGAGGTTAGCAAACACTTATTTCATCTGGCAGCAAGTTCCATGTTCTTGGTCCATTCTGAAATGAACTTGTGGGCAATCTGCAGAAGTATTCTACCTTGTTACTTTCAACATGGCAAATATACAGCCACCTACTGGTTTGATTAAAATTATAGGAGCCAGTCAGCCTTACTTTATCTGGCTCTTCAAGAATGAAAGTTTTCTGAAGGCCTCATGGTTCTAACTTTCTCTTTTCCTCCATAGCAGTTTATGTATGCCACCACTATCCCTCTCTAGAATGGGAATATGCTTCTGAAGCATGCAGCCATCCCTAGCACATTAGATAACTATCATCCTCAAACTCTCAGCTTCCACCTTGTGCAGTCCTCCATCCTCCCATAGTCAGGGAGGAAGGTCTGCTGCCTTCCTCTCCAGTCTCAGCCTCTGCAAGAATACAAGGCAAAGAGGGTAGAGGTAACAGAGAGGTGTTATGCTGCTGGCTGTCTGCTGCACTGAGGAGACTCAATACCGCCTGCTGGTGAGGGCAGAAGTGCAAGGTTTTGTAAAGAAAACCCACTAAGCACTTAGTCCCTCTCTCTAGTACCAAATCTATCAGAGTGGCTTGGGGAGGTGGTACCGCCTCACATTTATATGTACAAATAGGCCTGGAGAAAAAAAAATCTCACTCTGAGGCTGGGTCTACACTACCCGCCTGAATCGGCGGGTAGAAATCAACCTCTCGGGGATCGATTGTCGCGTCCCGTTGGGACGCGACAATCGATCCCCGAATCGACACGCTTACTCCACCAGCGGAGGTGGGAGTAAGCGCCGTCGACGGGAAGCCGCGGAGGTCGATTTTGCTGCTGTCCTCACAGCGGGGTAAGTCGGCTGCGATATGTCGAATTCAGCTACGCTATTCACATAGCTGAATTTGCGTATCTTAAATCGACTCCCCCCTGTAGTGTAGATGTAGCCTCAAGCTCCCATGGCAAGGAATGAGCCTAAAGGTGCTCTTAGGTTAAAAGCACTCAGAAAGTATAAGCTCAAAGGAGGAAGGAAAACTGCTAGTTTTCCACTGTGGTGGAAGGAGAAGGTCTAACCCATGAGTATTGTCCAAACCAGTAGATGGCCATATAAAAAACAATACCAGAGCCTACATGTGTTCAGTCTTTGGTTACTCTATGCCTAACAATCAAAATCAGCAACTGTGTTGGCAAACCAGGCTACCAGAATTTCACTGATATTGTCAATCCCCATCATATAGGGCAAACAGTTCATGGCAACCTTGTCAGGATTTGATCTGCACCCTAGATGTTTAATTGACTTTGTACTCTAAATACATACCGGGTTAGGTACATCATAAGCAACTCCCTTGCCAAAGACTGGTGTGGTCAGTCGAGAGTATACATCCTCTGCATTCAGGTCTTCATTTTTACTGTTGAATATTAGAGCAGCAGCATCGCTACCCAGTAGGTAGGTAAACGTCTTGCCCACCATAGTGAAGCTAAACACAGGCCCATACTGAGGGGGGAAAGGACAAGTTAGTTTAAAATAATGAGAATCTGGAAACTTAACATTTTTTTATCCTTATGTAGAACCTTTCAGATTTTAATTGCTTCAAATCTATATGCTCACAATACTACTGGAGTGCAGCCACCTCTCGGGTGGGAAAGGAGGACAGCAGCCAACTAGACAACTGATGCATAGCTTGCACTACACATCGGGGAAGAAGAGGAGAGGTCAGAGGGGAGAAGTTTGACCAAAGGAAATAAGCACACGCCCCTACTCTTACAAGAAGTGACTAAAAAAAAAATCACTTAATGGGACATGAATACCTTAAATCAAACTTAAATCGGATTTTCCCAAATATATTTATGAGGTAATATCCAAGATTATAAATAAAGGATTTGTGTTTTTCCTGTTTACTTGGTTGCATTTTGTGTCTAATGAGTCAGTTTCCATTTTCATTTGTGCGGGGGTTTTTACACAACAGGGAAAAGACCTTCTTTAAAACAGGAATGTGTGAAACCACAGAAATAGTAAGGGGACTTGGACATAGAGAGGTAGAGACTTCCACGGCAGAGAGCCTGGAACCTTTGAGAACCCCCAGGATTTCCAGGCTCCTTGCTTCAGAAATCAGAAGCTAAGCCCCCACTAGAATCTGGGCTTCCAGCTCCCTGCCATGGAGACTAAGTCCTGAGAGCTCCAGTTGGATCTGCCAGGGCTTTCAGGCTCCTGGACATATAGCCTGGAAATCATGGTATAGCAAGCTGGATGTTGAAATTTTAAACTCAAATCACTTTCATGAGAATTTTTGGGTTTAACAAACCAGTACTTTCCAATAAAATACAACCAACTCTACTTTAAGGTTTTCTTTGACCAAATCCCTATGAAGTGAAGTGCATATTAAGTTTGTCCATTTCACAAGCATGAAATCAATAGTACCATGAGTCAAGCCTGTGGTTCCAGAAAGTCTAACCGTTAAGCCTTCTTCTGACATAAGTCAGATACTACGAGTACAAGATAAGTATCATTTCATATTTTCCCTGGGCTAGTAAAAATCTTGGTGCAGTTGAACACCCAATTATTCATAGTTTACAACAGACACTCAAATTCTTCAAGTAGTCAGGGTAGTGGCCTAGTCATATGCTGACCTCTTAACATGACCCAACATTATCAGCAAGGAAGAGACTGAGAAAGAGAGCCTGAGTAGTACCAACAAATGTTAAGGTAAGTAATTCAAATAGCTCATTGGATAACGAGTGAATCCACTGGTAGGCTTCCCTCAACTATATGTACGCTTCTTTGAAATCGGGTCAAATCCACAATTGAAATCCAGGGATGCGACTCTGTTTCAGTCATAGCCTGGGAGCATGTGGAATTCCATTGGCAAATTAATGACAGAAAGGCAAGGGACATGTCATTTGATTTGTATAAATCTACAGTATCACAATTTCAATGGTGTCATCCTCTACGGCTTGGGAGGTGGGGACTCACTGCCCCTTGCCTCTGCAGCTCCCAGTCCTCCGGTTGGTGGAAAAGTTGATAATACAGTGTCATTGGAAAAGGGAGAAATGATACCCAGCTCAACCCATGAACACAATGGTACCAAACATGACAAACCTAGAACAACTATGTAGATACATATTCGACAAAATGTTTAAAAAAATCAACATTACGACACATGGCAGACCTACACTGGTGGATGTTTTCCAAAAAGCAGACAGATAAAAATTGCCACTGATAATGGGTGCATTTATACCTGTGTAACAGAACGTACTTCTGCGTCTGCTATTGTAATTATCTTTGCACAAAGTATGGCTTGTGAGGTGTCATTTGAAAATACATAATTTGCTGGTCATTATTATCCTGGTAAAATATGTATGGCAACATTGTATGTAAAGTTATAAGATTCCATTCTATGGTGTTATTAATACATGATCCAAATCTAGGGAGTGACCAAAAAGTTCCTCGCAGACAAATAGCAAGCTGATGCCTTGGACCGGTGTAAACAAGGCCAATCAGCCATTACCTGTTAAGTGGCTATTCTTTGGCAGGAAAGAGGGTTTGGGTGAAAAATCTACATCTTAGCAAAGAAACAGAGTTCCCACCCACACAAACTGCCTGTCACCATGCTCCTAGCTGAAAATGCTTCTTGAAGCAGGGAGAGGACTATAAAAAGTAAGGGGAGACACCCCAAGACACCTTCTCTCTCTCTGCCCATCATAGTCACGGCATCTGAAGGACAAAGGAAGCAGCATAGGTGTTTGGTCAGTAATCTGCTGAAGAATGTAGTGAGAAAACTTGCTTTGAATCTAATGTAGCTTGTTAAGTTAAGTATTAGTAAACATTTTATCTTTATTTTTCTTGTAATCATTGCTGACTTATGTCTCATTACTTGTACTCACTTAAAATCTCTTTGTAGTTAATAAACTTCTGCATATTTGTCAAAATAAAAATATAGTCATGCCAGTTTCAATTATTTTGGTAATTTATTTCAAAATGCCTGTCAGCAAGTATGTCTGTAACAATACAGACAACAAAAAATATTCCGCCAGGAGTAGAGAGTTAAAGAAACACCTATGACAACCCAGTTCCTGTTTCTCTGTTATGCTTTTATTGAGCGCCTCAGTCTGGGTGCATCATGCATGCCAGCTGAGCACATCTTGAGGGGAACTCGTTTTTTTGCCCTGCTCCCCTAAGGCTACCAAATAGAGGACACTGCCAGGGGAAGTGGGAGCTGGAGGGGGGCATACAGTTGGGGGGTGCTGGAGGAGTGGATGTCTGGCTCCTCTTAAGAGCCCAGCTGCAGGGCCAGACACCCACATCCCCTCCCGCCCAGAGTCCAGCCGTGGGGCCAGACACCCACACTCCTCCCTTCCCAGAACCCAGTTGCAGGGTGCCCCCAAGCTCAGACACCTACACCCCCTCCGTCCCCAGAGCCCAGGAATACAGAGGGAGAAACAACATGATGCTGGCTTCCAGGCTTGTACAGAGTTTCCCGCACGCCTCCGGGGCATGCTGGAAACTGCAGCTGTACCCTTCACCTCCACCTGGCAGTGTCCTCTATTTGCAAGCTGGGGAGTGAGGCTCTCGGGGCTTCAGAGGTCCCTAGTGGCAGCCAGCAGCTCTGCAGCGCCAATTCCGCAGGAAAAAATGAAATTCTGCACAGAACATTAATTCTGCGCAATTCTGCATTGCACAGTGATGCAGAATTCCCCCAGAAGTACTGATTCTGAGCAACCCAGGCAGGGAAGCTACAGCAGCAGAACATTGTAAAGATCACCCCAACTAGAGGGAAGGGTGATGCAACTACCCATTAGTCTGGACTGTACCCTGGTTTGTCACAACCTGTTATTAAGAAGGCAAATTATAAAGTACTGGGATGGGATGATTGAGCTAATCCAAAACTACACTTCCCTATCGGGCATGTATGGTCTTGGTGGATGAACTGATCACACCAGTTTTGTGCAATATACCATGCGCTCCTGAATCCATCATTCAGCTAATCAAATGTTCGTGTGAAAAGACCAGATGCCTACCACTTTGCAAATGTTTGACCAGTAGCCTGTCTTGTACATAGATGTGCAAGTGCGGTGTGGATGAGGATCAATGTGACAATATGTCTAGCAATGATGCCCTACCTGGTGACAACACTGATGATGACTTTGATGAATAAATGTTTTCAGTTCTACATATCAAGGCCAACTTACCTAGAATTACCAAACATCAATGTCTTTTTTATGTAAGCAATGCATCCCTATGTCAAAGTATAATTCAAAATGTTAATTTTTAAATATTTTTTCTCAACTACATATCTATATAATTGTTCTAGGTTTATTATGTTTGGTATCATTGTGTTTTTGGAAGAAAAGGCTTTCAAATTATATCCAGCTTGACCCAATTCCAAAGACACTGCATTAACAAACTTTCCACCAACCAGAGGACTTGAAGCTGGGAGCCACGGGGACAGGGGGCACCATGTGCAACCTGCCACGCCACAAAAGATGACACCATTGAAATTATGATTCTGTAGATTTTTATTAATCAAATGACATCTCCCTTACCTTTCTATCATTAACTTGCCCACAGAATGAGGTATTAATACATTATGTGCCCACACTATCAAGGTTGTATAGTATATTGAACTCTAGCAGACAACGTGTAAACATTTCATTCCAAGGAGATTCAAAATTATCCAAATAGGTTCTGGGAACACAGAAGGTAGCAGAACAAATAAAAATATCCTAGGTACATTCAACCACTCATTAGGCAAGACTCACCTTTTCATAGGCATTTTCTAAAAAGTCAATAGGACTTTTTCCAAATGCTACTGCATGTCCAAGAAAAGGGATATTAGACGAAATATAAGGTGGGTATTTCTGCAAGAGAATATTCATTTAACATTTAGATTGCTTCAAAAAAGAATTAAATACTGCATTAGGACTGCTGACTTATTTCATGATTCATTATGTGAATAATTGGATTAAACAACTCACATTGGCCGAGAACGTATATGGATAAATAATCATAACATTACTCATGTTATGGTACCCACAGCTTTGGATAAGAGATTATTATTAACCAAAGATAGGAAAGATTCAAATAAATACTTCTGGAGACTGGTTAATGAGACTAGAATAGAAAGATACGGTAAATGGAAAGATATGAAGCATGTTGGATAATAGATAAGGCTGCAATGAGGCTCTATTTTAGGGAGAATGAAAGGCCATTTGGGAGTGGTGACAGGCAAGGGCCTGGATGAGGGCTGGACTCAGCCATTGGTATCAGCTATTTCTTTTTTATCATTCAAAAGGATTTGGGGTCATGGCTGACATCCCAGCCATCATGTAAAACGCTTCCCTGTGGCTTTTTGACATGCACACAGAGTTATCTCACTGCCAAGTCCCTATCCTAGGAGGGGAGGGAAGGCTGCAGCATCATCTTCCACCTACACGCAGCCAGTGGCCTATGCTTGCTACTGCCATGCTGGAGCCTTGACATTTATTTATTGACAAAATTTGCAGAATTTTAAAATATTGTGCACAGAATTTAATTTTTTGGTGCTGAAATCCCTAAGGAATATGGGGTGCTGGGCAGTGGGGGGGGGACTGTGAGAGGGGCACTGGGCAGGGGTCTGTGGGTGGGAGATTGCTGGGCATAGGGATCTATGGTGGAGATCTCTGGGTGAGGGGCCACGGGGCATGGGGGTTGCTGGACATAAGGGGGTACTGGGCAGGGGATTGGTGTGGCAGATCACACTGGCAGGGCTGGGGTTGGGGGCACAGGTAGGCGAGAAGTGCAGGAGCTAGGGTGAAGGCAGCACTGTGCAGAGGTTGGGGGTGAAGGTGGCACAATTAAGATGTTCTTAATAAAGTGCACGTGGCAAGTTTTCCAGTACTGTAAGCTTATGTTTGTGTTGCTAAGAGAAAGTCAGGCATGGGGGCGCTAGTTTAATAATACTGCGTAGAGCCCCATAAATCCTAAGGACGGCCATGCACTTAAGTGCATTTTAAAAAGCTTGTTCCAAAAAGTCAATCCTACTTGGAGGCAAAGAAACCTTTCTTCTGTGCAATAGGTAGGGCAGTGCCTCCATCCAATGGAACTGTTCCAGAGGGTGTGCAGCTTGTCACTCTCTGGAAACAAAGCCCAATACAATACTCCTTCACAAATCCTCACCCATACACAGGAGCGGCGCCAGGGGTTTTGGTGCCCTAGGCGGGGGTCCTTCCGCGCTCCCGGTCTTCAGGGCACTTCGGCGGCAGGTCCCAGAGTGAGTGAAGGACCCGCCGCAGAACTGCCGCCAAAGACTTGGAGCGCGGAAGGACCCCCCGCTGCAGAATTGCCGCTGAGGGCAGCAAAATGCCCCCCCCCCCCCCAAATCCTGGTGCCCTAGGCAACTGCCTAGGTCGCCTAAATGGAAGCGCCGGCCCTGCCCATACAGTCAGGCTCTGTCAGCTCTTCCCTGGGGGCAGCTCTCTGCCCAGAAGGGGCACACATAGGTTTCTCCAGCCAGAAGGAGTTAAGTGCATCCTTGCGACCCGAGGCTTTGGGCTCCAAGGTGGACCCAGGCACCCCAGGGTTAGGTGGGGCGGAGGACGCTGAGGGCAGCAGGTTCTTCTCAGATACCCCCTTAACGCTGCGCATCCCCCTCCGAGCAACGTAACGGGCGTCCTCTTCCTTTGCCCCCCCAGTGCTCAGCCTGCTGCTGGGTGCCCCCCTCCCGTCCCTACCCCGGCTCTGGGGCAGCGGCCCCTCCCACAGCCGAGGGGTCCCCACGACCACATAAAGCCTCTGCACACCACACCACACCTCCTCCCGGCCCCGCCATCTCAGCCCCCACCCTACCGGCCCCTCTCCTCCCCCGCGGGACCTACCCCCTCGCCGGGCCGGGGCTGGCGCCGGAAACCCAGCTGCAGCAGGTAGCCCAGGCTCAGCACGAAGGCGGAGGCAACCAGCACCATGGAGAGGGGGCTGCCCGTGGCCACCCGCTCCAGCACGAACCCGCCGACATCCAGCAGGCGCAGCATCTCGCCTCAGTTGCAGGGTGAGCGATTACCCGTAACCGGAGCACCAACCGCTCTACTGCGCCTACAAGAGCTGCCCCGGCGCCTCGCCTCCCAGCCCGGAGGGGACGGCTAGTCCCGCCTCCACGCGCTGGGCTGATCTCTGCCCATGGTGTTCCGAACCAATCGGCGTCCGAGCGCCACAGGGCGACCGCGCGGGCGGGGCGGGGAAGTGCTCGTGACAGCGGGCGGGGACGGTGCTTAGCGTGTGGGGCGGGTGGTGGGGTCGCCAGGGAGCAGCAGCAGCCAATCGGCAGCCGCCGGCTGCTTCGCCAGGTAGTGTGGGATCCCCAGCGTCCCTCTGAACGCTCCGGGCCAGCTCCGGGTCTGGTGTAAACGATATCAATGGAGTTATACCCGATTACACCGGCTGACCCATAATCTCCATTTCCTGACTAAAGTGCCTCTTCTGGGCATTGGCAGCCCCCTGTGGCATGTTGGCCTCCTGCTGGTCTCTGGGACGAGGCGTCTCCTCCTGCACTCACCCCATTCGGAGGGAGAGACAGCCCCACCTGCAGAGACAGCTGTCACTAGCGAGCGTTGCATCCTGGTCGGATGAGTGTCACAGTGTCTGGGATGAATGTCACAGTGCTGTTGCTCTCTGACCAGGGCCAGATTAATGCAGGGGCTTTAGGAGCTGCAGCCAGGGCCTCGGGCTAAGGGGGCCCTGCAAAAATAAATCCATAATTATATACAATTCAGTGGTCACCAACCCGTCGATCGCACTCAACTGGTTGATCCTGGAGCCTTTGCCAGACTATCGTGATCTCCGGGACACTAAAAGTCCAGCGGCACAGAAGGGCTCAGGCAGGTTGCCTGCATTCCATGGCCTCACGCCACTCCCAGAAGAGGCCGCTGCTGGCACGTCTCTGCGGCCCCTGGGGGTGACGGGAGGCAGCTCCATGTGCTGCCCCTGTCCCCAGCACTGTCCCTGCAGCTCTCATGGGCCGGGAACCAATGCAGCTGCGGGGGCGGCTCTTGCAGGCTCAAGCAGCGCACAGGGACGCTGTCCCCCTCCCCCCAGGGGTATAGGCGTCGACTCCATCGGTGCTCCAGGGCTGGAGCACCCACGGGGAAAAATTAGTGGGTGCTCTGCACCCACCGGCAGCCAACCTCCCCTCACCCCCTGCCCCACCTCCTCCTCCTCTCCTGAGTGCGCCACGTCCCCGCTCCTCCACCTATCTCCCAGCATTTCCCACCCAGCCACCACCAAACACTTGTTTGGCAGTGTTAGCACACTCTGGAGGAGCGGGAGCGTGGCACACTCAGGGGAGGAGGTGGGGTCGGGGTGAGGATTTGGGGAAGGAGTTGGAATATTGGCAGAGAGGGGGCCGAGTTGGGGCGGGAACTTTGGGAAAGGGGTTGGAATGGGGGCAGGGAAGGGGTGGAAAGAGGCAGGCCAGGGGCGGGGCCTCATAGAAGGGGTCGAGTGGGGGCGGGGCCGGGGCAGAGGGGAGGTCGAGCACCCACGTGAAAGAGGGGAAACTGGTGCCTATGGCCAGGGGCGCGCAGAGATGTGACAGCAGCCAGCCACTTCCGGGAGCGGTGTGGGGCCATGACATGCAGGCAGGCAGCCCGCCTGTGGTGAGCGCCTCCCAGCCAAAGCCTGCACCTCACACCACCTCCTGCACCCCAACCACCTGCACCAAGTCAGAATCCCCTCCTGCACCAAACTCCCTCCCAGAAAGAAACGAATATAACAGCTGTTCTAAGGTAAGAAGTAGGCTATTTTGAATTAACAACTATATTCTACATGTTTTATGACTAAAATGTAACCACAGAATGGCTTTTTGTTAATTAAAAGGCAAGTTTAGTATAGTGTTAATAGCCTCGATGCCATAATTGTGATCATTTTGTTTTAAATTAGGAAAAAGACTTGTATAAGGGGCCCCACAAAATCTAATAGCCCCAGGCCCACAGGAGAGTTAATCCGGCCCCGTCTCTGACAGTGTCTCCTGCCATGCTCCATGGAGGAGGATTTACTGGAGTCAGGGATACATTTATGCCCCATAGGCAGCTTGCTGGACTGCAGATTAATTTTCTGGAAGAGGACATTGGGGAGGGTCACAGGACAAAGAACCATGCTCTCCATAGACTGTAGGAATGCAAGAGATTGGGGTATGTTTGCAGTGTTGATGTAGCCATGTTGGGCGCAGAATATTAGGGAGAAAGTGGATAAGAACATAAATATGGCCCTACTGGGTCAGACCAGAGGTCCATCTAGCCCAATATCCTGTCTTCCGACAGTGGCCAGTGCTAGGTGCCCTAGAGGGAATGAACAGAACAGGTAATCATCAAGTGATCCATCCCCTGTCACTCATTCCCAGCTTCTGGCAAACAGAGGCTAGGGACACCATTCCTGCCCATCCTGGCTAATAGCCATTGATGGACCTATCCTCCATGAATTTATCTAGTTCTTTATTGTCTTGGCGTTCACAACATCCTCTGGTAAAGAGTTCCACAGGTTGACTGCATTGTGTGAAGAAATACTTCCTTTTATTTGTTTTAAAACTGCTGCCTGTTAAGTTCATTTGGTGACCCCTAGTTCTTGTGTTATGAGAAGTAGTAAACAACACTTCCTTATCTACTTTCTCTACACCAGTCATGATTTTATAGACCTCAATCATATCTCCCCTTAGCCGTCCCTTTTCCAAGCTGAAAAGTCCCAGTCTTATTAATCTCTCCTCATACAGAAGCCATTCCATACCCCTAATCATTTTTGTTGCCCTTTTCTGAACCTTCCAATTCCAATATATATTTTCTGAGATGGGGCAACCACATCTACACAGTATTCAAGATGTGGGAAAACCATGGATTTATATAGAGGCAACATGATATTTTCTGTCCTATTATCTATCCCTTTCTTAATTATTCCCAGCATTCTGTTTGCTTTTTTGACTGCCGCTGCAAATTGAGGGGACGTGTTCAGAGAACTGTCCACAATGACTCCAAGATCTTTTTCTTGAGTGGTAACAGCTAATTTAGACCCCATCATTTTATATGTATAGTTGGGATTATGCTTTCCAATGTGCATTATTTTGCATTTATCAACATTAAATTTCATCTGCCATTTTGTCGCCTGGTCACCCAGTTTTGAGAGATCCTTTTGTAGCACTTCGCAGTCTGCCTGGGTCTTAACTATCCTTAGTAATTTTATATCATCTGCAAATTTTGCCACCTCTGTCACCCCTTCCTCTAACCAGGGATGCCCTTTACACTGCATTGCTGTTGTTGCTTTCATGCACGGACTGCTCACAAACAGCCTCAAACATGCAAGTCACTTCCAGCTATGTCTGTTTGCACTTGCAACAAGCCAGTCACACCCAGGCTTTTACGAACCTGAAATATATATTGCAGGGTGACACCAGCACACTCCCAGTCCCAGATTTTTCCCCAGAAATGTGTCTTATACTGCCCAGCCTTCTCCTGGGCAATATAAGATCATATAAAGTCTATCATTTTATTAATAGAAAAGTTATGTGTTCTGCAGTAACAGGGCCAGGTTCTTGGACTGGCAAACCAGTCTCTCTATCACCTGGGGAGTAAGTAACCAATAATCCTTCCACAGCCCGCCAGATAAGTAACAGAAGACTAGACAGAATGATATATTTTAAAATCAAAACTTGGGTTTATTGAGGGAATGTTAACAATATAAGGGATGGGGTGGAAAAGCAGATAAACAGTAAAAAAACTTTGTGGTTGTCCCAGAATGGGCCTGAAGCCCGGTCCCCAAACGATCCTTGGCAAATACAAAGTAAAACCCTAAAACTCTAAAACTGTACTTGTAGGTCTCCTCTGGACCTTTGTGAGATGAACAGATTAACTGGATACGAACACAGCTGCTGATGGTAACTAACTGTCTGTCCTTTTGCTGCTAGGGTGCATTGGAGCCTGGACCTGCAACTGCCTTCCAGCAGCTGCTGTGGACAGAAGGAAAACAGGACCTTTACAGCTGGAACTAGGAACCGATGATATAGGCAAGTCACTGGAACCAGGAACCGGTAAGTAGACTCAGATGTTAGATGTCTCGATGGATGATATGGATCAGGTGGTCAGTGAAGGAATACTGTGACACCCGCGCAAAGTGACAGTTACTGGCTGCCTCTCTGATGGACAGCCCAACGGACAGGGTGCACAGTCCTTTTACAGCCTCTGTGGCGTGAACGTTCCAATTCCAACTGGTTTGAGCCAGTCACCTCAGAGGCAGTCTCTGCTTCCCGCCTGTAGTGTCTTGGGGAGAATGGCCCCTCCCCCTCCATGTCTGTGGGCAGCCAATCCACCTCACTACGTATCTGGGAGGTTTCCTGGCGTGGGGAATCAGCGGGATGATGGGAGATGTGAGCGTGGGTCTGTGATCAGGGCTGAACGACAAATACAGTTTTTGTCCCAGCCCCTGGGACAGGGCGGGGCAGTAGAGAGTCTGAGGGCTCAGGCCTGCACTCAGGCTAAGCCGCAAAACAGTCGAGCCTTCTAGCTCTGGTGGAGAGCCGACAAGCGCAGCTTCTTGCCTCAGAGAGGGGGAGACTGCCACACACAGGTTGGGGTGGCAGGGGGGGGACACAGGCCCACCCACTGCACTGTGTCCTGGCCCAGGTCCCTAGCAGTGGCAGAGAGGTCTGCCACTGGGTCAGCGGGGATCCTGACCGCAACACGCTGACTCACTCGCTGGCAGCATTGCAGCCAGACAGAGGTCTGCTACCCCTGGGCCACTTCGGACCCCCTTCAGGGCAAACCTGGCTCTGTAGAGGGTCATCCGGGAAGAGGGCCTCTGCCAGGGCTGGCAGCTCCTCCATGTTCGGGTCTGTAAATGACCCTGGTGGTCCTGGCCAGTCCTCAGCTTCCTCGGGGTCTGCGGCAGCCTCCAGGCTCAGGAGCTCGCAGGAGGTGTCTGGCTCCTCCGGCAGCTGGGCCCCAACTGAGTTCTCCAGTATGCCTTTTGTACTTCCTGTCCCACCCACGATGTCCGGCAGGAGGGTTCAGCATGGCGTAGCTCCGCCCACCAGGGTTCAGTGAGGGGCCCCTCCCCCTCTGGGTCTGTGGGCAGCCAATCCGCCTCACTACGCACACACACACACGCACACGCACACTCACACCCCTACCCCTAAAGTCCAGCTCCCGGTCTTTGGTGGTTGGCCACCCTGAGCTGGAAACTCGCAGACGAATAAACCTTTTTTCCAAAGGTATCCAGTCTACATGCGTCTTTGTCTTTTGGTGTGGGCGCAGGCTGGCCATTCTGCTCACGGTGGTGGACCGACTCCACCACCAAGGAGTTCAGAACTGGGTGGGTGTATAGGTACTCATGACCCCTTGTGGGGACGAAGTACTTCCTCTCGGCCTTTTTGGAAATAGGCCCAAGAGAGGCCAGGGTCTGCCAGAGGCCAGTGGTAATGTTGGCTACTCCCTGATGGAATGGGAGGGCCACATGCCCCGGTTCCAAGGAGGCGAGGACATTGAACAGGGTATCGGAGGGCTCCTCCATCTCCTCGGCCCGGAGCTCAAGGTTTGCTGCTACCCTCCTAAGCAGCTCCTGGTGCGCTTTGAAGTCCTCTTGGGAAGAGGGAGGCAGCACCGCAACTGAATTACCCTGCGCCAAAGAGGTGGATGGTGCGGTGCCTTCAGCCACCGACGGCATTGTGGGCTCGACGTCCGGGTCCGGAGCCGGTGCCGGCGGTTCAGCGCCCACGGTCTGATCCCGGTGCCAGGGAGGTGACGCAGGGTGGCCCTGAGAAGTTCCCACCACGGAGCGAGGTTCCGGATGCGCAGGTGCCTGAGGCCACAGGGCCCACTGGCACCATTATCCTTGCCAGGGAACGGCCTGGAAATGAGACTCATC
This sequence comes from Malaclemys terrapin pileata, assembly GCF_027887155.1. Lineage (NCBI taxonomy): Eukaryota > Metazoa > Chordata > Testudines > Emydidae > Malaclemys > Malaclemys terrapin. Next base: position 242,229,947 of record NC_071506.1, on the reverse strand, counting down.
GGGCACCAGTAGGGCTGGTTGCTCCTGCAGTGCAGTGCAGCCCGGGGAGAGACGACTGCGCACCAATGCCAAAGTCCGGGAGGAGTGCACGGTGCCGTAAGAGTGACTGGAGCGGTCTCTATCATGATGGCTCCTACCCCGAGACTTCGACCTGGAGGAAGTCGAGAGATAGATGTCCGAGGAGCTGTCTCTGGACTCCCTGCAGCGCCTGTGGCCACAGCGCCTTGGTGCCAGGGACTCTCTGCACACAGCCCGAGCATGGCCTCTGTGACGGCGGGTGCTTGAGTATGAGCATCGGTGCCGACGGCGTCGCGACCTGTTCCTCTCGGACTGGCTGGAGGAGGAACGGCACTGCCTCTTGTCACCTCCTCGACGGCGTCCGAGAGCAGAGGAGTGGGATCCGCTCACCGAAGAGCCGGGACGCGGAGTCGGCGTTCATCGTGGGGCTCTGCTCAGCACCTCAACCCGGGAAGGTATCTCGACCTCCAACACCTCTGGGGAGGGCTGATGGGCACCCAAGGGCAGCTTCCCACGGGACCGGGGGCCCGACTGAGGTGGTGCTCCCGGCACCGGAAGCGCTAGGATATCATGCGCGGCTTGAGCTGCCTCTGGCGTCGAAGGCATGCGTACCTCAGGCGAGGCTCGCGCGGACGGGACCGGACTACTCCGCTCAGCGCGAGTCAGAGGTCTATGTCCCAATGGGGATCGTGGGCTGCCCAACTCGGGTCTGGCCTTACCCCTCTCCTTCTCTCGGCACTGCTGAGTCTTCCCTTGCTTCTTAGCAGGGGAGCGGTGCCGGCTCGTTGACGGTGCTTCGCTGCGCACCGAGGACGCGGTACCGGGCGCGGAATCAGTACAGCGCACCGGAGGCGCCTCGCTACGCGCCGAAGATGAAGTGCCTGGTGCGGGGTCGGCTCGACGCGCCGGTGTCGGGGCCAATGCCGACTCCATTAGGAGAGCCCAGAGTCGGATCTCACGCTCCTTCTTTGTTCGCGCTTGAAGGAGCGGCAAATTTTACACTTCTCACTAGCGTGAGCCTCGCCCAGACAGCGAAGACACTCAGTGTGTGGATCGCTTCTGGGCATGCCCCGAGCCAGGCACTTGCGAAAGAAAGTTCAGCAAGAAAAGTTAGTGAAACTGGATACTACTAAGCTATAATGCTGCAGCTAAGGCTGGAGCACAAAGTTCTGACTACCTTCACTGGCGGCAAGAAGGAACTGAGGGTGGGGGGAGCACGCAGTCCCCTTTATGACACAATATACCGGCGCCACTCCAGGGGTTGCAGCGGTGCTCCCCCACTACGGATGCTGCTAAGGGAAAAACTTCCGGCACCGGTGCACGTGGTGAGCACGCACACCTATAGTGGAATACACCTGAGCAATCACTTGAAGAAGAAGTGAAATTAGTCCCTTGATCAGTGAGGAGTTCCCGGGGAAGCCCCACGCAGGCAAAGACCTTCATCATTTCTGCTGCGATGGTGTATGCACTAGTGTTTCGTGATGGAATAGCTTCGGGGAAGTGGGTTGCATAGTCCATTAGGACAAGGATATGATGGAACCCAGCCTTGCTCTTTGGGAGGGGTCCCACCCAGGTCCATGGTGACTCGCTCAAAGGGAACACCTACCACAGGCAAAGGGATCCAGGGTGCTTTTGGCATCCCTGGGCCAGCAGCCAACTGGCATTTGGGGCATGAGCGGCAATAGTCTCTTACCTCCTAGTGGACTCCTGGCCAGTAGAAGTGTGATAGGACTAGGGCCAGCGTCTTTTCTTGCCCCAAATGGCCAGCTGCAGGGATGTTGTGAGCGAGCTTCAAAATGCCTTTCTGATGACACTGGGGAACGACCAGCTGGGTCCAAACCTCCTGGGTTTGTGGGTCTTGTTCCACCCGGTAGAGGTGATCTGCTACAAGTTTGAATCAGGGCCATTGCGCTGCTCTTTGGGTGTCCGTCACAGCCCCGTTAATGCGGGCCACCTGGTCATAGGTATGACCGACTGTAGGGTCATCCCATTGGTCTTGAGGGAAATAGGATATGGGGGTTGTCGAGGGGCCTTCCCCTGGGGGATCTGGAGGCAGAGCCGGGATCCCGGACTGGTCGGGGTCTTCTCCTTCCGGACTCCCCTCCTCATTTCCAAGGGATCTCCCTTCTTCAGTCTCGGTATCCCCATCTCCAGCGGGGTCTCCCTCTAGGGCCTCCTGGGTAGGAGGTACTCCGAGGCTGGCCTCCTGTAGCAAGTCACTAAAGCCCGGCCAGTCTTGGCGGGTTGACGGGATAGGCGAGAGTGGGGGCCAACCCCACTGTCATTTCCTCCATCACATTTCAATTTAAACACATTGGATTAGCTAAAACAATAAAATAGGTTTATTATTAACTACAAAGAGAGGGATTTTAAGTGAACACAAGTAATGAGACATAAAAATCAGAATTGGTTACAAGAAAAATAAAAGTAAAACACAACTTATGCCTAACTTAAATTAGGGTAAATTCAAAGCAAGGTCTCTCTCACCACGTATTTTAGCAGTTCTGCTGGCTGAACTTCTTTCAGTCAGGATCCCACCTGCGCAGTCCAACGCTGCTTCTTTTGTTCTTCAGGAGTCATGAATGCCATGGTCAGAGAGAAAGGGAGGAATCCTTTTGGGGGTCTTTCCCTCCTTTTTATAGTCAGTCCTCCCCCTCCTTTGAGAAACATCTCCAGCTGGGATCAGGGCAACAGGCAGACTGTGTGGATGGGAACTCCGTGCTGCTTCTTTGCTAAGATGTAGATTTTTTGCCTATGTCCCTTTTCCTGCCAGTGAATAGTTACTTAGTAGGTGATGGCCCATTTGAACATGTTTATACCTGGCTGAGACATCAGCTTCCTCTTTGTCTCTGAGGAACTGGTTTGGAATATGTTTCAGTAACACCATACAGTGGAATCCCTTAAAACTTTATATACAATGTTGCCATACATATTTTACCAGGCCAATAATGATCAGCAAATTATGAGTTTTCAAATGATACCTCACAGGGCATACTTTGTACAAATATTATTATAATAAGGTGCAAGGGGTGAATACAGGTGTAAAGTCGGTCACAACAGTTTTCAAATTACATCAGACTTATTAAAAAACAAACATAACATAAGAACGGCCGTACCGGGTCAGACCAAAGGTCCATCTAGCCCAGTAACCTACCAACAGTGTACCACCTGCAGATGGATGACCTATTAGAAAGGTTCAGTCAGACACTCATGAGGATGCTCAAGAACGTCATTGCCCAAGATCCACCACACCTGGACCAGCTACTCTAAGACTTACTCTTTGCCATCAGAGAGGTACCCCAAGCCTCAACAGTGTTTTCACCCTTCGAATTGCTATATGGACGACAACCAAGGGTCATGACCAAAAGGCAAGTACATGCCTTCCTAGACTTAGCTGACTATTACTGCTGATTCATAACTCATTTCACAACCATAGCAGGCCAGCTAACTGGCCTGATAAAGGATACTGCCCCAAGATGGATGCTGTGGACAGCCACCTGCGAAAGTCCCTTTCAAAACTCAAGACCATACTCTTCAGATACCCAACTGTATAGCCCAAACTTTGAAAATTAATTTGTATTACAAATGGACACATTGGAGGTAGGACTAGCGGCAGTCCTTTCTTGAAAAGTAAATGGAGAACACCACCCAATAATATATATCTGCCAGAAACTCCTTCCCTGTGAGAAAATGTACCCAGTGATAGAAAAAGAGTGAAATTTGTCCCTTGGTCTGTCAGGACATGGGAAACCCTACCCTTGCAGACATAGCCAGAACCCTTTCACAGTCATGGTTGTGACTGTCTTCAGTAAAGTCAAAAGATTTTAAAATATGCTCTGCTTGCTTCCCCATAGCATAAATTCTAGATGATACCTGTATATCTACAGTTTCTTGGTGCAGCTTTGCAGCAATGCAAAATCTTGCTTCCAGTCTCTCCACTGGGAAGGTTTGTCAAAGCTGAAGTTTTCTCAGGAATTGAAGAGTGGCATATTGATGAGATCCTGCAACCTTTGTTGCTTTGTTCCTTCTGTTTGCAAGCTTTGTTGCTGTTTTGCAGTTTCTGTTCTTAGTTTCCTCCTTACATCATGTTATATTCTTCTGTACCAGATATGGACTGGTTACAGAGCTTGCCTATACACACCAGATGTGTTTTATCATAAGATCCTTTAATGCTCTGCCAGGTATGGCTGAGGTTTGTTTAAATAAGGTATTTTATACACAGTGCCACCTAGTGGCTGAACAGTATAATACAGTTTAGCATTCTATTGCATCCACAACCAAAGAAGATGAATGGAGCCAAGCATGCCTCCTCACGGAAACTGTGGATGCCAGTGCTTTGATGGAAAAGTCAAGCATCACACAATTCTCCGAGGGCATGTTTTGCCATGTTCTGCCCTTCTGTCAGAACATTAGCCAGTCTTCTTTTATCATCTGGCATATCTTGAACAAAAAATATCCTTTCCCACAGGTGGAATTGGTAATAAGCCATCACTACCTGGTAATCAGCCACTTTAATTCCCAGAGTAGAGGGCAAGAAAACTTTTCTCCCAAGTGCATCAATTTTCCTCCCCTCTCTATCAGTAGGAGTAGAGTGAACTTGGCCAGACCTAAACCTGTTACTGCTAGCAGTCAGCGCCAGACAATTTGGTGCAGGATGTTTATGAAAGTAAGATTACCTACATGTAGTATCTGGTACAGTTTGTCTCCTTTCTTGGAAATTGGTCAACTCCTGCTTCCTGGCAGCCTAACAGTCTTGGCAGGCTTGAAGAGACCATCCAAAACAGGGAGAGATCTCCTATTCATGGAGGTAGCCCCAAGAATGTGTAATACTGGATGGGAGGTTTCCTCCACAACCATCAAAGGTAAGTTTAATGTGGCTACCAACAAGGTCATGAAATTGCAAAGCATCCTCAGAAGGGGAGGATGCAGAAGCCTCATGCATGTGCTCATCAGGTGACAAATCTGGCTCAAAGTCAGTATCCATTTGTTCCTGCTCAAAAAGAGGAGCTATCTCATCCTCTTTTTCAGAAACAGTATCAGTTACTGCCATCTGAGCTACGGACAGATCTAGAAGAACTGGATCTGTAGACTGTTAAACCACCAGATCCTTATCAGATGAAACTTCACCTATCCATCTATAAGGATAATGATCCAAAGGTTGTTGTGGAGAAATCTAATAAGGCCATGAAGACCAGGGATGCCAGTGCCTCCAGTAGCTGGAATCTGGAAACGTACCCATAGGAGGAGGAGCAAAAGGATAAGGAGACATAACCCAGGCTGAATCAAGTCTCTTGATTCTTCCTGTAGCAAGGCCATGGGATATCCCACAGCCCCGCGGAGGGACGAGCCTCCCCTAGCACCAACACGGAGCCGGTGTATCCTGCCCCCCAGAGGTCACGGCGCAGGACAGGAAGTATAAAAGCCCAACTGCAGAGCTCACTTGAAAGACAGCCGCCGGAGAGGCCAGATGCCTGTGGCCTAGCTCCGAGTTGGGAGACGCTGGCAGGCTGCGGCCAACCCCGAGGAGCAGCCGAGCCTACCCCTGGCCAGCTACCCCGAGGAGCAGCCAAGCCTATCCCTGGCCAGTTACCCGGAGGAACTGATGGTGCTGGAAACCTCCGAAGACACTGCCCTAACCCAGGTACCTTACGAGGGGGAGTAACCCGGGGGCAGCCAGCCCTGGTCTGGCTGCAGCACTGCCAGAACCAATGTCAGTGTGTTGCGATCAGGATCCCCCACTGACACAGCAGCAAGCCTTCTGCCGCTGCTAGGGCCCCAGGCTGGGATGCAGTGGAGTGGGTGGGCCTGCGTCCCCCCGCCACACCGCTCCCGGGTGGCTGTCTCCCCCTCACACCAAATGCTCAGAACCAGGAGCCTATGTTAGGGGGCTTATTCCTTCACTCTCTCACTTCCCTGGTCCTTCTCACATGAACAGAAAGCAACAATACCTGAAGTCCAAAGGCACAAACAATTCGATGTTTATTGGGGTGAACTTTCAGCAAGCATAATTCCAGTTTCCTTCCTCACTGTCCCCCTTCCCAGCTCTGACACCACAGAGCCTTGCCTGTCTCCCTGTTCCTGTTCCCATTCCCTGTTCCCAGTCCCCCCCCTTAGCGAAACATGATTTCAGTTCCCCCACCCCCATTCCCCCCTTACTTCCTGATTTACTGCATACTATACAGTAAAACTTGAGTTCTGCTTAGCTATACCTTAACCAATCATTTTACTGAAATTTAACTAACCAATCCTAACATACTGTAACATGGTTATTTAACCAATTATATCCCACCACCTTAATTGGTTTACACCCAACAAAATTAATTATACAGCAGACAGAAACAATCACAGAACCAGATAGAGATTATACAGACAAACAATAGGGAAGTGGAGACTACAGTGAGAGAACAATACAGAAATGAGGATTTCACATCCCAGCTATTGATAAGTGAGTTCTTGCCAGACAGGATGCTATTAAACTAAGTTTTCTTTTACATCTTCTAGGCTCTTCCCTTTCTCTGGAGGTGATAGGAATACAATCCTATCCTGATATTCCTAACAGCCCAGTAGCACCTTATTTCAATGTGACTAGTTTCAGGGCCGGTGCAAGGATATTTTGTACGCTAGGCGAAACTTCCACCTTGCGCACCCCCCACCCCAAATAAATCACATACATTATACACAATACACGGTCACAGAGTAACATGTTATAATTTATGCAGGCATAACACAGCAGCAGGGCTTAAAACTCAGACAGGGCCACCCAGAGGATTCAGGGTGCCTGAGGTAAAGCAATTTTGGGGGGGCCCTTCCATAATAAACAGTTGCAATACTATAGTAACATGTATTTGGAAATGTAAAAAATAACTAGTGAAATACATTCAAAAATTAATTTGTAATAATTTGAAAATACACTAAATACATTATTTAAAAACATTAAAAGCTGTAATGGTAGTGTGACAGACCCAGTGGGGTACAGGAGTCTGGTAGAGGGCAAATATACTGGTCACTGGATGAGTAGTTTTCTGTTCCCTGAGTGACAGAGCAGGGGCTGCATTACAGTAATCAGGAACCTGCTAGAACCAGTTAAGGCAGGCTGGCTAATTAGGGCACCAGGAGCCAATTAAGAAGAAGCTTCTAGAATCAATTAAGGCAGGCTAATCAGGGCACCTGGGTTTTAAAAAGGAGCTCACCGCAGTTTGTGGTAGGAGTCGGGAGCAAGAGGTGCAAGGAGCTGAGAGGGTGTGTTGCTGGAGGACTGAGGAGCACAAGCATTATCAGACAGCAGGAGGAAGGTCCTGTGTTGAGAATAAGGAAGGTGTTTGGAGGAGGCCATGGGGCAGTAGCCCAGGGAGTTGTAGCTGTTACAGGAGACAGCTGCAGTCCATAGGGCCCTGGGCTGGAACCTGGAGTAGAGGGCAGGCCTGGGTTCCCCCCAAACCTCCCAATTGACCTGGACTGTGGGTTCTCCCAGAGGGGACGGTCTCTGGGCTGTTCCCCAACCCATGTGGTGAATCTCTGAGGCAAGAAAATCTGCCAATAAGCACAGGGCCCACCAAGATAGAGGAGGAACTTTGTCACAGTATGTCTACATTTGCAATTACATAATGGGCTGTTGCTGGGTGATGGTGATGGTTGGTACCAATGGGCTGTTGCTGCCTGGGGGTGGTTGCTGCTGTTGCCCAGGGCTGGGTGCAGAGCTGGGCTCTGGGTTCAGGGGTGCCTGGCTCACAGGGGCTGGGCTCAGGGATGTGGGGAGATGGGGTCAGGGGGTGCCTGGCTCAGAGGGGCTGGGCTTGGAGCTGGGGGTCAGGACTGTGTGGGGGATGGGGTGGAGGGGTGCCCAGCCGCTTACCCCCTCTCCCAGGAGCCTCTGACATACTTGTGGGAGCACCTGCAGGGCCCAGGGGCTGGGGCAAATTTCCCCACTTGCTTCTCCCCCCCCTTCTGGGCAGCCCTTGAACTCGGATACTAGGCATGAGAGAGGCTGGAGCAGGGAGAGGGGGGCACAGGGGCAGCTCAGCTCTGCAGGCTGCCATCCTGTCCAGCTGCCCACTCACAAGGGGAGCAGGGACCAGCCAAGGACCAAGGGAGCAGGAGCACAGGCGCTTGAGGCTGAGCTGTGTGGGGAAGCGCTTACCTTGCCCAATGCAGGGGTGTTGGGGTTCTTTCTTCCTCCGCTCCACCAGACTGCCACCTGAGCTCTTTTCTTCTCCGTGCCCCCCGCTAGGGCTGACCGTGTAGGCTGAGCCAGGAGGCAGCCGCCCCTTTCCTCCAGAAGCCCTGCTGAGTTGCACCTGTCGCCGGGCTCGTGCCATGTGCCGTAAGCAGACCTGCGGAGCTCTGCCCAGCCGCCAGCGCCCCCACCGGCAATGACAGGAATCGCATGGGATAGAGTGGCCGCTGCGCTGGGAGGAAGAGGGAGTCTGAGCTGCTGGCAGGCAGCCCAGGGGTTCCCCTGTGTCCGTGTGCCGCCGGCAGGGGAACCCCTGGGCTGCCTGCCGGCAGCTCAGACTCCCTCTCCCTCCCAGCGCAGAAGCCGCTAGAAAGCTTTTAAAAAAAAAAAAAAAAAAAAAAAAAAAATTGGGGGCCACTGCTTTTTGGCGTCCCCAAAACTTGGCGCCCTAGGCAACTGCTTAGTTGGCCTAAATGGTAGCACCAGCCCTGACTAGTTTGGAATGTGAGGATGTGACCATACACTTCCCAGTTTATGGCTGCCTCTGCTGCTTAGCCAAAGGCCTTCGCCTAAGAACCAGGCCTCAGACTGTCACAGTAAAAGAAGGCCCTTACACAGACAACAGTAATTTTAATTCATTCTTTTATACCTCTATAACTAGCTAAGTAATAAAAATACACCTAAATTCTTAATGTATAGGCCTTTAGAAACAGGCCTAAATATCTATATCCTAACAGCCTGGGGTTTGGGATTGAGCTATTGGCTCAGCCCCTGCCTAGGGGCCTGAGCTCCTGACCGTTTGTTTGGTGCCCTGCCCTGACCCAGGGCTTGGGCTCATAGTGAACTATTGCGAGGCGGTGGGATACCCTACAGCCCCACGGAGGGATGAGTCTCAGACGAGCCCTTCTACGCTTCCTCTATCCTCCTCTAAAGAATCTAACCTCACATCTGCTATGGATCTCACTGGAGACTGCAATGGTACCACAGGATGAAGAGAAATAAAGGGCGAGAAGGATCTATCCAGAGATCCTATAGGAGTCTTAGGCAGAGGAGGCATAGAAGGGTCCAGAGAAAAACTAACAATCTTCTCTGCTTTTCTCCTCTTTTCAGGTGACAACAAAGCAGATCCTAGAACTGAGGAAGATTATCTCTTCCTCATTTGCCAGATTTCTGTCAGTCCTGAGGAATGCTCAGGCACAAAAAGGTGCGATATCAGCCACCACCGTTAACATACTCTTTAGATCTGAAGAGGATCCCAGAACAAAACCAGAGGTCAGAACCAATGCCACAAGCCTGGAAAGTACTGGATCCAAGGAATACTCAGCCACACAACACTGGACTTTGAGGGAGAACCCAGAACCGATTTGTGTTTCAAAATCGGAATCATAAAGACTATGTCAGAATAATATATCTGATACATCTGATGTGAAAGGCACTACTAGCAGTGCTAGATCCATCTTCTCCCTCAGCTTCTTCTTCAGAACTGATACAGTTGGAACTGACAGGGCTTTTAGGTTCCTTAGCAGGCAGTTGGCCCTTGACAGCTTTAACCAAAGGATTGGAATCTGGCACCACAAAGACCCCAACAACTTGAAACTCTTAGCCTTCCTGGAGGAAGCCACCAGAGCCAAAACAGGCCTCTTGGTTTTCAGATCTTATGAATCCTCTGGAACCAGATGGCTTAGTAGGAAGAGCTGTCTTAAGCAGAAGCATCTGAAGTCTGTTCTGCCTCTCCATGCATGCTCCGGGTGTGGAAGTCCAGCAAATAGAACACCCAGAAGGAGAGTGTCCTTCTCCCAGTCACTTAAGGCACCTCACATGTTCATCTGAAGCCAGGAAGTGTCAGGAATGAAGACCTCAGCTGTGCTTGCCCAGTCATGCAATGAGGGCAGCTGGGCCACAGCAGAATCACCTGATTGGCTATGGCAGTTAGGTGGCTTGCTCTTAAGCCCACAGCTGCAGAGGAGCAGTGGCTGCTCAACACACATGCCTGGGGATTCTCTGCCTCCCTGGGCTCGTTTCACTCCAAGCCCTGCTTCTGCTTGCTCTGTCACCACTCCAGCCTAGATCCTGATCTGCATCCAGCCTTGTTCCAGTCCTGTCCCAGCCTTCCTTTCCTTTTGGTAATCTGGTTCTAACCCTTGGCTCAGATTCCTGGCTCTGGCATTCAGACTTTGACTACAGTTCTGACACTTGGGGTATGTCTACACTACGGGATTAATCCGAATTTAGATAATTCGGATTTGAGAAACAGGTTGTATAAAGTCGAAATGAGTGCGGCCACACTAGCACAGTAATTCGGTGGTGTGCGTCCAAGTACCGGGGCTAGCGTCGATTTCTGCACTGTTGCACTGTGGGTAGCAATTCCATAGCTATCCCATAGTTCCCGCAGTCTCCCGCGCCCATTGGGATTGTGGGTTAAGATCCCAGTGCCTGATGGGACAAAAAACATCGTCGCAGGTGGTTCTGGGTACAGCCTCACTTCCTCCCTCCCTCCCTCCCTGCATGAAAGCAACGGACGGCAGACAACCATTTTCGCGCCTTTTTTCCTGGGTGGGTGAACACTGCAGACTCCATACCACGGCAAGCATGGAGCCCGCTGAGGTCAAGACAGCACTCATGAATATTGCAAACACCTCGCGCGTTCTCGTGGAGTTTATGCTCAGCCAGGACCAGAAAAACGAGGCGAGGAGGCAGCGGCGGCGGCAGCGCAGCGACAAGCATGATGAGGACATGGACACGGACACAGAATTCAGTGAAACCACAGGCCCCGGTGCTTTGGAGATCATGTTGTTAATGGGGCAGATTCTATCCATGGAACGCCGATTCTGGGCAAGGGAAACAAGCACAGACTGGTGGGACCGCATAGTGTTGCAGGTCTGGGACGATTCCCAGTGGCAGCGGAACTTTCGCATGCGTAAGGGCACTTTCATGGAACTTTGTGACTTGCTGTCTCCTGCCCTGAAACGCCAGAATACCAAGATGAGAGCAGCCCTCACAGTTGAGAAGCGCGTGGCGATAGCCCTGTGGAAGCTTGCAATGCCAGATAGCTACCGGTCAGTCGGGAATCAATTTGGAGTGGGCAAATCTACTGTGGGGGCTGCTGTGATGCAAGTAGCCAAAGCAATCACTCAGGTGCTGCTACGAAAGTTAGTGACTCTGGGAAATGTGCAGGCTATAGTGGATGGTTTTGCTGCAATGGGATTCCCTAACTGTGGTGGGGCAATAGACGGAACCCATATCCCTATCTTGGCACCGGAGCACCAAGCCACCGAGTACATAAACCGCAAGGGGTACTTTTCAATGGTGCTGCAAGCACTTGTGGATCACAAGGGACGTTTCACCAACATCAACGCGGGCTGGGCGGGAAGGGTTCATGACGCTCGCGTCTTCAGGAACACTACTCTGTTTAAAGGGCTGCAGCAAGGGACTTACTTTCCGGACCAGAAAATAACCGTTGGGGATGTTGAAATGCCCATAGTTATTCTTGGGGACCCAGCCTACCCCTTAATGCCATGGCTTATGAAGCCATACACAGGCAGCCTGGACAGGAGTCAGGAGCTGTTTAACTACAGGCTAAGCAAGTGCAGAATGGTGGTAGAATGTGCATTTGGCCGTTTAAAAGGTCGCTGGCGTTCATTATTGACTCGCTCTGACCTCAGCCAAAGAAATCTCCCCATTGTTATTTCTGCTTGCTGTGTGCTCCACAATCTCTGTGAAAGTAAGGGGGAGACCTTTATGGCGGGGTGGGAGGCTGAGGCAAATCGCCTGGCTGCTGATTACGCGCAGCCAGACACCAGGGCGATTAGAAGATCACACCATGAAGCGCTGTGCATCAGAGAAGCTTTGAAAACCAGTTTCATGGCTGGCCAGGCTACCGTGTGAAATATCTGTTTGTTTCTCCTTCATGAAAACCCTCCCCCTTTACTGACTGATTTTCTGTAAGGAACCCACCCTCCCCCTTCCCCCAGCTTTCTTTCAAACCAAATAAAGTCACTATCATTTAAAAATCATTTATTCTTTATTAATAGATTAGAAAAAGAGGGAGGGAACCCAGGTGGTATTTGGGAGGAGGATTGCTGGGAAGGAAAAAGCCACAAAGAAAAGGTTAAAAAAATGACAGCCTTTTGCTTGGGCTGTCTACTGGGGTGGAATGGGAAGGTGTACGGAGCCTCCCCCCCCGCGTTCTTACACGTCTGGGTGAGGAGGATACGGAACATGGGGAGGGGGGAGGGTGGAACAGGGGCTGAAGCGGCAGTCTGTTTTCCAGCAGCCGTTCCTGAACCTCCACCAGACGCCGGAGCAGCCCCAGCGTTGCATCCTTCATCCTCTGGTCTTCCTGCCGCCATCTCTCATCTCGATCGTCCCTCCTCTCCTCACGTTGGTCCCTCCTCTCCTCACGTTCACTGACTTCTTTCCTATACTTTGAAACTGTTTCCTTCCACTCATTCAGATGAGCTCTGTCACTCCTGCTGGATTGCATAATTTCAGAAAACATGTCCTCCCGCGTCTTCTTCTTACGACGCCTTATCTGTGATAACCTTCGGGATGGAGGAGGGAGGCTTGAGGAATTTGCAGCTGCTGTAGGGAGGGGAAAAAAGAGAGAATTGTTTTAAAAGCTACATTTTGCAGAACAATGCTTATACTCTTTCACGGTGACCAACACTGTTCACATTACATACCACGTGTGATTTCTGTGCAAGGTTGCATTTTGCCTCTTAATGCTGAGTGCTTGTGGCTTTGCTGCTAGAGATCACAGGTCTGGGCAACAGAATTCGGCTTGCATGCGGCCATGGTAAGCCATTGTTTTACAGCTTCTGCACCCTCCTTTCCCACATACCAAGCATAGCCTGTAGAGTGCTGCAGAAGCCTGGCCAATCTCAGCCAGTTGGGGGGGGGGGGCAGTGGGGGGGGGCTTGTCTGGGCCCCTTCAGGCAAGTAGAGTGCTGCGGTTTTTCTGTTAACATTCAGCAGCACCAGAAAACAAACTAACCCCCCCCCCCCCCGCCATGAATTCTCTGGGATGATCACGGTACCCCTCCCCCCACCGCATGGCTGGTATCAGGGAAGATCCCTGCAGGCACCAAACTACCCCCCCCCCCCGCCGCCGACCCCCCCCCCCCCTCGCCATGAATTCTCTGGGATGATCACGGTACCCTCCCCCCACCGCGTGGCTGGTAACAGGGAAGATCCCTGCTAGCCAAACGCGGAAAACTTCAGGGCCAATTTCCCATCTGCGCTTGGCTAACTGCAGGGAAGGATTTATTTTCCGCCACAGGCAAACAGCCCAGTAGGAACGGCCACCTCTGTCCCCTTAATTAAGTTCCCGTATTTCAACCAGGTTACCAGGAGTGATATCACTCTCCTGAGGATTACACAACAAGATAAAGAACGGATGTTGCTTGAATGCCAGCAAACACCGGGACCATACGCTGCCAGGCTTTGTCAGGCAATGATACCAGATTACTTGCTGCAAGCATGGCGTGGTCAAGTGTCCTACCATGGAGGAGGGAATAAGGATGCACTGCCCAGAAACCTTCTGGCAAGGCTTTCGGAGTACCTCCAGGAGAGCTTCATGGAGATGTCCCTGGAGGATTTCCGCTCCATCCCCAGACACGTTAACAGACTTTTCCAGTAGCTACAGACTTTTCCAGTAGCTGAACTGACCGCGAATGCAAAGTCAGGCAAAGTAATCATTAAAAACCGTTTGCTTTTAAAACAAGTTTTATATTTTAAAAGGTAAACTCACCTGAGGTCCCTTCCATGGGGTCAGAGTCTTGGGTACTGGCTTGGGAGGCTTGGGAGGGTACTTCAGTCAGGGTGATAAAAAGATCCTGGCTGTTGGGGAGAATGGAGTGCTGTGTGCTCTCTGCAAGCTCATCCTCCTCCTCCTCCTACCCCATCGGCAGAATCCTCAGGCGTCGAGACTATCCCCGACCCAGAATCCACGAACAAAGGTGGGGTAGTGGTGGCAGCCCCCCCTAGAATTGCATGCAGCTCGGCGTAGTAGCGGCATGTCCGCGGCTCTGACCCGGAGCGACCGTTTGCCTCCTTTGTTTTTTGATAGGCTTGTCTGAGCTCCTTGACCTTCACGCGGCACTGCTCAGAGTCCCTATTGTGGCCTCTCTCCATCATGCCCTTGGAAATTTTTTCAAAAGTTTTTGCATTTCGTCTTTTAGAACGAAGTTCTGCAAGCACTGAATCCTCTCCCCATACAGCGATCAGATCCAGTACCTCCCTCACGGTCCATGCTGGTGCTCTTTTTCGATTATCAGCCTGCATGGTTACCTGTGCTGATGAGGTATCTGTGGTCACCTGTGCTCTCCACGCTGGGCAAACAGGAAATGAAGTTCAAATGTTCGCGGGGCTTTTCCTGTCTACCTGGCCAGTGCATCCGAGTTCGGATTGCTGTCCAGAGCGGTCACAATGATGCACTGTGGGATAGCTCCCGGAGGCCAATACCATCGAATTGCGGCCACACTAACCCTAATTCGAATTGCTAAAATCGATTTTGGCGCTACTCCGCTCGTTGGGGTGGAGTACAGAAATCGATTTAAAGGGCCCTTTACATCGAATTAAATGGCGTCGTTGTGTGGACGGTTACAGGGTTAATTCGAATTAAAGCTGATAAATCCGAATTAAAGTCGTAGTGTAGACCAGGCCTTGGTCTTGGTCCCAACTCTATCTAGACCCTTGGGTCTGGCATTTGGACTCTGACTTCAGTTCTAACCTTCAGCTCCGACCCCTGGTTCTAACTCTGGTTTGTCCTTGGGCTTTGGCATTTGGACTCCAGCCACTAGGCCTGACCCATGCTCATACCACTAGGCCTGACTGCCTACAACCCAGTTTCCTGACAGGAAGACAGCTGAGCACAAAGCACATCTCTTTAAAGATCAGCTGCTTCTTCTTCTGCAGTTCCACTATCACACACTGAACTGCCTTATGAAACTATATTAAACTATCAATATTATACTAAACTATAATTAAAACTACCTTATACTAATAACTATAACAAGGCACTAACTGGAGAAAAAGCCTGGATCTGTCTGGCACAGCAACCACCTCAGTTTCTTCCAGCTGAAGGTGCAATGCCCCCCTTATACAGCCTCACCCTCAATGTTCTAAAACACTGAGGGAAGAGATGGGAGGAGGTACACGTGTTCCAAAAGGCACTGTGGGGAGAAGATTCTACCATCAGGCGGTGCCATACCCATAAATGGGGAAAATGCAGAGCTATTCAAAGAACTGCCAGTAATCATACTTGAATGTATTTCTGTACTGAAATTTAATAAAATAAGGGACAGTTATGGAGGGTTTAGGATGGGGGTTAATTAGCATTGTTCTGAACATTCCATGTGCTCCATGGCCTATGTGCTGTATTGTTCCTTACTGTGTGCCCTGCATACCCAGAACTATACCACCTATGTGGTTCCTACCTAGAAGTATGAGCAGCACACGGTATCATCAAGCAATATGTGCACACACAGGAAGCCACTAATGGTATTCAGGTGAGACTGTCTACCAAAGACTATTTCAGTGACTGCATCTGCTTCTTTGTGGTTATGCTGCTTCAGGCAAAATCTGAGAACAGTTTTCAAAACTTTTGGTGCAGTTTCTCATGGTGCAGCGGGAACAGTGTGTCTGTCTGCCGCATACGTGATAGTGGGTGTAAGCAAACAAAGTGATTTGTTTGTCATCTGCCAAGATGGATGCCTTTTGGTATGTCTACACAGCAAAGGAAAAACCCGCAGCTGGCCAGTGCCAACTGACTCATGCTCGTGGGCCTTTGACTGTGAAGCTATCTGACTGCTGTGCAGGCTTCGGGCCTCAGACTGGAGCCCAAGCTCTAGGATCCTTTGGAATGGGAGGGTTCTTCAAGCTGGGTTATAGCCTGAGCTGAGTACACAGCAATGAAACAGCCCGAGCCCTGTGAGCCCGAGTCAGCTGGCAGGGGCCAGCTACAGGTTTTTCTTTGCTGCATAGACATACCCTATGAGTGTTTTTAACAGTATGTATATCAACTTTCTTCACCACTTCTCCAGGGCCTCCTTGTCGTATCTCCCAATCTTACATTGAGGCTTCTGTATAATTCTTAGTTCCCATAGCTGTGTGTGGGTATGCCACTTCCAGGCAAAACACAGGTTTTTTTGGCTCCCCTCCCACACACATTAACAGACTTTAAACAAGTGGCAAAATTATATAACCACATACTCCTTCTAAAGTTTGTCCTAAATAACCTATTAAAATGGCGAACAAAGAATATGAAAAGTATATAATTATTCAAGAATTTAAATGTGGGAGATATCACAATAAAAGATTCAGCACTTTTAGGTAAAAATAATTACTTTCTTGATTTCATATCTTACATGCACTGTAAGTAAATGTATTTTAGCTTATTAAAAAATGCTTCTTTCCCACTACAGAAATCAAGAAAAAAGGCATTGAAGGTTTGAGTGTTTGGGGGGAGTTTTTGGACTCAGGACATTTTGGAAAGACATACAGAACTACAAACCAACTTCTAATAAGAAACTAACCATTCAGTCTCTCAATTTACAGTACATTCAGAATATTTTCAGAAACAGATAATTATATCACAAGCTTTCATCCTGTTCACAAATAAAAATGCTTTTTTATGCATCAGCTATTTAGAATTTTACTGACTGTGTATAGAGTTTTAAAGCTTTCACTTTGTTGGTCAGGTAATGCATGCCTGTCATTGTTAATACTCTGATCAACTGATCTATCATTTCAGCAGGAGTTAGAGCTTGGTTTTCACTTTTCCAGCTCTCCAATGCCTGGAGGATTTTCTCTTCCAATACAAGAGACCTAAACACAAAAAATAAAAATGCTACTGAGACGATGTTTGAGAAAGTCAAAGGCCTAAATAGATGCATATGCTATACACAATATTTTGATAGTATATGTATATAACATATTTGATTATATCACTATCACAATTGTTTATTACATGACATAAAAACAGTAACAAACTAAATTATACTAAGAATAAGACTATTTTGTAAGTTATTTGTAACTAACCTGTTATTTTCAAGAGATTTAATTTCAGCATTATTAAATTGCAGTTTCTGGCAGAAAAATTCAAAATTTTCAAAGGAAACGTTCCCAGAAATTATCTTAAATATCTTCTGCAAAATTTTCCCTGAATATAAACATATTACAAGTGTTATGCTTTATCAAATGAAACTAATATAATGTATCTAACATTCACCATTTTGTACAGCTATTAATCTTTTTTCCAGTTGTGGATGCTGCTTATCTGTCACAAGACTCTGGTTATTGCAAAGACATGCAGCAGCGAGAGAGTGCAGGACTGAAACCTGGCAGGTTCTTGGTATGGCACAGACAGTATTGTGACTGTAGGAGGGAGCTGACAACTGGCAGGAGGAGGAAAGGGAAAACACACACACAGCACTCAGATCAGGGTGGGGAGCTGAGATGTGTCTGACACAGGGAATGACCAGAGACTCTCAGAACTAGGACAAGGAGTCATGTAGGGAGTTGAGAAAAAACAGGGGGGGGGTCATATTATTGGTACACTGGTGAAACTGTAAAACAAAACACACCAGTGAAATGAATGGGTAAGTTCATGCATCTCAATTGTTTCAGGCTGTATTTATGGCCATGAGGCTTTCTCACAGAGTTGGGGAAAAAGTCACGGGGATGAATGAAGCAGTTCGCACACCTAAACACATCACTTATGTACTAATTCAATGTGCTCTGAAATCCATATGTATCGTCCGATTAGCTTGAAAGTAGGTATGCCACTTCTGGGTGCATAGTAGTCTGAGATGCAAATTTTTGGTCATTTTGTTAAGGGATTCCCAAGATCCAGCCTCAGCAAAATGACTTTTTTTTTTTTTTTTAAATGATGGCTCAGTACATGTCAAAAATATACAGTACATGCACAGGGATGAGGAACGCAGAATAGGCAGATTTGGTACAGGCAGAGACCAACAATGCTGAGACTAGGATAAGTATCTTATCTTCACTACAGGGAGATCGATGCTGCTGCAGTTGATACAGCAGGGATCAATTTAGCGGGTCTAGTGAAGATCTACTAAATCAATGGCAGAGCGCTCTCCAGTTGACCCTGGTACTCCACCTCTCCAAGAAGAGTAAGATAAGTTGACTGGAGAGTGTCTCCCATTGACGCAGCACAATGAAGACACGGAGGAAAGTCGATCTAAACTACATTGACTCCAGCTATGTTATTCACATAGCTGGAGTGGCATAACTTAGGTTGACTTACCCCAGTAGTGAAGACCCCAAGCCCAAGAATAGCCATGCTTCATGTATAGCACAGACATGCAGGATTGACACCAACAGGGAAGGAGAACATGCCAGTGAGATGAACTGGGCAGCTCCCCTTTCTCCCTACTTTGGGGAAAGAGCTTTGGAATTCCCTATCACTCACTCCTGGGGACAAAGAGTGCATCCAATTGGGGTCTGGACTTTACGGATGTCTCTAAAGCTCTGGCTATTTCTCCCCATCCTTCTTGGTGATGTCTCCAGCTGATAGATACATTTCTTAAAATTGGAGCTGGCCAAAAAATGGGAATCCCTTCCCACTTCTGGGAGGCGGCAGAGAGGCTCTCTGCCTTTTGAGCTGCTGAAGCTGGGAGGGAGGCTGCTGAAGCTGTGGTTAGGTCCTATGTTGGTGTCCCATCCTAACCACATCAGCCACACCATCAGGGGCTCGTTCACCTGCACATCTACCAATGTGATATGTGCCAGCAATGCCCCTCTGCCATGTACATTGGCCAAACTGGACAATCTCCACACAAAAGAATAAATGGACACAAATCTGACATCAAGAATTATAACATTTAAAAAACCAGTCCAATCTCCCTGGACACTCAATAACAGACTTAAAAGTGGCAATTCTTCAACAAAAAAACTTCAAAAACAGACTCCAGTGATAAACTGCAGAACTGGAATTAATTTGCAAACTGGACACCATCAAATTAGGCCTGAATAAAGACTTAGGAGTGGATGGGTCACTACAAAAACTAATTTTCCCCTGCTAATACTCCTACCTTCTTGTCAACTGTTTGAATGAGCCACCTTGATTACATTGGCCTTATTAGCATTGCAAAAGTGATTTTTCTTCTCTAGATATTCACCCCTTCTTGTCAACTGTTAAGAATAGCCCACTTCCACCTTAATTGAATTGGCTTATTAGCACTGACCCCCCCACTTGGTAAGGCAACTCCTATCTTTTCATGTGCTGTGTATTTATATCTGCCTCTGTCTTTTCCACTCAATGCATCTGATGAAGTGGATTTTAGCCCACGAAAGCTTATGCCCAAATAAATTTGTTAGTCTCTAAGGTGCCACAAGGATTCCTCGTTGTTTTTGCTGATATAGACTAATATGGCTACCACTCTGAAACCTGTCAAAAAGTAATGGCACCTACTATCAAAAACTTTGCTGAAGAGGAGGTAAGACTACCTAGATTTGCCTAGTACCCTTCCACAGTGTGGAAATTAGCAGCCAGAAACCTGTGAGATCCAGGAAATACATTCAATCAAATAAAACACATACATTAGAAAATCAGGAAATGCAGAGTTAAGTTATGATTCCTACACCACAAAATCTTAACACTGCCCCCTTTGATTACCACCATATAGGGTCACCCAGGCAGAATTGTGTCATGTCACTCTCTAACATATTTGGTGGTTAACCGAGTAAGGTGAAGAAGAGAATTGTTGGGGAAACTCTAAAGAAGTGTTAAGTATTTAAACTCCTCTGATTCCTGCCCCAAGGTATCCATATATGGGGGATCACATTGCCATACCCTTCACTTAGTCTTATTATCCAGGATGATATCTGTTAACCTGCCACTACTGCTCCCTTGACCAATGGTGTTGCACAGAGCATAGTAAGGGCCTGTGGGAGAGTATGAACAGGTGTGTGGATTTGGAGTTGTAGGGGGGCAGAGAAAATGGCAGGTAGTGTTAGGGAAGGGTGAGGTACTACACCTCTACCCCGATATAACGCAACCCAATATAACACAAATTCGGATATAAGCGGTAAAGCAGCGCTCCGGGGGGGCGGGGCTGCACACTCCAGCGGATCAAACCAAGTTCAATATAACGCAGTTTCACCTATAACACAGTAAGATTTTTTGGCTCCCGAGGACAGCGTTATATCCAGGTAGAGGTGTACTTCATTCCTAGTGCCTATTGCTATCTCCAGAGGGTCAGAGTTAGTGGGGGAAAGGGGCATAATGATGCTAACTAGCATTTCCTGGTTTTCTAAGTTTTCGTTTCAGTGTATTTCCTGGATCCAGGTTTCTGGTTTTGACTGTCAGCTTCTCCTTTGGAAGGAAGGATACTAGGCACAGCTAAGGAGACTTAACTCCCCTTTAACCATGTTTTTGTTACTTAGTATTAAGAATAACTGTATGGAAGACTCTAACACAACAAGACTCCTTAAAAACCTTATAAACTTGATACCTGTCACGGGGGGCTGGCCCATTACAGAGAGCCAGAGCCCAGGCTATGTGTGACAGACTTCTGTAAAGGAGAATGAGCCAACCCAGACTGGACATAATTAGTTACCTAGGTGGCTGGGTGGCAGTTAATTACACTGGTCTACAATTTTTGAGAAGTCATCTGCTTCAGAGATAAAATGTGCTATTTATTATGTATTTTGATGTGCTGAATTCAAATATGACAATTAAAACAACTGATTGGCTACTGTTTCTAAGATATTTAAGTTTTTACATTTTATGTCTATGTATATTGTGTAGATAGTAGAGTTTTAATCATAAATTGTAAACCTAGGTCTTTTCATGTGTTTATGGTTGCTTTACATGATAATATTTCACCTGTCCTGTTTATGTAACACTTTAAAAATCCGCAAAAGGGTTATATAAATAAAATTTATTATGAAACAAAAGGCAAAAAACTATTATGTACATAGTTTAGTCCTATTCAGTGTCTACTCGGCGCTTCTTGGCTTGTCTCTTGCATTCATTAAATGGAGCATCTCTTGTCACTGTCCAGCAATAGTCTGCAAGCTCCATTTGCCCTGATAGCATTTCTCCATTGTTGCAATGTCCTGGTGAAATCGCTCGCTGTGCTCGTCGCTCACTGCTCCGCAGTTCGGTGGAAAAAAATCTAGATGAAAGTGCAAAAAATGTATCTTTAGTGACATGTTGCAACCAAGGCTTTTGTATGCCTTGAGGAGGTTTTCCACCAACAACCTGTAGTTGTCTGCCTTGTTGTTTCCGAGAAAATTTATTGCCACTAACTGGAAGGCTTTCCATGCCATCTTTTCCTTGCCACGCAGTGCATGGTCAATGCATCATCTCGAAGAAGTTCACAAATCTGAGGACCAACAAAGACACTTTCCTTTATCTTAGCTTCACTTAACCTTGGAAATTTTCCACGGAGGTACTTGAAAGCTGCTTGTGTTTTGTCAATGGCCTTGACAAAGTTCTTCATCAGACCCAGCTTGATGTGTAAGGGTGGTAACAAAATCTTCCTTGATTCAACAAGTGGTGGATGCTGAATACTTTTCCTCCCAGGCTCCAATGACTGTCGGAGTGGCCAATCTTTCTTAACGTAGTGGGAATCTCTTGCACGACTATCCCATTTGCAGAGAAAACAGCAGTACTTTGTGTATCCAGTCTGCAGACTAAGCAAGAGAGCAACAACCTTCAAATCGCCACAAAGCTGCCACTGATGTTGGTCATAGTTTATGCACCTCAAAAGTTGTTTCATGTTGTCATAGGTTTCCTTCATATGGACTGCATGACCAACTGGAATTGATGGCAAAACATTGCCATTATGCAGTAAAACAGCTTTAAGAATCGTCTTCGATGAATCAATGAACAGTCTCCACTCATCTAGATCGTGAACGATGTTGAGGGCTGCCATCACACCATCGATGTTGTTGTAGGCTACAAGATCACCTTCCATGAAGAAGAATGGGACAAGATCCTTTTGACGGTCACGGAACATGGAAACCCTAACATCACCTGCCAGGAGATTCCACTGCTGTAGTCTGGAGCCCAACAGCTCTGCCTTACTCTTGGGTAGTTCCAAATCCCTGACAAGGTCATTCCGTTCACCTTGTGTTATGAGGTGTGGTTCAGAGGAGGAGGATGGGAGAAAATGTGGGTCCTGTGACATTGATGGTTCAGGACCAA
This sequence comes from Malaclemys terrapin pileata, assembly GCF_027887155.1. NCBI lineage: Eukaryota > Metazoa > Chordata > Testudines > Emydidae > Malaclemys > Malaclemys terrapin. Next base: position 242,207,577 of record NC_071506.1, on the reverse strand, counting down.
AAGTTTCATCCTCTTCCTTGTCTGACTCAAGTGAGAATGATTCTGGTGCATCAGGAACCGGCAGTCCTTCTCCGTCGGGTACTGGGCGTATAGCTGATGGAATGTTTGGATAATGCACAGTCCACTTTTTCTTCTTTGACACACCTTTCCCAACTGGAGGCACCATGCAGAAGTAACAATTGCTGGTATGATCTCTTGGCTCTCTCCAAATCATTGGCACTGCAAAAGGCACAGATTTCCTTTTCCTGTTCAACCACTGGCGAAGATGTGTTGCACAAGTGTTGCTGCATATGTGTGGGGCCCACCTCTTGTCCTGATCTCCAATTTTGCAGCTCCAATTTTGCAAATAAAGGTGATAGGCTTTCTTAATCATAGTGGTTATACTGCACTTTTGTGATGCAAAAGTCACTTCACCACAAACATAGCAGAAGTTATCTGCACTGTTCACACAAGTACGAGGCATCTCTGCTCACTTTGACTAAACAGAAATGTGTCCCTGTGCAAAATCAAACACTGACAAATAAGAGAGCACGACACTGTATGATTTCTAGAGCTGATATAGGGCAATTTGTTCAGCAGAGTGATGTAAGCTTTGTTATGATTGCATCATCCATGACTTCTAGGAATAACATGATGCAATTCATATCATGTATGACGCAATACCAGCTTCAGATTGCATCATTCATTGTTTTGCCTAAAAAGCAAGTACTGTCCAAATCCAGTCATAGATTTATTCATAGATCCAGTCAAAGATGTATTTTAGTCATTTCTGGTTTAAATTGAGATCCCTTCCCTTTAGAACTCACTTATCCTCCGCCATTCCCAAGTCAAGGTGTAGTGAGTCGGTGTGGCTCCCCTCCTGTCCAGAAGAGGGAGCCCACGTGCCGGCACCAGAGTGGGTGGGACCACCACCGCCTGTCCCCGCCCCCCGGAAGTCAAGGGGCGGGACAGGAAGTATAAAGGCCGGCCGCCAGAGCTCAGTTGGGTCTCAGCCACCACAGGGAGCAGATGTGCGGCCGGTAGCTCCTGGCCAGGAGACCGTCGAAGACCGGGGCTTGGACCCTGGCTGGCCTGAGCTACCCCGGGCCCGCTACGAGGAGGAGCCGCCGGAGCCCGTTCACGCCCGCCACTGGGAGAACCCCTGGGAACCGGACCCCACTAACCCTGAGGGTGAGACTGGACCCGAACCCCTTCGCCCCTGCTGCTATCCAGAGGAGCCGCCTGAGGACCATTGGCCGGACTTCCCGGCAGAGCTACCAGACTTGCCGCCGAGCCCGGGCAGAGAGGAGCCCATGGAGATGGACTGGCCCGATCCCGGCATAACGAACGAGGTAGGCTGTGAGGGGGATCATGGAAGTAGCCCGGGGATAGCCGACCCCGGTCCGGCTGCAACTGAGTGTGAGCCTATGTCAGTGTGTTGCGGCCTGGATACCCCACTGACCAGCAGCGGCAGCAACCGCTGTTAGGGCCCCGGGCTGGAACGCAGTGGAGGGGGTGGGCCTGCGTTCCCCCCCTGCCACCCCCTGCACGGGTGGCAGGCTTCCCCCTCACCCAACGCCCGGCTACAGCAAGCCTAAGCGTACCTTACCAGAACTATTCGCTCGCTCAGCCCCTGCAACAAGGGCCTGAGCCTAACTGTGTTTGCCCCGCCCTGATCCAGGGCCTGGGCTTTGAACTATTTGCTCGCTCAGCCCCCGCAACAAGGGCCTGAGCCTAACTGTGTTTGCCCCGCCCTGATCCAGGGCCTGGGCTTTGAACTATTTGCTCGCTCAGCCCCCGCAACAAGGGCCTGAGCCTAACTGTGTTTGCCCCGCCCTGATCCAGGGCCTGGGCTTTGAACTCTTTGCTCGCTCAGCCCCCGCAACAAGGGCCTGAGCCTAACTGTGTTTGCCCCACCCTGATCCAGGGCCTGGGCTTTGAACTCTTTGCTCGCTCAGCCCCTGCAAACAAGGGCCTGAGCCTAACTGTGTTTGCCCCGCCCTGATCCAGGGCCTGGGCTTTGAACTATTTGCTCGCTCAGCCCCTGCAACAAGGGCCTGAGCCTAACTGTGTTTGCCCCGCCCTGATCCAGGGCCTGGGCTTTGAACTCTTTGCTCGCTCAGCCCCTGCAAACAAGGGCCTGAGCCTAACTGTGTTTGCCCCGCCTGATCCAGGGCCTGGGCTCTGAACTATTTGCTCGCTCAGCCCCTGCAGTCAAGGGCCTGAGCTTTAACTGTGGTTGCTCCGACTCTGCACTAAAGAGCCGGAGTTTCGGGACTAACTGACTACTTGTTCCCACAGTAGTGAGTCGGTGTGGCTCCCCTCCTGTCCGGAAGGGTCGAGCCCCGGCTAGGACCTACTACATTAGGGTTGTATATACTGACCCAATAGCATATCTTGAAAACTAGAGCCAATCAACAATTTTAAGCATCATTTTCGTTCTCAGTGACCCAGAATTAGTAAAGTTTGACTACATTTATTTCAGAAGCATTTTGGCTGTAGAGCAGTGTTACCTAATAAGCCTGAAAGGGATTACCTGGGCTCAGCTGCATTAGAATATTCCATAGATCAGTGGTTAGAGCACCTAGCGTGAGGTAAGAGACCCCTGTTCAAATCCTTTCTCCCCATCTGACATTTAACCTGGGTCTCCCACATCATAGGTGAGTGCTCTAACCACTGGGCTAAAAGTTATCAGTTAGGCATCACCACTATTTTCTCCTCCTCCAGCCATTTTCTATGGAGTGAGGCAGGCACTTAACTTATTCCCACAAGAAATGCCTTAGGCACCTCAACTGCCTGACTCCAGGTGGCTGGTTCCCATTCATGGATCACTAAGCAGAGATAGACATCTCCCTGCAGCCTGGAATTAGGCATCTGTCTCCAAGGGGGGAAGGATGACTTAGGACATACCCCTGTCATCAACAACTCCTACTGGCTAGCTTAGGCAGCTCCCTGCATAGCATGCTGGCTTTTGCAGATCCCATTCCAAGGCAACCAAGATGTCTAACTCAGGCTTTGTGGATTGAAGTTTTGTTCCTGTGACTTTTAGGGGCCTAAAAGTTAGGCGTTGTAATGCTGAGGATTGCAGCACTAAGTCCCTTTGTGGATCTGGGCCAAAGAGCCCAGAATGTGTGCTCCTAGGGACATGGAACTTGTGAGAGAGCTCATCGGAAAAGGTAGACTACAAGGTGTGTTCCTAGAGAGAGGAGATTCCTAAGGAAAGAGCTAAAGTTTGCAGGCCTCCAGGAATCCCTGGTCTCAGTGAATGGGTCTCTCAAACAGTGGCAGGAAGCACATCCCATCAAGAATTACATGCTGCCTTGGAGAATAGGTGCAGTTGACAGATCTCTGTGGACTCCTGGCTCCAGAGAAGGATTCTTCCCAGGTAGCAGTAAGAGGCCTGATTCCAGGGAAGGTACTTGAGCCACGAGAACCCCGATGGTTAAGGGCCTGGATGGAGAGGAGAAGTGGATTCAGGTGGGAGCAGATAAACTAAGACATCTCTCTCCCATCTCAGATGCTGGGATGAAGGGTTATTTGTATTCTTGTTGGACCTTAGTTAATAAACTAGACTCCTCAGAAGCCTCATTGAACATATTGATGGTGAATTAGGGGAAACCGAGGCAGGGAGTGCCTACAGTGATATGCTTGGCCAGAAGGGGGTGCAATCCAGCAGACACACCATCTGACATTAACATTATTTGATCCCTACAAAATTAGGTAGACTGTAGATTATAATTAAATGCTGTTACCACTAACTATAAGCATTAGGATGGGGAGGCAAGGGAAAACATGACAAATACGAAACCTGACTTCTTAAATTAGCAAAACACTGGATTTCTAATACCTGCTACAGTAGGGTCCTGTGGCACCTTTGAGACTAACAGAAGTACTGGGAGCATAAGCTTTCGTGGGTAAGAACCTCACTTCTTCAGATGCAAGTAATGGAAATCTCCAGAGGCAGGTATATATCAGTGTGGAGATAACGAGGTTAGTTCAATCAGGGAGGGTGAGGTGCTCTGCTAGCAGTTGAGGTGTGAACACCAAGGGAGGAGAAACTGTTTCTGTAGTTGGATAGCCATTCACAGTCTTTGTTTAATCCTGATCTGATGGTGTCAAATTTGCAGATGAACTGGAGCTCAGCAGTTTCTCTTTGGAGTCTGGTCCTGAAGTTTTTTTGCTGTAAGATGGCTACTTTTACATCTGCTATTGTGTGGCCAGGGAGGTTGAAGTGTTCTCCTACAGGTTTTTGTATATTGCCATTCCTGATATCTGACTTGTGTCCATTTATCCTCTTGCGTAGTGACTGTCCAGTTTGGCCAATGTACATAGCAGAGGGGCATTGCTGGCATATGATGGCATATATAACATTGGTGGACGTGCAGGTGAATGAGCCAGTGATGTTGTAGCTGATCTGGTTAGGTCCAGTGATGGTGTTGCTGGTGTAGATATGTGGGCAGAGTTGGCATCGAGGTTTGTTGCATGGGTTGGTTCCTGAGTTAGAGTTGTTATGGTGCGGTGCGTGGTTGCTGGTGAGAATATGCTTAAGGTTGGCAGGTTGTCTGTGGGCGAGGACTGGCCTGCCTCCCAAGGTCTGTGAAAGTGAGGGATCATTGTCCAGGATGGGTTGTAGATCACTGATGATGCGTTGGAGAGGTTTAAGCTGAGGACTGTAGGTGATGGCCAGTGGAGTTCTGTTGGTTTCTCTTCTGGGCCTGTCTTGTAGCAGGAGGCTTCTGGGTACACGTCTGGCTCTGTTGATTTGTTTCTTTATTTCCTTGTGTGGGTATCATAGTTTTGAGAATGCTTGGTGAAGATCTTGTAGGTGTTGGTCTCTGTCTGAGGGGTTGGAGCAGATGCGATTGTACCTCAGTGCTTGGCTGTAGACGATGGATTGTGTGGTGTGACCGGGGTGGAAGCTGGAGGCATGAAGGTAGGCATAGCGGTCGGTGGGTTTTCGGTATAGGGTGGTGTTAATGTGGCCATCGCTTATTTGTACGGTGGTGTCCAGGAAGTGGACCTCCCGTGTAGATTGGTCCAGGCTGAGGTTGATGGTGGGGTGGAAGCTGTTGAAAGCATGGTGGAATTCTTCCAGGGCCTCCTTCCCATGGGTCCAGATGATGAAGATGTCATCAATATAGCGTAGGTAGAGAAGGAGCATGAGTGGACGAGAGCTGAGGAAGCGTTGTTCCAGGTCAGCCATAAAAATGTTGGCATATTGTGGGGCCATGCGGGTGCCCATAGCGGTGCCACTGGTCTGGAGGTATATATTGTCACCAAATTTGAAATAATTGTGCGTGAGGATAAAGTCACAGAGCTCAGCAATAAGTTGTGCTGTGTCATCATCAGGGATACTGTTCCTGACAGCTTGTATTCCATCTGTATGTGGGATGTTTGTGTAGAGAGCCTCTACATCCATGATGGCTAGGATGGTGTTTTCTGGGAGGTCACCAATGCATTGTAGTTTTCTCAGGAAATCTGTGGTGTCACGGAGATAGCTGGGAGTGCTGGTGGCGTAGGGTCTGAGTAGGGAGTCCACATATCCAGACAGTCCTTCAGTGAGAGTGCCAATGCCCGAGATGATGGGGCGTCCAGGATTTCCAGGTTTGTGGATCTTAGGTAGTAGATAGAATAACCCCGGTCGGGGCTCTAAGGGTATGTTGATTTGTTCCTGTGTTAGTGTAGGGAGTGTCCTGAGTAGATGGTGCAGTTTCTTAGTGTATTCCTCAGTGGGATCTGAGGAAAGCGGCCTGTAGAATTTGGTATTGGAGAGTTGTCTGGCAGCCTCCTTCTGGTAGTCAGACCTGTTCATGATGACAACAGCACCTCCTTTATCAGCCTCTTTGATGATAATGTCAGGGTGGTTTCTGAGGCTGTGGATGGCATTGCGTTCTGCACGACTTAGGTTATGAGGCAAGTGATGTTGTTTTTCCACAATTTCTGCCTGTGCACGTCGGCGGAAGCATTCTATGTATAGGTCCAGACTGTCATTTCGACCCTCAGGAGGAGTCCATGTGGAGTTCTTCTTCCTGTGTTGTTGGTGGGAGGGTATCTGTGTATCAGTGTGCTGTTCAGTGTTATCATGAAAGTATTCTTTGAGTCGGAGGCGGCGAAAGTAGGCTTCCAGATCACCACAGAACTGCATCATGTTCGTGGGGGTGCTGGGGCAAAAGGAGAGTCCCCGAGATAGGACAGACTCTTCTGCTGGGTTGAGTGTGTAGCTGGATAAATTGACGATATTGCTGGGTGAGTTAGGGGTACCCCTGTTGTGGCCCCCATGTGGCAGGTAGGAAATATATATACCTGCCTCTGGAAATTTCCATTACTTGCATCTGAAGAAGTGAGGTTCTTACCCACGAAAGCTTATGCTCCCAGTACTTCTGTTAGTCTCAAAGGTGCCACAGGACCCTCTGTTGCTTTTTACAGATTCAGACTAACACGGCTACCCCTCTGATACTTGCTACAGTAGGCTGTCTTTAACACTTAAACAGCATGTTTTCCAGGATACTGCATTATAATATACTTGTTCTTAACATACCATCTCTTTCATCAGCACTCTCCAGGTAGCATACAATGGTATATAGTTGTTTTCCTTTACAGACTTCCTGTGGAGGTCTGATCAGAGGATTTCCATCAAAATTTATATCCTTCAGTGACTGAAGATGTTGGAGCCCACTCGGCAAACATATTAACTGATTTCCTGACAAAATACAAATAGTTAATTATATTTGTATTCTATTAATCTAAAGAATTTCAGTACATGAGTAACAAAGCAATGAAATTCCTTTAAAATTATTTGTTAATTCTGATAATAAGTTCAGCCATGCAGAGTCCCTGCCTCAAGATCTTTGCAATATAGGGAATCTTTCCATTGACTTTAATAGGCTTTGGATCAAGTTCATAATGCAGGTATAAAGTAGAAAGGTCCAAACACAAATAATAGATCAGGTGCTTGTAAAAGTTTGCAATAGATTTGGAATCTTACAGAAGTCATTGTTAGAACTTATGGAGGAAGTGTGTCTTCAGGAGACATTGAAGGAAGAGATGGAGATCCAATTAGTAGAGGCACAAGAAAAAGGAGACTACTCCAATGGAAGAAGAGGAGTGAAGACAAGAGTGAATAATACAAAGGAATCAGGAGGAGCAGAGAAAGAGATAGGAGGCTTGGAAAATGAGGAATAGAGGGGAACAATAATGAAAGCAGAAAAGTAAATAGGAGAGAAGTTGAGCAGGGCCTTGAGGGTGAGAAGAAACTTGAACTCAGTGCAGAAGGGTAGGGAATGCCAGCGAAAAGACTTGAAGAGAAGATTAACATGATCAGAGTAATGAAAGAGAAAGAAATTCTGAATTGGGTGGCAAAAATCCTGGAGCCGGCCCTGTCTGTAATTTATCTACAGCAGAACCGCTTCAACAGAAGAGACTGAGCATGAAAGGGCATGCGAATGTTTACCATATCAGGCACATAAATACCTTGTTAAAAGGTATTTGCGAGCTTATTATTTTAACAATATGCACTTAAATGTGTGTTTTAACTATGTTATCCTCAAAAGGAGAATAAAAATATATACAGACAGATGGTTTTAAACTTCATCTATGGCAGCTCACTGGTGCAACATTTATTCACAGAAAATCAATAGAAAAAAACTAAGCCAATACATAATAATACTAATAACAATAATAATAATTAATAATAATAAATGCAAGCATCTGGAAAAAATACTGGTTAGCTAATACGAATAGCTAATTACTTTAAATCAGAGAATATACTGTATTATATTTTAAAATTCGCCATTTGCACATGGCAAAGTAGATATTGGAAGATTTTAAGAACTCAGTCATAATACAAAAAATCACATTGTTGTCCTCAGTGCTAGGGAGCAAGAGAGGGTTAAATGATCACAGGTACTGTTGGAAGCATTACCCAGACTCCTTGTGCTCTGTCCTCCATCCTTAGTGGCACCTGGAGGAGGCAGTGGGCTGGAAGGGGGATGGATGCTGGGTCTGTGCAACTCCTGGGCCCCAGCCAGTTTGCAAACCTAAGTGCTGTCAGCCTTGTCCCGAGCATGTGCAGCTGCAGCAGGCAGCCGCACGCTGGGGATGTGAACCAGGCAGGGAGAAGCAGGGGTGCCATTTCAGATTTGGGTGGGGGCAACTTTAACTGTAATTCCAGGGACTACTTAGGCACCTGAAAATGTGAGTTTTTGTGCAGATAACGACTTAGAAATTAGCTGAGAGAAGCACTGTATTTAATTAGTATGTAAAGAAAGAAAAAAATATATAAACACCAATTAAAGTCATATTTTAAGTTTATATGTAAATTTAGAACAATCAGGAGATAATACAGCAAGATTTTCCCAATCCCAAGCCTTGAGGTATCAGTTTTGGAGTCTTAACACAGCTATCACAAACACAAGCTTGATACTGTGTACATTAGTTGCGATAAATAAATATAATAAAATCTTCTTACTTTCTCTAACAGACACACTCTGTGTTACTGCCATTATCTATTCTATTTTAGTCAACTGTTTTTCACTCCACTAAAAACATATTTACTTAATTCTAACATAGGTGATTAATCTTTCTTTTATTAAGAATGTGATTTTATTTTTCTAATTATTTTGACATTTATGTTTACCAATCACAATCATGTACCTGACTCAATAATATTTGACTCCATCATTTCTATTAGTATCACACTTGGAACCACATTTAATTTCGTACAAATTTTAAGTTATTTTATAGATATAATTAAAAATACAATTTGAAAATAAGTAGAGCTGTCAAGCAATTAAAAAAATTAATCGTGTGATAAAAAAAATAATTGTGATTAATCGCACTGTTAATAATACAATTTATTTAAATATTTTTGGATGTTTTCTACATTTTCAAATACATTGATTTCAATTACAACACAGAATACAAAGTGTACCGTACTCACTTTCTATTTATTTTTTATTACAAATATTTACACTGTAAAAAACAAAACAAATTGTATTTTTCAATTCACCTAATACAAGAACTCTAGTGCAATCTCTTTATTGTGAAAGTTGAACTTACAAATGTAGAATTATGTACAAAAAAACTGCGTTCAAAAATAAAACAACGTAAAACTTTAGCGCCTACAAGTCTGCTCAGTCCTACTTCAGCCAATCGCTCAAACAAACAAGTTTGGTTACAATTTGCTGGAGATAATGCTGCCCGCTTCTTGTTTACAATGTCACCTGAAAGTGAGAACAGTCGTTCGCATGGCACTGTTTTAGCCGGGGTTGCAAGATATTTACGTGCCAGATGCACTAAAGATTCATATGTCCCTTCATGCTTCAACCACCATTCCAGAAGATATGCATCCATGCTGATGACGGGTTCTGCTCGACAATGATCCAAAGCAGAGCGGACCGACCCATATTCATTTTCATAATCTGAGTCAGATGCCACCAGCAGAAGGTTGATTTTCTTTTTTGGTGGTTCAGCTTCTGTAGTTTCCGCATCAGATTGTTGCTCTTTTAAGACTTCTGAAAGCATGCTCCACACTTTGTCCCTCTCAGATTTTGGATGGCACTTCAGATTCTTAAACCTTGGGTCAAGTACTGTAGTTATCTTTAGAAATCTCACATTGGTATCTTCGTTGTGTTTTGTCAAATCTGCAGTGAAAGTGTTCTTAAAAAGGAACAACGTGTGCTGAGTCATCACCCGAGACTGCTATAACACAAAATATATGGCAGAATGCAGGTAAAACAGAGCAGGAGACATACAATTCTTCCCCAAGGAGTTCAGTCACAAATTTAATTAACGCAATTTTTTTTTAACCAGCATTAAAACCTTTTAACATAAATACCTTGCAATGCTGCCTACAAAAGTGCCATGCAAATGCCTGTTCTCACTTTCTGGTGACATTGTAAATAAGAAGAGTGCAGCATTATCTCCTGTAAATGTAAACAAACTTGTTTGTCTTAGCGATTGGCTGAACAAGAAGTAGGACTGAGTGGACTTGTAGGCTCTGAAGTTTTACATTGTTTTTTGAGTGCAGTTATGTAACAAAAAAAATCTGCGTTTGTAAGTTATACTTTCAGGACAAAAAGATTGCACTAAAATACTTGTATGAGGTGAATTGAAAAATACTATTTCTTTTATCAATTTTACAGTGCAAATATTTGTAATAAAAATATACTTTGATTTCAATTATAACACAGAATACAATATATATGAAAATGTAGAAAAACATCCAAAATATTTAATAGATTTCAATTGGTATTCTATTGTTTAACAGTGCAATTAAAACTGTGATTAATCATGATTCATTTTTTAATTGCAATTAATTTTTTGAGTTAATCGCGTGAGTTAACTGTGATTAATCGACAGCCCTACTTTATAAGTTAAAAGGAACACCCATTCAGAAACCAACAGATGTCTAATACATGGCATAGCTGCAACTTATTCATGGGATTAAATTCTACTTACATTTGTGCAGCCAATCTTCATTAGCTTCAGCTTCCCCATTGTCTTAATATGTACCACAGAGCACATTACAGTAGCCTGGTCTTTAGGTGACAAACGTATGGAAAACTTTAGTGAAAGCCCAAAACCAAATTAGATGGTCACAGTCATCTCACCAGGTGCAAATGGAAAGAGCTGATTTTGTCCACAGCTGTTAACTGAGCAAGCACCATATTGTGAAACTCTGTTATAAATAGCAGCACTAAAGTACTTCTTTTCTTTGCTTCCCCATAATCTATTGACAATTACTTCAATTTTGTCCGGAATTATCCTCATCCAAACTATACAGAAACTGTTTGAGGCTCAGAAATGATGAAGATGTAGAGCTGGGTATTATCAGTATTCTGAAACCAGTGTAGACCATGTCTCCTAAATAACCCTAATAATGACCTGAAATACAAGTTGTATAGGAGGGATGACAGAGTAAATCCTGTTGTACCACACATGAGACCAACCTGGAAGCAAATAAGCAATTTGTCCCAAACTACCCTCGGGGTCCTCTTAAAAAAAAAAAAAAAAGCAGAAACACTTAAGAGTTAATATATATAATCTTGCTAGAAACTAGAGTTGTGTCAACAACACCTCTTGGCAATCGTATCAAAGGCAGCAGGTAGATCTAAAAGATTCAGGATGGACACTCCTCATCTACTATTAGGAGATCACCAGCATCAGAGTTTCTGTCTCAGACCCAAGCTTAGAACTCGATTGACTGGAGACAAGGAAATCTGAGGACTCCAGTGACCACCATCATTGCCACATTACCATTTCAGTCAATGTTTCTATGAAGGGAAGACTGTGGGCAGGTCAACAGTTAGTGAGACTGTCAACATCAAAAGGTGATTTCTTGAGATGAGACCTTAAAATAGCATCTACTAGCACTTGCCCCCAAGGGAGATGCTGAGACTCTCTACCAACAACAGAACCAATGCTTCCCAAACAACCAAGAATAGGTCCTATTAATAGACTTTAGCTCTGATAGTCCTAAGGCCCTGCACATGACTTAGGCAGGGGATAGCCTATCTTCCCAAGTCATGGATTGCCCTGGGGGCTTAGATGACAGATAGGTGTTCCAGATGCCTAAAATGGGGCAGGAATATGTATGCCCAGAGGCAGAAACATAGGCACCTAGGAAACTTTTATTGCAAAAACTTATACGCCAATGAGGTTAAGTGGCAGCCAAACAGGAGCCTGGTGGATCGCAGTGGTGCCTATAAATGTGATTTAAGCCCCTAAGCCTGAGGGCTAAGTGCCTTGTGGATACAGGTCTCGGTGAGCAAGAACAGTTGAATCTCAAGTAAATGTTTGTCCCCACAAGATACTATACTGTGAGTGTAAAGGCAGATAGCTCAGTTTGGAACCAAGTAATATTATCCACAAAATAATAGGAATTCCTCCCACCACAAAAACAACAATCAACTCTGTAACTGACTGGAAGCCACCTAGAATAACTATTAATCCTTAATATCTGCCATCTCACGTCTCATGCCTTTAATAGTCTCACATTCATATGATAGTAAAATCAGATCATGTGTGCAATTCCACAGTTAGGTCCCTGCAACAGACATGCTAGGTGATGCTAAACTTGAGAGAGGTTCTATAGTATGAAGACACCAAAGATACTGCAGCATACATGAAAAATGGGAAGTTGTATTTTCCTCTCTCCCTCAACCTGTTTGCTTAATTCATATATTTATAGACTCCACTGGCTCAATATTTTTATGCTCGCATTCAATAATGGATGGGGCACCTGATACGTACCACTCAGATTAAGTTGTTGTAGATCACTCAATGATGTAACAGATTTGGGAAGCTGACTAATGTAATTATTATTTGCAGTTAAGCTGACCAAGTGTTTCAGTTCCCCTATGCCTTCTGGAATTTCCTTTAATGCATTGTGAGATATATCCAGTTCTCTGAGGCAAGTCAGTTTAGACAGCTCCTCTGGAAGTTTAGTTAACTGGGTAATAGATAAAATAATTGCTACATTTACTCATTTATTTAGGAAATGACAGTATTTTCTTGCATAAAAAGCTGAAAAGGTAATTTTTCCTACTTATAAAATGATGTTCTGTAACTCAGTTCCACCAATAAAAACTCATCGTCTTCCATTCTGATGGATAATGATTTGTTTTCCAATAAGAATTTTGATGATAGGCAGGGCCGGCTCAGGCTTTTTTGCCGCACTTCGGCGGCAGCTGCTCTACCGCGCCACTTCAGTCCTCAGTGGAAATTCGGTGGTGGGTCCTTCACTCCGAGAGGCACCCGCCACCGAAGACCTGGACGTGCCGCCCCTTCCCATTGGCCGCCCCAAGTACCAGCTTCATTTGCTGGTGCGTGGAGCCGGCCCTGGTGATAGGCATAGACTTGGCAGAAGAATTTTCTCTAGATAAAATAAAATAGTGTTTCTATCAATGCTGATAACAATTGTACTATGGGATAGTGTCTGCATTGTTGGAACTTGGGGAGGGGAATCTTTTGATTAATTATTTGATTAATAAATGTAACTAAAGAAGTGATTTTGCCCTCTTTCAAGAAACTGAAGAACAATCACATTTTCTCTCCTTTGTTTTGTAGTCACAATGAAAAGAAATATTTATTCTCTTCTATGCTTTTCCAGTAAAATAGAATGAGTTTTCTTTTTCTTTTTTTCTCTGGCAGGGATAATTGCTCTCAGTAAAGTACAGTGAATAGGATTACCATACTAATTGGAGATGGAACAGATATGTTAGATCACCAAGTCTATTCCCTGCAAGTGAAGGATGTAGTACCCTTATAGAAGTCATATATACATATATACAAAAGAAAGGAGAGCCCTGTAAGAAACCAGATGTTGAAATACCGATTCAGCAAGTTTTGGTGACAAGAGAGATTAAAATAGCCAATATTCTTTTATGAGTGAGCTCCAGCAGTTTTTCAGCAAAGGATTGTGTGTCCTTACACTTTAAATTTATAAGTGCTGGGTTATGAGAAGGAAGGGCTTGCTTCAGAAACAATAACAGTGTTAGCTTCAATTTCCATTGGTGGTAGAGTGTCACAATGCTAACTTCTCTCCATGACAACCACTCATCTGCTATTTTAGTCTAAAGAGGAGGTAGACAGATTTTTTTAGTGGAGAATTTCTTAGTTCTGCTCCTTAGCACAAAAGAAACAAGCAGTCCAGAAAATTAAACTTTAGAAGTCTGAGGCAATTTTCTCTATTATAAGTAAAATATCCTCTGTAACCATCTGTGCTGAAATGAGTGAGACTGCAGTGATAAATATTGTGGTTGTCTAAATCCTGTTTCAACACACAGAATTGAAATTGTAAGGTTTTATTTCTTTCACACAGAAGATTCCTAGAAGTGGGATTATTTGCATAATTCTGATTGGTCATTTTGCTTGTCAATATTCATCAGAATAGGAGGCCCCTGAGTCCACACTGCAGGTGCAACTGGAATAGAATATACTTAGATTATTGCTGATCAACCTGATTCAGTTTTTATCAAAATGACAAACTGAGAGATTCCCAAGTTACATAAATGTGAGGTCAGAATCAGACCTACATTACTGAGAATATTTTAATTCATAACCAAAATGTTACAAAAGATATTTTCAGTCAGTAGCCAATTACATTTATGTTACATTTTAGCCCCTTTACAAACTGTTACCATTCTTTGCTAACTGTAGGTGCATTACAAAAACCCTTAGAAGAAATTCTACTATTAATAATTTTTCAGTACAGCAATTTGTATGTCTTTTTTTTTTTTTTGCCTAAAGAAAACAATGTTCTCTTACCTTCAAACCGTTTATTTGGCACAACTTGAGTTTCTCCAGTGATGAAAGATGACATATTTCAGTTGGAAAAGATACTAACTGGCTATTGGACAAATTTAAATCTTTGATCACTTGCAGATTACAAATATCTGAGGGAATACACTGTATTTGATTCTCTGAAAGATCAAGTGTCTGTAAACTATTTAAAGCACACAGTTTCCTGGGAAATGAGACAAATTTGTTGTGGTATAAAAGAAGTACCTGGAGATACTTCATATTAGATACCTCTTTTGGAATGCTATTTATTTCATTTTCACTTAAATCTAAGTAAATTAGTTTTGTAAGTCTGCACAAGTGTTCAGAAAAAGAGGACAGTTTGTTTCTATTTAATTCTAGGTGCTCCAAATTTTCAATAAAAGAAATTTCAGTTATTATTTCTGAAATATAGTTTCCACTGAGGTTTAAGATTTTAAGAGCAACCAGTGCACACAATCCAACTGGAAACTGAGAAAGTTTGTTATAGCTCAAGTCGACTTTAATTATCTGCATGCAATTTTTTATTTCAACAGGAATGCACGTTAATGCATTTCCAGAAGCTTCTATAATGGAGAGGTCTTTAATACGTGATATCTGTTCATCTAGGTTATCCATTTGATTTCTACTTATGCAAAGTTCTCTTAAACGTTTAAGTCTGTGCATCCTATTAGGAAGTTGTGTTAGCTGATTGCCATGAAGAATAAGACGTTCCAGCATTGTACAATTGCAAAGATTCTCTGAAATGTTTCTGAATAAATTGTTGGCAAGACTAAGAACTCTAAGTTCTTGCAAATTCTCAACTTTGTCTGAAAGAACTTCCAACTTGTTATCATCCAGCCTGAGTTTTTGTAGTTTTGCCAGTTGAAAAAGCTGCACAGGCAGAAATATAAGTTTGTTGTGATTCATTGAAAGTGCTTGTAATCTCCTGAGCTCTTTAATGTCCTTAGGTAAACTCTGAATCAGGTTCCCCGAAATGCTGAGTTTGATTAGATTTGGAAGGTAGCAGAGGACCTTTGGGAATATTAAGATCTGATTGGAATCAAGGTTGAGTACATTCAAATTTTTCATGCTAACCATGTTTTCTGGCAGTGTTTTTAAATTATTTACAGCAAGATCTAAAATTTCCAAGGTTTCAAGGCCTTCCAAGGCAGCTGGGAATTCTTCAATGTTATTGTGACTTACAAAAAGTTGCTTAATTTTTCCAAGCTTTGATAACTCTTTAGGGAGACATGATAACTGGTTGTGACTGATGTTCAAAACTCTCAGTTTGTGAAGTAGGGAAATTTCAGTGGGCAATGCTATCAATCCATTTCCTTCAACGGATAGTATTTCCAGGTTTGTCAGATTACCTAGATTTTTATGTAAAGTTTTGATTTCATTGTTGTTTAAATGCAAATATTTTAAAGTTTGTATTTCAAAAACTACTTGAGGGATTTCCCTTAGTCCTTTAGCATTTAGTTTAACCATAAATTCCCCATGTTTTACCTCATGCAATATATGTGTTGATACCTTTTCAGCTATTTCAGGATTCTCTTCTGATTGTAATTGATCTCTTTTAGCATCTCCTTCAACAACTTCTTGAGGGATTTGGTTTAGTTCTTCAGCATTTAGATCAGTTGTGATTTCATCATCCCCTGTTTCCTGTAACACACTTGTTGATAATTTTTGAAACACTTCAAGATTTTCTAGTGAGTGTAATGTGTCTTTTTCCACATCTCTTTCAGAGATCTTCTGAGAGATTTCCATCATCCCCTCAGCATTCAGATCAGCTGGGAATTCATCACTCTTTTTTTCAGGTAATACACTTGTTGAGAATACTTCAGCTATTTCAAAGTTTTCCGCTGATTGTATTTTGTCTCTTTTGGTATCTGTTTCAAAAACTTCTTGGGGGAGTTCCATCATTACATCATCACTACAATCAGCTATGTTTTCATCATCTTCTTTTTCATTTGACATACTTGTTGATAATCCTTCAATAATCTGAAAACTCTCAAATGATTGTAAGATGTCTTTACTGGCATCTGCTTCAGTAACTTCATGTGGAATTTCATTCAGTCCTTCAGTATTTAGGCCAACTATGAGTTCATCTTTTTTTTCAAGAGACCTTGCTGATGATTTTCTAGCCATGTCAAGATTCTCTATTGATTGTAATGAGTCTTTCCTAGCATCACTTTCAGAAACCTCTTGAGGGCTTTTGTTCAGTCCTTCAGTATTTGGGCCAGCCGCGACTTCATCTTCATTCTTTTCCTTCCTGCTTGTTGATAAATTTTCAGACATTGTGGGATGAATGGATCGTTGATTCCTTTCCTGTTATCTCTTCAGAAACTGAAAAATTGTAAGTGTGGATACCATATGAAGCAACACGTTTAAAATTAGGGGATTGAACTAGTGATTATAACAGAATTTTATAATAGTCATGATTTTTTAATGTAAATATGCACCCATCCATTTACTTGGGCTGTTTACTGAAAACCGGATTTGGCTTTAATTCTGATATTCATTATTTCTTTAGTATAGTCCTTTGTCATCTAGATTTTCTTGACTAGAATAACAGAAAAACACAGCATCACAAACAACTCTACATTTGTTCTGGGGGTTTTCATGATGTCACCAAATCCTGGGATTAAGTTGAAAGGGAATTGAGATTTCCCTTTGTTTTTATAAAATAATTAGATTAACACATTCAGATTAACAAATAATATGAAAAGTAAAAAAGGCCATTTTTTTTTTTAAAAATAGGAGGATAATTTTAGGCTCCTTAATCCATATTTAAGCACTCAAGTGGCCTGATTTAAAAAATACTGTGCATCCAACAGGTCCTGTAAACTTATTAAGGTGTCTAAATATAAATTAAGCTGCTGTTTTTTAAAATCTTGGCCAAAATGTTTACAAGAAAAGCTCCAATCAAAAATATCTTGATATATCTATATGGATGCATACGAATACATCACATAAAGTGATCTTCAAATAACTGAGGGTGGGATTTACAAAGGTACTGAGGCTCTTAGACCCCAGACTTAGGCACTTAAGTGTGGGGTATAGATTCCTAAATCTCAGTTTTAGGCTCCACTAAAATTCACAAAATTCCTACCAAATGCTGTAGGCACTTAAACTCACTCAGTGTCTAACTTTTTAGAGTAAAAGGTTCCTTAGGTGCCTACATTTCTGCCTCTGAGTATGCATAATGCTGCCTCACTATATGCATTCAGATGCCTACTTCCTGCCAAAGCCCTAGAGTGAGTCACAAACCTGGGGTGGGGGAAAAGCATTCATTTCAGAAAGGGGACTGGACACGGGCTCTCCCACTCATCAGGCAGGTGCCCTAATCACCAGGCTACAAAATCATTCTCACTCTCACCTTATTCACAGTGGAAAAGCTTCAACAGAAGAGACTAAGGGAGCCCTGTGTTAGAATATCCCATAGCTCAATAGTTAGAGCATTCTCCTAGTAGACCTCTGTTCAAATTCCTTCCCCTCCCCCGATCCTCCCAGTTAGAGGGGGCAACTGAATTGTTTCTGCCACATCCCAGGTGGGTGCTCTAACCACTGGATTAAAAGTCATCAGGTCAGCACTTCCACCTCCTCTGTGTGTAGAGCAAGGCAGAAACCTAACTAATTCTCACAAGAATCTATTTAGGTGCCTAAGCCACCTGACTGTAGGAGAAGGGTTCCTGTTTGTGGATCACTAGCAGAGATAGGCACCTTCGATTTAGGTGCATAACTGAATAAGAGGAGAGAAGTGAAGGACACACACCTATTGTCAGCATCTCCCATTGGCTAGTTTAGGGGATGCCCAACCTAGTTGTGGATTAGGGTGACCAGACAGCAAGTGTGAAAAATCAGGACAGGGGTTGATGGGGTAATAGGAGTCTATATAAGAAAAAGTCCCAAATATCAGGACCGTCCCTAATCGGGACATCTGATCACCCTATTGTGGATTGCTGTCTAAAGTGCATTCTCTCCCCATTCACTGTATAGGAGTCTTTGTGCATAACTCAGGCTTTGTGTATCGCAATGTTGTTCCTGTAAAAAGAAGAACAGGAGTACTTGTGGCACCTTAGAGACTAACAAATTTATTAGAGCATAAGCTTTCGTGGACTACAGCCCACTTCTTCGGATGCATAGGCACCTAATAGTAAGGCGTTGCATCACAATACCTAAGTCCCTTTGTGAATCTAGCTCTGAGATCATTTAGATATAACTCATTACTCCTGACAATAAATTGGTTTTAAAATTAGTCTGGTCCTATTCTCCTAATGAAGTCAAAACTCCCATAAGAGCAGCTGCTAGATGAATCACAGTTCTCTAGTTAATATCTTACTTGATTTACATTTTTATGATAAATGGGGTATAGTTTTGGAAAGGGCTGATTTATTCCTGTATTTAGTGCTTTACACTAAGCTTTCATGAGCACACAGAAGTACAATATTCTCGTGAGGGCCAGGTGCCACCCTCATTCCACAGGTTATGATCCCATTGAGTCACACAAATTGGACATCCAGGGAGTCTACTTGGTCATCTAGTAAATTTGGTGGAGGCCAGCACAGGCTTGTTTCCCAAATTAACTATCCAAAGGCTTTGTTGGGTCTAGCACTGAGTTACCAGGGGAGAGGCCATTGGCACCAACTTATTCAGATCCTGGGGGGTGCTTAACCCCTGCTGTGCCCCAGGCCTGCCCCCATTTCACCCCTTCCTCCAAGCCTCTACCCCTGCCCCACTTTTTCCCGCCCCCCACCTCACCTCTTTCCACCCCTCTCCCGCCTCTTCCTGACCCTGCTCTTCCTCCTATCCCCAGCGCCTCCTGCACGCGGCAGAACAGCTGATCGCAGTAGATGGGCAGCACTGGGGTGGGGTGGGTAGAGGTGCTGACCATAAAGGCTGCCAGTGGTGCTGAGCACAGGACTGGCTCCAGGGTTTTTGCCACTCCAAGCAGCGGGGAAGAAAAAAAAAAAAGCCACGATCGCACTCGCTTTTTTTTGCACTCCAGCGGCAACTCCACCACGACACTTTCTTCTTCGGCGGGAATTCGGCGGCAGGTGCTTCCCTCCAAGAGGGACCCGCCGCCAAATTGCCACCGAACAGCCGACGTGCCTCCCCTTCCCCTTGGCCCCCCAAGCACCTGCCTGCTGGGCTGGTGCCTGGAGCCGGCCCTGGCTGAGCACCCAATATTTTTTTCTGTGGGTGCTAAAACGACGAAGTCGGCTCTTCCACAGCCAGACAGTGCTCCTTGCAGAGGTGTAGGAACAATTTGTATAGTGGGGGTGCTGAGGCCCATTTAGCCAAATGTATGGAGAACGCTTCACACCAGGCGGTCACCACTAGTTCCAGCACCTGGCTCCCTGTCCGCGCTGCGCCTGCTTTACCCTACAAACTCCCTTTTCAAGTCACTTCATCTCACACCGCTCCTAGGGCTGCCTCCTGTCCCGCCCCCGCCAGCAGGCGGCGCCCAACGCTGCCTCGCCGCCCCGCCCCGCCACGGACTACGGGCCACGGCTCTGCCCCTGCCACGCGTGGGGCCGTTCAGCAGCCCCCAACACCTGGCGCGGCCCCCAACCAGGCGGACGAGAGGCGACGCCTCGGCCCCGCTAGCACAGGCCGCGCGGCCTGAGGGGCGAGGAAGGGGTGGGCGGCGCGCAGCCGGGGACACACCCGCCTCCGGCGGCGGCTGCTCAGACGCGGCGTCTAGTTGCTATGACAACAGGAGAGGCGAAAGACGGTACTGCGCGGACGCGTCTAGCGCATGCGCACAGCGGCGCTGCTGAACTTCAGCCTGCAGGCCTGGGGTTCGCGGCGGGGGGAACCAAGTAGAGGCGAGCGCAAAAGCGGGGAGGCGGCGGGTGCCTCCAAGGCGTCCCTCTGCCATGAGCCGCGGTATATGGGGGGAAGAGGGATTGACTCGCCACGAGGCAAAATCCAGCCACTTTTTATTGATATTTTGCAGACTTTGGGCACCTAAAAGGAGAAATC
Source organism: Malaclemys terrapin pileata (assembly GCF_027887155.1). Lineage (NCBI taxonomy): Eukaryota > Metazoa > Chordata > Testudines > Emydidae > Malaclemys > Malaclemys terrapin. The sequence continues at coordinate 242,187,348 of NC_071506.1, read as the reverse complement.
CACGTCTCAAATCACACTGCGGCACTGGCCGTTTTGCGGGGTGAGAGCAGATACCTTTTGAAAGGGCCCCTGTATTGCCAGCCCCAGGTGAAATGAAGCAGGGAGCAAGGACAAAGCCACTTTTAGCAAAGAAAATCCTTGTGGGCTGTCTGCGCACAAACATAGAATCATAGACAATCAGGGTTGGAAAAGAGAGACCTCAGGAGGTCATCTACTCCAACCCCCTGCTCAATGCAAGACCAACACCAACTAAATCTAGGGTGACCAGATGTCCCAATTTTATAGGGACAGTCCCGATTTTTGGGTCTTTTTCTTATATAGGCTCATATTACCCCCCACCCATCCTGATTTTTCACACTTGCTGTCTGGTCGCCCTAACTAAATCATCCCAGCCAGGCCTTTGTCAAGCCGGGCCTTAAAAACCTCTTAAGGATGGAGTTTCCACCACCTCTCTAAGTAACCCATTCCAGTGCTTCACCATCCTCCTAGTGAAATAGTTTTTCCTAATATCAAACCTAGACCACCTCCACTGCAACTTGAGACCATTGCTCCTTGTTCTGTCATCCACCACCACTGAGAACAACCTAGATCCATCCTCTTTGGAACTCCCCCTTCAGGTAGTTGAAGGCTGCTATCAAATCCCCCCTCACTCTTCTCTTCTGCAGACTAAACAACCCCAGTTCCCTCAGCCTCTCCTCGTAAATCATGCCCCAGTCCCCTAATAATTTTTGTTGTGCACCGCTGTATCTCTCCAATTTGTCGACATCTCTTCTGTAGTGGGGGGATCAAAACTGGATGCAGTACTCCAGGTGTGGCCTCACCAGTGCGGAATAGAGAGGAATAATCACTTCCCTCAATCTGCTGGCAATGCTCCTACTAATGCAGCCCAATATGCTGTTGGCTTTCTTGGCAACGAGGGCACACTGCTGACTCATATCCAGCTTCTCATCCACTGTAATCCCCAGGTCCTTTTCTGCAGAACTGCTGCTTAGCCAGTCAGTCCCCAGCCTGTAGCAGTGCATGGGATTCTCCCTAAGTGCAGGACTCTGCACTTGTCCTTGTTGAACCTCATCAGATTTCTTTTGGCCCAATCCTCCAATTTGTCTAGGTCACTCTGGACCCTATCCCTACCCTCCAGCGTATCTACTTCTCCCCCCAGCTTAGTGTCATCTGCAAACTTGCTGATGGTGCAATTAATCCCATCATCCACATCATTAATAAAGATGTTGAACAAAACTGATCCCAGGACCAACTCCTGGGGCACTCCGCTTGATACCGGCTGCCGACTAGACATCAAGCCATTGTTCACTACCCGATGATCCCCACAAACTAGCCAGCTTTCTATCCACCTTATAGTACATTCATCCCATCCATACTTTTTTAACTTGCTGGCAAGAATAGGGTGGGAGACCGTATCAAAAGCTTTGCTAAAGGCAAGATATAGCACATCCACCACTTTCCCCATATCCACAGAGCCAGTTATCTCATCATAAAAGACAATCAGGTTGGTCAAGCATCACTTGCCCTTGGTGAATCCATGTTGACTGTTCCTGATCACCTTCACCTTAAGAGGCAATACAGGCACAGTTCAGTATTTATTTATTTTATTTTTTGGGGGGTCTCTGCTGCTGCCTGATTGGTTACTTCTGGTTTCATTTGTTGTCCAGTTGACCGATCAGTCCATAACTGTGGTGTTTGTATTTTTGAGGTTCTACTGTATGCTCTATCACAAGCAAAAGTTATCTTTCAGAAAGACATCCAATCTTGATTTCAAGGGTGAAGGCTTGACTACGTTGCAGTCAATGGAAATTTTGCCATTAACTTTAGTGAGACCAGGATTTCACTCAAAGTGTTCAAATGATGGAGAATCCACCACATCTCTTGGTAAATTGTTCTAATGGTTACAAATTTTACTCATTGTTAAAAATTTGCACCTTATTTCCAGTCTGAATTTGTCTTAGGTTCAGCTTCCAGTATTGAATATTGTCTTTGTCTGCTAGACTATAAAGAGCCTTCTACCATTAAATCTTTACTTTCTGTAGGTACTTATAGACTGTATAAGGTACATAGGTTGAGCTTCTTAAGTCTCTCAGTGTAAGGCCTGTTTTCCAGACTTCAAATCATTCTTGTAACTCTTCAGAATCTTTTAAGTTTGTCTACATCCTTTTTGAAATGTGGATACAAAAACTGGCCACAGCATTCCTATAATAGTCTTACTAATGCTGTATGCAGAGGTAATACTACCACCTTATTTCTACTAGTCATTTCTGTGGTTACATATCCAAGGATTGCATTAGTCTTCCTGGCCACAGCTGTACGGATAAGGCCTTTTCCTGTAGCCATATTGTATGGTCTGAGGCATTTCTCTGAAGCCATGTTAGGAGCAGCAGCAGCCGCCATAAGCCAGGAAGCAGAAAGTCACATCGTCACATTCCATCTAAATTACATTAAAACAATGTACTATCAGGCTGTTAAGAAGGCGATTCTGTCCTAATAGTATCCATCACCACCAGATAAAGAAATAGATCTTAAGATGGTTAAAGAAAACTTTGTTTGATGGCATTCTGTCTGGCAAGAAATCACTTATCAAGTTGTGGTTGTGAAATCCCTACTTCTTTATTGTTTATTGTTTTGCCTTTATGGTCCCTACTTCTCTATTGTTTACTTGTATGGTCTCTGTCTGGTTCTTTAATTTTGCTCAGTGTAAATCAATTAAGGTGTGGGGTATGATTGGTTAAAAATTTGTTTTATAAAATGTTAGGATTGTTTAGAAAGTTGTTTAGTAAAATGATTGGTTATGGTATAGCTAAGCAGAACTCAAGTTTCACTATATAAACTGTGGCCCAAAAGGAAGTTCTCTGGAACCAACTCCAGGATACAGCCCCAAGATCAGAGCTACCAGACCTCAACACTCTGCTAATGACACCATGCAGAAGCTGGAGTTCCCCAGCTGACCTGATCCTGACTGGCCATCAAAAAAAGTTCATCTGCCTTATTGGGAGTGGTGAGCATTGTATGTTTTGTGTGCATTCTGTTTTGGTGATTGTTAATAAATAGAGGTTAATTAGGCTATTACTGTGTAAGGCTCTTTAACTGGTAAAAGACTCCGCAAATCCAGAGTGTAAGGTTATGCCCTGAGCCCTAGGAACAGGGTAAGGGTGGGTGTCCCTAGAGTGTGTGAGTAACAGAGAATTTTGTGCAGGTAACACAGCATTGTAGTTGGAATTCATGTTCAGTTGGTTATCCATCATGACCCCTAGAGTCCTTTGCAGTCACTGCTTTCCAGGATACAATTCCCCATCCTGTAAGTGTAATCATCATTTTTTGTTCCGAGATGCATGATCTTGCATTTGACGGTATTAAAATATGTGGTGTTTGAATAAGCCCAGTTTACTATGTGATTAATTACTCTCTCTATCTGACCTCTCATTATTTACCTCTCCACTAATCTGATTCATCTGCAAACTTTACCAATAATTATATATTTCTTCCAGATCATTGATAAAGATATTGGATATCATTATTATTTATTATATGTACATATTACCATAGTGCCTAGGAGACCTACTCATGGACCAGGACTCCTCTGTGTTGTACAAATACAGAACAGAAAGATGTTTTTTGCCTGAAACAGCTTACAATCTAAGTATAAAATGAGACACAACAGATAAGATATAGATAGAAGGGGGAGCATGAGGAAACAATGAGACAGTACAGGCCAGCATGATAAGCCGTGGTCACTGCACACTAGCAATCTGATCAGAGGCAAGCATCGATAGCTTGACAGTGAATGAGAGATGATAGGTAGGGTGGGGATTCGCTGTAAGGGACCGTAAAAGTGAATACAAACAGCTTATATTTGATGCGATGCAGACAGGAAGCCAGTGGAACAATTCAAAGAGAAGGGTAACATGGTCAAAGCGATGGGCTAGAAAAGTGATCTTTGCAGCAGCATTCTGACTGGACATGAGAGAAGCAAGATTACACATTTGTCAAGGCTAGAGAGAAGGATGTTGCAGTAACCGAGATGCAAGATGGTGAGAGTTTTGACAAGAGTTTTAGCTGCATGCATGGATAGAGTGGGGTCCCGCAGAGATCAGTTCTGGGTCCCGTTCTGTTCAGTATCTTCATCAATGATTTAGATAAGGCATAGAGAGTACACTTATAACATTTGTAGATGATACCAAGCTGGGAGGGGTTGCAAGTGTTTTGGAGGATAGGATTAAAATTCAAAATGATCTGGACAAACTGGAGAAATGGTCTGAAGTACATAGATGAAATTCAGTAAGGACAAATGCAAAATACTCCACTAAGGAAGGAACAATCATCGCACACATACAAAATGGAAAATGACTGCCTAGCAAGGAGTACTGCACAAAGGGAACTGGGGGTCATAGTGGATCACAAGCTAAATATGAGTCAACAGTGTAACACTGTTGCAAAAAAAAAAAAAGCAAACATCATTCTGGGATGTATTAGCAGGAGTGCTGTAAGCAAGACACGAGAAGTAATTCTTCCACTCTACCCCATGCTGATTAGGTCTCAGCTGGAGTATTTTGTCCAGTGCTGGGTGCCATATTTCAGGAAAGATGTGGACAAATTGGAAAAAATCTAGACGAGAGCAACAAAAACGATTAAAGGTCTAGAAAACATGACCTATGAGGGAAGATTGAAAAAATTGGGTTTGTTTAGTCTGGAGAAGAGAAGACTGAGGGTATGATAACAGTTCTCAAGTACATAAAAAGTTGTTACAAGGAGGAAGGAAAAAAATTGTTCTCCTTAGCCTCTAAGGATAGGACAAGAAGCAATGGGCTTAAATTGCAGCAAGGGTGGTTTAGGTTGGACATTAGGAAAAACTTCCTGTCAGGGTGGTTAAGCACTGGAATAAATTGCTCAGGGAGGTTGTGGAATCTCCATCATTGGAGATTTTTAAGAGCAGGTTAGACAAACACCTGTCAGGAATGGTCTAGATAATATTTAGTCCTCCATGAGTGCAGAGGACTGGACTAGATGACTTCTCACTGTCCCTTCCAGTCCTATGATTCTATGATAGGAAATAGCATATAACTGCTATTCTGTTTATATAGTTACGCTGTATTACAGATGACCAGAGGGAGGCTCCCAAACAACTTATGAATACGAGAAATAGTAGCAGAATCTAGTTCTCTGAAAATAGCATGTGTTGTGTTAAGTTACTCAATATTTATTTAGAAAGAAAAATGCATCTTTCATATTGGCTGGGATATTTAAAAGGCCAAAATTGCAAACAAGCAATTTATTAGATAGAAATAATAAATAATATATAGCAGTACGGTTTATTAATTTTATTGTTAAATATGCAACTATGACACTTATTTGTATATACAGTTTGTAACATTATACACTTCTAGTTTTCTAACAAGTGCTTGTTATAAAAGAAGATATTCTGATATTAAAGCCAAGTGATAGCTGTGCATTAATTTAGCATCTGCTGTACTATTCACTTCTGATAAAAGGCAATACAATCAATCTAGGAAGATTTACAATTAACTGCATGCCAATGAAGCTCACATAGTTTAGGTATGTCTTTAAAGAAAATTCTATAGTACAGATTTTTTCCTGCATGCATTTTAAAAAATTGCCCACAGAGTACTTTATAATTTGTTAAAATGTACTGATTTGGGGATTCAGAGAAGTTTGAATGCAAAGATGAAAGTACTGCAAAGTGCTACAGTGCCTGGCATTGAATTGCTTAACTTTCATCTTAGAGGCAAGTGCAAATATTTAACTTTACCACAAAATACTGCACATGGTTTTAGCCACACAATTCTCATTAAAGTCAGTGAGAGCTGAAGTTAAAACCCTACAGCACCCCCTTGAAAGTTCAGAGGTTAGTATAACAGGATAGTAGTTTGTGGTATAAAGATATATTTCAGACTCCATTTGATGATTTTAAATGTTCATACGATACTGTTCATAAAAATAAACCTAATTAATATACAATAGGAAGATTAAAATATGTAGCAGTTTTACTTTAATTACTGTCATGTTAAGCAAATGTACATTTGCTTGTTTAGGGCACATTCTGACAGCATCAAAGGCTGTCAGAATCTGTCCCTAAGTCTCTTTAAAATTATACAGTTTCCAGACTTCATAATATTTGAAAAGAAAACAATTATTCCATCATATTATATTAACAAGATCATATTAGAGCCTCCTCCTGCTCCCACTGACACTAATGAGAGCAAAATCGAATCCTTAGTAAACAGCTCTATGGATGTCCAGTTTCTATCTCTACACTGTAAATCCCCAATCCTGCAAATCTTCCACTCTATGGAGTCCCAACAAATTCATGTAAAACATGACCACAAAAACTCAATTAATGGAAACAACTCAAGTCCCTACTGCACAAAGTATTACTCAGTCAAACCTGTTGCAATCCAGTAATTAAACTTAATATAAATTTGTTGGAATCCAGTAATTATTACATAAGCAGTAATTATGTAAACAGGGTATTGCATTGCAAAGTAATTATCCACTAGTTTCAAAACAAACATTTAATCTGATCCTGAAAAGATTTAAAAATGTATTTCCTGATAGCTGTTCTGAGGCAGTATTCTAAAATAATACTGGTACATAAAAAAAAATTTAAACTTGAAATTAAATCAATTTCTAACTATAAAATGTATTGAACATCAAATTAAAAACACACAGGGAAACTGACAGGATCATTCACGGGACCCTTCTAATTGAAGCGGAGAAGGATTTTACTCAATATATCTGGGAATACCTTTGGAAGTCTCTTAAGAGAGCAGGTTGCCTATTGAAGGTTGTTATTTGTACAGGTTTCACTGAATTCTACAGTATCACAAGTAGATTAATAACAGATATATTAGGGATTAGGTTAAGGCACTTTGAATCCTCCATAATCTGTTAGGAACAAGAGCACACTTTATTTTACATTTTAATCTCAATATCTTTCTTCTTGTGGTTTAGCTCAAAAATTAGAATAGCTTATATCGAAGAAAATCTCTTTATAAAAATAGATATGTTATATACTTTTTAAAAAAATAACCCATGCAGCTTCTGTACAAAATCTATACAAATTTCACAACATATTTCATTCTGAGAAACTTTCATGCACATGAAAGGCTTCTATTTTAATTAAAACAAAATTACTTCTGTTTAATCACAAAACACTGTTGCATAATCACTGTCCATCGCTGTCACTCATTTCGTTCAGTAGACATTAACTGGCTGTTTAATTTCATCAGCAGTTTTACAACAAGACCTGCCTACATATAGGGAGGGAAATGAAAAAGTTATATCAAGGATTTCCAGTTGTCATATAAAACCCCCACAGCCTACTTAAATATACAGTAAACAAATTTATTCACCTTTGTTGCTAACACTTTAGATGATTAAAACTGAATTTTAGAAATCCAGTTCACTTGCAACTATTTATGCTGTTTGTCTTTTATTTCTCTCAGTGAAAAGAAAATCACCTTTACTTTAGTTCTTTTCACTTTCAGTCTTTTTTGCTTTCAGGTTTTCAATGGGGCAGTGTTTGAGTTGCAAACAAAGTACAGAGAAATATTTTAAAAACAGCAATTTATACTGGGATTTAAAATTAACATAGAAACATTTGTATTGCTATTATGTTTTGCAAAGAGCTGTTTTTTTCTGGATCAAGTGTGACTTCTAGTCACCTTCTAATATTATGAGTATAAGTTTTCTCAAGATTAGTGGCACCAGCCTGAATACCACAGTAGGTTGGTGTGACTGCAACAACAAATTATTTTATAGCATAGATATATCATTTTAGGTAATGAGAGAGAAAAAGAACTGTAATTATTCCTAACCCTCAATCTTTCTCTTGTATCTCAAGAGGCACTTATTTTCAAGTACTGCATCAACCTTTTTCTCCTCCCCATAATATTAGATATGCAAAGGGCTGAAGCATGTAAGACACCAAAATATGTAATTTCCTCACAAAATTCTCTAACATAGCTGTATGCGATCAAGCAAGTATTCCCAAACTGACTCCAGTCAAAGCGTTACTCAATAACAGCACTATAGCATAGAGTTAATTTATTCCATCAATTGCTACATAGTAACTTTGTAACATTGCTTTCAAAGCTCTTTATTTCACCTATCCCCAAACTCTGCTACTTTTACTAATGCAATTACCAGCTCTCGTGATTTTATTGTGGGTCTCATGGTACTTAATATTTTTATTAAAACCACAACTCTTGGATTCATTTGATTAGGTGAGATACTAAGTTTAAAACTTTCATTTTAAATTTTTTTCTAACCCTCATAGTTGCAGAGAAACGTTAGATAACATGAACCCTAAAGGCTCAAATACCAGAAAGTAAATAAGAATCACCCAAATTTCTCATCATAAAATAATCTCATGATTTTTAATTCAAACATGATTTAGGGGGGCTGACACATGATGGATGAATACTTATAGAATCATAGAAATGTAGGGCTGGAGAGGCCTCAAGAAGTCATTAAGTCCAGCCTTCTGTGCTGAGGTAGGCCCTAGTAAACCTAAACCCTCCCTGGCAGGTGTTTATCCAATCTGTTCTTAAAAACCTCCAACAATGGGGATTCCAAACCTAACCTTGGAAGCCTATTCCAGTGGTTTACTGTCTTTATAGTTAGAAATTTTTTTCTAATATCTAACCTAAATTTCCCTTGCTGCAGATTAAGCCAATGAATTCTTGTCTTACTTTCAATGGACATGGAAAACAATTTATAACAGTCCTCTTTATAACAGACTTCAAATGTGTTAAGTGCTGGTATTAGGTCCCTCCTTCAAACTTCTTTTCTCAAGACTAAACATGCCCAGTTTTTTTAACCTTTGTTCACAAGTCAGGTTTTCTAAACCTTTTATCATTTTTGTGGCTCTCCTCTGGACTCTCTCCAACTTGTCCACATCTTTCCTAAACTGTGGTGCCCAGAACTGGACACAGTACTCCAGCTGAGGCCTCACGAGTGCCAAGTAGAGCAGGACAATCGCCTTAGATATGATACTCCTGTTAATACACCCCAAAATGATATTAGCCTTTTTTGCAACTGCACCACACTGTTGACTGTCATTCAGTTTGTGATCCACTATAGCCACCAGACATTTTACAAGTTAGCAGATTTACCCTCACTGCTATGAACTTGATCTATAGACTTTGAAAGCACTTTTATATGATTCCTTTAAGCATTTAATAACTCTCCTTTTTTCTTTTTATTAATAAACCTTTATTTTTTAATTACTAAAGGATTGGCTACAAGCAGGTATTTGGTAAGATCTAAAGTATATATATTGACCTGGGGGAGTGGCTGATCCTTTTGGATTAGACAAATCTTACGTATGATGAATCTGGTTTTCAGTAACCTCTCATCATAAAGATCAGATGTCTGGGAGATGATAGGGGGTGGATTACCTAAGGGAAATGTGTTTTGGCTTCTTGTTAATCCAAGTAGAGATACAGGAGCTCACTTTCGTTACTGGCTTGGTGAACTCTAAAGTTAGAATAACCACCAGTTTTGGGGCATGACTGCTCTGTTTTTTTAATCAGTCTGTCCTTAATGTGGCATTCTCAGATGTGACTGATACCAGGCACAGTCACATCATAAATGCTTACTTTGCTTAAGAGCCATAGATGAGGGACTTTGTGAAAGGCTTTCTTAAAGTCCAAGTACACTATATCCACTGAATAAGCCTTACCATGTTTGTTGACTCCCTCTAGAATTCTAATAGAGCTGCAGTATTTAACTACATTTTTTCAATGCTTACCTGTTTGGTATGCACTATGAAGCTCATTTTGTTTTCCAGACTATGGATTTGAAAACAAGTATCTGCATCTCCTAACTGCCACATAAAGCAACCATACTTTAGACTGATGAGCAAACCCTGCAGTGAAAAGTACAAAATGTTAAGAATATTTTCTGAACTATAATGTGAACCTTCCCCACTTTGTCCAAATAAGGTTCTGGTATGCAGTTAAGGGTACAGCATATACAATACTGAATTTTAAATAATCATCTGCCATAATACTAGGATTTCAATTTCCAAGAATTTAAAGCTGAAATTCCATATTTTTGAAGTTTTTAAACATCACATATTGATTGTAAATGCATACAAGATTTTAATTCAATGCTCAGATGTGAAATAAATCACCAGCACTTAGTAAACTCCCCATGCTATTAACTTCTATGTAAACTGCCAGTAAAAACTGCTAACCCTCACCTTGGTTTCCATATTCAGGAGATGCAGTCCTTTTACATTTACTCCTACGTAGACTCTGATGACTTTATGACTGCTTGAACTTGCCTTGGTGAATACCTGTCCTGTGAAAAAAGCAGCTCCATAGGTAGGAATTTCCCAGCAATTCTGCAAGAACATGCGTTGCAGGTGATGCATCTCTTTACTTATACCTTCACTAGAGCTGAGACTCTAGAATTAAAAGAGCAAATAAGTGACAAAAGAAACTGTTTTAACAATGCACATTCTTCAAATAGGGCAAAGTGGGAACTGGTTTTCTTGAAGGGCTTTTTCTGACTATCATCCTGAAATGATGCCACACCTGGAATAACAGCCTAATAGCAGTGTGATGGGATGTATCAAGCATTTGATGCTCCCTGTTGGGAGGCCCTGCAGCCTTCATGCACTCCATCTGAAGAAAGTGTCCTTCTTGGGGAAAAGAGCAGTGAGTCCAGACCTAAGAGTGCACAAAGAGGTCACCCAGGATCAGCTGCTGGTGGAACCAATGAGAAAAAAAAATAAACATGATTCTGGGATGCAACAACAGGTGTGTTGTGATCAAGACACGAGAAGTCATTCTTCCGCTCTACTCTGCGCTGGTTAGGCCTCAACTGGAGTATTGTGTCCAGTTCTGGGCACCGCATTTCAAGAAAGATGTGGAGAAATTGGAGAGGGTCCAGAGAAGAGCAACAAGAATGATTAAAGGTCTTGAGAAATGACCTATGAAGGAAGGCTGAAAGAATTGGGTTTGTTTAGTTTGGAAAAGAGAAGACTGGGAGGGGACATGATAGCAGTTTTCAGGTATCTAAAAGGGTGTCATAAAGAGGAGGGGGAAAACTTGTTCACCTTAGCCTCTAAGGACAGAACAAGAAGCAATGGGCTTAAACTGCAGCAAGGGAGGTTTAGGTTGGACATTAGGAAAAAGTTCCTAATTGTCAGGGTGGTTAAACACTGGAATAAACTGCCTAGGGAGGTTGTGGAATCTCCATCTCTGGAGATATTTAAGAGTAGGTTAGATAAATGTCTATCTAGGATGGTCTAGAAGACAGTATTTGGTCCTGCCTTGAGGGCAGGGGACTGGACTCTATGACCTCTCGAGGTCCCTTCCAGTCCTAGAATCTATGAATTGGTCCTCCAGCAGTGAGAAGGGCTGGGAGCAGGTAGAATCCAATCAGGGCCCGTCAGGGAAGGAAAAAAGGACTGGCCATTTCCTCCAAGGTGCAGTTCTGGGTGAACCTAGGAAAAAAAGGAGGAATGATCTCCCCTGTCTTAATTCAAAAGCTCGGCCTGATCAGGGACCTAACTCTGACTACACCTTTTGATTGAGTCAGCAAAAGACTAGTTTGTTTTACTTTGTGTAATTTAAAGCCGAGATGGCCTTCTTGAGTTAGCTATCAATTGACTTTGGTAAAATTAAAAGGAACTCACTTCATGAGATGTGCCCTCGTTCAGATGAGCCCATGACAAACAGTCTCAATTTGTCAGAAATTCAGAACTGTTTTTTTTTTTTTAAAGCGTTGAAAACATTTCTATTAGGTTTCACAAACTTACACTCTTTTGACCTATACTTTATGCCTAAACTAAATTGACAGTGCCCCTTAAACACAGTTAGCTGGCTGGAATCAAAGTAAAAAAACAGATTATGACTTCAGTGACACAATTTACTGACAAACAAATCAACTTTTAATTTTATAATCAGAAAAAATGTTCAGACAGCTCAGTACTAAGATATGTTGTTTCAAGGTACAGTATATTTTACTTGAATATAAAAAAAAATGGACTACTGAATCAGTAAGAAGAATGATTCACTATCAATTTTTAGCCTTCCTACATTTCTGACTTTGTATATTACTATTGTTATAATGCAGAACAGTAATAGAAAAATAACTAAAGATTTTAAGACAGGATTTCCAGGACCTGGGGGATACTGTTAATGTTCTTACCTTGTATTCATGAAGTATCCTATTTGTCCAGTGAGGAGCCTTACTTTTTAGTTTGGTGATGGGTACTATGGATTTAAGATTTTCTTCACTAAAAAGAAAAGAGCCAAAATATTACCTAGTTTTCCATCACTGAGCAAAGTACTGGACACAAGGCAGTGTCTTCCAGCATGGCAATACTAATATCTTTAAGTATCAAATATTGGAATAGACTGTCAGCCCCAATTCAAGCTGCTCTATTGTCATCTCAGCAGCTGAAAAGCTTTCCTAAAGGGGCAGCCAAGGTTTCCCACTGACCAAGTGGAATCCTTAGCTTGTGTACAACCAGTGTAATTGACGCTACACTGCCTGTTTCTAACTACCCTGCACTGTGGGTGGTGCAGGGGTGAGGGATTCTAGGAGTGGGATGGAGCGCATGATGCTCTGCCTGATCCTAGCCCAGTACAGTGGTTCCCATTAGTAGCTCTAAATTGAGCTTTTTCCCTCCCCATTTTTCTCAGTTGCATCAAGTGTAAACTCAGCACAGCTGAGAATTTGGCCTGGTCTACACTATGAGTTTAATTCGAATTTAGCAGCGTTAAATCGAATTAACCCTGCACCCGTCCACACAACGAAGCCATTTATTTCGAAATAAAGGGCTCTTAAAATCGATTTCTGTACTCCTCCCCGACAAGTGGAGTAGCGCCAAATCGATATTGTCATTTCGAATTAGGGTTAGTGTGGCCGCAATTCAATGGTATTGGCCTCCGGGAGCTATCCCACAGTGCACCATTGTGACCGCTCTGGACAGCAATCTGAACTCGGATGCACTGGCCAGGTAGACAGGAAAAGCCCCACGAACATTTGAATTTCATTTCCTGTTTGCCGAGCACAGGTGACCACAGATACCTCATCAGCACAGATAATCGAAAAAGAGCATCAGCATGGACTGTACGGGAGGTACTGGATCTGATCGCTACATGGGGAGAGGATTCAGTGCTAGCAGAACTTTGTTCGAAAAGACGAAATGCCAAAACTTTTGAAAAAATCTCCAAGGGCATGATGGAGAGAGGCCACAATAGGGACTCAGAGCAGTGCCGCGTGAAAGTCAAGGAGCTCAGACAAGCCTATCAGAAAACAAAAGAGGCAAATGGTCGCTCTGGGTCAGAGCTGCAGACATGCCACTTCTATGCTGAGCTGCATGCAATTCTAGCGGGGGCTGCCACCACTACCCCACCTCTGACCGTGGATTCCGAGGCAGGGAAGCCACACCTGAGGATTCTGCGGACGGGGAAGAGGAGGAGGAGGAAGAGGACGAGCTTGCGGAGAGCACACAGCACTCCGTTCTCCCCAACAGCCAGGATCTTTTTCTCAGCCTGACTGAAGTACCCTCCCAAGCCAGTACCCAAGACCATGACCCATGGAAGGGACCTCAGGTGAGTTTACCTTTTAAAATATAAAACATGGTTTAAAAGCAAGCGTTTTTTAATGATTAATTTGCCCATAGGACTTGGGATGCATTCGCGGCCAGTACAGCTACTGGAAAAGTCTGTTAACGTGTCTGGGGATGGAGCGGAAATCCTCCAGGGACATCTCCATGAAGCTCTCCTGGAGGTACTCCAAAAGCCTTTGCAGAAGGTTTCTGGGCAATGCAGCCTTATTCCGTCCTCCATGGTAGGACACTTGACCACGCCATGCTAGTAGTAAGTAATCTGGTATCATTGCATGACAAAGCCTGGCAGCGAATGGTCCCGGTGTTTTCTGGCATTCAAGCAACATCTGTTCTTTATCTCGCTGTGTAATCCTCAGGAGAGTGATATCACTCATGGTAACCTGGTTGAAATATGGGAATTTAATTAAGGGGACAGAGGTGGCCCTTCCTTCCTACTGAGCTGTTTGCCTGTGGCTGAAAAGAAATCCTTCCCTGTAGTAAGCCAAACGCGGCAGGGGGGGGAGGGGGAGGGAGAGGAGAGTTTGGCGCTAAGCTTTTCACGTGTGGCTAGCAGGGATCTTCCCTGATACCAGCCACACGGTAGGGGGAGGGATAAAGCGATCATCCCAGAGAATTGGATGGGGGGGAGGGTTAGTTTGTTTTCTGCTGCTGAAGGTTAATAGGAAAACTGCAGCACTCAGCGGGCTTTGCTTGGTATGTGGGAAAAGAGGACGCAGAAGCCGAAAGACAATGGCTTACCATGGCCGCATGCAAGCCGAATTCTGTTGCCCAGACCTGCGTCTGTGATCTCTGGCAGCAAAGCCACAGGCACTCAATATTAAGAGGCAAAATGCGACCTTGCACAGAAATCACATGTGCTATGTAATGTGAATAGTGTTGTTCACTATGAAAGAGTATAAGCATTGTTCTGTAAAATGTATCTTTTTAAAAAATTCTCTCCTTTTTTCCCTCCCTCCAGCAGCTGCAAATTTTTCAAGCCTCCCTCCTCCGTCCCGAAGGCTATCTCAGATAAGGCGTCGGAAAAAGAGGACGCGAGACGAGATGTTCGCGGAAATCATGGAATCCACCCGCAATGAAAGAGCTCATTTGAATGAGTAGAAGGACACGGTTTCAAAGTATAGGAAAGATGCCAGTGAACGTGAGGACAGAAGGGACCAACGTGAGGACAGAAGGGACGCTCGAGATGAGAGGTGGCGGCAGGAACATCAGAGGAGGCAGGATGCAACGCTGGGGGCTGCTGCGTGAGCAAACAGACATGCTCCGGCATCTGGTGGAGCTTCAGAAACGGCAGCAGGATCACAGACTGGCGCTACAGCCCCTGTATAACCCCCCTCTCCCCTCACCATGTTACATAGCCTCCTCACCCAGACGTGTAAGAACGCGGGGGGTGGGTGGGAAGGGGGGAGGCTCCAGGCACCCTCCCACTCCACCCCAGTGGACAGCCCAAGCAAAAGGCTGTCATTATTTTAACCTTTTTTTAGTGGCCTTTTCCTTCCCTCTGATCCTCCTCCCAAACCCCACCTGGGCTACCTTGTCAGTTCTCTCCCTCTTTTTATAATCAATTAATAAAGAATACATGATTTTTAAACTATAGTGACTTTATTTCCTTTGAAAGCAAGCTGTGATCGAAGGGGGAGGGTGGGTTGCCTACAGAGAATGAGTCAATAAAGGGGGCGGGTTTTCATCGAGAAACAAACAGAACTTTCACACGGTAGCCTGGCCAGTAACGAAACTGGTTTTCAAAGCTTCTCTGATGCGCCGCGCTTCCTGGTGTGTTCTTCTAATCGCCCTGGCTGCGCGTAATCAGTAGCCAGGCGATTTGCCTCAGCCTCCCACCCCGCCATAAATGTCTCCCCCTTACTCTCACAGAGATTGTGGGAGCACACAACAAGCAGCAATAACAATGGGGATATTGGTTTGGCTGAGGTCTGAGTGAGTCAGTAAAGTGCGCCAGTGACCTTTTAAACAGCCAAATGCACATTCCACCACCATTCTGCACTTGCTCAGCCTGTAGTTGAATAGCTCCTGACTCCTGTCCAGGCTGCTTGTGTATGGCTTCATGAGCCATGGCATTAAGGGGTAGGCTGGGTCCCCAAGGATAACTATAGGCATTCAACATCCCCAATGGTTATTTTCTGGTCCAGGAAGTAAGTCCCTTGCTGCAGCCGTTTAAACAGAGTAGTGTTCCTGAAGATGCAAGCGTCATGAACCCTTCCTGGCCAGCCCACATTGATGTTGGTGAAATGTCCCGTGATCCACCAGTGCTTGCAGCACCATTGAAAAGTAACCCTTGCGGTTTATGTACTGGGTACCCTGGTGCTCCGGTGCCAAGATAGGGATATGGGTTCCATCTATTGCCCCACCACAGTTAGGGAATCCCATTGCAGCAAAGCCATCCACTATGACCTGCACATTTCCCAGAGTCACTACCTTTCATAGCAGCAGCTCAATGATTGCTTTGGCTACTTGCATGACCGCAGCCCCCACAGTAGATTTGCCCACTCCAAATTGATTCCCAACTGACCGGTAGCTGTCTGGCGTTGCAAGCTTCCACAGGGCTATTGCCACTCGCTTCTCAACTGTGAGGGCTGCTCTCATCCTGGTATTCTGGTGCTTCAGGGCAGGGGAAAGCAAGTCACAAAGTTCCATGAAAGTGCCCTTACGCATGCGAAAGTTTCGCAGCCACTGGGAATCGTCCCACACCTGCAACACTATGCGGTGCGGTCCCACCAGTCTGTGCTTGTTTCCCGGGCCCAGAATCGGCGTTCCACGGATAGAACCTGCCCCATCAACAACAGGATCTCCAAAGCGTCAGGACCTGCGGTTTGAGAGAATTCTGTGTCCATGTCCTCATCGCTCTCGTCACTGTGCTGACGTCGCCGCCTCCTCCTTGCCTCGTTTTTCTGGTCCTGGTTCAGCATAAACTGCACGATAATGCGCGAGGTGTTTACAATGTTCATGACTGCTGTCTTGAGCTGAGCGGGCTCTATGCTTGCCGTGGTATGGCGTCTGCTGTGTTCACCCAGGAAAAAAGGCGTGAAACGGTTGGCTGCCATTGCTTTCATGGAGGGAGGGGTGAGGCTGTACCCAGAACCACCTGCGACAATGTTTTTTGCCTCATCAGGCACTGGGATCTCAACCCAGAATTCCAATGGGTGGGGCAGACTGCGGGAACTATGGGATAGCTATGGGATAACTACCCACAGTGCAACGCTCCGGAAATCGACGCTAGCCCGGTACATGGATGCACACTGCCGAACTAATGTGCTTAGTGTGGCCGCATACATTCGACTTTATACAATCTGTTTCCAAAATTCGAATTCTGTAAAATTGGATTAATCCCGCAGTGTAGACATACCCTTTGTCTCATTAACTTCCAGTTGTTACAAATGACCTGAAATCAAGAGTATAGGTGCAAAAATCCATTGGTACACATTCGTCACTTGGTTGACAAAAGAAAGCTCTTAATTTCTTTTTATGCACAATCAGTACAGGCAATATCATCAGTTTAGATGTAGTGTTCTTCTGTCCTGAAAAGTTTTTTCACCACCTGCAAATATTATGGTCTGAAAACAATGAAAAGAAAGCATGGACAATACAGGATACCCAAATTTCAAAAACTGTTATCAAATCACCAATATTGAGGAAGGGAACATTATTAAAGTTACAGATTTGAAAGGACAGATCTTTTGCTAAATACATGCACTTGTTCTAAATCAAGTACAGCAAAACATAAAATATAAACAAAAATCATGTCTGTCTGTCTTGCAAGAATAAAAAGCAAACACAAAGTAAAGTGAAAATGAGTTTTCTCAAGATTCAGAAAAAATGTTCCCTGTTTCCCTCACACCCAAGAACATATGAATGGCCATACTGGGTCAGACCAATGGTCCACCTAGCAGAGTATCCTGTCTTCCAACAACGGCAAGGGCCAGATGCTTCAGAGGGAATGAACAGAACAGGGCAATTATTGAGTGATCAATATCCTGGCATCCAATCCCAACTTCTGGCAGTCAGAGGTTTAAGGACACCAAGAGCATGAGGTAGCATTCCTGACCATTTTGGCTAATAGCCATTGATGGACATATCCTCCATGAACTCATCTAATTCTTTTTTTGAACACAGTTATACTTTTGGACTTTGTAACATCCCCTGGCAACGAATTCCACAGGTTGACTATGCGCTGTGTGAAGAAATACTTCCTTAGTTTATTTTAAATCTGCTGCCTATTAAATTTCACTGCGTGACCACTGCTTCTTGTGTTATGTAAAGGGGTAAATAACACTTCCTTATTCACTTTCTCCACACCATTCATGATTTTATAGACCTCTATCATATCCCCCTTAGTTGGCTCTTTTCTAAGATGAACAGTCCCAGTTTTTTTAGTCTCTTCTCATATGGAAGCTGTTCCACACCACGATCATTTTTGTTGCCCCCTCTGTACATTTTTCAATTCTAATACATCTTTTTTGAGATGCAACCAAAACTGCATGCAATATTCAAGGTGTAGGTATACCATGGGTTTATATAATGGTGTTATGATATCTTCTGTTTTATTATCTATCCCTTAATAATGGTTCCTAACATTGTTAGCTTTTTTGACTGCCGCTGCACATTGAACAGATGTTTTCAGAGAACTATCCACAATGCCTCCAAGATGTCTTGCTTGAGTAGTAACAGGTAATTTAGACCCTATCATTTTGTATGTATAAATTGGGATTATGTTTTCCCATATGCATTACTTTTCATTTATTTAATTATTGCCATTTTGTTGCCCAGTCACCTAGTTTTGTGAGATCCTGTTGTAACTCTTCATAGTCAGCTTTACTAACTATCTTGAGTACATTTATATTGTTTGGAAACTTTGTCACCTCACTGTTTACTCCTTTTTCCAGATCATTTCTGAAAATGTTGAACAGCACTAGTCCCAGTACAGATCGTTGGGGACCCTGCTATTTACCTCTGACCACTATGAAAACTGACCTTTTATTCTTACTCTTTGGTTCTTATATTTTAACCAGTTACCGATCCATGAGCTGACCTTCCCTCTTATCTGATAACAGCTGACTTTGCTTAAGTCATTGGTGAGGGTCCTTGTCAAAGGCTTTCTGAAAGTCCAAGTACACTATATCCATTGGTCCAAATGTTTGTTGACCCTCTCAAAGAATTCTAATAGATTGGCGAGGCATGATTTCCCTTTACAAAAACCAGATAGATGAACATAATATGTTGGGTAAGAGTCTAAGTGTCTGATAATTCTATTCTTTACTATCATTTCAACCAATTTATCTGATACTGGCCTGTAATTGCCAGGATTGCCTCTGGAGCCTAAAAAAAAAAAATTGGTGTTACATTAGTTATTCACCAGCCAGTTGGTACAGAGGTTTATTTAAGCAACAGGTTACATACCAATTATAAATTCTACAATTTCATATTTGAATTCCTTCAGAACTCTTGGGTGAATACCATCTGGTCCTGGTGATTTATTACTGTTTAATTGATCAATTTCTTCCAAAACCTCCTCTATTGACACCTCAATCTGGGACAGTTCCTCATATTTGTCACCTAAAAAGAATGGCTCAGATGTGGGAATTTCCCTCACATCCTCTACAATGAAGACTGAGGCAAAGAATTCATTTAACTTCTCCGTAACAGCTGTATATTTTCCTTGAGTGCTCCTGTAGCACCTTGATTGTCCAATCGCCCCCCTGATTATTTAGCAGGCTTCCCGTTTCTGATGTACTACAAAAAAAAATTGCTGTTTTTTTGGTGTCTTTTGATAGTTGCTCTTCAAATTCCTTTTTGGCCTGCCTCATTATACTTTACACTTGACTTAGCAAGGAACAAACTCTGGCATCTTCATCAGTAGGATCTGCCTTCCGATTTTTAAAAGACATCTAAAACCTGTATTCAAACTTCTTTGCATAATCTGTATAGATAGCATACAGCAATGGGTTTCTTTTTTTGCATATTCTAAACAATTTTGTTCAAAAAGGTGGTATTCTTAGGTCTTAATTCTGTAAACTCTTATTCCTGTGTGGAACCCTTACACATGCAAGTAGTCTTATTCACTTCAGCAGCACTATTCGCATGAATAAGGATTTGCAGGATCAGGCCCTCACCCCATTGGTAATGTATACATCGGAAGCTCCATAGTAAATATGAACGGGAAATCAGTTTCTTGTATAATGGGTTATACAATAGCTGCCTCATCACCCCACTAAAACCACAGCTCAAGGTTACAAGAATGTGATACTGTTTAGCACCAATTAATAAAATTGACTACAATTTTTGTTCTTTTAAATTATAACATACCCACTGAAAAACACTAAGTCCTCTAGCCCTTAAATTTTGCAAACTAGTCACATAGGATACACTTTTAGTCCCAGACACAGTGGATTTGATGCACAGCTCACATTATTGATATGGGAATTAAGTGGCTAGACCAATATGCACAGTTCTGAAGCTGTACTCCACATACTGGAGGTCAATGATAGTGTTTAATTTCTAGTTAATACAACACACCTGCAGTTTATTTGGAAATAGTTGAAACAGTTTATATTAAACATTTCATATTAAAAACAAAACAATCTCAGTTTAAATACTCACTCACTTTAGGAAACCTTGTTTGTGTTTCTTACTCTCATAATTTCCATAGACTATTTGTAGCAGCAGACTTGCCAGTGTGATCAGTTTGGCATCAGGTGAAGTATAGAAGCCTTTCAGCAAATTATATCTGGCTTCATCAAACAGGATAAGAATAGCCAGTGGATCCTCAATCTGTTTAAAAATATAAATTTTAAACATTTTGATTAAAATGTTTAAATGTAATTTTCCTTTTACAAACTAAGTATAACTTTTTACTGGAGACAAAGATATGATCTTGTTTAACTGAAATATGTATTTTATTTGGTCTAGAAGAAGAATAAATGCTATGATTCATAAATATTGATATGCAAGTATTTCCATTTTCTGAATTACACATTCATACTGATCTAACATACATAAATTACAACTGAATACCACACTACGCCAAATCAAAATCACATCAAACCCATAAAAGCCAAAAAACATTTTACACTGTTGACAAAAAAAATCTATTTTCTCACTCTATACTATCTATTTATGATCAGTTTTTACCACCCTTACTCTTGCCAAGTAGTACCACCTTTCTCTGAGAGTAATCTCACAGATATCAATGAACTATTTGTAAAAAGAAAATTACTCAGAATGAGTAAGGGTACTAGAAAGAGGGCAGGACTGGAGGAAAATCTGATTGGCTTAACTAAGGTTCCAATCCATAAACAATATTGTCTGTTTTGTGATTAAGTTCAATTGCTTAGGAGTATACTCTGACAAGTCTTTATTCTATTGGAGGAATAGCATTGATGAGAAACTGCTGTTTATAGGAGCTCGCTTAGTACTATTTTATTATTATTGACAATACATTTGTTTGGAATGTAAGTGATTTTCTGCAATTTCAATAAATAACAGGAGAATAAACCTTAGAATTGTAAAAAGTCAGAGGCCTATTCCACCATTGTCCTGTCCCACAATTATTAACAGGAATTACAGGCTTGATCTAACTCCTATCAAAATCAACAGGACTCTTTCCTTAATCTTCAGTGGGAGTTGGATTAGGCCCTACATGCACACAGGCAGAAGAACAAATCACTTTAACTGACAGTTACTCTTAGACCTACTAATGTTTTCTAACAGGTTTAAATATGATCTAAAGTCATGGGTTCTGAACCTGTAGTCTGCAACTTCTTTCCCTTTCTTATTGGTCAGATGGGAAGGGGATCCCAAAATTTATTTAAGTTCTAAAACAGACTAATGGATTGACATTCTAATTAACATACTCCTGGCTGATAAAGGTTTCTGTTTCTGCACCTGTATTTGATATTAGCACTTCTAATGCAGACCTTTTTTTCAACCTCCAAAGCAAGTCTCACATCCCTCCTCAGGAAAAGCTGTGGGGTTTCCCTTTGAGGATCCAAGTTTGTCAGTTCAGTGAGTATTTCAGGCCAGTCACGAACATGCTGCAAAGGTTTATGATATGGCTTCAGCTGGAGGCCTGGAAAATAACAACTTTTCATTTAAAATAATAAACAGGGGAATCAAGCACATAGATGCTCAAATGAATGCTATACCAAAAGGTAAGAACTGAGAATTCGCTTTTCTCAAAGAACCGTTTTCTTTTTACCATATATAAAAGGTCGCAAACATGGTGACAAATTTATCACAGCAGAGGCCACACCAATAATTCAGTAAATGCATGCTTGAATTATGGTCAGCTTCTCAAAAGTGAATTTAAATTCTTTAACAAAAAAAAAAAAAAAGTAACTTTAAAAATTTAAGTTTGTAATGAAACATATGGGTGGACCTTAAAACTACAAGTAAAAGGCTGTGGTAAGGACTGCAGGATTGGGCCAAAACACCACATCAAATAAAACATTTAAAATAATTTCCTCTTATTGCTTCTGAATCGGTTCCTTCTGCTAGTGCCTGTGGAATCACAGATGTCTAATTCAGGGTAAGGAACTACATTAACTACTAGGCTTTAATGATTGTATTAGCTAGTGATTGTAGCAGTTATTTTAGGAGAAATAAAAGTCCAGAACTCAGGTCTTGACAGGAAAATATATCTTCGGTTTGTTTTAGAAACATTTTTGCCATTTTATAGACTGTAATTGTTTCAGGATAGAGGCTGCGCCCTTTCTATGGTCTGTAAAGCATCATGATCCCAACATGCTGTCACCATGCAGTTTTTCCTGCTTCCCTACTCTTATTCAGGCTGACCTACAGATCTAGATCCTTGTGCTAACCAGCACACAGCCACAGCTACATTCAGGCAACCCATCTGCCTATCCTTCTTTCCCTCATGATCTTCCTACTGCTTACCTGTCTTCTAGCTCCCCACTACTCAACTCTCCCTCACTTCTTTGGCCTTGTCTACACTACGAGAGTAGTTCGATTTTACTTAAATCGAATTTTTGGAATCGATATTGCAAAGTCGAACGTGTGTGTCCACACTAAGGACAGTAATTCGACTTTGTGAGTCCACACTAACGGGGAAAGCGTCGACATTGGAAGCTGTGCACTGTGGGCAGCTATCCCACAGTTCCCGGAGTCCCCGCTGCCCATTGGAATTCTGGGTGGAGCTGCAAATGCCTTCTGGGTAAAAAAAATGTGTCCAGGGTGCTTTTGGGTAACTGTCGTCATCCGTCCATCACTCCCGCCCTCCCTCCCTGAAAGCGCCGGCGGGAAATCAGTTCGCGCACTTTTCTAGTCAGTGACAGCGCGGACGCCACAGCACTGCGAGCATGGAGCACACTGCGACCATCGCTGCAGTTGTGGCCGCTCTCAACGCCTCGCAGCTTATCATACACCTTTCCCTGAGGCAGATGCAGATAAGTCAGGCGAGGAGGCTACGTCACCGCGGTGATGGCCTGAAGTCTGAGAGTAGCACAGACCTCTCAGAAAGCAGGGGACCCAGCGCCGAGGACATCACGGTCGCAATGGGTCATGTTGATGCCGTGGAACGGCGATTCTGGGCACGGGAAACAAGCACTGAGTGGTGGGACCGCATAGTGCTGCAGGTCTGGGATGAATCCCAGTGGCTGCGAAACTTTCGCATGCGGAAGGGAACTTTCCTGGAACTTTGTGAGTTGCTGTCCCCTGCCCTGAAGCGCAATGACACCCGGATGCGAGTAGCCCTGACTGTCCAGAAGCGAGTGGCCATAGCCCTCTGGAAGCTTGCAACGCCAGACAGCTACCGGTCAGTCGCGAACCAGTTTGGGGTGGGCAAATCTACTGTGGGGGTTGTTGTGATGCAAGTAGCCAAGGCAATCGTTGATGTACTGCTGCCAAAGGTAGTGACCCTGGGAAACGTGGAGGCGATCATAGATGGCTTCGCAGCGATGGGATTCCCAAACTGCGGTGGGGCCATAGATGGAACTCACATCCCTATCCTGGCACCGGACCACCAGGCCAGCCAGTACATTAACAGAAAGGGCTACTTTTCCATGGTGCTGCAAGCACTGGTGGACCACAGGGGACGTTTTACCAACATCTACGTCGGATGGCCGGGCAAGGTTCATGACGCTCGTGTTTTCAGGAACTCTGGTCTGTTTAGACGGCTGCAGCAAGGTATTTACTTCCCGGACCACAAAATAACTCTTGGGGATGTGGAGATGCCTATAGTCATCCTCGGGGACCCAGCCTACCCGCTAATGCCCTGGCTCATGAAGCCCTATACTGGCGCCCTGGACAGTGAAAAAGAACTCTTCAACTACCGGCTGAGCAAGTGCAGAATGGTGGTGGAGTGTGCTTTTGGCCCTCTCAAGGGGAGATGGAGAAGCTTGCTGACTCGCTGTGATCTCAGCGAAACCAATATCCCCATTGTTATAGCAGCTTGCTGTGTGCTCCATAATCTCTGTGAGAGCAAGGGGGAGACCTTTATGGCGGGGTGGGATGTTGAGGAAAATAGCCTGGCTTCTGATTACGCACAGCCAGACAGCCGGGCGATTAGAAGAGACCAGCGGGACGCGCTGTGCATCCGGGAGGCTTTGAAAGCTAGGTTCCTGAGTGAGCAGGGTAACCTGTGACTGTAAAGTTTGTGTACAGAGAAGCCGAACCTGCCCCCGTTTCTTTACCCAGTTAATGTTGACTATCCTCTCCAGTTACATACCCCCTTCTCCCCCCCCTTCCAACACACGTTTCGAAATAAAATCAGTTCTACTTTGTTAATGAACACCGTTTTCTTTACTACTGTTTTCGCGGGAATTTTTTAAAACTGGGACGCGGATTGTGGTGCGGAGCGGGTGTAGTGTAGTGACGCAAAGAAAGCTTCTAAACTCAAGGATTGACAGGCTCTGCTGTGGTGGGCTGGTTCTTTCAACGGAGCCTGTCACCCCTCCTGATCGGGACTGTGTGTATGGGGGGGCTATGTGACTTTGTGGCAGGGGGAGGACGGTTACAGATCTCCTGCTGTGTGGCTCTGTGATCCTGCATAAGGACCGCCGCTTAAGATCTGTAACTGCCCTCCCCCGCCACAAAGTCACAGAGCAACCCACCCCCCACTACAGAACATGAAAACCACCTCCCAGACTGACCAGGGCAACTAGTCACTGCACTGTGTATGTGCCCTGCTGCTGTACCTGCCCCCGCCTATGTACCCTGCCAAAGGTGACTGTCCTGTCCAATTACCATCCCCCTTTCCCCCCCTCCTCCAAAAGAACATGATGGAAACATTAGTTAACAGAAACATATTTTTTATTATCAACTACACATGGAACTGGGAGGTGAAACTTGGACGGGGGCTTGTGTCAGGCGGGAAGGAAAGAACTTGTCAAATTTTGGGGAATGAGAGCCTTCTGCTACTAGAGCTCTCTGCAGGGGTGGAGTGAGAGTTTGCGTGGACTCTGCCGCCTCTCCTTCTGTGCACTTTGGGTGAGGGGGGTATGGGACTTGGTGGCGGGGGAGGGCGGTTAGAGATGGACTGCAGTGGGGCTCTGTCCTCCTGCCTCCGTTCCTGCAGAACATCCACAAGGCGCCGGAGCGTGTCCGTTTGCTCCCTCAGTAGTCCAAGCAGGGTTTGAGTCGCCTGCTGGTCTTCCTGCCGCCACCTCTCCTCCCGATCCATGTTTGCTTGCTGCATTTGGGACAAGTTCTCCCGCCACTGGGTCTGCTGTGCTGCCTGGGCTCGGGAGCAGGCCATAAGCTCTGAGAACATGTCCTCCCGTGTCCTCTTCTTCCTATGCCTAATCCTCGCTAGCCTCTGGGAGTGTGATGCCAGGCTAGGTTGTGAGACAGTCGCAGATGGGGCTGTGGGAATGGGAAAAAGGGAGTGAATTCCTCAGAAAGATAAATGTAGTTGTGAACAAAGAACATAGTCTTTCTCTGTGAACAAGACCATGCACAGCACCTATCACATGCGCACTCAGCACAAGGTCGAATTCTCGGCCTTCGCATTCAGTGCCTGGGGTCTTGCACAGCACATTTGAGAAGCGTGTCAGGACAACAGAATTTCTGTTGCAGGCAGACATGGTAAGCCGTAGACTCGTGGCAGCTTAAAACTTTAATATTAGCAATGGCCTCATTTCACATTGAAATCAATGTCGGTCCCTGCTGCCAGCAATCCGGCAAGCAGGAACTCTGCTCCTGTCCCACACCCTCGCGGCTGTCCCCGGGAACGATCCCTTTCGGCTGCCCCTCTCCCGCCTCCACCGCGTGGCTGCAAACCAGCGGTTACAGTTCTGTAAAGGAACGGTAAAGCAGTCCCAACACTAACATTCCCCTACCTCATTCAAAGCAGGTCACCATGAGCGACATCACCCTCATGAGGATCTCTGACAGCGAGAAAGAGAGAATGCTCCGGGAAAGCCTCCAAAGACCAGGGCCGTATGCCGCCCTGCTGTGCAGAGCAATGATTCCCGAGTACTTGCTTGTCTCGTGGCGCGGCAACGTGTCGTACTACGGAGGACCCAATAAGGCCGCTCTCCCCAGGAACCTAATGCAACGGATTTCCAATTACCTCCAGGAGAGCTTCCTCAAGATGTCACAGGAGGATTTCTGCTCCATCCCCGGACATATAGACCGCATTTTACTCTAGCTGCTGGAGCAGTGACTAAACAGTAGAGCGGCTTGGGCAGGACAATCATGCAAAACTGGACATTGCTAGATTTTTTTTTCAATAGTTGCACTGCCCATGACTGAACCGTTAAGCGCTAGGGCAAACTAATCATGAGAAACCCATTTTTTTAATTGTTAATATTCCTGTTCTGTTAAAAATAAATGTTTAGATGTTTACAACACTTACTGGCTGATCCTTCCCCAGATTCTGTGTCCGGGGTAACGGCTGGGGACGGTTGGTAGGGGATCTCTGTAAGGGTGATGAAGAGATCCTGGCTGTCGGGGAAATCAGCGTTGTGAGTGCTGTCGACTGCCTCGTCCACCTCTTCTCCTTCCTCATCTTCCCCGTCCGCTAACATGTCTGAGGATCCGGCCGTGGACAATATCCCATCCTCAGAGTCCACGGTCACTGGTGGGGTAGTGGTGGCGGCCGCACCTAGGATGGAATGCAGTGCCTCGTAGAAACGGGATGTCTGGGGATGGGATCCGGAGCGTCCGTTTGCCTCTTTGGTCTTCTGGTAGCCTTGTCTCAGCTCCTTGATTTTCACGCGGCACTGCGTTGCATCCCGGCTGTATCCTCTCTCTGACATGTCTTTAGAGATCTTCTCGTAGATCTTTGCATTCCGTTTCTTGGAGCGCAGCTCGGAAAGCACGGACTCATCGCCCCACACAGCGATGAGATCCAAGACTTCCCGATCAGTCCATGCTGGGGCCCTCTTTCTATTCTGAGATTGCACGGCCATCACTGCTGGAGAGCTCTGCATCATTGCCAGTGCTGCTGAGCTCGCCACAATGTCCAGACAGGAAATGAGATTCAAACTGGCCAGACAGGAAAAGGAATTCAAATTCAAATTTTCCCGGGGCTTTTCCTGTGTGGCTGTTCAGAGCATCCGAGCTCGTACTGCTGTCCAGAGCGTCAACAGAGTGGTGCACTGTGGGATAGCTCCCGGAGCTATTAGCGTCGATTTCCATCCACACCTAGCCTAATTCGACATGGCCATGTCGAATTTAGCGCTACTCCCCTCGTCGGGGAGGAGTACAGAAGTCGAATTAAAGAGACCTCTATATCGAACTAAATACCTTCGCGGTGTGGACGGGTGCAGGGTTAATTCGATGTAACGGCGCTAACTTCGACATAAACGCCTAGTGTAGACCAGGCCTTTGACTTCTGCACAGCTACTGCCCACTTAAAATCTTCTCACACTGCTGCAACTTCTGATTTATCCTTCCCACATTCAAATCCCTCTACAATTAAAAACATCATAACCTGTCATAGTTTTCTTGTTAGATTTTCATTATCGAACGTAAGATGACCATTAGTTGCTTAAATAAGCAAGCAGAAACAAGCTGATTTCTCAAAGTATTTTCACAGAGCATCTTGGTTTAAATCTGTACTATACAGTTCATTACATGGAGTCTTCATTTTTTTTTTTTTTTTGACAATTCAAATACTTAGTCTAATTTGGAAAATTATGAATGTTTCATAGGATTATTTGTTGATAACAAAAACTTAACAAATCAGTAATATTTCCCTGTACAGCAAATAAAACATCTCAGTATTTTGGGCAAAATAAGATGGAACACACACTCGGAACACACACTAGAGCGGAGTGATTTTTTTTTTTAATTTTTGGAAACTAGCTGTTCCACTTGGTCTAAACAAACAAGCAGTCACTGGGCCAGAGAGGAAGAGCGAAATGACTCTAGGTTGGTGATCAGCGGACTCATCTGGGAAATCCAAGTTCATATTCCTTCTCCAATTACTATTTAATTATTTATGCACAGTGGAACAGCTTCAACAGGAAAGACTGAGAGACCCATATTAGAATATCCCAGAGCCCAGTGGCTAGGGGACTCTCCTATAGTGGAGGAGACCCAAGTTCAATTCCCTTCTCCACTTTAGGCAGAGGTGGGGGGGATCTGAACTCAGGTGTCTCACATCCCAGGTGAATGCCCTAATCATTGGGCTAAAGCTCATTATGGAGGCACTACTACCTCCTTTTCCTCTCCTATTTTGTGAATTTAACACTTTAATAATGCCCAGAAACACAATGTTTTGGGTTGAACTAAAGATTTTGCTCAACCCACAAGTGACTTTTTCAGTTTGCTGAAATTTTTTGAATTTTCATCCAAACTGCTACTTTCCCCACATTTTTTCAGAAATGCCAGAGAACCATAAAATCAGTTATTTGCCCTGCTCTAAAAGGGAGACAAGCATCAAGACATCACTCAGCCAGGCTCCTTTCATCTCAAGGACTGCAGCTCTGCGTTTGTATGTCTGCTGGTGGGCCCATATAGTTTTCTACTGGTTGTTCATAAAGGGAAGTTAAGAAACAGTGGTGAAACTGGGAGAAAATGGTCAGACAGAAAAACTAAAGAAAAGCATTATTTAAAACAATTTCAACTATAACACACACTCATATTTTAAATTCCAGATATAAAAAGAAGAAAGCAGCACTAAAATATTGAATTCTTAATGCACAGCTTTTTTTCTTACACTACCACAAGCAGTGAATCTAACCCAATCTGAAGCAGTTGAAATCATAATGATAGTTTCTCACATTTAATTGGCATTACAAATGAGCCCCATAGCAACCTTGTCACAGTAATGCTGTTTACAACCTTTTCTGACAGGTAGGCGTAATAATGACTGACTACATCTTATGCATGTTTCTACCTATCTTTTTGAAATCTGGTTGGAAAGAGATGGCATGAATGTTACTAAAGAAAAAGAATTACAAAGATATATACTGTACATTTGACTTCAATCCAAGAGGAGTCTTAAATTGTATGAAAAAGCTAGCAATAGGAATAAGGATGCTTCCTGTGCTAAATATAGCTGAGAACTTGTATAATTTTTTTTAAAAAGGTTAGTGCAACAGTGACTACATGAATTTATTATACATATGAAATAAGTTGAGGTAATCAAATTTACCTTAGTACACATTTAAGCAGACTAAATAGTCATAAAAAGTATCTCATAATACATAACGCTAGAATCAGGAAATAAAGTATGTACTAAGGACTGTCACAGGGTGAGGAAGCCCTTTAAGGGGGATGGGGCTCAGCTGCACTCTGTGCCAGCCTCAGCTCACCTTCCCAGTGATGGGAATAAAGTCCAGGGATCATATAATAGAAGACTGAAACTAAGTGCCAGTCCTGCTGGGATGCAAAGGGCAGCATGATTTCAGGTATCAAGACGGGCTCTCCTTAGCTCCCAAGCAGATATTCTAGGAGTGCAACTCTGCGGCAGCTTTCCTCCTTGCAGAAGGGAGCACACAGACTTGAATTAACACCCAGGCAGAGGACCTGAGAAGTGAGAGCTGCAGGAAATAATAGCTCCTACAAGAGTCCACGGGCCAGGGGAAAGGACATGATTTACATCTGGAAATTACATTAAGTTGTTTTATTTGAGAGAAATAAAAAATTTAGTGTCTGGGAAAAAAAAAAGTATTGAAGTCCTGTGGCAGTTGAGAGTTCTTTTGATGCACGGTGAGATGGCCCACTGGCTTACAGGGCTAAACTAGAATGCTTTAAAAATTACAAACTCTTTATGATCTCGAATAATTAACGCAACATATGCATAGATAACGTAAGTCCAGTCCTTTAATTATTACTCTCATGAATAATTCCACTGAAGTTGAATAAGTTGCATATATGAGTATGGCTCATTTATGTGAGCAAGGTTTGAAGGATTTGGCCCTATATTTGCAGGCAAAGATTTTAAGAGTGGATGCCTAAAACCAGGCTGCAAAGTCCATACTTAAGCACCTTAATAAGTGACATGATTGTCAAAAGCGCTAGGCATCCAGCAGCTCCCACAGAAGTCCTGTGTTATAATAATAATATAATATATTCCTATCTCACAGAGCTGGAAGGGACCTTGAAAGGTCATTGAATCCAGCCCCCTGCCTTCACTAGCAGGACCAAGTACTGATTTTTGCCCCAGACCCTTAAGTGGCCCCCTCAAGGATTGAACTCACAACCCTGGGTTTAGCAGGCCAAAGTTCAGTGGTTTGAGCAATCCCTGTCTCTTCAGGCATCTATATCTAGTTCTCTTTGTGGAGGGTGGCCAGGCAGACTACTGCAGCAGCTCCACTGATCTCAATGGTTTAAAGTTCTAGAAGGCATTCAAGATGATTTTCTCACAGATAGTATTATAGAACTGTAAGATATTTCATGGTGCACAATCTTTTCCCTTCTTTCCAATGAGAACCACTATTTTAAAAAACATACATGACAGGCACCAAATCTAAGCTACTGAAAAAAGTGTGTTTTTAAAGAAATTTTGTTCTAGGTGTTAAAAAAACCCCAGCAAACCCCAAAAACTCAACCCTTCTCAGCTCCAAAGTCTCGTCTAACTAACAGCCAACTCTTTATCAATCTAGTCATGTCTAGGTTTTTTGCAATTGCCTCTCTGCACTACAGTGAGCAAAATTCTCATAAGTTTTTTAAAGGTCTCAAGAATGACTCAGCAATGCAGAAAATGACAGGACAATGTGTATGACTAAAGAAAGCTGGCAAGATTATTGTTTGGTGTACCAGTCTTGCTTGTGTCCTTTATTACTTTAGCAAGACATTTACAAAAATAAATGTAAAAAAACAAAATCCAAAACAATAACTACTTACTAAGGTTCTCAGAACAAATCCAAATAGTGAAGTACTGCTGTGTTTCTTGAGACAGACGCATTCCTTCCATTATCTGCTGTACAGTAGTATTGTTTCCATGTTTCAACTCAACAGAACGATATGACCCATCCATTCGATAAATCCGTACCTTTTCATACTATGGCAAAAATATATAAAAATATCATTAAAAAAATGGGAGACAAATTAATCATAAGTTAAAATCCCACTCTTCTATTTCTTTCATTTCCACAAACATCAATTTTTAATCCGATTTAGAAGCATTTACATTT
The DNA here is from genome assembly GCF_027887155.1 of Malaclemys terrapin pileata. Lineage (NCBI taxonomy): Eukaryota > Metazoa > Chordata > Testudines > Emydidae > Malaclemys > Malaclemys terrapin. The sequence continues at coordinate 242,156,175 of NC_071506.1, read as the reverse complement.
TGAGAAAAATAATTTTGCAGAATTCTTTTATATTTATCTTGGATCAGAACACTCTTCACAGACCTGTGGGGCCTCCGAGACCCATATAGCATTGTCTCTCTCTACATTTCTATACCATGCCCATTACCATAGTAGCTAAGGTGCAGATTTTAAAGGTATTTAGGTGTTGCAATGCTGAGCAGAACAATGCATAAATACCTTTAAAAATCTGGGGCTAAGTGCCTACGTATATCCTGCCACATGCATTATGTGATTACTACTACTGATTGACTATGAATTATGCACACAACTAGTTTATATTAAAACATCTTATTGTTACCTTTTCCTCCCTCCATCCCTCTAATTTGTTTCACTTATCCTTTAAGTCTTATCTTTTAGGCCATAAACAATTTGGGGGCAAAGGCCTTAAATTTATTATATGTTTGTACAGTTCCTAGCACAAGGTGATCTCCAATCTACTTGAGATCTTTAGGCACTACTACTACTACTAATTTTTACTCAAAACTCCCATTAACTTCATTGGATTGTGGGTGCAGAACACGTCTCACTACAGCCATGCTTTAAGCACGTGACTAACGTTTATGTATACCATAAATAATCCCACTTAAGTCAATGGGACTACTCATGTGCTTAAGTACCAAGCTGAACTGAGAGCTTAAACTTCTTATCTCCAGTTGTTTCAATGATTTAGCGGTTTAAAAAAAAGTTGCAAAAATTATTATAATAGCAGTGTATTTCCCCATCTCCTCTCTGCTCAGCCTTTCCCAAAAAAATTCAGAGACCAAGCCTGGAAACTTTTAGCCAGAAAGGTGAATGTCTTGGAATATTATGATTGCCTGAAAATGAGGTTAGAATCGAAAACATTTGCAATCTTAACTATAGCACTTGCTCCCACTTCTACTGTAGTAACTTCAATTACCAAATACTTAAAGTTTTACTATATTAATCTGATTATATTAGAAGGCAATAACATCTCTTATGCTCAGAGCTTAGAACAACTGCTTTATAAGGCAAAATGAGAGGGATCAGTTCCTTCTTCAGTAACACTGAAAGTCAAATGAAAATGTGCTTAAAAACAACATATCGGCAGACTGTATCAATATATAAAATGCTGGTATACATACAAAAGCAAACAGTGGTAGAATGATCAGTAGTGGCAGTAGAATTTGTGCTATTTTATACTTCCAGAAATCAAAATATTACATTTTAAAATCTTGCACACAGCTGTAGAGCCATAGATACAAGATACAAACATTTAAAATGACAAATGTTCATTTCACACCAAAAATCTAAATACATGCAGAGTACGTGTCCTGTAGACTGTCATTGCTATATGTGGACCTACCACATGTCTTGGTTTTCCACTCTGTATACATTTTCTAAGACTTTCAAATATGACTACTAAACTGTTTAAAAGGTAAACACATACAGGTTTATTTATGGCTTCCTTCAGCAGTTTTGCTGTTTCTTCCCAATCATTTTGTTTGCTCTCTTCACAGACATTCAATGGGGATCTTCCTTGTTGATCAGTAATGTGCTACAAATATGAACAGAAAGCCTGGCATAAATATAGTTTTCAATCTAGAAAGGTAAATGTTAACAAGTTTTGAAGATAACTAAAATATCTGGGATTTTCAATAATGTTAATTAAAAACCTCCCTTGTTCACAGAGTTCAGAAGTTTGGTTGTTTAAATCCTTTTCATTAATTGTACTTCTCTGTTTATTTTATCTGTTTCTGGCAGCCTCTCCACAGGAAATCACTGGGATAAGAAGAGCAGGTGTGTTTGCAGGCCAAGACTGAGGTGTGTTGGCAGAGTTGTTTGAAAAACCTTGCATAGAACTTGCTTACACTAAATCTTATTCTAGTCAGCGCTGTCAGTCATTTATTACATAAGCACCAATTTGACTCCATTTAAAATAGCATTTTAGTATTTTAATTTTGTGCTACTGTGCATTCTGACATATATTCTACATATAGAGTAAAATGCATAGTCATATATCTTCTGTGGTTGTGCTGGTGGTGGAGAGGGGGGTTTGAAGTTCCCATACAGAAGAACATAAGAATGGCTCTACTGAGTCAGACCAAAGGTCCATCTAGTCCAGTATCCTGTTTTCTGACAGTGGACAGTGCCAGGTGCCCCAGAGGGAATGAACGGAGCAGGTAATCATCAAGTGATCCATCCCGTCGCTCATTCCCAGCTTCTGGCAAACAGAAGCTAGGGACACCATTCCTGCCCATCCTGGCTAATAGCCATTGATGGACCTATCCTCCATGAATTTATTTAGTTCTTTTTTAAACCCTGTTATGGTCTTGGCCTTCACAACATCCTCTGGCAAGGAGTTCCACAGGTTGACTGCATTGTGTGAAGAAATACTTCCTTTTATATACAACTTACTTATTATCAGTAAATTAAATGTAATATAACTAATAACCAAAACTACTGCCCCACTTGATGGGGTTATAACTTCAGTCCTTTAATGTATTTTCCATCTGTACATTTTCATCACACTGTGCATTTGTTATTGGACACAGTATGTATATACAACAAATGTATACAAAAATGGTGCAGAATTTGATTGCTTCCCTCTTTCTAACCTTTGTATGCTGCAGAAAAGAGAGGAACTAACACCACACATCTCTTATAAGTGTGACCACTTCGCTTGTACTTGGACATATCCTGCTCTGCTCCTCTTTATCTACTTCTTGGCTTTTTTTTTTTTTTTTTTTTTTTTTTTTTAAACTATAAGCTCTTATAGGGCCAGGCACTGTCTCTTTCTATGTGTCTACAGAGCACCTAGAACAATGCAGCCTCGCCCTGATTGGAGCCTATCGATTCGATAGCAATAATAATAATAAAAAAAAAAGACTTTTAACTAGATAAATAATAGAAATGTGCAATTCAAGCAAAACCCAGAGGCTGAGGAATTTACTTCTTCATAATTAACAGGAATTTTACAAAAGATAGTGAGAGTTTAGACTAAAATCTCTAGTAAAATCCAGTTAAAGTACAGTTGACAAAGGGGGCAAATATAAATCAGTCTGTATGTTTGGGCAGATTAAGTTTTAAGATGGAGTTTCCTATGATAATTGTACAACTGGAATTTGGGAGTTTAAAATATATGTCCTTTCAAATTTAATTTAAGAGACAATTAAGAACTAAACTGCATTTATTTGTTTTTACTTTGGGAACTGGAGACATATAATATATGAGAGATATTGTAAGTGTGTGCTGCAACTGTAGGTAAAAATCATTCCAGTTACAAAGGTATCTTACTCTGTCAATTTCCAGATGGCTTAGAAGAATTTTCACAATTTCAACATGTCCTCCTCCAGCAGCAAAATGAAGAGGAGAGCTAAGTTGTCCATTCAGTAGGTTTGGATTACATTTCCCTTTCTCCAGCAACATTCGAGTGGCTTCAACTTTTCCATACCTACAAGAGAGATTAAAAGCAGAATGGCCACAACAATGAATACAACAAGATGTTTTTTTAAATCCTATTTCAGATGCTTTCAGAGATATTCCTGAATATTTTAGGACATATGACATATTTAGAATAGGGAAATGTGGTCTGGATGCAATTACTATAATGTGAGTGTACAACTGGCTCAAAAATCGTACTCAAAGAGTACTTATCAATTATTTGCTCTCAAACTGTGAGGATGTTTCTAATGGGATCCCGTAGGAGTCTGTCGTGGGTCCAATACTATTCAATATTTTCATTAAATTACTTGAATAATCGAGTGGAAACTATGCTTATAAAATTTGCAGAACACACACCATGCTGGGTGGGGTTGCAAACACTTTGGAGGACAGATTAGAACTCAAAATGATCTTGATAAATAGGAGAATTGGTCTGAAATTAACAAGATGAAATTTAATGAAGACAAATGCAAATTACTACACTGAGGAAGGAAATACCAAATGCACAACTACAAAATGGGGAATAACTGACTAAGCAGTAGTATTGCAGAAAAGGATCTGGGGATTACAGTAGATCACAAATCTAATATGAGCCAAAAAAAGAAAAATATCATTCTGGGATGTATTAGTAGGAGTGCCAGAAGCATGATGTGGGAGATAACTGCTCTGCTCTACTCCGTCTTCAAACATATTAAGGGATGTTACAAAGAGAACAGTGATCAATTGTTCTCCTTCACCACTGAAGGTAGGACAAAAAGTCGTCAATTTAGTTTGCAGCAAAGGAAATTTAGATTATATATTAGGAAAAACTTTCTAACTATAATGATAGTTAAGTACTGCAATAGACTTCCAAATGAGGTCATGGAATCCCTGTCATTGGAGATTTTTAAGACAAGACACCAGTCAGGGACGGTCTAGGAATACTTGGGTCCTGCCTCAGCACAGGAAGGGTTGAGGTCCTTTCTAGCCCTATATTTCTAGGATGCTGAGCTGTCTTGTGAACAATTTTAGTTCAGACTACAGGAATGCAGAGCAGAATTCTTCTTTTCTGGATAAACCTACTCCTCAGTAAAGGCTATTTACATGTGTAGTTTGGTGGGAAGTGGATTTGAGCCATTTAAATTTTTTGAGAGCTAAAAACATTTTATAATGCTTTAAAAGAAGTTTAATTTCTTTCACTCTTCAATAATTCAAATAACAGCTGAAGAATGTTTCCTCATTTTCCATAAAATTTTACCTCTGGGCTAAGAAAACACGTAAGGATAATTATCCAAAGGATGTATTTTCAGAATGTAAGGATCATGTGAAAAGAAGGGTTATAATGAAACTTCTGATGTAATGTTATCTATAGTGGCCAGGTTACAACTATAAGACATGCTGTAGAAACACTGCATAGAACCAGAAGTAAATACTGAAATAACAAAAATAAGAGAACATGTTATTTAAAGTTCTTGCTCTCTGTGTACTTTCAAAATGGAATAATCAAGCCATTGTTTAATAATAATGCTCTTCACTTCTATACCACATTCTATTTAAGGGTTCCCACGCATGACATTAAAATCAAAAGATTTTAAAAATCCAGTTTATTTTGCATCATTTATGTGGTTACCTTTCTGCATTTGTCTCAGCATAGACAAAAATCAATGAAGTCAGTTTCACATTTGTTCATATGTCAGTTTCACTTTCAAATTCTCAGTACTGTAATATTTGCAGAAGAATGATTAATTTAAAGATTGAATTAAATATTGACACATTTCTATTGGTCTGAGGGTCTGTAATTGTTTTAATAAAATCTAAATTTTGGGCTACATAGGAATTGGTATTCTGGATCAGACCCATGGTCCATCTAGTCCAGTACACACTCTCTGATGGGGCCAGCACCAAATATTTCAGAGGAAGGTATAAGAAAACTAGCATTAGGCCGCCGTAGGACAATGTCCCATTAGATCTCCACCTTCTAAACCCTTTAGTCAGAGATCAGCTTAAACCTTGAAGCACGAGGTTTAATTTCTCTTTCAACATTTTTTTTATATTAACTATAAGAACAAATGACAACTAAAATGCTAGAGTTTGGACTTCCTGGCATTTAATTACTGTTTTAAACCACATAAGTGCTTAGTGGTTTTCAGCCATAAATACCAGAAATACATTCACTTGGAAAAAAATACTCACCAGCACGCATAATGGATAGGTGCCCAATGGTCACTGTCTAACTGGTTGACTGAAAAGTTGTCATCTAGAAGGCGACTAAGTAATTCAGAGTCTCCTTCACAAGCACTGCGATGAAGAGGGAAATCATCTACCCATTGGCGCTCTCTAGTAATTAAAAGCAAAATATGAAAAAGATGCAACTCACTTATATTTCAACAATCAAACAAAGAAATATAAAAATGACAATTTATGGGCATCTAATGATGTGCACAAAGCACAAGCAGCTAAAATGCGTCAATGTTTATACAATTAGAACTTAGGTAGACAGATGGCCAGCCATGACTAATATTCATCATGCTAAGAAACATGCATTTTAGTGTTGCCTCGTCCTCCAACTGTCCCCCCCACTCCACCTTACATTTGTTTGTTTCACCAATCTGTTGTGTTGTGCTGCAAACAGTTTGGGGACTACTTTTTATATAAGTCTTTGTGCAGTCCCTAGGGCAATGGGGCCCTGCTTCCTGAATGGGGCCTTAGACACTACTGTAATATGAATAAATAATATAAAACATAATTATATAAGTGTAACAGTACTTGTCTTCCGTGACACTGCTCATGCTGCGTTGCCACTTTTCTCGTTTTGGAATCTGAATCTTTGAATAGTCTGGAGCTCCAAGACCAAAGTATGGATTTATAACCACTTTATCAACCTAGGAAGACAACATAATATTAAAAAATAAAAAAAATAAAAAAAATAAAAAAAAAGTCTGAAAACCTTCTCATTGAGACTTCAACAAACCAATTGGAATTACTTGTATGTTCTGTGGAACCAATGTAAACATAGTACAGTAACTCCTCGCTTAGCATTGTAGTTATGTCCCTGAAAAAGGCGACTTTAAGCGAAACGATGTTAAGCGAATCCAATTTCCCATAAGAATTAATGTAAATGGAGGGGGGTGGTTGGTTAGGTTCCAGAGAAATTTTTTTCACCAGACAAAAGAGTATGCTATATATATATATATGTATACACAGTATAAGTTTTAAACAAACAATTTAATACCGTACACAGCAATGATGATTGTGAAGCTTGGTTGAGGTGGGTGGAGTCAGAGGGTAGAATATTTCCTAGGGAATGCCTTAACTGCTAAAGAGAGAGATGTGCATTGCCCCTTTATGTACGCTGACCCACTCTAAGAACATTGCCTTTTTAGATCAGCAAGTTGAGACAGCAGCTGCTGCCTGCAAGATCCCTCCGTCCTGAGCCCTGTCGTGTCTCCCCCGTGCTCTATGGAAATGGGGTAAGCAGGTGGCAGGAGCAGGCGGGAGGGGGACACCCTGATATTAGCCCCGTCTTCTCTCCCCTCCCCGCCAGCAAGCAGGAGGCTCCGGGGAGCAGCTCCAAGGCAGAGGGCAGGAGCAGCACATGGCAGTGGGGGGAGGGACAACTGAACTGCCAGCAATTGATAGCCTGCTGGGCGGCTGCCACAGGGAACTTAGGGGCGCGGGGAGCTGATAGGGGGGCTGCTGGGGACCTGATGAGGGGGCTGCCGGTCCACCCTGGTTCCAAGCCCCCACCAGCTAGCTGCAAAGGGCTGCTCTTTCTGCAAGCAGTGGACAAAGCAGGCGGCTGCCAAACGATGTTATAAGGGAGCATTGCGCAACTTTGAACGAGCATGTTCCCTAATTGATTAGAAATGAAACAACGTTAACAGTGACGACTTTAAGTGAGGAGTTACTGTAACTTGTTGCTATTAAGGGGACAGATTTTCAAATTCGCACATTTGAAAATCAAATCTGGCCACAAGCATTGGACTGAGAAAACCTATGTTAAAGTTCAATACATGATTATCAAATCCCTTTCACAACTAAAAGGTAGTTCATACTACAAAACTCTTACCCTGTTGGTATACTGAAGATCCGACCCAAACAAAGGGTTGTAGATACACATATCTGCTTTCTCCAGCGCCAACATTTTGCTCTTTATTTCTAATGCAGTATATCCCATGTGTAGAGAGCTCTCCGTCTGACCAGGTTCAATAGCATATGCAGGGTTTGAAACATTAGTTTTAATCCTCTCAAGAGGAGATGGTCTGAATAAAGCTGGGATGGAATGAGATTGTGTATGTCGTTCATCTAACCACCTGGAGAACAGAATGGAAAAGTCACACTAGTATTTTGAAGATAAATAAAGGCTAATTTTTTAGCCACATTGGGTACACCACTTTTGGGGAAGTCAAAGGTTGTTGTGTGCATGAAGAAGCTACAGAATCAGGCCCTAAATCTGTTACATGAATTGCTCCTCTGACTCTAAGGAGTGCTTTTACTGACACGGAGGGAGGGACCTGCCCCCTGTTTAGGTTAAGCTGGGGTGAAACATAGGGCCATTCACACACTCCTCTTGCTGATTTTGCCACCCACATATGCATTGTGGGGCATAACTTAGGGCAAGCATTTGGTCTTTATCTTCTGGAGAATGCCTTGGCATTTAATTGCTGATTTAATGTTGTCGTTCTGTTGATCACTGTGGGCTTTTGGGGCTTTTTTTAGGTCAAGTCATATTTGTGTGTGGATCTCTCACATACTGTAATATACAAGTTTGGGGTGGACATCATCTTTGCAGGGGAAAAAATTATTTGGTTATTTAGGCCAGGATGAGAGGGAGATAAAGAGGGATATATATACCAGAATTGTGGTATTCACTGTATAGCTAGGATGGAAACACTCACAAGCAGAGGCTGCCTTAGTCTGTCTCAGTGGCAGCTCTGGCTTTTTGGCCGCCCCAAGACAAAACACGGGGCGGCCAGAACGGCAAAGCAAAAAACAAAACAAAAACCTGAGGCGCAGCCAGAGCACAGGTGTAGGGGGACCGGCTGGAGGGGGGGAAGGGGAGGGAGCAGGCGGAAGAGAGAGAGAAGGGGGCAGCCAGGGCTACAGCAGGGGTGCTGCCACGCGGCCCCTCCTGCTGCGTCGCCTCCTGCTGCCTGCCGCGAGGGCTCTGCTCTGGTCGGCGGGGAGGAAGGAAGAGGACTGCCCAGTCCTCCGCGCCGCTGCCCCCTACAGAGCGGCCGGAGTAGAACAAGAACAAGAACAAACAAACAAAAAGCGGCCATGCCGTCCTAGGATTGGGCAGAATGCCGCCTCCAACAATCTGCCGCCACAAGCACCAGCTTGCTCAGTTGGTGCCTGGAGCCGGTCCTGGCTCTACTCTATGGGAGCGGAGTATGGCTTGCGGTCCAAACCATGTGTCCAAACATGGGTAGACTGGATGGTATCTCTAGCTGGGTAGTTTCTTCTGACTTTGGGTTCTCCTAGTCAGGACAAAGGGTGTCCTGGACATCAGCTACCCTTTGCTGCAAAGAATACCTTAATTCCTTCCATTTGTTTACAATATTGTTTATTTGGTATAAACTGTGCAATAAACTGTCCCTGGCTTGTGAGAAGTCTTTTGAATAAGTACCCCATTAGATGGCTAAGGCAGGGGTCTCAAACCTCCCCAATGTGGCCCACGGGGCTCCAGCAGTTTTGGAGCCAGGTCTCTCCCTTGGCCCCACCTGCTTCCCCCAGGCGCTCCCCCCTCCCCCCCCCCAGGGCCTGGCAGCACAGTGGGGCTGAACGGCATCTGCCTGCTCGCTCCAGGGGCTGCTGGCCCCTCCCTGTGGCCTTGGGGCAGGGCTATGCTTCCACACGCTGCCCCTTCTCCAAGCGCCCCTGCAGCCAATAAGAAGCTGCGGGGGTGATTCCTGGGGGCAGCAGCGCACGGAGGCCCCCCAGCCCACCCAGAGTCCCAGGTAAGCGCCGCACCCGACCCCCTCCTAGAGCCTGCACCCCCCTCCCCCTTCCCACACACCCCCTCCTGCCCCCAAACTCCCTCCCAGAACCTGCACCTCTTCCCCATACCCCCAGCCCCCAAACTCCCTCCCCGAGCCTGCACCCCCTCCCCCTTCCCACACACACCTCCTCCCACCCCCAAACTCCCTCCCAGAGCCTGCAGCCCCTCACCACACACCCCCAGCCTCCAAACTCCCTCCCAGAGCCTGCAACCCCACCCCCTCCTCCTGCACCCCCACCCTCTGCCCCAGCCCTGAGCCTGCACCAGCACCCAAACTCCATCCCAGAGCCTGCACCCTAGACCCTCTCCCCCACCCAAACTCCCTCCCCTTCTGCACCCAAACTCCCTCCCAGAGCCTACATCCCAATACCCTGCCCCAGACCTCCTCCCCCACCCAAACTCCCTCCCAGAGCCTTAGGCAGGTGGGGGGCAGAGTTTTTTTTTTGGGGGGGGGCGGAGTTTTGGTCGGCATGAGTGATATTATTGGTCCACTGGGAGGATTTGAGGACTGGCACTGGCCCTAAAGTAAATTGAGTTTGAGACCCCTGGGCTAGGGTGTTAAACTTTTCAGAGCTATTTCTTCAGTCTGTCTAAAGACTCAATTAGATGACATAGCATCAGTTACATTCTGTTCACATTTCCAAGGTTTTCTTCACAACCATAAAATCTGGAAACAAACATATTAAATGGAAGCTTAGATTCTAGGGCATCCATTCAATGACAGGTAAGTTTGACAATTACCACTGCGAAGCAGACAGAAACTGTTATGACTATCAGTGCTAATAAATAAAAAAATAACATATAACTTATACTTTGCTATTGTCTTTGGCCCTGATCCTGCCATCATTTATGCATGTGCTTAGCTTCACTCACATGAGCCGTTCTATTGAATTCAATGTTTGTAGAACAGTTCAAACAAGCCACACCAGTATTTCTTCATTTTTGAAGATAAAATGAAGGACTGATTGTTTTACCACTGAATGGAACAGCACAAGTAAAGTTAAGAGCGTGTGTGTTTGCAGGATCCGAATTTAGGAGTGAGACACTTCTAAAATCTCAAAAAAAAAAAATGTCTTTGCTACACGGAGCTAAAGAAGTCAGTCTCACCAAAAATATGTGGTTAGCCAATTTCCAAAATATTAGAAATCAGATTAAAGTAATTATCTGTAAATTTTCATAATTATCTAATTTAAAAATACGTGCTGGGGAAGACACGCTATATTATTCAAAAGTAACAGGTTTAAATCCTAGTTTAAGTGCAAATCTCAGTGCAATCTAGACTATGGAGATGCTAAGGTGATTTCATTATACTCTGGCAAATGTTATTAGTTTATCATTAAGATTATCTATATAAGATGTAGGTATTATTAATATTCTTCCATATCACTTCTAATGAACTAGAAGTGAACAAGCCTCTTTTTGGGAACCTCTAGATCAGGGAGTGACGTGGGCTGAGGGATGTGGCTGACTGCGGCTTCCCGCAGCCCCCATTGGCCTGGAGCGGCGAACCACGGCCAGTGGGAGCCGCGATTGGCCGAACCTGTGGACGCGGCAGGTAAACAAACCGGCCCGGCCCACCAGGGTGCTTACTCTGGGGAGCCGCGTGCCAAAGGTTGCCAATCCCTGCTCTAGATTTAAAAAAGTATAACGATCTTCACCTCAAAACTATCTGGTGTGAAAAATTACAAATCAATCCTCAAGATTTGCTTTTTTTTAAAATAAACTTACTAAGAAAAAAACATGCGATATCACCATGATTTCCTTCTCAGTGATCACAAGACTGCTGTAAAACAGATCTAATTTTTCATATTTGCAGACTTCCTTGTCTATTTTCTATTTCTAACCCCGTATTTCTACTAATGATATTTCTTACTTATCCAAGGCTATTAACATTCTAGCAGTGAGTGTAGCAAAATGAGTGCTGGATTCGCTGCAGACCCTCATGATGTCCTGTAAGCAGTAGAAAACTGGGCATCCAGGACTGTATGCGTATTTTGTATTATCTAAAAAGGAAAGAGAAACAGAAAACTCTTCAACAGCAACAAAAATCCTGTTTTCCTCTTTTGCAGTTATACAATTTCAGCCAAAAGAGATGATATTCTATTTTTAGACTATGGTAGATCAATTTTTCCCAAATGGTAACTGATACAAATTACATATGCGGTGTTTTTGTAGTGGTTTTGGTCCCAGGATATTAGAGACACAAGGTGGGTGACGTTATATCTTTTATTGGACTAACTTCCAAAGCTTCTCTCTCTCTCTCACCAACAGAAGTTGGTTCAATAAAAGATATTACCTGAACGACTTTGATTCTCACAAATTACATACCAATTTGTATGTAACAAAATTCAATCCAATAAAGTTGCCCTAAATGTATTATAAAATGTTCCATTACTGTCCCACCATTGTGATCATGTTCATTTTCTGAGTTACTGAAAAAAACTGTATACTGTACACTGCTGAAGGAAAAATAACCTGTTAGCTTTGAAAAAGACCTTACGATTCAAATGGTGTTTATTTGTCAACTTTCACTTTCAAAGCATATCACAAATAGCAAGCGAACATGTTTCCCCAGTAAAACACAAAAAACTTCCATAATATTTTAAATGTATTTTATAGTCCCTTATTATATGAAATATATTTTGCCTTCAGAGACCTACTCAGTATTCCTTACTCAGGCAAGAATGCCCCATTCACTTCCATGGGGACTCTTCTCTCAGAAAAGTGCTGGAAAAGATCCTTTTTTTAATATTTACTTGTATAAATACAGTAGCCTTTGTAATAAAATTTGTTTTCTTGTTTCTTAATACCAAAATTAACCATTAGTAAATGTATTGAATATATAACAAAATATTGCACTGGGTCTCTAAAAATGCAACATTTTATTTTTTAAAAACTTTGATTCTCTTTAAACTTTGACTAACTACATTTCTCCCCTGTTTTTAGGCATCTGAAGAAACAGACAATTATGGATCTTTATCAACCTCAATCTAATTCTTCCAAACCCAAATATAAATATCACAGCAGTTAACATTTATATAAAATAAATATGTAAATTCTTTAGGAAATAAGGGCTTAACTTTCTCTAAAATACACACAACTTCAGGAATTATGTTTTAAATATTACCTTTGACAACAGTTGGAACAATGAAAAGAGAGGCTTCCCTGCCCACCTTCTCTCCATCAAGAGGAAATTTCTTCATTAACACTACTCGCTTTCCTAACATATTATTAAAACAACAAAGGAAGTCAACTGAGTGTTGGATGGACAAATGGTTGGCAGTTTGATTCTTCCTGGTTCTCAGGAAACAAAATAAAATATTATTTTCTGAAAACTGAGGAAGCAAATTAAATCTGAATAACCCTGAGCAGCTGCATGAATATATGTGCAACTCAACACACATACACAGATTATTAACAGGTAAAGAATTACCATTACTTTCAATTTCTCTTCATATGAATTTTTCCCATGAACCTAATCATTGCCATTGCCCTTCTCTAAACCAGCTCTAAAATCTGTAATATACTTTTTTTAATGGGGTGTGCAGCAACACACACAGTATTCTACATGAAAGAGAACCACCAATTTATATAATGGTATTATGATGTTTTCCATATTATTCTCCATCCCATCTTTGTGTAACGCAACACTGATTTGCCTTTTTGACATCAGCTGCAAATTTAGCAAAGTCTTCACCAAACTGTACACTGTAATGCCCAGATTATTTTCCTGAGTCAATCCTGTTAAGTTAGAACCCTGTGAAGTGTATCAGTAGTTCAAATTTTTCTTTCTATCATGCATTACTTTACATTTATTAACATTGAATTTAAGTTTCATTGTGTTACCCATTCACTTAGCTTGGTAAAACCCTCTTAAATTCCTCATAGTCTTCTCTGGATTTGGCTAACCAAAATAATTTTGTGCCAGCTGCAAATTTTTGCTACTTCACTACTTACCCCCTTTTCTAGATTGTTAATAATTATATGACCATGGTATAGCTACACCAGCAAAAATCACTCTGGTGTAGAAGCAATTACACTGGCAAAAAGGTGCTTTGGTATAACTTACACCATTCAGAAACAAAATGAGCTATACAGACAAAAGCACTTTTTGCTAGCACAGCTATATCATAAAAAAAAAAAAAAAAATCACATCCCTACTCAAAATGGCTATGCCAAGAAAACTTTTAAGTGTAAACGTGGTCTATTAAACAACAATGGTCATAATATAGAACCTTGAGGCACTCTGCCATTAAGCTTTTGCCCTGATGAAAATGGATTATGTATTCTTAACTCTTTGTTTCATATCGCTCAACCAGATTTTGATCCATGACAATACTTTATCTCTCACTCCAGAATTACTTAGTTCCTTTACAAGCTTCTTGAGAGGAAACCTGTCAAAGGCCTCGATACAGTCTAAATAAAGTATATCAAATGGTTACCCTTTATCCTCTATTTTACTACCATGGACAAAGAATTCTAACAGATAAGTGAAGCACAAATTTCCTTTGCAGAAACTGTGCTAGCTAGATAATATTATATTGCGGATCCAGATGTTTTATTATAACTTTGACAAATTTACCAGGTATAGTTTAAGGCTATCTGGTGCATAATTTTCTGGATCATCCCTAAAGCCTTTTTTTAAATTGCTAATTTTTAAACTGTGATTAAGGTTGTGTGCACTGTAATTTAGTTTTTCTAAGTATTTAGAAACTTAGCTGTAAAACTCATTTTGGACTGAAATATTGGTATGGGCACACAAGGTCTCATGTACGATAAACTTGTCAGAAAAGTTTGGGGTTTTTTGAGGGTTTTTAAGACATTTAGAAGTAAAAGGAAAATAAATGACAGCCTGAGGGTTCAGTTGCATGTTTCTGTTTGCTGATCTTAAAATAGAGCTTGATTTCTAAAACAAATATTGTTTTATTACTTCCTTTAACTGGCCTATTTGAGTAATACAATTATTATAGAGACACCAATACCAAATAAGGAAAAACAATGCTCACCTTTGATACCTTGATTAGCTGGTGAAATTGGTTTGGTGGTTTCTACTACATAATCCAAGATGCTCTGGGTTATCTCAGTGCCTCCCTGAAGTTTAGTTTCCAACAAAACTTTCTTTCTCTTTTTCTTTTGTCCTTCAATGGGAACCTCAAGCAACAAAATCTTGCAAACAATAAAATTAAAGAATGATTTAAGAATTACTGAAACATTACTTTTATTTAACAAGCGGACTAGCAAATTTTTGTTTTTAATTAACCAATTGTAGTGCTATGTGCAAAATTCTCTAAATAGCAAGGGTATGTGGGACATTCAACAGATACTGTAAGTGATTTTGAATGTACTTTCACCTGACTTTTCAGGTCCTCAAAGTCATGGATGGCCAACTCCTATGTGACATTCTACTAAGCATTTTACTGCAGACTTCACAACCATCATGAACTCTGCTTGTGGACAAATCCCATGAGTCAGCAATCATTTACAGAATGTATTCCTTTTTATATTTTTAGTATTTTTCATATTGCAGAAGCTGGAATGTGTTTCATTAGGCAAAAATTATGCCGTTAACTATATGATGAATGTTTGATTTTTCTTATTTGAAATCCTTTGATATAAAATAATAAAAGTACAAAGTCATTATACACAGGGCTTTTTATTTATAAAATGGGTATTATAAAAGGAGAAGCATAACTGGCCAGTAAAGATTCCACATTTGTGGGATCTTGGTGCAACTTCACAAATTGGTCCTTGGTAGTCAATTGTAAAAGCAGTGAGAAAATTCAGAAAGTACTAAATGCAAAACAGCATGTTCTGGAAGGTCATCTTGGCCACCAAAGACACAGAAACGGGAAAAGCCAAGATCCCAATCTTGTATTAAGATCTATGCAGCACAGAGATCCACCAATATGCAACATGATAGGTGACTTGGTCTTACCCTAAAAGACCTGACTCTGTTAACACTTGCACAGAGGTTGTAGGATCAGATTCTAAAACAGCAACTGTTTGACATGTTCCTGTCAATATGCTGCGCTGAGGTTTGATTGTTGATTTTAAGCACAAAAAAAAATGTAATTTAAAAAAACCACTTCAGAAACTTAGAAGAATGTTACCTGATTTTTTTCTAGTATATGTTGTGATTGTGGCATTTGTTTAAAGTATAACATAATACATTATAAAAAGAAGAACAGGAGTACTTGTGGCACCTTAGAGACTAACAAATTTATTAGAGCATAAGCTTTCATGGACTACAGCCCACTTCTTCGGATGCAGTCCACGAAAGCTTATGCTCTAATAAATTTGTTAGTCTCTAAGGTGCCACAAGTACTCCTGTTCTTCTTTTTGTGGATACAGACTAACACGGCTGCTACTCTGAAACCTGTCATAATACATTATAGTGTTTTGGTATTTGCTGGGTTAGTACACTAGCCTGAAACAAAGATTCAGCTCCCTCCTCTGCCACAAACTTCCTGTGTGACTGTGGCCAAGTCACTTAGTCTCTCTATGCCTCAGCTCTCACTCTGTAAAATAGGGATAATTATACTTCCCTATGTCACAAAGGTCTTTCTGAGGATAAATAAATAGATAATAAAAGAGTGGGACACCCCTACTATGGAGCTATATAAGTATCTAAGATTGCTCAGATAGTAAATCTCTTTTTATCTATCTAAACGGAGGGTTAATTACGGTTTTTGTTTTTCAATTATGTTATTTTTTTCATATTTTCAAACTTTAATCAAAGAAAGTAAAAAAAATTGTTTATACTTCATATGATTTAGCTCGATATTCCCGAGAATTCAGGCTAGCAGTAGTCTTTGGACGAATCACAGCAACATATGCATCTCCTATGTTTTCTGGGTTTCCCATGGTTTATTCTTTTTCATTTATTACTAGAGACAATTAAATAAACAGAAGTAAAAGGTTAGATTGAGGAAACAAGATAAAAACAAACCAAATATATCATACCTTAGCATAAATAATTATATTCACTGATGTTTTCTATTTAAAACAGGTTATTCATTTTTTATTATCTGGAGAAATTGTTTCAATAGTTGTTACAATTCATTTTCCTTTTCATGCACTAAGAGAATGTATCAATGAAAAACCCCTACACTGTACAGAATTAATATGAATAAACCTCTTCATTAACTTATTTTTATATTTAGGCTTGGAAGGATTAGATTTTTTTCTTTTGGATAAGTGTCAGTGAACCTCGATTTCACCATGCACACACAAACTGATGAAAAAACATTACATCAATAATAATTGAAATTTACAGATAGGTAAAGTAACAAAAATGGGAACTTATTTGAGTTTGATTTTAAGATATTTACTTTGCAAATTTTGACATGTGACATTGACAATTTGTGTTATAATGGTTGTAAAGCCAACTTTTTGAATATCAGTGGGTACTATCATTAAATAATTGTCAGATGCCCCCACAACTGTGAAAGTTTAAATTGATAAAAATAAAAAAGCTTAAAAACAAACATCAATATTATCCATTGAAATTATAATTTTTAATTTTTTTTTAAATACAAAATAAAAATAAAATTCTTCCAAGCTTATTTGTAATATAAAGATGACTGTATCTCTTTCAATGAGCACGTAGCCTCCACACAGTAGAATCTCAGAGTTACAAACACCTCAGGAATGGAGGTTGTTCATAACTCTGAAATGTTGATAACTCTGAACAAAATGTACTGGTTGTTCTTTCAAAAGTTTACAGCTGAACATTGACTTAATAGAGCTTTAAAACTTTACTGTGCAGAAGAAAATTGCTACTTTTAACCATCTTAATTTAAATGAAACTAGCACAGAAAGTTTCTTTACCTTGTCAATTTTTTTTTTTTTAAACTTTCCCTTTAGTAGTTTATGTTTAACACAGTACTGTACTGTATTTGCTTTTTTTTCGGTCTCTGCTGCTGCCTGATTTCGGGTTCCAAATGAGGTGTGTGATTGATAGGGATGTAAATGTCGTTAAAGAAGTACCCATTTAAACTATTAAAATTATATCAGTTAACCATTTAACTGATTCGGGCCTCACAATGCCTAGGATGGCACATCTCCCCTCCCCCCATGCCCCGGAGAGATGGGGAAGGGCAGCTGTGCTCATATCGGGGGTGACACAGCAGGCCTAGCCAGGAGGGCCTGGGGCAATTGAGGGGGCCCAGCACCCCCCTCACATCCTCAGTACCCAGGGCCGCCCGGGGGGGGGGGGGGGGCGGGGGCAAATTGGGCAATTTCCCCCAGGCCCCGGGCCCCACAAGGGCCCCCACGAGAATATAGTATTCTATAGTATTGCAACTTTTTTTTATGGAAGAGGCCCCCAAAATTGCTTTGCCCCAGGCCCCTTGAATCCTCTGGGCGGCCCTGTCAGTACCCAGGAAAAGGGAGAGCAGCCCAAGGTACCTAGTTCGTCCTGATGTGGCCTCCATAGACGTGCCGTAAGACCTCAGCAGCGGCTTCCCTTCCCTTCAATTATCAGCTGAAGCCACAGGATTGACCAGTGTTCTGGCCGCCTCCACAGCTAAGCTCCTTCCAGTGGCTCAGAGGGAGGCAAGGGACTACTTTACCTCCCCGACGGGGCCCGCAGCCTAAATACGCTCCCCTTGCCCCGCTGGCCACTCCCTGCGAAACCCCCAGACTGGTGGTTTGCTCACCCTACTTCCCTGTGCTGCCAGGCATTTCTTGGCCTAGTGAGTGGTATCCTTCCACCTGGGTCTGTGTAAGTATTTCCCCTCAGGCCAATGGGGCTTAAGGGACTGCTTTTACCAACTAAGGGGTGTACAGGACCCTCCTCACCGCTGGGGCGAAGACCCCGCTGGGGTTAGAGTGTTAATAATATCAACTCAGCCTCTTTAAGAGGGGGCTGGGCTTTCAGTGACCTCTCGTGATACCCACCCCTTCCTGATTGCCATAGACACCTCTTGCCAGCATCCCAAAATGGTATCTCTGCTGCAGGAGAACCTGTCTGAGACCCGTGCACAGGCCCCAGCCTCCAGCAAGGACTTCTACCAGCTGATCGCCACCCAGAAGGAGGTGGGTGAACAAAGGAGGGTTAATGGTTTGACTAATACTTACATTTTAACTATTTAACCATTTAATATTTTACATCCCTAGTGCTTTACCAGTAAGTTCGTTACTCTGAGGTTCTACTGTACAATAACTCCTCACTTAATGTTGTAGTTATGTTCCTGAAAAATGTGACTGTAAGTGCAACGATGTTAAGTGAATCCAATTTCCCCATAAGAATTAATGTAAATCGGGGGTGGGGGGGAGGGTTAGGTTCCAGGGAAGTTTTTTTCACCAGACAAAAGACTATATTATATATATATTTTATACACAGTATAAGTTTTAAACAAACAAGTTAATACTGTACACAGCAATGATGATTGTGAAGCTTGGTTGAGGTGGTGGAGTCAGAGGGTAGAAAAGGGTGGGATATTTCCCAGGGAATGCCTCACTGCTAAATGATGAACTAGCATTCGGCTGAGCCCTCAAGGGTTAACACATTGTTAATGTAGCCTCGCACTCTATGAATGGAGGAAGGGGAGACAGCATGGCAGACAGAGACACACAGTGTGTGTGTGTGTGTGATGCGCATTGCCCCATTAAGTACGCTGACCTCACTCTAAGAACATTGCCTTTTTAGATCAGCAAGTTGAGACAGCAGCTTCTGCCTGCAAGATCCCTCCGTCCTGAGCCCTGTCGTGTCTCCCCCGTGCTCTGTGGAAATGGGATAAGCGGGTGGCAGGAGCAGGGGTGAGGGGAACATCCTGATATTGGTCCCCCCTCTTCTCTCTTCCTCTGCTGGGGGGGGGCTGTCGGTCCACCCTGGTTCAGTGTTTTCCCCAGGAATTGAAATTAGGGGGGTGTTTGAATTTATGGGGGAGGGGAGGTCAGGGCTGATGAGGGGTGAGACCGTGAGGGTGAAGGTGGGCTGTATGGCACAATAGTAAAAACTGAAAACTGTTTCATGACCATTTTATTAAACTCATGTTTTGAAATCATCACACAAATTAAAGTTGGCTACTCAAGCATTCTGTGAAGCACGACATCTACAACCTTCTTGGTTTCTTGTTATAATTTTGCACAACTCTGTTAATGAACTTCTTGAATGCAACACGTTCATCTTTGGTGGCTTCTTGTGTGTCCAGTACTTCCATTGCTTCAATTGATATGCTCTTTAGTTCATTCACATGATCAGGCAGAAGGCAACTTCTTTCAGAACACAAAATTCTATTCAATGATGAAAAAGAACACTCAACTGTAGTTGTTGTGACTGGGAATAGCAAGAGATGAATTCCTACTTCTTTCATCCCAGGAAACATAGCATAAAGATCAGGTCGAGCCACTAGTGATGATAAAAAAGAAGTTGAAGTCAAATCTTCATTCATTCGTCGTATGATACTCCACTCTGTGTTCAAATTTTCTATTCTGTCCTGAGCACATGGCAACCCCATTGCTGGTAGTGCCTCACTTCACTCAACTGTCAGTGTTTTATAGGACAGGGATCTGTTAAAGCTACTTAGAGGTTGAGCAGAATCTAGAAGTCGCTGTTGTAGATTTTTAAGAATAAAGTCTGTGTACTTTTTCAGTTGTCTTAAACACTTCTTGTCCTCTTCACTTAAGGATTCAATATAAATGCCTTCATTAGTCAACTTCTGGACTGAAGTCTTTGGGCAGGTCTTCATTACCCACTGGATCGGCGGGCAGTGATCGATCTACAGGGTCAATTTATCGCATCTAGTGTAGACGCAATAAAATCGATCCCCGATTGCGCTCCCCATCGACTTGCTGCCGTCCACACGGCCAGTAAGTCGACCTAAGATACGCCCACTTCAGCTACGCTATTTGTGTAGCTGAAGTTGCGTATCTTAGGTCGACTCCCCCCCCCACCCCACTAGTGAAGACCTGGACTTTGCTTCTTCCAGTACTTTTTCAATGGATAGCTCTGATTGATTCCAAATTTAGCTTCTATTGCTGGACAAAGATCTACTACTGTTGTAGCAGATGCCTGGATGGTATTGTTTAATTACCCAAGTGGTTTCAACAGTAGACTTACAAGAGAGACAATGGCAATAGTCTTCTCTGAATGTAGTAGCAAAAGTAATCCACCAGCCTCACTACTTAGATCCATCCCATCTTGGTAGATACTTTCCAAAGTAATATCGGCTGGAGTAATTTTAAGACAACAGCCAAAGATCGCTCATGAGAAAGCCAGAGGGTTTTCCCAGGTTGGACTAATTTGAACTTCAGTCTCAGTGTATCTTCTATATTTTCCAAGATATTCAGCCTTTTTGGACTCTTGCTGAAAAAAGAATATAATGAAGACATTAAATTTATAGCTTTTTAAATGTCTTTTGAAGAGTCTGCAGCTTGTACTAGCGCTAGTTGGAGTAGATGACCTCTGCAGTGTGTATAGGCAGGGCCGGCTCCAGGCACCAGCTTCTCAAGCAGGTGCTTGGGGCGGCTGCTCCGGAGAGGGGCGGAACGTCCAGGTTTTCGGCGGCAATTCGGCGGACGATCCCTCACTCCACCTGGGAGTGAAGGACCTCCCGCCAAATTGCCGCCGCAGATTGCGATCGTGGCTTTTTTTTTTTTTGGCTGCTTGGGGCGGCCAAAACCCTGGAGCCAGCCCTGTGTATAGGAGAGATTAGGGTTACCCTTTTCTCTGAGCAAAGCTTGTACTTCACCAGGTCTTCCAGAGAAGTTTGCAGCTCCATCAAATGCACAAGCAGCCATCTGCTTGGGGTTCAATTGACAAGCATTTAATTCTTCTAAGATGTGGGTTGTCGCAGATGAAGACTGTGTCTTCTATAACTTGAACATCTAGAAATGCATCTACTGGCCTACCGCTGACATCAATATAACGTACACAATGACTTAACACTTGCCCATTTGCATCTGTGCATTCATCAGCCATGTATGCACATTTTTTGAATGTGGTAAGAGAGGTCTTCACTTTTTCAACTGTTGAGTCTTTCACTGTTGCACCATATGCTTCTAGCCAGTCATTTGAGTTTCTTGCAGAAAGATAGTGAGCATTTGCTGGTCTTGTTCAGAACCAGTGTTCAACTTCAGGATGAACAAGTGACAGTGCACTTAACATTGGTCTCCAGTTTGTAGTGTGTGGTATCACTTGCTTAAATAGAAAGTATGATGCCACACCCAGGTTTGTTCCCATGTCTCTTGAGGTTCCACCCAGCTCACAGTGATTTCAGCTGAGCTCTCAGTGGGGGAACCTTGCTGCTAGTGCAGCCTGGGCCCTCTCTTCCACTTAGACCAGATTATCAGTGATTTCAGCTGTAGCTGTCACTTAACAAAACAAAAGACTATCTATGGAGCTTAATCAGCTCTGTCTTTAAACAGTGGAGAGGGGCAGGTCAAATAATACTTGTGACTCAGGCACCCCATCAAGCAAAACACCTGTCCCCACACTCTCTCTTGATGCCCTCAATCAGCACAGGCTAAGTACAGTTCTACTGTCCTTTACTCATACAATAAGAATAACAACATTTAATTCCCTCCACCCCCGCATTCAACCCCAGCCAAAATCTATCACTTGGGCAACACAGCTCTGTTTGCTGGATATCTAGGTAAATTATGTGTGACTATGGGTATGTCTACACTACGGGATTAATCCGAATTTAGATAATTCGGATTTGAGAAACAGGTTGTATAAAGTCGAAATGAGTGCGGCCACACTAGCACAGTAATTCGGTGGTGTGCGTCCAAGTACCGGGGCTAGCGTCGATTTCTGCACCGTTGCACTGTGGGTAGCAATTCCATAGCTATCCCATAGTTCCCGCAGTCTCCTGCGCCCATTGGGATTGTGGGTTAAGATCCCAGTGCCTGATGGGACAAAAAACATCGTCGCAGGTGGTTCTGGGTACAGCCTCACTCCCTCCCTCCCTCCCTCCCTGCATGAAAGCAACGGACGGCAGACAACCATTTTCGCGCCTTTTTTCCTGGGTGGGTGAACACTGCAGACTCCATACCACGGCAAGCATGGAGCCCGCTGAGGTCAAGACAGCACTCATGAATATTGCAAACACCTCGCGCGTTCTTGTGGAGTTTATGCTCAGCCAGGACCAGAAAAACGAGGCGAGGAGGCAGCGGCGGCGGCAGCGCAGCGACAAGCATGATGAGGACATGGACACGGACACGGACACAGAATTCAGTGAAACCACAGGCTCCAGTGCTTTGGAGATCATGTTGTTAATGGGGCAGATTCTATCCATGGAACGCCGATTCTGGGCAAGGGAAACAAGCACAGACTGGTGGGACCGCATAGTGTTGCAGGTCTGGGACGATTCCCAGTGGCTGCGGAACTTTCGCATGCGTAAGGGCACTTTCATGGAACTTTGTGACTTGCTTTCCCCTGCCCTGAAATGCCAGAATACCAAGATGAGAGCAGCCCTCACAGTTGAGAAGCGCGTGGCGATAGCCCTGTGGAAGCTTGCAACGCCAGACAGCTACCGGTCAGTCGGGAATCAATTTGGAGTGGGCAAATCTACGGTGGGGGCTGCTGTGATGCAAGTAGCCAAAGCAATCACTCAGGTGCTGCTACGAAAGTTAGTGACTCTGGGAAATGTGCAGGCTATAGTGGATGGTTTTGCTGCAATGGGATTCCCTAACTGTGGTGGGGCAATAGACGGAACCCATATCCCTATCTTGGCACCGGAGCACCAAGCCACCGAGTACATAAACCGCAAGGGGTACTTTTCAATGGTGCTGCAAGCACTTGTGGATCACAAGGGACGTTTCACCAACATCAACGCGGGCTGGGCGGGAAGGGTTCATGACGCTCGCGTCTTCAGGAACACTACTCTGTTTAAAGGGCTGCAGCAAGGGACTTACTTTCCGGACCAGAAAATAACCGTTGGGGATGTTGAAATGCCCATAGTTATTCTTGGGGACCCAGCCTACCCCTTAATGCCATGGCTTATGAAGCCATACACAGGCAGCCTGGACAGGAGTCAGGAGCTGTTTAACTACAGGCTAAGCAAGTGCAGAATGGTGGTAGAATGTGCATTTGGCCGTTTAAAAGGTCGCTGGCGTTCATTATTGACTCGCTCTGACCTCAGCCAAAGAAATCTCCCCATTGTTATTTCTGCTTGCTGTGTGCTCCACAATCTCTGTGAAAGTAAGGGGGAAACCTTTATGGCGGGGTGGGAGGCTGAGGCAAATCGCCTGGCTGCTGATTACGCGCAGCCAGACACCAGGGCGATTAGAAGATCACACCATGAAGCGCTGTGCATCAGAGAAGCTTTGAAAACCAGTTTCATGGCTGGCCAGGCTACCGTGTGAAATATCTGTTTGTTTCTCCTTCATGAAAACCCTCCCCCTTTACTGACTGATTTTCTGTAAGGAACCCACCCTGCCCCTTCCCCCAGCTTTCTTTCAAACCAAATAAAGTCACTATCATTTAAAAATCATTTATTCTTTATTAATAGATTAGAAAAAGAGGGAGGGAACCCGGGTGGTATTTGGGAGGAGGATTGCTGGGAAGGAAAAAGCCACAAAGAAAAGGTTAAAAAAATGACAGCCTTTTGCTTGGGCTGTCTACTGGGGTGGAATGGGAAGGTGTACGGAGCCTCCCCCCCCGCGTTCTTACACGTCTGGGTGAGGAGGATACGGAACATGGGGAGGGGGGAGGGTGGAACAGGGGCTGAAGCGGCAGTCTATTTTCCAGCAGCCGTTCCTGAACCTCCACCAGACGCCGGAGCAGCCCCAGCGTTGCATCCTTCATCCTCTGGTCTTCCTGCCGCCATCTCTCATCTCGATCGTCTCTCCTCTCCTCACGTTGGTCCCTCCTCTCCTCACGTTGGTCCCTCCTCTCCTCACGTTCACTGACTTCTTTCCTATACTTTGAAACTGTTTCCTTCCACTCATTCAGATGAGCTCTGTCACTCCTGCTGGATTGCATAATTTCAGAAAACATGTCCTCCCGCGTCTTCTTCTTACGACGCCTTATCTGTGATAACCTTCGGGATGGAGGAGGGAGGCTTGAGGAATTTGCAGCTGCTGTAGGGAGGGGAAAAAAGAGAGAATTGTTTTAAAAGCTACATTTTGCAGAACAATGCTTATACTCTTTCACGGTGACCAACACTGTTCACATTACATAGCACATGTGATTTCTGTGCAAGGTCGCATTTTGCCTCTTAATGCTGAGTGCTTGTGGCTTTGCTGCTAGAGATCACAGGTCTGGGCAACAGAATTCGGCTTGCATGCGGCCATGGTAAGCCATTGTTTTACAGCTTCTGCACCCTCCTTTCCCACATACCAAGCATAGCCTGTAGAGTGCTGCAGAAGCCTGGCCAATCTCAGCCAGTTGGGGGGGGGGCAGTGTGGGGGGGGCTTGTCTGGGCCCCTTCAGGCAAGTAGAGTGCTGCGGTTTTTCTGTTAACATTCAGCAGCACCAGAAAACAAACTAACCCCCCCCCCCGCCATGAATTCTCTGGGATGATCACGGTACCCCTCCCCCCACCACATGGCTGGTATCAGGGAAGATCCCTGCAGGCACCAAACTACCCCCCCCCCCCGCCGCCGACCCCCCCCCCCTCGCCATGAATTCTCTGGGATGATCACGGTACCCTCCCCCCACCGCGTGGCTGGTAACAGGGAAGAACCCTGCTAGCCAAACGCGGAAAACTTCAGGGCCAATTTCCCATCTGCGCTTGGCTAACTGCAGGGAAGGATTTATTTTCCGCCACAGGCAAACAGCCCAGTAGGAACGGCCACCTCTGTCCCCTTAATTAAGTTCCCGTATTTCAACCAGGTTACCAGGAGTGATATCACTCTCCTGAGGATTACACAACAAGATAAAGAACGGATGTTGCTTGAATGCCAGCAAACACCGGGACCATACGCTGCTAGGCTTTGTCAGGCAATGATACCAGATTACTTGCTGCAAGCATGGCGTGGTCAAGTGTCCTACCATGGAGGAGGGAATAAGGATGCACTGCCCAGAAACCTTCTGGCAAGGCTTTCGGAGTACCTCCAGGAGAGCTTCATGGAGATGTCCCTGGAGGATTTCCGCTCCATCCCCAGACACGTTAACAGACTTTTCCAGTAGCTACAGACTTTTCCAGTAGCTGAACTGACCGCGAATGCAAAGTCAGGCAAAGTAATCATTAAAAACCGTTTGCTTTTAAAACAAGTTTTATATTTTAAAAGGTAAACTCACCTGAGGTCCCTTCCATGGGGTCAGAGTCTTGGGTACTGGCTTGGGAGGGTACTTCAGTCAGGGTGAGAAAAAGATCCTGGCTGTTGGGGAGAATGGAGTGCTGTGTGCTCTCTGCAAGCTCATCCTCCTCCTCCTCCTCCTCCTCTACCCCATCGGCAGAATCCTCAGGCGTCGAGACTATCCCCGACCCAGAATCCACGAACAAAGGTGGGGTAGTGGTGGCAGCCCCCCCTAGAATTGCATGCAGCTCGGCGTAGTAGCGGCATGTCCGCGGCTCTGACCCGGAGCGACCGTTTGCCTCCTTTGTTTTTTGATAGGCTTGTCTGAGCTCCTTGACCTTCACGCGGCACTGCTCAGAGTCCCTATTGTG
Organism: Malaclemys terrapin pileata; assembly: GCF_027887155.1. Taxonomy (NCBI): domain Eukaryota; kingdom Metazoa; phylum Chordata; order Testudines; family Emydidae; genus Malaclemys; species Malaclemys terrapin. The sequence goes on along the minus strand of NC_071506.1, from coordinate 242,130,210 downwards.
GCCTCTCTCCATCATGCCCTTGGAAATTTTTTCAAAAGTTTTTGCATTTCGTCTTTTAGAACGAAGTTCTGCAAGCACTGAATCCTCTCCCCATACAGCGATCAGATCCAGTACCTCCCTCACGGTCCATGCTGGTGCTCTTTTTCGATTATCAGCCTGCATGGTTACCTGTGCTGATGAGGTATCTGTGGTCACCTGTGCTCTACACGCTGGGCAAACAGGAAATGAAGTTCAAATGTTCGCGGGGCTTTTCCTGTCTACCTGGCCAGTGCATCCGAGTTCGGATTGCTGTCCAGAGCGGTCACAATGATGCACTGTGGGATAGCTCCCGGAGGCCAATACCATCGAATTGCGGCCACACTAACCCTAATTCGAATTGCTAAAATCGATTTTGGCGCTACTCCGCTCGTTGGGGTGGAGTACAGAAATCGATTTAAAGGGCCCTTTACATCGAATTAAATGGCGTCGTTGTGTGGACGGTTACAGGGTTAATTCGAATTAAAGCTGATAAATCCGAATTAAAGTCGTAGTGTAGACCAGGCCTATAAATACAATCTGGTCCTGAAGCCTTTCCCCTCAGCCCCCAGCTCATCACATGCTTACAAATCATAATTTGGCCAACATCACCGAAATGAATGCACTGACATCGTCATAACAACAAAAGCTGTATAAGGAAGCTAGTCTATGCTCATACTTTTCAAATCTATTATACTTTTTTAGATACACGTATTTTATCATACACTTTATATGCTTTTAAAGTATGTATTAATGTTTCAATTTCAATTCAAATTTCCAAACAATCACTAAATTGGCAACACTGCATGTAACTAATTCACAAAACTGGGGCAGGGGGAGGGGAAATTCAGAGCGGGTGTAGGGAAATCCCTGCCCTGGTTCCAAGCCTCCACCAGCTAGCTGCAAAGGACTGCTCTTTCTGCAAGCAGTGGACATAGCAAGTGGCTGCCAAATGATGTTATAAGGGAGCATTGCGCAACTTTAAATGAGCATGTTCCCTAATTGATCAGCAATGTAACAACAAAACAATGTTAACCGGGACAACTTTAAGTGAGGAGTTACTGTATTTTGTAATTTGCCAAAAGCCTGAGCAACTCTAGAATCTTTGAAGGTATAAGCAACTGATAACTCCTCCCAGTTTTTAAATATATCTATGCAGTGTACAATTTATATACCCTATATTATAAATACCACATTTCCACCAATTCAAGAACTGAAACCTCAAGAAAGAGCCTGAATCTCTATTCTCCAATGGGAAGTAGAACATTCTTACCGGGATCCCAAATAACAGAGCTGTGAAAAATAAGCTCTAAAATGAAATATTCCTTTTACTTCAGTGGGGCTCTATGTGGAGACACACGTATACCTTACAATTCATGGCAGATTGGAACCATATTCATTCCAACTGGTTGAAAATTCTTTCTGGACCTCAAAGCTGTGATTACTCTTCCTTACATTAAAATAGATTATAGTGGCACTCCCTTATAATCCTAAAACTGCAATAAAATTAAATAAAATGAAAAAAAATCTACAAAAGCTAACTAGTTCTACCTTTATAATCTAGAAACAAGATAATCTCTGGTCCATTTCAGATGATCTTTTCCCTGACCCACAACTGAAAACCCTTTAATTACCTATGATCAATAAATATAGATTATATGCAAATTTGTCTCACCACAAAATGGAGATTTTATCATTACTATTTATAGTTTGCAGTGCTGCTGCACCTCTTTGGAGGATAAATAGAGGACTTCAGTCTTCCATGCATTCAATCCAGTATATTTTACCAAGATAAGGTTACCTGAAAAATGCAAAGGGAAAAATGCAAATGTGAAATGTTATAAACGAGATCATGATTAAAAATGTTTTTCATCATTATGACAATTCCAGAATTAGATAAATTCATGGAGGATAAGTCTATCAATGGCTATTAGCCAACATGGTCAGGGATGCAGCCCCATGCTCTGGGTGTCCTAATTTCCAGAAGCTGGGAGTGGACAACAGGGGATGGATCACTCGATAATTGCCCTGTTCTGTTCATTTCCTCTGACACTGGCCACTGGGCTAGACAGACCATTGATCTGACTAAGGGCTTGGCTACACTTGTGAGTTACAGCGCAATAAAGGAGCCCCAGGCACCCTAGCTCATTCCCCATCCACACTGGCAAGGCACGTAGAGCGCTCTGTCTGTGCGGCTACAGCGCTGCTGGTACTCCACCTTGTTCGAGAGGAATAACGTTTGCTGCGCCTTGGCTACAACGCATGGGCGTCAGTGTGAACAAGGTGTTGGGTTACTGCGCTTTGATCGGCCTCCGGAAATGTCCCATAATCCCCTTAAGTCAATTGGCCACTCTTGTCATTGTTTTGAACTCCTGTAGGAATGCAGAAATGCCCTTTCAAAGCTCTGTTTCTGACAGCTGGCATGCAAGCCATTAGTGTGGAATACTGTGTGTGTGAGAGAGAGAGAGAGGCGGGGGGGAGGAGGGGTCTGCTGCTGTCTGAACTTACAAGACAGCATGCTGACATGCTCTCAGCCCCCCAAAACCCCACTCTCTCTCCCCCCACATATACACAACACACTCCCTGTCACACTCCACCCCATACACTCCCCATTTTAAAAGCACGTTGCAGTCACTTGCATGCTGGGATAGCTGCCCATAATGCACTGCTCCCAGTGCCACCGCAAGTGCCACAAAAGTGGCCTCACCAGTGCGCAAGCAGCTGTCAGTGTGGACAGACTGCAGAGCTTCCCTACTGCGCTTGCCGAAGGCTGGTTTAACTCACAGCGCTCTAGCCATGCCCTATGTATGGCAGTTTTTATGTTCATGTTCTGCTAGCTTGAAGATATCAAAATTAGGATTGGGGTAGAAGTCTTTAAATATTGAATTGTATTACAGTAGCATCTTTGAACCCGATCAAGCATCAGGGCCTCATTGTGCTAAACGCTGTACAGACATGTAACAAAGACGACTGTCAGCTCTCTGGAACAGGAACTATCTACAAGACTGACCAGACCCAACAGGTGATAAAACAGACAAACATAGTTGACTTGGGTGGAGAGGATGAAGTAACAATTAAATGAAGAGAGTTTAGCAGAAGTCATAGTTAAGGTTAAGATTTTGTCATGGTTATTTTTAGTAAAAGTCACAGACAGGTCCCAGGCAATAAACACAAATTCATGGAGACCTGTGACCTGTGCATGGGGGTGAGAGGGCTGACCGCTGTGGAGGCTGAAGCCCGAGCCCTTCTGCAGTGAGGTGCCTGACAGCCGAGAGTTCCGCTGCACGAGGAGGGTGGGGGTGACAGCCTGGAGCCCCACCGCTTGGGGGCAGGACTGAAAGATCTAGCCCTGCTGCATGGCTGAAGCTGAAGAAGTCATGGAGGTCCATTAAAGTCACGGAATCCGTGACCTCCATGATGAAATCATATCCTTAGTCATAGCACATCATTTACCTAACAAATGCCAGATGGGAGTAATTGGTAAGCATTAAAGCACAAGTATTTTGTAAAGGAGGGATTTAAAGTGGTTTTCTAGCAGGATGGATAAAAGTTGATTTAAAAAAATAATTGAATTTTTTTTTATTTAAATTGGATTTTTACTTAAAATAAATACAGATTTATTTTAAAAATAAACATATTGAAAATTTAATTTGAAACTTTGACAACCTATGTTAAGTCTTAAAGTTACTATAACCCATTAAAATCATTTAAATTAAAACAATAATATTAAGCAGTACATATTTGCAGCCAAATATTTTAAAAATGTTATACCACTGAACTGGTGAAAGTCCCTGGCTAAGCACTTCTATCCAGAGTTTGAAGAACAGGAGTACTTGTGGCACCTTAGAGTCTAACAAATGTATTTGAGCATAAGCTTTCATGGGCTACAGCCCACTTCATCGGATGCATGCAGTGGAAAATACAGTAGGAAGATATATACACACAGAGAACATGAAACAGTGGGTGTTACCATACACACTATAAGGAGAGTGATCATTTAAGGTGAGCTATTATCAGCAGGAGAGAAAAAGAACTGTCTGTAGTGGTAATGAAAATGGCCCATTTTCAGCAATTGACAAGAAGATGTGAGGAACTGTGTGTGTGTGTGGGGGGGAAATAAGCATGGGGAAATAGTTTTACTTTGTGTAATGGCCCATCCCTCCCAGTCTTTATTCAAACCTAATTTAATGGTGTCCAATTTACAAATTAATTCCAATTCAGCAGTCTCTCGTTGGAGTCTGTTTTTGAAGTTGTAATATTGCAACTTTTAGGTCTGTAATCGAGTGGCCAGGGAGATTGAAGTGTTCTACAACTGGTTTTTGAACGTTATAATTCTTGACTTCTGATTTGTGTCCATTTATTCTTTTACGTAGAGACTGTCCGGTTTGGCCAATGTACATGGCAGAGGGGCATTGCTGGCACATGATGGCATATATCATATTGGTAGAGAGACTGCTGAATTGGAATTAATTTGAAATTGGACACCATTAAATTAGGTTTGAATAAAGACTGGGAGTGGATGAGCCATTACACAAAGTAAAACTATTTCCCCATGCTTATTTCTCCCTCCCCGACAGTTCCTCATATCTTCTTGTCAATTGCTGGAAATGGGCCATTTTCATTACCACTACAAACCGTTCTTTTTCTCTCCTGCTGATAATAGCTCACCTTAACTCAGTGGTTCCCAACGCGGTGCCGCGGGCGCCATGGCGCCCGCCGGGGCATTTATGTGCGCCCGCCTGGTGCCCAGCAGGGGAGAGAAGCTGCGGCCCCGCACCTGCTGGGGACAGAGAACTCCAGGGCTGCAGAGAAGCTGCGGCCCCGCGCCTGCCGGTAACAGAGAACTCCAGGGTTGCGGGTGCCGGTGCTCTCTGTCCCCGGCAGGTGTGGAGCCCGCCTAGTGCTCAGCGGGGAGAGAAGCCAGGACCCCATGCCTGCTAGGGACAGAGTGCTGCAGGCGCTGGTGTTCTCTGTCTCGCGGCTTTTCTCAGGCTTCTCTCTGCACTGCCCAGAACTGCTGCCAAAACAAAACAAAAAAGCGCTCCGCCTCTGCAGAATGGACCGAATGTTTATATTTATTTTGTAAAAACTCCTTAATTTTTCTTACAGGTAGATAAAAAAGAGCAAATTCACATGGTAAGGTGAAAGAGTCATTGCCGAATAATTTAATTAATACCTTTTACATGTAAAATTACCTTTTTAATCTTATGGATTCATATATTATGTAATATTAAATATGATGTTTTTCGTATTAATGAATGAACAAATACAAAATAAGCCTTGAAAAATTGTTGGCGCCTGCCACACTCTTCTAAAAACATGAATGTGCAACTGGTCACAAAAAGGTTGGGGACCACTGTCTTAACTGATCACTCTCCTTATAGTGTGTATGGTAACACCCATTCTTTCATGTTCTCTGTGTGTATATATCTTCCTACTGTATTTTCCACTGCATGCATCCGATGAAGTGGGCTGTAACCCACGAAAGCTTATGCTCAAATAAATTTGTTAATCTCTAAGGTGCCACAAGTACTCCTGTTCTTTTTGCTGATACAGACTAACACGGCTGCTACTTTGTATCCAGAATTTGTTTAAGTGCTAAGCCAGCTTTTATGCAGTGTCCTCATAGCTCTGTTTGGCCCAGGATATTAGAGAGACAAGGTGCGTGAATGAAGTAATATCTTTTATTGGAGAAACTTCTGTTCATGAGAGAGAAAAGCTTTTGAGCTTTCATGGAGCTCTTTTTCGGGTCTGGGAAAAGTACTCTGAGTGCCACAGCTAAGTACAAGATGGAACAGATTGTTTAGCATAAATAGTTAACACATATTTCAATGGACTATTCAAGATGAAATGGCCTGGTAACTCCTCTGCAATCATGGTGGTGGGGAGAGGAAACGGGACATAAGACCTAAACTTCCTCACAGATTTCCACCACAACTTCAAGAATTACCACCTATGGGTGGTGCGTAGCATAGGCTGGGGAAGGCTGCGCCTCCCCAAACAGCCCCCTGCAGCCACCCACATTCCACCCCAAGGCCCCCTCCTGCTTGCCGCTAGTTGCCCCAGCTCCTCTTCTGGGAAGCCTGCTGGGTGGGGCTGGGGGTAGGGCAGCGGGCATGTGGTTGGGACTTGGGGTGGCCAGGACTGCGCTGCCTGGCGTTCTGGGGCTGAGGGCTGCATGCCACCCACTCCAGAGTTGAGGGGGAGGGTCTGTGCACCGCTCACACCTGGTGCTCCAGGGCTGGAAGGTGGAGCGCACTGCCCGCTTGGGCTAGAGGCGCTTGGACGGCCCGGGGCTGGCAGCTGCGGGGGCCCTCTGGGCTTCAGCGGGGAAGGGAGGCAGGAGGGGCGGGGCCTCAAGTGGAAGGGAAGGGACGGGACGGGACTAGCCTCCCACACTCGTGATTCACCCACCGCCCATGCGACCACCCATCCATTAAACTCTCTCTGGAATTCTCCAACACTAGCATCAGTTTCTTTGATGCCAGGATCAGCTTCAACAAAGGACTCCTACCACAGACAGCTATATACAGGAAACCTATAGATTACCACACCTACCTTCATAGATCCAGCAGCCACGCCAAGCACATCAAGAAATCTGTTATCTACAGTCAGACATTCAGATACCACAGAATATACTCTGAGAAGAAAATCCTGGGTGCACACCTTAACAAGAACACTCCACCAGAGAAGTAGATCACATCATAGAGTGGGACACCCAAATACCCCAAAAGAACCTACTTCAATATGAAAATAACCCCTCTATGAGAGCATACCAGTCGTCACCTTCCACTGCACATTGGAATCCATATGAGGTATCATTAAACAATTACAGACCATTCTCGATGGAGACCACATCCTGAAAGAAATCTTTCCTCAACCCACTCTTCTGACCTTCAAATAACCCCCCAACCTCTCCAAGCTCATCATCAGAAGCAAGCTCCCCACAGACCAGGACACACCAACTCAAAGAGTCACCAGACCCTGCAAGAACAACAGATGCAAAACCTGCAGACATATCTCCACTGCTACAATGATCAACACCTACAACACAGCTTTCAAGATCCATGGGTCCTACACATGCCTATCACAACATGTAGTATACCTCAACCAGTGCCCCAATAGCAATTATTGTAACATGTAATTATTGTTCTATATCCAGAAGTGAAAGTAAGCTGGTACAGGTCAGTACAGTGTACCGGTAAGAAAGTGGCCGTCGGTACGGACCAGTACACAGCTGATGTTAAAGCACTGCTGCAGCAGCACTTTAAGCACCGTACTGGCACGGCCACTGATGGGGGGGCGCAAAAGGGGCAGCTGCCCTGGGGGTTGGCGATTTAAAAGGGCCTGGGGCTCCAGGCAGCGGAACCCCAGGCGGCGCAGGCTGGGCAGAGTTGAAGGGCTGGCTGGGGGAGCCTAGCCCCCGCCCCTTCCACCTGAGGTCCCACCCCTTCTCTGGGCCCAGAGCCCAACCCCCTTGCCCAAGACCCTGGCCACCCTGCGTACTGGTAAGTCCTTTCAGTTACTTTCACCCCTGTCTATATCTGATCTCTGTCCTCATTCTCAAGGCAAATCTGCACACTTTCAAAAGATGAGCCTGGGAGCTTAAATTCATAAATTTGCAAGACACTAAAAATCCTGGACTGAATAGACAAACTGGATTTATGGCTTATTATAACAACCTATAACCTACTAACAAACCCCACCTACCACCAATCTGTCTTTTTTCTTTCTCCCTTCCCTCCTCCTCTATGACCTGAAAAGTGTTAATTGGTCACTTCACCTTAAGTGATCCCCTGAAATATGCATTAATTAAACAAACAATCTGTTCCCCCCCTTATATCTAGCTGTGGCACTATGGCCTGGTCTACAGTACAGAGTTAAGTTGACATAAGGCAGCTTACGTGGACCTAACTCTGTAAAGGTATGTCTACACAGCCAATGTTAAAGTGCTGCCGTGGCTTTAACCATCCAACTACATGGCCGTGTAGTTGCAGCTCCAGTGTTGGGAGAGAGCTCTCCCAGCACTGTAATAAAACCACCTCCGCAAGGGGAAGAGCTCCCAGCACTGTAGCACTGTCTACACTGCCACTTTACAGCACTGAAACTTGCATCCCTCAGGGTGTGTTTTTTCACACCCCTGAGCAAGAAAGTTTAAGTGCTATAAGTGGTAGTGTAGACAAGGCCTAAGTGTCTACGCTACAACACTGCTCCTGCTGCTGTAAGTCGCCCACTACACCAACTTAATAACTCCACATCCATGAAAGGCATAGCACTTAGGTCGGTATAGTTAGGTCAACAAAGTGTTAGTATAGACGCTGCATTGACTCTTCTGGCTGTCAGCCTCTGGTGGCTGACCGAGGTACCAGCCTCTGGTGTCAGGCACCCCAAATCCTGCTGCCTGGGGCTGGTACCTGGAGCTGGGCGGCGGGGTCTGGCTGTCAGTGCCCAACACTGACAGCTGGTGTAAGCGCTCCGGATTAGGACGCACACCGCCAACAAAAAGCGCTAGTGTGGACATACAACACTGATTTAATTACTGTGGTGGTTGTACGTCGACATAACTTAAGTTGACAATTTTGTTGTGTAGACATGGCCTATGAGCACATTTCCCAAACCTGAAGAAGAGCTCTGTGTAAACCACCTTTTGACAGCAGTAGCATCTGCTGCAGATCCAGAGAGAATATTTTCTTCATTTCAGTTTATTAAACTAGCTTAGTTCAATGACTAGTTCATTCAAAGTTAAGAAACCAACTGAGAGCTGAAAATGCAGGAAACCTTGTTTTCCTCTACCAATCTATACATAAAAACTAGGTGAGAGAGGATGTGATCTACTGGTTCTAAAATGCTGAAGGACAATGGTAAAGAGAACCAATCAGTTTAATTCACTACTTTGTTTAATAAATCAGCTAGTTTTAAATGCAACACGTTTTGATAAACCTTTTCTCTTATATACCCAATATATTTAAGGTAGTTTTATTAAATTAATAAATACAATTTTAAAATGCAGTTTTTGTGCATTTAATTCGATTTGAATTTCCAATGAGGCCCACGCCAGCCCCCACAAGGAGCGGGGGAAGGAGCACCACCCAGCTCCATTCCTGGCCCTGGCTACCGCTCCCAGCTTTGGTCTCCGTACAGCTGTCCGTGTCCCTCCACCCCCGAGCCATGGCCAAGGGCAGACAGGGGTAAGGGGAGGTGCAACCTTGAAAAGTTTAGGGACCACCAAAGTAAGGAATGCATTATTCACTATTTTTTAACATAAACAATGTAAAAGTTAAGCATTTGAATAAGAATCTGAATAAATGTAAGCTTAATTGCTTAAATAAATGTCTATCAATATAGCATATCTTCCTGATTAGCAAAACGAAGGACCAAATTTAGTGCAAAGACTACATTTAGTTGCAAATCAACATGTTTTAAGGGTTACTAACCAATGAGAAACAACCTTTAGGAAGATAATTAAAAAGTACACATGCAAAACAAGATTAAAATTGATGATTGAAGTCAAGGCTTGCTGATTTAACTCACAATTAAAATTGGTGGTTTAAATTGCTTTGTTTTCTAGTGAAGGTCTTTTGATCCTTCCCAACCACCTCCCATCCTTTCTTTGTAGTGAAGTCTTTGCTTTTGTGGTCTCCCAAAAGAGGAAAAAGAGCCAAGGTTCACCTCAGAGCTGCTGGCTACTAGTGAGATTTGAATAGTAGGTGAAGGAAGAAGTACATACTACATTATTCTACGGAGCTCCCTCCAAAGACTTACTTCTAGGTTTTAGCTTCTAAAATATAATTTTTAACACACACACATCCCTCTGACTTGACTTGTGTCATAGAAACTCCTTTTATTTGTATTTACAATTGGTTTGGGCATCCAACTGTATGTATGTAAGCAACTACATACATTCGCCATTATCTTTTCTATCAGACAACAAACCCATCATTTCTGAGAATCGGAGATGAGAACAGAATACCTCACTTCCTCCTCGTTCAGACCTCGGTGCTGCGCACACTGCCCCATAGTTTAACCAGAGATAATCTGCACACAGCGATTAGTTAAGGGCCAGATCCTGCAAACATTTAGCGAAGCAAGTATTTCTTACTGACGTGAGCAGCCCCACTGAAGATAACGGATCTACATATCAAGTATCAGAGGGGTAGCTGTGTTAGTCTGAATCTGTAAAAAACAACAGAGGGTCCCGTGGCACCTTTAAGACCAACAGAAGGATCTACATAAGTGTGTAAGTGTTCTACAGCTACTGCGGGAGCACTCAACAGAAAAACAATGAAGTGGAGGTCTCTATAACACAGCACAGGTAGTGTATGTCACAAGCGAATGCAGTCACTGAATTGAAGGAAAATTTAACTCTGCGCAGAACTGAGATGAGCGATTGTTTCAGTGAGACAGCGAACAGCAGAGGAAACTCCACTCCCCGTCACCTGAAGGGGCAGAGACGCACACAGAGAAACCCCACCCCAGGCCCTTCCAAGCCCCATTAGGCGAGACAAGGCTAAGCATGAGCTAGCCCGCTCTAAAAGCTGTCCCGGGAAAGAGGTCTTTGTGGAGGGGGGCTGGGTGGGGAAACATCTCCCCTGTCCCGGAAGGCGAAGGCGCGGAAGAGACACTCTAACCCCGTCCCCTCTCCCTCCACCTCGGGCTGGGAGATGGTCCCCAAACTTTTCTCTGGCCTGTTGAGCTCTGCCCCTCCTCAAAGCAGCTACAGGAGCTGATGCTCGGTGGCTACAGCCGGGCCGGGGAGGGGCCAGAATGGGGGGCTCGGGCCCCCTCTCCTCAGGTCGGTTCCCCCATTAGACAACGGGGCGCGGCTGAGCTGCTTGTTTAGCGGCCCCGGCCCGAGTTCGGCTCCGTCCGCCCCTCTCTTACCGGGTGGCGTCTAGACTCGCCTCCTCCCGGGAAGCCGGGACACATCCTCCAGCGCGGGGCACGGGTCCAAACCTGCCCCTGCTCCGCACAGGCACAGACCGAGCCGGCCCCGCCCAGATCCCTCCCCCTGGGCCGGCAGATCCGCTTCCCGTCCGGGCGCCGCTGGCCCCGGCTGCTGCCAATGAGTTTCCGGGTCGCCGGCCTGAGCTGCTGTTGCTGCCGCTGGCGTCGGCAGTTGGCCACGAGCTGAGCGGGACGGGGCTGCAGGCCGGGCCGGCGCGTGAGGCGCCGCGGAGTGGGAGGGAGGCGCCGGGAGGAGGGCCCAGCCTGAGCTGAGGGGGAGCCGCGTCGGGGGCCCGTGAGCCCCGTCGCCGAACAAAGGGCAGCGACCGAGCGTCCGCCGTAGAGCCCGGCCAGAGCCCGCTCCCCGCCCCGGCAAGCCCCGGACGCGGCCAGACCCCGCTCCTCGCCCCAGCCAGCGCTTCACTCGGGGGACCCCGGACTGGGGGCAGATGGAGGTGCTGGATGCGGGGACAAGAAGCGGAGGGGAGAGACCCTCTGAGGAGCCGGTGAGTGACCCGCTGTGCCGGGGGCGTGTTCCCTCAGGCACGGCCCCGGTGCCGCCTGAGTGCCGGGGGACGCGGGGGGTCCGCCCCTTCTCGGGTGCTGCAGTGGGCTGGGGGAAGAGCAAAGGCGCCGCAGACAGATAACAGCCTCCTCCTCCGCATGTCTGCAGCCCTTGGCATCCCCGGGGGTGGGGCAGCTAACTGGAGCCAAATGTTGAATGCAGCAGGGCAGCGGAGATTTGCTGAGGAGTCCAGTGCAGAGGAGAGAGGAGGCGGCTCTAGGGATGACTCGGTTTTGGCTGCCACCAAAACAAAAGCGATCGGAAAGGCAGTATGTGCGCCTGTATCTACTGTACGCGTAGTGCTTATTAAACATTACCCTCTGGGACCAAAAACCACAGAGTTAGGCTAATTACTAACTGGTCTGACACGCCCTATTTTGAAGAACCCAGTGTAAATGATTTTGGTGAAGCCTTAAGAGTGGGAGGCTCAAGAGACACCTCAGCTGTTTAAGGCATGTGTGTCAGACTATGGACAATATATGGTGTGGGCATTATATAATATATGCATGCATCAACATTTGTTGCTTATGAGGAATCCATTGCACTTCCCATTACGACTTTCCACGTCGAGTTTTAGTCGCTTGTAATTCATGAGACAGCAAAGGGTTGGCAATGTGTGGTGGATTGTTTACTTGGAAATTTCTTGGGTAAAGAAGTGGGGGTGTTCAGTTTTTCCTCTGTTGAATGGTATATGTAGGTATCACTTACCAATTTCTGTTTTTCTGGGTGCTGCACTGTGAATTCCTTGAGACTATTAAGAAGACAAGAAGGGAAATATAAATGGTAGTTTTGTTGTACCCACAGAATTGTAAGAAACTTGAATTGTCATGGCCTGGTATCCGTTCCTTTGTTTAAAAACAAATATTTGCATTGACTTTAGGAAATTTTTACAAAAGAGGAATATTATAATAGAGAGTGGGGGAGGCTTGTGCAGCTATAATTATAGTTGTGAACCTTTTGATATAACCCTATTTTCAGGATGTATAGCTTGGTTATAAACAATCACTCTAGGCTGAAATTGAGTATTCGGCGTTTCAGATTGGAATATTTTTTCCATTACAAAACTGAGCCCTGATCCTGTAAAATTACTCACGTGCATAAGTGCTTGCAGGAGCCCTTGATTTGCATTTAAATCATAAATTCAAACCTCCTTATTAGAAAGTGTGTGGATTTTTTTAAAATAAAGTAGAACCATACTCATTGATGTTTGCGTCCCCTCCCCCCCAATCAAGGATACAGAATCACTAAATGCCCTTTGTTCACTTTTGAAAGTGTAGTTTGGTTTGAAATGAGGTTTAGATACTGCAACTGAATGTAAATGAGTGAACCCCTGCATCCATGCAGAACAACATTGGCTTCAGCAGGTCTCCATGTGGGTACTGGAGTGAGACTTTTTTTTTTCTCAAGTATTACTCTCTATGCAGATTAATGAAGTAGAACTGATGAGTTTCTTGGCTCTCTGCGAGCTGAGGGGTGAAAACGTTATATATGTATTGGTTTTCCTTGGTGTGTGTTTTTAAATAGTAGTTAGTGCATTACTCTGAGGACTTAGTCTCTCTTAGGTATTTGAGGAAAAGTAGTAAGTGTTCTTTCTCTGAAAGAAGATATTGCTACCTATAAACAAGAAATATTTTCCAACTACAATTTTTACGGACCTACATAGCCTGTTCATTTGGGGTTCATGTACAGCAGCTGACTGTATACAGAGGGAATGAGGCAACATAATTCAAAGCAGGACTTTCTGGGCATGGAAAGAGCAAGCCGCATGAGGAGAGGAGGAGTCTCTTCTGGAATCTTATCCTAAACCTTCCTGTGCTCCTGTACTAGAATAATTTGTTCTCACACCTATGATGTGTCAAGGAGTTGGAATTTAGGAAGTTAATGTTGTTGCTTTAAATTGCTTACTTCGTTGTAAATTGAAATTAGTATATCAAATGTGTTTCATACTTAATGATAAATTACAATGTTTAAAATATCTGAAGTAATATGTAAAAGAGAGGACTTGGCCATTATCTCATTTGTTGCCATCCTCTTGTATATAGTGTCAAAACAGTGCACCATGAATAAAGACTCTTAAGATAATATTCACTAATGTGGTCAGAATTACAGATTAGTAAACAGAATCCAGTGAGCCTACTGGTAATAATTGTTATGCCTGATAGTAAAGATAAAATAAAATTGCAAATTCAGGACCTTCAGTCATAAGTTACTTGTGACGATGGTTTTGTCACTTGTTCGTCTGTAAAATTCTGTGCGCGCGCAGTGTCGCACACTTGATTTCTTTCTGGGGAACATGCAACTTTATTGACACAGCAAACTAAAAAAGGTCAGATTTAAAATGTACTCAATAACCTTCCTTTAGATATTAGCCATTGTTTAATGGGGAAACTTCTAAATAAAAACTTTTTTTTTTTAACCTAGTGTACTTCTGTCTTATAGATTGTATTTCTCTTTATTTGCTCTTTATTACGTGAGGCAGTTTAACTGATTCTTCACCCAAATTATTATCTGCAGCAACACCGTTTTCTTCTCCTCTGTTGTGGAGGACTGTTGGTTGCCTTTTGCACTGGTCAGTAGTATAGCAGGAGGGGCATGTTGTTGGTGATTTGGTAAGTTTGTGTGATTGTTGGACAGTTGACTTGGGACCATTGACAGTTACCTCTACCTGTCTGTCTTGGTACCTTCAAGGTTTCAGGTGCCCTATGCTAAAGTCAGTATAGATTTGTTGTAACTGTATAACATTTTCTAGATAGCGTGTGACTTTCTGTTGAGGGACTGATTAGCTATGTGAAATAGAGGGTCATGAATTCAAGTGGGGATTAAGCAGATGGTGATTAATTCTACAGCAAATATATTATTATACAACAATGATATAGAACAAAGAAAGATAAATATTATGCTTTTTGGAGTTTTCCATTAGGTTGCTCTTTAGTTAATATTCAGACTGACATAAAATGATAAAGAATTTAGTGTTTCAAATGTCTGAATGCTGCCTGATAGCCTCTAACTTTCCAAATATTGTATGGGATCTGGCCACACTGCTCCCCTGGAATTCTTTGAAATTGTAAATGTAAGTATCATTAATGTTGCAAGACTTTAAATGAAAATAAATACTAAGTTCTATGCTTTCTTTTTAGAAATTTTATTTAATAAAAATTACTAGATTTCTTTAGCTCTTATTTTTATTTCAAATGGAGCTGGTGGCATCGTCTTTCTTTGTTTCCCATTCTCATTGAGTATATCAACCTGTCATCACTACAGTGTCAGAGGGATAGTCTTTGTATTTTTCTGCTTTACATTATTAATGTGTAAAGCTCAAAGTGTGTGGAGTGCTTCATCTAAATAAGATGTGTCCCAGCCCTAAGGTGCTTTCAGTCAAATAAGTCAAAATGTGGGTGTGAGGAAGAAGGGATAAACACACCTCACTCACTTAGCTTGTAAATTGTGACATACATATATCTTGTTAATATCATGACCTTTTAAATTCCCTTTTTATCCTTCATTTTTGCCCATCTGTCCCCAATCCTCCCTCTGTACTCTGTTAACAATGCTTTCCTTTCCCACCTCCTGATTCTCTTGACCCCATCATAGACCTTGAGTTGGGTGTGAGTTGCATCACAAAAGGATTAAAACAAAAAATAGTTAACCAAGTCAAGAAAAAACTGAAGTCCCAAGTGCCAATGTCAAAAGGTGGTCTGGTGAGATCTTTATCCTTTCCTGCTCCAGCAGTCTATTACAGTGTTAACACTTTTATTTGGAAATACACCTCTACCTTGATATAACACTGTCCTCGGGAGCCAAAAAATCTTACCGCGTTATAGGTGAAACCGCGTTATATTGAACTTGCTTTGATCCACTGGAGTGCGCAGCCTCGCCCCCTGAAGCACTGCTTTACCGCATTAATATCCGAATTCGTGTTATATCGGGTCGCGTTATATCTAGGTAGCAGTGTAAGTTTTAAAAAATGAATGGGTTTTTCAAATATATATATATATAAACTAAAGATACCCAATCCTCACCTGAATCAAACCATCAGAACATCTCTACGTAAACTTTTGTCAAATAAAAGAGACTGGTGATTTTCCTTTCCTTTAATTCTAAACATAATTTGGAATGTTGATCTTAACATTGAATTTTCTCCTGTTTTGTGTTAAACTGTAATACTACTTAAAGTAGCCTTGTGTGGTAATCTTATTTCATTTTGCGTTGAACGAAGACCTAAATTATAAGACTGAGAAATTCTAACATTTCAGAATTTTGAGGGACGATCGTAGTAAGAAAATATAGTAGTAACTGATAATGGGTTATTGTGCTGTAATAGATGTATCTTTGATTAATGCCTAGTTCTTAGTAAACTCTTCAAGCATCTACCTCAGCTGAGCAGCTGCATGACAACATTAAATCTGTAGAGTTCTCTTATAATTTGTGATTGATCCTAAATTGACAGGGATGACAGACCTTTGTCCATGGAATTATTATATAACTGTGTTGTTTACATGTAAATGCTACACCTCTTGGTGTTGGGTGGGCAAACTTTTTGGACCAAGGGCCACATCTGGATATAGAAATTATATGGCGGGCCATGAATGCTCACAAAATGGGGGTTGGGGTGTGGGAGGGAGTTCTGGGTTGGGTTGGAGGATGCGGTGCGGGGCGGGGGGGTTGAGGGCTCTGGGTTGGGGCTGGGGATGACGGGTTTGGGGTATAGGAGGGTGCTCCGGGCTGGGACCGAGGGATTCGGAGTGCAGGAGGGGGATCAGGGCTGGGCAAGGGGTTGATGCGTGGGGCGGTGGCTCAGGGATGCAGGCTCTGGGTGGCGCTTACCTCAAGCGTCTCCTGGAAGCAGCGGCATGTCCCTTCTCCAGCTGCTATGTGGAGGTGCAGCCAGGTGACTTTGCTGCGTGCTGCCCCATCCACAGGCACCGCCCCTGCAGCTCCCATTGGCCGTGGTTCTCGGCCAATGGAAGCTGCAGGGGTGGTACTTGGAGCAGAGCCCCTTGGCTGCCCCTACGCGTAGGAGCCTGAGGGGGGGACATGCTGCTGCTGCTGCTTCTGGGAGCCGTGTGGGATGGCCTCCGACCCTGTTCCCCAGCTGGAGCTCGGGAGCCACATTAAAATGGCTGGCGGGCTGGATGTGGCCCGCAGGCCTTAGTTTGCCCATCCCTGCTATGGGGTCGTCT
This sequence comes from Malaclemys terrapin pileata, assembly GCF_027887155.1. Classification (NCBI taxonomy): domain Eukaryota; kingdom Metazoa; phylum Chordata; order Testudines; family Emydidae; genus Malaclemys; species Malaclemys terrapin. The sequence goes on along the minus strand of NC_071506.1, from coordinate 242,113,506 downwards.
TTTGTTCGTTTGGTTTGTTCCCATTATACAGTCAGCCCCTCCACAGTTTTGGAGCATTTCCATCTTATTTCTTGAATATGTGCCTCATGAACTTTTTTTCTGATCATCTAATTCTTTCCAGAAAGACCGCATCTGTACCTGCAGTTTGTAAAATTGACTTCAGTATGGTTCTTGTTGCCAGTGTTTCGCTGGCCTTTCAGATCCCTTGAATCAAGTTCTTTTTTTGGCATCCCCCATTTAGGAACTCTATTATCATTCAGGGAAGCTTGTAGAACTCCCCCTTCCGCCCCTTGAGTGGTCTGATGTGGTTCCTTTAAGAAATTATTCAAGGTCCCCCAAAATTTTGACATCAGGGAATTTCCCCTAGCTACCAGGAAGTTTGAAACCCATGGCCATCCCCTCACCTTTAAGTTTACACACTGGGTATGTTTCCTTGACTATTTGTCTGTTCCTATAGACTCTATCTTCCTCATAGCTACAGTCCTTCATCCACAGTCCAAATTTTTAGCAGGGGGACACCTTTATATATGCTCTACTTTCCCACAACCAAAATAGATTGCCCCTTAGGCTTCACTCTTTCTTGCCCCAGACTGGTCCAAGTAGTCTTTTGTTTAGACCCTGCAGTACCCTGGGCCCGTCCATTGCATGACTGAGTATCTTTACAGTATTAGTCTGGTCCTCCCCAGTTTTCTGAGTGCACTGCAAGACCAGATATGTCTTAGTCATTGTTTATATAGGGGCAGACCCATCCAACATGTCCCTCTTGCTCACAGTCGGTGCACACAATTGGCGGGATCCCAAACCGTCTTCCCTTTCAATGTGTACAGTGGCTGATCCTTTCTAGTCACCTGATTGCCTCTGTGTTGTGGCTGCTACTTGGGCACTTAACAAAACAGGAGATGGAGCTCCCAGGGTCGTTGCTACCCCTCTATATGTCATCTTAGGAGGGTGAACGTCTCACAGCAAAGGAAGGGGTCTGTGCCTTTTTTTGCTCAATTATTGCTCCTTGATGGGATGGGGATCTGGTCATCTCATTGTTGGTCCCAGTTGTGAGAGGGTGCCATCCGAGAGCACCCCCTCTCACGCCACAGCACCCTGCGCTCAGTTTCTTCCTGAGTCTCCCAATAATTTATTCACAGCATTGTCTTGTTGCCGACACAGAGTGCCCGAGGAAAGCAACAGCGGGGTTCGTTGCCCGGTGTGCTTCACGCCAATGAACACACCAGCGTGGAGAAGCAATCAAAGTTTATTTGAGATCTCAAAGCGGTGCAAGGAGACTGGCACGTCTCAGATCAAGCACCCCATCATAAGCAGCTTTTCTCTTTTTATACATTTTGCAGCTAAGCTTTTTCCTTCTTTCCCCCCTTCCCCCTCCCTTCTCCTATAATAGTTTACATTAAGCAAGTAGCAAGCAATTACATTTAAGCAGTTAAAACATCTTGGCGACTATAAGTCCAGCTTGTTAGTAACTTCTCTGAATTATTATCTTGTCCCTTTCCTTTGATTTGTTGTTTTGCCTTTCAGCCAGAAGTACGCAGGCCTCATTATTACCGCTTGGCACCGGTATGAGCGGTGCTGCACCTGATAACTGCCTACTACACATTCCAATTTCTGCATCTGGCTTTTGAGGCTTTTTTAGAGTTTAAACATGGAAGGACTTTGGTTCATTTAGGCTTAGTGCAGGAAGGCTTCATCGACACTCGTGGTCTTCCACCCTCCCGAGTTACCTAGGGTTATGCCTAATGACACCAACAGTCTCTTGGAAGTATTAGCCTCCTTCTTGAGGGTATAATTTATCAAGTCTTTATACAGTATTGTCTCCCTTGGCCCTTTAGGCCCAAACCCATTCCTTTTGGGGCTTCCCAATCACCCTTGCAGGACACTCTGTTCCTTCATCTTGCTTTAAGGGAATCCACAGTTCTTGTTCTTGGGATTTGCTGCAGGCAGACTTCCTCCTGCTATGTGCCTCTCCAGGCTGTCTGCCTTCTCTCTTTCTTCTGGTTCTCCAGAGGCTTCTGTTTTTTATCTCCCCAAAAGTCATGATTTAGACACGTGACTGGACTGTTATGTGGCTTTGATTATTTACTTCACTTGGGGAGGTGAGCTAAGTGTATTACAGGTGTGGCCATTTAAAAGGCCAGTCACTCCGTGACAATGATTTATATAAAATGTCACCAAGATATCAAATATGCATCCATAAGAACACACACACTTTTATGTATATGAATGTATTGGGAGTCAGATGTCAAGGTAATTGATAATTTGAGAATTTTATATAAATAGGTTTAAACTTAACTTAACTTCTTTAAATCCCCTCCAGAATTGGGACAACTAGATATGCCTGCCTTCTGCATACATATACCAAGTCTGTATACGTCTTAATGAGATAAAAAGACTCTGATGCAAAGGCCACATTTACCACAGCACGTGGAATGGAGACTTTTACATTGTAGTCAAATAGTGCATTCTCCTTATACAAAATGTGCATTTTAAGCTGTAGTTAACCACCTAGCACTTACTTTATTGTAAATTTGTTGTTAAAAATGTAATAACGTAGATATTTCCAAGTCTGCGTGGTTATATGTGTAGACCCTTACATTTGCTGGAGTACCCTGGATTCTGTCAGTCATAATTGCTGATGACAGTTAAAAATGTAGATCATGAGTCATTCTGAGTTTAGCATTCTGGAGGTATCATATAGCTCTTGTTGGTGAAAAGACTGAGAAATTTGGACACAAAGATGATCCACAAGGATTTACTCTTTAAATGTCAGTTTATTTTGTAAGGTTTACAAGTCTTGATTTTTACTAGTGTCCAGAAATTTTTCTTTTAACAGGCTCCAACAGTGATATAGGTTTGAAAGACCCAAAGAATTTTAAGTGAACTTGAACTACTGCAGTCAAAGATAGTAGCTGGTCACAGCTTACTTTTTCCTTTAAGCAGCCTGAAAGAAGCATTAGGACTCTTCCACAAGACTTTGTGTTTAAAAAAAATATATCTATATAGGTAAGGGCCTTCAGGGATGAAAGAACCTGTACTTCTGTTTCAGTTCTAACCAATTCACCCAAGAAATAAGTCATCCCAAAAATCTATTTTGTAGAGAGTTTCTAGGATAAAGCAAATGGAAACCTCTAAATTTTAACCTGATTAGTAGTAGTTTAATTCAAAAATACCAGATACAAATACAGCTGAACCCCTGTTTTACTACATAATTAGGGATTTAGAAGTTCATAAAATTGAACATCTCAAAATTATAGTGGATACGGTGCATAAGTTGTGTATGGTGCACTAGGTTGCTTTCTTGTCCTTCAAACCACTGCAAAGCTATTTTCATTGGACTGAAGGCATTGTCATGTCAAGGGATATCTACTTGTTCTTCATTGGCGCCACTTTTGTTATGTGCTTTATTTATTTTGTGTCAGTAAAAAAATAGAGTTGTGTAACTGGTCATTCAAAAGACTTATGTTTGTTAAATCGAGCTTATGTTGTAAATAGAAATTGCTAACTACCACTTAAAGGTCTGTAAGGCTGAACTAGAATATTGTGAAAGTGTCCCAGTCAAGAAATATTCCTTTGGATAGGAGATGGCTTCCTAGTGTTTTTAAGGGCCTGATCCTAAGTCCATTGAAGTCAGTGGGAGTCTTTCCATTAATTTCTATGGCTTTGCTTCAGGCCTTAAGAGATTAGAACAACTATGAATATTGTCACATTCAGAATCGAGCACTTCTGCAGTGTAGGCAGGAGTATATGGCAGTTTCCTTGCTGTTATCTCCTGCTGCTCCATTAACCTGGTGCCCCAGTCTCAAGGGACCAGTTGGAAACAGAGTGGGGGAAAAGGCACCTCTTGAAACAGAAGAAGCTTGTTGGTTGGAAGTTTTTATTTTATTTTTTACCACCAGTACCATAAGGCTTAGGTATGTCATCAGTCACATGCAGATGGAACCTCAGAGTCCCGCAAGAGCAGTCTTGTGTCCCCCTATGGAGTCCATTCTATAGGTTAGGAACCATCATACTAATAAGAGAAATTTAGAGGAGGAAGATGTTCGCTCTGCATTGAAATTAATGGGGAAAGTTTTGAACTTGAGTGTTAACTTAAGTTGTCTTTTTATCTATGTATATATCCTCAACGTAAATGTAGTTTTCTTTTGATTTTAACTTGTATATTATTTACAGATAATGTCTAGGAATTTCAGATGAAGGCAACCTACAAAATAGCTTCCTTGAGAAATGATGAAATTCTGATTTCTTTTCCCAGCACTTCTGCAGCTGCAGTCCATTTGGACTAGCCTGTTATCCCAGATCATCCTTCCTCTCATCCTTCAGCCTGAACCTTACAATAATTACATGAAGGAAAAAAAGTTAATACAATGCTAAGGTCATACGGTTAATCCCACAGAAGTCTGGAAATGCCAAAATTAAAGTTGACGTGCAAGGTTTTGAAAAATGTTTCCATGTGCGTATGCATTATGATAGCATATTTAATCACACACTCATATGCAAATACATTATTTTAACCAGTCATAGGTATATATGTATAGCATCTTGTAATGTTTTAATTCTTGGGTACTTTAATTTTGTCATAATGATATGGAACTGCTATGTTTAAGATATATTTTATAAATTGTATCAATGCCCCTGTAGTATACATTTTGAAACAAATATGCCTCTGAACAGTAATTTATTATGTAATGTTTCACATGCTGCTTCTTGGGGGAAACACACTTAGCATTGTATTAAACGTGTATATAATAGTTTATTGATGTATCAGATCTCTTTTTTTTTTTTTTTTTTAAATGTAATACCTTGAAAATGTCTTAAACTTAATTTCTCTGAGTAGGTGATGTACTTTTCTTAAACTATTAAACTTTAATTTCACCAAGAATTCGACAATTTATGCATATGCAATAATTATTTGAAAGCTATGTACATTTAAAACTAAAAGTAAGTTTAAAACTAAATTTTCCCATACTACAACCTGAAAATATTTTTCCAGGTGCTGAGTATTTAAAGGACTACTATCAACAACTAGAAAAATTAAATGTTTATGAAAACTTGGTATTTACTGAGTAAGCCCTATGGTCCCAGTCCTGTAAAGAAATGCATTCAAGTAAACTGTTTTTCCTGCATGTAGCCCCATTGAACTCAAATGGCCTACATGTGGATACAAAAGGCTTGTCTGTGTGCAGCTGTTTGTAGAAGAGGGACCAAATATTCCTATAACTGAAATGATTTAGTGGGCAAAAAAACATAATCCTTGTATTTTTCAGTGTACATTTCCCACTACAGTAAGCCTGTTGTCTTCTCAACAAAAGAGAACCTTCTTTGTAAAGAAATGTGGAGAAGCAAAAAAAACCTTTTGGGAACCCACAATTTTTTAATAGGAACTTGAAAACCAAAAAGCAAAAACAGGATACCATATAAAAGGAGCTCTGTCAGAAACTTGAATTTTTACTGCATTAAATAATACTAATAGTGTGTTTTATAGTAATATGTATTAATGAAACACACTGTTAGTGACAAAAGTATTGACAAAGTTCATGTTATAAATCAGTCTTAGAACAATTATTATGACACTTTACCAGACAGGGAGACAATCTATTTTCTTGCCTTTTATTAGGATGATAGATAAAAACACTAATCTTAGTTTCTGGCAGCCAAGTAAAGTATTATCACAGACAAGTGAGTGAGTAGAATATTGCAAGGCTATTGTACTTTAATCATAAAATATTATCTGTATGGATATTGAAAACGTAACTATTTCTCTCTAATGTACTTCTGTCATATGCTATTAAGTACATTTTTCTTTGTGTTTCATAGACTGCTTCTGACATAGAATCGTAGGACTGGAAGGGAGGTCATCTAGTGAGATGACATGAGAGGTCATCTAGTCCAGTCCCCTACTCTCATGGCAGGACTAAGTATTATCTAGACCATCCCTGTCAAGTGTTTGTCTAACCTGCTCTTAAAAATCCCCAATGATGGAGATTCCACAACTTCCCTAGGCAATTTATTCCAGTGCTTGACCACCCTGACAGGAAGAGTTAGTACATAGAGTACTACACAATAATAAAAGATACCATATGTAGGTCTGGTGTACTCAGTTGCACGGTAAGACCAAATTCTGTTGCAACATTTTATTCCTGTCCCCATGAAATATTCTTCATTCCCATCCCCCACAAACAGCCATAGCTCTGGCACATGGTTGCAAATGCTAATTGACATAACATGTTTATTTTATAGTATGATTGTTTCTGAGGATGAGTATTTTTTTCCTCTGTGCTCCCTAGGTGGCTCCCAGACCCCTTCCTGCTCAGCTACATGAAACAGTGCCGGAAGCATACATTAAACCAATTGGCTTTTTCCTTTATGGAGAAAGCTGCAGACCAAGAGGCAGTTGTGGGAAGGTCCTGAAAGGGCAGTGTGTCAGAAAATTAATGTCTGGTGCCTGGCTCCATCAAAATGGCAAATTTCATGGCATCTTGGACCAAATGCCAAATTATATATCTGCTAAACTGTGAAGACAACAGGGCCCTAATTGAGATGAATGGGGCAGATCACATCTTAGAGCTATCGTTTCATGCTTTCTGCAAATGCAAGCAGATGATACTGCTTCAGTTAACCTTGTTTCATGTGTTCAAGGTTTTCTCTGTTACCATAATGGCTAGGAACATTTTTTTTTAAATGAAAGTTCAGATTTTGGAGCCTAGCTCTGCAGCATATTTCTGACCCCAGAATACACAGGGCCCCATTGTTCTGAGAAACAATCTGTATGACATTATTTGAGCAACACTATGTAATTGTAATGTCGTGTGGAGATAATCTAGGCTTACACAGAATTAGGAGGCTAATGCTATTTATTAAAAAAACTCCACTAATTTGCTACATGCTATAACAGCTTGTATAGTAGAGTAACTGCCAGCATTGCTGGTTACAATACTAGGGTAGCCTTAAAAGTTTACCAATAATTAAGGATTTCATTGTATTGCAAATGTAAAAGGTGACATAATTTTAGTTGCATGTTCAACCTTAACTTTGGCATTTCCTGATGAGTACCTAAGCACGTAACCTTAATATTACATGAACATTGCTTTTTGCATTTAGTTTTCTGTTTTTTAAAAGGAAGTGGGCAGGGAGAAGAATGTTCCTCAAATGGAGCTATTTCATCGGAAGTCAGTAGGATCTCACTGCCCATACCTTAGGCTTCCTGAGTTTCCTTAATCTTTATTTAGCATCTTGAATATTAAAATACTAGATCTTGTAATTTCACATTTATTTTCCAGCTGGTTAATCATCATTAAGCTACTTGGAAGTACACCTCTACCTCAATATAACGCAGTCCTTGGGAGACAAAAAAAAAATCTCACCGTATTATAGGTGAGACCACGTTATATCAAACGTGCTTTGGCCCCCCCGTTCCTTGTTCCCTGACTGCCCCCTCCAGAGACCACCCATCTCCTGACTACTCCGACCCCTATCCACACCCCCACCCCCTGACAGGCACTTACCGGCAACGATGGGAAGTGGAAGCAGCCCGGCCCCAGCCCGCTCCACTCCGCCACCTCCCAGCCGCAGCGCTCTGCTTCCCGCCATCGGTGAGTGCGGGGAGGTTGGGAAAAGGATGCCTTCCCGCACTCACCTGTGGTGGGAAGCGAAGTGACGCGGCCCCAGCCCGTTCTGCTTTCCTTGCCCTGGCCCCAGCTGTGTCACTGGGGGGCGGCTGGGGAAAGGTCCTGCACTCCCCTGCAGCAGGAAGCGGAGCACCACAGCTGAGAGCTGGCAGAATAGAGCAGGCTGGAGCTGGGCTGCTCCGCTTCCCGCCACCGGTGACTGTGGGGAGGTTAGAGAAAGGACGCCCTCCGCACTCACCTGTGGCGGGAAGCGGAGCGATGGGGCCCCAGCCCGCTCCACCCTGCCACCTCCCAGCCGTGGCACTCCGCTTCCCGCCTCAGGTGAGTGCAGGGAGGTTGGGGAAAGGACGCCTCCGTACTCACCTGCAGCAAGAAATGGAGCACTGTGGCTGGGAGCTGGCGGAGTGGAGCGGGCTGGGGCCGGGCTGTTCTGCTTCCGCAGTTGCTGGTGAGTGTGGGGGGATCCCTCCCCCAAGTGACACGGCTGGGGCCGGGGCGAGGGAAGCAGAGCGGGCTGCTCCAGGTCCCCCACTAATCCCCTAGGCCACTCTGGGACTGCAGGGCCCCCAAAGTGCCCTCCCACAGCTCCTGCTTCCCAGACCCTGAGCGGGGGGGCAGCCCCTGACCGCCCCCGAGACCCTCTGCCCCTTATCCATCCCCTCGGCCCTGGACTGGCCCGGCACCCTTAACACGCTGCTCAGAGCAGTGTGTCAGAGCTTTACCGTGTTGTATGCGAACCTGCCTTATATTGGGTTGCGTTAGATCTGGGTAGAGGTGTAGCTAAATTTATCATCATTAAGAAACTGTCTTATTAAAGTAGAACCTCAGAGTTACGAACACCAGAATTATGAACTGACCAGTAAACCATACACCTCATTGTGTACTTCCAGTTCCAAATCAGGCAAGTGCACAATCAGCAGATGACCCCCCCCCCCTCAAAAAAACCACCACCAACAACAAAAAAATACCCCAAAAAGGCAAATATAGTACAGTGTTAAACATAAACTCCAAAAAAGGGAAAGGAGCATTTTTCTTCTACATAATAAAGTTTCAAATCTGTATTAGTCAATGTTCAGGTGTTAACTTTTGAAAGAACAACCAAAACATTTTGTTCGGAGTTACGAACAACCTCCATTTGTAACTGAGGTTCTATTGTAATATTTAATCTGATTTAAAGAACATTCATTACCATTTACTATCATTAGGCTAAATTGTTTTCCTAGATGTCCCAATAAAGCAGCCATTCCCAATTAAGTAGAGTACGTGTACACCCACACATAATATATAATTTTTTATATTTTTTGGCACATGCTATATATAGGACTGCAGCGGATTCTAGAGTGAAGGGCAGTAGCCAACTGGCACACAGTATATTATACAACAGTGGGGTGTTGAGGACTAGGAACTTTGGATATGTCTGCACTACAAATGCTACATTGGTAAGACTGCAGTGCTGCAGGTATGCTGCAGTAGTGTAGATAGTTGCTTCAGTGACAGAAGGGGTTTTTCTGTCACTAGTAAATCTGCCCTCTCAAGAGGCAGTAGCATTGTTGACAGAAGAAATCCTCCACCGACCTAATGGTGTTCATATGGGTGCTGATGTCTTCTTAACTAGGGGTTTGTCTACCGGGCCAAAAAAAATCTTGCGGCAGTGAGTCTCAAAGCCCAGGTCCACAGTCCTGGACTCTGATGCTCACTGCTGCGGGGGTTTTTGCCATGCAGATATACCCCATGTGTTTCAGGGGTGTGAATTTTTCACTCCTCTGAGCAATGTAGCTAGTTAGACTTAACTTTTAGGTGTAGCTCAGACCTTTCTAGAATGACACCAGCATACACCCCTTCTGTAAAACGCATCATATGCTCTTTAATACCACTGTACAGTTCATTCTTTGTTTTTAAGGATTTGCTGGAAAATTCCACATAATTCAAGATTTGAATTAGTGGCTTCAGTGCAACTAGGTATTTTGAAGCAAGTATTTATAGCACTGATTCATTTTCTTCGATGTATTGATAGTGCTACATGTAGTATATGATCTCTAGGCTTGGAAACATTTTTTATATAATTTTGGTGGATAATATTGGCTTTAAGCATTTTTAAAACTTTTATCAATTTAAATTTTCACATTTGTGGAAAATTATGGGATGACGGTTAGACACAAATTATTTAATGGCAATAGATGCTGAGATTCAAAAAGTTAAAGCTTTATAACCATTAAAGCGCAAATTGTCAACACCACGTGTCAAAATATATGAAGTAAATATCCTTAAACTCCAAGTTCTCCAGCAGTATTTTTCTTACTAATCTGCAAATTTCAATTATTATGAATAGAAATATTTTTCATCAGTTTGTGTGCATATGGAGAAATCAACATTTACTAATAAATGTAATCGTTCCAAACCTAGTTCTCACTTGCTTTGTAGATAAAGATGATTTAAAAACAATGCAATCCAAACAGCTCTTCTCCAGCTTCCATTCTTTCTGCGTTGATAAATACTGATGATTTGTCACACACCCCTCGAGGTCATAAAGCAATACAAATTTGGATCCATGACTAGAACCTTTTTGTGTTTTGGCTTTTGGCAAATCCACAAGACCATAGTGCCTCATAGGGAATTCATTCAGTGATCTTGTGTTCCTATCTGTAAAATATGCAGTGTTGTCATAGCCGTGTTGGTCCCAGTATATTAGAGGGGCAAGGTATGTGTTTTATTGAGAAGACAGGCTATTGAATTTACACATAGCTCTTCTTCAGGGCTGGGTAATCTGTATAATAGTATTTACAATGTTACAATTGGGTAGACAGCTGAAGTTTTTGACTTGAATGGAGAGGACATGATAGTTAGCTATACGAGACGTAAGTTTAGCACAGCTGAGAACTGGGTTCTGTCAAATGCACAAAGTAACTGAAAATGGGAAAGTAACATTTTCTTATCTTTTAATTATAACAACATTAGCTGTTCCTTGTAACACTAAAGTGAATTTGAGACAGATGTGGTTTTTGAAGTTGACATTGTCCTATTAGGTTCCTTAACTTGTCTTTAAAATACATATTGAAATTTGCCTAAAATCTGTATTAACTTAATGGTTTTTTCTCATTGATCTTAATGAGGAATGACTATTCTTATTCCTTTAACTTGTTTGCTGTAAGAAAAGTGGTAGCCTGCAAGGAATAAGTTTAGCGAGAGCTACAGTCATCAAAGCAGGACTTCAAAAAGTTCATGAAAAATTTAAAAATATTCATATTTTAGTATATTTATCTACTTGTAGAGTGTTTCCTAGGAAAACAAGAGTGTTAAGTTTTGAGACAGACACACAAATCTTTGATTTCATGGGATTGATTACTTTACATCATAGTTTGATTTTTAGCAGTAAATATAGCCAGTGCCCTTTGGACATCTAAAGGAGCTAATGACTGTTGATGATATCTTTCTATAAAAAGGGAGTGGGTCACTGCTGATTCAATCAATCTGGTCCAAAAAAAAAAAAAAAGTCCTCATTCTGAAAACGTTAATATAAACTTTGAAGAAGAAAGTTGCGAAAATCTACTTAAGTGGGTCCACCCTTTTGCTGTTGGAACATCCTAAAATACATTCCTATCAAACTCCTTTATGAAAAAGGAAAGATAGTTGACCTCCTAGGTCAGTTCTTACTTTGGACTGCATATAAATAATTTCCTCCAAGTGCTGTCCTTGATCAGTGACTGTAAGGCTTTCTGGCTGATTCAGAACTAATGGTTGTGATCAGTTGTGGCGTATGAAGGTCTAAAGCAGCCTGTCCTTCATAGAGAAAGCCTTGGTTAACCTCTCATAATGCCGGTTTTAAAAGGAACCTGACTCTGCAGCTGCTACTTATGAGCATATCCCATTGAACAGTTCCCATTTTCCTTCATGTGCAGCAGCTGCATAATCAAGACCACAATCCCTATAATTCAGAGGCCACTTCCAATAAACTTAACTGTGTAGCACTACTTTGGGTCAAGATTGTTTTTGTTTTTTTTTGTGAACTGAAGCAATTGTATTCAAATTTTGTCACTTGGGAACTTGAAAGGAATGAGAACACCATCTAATACTAGTGGTGACTGAAATTATGCACTGCTGTTTGACTTTTTTTTTTTTTTTTTTTTTTTTTTTTTTGGCATTAGTTTTGTCTTAAAAAGAAAATGTCTGAGTGCTTTGGGTGGGGCCAGTGGCCATTCTGTAAAGAGGCTCCGATTAATGGCTTGGATGTTTTACTGTATTATGTAGAGTTCATAAAAGGAAAAATGGGCAAGCCTTTGTGAGGATGAATTGTCAGTGTTACATCAAAGATTTCCAGAACAGCCAGTCTCTAGAATATGTGAACCTTCTCTTCAGTTTCTCTCCGTTCCAGTCAAAGCATATTCTGACACTCTAGTTTTATATTCGCTTTTTAAAACAGCAAACAGCATCCTAAATGGATTTGAGGGATTGCAGATTACTTAATCTTTTTATTTTGAAGCACATTCTTTTATTAGAGTAAATTCTTGGTTATGCCAGTTCTTTGAACTTATGGATATTGGAGTCTCTAATATGAACAGCTAAATTAATAGGATTTTTCTTAACATCAGTGGGAAATAACATTCCCCCTCTGTACTTTTTTTTTTTTTAATTTGTATTGCAGTAGCCTGGCAGCGCCTGGCAGCGAAACACGGGCGCTGACAAAGACAGAGGAGCAGCAACTGTCTGTCACAGAGAGGGCAATGGAAAGAAGAATTCTGGGAATTTCAATCCGTGACCGAGTCCCCAATGAAGTGATCAGACAGCAGAGTGGAGTGCAGGATGTCGTTGAGAGCAGGCATAGTAAAAGGTGATGGGCTGGGCATATAGCAAGGCTCACTGACAATTGATCGACTGCAGCTGTCGCTGAGTGGTACCCATGGGAACTGAAACGACCACTCAGCCGACCTCCAAAGAGATGGGAAGATTTTATTGTGAAAAGACATGGCCGCACATGGAGAAGGAAGGCCAAGATACAAGAAGAATGGAAGACTTATTGTGATCGGTGCAGTCTATGTGAGGGCCGAAGGACAGATCGATCATGGTGATTGTAGTAGCATCTAAAAGCCCCAATTGGAACATGGACCCAGTATGTTAGGCATGGTACTAGCATGTAGAATGACACAGGCCCAGATTATTAAAGGTATTTAAGTGCCTTAGGAGATTTTCATAAGTATTAGGTAGCCAGCCCCCTTGGCAGCTAGGCACTTTTGAAAATCCCACTATGCACCTTTAGTTGTCTAAATGCCCTTAAAATCTGGCCAATAGTCTCCATACCTAAGCGCTTCAAAATCTGTTGTAAGATCTGAAGTGGATGTGACCACAGTAGTACTGAAAGAGATGAAGGTATGCAATTGGAAGCTGAGGTTATCTTACTTGGGTTCAAAGAGTTTAGAGTGCAAGTAAATGGGAGTCCATGCAGCATAGGCTTAATTTTTACAACATTAATTTGGTTTTCATTTTTAAACTGTAGTATTTTAAAATAAAGTCTGAAAAGGAGAGTCGCTCCTGTCCAGTATATTTAAAATTGTGAAATCACTTGTGACAATTTGGGGAATCTATCTGTAGATTCTGTTTTGGTTGATGCTATGTTTTTCTTCATGAAATTGCTGTTTTTTTGAATACTTCATTGCCCTTATGGAATTCACCATGGGCAGTCTGGGCCTGTAGCGTGTGTCCACCAGACTAAGAAGAATGGCAAGTAGTTACCTTAAACCAGTTCCGGAACGGAATCCCTTGCATAAGTCAGGGAGCGTCTGTATATGATACCAAAAAAACTCCCCTCTTGTTCCTGGATATAAATCTGTTACAGGATATATTCTTTTACAGAATTAGAAATTTTCTCAATTGACAGATTATTTCATAAATTGTATAAAGCATCTGCATACTGTCAGGTAGGATACTGGATTACATGAACCACTGTGGGTTTGATCCAAGTTGGCAATTCCTATGTTGGATGCAGAAAAAGGACAAATAAATAAAAATATACAGGATCATAACTTGGTCCCTCATCTTCTGAGTCTTCTTTCAAATTCTTTTGTGCTGTTTGTCGCATTGTAGTAGGAAAAGGGGCATTGGGGCCCAGACATAATGTCAGCATCTTGGTCTCCTCTGATACAGAGGCCCTTGTACTCACCAGCATAATGTTGAGAGCCCCAGTGCTGCTAAGGAGGTTTCTGGCTCTGTAGATGCCTGGGATCAGAGAATGTGATCAAATTCTTCATAGAAGGATGTTGTTTTCCTCCTTAGCCTGGAGCCACCTGTTTGTATCTCAGACTTCATTGTACTGCATCTTTGTGCCTTAGATTGTATCTCAGCACTATTTCCTGGCTCAGATGCCATAATCTGTCTGGGTCAGACACTTTATTACAAATGGTCAAGTTTTGCTGTGACTAGATCACCTTATTGCCCCAGATCTGTATGAGGACCCAGGTATCTGCCTTGGGTCAGCTGGTAGCTGTGGACACATCTAGGACACTGTGAAGAAGGCATAATTCTTGTCCTGGAAGTACTTTGGGATATCACCATTCCACCACAGCATTCTCATTGAAATGGATGATGGTAAAAAAGTGAGAGCTAAGGTTTGTGGAGCTCATTTTGTACAGATGAGGGAATTTTGGAAGGCTTTACGTAGAGGTAAAGAAACTTGATCTGACAGGCATGGTATGGTATTGGGAGGACCAATTAAAGCAGTGAAGCTACCACACAATACTTGCTTTTTACACTAGCATTGCAGTAGTGCAAAATGAAGCGGTGGTGGAAGCACATAGTGATTAGCCTTGATCGGTACAAGTACAATCAGAGTTAGGGTATAACTGCTGTTTCATAGTTGTAAGCACTTTTGTGTGTGGACATAAATATGTAAGTGATTTGAAGCTAAGTAAATAATGGCAAGATGTGTTACTTTTATTTGTTTGGTCTAATCAATGTTTAGATGGGGTTATAGCTGAAGGTAAATCTGTCAGTCTGTTCCTCCTGTTGGTCTGTTGGACTACACTGTCTCCAACTTGAAAATTTTAAATATAAATCGAATTCAGTGTCTCCAAAATTTATGTGCTCTAGTTACTTTTCACATAGCTCTTCCTTATTTTCAGCTTGCACTGTCAGTGTGGTGCAGTTCTGAAAACATCTCGGGCAGATTCATCAGAACAGCACTAGGGAGTTGACCTACCGGCGTTCCATGTGATAAACTGGGACTCAGCTTATGGTAATAGATATTTTTCTTCACCCTACCTTCTCAATTTTAGTGCTGCAGGTCATTAATGATACTCTACAGAAAACAACAATCACTAGTACTGCATTAGTGTGCAATAAAATGGTTGTGTGCATCAGTCATTAGGTATTGTAAAATTTTTATAAGAAAGGAACAGTGTCATTGGCTCATTTTTCAAGGAACAGAAAATACATACATACTTTAGTGTTTTTTAATAAAAGCCTTCTCTTTTTTGGCATTTGTCTAGAAACAGGAGGCCGTTATCCTATGACAACATTCTGTTTGGGTATTCCTTACCTTTATATACATGATTATATAGTTTGTATGGAAAAATAACAGAAATTTGAGCACAGATATTTTGACACGCGTCAAGTTAGTAATTTTGAGAAAAAAATACTTTCATCTCTGTTTAATCAGAATAATAGAAATTAGGGCTGGAAAAGACCTGTTAGGTCTAGTCCGTTCCTCTGCCAGTGTAGGATTGTTACCTACAGCATAGTCTTAGGTATTTTGTCCAGTCCATGTTTAAAGGACTATTGCAATTGAAATTCTGCCACTTTTCTGGCATGCTGAAGTTGAAAGTCACATTACTTGCCATTAAAAAAAAAAAAAAAAAATCCAATGTTTAGATGGGGTTATAGATGGGGGTAAATCTGTGAGTCTGTTCCTTCCCACTTTTCTTTGCCTTCTCTACCTCTCCCAATCTCACCTTCTCTCTTCCTTTTTCTCTCTCTCCTCCTTCCGGCCCTTCAGTTTTTTTCAGAGAAAAGCAACTTGAGCAGTAGGATTAAGGGATCTGAGGCATATTATCCTATCACGCTCTGCTTTTTGCTTTCCCGATTACTTTTCCTTTTGTCCTCTGTTCTCCTTTCTCTATTATCCTTCCTCCTGTTCTTTCCCTTCTCTCCTATCTTAAATCCAAAATAAGATTTTATTCAAATGTTTCTGAAGGCATGCACATCTACCAACTTAAATAATTCATCCATACTGGATCTGAGCTGAAGTAGTAGTTGGTGTACATTTATGCAGTGTAATTATCATTATTATTATAGCTGGAGCCTAGTATTGTAGCTCCTGCTCTATTTAGGTATGTGGAACACCTTTCTCATAATCCTCTATTTATACATGCTCTTAACTTTCTGAAACATTCACCTTTGGACTGAAGTTTTCCATGTTTGACTTACGTTTAAAGGTTAATTCTTCTGGTTACCTTTTGAATAAAATCACTTCAGTCATTTGTGAATCTTGCCAGGGTTGAAAAATACATAATTCAAATTTAAAAGAATTCTAGCTAGGGTTGTCAAGCGATTAAAAAAATTAATCGCAATTAATCGTGCTGTTAAACAATAATAGACTACCATTTAAATATTTTTGGATGTTTTCTACATTTTTCAAATATATTGATTTCAATTACAACACCGAATACAAAATGTACAGTGCTTCCTTTATATTTTTTATTACAAATATTTGCACTGTAAAAAAACAAAATAAATAGTATTTTTCAATTCACCTTATACAAGTACTATAGTGCAATCTCTTTATCATGAAAGTTGAACTTACAAATGGAGAATTATGTACAAAAAAAACCTGCATTCAAAAATAAAACAAAACTTTACAGCCTACAAGTCCACTCAGTCCTACTTCAGCCAGTCGCTCAGACAAACTAGTTTGGTTACAATTTGCAGGAGATAATGCTGCCTGCTTCTTGTTTACAACGTGACCTAAAAAGGCATTCTCATGGCACTGTTGTAGCTGGGGTCATAAGATATTTATGTGCCAGATGTGCTAATGATTCATATGTCACTTCATCATCAACCACCGTTCCAGAGGACATGCATCCATGCAGATGATGGGTTCTGCTCGATAACGATCAAAAGCAGAGCGGACTGATGCATGTTCATTTTCATCATCCGAGTCAGATGCTACCAGCAGAAGATTGATTTTCTTTTTTGGTGGATCAGGTTCTGTAGTTTCCGCATCGGAGTGTTGCTCTTTTAAGACGTCTGAAAGCATGCTCCACACCTTGACCCTCTCAGGTTTTGGAAGGCACTTCAGATTCTTAAACCTTGGGTCGAGTGCTATAGCTATTTTTAGAAATCTCACATTGGTACCTTTTGCGTTTTGTCAAATCTGCAGTGAAAGTGTTCTTAAAACGAACATGTGCTGGGTCATCATCCGAGACTGCTATAACATGAAATATATGGCATAATGAGGGTAAAACAGAACAGGAGACATACAGTTCTCCCCCCAAGGAATCCAGTCACATCTAATTAACGTATTGTTTTTTGTTTTTTTTTTTTAATGAGCATCATCAGCATGGAAGCATGTCCTCAGGAATGGTGGCTGAAGCATGAAGGGGAATACAAAAGTTTAGCTTTCTGGCTCATTGAGCTGTGGTCCAAGTGTAGTATCTGTTCTTATCAGTTTAATATCTGGCACTCAAACACCTTGCAACGCGGGCTACAAAAGTGCCATGTGAACACCTGTTCTCATTTTCAGGTGACATTGTAAATAAGAAGCAGGCAGCAGTATCTCCCATAAATGTAAACAATCTTGTTTGTTTTAGCGACGAGCTGAACAAGAAGTAGGACTGAGTGGACTGGTAGGCTCTAAAGTTTTACATTGTTATTGAGTGCAGTTATGAAACAAGAACAAAATCTACATTTGTAAGTTACACTTTCATGATAAAGAGATTGCACTGTTTGAAAAATACTATTTCTTTTGTTTATCATTTTTACAGGGCACATATTTTTAATAAAAATAATATAAAGTGAGTACTGTACACTTTGCATTCTGTGTTGTAATAGAAATCAATATATTTGAAAATGTAGAAAAGCATCCAAAAATATTTAATAAATTTCAGTTGGTATTTGATTGTTTAACAGTGCAATTAATCGCAATTAATTTTTTTGAGTTAATCACATGAGTTAACTGTGATTAATCGACAGCCCTAATTCTCACACTTTACATTAACCTACAGCAAAATAGCTGAAGTTTTAAACTTGGATCATGGAGGGCTTTTGCATTTGCTCATTTTGAGAAATAATTAGTTTTACTGAAGTTCTTAGTGTTTAAAATTATGTACCAAGAAAGCATGTTGTTGCTTATTACATTTTATTAACCCAGTTGGTGCCCTATTGTGGTAGGAACTGTAATAAGACATAAGTGACAGCCACTGCCTCAAACAGGTCCTGATATAAGGTCCTGGATCTCTGTGTCACAGAAGATCTGATTCTAGGATTGGAGATCTATAGTAAGCTCTTGGTCACAGGGATGAGTGCTTATTATGTATCAACACTGGGCACAGTGGGGACCTAATCTGATTTGGGTCTCTGGATGTAGTCTGCACCTTTAGAGATTTAAATAAGCAATATTAAATTTCACTTTAGTGTTTGAGATCAGTTCAGTGGTCCCCTGCATAAACTAGGTTATAGGATTGTCCCTCAAATGAATACAGGGTAAACAAAATAAGATACAAGCAGAGGGAGTGGGTGTGGGTGAGGGAGGTTGAGAATATTAGTGACAGGGCCATGCAGTTGCATAGACTAGCTACATGCTCAACTTGCAGGGTTGAGACTTTTATAAAAGATACAAATGAAGGATGTACTTTTCCTTTAGTGCATAAATGAAGAGTTAGACCCTGCCCCTGTAATGAGCTTAAATGTGCATGGATCCCATTGCTCACTGGGGGTATGTCTACATTGCAGTTAAAAACATGCAGCTGTCCCATGCCTGCTGACTCAGGTTTGTGGGGCTTCGGCTAAGAGGCTGTTTTATTGCAGTATAGATGTTCAGGCTCGGCCTGCAGCCCAACCTGTGGGACCATCCCACCTCTCAGAGTCTAAAGCCCAGGCTCCAGTCTGAGCCCAGACATCTACACTGCAATTAACCAGGCCCTTAACGTGAGCCCCACATGCCCGAGTCAGCTGGCACAGATCAGCTGCCGATTTTTAATTGCAGTGGAGACATACCTAGAGGGCACTGCACAGATTCAGGGGTCTACTTGCACAGAGCTCATTGCAGCATCAGGAGCTAAAAGATGCATTGTGGATGTATGACAGCAAATTAAAAGTATATTTAAGTCTGGTTTGCAAAATTGCTGCATCTGATTTTCTTTAAGATGAGCTTTATTGTAGATTTCATTGGGACCTGAAAATCAAGCTGGCTTGAAGGAAATTAGTTTTAAACTTCTGAATGCTTAAAATCAGCACATTTTGAAACTTTACATTTGGTGTTTTAGATCAATTCATAGCTAGAACTTGTAAGGACATTGGGGGCCAAAGAACTCTGAAATTCTCTAGGTTTGCATTAATCCAAAATAGTGGCTTTCAACATTTTTCCATAGTATGACCCTATGTTACAACAAAAAAAGCTTTGGGACTTCCCTTTGTAATTGTAAAGAAAGGAAGTGCTATTGCACCTCACCCCCTGGGCTTGTTTGTGACCCCCATATTGGAGAATCCATGTTGATAATTTCTACGGCCCTACCAAATTCATGGTCGATTTTGGTAAATTTCATGTTGATATGATTTTTAAAATCTTATATTTCACGGTTTTAGATATTTAAATCTGAAATTTCATGATGTAACTGGGGGACCCAATCCAAAAGGGGTTGGAGGGGTTGGGGTGCAAGGCTATTGTAGGTGGGTCATGGTATTGTCACCCTCACTTCTGCGCTGCTGCTGGTGGCAGCACTGTCTTCAGAGCTGGGCAGCTGGAGAGTGACAGCTGCTGGCCAGGAGCCCAGCTCTGAAAGCAGTGCCTCTGCCAGCAGCAACGCAGAAGTGAGGATGACATGGTACGGTATTGCCACCCTTATTTCTGCACTGCCACTGGTGGTGGGTGTGCTCTTACACGGCCTGCTCCTGGGGCCGGGTAAGAGGAAGTCCTGTCCCTCCACAGCCCAGCTGGGGCTAGCAGCTGGAGCCACAGTAAGAGCCCCTAGCCAGGGTGCCCCCAGCTCTGCTCCTCCCAAGCACTTGGATTTTAAGGGGCCTTGAACTGGCTGTGTGTGTGTGGGGTGACCATACCGCCCTCCCAACCACGTCACCTACCCGTAATGCTGTCCCTGCCTCCCCCCAAAAAGTGATGCTCCCCCCCCATACCATGCCACTCTCACTTCTGAGCTACTGCTGGCAGCAGCGCTGCCTTCAGAACTGGATGCCCAGTCAGCAGCCACTGCTGTGAAATCTGCGCAGAAATAAGGGTGGCAATACCATGACCCCCCTACAATAGCCAAATTTCACAGGAGAGACCAGATTTCATGGTCTGTAACGCATTTTTCACAGCTGTGAATTTGGTAAGGCCCTAATCATTTCCCTTTGGTATTTTATTTTAAATATTGCTGGTTTTAAACTTTTTTTGATCCTCCCAGGACTTGCTGATTTTAAACTTCGAAACTACTAAACTGAATTTCTTCAAACTGGCTTCATTTTTTCTTCTTGATGTAATTTGTTCAAAAGGTACCAGCCTTAAAGAATTTGGTTTGGTTGCAGTTTCAAAGGCGTTCATGTTTAAAGGCAATAAATGTATCCTGAACAAGCAATGATCTGAACCTTGCCCAAATGCTGCCTTTTAACCTTCTGTCCTGTTCGGACTCTGAGCCCCTTATTCTCCCTTCGTATTAATTTTTTTTTTAAAGTTTATAGTTTAAAGCAATCTGGCTCAAAGTGGCTTAAGAAATTTAATCTAAAACTTTAGATAAGTTTGAGATGATTAATATGATCAAAGGCTTTGATAAATTTTAAGGATAAAAAGAATTCCAAAAAACACAATTTTGAAGGACAACGAGGGCTGGAGAGCCAGCTGGGGAGAGGAGGTAGAATTTACGCTGATGTAAGGATTTTTTTTTTTTATTTGTGCACTTATAAGAATGTACATATGGCTAGGAATGGAAGTACCTATGTAACTTGCAGTACAGATACTATTTGCCAACTGGTGAGCAAACACTTCAGCCAGATATGCCTTGAAGAGATACCTTAAGCCAGTAAAAAGCAACCGAGGGTCCTGTGGCACTTTTAAGACTAACAGAAGTTTTGGGAGCATACACTTTCGTGGGTAAGAACCTCACTTCTTCAGATGCAAATTCCATTACTTGCATCTGAAGAAGTGAGTTTCTTACCCATGAAAGCGTATGCTCCCAATACTTCTGTTAGTCTTAAAGGTGCCACAGGACCCTCGGTTGCTTTTTACAGATTCAGACTAACACGGCTACCCCTCTGATACTTAAGCCAGTGGTTGCCACATGCTTTCTGATGCAGTTCACATACCACCGGTAATACACATATTACATGTTGAGAACCACTGACTAGGCCTTTCTAGTAGATTTACAGTGGCCCTGTCCCATCTGTTGGCTTCTTGAATTTGTGGGACTCCTGCTGCATGAACACATTTAGACTGTTACTGCATGTCTGAGGAGTTTTTTAGACTATTTGCTGGAGGGTCTTTCACTTGAGTAGCTCTTCATTATCAGAGCCATTGTTATTTTTGCACTATTACAGGGGTGGCTAAACTGTGGCTCGCAAGCCACATGCGGCTCTTTTACTATTAAAGTGTGGTTTGCAGAGTCCTTCTCCACCTACCAGGGTGGGGTGGGGAGCTCAGGACCTCTGCCTTGCAGCGGGGTGGTGCAATGGGGCTTCTGCCCAGCGGGGAAGGAGGTCTCGGGGCTTCTGCCCAGCGTAGCACACCTGCCACGGCTCGGGGCTGAAGCCCTGAGCCTTGTCAGGTGCCTCCCATAGGGCTCCCCAATCTCCGGCTCCCAGCAGGTGTGCCCTGGCTCAAACTTCTGAAGATTGTCATATATTGCTCAGAGGGCCAGTAAGTTTGGCCACCCCTGCTCTATAAGGATATGTCTTGACAGGCAAAAGGGCTGTGTTTTTGAACTGTTAGCTTAATATTAAAAATCCCATTAACGTGCAGGTTAACATGTTTGAAGTTGTTAGCTGCCCATGTTGGGGTATAGGCTGTTCCTTATGCTCCACTATGGCTAGATACTACAAATTCAAACATTTGCCTGCATCTTAATGGGGTTTTTAAGTCGTGTTAAGCTAAGTTGACTGAGTTAACACAAAGTGAAAAAACACACCCTTGACCCAGTCAAGACAGGGCTTATAATGCTCATGTGCATCTCCTTCTCCCACCCCTTTTCAGTTGCTTATTCCAGTTCTCTGGATCTGTCCTGGCCTTGCTGTTTTCTCTAATAGCCATTTGTGTGTCTTCATGCTTGCTTTTCCTCCTCAGTTTTCCCCAAGGCTGGTTCTCTGTTCTCCTCTTCTTTCTAACCTGCTAGGCTAAACCACGTCCCTGAGGTTGCTATCCCTTGCAGCCCTGGACTGCTTATCCCACCTGTGACCCAAGAACCTCTTAATGCCAACTGGCAAAGGGGTACAGGAATATCCTGGTTCTGGAATGTTCAGTCTGGTTCACCAAATAATGTCATGTGAGGTCTCAAATGAAAGGTGGGGTCACACTGGTTATTAATGTCATTGTGAAATGTATGTACAGATACTGTGCAAGGAGTTGTGTGTACACCTCTACCCCGATATAATGCGACCCGATATAACATGAATTTGGATATAATGTGGTAAAGCAGCGCTCCGTGGGGGTGGGGCTGCGCACTCTGGCGGATCAAAGCAAGTTCGATATAACATGGTTTCACCTATAATGCAGTAAGATTTTTTTGGCTCCCAAGGACAGGGTTATATTGGGGTAGAGGTGTATATGTACTGAAAATATGTTCTTAAGAGTCTGGATCATGGGTATTTGTCACCAGCAGAGGTGAAAAACAGATTTTCTGTCAGACAAGAGATGTGTATTCACCTGTCTCTCTGTTCAGATGTACATTAAGCATTGTAAGCTAGTACAATGGTTGCCCATGTACATCACATTTAAAAATGCTAACAAAGAGATGTGAAGTCCATACGAAAGGAGCACACTGCAAAAAACAAGCTATGCAGGATTATCCTGTCCGTGAGCAAAGACAATGAACTTTGGGGATATTTCTAGAAGTTAAAGCACCCCTTCTTCTTCCATCGAGGAATTAGCACATTTACATTCGTGAAAATGGGTCTCAGCTACTCTTGGTTGAAAATGCTGAAGAGGACTTTGGGTGAGATAAATGTCTTTTGTCTCTAGAAAGAGTATTATAATTTTGATATATATTTTTTATATATAATAAAACCATTTGTTTCCAGTATCCTAACTCACTATCTACTGAATCTCTAGTTGTTGATAATAAACTTATTCTTATTTTCACTATAAATAGATCTCAGTGCTGTGTGTTAAGCAGAGTATTGAGTTGACTCTTACAAGCTGGTGTGTACTGTTTCTCTGGGAATAGCAGGCCTGGTAACTCCGTAAATGTTTAGTGGATGAGAGACTGGGTGCCGCAGGGAATGCTCCGAGCATTTGGGGGTAGGTGTGTGCCTGTCATTACCTGTGCAGAGAGAGTGAGGTCTGTGGAGGCCTAAAAGGTGGTGCTTGTGTTGCCAGAGGCAGTTGGTTTCAGAGTACTGATCCACAGCAGGCCCAGACAAGGCTGTTTAATGCTAAGGGGAGGTGCCTCTCCATCTTGGGTACCCCGGGGGGAGCATCATACCACCTTCTCACTATTCCCCAGAATCCCTTCTTTAACTCACAGTAGTCACACTGACTTGTTACATAGTCCCATCTGGGCCTGGCCTTGGAATTGCTAACACTCAGCCTTTGCATAAGTTGAGCAGGGGAGGAAACGGTCCTTACCTATCATCTTCTGGCTGAACAATACCCCTGGGGGTATGCAGCGGTCTTCCAGGGGGTACATCAACTCCTCTAGATATTTGCCTAGTTTTACAACAGGCTACGTAAAAAGCACTAGCGAAGTCAGTACTAACTAAAATTTCATACAGACAGTGATGTGTTTATACTGTCCTATAGACTATACTAGTAGTTCTCAAACTGTGGGTGAGTTTATTTTAATGGGGTCGCCAGGGCCAGTTTTAGACTCGCTAGGGCAGAAAGCCGAAGCCCAAGTTGTTAAATGAGGTGAAACTTGGGGTACACAAGACAAATCAGATTCTTGAAAGGGATATGGTAGTCTGGAAAGGTTGAGAACTACTGTCCTACAGATGCTTCTTATAAGGGGATCCCCGCCCTAGTTGACCTGTGGCTCTTGACTGTTTGAGGCAGAAGTTAATAATCAGAAACATTGTAATATGTGAATGTGAATCTTATGATACTGATGATTTCCCTATACCATTCTCAAAGAATAGTTATCAATGGTTCACAGTCATGCTGGAAGGGCATAACGAGTGGGGTCCCACAGGGATAAGTTCTGTTCAATATCTTCATCAATGATTTAGATAATGGCTTAGAGAGTACACTTATAAAGTTTGCGGACAACACCAAGCTGGGAGGGGTTGCAAGTGCTTTGGAGGATAGGATTAAAATTCAAAATGATCTGGACAAACTGGAGAAATGCTCTGAAGTAAATAGGATGAAATTCAATAAGGACAAATGCAAAGTACTCCATTTAGGAAGGAACAAGCAGTTGCACACACACACACAATGGGTAATGATTACCTTGGAAGGAGTACTGCATAAAGAGATCTGGGGGTCATAGTGGACCACAAGCTAAATATGAGTCAATGGTGTAATGCTGTTGCAAAAAAAGTGAATAGCCTTCTTGGATGTATTAGCAGGAGTATTGTAGCAAGACATGAGAAGTAATTCTTCCGCTCTACTCCATGCTGATTAGGCCTCAACTGGAGTATTGTGTCCAGTTCTGGGTGCCACATTTCAGGAAGGATGTGGACCAATTGGAGACAGTCCAGAAAAGAGCAACAAAAATTATTAAAGGACTAGAAAACATGACCTTTAATTAATTAATTAACGCCCCCCCCCCAATTAATGGAGATATCCCATCTCCTAGAACTGGAAGGGACCTTGAAAGGTCATCGAGTCCAGCCCCCTACCTTCGCTAGCAGGACCAAGTACTGATTTTGCCCCAGATCCCCCAAGTGGCCCCCTCGAGGATTGAATTCATAACCCTGGGTTTAGCAGACCAATGCTCAAACCACTGAGCTATCCCTCCCCCTATGAGGGAAGATTGAAAAAATTGGGTTTGTTTAGTCTCTGGAGAAGAGAAGACTGAGAGGGGACATAACAGTTTTCAAGTACATAAAAGGTTGTTGCAAGGAGGAGGAAGAAAAATTGTTTTTCTTAACTCTGAGGATAGGACAAGAAGCAATGGGCTTAAATTGCAGCAAGAGAGGTTTAGGTTGGACATTAGGAAAAACTTCCTAACTGTCAGTGTTTAAGCACTGGAATAAATTGCCTACAGAGGTTGTGGAATCTCTATCATTGGAGATTTTTAAGAGCAGGTTAGACAAATACCTGTCAGGAATGGTCTAGATAATACTTAGTCCTGCCACAGTGCAGGGGACTGGACTAGATGACTTCTCGAGGTCCCTTCTAGTTCTGTGATTCTATATTGATACTCTTTTTAGTCAATACTTGTTAGTCTGTCATTGTTATTACTGACTCTAATAATATAACTGAGACAAGGTGGATGAGATAATCTTTTATTGGACCAACATAGCTCCAACAATGGAACATAATGAATTTTGCTGTATGAAAGGGAAACTCCCACAACCTGATGCAAAACTTAACAGTGACATCTACTTTCAGTGCAAATGCAAGAAACAAAACATCATCCCCAGAGGTCTCACCATTTATAACCCTCTGACCACTGCGTACTGCGCCCATCCTGGGACCAACATGGCTATAACAACACTGCATATAAGAATGGAAGATATCTAATATATCTAACAGTTACTTATTTCCTCTGAGCATGGGCTGGTAGGTATTCTTTCACATTTCTCACTAGGACTTGGGTTCATACCCAGTGTGGATAGTGCAGTACTGGTGGATGAGCAGTAGTATTCAGTTGTGAGCTATTGTACAGTGGATGCTTCATTGCACTAGCAGTATTTAGCTCATATTATAAAGTACTTTGAGTCACATCAGTACAAAGAGCATTGTATATTTAACTAAATTCTGTCCTATATTAAAGGTTATTCTTGAGAGCATTTTAAAAGGTTTTCATTTCTTTTGCAGGCTATGATATTGATAATGTAAAATGCCAGAACAGTCATGCACGTTTTGTGTGAAGTCTGTCTTACTCCAGTAAATCTGGCTCCAAGCTAAAGCAGGGATGTCTTTAGTTCCCTTGTGTTCGGTAGCACTGGAGGGAAGAAGTAGCTACATTTTTTCCCTTTGTATATTTATGAAATATAGCTGGACATTTTGGAGTTCTTAGGATGCAAATACTTCTGCATACTTTTGATGTATTCATTTTGCAATAGTTCATCCTGATGGGCATCATCACTCCCGAAATCAAAGCATTAGTATTCTTACAAATATATATACACATTGATCTTTTAAAATAGAGAGATGGTTGAGAGGGACAAAAGTCTATGCAAAACAAATTGCATTACTAAAGAGTTTGGGCTTAGATTAGCCTGTGTAACCAAGAGCTCAGTGGTGGTGGAAAGTCTACCTGGAGGTGGGTTATGGTGTCATAAGTCACCAAAATAACTCCATTCCTCTGGACGACTTGCAGGTGGCTAGCTCAGTCCCCAGTCAGCTGGTTCTGGCCATAGATGGGGGAGCCCAGCAGACTTCCCAAGTCATCTTTCACCAGCGAGGCTCCCGTAGAGCTCTGAACATAATTTAAAACCATCCTGTCCAGCAGAACTTTTGGGGAAGAGCTGTGGTGAATAGTACTCTGTGGTATAATAGCCCTATGGCATAGAGATGTGCTAATTACACACAGCTACAAAAACAGAGGTGATTCATACTCTTTTTGGTATGCTTTTCTTTGACTAAACTTCTACCTACAACATAATATCTTGCATACTTGTGAAACATTTGTCATCCCTCCATTTTGTTCTTTAACAATTTTACTTGGATTTTAATAAGAGTTAACTTTGCAATCACTTGGAAATATTGCAATTCTAAGTCTGTCTTTGTTTTCTATTGCAAAGTGGTATGTGCCAGGAGGAAGTGTTTATATATTTTTTTAATAGAACAATCCAAGTTCAAAGTGTGTGTGTGTTGTAAAAACATTTCCCACATGATTATGTGGAAATACGTTATAGTTTAACAGGGAAATAGTTAATCTATGTAGAATTAGAGACTCAGGGAAATTTGTAACTATTCATATAAGGACTTTGATAATGCACCACAGAGTTTACTTTCCTTAAGCAATTGTTCAGATACCTGTTTACGATATGTTGAATTCTGGACAAATTTCTTTAAGAAAGAGGGTTTAAAACCGCATTTGAAATGAATATATAACTTTTTATTTTTTATTTTTTTATTTTTTTTTAGGATGTGAAACATGTTGCGGACTCATAAAATGAGTGGCTGAAAGGGAAAGGAAAATAGTGCCATTATTTACTAGAATAACAACATGGGAAATACAACCACCAAATTCCGCAAAGCACTTATAAATGGAGATGAAAATCTGGCCTGTCAAATATATGAGAGCAACCCTCAACTAAAAGAATCCCTCGATCCAAATACTTCTTATGGGGAACTCTATCAGCACAATACTCCATTACATTATGCTGCTAGGCATGGAATGAACCGAATTTTAGGGTGAGTATTACTATGTGATTTGTTAACATATTTAATAGATGCTCTAGCAAATGAAAGAAATTTAGATAGATTTATAACTCTTACTTTGTGCGTAGGTCATTGGTGAACATTTTAATTTGTATTTATTTTGTGTATAAATTTTAAAATGTCCGGATTATAATAAAATATGCAAAATATCTATTGTGACAAATTTATATAATACAGAACATATGTTTTTTAAACTTGGGAAATGTTTAGTTTTAAATAATCTTTAATGTTTGTTTGTTTTTTTTCTTACAATCATTTCAGGCATAAAAATGTGTCAGAATAATAACAGCTTGCTTCCTGAGGTGTCTTATTACAAGCAAAAAGAACAGGAGTACTTGTGGCACTTTGGAGACTAACAAATTTATTTGAGCTAGTAGCCCACGAAAGCTTATGCTCAAATAAATTTGTTAATCTCTAAGGTGCCACAAGTACTCAAGTACTCCTGGTGTTTTTGCGGATACAGATTAACACGGCTGCTACTCTGAAACTTATTACAAGCCTTTATTTAAAAAAAAAAAAGGCTTTTCTACCCACTTAAAAATTATTTTTTTAGTAGCCCTTTGTAACTCTGTACCTAATGTACTATCACCTTTATCTAAAATTTTTCTGATCATTCATTTGTACTTTAAACATGCCTTCTGAAGTTGAATTTTTCACTTTACAGTTATCAGTTACTCTTTACCAAAGATGACCAGTGTAGCAAGAGCTTTTGTGATTCAGACTACAGTTGAATTTTTGATATATAGGCCTTTTTGTAGAAAGTGTATTAGTGTTCATTGTCTAACTTCTTCTGTGTCCGCTTACAAAGTACTTTCTCTTTTTTTTTGTTGTTGATTAACAAATCAGGCTTCAAAATTTTTTGTGTAAGATGTTTCTTTGATTTGGAAAACTTATCTGTGTGCTACAGTACTTGGACTGATATCCATGTCTTATTGGATGAGATTCTTTTTCAGAACATCTTTGTATCTCTCTTTCTGTCAGCCTCTTCATTTTTTACCTGCTAAAATTCACTATCCAATATTTTCTTTGGGAGCTCAGTTAAGATGTTATGAACGTTGCTTAAATGCTGGTTGTGGAACCTCTTTCCAGACCCTCATTGTATGAACAAGATGATGATCTAAAAAATGTAATGCTGTATTGATATGTTCTGCAAGGGGCATCAGTTAATTTTACTGCAGATAGGGCAACTACATGCACATATTATAAAGTTCAGACAGTTTGAATTTTTGCATTTTGTGTAATGATAAACACAGTATCCTACAATTAGTCCTGAGGGAATTCTGCATCACTGTGCAATGCAGAATCTGCACAGAATTAATGTTCTGTGCAGAATTTCATTTCCCTTCCCCTCCCTGCCCCCCCCCCCCCCCCCCCCCCCCGATTTGGCATTGCAGAGCTGCTGGCCACCGCTAGGGGTTGCTGGACTCAGCAGAGCCAAGCACCCCTGTTTGCAGTATGCCTGTGAAGGAGGCATGGGCAGGTTGCGGTTCCCGGCATGCCCTGAATGAAAGAGGCGGCGTGTGGGCCATAGCCCCACAGTGAGTGGAGTGCCCGTCCCGGTGGGAATGGAGGCCCTGTGGCTGTGTGCGCTCTGGCTGCCAGGCCTGATCCTCATTTGCCCAGCTGGTCTGGCTCTCGCAAAGGGTGAGGGAGGGCGGGGATCACACCGCATCCCCCAGTGGGACAGTAATGAAGCTGTGCAGAGTGGAGCCTGTAGCTGGGCTCTGGGGGTGAGGGAGTGTGGATATCTGACTTTGTGCTGGGTTCTGAGTGGGGGGAAAATGGGACGGGAGTCTGGGCCAAGGGGGGTCCAGCACAGCCCCCTCCAGCACTCAACAAAAACCCCCTCCAACACCTCCACAGATTATCCCAGGAGTGGAGAGGGGGTATCTTTGTTGTTGTTTGTATTGTTACAGACCTACTTGTTGATCGGTGTTTTGAAATAGAATACGAAAATAATTGAAACTGGTATGATTATATTGTGTTATTTTGACAAATAAAATATACAGAATTTTTCAGAATTCTAAAATATTCACAGAATTTTTAATTTTCTGGTGCAGAATTCCCCCAAGGAATATAGCAATGGAACAAAATTATCACTATTAGTATGGAAAGAGTTGAGTATTTGTGTGTAACTTGTAATAAGGAATTGCGATATCGTAAGTACACTGCAATTCGTATTTAAAAGAAAAGTATTTCATGGGTAATGTCAAACCTATGAATTATAAGAGTATACTAAGAGTTGTTGGAGCAGTAAAATCCACTCCAGTAACACTGAATAAAGAGTCACTCTGGCATTGTGAAAAGAATCTGACACCTTTTATGAGCACTCAATTTACTAAAAATTAAAGTTAATATTAAAAACATTGTTCTAGCTATGTTGTCAAACGTTTGATTATACAAACCCTGGTTCTGGATAACTTGAAGATCAGACAAGTTTTAAGTGAAATGTTGATCCTGGGAAATTTACCACTGAATTGGTTCTTTAATGCCTTAAAACTTAGAGACTCCCAGCTCTGGAGCTCTTGATGGTTCTGCAGCTCTATCTACTTAACTATAGCTTAATGTTGCAGAGCTTGAATGGTTTTATTTTTTTATTTATTTTTATTATGGTAGCACGTAGGAGCCCCAGTCTTGGATAAAGGGTCATGTACAAAGACCTAACAAAAAGACAGTCTCAGCCTCAAAGAGCTTACAATCTGTTTTTTAAGATGGCCACTGATCTTGCCACCAATTAGTTTGAGCCCCTTAAATAGCTGAAGGCTTCATCTACCCTCCTACCCCCCCCCATATTACTTTATATAATTTGGGGTTATACTCCGGATACAATTGTCCTCCTGATATATCCTGTTTTAATTCGGATAATCATTTTTCTTAAATAAGAGCTTTTAAAATTGATTTATAGACCTTTGATATGTGAAACAGACAAAATACAGGCAAGTCTCATCTTACGTGCATTTAACATGCGCGAATTCAGCTTTGCGTGGTCAGCAAAAACAAAAACACCAAAAAAGAGAAAAATAATTTAAATACTGTACCTGTAGTGCGGGTGATTCCGCCCGCCATTACACTCAATGTAATTTTGACTATTTGCAATTTTCGCTTTACGCGCTGACAGCGGAACGTAACCCCAGCGTAAGATGAGACTCACCTGTATAGACCAACAAATAAGACAAGGTGTTTGAAATGCCTGTGCCTGTCTACACTAGGACTTACACCATGGTAGCATCAGTGGTGCAGGACCTGTTCTACACCAAAAATGAGAATTTTACAAAAAAATGAGTTTAGGTACTACCAAATTGAACTGTGCACTGTTGAGCTGCCCAGCATGGGGGAAATGTACAGACTTCAATGGATAACGCTCCTATGAACAAAGGCAAAAAGTTACCTTCTTTTTAGGTAGAGGGACTTACTAAAGGTTCTACTTTATACACCCTGATGAGCTGACTGACCTTGGGCACCAAATGGCAGGTAGCCCTTGCTTTCAAATCTCAACTTATCTGAAATCCCCTGCAACAGTCTAGAGACATAACCTTGTTTTGAATAATCAGTGATTTTGGATAAATGAGGTTTGATGATATGAGGTCTTGCCTATTTTGAGCTGTTATTATTTATTAATTTTACATGTTTTGCACCACTGGTGCTAGCATTGGTGTAAATCCTAGTGTAGAAAAGCACAGGCATTTCAAACACCTTGTCTTCTACAGCTGCTCTGAGCATACTTAGACAACATAGGGTACATACACTGTAGTGGTGGGTCCAATTTTGGTTGGCTGGTGCAAGCCTCCACTGGTGCAGCAATATCCACACTGCTATTTTTAACATGCTAGCTCAACTCCAGTAGCGCAAGTCTGTCTATTCAGGATGGGAGTCTCATTCCCAGCTGCAGTGTAGACATACCCAAAGTGTTTAAAATGCCAGTGGCCATTTTCTGCAGAAGCATTCCCATGATTGTTAATGCTAGAGCTAGAGAAATAGCAACAGGACGAGAATACCCAACAAACCTGAGTGTAGACAAATTTTGCCAAATCAGTCAGCCTTGGAGAAATTAGCCAGTAGTACTTTAACTGTGAGTCTCTATTACAGGTTTTAAAGTTTCCACTCAGGGTCAGGAGACTTCAGAATTTGCAGAGCAGGCACCTTAATTATCTGAAGATTTTGGGTATCCCATGAGATCATCAGATAATTGAGAGAATGGGGGCATAGCAAGTGGTTCCATACACTTTTTGTTGCCCCCAACTGCCAGAATAACTCCCTGAAGTGTAGGCGAACGGGCATAATTTAGAACTGTGAAATTGCTCTGAAGTTGCATTGGAGGACCAAACCAGTGTCAGGACAGGCCATGACTGGGGGCATGAATGTGCCTAAAGATAAAGATAGTTTATACCTGCTCTCAGAATTTTTGCTGAGTGCAAATCTAGCCCATAGATTTTTGATCATATGCTCTCTTTTTAAATTCTTCCACACTAAGTTATGTTGATATATGAAGTACTTTTCCCGTGTGTGTGTTTGTGAGAGGGAAAGAGAAAGAAAGTGAATTTAGCTTGCTCTGAGGAGGAAATGTTCTTTTTGCAGTTAGTAGTAGAAGTAGGTATTTTTTTTATAAGAAAATTACAGTAAATCAGTTATTTAAAGTTATGAAGATAAGTGTTCAAATTTTAGACTTTGATTTGTTTGTTTGTCCCCTCGTCCAGGGACTAATAGGTTGTTCTTCCCCATACTCATAGAATGCATGAAGAGTTACTGCCACAGTAGAAATTCTGTCATCACTGCCTTGGCAGCCAGTTGAATGGAGAATTAAAGACAAATCTGTACATACTGTTTAATGTGTTTTTGTTTCTGCTGTGTACTCTAATAAAACAATCATTATCTGGTTTTATTTTTGTACCAAAAATGTATCCTATTATGGGATATGTTATATTAAAATAGGTGGATCTAAGAAAAATCCTGGAAAAAAGAAAGGCATATAAGAGAAAAGGGCATTCTAAAAGTTAGAGCATATTAGTGAAGTAGTCAGGATTATATATCTTAGACTTATTGCTTTGAATTGATGAGTCTGCCTACCATTGTGACTGCTTTGGTGTGCCATCACCTGAAGTACCATTTTTATTGAATGTAAAAAAAAATAAAAAAATTCTTGGACTAGTACAATATCTGCCAATCATTCCCAGGATCCACTTAATGGTATAGTGCAATAGATGACATTAGTGAGTCCATTACTATGTCTGGAGTTCTGGAGTCATTGGATGCTGATAAATTGTAAAGGATTGAGCAAATAGCTACAAAGATGATTTAGGATCTACAAAACATGCCTTATAGTGAGAGACTTCTCTTGGATAAACTAAATAAAATAAAGTTAAGGGATGATTTGATAATAGTCAACAAGCACCTACAGCAGTGGTGGGCAACCTGCAGCTCCCATTGGCCGGGAATGGCAAACTGCAGCCACTGGGACCTGCAGGCGGCCGTACCTGCGGATGGATTACCCTGACAGGCTGTGGGTTGCCCACCACTGACCTACAGGGAAAAAGATTTCTGATTGTTGGCAGTTCTTTAATTTAGAAGAAAAAGGCAATGGTTAGAAACTAGATAAATTCAGGCTTGAAATAATGGGCAAAATTTTAACAGTGAGGATAACTAACCATTGCAACTTT
Source organism: Malaclemys terrapin pileata (assembly GCF_027887155.1). Classification (NCBI taxonomy): domain Eukaryota; kingdom Metazoa; phylum Chordata; order Testudines; family Emydidae; genus Malaclemys; species Malaclemys terrapin. The sequence goes on along the minus strand of NC_071506.1, from coordinate 242,080,327 downwards.
GCAAGTTGTGGAGAATCCACCAAATCCATCTTTAAATCAAGTCTGGATCTTTTTTCTAAAAGGTACACTGTAGTTTAAACAGAAGTTATTGGTTTGATGCAGGAATTATTGGATGAGGTTCTTTGGCTTGTATTATACAGAAGTTCAAACTAGATCATCATAATGGTCCCTTCTGGTCTTAAAATATATGAATTTGGGGAGACTGAACTAATAGGACTTCTCTTTGCCACCTAATTTGCTGTTTTTTTCCTCATTCTGTTTGGCCTGTGTTCAGTTGTCAGCTTAAAGTACTTATAAATAACTCCACTATTCCAGCCTGATGTACAGTAGAGGATGAAATTTACAGGAGGATTGTTTCGCTGTAGTGTCATGATATTCATTGTAGGCCTTATTAAGAGAGCCACATGACCATCAGAAACAAATGTTAACATTCTGTTCTCTGCCTTCCCCATCTCCTTTAAATTGTATGGAGCTGTCTGATGTCTGCATGAGAGCAGAACCATCCTGAAAATAATTAGGGATGTGTGGAACAAATATATTGCAGGGTCCCCTTACATTTTGATGATTCTTTTATTTTATAACATGTCATACCCTTTAGAGATCCAAATTCAAAAATGGCTAAGTCTTCATTGCCACTTTCATACTTTTAAAAGCTTAGATTTCTTTCCTGAGTAGGCTCCACCAAAACCAAAAAAGCCTTTTTGGTATTGCTGCTCAGCGTGATGCTCAATATATGGACAGTATAGTACATTATCAAATAAGTTTTTACTTAAAAAAGCAGCTAGTAGGAGGAGTAGAAAAGTAATCTCTCCTCAAACAAGGATCCAGAGGCTTGTTCCTGATTTAATTCTTTTTTGCTTCTGTCTGAAATAGGATTAGAATTTAAATGCCAGTTTTGCCATGCCTAAATCAGTTGACTAACAGTGATTGTGCTGACCTCACAATTAGTAGATCTCTAAAAGGTGAGTTTCCTTAATTCAGAAAATCAACTACAAATCAAGAAACCTAGAATACTGCTGCAGATGTTACAAAAGACCTTTTCTGTTTGTGCACTACCCAAGTACTGTAAAATGAGCTTCTGGGAGTCAAACTGAAAGCCTGGTTTGAGATGCTTTTTAGGACCCAGATATTCAGCCAGACTTCTTACTTTGCATGTACGATTGTCTGCCTGGCCTTTTGTGCACACAATGAATTCTGGATGTAATACTGGTAATTAGAATTCATGATTTCTGAACACACATTGTCAATGATATATCTTGCTACAAATATTTAAGCTTTTAGGTGCAGTTGTTTTCTGGTGCAAAATTTCTCCCACGGAAATGGAGTTCCACTGCCTAAAATCTGGCCCTTAATATATATGAGCTTTTAATCTTGGTAAGAGTATGTTGGTTGAACGTACTTGGAGAGCATACTTTGCCATTTTCTATGCAACACTCGAAGGCTGAAAATCATCTTTGAGGGGAGCACTATAAAGAAATGTAGCCTTTTCTATCTAAAAATTAGTCTGGTTTAGAAGGAATTGGACTTTAGTGTATGCCTGCCTATAAAATAAATTGTAAAAAAGGAAAAAGTAGTTACCCCTCAAGTCCATTTTTATAAGAAAGGTAGGTACTGGAAATTGTGGAGATGAGAGAATTCTTTGAACATTGAAATGTTTTTTCATTTACTGCTGGGAAATAATCGCCAAAAATAAATGCATTTTAGGTAATTTGTATTTGAAGATCTTTTCAATTACTGGAGGTCCATACTATGTTCATCATGTGGTATGTTTTTGTTTTGATTAATTGTTTTTTAAAAATAGACATGTATAGTCATGCTAACTTCTGCCTCTGTTTCAGCATATTGGCATTTCATCTATGTAGCATGTCTATTAAAATTTCTCATAGACCCCTATGGGGTTTGTTGTATCTTGTGCATATATGTCATCTTTTCACTCACCTTCATTTCAAGCTTTATTGCTTGATATTTTCTGTGAGAGGAGTAGTTATTGTATAACTATTAATACACATCTGCTGAATAATGGAAAATTATCTCTGAACACTTAAGAAACCACTACGTTAATGTAAACAATCTAGAGAACATTATATCCAGCTACCAGAATAAAAGGGGTAGGCTCCCTTCTCCAGACAAACACCGCAAATAGCATTAAGTATTTCAATGAGTAGAACATGTTAATCTTGATCAATCAAATTCAGAGTCCAGGCTCAGTGTCTGTAAAAATGAGCAAAATCATGGACTTATAAAGATGTCTAAGGGAGAGGTTGGTATGGATGTGAAATGGATCAGCAAAAATAGTATGCTCCAGAAAAATTACTATTGAATCAGTGGGTCACATTAGGAATTATATGGCATTGAAATACTCCATAGTGAAAGGTTGGCTTAGCAATATTTACAGACTGTGCTCTATTTTTAAAAATAAAGAAGTCAGTTATTTAAGTTTCTCAAGCAATATTAAAATTTCAAACATGACAAGGATCTGGATTCTCCAGTCTATTAAGGACATTTTGCACTGTATAAGTGGCACCAAGTGGCTTTAAAAAGCTAAAAATATAAAATAAAATCTAGCTCTCTTGACTATAATACTGTAAAGGATACTCAGCCAGCTAGAATGCTTAACTGATTTAAAGTTCCACACCTAGAACTACATGTAAAACTGTCTTGGGCAAACATTGTTGCATTTTTAACATATAGACTTGAAATGGTGAGGAAGAGTTGAACTAAGACATCTATATTTTTGTTTTAGTTTAAAAGTGAAGCCAACACCTATTTGTAAACTGCTTTATAATATAATTATAGGACTTCTGAAGAAGCTTCTAGCTGAGTAATGAGTGAGGTGCTTTTATTTTCAGATGTCTAGCAAGAGAACAGTTCTGCATAATCCTTTACTCACTGTCTGGAAAATTCTCTCAAACTGTCAGTTAAAATGAGGGATGGAAGTGGGATTGGTGCCATGATGGCACTGGACACATTTTCTCCAAACTGTCAGTTGTAGAAGTTTGTTCTTTTTTCATGGAGTTTTTTGTTTTTGCTTTGAACTGTTTCCCTGATGAAACAGCAATATGTCAAAGGACAAAAAAATAGTAATGTGGGAAGACTTTCCCTGCATCAACTTGGTTCATTCTACAGACTCTCTGTCCCGATCTGCTCCAGTGTTGTGCTGTATCTTGATCAAGTTTAATGCTCTTTGGACAGAGTTTCATACACAGGACTTAGAGCACAATATATTTGGGACAAAGCAGCTCTCATAAATTCATTTATTACATGTTTAATTGCATCACTTGCAATTAATAACCCCACCAAGTGCAGACCAGCACCCTGAATCCTTTATATATCTGCTCTACTTTTTAACGACATAAGTATTAACTAAATTATATTGTCTCTATCTGTGTTTTATTTGGTGTGAAGTACACATTGTTATTCTCAAACTTACAGGAGTTCAGTAGTTGCTCCATTAAGTAGGTAAACCAAATATTTAATCAAATTTAAATCCAGATTTGACTAGCTCCTTCTGTGAGTTCAGTGGTCAGGAAGTCAGACTGGAATACATGGAAAGTAAGATGGTGCAGGTAATGGCAACCCTAGAAAAGCACATTGGGGTCTTTTTCTGCTATCTAGTTTACCAAAGATTTTTACCAAGGAAAGAAAGATCCTACATTAAAAAGATTCAATTATTGGGAAAAGTCAAATCTGTGTTTGTAACCTGAGGCTACTTAGCTTGATAAATACTGAAGAGGATTCTGACATACAACAGAACCTTAGAGTTACGAACCCCTTGGGAATGTTGGGAATGGACATTGTTCATAACTCTGAAATGTTTGTAACTCTGAACGAAACGTTATGATTGTTCTTTCTAAAGTTTACAACTGAACATTGACTTAATTCAGCTTTGTAACTTTACTATGAAGAAAAATGTTGCTTTTAGCCATCTTAATTCAAATAAAACAAGCAGTTTCTTTATTTTGCCAATTTTTTTTAAACGTTCCCTTTATTTTTTTAGTAGTTTACATTTAACTCAATACTGTACTGTATTTGCTTTTCCTTCCTTCCTGTGTGGTTGGCCGGTCAGTTCGTAACACTGGTGTTCATAACTATGAGGTTCTACTGTAATTACATTTTAGGGGGAAAAAGTCTCCTTGAATATATATCCACAGATGTGAAGGAGGACATTGTCTGAAACAAGTGAGTGAATGACAAAAGTAGTGGTTATAGGTTAAGAAATTCTTTCAATAAAATGGGATCTAATGCTTCGGTATCAAGAGGATTCAGGATACTAGCTTGCAGTTAATTCAATTATTAATTGCAAGTAATGAAATTAGACAATAAATGACACCTATTTGGTCCATAATATCCAGGGCCAGATTTTCAAAGAAGCTTATAAATCTAAAATCTCAGATTTGCATGTCCTAACATTAGCACTCAAATAAAAGTGGCCTCATTTTCAGAGATGTTGAACACCTACAACTCCCATTGGATGTGAATGGAATTTAATGCAGTTCTGAAGCCACATGCTTCTGAACCAGATGAAACTTGAAACTGGTTATTGGTTATGTATAGTTGAATGAAACTTGTACATTATAGCTTAACTGATGGGTATACACTAAACTGAAACTTGAATCTGGTTATGTAGTTAAATGGTTTGGGAATACCTTTGACTGGATTACATTAATTTATTTTATTATTATATATTGCCATGTAAGAATATATGCAGTCTTTGTAAACTGTAACTTTCAATTAGTGGTATGGAGTTACTTTTTTCAGCAGTAATTTGATACTTTTGAGTAGCATACATATAAGGTACTTAAAGATCTTGGCGCAGATTCTCCAATCTGGCTGAGCTGCACTTGAATGTTGAGGGAAGGTGAATCTGCAGGAAGTCAGTTGCAGCTCCTTGATTCAGAGCCACAAGGCCAGATGCAAGTTAGGACTGCACAGGGCAGCCCTAATTTTAGGCTGCTGGCATCCTCAGGGAGTTTATACTAGAGGAAGACCATACATAGTGGCGCTTCATTCTCCACTACATCTCCTTCCTGTCTGGCACGCACACTGTCCCCAGAATGCGCTGATGTCATGCTGCCTGGAGTGGCTTGTGACCATGAGTGCCTAATTCAGGGCAGACACCCCAAACTGGTGGTATATTCTATAATTAGATTGCACAAACCCAGTACTAAATGTGAATTCCCAAAGTACTACAGTAGTCTTATAATGGAGTCAGAGACAGTCCCTTTAGACAGGCAAGCTGGACTGTGATAAATGGTCACACCAAAAATCATACACATTCCAGGTTACTCCCAGTCCCAAGAGACCAGTCTCTTACCCAGATCAGGTTGCATCCTAGATCTCACACTAAAGACAATGCTGGTAACCAATTCTATAGTAAACTAACTAAAGGTTTATTAGTTAAGAAAAGAAATGAGTTATTGAGATGTTAAAGCAGGTAAAATATATACAGGTAAATCAAGGTCTATAATTCCAAATGGTGGCAGTGATGTGGTAATCTGCGTTTCCCAAAAGTCTCTTGAGGCTACCTGGAATCTTCTCACTTTTCATTCTGTCCTGTTAGAATCCAAACAGTCCAGAGATGAAGGTTCTTTTCCTGAATCCATATTTACAGCTTTTATTGTCTCAAAAAACAAACTGACAGGGTCACTACCCACGTGGGCGCTTTCTTTGGTTGGCAAAGAGAGAGGAGCACATTTAGAGGCTTTGATCTCTGATCATCCGGCAAAATGACCATGTGCCTCCAAATATGCAGGAATTAGCGTTTTCTTGTTAAAGTTCTTCATTTGCATTACATAAGGCTTCTTTCTTTGTTGTTTGAGGGTTATTTTAGTTACAATATAAATGTTTGCTATTACATTATAACAGGATACAGATAAGTAGAAACAATGCATGTAACATCGCATTAGTTTTCATGAAGTTTAAACACCAAATACATTCTTGTACATTTAACAATCACTTGTATCTGTACTTATACACAAGTGAATTGGCCTGGTTTCCAGCTGAGAGTCTGACAGTTCTCAGCTGACACCTTTGGCGTAAGCTGGCACCAGGTCTGCCAGTGTCGCCCCTCCTGTTATGGCAAGAGTGGTAGGAACTGCTGGCATAGGAGGTGGAGCTGCCCTCACCAGACTTACGTCAGGGGAGAATTCCTCTGCCATCTCCAGCCACTCTAAGTCCACTTCACACTAGTTATGCAATATGGCCTGATTTCAGTTGTTTCAATTATTGATATTACTTGAAAAAACTAAAATAATTGACAGACTCAGAAAGAACCTCTTGCAGTAGCCAACTTTTATTTCTGCATCCTTGTCTCTTCATGTCTCTTCTTTTTCTCCTCTTCCAAGTGGAGGATAAAGTAAATGGGACTTATACTTGTTTAGATCATTTAAAAATGTTGCCGAGATACTTGATCTTATTTTTGTGTTCAGCTGACTCAATGAGAATATATTTTAAGATGTTTGAATGGCTTATATTTTTGTATTCCTTTCTGGCAAGCAAAGCTCTGAGTTGATGTATTCCTTTCTTTAAATGCTAAAATCAATAAATAAAATGTAGAAATTACCTCCAGAATGCTTAGTTCTATTAGCGTTCAATTTGGCAATCAATACATTGTTTTGATTGATCTGCAGCCAATTGCATTGATTGCCTACCCATAAATGTAAGCTGCCCTATTTATTTTAGTAGAGTGTTTAGTCAGCCATAACTAGGGTTTTGACATTAGAGTAAGCAAGTTTGACCAAACCTGGCCTCCCCCTCCCCCCCTTAAGTTACCAAAATTGTATTATGAAACTTTCAGTGGTCCCAAAAGCAGTGTGAACACCCTGAGTCTCATTTGGTCTTTCCAGTAAATAAACACAAAATTGTGTAAATTAGCATGTGGGGATAGATTTTTTTTTTTTTCCTGGACAATTTTTTTTTATTAGGTTAAAGGTACTAAAGAGAAGACTTAAAACCTGTCCAGGGAAATTTGAGCAGATTCTTGTTAAATTCTTGTGGATTTCAGTGTTATGAGGAGAAAATGGGACACTTTTTTTTTTCTTTACCGTGACTAGATCCAATTAGTGAAGAAAGCTTTTGGATGCCATCTACTCAATGATTTTCTGACAATATTGTTTCCAGTCTTTTGCTGAGCCACTCAGCTTTGCCTTGATTGTGGATGGCTCTGATTTAGAGACTTCATTTCTGTATGTCAGAGGATATGACAGTTTGCTGTGTACGATGTGCTGTGACTTTGGATGTTGGCAATTTTACCAGGAAGCTTTCCAAGTAGTGACAGACCTTTATGCCTTCTTTTCTCAGGCTCATTATTACTTTGATAAATATCTTGTGAATACACAAGGTGAAGAAGAATGACCAAAGTGCATTACTTGTATCTGTTAGCTTTGGTCCTGGACTGAAGTGGAGGAAGTTTTGGTGGCAGGGACATTGGGGATATTGAGGGAGATCAGCAGATCTGAGAAAGTCCTGTGGGACTACTTTCTTGATCAGAAGAGCAAAGGTTTCCATCTGGAAATGAGTTTTTCTTAGTGACAGATTTAGAACAGAGTTCTACAACACCAGGCACCTCATTTAGGAGCTGTGAAGGATCTGGAGGAGAAATAACTCTCTCTCTTTGAATGAATAGCAGGGATGACATTCTATAGGAAAAGTTTCCATATGGATAAGAGGAAGGATGGGGGAAGTTGAACAAAAGGTGCTTTTAAAAAAATTTCTCCAGTGTCCATCTTTCAGTGATAATACCAACCCACCTGGAGGTGAAAACATTAGGCTTTTCACTGCAAGAACAAAGTCTTGGGCTGGCAAATGTGTTCACTGTCTGGCTGAGAAGCCTCCACAAGAGGGTCTTGGTCAACTAGTTACTATTTACTAGGGAAGTATGTGCTGCTTCCAGTTGAATTAAAAAGATGATGGTTCAGGTGATTCTGCCTAGCCTGAAAATTCCTGTTGTATCAAATAAGAACGCAACTCCTACGTGACTTCCTGAAGGATGTATATTGCAGAATTATCTTCTTGAGTTCTGATAAATCTTTCAGACATTTACTAGGGCATCTCCAAGCAAATTAATACCATCAAAGGGAACTTCAGTGAGATTGCCAATGTGTGGCATAAGAAAGATGTGACCAAAAATGTTATATCATCATAAGCAGTATTGCACAGAAAGTGTAAGACCATCTTGGCCGATTTCTCCCTCCCCTCCCCCGCCCCCCGATTCCTTTTCCAGCTGTCTTGGTGACTACTATTTCTGGGGCTTATATGAGTGGTGGGTTGGGAAGAGGTCTGTGCAGACTGATGTTCAAACCATGGTGTCTCTCTGACTGATGGGGATCAGGAACTTCTTGGAGTGTGAGTAGTCCTGGCTAAGGTGTTATACAGAGAATGGTATCTAGGATAGAACAAATCTTGTGAGCTTCCAGGTTGAATTTGGCATAATTTTTGAGAGATGCATCATTTCTCTTGAGGGAGTAGCCATGCTGAGTTCAGTATCTTTTCCAGTGATTTGGGATCAGGAAATATTTATTTTCCCTTTTTTTTTAATTTTTGGGATTTGGTTTGGACAAGTGTTCTGTAATGTGTAAAGTGGTTCAGGTCACCTGTGTTGTTACCATGTAAATGGGGACCTGAGTATTGTATCCTGAAGTTTTAGAGGAGGAAGGACAAAATGTCTCCCCTCTTCAGACATCTTGTCCCATTTCCAGAGTTGGCGATGTCATAGACATTTCTGTCCATTCCAGCTGAGGAATAAGGAGAGACAGACACAGCTAATCAAGCAAGGAGCCCCGGGTGGGGCGATCCATTTATTTCAATTGCAATTGGGTTCGAGCTCGTGAGTCAGCAAGAACAAAGAAAACACTTACACCAAAGCATTATATGCAGTTGCTTATGATAATCTATCGCTCTATGATTGGCCAAAATTTGCTATCATTACCATATATAATTAGCAAGCTACATGTATCTGCCCCTCTTATAACCCCTTATTGTTCATCTACTTGCCCCCTCCTCCTTGCTTATTTTGCAAGCCAAGCGGTTAGCTATCTACAGGACGCAGGCACAGAAAGGTCCATTGTCTCCAGGTTTGGAGTTTGGCTACATTTCCTCTTGAAGGAACTGCCTGACTACCTATAGCTGACACTGTATTTTGTCCTTCTTTCTCCCATGTGTACGTGACAAATTTGCCCCCTAGCAGTTAAGTAGAATAATTCTATATCAGCGATTTCCCATGGAAAAACTAGTTTAGGACAGGGCACTGATATATATTGGCTTAAACCCAATTTCAACCAGGAATCTGGGGAAAATAATTGTATCAGTGTCCAGCAGGTTCAGCAAGTATAGAATGTATCCAAAGTTTGAAAAGATTCATCCATTCAAAACTGAGGAATAGGTCTGGTCTATTCACTGCATCAAAGTTGGTCTTCTGCTACAGAACGCTACACGGCCAAATGGACATGGATTGGCAGTCTGAAACTCTGCATACTTCTGATTGCTTCATGCTTCAAGCCAACAACTCTGCATTCTTGTCACATTCACATAATCGAATATTTGTGACTTTCATTTATATAATATTGAAAACTGAAATGAGTCATTACGTGTAACTTACTTAGAAAATACCAAACCAAAATACATAGACATTCTGATGTTCAATACTATAATTACATAAATTAGTATTATACCCACTACAGTTTTGCTTTTTATTCATTCAACTCTGAATCTACTGCTTTATGCAACCCCAACTTGAATATGTAACTAAAATTAAGTGTATTTAAGTCCTTTTTTATTTTAAAAACTTTCTGGGGCAGTAAAAACCAGGATTTGACTCTGTAATAACCACTGCTGGAAAACACCATGCCATTCACTGCTTAACCACAAGATGACCATTCCTTCCTAGACCATCCTTCCTCTCTAAATTTTTGTTGTTACATACTTCCTGAGCAGAACTGAGAGGAAAAAGAAAAGTTTCAAGAGGAGCTCTTGGTAACTGGCATGGTTAGTGACAACTGGCAGGGAAAATCACTCAGTACTTCCCCAAAACAACTCTGACATATGAATCTATTATCTTCATTAGGTAACTTTGAAACACTGGTGGATTTTTTTCTTGTTCTATTGAAAATTTCTTGATTTATGTTATTTATTTGCTGTTGCACATGCAAAAACTTAAATCTTTAATACATATATTTTTGTATCGTTTTCTTGAATTATGGAGATTTTAGCTTTTTTGTTTTAGTGTGGAAGTGTATCCAGTTGAAAATTTCCATGAAATTATCCTCCCAGCTTTCTCTTCAGCAGATGACTTCTGTCCCTTTTGCCAAATTAGTTGACTGACTTCTTAGAAGCTCAGTCTGTCAATACCTAGTTCATATCCATCCACCTTTGAACTGCAAGGCTCAGATCTCTTTTTATTACTAAATAAGTGGCTGTTTTTGGTGAAGAGAACACAAATAAATAGAATCTGTGAATTTGAAAAGACATTTATATTGCCCTAGTTTAAAATCTTATTGTGTTTATAATTTTGTGAGATCAAAAAGAACTAATTTCAGTAGGCGTCTGTAAAAGAGAGACTTGTACATCGTTTCATAGGTTTAAGAGATAAACAACATATTGGGCATTAGTTTTAGCAGATGCTACATTTGAGTATGCAGTTCCATGGATAGTGGTGATTCATCAGCATAATCCTTGGATCCTGATGTTCTTTGTAATTGGCTTTTACTTGGACCAAAACACCACTTTCACTGTACTTATTAAAGAAAATTTCTGATGATCATCTCCATCAATTGATGGTTGGAAATAAGTGGCCATAGAAAAAGAACTCGGATATAGTGGTCAGAATATACTGCTGTTGATAACAAAAACTTGATTAATGCTTGTTTGACATTAGTGACGGTAAAGCATAACATATTACTGACAAAGTGATTCTATGTAGTGTCACAGATCCACAGGTTCAGTGCTCTTGAACAGCTCTGGAACAGTCCCTGGGAGGACTTCTTCAGTGTGTCAGCCCCCTTAAGGTTACACACTTTCACTAGGGTAAGCTACTTTGCTTCACTGCCTCCTGGGACTGAACCTCTGAGCTGTCAGCGTCTCTGATTCACACTGTGAGCTCTGTTCAGTGTGTCCACCTGAATTGGACACTTAAGAGCAGGGTGGATTTGATTTAAATCACTAGTCAGGAAGACTCGATTTAATCATGAATTTCTACATAAAAGTGCATTCTTGTTGGTTGGTATAACCTTTATACATATTTGTCACACCTCAGAGATAGATGTAGGTTTCATTTTTAGAAGGTACACACTATACGTTTTTAAAGTGATTTATTTTGAAAACTTTTCAGATTAGTTTTACAGCTGTATCAGAAAACGAGTGATTGTTTGGTTATTTCATTTACCAAAGGTAATTGAAGCAGATACACCTCTATCCCGATATACCACTGTCCTCGGGAGCCAAAAAATCTTACCGCGTTATAGATGAAACGGCGTTATATTGAACTTGCTTTGATCCACTGGAGTGCGCAGCCCCCCACCCTCATCCCTCCGGAGCGCTGCTTTACCGTGTTATATCCGAATTCGTGTTATATCGGGTCGCATTATATTGGGGTAGAGGTGTATTTATGAAGTCATTGGGAGGTGAACTATCTCCAATTCAACAGGTTAATCATTAATATTTGGAGGATTTTCTTGCCATGTTGTATTAGTACGAGAACATAACCAGACAGACATTTAAATTATTTTATTTAACTAAAACAACAATGTTATGTATTCTGGATTTTTTTCTTCAACAGCAAACATATAATTTTTTTAACAAAACAAGCATATGAATTTAGTTAAACGTTCAAGTTTTTTAAAATCAAGTTTGTTTTTGTTAAAGTTGTTTTTAACTAAAATAGTTAAACGAAATTTAAAAAAATAAAAATTAAATCGTCTCTGTCAGCCAAGTCAACATGAGAAACTTAAAATATTGACTTCTGCAGCTCAGTCGGTCGTCTTCATTTTCCTGTTTGTTCAGAATCTGGAAGAGAAAAACAAACTTTCTTGCTTTTTCGGATCCCAAACGATTTCTTAGTTTGGAATTAATTAGTCCAAAGGAAGAAAATATTCTTTCTACACTGGCAGAAGAAGCTACTGCTGTTAAAAGTGAGATTATCACTTCAACAGTCTCTGAATCCAAATGTTTAAGTGACTTCCACCAGTTCACTGGTGTGACTTTCTTTAAAACATCATGAGCAAATATGTTTCTTGAATGGTTCACCCTTAGCTCTGAAGTTTATTATAGTTGGCATTATGGAGGAATGATGGCTATGACATGGACATCCAGCAAACTCATCTTCTTCAGCAGTTAAGATTTGACCTTGGTACCAAGAATGGAGAATATTTGCAAGAAAATGAGCTGGAGATAGTGTTTGTCCCATTCATTTTTTAATGCTTGTAATTTAACTCTGTCATTGCATATTTCTCTTTTTAAGATCTCACTCAGTTCCTTCCAAATTTCACCAGCATCAGCAATAAAACAGCTATTTCCCTGCATTTTGTGCAAGGCTACAGAAATAGGCTTCAGGGTGTCCAACATTTCTCTTAAGCCCAATGTTGAAAATTTTGGCTCTGACAGTACCATCTATTTTTTTTCATGATTTTGTTCACAAGATGTCATCAGATTAGGCCAGTTCTTGATATAGTGCTCAAAACAGTCCACTACTGAGTTCCATTGCACGTCTTGTGGGAGAGTTATCTTGGTTCCTCCCATTTTTTTCAGAGCAGCTGCTGCAAAGTGGTTGTTATGGAAGTATTTTGCAATTTTAACATTATCCTTTATTTCTGGAACACTGAAGTCTTTGACTAGAAGGTGCATCAAATGAGCACTGCAACTGTATGTTGTTTGCTTGGGACTCTCTTCTCTCTCTTCTAAATAATTTCTTCTCATCTTGGATACATTTGAAGCATTGTCTGTGACCAAGCTGCGTACTAGACATTTGAATTTTTTTTCACAGTTTGTTATAGCTTTTACTGCTACTTCTTGTAAGTATTCTGCTGTGTGTGCATTTCCTGGTGTATCAATTGTTTCTGTAAGGAAGATATTCCCTTCTTCTGTTGTCACACAAGCACATACAACAGGGTCATTGTGGATATTGCTCCTCCCATCAAGACTCAGGTTAACAATTTTACCCTCTAGACCTTTTGCATACTGCTCAATTTCTCTTTCATACACTTTATCCAGCAATTTGCCTGTGACATCTGCTCTTTTGGGTGGACTGTATCCTTGTCTTAATGATTGAACCATGTTAATGAAGTGGTGGGTTCTCAATCATACAGAAAGGAGAGTTTGTTGCATAAACAAACTGGGCAATTTTTTCATCAATTACCTCTTTTTGAAATCTGCTAGTTCTTATCACAAACTTTTCTGTGGTTGTTTCTGGATGATGGAGATTTTTTTCTTTTCTTTTTGCTACAGGTGCTATACTGTGGCTATGTGACATACATGATGTGACTGAAATGCTATCATTGGCAGATAACTGAAACTATAGAAAATGATGGTGATCTTGAAGGTGGATAGTCTTCAGAATCCTGTATGTTGAGGATGGATTCTCCTAAACAAAATAAGTCAGTGCAGTTATTTAATTATTATTACCATACTGTTCATTTAGTATTACTCATTCCATTCACTGACACCAGTACTACTTTAAAGGTGAAATTGTAAAAGGAAGATCTATTTCAGCTATTTATTTTTTATCACAACTTCATTTAAAATGATAATACCATAGAGTAACAACTATATTTTTTGCTCAAACATGAGAATTCAAGAATAATCCAGAAGGAAGACAGACAGTCCTTAAGAAAGAAGTATGAAATAAAAAAGTTTACCAACCTTAAGATCCTGCATGTTCAGACATGTTCCTTTCATCATCTTCAACGCAGCTTCCTCCTGAGAAGGAACACTTCTCATGATCTTGTTTCATTCGGGCAACCAGGCCTTGCATTTCTTTGTTGCACTGTTTGCATTTTGCACGCATGCCTGTTTTACCCACATGTAGAGGAACTTCATTAAAATATTCCCAAACTGGGTCTCTTTTACAGCCTGCTGCCATTATAGGTTTTCCCTTCTAGTGAGAGAATGGTATGGTAGATTTGAAATCAATGAAGGCTACACTCCAAAAGACCTCAAGTCTTCTGGAATATGCTGCTCAAACACTTTCACTTTTGTTTCTACTGCCTGTCCCTCCCTTCTCGCATTTATCTCCAGACTTCTATCCTTGTCCAGATCTATTTCACCCCCAACAATCTTCTATTCATTCAACTTTTTGAAACTTTGTACTTTTAGAGAGAGGTAAGGGATTGACTCTGTGTACACAAATTTGCAGAGGGTTGAGGTCTGCTATTTCTCACCTCTACATATTAATTTATTTATTTGAAAACATTTTTGCTGTTAATAAGCATGTTATCTCTGGAGACACAAATCCACAGTTTGAGAACTGCAAAACTAAGCATCTCTGATGGTATCTTCTAGACTAAGCACTGAATCCCATTGGGTAGATAAAAAAAAAATTAACCTAAATAATCTATACAGAAGCACCTGGAACTCCATAAGATTGGGTCCCTAATCCATGAACTATTGGAACTCATTTACAAAACTTTTCTTAAACATACATGATACATACGATACTAGCTTGCTCGTTCTGTAGAATCTTTACAATCCTTAGTGGTGTTCATTTGGGGGATGTGGATACACAGTGAGGATGTAAAATCTGGCAATTCTCTTTTCTCAAACATATTCTAAATTACCTCTAAAAGGGCTTTCAAGCCTTCATCCCTTATGCTTTTTAACAATTCAGCCAGTATTCCATCACAACCTACTGCTTTTCCATGCTGATACTTCATTAGTTAGAAACGTCTTAATATATAACTAGTTAGGAATCTAAATTTTCAATACTATTAGAAATACACAAACATTTAGTTAGCAAAATTTGCTAACTTAAAAAATGTAATATTTCTGTATACTTGGTTTTTCTCTAAATTTAAAAATGAAATAGTAGTATAAACTGATCAAAGGGCCGGATTCTTCAGTCTTTAAGCAATCAATGGACTTCATCAGTAGTCCTTCTAAATCAGAATTAGTGGCCTGATAACATGCATGAATCTAGGAGATCATTCTAATTTGTCTAATGGGGTCCGGAGTTTCTGAGGCAATGCTATGTTTAACTATTGCATCCCCTTTCTTCTCATACCTGAGCTTAACTCTTTGCTGAAGTGCAGGGCAGACTTTTCAAGACTTTTTCAGAAAGCAGTACACAGAGTTAAAACCTCAGGGTTATTGTATGCAGGGCTTTGTAGCGGAGCCCGGAGCCGGAGCGCGGAGCAGCTCCGGAGCAGTGAAGCTGCAGGTTTTTGCCTGGAGCTGGAGCGGAGCCGGAGCACAGCTCCAAAGCCCTGATATGTAAACCCCCGAAAAGTAGGTGTTAATTGTTCCCAGTCAACTTCAAAGAGCAATTACCATAATTTCTTAGGGTATGTCTACACTACAAAATTGTTGACCTAAATTATGTCGGCATACAGCTGCTGCAGTAATTAAATCGTTTTTGCTTAGACCTGGTCTAGACTACAATTTTAGGTCGAATTTAGCAGCGGTATCCCAAGTTAAGCCTAGACCCGTCCACATGACGAAACCCTTTTTTTCGACTTAAAGGGCTCTTTAAATCGATTTCTTTAGTCCACCTCCGACGAGGGGATTAGCGCTGAAACCGGCCTTTCCGGGTTGGATTTGGGGTAGCGGGGACGCAATTTGACAGTATTGGCCTCCAGGAGCTATCCCAGAGTGCTCCATTGTGACTGCTCTGGACAGCACTCTCAATTCAGATGCACTGACCAGCTAGACAGGAAAAGGCCTGCGAAATTTTGAATTTCCTGTTTGCCCAGCGTGGTGGAGAGCCCAGGTGAAAACGCAGAGCTCATCAGTACAGGTAACCATGATGGAGTCCCAGGATCGCAAAAGAGCTCCAGCATGGACCGAATGGAGGTACGGGATCTGCTCGCCATATGGGGAGACGAATCAGTGCTAGCTGAACTCCGTAGCAGTAAACGAAATTCCAAAACATTAGAAAAAGTCTCAAAGGACATGAAGGACAGAGGCCATAACAGGGACGCACAGCAGTGCCGCGTGAAAATTAAGGAGCTAAGGCAAGCTTACCACAAAACCAGAGAGGCAAATGGAAGGTCTGGGGCAGAGCCGCAGACGTGTCGCTTCTACGCTGAGCTGCATGCCATGCTAGAGGGTGCAGCCACCACTACCCCAACCCTGTGCTTTGACTTCGTCAATGGAGAATCATGAAACACGGAAGCGGGTTTTGGGGACGAGGAAGATAGCTCACAGCAAGGAAGCGGAGAAACCGGTTTCCCCAACAGCCAGGATATGTTTTTCACCCTGGACCTGGAACCAGTAACCCCCGAACCCACCCAAGGCGTGCTCCCAGACCCTGAGGGCACACAAGGGACCTCTGGTGAGTGTACCTTTGTAAATATTACACATGGTTTAAAAGCAAGCATGTTTAATGATTAATTTGCCCAGGCATTCGCGGCCAGTACAGCTACTGGAAAAGTTTGTTAATGTATATGGGGATGGAGCGGAAATTCTCCAGGGACATCTCCAGAAAGCTCTCCTTGATGTACTCCCAAAGCCTTTGCAAAAGGCTTCTGGGGAGGGCTGCCTTATTCCGTCCTCCATGGTAGGACACTTTACCATGCCAGGCCAGTAGCACGTAGTCTGGAATCATTGCATGGCAGCATATGGTCCCAATGTTTGCTGGCATGCAGACAACATCCATTCCTTATCTCTTTGTTGTCCTCAGGAGAGTGATATCATTCATGATCACCTGGTTGAAATAGGGTGATTTTATTAAGGGGACGTCCAGAGGTGCCCATTCCTGCTCTGCTGAACAGAAATGTTCCCTGCTGTTAGTGATCATCCCAGAGAATTGGATGAAGGATGGGAGGGGGATTAGTTGGGTTTGTGCTGCACGTTAACCCGGAAACCGCTGCCCCTCGTTTTACATTGCAAACCCATTTTAAATGGCCAACCCAATGGCTGCTTGGTATGTGAAATGAGGGCGCTGCTGTTTGAAACCATTCGCACATGTTATGAAGGTTAAAAAAGCCAAAAGACTGTGGCTTACCATGGCTGCCTGCAAGCTGAATTCTGTTGCCTGGCACTGCGTGAGTGATCTCTCACACCAAACTAGCAGGCCCTCAATATAAGAGGAAAAATGCGACCTTGTAACGAAAACACATGTGCTGTGTAATGTGAACAGCAAGATTTAACATGAAAGAGTGTACACATTGTCCTCTAAAATATGTCTTTTTAAATACCACCTCTCCCTTCTCCACCACCAGCTGCAAATGTTTCTCCTTCGCAGAGGCTAGTGAAGATTAGAAAGCGAAAAAGGCACACTTAGGATGACATGTTCTCAGAGCTCCAGATGTCCTCCCACGCTGACAGAGCACAGCAGAATGCGTGGAGGCAGACAATGTCAGAGTGCAGGAAAGCACAATATGAACATGAGGAGAGGTGGTGGGCTGAATCGCGGGCTGAAGAGAGCAAGTGGCGGGCTGAAGAGGATAGGTGGCGTCAGCTTGCTGACAGAAGGCAAGAGTCAATGCTCCGGCTGCTGGAGCATCAAACTATATGCTCCAGAGTATGGTTGAGCTGCAGGAAAGGCGGCAGGAGCACAGACCGCCGCTACAGCCCCTGTGTAACCAACAGCCCTCCTCCCCAAGTTCCATTGTCTCCTCACCCAGACGCCCAAGAACGTGGTGGGGGGGCCTCCGGCCACCAGCCACCCCAGAGGATTGCCCAAGCAACAGAAGGCTGGCCTTCAATAAGTTGTAACGTTTTAAAGTGCAGTGTGTCCTTGTCCTTATCTCCTCCTCCACCCCTCCCGAGCTACCTTGGCAATTATCCCCCTATTTGTGTGATGAATTAATAAAGAATGCATGAACGTGAAGTAACAATACCTTTATTGCCTCTGCAAGCGGTGCTCGAAGGGGGGAGGGGAGGGTGGTTAGCTTACAGGGAAGAAGAGTGAACTGGGGGGGGGGGGGGGGTCATCAAGGAGAAACAAACATAACTTTCACACCGTAGCCTGGCCAGTCATGAAACTGGTTTTTAAAACTTCTCTGATGTGCACCTCACCCTGCTGCGCTCTTCTAACCACCCTGGTGTCTGGCTGCGCATAATCGGCAGCCAGGCGATTTGCCTCAACTTCCCACCCCGCCATAAATGTCTCCCCCTTACTCTCACAGAGATGGTGGAGCACACAGCAAGCAGTAATAACAATGGGAATATTGGTTTCGCTGAGTTCTATCCGAGTCAGTAAACTGTGCCAGCGCACTTTTAAACGTCCAAATGCACGTTTTACCACCATTCTGCACTTGCTCAGCCTATAGTTGAACAGCTCCTGAATACTGTCCAGGCTGCCTATGTATGGCTTCATGAGCCACAACATTAAGGGGTAGACTGGGTCCCCAAGGATAACTATAGGCATTTCAACATCCCCAACGGTTATTTTCTGGTCTGGGAAGAAAGTCCCTTCCTGCAGCTTTTGAAACAGAC
The DNA here is from genome assembly GCF_027887155.1 of Malaclemys terrapin pileata. Classification (NCBI taxonomy): domain Eukaryota; kingdom Metazoa; phylum Chordata; order Testudines; family Emydidae; genus Malaclemys; species Malaclemys terrapin. The sequence continues at coordinate 242,061,745 of NC_071506.1, read as the reverse complement.
CAGAGTTCCTGAAGACGCGAGCATCATGTACCTTTCCCGGCCATCCCACGTTGATGTTAGTGAAACGTCCCTTATGATCCACCAGTGCTTGCAGCAGCATTGAGAAGTACCCCTTGCGGTTTATGTACTCACTGGCTTGGTGCTCTGGTGCCAAGATAGGGATATGGGTTCTGTCTATCGCCTCACCACAGTTAGGGAATCCCATTGCAGCAAAGCCATCCACTATGACCTGCACGTTTCCCAGAGTCACTACCCTTGATACCAGCAGCTCTTTGATTGCGTTGGCTACTTGGATCACAGCAGCCCCCACAGTAGATTTACCCACTGCAAATTGATTCCCGACTGACCGGTAGCTGTCTGGCGTTGCAAGCTTCCACAGGGCTATCGCCACTCGCTTCTCAACTGTGAGGGCTGCTCTCATCTTGGTATTCTGGCACTTCAGGGCAGGGGAAAGCAACTAACAAAGTTCCATGAAAGTGCCCTTACGCATGCGAAAGTTTCGCAGCCACTGGGAATCATCCCACACCTGCAACATTATGCGGTCCCACCAGTCTGTACTTGTTTCCCTGGCCCAGAATCGGCATTCTACGGCATGAACCTGCCCCATTAACACAATTAATTGAACATTGCTGGGGCCCGTACTTTGTGAGAGGTCTATGTCCATGTCTATTTCCTCATCACTCTTGTCGCCGTGGCGCCGCCTTCACCTCCTCACCTGGTTTTGCCTTGGCAGGTTCTGGTCTTGCATATACTCCAGGATAATGCGCGTGGTGTTTAAAGTGCTCATAATTGCCACAGTGATCTGAGCGGACTCCATGATCCCAGTGCTACAGCGTCTGGGCTGAAAAAAGGCGCAAAACAATTCTGCTGTTGCTTTCACGGCAGGGATGGAGGGAGGGACCTGATGACATGTACCCAGAATCACCCGCGACACTATTTTTGCCCCATCAGGCATTGGGATCTCAACCCAGAATTCCAATGGGCGGCAGAGACTGCGGGAACTGTGGGATAGCTAGCACAGTGCAAGGCTCCCGAAGTCAACGCTAGCCTTGGTACTGTGGACACAGTCCGCCGACTTAATGCACTTAGAGCATTTTGTGTGGGGACACACACAATCGACCTTATAAAAATGATTTCTAAACAACCGACTTCTATAAATTTGACCTAATTTCGTAGTGTAGACATACCCTTATCCACACACTGCCCCTTGTGTCAGCAGTGCACGTCCTCACCAAGAGTGCTTGCACTGCTTGTACTGTCAGTGTGGGGCATTGTGGGATGACTTCTGAGAGCAACATAGTGTCTGCACTGACACCACATTGACCATACTACATTGACACTCTGCCTCTTCTGGAGGTGGAGTTATTGAGTTGGAGTAGTGGGGCACTTACGCAGCGGAAGCAGAATTTTAGTATAGATGATTACATTGTTAGGTTGATGTAAGCTGCCTTGTATTGACCTGACTCTGTAGTCTAGAGTAGACCTGAATAAATGTTTAATGTATACAGAAAGCATTATAAATGTTATAAAACATTGTAAATAGTTTAGAGTACTTGAAATACTCTGAACAACTTTTAAACAAATGCTATTAGACAGTAAATCTACTGGTGTTTGTCATACAGACTTCCTTGCCTTTGTTGCTATTACATATGCAAGTTTTCAACATAACATTTACATTTCTACTCGCTCGCTCTCTCTTTCTTCTCCTTTTTTCCTTTTTCCTTTTCTCAGACTTTTCAGAGTTTGCAAAGAATGGTAGCATTTTAGTCCTTTCAAACACTTCAGAATCTTGTCAGCAAACAGTCTGGGATCTTCACAGCTAGCAACATTCCAGTCCTTGGATCAAACAGAAATATGTAGCCTGTAACAAGGTACAGGTATTGGGATCAGCATATAAAATTTCCATTCACTGAATTTCTATAAGGCAACTATCATCTCCCCAGAAGGCCAGCTAAGTCAGGTAAGAATGTATAAACTCTTGCCTCATTTAGCTCTGCCCCTGTTCTCTCTTTAATCACGAAGGAATCCCAGTTTGAAGTAGTTAATGAATAGTGAAAACAAGTTCCATAGTTTGCCTCTAGAGGTGACAAATGCTCTTCTACCAGCTCTTCTTCTAAGTCCATAAAACACACCACAATGGAACAGTAATTAGCTATATATATACTGGTACAGATATTTCAACGCAGCCCTCACATCAGACACATCTCCTGGTCTTGCATTGCTCAGCCTCTGAGTCCACATGGCTGTCTTTAACTCTTATATTTATAACCTTTCCCTCCCAAGCTCTGATTGTCTCAGCTCTCAGCTGGTGACTGTGGAACCTGCAAGACTCCTAGCTCACAATGAAACCTTCCCATACAGCTGCAGAAACAGCTACTCAATATAGAACTAAAATCTGTATTCTCCCCACTGTTTGGCCCAAAGAAAATCAGACAAAGTCAAATGTTGCAGGATAAAGCATGTGGGTTACATTAGCCATAATATAAGCATAAAAATAAAAATGCTGCTTTTAAAGTCAAACTTACTGATAGTTTCCATAGATGTAGCTATGATATTAATGATGAGAAAATCTGCCTTGCTTGCAGTAGGCAGGATGTAATAAAATACTCTCATGGTTCTGATAATACAAAATTAAATTAAAATTCTTTCATAAACGTTTGCATACCTTGAATTACACACATCCTCCCCCCCCCCCCCCCAAACTGCAAGCTTCAGACAGGCATGGAATGGCACCAGCAGGAACTGTGCTTCATGGAGGCGTTGCCCACCCAAACTGCAAGCCTTGGGCAGGCATGGAGTGGCACTGGCAGAAGCTGCGCTTTGCCGTGGGGTAGCTGATAACGGTGATCAGCTCCCCCACTGTGAAGTGCAGCTGCTGCAGCACCACTCCGCACCTGTCCGAGACTTGCAGTTTGTGGGGGAAATGCTGCCCTGCTTCCCCAAACTATGCCCATGTTAAAAAGTAGGGGTGCCTAGCCCCAGGGCCCCCCTGCCATTCCGGCGCCATTGCTCGGTGGCTCACTCTATGTTCCCTTTTGTTAATTCCTGTGGAAGATCATTGTCGAGGAGACAATAATTAAAACCTGTTGTCTGTTTTCCTTTTTTCTGGTTTTTAACCAACTAATACTTAGTTTTCAGAGTCAATCTTTAATAGTTGATGAACCTCTTAAAAATACTTCTTCTGGATTTGTTTTTACTTTTTTATTTGATATTGGTAAAACTTTCTGATTATAAACCAATGTCAGTATTCTCAGTGTGGGAGTTAAGCTATTCACTTCTGATAAGTGCTTGAAATGTTTGATGCCTCTTCACTGTTCTCTAAAGGGCGATCTGTGCTCTCATATTAGAGCAATAAAATAATCAAGCTCCATTTCAACCTCCAAGGTCTCTGGCACAATTTTCATCTGAATAGTGTATATATTAGAACCCACGCTGCTACCTCTTTGTGGATTTGAAATATTGGTATTGCTGCATATGCTATTAAATTTACAGATTAATTTATATGGGGAAGGTAACTGAGTTCAAGGTGCTGTGGGAATGATAGTTGAATATTTCTTGATTTTTTTTTTTTAAGAAAATTTTCTAATTGAGGTTACGTCTATACTATCCACTGAATCGGAGGGTAGCGATCGATCTATCGGGGATTGATTTATCGCGTGTAGTGTAGACGCGATAAATCGATCCCCGATTGCTCTCCCGTTGACTACTGTACTCCAGCTCAGCGAGAGGCGGAAGCAAAGTCGACGGGGGAGCCGCAGCAGTCGACTACGCTATTCTCTTAGCTGAAGTTGCGTATCTTAGATCGATTCCCTCCCTTTCCCCTCCCCCCCCCCCCCCCCCCCCAGTGTAGACCAGGCCTAAGATTTTAATTTTAGCCATAGCAGTGTAAAGGCTTCTCTTTACCCACACTTCGCTGCTGTTGTACTCTGTGATTATGAGGGATCATGGGCCTCAAATCCAGGCTGAGGTCCCCAAGGAATTCTTGGACCATGGCTGCCACCCAACAGCTCCCCAGAACAAATGGAGTAGGGGGTTAGTGAAGGTCTAACTCCTAAAACGTTCCCACCCATGAAGCTCCTGATTGGGGGAGACATCCAGCCCCACCAATCGGCTGGGATCTACTACTTAAACCAGCAGAAGGCACAGCAGGTTGTCCAAGCAACTAAGTGAATCCCTGGCTTGCTGCTGATATGGACCATCTGTACCTGCCTGACTCCTGAGCCCTGCCTCCCAGCTGTTCCTGTTTTCCTTATCCCAAATTCTTATCTGTTCTCAGTTCCTGCTTCGCTCCAGGTTCCTGCTCCTATGCTCTACATCTGATGTTGACTCTGGCTTTGACCCCTGACTTGGCTCCTGACTCTGTTTCCCACTCTGATATTTGGCTTGATACCTGACTATAGCTCTGACCTTGGCTTGGACCTGACTCTGACCCTGATTCTGGTTCCAAGCTCTGGTCTCTGACCGTTAGGCCTGACCAACCATGCCCTGGTCCCTCCAGTGATTTCATACCAATCCACTCTCAGAATGTTTACATCAGCTGTGACATCCACCATTGCTCAGACAGACATAGTGCTTTTAGGAGCCATGGAGGAGTGTAACCATTGTGCTCCCCCTGACAAGGATGCAGTGTAGACTTTCCGCAGTGGTGGCTGATGTTTCTGGTCAACACTGGGGAGTGGAACCATGTTCCTTTGGAGAGGCTATTGCCCCTGAGGATGCTAGCCTCATACAGTCCTTGTGCACACTCTGAGCATAAGGACTGTAATTATGTCTGACTCTCATTCAGGGGTACAAGATAGATGTAGGGACACAATCTGTCTTGCACTGTGTGTATATTATTGACTAATCAAAGCAGAATTTTTTTTAAATAAAGCTTTTTAAAAAACTGCATACTCTATTAGAATATTTGGTGTCATTGGTCTTGAACTGATGGTGGAAAGTTGTGAAACTGATCATCCGGTTGTGAATTTTTCACCTGAACTAAGCTAAATAATCAGGAGTCTTCTTTCAGTAAAGAATCAAACAGAGCAGAACTTTTCAACTGCTCACCTTAAATAACTCCTATTTTAGAATTTTACCACTAAAATAAGATTTTGCTAGAAACATTCTTGGTATAAAAATTTCATTTTGTCAATGCAAATAGAGCATTTAGGGAGGGAAATTATCCTTTTTGTATACAGTATTCTATATTCTACACTGTCTTCATCAGTTATAAAAAGGCTTAAACTGTTTCCAAATGTGGAAATTTTGTAAAGTAACATATTATATATTTTCTGACTTAAATTGTACTATTTACATAGTAGTTTGCCGTTGAGATTACTTTTATAATAGCTTCTTGGCACAAAATGTAATGTCTGTTCTTGCATAGACGATGGCTAGGGTGCAATAGTCATTCTTCATACTTTTGGTAGTAGGTCGAGTGAGGCTCTAAGGCAAGGTGGGTGAGGTAATATCTCTTATTGGACCAACTTCTGTTGGTGAAAGAGACAGGCTTCTGAGCTACACAGAGCTCTTCTTCTGGCTATTATTTTAGAAATCTACAGATAAACATTGCATAATGTTTTTGACCTTGGATATTTTGTCTCAAACTAAACAATATTCCATTTGAATTACAAATATGAAATACTAAGACACGTACAATTTAGTCACTGTTGAGTGACTGAGTTCCGTTGACTAACCCTCTTACCTACTGGAACCTTGTAGCAAGGTGCTGATCGATAACTGTTAACGAGCCATTGGCCATAATGAATGACCTCCCCTCTGGAAATAAGGGCATGGCTTTTTTAACAGAAGGAGTTAGAGTCTGGAACAGAAATGTCTTGCAGCGAAACTCTAGGAACAGCCAAGATTAGTGAGAAAGTATAGACTGAGTATTGTATTTTTGTTATGAGTTAAAGCCATAAAGCCAAACTGCAGAAATGGGGTAAATTTGGATTAAACACAGAAGGTCTGATATTTCACTGACAGAAGCATAAATCAGAAGTAATTCTACTGAAGTTAGTGGAATTACAAGATATAAAACTGGAGGAATTGAGTAGAACAGGGGTAGGCAACTTATGGCACGCTTGCCAAAGGCGGCACGCGAGCTGATTTTCAGGCACTCACACTGCCCAGGTCCTGGCCACCAGTCCGGGGGGCTCTGCATTTTAATTTAATTTTAAATGAAGCTTCTTAAACATTTTTAAAACCTTATTTACTTTACATACAACAATAGTTTAGTTATATATTATAGACTTATAGAAAGAAACCTTCTAAAAACGTTAAAATGTATTACTGATGCGCGAAACCTTAAATTAGTGTGAATAAATGAAGACTCGGCACACCAAATCTGAAAGGTTGCCGACCCCTGGTGTAGAATCGAGCCCAGTAACTGCAGATTTTCCTCAGAGCAGAGTGGAAAGTCCACTTACATCAGGGAAGTTTGGACCAGGGTTCAGATATGTGGAGAGTAACTTGATAAGCAATTCATTTCGGGTGACATCAAATCTCAACATGTTAAGAATAAGTTTCTGATAAACAGAAGTTTATTTAACATCTAGGTAACATTTTCAGGAGAAAACTGCCATCCTGCATACAAATTCAGTTTTACTCGTGACTGACATTTACAAACTGTGAGTAAATTTATTTTTAAATGCGTGAAGAATGCAGTAATGAGAGGGAATCAAAATAGCTATGCTGAAGTTGCAACAAGTTCTAGATATAATAAAACATAAACAATTTTCTTTTAAAACCAAAACTCAGACCATCTTGAATTTATACTGTACTATCTGAACAGTCTTCTTTTCTCATCTGAAGATCTACCTACTGTATGTAAAATGAACTTTTAAAAAATGGTGACTCTCATGAAATATTTGAAAAACCTGAGGTTTATGAGCAATCAAAACTCTCGTGCAAAAGTAATTGAGACCAACAAAGCCACAGAGATGAGGATTCAGTCTCTCCCTCTTTTCAACAGTTTGCATCAGCATACCCCAAGCCCTGTGTCAGAGGGGTCTGTGACCACCATAAAAGGCTTGTCAAAGTCTGGGCTTACCAGAACTGAGTCTGTACTTAAGGCTTTGTTCTGTTCTCAGAAGGCCCACTGACACTGTTTAGACCAGGCAATCTTGTCTGGTTTACCCTTCTTACATAAATCAGTGATGGGAGCAGTTAGGGTACTAAAGTACAGGATGGATCTCCAGTAATATCCTGCCATCCCAGTAAAGATTTGTACTTTTTACTTGTCTGAGGAGTGGGCCAAGGTCATGCACTTTCCTGGTCTGGCTGCTGCTCAGAGATGCCTGTCAGCTTTAATATCAGGTTTAGAACCAATGTCTGGGGCTTTCTGCTTTTGGCTCCAAGTAGCCACGAAAGTGGCCTGGGCCCAGGACTCTAGGTCAGTTCCCATCAACACCTCCATTGACATTTGGGTGTGTACCCCAACAGCCTTAGGCCCCTAATTGTCACCCCATTTCAGGTGCTCTGAGTCACTGGGAATTGGAAAGGAGGTCCCATTATTTGGAATGGGGAAAATCCTTCAGGGGTCCATTACCCCGATTGTTCCAGAGTTATTTGTGCCCCGGTGTCCCTCCATCCCTTGGCATTTTTCCCACCTCCCCCCCCACTGGGAAACAGCATTTAGTCGATTCTTCTTCGGTTCTCTCCTGACAACATTAGGTTTACTCATTGGACCATCGGGGTTGGGACTTAAGTTCCCTCTAGGCCGTGTGGCTGGAAAGCAGGCTATAAAGGGCCACGCAGCAGGGGCCTGCAGAGGAGAGAGGTGGGAGGGCGGGGACTGGGGAGGGGAGCAAGTTGGGACATGCAGGGCTGCAGGTGGGGAGAGGGCTGGGGGGAGTCCTCTGGCCCCAGCCCCGTGTCAGCCTGCCTGCACCCAAAACTCCCCAGCCCCGCTCTGGAGCCCGCACCCCCAGCTAGAGCCCTCACACACCCCAATGCTCTTGAGTCCCCTCCCACACTATGAACCCCTCATCCCCGGCCCTATCCCGGAGCCCTCACCCCCCTACCACACCCCTCTGCTCCAGCCCTGAGCCCCCTCCTGCACCCTGAACCCCTCATCCCTGACCCCACCCCAGAGCCCTCACCCCCTGCACCCAAGCCCTCTGCCCTAGCCCCGAGCCCCCTCCTGCACCTTGAACCCCTCACCCCCCCCACATCCTAACTCTCTGCCCTAGAGCCATGAGCGCCCATCCCACACTCCAAACCCTTCAAGCCCCACCCCCATTAATTTTGTTATGTGCACCAATATGGGGGTGATTTGTCTAACATCACCTCCATATTGATGCACATAACAAAATTCATTCTGCAAATGAGTGGGAAAAATTAGATGGAACACTGGCTGGGACTGGTTCCACCAATGGTGTGATCATTGCCATCTGTCCCTGATCTGCCTACCACTAGGCAATGTATTGGTATATGGTCAGTTTTGTGACAATAAAAATATATCAGCTCCCTGGATTCCTTTTTTGGGCCCCTGCTAGGGTTTACCTCCAACGCGGGTTTGGGTTTAGTTCATGCTCCCTTCTGGGGAAGTTCCCCTTCTCTCTTCTGGAGGGGGTCCTGATTGGGGGTTAGCATTGTGCCAATATATCTTGATTTTTCTCTCAAATCCAGGCTGAATATCTTCATATTTGTCACCCCATTTCCCAGCTATGGTCACATCTATGGGATCTTTGTCTGTTAACCATGATTTCAGGCTGGAGTGGCAGAGTTTAGAACTATTCTAAACCCATTAAGTTATAGGCCTGGTAACCCTCCAACCAGTTCCCCAGTTTCTTATGTAACCCGTAATTTGAGTTGCAACCTCGCATAAGTCATGTCCCCTTTTTTCTGAACTCCATGAAACCTTGTCCTATACATTTCAAAGTTCAGTTTAAACTTTGCAACAAAGCTTGTTTACATAGCACATAAAGTTGAAAATGTCTAAGGCCTTTGTCCATGGCAGTAGTGGAGCCACACACAGGACCATGTATTCCTGTCCCACCTTGGTAGTTTACACCCCCATTTCAAAAGCATGTAGAAACACATTCATGTCATCCCCCTCTCTAAAGTGAGAAAATTGGAATATATGCCTCACTGGGAAAGGTACAGGGGATCCAGCTTTACCTACTGGATTAGGTTTTTCCTGGTGCAGTTTCTCCATTTTGGGTTGGTATAGACATTCCCTTTCCTGCTCTCTTCTTATGCTGGTGCTGGTTCTACATCTCTTTTCTCTTGTACTGACTCTGCCTCCCCCAGTTCGCAAGCAATTGCGTTTCCAGATACACACTGTCTCTCTCCAGCTGTAGCTTCTCCTGCTTTGTTGATCTGTCCACGATGCCTGTTGCAATTGTGTCTTCAATTCCAATGGAATATGGATGCTGCTTCTGTCAGCTTCTTTCCAGCTTCCCTCCCTGGCAGTCAGCTCCAAGATTTCTCCTGCCTCCTGGACCCTTTACCCAGTGGGCTGGCTGTTCCTTGCAAACCTGGACCATCATTCCTCTTCTGGACATGACTGTACATATCCTAGCTGTATCTTTGTCCGCTCATCGGTGTTGAGCTGCCTCTCTCCATTTAGCTCAAGTAATTGACCTTTCTTCAGCTGTTCATAAATCATTTTCCCCAGTTGTTCTTTTTGCTATTCCTTTCTCCAAAAGATTGATATTTTTCACTGTGCTTTTCCCTTCTACAGTCCTTGCTTCACTGCTGTTGGCACACATGGCAATTCACACTGTCATAGATTCCACATGCACTGCCACCATATGTATATTATAACCACTATAGTAATGAGCATTTGTTTGAAAAAGACATCTATTTGCAAACATAAAATCAGCACTTGTTTAAAAGAAATAGTTATTCATTAGTGCTGAACTAGTCTGACTAAAGATAAATGATTCAAAATATCATCTCATCGTTTTACTGCTTATCAATTTAAAAGTTACTGAAGGAGAAAATATGTAAAAGCCATTCTGTTAATTCACATATATCAATGAGGTCCCCCTTGTAATCCTCAACAAAGCAATTAGTACTAAGTATGTTACCTGAAAACTAAACATTTAGAAATCAATCACTGGAGGGTCTTTTCTAAAACTTTGGTTTCAGTCTCTCATAAGTACCTTGATGGCTTCCATCCAAAGTACTTATTATTTAAACTGTTTTATTATTTAAATGTTTTCCAGACACTCTACCAGCAATTAGGTATTTGTGGTAGATATAGTGACACTTATCTAAAAAAAAGTACCAGTTGCAATACTGAACAGGAAAACATAGCATATTACATTCTTCTTCAAGTGTTTGCTCATGTCAATTCTAAGTAGGTGGGCGTGTGCTGCATGCACAGTGTCGGAAGATTTTTCCCCTAGCAGCACCCGTTGGGTTTGGCTGTGGAGCCCCCTGGAGTTGTGTTTTCATGGCAGTGAATATAGGTCCCTGCCGACCCGCTGCCTCTTCAGTTCCTTCTTACCGCCAGTGATGGTCATTGGAGCTGCGTGTCTCGCTTGCCTTGGCAAATGCTTCCCCTAGTGATTGAACTTTGAGCTTTCTGTAAATATTTATTAAGTTAGTGTAAGTTAGCTAGAAGTGGGGCTTCCTCCCTCCCTCCCCGCCCAGTTTGTCTCCCCTCTTGCAGTTGTGTGCATGCCTCGATCCCAAGGGTTTAAACTGTGTGGGACCTACCACAAGTTCATGCCAATGGGCGAACCCCATGATTCCTGCCTCCAGTGTCTAGGGGAGGCGCATCAAACAGATTGTTGCAAGATCTGCAAAAGGTTCCGTCCAAGGACGAAAAAGGAAAGGGACTTCAGGCTGAAGCAACTCCTGATGGAGGCAGCCCTCTGCTCCCAGCCAGCTCCAGGCCGGCAGGATTCGGCACAGAGTACCTCTGTGCGGAGTGTTCCGGCCTCTGTTAGAGAAACGATACCGAGGAAGGATTCTGGTCATAGAGACCCTCGGAACCAACACTCCCCGGTTCCGAAGTCCGCAGAGGCAGCACAGCACTGCTCACATTCTCCAGTGCTGCATAAGGCGCACAAGAAAGCGGACAGAGGGCACTCGGCCACATCTAGAGCGGCCGGGTCAGACAGCGCAATCAACGTGCGTTCTGTGCAGTGGCACCTGGTGCTGGTCTCGCAGGAGCCGGCACTGTCAACTTCAGACCCGCAAAGGAGTCCATCAAGTCTGGTGCCATTGGATTATCCTGCTCGAACGTGCCAGGAGGAGGAGCTTGAGCTCCCTTCCACCTCAGATGCTTTCGAAGCAGCCAGGGATTTGATTGCCATGACGGCTCCACGGTCCCCCGCCAGCCAAGATAGACCTCCGGCACTGCAGGGTGTGACACTGTCCAGAGGCAAGCCCGCAATGATGAGGGGCTGCACCCCGTTCTCAGGCACTATCCCGGCCGCACCACAACGGTCTTTGCACTCTCGGTCCCTATCATTGGTCTCAGAGGTGGAGTCCTATTATTCGAGGTGCAGTTGGCACCGATTGGAGTGGTGCTGATACAGGCAGGACGTGAGGATGGTGCTGTGGCAGGTGCAGTGGCAGGGGCCCACGCAGTGGCCATTCTGGACCTTATGGGCCTACCACCAGGCCCAGGACATGCACTCCAGGGGTTTCCAGTCCGTGGTATCTGAAGGATGTGCACCCCTGCCAGCCGGGGACCATCCCACGCCTTGGGGCACCAACGCCTTGGGGCACCAAAACAGCTTTGGTCAGTGGCGCGGAACCATGTCCAGGTCCCAGCTCCACCACTAGCAGTGATGCTGTGGTCGGCGCTCAGTAGCACGGCACCAGGCAGGATGCATTCAGAAAGCCGGAGGGCCAAGAGGGCCCGGTACCACCTGTAGCTATGTCATCCTCGCCGGATGAAGCGGTGGCGGGGTCTTCCTCCTCTGGGCTGCCCCCCATTGATAGCAGATTGCACCAGGACCTGTTGCACAGGGTGGCCCGTAATATAGGGTTCAGGCCGAGGCGGTGGTCGAGTTGGAGATCTCGATGATAGACATTTTAACCTCTGAAGGGCCATCCAGGGTGGCATTACCCCTCATTAAAACTATTCAGGCCACTACAAAAACCCTGTGGCAAACTCCTGCCATTCCCCTACAGCTAAAGGGGTGGAGAGGAAGTATTTTTCCCACTCTAAGGGGTATGAATACTTATTTACTTACCTGCAGCCAGGTTTGCTAGTTGTGGCAGCAGTGAATGAGCGAGAGGGATGGGGCAACAAGGGCCAGCCCCAAAAGCTAAAGACTTGAAGAAGCTGGACCTCTTAGGCTGGAAGATCTACTCCACTGGAGAGCTCCAGCTTCGGATTGCTAACCAGCAAGCAATCCTCAGTAGATATAATTTCAAATTATGGAACTCCATGATGAAATTTAAGGAGTTGGTTCCGTCAGACTCTAGGGCAGAGTTTGCAGCCATAGTAGAGTAGGGCAAGGCAGTGGCGTGGATCTCTTTACTGTTCTCACTGGTCTCGGTTGCGAGAACCTTGTCCTCTGGCATAGCCATGAGGAGTTGTTCATGGCTCCAGGTGTCCGGCATTCCACCTGAAGTCCAGTAGACAATTCAGGACTTACCCTTTGATGGCATGAGCCTGTTTTTGGAGCAGACTGACTCCAGGCTCCACAGCCTAACGGATTTGCGGGCAACATTAAAATTGTTGGGTCTGCATACCCCTGCTAACCAGCGAAAGCACTTTAAGCCACGTCCCCTTCAGCGCTTCTACCCTCCCCGGCCTAGACAGGACTTCTCCAGGAAGAGTGGCAGGAATGGCTGACGTAAGCCTCCCCATCCTCTGCCCAGTCAAGGCCAAGGCTCAGTGAGGCAGTCATCGGGCTCTAAGCAAGCCTTTTAACGGCGTGCCCGGGAGCAACGCACCAGTCAACTCACCAGATCCTTTTCTCTGTTTTCTGAATCATCTGTCCCACTTTTACTGTGCTTGGTCCCAAATAACATCAGACGGCTTGGTCCTTTGCACTGTAGAAGTGGGATATTCTCTCCAATTCTGCTCCTCCACTCCCTCCCACCCCCTTTCCCTGTCCCTCTTTAGGGACCCTTCTCACAAGCAGGAAGGGTCACAATTCCTCATGCAGGAAGTCCAGATTCTCCTTACCGTGGGAGCAGTGGAGGAGATTCCTCAGAAGCTAAGGAGCAAGGGATTCTATTCCCAATATTTCCTAATCCCCAAAGCCAAGGGGGGTCTCAGACTCGTACTTGACCTGCAAGGCCTTTCATGAAAAAGTTGAGGTTCCGCATGGTCTCTCTAAATGCCGTTATCCTGTCTCTGGATCTGAGAGACTGGTGCTCCACCCTAGACCTCAAGGACACGTACTTCCACATATCTATAATTCCAGCCCACAGACATTTTCTCAGGTTCATGGTGAACGACAACTATTACCAGTTTACAGTCCTCCCTTTTGGTCTGTCAACGGCCCCTCGGGTGCTCACCAAATGCATGGTAGTCGTAGCCGCCTTCCTGCGACGAAGGCTGGTGCAGGTATTCCCGTATCTCAATGACTGGCTGCATAGGGGCCAATCCAGGACGCAAGTGGAGCATCATGTCAACCTGGTAAGATCCATCTTTGGCCGACTGGGTCTCCTTCTGAACGTACACAAATCAGCCCTATCCCCTACGCAGAGAATCAACCCACCGAAAGTATGCACGAGAGTCCTCTTTGCCAAGCCTCGGCCCTCACTGTCCCTGGTCACAGATGTATCAGCGTTGGGATGGGGTGCTCACCTGGGAGATCTTCAGACCCAAGGTCTCTGGTCACAAGACGAGCTCTCGCTCCATATCAACGTAAAGGAGCGGTCTGCCTGACATGCCAGATCTTCAAGCCCACTTGCAAGAGAAATGAGCGGCGGTGATGACAGACCGCATGACTGCGATGTTTTATATAAAGAAGCAGGGTGGGGCTCATTCCTCTACTGTATGTTGGGAAGCCCTCAAGGTGTGGGACTTCTGCATAGCCCACTTAATTCATCTGGAAGCATCCAGGTTCTTGGAACGAGTTGGCGGACTACCTCAGCAGATCCTTCCACAATCATGAGTGGTCCATTCACCCAGACGCAGTGAACAACATTTTCCAAAGGTGGGGAATTCCCCGAATCAACCTGTTTGACACAAAAAGCAACAGAAAATGCTTCCAGTTCTGTTCCTACCCTCCTTACACCGTTTTTTATAAGGATAAGATGCAGCTTAGGCCTCACCCAGCCTTTCTCCCAAAGGTTGTCTGTCAATTTCATGTCAGTCAAGACATTTTTCTTCCGGTCTTTTACCCTAAGCCACACGCTGATAATCGGGAGCAAAGGCTGCACTCCTTGGACGTTCGACGAGCACTGGCTTTTTATATTGAACGCATGAAGCTGTTCTATAAGTTGAACCAGTTGTTTGTTGTGGACAGAAGGAAAGGCCTTTGCTACTCTGACATAACAGAACTCTCAGTAATAAGAGTAAAGCTCATATGTGCTGGAGAGAACTTTCTTGGAGGGAAGTCGGAGCCTTTTGAATGAATCCCCCCAAGTACAGAGCTCCCCCTAGTAAAGTGGAGAGGATAGAAACTGGTCAAGTATAGGTAGGAACTGAAGAGAAACAGGCAAGTGAAAGAGTCCTATTCAATTACATCACATGAAAGCAGACCACTAAATATAGACAAATTTTGTAAGTGCTTGTCAACAAATGCTATGGGTGAACTTTAGTGCCTCGTGTTCAGGAGGATATGAGTATAAATAGGCATCACAGAAACTGGGTGGAACGATGATAATCAATGGGACTGGGCCGTACCAGGAATTCAACCATGCAGAATATTATGCACTCTGTTGTTCAAATTTTGTTTCAAGGTGCAGACAGTTTGTTTTATGGTGAAAATTTTAAAACAGAAGAATTTACACTCCCGAAGGAGCACACCATTCTGTAACCTGGACTGCTATCATATTGTTATTCTTAGCTCTACCCATACCTATTTGGTAGACTTTTGGCACCCAGTTAGGGTTCCCTGGTGTCCGATTTTCAACCAGAAAGTCTGGTAGAAAAGGGAACCTGGCAGTGTCCGGTCAGATGTACTAACCACACACTAAAAGTCCAATTACCGTGGTGGGGTGGGAGAGTGATAGCCTGTCAGTTGGCCCTGAAGCAGCAGCTCCTGGGGCAGCATGTATAGACCAGTTTGGGCCACGGGCAGCTCCTTTGAGGAGCACGGTTTTCAGGGCTGCAGCGGAGGACAGTGTGTGGGGCTCATGGTGAATGGGAAAACAGGCTCCCAGCAGGCATGGAACATTCCCTGGGAGGGGAAGGAACACAAGCTGCCCTGTCAGCCATCCCTTTCCCCGGCCGGACTGGGAGGGCTCAATCAGGCAGAGAAGGGAGCTGCTAGGCAGGCAGCGCAGAGGGAGGCAGGAGGCTGCTCTGTTCAGGAGGGCTGCATCCTTGCTTGCCAGTGGGGCTGCCTGGTTGCTTCCGTGCAGCTGCCATGCTCTTCTGATCTGTACTCCCAGGTGGCCTGCTGGAGCTGGGGTTTGCAAGTCTCTTGGTGCTGCTCATGCTGGAGTTGAGATCTGAGAGTAGCGAGCAATGGGGGCAGAGAAGCGAGCAGGGGCAGGGCCTTGAGGAGAAGAGGTGGAGAAGGGGTGGGACCTTGGGGAGAAGAGGTGAGGCAGGGCCTTGGGGAAGGGGGCAGAGCCTGGGGGACGAGGTGGAGCATGGGAGGGTCCAGTTTTCAGATATTAGAAAGTTGGCCACCGTACACGCCATAAAGCTCCTCATTTCAACAATCTTCCTTTAACTGATTGTTTGCTACCTTGTAGTCAGATGAACTCCTGCTGGAGACGTCTGCAGAAGTAGTGGTACCAGTGGGATCCAAGTGGGCACTCTCCACTGCAGAATGGGCATGGCTCTTTCTGTGGTAAAACGTGCTTTGTTGGTTTGTTTAGAGAAAGAAGGAATGTCTTTGTGATGTGAACCTTATAAATGAAGATAGAAGAGTGGAGGCAGTATTTGTTGGGGCTAGACTCCAAATAAAAAACTGCTCAAGCATACTGACTTAGACATCAAGGAGTAGTCATCTAAAAAAAAAAAAATGACAAAGGGTCCACAAGTCAGCATATTCGATATTTGTGTTTCTTTCAGGTGTGGAGCTTTTCCTGTGCCATAACCTCCCATGTGCTTTACGGGAGAAATCAACAGCTGTTGGTGATAACAGAATTTCCCACTACAGGCCAATATGCTCCTACCAGCCTTGATGATGATGTGTGTGCTTGAGACATTGAAAAAAAGACTTAAATAATTGTGGTTTCTTCAAATTTTTATTTTTTCATTTTGCATGCCTCTATTTCCAAGACAGTATACAAGACTTCAGGAGAACTGCTGAACAGAAAAACAGTCTTCTTTACACTTTCCATTTTCTGTTAGTTTAAAATTATTATAGGTTTAATTGGAATGTGAAAACATGATAATAAGGTATGTAGTAAAAGAAACTGGAACAGGGAATTAACAGAAAGGGAAGGGAACCAGTATGTTACAGAACAGATTTAATTATAAGAGATGGACATTGAATGTGTTTTAGTGTGAACATCCACAAAATTTCACTTTCCCAAAAAACAGATCTGTTTTTAGCTCAGGGATCGGCAGCTATCAGAATTGGTGTGCCGCGTCTTCATTAATTCACTGTGACTTAAGGTTTTGTGTGCCAGTAATACATTTTAACGTTTTTAGAAGGTCTCTTTCAATAAGTCTATAATATAAAACTAAACTATTGTTGTATGTAAGATAAATAAGGTTTTAAAAATGTTTGGCACTTCATTTAAAATTAAATTAAAATGCAGAGTCCCCTGGACCGGTGGGCAGGACCCCGGCAGTGAGAGTGCCACTTAAAATCAGCTCACGTTCCGCCTTCGGCACGCGTGCCATAGGTTGCCTACCCCTGCTTTAGCTATATAAGTTTTTGTATTGGCACCCATCACTGCAGTATCTGAGCACCACCTTTTATTTCCTCCACTCCTCTTCTATCCCTTTC
The DNA here is from genome assembly GCF_027887155.1 of Malaclemys terrapin pileata. Taxonomy (NCBI): domain Eukaryota; kingdom Metazoa; phylum Chordata; order Testudines; family Emydidae; genus Malaclemys; species Malaclemys terrapin. Next base: position 242,044,760 of record NC_071506.1, on the reverse strand, counting down.
TGTAACTCCTTCCTTCTTGATTTAATCTCTTTTACGCTCTCTCTCTCTTTTTTTTTTTTTTTTTTTAAGTTACAGCTGTGGTAAAGCAAACTCAAAGAAGTGAGTTTTTTATTCTTCATTCTGAGAAATATTGAGCATATTGGTCATTCTTATATCCCCTTCAGTGATGAGTTCCAAAGCCTTGGCTTTGTTGCCGAGAAAGCTCTGTCTCAAGCTTCTCCCTTGAATTTGATTGCTTTGTCGTTCCTGAAGAATGCAGCTGCTAAATTTGTCATCGTGGAAGGAGAAAGATGTTCTCTAAGCTTCTATCTTCACTGCAAAAAAGGTTCATTTTTACATCGATAGCTATCTCAGTGTAAAATCCTAATGGAGACAAGGCACATGTCGTTTTTACCTGAATGTAGCTAGTCAAGATCAGCCTCAGAAGGTGGGATATAGGGTTGACCTTGACAAGTTGCATCATGGCACCTTCAGTGCCTTGTCTCCACTAGGTTTTACATGGAGATAGCTAACTCAAGAGAGCTATCTTGATGTAAAAATGTACCTTTCCCGCCCCCCCCACTCCCCCCAGCAAAAACATACCCATAAGATACCTAGGGCCATTTCCATGGCAAATGTCAAAAATTTAGATCAAGGCTGTGAACTTATTCTATGTGGAGTGAATGTAGTAAGCATATCCACCTGGGTGTTATGTTTTAGATGTCTGGTGCTGCTGAGCAGGTGGCCTGTTGGACTAACAGTGCTTTTATTGTTGGAATGCCTGTATTTAGGTAAAATGAGTTTCAATAATCTAGCCTGGTGGTCAAAAGGACACGGATCACCATGGCTAAATCATTGTCTGACTGGTTGGAAAAATATGCCCATTCTATTTTAGGCGGAAGAAGGCATTTTTTAAAGTAGCAGTTATGTCAGGCTCCAGCTGCTGAGGAGTCAAGAAGAACCCCATTGCTGTGGACTGATTTGATGATTTCTAGTAAAGTCTCTTGACACGGGTTGTTATGATGATAGCTAGATCTTCAAAGTGTTTCCTTCTTCCCACTAACGTCCTCTCTATCTTGCTCAGTGTCAGTGTGACGGAGTTTACAAACCCCACACTAAGGCTGAGACAAGAGAAGGGTTGGAGTAGTACTGTTCCTGGGAGAAGGCCAGTATAAAGAGATCTTCAGCAGCCCCAGGCAAGAGGGGAAAGAAAGAGGCTGTTTCCTGGAGGAGTACCACTCTGTAGCAACAGGAGAAGAAGCTTCTGCTGAGGGAACCTGGCTGTGAGTCTTCCCGCTCCCAAAATGGAGGGAGAACTGAGGCAAAGGCTCAAGAAAGCTACAGGCATCAGCCCTAATCTGTGGGGTTTAGAAATAAAGACTTTTTAAATCTACTGTGATCACACCCCAAACTGAGACACAGGCGTGGTAGGAAATGGCCATGGGGAAGGTGAGCAAACAGACCAGCTGAACATAGGCCACTGCACGCTACTTCACTTTCAGGCACCTGGGTTGGGACTCGGTGGACAGGGAGGGCCTGGGTCCTCCTACCCACCTCAGACCTATGATCCCTTTCCTCAAGGAGTGCAGAGCTAGGGATTGCTGTCAATGAGGCCAGTCCAACTAAGACCTCATCCAGAGGGCTGGGACACCTTGAAGTGACATAAAGGTAGGAGTTGGAGTCACAGACCAATAGGCCTACTGACTTCCCAAACCACCCCACTATAGTCAGCTTCAGCCAGCTGTATTGTAGTTAAATCAGTCTCAGCCAGGCATTGGGATAGTTGAAAGGTGGTGCTATTGGAATAGAAGGTATATCTGGGTATTGTCCTCATTGTCAGCTGCCGTTTGAGACCGTGGCATCTCAATCTCTACCTCTGGTCAACCGTATCAAACGCTATAGAGAGATTGAGGAGTATGAGTGTAAATGTTCTCCCCCTGTTTATGGCCAAGAAAAGGAGGAGGTCATCTGCCAGTGCTGTCACTGCTGTCTCTGTTGGGAGGGGATCAGGAAAATGGCTGTAGAATGGTCTGTTTGGAGACACTGCCATTCTTGAGCTTGTAATCAAGAAAGTAGGGAAGTCAGACAACAGGTAGAATTGTGTGAGGTATGCTGAATCAAAGGGAAGGTTTCTTCAGCATAGGTCAGACTGTTACATATTTAGAGTGCATTGTTTCCTGGAGGAATACCACTTTGCAGCAGCAGGAGAAGAAGCTTCTGCTGTGGGGATCTGGCTATGACTCTTCCCTCCTCTCCCTGCCCCCCTAAGATAGAGGGAGAAATGGTTAGATGCTGTTAATCATTGCTGGACCAGTAGTAGCCTTTCTATATATTTAAAAATGCTTTATAGTTCAACTCACATTCTTGCATGGTTATGCATGTAAGCTCTACTGTTGGAAAGGGGAGATTCCCAGCTTCCCCAATGGGACCAAGACCGTTAGCCCTTAAATATCAGACTTTAAATTGTGACATTTTATGTACATAATACTTAATTTAAATCATTCTTACATGTCTTTATGGGTTGCTCTAAGGTCAGGACAGTGCAATCTTGGTGAATAAGGTAGTTGACTTTATAGGTAGAGGAATAAAAAAATAGTTCCAATAATTATTTTTTCAAACTCTCTAAAACATTTGTAAAATAGATTTTGTGTAAAATATGTGGGATATAAAATACTTGATTGTGTGGTATGGTATTAAGGTTCTGTTGGCGCTTAATTCAGTCATGACTTCCCTGCTCATTAGTAATGGCAATCCCAAATTCATGCCAATTAATCCTTTATACCACACTACATGTGCACTTCTTTAGGACTTATTTCTGCCATCCTGACTACGCATGGAGTAAGGTGTGACAGAATTGAAACTGCACTGTAATAACTTATGAATATTGTATGTTGATCTGGTTATTAGGATGTTTACTGTATGAACATTGGTTAGCTACAGGGGACTGTAAGGAAAACAAGCAAGAAAGAAAATAATGATTCAAGATAAGCCACCTCTGGGGTAAACACTTAAGGGTTGTTAAAAAAACAATGCCTGTGCTATTAGCTTTGAAGATTCTACCTCCTGGCTCCAGCCAATTTACAGAACTGGTTTTGGCAAACAGAGCTAAGGACTGGGAACCAGAAGATCAAAAGGACTGGAGCAGTTTAAAAAGAACACCCTCTCAAGCGATGGTAATTGTTGGGGGGAGTTGTTCAAGGGGCCCAGACTGACGCAGGACATGCTGGGGTGTCTGAAGAAGTTAGGCCTGCCTAAGCTACCATCAGAGGATGGAAAACCTTTAGGTAAGATAGACATTCAAGTAGACTTTTTGTTTTAAAAAACCTTTTTTGCCCTAACTGCTTTGTTCCTACTGTTAAACAATACTTTGGTTATAGAGAGCTGTCTGCTCGCTGTATACAGCGCTGGTCACAGACACCCAAAGCGAAGAACCGCAGGTGCTGAACCCAGTCAGACCAGCTGGGTGGGCACTATTGAGAGTGTATAGGGTTCTGTAGCCAAGGCCTGGTCTAAGAGTGGAAGAATTGCAGAATTTCACCCTAGGAGAGATAAAGGCACAAGGCCTGATACCTAAGGGGGTGCACTCAGAGAAAGTGGAGAGAGGTGAAGTTAGCCCTATAGCCATGACATAAGTTACTACTCCCAGTGAGCAATGGTGGGAAAATTAGGCTGTTATTCACAATCAAAGTTGCTGTAACCAATCACTGCCCATTTCTATTATGTTAGTAAATATGGTGAAATGTTTCCATAACTAACTTCAGTGTAGTATGGAGCGCTTTATTTAAAACAGGGGTTCTCAAACTGGGGGTCGTGACCCCTCAGGGGGTCATGAGGTTATTATGTGGGGAGTTGTGAGCTGTGAGCCTCCACCCCAAACCGCACTTCACCTCCAGCATTTATAATAGTGTTAAATATAAAAAAAAGTTTTTAATTTATAAGGGGGAGTTGCACTCCGAGGCTTGCTGTGTGAAAGGAGTCACCAAATCAAAAATTTGAAAATGACTGATTTAAAACCTGGAGTATGTTTCATGGAAAATTTTTGAATTCTGAAAGGTCACTGTACCAGACTTAAATGTCTCTGCTTGCAAATTTTTACATTTCTTGTATCCAGTCTAATTATTGCTTCATAGATATTATCTTTTATAAAGACTCTTTGTCATAGTTAATTAGTACATGCAATAACTGTAAACTATAAAAGATTCTTGCTATTATATGTGCTTCAATTTTCCACATCTCTCTTAACAGAAGTTGTTTATTTGTTGACTAAAATGTTTTACAGATGAACAATCTGTAGTAAATATTCTAGGGTCAGATTAGAGGTCACAATAGGAAATGATAGTAGGAAATTACTGCACAATTTTTTTTAAGGTTGATAGTTTAGTAATTCTGTCTATTATCCTAAATTTGCTAGAAGAATGTAAAGTCTATCTACCTTGAAAACATTAAATGCACATGTCACGCTTTCTGGAGGGCAGATTGTCAGAAACAGGGCAGATACCCCAAACTGATGGAGTTTTCTGTAATTAGATTTTATCAAGCCTTTAACAAATGTGAATTCCTCGATCACCATACCAGTCTTACCATGGAGCTGCAGACAGTCCCCTTAGATTCTGCAGCGTATCTTGCTACCCAGACAAACTGAACTTTGTGATTAATGGTCACTTTAACCAAAAATGACAGCACATCAGATTTCTCTCAGTCCCAAGAAACCAGTCACTTACCCCAGATCAATTGGTACTCCAGATCTTACACCAAAGACGATGCTGGCAGCCAATTCTATAGTAAACTAACTAAAGATTTATTAGCTAAGAAAAAAGAATGAGAGTTATTGAGAGGTTGAAGCAGATAAAATATATATACAGGTGAATCACAGTTCGTAACTCCAATTGGTGGCAGTGATGTAATGAACTGCAGTTTCTCAAAAGTCTTTCAGGGTACCAAGATTGTCTCTGGGGATCTCTGCTTTGCATATGGTACATTCCCTGTAAGAGTCCAAACAGGCCAGAGATGAACGATCTTTCTTTGAATCCATTTTTATATCTTCTTCTGACAGAAGACAAGCTGACAGTGTCTCTGCTCACATGGGCTTTTCCTTTGATGATGAGGAGTGAGGAATATACTTAGTCTTTTGACCTCTGGTCATCATCATGATGCCTTTTGCTTTGGAATTAGCATCTTTTCTGATAAAGTCCTTCATTAGCATTTCACGAAGTTTCTTTAGTGGGTTATTTAGTTACATGGGTATACACAATGCAAATGTTTGCTATTACTTTATAACAGGAACAGATAAGTGAAAACAATACAAATAACATTTCACTAGTTTTCATGAAGTTTAAACATCTGAATACGTACTTATACATTACTCACTTAGGTCTATACTAATACACCTCTACTCCGATATAACGCGATCTGATATAACATGAATTCGGATATAACGAGGTAAAGCAGTGCTCTGGGGGGTGGGGCTGAGCACTCCGGCGGATCAAAGCAAATTCGATATAACGCGGTTTCACCTATAATGCGGTAAGATTTTTTGGCTCGCAAGGACAGCGTTCTATTGGGGTAAAGGTGTATAACCAAATTGGCCTGTGGCCCTGATCTGACCTGGTCTGCCAGCGTCACAACAGATGCTCTTTGGAAAGAAAGACTGAAGTAAATATGAGTAAAATGAAAAAGCAGATAGTATAAAATAAGTCACCTTTTCAAATATGGCAGACAGAGCACTTTTTAAAAAAAAAATTCAATCTCTCCATTTGTTTTATAAGGTTGGTGGCCAATAAGGCTGGTGGCTGAAAGGAACTGGGGACCACTTTTTAACTGGCTTTCAGGTTATTTTTTCATGCCCTTACATGTCTTCAGTGAAATTCCAAAATACAGTTACAAATTAAGTATTACTGTATTTTGGGTTCTTTTGGTTCTCACAAGCTGTGAGGTGAGTGAGGAGGGAGTCCGAAGGACTTCACATTAAAGCAAGGAGCAGCTGGAATATGGGTGGACAGAGAGTTTGGCTGATTTTGCATGTGGCTGGGGTTGGAGCAGTTGTATCTCTGCCAATGACCTTTTCAAATGCATGCAAAGTCCCTGGTCCATCTCCTAGCTCCTCCCAGCTGATCCATTCTGCTTCCCACTCCATTCCCTGCTATTATCTTTCTTTTTCCCTTGAATTCATTACCCTGCTGCAGATTCCTCCCAGCCATTTACAAAGACCCTATTTTCTCCCTTCCACAAATTGCCAATTGCTTATGCTCCCTTAAGGATAATTATTTTTCCAGTAGAGCCCAAGGGCCCAATCAAGTTGGGACCCCATTGTACTGGTGTAACGTGCCCTAATTCTCTTCTCTCAAAACTGGATTGTAATTTTATAATCCTGCCTGTGTAAGGGGTAATGTAAAGCTGAGCAGGAACCAGATTGACTCTGGGAATCACAATCTGTTGCTTTCCCATAGCCTCAGAGGAGAAGAAAGCTGCACCTTTTCACTGGTGCAGATTACTTCCCATCTGGACTGGCTCTGGGGCATGAAATTTTGCATTGGGAGCAGGACAAAAACCAGGCTCTATCCCCTTCCCACTCATTTGCTTGGGAGGGGGAGTACCAGACTGGCAGCCCCTACTTAAGCCCCTCATTCCTTGGAGCGGGGAGGGGCTCATTACTGAGACCTCTGAGTGTAAAACTTTACATATCGTGGAAGAAACTTTTCTCGATTCTTGCATTGCTAGTAGAAAAAAAAATAACTATCTTAATTTTAAAATACTTATGAAATACTTTGAAGAAAGAAAATCATTGATACCTTTGTCTTGAATGAGTTAGTGTCTGGTGGGGGAAAAATAAGAAAAGATATTGTTAAAAAACACTGACTACATTTTAAAGGTGGAAAAGTCTGTAACTGTCAGCCTGCTTTTGCAAATCATGAGTTATATCAATATTAAAACAATAAGTCAATAAATAGAAGTGATCCATGTCAGAATATTTACAAATTCTGCTAAGATGAATTTTAATATGTTTTCTGAATCTTCTTCTTTTTCTTCGTGTATCAGTTGTATTTATTGCACAGAAGATTTTTTTTTTCTTGCATTGTGAGTAAAATACACTATTCAGGGGTGTTTTGGTGGTGCTGTAGTTTACTGCTACTCTGAGATTAGAGTTTATGGCTGATTTTGACAGTTACTCACTTCCAAGAGTAATGGACAGGGGTTGGGAGTAATTGTGCCTGGAGGGAAGAAACACACCTCAAGTCTCTCTTGAATGAGAGTCAGCATTCAGAGCAGGATCCATGAACTCTGGAGTGAGTTACATCCAGCCTTCTTCCATAGAAAGAAAGGTCAAAGCAATTTAGGGCCTTTGGAAGAGAATAAAGGGGGCAATTAAAGCAACCCAGGAGCACCACACAAATTAGAAAGATTAATAATATTTTTAGTTTTACTTCCATATTTTAGCAGCACAACTCAAGAGACTAAGGTCATAACCAGCTGTTCACACCTGTGAAATATTTTTAATTTATCACTGAATTGGATAAATTCAAAATCTTGGCTAGAAGAGAGTAGCAGCCATAATGGAACTTCTCTGCTTTAACTTACTGTATCAAAATAATAAATTACATTATATCTGACTATTTTTCTTCATTTCCATGTAGGACTTTTCTTTTTGTTAGAGATGGAAACCCAAATAAACGAAATGTGCACAATGAGACATCTATGCACTTGCTGTGTATGGGACCTCAAATTATGATCGCTGAGGGAGCTCTCCATCCTCGCTTGGCACGACCCTCTGAAGATGACATCAGAAGAGCAGAGTGTCTGCAAATGATCCTAAAATGGAAAGGAGCAAAGCTTGACCAAGGAGAATATGAAAGAGCAGCTATTGATGCTGTTGATAATAAAAAAAATACACCTTTGCATTATGCTGCTGCCTCAGGGATGAAAACCTGTGTAGAGGTAAAAAACAGATATAAATATACAGATTTGTGGTTATATTGTGGTATTTATATATGTATTCAACAAGGCTATTACACAAAAAACATTTTTAATAAACTTAAGAATTACAAAGATGGGGAAAAGTCCATTTAGAATGCATCATTTGTAAATCTGAAAAAAACAGAACAATAAACTATCAGGTAGCCACACAAACTGAGAAGAGATCAAAGGAAAATCAAACTACATATACTTATAAAGTTAACTTTATAAGATAAACCATATAGTATGAGGAAGAACCAGACTAGTTATTAATAATAATAATTAATTAAAGGAATTTAATGTTAGAGAAATATGTAAGAGAAAAATTGAATAAATAGCTACCTGAGCCAAATTTTAGAAGCTTGTTTACCCTGCTCAATATGGGAAAACAGCTGTGACTGGAGGAGTTTTAACTACTCACCCCCTGCCTCAAGAATACCTTATATATGTGTAGTCCATAGTGTCCACCTGCTGATTGAAGAATGAACTCTACTCTCTGTGTTAGCATAACTACAGTTTACCAAAGAGAACAAATTCTAATGAAAATTCTATACAGTATCTGCCACTTATTCTGGGCACTGTTAAGACAGGTCTACACTACAGCTGTAGCACATCTGGCGAAGATGCTGTATGCCAACAGGAGAGAGCTCTCCCATTGGCTTAATAACTCCACCTCTACGAGACATGATAGCTATGTTCCATAAGAACGGCAATACTGGGTTAGAGCAAAGGTCCATCAAGCCCAGTATCCTGTCCTCTGACAGTGGCCAATGGCAGGTGCTCCAAAGAGAATGAACCGACAGATTATTATCAAGTGATCCATGCTCTGTCACCCAATCCCAGCTTCTGGCAAACAGAGGCTAGGGACACCATTCCTGCCCATCCTGGCTAATAGCCATTGATGGACCTATCTTCCATGAATCTATTTAGCTCCCTTTTGAACCCCATTATAGTGTTGGCCTTCATAGCACCCTCTGGCAAGGAGTTCTAGAGGTTGACAGTGTGTTGAATGAAAAAATACTTTCTTGTGTTGTTGCACTGTCTACCTGGGGTTAAGGTCAATATAACCATGGCTCAGAGATGTGGATTTTTCACACTTCTGAGTGACATAGTTATACCAAAGTATGTATGTAGTGTAGACCAAGCCTTTACTGGAAATTCTGCTTAAGTGGGAGGTCTGCAAAGGAATCAATTTAAACCTGATACTAAATGGCAGTGGCTGCTGTGTAATTGGACTGGTAATTCCACTTAATTGAGTGCCGTCAGGTGATTTAATAGTGCTTAGGTCTCTGATTGTATTCCAGTTCCATGCTGATACTGCTTGTTAGCCTTGTTTCAGCTTTCAGTCTTTTCTTAGTTTGGTACATGCAGTAAATCTTTGATATGATGGACAGAAAGCGATTGTGAGCTCTTCAGTTATTCTCTCCTTTCAACTCCCTTGGTCTGACAGCCTGATGGGCTCTGACCACAGTGGTTTTTAGTCATTAACAATTCTACCAGCCTGCCTTCCCCAGCATGGCTCTCGTTTTCACAACCATCTGATTTTTGAGCATTATTGTACAGTACAACAAAATGTAATATATAGGAGGAGGAGGTAACTGTGCCTAGCCCTCAAAAGGTCTTTGATCTTTCCTTGTGCCCACACTGGCTAATGCCAAGTTCCTAGTTTCTTTCCTTTGGGTATGGGGCCCACATTCCTCTCACATTTGACCAAGTGACTAGGTTGGTTTCTCAATCCTGGTCTGTTTCCTTTCCTTGGGAGCATCTAATAATACACAGAAAAGTTGGTCTATACCACCAGTTCTTTGAGTGCTGGTACCTATGTGTACTCTATATGTGGGAATGCATGCACCCGAGTCCCAGAGATTCTTAACAAGCTGTGTCCATTGGGCAGCGTATATGCAGTCAATATCCTCATACTCCAGACCAAAGGTATAAGAGACTGCAGGCTGATGCCTCTCCTTCTTACCACTGCATGGCCTCAGTCGGAATCCTCTGTCTACAGATTTCTCCAGCTTCTTTTTTTATAGCCTGTAAATAGATATCACAAATAGTTTTTAGGCTAGCATAGTTATATTTTTTTATAGTATAGTTTATATATCTTGTTTTTCCCTTTTGCTGGGAAGTCCTGCTCATAGTCTGGATCTAAGCCCAGAGTTCAAGAATTGGGTCTCTTGCCCTTGTTCTTTCTGTGTGAGAGACGACCACCAACCTCTACTGTTTGGGTAAGATGCATATTTCCTTGAAATTAAATTAAATTAAATGGAGATATCCCATCTCCTAGAACTGGAAGGGACCTTGAAAGGTCATCGAGTCCAGCCCCCTGCCTTCACTAGCAGGACCAAGTACTGATTTTGCCCCAGATCCCCAAGTGGCCCCCTCAAGGATTGAACTCACAACCCTGGGTTTAGCAGGCCAATGCTCAAACCACTGAGCTATCCCTCTTTTGCTCGTTTTCCCCCTGAACATGTGAAGCTCATCAGCTTTGGTTGAGGAAACACCCAGAAGGCTATGAGCCCTCACTCTGATCTGAGCCAGGGAAATCCACTATATGTCGGCCCCAACTGACAAGCAGCAGCCCTCTGGACATGAACTTGAGAGCAGAGCCTAGAGCTGTAAAGCCCAAGGACACATTTTCCAGTGCTTCACTTGAGAGTAAGGGGCACTGAGTCCAAAACCTCTTGTTCCTTTCGCTCTTAGCTCACTAAGAGAGTTACTTCTCCATTTATATATGTGTACGTAGTTTTTAGTAGTTCTGGTATACTAGAAGTGTGATTCCATCCCAACGAGGGAATATACCCAGGATCCTGGGCTTCAGAAACCCTGTCTCCTGCTGCTCTCCTTCTCCGTGACCAATGAGCACCAGTAGTACCTCTACTGTCTAGGTGGGGTGTATGTAGGCCTTGCTGGAGCCCTAGGCTAGGTCTACACTATGGCGGGGGGGTCGACCTAAGATACGCAACTTCAGCTACGTGACTAGCGTAGCTAAAGTTGTGTATTTTAGGTAGACTTACCTGGCTGTGAGGACGGTGGTGAGTCGGCCGCTGCCGCTCCCCCGTCGACTCCGCTTCCGCCTCTTGCCGCGGTGGATTTCCGGAGTTCTACACTAGACGCGATAAATCGATCCCCGATAGATGGATTGCGATCCGGCGGGTAGTGAAGACGTGCCCCTAGGCATAACTAACTGGTTCACAGCCTTTGGTTCACACTGAGTAGGCCTGCACATTCCTGACCAGAGAGAATGGTACAAGAACATCCAGATTCGCAAGTAAATACATAAACACATGGTACAGGAACACACCAACCTCTTGTAAGATAAGGATGGGACAACAGGCTAATGGATAAGGATGTTTTGTTTGAACTAGCAGGTACAAGGTGTAGGCTTGGTAACTAACCACGTCAGGAGCGTAATACGTAACTTGTTTGTATCAGTGTATAAAAAGAGAAGTCATAGGAGGGGCACCTATATCCAGCTTAGGGGGCAGCATCCTGGTGTGCTGGATGACCTGGTACCATTTGTTGCAGGCATACATTTGTTAGTGTACCTGTAACCACGGACCCAGGACACTAGTATCATGTTTCGTCAACAATAAACTCGTCTGAGTACCTTCGCCACTGAACCGAGCCTGCGGTCTTTCTTGAGTAACGTTGAGGTTTGCTGAATTAGCAGACTGTGCTCTCTGCTCATGCTGATAATGCCAGAGATCCAAGAACGGAAGCACTGAACAGCTGTAACAGCTTAGCACCCTTGACAATGTTGCAGCAGCAACGACATTCCACAGCGCTTAGCTCACTGTGCTGAGATGTGTGCTGCTGTTATCTGAAAGTTCCTGCCCAGGACCAAGGAAGCCTGTGAACTCTGTCTCCGTAAGCATCTCATGGAAGAGGCTATGTGACCCCAAGCACACTTGGATCCTGGCCCAGGAGGACTCCCTGTGCAGTAGCCACAACTTACCGCAAGCACCTCTCTAAGCACCACTTACGTTGCAGAACCGTTGATACTGAAGGACAAGGACAAGTCCTGGCATGAGAACAAAAAACATTCTCAGTCACAAGAGCAGGTCCCCGCAGAGGACTGCTCATAAGTGCAGGATTCCCTCCCCGAATCGCGCTGTGCCAGGTTGGGTGAGACATCGTGCATGGCTCCTGCCAGACTGGCACTGAAGACCCCCCTGGCTGGAGGGAAAAGCAGACGGGATCCGATGGCAAACCCAGTACCGAAACCTCCAGAATGCTCACTGATGCACATTGCACCACCTGCTCCGACAGTGTCCTGCGGACCAGTTGACCCCACACTCTCCACCAGGTACCTCAGCCATCTCGATGGGTGCTCCATGGACCCCGGCCACATGGCAGAGGAGTTAATCCTCCCCTACCCACAGTCTCTGCTCCTCTGGGGCCCTCCACTCAGATGGGACGTCCCCATGCCAGAGGTTGAACCCCTCTCCTCCTACCAGAGAAACTGCTCCTTTCACACTGCCCTGCAGCCTTCTGGTACCAGCGGTTATGCCATTGATAACACCATCCTCCGACTCCGAGGACTTCTCGGATGTGGAACTGCCATCTTCCCTGATGCCAGGCCAGAGCCTGGATGTGTGAACCAGACCTCCCTATCCTCCAGACTGTGGCCTAGTACCACTTCCCATGGGGCCTGCCGCAACATGGGGCCCTCCTTCTGGCCTTTGAGGACCAGAGACATCAAGAACCATTCCAGGCTTCATGCCAGGCATCCCCTGTACACCTGCCTGCCTTGTTGGTGTACGAGAAAGGGGAGGATATCGAGCTGGTACTGTCGGTTCCACCTGTCCCTACTAGAACATCCTCATTGCTGGATGAGGTGATCATCCCTCTCCCACTCTCTCAGCAGGATGATCACCGGCAATACCAGAACCTGCTATAGAGGATGGCTGCGGACCTGCAGATTCCTTTGTGGGAAGTCCAGGACCAACAACATCAGCTGCTGGACATCCTCCAACCCCCAGGCCTCTCCAGGGTGGTGCTCGTCATGGAACTGGCCCCTGCAGTGTGGCACACACCTGCCTTGTGTGCACCCACACCCAAGCGAATGGAGGGATGGTACTTTGTGAGGAGTGAGGGGGCCGAATTCCTACTCATCCACTCTTTCCCCAATTTCCTGGTTGTTCACATGACTCCTGAATGGGCAAGACAGCAACCACAAAAATCCACCCCTCCTGATAAGGCGGCCAAGAGGCTGGACATGCTGGGCAGGAAGCTCTTTTAATCTGCAGGGCTGCAGTTCCATATTTCCAACTATCAGGTTCTGCTAGCTAAGTATGATTTTTGACAACTACAACAGGCCAGCAGAGTTCCAGGATAAGCTTCCACTAGAATACTAGGAGCAGTTCTAGATGCTGGTGGATGAAGGGGGACTGGCAACCAAGGTTTCCCTCCAGGCAGCAGTGGATGCAGCCGACACTGCCTCTCGATCAGTAGCCACTGGTATAATCATACACAGGGACTCGTGGCTCCAATCCTCTGGCTTCCCCGGGGAGGTGCAAAATACGATCAAGGTCCTCTCCAGTGATGAGTCCAACCTCTTCAATGAAAAGATGGACAAGTCCCTGCGCTCCATCAAAGATTCGAGGTCCACGCTACATTCCCTTGACAGTTACACTCTGACCCTAGATGCAGACCCAGAAACAACCCTTTTGCCTGCGGCCACACACATCTTACCCAACCTATTATCAGCACCTACAAGAGCTTCCACTTTGACGGCAGCTGTCTCAGAGGTCTCTATTCCCTACCTCCACCACGACCACCTCCTTCACCCTATCCCAGCTGCAGGCCAAACGCCAATTTGATATGCAAATCAAGACCTGTGAATGTCCTTCAATGTCACACCCAAGTCATCTTCAGGTGCCATCTCACCCTATTTGCCCATTGTTGGGGCAAGACCACAATGGACAATTGGGTACTGGATATCATCCACCACAGATGCTTGATAGTTCCTCTCCTTCCGACCTCATCGCCATCTCACCAACTCCTCCTCCAACAAGAAGCAGGCATTCTACTCTTCGGGGGGAGGGTGTGTGTGTGATAGAGTGCATCCTGCCCCAATACCGTGGGAGAGGCTTTTACTCACTGTACTTCCTCATCCCAAAGAAGGGCATTCACAATCTTCATTTACTAAATATGTTTATTAGGAATCCAAATTCCAGATGGTGACACTGGCATCGATCATCCTCTCCCTCCTCAAGGGAGCATGGTTCACGGCTCTTGACATGAAAGATGCTTACTTCCACATGGACATCTACTCATCATACAGGAAGTTTCTCCATTTCAGGGTGGATCACCACGACTACCAATTTTGGGTCCTTCCATTCAGCATAGCAAAAGCACCAAGAGTGTTCACAAAGATCTTAACAGTGGCAGTGGCCCAGATGTGATGTCTAGGCCACGCAGTATTTCCCTACATGGCAGGGCGATGCCTCACCACCACTGGTTGCTCCAAGAATTAGCGCTTGTCAGCTGTGGAGCGCCCTCGATGCATGGTGTCTCGCCCGTCGCCTGCTCCGCTGCTTTGGGAACCACATTGCTCCCTGCTCGGGGGTGTCCGCTTCAGGAAACTGCCCTCCGGCAGTACCCACTACTCCAGTCTCACCCCCTTCCGGAGTGTGTGTGTGTGTGTGTAACAGCAGTCCTTCAGCTTGCACCTGCCTCGGTGGCCAATCACAACCCCAAAGTCTAGCCTCTTCTCTCAGGAGCCAGTTGCAGTCTATCTCAGCCCCACTCCTCTGTGGCCAGGTGCAGTGCCAGGGGGGAAAGGGGGCACCCAGGCCCACCTGCTACTCTGGGTCCTGACCCAGGGACCCTCTAGCAGCAGCCTCTCTCTGCCCTCCTTCGCTCCCCTCTTGTCTGCCTATTTTCCCTGGGCCACTTCCCCTTTGGCCCCGTGCACTTTCTCGACCCTTTGTAGCAGGGGTCGCAGCCTGGCAGGCATCTGGGCAGGAGCTCTCCCCTGCTCCCCCGAGCCTGCCCAGCACTGCTCTGTCCAAGGTGCTACCTCCTTATTTCCGGAGCTCGTCCTCCTCCCTTGCTAGTCAGGGAGAGACTGCCTTCTCCTTAGCTAGGCAGCCTTTATATATGGCCCAGCCTGGCTCTGATTGGCTGCCTCTTTCTTGGCCCTGATTGGCTCTCCACAGGCCTTTGCTGATAGGCTGCTGGTCTGTGCAGCCTCTCTGGCCTGTTCCAGCGCTTTTTCTCTGGAGTGGGTCAGCCACCCCACTACACCCTACCTTAACGACTGGCTCCTCGTTTCACAATTTCAACAGGAAGTGCTCTCCGCAATCCACTGTGTTCTTGGCCTCCTGGCATTCCTGGGTATCTGTGTCAACAAAGACAGTCTTTTTTGACACCCACTTGGACAATATACTTCATAGGGGCAAGGCTGGACTCAATCGCAGCATGAGCCTTCCTCCCAGCAGACCGCTTCACATTGATGAACACCCTCGTCTCGTGCCTTTGCCTCAAACCCCACAGCACAGTCCAATAATGCCTCTCCCTTTTAAGTCATATGGTGGCCTGCACTCAAATGACACCGCATGGATGGCTCCACATGCGCTGTCTACAAGTTTGGCTTCTCTCCACCTACAAGCCCAGCAGAGACCATATCCCAGGCCTGTGCTGACCTCCCTCATCTGGTGGTCAGATCCATTCCAGATCATGATTGGTACCTCCTTCAACTCCTCCACACCACAGGCCACTATCAAGACAGATACTTTCCTCGTGGAGTGGGGAGCTCACTTAGGCCATCATACAGCGCACACCAGTCTGCACATAAACATATTAGAACTCAGGGCAGTCCATCTCACATGCAAGGCCTTCCTCCCACTCATATGGTCCCTTCAGATTCAGCTTCTCTGACAATATCACTGCTGTGGCATAAATCAACAAAGTGGAGCTGGGTCCCTCCCTTTGCTCCGAATCTATTCGGCTCTGGAACTGGTGCATCAGGAACCAGGTCATGCTTCAGGCCACGCACCAGGCCCCAAAATTCCCTAGATGACATGCTTAGCAAAGCTGTATACCTCAACCACGAGTGGGAGCTACACGATACCATGCTGCACAACCTCTTCGCATGGTGTGGCACCTCCCGGTGGAACGTTTGTCTCTCAAGGGCTTCAGAAAGTCCCCCTCTATTGCTCCAGCGGAGTTCTAGGCAAGGGCTCTCAAGGCAACACTCGCCTCTCCTGGACGGGCGACCTATTATGGCTTTCACTCCATTCCCCTCCTGCCGCAGGTTCTCCGCAAGATTCACCGGGACAAGACCACTGTCATCCTCACAGCACCCTACTGTCCCCGGAATTTCTGGTTCACCCACCACCAGTCTGTCTCTGCATGCTCCCAGATCTCCCCACACAAGGTTAGGGATGACTCCATCATCCCTATCCAGACCCTCTTTATATCACAGTCTGGTATTTGGATGGGCATCAAGTGTAGACTGTGCATGCTCCGCCCTGGTTCGGCAAATCCTCACCCAAAGCAGGCGGGAATCCACAAGAACGTGCTGCTGCACTAAATGGAGATGGTTCCTAGATGCTTCCATCACCACCACCGCTCCAGGGACACAGTGACCATCCTGGACTATTTCCTTGCCCTTAAAACGTAAGTACTGGCTCTCAACTCTATTTGAGTGCATCTGGCAGCACTTAGCACCTTTCTCTCACAATGGATGGCACGTTCGTCTTTACACACCCTATCACTGTGCACTTAAAGAAGGGCTTGATCAACACCTTTCCATCGATTGGTGAAGCCCATGCCCCCATGGGACCGTAACCTAATTCTTTCTGCCCTCATGAGACCACCCTTTGAACCAATGGCAACATGTTCTCTATGCAAGTGGCATTCTTATTTGCCATTACCTCGGCCAGACATGTCAGTAAGCTTGCTGCCATGATGCCAGATCCCCCCCGCGCTACATTCTATTTAACAAGGAGAAGGTGTCCAAATTCCACCTCAGTCAATCCATCCACTTGCCTGTGTTCTACCCAAAGCCTCACACCTCTCCCGCCAACAGAACTCTGTACCTCCTTGGCGTCTGTGCCCCAGCGTTCTACCTCCATGGGACTTGCCTCTTTTGGAAGTCACCTAAACTTTTTGTTGCCTTTGTTGAACAGTCAAAGTGACAAGCCGTCTCGTCCCAACGAATTGCTAAATGGGTGTCAGGGTGCATCCTTAAATGCTACAAATACTCCAACCTACCTCCTCCTGGCGGAGTCACAACGCATTCTACATGGGTGAAGGCTACCTCCTCAGCCTCTCTGGCAGATGTGCCATGGTAGGACATCTGCCGAGTCGCGACATGATGCTCTGTCCGCACATTTACAGCACACTACTCCATAATGTATGCAGCCATGGGTGATGCCTTATTGCAGATGGCAGTTACATTGGCATCCTCATACCCACTTCTGCACTGATCACTGCTTGCAAGTCACCCACGTGTGGAATACACATAGGGAGGGACCATCACTCGAAGAAGAAGAGGAGGAGGAGGAGGTTACTTACCTCTAACTGGAGATTCTTGAGATGTGTAGTTCCTATCTGTATTCCACTACCTGCCCTTTTTCCCTTCTGCTTCAGACTAGAGGATGCAATGTTAAGAGGAGAAAGTGGAGTGGTGTCGACCTATGCTACCTCTTATACCCTTGGCTGGGAGCACAAGGAGACACACTACACACTTGCAGGTCTACAGACACTACTAGGAAATACTTCTGGACTCAGGTGCATGGCACTCATGCACACCCATACGTGAAATACAGATAGGGGCCACACATCTCGAAGAACCTCCAGTTACAGGTAAGTAACCGCCTCTTCCCGGATCTTCTAACTTAGGAAGACTGCAAAATCAGACACCCCAATTCAGATCCACTTCACAGTGTGGTGTTTGAAATGGCATCAGATCTAGAATGTTCATGTTCGGAAGCCGTCCAAACCATTCTTACTCAAAGTAGGAAAGATTCAACTAGGAACTGCTGCCTAGCTAAATGGAGACATTTTTCTACCTGGGCACAGCACAATCGGTGTTCCTCAGGCTCTGCAGATCTTCAGTCACATTAGATTATCTTCTGTCATTGAAGAACTTGGGTCTTTTCATCAGTTCACTGTGGGTCCATCTCGCCACAATCATTTCCTGCCTTCCTTCAGTAGATCGGTGTTCAATTTTTACTTGCTCAACAACAGGTAGATTAATGAAGGGCTTAGTCAGGATCTTTCCACCAGTGGTCAGGCCTACACCTCAATGGAACCTCAGTCTCATCCTGACAATACTCACTAGACCACCATTTGAATCTTTGGCAACACGCTCCATGCCCCTCCCTTCCCCTTCAATGAAAGTTGCATTTTTAGTTGCTGTTATTTCTTCCTGAAACCCCAGGCTTCTGTTGAAGAGAAAAGACTTTATTCCTTGGATTGCAGACATGCCCCAGCATTCTACCTGCAAAGGACCAAATGAACTAGAAAATGATTAAGACTGTTTCTCACTATAGCAGAAAGGTTGCAAAGACAAGCAATATCTTCTCAGACAATCTCTAAATGGACTTTGATTGAATCATTGTGTTACCAATTAACATATGTCCCTCCCCCAGGTGGTGTGAGAGCACACTCCACAAGAGCAAGCTACTTCTACAGCGTCTCTACAGGAGGTACTCCTATTAGACTTATGCAGAGCAGCTACCTGGAGTTCCATTCACATGTTCACAAAACATTATGTGCTAGTTTGGGCCTCCGCTGTGGATGCAGCGATGGGGACTGCAGTTCTTCAAACATCTTTGTCGCTGGCATCTTCGCGCCATCCTCTGGTCTGAGTACTGCTTGTCAGAAACAGATGTGTGGAATACATGTAGGGACCAGCGCTCAAAGAAGAAAGAGAAGTTCTTCATGATGTGTGGTCCCTGTCTGTATTCCACTATCTGCTCTATGTCCCCTCTGCCTTGGATCGTATTCAATTTGCTGTAAAAAGAGGAACTGGAGAGGCGTTAGCCCACATTGGCTCTTATACCTTTGGTCTGGAGCATGAGAAAAGCAACTGAGCATGTGAAGGCCAATCGATGCCGCTTGTTAAGAATCTCCAGACTGGCACCCATGCGTACCCATGTATGGAATACAAATAGGGACCACAAATCTCAAAGAACTTCCAGTTACAGGTAAGTAACCTCCATTTACAAATGCCTTAACAAAAGCAAACTAGTAGGCATGGGATTAAAAGTAAAGAAAAATATCCATCAATAATAAAATGTAAACAGAAGTCAACCATAGCAAGAATATTACTATGGCAAGTATTGATAGCCTGGCTGGAGCTTTTAATTGTAATCTATAAAATAAGGAGGATTAAATCTCTTACTTCTTGAAAATTTGGTTGCTTGATTAAAGCTGGGCTTTGAGCAGAACTTTCTCAGGCCAGCCTGAGACTAGCATGAACTGCCCCAGGAATCCTCACAAACCTCAGCACCTTCGTTCCAAGTGCAAGGTGCCTTTCATTAACCTTGCCACGTCTAACATAGATACGCATATTTAAAATAAAAATCATGACCTTACCAAAACAAGATACTCCATTGCATGCACTTCTCCCCTGGAGAAGAGGATGAGACAGCAAAGAACATATGACAGATGTGTAGCCATGTTGCTTAATGTAGCTCTGGAAGCTGCTCACATACCTCAAAGATGGGCACAGTATAAAGACCTGTGTAAACTAAAACATCTGCATGCTCGCTCTTAAAGTCTGTGACATGACTCATCGGATTGCATCTAGTCACTGTTTCTGCTAGAACCTTATGTTGTTGCTTTTATCATCATTGTATTATTGTAGTGCCTGGGAGCCCTAGTCATGGATCACCTCTCTATGCAAGTGGCATTCTTATTTGCCGTCACTTGGCCAGCCGCATCAGGGAGCTTGCTGTCATGATGCTAGACTCTCTCCTTCACCTACCCCCTCCACAGGATATTTAACAAGGTTCCAGTAAAATAGCTTTCCCTGTGAACGAAGCCATGCTGGAGCCAGCTGTTTTTTAGAATTGCCTGTAAACCATTACCAATATTTGTGATGCTATAGAAGTAAATACATCTCTACCCCAATATAACGCTGTCCTCGGGAGCCAACAAATCTTACTGCATTACAGGTGAAACCGCGTTCTATCGAACGTGCTTTGATCCGCTGGAGTGCGCAGCCCTTCCCCCCCCACCGGAGCGCTGCTTTACCGCGTTATATCCAAATTCATGTTATATTGGGCCGCGTTACATAGGAGTAGAGGTGTAATAAGAATGATGCTGCAGCTGGTCACAATAGCATAATTAACCTTTAATGTGGAAGTTTCAGTTTAACGTGAGTTTTAAACTTTTGTGAAAATCATTATTAGTTACTTTTATAAATATCTAACACACCTCTTGTGTGTGAGAGACAAAAAATACTTTATATAGGCCAGTGTTAATGAGAGAAACTGAATCTGGTATTTCCTATTGGGCATTTTAGTATTACTTATTTACCTCCTCCTTTCCTCTTAAAAGACCATTTAGTGAGACCATGTTTTATACTTATTTCTTCTTTCTATTTCCCTAGTAGTTATTATTTTCTCTTCCTTTCTCAGACTTATTTATCTGGCTTGTCGTCTCCTCTCTTCATTGTATTATTTAGATCTCTCCTAGGCTCTATCTTTAATTTATTATCAATGTGTCACAAGTATTTGTAATCCTATGTATGGGCTGGAAATAAAGGGGATCTGAGGATGTTTTTTATAATAAGGTCTAGAAACCTATAATATATTTTAAGTTTATATATCACCCAAAAATGAATAGCACTCAAGTAGCAGCCTGAGCAGTTGTAACTTAATGGATTGTGATTCCAGTTTTATGTTATCCAATTGTCACCATAGGTCAGTTCTTTCTGAACAGGGGCTCTGCCCTTAGGGTGTTGAGCACTCTGGCCTCAATCCAGCAAAGCACATGAACACATGCTTAATTTTAAGTATCTGAGCAGACTCATCAAAGTGACTTCATTGAAGTCAATGAGATTATTCATGTAATTAAAGTTAAGCCTGTGCTTAAATGCTTTACAGGCATTTCCTGGTGGTTAATTACCAGCTGGTGTTCACTCAGACCCATAAACAGCCAGACATTAATTGTCTGGAAGTGCTTGATTCAAAGGTCATTTGTTACTATTATAAATCATGACAGGTGTTTGTTTTTTAAATAAACATCGAAGTAATTGCCTTTCTATGTCTAGAAATTTTAAAAGATGAACTGCGCATTGCTATGGATACAGTTCCAGTCTTTTCCTGGCAGCTAAAGACCAGCAGAAAGCAAGAATCCTAGACTGTTAGAGTTGGAAGAGACCTCGGGACGTCATCTAGTCCAACCCCTGCTCAAAGCAGGACCAATCCCCAACCAAATCATCCTAGCCAGGGCGTTGTCAAGCCAGGCCTTAAAAACCTCTAAGGATGGAGATTCTACCACTTCCCTAGGTAACTCATTATAGTGCTTCACCACCCTTCTAGTGAAATAGCTTTTCCTAATATCCAACCTAGACCTCCCCCATTGCAACTTGAGACCATTGCTCCTTGTTCTGTCATCTGCCACTGCTGAGAACAGCCTAGCTCCATCCTCTTTGGAACCCCCCCTTCGGGTAGTTGAAGGCTACTATCTAATCCCCCCTCACCCTTCTCTTCTGCAGACTAAATAAGCCCAGTTCCCTCAGCCCCTCCTCATAAATCATATGTCCCAGCCCCCTAATCATTTTCGTTGGACTCTCTCCAATTTGTCCATATCCTTTATGTAGTGGAGGGCCCAAAACTGGATATAGTACTGGATACAGTGGCCTCACCAGTGC
Source organism: Malaclemys terrapin pileata (assembly GCF_027887155.1). Classification (NCBI taxonomy): domain Eukaryota; kingdom Metazoa; phylum Chordata; order Testudines; family Emydidae; genus Malaclemys; species Malaclemys terrapin. The sequence goes on along the minus strand of NC_071506.1, from coordinate 242,022,994 downwards.
TGAATAGAGTGAATAATCACTTCCCTCGATCTGCTGGCAATGCTCCTACTAATGCAGCCAGTATGCCATTAGCCTTCTTGGCAACAAGGGCACGCTATTGACTCATATCCAGCTTCTCGTCCACTGTAATCCCCAGGTCTTTTTCTGCAGAACTGCCACTTAGCCAGTCGGTCCCCAGCCTGTAGCAGTGCATGGGATTCTTCCATCTTAAGTGCAGGCACTTTTGTCCTTGTTGAACCTCATCAGATTTCTTTTAGCCCAATCCTCCAATTTGTCTAGGTCACCCTGGACCCTATCCCTACCCTCCAGCATATCTACCTCTCCTCCCAGCTCAGTGTCATGCGCAAACTTGCTGAGGGTGCAATCCATCCCATCATCCAGATCATTAATGAAGATGTTGAACAAAACTGGCCCTAGGACAGACCCCTGGGGCACTCCGCTTGATACCAGGTGCCAACTAGACATTGAACCATTGATCATTATCTGTTGAGCCCGACGATCTAGCCAGCTTTCTATCCACCTTATAGTCCATTCATCCAATCCATACTTTTTTAACGTTCTGGCAAAAATAAAGCACATCCACCACTTTCCCCATATCCACAGAACCAGTTTTCTCATCATAGAAGGCAATCAGGTTGGTCAAGCATCATTTGCCCTTGGTGAATCCATGTTGACTGTTCCTGATCACCTTCCTCTCCTCCAAGTGCTTCAAAATTTCAATTTGTTCCAAAACCTCCTCTAATGACATCTTAATCTGGGACAGTTCCTCAGATTTGTCACCTAAAAATGCCTCCAGTTTGGGAATCTCCCTCACATCCTCAGCTGTGAAGACGGATGCAAAGCCTTCATTTAGTTTCTCCGCAGTGGCCTTATCATCCTTGAGTGTTCATTTAGCATCTTGATCGTCCAGTGGCCCCACTGGTTGTTTAGCAGGCTTCCTGCTTCTTATGTACTTAAACATTTTTTTGCTATTACTTTTTGATTCTTTGGCCAGCTGTTCTTCAAATTCTTTTTTGGGCTTCCTAATTATATTTTTACACTTCATTTCCCAGAGTTTTATGCTCCTTTCTATTTTCCTCACTGGGATTTAATTTCCACTTTTTAAAGGATGCTTTTTTGCCTCTCACTGCTCCTTTGACTTTGTTGTTTAGCCACGGTGGCACTTCTTTGGTTCTCATGCTATGTTTTTTAATTTGGAGTGTACATTTAAGTTGAGCCTCTATTATGGTGTCTTTAAATAGTTTCCATGCAGCTTGCAGGGATTTCATTTTTGGAACTGTATCTTTTAATTTCTGTTGAACTAACTTCCTCATTTTTGTGTAGTCCCCCTTTCTGAAATTAAATGTTACCGGATTTGGCTCCTGTAGTGTTTTTCCCTCCATAGGGATGTTAAATTTAATTATGGTCACTATTACCAAGCGGCCCAGCTATATTCACCTCTTGGACCAGATCATGTGCTCCACTTAGGACTAAATCAGGAATTGACTCTCCTCTTGTGGGTTCCAGGACTAGCAGCTCCAAGAAGCAGTCATTTAAGGTGTCAAGAAACTTTATCTCTGCATCCTGTCCAGAGATGACATGTACCCAGTCAATATGGGGGTAGTTGGAATCCCCTATTATTACTGAGTTTTTTATTTTTATAGCCTCTCTAATCTCCCTGAGTGCTTTCTTTCACATGTCGTGCTGGTGGAGGAGTGACACTATCTGTTCTGTCCTTCTGATATGTTTTGTATCCTGGTATTACTGTGTCACATTGATTATCCTCATTCCACCAAGTTTCTGTAATGCCTCTTATATCAATATCCTCATTTAATATGAGGCACTCTAGTTCACCCATCTTATTATTTAGATTTCTAGCATTTGTATATAAGCACTTTTAAAAATTGCCACATTTTAGCTGTCTGACATGACATGATGTAATTGAATGGGACTGTTTCTCATCAGATCCTACACATATTTTATCACCTTCCATCCTCTCCTCCTTACTAGGACATAGAGAATCTCCATTAATAGATCCTACCTTAAGTGATGTCTCTGTCCAAACCACATGCTCCTCCACACCTGTTGGCTTTCCCTCAGCCCTTAGTTTTAAAATTGCTCTACGATCTTTTTAAGTTTGGGTCACCAAACCCAGGCCTTTTGACTTTGCCAGTATAAAAGACTGCTTGCTTAGAGGAAGAATTTTTCTTTTTTCAATGATGGAGCAATCTGGTAATTCTGCTTAGTTTGATAGGACATATATTTATTAGAGATATTAGAAATGGAATTCTATTCACTAAACTTATTGCAGCACAGCAAGAAAGGCTAGCATAAAAAAAGGAAACAAGATATGCAACAAAATTGATAATGTGAAGAATACATTGTGCTTCTATTTAAATAAGTTGCCCTTTATCTGTTGTGAGCCACTCTAAAGTCCTCTAAAACATACTCTTCTACAGATTTTAGTGTGTTCTTATGTTTGCCAGTCCACAAGTAACGATAATAATAATACCTAGCTCTTACATAGTGCTTTTCATTAGTAGCTCTCAAAGTGCTGTACAGGGTTAGTCTCTGAAGAGAAAGTAACAAAACATAAATGATGGTGATTTTAAGAAGGAGATTTTTACTTGTTGCCCTTGCAATTTTAAACAATCAACCTTGTGATACTGTTTGAGAGATACTAAATGGGATTTCCGGTTGGTATATTTTAAAGCTGGAGCACTAAACATTTAAAAATCACTTTTTACTGTGTCACATACATGTTAACGTTTAAAACCGCATATAATATTATATTAATCCTTAGCTCATTGGCCTGTACTGAGATGTGCTATACCACTGGAGCTGTTCTGTTGTCTTTTATTTAGTGTCTTATATCAACAATATCTGAGCACTTTTTGTTATGCAAATACCTGACTAGCTATTTCCTGGTTTTAAAGGGAGTTTCTGGGGCTGCTGTAGTGAAGACAAGGGAGAGTCTGTTGCCTCTTAGAAAAATAATTATATTACAACTCATGTGTGATAATCCATGCCAATGCAACCTGCCTCCTAGTACTGGGAACCCACCACCCCATTGTCTGCACTCCGACTGTGTCACATATCTCTTAAGTGCTGGGTCCTACCCTACCCACCTCATGCATGAAAGCATCAGAGGAAGGTAAATGAAGGTGTGGATTTTTTGATATATAGCCAAAATTGGCGCCATGCTGAAGAAGAGACTAGTAGGGGAGATAATCTAGTTGGTAACTGTAAGGTTTGTTTCCCATTGAGAAGATGTTGGGTTCTGGTAATGTTTTTGGAGGGAAGCCAATGAGGAGTGTAAAGGGGTGGAGAGCTCATGCAAGGGCAGAGCTAGAGAAAGTAAACTTGATTCCTTTTCCACCCCTTAGATTTCTCAAGATAAATACTACCGTTCTTCCGGTTTGAAGGGTAAAACAACATTTTATCACCACTTCAAAGCTAATCAGTTTTCTCTTAATTTGATTTGTGACAGGCATTTTACAAAAGCTGCATTATAAAATTTCAAGAAGTGGGGTGGGGCTTATTTACCATTTGCTGATGTGATCACTTGCTAATTTAAAAATTAAACTGCAGTACAGCTGGCTAACCAAGACATACTTGATGCCCAGGTACCAGTCAAAATTACTAGAAATCATTCTGTAACATGTTTTAACTTATTTCTTAATAAAGAATGTATTCTGTAATCCCTTTGCAATTATGCAAGCTTCCTTTTGTATACTTTACATACTAGTCCATACTTGATCCCTGTTTATTAATGTTAGACATCTTTCAGAGTCAGTAATTGATAGGTGTTGACTTTTGATTTTTGCTTTTAGCTTCTGGTAAAACATGGTGGAGACTTGTTTGCGGAAAATGAAAATAAAGATACTCCCTGTGACTGTGCTGAGAAGCAGCACCATAAAGACTTGGCCCTCAACCTGGAATCTCAAATGGTATTCTCACGGGATCCTGAAGCTGAAAGCATTGAAGCTGAATATGCTGCTTTAGACAAAAGAGAGGTGAAGTGAAACTTTTAATTATGTGTACTTTATGGTTTTATAAATCTGCATATGTAGCAACACTTTGTGATAGAGGCAAAAATATCTTAAGCATGAACTTAACTCTAGCCACACTTTTAGATCCACTGATCAGTGGCACTATGCACATGCTTAAAGTTAAGCACACTGCGGAAGAGCAGTAGTGATTCCATAGTTAAGATTGAACAGAGCTTTCTGTTCAAAGTATTTCAGAGAGCTCTAAAGTACATACGCAATGCAGGTTGTCTTTGAAAATTGCTGTGCCACATTAAAGCTGGGGGTAGAGTTAGTGGTGCAAATTTGGGGTCATTTGGTCAAGTAAGTTGGGAGATAAAGCCTTCCAAAAATGATCAACTTCTAAAATTTTCAGTTTCTTATGATTTTTTGCCCAAAGATATGGGGGGGAAATATAAGAAGGATCCACAGCATATTTCCTCTAATCTCAACTAGCAAATACCATCAAGAAGCATCTGCAAAGTGAAATATTTCAAAATATATTAATTTTTCTTTCTGGTTCTAGAGGGTTGTGCTTGAACTGCCGTAAACCAGATCTTGTACAGATGCAGGAAAGCATGTAATTTTCATGTCCATTTTTAAAAGTGTTCTAGAATTTGTAGGCACATTCAGTTTAGATTGAAATTTGTTTTTGGAGTAAATTAGGTATGTTTTGGTTAGGGGTTTCTCCTTTTAAAATTGCCTTCCAATCATGACCTGCTTTTTAATAAAGTGCTCTAAAATGCACATGCAGAGCCAGATCAGCTTGAATGTTGCAGTCAGTAGAGAGACCCAGGTAAGTAAGAGGTAGTAGTGCAGTCTTGGAGTGGCTTGATTAAGGGATTTACAAGATACACACCCACCCTCAATTCCCTTCTCTCCCAAAATGAGTTGATTGTAGTGTAGTTCCATGTATCACTGACAAGAGGAAGATAAGGAGTCCAGGCAAAGCTGCAAGGGTGGAACACCATGCCAGTTTCATGGCACTTTTTCAAAAGAGCTCTAAAATTCACAGGCTAAGTCAGATCAACTTGGAATTTGGTATGCCAGTTGAAGACCTTGGATACAGTTTGTGGGGTAAATTTGAGTAATTTGGTCTCAGGTTTCCGAAATGACAGGCTTTTATTTTTCAGAATGCTTCAAAATGCACCTGCATATGCAGATTGCCTTGGAAATAGCTATGCTACATCAAGATCCAGGTTAGACTTTGTGGGATCAGTTAGTCAGGGAGTTTCTAATATAAAGGCCCACTCGTGACCTACTTTTAATTATCAAAATGCTCTAGAATGCACATGCAGAGACTGATTGGCCTGGACATTTCTTTGCCAAGAGAGAGACCAAGGTAAAGACACTAGTGAAAAATTGGGATTATTTGGTCCAAGCATTCCCGTGTTACAGCTCCCCTACATCTTTCTTTTCAAAGTGTTCTAAAATCATGTGTGTAAGTAGATTGCCTTGAAAATAGCTATGCCACATCAGACTCCAGAATAGATTGTGGGTTGCAAATTAAGGATCATCTGGCCAAGAATTCTCAAAATAAAATTCTTTCCCCAGATGGTCTGGTTTTAATTTTCTAAGTGCTCCAGAAGCCGGCGCACAACACAGGAACTGAAGTGGTAACTGAATGCTCAGTGTATGCGATGGGCACACAGTGCTGACACTAGATTAGGGGGTTAGGAATAGACTTGCCCAGTGCATGCCACAAGCACTCAGCTCTGAGTGGAAGCTGAGGATAAGCAGGCTTTCTTAGTGCGGGCCGCAACTGCACAGCACTGAGACCAGAGGTTTAGGGAAATTGCTCTGGCTCAGGCTGCTGAAGGAAGGGCTCAGTGAGTGAGAAGATCTGTAAGCAACACATTCACCAACTTAAAAACCCTTTGCATATCTCTTACAAGAAGGTTAGCATTTCCGGAAAAAAACAAAATATAAACTATGGAAAACCATGAAATATAGTGTTAAGGTAACACTTCCCACACAACCTTCCTGGATGAAGATGGCAATAAAACTGGGAGTGCAACAATATCTTAGCCCTCCCTAACCAATGCTGCCATTTTATCTGTGCCCAGCCCAACTCGAAATCAGCACTCTTATTCATATAGTCCAGTGGACCTGCACTGAGATCTGTGCAGCATCTTTGATGCAAGGGAGTACTTGTTGCTGGCTGAGAGAGGGCAGAAATGTACTTTATATTTCCAGTTCCTATTGCCATCCCCGTGTGGGCAGAATTAAGTGTTCTTGTATTATAGTAACAATATCTTAATTTCAAATGGTTGTAGCCAATTCATGTCATTGTTCATATTCAGATGTCATCAAGGAATTATAAGGAATGCTTACATTTAGAATTGTACCATTTGCAATGAAGAAAATAAACAATTTGCAAAGCTTAAAAAAAGTCATAAGAATGTATCATTTCTAATTGCTAAGGGGCAGAGCAAAAGCTTTCCACCTTTAAATAAGATGGGAGTCAGTAGTGACTCTACAACTTTTGCAAGTGTTTCCTTACTTTGAATATTTTTCTCAAGAATATTTCCTATGTAACTGTTTCTAATAGAAATAATTGTTTAACATGAGTTCATTCTAGAATCTTGTTTTCCATTGGTACTGGTTGAAATGCACATTCTTCTGAAGAGACACTTCCGTTTTAATTTTGTCTTTTTAACAGGGCACCTTTTATGATTTAAATCTGAGTTTGCAATTAAAATATGTATAGCAAATGCAATGTCATGATAGTTTTTTAATTAAATGTGTTCCTACATAACACAATATAGAATAGGAATATTAAACATTTACAAAACAAGATATAAACTTAAGAACTATGTCTCTGTGTAAAACACTGAGACACAAAACTTTATGACCAGAGTCTGTTCTTTTATCATTGTGGTTAGGTGAAACAAAAAGTGTCAAAATGGGATATGTCTGTGTTGGTTTTTTAAATAAAAATCAGGTCAGGCGAAAATTCCAAAAGATTTCCCTTGCCTCTAATTTTGTATTTTTATTTCATTAATTAAAACAACCCACAATAAAAGAATTTGAGCGAACATTGCCTATATGTATAATGTGTAAGAATATAAGAAATATTTCTCTCTCAAAATGTATTAAAGGTGAAGCTAGGCTAGCAGTAACCCAAATAATATACATTGTAATTTAATCTTTTTAACTAACTATTTTTGCATCAATTTTGATGGTTTCACATTCATAGTTCTCTGGTTCACTGCTTATTCCTAAAATAGAAGTAGGTTCATCTTTGTAGTATAGCCCCAGGAGGTAAAAGGCACTTTCATTTTAACCCCGTGCTGCAATGTATTCAGTATATGCTAAGGAACACCTGGGAATAAGCAGAAATTCAGAGCAGATCATCCCAGAACAGTTTTAGTTCTCTACCAGACACATAGAGCTTTATATTGCACAATAACAAAACAATCATTTTCTTCAGATATTTAATTTATATTTGGAATGGATCTGTTCAGTTCCAGTTGAAAGCCATTTAGCAAGTATTATAAGCACAACTTTAGTGTTTATATTTAAGAAAGTGAAAGATGCGTTTGCATTTTTAAAATAACACTTAAAATTAGTACATGGAGATAAAAATATCATTTTTAAATAGGAAGAGAAGACAAAAGTACAGCTGACTTTAATGTCTCCAAATCTGTATATTCCATATGTGCACTCGAGTGGTAGATGCAGTATCAGATAATTTTTGAAAATATATAGCCCCAGTTTACAAAAAGGATGATAATTACATAAAGTAAATTTGGCATCACTTGGTTACCATCTTAATTGCACAAAAAGGAATTGTTTTGTCTTCTCAGTTTTTAACAGTATATTAAAAATAGAAAAATCACTTTAATTTTAAATGAATTGATAAAATAAAACCTCTGTGCAAATGCTAAGATATTAATAAACACTGTAACATAGTTTCAAGTAGCAATTTGATAATAAAAGAATTGATGGTATCTTTGCTTTTTGTATCTGGCTCAGAATGTTAGAGGTAAAATAAAGGGGAGGTGTGCGTGTGTGTGCTCAGATGTGTGTGTATGTAAAAGGAGGAGTATATAGAAAATATTACATGAATTAAAGATAGTGGAAAACTGTTATTCCATCGGTTGAAAAAGTGACAGAACATAGAACATCCCAAAGTTACAGTATAGTTTAAAGGTCTGGAGATCTTTGTTAAACTCAAAGTGCAAGTTTTTCAGTACAGACCTCAATTATAATCTAAGGGTTTCCGCAGATGAAATGAGTTGAAGGAGTTCTTCTGTGCACTTAAGGTTTGATCCAAAGTTCATTGTAATCATGAGTGTCTTTCCATTGACTTCAATATGCTTTGGATCTGGGCCTTATATGAGTTATTCAGATATGAGCTACACATACATCTGAGGTCATAGAAAACATTTTTTGAATTACTTTGAGAAACAGTACGTGTTCATATAATTAAAGAACGTATTATCTTGCCAAAGAGGGCATATTTAAAATTTTCTGCATGTGTGCAACATTACCATTACCATTTCTAGACTCCTGACTGCTTAACTTTGTCTCCTTAATGTTTTTTTATGGATTAATATATTGCTTTGTGAACAAAATATATGTATTTTTAAAACACGGTTGTAAGGACTATTTCCCATATTGCTTTAAAGAGCAAATTAAAATTCTTAAAACTAGAGAATCTAAAAATGCTTTCTGGGGCTTGTGTGGAACGTTCCAACTGAGATAGTATAACACTTACTACTCAAACGAGATAAGTTCCAGTATTGAACATAGAAACAACCAATTAAACATAACTTAGAGTAATTGTGCACTTCAGATTGAAATGTTAGTTCCTTGAATATACATTTATGTTGCAGATATCATTAAGAAATATCTTTCCCTTATAGATTCTGTCTTTAAAAGGTGGTGGTTGTCATGCTGATGAAGCTAATTTATATTCTTTCAATGATAATTCAAACTACAGTTCAGATAAAGTCCAGAGGGTTTAGTCATTGTCCCAATTTTTTAGAGCATATCCATGCAAATGTAATCACTTGAGCACCCAGCTGTTTGTATCCCTGTCAATTTGACATGTTTTCATAAATTATCTTTTTTGTAAGAAATTAAATAGGTCAATCAAATTCTAGAAGGCTGTCAAGCAAACGACCCAGATTTACTTTAGCAGGGACCGTTAAGGATCAGAATGTTCTTAGTCTCACCATAGGTGTGCACCAACAGGAAGGCACAAGGAAACTCTCCCCAGTTTTGTGCAGTCTACATAAGGAAATGCAGGAACCACTTCCATCATGCTTTCCAAAGGACAAAGAAGAGGCAGGGCTCTGGGTCCACTTCTTCTGTTCACACTAGTCTGGGGGATTGTCTAGTACCAGAAAGGAGAGCAGGCTCTACCATCAATTGATGCTAGTTTATGTTGCTGATGGATCCTACTGCTTGTGGGTAATTACTGGAGTTTGTTTATTAGATGTATTTTTGAGAGTTTATTGTGGATGCCCAGTGTGTGAGATGGACTCTCTTATTTACTGTAGTGTAAATGTGAATTATAAAAAACTATTTAAAAGGTCAGTATATCATTTTCTCAGTCCCTTGCTTCTCACCTGGATGGTGTCTGCATGGGTGTATAAGACTTAGTATAGACTTTATTTTTTCCTGTGTTATTTTTAAGGAGTAAGGATGCAGCTCTCATATCTTGGCCATAGGAGCTGGACTGTGACCTCAGAGTTGCTGCCTTTTTGCCTTTCCACCTGACCCTATTGCTAACACTGTAAGAGAAGATGCCACCCTGAAACCAGCAGGGGGATTGAAACTGGTTCTCACCATTTAAGCTGCTCATGTCCGTGGCCACTGCTGCCCAAACTGCGCAGTTGAACTTCTGTACTTGTGATGGATCAGCCACCTATAGCTGTATGCTCAGACCACTCAACCAATCAATTACCTCCATTCCCACTTCTGACTAGGTGCGTGCTGCCTCACGTGGCCTGCAGTCTGACGCCAGCCAATTATACCTTCCCTTTCTTTCTATCCAAGTCTTCAGCATTCCTGCCCCCAGGATAATGCCAAGGTAATGGCCCTCAGCACATATGAGGTCAGTAAAAAGTCATCCAGCTGCTACCTGTGTTTGCATTTTTGCCAGGCCAAGCAATATCTTACTTCAGATAATCCTGGGTCTAGCATTCTTTTCTTATCCATCCCTCAGAAATAGATTTTGAATGGCTCCAGAATTCTAGTGGCTACCTAATGAGTTAACTTTTCCAATAAGAATTATTTGGATTTCCTGTCTTCAGCCATATCACCAGCTGGGTTCCATGCAAACCTAGTAATTTAGATTCTTTTCTTTTTTTTAACCATTTGACATAGAGTTAGACCATCTCAATGACTGAATTCTAGAAATATCAGAGAACTGTAGATATATCTTCTTTTGGCTTTGAAATATGTAAAATTGATGCACTATAAATGAACATCACCAGATTACAGTGTCTTCGTATAATTTGATATAGTTGTCAATCTGCACAGTCATGAGTCAAACTAAAGAATTCTTCCCCAACTTACTTATCAAGAGGGTAGTTCCTCTGTCTGCGGTTTGAGATAATTGTTAGGTAGTAGAAATGTTTAAATTGTTGTTGCCAGTTTAATGCAAAATTATTGGTTCACTGGAAAAATCTCTACTTCTGAAGAGCTAACCTGTCTTTTTCTTTTCCTTTTCAAAGCCATATGAGGGACTAAGACTTCAGGATTTGCGAAGGCTAAAGGATATGCTGATAGTGGAATCTGCAGACATGCTTCAAGCCCCACTGTTTACTGCAGAAGCTCTGCTTCGGGCACATGGTAATCAAAAACTAAAAAAGCATTCAGACCGTTTTAGAAATTGTCTCCGCAAAATAAGTCATGTTCATGAGGGTTTTTTCTTTTCTTTTTTTTCGAGCTATAATTGAAAGAGAAAGAGAAAATAATTAACAAAATATGTATTCTTTTTCGAGTATATTCCCACTCTTGGGATAGTTTATACCTATCCTATCTCATAGAACTGGAAGGGACCCGAAAGGTCATCAAGTCCAACCCCCGCCTTCACCAGCAGGACCAAGTACTGATTTTGCCCCAGATCCCTAAGTGGCCCCCTCAAGGATTGAACTCACAACCCTGGGTTTAGCAGGCCAATGCTCAAACCATTGAGCTATTCCCAAGCAGTATCTTACAGTAGAAAGAGGGAGTAGAGTCCTAATTAAACAATGACTGAAGCACCGCGCTGTCAAGCAGTGCTTCAGACCTGGATGGCAGATACTGTGCATAATGTCTTGTAAAAGTGTGAATTGGACTTCATGTAGCAGCCCAGCATATCTCAGTGAGGGGGATATATTTAATGAATGTTATAGATATAGCAACCACTTTAGCAGAATGGGCTCTAAAAAGAACAGGAGAAGAGAGTAAAGCTTCTCTACAATGTTCCCCAGTACACCATCTGATCCGCCTAGAGAGATATTGCGCTGAAATGGCCCTTAGAGGTACCGATATAGAAAATAAACAGCTTAAGAGAAGACCTTACATTCTTAGTTCTGTCCAGGTAATACAAGAGTGCTCTCTTTGCATCTAAAGGATGTAATCTAGATTCCCCATTACTTGTGTGGAAGTTTGAGGAAAATACAGGTAAATTAATACTTTGATTTACAAGAAACTCTGAAATCGTTTTAGGAAGGAATTTTGGTTATGGTCTAAGAACCACGTTATCTTTATAAAAAGTAGTATGGGGGGAGGGTCCTCTGTCAATGCATGTTATTCATTAACTCTTCAAGCAGAAGTGATTGCTATTATAAAGCTTGTTTTCAGAGATAAATGAAGAAGCAGCTTGCTACAGTTTCAAAAGGGGAAGATATAAGCTGCAATAGAACTAAATTCAAATTCCATGGAGGGAGCAGGCCCTGTACTGAGAGATAAAGAGTCAGTAGACCTTTTAAAAAGTTTTTCACCAGCTTGTGCAAGGAAATAGATTTTTCCCGTAACGTCAGTATGGAATGCTGCTATTGCTGCTAAATGGACTTTAATGGAGGAAAGAGACAAGTGTTGGTTATAAGTGTAACACATATTCTAAAACGAATTGTATAGGAACTGTAACTGGTCAACATTTCTAGCAGATTGGCCATATAACAAATCTTTTTCATTTAAAATTGTAACTTTTTCTGGTAGATAATTTCTGAGCATTAATAAGAACTAGCTGCTCCTTTGAGGAGCAAGGTCTTTCTAAATCTGTCAGAGTTCTGTTGCCCAAGCCAATAGAGGTAACAATTGAAGATCTGGATGGATACCCTTCCCTCTGTTGGGACAGTAAGTCTGTGGAAAGCAGAGCATCTTGTATTTGACACTGGATAAATGGAGCAACTCGGTGTACCATTGTTGCCTTGGCCATGCTGGAACAACTAAAATCACGCTGGCTGAATTTTTTCTTTTCATTAGAACTTTGAGGATTAGAGGGAATGGGATAAATGCATACATCAGACCCATTCCTCAATCTAGGATGAATGCATCTATCACTGATAAATTGTCTGAGCCTGCTCTTGATAAAAATGAGGACATTTCATACTGAATCTAGTGCCGAACAGATCTATGTCCAAAATCCCCAAAAGACAGAAAATGTTCTGAATCACCGAGTCCTTTAGAAACCATTTGTGCATCTGTGAGGAATCTCTGCTCAGGTGATCTGCATCCTTGTTGTGGTGTTCTTCAAGTGATTGTTCGTGTCCATTCCAACCAGGTGTGTGTGCACGCCAGCTGGAAGATTTTTCCCTTAGCAACGTCCGTAGGGTCGGCCTGGGCTCCCCCAATATAGGGTCCTGCCGATCCTCCACTCCCTCAGTTCCTTCTTACTGCCGGTGACGGCTAGCTGGAACTTCACTGGCTCCCGCAGCAAGCACTCTAGCAGTGTCTGATAGCATATCATGTATATAGTTTTTCAGTTAGTTAATAGTTGTTCCTTATAGTTAGTTGGTTTGGGGCCCTCTCCCCACAAGGTTCCCCCTCTGGGGTATGCCCGGGTCTCCAGGGTTTAAGCTCTGTGAGGCCTGTGGCAAGTTTATGCCCAAGAGTGATCCTCACTCATTCTGTGCCCACCCACCCCCAACCTCCTTCCCCGTCCCTCTTCAGGGACCCCTGTCACGAGCAACTTCTAATTCAAAAAGTGCAGTCCCTCCTCTTTGTGGGGGCAGTGGAGGAGGTTCCTCAGGAGCTAAGGGGAAGGGGGTTTTACTCCCAGTATTTTCTAATACCGAAGGCCAAGGGGGGCCTCAGACCCATCTTGGACCTGCGGCAGTTCAACAAGTTTGTAAAGAAACTCAAGTTCCGCATGGTCTCACTAACCTCCATTATCCCCTCATTGGATCTGGGAGACTGGTTACGCCTCCCTCAACTTGAAGGACGCGTATTTTCACATCGCAATAGTCCCACATCACAGACGCTACCTCAGATTTGTGGTGAGCAACGGCCACTATCAGTTTGCCATCCTCCCGTTTGGACTGTTGACAATGCCCCGAGTATTCACAAAGTGCATGGCAGTCATTGCGGCATTCCTGGGCAAGCTCCAGATACAGGTTTTTCCTTACCTCGACGACTGGCTGATCGGGGCCGCTCAAGAGCCCAAGTGCAGGGTCAGGTTGAATTCATAAGAAGTACCTTCCTCGAATTGGGTCTCCTCCTAAATGAGGCCAAATTACTCTTTCCCTGGTGCAGAGGATAGAGTTTATAGGCACAGTCTTAGACTCGACTCAAGCCAGAGCATACCTCCCGGAAGCCAGGTTTCGCTCACTAGGGGACATCATACAGTTCTCAAAACTCAGAAAGTTCCCCACAACCACAGCAAGGAACTGCCTAAAGCTGCTGGGACACATGGCTGCGTGCACTTCAGTTTTGGCTGGCATCAGTGTATCGGCCAGCCTGACACGCTCTGGACAGCATCATACCCCTGCCCTGCCCGGTGTTGGACTCCCTCCTATGGTGGCTTGACCCGCGAGTGGTTTGTGCGGGAGTGCCCTTTGCCAGCCCTCAGCCCTCTCTCTCATTTGTGACAGACACCTCGGATCTGAGCTGGGGAGCTCATCTAGGGGACCTCAGGACTCAAGGCCTCTGGTCTCAGGCGGACCTCGCTCTGCTCATCAATGTCAGAGAACTGAGAGCAGTACAACTGGCATGCCACGCTTTCAAAACCCAGGTGCGTCTCAGTCCTCATGGACAGCACCTCGGCGATGTTTTATACCAACAAACGGGGGTGCACGCTCCTCTCACCTATGCCGGGAAGCCCTTGCACTGTGGGACTTGTGTCGAGTACTCAATCCTCCTGCAGGCATCATACCTCCCAGGAGTGCAGAACGAGCTGGCGGACAGTCTCAGCTGGACCTTCCACGGCCACGAGTGGTCCCTCCGGCCGGATGTGGCGAGCTTAATCTTCCATATCTGGGGGTCTCCCCAGATAGACCTGTTCGCCACCCGTGGCAACAGGAAATATCAGCTATTCTGCTCCCTCATGAGTCACAGTCCAGGATCCATCGCGGATGCCTTCCTCCTCCCGTGGGGGGGCCGCCAGCTCTGCTTTTCCACCAATTTTGCTGGTCTACAAGGTGCTCCTCAAGATCCGCAGGGACCGGGACCGAGTCATACTGATAGCGCCAGCGTGGCTGGGCCAGCACTGGCTCACATTGCTCCTGGGAATGTTCGTAGCACTGCTCACTTTTCCCTTGGTCCCAGATCTGATCACGTAGGACCATGGCCCACTCCTGCATCCAAATCTAGAGTCGCTCCACCTCACGGCCTGGATGCTCCATGGCTAAACACCGCAGAGCTGTCATGCTTGGATCAAGTCAGACAAGTCCTCCTTAGTAGTAGAAAACCCTCCACCAGGGCAACGTAGCTTGCTAAGTGAAAGAGGTTCTCCATCTGGGCGGAGCAACACAGTCAGTCGCGGTTGCTTGCCCTCATACTGTTCATACTGGACTACCTCCTTCACCAAAACAACAAGATCTGTCCCTGTCATCAATAAGGGTGCACTTAGCCGCCATCTCACCTTCCATCTGGGCACAGACGGCTTCTCGGTCTTCACAAACCCTCTAGTCAGTTGTTTCCTCAAGGGCCTAGACAGGCTCTTCCCACAGACGCGTCAGCCTGTCCCAGCCTGGGACCTAAATCTAATCCTCTCCAGACTTATTGGCCCTCCATTTGAACCACCGTCAACCTGCTCCCTGCTCTGTCTCTTGTACAAGGTCACGTTCCTTGTGGCAATTATCTCGGCTAGACAGGTATTGGAGCTCGGGGCCCTCGCGTCCGAGGCTCCTTACACAGTTTTTCGTAAGGACAAGGTCCAACTCAGACCTCACCCAGCTTTTCTCCCAAAGGTGGTCTCCCAGTTTCACATGGGCCAGGACATCTTCCTCCCAGTGTTTTATCCCAAGCCACATTCCTCCGATACGGAGCACAGGCTGCACTCACTAGATGTACGTAGGGTCCTAGCCTCCTATGTAGAGAGGACTAAGCCGTTCCGGACGTCCATCCAACGCTGTGGCCCTGGCGGACAGAATGAAAGGTCTCCCTGTCTCTTCTCAACACATCTCGTCATGGATTACATCTTGCATTCGGGAGTATTACGGCCTGATGAAGTGCCCGCCCCACTGATTACTGCCCAGTCTATCAGGGCCCAGGCCTCCTCGGCGGCATTCCTGGCACAGGTCCCCACCCAGAGAATCTGCAGGGCAGCCATGTGGTCCTTGATGCATACATTCACTATGCAATTACACAACAGGCCAGAGACGATGCGGCCTTTGGATGCGCTGTGCTCCAATTGGTGCATGACTTTGACCCCACCTCCTAAGCTTTGGCTTGTGAGTCACCTGGTTGGAAGGGACATAAACAATCACTCGAAGAAGAAAAAACGATTACTCACTTTCTTGTAACTGTTCTTCAAGATGTGTTGTGCATGTCCATTCCAATACCCACCCTCCTATCCATCTGTCAGAATAGCCGGCAAGAAGGAACTGAGGGGGTGGAGGGTCGGCAGGGCTCTATATTGGGCGCCATGAAGGCACCACTCCAGTGCCCAGGCCAACCTTCCGGACGCTGCTAATTCTTTTTTGGATGGGGCCTTCAGCATCCGATTAGCTACGTAAGGGAAAATGAAAACTTTTTGCCTTCTCATGTACTGCTACTGGAGCCAGGCATTTGGTAAAAACTCTGGGTCCACTGAAGAGGCCAAAGGCTAAGACGCTGTACTGGAAATTGTCTGAATCAAGGACAAAACATAGCTGTTGCGGTGAGAAGCATGAAGGAAGGGATTTGAGTTGGACAGTATAATCTTCCTTTACTGTGTCTAAAACACGTGTCTGAAGTGGTGATTGTATGCGGTGTTGTTGTAGCAGTGTTGTTGCCAGGATATTAGAGAGACAAAGGGTGTGAGGCAATATTTTATGCTCTGTAAAACTGGGACAGACCAGATAGGATTTTCTGAAATTGTTTGAGAGCTTTCGATCAACATGTCAAACGTGAAGCCTAACATTAGGAAAGGAGGATGTGTCTGAGGATATGTCTATACTACGAAATTAGGTTGATTTTATAGAAGTAGATTTTTTAGAAATCAATTTTATACAGTCAATTGTGTGTGTCCCCACTAAGCGCATTAAGTTGGCGGAGTGCATCCACAGTACCGAGGCTAGCGTCGACTTTCGGAGCGTTGCACTGTGGGTAGCTATCCCACAGTTCCCGCAGTCTCCGCCGCCCATTGGAATTCTGGATTGAGATCCCAATGCCTGATGGGGCAAAAACATTGTTGCGGGTGGTTTGGAATACATGTCGTCAGGCCTCCCTCCCTCCATGAAAGCAACGGCAAACAATCGTTTCTCGCCTTTTTTCCTGGGTTACCCATGCAGATGACATACCACGGCAAGCATGGATCCTGCTCAGCTCACCATCACCGTACGTCTCCTGGGTGCTGCTGGCAGACGCGGTACTGCATTGCTACAGAGCAGCAGCTCCTTGCCTTTGCGGCAACAGATGGTGCAGTACGATTGCTAGCCATTGTTGTCATTTCCTGGGTGCTTCTGGCCGACCTCGGTGAGGTCGGTCAGGGGCACCTGGGCAGACATGGGTGCTCCTGGCAGATTTCAGTGAGGTCGGTCAGGGGCGCCTGGACATAAATGGGAGTGACTCCAGGTCATTCTCGTCTTTGTTTCGTCTCATGGAGATTCAGTCCAGCCTGGAATATCATGCGAGCTGGAGGCTTCTGCCTCAGGCTGCTCTCCCAGCCGGCAGCACTGCACGGTCACGCCTACCCCTTGCTCCCATGGTTCTTGAAGCCTGGACAGTAGTAAAGAGCAGTTAAACTATAGGCTGAGCAAGTGCAGAATGGTGGTAGAATGTAGCTCTGGATGTTTAAAAGCTCGCTGGTGCTGTTTGCTGACTAGGCTGTTTGCGATTAGAAGAGCACAGCAAGGCGCGCTGCGCATCACAGAGGCTTTGAAAACCAGTTTCATGACTGACCAGACTTCAGTGTGACAGTTGTGTGTGTTTCTCCTTGATGCAAACCCGCCCCCTTTGTTGATTTTAATTCCCCGTAAGCCAATCACCCTCCCTTCAAAATAAAGTAACTATTTTTTGTTTTGAAACCATGCATTCTTTCTTTATTAATTAAAAAAAAAAAAAAAGAGATAACGGACAAGGTAGCCCGGGTGGGGTGGGGGAGGAGGGAAGGACAAGTCTACATTGCTGATTGTAGTCACACTAAAAATCAAACTGTTTGAATGACAGCCTTCGGTTGCTTAGGCCATCCTCTGCAGTGGAATGGCTGGGTGCCCCGGGACTTCTCCCCGTCCTCCTCCTCCCCCCCACGTTCTTGGGCATCTGGGTGAGGAGGCTATGGAACATGGGGAGGAGGGGAGGCGGTTATACAATGGATGCAGCAGGGGTCTGTGCTCTTGTTGGCTTTCCTGCAGCTCCAACAGATGCTTCATCATGTCCGTTTGCTCCCCCATTAGCCTCAGCATCGTGTTCTGCCTCCACTCTTTGTGCTAACTTAATTTTTTCCTGGCCTCTGCCACTGAATGCCTCCATGCATTAAGCTGTGCCCTATCAATGCTGAAGGACTGCATAAGCTCAGAAAACATGTCATTGCGAGTGCGTTTTTTTGCCTTCTAAACTGCGATAACCTCAGGGACGGAGATGATGGACCTAGAAACATTCTACGCTCTACGATTCTGGGGGAACTGCATGGTCACCTGTGCTGCTGAGTTCGCCATGCTGACCAAACAGCAAATTCAAAAGTTTCCAGGGCTTTTCCTGTGTACCTGGCTAATGCATCGGAGTTCACATCGCTGTCCAGAGTGGTCACAATGGAGCACTCTGGGATAGCTCCTGGAGGCCAATACCGTCAATTTGCATCTGCACTACCCCAAAGTCGACCCAGCAAGGTCAATTTTAGCGCTACTCCCCTTGTCGGGGAGGAGTACAGAAGTCGATTTTAAGAGCCCTTTAGGTTGACGGAACATGGTTGGTTTTGTGGACATAGTCATTTTTAAATTGACCTAACGCGGCTAAATTCGACCTAACCCCATAGTGTAGACCAGGGCTTAGAATTTCTTTGACCTCTTCTTGAGCTTTCCTTCCTCTCTTATGTTTGAGAGAAAGCTTGCTGTTGGTGTTGCTGTTGATAGTCTGACTGCCTCTTCTCATTATAGAGGGACAAGGTGGGTGAAGTAGTATCTTTTATTGGACCAATTTCTGTTGGTGAGAGACAAGTTTTCGAGCTTATATAGAGCTTTTCTTATAATAAGACAAAGAAGAAAATGGTGTGTGGTATTGCCTGTGATGCCTGAACATAGGCATGAGGTGTTCTCTGTTGATAGGGAGATGGTTGCCATGGAATGCATCTCCTTCATCTTTTCCAGTACCTCATAAGTTTTTGAATTAAATAGTCCATCCCCTTTAAAGGGTAGATCTTCTATTTTAGATACTCTTTCCATAGAAAGAAATGATCGTAGCCATGCATGCCTATGTAGCGCTATTGCAGATGTTACAGCTTTTGAGATGGTATCGAGGACATCAAATGATGCCCTGAGGGCATGCTTAGCCCAGTTTTGTCCCTGTTTGTTGAGATATGATGTCAACTTCCTGTAATCCTCTGGGAGATTTTTTGTAAAGACTCATCTCTTATCTCACAGTTGAAACTAATACCTGGCCATCACTGCTTGATAATTTGCACATGCATGTTTAAAGAAGCTGAAGAAAACATTTTTCTACCTAGCGTCCCAACTTTTTTTCTTCTATAGCATAAGGGGTAGAAGGTTGAAGACTTCACCTTGCTCTTTGAAGTGATACTGCTATAATCAGAGTTTGGCTGAGGGTTTACACGAAAACAGAGAATCTTTCATAAGGGATCTGGTGTAATTTGTCAACATTTTTTGAAATTGGTTGGCACAATGATGGATTGGATCATAGGAATTTTGCTGATTTCCAAATACCTTCTAGCATAGGCAACAAAACCCTGCTTTTTGCAGTAGCCCCCAAACTGTCAGACTGGATGCATAGCCTCATTGAAAGCTACTGATGGTAATTTTAAAGTCTATACCATCCTATCAACTAGTTCATGAAATTAGATCGCCTCTACCAAAGAAAAACAGGAGTACTTGTGGCACCTTAGAGACTAACAAATTTATTAGAGCATAAGCTTTCGTGGACTACAGCCCACTTCTTCGGATGTGGGCTGTAGTCCACGAAAGCTTATGCTCTAATAAATTTGTTAGTCTCTAAGGTGCCACAAGTACTCCTGTTCTTCTTTTTGCGGATACAGACTAACACGGCTGCTACTCTGAAATCTACCAAAGAAGACACTGCTGTAACTACTCCCACATTGCCATCGTGCGATGAGCCACTTTCCGGTTCCATGACATATTGGAAATTTTCCTGTGGACATTCCTTCTGGTGGTCATCTTCAAAAAGTATAGCCTGTGCCAAAGAAAGAGTGCCATACCACTTTTCAAAGCTATGCCCTCAGAACACGTTCATATGCTAGGGGGAGGGAGGGAGGTGTGTGAGCACCCTAACACACACTGCTACCAGAATTTCTGTTGTTCTGGCTGCTCCCCCTCTGCGCATCCCGAGAGTGGGAATATGCAGAGGACACTTGAAGAAGAAAAATGTATTATAGTATTTTGTTGTGACATAACTCTACCACTCAGCTAGTCTATTTAGCAATTGAAATTTTTGTCCAAAATATAAATTAGCACTGAATGTTGTGGTAGAAAATAAAACTAGCTTCTGTTTGAAGTAGCATTTCCATTTTAACTGTGTTCATAAAGATGGTTTTATATCCCCATTTATTCAGACTGTCTGTAGTATATCAAAAACATTCAAACGGGAGTTAATAGGAAAGTGATTGAAACTGGGGATCATAATCTAAGAAGTTTTTGAGTTAAAGCTGTTTGGAGAAACAAGGTTTTATTGTTTCAAAATTGAGGCCTAAAAGTGGAACTACTTAGACAGTTGATCCCATATTGAAGTTCTGACCTTCATAAAAGTCCATTCCTATATTTATTTAGTCAAACCAATGGTGGTTTGCTGCTAAATATGTTGTGTGTATAGTGAGTGTGTAAAAACAGACCCTCTTCTTTCTGTTACATAAAACTGATATGTTCATTGTAATATGTTTAACATGGATGTGAATAATAGCAATTAAATTAGCCTTCCAGAAACCTCCTCTTATATTCATCCTTGTTTGAAAAGCTACTGTTTCTAGTTTGACACACTGGGACAAATTAACCCCTGGTGTAACTCCATTGAAATGAAATGGACATGGGCAACTTCAAAATCACAATTCTTTCTGAAATTAGTTTATCTACGTTAATTGGAAATAACACCTAAGATTACTATAATGGAAAGGTTAGTCAGTTTGTTGATTTGTGCATTTGATAACACTTCTTGGATAGTCATTTCACTGTTTCCCCTGTATAGTCAGATAAGAGCATAGGAATTACCATATCAGATCAGTTGGCCATGTAGTTTCAGTATCCTGTTACCAACTGTGACCAATACCAGATGCTTTTAAAGGGAGATGCGGTAGGAAAAACCTTTCTGAATTTAACAGGTAGAAATTGTGGTTTTATGTTAGAAAAATTGAAAATGGAAAAGTTTGCCTTTGTCTTCTTTTCTCCCTCCAAATATTTATTAAACATTTTAGTAAATTGTACAACACTTAACTCCCAATACTTAGACGTTGGTTTATGCCTTGAAGCATGAGGGGTTTTAGAGAGAGAGAGAGAGAGAGAGAGAAGATGCCAGACCTAAGTATGAACTTTTGTGTTGTGGTGATGGACTTTATTTTGGGACCCTGATGGTTTTGAACTATAGCTCTTATTAAACCAGCCCCAGGTAAGGGTGGTGTTAAACCAGAGAGAAGCCTGTATGTAGTTCTTAAGGGGTCCGGGAGAGTGGGAAACAGAGGCAGGTGCTGCAGAGTAACCTCTGGCCAGGAGAGGGTGATCAGGAGGCAGCTGGACCTTCTATAGTCTGCCTGCCAGACGTCACATTGCAGGATTGAGGCCTCAGGGTCTAACCCAGTAAAGCATATAAGCATGTGCTCACTGTATGGATGTGAGTAGTGCCTTTAAGCACATAAGTAGTTCCAATGAATATAAAGTTATGCATGTTAATCCCTTTGCTAGAATGGGCTTCAGTTATTTTTTTGTGGGTTTCTTGCATAGCAACTGAAAAATTTAAAATAGGGAAGTGTAATTTTAAAATCACAGAAATTGGCAGAATGTCTCACAAGTGGGTGTGTAGTACCTGAAACTATTTTTGTTATTTTTCGTTTTGACTAGTTTTCAAGTTGATTGAGTACCTTTAATAGAAAATTATACCAGAGACTAACTTTTATCATTGTGTTAAAATGATAACCTAATCATATACAAGTCACTGATCTTGCATAATATTTTTTTAATTTAGCTAATTTGCTTTGTTTCTTATATGGTATTTATATAAGGAGAACAATATTTTGAATTTTAAGAATACTTAGTTAAGACAGAAGATTCTCAGCTGGCAAATTCTGTAACCCATACGGACATTCTTAAGAACAAAATGTTGGCAGTGCTATGTATTACATGCCAGAAGTCTGAGTCTCAAAGCAATGAGGTTGATGTAAACTGTGCAGACATGTCTGCCACCATATAGAGAGCATTAATTGAGATTTGAGAAGGAATCAGTCTGGGTTACAGGGTCAGTCTGTTGATGTTGCCTTCATGGTGTAGCTGTAACTTAATGCAATTGAACATTACCTAAAGAGAAGTACAGACATAATTTGCAAGTCCTGAGAAAGCAGGCTCTTTTGCCTTTAGCTTATTCAGTATAAATTGGAAATTATTCAACCAAGAATAATTAAAACTTAATAATGTGTTTGACATAAAAATAAGGACATATAATTGGTGTGATTATGTAACATGACTGAATAACTGATGAATATGTTTATCTTTAAATTAAGATATAAACCAGAAGCCACTCTGCATAAATTAGCATTGCCAAACTCTAAATATTTTCCCATTAATTTTTTAAGAGACAAAATAATAATAATAATACTAGCTTAATTCTAACTTTCTTAATTCAAAGAACATGAGCTTAAGGTATTTTTCTTATATTTAACAATGATGCATTTTACTCGCCTTTTTAGAAACTTGACCTTGAAATCTATTTACTTGACAAACTTTGATTTCCTCTGTCACACAAAAGCATGGATTTGTTAGTACAGCTTGTTCATCAGAGCTGGGATTGGAATTTTGTTTGTTTTTTTCACTAATAGAGCACAGAAGATTTATGGGAGAGGGATGGAAAGCAAATTATTACATAAAATTGCAACTAGAGAAGAAAAAATTAATAATTTTTGTTTTTTTGTTTTTTGACCTATCAACTGAGACATTCTATACCTTGGGGGAGCATACTGTAACCCCCATATTCCACATTTCCATATAATCATGATCTTAAATATAAAGCATGCCTTGTAAGGTATCAGGGGAAAGGTTATGATCTGCTGAAAGTCATTTCTCTATCCATATATGTATATCATTAATTCATATGAAGTTATGAGAATTGTGTTGTATGATTGTCACTAAAACATGCTGTAAGTTGGGAAATCAGTCAGATATTAGCTCCCCAGAAGCAACAGCAAGGAAAATAACCAGCACCCAGGTGGAATGTGAAAAAACCCATCAACAACCATTGTCCAGCCAGGGAGCTACAATTCAGTGACTCACCTGCATGAGGCCACACCAGGAGAATTACTCAACCTTGCCGGGAGACTCAGCAGTTCATCCAGACATGCCTTGACTTGTGTTTTCCAAGCACATGGACTGAGGGTGTAAAACAGACACAGTGGCCTCATGCTAGGCCTTTCTAGTTCACCCACCTACGCTGCAAGCAATAAGGACACTCTGAAGACTCCAACTGGGGGGACTGGCCCAGATTTCAGGGGTGAAATCTGTGTACTATGAACTGCAATATGCAGTGGGGTGAGAAAAACTGCTTAGTCTAGTTGTTGCCAAGCCTAATAGGGTTGAGAGTTTAGACTACATGCTTATATTTTATTTCTTTTGGTAACTAACTCTGACTTTTTGTCTATCACTTAATATCACTTAACATCTATCATTTGTAGTCAGTAAATATGTTTTACTGTTTATCTTTACCGGTGAGTTTGCCTGAACTGTGTGGTAAATCTGCTCAGGTTTTGCAAAGACTGGTGTATGTTCACTTTCATTGATGAAGTGGTGAACCAATTAATAAGTCTGCACTGCCCATCTTGAGCAGTGCAAGACAGTATATTCCTGGGGTACAGAGCTGGGAGCTGGAGGGGGATTTGAATCAGGTGTCTTTCTCTGTGTGATTGATGAGTGGCTCGGGGAGCATTCATGCAATCTAGCTGGGTGTGGGGTCTCCACATGCAGTTGTGCTGAGTGATAACAGCACCTGGAGGCATTGCTGGTGAGAGACATCCCAAGATGGAGAGAGTTCAGTGGGCACATTGGTCTCACAGTCCCAGGCTGCACCCTGGGGATTCCGTCACACCAACCATTATACTATTATCTCTACTGTACTATTTATACTATTATCTCTTTTTAAACTTCATTCTTGTAGGATGAAAGGTAGAGCACTCTAATTTCTAATTCAGCTCACACTAAAATAATTTATTTCAGGGTAAAAGAGTTACAGCTCAGCTAATAACCTTATGTTATGCTGCAGCTCATGATTTACTAAAAAAAAAAAACAGTGGAATCCATCAAGCAGGACGTCTTTGTTCCGACTACTAATTTAAAAAGGCACTACAACTATTGGTATTGGACTTCTTATAGCACTTAGCAATATCTCAAGTTCAATAAGTTCCTGTTTAAAAGATTATAAAGACAAAATAATGTGTAAAATCTCATATGTTATGCTGGTAATAAGAGTAGCAATGTTTGTTATTGCAACCTAAGAATGTTACACAGGTAACATAACCTTAAGCAGATGAAATGGAATGAATGAAATCTTAAAAATGTTGTACATTTTGGACAAGTTATGCAAACTTGTCTCCATAACATTTTCATTTATATTAAAAATCAATAAGCAAATTTCAGTGTGATTGACCTACTGATATGCAAAACGAATACTTTGATAATATCACTAGTAAATGGGGCTCCTTATATTTTGTTAAAAGAATGAGGAGTACTTGTGGCACCTTAGAGACTAACAAATTTCTTTGAGCATAATCTTTTATGGGCTAAAACCCACTTCATCAGATGCATGCAGTGAAAAATACAGTAAGAAGATATATATATACACACAGAGGACATGAAAAAATGGGTGTTGCCATACTAACTATAATGAGAATAATCAGTTAAGGTGGGCTATTATCAGCAGGAGAAAAAAAATGTGTGTAGTGATAATCAGGATGGCCCATTTCCAACAGTTGACAAGAAGCTGTGAGTGACAGTAGGGGGAAAAAAATAGCATGGGGAAATAGGTTTTACTTTGTGTAATACCCATCCACTCCCAGTCTTTATTCAAGCCTAATTTAATGGTGTCCAGTTGGCAACTTAATGCCAATTCTGCAGTTTCTCATTGGAGTCTGTTTTTGAAGTTTTTTTGTTGGAGTATCGCAACTTTGAGGTCTGTAATCAAGTGACCAGGGAGGTTGCATGCATCTGATGAAGTGGGTTTTAGCCCACGAAAGCTTATGCTCAAATAAATTTGTTAGTCTCTAAGGTGCCATAAGTACTCCTCGTTCCTTTTGCTGATACAGACTAACACGGCTACCACTCTGAAACTTATATTTTGTTCCTTACTTGTAGTACATATGCAATTTTTATTTACAATAACCTAGAGAGTTTTATTTATTATACATCTGCTTCATAAAAACTGAAAATTTAGGGTTTTTCTAAACATCAGATATTTATGGTTGACAAATAAAATGAACTTTTGTATGATTGACACTGTTTGAAAATTGTAGGGTTTTTTGAGGTTTAAAATCACAGTCATATGGTAAAGTATGTCAGTTCAAATTTGTCTTTCAATCTGAATCTATCCATGTATGTGGATGCTCTTTACACTATATTGGTATTTTTAGATTCTAAGTGGCACGGAAATTTGACAAACCAACATTGTTGAATGTTTTGGTTTTTTTTAGATTTGAAATAAAGCAGTTTTAAACTATTAAAAAAAATCTTTGTGATCTTAATAACTGCTGATATATTCATTTATGCGTACAATGTTGTTGTAGCAGATGTGTTACTTCCAGGATATTAGAGAGACAAGGTAGGTGAGGTAATATTTTTATTGGACCACTTCTGTTGTTGAGAGAGACAGGCTTTTGAGGTTACACAGAGCTCTTC
Organism: Malaclemys terrapin pileata; assembly: GCF_027887155.1. Lineage (NCBI taxonomy): Eukaryota > Metazoa > Chordata > Testudines > Emydidae > Malaclemys > Malaclemys terrapin. The sequence continues at coordinate 241,997,139 of NC_071506.1, read as the reverse complement.
CTTGGGGCAGATCTAAAAAAAACTTGTCTCTCTCAGCAACAGAAATTGGTACAATAAAAGCTATTAGTTCACCTACCTTGTCTCTCTGTATACATTTGTTTTACTGTAGTTCATTTGTACCATAGAAAACTTTAACTGTGAACTTAATATTTGTACATGTGAAAATATAGAAGGGTCACTGTAATATTTGATTGTAGAATTACAAAAAATCCTAGCAAGAATAAATGATTTCTTTTTAAATTCAGATAATTTTTAATTTTGTATTTAAGAAATGTATCATATGCAAATGGGCTGTTGTGTAGATGGCAAAAGCTTCAGCTATTTCAGGTCAAGCTGAATAATTTTCATATGTGGAAGTAAAATTGTCTCAATGTAATACTTAGACAAAAGCCTTCATATTGTGAGTTCTTAAAACCAAATTATTTGAACAACAGTCTCAAAAGAGATAACATGTGAAACTTTTTACAGCTTTACCATAGGAAACTCAGACTGTTGAGCGACAATTTTCCCAATTCACAGCATTAGAAAATGCACAGTTTTATACAGTCAGAAGTTAGTGAAAAGGGTGACAACTGCTGCACACAGAACTTCCAGTTTTGTAGATAGTAGAAACTTTCATATGCTGATATCCTGCCCCTTGTTAGAAGAGACACGTAGGGGAATTATGATTATAAAAGCAAGATTGTCACTTGTCCTCTGACCCAGTGGAGGGCAGGAAGAGAGTATAAGACCTCTTCATACTACTTTCCTATTTGGGCTGGCCTGTGTTGCCAGTCTGTGGATAGGAGACAAAGCAGGCTCCACATTTCTCTCTCTCCCCACACATAAATGTACTGGCAAGCAGAGCTGAGCCAGCACAGGGTGGGAAGATAGTAATCTGATACTGTTATGGGCCAGTAGCAGATTATTTCCTGTTCGGAGCAAGGAAAGAAGTTGATGGGGAATTGGCACACTAACTCGCAATTCCTTCCTGAATTGCTGTTGGGGCATTATGTCTACCCACAGCCTCTTACAGAGAATTAGTAGCAATGGATGAAATCCTGGTCCCCCTGGGTATATTTACACTGCAGTTAAACACCCACAGCTGGTCTGGGTCAATTGACTTGGGCTTGCGGGGCTTGGGTTGCGGGATTGTAAAATTACCGTATAACTGTTCAGGCTCAGGCTGGAACCCAACCTTATGAGGACCCCATGAGAGGACAGGGTCCTAGATCCCAGGCTCCAGCCCAAGACCAAACGTCTACACAGCTATTTTTAGCCCCACAGCCCGAGCCAGCTGACCCAGGCCAGCCACAGCCATGCCATGGGTCTTTTATTCCAGTGTAGACATACCCTGAAGTCAAAAAGAGTTTTCCCATTGACTTCAACAGGGCCAGAATTTCTCCAGTGTGTCAATCTACCCCAAGATGTTAACATTCGATAGCTGTAATAACTGACTTTGTAAGTGTCCTTAAGTAACTTATTATACTTCTCCATAGCAGTAGCTCTAATCCCATGAGTAGTCTCACCAAAAATGATGGGACTACTTACTATGCATGAGAGCTTTCAGGAATAGGGTCTGAATGGCTGTTCCACATTGTTTATGCTTCCAAAAATTCTTGGTGAAGTCGGTGAGAGTTTTGGGTGTGCAACGAATGCAGAATCAGACATAACATGAAGAAATTATCACTTGTAATAATTGCTTGTTTCATATATTGTCGTAATACCTATTGTGAACCTATTGTTTTGAAAGTTTCCTTCTTCTTTTGCTTTTAACTCTTCACTTGAATCAATAAAAATGTGGTTCTTAAAAAAAATAAAAAAATAGAATGGATCTAAACTGAATGGTCAACTTTTATCATATGAAAGGGAGAATAAGTTTTCCATTTAGTTTATGATTGACATTAATAGAAGGGAGATACTAGCAGTAGTGTTAGCTGTAAATAATGTACATTGTATGTTATCCCAAAATATATACTGTAAAATGTAGTGTCCATTGCGGGCTGCAGTCTCCAGTATTTCAAAAGATATGTTCACCTCTAATTTTTATTAGTAAAATATAGATCTTTTTAATGAGGCAATCATAAAATGCAAACAAATCCATATCCTATAATAGCTAAATAATTTTCTTTATATATTTCTTGAAGACTGGGACAGGGAGAAATTACTTGAAGCATGGATGTCTAATCCAGAGAACTGCTGCCAACGTTCAGGTGTTCAAATGCCAACTCCACCTCCAAGTGGGTATAATGCCTGGGACACACTCCCTTCACCACGAACTCCCCGCACCACTCGCTCTTCTGTGACCTCCCCTGATGAAATCAGCCTTTCACCAGGAGATATTGAGACAATTCTGGTATGATTTATTCTTAAGAAAGATTCCTTGCCTTTCACTTTGTGAATAGTTAGAGGCACAAAGTAATGTATTAAACATTATTAAAAAGTTGTTCTGGTATATAATGCTTTGCAACTTGTGAGAAAAACTTCCATAATCATTGTGCAGTTGGTTTTTAAAGTATGTTTTTAGTTCCTTATAAATAGGACTGAAATTAATTGGGAAATTGAACTGATTTCCCCCTCCTGTTTCTCTCCCCCCACCTTCTTCACACACCCCAACATAGTGCGAGAGAACTATTTTGTCATTTACCTTTGCAAAATAACCTTGGAAAGAACATGAGATATTTTCTTTTCTTTTCTTTTCTTTTCTTTTCTTTTCTTTTCTTTTCTTTTCTTTTCTTTTCTTTTCTTTTCTTTTCTTTTCTTTTCTTTTCTTAAATGTAAGCAAACACTGAAGTGTGCATAGAATCATAGAAATGTAGAGTTGGAAGGGAGCACAAGAGGTCGCCTGGTCCAGCCCCTTGTGCTGATTCATTTTAACAATTGGCTTTATAATGACACAAGTTGAGCATGTGGCTGGAACAAGGGACACTGTTTTCAGCTTGACTGCCACCATTATAATGTAGGACTTCTGATTTAACAAGATAGGATCATACCAAGTGTGTGTGTAGCTCAGCATTTCTTTGGAGACTTTTTATCTAGATGTTCAATTCCATGGTATCCATTTCCTTGAACATACTTAAATGCTTTGAATCTTCCCTTTTTATATTTTTCATTAGGAAACAAAGTTTTCTTTGTTTGCCTTTTAAATGTCAGCCTACTACTGTACTGTAAGATTATAAATAATTTTGTTGTGTGAGGGTTGCTTTAAGCAGTTTACAAGGCTATCACAAATTTCAGATATAAAAGAATCTTTCATTAAAATCAATAATGCTCTTTGGAAGACAGAACTCTCTTTTTCTTAATCCACAGCTGTAACTTTATAAAATTTGTGCTCAGTGTCCTATTTTTTAGGAGATACATAGTTTTGTAACTGGGTTATCCCTGGGCATCATATCAAAGTAAAACTTTGCATTCAGTATACAGACAACCCTTCTCTAATTTTAAAATAGTACAAAAAAGGTATATGGCATTATAGTTTATCCTTTTTTATATCTGCTGCAATACTTTTCCTGGAATAGAACTTCATGTGAAATGAAGTGACAAATGTATGTTATATTGTATATTTCCCTTTCTTAGTATTGGGGGCTTGTGATGGGAATGCAGGATTAGACCCACTATGAAATATGATGGTGAATGTAGTTTAATATCTGTGGTATTAGTTTTATATCTGGATTTAAATTGTGTGTGTGTGTGTATATATATATGTGTGTGTGTGTGTGTGTGTATATATATATATATATATATATATATATATATATATATATATATATATATATAGCTAGTTTACTTCCTGTTTTACAGTCTTCAATTGTTAAAATGGATCCTTTAAGAAACTAAAGAAACAAGTACGATTGTTGTTAGAATTTCAGATTTTATGTAGAGATTTTTTTCTATTAAGATGTTTCTCACTTAAAATGCTCATCTATGCACAAAAAGACAAATCCTGGGCCTCATTAACATCCCTATGTGAGACAAACACAAAATTGATACGCATAGGGGCCAGACACAGCGGCTGCTTCCGGGAGCAGCGCGGAGCCAGGGCAGGCAGAGAGCCTGCCTTAGCCCCGCTGTGCCGCCGACTGGGAGCTGCCTGAGGTAAGCACCACCCAGCCAGAGCCTGCTCCCTGAACCGCCTCCCCCAGTCAGAACCCCCTCCCGTACCCTAACTTCCTCCCAGACCCTGCACCTGCGCCCCAACCCTAAGCCACCTTCCACACCTAAACTGTCTCCCAGAGCTCACATCCCGAACCCTCTCCTGCACCCCAACCCCCTGCCCCAGCCTGGAGCCTCCTCCCGGAGCCTGCACCCCCTCCCACAGTGCTGGAGGGATCGAGCACTGAGACTGCTAACTTCCCCATTATCTTAGACTGTCCTTACAGGGGCCTGATAGCAAAGAGATGTGGCCTCCCTCTGAGATTGACAGGAAGGGCCACACAAACCTACAGGGTGCATTCAGTCACACATATATCTCTTTATGTGTTTGCAAGATCAGGATCTTAATTTTCAATATTTTGTTTTTTTCTGATAGCACTTTTTATAAAATTCAAATAAGATATCCTACCACTAATAAGATGGAAGGAAGGAAGAAGCCTTTATAATTTAGCTCATTCTACATTTTGATCTAAAGATGCAAAGTACAAATTTTCAAATCAGTTTTACAAACCTCAAGCTGATTTTTTTTTATTTTTTTTAGATCCAGTGATTAAAATTATAACTTTAAATCAATTATTTAAGTGGCTCCACACTGCCTTGGACCTGATCCTTTGCAGAGCAGAATACCTCCTCTGACATATGACTGACCTTATCTACCAAGCCCTGCTACTGCTATTGAAGTCAGTGGCAAAACTCTCATGGAGTTTACTGGTGCGCTGTCATCTTTATTGGGAGCTAAGAGTGCTCAACATCTTAAAGGCTGGAGGTGGTGGAGATCCCAGAAGGCAATAAAAAAAATGGTTGCACAGGTTCCTAAAATATTTACTAAATGTTTGTGGGGAGGTGTGTGGAAATGAAGATATGCCCCTTTCCATTTTCAATTTTTAGAACATAAAGCAACACTTTCTCATCGATACATTCATAAAAGATTTTTCCCTACTTTGTTCATGACCTGTTTTCTTACAGTAGTTTGGTTTTATATTTTTATTATGTAATTCTCATGAGTTCTGCACATGGCACACAGGAGTTTGTTTTTCTTTCTTTCATCTGTATTTTTTTCTTTATCTACAGTGTGACATTTGTATGTGTAATATTTCTGTATTTGAAGACCCAGTGGATATGCCTTGTGGACATGAGTTTTGCAGATCATGCTGGGAGGCGTGAGTATATTGATTTAGCTTTTTTTTTTTTTAAATGATTAGACTTTCCATTTTAAAGAGGGGGGGGGGAAATCACAACCAATAAATATCCATTGTCAAATGTTAAGAGATAGCTGTTCTGAACCATATGGAATACTTTCATATGTATTGTTCTTATTGGCCATTAACTGGCTGATGGGTACATAGCGATGGCTTGGGCCCTGATACAAGCTTAAGTGCATTGCCAAATAGGGATGGATTTAAGCACGTTATTTAGTGATTTGCTGAGTTGGGGCCTAACTGTCTGAGAACTGGTCTACACTTAAAAGTTTTACAAGTATAATTATTTTGCTTAGGAGTGTGACTTTTACTGAATAGACTAAGTGTGATGTAAAAGTAAAAGCCAAAGTGTGGATGCAGTGATAGTGGTATAAAGATGACTTCATACCACTATCACTGCATCCTCAGTAGGGAGAGTTGTACTGCTTTAATTATATTGGTAAATTTGAAGTGATGCAACTTGTCCAGTGTAGATAAAGCCTAATTCCAATGCATTCATTATTGTGATATTTTGTAAGGAGCATTAAGCTCATCACAACCTTAAATATGAGTTACTGTTTAAAACATGGATTTTAGAGCATGTAGAAAAAATCATTCATGTTCCTATTGTATTGTAAATTGGTGTGCTGTATCAAGCTCTGTGTAGGGCTAGTGCTGCAAATCTGGAGTTATTTGATCAAGGGGTTTTTGGAATACAGTGTCCTCTTCCCCCCACCCCCGAAGACCTTGTCAGTAAAATTGTTGATTTTTTTTCTTTTTCTCTCTTTTGCATACACATGGCTAAAATATGTTATTGACCCCAAACTAATATCATTGATCAGTTACAACTCAGCTAATGTCCAGCATCCACTATCACTTTGGGGAAGCAATATTTTTAAAGATAGTAGGGGTTATCATTAGCTCTACAAATTGTCTTTCACTTGGGTGATAGGGTACAGACAGTAATTTGTGCATGTATAGCTGACATCAGGTCACTTGATAGCTCGCACAACATATTGGAGCTGTTGAACCCAAACAACACCCTGGTACTAAGAGTTCAAGTCCTACCCTTAGCAGACTTCTGAGATTACTCTATGCCTGCATTCTGCTTGTGGTTAGGAGCTGCAAAGGGGGTCCTTATGGAAGTTTGGCCCTGAGGTTTCTGTTTAAGAGCTGATAATTCAAATTGCTTCAAAATTCACATGCATATTCCGACTATTTTGAAAAATTCTGTACCTCATCAAGGCCAGGATAGCTTTAGTGGTGCAAGTCTGGTTTCATTTGGGCAAGGGGTTTCATCATATACAGCTTTTGGATGGGCTGTATACAAAACCAGTATTAGTTCTGGTTAAAGAGAGTTTGCATCTGCTCAAGCTTCCTCAGGAACTCCTTTTGAGGGACAATCACTGAGCAATGATAGTTACATGGTGTCTTGAGGAAACAAGCACTGCACCTTGACCATGGACCATCAGTTTGTTTGCCCTCCTAGGGAGACTTTTGTGTACTGTGCACACTTAGTGTTACCAGCTTGCCATTTGCTTGGTGTCCAGGACTCAGCGGGGCCTCTTTTTGGAAGTGTGAGTGGTATGTGCAATTTTGAAGATGGTCAGCACCCCACAAGTCTCCCTCAATGCCATCTGCCCAAATCCCACTCTAGGACAGTTAGGCAAGCAAAACTGTGTCCAGGATACGAGGCCCAGTATGATGTTATGAGGCTCAATTGATGCGAGAAACTAGATGTCACATATAAAATGGTATCGGAGAGGCTGGCACAAGAGTCGCAGCCAGGATGGATCAATTCTGAGCTGGGAGGGGCTCATTGAGCTCCTTTAAGGTACTCCCAGAGGTGAAAGTAAGCCGGTACGCTCTGGTACGGGGTACCGGCAAGAGTCGGTGCACCATACCGGGGCGGCCCGGCTTCCCCAGGCGACAATTTAAAGGGCCTGGGGCTCCCAGCAGTGGCTGGAGCCACAGGCCCTTTAAATTGCTGCCAGAGCCCCTCTGCTGGAGCCCTGGAGTAGCGGCAGGGCTCCGGGCGTTATTTAAAGGGCCAGGGCTCCCGCTGCCTCTACTGCCCTGGGCCCTTTAAATAGCCCCCAGAACCCCGCTGCCAGAGCCCTGGGGTAGCAGCGGCAGCTGGGTACTCTGGCAGCAGTTTAAAGGGCCCGGGGTGGTAGCAGCGGCCGAGCCCTTGGCCCTTTAAACTGCTGCCAGAGCCCCCAGCTGCCGCTGCTACCTTGGTAGGGGATGGGGAGGGCACTTACAGGATGGGCCAGAGCTGGCTCTGACCCCCCCCCGTCCCCGCTCCTTCTGCCTGAGGCCCCGCCCCTTCCAGGGGCCAGAGCCAGCCCCAACCCAGCCCCGTACCGGTAAGTCCCTGTTTCTACTTTCATCCCTGGGTACTCCTGGGCCTGGCAGACAATATCTATATTGGGAGTTGGGAATAGGCATGCTCTGTGCATGCCCGAGGCACATATAGCTGAGATTGGCAGGAAAGAACTCCCAAAAAGTTGAATGGGGAAGTTCACACATCTCAGACCTATTGTTGAATGCGCTGTTCATCTCCAGGAGGTGTTCTCATTCATTTTAGACGTCCTATTAAGATGAATGGGCCACTTCACACCTCTGTGAGCCTCCAGAGCTGCAGACAGGTGTGCAGAGCTCCTTTCCACTATGCTCGGGACCTTGGGACTCTCCTCCTCTCCCCGTTGCTGCCCCCTGCTGGAAGAAGTGTTCCTTGCAGCCCTTCCGCCAGCACTTTGTCTCCTTCCATGGCCCCTCCAGCCATACTGGTGTTACCCAGGTGTTCTTTCAACCCAAAGCTCTTGATATCTTTACTCTGTGCAAGGTGGTGTCAGGAAATAAATCAAAGGAGACACACTCTTCAACCGATAGATGGCTGGCACAAACAGGATAACACAAGAGTGCTCTCACGTAAAGCTATACTTTACTTAGTCTCAAGCACTTGCACACATCCGCAACAGGTTAGTAAAACACCCCCAACCCTCAGTAATTACCGAAGTCGGGTGTGGCTCTCAAGTGGCACAGCATCAGTCTTTTGACGGCTAATCTTCCATCTGCTGGTGAGACTGCAAGATGTGTCCAGAGGGAGAGTCCCTGAAGAGTCCAAGTACCCCAAACTTTCTTCCCTTATTTATTCATTAGTATTACAATAACACATCACTCAAAGAAAACTTGTTAAGCAAGCAATTTCAGAGGTTAAGCAAGAGGTTTCCTTCTGATCATCAATTAGCCAGATGTGTGTTTTCAGAATTTGCTCGCCTTGAGGCCCTGAAAGACACATCCCCGAGGGCACATACAGACAAGCTTCCTGTTTTCCTAAAATGCATATCTCAGCAATTTCAACAGAGATCTCGTCAGAAAGGACATGGAGTCAAGCTGCCCTTTCTGTGACATTCCCCCCTCCCTCCCGCAACTTGGTCATGCTAAGGCTGCATAGGCCCACTTACGACCTGCTAGCTTGGCTACTTTTAGCAATAGTGGTTCAAGCATTTTACTGGTCTGCTGTGATCTCCCCGTACACTGGGGATATGGCAGGGTCAGAACAAGGGCAGAGCTGGTAACTAATGTGGTTACAGTGAGGGGGACATGATTGAAGCATACCTGTAGAGTGGCATGAGAGGGATTCCTAGGCACACTTCGTCACCACTTAGGTTATGTCTACTCTATAGTAAAAGACCAGCAGCTGGTCTGCATCAGCTGACTTGGGCTCACAGGACTTGGGCTGTAGGGTTATAAAAATACAGTGTAGACACTTGGGCTGGAGCCTGTGCACTGAGACCCCCATGAGGGAGGAGGGGGGGTCTCAGAGTGGCTACACTGCATTTTTATAGCCCCACGGCCTGAGCCCCATGAACCTGAGTCTTGTATCACAGTATAGATGGTAGCCTAAGTGGTGAAAGTGTGCCCAGGAAGCCCCCTTCTGCCAACCTATTGGTGCCTTTCAAAAAGGAGGGGGAAATTTACAGACAAAAAATACCTAGTTGACGCACAGTTATGGTTGCCTAGCACTGCCTCATATCCTTTCAGAATCTGGAGAGTAGCTAAACCTAAATTTTTGAACTCCAGAAATAAAGAGCTATATTAAGACAAACTTAAACCTCTGAAAATGGGTAATGTCTCCCACACAACATTTACTCACCCTACTTTGAGTGATACCCCATCCGGCTAGGAATCATAGGACTGCATCCTTCGTGAGCATGTGGAGGAGAGTGGGGAAAGTCCACAACAATAGCGGGGGTGGGGGGAGATATTTAGGCCTTGTCCTCGCTAGGAAAAGGATAAACTTTGCAAATGTGAGATAGTAAGCCCAGTCTGTACTCGACCACTTTGCTGACTCCAAACTCCCAAAACCTTGATAAATATTTATCTTCGTCCTAAGGATTCCGTCATCACCTTTTGGTTGCTACTGGCTGAGCCTTGTGGTGCACTGTGATGTGTATCAACATATAAGCTTCATGGTGATTTGCAAATGCCAGTGCAGGTGTAGAGTTTTGATGGGCACTGAGAATATGCTACTCTTGGGGGGATTCTGCACCACTGCGCAATGCAGAATTTGAGCAGAATTTCCTTTTTCCCTTGCAGAAATGGGCTGCAGAGCTGCAGGCCACCACTAGGGGCTGCTGGACCCAGCAAACCCCAGCATCCCAACTCACAAATGAAAAACACTGCCAGGGAGAAGGGGAGGGGGAAGGAGTTGGAGGGTTCCCAGCTGCTGCAGTTCCTGGCGTGCCCTGAAGGAAGGAGGCAGCATGCAGGAAACTCCATACAAGTCCAGGACCCAGTTTCTCCCTCTGGATCCCTGGGCTCTGGAGGGTAGGGGGGGTGAGTGTCTGTGCTAGGGGGGCCTGCAGCTGGGCTCGAGGGGGGGAAGAAGGGGTGTGGATGTCTGGGCTGGGGCACACCCCATGGCTTGGCTCTGGGGGGGGAGGGTTCTGGGCGGGGGACACCCCAGGGCAGGGCTCTGAGGAGAGGGCTTGTGGGTGTCTGGCCCCCCAGCTGGGCTCTGGGGTGGGGGCGGGGCAGAGAAACAGGAACTGGGTTGACATAGGGGTTTCTTTAACTTTCTACTCCTGGGGGAACATTTTGTATGTGTGTATGTCTCTATTGTTACAGGAGGATCTGATGTATAGACATGGCCTAAGTTACAATAGGCTTAAATAATCTTAAATTTGACTATCTTTTTATGATCTCACAAGTAGAGTCTCATTTCAAGTACTAGTTAATAGCTGATGGGAAGAAGTAGCCAATCCAAAGACTTATAGTTCATTTAGTCTTGCTAACTGTCAATTTGTTCAGATCAAGCTCTTACAGGTTTCAAACTGTATTTTGACAAGAACAAGGATTGCTATTTATTGTAAAAACTAATTACTTGTCAGACTAATTAGTGCATACATTAAGTACTGCTATATACATCTTTTGGGGACTTAATAAGAAATTTTGCTCAGTTTTATTAAATATTGTACAGAGGGCCCTTGTCAATGGGAGACAGGTATTCACCCATACATTCAAGTACTTTTTTCAGTTGCTCACTTGTGGACTCTTCTTTTTTTTTTTCCTTCACCAAATGCCTCCTCAAATCTGAGGTACTTGTTGAATGTAAAAAACAAGGGACAATTCATATTTCTTCGTTTAAAAAGAGATGTAAATGAAAGTGTATATTTTATTAAGTTAGTATAAAGACAATGAATTTACCTCAATTTCTTAACTTATTTATTTTTTATTATCAAATTCTGACTGACACAATTCTGGCAGGTTTTTGAATCTGAAAATTCAGGAGGGTGAGGCTCACAACATTTTTTGTCCAGCGTATGATTGCTTCCAGCTTGTTCCTGTAGAGATCATAGAAAGCGTGGTTTCCAGGGAGATGGACAAAAGATACCTACTGTTTGACATTAAGGTAAACTGTCAAGCTGTTCGTGTGTGACTAGAGTGTGTCTGACTTTCTTATTCCAATTACAATGCAACTTCTGTGTGAAATATGACTGCACCTTTTCTAAGTAGAGTTTAATAAATTAATACTGTTGATCTGAACTCTATGTAGTTTACATACAGTTGCAATGGCATGCTGTTGAGGATATTTTTTAAAAAGGAATAATTATATTTCTTCCTCAAGCACAGAAAATACGCTTGGGTGGTGGGCAATTTAATAATCTTTCTCGATATATGTAAATTAATGTCCAGAACAGGCAACACCTAGATTTTAAACTGCCAAGAATATTTTGTTGGCGTATCATAAAAAAATGTTTTTAAATTTGTTTCTGGAAGAATGTTTTGATAAATGAGTTACTATTTCCATTCAGGGTTTCTGGGAAATTTCTACTGTACCTCAGTACAGTACCTGCTATTCACATCACTAGAGTTTTGCTCTAGCCCATACTTTCAGAAGATTCCTATATAACCCAGACAGGAAAAGAAGTTGGAAAAATCTTGATTTGGTTAATACTTGATTTTATTTTCTCCATTGCTACAGAATGTATCTTTAAAAAGTAACCTTTTAATTAACTATGCAGGTTATTGGCCTGTAGTGTGGATCCTTGAAATAACTTGTTAAATTATTCCCTGGGTGGGGAGGGGAGAGACCTGTTTAGTACAAGGACTTACTTAGATATGTTACAAGTCACTTTGGCATGAGGTCATAAAATGTTATATATCAAAGTGGGAAACTGATACCCAGATTTGATCCAGTGTCCTTCATAGCCTCACCTTCTGACTGACATGCAAGTCAGTACAATTTTGAAGGGGAGCAGCCAGAAGTTCCTTTTCTTCCACATAATTTATTTTAGATAATTAATAAAAGGGAAAACACTGTACACTGACAGAAAAAAATTTAGGCAAATTTCTGAGTTCTTTATTCTGATTCTTAAAAGTTTATTGCAGTTGATTATATTGAGATTGGTGATAGAGAACATAGGTTTTATTTCTTAATCAGCAGTACAGTTATGCACTGTCAAATTTCAAAGTTTATATATTAAATACATCTGTAAAAATAATGGATTATTTGCAGTAAGGTATTGTCTACATGGCAAATTATTCCAAAATAGCAATTCCTGATTAACTCCATGGGTGAACACGCTTGCATTTGGAATAAGGTACTCTTTTATTCCAGAATAAGTGTGTCTATATGTTGAGATAATCAGGAACAGTTAATCCATTTTAAATTTACACCCTATCTTTTTCTGAATTAACTTTCATGTGTGGCCAAACCCTAAATCTTTTCACAAAAGAAGAGACTTGTACACATTAAGCATTTTGCATGAGTGTAGATGTTCAGGTCTTAGTGTGAATCTTAAGTATTGCTATAGGGAAGAAATACAATTTTTGAGCTAGTGATTAAATAATTCTCTATTTATAACTATTTTTAAAATACCATACTGGTTTAATTACAAGACTTTCTTATGCTCTTTGGCTTTGCTCCTTCAGAGGCAAATTGTGATCAAAGGTTACAGTTCATATCAGTGATGAGGATCTATTCCCAAATGTTAAGTAATTTTCTTCTCCTTTTTTCCTCTTTTCAGGCCTTTGTTGAAAATAATCCTGCTATTAAATGGTGTCCTATACGAGCCTGTGAAAGAGCAGTCAAGCTAACAAGACAAGGATCAAATACAACTGGTTCAGACACACTTAACTTCCCATTGCTAAGAGCCCCTGCCGTAGATTGTGGAAAAGGGCATCTCTTCTGCTGGTTTGTATTAGAAATTTGTACATAACTATATAAAACTGTCACAGCTGCTGCCAATCTAAAGGTCAAGAGAAATCTCCAGCCAGCTGCCATGCTGCAGAAGCCTACAGGAAACTCTGTAGGTTGTTGATACAGTAAATTATTGATGTATAGTTTGACATGAATATATTTTCATACATACCTGGGCTGAATATTAATGTGTGTAGAGTGTATGCCAAATTATCCAGTCCTCCTTTTCTGCGGTAGGCATAACATCAAAAGTAAGAAGGATTCCACTGTGTATCCTTTAGGGCAGCAAAGGGTATAACATTGTCTACTTCAAGATATTAATAGCTGTGCTGGACACAAAACAGCTGCATGGAGCTCTAGGCTTTTCAGTTCTATTTTCATGGTAGAGAAACTTTTGTGCCTGTTTTAGAGGTTTGCAGTATAATCAGAATAGATGTTGACATGTTCACAATTATATTCCAGAAAACCACTAGGTCATGCTTTTTTAGAATCCTAGGGTTTTATTTAATCTGAGGGATTCACCTACTGTACTATGTATGGCTCTCAGTAAGGCTAATTCTTAAGTGATTTTGTGGAGGAGGCTTTTCATGTGAAATTTGCTAGGACACAATTACTCAAATATACAGCCAAGTTTCTCTGTTCAAAATTCTTATCAATGCCCAGAATATATAAATTATTAAGAACATACACACACATTAGTGTAGACCAGGGAGATGGAGGAAGAATTGTTTTTTATACTTAGTTAGTTTAAGATTTGGCATATGTTTTGCTAGGATTTGAGAGTTATCAAGGTTCAGGAATGAGGAATTTTTGAGTTCCAAAGTTCAAAAAGGTTTTGGTAAGTGGAATCCTTCTTACTTTTGGTGTTATGCCTACTGCAGAAAAGGAGGAATGGATAATTTGGCCCATACTCTACACACACTAATATTTAACCCATGAATGTATGAAAATATATAATATAAGTTTCCCTGTTCAAAATTCTTATCAATGCCCAGAATATATAAATTAAGAACATAAAAACAACCATATTGGGTCAGTCCAATGGTCCATCTAGCCCAATATCCTGTCTTCTGACAGTAGCCAATTCCCAGATGCTTTAGAGTGAATGAACAGAACAGGGCAATTATCGAGTGATCCATCTGCTGTCATTCAGTCCCAGCATCTGGCAGCCAATGGCTTATGAACATCCAGAGCATGTGATTGCATCCATGACCATCTTGGTTAATAGCCATTGGTAGACCTATCCTCCATGAACATATCAATTTTTTTTTTTTTTTTAACCCAGTTATACTTTTGGCCTTCACAACATCCTCTGGCGACAAGTTCAATAGGTTGACTGTGCATTGTGTAAAGAAGTACTCCTTACGTTTGTTTTAAACTGCTGCCTATTAATTTCAGTGAGTGGCCCCTAGTTCTTGTGTTACATGAAGGGGTAAATAACACTTCCTCACTCACTTTCTCCACACCATTCATGATTTCATAGACCTCTATCGTATTCCCCCTTAGTCGTCTCTTTTCCAAGCTGTTCCATATCCCTAATCATTTTTGTTGCCCTTCTCTGTACCTTTTCTAATTCTAATATATCTTTGAGATGTGGTGACCAGAACTGCATGCCATATTCAAAGTGTAGGCATATCTAGACTTTATATAGTGTCATTAAGATATTTACTGTCTTATTATCTATCCCTTTCCTAATGGTTCCTAACGTTGTTAGCTTTTTTGACTGCCTCTGCACATTCAGTGGATGTTTTCAGAGAACTGTCCACAATGACTCTGTAGCAAAGCACTGACTCACCATCATGGCGCCTCCTGCTGGCCATCCTTTTGGTCAGGTGCCAACCAGATTGTTTGAGCTTCTTAACCCTTTACAGGTAAAGGAGGGATTTTATACTACCCTTAGCTGTATGTTTATGACAGGGACCCTTCTCAAAAGCACCTTCTCATTCAGGAGGTTGAGAACCTCCTGCACATGGGGGCAGTGGAAGAGGTTACTTGGGACATATGGGGAAAGGGGTTCTATTCCCGCTACTTCCTAATCCCAAAAGCAAAAGGGGGCCTCGGACCCATTCTGGACCTGCGATGCCTCAACAAGTCTCTCAAAAAGTTGAAGTTTTGCATGATCTCCCTGGCCTCCATCATCCCCTCCCTGGATCCAGGAGACTGGTAGGCCACCCTCGACTTGAAGGACACCTAGTTTCACATCTCCATATTCCAAAGTCACAGGCATTTCCTCCGTTTTATAGTGGGCAAACGCCGTTTCCAATTTATGGCACCCCCCTTTGGCCTCTCATTGGCTCCAAGGTTCCAGTGGCCACCTACCTCAGACATTGAGGGTCCAGGTCTTCTCGTATTTCGATGTCTGACTCATCAAAGGCAGGTCTCGGAACCAAGTACAGAGAAGCCTCAATCTGGTGTATTCCACGTGCCACGACCTGGGCCTGTTGATAAACAAGAAAAAATCCACGTTAAAGCCGGTCCAACGCATAGAGTTCATAGGGGCGGTTCTCAACTCCACACGAACCAGTGCCTTCCTCCCGGAGGCACGTTTTCAAGCCATGTCAGACTTGACAAAGCCCTGGCTGGGATGATTTAGTTGGGAATTGGTCTTGCTTTGAGCAGGGGAGGTCCCTTCCAACCCTGATATTCTATGATTCTATGATCTCCCATGTGAGGAACTGCCCACTTACCATGGCTCTCACCTCCCTGCAGTTGCTGGGCCACATGGCCACCTGTACATGTGTGGTCAGTCATGCATGGCGCCACTCCAGTCTCTGCACGTATGGCTGGCGTCGGTTTACACCCCCAACAGACACGAGGTAGACCAGGTGTTTAGGGTGTTGGATCACATCCTGTCATCCCTGTATTGGTGGTTGAATGCCAGGTTGGTGTTTCAAGGAGTCCCCTTTGCAACCCCATCGCCATCACTAACCCTGGTCTCCGATGGTTTGGACCTGTGCTTGGGAGCCCCCCCTGGGCGAGCTGAGCACCCAGGGCCTCTAGTTACGGGACGATCTGGCCCTCCAATTCAACGTCAGGGAACTCCGAGCATTTCGCCTGGCCTGCCAGACCTTCTTGCCCCACCTGAACAGGGCCGGCTCTAACTTTTTTGCCGCCGCAGGCAAAAAAGAAGAGCACCGCACCGCCATACCCTGCCCCCATGCCGCGCCACGCCACCCGAACACCCACACCCCCAGCGCCGTGCCAGCCGAAGCCCCGCCCCCCTCCAAGCGCTGCCCGAAGCCCCCGCCCCCCCTCTGAGCGCCACGCCACTCGAAGCACCGCCCCCCGAGCACCGCCCAAAGCCCCTGCCCACCTCCAAGCACCGCGCCACCCGAAGCCCACGCCCCCCCTCTGAGCGCCACGCCACACCACCTGAAGTCCACGCCCCCCCCCCCGAGCACCACGCCGCCCGAAGCCCACCACGCCCCCCCTCCGAGCGCCGCGCCACTGAATCCAAAAATAAAAAATTGAGCGCTGCCCTGCCCCAAGGTTTCGCCCCAAGCACGTGCTTGGTCGGCTGGTGCCTGGAGCCGGCCCTGCACCTGAAGGGCAAGGTGGTGCAGGTCCTTAGGAACAATACTGCCACAATGTATTACATCAACAGACAAGATAGAGCGAGGTCAGCAGCCCTCTGCCAAGAAGCTCTGAACCTTTGGCACTTCTCTGTCCAAACATTTATGGCCCATTATGTGCTGACCCAGCAGGCCCAGGATGATGCTGGCTTCAGCAGGGCAGTGCTGCAAGACCACAAACTCCGAGCCCACCTCCATTCGCACTGCTTGTGAGTCACCTCGAATGGAATTGACATGAGCAAGCACGCGAAGAAGAAAAAACAGTTACCTACCTTTCGTAACTGTTATTCGAGATTGTGTTGCTCATGTCCATTTTATTACCCGTCCTCCTGCCCCTCTGTCGGAATTACTGGTAAGAAGGAACTGAGAGAGCATAGGGTCAGCAGCGCCTGAGATAGTGGCACATGAACATGGCGCTCAAGGGGCGCCACTGCTTATCCTACAAATACCGCTAAGGCAAAAATCTGGGCAGTAGTGTCATAGAAATTGGGACAAGGCTGACCAATACTGCGCCTTAAGTAGTTATCCATTTTTAGAAAATATAACACAGTTTTCAGTCTCTTAACTTGAACAAATTTATTGGTGGTCAGCAAAGGCGTTCCTGCAACAAAGAAGGTTCAGGATTTCCATGCTCACACCCTGAATCCAGTCTCTAGAAGAGTACCTAACATCCTCTCTCAAGGAGATGCAGCTGTAGTAATTTGGGTTTTCCCGTTTCTTCCTTTTTAGGCTGTTTGCCCTTCAAAACGTACACCAAGATTCAGGCTGTGTTGACAATTTGTATTTCTTAAATTCCTGGTTCATTCTCTTTTTAGAGTTGTTCAAAATCTCTGCAGGTATTCCAAAATTTAGGATTTGAAGTGAGTCTGTTCAAAAATTCACAATCCACAGAGAAGCCAGTGCGCATGTCTTTGTTATTTTGTTTATTGTGTGGGGTGAATTAATCAGTCTTTAGGTAAGGGGGCCATTCTCTTGTTAGTTCCCTTTCTGCTAATTTTGTTTTCTATGCATACATTTAAAATTATCCAAGAACAGTTATTATGGGTGAAGCCTAGCACCAGTGAAGTCAACAAGGCCAGGATTTCATCCTATAGCTCAGATTGACCCTAGCCTTATTTCAATTGTACAGGTAGAAGAGCGTGGCTCAGAAGGCTCTTTTCTTTTTTGTAGTTTTCTTTAAGCTTTTCTTGCTCACATGTTCCCTGTTGTGATGAGGACAAGGGAGATCATGAGTATTTATTCAGCTTATGACATTGCATTACAGGAAGTAGTGTACCATTTGATCCTCAAAAAACAATTTGCATTTTCTTTGATAAAGCAGGTGTCCATGTGGAAATATACGCCATTTATAAACTATTTGTGTATTTCACGTGGCAGATGTCTCTAGCTGTTTTGCTGCATTTCCAGTAAAAGAGCAAGTCGTGACAATTCTGGAATCTGTGTTGACACATCTACACCCAAGCACCATCTGGAAGCCATGTATCTGCTGCTGTATACTGACTGCCATCCTGAAAACCAGCAGTAGTAAATCTGGAAAAACTTGGGGGACCCACTGTTAACTCCTTGTGTGTCCATATAATTTCAACCAATATTATCTCCTTTCCCTTTAGGGACTCTGGGAAGGATAGAAATCCACATTTACTCAGCATTAGAGGAGTGTGAAAGCAATGGGGATTTACTTAAGCACGGACCTTGTTATTAAGGATTAATGATCATCAGTGGAGACGAACAAGTAATTCTGGGTGAAATTCATCCCAGCTGTAGAGAGCCTACTCAAGGCCCTATGCACCACATAAACTCCACTTAAACTAGGAGCTTATACTTAACCAGAAAAGTTTTTGGAGCAGGGACTTTGTCTTACTATATGTTTGTACAGGATCTAACATAGTGAGGCCTCAGTGCTGATTGGGGCCTTTGAAATACTACTTTAATATGAATAAAAAAGGCCTTTCGTAGTCCATCTGCACTGAGGTCAACTTCACCCATTGTACAAAAGCTGTATGACCATCATATATGGGCGTAGATTAATTACTGGTCAGCCCATAAAACATAGCACATACCAGCTGCTTTTCAGATATTCTCCATCATAATTAAAAAGCCTTTTTCTTTGCTGCCTCACTTAAATTCTCCCATTAATTTTCATGAAGCTCCACCTTGGGGTTGTGAGCAAATGTAAGAATGTTTTAAAGTGAGAATAATTAAGTAGGTTTCTTTATCTTCCTGTCTTAATTAGAGTTTGCCTTGATTATTTTTAAATTTGAACCAAAGTAGAATTTAAACAATTACCTACTGTATTTTATGACTTAATTTTTCAGGGAATGTCTTGGTGAAGCACATGAACCTTGTGACTGCCAAACATGGAAGAACTGGCTGCAGAAGATATCTGAAATGAAACCAGAAGAACGTAAGAGTAGTTTTTGTGGGATTTTTAACAACATTAAATAAGAACTATATGGTAGTTAAGAAATCAGTGTGAAAGAGGGGAGGTTTATTAGAAATTGTCTAATAAAAAAATGGTGCTGAAAACTATAATTCTGTTTTTCCCCCTTTCTTTAACTCTGAATTTCCTTGCTCATGTCTTAAATCAAACCTTACAGATTAAAGATTTGTTTTGGGTAACATCATAGGGGAAAAAATTACCTAAAACATATGTTTTTAAAAATCCTAATTCAATAAATTTACCATAACGTCAGAAACTGGTTTTACAAGAGGAGTAGCAGTGTCCATGTAAATAGCTAACTTGTCTCCCCAGGCCAAGAAGGACTAAATGCCACACCCAGAGTCTGTTCAGGCCTTTTCTTCTGGGAACTATTTATTGTTTGCACTGAATATCTTGAGCAAACTCCCACATAAAAAACAGTTCAACATAAATGCAGTGACCTTTCACCTGATCCAGTGGCTTCCTTGCTAGCACGTCTTCCTTAGTTAGGGTGACCAGACGTCCCGATTTTATCGGGACAGTCCTGATATTTCCTTCTTTGTCCCGCGTCCCGACCGATGTTCGGTCGGGACACTGGACAAAAAAGCAATTTTGCCCTCCGCTCCGGCGCTCACGCCCCCCCCCCCAACTCCGCCCCCTTCTTCCCCCATTGGATCTCTCCATGGAGGGAGGAGGTTAGGAGGAGGGTCGGGCAACTACCAGGAGCGTGGGAGGGGAAGGGAAAGTTGCTGCGGCTGCCGGGGGCTGGCTGGGCATGGCCCGGGCTGCGTGCAGGCAGCAGCCGGGGCTGTCTCTGGCCCGGGTGGGCAGCGTGGGCCGCCGGAGACACGTGGCGAAGAGGGGCTGCGGGGGCGAGACTTGTCCCAGGCAGGGATGCCGGCGGACAGGGGCGAGGGGCCAGCCGGGGTCCCCATAAACTTCCCCGCCGCCGGCAGGGAGCCCCGCGCTTCTCTTGCTCGGCTGCGCTCCAGCGGCTCGCCCTGCCGGGAAGGAGCCGCTGGTGCGCAGCTGACCGGGAGAGGCGCAGGGCTCCCTGCCGGCGGCGGGACGCGCCGCATGTGCCCACGGCGGGCTGGGGAGCGGGAGGATCTGCGGGGCTGGGAAAAGCCCTGGCTCCTGCCCTTTGCCCAGCTTGGAGCCCCGGGGAGCCCCTCAGGAGACCGGCCGCTGCTGTGGCTCGGCTGTGCCAGCCCTGGCCCATTGCACGCCCGCGCCGCGCTGCCCCCGGGGTCCCCGGCTCACATGCACTGCCGCTGTCCCGCAGCCAGCCCCGGACTTTGCTTCACAGTGCTTCTTATCGGTGTCCCCCCCCCATGCCCTCTTTATCCCCAGCCCCTTCTGCATCGGGGACAACTTTTGCCCTGGGGTGGGCAGTACGTGCGGCTGGGGCCTGCTAATGCCCCCCGCCCCTGCGAAACTGCTTTTTTTTTTTTTTTTGCTCCGCCCCCCCTCCGCCCCTCCCCGCGTCCCGATATTTCATCCCTGTGATCTGGTCACCCTATCCTTCGTTGATCTGTGGCAGAAGGTGAATTATTTTGGTAAGTTGGAGTTTCAGCCAATTTTGAGTAAAAGCACAATAGGGGAAAATAGACTTTTCATATCTATATCTAGATCGGGGCGGGCAAACTTTTTGGCTTGAGGGTCACATCGGGTTTCCAAAATCGTATGGAGGGCCGGTTAGGGGAGGCTGTGCCTCCCCAAACAGCCAGACGTGGCACAGCCAACGCCCCCTATCCGACCCCATCTGCTTCTTGCCCCCTGACATTCCCCCCAAGACTCCTGCCCCCATCCAACCCCCTGTTCCCAGACAGCCCCCTCTCCCCCAGGACTCCTGCCCCATCCACCCCACCCCGCTGCTCCAGGACCCCCCGCCCATGACTGCTCCCCGCTGCCCCATCAAACCCCTCCTTTCATTCCTGACTGCCCCCCCGGGACCTCTGCCCCGTCCAACCACCCCTTCTCCCTGATTGCCCCCCACTGCCCCATCCAACCCCCCCTCTCCTTCCTAACTGCCCCCTGGAACTCCTGCCCCCATGTTCCCCGCCCTCTGACCGCCCCAACCCCTATCCCCACCCCCAACCACCACCCCGAACTCCCCTGCCCTCTTACCGCGCTGCCTGAAGCACCAGTGGCTGGCGGCACTAGAGCCGAGCTGCCCAGACACCAGGACAGGTAGCTGTGCCGCCCAGCTGGAGCCAGCCACGCCACCGCACAGCACAGAACACCGGGTCAGGCCGCAGCTCTGCAGCTGCGCTGCCCCAGGAGCTTGCCGCCCAGAGCGTTGCGCCAGTGGCACAGTGAGCTCAGGCTGCAGGGGAGGGGCTGAGGGCTCAGGGGCCAGGCAGGAGGGGTCCCGTGGGCCGGATGTGGCCCGCGGGCTGTAGTTTGCCCACCTCTGATCTAGATAGATTGATCGATAGATTTTAGCCAGAAGATTCAAAAGCACTTCTCCTCAGCTAAGACTATTTCCATGCCAAATATTCTGAGTTGTTTCAATGGCAGAGCTGGTTTTTTTGTTTTTTTGTTTTTTTTTTAAGTCACAAGATTTTATTTTTATATATATAATATAGGCACATGCGCGCATGCACATACACACAGAGCTGCCCCCTTGACAGTTTGATTCTTTCGGTTTGGATATGGGAAATGCATCTTACAACTGGAATGAATTGGAAATTCAAGACTTTCATAATTGTTGTAAAGGTAAGCTCTTCAAGTGGCCCTCTGCACATTCCTACTCTGGGATGTGCCCATGGTACCATCAGGACCAGAGGAAGTTTCTGGTAGCAGTGCCTGTTGGAGTTCTCTTGCACCTTCTTCCCCTTTCTCTTCCCCTCGTGGCTCTGTACATTTGGAGAGCAAAGCTATAAATGGGTTGTGCATCTGTGCACCTCCTCCAATGCCTGAGTTGGGATTATAACTCCAAGAAAGAAGCATTCCAATGTGCAGTACTGCTAGAAGGTTCCATTTCTAGCTACGCCATGAGTACATTCTAAGAATGTGAATGTGCAGAGGCCACTTGAAGAACTCTGGTTACAGGTCAGTAATCTTTATCTTTGTAATTTAAAAATATTGGTTATTTTATCAGTGTAATTAGATTAATTGCTTACAACTTTATTCTGATTTCATGCTGGCTTATTGATGTAACTCTGTTGCCTCTCCTATTTTACACCAATGTTAAATTAGATCAGAATTAGGCCCTTCGTGTGTCTACAGCATTTAGAACATATAATCTGGTATGTAAATGCTAATTATTATTATAAAACCATTGTTAAATTAACTAAGCATTTTAAAATAGAATTTGCTTGGTATCTTTGAAAATTTCAGATTCCCTCTTCATGCTATTATGAGATATTTCCTGATTCTTTTTACTTTACAATGGAAAGTCCAATTTAATAAATATCTCCCACTAACCCAATTTACATTTGTATTGTGTTTCCTGTAGTTGTTTTAAGGGGGAAGGGGAGGGATAGTCAGGTGGTTTGAGCATTGGCCTGCTAAACCTGGGGTTGTGAGTTCAATCCTTGAGGGGGCCACTTAGGGATCTGGGGCAAAAAATCAGTACTTGGTCCTGCTAGTGAAGGCAGGGTCTCTTCCAGTTCTATGAGATAGGTATATCTCCATATATTATGCTTTAAAACTGCTGTAGGCTAAAACTGCTTTCACACAGTTCAGTCAGGCAGTGTGGATGAGGCCAAAACACAAATTAAAATCTTCCTCCCCCCACCTCCCAAAATTGTATTTTAGAACTTGGTAGGAAATCTTGTAATCTCCAGAAGAGTCCCAAAGCGCTGAGTATTTATTTTCTAAAATACGGATGCTCCCAGTGTTACACAAACCCGAGTTACACAAACCCACACTTACAGAAAAAGTTCCGTAAGTGGGTTGGGTTTGGGGCGGTGAGGGGGTTGTGTGTGTAATTGTCGGGGTATATGTCCCCGACTTATGCAAAATTCAACTTACGCAAGGCGTTCCAGAACGGAATGCTTGCGTAAGTCAGGGAGCGTCTGCATTACCTATTGCACATGGTTTGGCTCTTAATGCTATGTCCAGAAGTCATTTCCATAAATCTTAGAGAAATAGAAGCAGCTGATACTTGTGTTTTAAAAAAAAAGGGGGGGGGGGGAGGGGGGCGGGGAGGATGAATAAGTCTATTTAGATTGTAAACTTTTGGGGGCAGGGGACTGTCTTTTGTTCTGTGTTTGTACAATGCCTAGTACAGTGGGGTCCTGATCTATGACCAGGGCTCGTAGGTGATACAAATAATATTACCAAATAATATTACCATCATTTATTAATTAGTGTAAAATAACACAGGACACACACTTATTTGGAGTGATCCATAGAAACTAGTATAAAACTTAAGTATCAACAATGATTTTTTTAAATTCCTAGCATGGGTCTTTGACTGTGTTAACATCTTATAGTATATTTAATAAATTATAATGTAAAGCATAATAAAATATACAGATGCATTCCCTAGCTGATTGAGGTGTGGATGTGACCTTTGACTTATGTCGTATTTGTCAAAGCATCTTAATTTTTTCCTTATATTACTTTGTAACACATGCTGTAGGTTTATGAGGAAATTAATGTGCACTGTCAAGAATTAGGGAAACTTCTTCACCTACATTTTACAAAAATTGATATGCACATAATCTTAACTTTTCTATTTTTTTTCCACATTTTTTTCCACAAAGTTGTGGGAGTTAGTGAGGCTTATGAAGATGCTGCCAACTGCCTATGGTTACTAACTAACTCCAAACCATGCGCCAACTGCAAATCTCCAATTCAGAAGAATGAGGGCTGCAACCACATGCAGTGTGCAAAGGTATAAAGAAGTTTATATTGTTTATGGTGGAAAGTGTAACTCAAGTTGTATATACACGTCTACTTTGTAAATGTAAACATACAAAGCCTCTGAAATCACAGGCATGGGATCTAGTGGAACTTCTAAACCAAATTGCAACACTGGCAGATGGAAAGAAGCTCTAATGTATTAAGATGTAAGCAGAATATTTTATATACAATTTCATTAAATCTTACTTACAAGATCAATTTTGGCTTGGCAGTGAACACTGGTTACATGGGTTGAAGGACAATAAACAAAGAGAAATGACAAGCAGTAAACTAAGAATAAAATAGGAGGAAAGGCTTAGAGGAAAACTATACAGATCTTTGTGTGGTCCACTCTTCATTAATGACCTAGAAGAGAAAGTTAATAGCATATTTAATTCACAGAAGATACTAAATTTTTGGGCATTGTGAACACTAATGAAGATAGAGAAATAATACAAAGAGAAATAAGGTGAGCTGAAAATATCAAAATAAGGTCAGAAATAATACGAAGGTCAAAATAAGGTGGAAAAATGTAAACATAGATATTCAATGGGAGTGAGAAACCAGGAGAGCAGTAATTCCAAGAAAGACTTTAGGAGTAACAATAGACAGAAAAGTAGATGCAAGTTTTCAATACCTCACAAAATTAAATAGGTTTCGCATAGCAATATTTTCTATGTCAAAACCTCTTTATGTAACATTATAATACATCTCAGACAACTCTTTTTTTCAAATGAACTAAAAGCAGAAAGAGTACTTGCTTTTTAGTCAATGGATAGTGTGACAAAGTTCCTCCTCTACCTTGGTGGGTCTTGCGCTTTCTGGCGGATTTGCTTGCCTCAGATGTTCACGGCAGCCTGCAGTTTGGCCACATTTACCACTGGTTCAAACCTGCTGTTCACTCAGCTAACCTCATCTGGCCAGTATGGTGGAAAGGGAGGAGAACAATCCCCGCAGTCTCTGTTGTCCCACCTAGTGGGTCAGGGACAGGCCAGAGACCTTCCCCTCGGATATGACTCACAGTCCAGGTCAACTCTTCATGTGTCAAATAGGGAATGGGGGGAACCTGGGCCCTCCCTCTACTAGATCGCAGCTGTCTCAATGTCTCCTGTAACAGCTACGTGACAACTACAACTCCCTGAGCCACTTTCCCCATGACCTCCTGCCAGCACCTTCTTTGTCCTCAACGCAGGACCTTCTTTCTGATGCCTGATGGCATTTGTATTCCTCAGTCCTACAGTAGCACGTCCTCTAGCTCCCAGCTCCTTACGTGCCTCTCCCTAACTGAAGGGAGGTCTTTCTTTTTTTAACCAGGTACCCTGATTAGCCTACCTGCCTTAATTGGTTCTAGTAGCTTCCTAATTGGCTCCAGGTGTCCTAATTAGCCTTCTTGCCTTAATTGGTTCTAACAAGTTCCTGATTGTTCTGGAATAGTCCCTGTTATTTTACTCAGGGAAAAGGGACCTGCTTAATCTGGGGTTAATGTATCTACCTTCCACTACTCTTCTATAGCCATCTGGCCTGACCCTGTCACAATAGCTTATGTGAAAGTAGCAACAACAGCTAATATGTCCATTTAATAATGTCAGGTTTTCAGATTAAGAAGGGGGTATCTATCACTACTAAGGTTTCAAACACTTATTTGTGTAGGTAGGTTGGCTTCAATCAAAATATACCTTGGGTTAGAAAACAGTTCTCTTTTTCTCTTTTTCCAGGAGTCTGTCTGTCTCTCCATACCATGCAAATGGCTTTTTCTTTCTGCGCCCATCACATACTCCTCCTCACTTTTCCTCTGCTATATTTAGGGATTTTGTTGTTTGTGCTGCCAGCAGACACAGATCCCGCCCTGCCCTCACTGGTTCATTCTAGGTTTACCATTTATCTTTTTCTTTCTTCAGATGAGCTCAACTCATTCAATAAGCTCAACTCAACAAGATTTCAAGAGTTGCATACTATAGGTATCAGAGGGGTAGCCGTGTTAGTCTGAATCTGTAAAAAGCAACAGAGGATCCTGTGGCACCTTTAAGACTAACAGAAGTATTGGGAGCATAAGCTTTCGTGGGTAAGAACCTCACTTCTTCAGATGCAAGTCACGAAACCTTATGCTCCCAATACTTCTGTTAGTCTTAAAGGTGCCACAGGACCCTCTGTTGCTGCATACTATAGGCTTGATTGGCTTTCACCATTAAACATAAGTTAGTGTCACTACTTCAGTTCTACCAGCATTTGAGGTACTAACTAGGGGCCAGATTCTCCAGTCTGCTAAGAACGCTTTGCACCTTGTAAGCAGCACAAAGTGGCTTTAAAATGGCCAGAGATAACTGGTGTTGAATTCCCCTTATGTAGGGGAACTCTCCATCAGGAGAAAGCTGATAGAGGCAACTCTGTTACTTCCTGTGCTAGCCTCCCCTCTCCCTTATATAAGAGGAGGGGGAAGGGTTATTCCAGGGCTGGGCCGCATGGTGGAATGGAGCTCCCTTATACTTGTTCATCCTCTTGTGTAAGTTCTCTTATGGACTTTAGACCTTTGGCGGAAGTTAGAGTAGTCTCCCTGCTGCTCTAATTTCTGCCAGATCCTACCAGTTGAGTATTGAAAAGTCACAACTGGCTCCCTGCAGCTGCCACACTCCATTAGATATCCACACAGCCCAAAGTGCAGAATTGGGTCCTAAATGTTTTGGACCATGATTTTGAGAAGTCATTGGCTTTTCACCAGAATGTCTCTTTGTTGGCTGTCATTTATTCCTTATCTACTCTAAATCAGTTCAGAATTATTCTTGCTGTATCCCTCCAGGTCTTCTAGCATTCTTCTTAATATCAAATAGGTGGGGAAGCATAAGATTTGTAAAGGACATAATAGGGGAGAGACCTCAGTATTGATGCAAAAAAGGTTAATAATAAAACAATTATAATTTTAGGTTATTGTGTAATTGGCTTCACTGTTACTGAATTTTAGGACACTGTTATTTTCATACACAAGATGCTTGGAGAATATGATAGCTCACATGCTTATGTTTTTTGGTTAATTTTATAATGAAATGCTCAAGCTAATTAAGGAAATTCCTAGGAAATGTCTGCATTCTGTCAAACAGTGAGAACAAAGTGTCAAAGAGGATGACACCACCTTGCTTGTTAAACCATATTTATTACCTTCATTTGTGTTCACACAGACGCTTGTATGCAGCTTTATAGCTTCTATTTTGTTTTAACATTCTGTACTATTTTCTTTTTACGTTATCCTTTGAAAGATGTATATACGTTTTAGTAATTGGGATTTTGACCTTGTATAGAGTACTTGATAAGTGTCTTTAATTGCATATTGTGAATGTACAACAAATAGGTTGTAAATCTAGGAACCATTTGCTCAAAAGGCAAGCAACCAGGAAGACTCATTTATGGTTGGGAAATGTTTTATGGAAGATACTGGTTACTTCTAACTCATGTTTCTACTCAAAGGTGAAAACCTTTGTTGTCCCTCAAATGCTTAACATGCTATAAGCTTATTTTGACATGTATATTTGCAAATATTGTATATCTAAATGTGGGCCTTCATATAATAACTGCCTGATACCATTATATGAAAAGTAAGATATTTTATGTACAAATGTAGCTAAGCCATTTAATGCTATAACTGGTTACTAATGTAAGAAGCCATTTGAGTATAGAAAGTATTTATATTAATTGGGAAAACAGTTAGTTATGGCAATGCGTAAGCAGCTCCTTATCAAGCTCAGAAAAACAAGAAGAATCTTTCCAAGGATGGTACAAAGAAAAGACAATACTTTCTTTGACCATTTACATTTAAATACTCTCTTTAAGAATCTTTTATATTTAAAAAGACTATTTTAAGAGCTCAAAGTTTACATTTAAAAAGGCTATTTTAAGACCTGAAAGGCTGAAGACTATTTTAAGACCTGACTATTTCAAGAGCTTTTATACAGGAAATAGGAGTATTTGGACTCATTTGAAACATAATTTCTGCTCCTATTAAACACTGATGGATCTAAAGGGATAACTCAGAAAATAAATTGATTAAAAGAGAGAGTTAAAACTTTAAATATCAAAAATCAATATACCCATAAAGCTGAAGAATAACAACTCTGCTGCATATGCAATAGCAGATTGAATATTCACCAGCTGAAGATGGTACCAGCACAATCCAGTAAAGATGTTGAGCCAATGGAAGGTGACAGCAGCTGATACTTAAATCCATCTGTACCCCTGAAAGAGGTCTGTCTTCCACTTTCAATGAGGCCATGGAAAAAGAAGTGTATAAATTTCTCTGAACTGAAACACTCTCTTATACTTATACCTTTATCCTTATGTACTGTTATACACACTTGCCCAGTTACACTCTAGCTCTCAGCACTCATCTTAGTTTAGTCACTTCATTTCATCTCTACAAGCAAACAAAAAGCAACAAGACAGCTAAGAACAATAAAACCACAACACAGCATCAAGAGGAAGCAACCTTCCAACCACCACTGCTTCTACAACATCATCACAACACTGAGAATTCAGCATCACTGGTGAGATGGAGTTTGCCAAAGCACTGCCAAAGGATTAGATTTAACTTGTTCTTGTACTAATTTTAATGCAGTATTGAAATTCTATTATAATTTAAGTATTAATAGCTTTTTGTGTTAAACCCCAGATTGTTTAGACTCTGTATTCCTGGAAAGGAGACATAAGCAAATATTGATAAATAGAGAGAAGTTGTGGGATTTAATTTGAATTTAAGATTAATATTATTAATTTGCATGTCTTGACCACTGCTTGAATGGCTTCTTTTAAGTGACCAACTTAAATACCTTCTTTAGTTTCATAGGACTTAGACTGACTTCCATGATTTCAATGGGAGTTAAGCACCTAAATACTTCTGAGCATCTGGGCCTTAGTTAAGATCACTCATCTTTCTTATTCATAATGAGATTCACAGATCAATGACACTGAGTCTCTGCTCTATGCAGCCCTGGAGACAGACCAGACCTGTCAATTAGAGGCATGGAATGTGTGGCTCCACCTCTGAGGAACCACCAGTTTTTCATCTGTCTCTTTTTAGCTTCAGGCAGGCAGACCATCTCCTCCCTGCTGCAGAGCAAATTTGAAGAGGAGGAGGAAAAACAGGCTTAAAGTCACTAAGCTGTCTTGGTCTACCTTTATCAGCACAGGGGGACTCCCTTTCTCTTCAGAGTCACTGGAACTCTTCATGCCCTGCCTCACCCATGTGGAGTTCAGCCTGGTGGAGAAAGCTAAGAAGGCCAGACATTGTGTCTCCTGTACCTCCCCTGGATGGAGATTTGTGCCTGCTCTGCAGAGACTCAGGCACCTCTCAAGTGCTAAGGCTAGGGTACATTTTTCTATGGCCTCCCTCCTCAAGCAGGAAAGCTCCCAAGAAACAGCAGCACCTCAGCTGCAAAATCGCCCTTGGGACAGGTAGCAGCCCCAAGAATGATGGTTCCTTCCTTCACACACCCACATGTGGCAGAAGTGTAGGTTAAAGTAGAATATCAAAGGGCCAGGGAAGCTCCCCTTCTCCAGCTGCTGGAGCCTATGCTCACAGCCCTGAGTATTGACCATGAGACAGCTACCCAGCCCCTCCCACAAAGCTGCTGTGGCAGCAGGGAGCTACTGATCGGGATGCAGAGCAAGGAGCCTTTAGCCAAACCTCTCCCTCCATTCTGCAGCCTTTTCTATGATTAGCTTATTATCTTTGACAATTTCAAAACTTTTTCCAAAACCTTTGAGTTAAAAAAAATAATAATAATTGAAACTGAGACTGCCCCACAAACAGTTTGTTTTTAACAAACTGATATTTTTCAACAGAAACATTATGTTGATATAGTCCCATCCAGCTCTACTCAACATCTTGTTCTGTGCACCCACCCCAGACTTAATTTATAGCATGCAAAGCACTCCTGCCCTATGTCTGAGAATCAAACTGTACCTTTATATGGCACCATAGAATACATCTGCTAGGAGAGTCCTTGGGCATTTTCTTTTGACATATAAACATATGGGGGAATGTACTATTCCTGTGAATTCTGTCGCTTCAGTTGGTTGTGGTGGAATAGTGATGCAGTACTGGAAATCTGTAACATGATTGGACGCAGATATTAGTTTTGTTTTCTTCTTCTGAAGTGCAAATATGACTTTTGCTGGATTTGCCTAGAAGAATGGAAGAAGCACAGCTCTTCTACTGGAGGCTATTACAGGTGCACTCGCTATGAAATCATTCAGCATGTAGAGGAACAGTCCAAGGAAATGACAGTGGAGGTAGGAGATTAAACTGTATTGGCTCCAATAAAATACTTAGGCTGTAATTTTCTGTCTTGCCTAAGATTCTGAATTGGTGTCCCTGAGAAAAATTTATTAGAGTTTAATTTTTCCCCATCCAAGGTCCTCAGTGGAACAAAAGTGAATTATAACTCTAAATATCATATTGAGGTAATAGGAAGAAAATACTGTCAGGCTTGTGTTTATACTGGGAACAAAGAGAACTGGGTTCTCTGTTCTGCTACTAACCCACTGTGTGGTGTGGGGAAAGTCATTTCATCTCTCTCTACCGTGGTTACCATTCTCTGCAACCAGTGTAGTAGACCTGTAATTACCCGCTGTGCCTCAGAGAAGTGTCATTTGGCTTAATTGATGTTAGCAATGTACTTTGAGGTCCTCTGTTTAAAGGTTGCTCTATAGGCACAAAATCTCAATTCCTCAGTTCTGATGGCTGTATCTGTCAGACTTCTGATTTCAAAACATTACCTTTCTGTGTCTTAGACTACTCCTAGGCAAATTCTGCACCACTGCATAATGCAGAATTTTGCAATATTTAATGTGCGTGCAGAATTTCCTCCTCTCTCCCCCTCCCCCCGAAATGGGCTGCAGTGCTGCTGGCCACCACAAGGGGCCACTGGACCCAGCAGAGCCCAGTTTGCACATAGAAGACACTGCTGGGGGGAGCGGGAGCTGGAGCATTCCCGGCAGCTGCAGTTCCCTACACACTCTGAGGGAAGGAGACCGCGACATGCAGGAAACTCCACTCAAGCCTGGGACCGAGCATCAGGCTGTTTTTCCCTCTGGATCCCTGGGCACTGGGAAGGAGGGGGGTTTGGGCTGGGGTGGCAAGGCTGGACTCGAGGGGGAGGGTGTCTGGGCTGGGGGGACCCTGTAGCTGGGCTTTGGGGATGGAGGAGGCTGGGAGGGGGCTCTGCGGCTGTGCTCTGGTGGTGGAGGGGGATGGGTGTCTAGGCTAGGGGGCCTCTGCAGCTGAGCTTTGGCGGGGAAGGATGTGTGAGTATCTGGGATGGGGGGGCCCTGCAGCTGGGCTCTTGGGAGGGCAGGTGTCTGAGCTGTGGGCCCCTGCGGCTGGGCTAGGGAGGAAGGGGCTTCAGGTGTATTGGCTGGTGTCTGGCCCCATGGCTGGGTTTGGAGGGGAAGGGAGGAGTGGGTGAAACAGGAACTGGGTTGTCATAGGTGTTTCTTTACCTCTGTACTCCTGGAAGAATTTTTTGTTTGTATGTCTGTATTGTTACAGACAAGCTTGCTGACTAGTATTTTGAAATAAATTACCAAAATAACTGAAACTGGCGTGATTATGTAGTATTATTCTGACAAATGAAATTGGCAGAATTTTAAAATATTGTGCGCAGAATTTTTAATTTTTTTGGCACAGAATTCCTCCAGGAGTACGTCTTAAACAGTACCCATTACCATGGTATTTGTGTATAGATGTCTAATAGTCTGAAACAGCTGACTATATTTTGTATTTGCTGATGATTGTTAAAATAACATAAGTGTAAATGGATGACTCATGTTTGATTTCTTATTTTCTAGGCTGAAAAGAAACATAGACGATTTCAAGAGCTTGATAGGTTTATGCATTATTACACGAGGTTTAAGAACCATGAGCTCAGCTATCAGGTATGATCCAAACAGTTTCTAATACATTTTTTCCCCACTTTATTAGTCCAATAATTAGATGAATTTGTTGAATTTTATTTATGTCCCTTTTTTTAGTTAGAACAGCGCCTTCTAAAAACTGCCAAAGAAAAGATGGAGCAGTTGAGTAGAGCTCTCAGTGGAAGTAAGTAGTGTTTGTTGGTATTTACTGATTTATATAACGGTGGTCTGAAGTCAAATATCTCTTTACACTAAAAGAACAATTTTGTTCTTCAGATTTTTCTTTACTTATATTGATGCCTACAAGAAATGAGATATTTCAGACTGCTACTTCTGTACATTTCAGTCTTTGAACTTTCAGCCTTTGTCAGTCCTCAGTTCATCTGATGTTAACTTGAGTTTGAGTCCTTTGTTGTTAAGGAGATAACAATTCTCTTTCAGTATTTATGTGTAACAGCCCCCCACACCTGATTCCATGTATTTGTTTTGTCCTTTCTCCCACATATTTTAAATAACGTTAATGAAAATTGCTTGAGGAAACAGTGAAGTATGAATTTCAGACTCTTAATGGTATCTTACATTTATGTAGTGACTTACACTCTGAAGGATCCCAAGGTTCATTAGTGTCAAGTATCAGGAGGTAGCCGTGTTAGTCTGTATGTACAAAAACAACAAGGAGTCTGGTGGCACCTTAAAGACTAACAGATTTATTTGGGCATAAGCTTTTGTGAGTAAAAACCTCACTTCTTCGGATGCATAGAGTGAAAGTTACCAAGGGTAATGAAAGGTTCATTAGGAACTACAGCATGTATGCTATATAGGAAGAATCACTTGCTTCTGAAATGCAGTCACCTTTAAGGTGAGGAAAGATGATTTGATTCAACCAGTGCACAGCACAGTACACAACTTGTTACATGTGATCTGTTCTGAATCAGTTTTTCTTACTTTGTAGAGAAGTGTACCCATAAGAAAGAAAGAAAGTCTTGATCCTCCAGTGAGCTCTCCATGTATGCAGGGGTTGCGCACGAGGAGCTCTTTGCAGGATCATGGGTGTAAGTTTGTATTGAAACTGTATGAAGATGACCTGCAATGTTACCACCTGCAAGAGTGGAAATTCAGACCTGGTCAGGTCGTCACTGCAGGTAGTTTTACCCAGCTGACCCAAGTGAGCAATCTTATCTGTCCTTCTGGATAGGCCTTTTATGGATAGGGCCCATTAGGGCCTATTACATGGTGTAATTTCTCATTCTGAAATGTTAGTGTGAATAAAAAGTAATAAAAGCTTCTATTAGGAAGTAGAATAAGCATATGAGACTCTAAATACACACAAGGAATAAATCACTTGAGTCAGAGAGAAGTTAGTGATACATAGTTACTTTTTTTTACCATAACCACACCTATCCATTTACAGTATGGACTGGAATTTATTTGGAAAATATTTCTGATCTTACATTAACACAAACTTGTACTTCTTTTGGGGGAAACTCTCATAATAAAATTATTAAGGTCAGCAGAAAAATGTTTTTACAATGCTTGTGTTACTGTACAGCTGAAGGAGGCTGTCCTGATACCACTTTCATTGAAGATGCAGTACAAGAGCTCTTAAAAACTCGCCGCATTCTCAAGTGTTCTTATCCATATGGATTCTTTTTGGAACCTAAAAGCACAAAGAAAGAAATATTTGAACTTATGCAGGTAAAATAAGTATGTTTTGCTTTTTGTGACAGAACTAATTTTTCTTGTAATACTAGTTATCCATATTGCATGTTTTCTGACTATATAAAATTCTTAAACTTAGTTCAAAGTGACAAAGACATGGCAAGAACTGTGTATAATGAACTGTTTATTTTGCTGTAGCATTAAACTCATTGTTGGGTCTATATGATTTTGAATTCTGTCTTTAAAGGTTTTAAGGCTACAACCAAATTAGGGGGAAGGGAGTGAAGAATACTTTTGGCAGAATTGTTTAGTCTATAATGCAATATATTTTATTTCAGCTTTAAAGACAAACAGATTCTTAATGGAAAAAAAATACACTTGTAATTCTGTTTTTCTGAAGCTATATGAACAGGCTTCTCATTCCTGGATTAGGCTGAGACCAGCAGATCTCCCTCAATTCTAAAATAATTTTGATTCCTAAGGGCACTGGCTTTGGGTATAGTGCAAGCCTAAGCCCTGTATTGACCATCAAATCTCCTTTCTCTGCCAGGTGTAAATAATGCCCTCTAAATGATCTAGTCAATCCCTTCGTTTGCACAGAAAGTGAAGCTCCCTAGGATGGTAAACCAATACAAAATGATTAACCATGACCAAAAATATGCCCCAAAGGAAAAAGAATCAAGGCATAAATATTAAAGAAGATACCTCCCCACAGAGTTTGGGAATTATGTGGTGAATGAAAGTTATGTCAGAATGATGCTTTTCTCAACAGACAGCCCCTTTGTTGATGGCCATCAAGGAGGAACTGACTGAAATTAGAGGGCAGTATTTATTACACCCAGCTGGGGATGGCATGCAATGGCACTAGAGGGCTTGACTCGCTATACCTCACAACTTCATTTATATATATGTATTTCCATAGCACCTAAGAGCCCTAGTTAAGGATCAGGACCCATTATGCTAGACACTGTACAAACACAGAACCTGCCCCAAAGAACTTACAATTTAAGAATAAGACGGGATGGATAAAGACAGATTGGGAGTACAAGGAAACAACGAGACAGTATTGATCAGTATAATAGGCATTGTCTTAGCACACCTCTGCCCTCAATGGTAAAAATTCTTTGAGGGCTGAGGGAGTTCAATCAGTTTCTTGTTAAGGAGCTAACACCCAGGAGTGAGAATCCTGTCAGGATGGTATCTCTAGAGAAATTGAATTATTCAGTACAGGAACTCCTCACTTAACGTCATCCCGGTTAACGTTGTTTTGTTGTTCCATCGCTGATCAAATAGAGAACATGCTAATTTAAAGTTGCAAAATGCTCCCTTATAACGTTGTCTGGCAGCCACCTGGTTTGTCCACTGCTTGCAGAAAAAGCAGCCCGTTGGAGCCAGCTGGTGGGGGCTTGGAACCAGGGTGGACCATCAGCTCCCTGCTCCCATAAGTTCAATGTGCGGCAGCCACCCAGCAGGCTATCCATTGCTGGCAGTTCAACTGTCCCTCCCCCCACTGCCGTGTGCTGCTCCTGCCCTCTGCCTTGGAGCTGCTCCCGGGAGCCTCCTGCTTGCTGTGCAGGGACGCTAATGTCAGGTTGCCTCCCTCCTCTGTCCCCTGCTCCTTTACCCCATCTCCACTGAACAGAGCGGGGGACACGACGGGACAGGGCTCAAGATGGAGGGAGCTTGCTGGCAGCAGCTGCTGTCTCAACTAGCTAATCTACTTAAAAAGGCAATGTACTTAGAGTAAGGTTAGTGTACTTAAAGGGGTAATGCACGTGTCTCTGTTTCTCTCTCACACACACCATGTGTGTCTCTGTCTCTCTCTGCCATGCTGTCTCTCCTTTCTCAATTCGTGCTGCTTTGTAAAGTGTGAGGCTACATTAACAACAATGGGTTAACCCTTGAGGGCTCAGCCAAGTGCTAGTTCATCGTTTAGCAGTAAGGCATTCCTTGGGAAATATCCCACCCTCTTCCACCCTCTGACTTCACCACCTCAACCAAGCTTCACAGTCATTATTGCTGTGTACAGTATTAAATGGTTTGTTTAAAACTTATACTGTGTGTGCGCGCGCGCGTGTGTGTGCACGTGCACGTGTGTGTGTGTTTTTTTTGTCTGGCGAAATTTTTTTCCTGGAACCTAAACCCCTCCCCCCCCCCCTTGGATTCACTTAACATTGTTTCGCTTAAAGTAGCATTTTTCAGGAACATAACTACAGGGTTAAGCGAGGAGTTATTGTATAGCATGTTTACAGTGCAGTTATGCCAGTTGTTCATTTAACGGTTTTATTTTGTTGTAACATTACATGGTATACTTTGTTTATTTTCTGTTGCAGACAGACTTAGAAATGGTCACGGAAGACCTTGCTCAGAAAGTAAATAGGCCTTATCTTCGTACTCCTCGTCACAAAATAATCCGTGCAGCATGTCTTGTGCAGCAGAAGAGGCAAGAGTTTTTGGCCTCTGTGGCCCGTGGAGTTGCCCCTGCAGACTCTCCAGAAGCTCCAAGACGCAGGTAATTTAGGTATAAAAAGAGAGTGCAAACCAAAAAAGTTCAGGTTACAGTTACCAAGCTCTGTAAACCCACCCCTCAAACTAGTGCTTGCTTTGACGTACACATCAAAGCAAAACAGAGCTGACAATTTTGTAGTTGTAGGTCACTGGCTCAACAAACACTTTCTTCATTTGATTCACGGGGGGAGCTGCTGCCGTTCGTGTGACTCGGGCGCGGGTCCCAGCGGCAATCCTCGGGTGGGTCCGCACGTAGTTGCCACGAGCGAGTGAGGATTTTGATGTAGGCAGACAATGCCCATTGATGCACTTTGCCTAGTTAAATTGGAGGGAGGAATAGCTCAGTGGTTTGAGCATTGGTCTGCTGAACCCAGGGTTGAGAGTTCAATCCTTGAGGGGGATATCTAGGGATCTGGGGCAAAATCAGTACTTAGTCCTGCTAGTAAAGGTAGGGGGCTGGACTTGATGACCTTTCAGAGTCCCTTCTAGTTCTATGAGATGGGTATATCTCCATATGTGAAATTACACCCTTTCACTTTAAACTTCAGAATGTGAAACACCATTAAATTGCCAAAAGCAACAGAGAGTCCTGTGGCACCTTTAAGACTAACAGAAGTATTGGGAGCATAAGCTTTGGTGGGTAAGAACCTCACTCTTCAGATGCATCTGAAGAAGTGAGGTTCTTACCCACCAAAGCTTATGCTCCCAATACTTCTGTTAGTCTTAAAGGTGCCACAGGACTCTCTGTTGCTTTTTACAGATTCAGACTAACACGGCTACCCCTCTGATACATTAAATTGCCAAGTCTCTCTCATTTTCATTTTGGAACTGAAAATGAGGAATCTTGGCTGACTTTTAAATTTGTAATGAAACCCAAAACCAGGCAGGATTTTCACCAGTTTGGTGTGTTGTGGGGGGGGGGGGGGGGGGAGGGGGGTTGCCAACGGTTTCCACACAGGTGCAGTTGCAATATCAGCACGGGAGATAGAGCCCATGCTTTGGTAGGAATCCTCCCCTGGAGTTTAGGAAGCTGCAGAGGCTGACTAGATGTATGGGGAGGTCATTGATTTCCTCCTTTAGCTAGAAAGCCAAATAGTCTCATTCACAGTTCCTATATTTTTGATTAGATTGGCGTTTTCATTTCATTCTTATGGCACCTTGTGGATGCCAACTCAAATTGCTGTATACACTTCTATTGCTGTCTGGTCAGCTGACAAGTGAAAGGTGTTAAACTGAAGACAGCTTGTTGATAGTATAAAGATCTTAATAGAGTAATGTGATTGATCGAACTGATTCAGAGAAGCAATATTTTTGCTGCTCAGTGTTTTGTTTAGATTACATTTTAATTGTTAAAAGTTACTGGTAGGTTTGATGTGTGTATACTATTTTATCCCCACATTTCTCTTTTCTTCTAGTGAAAGGATGTAAACCTAAAAATCATTCTCTTTTAGTTTTTTCTGTTTTTTTTAAATTACATTAAGATATGTCAAGTTCTGAATTACAATAATAGTTAATAAGTATAATTATAACATATACTCACCCACTCAGTTGTTCTACCCTCCAAGCCATTGTGACAGTGAAGCATAATTTAGGTGTAATGATTCTTGCCCAGTTTAGTCAGTGTACTAGATATGAATTTTTATAGTATATTCACACACAGTTTTGTGATGTGTTAATAGCTAGCTGAGTACTTGTGACCTCATTTCACGTCCTGTACTACAAAATAGCCACTTACATACTTGGCACTCACCAAACACTATTTAAATAATTGCTGAGAATAATTTTCAATATCCAGAATTTTAAATAATTTAATTATCCAGTCTTCTGAAATATGTTTATAAATGTATGTTGTTAAACAGATGAGGAGTTCACCTCAAAGATGATTTACAATTGTAGACTGGGGGAGCCATTGTTCATACTTTATTCTGCTAATAAATTACATGATGTATCTGATTTAATTTATAGCTTTGCTGGTGGAACATGGGATTGGGAATATTTAGGATTTGCATCCCCTGAGGTAAACCTTTTTTTTTTTTTTTTTTTTAATTTTTAATGTCGCTATGCATATTCTAGGAATCAGGGTATAATTCTGTTTTGCATGGAGAGATTCCAGATTTTGTTTCAAATTGTTTTAAGGTTTGCAAGGTTGGGTTTAAGCTTTCCATTTTCTTTGTTTCACAATAGAAGGAAATATATGCATGGGTAATTGGGCAGTACCTAAACAATGAGTCTTAAGAAAAGACAGTTCTTAAGGATGACATCAGACCAAACCTTTGCATTGTATTTTTTCCAATCTCAGAGCAAGGCAAGAATCTACGAAGAAAACATGCCTGCATCTGTGGCAATATTTTTATAATAAATATTCAAAAATCTGTATAATTAAAAATATACTTTTGGATGCAATATCAGTCCAACAGGATTTGACAGAGAACCTAAATGAAGTGGCACACTTTCTTCCATTCTTTACTGATTTAAAAATTCAACAAAAAATTAAAGATTTAAAATTAAATTTTCTGTTTAAATTTTAAACAAATATTATTCTGAATGTAAAAGTAGTATTAAAGAGGAAGAAAACTTGATAATTTCTGATACAATTAGGCTGTCAAGCGATTAAAAAAATTTATTGTGATTAATCACACTGTTAAAGAATACCATTTATTTAAATATTTTTGGATATTTTCTACATTTTCAAATATATTGATTTCAATTACCACACCGAATACAAAGTGTACAGTGCTCACTTTATTTTGTTTTTTACTGTGCAAATATTTGCAATCAAAAATAATAATATAAAGTTTTTTTTCAATTCACCTAATACAAATAATGTAGTACAATCTCTTTATCATGAAAGTTGAACTTACAAATGTAGAATTAGTAGAAAAAAAAATAACTGCACTAAAAAATAAAACAATGTAAAATTTTAGAGCCTGCATGTCCACTCCGTCCTAAGTCTTGTTCAGCCAATGGCTCAGACAAGTTTGTTTACATTTGCAGGAGATAATGCTGCCTGCTTCTTGTTTACAATGTTACCTGAAAGTGACAATAAGTGTTTGCATGGCACAGTTGTAGCTGGCATTGCAAGATATTTACCTGCCAGATGCTCTAAAGATTCCTATGTCCCTTCATGCTTCAACTACCCTTCCAGGGGACATACATCCATGCCGATGATGGGTTCTGCTCAATAACAATCCAAAGCAGTGTGGAGCAACGGATATTCATTTTCATCATCTGAGTCAGATGCCACTAGCAGAAGGTTGATTTTCTTTTTGGTGGTTCGGGTTCTGTAGTTTCTACATAGGAATGTTGCTCTTTTAAGACTTCTGAAAGAATGCTCCACACCTCATCCCTGTCAGATTTTGGAAGGTACTTCAGATTCTTAAATCTTGGGTCGAGTACTGTAGCTATCTTTAGAAATCTCACATTGGTACCTTCTTTGCGTTTTGTCAAATCTGAAGTGAACGTGTTCTTAAAATGAATATCATCTGCTGGGTCATCATGCGAGACTGCTATAACATGAAATATATGGCAGAACACGGGTAAAACAGAGCAGGAGACCTACAGTTTTCCCCCAAGGAGTGCGTTACAAATTTAATTAACGCATTTTTTTAAAGGAACAATATCAGCATGGAAGCATGTCCTCTGGAATGGTGGCTGAAGCATGAAGGGGCATACGAATGTGGCATGTAAATTCCTTGCAATGCCGGCTACAAAAGTGCCATGTAAATGCTGGTCTCACTTTCAGGTGACGTTGTAAATAAGAAACAGGCAGCATTGTATCCCGTAAATGTAAACACACTTGTTTGTCTTAGCGATTGGCTGAACAAGAAGTAGAACTGTGGCTCTAAAGTTTTACATTGATTTGTTTTTTTTGAGTGCAGTTATGTAACAACAAAAAATCTACATTTGTAAGTTGCACTTTCATGATAAAGATATTGCATTATGGTACTTGTATGAGGTGAACTGAAAAACACTATTTCTTTGTTTATCATTTTTTACAGTGCAAATATTTGTAATAAAAATAATATAAAGTGAGCACTGCACACTTTGTATTCTGTGTTGTAATTGAAATCAATTTAAAAATGTAGAAAAACATCCAAAATACTTAATAAATTTAAATCGGTATTCTATTGTTTAACAATGCAATTAAAAGTGCAAGTAATCGCAATTAATTTTTTTTAATTGTGTGAGTTAACTGCGATTAATCGACAGCCCTAGATACAATATTACGTTAGTCGTGTCATAAATAATATCACTTTTTCTGCAGGATGGACTACTGCTGTCAGGATTACAAAAAGCAAAATACAAATTTTTAAAGCAATATTTCACCATTTATACATGGTGGAAGAACATTTGTGATTGTCAAACAACTGCATTGCACATAATATGTGCATTTTCCTTTCAAGTTTTCCTTTTTCTCTTTAACTTGAATTAAATATTTCAGGGGGTTTTAAATTGAAGTGTGAGGTTAAAGGAGAAATATCACTTCTGCATTTTTTTTAAGACCCAGCCACTTTCAGACACGCTGGAAAAATACCATGTCTTATAAAACTCCATTTTCTGTATATTTCCTTTCCTATTGTTGCTGGTTAGCAATATGCTATTAGAAAAAACAGCTTGCTTCTTATAGGGTAATCAGCTTTGTTTCTCCTGTTCAATTCCTTCAGTTCTTCCTTTGTTCCTAAATAATTCAGTGTTTTGTGAGACTGAACTCTATCTGTGATGTTACAACAGCCCAGGAGGAACAGGGTAGGAGAAAAGGCAGATTAGAAAAGGGAAGGCTTCTGTTAAACAATAAGTAACATGGCTGTCATGTTTAGATGACTGTTGATTAGCAGTTATAATTTACCCAAATATGGCACTGTCTGATTTAAATTGTATCCTTTGTACCTTATCTGCCAAAGATACTTGCAACCACCTGTGCTAAAGGAATTTTGTAGCTAAAACAATTCAGTCCTTTTTGTGTTTTCCATTAAATTCACTAGACAAACTTTTTAGCACAATTATGTATTTTTACTGATACCAAAGTAAAATATTTGTATATACCAGATCTTGTTACCATAAAACTCTACCCAGAATAGAGAAAATTTGAATGTTTTCAGTAAAAAGTACTATATTTAGGCCAGTATATGAAAATTCTACTTTTCAGTACAATAAAATTAAAATCTGTATTGCTAAAATATATAAAATCTTTATACGTAATCAGAAACAAAATTATATCCGTATGAGTGGAGATATGTCTGATGCACAAATATATTAAAGAAACAACAATTATCATTTAAAAAGGCCATGAGTAAAATCTGTGACCTTATTGCAAACGTAGAGAAAATAATTTTTCATGTAATATCTGCAATGACTTTCAAATCTTAATACTTTATGGAGTCATTTCTGATCATTCACAATCTTGTGTAAATAAATATGGAACTCTTTACTTGAGGAATAGGTGTATATGGTGTAAAGAATACTAAGTCAATTGTTAGGCATCAAGATTTGGTAATTAAGGTCCTGATCCTGCACTTGAATCAGTGCAACTTCACACAGGAGCAAGAGTCTACCAGCATTAATCCTATTGTGGTGAAAGTGCTTATGGCTTGCATTTGTTGTTAATGTGTAAGCACCCAGGATGA
Organism: Malaclemys terrapin pileata; assembly: GCF_027887155.1. NCBI lineage: Eukaryota > Metazoa > Chordata > Testudines > Emydidae > Malaclemys > Malaclemys terrapin. Next base: position 241,955,581 of record NC_071506.1, on the reverse strand, counting down.
AACTCGCCATAGAAGAGGCTATGCATAACTGTCTGGGCTCTTGGTTCTACGTTTTTTATGTTGCAGAGCAGCTGTACAAAAGGAGGCTTAAAGGTTAGGCTACCTTTTCCAGGCCACACAGTACAAGAGAAGCTTTGGAGTAGGGGTTTCCCAGGTGTAAAGTGCAAGGGCTGCGGGAGGAAATACGTATAGTGTGTGTTTAACTAGTTAGATTTGTTTGAGATTGGTGTGAATCCTAGAAAGAGACAGAAGCTGGAGACAGCTGCTTCTTGGGGCAGGACTGTGATGCCTTACCTGCAGTTTCTGATAAAGGGAGTTAACACCTACGTGCAGTTTTTTGCCACCTCTGTTCAAGTAAAACAAGATTTGTGTACATTTTGTAAATAAATAAATCACATTAAGAAACATTTGCAGTCCCTACTCTGATGCCCACACTCAAATTGGCTTGTCAAAACTGTTAAATAAGTAGGTACGATGGCCTGTATTCTTTTATCACTGAGCAGTGGATAAAATCCACCCCATTTAGAACATAAGAACGACCATACTGGGTCAGACCAAAGGTCCATCTAACCCAATATTCTGTCTTATGACAGTGGCCAATACCAGGTGCCCCAGAGGGAAATGAACAGAACAGGTAGTCATCAAGTGATCCATTCCCAGCTTCTGGCAAACAGAGGCTAGGGACTCCAGAGGGGCACAGACCAGCCACTTTGTACCACAGATTTGTGTTAGCCCTGCAAATATAGGCCCCAAATCAGTAAAGTACTTTAAGCACACACATAACTTTACTATTCCTGGAAAACAGGCACAAATTTAATTGTTTTGCTGGATCAGGGGCCTTAGAAGGTATCTCCCTAATGTCTAATGTTAAACAAAAAAGGAGAGAAGACTCATATTTAATCAGTTGTAATTCTAAAAATAATTAAAAGTTGGTATTAAAACTTGTAAACAAAATTAACAGTACTTGGAATTATTTAAAAATGGAGATTGCAAGTATTCATATCTTCAACTAGTAGGCTTCTTTGCTAGTTAATAATTTCGTTCATTTAGGATTACCTGCTGTCGTGTTTTTTTTTTTTTAATTTCTTGCATGACAATCTGTGATTTATTTTTCTGGGAATAGGTGATTTTATAATAAATGTATAAAATCACACATTTTTCTTAATAGAAAATGTACTGTTGGTTATGGCAGAAAAAATATTATTGCATGTTCCCCTGTATTTTGTAACCTTTGATTTATGCAGGAATATGCTGAATTTCAGTATCGGAGGAGGCATAGACAGCGTCGACGTGGAGACATTCACAGTCTGCTCAGTAATACTCCAGACCCCGAAGACCCTAGTGAGAGCACATTAGGTATGTTCTTTGTTTGGAGTAAAAAAGGAAAAATAAATGTATCTCAAATTGTTAGTAGAGTCCACTGTGATCCTTAGTTTATAGATAGATAAAAAGAAGTTTGTGGTCTCAGTGCTGCACTTGCTTAACTTTACACATGAGTTGACTTCAGTGTGTCTACTCCTGTACAGTTGAACATATCCATGAATCTTTGCAGGAGCCTTAGACTATCCACCCTTACTTAGAGGAAACTTATTTTTCTGTCTCTGAAGAAATTTTCAGCAGTAAATACATCAGGCGAGACTCTCATCCCCATACCAAGCTCCTTTATGCCCAATAAAAGGGCCAGAGTGATATAGAACCCCTGTATCCACCTGTCCCAACATAATATAAATTCACTGTTTTTTGTCCAATGAGATATGCAGGAGAAACACGGAGGGACAAAATCAAAGTGTAGATTAGAATAATTCCAAGACTGCAGTTTAAAATAACTGATGCAAAATTGCCACCCATTTTGGCTTTTTACAAGGTAATTTGTTTTTATGCCATCAGATTAGTTGTGATGATAAGGCACAACCTGTTGGGATCTCACTTTTATTTCATTCTAAATTTTCAAGTGAAAATGGTAAATCCTGTTACAGTAATTCCTCGCTTAACATTGTAGTTATGTTCCTGCAAAATGCGACTTTAAGCGAAACTATGTTAAGCGAATCCAATTTCCCCATAACAATTAATGTAAAGGGGGGGAGGGTTAGGTTCCAGGGAAATTTTTTTCGCCAGACAAAAAACCTATATATTATATAGCTATATACACACACTATACATTTTAAGCAAACAGCTTTGATGACTGAAGCTTGGTTGAGGTGGTGAAGTTAGAGGGTGGTAGAGGGAGGGATATTTCCCAGGGAATGCCTTGCTGCAGAATGATGACCTAGCACTCGCTGAGCCCTCAAGGGTTAACACATTGTTAATGTAGCCTCTCACACAAGGCAGCACGAACACGAGGGAGGGGAGACAGCATAGCAGACAGAGACAGACACACACCTTGTGTGTGGGAGAGAGAGAGAGAGAGATGCACTCGGCCCCTTTAAGTAAGCTGACCCACTCTTAAGTGCATTGTCTTTTTAAGTGGATCAGAAAGTTGAGACAGCAGCTGCTGCCCCAAGCTCTCTCTGTCTCTCTCCGTCCATGTCCCCTCCCTGCTCTATATGGAGAAGGGGTAAGCGGGGTGCAGGGGGAGGGGGACACCCTGACATTAGCCCCCTCCCTGCACAGCAAGCAGGAGTCTCTGGGAGCAGCTCCAAGGCAGAGGGCAGAAGCAGCATATGGCAGTGGGGGGAGGGACAGCTGAACTACCGATTGATAGCCTGCTGGGCGACTGCAGCACAGGGAACTTAGGGGAGTGGGGGGTTGCCAGTCCATCCTGGTTCCAAGCCCCCACCAGCTAGCTGCAATGGGCTGCTCTTCCTGCAAACAGTGGACAAAGCAGGCGGCTGCCAAACGACGTTAGAAGGGAGCATTGCACAACTTTAAACGAGAACGTTCCCTAATTGATCAGCAACGTAACAACGAAACAATGTTAACCAGGACGACTTTAAGTGAAGAGTTACTGTAGCATAATTCAAAAGATTGATATTTCCCTTTACTATAGAATGAGTTTTTTCTGACAACACTGGTTTCGTTATTAGAATTTTTTTTTAAGACCAGGAATGTTACTTGGATTCACAGTGGAAGCAGTAGCAACATCACTCTTAGAAATGCTGACACATCACAGGAAAAAGAAATGTGAGCAAGATTCTCAGTTTGCAGCTGAGCTATGGTGTGCATATGAATATGTGACCCGCATATTTTTGTCCCTGTCTTAAATTAGAACAGCTTCATGGCTGCTCTAAATTACACTCAATTATCACAACGTACTGGGAGCCACTCTGCAGCTAAGAATAGAGAGGAACATGCTAACATGGATTTTGACAAATAGGAAGGAGGCAGACAAGCACAAAGGGCCAAATCCAGGTTCCTGCATTAGGGAGTAAAGGGGTAAATCAATCCCATCCTCTGCAGCCATGGAGACTCCCAAAGCAATGTAACTGGTACTGTTCCACTGTACATGAGTTGGGGCTGGATGTGGGGGGGGGTTAATGTGTGCTGTGCACAGAGCAAGGCTAGAAGAACCATTTGCTACAAGGCTCCTCTTGTCTCTTCCCCCACTTCCTTCCAAATCCAGCAGGGCTTCATTGGTGCCATGGGCGCAGCTGTGCAAACATCCTAAGGAGGGAATGGGGAAGCAGTCCTTTCCTCTAGCACACAGCCAGTTGTTTGGGCTGTGCTCTGTATTACAGGATTTGGGCCAAAATGAAGACGAGAGCAAGATCATACACTTGAACCCAAATAAATAAGAATGGCAGGAGGTTCTGCTGATAAAAATGGGATTAAAAATTGATAGAGGTTTCGTGTTCCTACTTATGTTTTTGTTTAAATTATTTTAACAGATACTCAAGAGGGTGGTAGCAGTAGAAGACACGGTACCTCCATGGTGAGTTCAGCTTCTATGAGTATTCTGCACAGCTCTTCACTTCATGACTATACCCCTGTCAGTCGCTCTGAAAACCAGGATTCTCTTCAGGTATCTTCCCTAGTCTCCTGTCCATTTGCTTTGCTTTGCTTTGCTTCCCTTCCTATATTTTTCTTTATCATATTTTCCTGCATCCTACATTTGTTACATGACAAATACATGACTATGGTCATGAGAGGGGTGGAATCTGGGATAAGAAAATATGAATTTACAAAGTATTGTTAAGCTACTGTAAATGTATCATCACCACTAAGGATAAATCAACTTTTAGAGCTGATTTTAAAACTTTACTGGAATACATTTTTCAGACATTTTAAACAAAATGCAATATACATTAATTTTGAATCCAAAACTTGATAAAAAGCAAAAATTATTTAATTTTGAAGCAAAGAGTTCCGTGGCACCTTACAGACTAACAGACATATTGGAGCATGAACTTTCGTGGGTGAATACCCAAAGCTCATGCTCCTATACGTCTGTTAGTCTGTAAGGTGCTACAGGACTCTTTGCTGCTTTAACAGATCCAGACTAACACGGCTACCCCTTTGATACTTGATACTTAATTTTGAAAGTGATCTTGTATATCTCCATAGGCTCTTAGTTCTTTGGATGAAGATGACCCAAACATCCTGCTTGCTATTCAATTATCATTGCAAGAATCTGGCCTGGCTATTGATGAAGAAACTAGAGACTTCCTTAATAATGAGGCATCATTAGGAGCAATAGGTACATCTTTGCCTACAAGGTTGGACTCAGTTCCTGTAAATATAGATAACCCTAGGGCTGCTTTGAGCAGCTCTGAGTTGTTAGAACTTGGTGATAGTTTGATGAGACTAGGGGCGGGCAATGATCCATTTTCAGCTGATCGCCTTAGCTCACACCCTTTCAGTGATACAAGAAGTGGATTATACTCAACATCTAGTGATGCCGATTCAAGTAGCCAGGATCCCAACATTAATGAAAATCTGCTTGGAAATATCATGGCCTGGTTCCATGACATGAACCCTCAAAGTATCGCACTAATTCCTTCAGCAAGTACAGAAACTGATGAGGATTCACAGCAACATAGTATCGATGATGGGTCAGGAGGACAAGCAAATCTTATAGAGGTAGGACTGGAGCCTCAGGAAGAGCATGCACTTTTTGAGGATGCCATCAGAAATGAAGGCAGAGGAACCCAAACAGAAGCGAGTATTTCTGAAGAAAACATCATTCCAGGGGATAGACTGCCACAAAGTGGTGACTTTACCGGGGAAGCTATTAGCAGTGTGGATACTTCAGAAGAGGTTTCAAGTCAAACTCCTCAGACCTCAAATGAATGGATTGAGCATGTACATTTGGTATGAACACAAAGTAGTTTTTGAGCTTAAATGGATGGTAGTTACAGATGGTACAGTATGTGGAGTAAGCATTATGGGGACTTTGATCCACATACTTACAGCTCAAATGTAAACCACTGACATAATGATGGAATACATAGGCGTTCCCTTGAATTGAAGTTCTTTAGACTAATAATATGAACCTTTCAAGGAATATCCTTTGCATTTAATTAGGTAGTGTTTGCCTTTTTTGCTCTGAAGGAGGAGGAATAAGTAGGTTGTACTCCACATTCCTAATACATTGCAGCATCTGTTTAGCCTTACGTTGGTGATCCTTAATTTGAAAGTATGGATTAAAGGCTTACACTGATTATTTTCGTTATTTAGCCTCAAATAGTTTTTTCCATTTTTAGAACTCAATCTTTCAGCAAAATAACATTTAGCAGTTCATTTACATTTTGTTTTTGCTTTCCCATAACTTTTTCCTTATTTATCTTTCATTTTTTACTAGAGTGAATTGAGGTATTTAATGCTTCTCTTTAGTGCTGCTCTAGGAACAAGGAAATGGATATTCTTTTAATATTAAAATCAAAGATTTTTTTCCATGTCTATTTACAGTCCAAATGTGCCAAACTGTGAATAGCTAATTAACTTTAACCCAATACAACAGGTGCACAGTGTGCCTGTATCAAAGTAATCCCCATGATTCTTAGCAGTGAACCACTGGGTAGCATTTCTTCTCTAAATTAAATGGCATTTATTGCCATGGTGACTGCATTTAATTAAATGTAGCCTGTACCTTAAGTTAATTAAACCTAATGCTGCTGTGAAACAGTTGTTTTAAATATTAAAATACAGTTTATTAGCAACAGCTATGCTGTATTTGAGACACTTTAATGGAAGTGCAATCATAGTTCTTTTTCATAATTTTACAATGCATTTTATGCACTAATGGTGCAATTAATTTCAATGGAAACATTTTATAAAATATAGAAATATGAAATGTTCATATTATTGCCAGTCCCACAATTATTAAAGTTCAATAATCCATTCTGCGCAACACGTTACCGTGCCTTTGCCGTAACCCAAATGGATAGTTGCCACAGTTAAATAAGTAATTCAGATTCAGTGTCTGTTCTGGAGTAACTATGCTATTAATTGAAAAGACCTCCATAAAACCACCCATGGCCTTGCCTTTACAGTAAACAATGACTAAAGGTTCAGTCAGTGTTTTTGCATAAATAACAAACACTGCTAGATATTTGTTCAATTGCACAATATTCACTTGCTGTGTGATTACTGTTTAGTAGAAAAACGAAACAAAAAAAAGACCCTTTCTGTTGTTGTTCTGTGAAGAAAATATTGGTTTTAGATTTGCTTAAAAGCATCAAAAATTACAGTTAGTGGTAAGTGAGATACAATGGTACAGTATGTAATTACAACTAGAGTAAATTGTTGAATGCTGTTTTACTTGCATATAGTCAAAACCTGTCATAATATAAGGAAAATCAATACACAACACTCCATTGTAAGATTTGCTTGACTGTTAGATTTGTTGATATAAAAGTTTTTCAATACCGAGCCTGTATAGGCAAGTATGATGGCAAACAAAGAGATATATATATAGATATATAGATATAGAGATTACTGTGAGTGTTTTGGTAAATATTTCATTCAAATCCTACTTCTGGAACTTTGTAGTCACAAGGTTCATATTAGTAAGGAGTTATATATGAATATTTTAATCTCAGCTGCCACACAAAAATCTTTTTCTCTCTAGCAATGTCTTTAGAGAGAATGGTTTGAGGCTGTTACTATGCTCTAAAATTCCATTACATTTTCTAACTTTACCTCTAGGTGCCCCATTCTCAAAAACATTGATGTTGAACCCTTTGTCATCTTTGGAAAATACCTGTTTTAAAATGTTCTAGGCTATAAAATACTATAATCTAAAATAGTTCTTTAAAGACTGTCATCATGAATTGGTCCAAAACTTAAAAATGTTTGACTCACATAGCGTCCTTGAGTTGTAATTTCTGAATAGAAAGATTCTCACAAAGATTGTGTATTGCATTGAGATGTGTCTTGCAAAGCTACAGTAAGATATGTAAGAGTGCTCTGTGAAGATAGTGAAGTTTGTGGGTTCTGGTTTTTCTGTACTTTGTTTAGGTTGTGCAGTATATCCACTGTTTCTGTGTTACTCTATTCCGAGCATGAAAATGAGCATATTAAATTTGTATTTTCTTAGTACTTATTTTAAAAATCACCAGTCATTCACTTTACAATTCAGAAATAAAGTTTGGCAAGCCTATTTTGTAAACCTATTGATTTTATAATGTAAAAAAATTACTCTAACCTTGAATTGTTGTTTGCACTTTCATAGTCTATACTTGATACATTCCCACTTTATATACAGTAGGATACTACAACGATGTAGATGTTTGGCCAAAAGAATGCTGTTAATATGTAAAATTCTTTGATTAAACATTTATTACTTAAACTATTTCCCTTCTGTCTCATTACAACTTTGACTTTATTTTGGCAAATTCCTAAGATTGATTTGATTAATTTGGTTCCTAGACTATGAATATTCCATCCTACGCTGTGGATGGGAGTTGCAGACAATATAAAGTCAGGCATTTCTTGATGCTTTAAAAAAAAAAAAAAGATGACAGTATAATGTATTTAACTGAGGTGACCATATTTTATTAGGGGTAAAATTTAAGAGGGAAAAACCATTCAAAATGCACTTAATTTTTTGTTCAGTCACTAGGGGGTCAGATTACTCAAGATCTTCCATCACACTGAGTAGTGTTGCAAACCACAACTTATGCTCCTAAAGTCCATAGAACTACTTATGGAGTAAAGGTATCACAATCTGGGAACAACTCTGAATATAGGTGCATATGAAGGCAGAACACAGTAGAACCTCAGAGTTACAAACACCTCTGGAATAGAGGTTGTTTGTAACTCTGAAATGTTCGTAACTCCGATCAAAACATTATGGTGGTTGTTTCAAAAGTTTACAACTGAACATTGACTTAATACAACTTTGAAACTTTACTATGCAGAAGAAAAATGCTGCTTTCCGTTTTTTTAATAGTTTACATTTAACACAGTACTGTACTGTATTTGCTTTGTTGTCTCTGTTGCTGCCTGATTGTGTACTTACAGTTCCAAATGAGGTGCGTGGTTGGTCAATTCATAACTCTGAGGTTCTGCTGCATAAGTGTAGATATTGTACTAGCTCTATAAGAGAAAAGTTGCATCCGCAGTGACCTTGCTGATTTTTGTACCTGAGCTCCCAAATTCCACCACCTAAGGAACACCTCCAACCCCTAATAGGGTTCCAAAAGATTAAACTTCTAGCCAGACCCCTTGGTATGCAGTATCAGCTTTTATTTTGAATGTACTATAATAAACATACTTGAAGTCTTAAACTGGATACTAGAATTTGCTCTTAAAATACTGGACTTTGGGCAGTTGGAGAAGACAGATTTGAGCTTCCCTAGCCATCACAAACTGATGGCTATTAAAAATAAGAAAAAATATCTTGAGGGTCTTTTTAAATAACAAGCATGCAGAGTTGTGGGCAACCCATTATGGTACAAGCTCAATTTTCTGCTTAATTAAGTCTTCTCATGATGGCCTCTTCCTCCACACTAGGTTTCCTACTACTGTGACTTCAGGTGGTGGCAAGGGTGAAAGACTTAGGGTACACATGATGCAGGTAGCCAGGGTTTTTTACCATGTTGTCTAGAGCTCTTATCAGGACTAAACAGTAGTAAAAACACCAGCTATTAACCGGTCTAGACTAGGGCTCCACCATTGCACCCAGGCAGTGGTGGAAAACTTTCAGGATAAAGGTCCAGATCTCCAAAGGTAGTTAGGTGCCTAATTCCCATTCCAGTCATGAAGGATCTGGGCCTAAGAGGCTAGTGGAGATGCATCCCTGAGACATTTCACTGCCCCAAACCTTCAGCTTCAGAACAGTGGATAGGTTATATTGAAAGAATGGGGCAGGATCTGCTTTACTTGCTGAACATGTCATATTTCTAGCAGACAGTGATGACAGAGGAAATGCTTTAAGGCATAAAAGTGGAGTCCCTAAGATACGGAATACTTCAGCTCAAATTTTAGCTACTTCAAATGCTGTACCTATGTATTCTATTAAACAATTATCTATGAAAGTAGCAATGTATGTCTATATAACAAGACAATGTAAGAAGTTTGTTTCAGATATTTTGAAATTGTTTTTACAGGTAGTGTTGAAATTTGTTCACAAATATTGTACATGTATTAAAGGAGGAAGTTGTCCTGCCTCTTTTTTTATTTTTTAAACAGCTGCAAACCTTCTTTCTTAGATTCTTCAGATAGAATTGAGGCTACATCTCACCTTTACATTCATGTTAAAACTACTTGTGGGTAGAATTATGCCATTGTAAGTGCATTTAGTTCTAGCTGTAAGTTAAGATTTGCCAATTTTTTTTACAACTGCACTTCTACTGAGTTTTATATTACACCACAGCTTGAATTTTTGTAAGTGATTTTCCTTAGCCTTACTCTAAGATATTTTGCCTCACACTGTTCCTTTTCCCAGTTCATGCTGAAAAGGATTTTGCATATGAAAGACCAATGAACTGTGGTAAATAAGAAAATATTCTTCAGGATTCAGGTAGTAATGGTGCTTTCCTCCCAGAAGAGTTGTGAATCTGCCCCAAGATACTGAAAGATAATATGCTTTTTTTACATTACACTTGTAAAACTGAAGTCTAAGAATAATTCACCTGACCCAGAAACTAAGTAGTGATGTGCAAGATTTGAGTTGATGGACCCAGGTACCTTTCCATAATCGATGACTAATAGAGTTGATCAAATGACTCATGGAACAGTTTTTTGTGGCTCTAGCCCATGCGTGTGAATTGTCTGATCAATAAAAACAAAACAGTTTGAAAAGACCAGTTTTTACAAATTTCTGTCGCTGGTTAGTCTGCAATTTGTGTTTACTTTGGCTGTTTGTTTCTACTCCCCATGTGGAGCTTTTAAAACTAATTCTATTTAGCCAACACCAAAAGCCTGTTTTCCGACAACTGTCAATGTGAGGTGCTTCAGAGGGAATGAATACAGCAGGTAATCATCAAGTGATCCATCCCCTGTCGCCCATTCCCAGCTTCTGGCACACAAAGACTATGGACACCATCCCTGGCTAATATCCATGAATTTATCTAGTTCTTTTTTGAACCCTGTTATAGTCTTGGCCTTCACAACATCCTCTGGCAAAGAGTTCACCAGGTTGACTATGCATCATGTAAAGAAACACTTCCTTTTGTTTGTTTTAAACCTGCTGCCTATTAATTTGTTTAATATCTTTATTAATGATCTGGAGGATGGTGTGGACTGCACTCTCAGCAAGTTTGCAGATGACACTAAACTAGGAGGCGTGGTAGATACACTAGAGGGTAGGGTTCAGATACAGAGGGACCTAGACAAATTAGAGGATTGGGCCGAAAAAAACCTGATGAGGTTCAACAAGGACAAGTGCAGAGTCCTGCACTTAGGATGGAAGAATCCCATGCACTGCTACAGACTAGGGACCGAATGGCTAGGTAGCAGTTCTGCAGAAAAGGACCTAGGGGTCACAGTGGACGAGAAGCTGGATATGAGTCAACAGTGTGCTCTTGTTGCCAAGAAGGCTAACGGCATTTTGGGCTGTATAAGTAGGGGCATTGCCAGCAGATCGAGGAACGTGATCGTTCCCCTTTATTCGACATTGGTGAGGCCTCATCTGGAATACTGTGTCCAGTTTTGGTCCCCACACTACAAGAAGGATGTGGAAAAATTGGAAAGAGTCCAGCAGAGGGCAACAAAAATTATTAGGGGTCTGGAGCACATGACTTATGAGGAGAGGCTGAGGGAACTGGGATTGTTTAGTCTCCAGAAGAGAAGAATAAGGGGGGATTTGATAGCAGCCTTCAACTACCTGAAGGGGGGTTCCAAAGAGGATGGAGCTCGGCTGTTCTCAGTGGTGGCAGATGACAGAACAAGGAGCAATGGTCTCAAGTTGCAGTGGGGGAGGTCCAGGTTGGATATCAGGAAAAACTATTTCACTAGGAGGGCGGTGAAACACTGGAATGCGTTACCTAGGGAGGTGGTGGAGTCTCCTTCCTTGGAGGTTTTTAAGGCCCGGCTTGACAAAGCCCTGGCTGGGATGATTTAGCTGGAAATTGGTCCTGCTTTGAGCAGGGGGTTGGACTAGATGACCTCTTGAGGTCCCTTCCAACTCTGATATTCTATGATTCTATAATTTCATTTGGTGACCCCTAGTTCTGTTATGAGAAGAGTAAATAACACGTCCTTACTTACTTTCTCCACACCACTTGTGATTTTATAGACCCCTATCATATCCCCCCTTAGTTGTCTCTTTTCCAGGCTGAAAATTCCCAGTCTTATTAATCTCTCCTCTTATGGAAGCTGTTCCATACCCCTAATCATTTTTGTTGCCTTTCTCTGTACCTTTTCCAATTCCAATATATCTTTTTTTGAAATGGGGTGACCAGATCTGCATGCACTATTCAAGATGCAGGTGTACCATGGGTTTATAGAGGCAATATGATATTTTCTGTCTTATTCTTTATCTCTTTCCTAATGATTCCTAACATTGTTAGCTTTTTGAGACTGTAGCTGCACATTGTGTGGATGTTTTCAGAGAACTATACACAATGACTCCAAGATCTCTTTCTTGAGTGGTAGCAGCTAATTTAGACCCCCTCATTTTATACGTATAGTTGGGATTATGTTTTCTAATGTGCATTACTTTGCATTTATCAACACTGAATTTCATCTGCCATTTTATTGCCCAGTCACCCGGTTTTGTGAGATCCCTTTGTAAGTCTTCACAGTCTACTTTAGACTTAACTATGTTGGGTAGTTTTGTATCATCTGCAGATTTGGCCACCTCCCTATTTACCCCTTTTTCCAGCTCATTTAGGAATATATTGAACAGCACTGGTCCCAGTACAGACATCTGGGGGACAGCACTATTTATCTCTCTCCATTCTGAAAACTGACCATTTATTCCTACCCTTTGTTTCCTATCTAGTAACCAGTTATTGATCCATGAGAGGACCTTCCCTCTTATCCCCTGGCAACTTACTTTGGTTAAGAGCCTTTGGTGAGGGATGTTGTCAAAAGCTTTCTGAAAATCTTAAGTACACTGGATCCTCCTTGTCCACATGCGTGTGACCCCCTCAAAGAATTCTAGTAGATTGGTGAGGCATGATTTACAAAAACCATGTTGACTCTTCCCCCAACAAATTATGTTAATTTATGCATCTGATTATTCTGTTCTTTACTATAGTTTCAACCAATTTGCCCAGTACTGAAGTTAGGACTGTAAGTGCTGGGATTGCCTCTGGAGCCTTTTGAAAAAAATTGTCTCACATTAGCTATCTGGTACAGAAGCTGATTTAAATGATAGGTAACAAAGCATTTCGCATTTGAGTTCCTTCAGAACTCTTGGGTGAATACCAGCTGGTCCTGGTGACTTCTTAACTGTTTAATTAATTTGTTCCAGCACCTCCACTAGTGACACTTCAATCTAGGACAGTTCCTCAGATTTGTCACCTAAAAAGAATGGCTCAGGTTGGGAAATCTCTCACATCCTCAGCTGTGAAGACGGATGCAAAGACGTCATTTAGTTTCTCCGCAATGGCCTTATCTCCCTTGAATGCTCCTTTAGCATCTTGATCATCCAGTGGTCCCACTGGTTGCTTAACAGGCTTTATGGTTGTGGTGTTCTTTAAAAAAAAAAAAAAAAAAAAAAAGCCAAAAACTAAAAGGATTGGCAATCTGTTCAAGAGGTTTTTTTCTTTCCTAATTACATTTTTACACATCATTTGCCAGAGTTTATGCTCCTTTCTATTGTCCTCAATAGGATTTAACTTCCACTTTTTATAGGATGCCTTTTTGCCACTCACTGCTTCTTTTACTTTGTTGTTTAGCCACGGTGGCACTTCTTTGGTCCTCTTACTGTGTTTTTTAATTTGGAGTGTACATTTAAGTTGAGCCTCTCTTATGGTGTCTTTAGAAAGTTTCCATGCAGCTTGCAGGGATTTCACTTTTGGCACTGTACCTTTTAATTTCTGTTTAACTAACTTCCTCATTTTTGTGTAGTTCCCTTTTCTGAAATTGTTACTGTGGTGCGTTGCTGTTCTCCCTTACCTCTGCCCCATATGGATGTTAAATTTTATTATGTTATGGTCACTATTACCAAGTGGTTCAACTATATTCACCTCTTGGACCAGATCCTGTGCTCCACTTAGGACTAAATCAAGAATTACCTCTCCCCTTGTGGGTTCCAAGACTAGCTGTTCCAAGAAAGAGTCATTTATGGTGTCAAGAAACTGTCTCTGCCTCCCCTCCTGAGGTGACATACCCAGTCAACAGGGGATAGCTGAAATCCACCCCCTTATTGAGTTTATTTTATAGCCTCTAATCTCCCTGAGCTGTGCACTGTCACTATCACAATCCTAATCAGGTAGGTAGTAGCATATCCCTACTGCTCTAGTCTTACATAAGAATGGCCATACTGGGTCAGACCAAAGATCCATCTACTCCAGTACCCTGTCTTCTGACAGTGGCCAATGTCAGGTGCCCAAAAGGAATGAGCAGAACAGATAATCATCAAGTGATCCATCCCCTATCGCTCATTCCCAGCTTCTTGCAAACAGAGACTAGAGACACCCTCCCTGCCCATCCTGGCTAATAGCCCTTGAGAGATCTATCTTCCATAAATTTATCTATAGCTTCTTATTCGAGCATGGAATTACTATCCATAGAGTGTCTATGGTACACTTTGGTTCATTTAAAATTTTTACTTCATTTGATTCTACACTTTTTGACATATAGGTAGATGGACATGGCCAGAGGAAAACTCTTTAACTAATGCAACTTTTTTTTAAGTCTTATGTCAAAACAGCACTAGTTACAGGAGATGTCTATTATTATGCTGTGTTTCAAAAGGTATGCAACTGGGGTGAAAGTAACTTAAAGGACTCTGGGGTCCTGAGGAGGGGGTGGGGCCTCTACTGGAAGAGGTGGGGCCTTTAAGTCCCAGGGCTTTTAAATCAGGATTTAAAGGGCCTGTGGCTCTGGCTGAAGCTGGGATCTCTGGGCCCTTTGAATCACTCCTGGAGCTACCAGCTGCAGAGGCAGCTGGGAGCCCTGGGGTTTGGGCAGGGGCAAAAGTAATTTACATTTCTTACCTGTATGGTCCAATCACAAGCAACCCACCTCTCCTACATACTTCGTGGATCCCTCCCATTGCATGACAGATATAGAAAATAAAGCTACTACTACTACCACCACCACCAATACTGTCTATAATAAAACTTTACTATTAGAATAAGCCTAAAAACTCTGTCACATTTTTCTGCGTGTCTTCCACCCAGGCTGCCAACGTGGCTAGGCTCTGCACTCCCCCCACCCCATCATGCACCCAGCAGCAGTTCCCCTCTAGCTTGCAGCAGGAAGCAGGGGGACTGGCTGAAGGAGAAGCCTGCCCAGGACACCTGCCACCTGCATAAAAACAGTTTAAACTCAGCTGTTCCCTGCGCGGTTCAGCCCATTGGATTAGGAGCCATTTCTGGCATCCTGGGGGGGGGGGGGGGGGGGGAGAAGGTGTGTGTGACCATGGCAGGGGCAGGTTCCTAGCAAGTCAGATATAAAGGATTGTTTAATCTCCCTTCCAGGCACATAAAAGGGTGCCGGGGGCACACCAATGGGTGGCTAGTAGTAGGGGGAGGCAGGGGTTAATGAAGGACAACTGGAATAGCCTTCATGAAATATACAAGATTCTTAGAGAAAGTTTTGTCAATTTCAGCCTCTGCACTCTGCAGGACACTGACAAAACAAGAAGAGAGAGCTGAGATCATGCCCCTAGGTCCTAAGGACATTTCAGGTGTTTAATTCAATATATAAAGAGGGTGGACTGAAAACTACTATTTCTTTCAAAGGAGGCACAATAATTTCCCTGAGTAGCCAGTTTTCCCCTCCAATCCCTTTGTGGTTTTGTCTATCAGGGCTATTTGCTTTCCCTGTGTGTATCTTTAGTTGCTTTAGCAAAATTGCTTTGCCCAAAATAAACCCCAATCATCATGACATCTTCCCACCATGTTCTCCCATGTTTGTTTGTTTTTGTCTTTTTAACAGTAACATTTCAAAGTGGATCTGCAAGCAGTTTGGCCATCACAATCATGATCCTTTGCTGGGGAGGGAATGGGATAGATTTGAACTTGGAAATGGTTCCTGATTTTGATTGTATTTTTTGTGTATTATACTACTGGAGATTGCCTCATCAAGGGGGCAGAAAAGAACTGCCCCTGCCATGGTCAATCCCCCAACAACCGTGAGTGAAATTAACAAGGATGCCAGAAATGGCTGTTGAACCACAGAGGGAACAGCTGAGTTGAAACTGGTTTTATGCAAGCGGCAGGTGTCCTGGGCAGACTTCTCCCTCAGCTGGTCCCCCTCCTCCCTCCTGCAAGCTAGAGGGGAGCCGCTGCAGCCCCTGCTCAGTGCCAGGCAGGGGGGAAAACACGGAGCCCAGCCCCATCTGCAGCCTGGCTGCAGCAGGAGAGGGGGAGAGGGAGTTTTCCCTTTCCAAGCTTCTAGTAGCTCTGAGTTTAAGCTGTTTGTTATGCAGCCAAAAGAGGTGAAAGTAAGCCGGCACTGAATGCTCCACTTCCTTGCCGGTACGCTACAGCACCGTTTTTTACCAGTATGCCGTACAGGCCCGTACCAGCTTACTTTCACCTCTGTATGCAACTGAGATGATAAATTGAGCACCAATTCCAATTCGATTTCTGTCCACATTATATAGTACACAGCTGCTCAGGTTACTGTAGCCAGGCAGAAGCCATGCTGAAATTAGGCTGGAGCAGCCACACAGGCCCTATGCTGCAGAATGTCAGCACAGTTGTGTTGTGCTGAGGGAGGGAGAAGCAAAGAGGAGACTGTTCAGGAGCATGGATCCTTGTGTGGCACACATGCCTGTTCTTTGCGGCAATGCAGATAGCATGCTGGATCTTTGTCCTTCTGCCACGGATCGTCCCTAAAGCCTTTGGGGATAGTATTTTAGAAGTCACTGTGCAAGACAACCCCCGAGGGGCAGAGTTTCCATCGATTAAGAAAATTAAAAAACAACAAAATTTTCTGCACCGAAGATCAGTGTTCCATTGAAAAGAAATGATAGAAAATGTTTATCATAACTGGGTTAGATTAAGTCTATGCCAATGCCAAAAATCAAGTAAGGGAAACCCAATGGCAATTGGTCAAATACAGAAAAGCTGTCCCATACTTGACCATTATATTGCAGACTTTATAAAAAGATATTTTAACATTTCCTTGTACAGACATAGTGGTCCAGTTTCATCTTTGGTGGAACCCCAGTGAAGTCAATGATTTTCTCCAGGATGAGTTTAGCCCTGCATTGTGTTGTAATGTCAATGAGAGAGAGGGGGGAGAAGGGGGAGGGAGGTGTTTTGAGATGAAATCTGAAGAGAGAGAGAGAGAAAGGAATAATGATACAAAAAGTCTTTTTTCCAGAGGGCAGGAACTGCAGAGAAAATTCTCCCACAAGCCACTGGCAAGATTGTTGGAGGCGGATAGAAGGTAGCAGTAATGAGCTTGTCTGAGGTAAACTAGAACAAGATCATGGATCATTTTTAATTGGATGCGGAATCCAAAAGACATTCAAGATTCTGTAAGTTTTCATGGGAAGTAACAAGTGAAGCATACTCACAAATGGTCAGATGATGGCACAAAGAATCCTGAAGGCCAACAGCACCAGGACCATAATCATGAGGATTCCAGGTGCCATGGTAAAGTCCCACTAAAGATAAAAATGTGACAAACTCAATTTTCTTAGCTACCGCATCAAATCAGTACCCACCCACCTGCTGCCCTATGTGGGATAAAGAGGACAAGAAGTCAGAGCTAGACAGTAGACACAGATAAGTGCCACTTCCTTCACAAGTCTTCCCAGGAGTACAGAGCTGAAGAGGGGCAAAACTAGGAATAGTGACTAAGACAGGAATTCCCTACCTAAATGTAATGTTGAAACGATCTCATTAATGTAGTATTTGCTTTCCTCCACATCTCAAAGTGGAAGATTCCAAGCTCAACCTGTGGAAAAGCAGCTCCTGGGTAGTACATCATGAGGAGATGACAGGGCAGAAGTATGGAGTAGCTGAAAAGGCCCTGTGCCTGGAATGTTCCCAAAGAGCTGAGGAGATAAGCCCCTACTACTTACATACAAGAGAACCCACATCCCAAGGGAAGAACTCATAGGAAATTCCATGAGTTGAACTACACCAAGAATCCTGTCCTCATTCATATGTGGAAGTATTCCAAAAGGGTACTACAATGGACTGAAGGGGCTAGTATTGCCACATTTGAAGCATGGTTAGTTTGAAGCATAATGGTATTACAGCAGTGATGGTAAATTACTCAATTGCTTTGGCACTTTAATCTCAAAGTTAGCAGCTTGGAAGAATTCCCTTACAAATGCCTTACTAACTGCCAATTAGAGTACACGCTGATTGCCACTGGGAGTCAGCATTTGCTTGTAGTTACTGCAGCTGCTTGTACTGTAGCTATGAGAATATATTTTAAAATAAAATCTCACATCAAAAATTAATTTAGCATTTTAGTCATAGCTCATTAGTAGATGGAGACTTTTGTTTGAAAAGCAAAACAGGAATAGTGCCAAAGTCACAAATGGAGTTGCACCTACAGATCATATTACTGCATCAGCATCAGAGGCTGAAACCCAAGCACACGTCAGAAGCTCAGTGAAATGCAGTTAAGCTGGTACAATCAATTCAAAGTCTGGTCAGTGACTTATAAAGCTGCTAGCTCTGCTTGTTATTAAGGTTGCCCAACACTACTCATTATAAGACCAGTGATTTATAATTTTGGTAAAATTTTAAACGATTTGGGCAGAAATTTTCCATGGCTGGTTCTCTGCCTCAGCCTCATTGTGGTAGAGGTTTTTTGTTTTAATTTCAGCCAAAACAGTTCAGCTGTTTCTGAGAACAAGATCAGGGAAAAATACTTTTTGCCCATGATAAGTTCTAGTGACCTTTTCTTTGAGAAGTTCTATACCCTGGGACTTGAAATTTGACAAGGGTGTGGGCTCGGGATTGTGTCTTTTGCTGTACCTGTGAAAATCTACTCAAGCTTAGCCAAGTTATAAGCCTTTGAAAAACTTCAAGTTGCATGTGCTCAATAGAGACTTGCACAAATTTAACAGCTAATAGTGCCAGAGATTCTGTCCCCACTGAGCTTGCTCCAGCCTCTCAACTCCTACTGCTGACCAGAGAGCATACGCACCATCCCCACAGGCAAACTGTTACAGAGATTTGCCTCCCAACCCACCTGATCCTCCTCCCTTTCAGGCACCACCACCACCACCTGACCCCCCGCTGGCTCATGAGCCCCTGTATGCACCCCCTCCACATCTGAGTGAGTGGTGTTGCAACTTGGCATGTGAGGTTGCAGCACTACTCAGTTTTGACTCAGCCAAAGAGTGGCTGGGCCATGACCCGGGGTGGGTCCTCCAGTCCAGGGCTAAGCCCGACCTTTCTGTAACACTGCAGTTCTGAGCTGGGACCAGGGAGTCTGTCTCACCTGTGCTCTCAAGGACCTTCCTGTTGGCACCCTGGCAGCATAAAGGAGGAATCTCTCTGATTAGAGTGCAGAGGGGATAAACCCTGACCTGGGAAATGGGGGACAGGGAAAGCAGTAGTCTGATGAGACTGGGATGGGATGAAGTGGAGGGGAGAGAAAGAAACGCCTAGGCTATGCAAGGAGATTTTGTCTAGGAATCAATGGGGTGAAGTGGAGGGGGAGGAGAGACATCTGACAAGGAGCTGCAGTCTTGGGGGTACAGACTTTTGGGCAAAGAAACTGGGATGAAGGGGCTGGGAGAAGAGCCAAAGCAGACGAGGAGCCAGATTGGGGGGGAACTAGGACTGGGAGAAGCAGCCTGTGGAATCAAGACGAGGGTGGGGTAAGCAAGGAAAATTGTTCTGGGGCAAAGCCACATATGGGGAAGAGACAGGACTGGGACAGGCTGGAGGGAAAGGGGCACAAATGTCTGTGCCCACTACAGACCATTCCTCCTAGAGTTTGGGACAGAACCCAAGATTCCTGACTCACTCTTCTGCTGTCAGCAAATAATCTGTGAAACCCACTAAAAATGTGTTTCATTCCCCTCTAGTGCTGGTCCACATAAACAATGACAGCCTATAGTCTTATGTAGAATAAATATGAATTAAAGAATTAGTTACCTTAAGTTTGGTTAAGGAAATATATGTGTTGTAAAGAAAGGCCCTGACTAGCAAGCAGAAGGATGACCTTGAAAAATGAGTGGTAAGACCAAAAGAAATGAAGTAGGGAGGATGTCTGGTTCAAAAAAAAAAAAATAAATAAAATATGGGAATTTTTTTGTTTGTTTTTAAGAAAAACAGCGGGCCTCTGACCAACAGGGGTGACTACACAGTTTTAAATAGATTCTCTTTGTCTTATCTTAAATTGAGCTAAGTACTCTGAAAAATAAGGCTTTAGTCATCTCAAATGATCTGGAGAAAGGGGTAAACAGTTAAGTGGCAAAATTTGCAGATGATACAAAACCACTCAAGATAGTTAAGTCCAAAGAAAAAGTTACAAAAACTGCAAAGAGTTAAAAGGGATCTCACCAAACAGATGACTAAATTTCATCTGCCATTTTGTTGCCCAATGTTGATAAATGCAAAGTAACGCACACTGGAAAACACAGACCCCATCATTTTATATGTATAGTGGGGATTAAATTAGCTGTTACCACTCAAGAAAGACGTTAAAGTCATCATGGATAAGTCTCTGAAAAACATCCACTCAATGTGCAGCAGCAAAAAAGCTAACAATGTTGGGAATCATTAGGAAAGAGAGAATAAGACAGAAAACATATCTTGAATCTGGCAGATCGGGCCGCCCCATCTCAAAAAAGATATTGGAATTGGAAAAGGTACAGAAAATGGCAACAAAAACAATTAGCAGTATGGAACAGCTTCCATATGAGGAGAGAATAATAAGACAGGGAATTTTCAGCCTGGAAAAGAGACAACTAAGGGGGGATATGATAGGGGTCTATAAAATCATGAGTGGTGTGGAGCAAGTAAATAAGGAAGTGTTATTTACTCTTCTCATAACAGAAGAACTGGGGGACACCAAATGAAAGTAATAAGCAGCAGGTTTAAAACAAACAAAAGGAAGTATTTCTTCACACAACACACAGTCAACCTGGTGAACTCTTTGCCAGAGGATGTTGTGAAGACCAAGAAGCTATCATGGTTCAAAAAAATAACTAGGTAAGTTCATGGAGGATAGGTCCATCAACGGCTATTCGCCAGGATGGGCAGGGATGCAAAACCATGCTCTGAAGTGTCCCTAGCCTCTCTTTGCCAGAAGCTGGGAATGGGCGATAGGAGATGGATCACTTGATGATTACCTGTTCTGTTCATTTAGGGTTACCATATTTCAGCAAGAAAAAAAAGAGGACGGGAGGAGCCCCGCCCTAGCCCCGCCCCTGCCCCTCCCACTTCCCGCCCCCCCAGAACCCCTAACCCTCCCCCCGTTCCTTGTCCCCTGACTGCCCCCTCCTGGGACCCCTGCCCCTAACTGCCCCCCAGGACTCCACTCCCTATCTAAGCCTCCCTGCCTCTTGTCCCCTGACTGCCCCAACCCTTATCCACACCCCCACCCCCAGACAGACCCCTGGGACTCCCACGCCCCATCCAACCACTCCCCCCCCCAGAACTCCCAACCCATCTAAACCCCTCTGCTCCCTGTCCCCTGACTGCTCCGATCCATCTCCCCACCCCTGCCACCTGACAGCCCCCCCCAGAACTCCCAACCCATCTAAACCCCTCTGCTCCCTGTCCCCTGACTGCTCCGATCCATCTCCCCACCCCTGCCACCTGACAGCCCCCCCCAGAACTCCCAAACACTCCCCCCCTGCTCCTTGTCCCCTGACTGCCCCCTCCTGGGACCCCTGCTCCTAACTGCCCTCCAGAACCCCACCCCCTACCTAAGACTCCCTGTTCCTTGTCCCCTAACTGCCCCCTCCTAAGACCCCCCCCAACTGCCCCACAGGACCCTACCCCCTACCTGTACCCTGACTGCCCAAAACTTTCTCCACTTCCCCCAAAAAGCCCCCCCCCCCCGTTTCTTGACTGCCACCTCCAGAACCTTCCTGCCCCCTGACCTCCTTACCCTGCTGCTCAGAACAGAGTGTTGGGCTCTGTGCAGCCGAGCCGGACACGTGGCTGAGCTCCCCAGCACAACAAAACCGGGTCCCTGGCCCTGCACAACAAAACCCGGTCCCTGGCCCTGCACAGTGCTGCCGGACTGGGCTGCAAGGGAGCTGCCGGCTCAGAATGCAGGGCGGATCCGGCTCCTCTACAGCTGCTCCAGAGTCCAGCCCGGGACTTCCCTGCAGCCCTCCCAGCCGCTCGCTCTGCTCTGCCGGGGGGAAATCCCGGACATTGTGAGTGCTTTACAAATTCCCCCCGGACGCTATTTTTAGCACAAAAAGGAGGACATGTCCGGGTAAATCCGGACGAATGGTAACCCTAGTTCATTTCCTCTGAAGCACCCAGCATTGGCTGCTATTAGAAGACAGGATACTGGACTAGATTGGTATGACCCACTATGGCCGTTCTTATGTAGAAAGACAGGGGAACTCCCATCAATATTTAAGTTATTGTGCACATGTAAATATGCTGCACCACACACTGTTTATTGGATACCTGTGAGCAGCGGCGGCTCCAGGCACCAGCGTTCCAAGCGCATGCCTCCAGCGGCAAGCCGCAGAGGGTGCCCTGCCGGTCCCTGCGAGGGCGGTAGTCAGGCAGCCTTCGGCGGCTTGCCTGCGGGAGGTCTGCCAGTCCTGCAGCTTCAGCGGTGGGTACGCCGAAGCCGCCGGACTGGCAGACTTCCTGCAGGCACGCCACCGAAAGCCGCCTGCCGTGCTTGGGGCGGCAAAAAAGCTAGAGCCGCCCCTGCTTGTGAGATTCCAATACAGGGTTGCTGTGTAGGAGCCACATTTGGAGATATCACTGGTTTCCCCAAGAGGGAGGTCTCCATTTAAAAAAAGAAACAAAAAAAAAAAAAAAAAAAAAAAAGAGTTTTACAAGCTAACTGTCCTTTGGATCAGTTCCAGGGAAGCCAGAATGAGGGGCGGGGGGGGAGGAGCAAGGGGCCATGGTCCTCCCACTTTTTACCAACAGACAGGAGTGAGCAGGAGCTGGGGCCTCAGGGGGAAGGGTTGGCATGGGTGCAGGGGCAGCATGGGGACAGGCCCACAGTTCGGGTGCCTGTGTGGCCCCCCCACACACACTTTTAGGGACTTTCTGCCAGTCTTGATCAGTTTCTTCCTTGCTCTCCCTTACAAGAGAGAGATCAGCTACCCACAGCACAAAGCCCAGATTGGATTTTCACGCTCCTACCTCTGCAGATAGTCTTTTCCAAGAATTGGAATAGGCAGTTCTACAGCACTCCTGTACTGTGAGAGATTGTCCTTCCAGATAGGTTTTTGGTGGCATGTAAGTACCTGAAATTCCTTCTCCAACTGGCTGCTGCTGGTAGACTGGGGGAGGCAAATCAGAACATAAGGCGAAGAACTTGCTGGATAACCTTCACTCCAGCGTTGGCCTCCCTGCTCTGAGGTTTGCTCTTGCTGTACAGTGTCTGTCTTCCATCTCCAGGATAATTTGCTGATTCATTTCTCTCCCTCTTCAGACATTAAAATCCCTTCTACTCCTTCACGGTAATTGAAACAAAAGCTGTTAGTGGCATTATATTCATGAGCAGAATACTTTAAACACCTGAATCAGGGACTCCAGGGGAAAAAAAACCCACCAGCCTTTAACTTTGTATTACCAAGAAGATTTGTACATACACTTAACAAAATAGCTGCACAATGCTTCTACATGACAGGAAAATACTGTTACAGATAAATAATTCATGTTTACCATAGTGAAGACCAGATCACTAAAACACAACTATTAACACTGTCAAATTAAGGCCTATTATTAACTTACTTTTATTTTTCCCCTGCTAAAGATCAGACTTTCTTTGTATTAGAGAACAAAAAAGACAGTCACTAACAGGAATAAGGAACCACCTTATACCAAACTACTGATCAATTTTCATCACATCTGATTGCTTTATCTCAAGAAATTATTTACCTGGTAGGGAGCATTTACACAGAGCTAGATAAAGAGCTTTTCTCCTTTTTGTGGGCCATGACTGTTTAAAAGTAAATGTCAGAAAAATAATTGGTTACTGTGGGTTTATTTGAAGCTGTGAAAACGTGACTGCTCAATTTTTTCCCCATTATGTACAGCAGGGATCTCAAACTCAAATCACCATGGGGACTACACAAGGACTAGTACGTTGGCCCGAGGGCCACATCACTGAAACCTTTTCATACAATACAAAAGTATAGTCAAAAATGAAAAAGATGAAGAGTAATCTAGTATGCTATTAAAAGTCAATGTATCAACTTTTTTAAAACAGTAATGCGAAAAGTCAGTGCTAATTTTGACAGTCATTTCATTTTTGGCCACTTAGCTGGCAGCGTTTTGCATCAACCAGAGCATCAATATTAGGTTTGATAGCCTGAGACGAAACCAATCTCAGTGTTGCTTGCAAATGTTCATCAGTGACCTTAACACAGATTTGTTAGTCTTCATGGAAGAGAAAAGCTGTTCACATATATATGTACTTCCAAACATTGCCATTACCCCTGCAGAAGCAGAGGGAGGTGTCATGGGGACTGATGGGCTAAGAACCATTGGCCATGAGCATGCGCTGAACCTCACAGAAGTCAGCGGGCAGCACCTTTCAGCCTCAAGTCACAGCCCAGAACAGCAAGGGACTGGGTCGCAGGTTTTGACTCTCCTGCACTTGGGTCATCTCTCTGTTAAAACTTCCTTTGTGCGGAGCTGAGGTGCCTTCTCCTCCACTCAGACCAGTGGGATCTCAGGGTGCTTAGCACCTTTCAGCATTGGCTCTGATAGCACTTGTGTTGCAACAAAGCCCTGAAGCCAAGGGGAATGACAGGTATGATTCAAATCACGCCACAGAGATGCCCAAATAAACAACCCCCTCTCCCAAACTGCTCCAAGTTAATCTCTCCTCTGGGTCTTCCTGTGAATCCTGGCTCCTGTCAGGGGCAGCTCTATGTCATGCTTGGGGTGGCAAAAAACAGTAAGGAGGTCTGCCGGTCCCGCGGATTCAGTGGCGTTTCTGCGGGTGATCTGCCAGTCCCACGCCTTCGGCGTACCTGCCGCCGAAGACGCGGGACTAGCGGATCTCCCGCAGGCATGCCACCGAAGGCTGCCTGACTCCCGCCCTCACGGCAACCAGAACACCCCCCCGCGCGCGCGTGCCTTGCCACCCCAGGCACATGCTTGGTGCGCTGATGCCTGGAGCCGCCCCTGGCTCCTGTGTATCTCTGTTAGACTGTAAGCCGTCTGAGGTCTTACCAAGCACATTGCTGGCACCTAATGAAAAGAGGGGTGTTACCATAGCCACAAGAGGTATCTAGCTGCATAGGGCTTGTGTAATGAGGGAGCAGAAGGAAGTAGAGGGGCAGGGAAGAGTGCAGCTTGGAACCCCCTCCCCCCATTTTGCAAATCGTGCTTGTTTCCAGGGGAGAAGCGAGGAGTTGGGGGCTGTTTTCAAATGTGAAAACTCTGTGATGCCCCGAGAAACTAGTGAGGGGCTGGCTGAGAAAAAAAACACAACCCCCCACCCCGTCAGCCCAGCACAGTAATACAGCCTTGCCAGCCCCTGCAGGTCTCCTGCCCAGCCTGTTGTTCTCCCTCCCTTCGGCTGCTCGTGGCCCTACAGCGCCAGGCTCCACTTAGTCCTGCCGCAGCCCACCCGCGTTTGTGTGTGGCTGGGGGAAGAGGGGAGCAGCCTCATGCTGCCCCACACTCCCGCCACTCCACTTGTGCGGCTTGGCATGAGTTTGCAGCCTGGCACTGGGCAGGCGGAGGAGGAAGCCCCGGGACTGGGGGGGGAGGGGGGAAGAGGAGAAGGGAAGAGCCTGGGCTTGTCCTGCCCTTCAGTTTCTTCACCTCTAGCGACACTTCAGTACATGCCCCACCCCTTCCCCGCCCCCATTCCAACCCCTTCCCCAAAGTCCCTTCTCCAAATCCCTGCCCCAGCCCCGCCTCTTCCCTGCCTCCTCCCCTGAACGCACCGCGTCCCCACTCCTCCCCCCTCCCTCCTGGAAAGTCCTAAGCACTGCCGAACAGCTGTTTGGAGTCGGGAAGCGCTGGGAAGTAGGCGGAGGAGTGGGGACATGGCACACTGGGGGGGGGGGGGAAGAGGGGGGGCGAGAGTTGGCACCTATGGCAGGCCGCAGGAAATAAGTCCATGGGCCGCGAGTTTGAACTCCTGATGTACAGCATTGTGAGCTAGGCTGTTGCCATAGTGAGGTGAAAGTATAAAATGGGTACAAAGTCATACAAATGTAAGAAGTTATTAGAGTGAGATTAAACACAGTGTGTTGCTTAATTCCAATAAAACTGGCTTCTAGCATGCCAGGTGTTTGCTGCAAAACCAAACACCTCTGCTAGGTCGGTGCTTGCTAAACATATGAAGACACAGCCTTTGCCCCAAAGAATTTAAACATATGAATAGCATGGGGAAGAAACATATCACACTTTAAGGTTATACTGACCCCAACAGTCCTCCTACTGTGCTATTACTAGCAGTTTAGTTTCTGGTAGGCATTACAGTGAAAGTGGATTTTGGAGGAGCAGTGTGTTGTATCCCCCAGGCAAGGTATTAACAAACTTTAACAGAACTTTATTTACAGTGGAAATCTCTTTACCAAGCTCTAGCTGCACACTCTGTAACTCCCCCAGCCTCCTCAACTCCTCCCCCTTCCTTCCTGTTTCCTGTCCTTTCAGATTCCCAACAGCCAGTGCTCCGGTTCTAATAATCACATGCAGCATCTAAATACCACACAGTGCCTTATGGATAAGTTCAGGGGCATCGTGGACAAGTGTGAAGTCAAGTGTCTGTGGTAATCAAAACAGTGCCATAGCTTGTATATCTTTACGGTTGCCAACCCTCCAGGACTGGCCTGGAGCCTCCTGGAATTGGTATCCATCTCCCGGTGACTATTGAAAGCAATCCAGGAGATTTTAATAGGATATTTTAAGAAAATGACATTACATCATGTTGGGGGGGGGGGGGGAATCTCCTGGAATAGCTTCAGTCAGAGTTAGCAACCCTATATATCCTACACTTTTTTCACTGGCAGAAATCACTACCACTGTATTTGGAAGTATACTTTTCCCTACACATGCAGAGCCTGATCCTCCATTCCTTATGAACTGCAGAATCAATGAAAGTTTTAGGTTTATAAGGAATACGAGATCAGGCCCCTAATTATTAAAAGGGACTGAAGACCCTTACTCTTAGGACATGTCTACACTAGAAAGGTAAGCTGACCTTACAACCATAGGCACGGACTTCTTTGAAAGCCACAGGGTGCTCGACCCCACCTCTGCCCCAAGTCTGCCCCCACTCCACCTCTTCCCAACCCCTGCCCCAAGCATGCCCATCCCTGATTCTCCCACTCCCTCGTGCATGCCGCAGGGGTCGCCGGCGGGTAAGGGGCAGCTTGGCTGCTGGTGGGTGCTAAGCACCTGCTTATTTTTTTCCATAGGTGCTCCAACCCTGGAGCACCCACGAAGTCAATGCCTATGCTTACAACCACTGCAGTAATTACTGTGGTGGTTCATGTCCACATTACCCTCCCTCTGTCAGTGGTGCCTGTCCTCACCAGGAGCCCTAGAACTTACTTAAGAGGGGCAGGGGGCTGAGAGCCCCAGCTCTCAGCTCCACATGCAGCTCCCCACTGGGAGTCCGGCTGCCCCCCGCCCCCGGCTCCCTACCGCTTGGGCCGCGGTACTGCCCGCTTGGGCGCTCAGCTCCCTGCTCCCCTCTGCAGCCAGGCTCCCAGCAGGGAGTCAGATGGGTGCAGCCCAGCGGGGAGCACTGTGCCTCTGGGCAACAATTCGGCTGGCAGCAGGGTGCCAGGCAGGTGCAGCCTGGCTTGGAACCAGGCTCTAGCTGGAGCTCCCACCGGCCCCATGGCTGGAGCCATGAAATTGACATGCAAGTAATGCAGTATCTACACAGCCACTACATTGCCCTGACTACACCAATGTAAGCCTTACACCTCTCCTGGAGGTGGTTACTATGTTAGTGTGGCAGGGCACTTATATCAGCAGGAGCAAGGTGATAGTGTGTACACTGATATAATTAGGTCAACGTAAGCTGCCTTACATCAACCTAACTCTGTAGTGTAGGCCACGCCTTAGTTAGACCAAGAGCAAGTTACTGAAGGCCATTTTGTAGTAACCTAGTGGCAAGTTTAATATTTTAAACCAGCAGCCAAAGGCAACTCTACTGCAACTTGCAATAACAACGTTGTGCATGGCCCCAGCGGTTAGCCAATGCTGAGGATCTTGCCAGGCTGTTTTCTTTAGGAGGAGAAATTGATTATGGAGTCAGGAATTTCTTTGGTGCAGTCCTGTTTATTTATTTACAAAGACTATAGATCACCCAGGAGGTGGTTTCTTGTTCAGAAATCCAAGCGCTCTTTTCCAGCCAGTCCTGTGTCCCCAAATCTGTCTCTGCTCCCTCTCAGGGCTATGCTACGAGCTCTTCTCTGAGGCTTCTTTTAGCTTTCTAGACCATGTCTACACTAACACTTATGTCGGCAAAACTTATATCACTCAGGGGTGTGAAAAACTCAACCCCCGATTGACATAAGTATCACCGAGAAAAGCAGTCGTGTGCACAGTGTTATGGTGGGAGAGCCGCTCATTTAGGTGGTTTTATTATGTCGAAAGGAGAGCTCTCTCTCCTGTTGGCATAGAGCGGCTACACGAGCGACCTGAGAGTAGCACAGCTGTGCCACTCTAAGATCAATACTGTGAGCATGGGCTTAGTCCTGTCTGCTTCTGACAGATACAGCTCCATCCCTCTATGTCCTATCCTCTGCATTTTCAGTCATTCGGAGAAAAACTCTTATTCTCCTAAATTAGTTCTTACTCAAGCCTTCCCAGGTGGCCCAGCACTTCAGGTGATGGCCTCTATTGTTCCACAAAAGGAGCTTAATTACTTCTTCTATTTAGCCTGAATGAAAGGTGGCATCAGATTTAACGATGTCTAGGACTGCCTTAGATCAAAGATACTTGCTGGCAGCCACCCACACAGATTAGGTGGTGCTAAGAAAACAAAGACTTGGGCCATGTCTACGCTACCAACTCAATTTAGAGGGTGTGATGAAGACACGCTGAGTTGATGGGAAAGCCCTCTCCCGTTGAGATCTGTACTCAACCTCCCTGAAAGGCAGAAGCTAGGTCGACGGGTAAGCATCTGGGAGAAGCGCTGGTGTGAACAGTGCTATGTTGGCGGGAGACACTCTCCTGCCGACATAGCTACCGCTGTTCTTTGGGGCTGGTTTCGGTATGCCAGTGGGAGAGCTCTTTCCCGCCGGCATAGAGCAGCTACACAGGAGACCTTACAGTGCTGCAGCTGTGCCACTGTAAGGTCCGTAATGTAGACATAACCTTATTTAAGGCCTGACTACTTTTCTTTTTTTAAAATCTCCATTTCCAAGAAACCTCTCAAGGTCACTTCCAGTTCTATGATATAGGTAACAGGTGGCAGACTTTATCCCTGTCCCAAAGACCCTATGATCGATATCTTTGTTCCATGCACCATGAGGCTGGGGTCTCTTAGTACCACCACCAAAAAAAACCCTCACACCACCATCCATACCACTACGAATCAGAGAACTGTAGGACAGAATTTAATAATTAACCATGCAGGGCTTTCTAGTCACCTTGAAGTCAAGAGGAGCTTTCACATACACTTCAAAGGAACCAGGATTTTGCCCTCATGATTTAATGGTGCAGGGGGGAGAACAGGACCCAGTCCTCTTCAGGAAAACTGTACTACTTTATCCTCCTAGTAAAAAGTGCATTATATCATGTCACTTATGGGAATTAAAAACAACTTAAGAGCCACTATACCCAATCAGATTGTTGAATACTGTATTCTGGTATCCTGCTTCCAGCAGTGGCCAAAACGTAATGCTTCAAGGGAAGTGATCCAGCAGGGGTGTATCTGTTAGCAGCTGTACAAGACTGGGAGCCCTTTCTAATCTTTGTTATCAAGTCCTTGACTTTGTTTTTAGAATAGTGCCAGCAATAGACTATCTGTCCTGAAGTATGGTATGTGAATACCTTTATTATAACAGCATAGCTAAGAATGTTTTGTTACTCATAGAGCTTACCAACCACTTTTAAAGAGCATTCCAGAGCATTTGGCTGGGAGCCATTGGTGGCAGTGAAAGGCACAGGGTAACTATATGATATGCAGAAAGTTTTAGAACATTTTATTTTTATTTTTATTAGCACTAGAGATGATGGCAAATACAAAGAAGCAGGAGTGTAATGATATTATGGAACAGCACTCAAGGGTATTAAAAAACCTGAAATTTGTTTTGTTCCAAATATTACATAGGGGGGGATTTTAGCAGAGATTTGCAGATTTGAAAATAAAAAAAAGATGTTAGATTGTTGTAGGTGTTTTATGGTGAGGTTTTTTTTTTTTTTTTTTTTTTTTTTAAATGGAGATATCCCATCTCCTAGAACTGGAAGGGACCTTGAAAGGTCATTGAGTCCAGCCCCCTGCCTTCACTAGCAGGACCAAGTACTGATTGTGCCCCAGATCCCCAAGTGGCCCCCTCAAGGATTGAACTCACAACCCTGGGTTTAGCAGGCCAATGCTCAAACCACTGAGCTATCCCTCCCCCCTTTTGAACAGAACCTGATATGGAGAACTGTTTCCATGCAGGGCTCTTTGTTTTAATGCCAATTAAAAGCTGTGAAGGGAGGTGATTTAGACATCCACTTCAACATTGGAAATTGAGACAAAATATTGTTAACACAAAAGAAGCAAATAGTTAGTTGTTTATCCATGCTGGCGGAAGGATGAAATATAAACAAACAATCTCTATGGTACAGACTAGGTTAAATTTGTTAGTTTTAATAACAGCATCATCACCAAGGAATAACTGGACTATATTTACAAAAATAAAGAACCAGAACACTGAAAAATACACAAAATAAAAAATTAACCAACAAAATGAGTTATAATAGTCCCAACCTTCAGAGCACAGCCAAACTCTAGTTACCTACCTCCTGAAATTGCTACTGGACCAAAACCTCCACCTCTCCTGTAACTTCTTATTAAACCGAACAATAACTAGTTTCTGCTGCAAGGCTTCTAATACAGCAAACTCAGACTGTCTCACTAACTGCTGTTTGATATTTGATGCAGCTGCAGTTTCCTTTAATTAGTCACAGATGGGCAGGGCTGGGTCTTATAGCATAGTACTCAAGTGTCAGAAAGCAGCTGACAGATTCAGAGCCAAATTTTCAAAAGCTTGTGCAAGCACATACTCCCATATGGCTGCTTACTTGGGGGAACAAATGGGAAACAGGTGTAAAAGGGGTTTTCCAGTGGGGCAGCTGAGCCTTTGCAAGATATAACCTTGCTGAAAGACAAGTGTATGCAAATAAATTGGGTTGTGGGTCTGGCTCGAGGATAAGCATACAATGTCAAACCTCTGGATTAAACAAAAAGAGACTCTACTTTCATTGGGAGATATACCAGTCTTCCTTCCCAACTGCAGCTGCGCACAGTTATGCTGCACCACTCAGCTAGCTCTGGTGTTTCCAGCCTGTGAGCCACAGCCGAGCAGCTGATAGCACTCACTGCAGCCCCAGAGCTAGATCTGGCTCTACCATACAGGGACATCAGGAAATCAGCAAAACATTAGGGGCAGGCCCAGAACTACAGGGGACAGAGGTAAGGGGGCCAAGGCTGGGGCTGCAGCTAGGGGTGGGTCTGGGAGCAGCGCCAGGGCTGGAGCCATGGCCAGAGGCTGGGGGTGGAGCCGCAGCCCAGCTGGAGTAGGGGCTGGTAGCCAGACCTGTGGCCAGGTGCGGCTCCATTCCCAACCCCGACCCCCTCCTCCCCCAGCCTTGGGTCAGAAACCGAGCCAGAGCCAGAGCCAGGGACTGAGGGTGGGAGTGGAGCCGCACCGAGACTGGGGACAGGGCCAGGCACCGGTCTGGGAGTCGAGGACACGGCTGGGGGCAGGACCGGAGCAGAGCTGGAGGCAGAGAGGTGGTGCTCCCTCCCTGTCCCTGCTGCCCCCCCAACATTCTTCCATACCGCCCTAGGGGGGTGTGCCCCATAGTTTGGGGCCCTCTGGTGTAGGCACTGTGTTACTTACATCAGCTGATGGCTGTCATTCTTGTCAATTTCAAGGCTCCATGCTGGAGCCTGAAAGTGACAAGAAAGCCAAGGCTGGTGGTGGGCTCCAGCCAGAGCCCAGCTTCCCCCCATCCCAGCTCCCCACTCAGAAAGCAGCGAAGCCTGGATGGCTGCCCCTGGTGGAGAGCAAGGAGCCAAGAAGCTTGGGGGCAGCTTGGCTCCTAGCAGGGAGCTGTGTGGAGCTGAGCGCCATGGTTCTCAGCCCCCCCACACTATCCGTCTTTCATTGGTGGAAGTGATCCTGGTGAGGACATCCTCCACCAACAGAAGGAGGGTAGTGTAATTACTGTGGTTATTCTAATAATGGTCAACTTAAGTTTGTACTGTAGATATGCCCTTACCTATGCACCTAAGCTGTTTCTTGCAAGAAACAACAGAGGAGGTGGTGCTGCCGTCACCTCTCCCTTATGACGTTTAGCCTACTGGTTAAAAGCATTCAGCTGGGACCAGGTGTGCAGGAACGGGGAGGGAGGGGCATGGAGCCATGGTCCCATCACTTTACAAGTGGAAGAGCTATGCCCTCCACCTTTTTCCTGCCTTAAGGACAAGCCATGGCTGGAGGGGGCAGAGAGGAGCGAGCGGAGGATGGGCATCAGCGGAAGAGGCAGAGTGGGGGCAGGAAGAGTGAAGTGAAGGTGGGGCCTCAGGGGAACAGCCAAGCAGGGGCGAGGCCTTGGGCAGAGTGGGGGCAGAACGCAGGCAGAGCCTCGGGAGGAGGAGGGAGTGTGGGCAGGGCCTTGGGGGAGGGGCAGAGCATGGGTAGGGCCTCAGTGGAGGGGTGGGGCAGGGGCGGGGCCACTCTCCGGGCACCGGTTGCCCCCCTCACTTCTAGGGAGCTGCCGGTGCTCCTGGCTTGGACGAGGGAGACCCAGCTTTAATTCCCCGGTTTGCCAGATGGAGTAAAAGGCTTTGACCAGGAGTATTTCTCACCAAACTACGGGATATCCTGATATAGGGCACCCTCACCCTCTTCTGTTGAAACTGTTCACTTTGGATAAATATTTGAACAGTCAGAGAGCGAGAGAATGACTCTGCCGTCCAGTGGTCAGAGCACCCACCTGGGAGGTAGGAGACTGAGAGTTCTGCCCCCTGCTCTAATGACAATTTAATTAGTTATCCAAAGTATCATAGAATCGTAGAATATCAGGGTTGGAAGGGACCTCAGGAGGTCATCTAGTCCAACCCCCTGCCCAAAGCAGGACCAATCCCCAACTAAATCATCCCAGCCACGGCTTTGTGAAGGCTGACCTTAAAAACCTCTAAGGAAGGAGATTCTACCACCTCCCTAGGTAACCCATTCCAGTGCTTCACCACCCTCCTAGTGAAAAGGTTTTTCCGAATAGCCAACCTAAACCTCCCCCACTGCAACTTGAGACCATTACTCCTTGTTCTGTCATCTGCCACCACTGAGAACAGCCGAGCTCCATCCCCTTTGGAGCCCCCCTTCAGGTAGTTGAATGCAGCTATGAAATCCCCCCTTATTCTTCTCTTCTGCAATCTAAACAATCCCAGTTCCCTCAGCCTCTCTTCATACGTCATATGCTCCAGCCCCCTAATCATTTTTGTTGCCCTCTGCTGGACTCTTTCCTATTTTTCCACATCCTTCTTGTAGTGTGGGGCCCAAACCTGGACACAGTACTCCAGATGAGGCTTCATCAATGTCGAATAGAGGGCAACGATCACGTCCCTCGATCTGCTGGCAATGCCCATACTTATACAGCCCAAAATGCCGTTAGCCTTCTTGGCAATAAGGGCACACTGTCGACTCATATCCAGCTTCTTGTCCACTGTAACCCCAGGTCCTTTTCTGCACAACTGCTTCCTAGCCATTCGGTCCCTAGTCTGTAGCAGTGCATGGGATTCTTCCGTCCTAAGTGCAGGACTCCGCACTTGTCCTTGTTGAACCTCATCAGATTTCTTTTGGCCCAATCCTCTAATTTGTCTAGGTCCCTCTGTATCCTATCCCTACCCTCCAGCGTATCTACCACTCCTCCCAGTTTAATGTCAACTGCAAACTTGCTAAGGGTGCAGTCCGCGCCATCCTCCAGATCATTAATGAAGATATTGAACAAAACTGGCTCCAGGACCGACCTTTGGCGCACTCCGCTTGATACTGGCTGCCAACTAGACATGGAGCCATAGATCATTACCCATTGAGCCCGATGATCTAGCCAGCTTTCTATCCACCTTACAGTCCATTCATCCAGCCAATACTTCTTTAACTTGCTGGCAAGAATACTGTGGGAGACCGTATCAAAAGTTTTGCTAAAGTTAAGGAATAACACATCCAATGCTTTCCCCTCATCCATAGACCCAGTTATCTCATCATAGAAGGCAATTAGATTAGTCAGGCATGACTTTCCCTTGGTGAATCCATGCTGACTGTTCCTGATCACTTTCCTCTCTTCTAAGTGCTTCAGAATTGATTCCTTGAGGACCTGCTCCATGATTTTTCCAGGGACTGAGGTGAGGCTGACTGGCCAGTAGTTCCCCGGATCCTCCTCCTTCCCTTTTTTAAAGATGGGCACTACATTAGCCTTTTCCCAATCATCCGGGACCTCCCCCGATCGCCATGAGTTTTCAAAGACAATGGCCCCGCAATCACATTTGCCAACTCCTTTAGCACCCTCGGATGCAGCGCATCCGGCCCCATGGACTTGTGCTCATCCTGCTTTTCTAAATAGTCCTGAACCACTTCTTTCTCCACGGAGGGCTGGCCACCTTCTCCCCATATTGTGCTGCCCAGTGCAGCAGTCTGGGAGCTGACCTTGTTCGTGAAGACAGAGGTAAAAAAAGCATTGAATACATTAGCTTTTTCCACATCCTCTGTCACTAGGTTGCCTCCCTCATTCAGTAAGGGGCCCACACTTTCCTTGACTTTCTTCTTGTTGCTAACATACCTGAAGAAACCCTTCTTGTTATTCTTAACATCCCTTGCTAGCTGCAACTCCAAGTGTGATTTGGCCTTCCTGATTTCACTCCTGCATGCTCAAGCAATATTTTTATACTCCTCCCTAGTCATCTGTCCAATCTTCCACTTCTTGTAAGCTTCCTTTTTGTTTTTAAGCTTACCGGAGATTTCTCTGTTAAGCCAAGCTGGTCACCTGGCATATTTGCTATTCTTTCTGCACATCGGGATGGTTTGTGCCTGCACCCTCAATACGGCTCCTTTAAAATACAGCCAGGTCTCCTGGACTCCTTTCCCCCTCATATTAGCCTCCCAGCAGATCCTGCCCATCAGTTCCTCAAGGGAGTCAAAATCTGCTTTTCTGAAGTCCAGGGTCCATATTCTGCTGCTCTCCTTTCTTCCTTTTGTCAGGATCCTGAACTCTACCATCTCATGGTCACTGCTGCCCAGGTTGCCACCCACTTTTGCTTCCCCTACCAATTCCTCTCTCTTTGTGAGCAGCAGGTCAAGAGGAGCACAGCCCCTAGTTGGTTCCTCCAGCACCTGCACCAGGAAGTTGTCCCCAACACTCTACAAAAACTTCCTGGATTGTCTGTGCACTGCTGTATTGCTCTCCCAGCAGATGTCAAGGTGATTTGAAGTCCCCCATGAGAACCAGGGCCTGTGATCTGGAAACTTCTTTTTGATTTGATTTGAACAGGGGCCTTGTATCTCTCCAAAGATGCCCTAAGCCAGTGGCCACCAATTGGTAGATTGCAATTGACTAGTTGATCCTGGAGACTCTCCCAGTCGATTGCGATCTCCGGTCGCTAAAAGCCGGGTGGTGTGGTGGGGCTGCCGCTAAGGCAGGCTCCCTCCCTGTCCTGGCCCCATGCTGCTCCTGAAAGTGGCCAGCACACCCCCACAGCCCTGGGGGAGGAGGGGGCAGGGGTCTCTGCACGCTTGCTCCTGCCTACAAGCACTGGGTGCCACTGCAGAGGCACGACAGCACCTTCCGGGAGCAGCGTGGGGCTGAGGCAGGCAAGGAGCCTGACTTAGCCCCGCTGTGCTGCCAACCGGGAGCTGCCTGTGGTAAGTCCCGCCAGGCGAGAGCCCACACCCCAACTTCCAGCCCTGAGCCCCCTCCCAGAGCCAGCACCCCTACTCCCTCCTGCACCTCAACTCCACCCCCTCCTTGCCAATATTCCAACTCCTTCCCCAAATCCCCACCCCAGCCCTGCCTCCTCCCCTGAGCGCGCCACGTTCCCGCTCCCCCTCCCCCTCCCGGAGCATGCTAATGCCGCCAAACAGCTGTTTGGCAGTGGCTGGGGGGGAAACGCTGGGAGGTAGGTGGAGGAGTGGGGATGCGGTGCACTCTGGGGGGGGGAGCGGAGCTTGGCTGCCGGTGGGTGCAGAGCAAAAACCTCCATCCTTAGAGGTTTTTAAGGCCCGGCTTGACAAAGCCCTGGCTGGGATCATTTAGTTGGTTTTGGTCCTGCTTTAAGCAGGGGATTGGACTAGATGACCTTCTGAGGTCTCTTCCAACCCTAATCTTCTATGAAATCCTTTCTCCCCATCAGGCAAAGAGAGGAATTGAACCTGGGTCTCCCATATCTAGGGAGAATACTCTAAGCAGTGGGATAAAAATCGTAAAGGAGGTTGCAGCACCACCTCCTTGTCCTCAGTTTAAATGAGGACCCTCCATTAGGCATACTCAGAGTACACCTATTGCATCAGGCCCCACAGGCAAGACTGGCAACCCTCCATCTATCTTCCGCTGCTTTCAGGATCATGCTGGGCTTAGGCATGATTAGGTGTCTGGACAACTAGCGTGAGGCAGCAGGGTATGTACCCAGAGGCAGAAACTTAGCTGCTGAGGGAACTTTTGCAGCAGAACTTTAGGAGATGAGTGAATTTAGGAGCCTACAGAGCTAGGCAGCAGCTGAGCTAAGCTTTTGTGGATCGCAGTGGTTCTTCAAAAGTCTGGCACTACTTAGGCGCCCAAGTACCTTTGTGGATGTAGGCCAAAATTGTCAAACATGGGTTCCTAGACTTAGGCAGTTAAATAAAAATGGCCTGATTTTCAGAGGTCCTGACCACTCACAGCTCCTGGATTCCCAGTGCCTCTAAAATGAGGCCATTTCTTTAAATTCCCATATATGGATTTAGGGACTCACGTTTGAAAATTTTGACCTTAGTAACTGTATTGTAAGTAACCTGGGTGGACAGATACATTGTTTTCCATTTTCTACCAAATACTCTAATCACTACTGTCTCCTGCTACTTTCTAGCATAGGGAACAATAGACCACGATTGGCAATCACACCTCAGCCTCTGCTGTGGTAGCTCATTAGCATTAGGCAATTAGAACAACCAGAGCAATTACCTTTTAATTTGAAATGGCACCATTTGTACTTGGCTCCCATACAAATGGTAGACAGACACTAGCAAACTATAACTTTGCTAAGGAAGTAAAAAAAAAATATTCACAGTTGTGGACAGGATGGCTCACTGGTTTGGTAACAGGACTGGTGGCAATTCTCCTTTAGATCATTGGTTCACCTACATA
This sequence comes from Malaclemys terrapin pileata, assembly GCF_027887155.1. NCBI lineage: Eukaryota > Metazoa > Chordata > Testudines > Emydidae > Malaclemys > Malaclemys terrapin. Next base: position 241,918,412 of record NC_071506.1, on the reverse strand, counting down.
ACTCAAACTCATTGCTACCTGTTAGCAGCTGTGTAACCTATGTGCAATTAGCTGACTTCCACAGTTCAGCTCCTAGCAGACAGGTATCCACATCACATTTTGCATTATTTCCTCTGACCTTCTTTCCCCAATCTTTTTGGCAGTCTGAATAATAGAGAGGGCCTAGACTGAATAGGCATGAGAGCAAAACTGGTCATTCCAGGTTAGGAGTGAGGCCCACTGAACTAAGGCAGCTGCTACTCCCTGTACATCACTTCTTCACAGAAACAGGATGTCACCCTCCAGCATTGAAACGGGCTGACACTTTCACCAGCACAGAAATCTCTTAAATGTTTAAAGACAAGAGAAAAAAGAACTAGAACTTTTAACAACATCACATGGGTTTACAGTCCTTGGGGGGAAAGACAGTTAGTATTTCTCTAGGCTAATAAACAGTACAAGTGTATGAGTAAGGCTACGTTTTAGTCATGGGTATTTTTAGTAAAAGTCATGGACAGTCACCAGCAGTAAACAAAAATTTACGGCCCATGACCTGTCCATCACTTGTACTATATACCCCTGACTAAATTTTGGGGGCGGGGGCAGCCTGGGGGTGCCTCCCTGGAAGTGGCAACATCCCTCAGCTCCTAGGCGGAGGCATGGCCAGGCAGCTCTGCGTGCTGCCTCCGCCCCTAGCGCCGGCTCCGCAGCTCCTATTGGCTTGAAACTGCAGCCAAAGGGAGCTGCGGGGGCAGTGCCTGCAGGCAGGGGCAGTGTGCAGAGCCCCCTGGCAGAGCCCCCTGGCAGAGCCCTCCACCTAGGAATGTGGCCACTTCCGGGGAGCCCACTGAGGTAAGTTCCACCCAGAGCCTTCACCCCCTCCCTTACCCCAGCTCTGAGCCACCCTCCCACACCCAAACTCCTGCTGATGCTGGGGGAGGGGTTGCAGTGGCCCGAGACTGCACCAGCAACAGCCAAATGCGGCTGGCCCAGGAGCTGCCTGAGCTGCTCAGGCCCCCAGGCCAGCTACACCAGCTGCTGCAGAAGTCCCGGAGGTCCCGGAATCCGTGACCTCCATGACAAACTTGCAGTCTTATGCATGCGCTCTCAGGAATCGTACTTTGATCTATCTGCTAAAATACTTTCAACTGCTGCAATAAAGCTGTTTTCTCTTTCATCATTACAAAATTATAGTTTAGTTAAACCCATCAAAACTAGATCAAACTATTACATCAAAATAAAAATAGTTTTAAGTTTTCAAAGCTTTCACAACCATTTTTAGGTATATTTATTACTAATAAATATCAGTAAGAAAATTTAGAGCAGAGGTGTTATCAGACGCCAGGTTATGTAGGAGCAAATCCCATTAAGGGCATTAAAGACTGGTAAGACAGATAAATACTCCGGTCCCGAGCCACAAAGGTAGACACCTAAATCCCAGCCTTAGATGCCTAAGCATCAGGTTTAAACGTCTACATCCCAGTTTTAGGTTTAACTGAGATCCACAAAACTGCCACCAAACTCTGTAGGTGTCTAAACTCACTCAGCACCTAAGTTTTCAGAGTAAAAGTTCCCTAGGTGCCCAAGTTTCTGCCTCTGAGAATGCATACTGCTGCCTCCTTCTGGGTATCCAAATGCCTATCTCCGGCATAAGCCTCAGAGCAATCCACAAACTGGGGATAGCAGACAAATACATAACTCTTGTGGGGCCTGCTCTAGTAGGCATGCTCAGAGGCCACCTACCAGATCAGGGCCCATTCAAAATCTGGCCACTAGAGGAGGAGGTGGTTGTGGTGCTAGTGCTGCCAACATTATAACTTAGAGCATTTATTGCACTGGATGTGGGAAACCCAAGTTTAATTCCCCTCTCAGCCTGACAGGGAAAGTGGATTTGAATAGTATGTTTGTAAGCTGTTTATTGATTTATGGTATGTTTTCTCTGTAATGCTTTTGTTCTAAATAAATACTTTGCTTTATGATTATGAAGGCTGGCTGGTCATCATAGCCGTGAGAGTGCAGAACTACAGATGTCAAACTAAATTTCTAAGATGATTACAGTGAATTGCAGGAGGAATTTCAGCCTAAAGAAGAGGATCGTGGGTTCCCATCCCAAAAAGGTAACATCTAGAGGCTTGAGGCCTGAGCAAGACACTGTCAAGTAGGCCATGAAGGGATTAGAGGTGGAATTGCCTTGGCAACTGTGACACACCAACATACCACCACAAATCCAGTACATTTTCATATATGCCATTTTGCTACTTCTGCTGAAAGTAGGAGACTTCTGGGCAAAAACGTACAGTTAACTAATTTAATGCAGAAGATTTTAAGGCCTCTGAAGCATCCTCCCACAGGTATCAATCCTGCAAGCTGGTCCACCCTTAAATCTGCACATTGTCCCAGTTAAGTCAACGGGATTCCATACCGGTGCAGGAATCCACCATCCAAATCTTGTAGAATCAGAGGCATACTGAATTTTAAGGTTGTACTTTTACATCGAGCTGTAGATTGCTGTGCAACTGTTAATAAAAGTGATTACATTATTTGGGTTCCTTTATGTTTCTATATTGCAGAAATTTATGAAAAGTAACTAAAAACAGGAAAAGGAAACTGTTGACTTTTCTGGTAAGAATATCTTAACAAAAGGCCGGCTCGGCCTGAGGCACAAACTGAGGCCTCAGCTCATCAGCTGACTTTGTGTGGGGGCAGGAGTCCACTCAAGTCCCATTCAATTTCAGAATCAAGGCCACAAGCAATGTATACTTGGAGGCAGGGCGGTCCCTACCCATACACAAACTACGCAGCCACTTAGGGTATCCCCTCCCCCTCTCCCTCGGAGGCCTGGGACGCTCCCTACCCCCTGCAGAGGCCTGGGACGCACACCCCCCATCAGAGGCCCACAGGGGGGCTGCGTAGGCCACCACAATCTCTAGGGATGGCCTTGCTTGGAGGCCACTAATTCAGCCCTCATTCAGCCAAAATATTCTTTTGTTTTGTATTTTAATTTAATCTCTGTTCCCCACTTTTTGTGTGAATTTCGTGCTTAGAAATGTCACAATGTGACGACCCTGCATTCCGAAGTCCTTTACTGGTCTACAGAACAGTATAGCTCTAGCAAAGCACATTTCTTACTCAGCACATTTGCTCCCCATGTGGGTGTCACAGCTGCTGACTTGAGTGACTAAAATAAGGCCCTGATCTTGCAGTCAGACCTGCACAAGCAGACCTCTGAGCTGTGCATGGCCATGATTCTGTTAGTGCCAACCCTATTGTAGGATTGGGGCCTATGTTTTTAAATGGTTTTATTTTTACTCGTTTGCCATCTTTCTCAATTGCCCTTCATAATGATGTATAGCACTCATTTTAGTCCCAAAGTTACCTACATTCCACAAAAATGTACAGTCCCTTCACTTGTTGAAAGATAAATTAACAACTTTAATGGACAAATTTCTGTTGGTGAGAGAGACAAGCTTTTGAGCCACACAGAGTTCTTCTTCAGGTTGAAAGTTATTTACAGCAGAAAGAAGAAATCATGGCATTGAGGTTTAGGGTTGCCAACTTTCTAATATCACAAAACCAAACACCTTTTCCCCACCTCTGCCCCAAGGCCCCACCCCCACCCCTTCTCCGAGGCCCTGCCCCACTCACACTATTCCCCCTCCCTCCGCTCGCTCTCCCCCACCCTTGCTCACTCGCTCATTTTCACAAGGCTGAGGTAGGGGGTTGGGTTGCAGGATAGAGTGAGGGCTCCAGCTGGAGGTGCAGGCTCTGGGGCAGGGCCAGGGATGAGGGGTTTAGGTGCAGAAGGGGGCTCCGGACTGAGGCCAAGGGGTTTGGAGTGTGGGAGGGGGTACGGGCTTTGGGCTGGGGGTCCAGCCAGAAATGAGGAGTTCAGGGTGCGGCTGGGGTGAGGGCTCTGTCTGGGGGTACAGGCTCTGGGCTGGGACTGGGTATGAGGGGTTTGGTGTGCAGGAGGGGTCTCCGGACTGGGGACAAGGGGTTTGGAATGCTGGAGGGGGCTGGGGGTTGGGGCACAGGAGGGGATGCAGGCTCAGAGAGGAGTTTGGGTGCAGGAGGGGGCTCAGGGCTGGGGTAGGGGCACAGGAGGGGGTGCAGGTTCCGGGTGGTGCTTACCTCAGCTGGCTCCCGGGAAGCAGCCGGCATGTCCCTCTGGCTCCTAGGCGGAGGCACGACCAGGCGGCTCTGTGCGCCGTCCACGCCCACAGGTGCTGCCCCCACAGCTCCCATTGGCCGTGGATCCCGGCCAATGGTAGCTGCAGAGCTGGCACTCATGGGGGGGGGGGGTAGCACGCAGAGCCCCCGTGGCCATCCCTCCACCTAAGAGCCAGAGGGACATGCCAGCTGCTTCCCAGGAGCCATGCGGAGTCTGGTAGGGAGCCTGCCTGCGCCGCCAACCGGCCTTTTAATGAGCTGCCAGGGTCCCTTTTCAACCAGGCGTTCCAGTCGAATACTGGACACCTCGCAACCCTCAGTTACAGGATTAGTTATTTACACTACAGGAGTGAACCCTACAGCATTTTTAGTTACCTGTATGAATATTTTTGTGTCCCCAATTCTGTCTCTGTCACACATTCCATCCCACATTTGGGCTGTGTCAGGTTAAGAGGTACTGTTGTTAGCCCTGTAAAGCCAAGACAGCAAAAAGGCAGAATAAGATGGAGTCTATTCCTCCATTTGATGGACTACCAACTATTTTTGGGGGGAGAAAGGTACATGCTAGAAAGGCTGTGGGGTGGTGCAGCTACCTCCATATCCTGGATCCCAGCTGGGGGAGGGATTGCTAGGCTGGTCGGTGGAATGGGGGCTGCTGGGCAGGGCTGTGTGCTGGGTGGGGTTTGCTGGGTGCTGAGCCAGGGCTGTGTGTGGTGGGGGAAGGGTGGTTGGGTGCTATGCGGGGGGCTGGGCACTGAGCTGTGTGGGTGGAAGAGTTGGGTCCAGGGTGACACAGGCTGTGTGTGGACGGACAGGAGCTGGGCTAGGCTGGGGGGGGGGTGTGTGTGCCAAGCCAGGCTGCGCAATGAGGAATTGAGTGCTGGGCTGGGCACAGCGGGGGGAGGGTTGGGTGCCGGGCAGAAGGGAGCTAGGGGCCAGGCCAGGCCGGACTGGGCGGAGCTGGGCTCGGGGGAAGGGGATTGGGGGCCGGGCCGCAGGTACCTGCGCAGCAGCCAGCAGAGGGCTCGCTCCGCTCCTTCCGCCCCCCGGCTGCTCCGCAGCGCCGCTCCCAGCAGCAGCACCCGCCGGCGGAGGAACGGGGCGGCCCAGTCCGGGCGGCCGGGCTCGCTGTGGCTGCGCGGGGCCGCGGCCCGGGCCGGCGCCGAGGATGCCGCTGGGGCTGAAGCCCACGTGCAGCGTGTGCCGCAGCACCTCCTCCTCCATGTGGAAGAAGGGCGGCCAGGGCGAGATCCTCTGCAACAACTGCACGGGCCGCGCCGGGCCGCCCGGGCCCGGGCCCTTCGCCACCACCTCGGCCGCCGCCCAGCACAGCAACGGGGGCGGCGGCAAGCAGGTCAGGCTGCCGGGCACCCGCTGTGCTGCACGAAGGGGCCGGGGTCCCGGGGCGGGGCTCCCTGGGGGTTTACACGGGGCGTGACACCGCCGCGCCGCGCCGCCCTTCCCGGCGGGCAAAGAGCGGAGCCCGCGGCTGCAGCGCCCGGCGGTGTCCGCAGCCCGGCCTGTCGGGCTAACTCGGTGCGTAGCTGCAGGGAAATCAGGGGAGCCGCTGTCGGGCCTAACCCGGTTTTATGGAGAGCCCATTTATTGAGTGTCTGAACTGTGGGCCCGTCTAGCTTCATAGCCCCGCGGCAACCCCGTAACATGAACACTCCTTCCCGCTTTCTCGTTTCATTGTCCGCATGGCAGAGCAAACAGGAGATCCACAGGCGCTCAGCTCGGCTGCGGAACACAAAATACAAATCTGCTCCGGCTGCGGAAAAGAAAGTTTCCACTAAAGGCAAAGGGAGAAGACACATCTTCAAGTTAAAAAATGTAAGGTGATTGTGGCTAATGTCTTGTGCTCGTTGCAATTCTACTGTGTAAGGCTTGGTCTACGCTACCACTTACGTCACTCGGGGGTGTGAATAAGCCGCCCCCCTGAGCTATATAAATTACAACGAGCGTCTCCTGCCCACACAGTTACCGCCTCTTGCAGAGGTGGATTTATTATGCCCGCAGGAGAACTCTCTCCCATCTGCATAGCGCCTCTTCACCAGTCGCGCTACAGCTGCATTACTGCAGCTACGCAGCTGTAGCGCTTCTAGTGTAGATTAGCCCTAAGTAGCGTGTTCTGCCACAGACCGCTTTGGTGTTGCAGTCTCCTCAAAGCAGTGACCCAACATGTCAAGGTAATCCAGATCTGCAGACATATTTGTCATTTCTCCAAAGACTTACTCCTTTTCTGCAGAAAATCAAATTAAACCCAAACTGAGTCCAGCTTGCTGTCCCAATTTCTGGCTCAGTCCCTTCATTTTTGCCAGGGTGGATAAAAATCAATGACTTAAAAATCCAATTTGCCTTTTTTTTTAAAAAATAATTTCAGTTAAATACACATTTATTTTTTGAAAATAAACCTGTAATTTAAAATCAAAATCGAAAGTGACAACCTGTGATAATGCATTAACTTATAATTAAAATAAATAATATTAAACAATATATGTTGCTGCTAAGTTTTAAATAAAGTCAAATCATTGAACTGGTGGAAAACACTGGCTAAAAATCTGGAACCAGAATTTGCTGAAGTGCTAAACTAGCTTTTGGCAGCAGTAGCCTCTTCTAACAGTTGCAGAGAGAATATTTTCTTCAATTCAGTTTATTCAACTAGTTCAGTTCAATACGAGGTCATCCAAAGTTAAGAAACCAATTAGAAGTTCAGGAGTACTTGTGGCACCTTAGAGACTAACAAATTTATTAGAGCATAAGCAATTAGAAGTTGAAAAAGCAGGAAGGCTTCTTTTCCTATTCCAGTCTATGAACAAAAACTGGAAGATGATGAGATCTGCTAGTTCTAAAGTCTCAGAGAAACCCGTGACCACAAACAAATCAATTAAATTCACTAACTACAGATAATACTTTCCATGTTATGTATTTACAATTGATTTTTATTAAACAAGTTTTTATAAAAAAAAATTGTATGAATCCAACACATTTAAGGTAGTTATAGTTAATTAAAAAATTAATATTGTTTTTGTGCATTTGTAATTTAATTTGAATTTCCATCCCAATAGAACTTGACACCAATTGCAAGTTAAAAAAAATCATCTATCATGCATTATTCACCATTTTCTAACACAATAAAATATTAAAATGAATAAGTATAAGTTAATCTATATAATAAATATGTATAGATATAGTTTCCTGGTTAGCAAAAAAGCTCAACATTTAGTGTACAGCCTGTATTTAGTTGCAAATCAACATGTTTGAATGGTTGCCAAGCAAGAATCAACCTTTCTTTAGGAAAATAACTTTAAAAGTACAAATACAAAACAATTTAAATCAGTTATTTAAACAAAGGTTTCCTGCTTGCTAATTTAAATCATTATTAAAAATTGCTTTGATTTAAATTTAATCCACCCTGATGTCTGATGACACATGCATTTGACCCTGTTGTAGTTTCTTTTGCAACTTCATTCACGCAATCAGTCTTTAGTCAGGATAGGATATGGTTGCAGTGTCAGGTACACAGGTTTGGATTGTCCCTAGCTCTGAGCAGCGTGAACAAACCTGCTCACACGTCTTTTGTAAGGGGTCATTCTGCCTCCTGGTTTGAACTGAGTTCTCAAGGGTCCTGTGCTTTCTTCTCCTCTCCCCCACTTCCATGTTTAACAGTGAGACTGATCATACAAGTTTATAACCAGCCTTTCTCTTTAAAACCTCATTTTTAAGATAATGAAAGTTAGTGGTGTCACTTCCATTTTTATAATAAAAATAAAAAAATATTAGAGAAATTATAATGTCTTGTCCTTTATGTGAAGATTCTGCTTTAGTATCTTATATTTGCTAGAATTTTCTTTCCTATTTCTCTAGGGCTACATCTTCACTGCGGGGGAGGGTCGATTTAAGATACGCAAATTCAGCTACGCGAATAGCGTAGCTGAATTCGACGTATCGCAGCCGACTTACCCCGCTGTAGGGACGGCGGCAAAATCGACCTCTGCGGCTTCCCATCGACGGCGCTTACTCCCACCTCCACTGCTGGAGTAAGAGCGTCGATTCGGGGATCGAGGGACGCGATAAATCGATCCCCGAGAGGTCCATTTCTACCCGCCGATTCAGGCGGGTAGTGTAGACCCAGCCTAGAAAACATTGACATTTTCTTCATGAATTTTTCTACCCTTGTAACTTCTAACTGTTTTTATGTTGTTGTTTATTTAGCCCATCAAGGCTCCTGAGTCTGTATCCACTATAATTACAGCAGAATCCATCTTTCATAAGGTATGTATGGTTTATATAGAGAAAAAGATGTTCTTTCTCTAAGACTTTCAAAAGTTATTGCAGATAGATAGTGAAAGGACTTTATTTACAAAAAGTTTTCTTCCTTTCACAAACTGAATTCTTGGGGAACCCCAGCATCAGTGTGTTGTATCATTATATCATGGAAAATTGTTTACCCCAGAGGTTTTAATCTTTTTTTTTCTCTCCAGAGGTTAAGCATTAAATTGTGTAATTCTCATAAAGAGAACCAACTTTTTAATTGGAATTTTTTTTCAAAAACACACTTGTGAGTTTATGAAGAAGTGTCAGCTTTCACTGTGCTAGCGTTGGGAACCAAGCAAAATTGACATTTACTTTCAGCAGTAGTTGAAATTTAGCGTGGTGGGTCCTATTTTAAGTAGAGGGCATATCACAGATATAGGAGATTGTCTTTGTGTAGTTCTGACTTCAAGAAGTTTGTTGCAGCCAGTGGGAACACTCTAGACGTTTCAAACAAGGGGACAGTATATATTTCACACGTTAAGAAAAGAATAAGCCAAACTTAAAAGGGAAAGAATGTTCTGAGGAAGTTCTGTTGTCAAAATATTGGTGTCTAGCATGTCTATGAAAATTAATGTATATTCTCATATTTGCTTCTTTAATAGGATGTCTGAGGTATTCTATTTGTAGCAGTGTCTATAGCTGGAACAGCGCTCAATCATATATAGTATTTTTTAAAAACTGAGGGTGTTCTTTCTTTTTTTTTTTCCCCAAAGGAAAAAATCAAAACCAGTATTAAATAAGTTATCAGTTATCTCAAAAACCTGTTTGCTGCCTGGTTACTCTGTGCTGCCATGTGTATAGAAGGCCTTGGTCAGTGATCCACAACTTCTGGCTCTAGAGTCTAGAATCATATGTAGCTGTTGGGGACAGCATGCAGACTGGTGCCCTGAAGAACTGTACTTGTGTATTAGTGAGGCAGTGACTGTCCACTTCTGCAGGATAGGAACTGAGGCCACTAGAGATTAGGTGATGTTGCACAGACCATACTATGGGTGAAGAATAATTCCATTTTACAGCACCCCTTTCCCTTGGTTTGAATGGCTGAATTGTTGGAGCACTTGGAGAAGGGTGCAGTTTATCTGGACTAGAGATGAGGTCTAAGCATTGTGTCTGCAAATAAATGGTGTAAGGAAGGGAAATCTGGTATTTAAAATATCCCTGAAGAGAGCTGAGGAAAGTTCCAGGCAGTTGCTAGTAAAATCAGGTTTTTTAAAAAGTAATTATCTGTCTCTCTTCCAGGGAGTGTACTATCAAATTGGAGATGTTGTTTCAGTGGTTGATGAGCAGGATGGAAAAACATACTACGCTCAGATTAGGGGGTTTATTCAGGACCAATACTGTGAAAAGAGTGCAGCTTTAACATGGCTCATTCCTACTGTAGCCAGTCCCAAAGACTGTTTTGACCCTGCATCCTATATCATAGGTAAGCGCCAAGATTTCCTATTATAACTTGTATACATGGCTACACTGGTACAAAAAAAACCTTGTATAGACTATGCCTATCTATGGTGTAGTTTATAGAATACTTTGTTGTTCTCCCTGACCATCATTCATGTAGTTTTTAGGCCCGGATCATGTGAACACAAGGCACAGGAATAACTGTGTATGTGAGTAGTCCCATTTGAGTGAATGGGATTACTTACACGCATAAAAATAATCACAGACATAATAGTTGTGGGCTTGTGGACTTAATTATCAGAATCTAGCCCTAGGGATATTAGTCCTGGCTGATAAAGTAGGCAACTTACTATACAGGCACAGATTCTCCCCTTGGTTTCCAAATGACCCAAATTAGGTGAAACTCACTTTGGGTGTACAGAGGGATTGTGGGGGAGGGGGCTTGTGTAACACAATTCCAGAACAGTTTCTATTACAAACATCAAGTATGAATATATTTGAGAAAAATGAGCTGGATATGCAGTTCAAGCACAGAGAGCAGCTAAATTCATTATATATATTTTTTCAGCTCTACTCATAACTACTGGAAGAATGCTTCAACACTTGAACACAGAATGGAACAAATTTAAAAAGGCTTTTACCATATTGGCAGTTTTTGATTGAAATAGTAGTGTTCTCAGATATTGCTGGCTGTTGTTCCATATTCTGTTAATTCTATACATAATGTGTAAAGCTTAAAAATGTACTCCTGGGGGAATTTTGTGCCACTGTGCGTGTACAGAATTCATGTCCCCTGCAGATTGCTTTGCTTCCCCACAGAAAAATGACTTTCTGACAGGGAAGCAAATGGAAGCTGCAAGAGCAGTCATGCAACACTTTCTAGCAGTGCAGGTACATTGTTTTAGGCACCCAGACTAGCCGGTGGAGACGTAAATCACCGCAGGGCTAGGGACACCCCAGCCAGTGGCTCCTACCCTGAGCTGGGATCAGCTGCTAGTCCTGTCTGGGCTGGAGGCAGGAGAGAATGGGATTTCCTCTTCCCCTGCAAGGAGTGGCTGGGGATGTCAGACCCACCCCCAGAAACCTCCCCCACCTGCAGGAAGCTCAGTATCCTCCCCTGCTTCATGCCCCCACTGTTCTTCAGCTGTGGGGGGAGGGGTTACTGTACAGGGAGCTGCTCCCCCATCCACCCAACCCTGTGCACCTGGGCCTCCCATACCCAGACACCGCCGGCCAAACTTCACCCCGTACACCCAGAATCCTCCTAGCCCTCCATACCCCTGAACCCCATCCCCTGCAACTGGAGCCCCCCTGCACCCAGACCACCCCCCACTGAGCTTCCTGCCCTCAAACCCCCACCCTGATGTGCCCCACCTCCTGCACCAACCTGAGCCCCCAACTAGCTGCACCCAGACCCCCTTGCAGAGACCACCACACCCAGACCCTTCCACTGAGGCCCAACCACTTTCACCTGGAAGCCCCTGCAGAGTCCCATTACCCCTGCACCTGGAACACTCCCTCCCGCCCCCAACGAACCTCTGTGCATCCAGATCCCCCCACACCTAGACCCCCCCATTTACTGCCTGCACCCAGATTATCCCACACAGAATCCTCTAACCCCACACCTGTATCCCTCCACACTTGGATCCTGCCTGGTTGAACCTGCCTGTCCCACACTTGGTGCGCCTGGCACAGAGGGGCAGGGCCCCAGGGTGTTTCTGAGGCATGTCCAGGCCTTGTGCTGTGTCAGGGTCAGGTGCAGCCAAGGCTGGTTCTAACATTTTTGCTGCCCCAAGCAGCAAAAAAAAGCGCCGCCCCGCCGAGCGCCCCCCGCCGAGCCGCCGGAACCCCCCCTGAGCACCGCGCCCCGCGCCGCCCCCCCCTGCCGAGGGCCGCGCCGCCGGAGCAACCCCCTGTGGAATGCCGCGCTGCCCCCCGCCACCCCAAGACTGGCCACCCCTTACCAGGTGCCGCCCCAAGCATGTGCTTGGTTGCCTGGTGCTGGCCCTGGGTGCAGCCTCACCACTGAGTCCGTGTCCCAGGGGAGGAGAGGCTGCAGGGTGATCTCCCACCTTCGGACAGCCAGTAGCCTGTGCTCTCCACTGCTATGCTGCAGCCTCTGCATTTATTTATTGACAAATACAACTTGCAGAATTTTTAATTTTTTGGCACAGAATGCCCTCAGGAATAAAAATGTTACTTTGTTTTTTTAGGACCAGAAGAAGATCTTCCAAGGAAAATGGAATACTTAGAATTTGTTTGTCATGCACCTTCAGAATATTTCAAATCTCGATCATCTCCCTTCCCCACGGTTCCTACTAGACCAGAAAAAGGCTATATCTGGACTCATGTCGGACCTACTCCTGCAATCTCCATCAAGGAAACTGTTACCAACAATTTATAATCTTTGTTTGAGTTCCCTTTAAAAGTATATTAGTTGTATTCTCAGCCTCCATCTGTACATCTATTACAAGAAATTAGAACTTTTTTTTTTATAAAATATTTGGTTGGCCACATGGATTGTGGTGGTAGATAATTAAAAAAAATAATGAACTTTTGAAAGAAAATTCTTATTTGATGCTTCTGTTTCCCTCCCTTGCTCCAATTAAAACCACTTGTTTTATCACCATTGCTTGAGTATGAGAAACTACACGTTTTGTATTTTCGTCTCTTCTGCCGTGAGTTATTGATTTCTTTCAGTTGGCTGGGCCTGTAGCCTTCTAATCTTGCCACGGTCTCTTACAAAAGAGGACTAGCACTCCGTGCAGTATTTTAAAGAACCATCACTACCCACACAATATATTATAGAGCTAAGGTAGTGTATTTTTGTTCCCTGCCATTGACTTTAAAGACTAAAACCGGTGTTCATTAATGTGGCTATGCTCTGCACACGTTTGTTCAAGTTTTTAATGAAAGAGCATCGAGTGTACTGAGCTGAATTTTACAAACAGGTGCAGTTATAAGAGTTTCTGTAAAACTGCATAAGAGAATGAGACAGATTCAAGAACTACCATTTTTTGGTTTTTGCCACTGTCACCTTCCCTACAAAAACCTGCTGAGCAGAGCAACATCACTTGGTGCAGTAACAGAGACTGCCTTGAGCCCTGACTAGGCAAGCATGATGTAAATAACCCTTTTGTATGGGTTTGCTAGATCAGGCCCTTGGGTTGGTTTTAAATTCTCTGAGTTTTGGTACACTACTTACTGATGGTAGTTCATAAGAATGATAAGGTAAGTAGTAAAAAATGGACTTCCGAAAAACAGAGTTTAATTATGTTAAACTCATAGGATTCAAATTCCAAAGCAGTTACTAAAGAAATAGAAGGTATTTAAATATCAAGATTAACAACTGACCATCATTAAATCTTATTTTTTACATAAATATTTAAGAGCCTTCACCAGCATCTCAGACCTTAGAACAGTGGTTCTCAAACTTTTGTACTGGTGACCCCTCTCACATAGAAAGCCTCTGAGTGTGACTCCCCCCATATAAATTAAAAACACTTTTTTGTATATTTAACACCATTATAAATGCTGGCGGCAAAGCGCGGTTTGGGCTGGAGGCTGACAGCTTGTGACCCCCCCCCCCCCAGGGGTCCTGACCCCCAGTTTGAGAACCCCTGCCTTAGAAGCTGGAAGTAGTGACATTTTTTAGTCCATTGAACAGAAAATATGCTTAATAAATTCATACTAACGTTTTTATCCCACATAAGCACTTTACAATCTGCTTAGATCATGGGGAAAAATACTACACGGTTCAGAGATTGCAGGTCCTTCATGCTTTTTATTTATATTATGGTACCACTCAAAAAACCCCACTCAATGTCGAGGTATTGTCTCAGGTGGTCCTGTGTAAGCACAGACAAAGACAAGACTCCTGCTCCAGAGACATGTTTTAACTTAGTGAGGAAAAGCTGAAGTCAATTAAAAAAGTTCTCTTCAAGGGTATGTACCCTTGAATTTTAAAATAATGACATTTCCCTTAATTCCACTAACAGTTAACTAGCAGTAGCCAGACAAAGTGTAACCTCAACTCTTCCCCCTCTCCAAATGCTAGGGAAAGCAGGTAAGATTTGCAGCATGCCCTCACGGTCAACCTAGTGGGAGTATTCCAGGTCGGGGAGTAAATTCTAAAATTTGAGGGACTTGGCCACTAGCTCCTACTTCTCTGGAGGGGACTCTAGTAGCTATAAATACAGCAGAATGGCACAAATTTATTATAGGCATAGGGCCTACATTTTTTCTGTTTTGGGGGATGAGGGGGGGATGTTTAATAGCTCAATAATACCATCTTAAATTCCACCCAGAAATGAATAAGCAGCCAGTGCAGATCATGGAGCACTGTGCTGGTACCATGATACTTCATTTATTGAACAGGTAGCTAAATTCTGCACCAACTTTAGTTTCCAGATACATTTAAGATGTAACCCCCCTGGAGGACACTGCAGTAATCTAATCTTCAGGTGACACAGGCATGGGTGACAGCAGGAAGATCCACACCCAAAAGAAACTTACATGATGGCTGTATGTAGGTACAACGCTAGCACTTTGCCCTTCCCAAAAGAGAGTTGACAGTCTTCTCTAATATTAGGCCAGGTTTTTCCTCACTGGCCTTTGCCATCTTAAAAGGTCACAGGTCACACAAGTGCTCCCACTACCTCCAGAATCTCAGTGAGAGACACTGAAACCTGTGAAGAGAAGACTTCGTGCCTCAGCTGGAGTACTGTGTCCAATTGCAGGTGCCATACTTCAAGAAAGATGTGGACAAATTGAATACAGTCCAGATGAGTGATACAAAAATGATAGGTTAAAAACAATTGGGTATGTTTAGTCTTAGGTCCCCCCTCAGTCTTCTTTCTTGAGTCTTCAAATAAAGGATTGGTACAAAGAAGACTGATCAGTTTTCTGTGTCCATTGAAGGTAGGGCAAAAAGTAATGGGCTTAATCTGCAGCCAGGGAGATTAGATTAGATATGAGAACAACTTTTTAACTATAAAGGTAGATAAGCTCCAGAATAGGCTTCCAAAGGGGTTATGGAATCTTTGTCCCTGGAGGTTTTTAAGAACAGGCTGGACAAACACCTGCCCTTCCAGCCCTTTATTGCTATGATTCTATTATTACCCTGCCACTACACAGGCATTGCAGGCTGAATTCTCACAATCTTATCTATAAAAGAAGCAGTTTCCTCATACTGGGAGGTATTTGAATCAGCCACACGGTGAAGGCAGCTTACCTTAACCAAAATGTCCACCATGTGAAATAAATCTGCTGAGCAGAGAAGTTGCAGAATCTATGGTGGAAGCAAAGAACCTTTTATTTGCTTCCTATACAACATAAAACTTCTAAAAATTCTGTCACAGGTAGTCAGCTATAGTCTGAGACATCCCCCAGTGGTCATATAGGGACAGATTTTTAAAGGTATTTAGCGCTCACTTTATATTGTTATTTTTTATTACAAATATTTGCACTGTAAAAATGATGAACTGAAAAATACTATTTCTTTTGCTTATCTCATACAAGTACTGTAGGTGCAATCTCTTTATTTTAAAAGTGTAATCTACAAATGTAGATTTTTTGCTACATAACTGCAAAACAAATGTAAAACTTTAGCACCTACAAGTCCACTCAGTCCTACTTCTTGTTCAGCCAATTACTAAGACAAAAGTTTATTTACATTTACGGGAGATAATGCTGCCTGCTTCTTATTTATAATGTCACCTTAAAGTGAGAACAGGTGTTCACCTGGTACTTTTGTAGCTGGCATTGCAAGGTATTTACGTGCCAGATATACTAAACATTCATATGCCCCTTCATGCTTCGGGCACCATTCCAGAGGACATGCTTCCATGCTGATGACGCTTGTTAAAAAAATAATGCATTAATTAAATTTGTGACTGAACGCCTTTGGGGAGAATTGTATATCTCCTTACCCACATTCTTCTATATATTTCACGTTATAGCAGTCTCGGATGACGACCCAGCATATGTTCATTTTAAGAAAGCTTTCACAGCAGATTTGATAAAACGTAAAGAAGGTACCAATGTGAGATTTCAAAAATAGCTCCCGCACTTGACCCAAGGTTCAAGAATCTAAAGTGCTGTCCAAAATCTGAGCGGGATGAGATATGGAGCATGCTTTCAGAAGTCTTAAAAAGAGAAACACTCAGATGTGGAAACTACAGAACCCGAACCACAAAAAAAAAAAAATCAACCTTCTGCTGGTAGCATCTGACTCAGATGATGAAAATGAACATGGGTCCGTCCGCTCGGTTTTGGATCGTTATCGAGCAGAACCCATCAGCAGCATGGACGCGTGTCCTTTCAAATGTTGGTTGAAGCATAAAGGGACATATGAATCTTTAGCACATCTGGCACGTAAATATTTTGAGATGCCAGCTACAACAGTGTCACATGAACGTGCGTTCTCACTTTCAGGTGACGTAAACAGGAAGTTCACACAAACAAATGTAAACAAACTTGTTTGTGTGAGCGATTGGCTGACGTAGGACTGAGTGGACTTGTAGGCTTTAAAGTTTTACATTGTTTTATTTTTGAATGCAGGTTTTTTTTTTGTACATAATTCTATATTTGTAAGTTCAACTTTCATAATAAAGAGATTGCATTACAATACTTGTAGTATGTGAATTGAAAAATGCTATTTATTTTGTTTTTTACATTGCAAATATTTGTCATCAAAAATAAATATAAAGTGAGCACTCTACACTTTATATTCTGTGTTGTAATTGAAATCAATATATTTGAAAATGTAAAACGCATCCAAAAATATTTAAATAAATGATATTCTATTATTGTTTAACAGCACGATTAATCAGAGTTTTTTTAATTGAGTGACAGCCCTAGTATTTAGGCACCCAAAGCTGCAGATAGGCAACTAATGGGATTTTTCTAGGTGCCTGACTCCTGTTGATTTCAGTGGTGTTGCAATGCCAAAGTCCCCCATATGTGTCAGCCCCAACCTCTTCACCAGGCCTCCACATCCCTATCAATGACAGCATTGTTTCATGCTCTTGGCCACCCTACAGTAGCCACCAAAAGGATGCCAGTGGGCACCCAAATAAGGCAGGTTGCAAAAGGACATCCTAATAATTTAATCACCATCACCCACAATCGAAGACCCTCCTTAGCCTCCGATTCCCTGGGACTTGCACAAATGTTAGAATATCCCCACACAACACCAAGTGATCCTCTCTTAAGAGAGCTCATGGTCTCCCCCTCCCCCATCCCATGGCCTTCCATAAGTTATCACAAATACATTTTCCCCACAAAATACCCTTCTATTCCCTAATATCCCACATCTTCTTGGACACGCTCCCTCCCCTGCAACACCCCACTCGGTGTCAACCCATCTACTAGTGCAGAGGTCCTCAAACTGTGGTCTGTGGACGACAAGTGGTCCACGAGCTCCATTTAGCTGGTCCACGGATAGTTTCCGCTAAGGTGCACGCCTGGGAGGCCGTACACGAGAGAATGAAGGGCCACCCACCTAATTAGTGGAGCCGCGCAGGTGTGGCTTCACTAATTAGCAGAGGTGAAAGTAAGCCGGTACGCCCCAGTACGGCTTCCCCAGGTGGCAATTTAAAGGGTCTAGGGCTCCCAGCAGCGTCTGGAGCCCCAGGCCCTTTAAATTGCCACCAGAGCCCCGCTGCTGTAGCCCTGCAGTAGCAGCAGCGGCCCGGGGCTCCAGCAGCGGTTTAAAGGCCCCAGGGCGGTAGCAGAGGCCGAGCCCTGGGCCCTTTAAATTGATGCCGGAGCCCCCGGCTGCTGCTGCTACCCCAGTGGGGGAAGGGGAGGGGGACGGCACTTACCGGTACAGGGCAGGGGGGCTGCTCTGACCCCCTCATCCCCGCCCCTTCCGCCCAAGGCCTTGCCCCTTCTGGGGGCCAGAGCCGGCCCCAACCCAGCCCCGTCCCGGTAAGCTCCTATATCTACTTTCACCCCTACTAATTAGGTGCCTGGACCCTGGAGAAGCCATACATGTAAGGTGAGGTGGTGGCCTTGCGGGGAACAGGGGTAGGTGGGAGGGGGCAGTGAGGTGAGAAGAGGAGGTGCGGGGAATTTGGGATGTGCAGGGCTGCGACGGCCAGAGAAAGAGGCGACTTTCTCCAGCTCCAGGGCTAGGGCTGCGGTTGCCGGGGAGAGATGGCTCTCCTTTCCAGCCTCAGCTCTGTGGCTGCTGTGGCAGGGGAGAGACCCCCCTCCTTCCCAGCCCCAGCTCAGGGGCTGCTGCGACAGAGGAGACCTCCCTCCCTCCCAGCCCCAACTCGGGGGTTGCCGCGGTGGGGGAGACAGGGCACATCCATCACATTAGAAAGGTAAGACAACTGATATTAAAATATGAGTTGTGTGCTTTTATTTGTAGAACAAAAAAACATTAATTATTAAGGTTTTTTTTTTTTTTTATTATATAAGTGCTTTTATCCAAAGCTCTTTACAATACAGTAGTTAGCTAATGGTACAAACAACATTTGGAAAGATCATTAAGTGGTCCGCCAAGACCCTCAGCAAATTTCAAGTGCAAAAAAAAGTTTGAAAACCACTGTACTAGTGTGTTTCACACTCCCACAGGAGGGAAGGGGGGTGTTCCCACAACATTAACCTAGCCCCCTTCCACAGGGACCAAGAAGCAGGGGCGCTATATGGATAAAAACAGTTCAGTCTAACCACGTAGTGTACTTCTCTCACTAGATGGGAGGATTACCAACCCCCCACTCCAAAATAACAACTCATTGCTGCCCTTGCCCTTGAGGGGGGGCAGCAATCCAAACAGTTGACTCCATAAACTGCAGAATGAAGAAGAAAAGGATTACAATGTCTATGTAGAGATTCAGTGCTGCAAGGGCATAATCAATGGGTTCTTGATCCTTTGTGGGTTCTCGTCTGATCCTAACTTGTGTCATCATCAAATGCTTACAAGAATAAGGAAGGAAAAACCTCAATTACCTTTTTTTCCTCTTTTGGGTCTTACAACTTTTATACAAAATCAAGGTTTATATACAGTACTTGCCTGCACCCAGGACTAAACCTACTGTGCAACATTCTATGAAGGTAACTGTGTTGCATGGACTCAGATGCATTTGTTAATGTTTATGGACATAATAATTGCAAAGGTTTATTTCTCCTAAAGGGACCTCTAGTCCTAGTAACAAGACTGGAGGGCAGAATTTAAGCTGTCACTCATATTTTTTTTGGCAAAATGCTTTAAGAAAAGGCAATTTACAAATATTTTCTTGTCCCTCTGTTATTTTATTAATGACTGCTCCCCCTTAATGTGGATCCTTTCAACTTCTCTGGCTCCATGGTCCTCGTTAACGCTATCCACAGGGAACAGCCCACTCTCACATACCCCAAGCCACCTGCTCCAGGAACTGCAATCTACTAAAGCACTCAGGCAGCCCCACTGCCAGCAATGAGACTGCTGCTGCTTTTTCACAGCAAAATTACACATTCATTGCAACAAGCACTGCATTTCATTAGTCACATCACTAAATGGCCTAGACAAGATTGCTGGGGAAGAAACTTTGCATTTCTCCACAACAGGCCTAGGTAAAAGTGGCCTGGTTTACAGAGATGCTAAGCACCTGCACAGCCACTGCCTTCAATGGGAGCTGAGAGTGTTTAGCACTTCTGAAATAACAGGCCACAACTATTTAAGGGCCTAATTATGGAATTAGGAACCTCATACTGGATAACTGAGTTTGAAAATTTTGGCCAAAGAAAATAGTTTGTATGGTGATAACATCTATTTGAAAAAGAGAGAGAGAGCGAATGCTATACAAATATTCTACTTACAATTGCAAAGGTCAGCGTTCCAGCCAAAGCATAACTTAGTTGTAGTGTCTATAAGAAAAGGTGAAGAAATATGTTTGTGTTCATCATCATTGCAAAAGGACAAATAGGAACAAGTTAAAGTTACAGCCCTTATTGCATTTAAATCAATATCAGCATTAAAAGGGACATTTTTGGCATAGTAAAAAAAGCCCCAGCAGAACTGTCTCATAGCTGATCTAAAACAAATGCTAATCCATAACTGGCAAATACTACACTTCATATATCTGTTACTAAGCTTCTCATTCCGGTGGGATCATTTAGAATACTCCCACAGTATTCTGTTTTCCACGTTGGGAACATGCACAGCCTTTCTTGGGGTACATCTACACTACAGGGGGGAGTCGATTTAAGATACGCAAATTCAGCTACGTGAATAGCGTAGCTGAATTTGACGTATCGCAGCCGACTTATCCCGTTGTGAGGACGGCGGCAAAATCGACTTCTGCGGCTTTCTGTCGGCGGCGCTTACTCTCACCTCCGCTGGTGGAGTAAGAGCGCCGATTCGGGGATCGATTGTCACGTCCCGACGGGACGCGATAAATCGATCCCCGAGAGGTCGATTTCTACCCGCCGATTCAGGCGGGTAGTATAGACCTAGCCTTGGCTCGTAAATCCAGAAAAGACTATGGATACCTGTTAACACATTTGGTTTTTGCTACTCAGAGAGGACTGAAACAGGAAAAACATACAGAAGACATCTACTGATCAGCTGATTAAACAAAACAATGTTCAGAGGAGTACAATTTGTGTCACACAGTGGCCATTCTTCCTTGTGCATAGCTCATCATTTCTGTCTGCAGTGAGGATTCTGCTGTAGTGAGAGCTGGGGTTACTGGTACTATCCCATGCCAGATATAGAATACATCTACACAGCAGCTGGGAGGTTTCCCAGCATGGGTAGACTTACACGCTCTAGCTCTGCTTGTGGTAACATCTAAAAATAGCAGTATGGCTGCTATGGCACAGGCAGCAGCTCAGGCTAGCCACCCACATATGGGCCTGGAGCAGTGGGTGGGATTGTACTTGACCAGCTTTCCCGAGCTGCTGCAGCCACACTACTGTTTTTAGGTTCTAGCTCGAGCAAAACTAGTGCATGTATAATCTACCCAATCTGGGAATTACACCTCCAGCTGCTGTGTAGACATACCCATTGTGGTATAAGTACTGTATGGTACCGCCATGCTATGCTGGAAGAGCACTGTGTGCTTTCATGAGAAATACTAAGTAAATTACTTACAGGTGATTTGTCAAGGATACAGAAAATTCCAACGATGACCAGCATTGAGACAGGTATTAAATTAGGAGCTATGTTAATCTGTATCCGCAAAAAGCGCAGGAGTTTTGGCATCTTAGAGATTAACAAATTTCCTGAGACCACAATCCAGGAGGGCACAGCTTCACGAGTGACATTCAACTGAGAACAACAAATACAATAAGACTGCCTTCATTGAACAACACATCTGTGATTGCAAATGCTACCATGTTTTCCAAGGACAGTGATTAGTAAGCTTGAATCAATGATATACAGCAGTGATGATGCAATCCTGAAATTACCAAAGCTGGTTTAAACTTCTGCTCCATTTCCTGGACTTTGATTAAACTAAATAAATCCCTGAAATATGTTTTATTGATTTCTAAGTGCTGCAGGTTTTGATTTTAATTAGGCCCTTAACCTGGACTCCAGCTGCTATTACACACATATTAGCATTCACTAGCACCTGTGGGAGAGATTCTAGTATCTGCTCATGTGAATGATAGAATTTTCACATGGAAAACACGCTGAGAGAAATGCATTCTTTCACCAGTGTAGTTGGGTTTTATCGGTCATTGGTTACTGGGATTAGAGCAGCAAAATGTATGGGTAGATAGATGTGTACTTTGTGGGAGAATAGCATAAATTAATTAGGACCACAGGGTTTAGGTCAGTCAAATTCTCAGATGTTTTGTTTTTTTAATATGAGCATCCCTAACACCAAAACAAAAGCAAATAGTTGAAGTAAGACGCTGAGTAAAAAAGTAGCTCACCAGAACTCTACGTGACCCAAAAATATAATTTAACGTAATTTTGTTGGTAAATTAATGTCAATATTGTCTATTCAAACTGCTCTTTTGCCAAATATTTCATTAGATGATACTTACTTTTGACTTTAGAGCAACCCAAGACAGCATCAAAGTCACAAATGCTGTTATTCCTCCAGCCTGCATTACCGTCATGGCAGCAAAGCAGCTAAAATTCAAGCATACAACATATTATTTAAATGAAATGTACAATTAAAGTACAATTAAAGAAAATTCTTGAAAAAGACTTACGACGAAACCACTGCAAGCAACAGGCCTTCGATAATGGTCTAAAAAAATCCAAAACAGAGAGAGAGAGACCATTTTCTTTGAGATGGAGAAGAATGTCCCTTATTAAAATGTTGCATATTTTTATTTCAGTTCCTTATATTACTGATATGAAATACTGAAAAAAAAAATGGTCAGGATGATGATGGGAAAGAAACACAGCATATAAAAGATCACTAAGGAAATCAGCTCTCTAGTCATTGTCTTTAAAGCGTTATTACTTTACACCTTAAACAATTTGAACAATTCCACAATGATCCTTCTTCATGCTTGCATCACAATCAAGTGAAATAGGAATAACTAGTAAGTCTGCAGACCATTTTCTTACATGCATATTTGGAAAAATAATGGCTACAACTAGGGTTGCCAACTTTCTAATCGCACAAAACCAAACACCCTAGCCCCGCCCCTTCCCTGACACCCCGCCCCTTCCCCAAGCCTCACCTCCCCCCCCCGCTCACTACATTCCCCGTCTCTCGGTGGCTTGCTCTCCCCCACCCTCACTCACTTTCACTGGGCTGGGGCAGGGGGTTGGGGTGCGGGGGGGTGAGGGCTCTAATTGGGGGTATGGGCTCTGGGGTGAGGGCATAAATGAGGGGTTCAGAGTGGAGGAAGGGGCTCCAGGCTGGGGCAGGGAGTTGAGGTGTGGGAGGGGGTGAGGGCTCCAGTTCGGAGTGCGGGCTCTGGGATGGGGCCGGGGATGAGGGGGTTGGGGTGCAGGAGGGGCTCCAGATTTGGGGGGGGGGGGGGGGCACTCAGGGCTGGGGCAGGGGTTGGGGCACGGGCTTAGTTCTGGCAGCTCCCAGTCAGCGGTGCAGCCAGGGTGCAGAGGCAGGCTTCCTGCCTGTCCTGGCACCCCGGACCGCGCTGCGCCCCAGAAGCAGCCAGCAGCAGGTCCGGCTCCTAGGTGGAGGCTCACAGGCAGCTCTGCACGCTGCTCTCACCTGCAGGCACTGCCCCCTCCCCCAGCTCCCATTGGCTGGTTCCTGGCCCATGGGAGTGCGGAGCCGGTGTTCGGGGCTGGGGCAGCACATGGAGTCCCGTGCACCCTTCCCCCCCGTCTAGGAGCCAGACCTGCTGGCAGCTTCCAGGGCACAGTGTGGTGTCAGAACAGGTAGGAGCCTACCTTAGCCGAGCAGCACCGCCGACAGGACTTTTAATGGCCCAGTTGGCGGTGCTGACCTGAGCCACCAGGGTCCCTTTTCAACTGGGCATTCCGGTCAAAAACCGGACACCTGGCAACCCTAGCTACAACTTGGAACCTCAACGATTAGGGAACTGTGGGGTTCTTTGACCTCCAAAAAGGACACGGCAATAGAGGGAATGCTCCAGGGACAAAAACTTGATGGGATACAATTGAATGATCTGACCACCACCTCGTCGTTCATCCTTTCTTCCCTTCCGCTTCCCCTGATGCCAGGCAGTAGATGGTTTTTATTCCTGCACCAGCATGTGGTTAATGGATACACAACACAATAGGTTAGTGAACACTGCAGAGGGGGAGTAAATCAGACTTTCCTTTGTAAAGCAATTTGAGTTTTAGGGATCACAAGTCTAGAAAGGAGCTAAGATTATTAATTTTGTTATAAAGACTCTCCTGCAATCGCACAGGTCCACCTCCTTCACAGGCACGTGTTCTTTTTATATTTACACAAATTCCATGTTATTCAGCAGATTCCATCCTGCAAAATAGGTGGCACTGCCAGGGTACAGGATTGTAGGAGTCATTTTTTGGACTCCGTTTTGATTCAGAGAAATTTTCACATTTACGTATCTGAAGAAGACCTGGCGAGGTCTTTAAAACATATTAAAGCAAAATAATAGGGAAACGCATAGACTTCAACAATATACTTACAATCATCAATGGTAAAATTAAGTTCAGTGGGAATTTTTTGCAGTTGTTCTCACACCAGTCAATTATAAACAGCAGAATAATAGTTGCTGGACTAAAAACAAATTAAACATTTTTCACTTATTAATGTTTTGGCTAAATATAGTTGATGACAGTTGTTAATATTTCCACTATTTAAAACATAGCATACAAATATTACATCTGAATCACTTACCTATACAATGTTCAGTTGTCTATATGTTTGTTGTTATTGCACCAGGCTCTTAATTATACAAAGCCACATTAGCTGAAATATGGTAATATCCCTCCAGTCAGAATCTTATTTTTCTGACATTTTGATTTTTGGCTATGATCCCTGAATCAGAGGGGTAATCAGGATTTACCTGTTCTTAGAATATCATCATATGTTTGTAAGTGCATCAAATGACTTGCACATTCTCTATCTGATTTGCCTGAGTGGAGATGTCATTCGAACTGCAGATTTGTGCAGAAATACAGACCCTAGCAAAAATTTTGCTGAGGCCAAGTTTTCCAAAAGTGGCTTTCATTTATGTCTATGCACTTTTTGATCAGCAACACCTGTAGGTACCCAAGAGATGGGTTTTACACATGTAAACTGTATCACTTGTGTCTTGCCCTCTTCTGTTTTCTCTACTCCCTCTGACATTTCTCTTTTAATATCTGCTCACCTCTCTTTTCCTCCTACCTCCACCTGCTATTTGTTTACATACATATACGGCTCTCATCATTGTAATATCTGAGCACCCCACATGGGACTCTTTCCTCTTTCTATCTCCTCACCAAGGGTATGTCTACACTGCAGCTGGGAGCGAGGCTCCCGACGCAGGTAGATAGTCTTGGGCTAGTGGGGCTTGAGCTACAGTGCTAAAAATAGCTGTGTGGCTGTTGCAGCAGAGACTTGGGCCAACCAACCAAGCTCAAGGCCACCTGACCCCGTCCCCAGGCTGGAGCTCTCTTCTGGAGACTCCATTGCAGCAGTATTGCAATGCTGATGACTACATTGGACAGTAGATCTCCACACAAAGCCAGCGTAGCTGCCCACCTCTTGTGTTCCAGTACTGTGGGTGAATCCAGCAATCTGGTGTTATGTGGCACATGCGTGCCTACAAACCAGCTACTGACAAACTCCCCGGTGCGGTTGAGTATATTCGCCTATGCAGAAGGTAAAGTACAATGATAAATTGTCACTAAATGAAATAATGCCATCAGGAAACTAAAACGCATACACTGAGGCATACAGAGCATACTGGTGTGCATTTCTATTCACTAGACTCACACGGAAATCCTAGGACTGAACCTTCTATAAAGGAGGGGAGGGAAGAAGATGGGGAACAGAGAAAAGAAAGTGGCGGGGAAAATGTAATCAATTCACTTCTTTTGTCGCTATCACGAGATGTGACAGCAGTACTGGTCACACCCAGCCTGGGGAGGGATATCTGCTTGTACTGTTAATAATCTCACAGATCATGATGTTTAATGAAACACAGTGGGTTGGTGAGTCATTTTGGTTACTTACAGAAGTTTAAGCCAAAACCAGAGATTCTTCTGCTGACATCCTTGAAGCATGTTCCTAGTAAGAGACAAAAGTCACATGTGGCTTTGCAAAATATATTGGGCAAGCTTCAGTTCTCTGAAGGGTGACGAGATGTCCTGATTTGATAGAGACAGTCCCGATTTTTGGGTCTTTTTTTTATATAGGCTCCTATTACCCCCCACCCCCGTCCCGATTTTTCACACTTGCTGTCTGGTCACCCTAGTTCTCCATGATATTTGTGCATCTCCATTGACCTCAGTGTAGTTGCAGGAGTTTAACTGAGTGGAACTGGCCCTTTATTTGTATTTAGCATTGCTTTCCTTACATGGCCCTGCTTCACACACACTACTTGAACTTACAGGAAGTGCTGTTTACACCAATTCACAGAAGACGAACAGGCAAAAAACAAAGAATTTAAATAGCAAAGTTGAGTTATAGAGCAGTGACAGACATGGTAAAAGTTCACACCTCATTCTCCATGGAAGGCCCTAAACAGAACTGCTGTGGTCCTTCTCTGTAGTGGAGCACATGTTAAGAAAGCAGGGCCGGCTCCAGGTACCAGCCCACCAAGCATGTGCTTGGGGCAGCGCCTGGAGGGAGGCGGCGCGGCAGGGCACTCCGGTCCGAGAGCAGGACCGCGACCAGGTTTTGCCGCCCTCCCCCCGGCGCTCTGGCCGGTCGGGGAGAGCGGGGCCCCAGCCAGGCTTGCCGCCCGCTCCGTCCGGTCGGGGAGAGCGGAGAGCCACGGCGGGCTGGAGGGGGGCGGCGCGGCGGAGCACTCCGGCCCGAGAGAGGGGCCGCGACCGGGCTCGCCGCCCTGCCCCCGGCGCTCCAGTCGGTCGGGGATTGTGGGCCCGCGGCCGGGCTCGGCGCCCTCCCCTGCCACGCTGCGGGGGGCGGCGGGTGGCTTTTTTGCCTAGGGCGGCAAAAAAGCCAGAGCTGGCCCTGTAAGAAAGGACTATATAGGGGGACTTTATGCTCCCTACACAACAGAAACCTGTTTGCTGTGGCTGTGCGAAGAGAACAAGTCAGGGCTGGGTTGGGGGATGACCAGTGGGTCTGACATTGTAAGGATCAACTGGCCTAAACAGACCTGTGAGTTTGTGCAGCGGATGCAGTGTTCCCAGCTCAATGGAAATGCCCTGGCTTTGGGCAAAGGATCGGCATTTGCCTTTAATCTTAAAGTATAACATGCCCAACCCCAATTTATGAGGAAATAAGAAAATAAATGAGAGAGAGAAAGAGAGCGAGAGAACCATTCTCTGCTTTTATGACAGTTTCCATAGCAAATATATTTAGTTTCCATGCCATGAAAACCTATAAAAGCAAAAAAAAATCAGTTTCTCAGAGGCTTCACAGTTTTGTGTGTGCTGCAATAGCTGATCTAAACAGCAACTAAGTCAACTATTATCAAGACAGAAACGCTTAGACAATTGTACAAAACAATGCTGGGTAGGCTATTCAAAGCAAGTGGGCTCGGGTCTGTGTGGGTGCATAGTAGCTGTCATGTGCTCTTTCTCGGTGCACTTCACCTTAAAATTCATCTGCTCCTTCAGCCTCAGCTCTCCCTAACTGCTAACTCCTTGCTCTACCCTTTGGCCACAAAAGTAGCCTCACTCTAGACCAATGTGCCTCAGAGACAAATTCATATTTTCAGAGGGTTTCATAGTTTAAAGCCAGAAGAAACCAGTAGATCTTGTAGACTGATCTGTACATCACAAGCCATCACATCTTACCCAGATATCCCTGTATCAAGTGCGAAGACTAATGAGACTAAAGCACATCAGTCCTAAGAGATTAAACTATGTGCCACAGGGAGAGAGCAGGAGAGACTGAAGTGCCACCAATGCCTGATGCCCCTGCAATGATAGGGGATTGATTATGTGAGATGAGATATGGCCAGATGATCCCAGCAGTCAAACCATACCCCAGGCTGCAGAGGAAGGCAAACACCTCCCGAAATCCCAGCCAGTCCTCCAATTCTCTGGAATTGCCCCAGCCTTCCAAGATTTGTTAGAATTACCATTAGTGGTTCAGAGAGTTCCTCAGCTAGTTCCTTTACGATCTTGAGTGTAAGCCATCTGGTCTTGCCAATTTTGAAAATGTTTGATTTTAGCAGATGCTGACTCACATTCTCCTTTGTTAAAGATACTGAAATTTTTATTCCATCCACCAGAACATATGGAATGGATACAGCCTCCTGCTTCATTCCAAATGTAGAACAGAAATATCTATTGAGACCATTCCTGCCTTTTCTACATCACTATTTACACTTTTACCATCTGTATCTAGGAATGGACCTATATCTGATTTAGGGTTTTTCTACTTTTTAATATGCCTTCTTTATTATCTTTAACTCTATTAGCCATTGATAGTTTACTGATTCCTTTGGCCTCCCTTATCAGTTGCTTACATTTTTAATCTAGCTATTTATATTCATAACCCTTTACTTCCCCTTTTTCCATCTTCTCTCTCTCTTTATGTATATATATAAAAATCACTGATTCCACATTTCCTTTTACCTAGGATGGTTTCTTGCCTCATGTAACTTTTTTTTATGTCTATGCAGTCATTGCTTTTGGGGCATCCAGTAGGATGTCCTTGAATAATTACCAGTTTTCATTAACATTTCCCACTTTAAATTTATCCCCAGTCTGTTATGGAAACAGTTGCTTTAAGCTTTGGAAAATTAGCCCCTTTCAAGTTCATAATATAATATATGGCAAGTTGGTACCATATTTGGATTGCACAATGTAAATGTAACCAGAGCATGATCACTGGTACCTAGGAAATGGCTAATTTTTAGGTCATTGATTAGCTCTTCATTGAATGAGGTTCAGTGCTGAATTACCTTCTGTTGCGTGCAGAGTTTTCTGTGTTAAGAAATCATCATCTGTTTTTAGAAGCTCTAAGGAAGGTTTGTTACTGGCTGCATTAGATCATAGAATCATAGAATATCAGGGTTGGAAGGGACCTCAGGAGATCACCTAGTCCAACCCCCTGCTTAAAGCAGGACCAATCCCCAACTAAATCATCCCATCCAGGGCTTTGTCAAGCCTGACCTTAAAAACCTCTAAGGAAGGAGATTCTACCACCTCCCTAGGTAACCCATTCCAGTGCTTCACCACTCTCCTAGTGAAAAAGTTTTTCCTAATATCCAACTTAAACCTCCCCCACTGCAACTTGAGACCATTACTCCTTGTTCTGTCATCTGCCACCACTGAGAACAGTCTAGATCCATCCTCTTTGGAACCCCCTTTTAGGTAGTCGAAAGCAGCTATCAAATCCCCCCTCATTATTCTCTTCCGCAGACTAAACAATCCCAGTTCCCTCAGCCTCTCCTCACAAGTCATGTGCTCCAGTCCCCTAATCATTTTTGTTGCCCTCCTCTGCATTCTTTCCAATTTTTCCACATCCTTCTTGTAGTGTGGGGCCCAAAACTGGACACAGTACTCCAGATGAGGCCTCACCAATGTCGAATAGAGGGGAACGATCACGTCCCTCGATCTGCTGGCAATGCCCCTACTTATACAGCCCAAAATGCCGTTAGCCTTCTTGGCAACAAGGGCACACTATTGACTCATATCCAGCTTCACGTCCACTTTGTAACCCCTAGGTCCTTTTTTGCAGAACTGCTTCCTAGCCATTCGGTCCCTAGTCTGTAACAGTGAATGGGATTTTTCCGCCCTAAGTGCAGGACTCTGCACTTGTCCTTGTTGAACCTCATCAGATTTCTTTTGGCCCAATCCTCTAATTTGTCTAGGTCCCTCTGTATCCTATCCCTACCCTCCAGCGTATCTACCACTCCTCCCAGTTTAGTGTCATCTGCAAACTTGCTGAGGGTGCAGTCCACGCCATCCTCCAGACATTAATGAAGATATTGAACAAAACTGGCCCCAGGACCGACCTTTGGGGCACTCCGCTTGAAACCGGCTGCCAACTAGACATGGAGCCGTTGATCACTACCCGTTGAGCCTGACGATCTAGCCAGCTTTCTATCCACCTTATAGTCCATTCATCCAGCCCATACTTCTTTAACTTGCTGGCAAGAATACTGTGGGAGACCGTATCAAAAGCTTTGCTAAAGTCAAGGTATAACACATCCACTGCTTTCCCCTCATCCACAGACCAAGTTATCTCCTCATAGAAGGCAATTAGGTTAGTCAGGCATGACTTTCCCTTGGTGAATCCATGCTGACTGTTCCTGATCACTTTCCTCTCTTCTAAGTGCTTCAGAATTGATTCCTTGAGGACCTGCTCCATGATTTTTCCAGGGACTGAGGTGAAGCTGACTGGACTGTAGTTCCCCGGATACTCCTTCTTCCCTTTTTTAATGATGGGCACTACATTAGCCTTTTTTCAGTCATCCGGTATCTCCCCCAGTCACCATGAGTTTTCAAAGACAATGGCCAATGGCTCTGCAATCACATCCGCCAACTCCTTTAGCACCCTCGGATGCAGCGCATCCGGCCCCATAGACTTGTGCACATCCAGTTTTTCTAAATAGTCCCGAACCACTTCTTTCTCCACAGAGGGCTGGTCACCTCCTCCTCATACTGTGCTGCCCAGTGAAACGATCTTCAGCAACGATCCCTAAGTTGAAGTTGGAGCAGTTTGTCCTGTTGTTTGGTGAGATTTGGTGGTCTCTGAGAGATGCTCACCACTACACCACCTGTAGTTTGACTAGTTAGAACTTTAATCCATGAGAATTTGAAGTCTGGTGATTCTGCATTGTCTATGACTCTAACAGGTAACGGTGTCTGTGACGCTAGTAGACCAGGTACCAGGTCTTGCCAAGGCTATAGGTGTCAGCTGAGCACTGACAAATTCATAGCTGGAAACCAGACCAGCTCACCTGTTTGTTAGTATTGTTCAAGATAGGTGATAGACGTGTAAGGATGTTTTTAGTGTTTAGACTCTATAAAATGGTTGTAAGTTGCTGAATGCATTAATCTTACATATAATGTCTGTATCCCATGCTATAAGGTAATATGTAAATTTTGCTTTATAACGGTAAAAAAGCCTGCTCTGAACTTGTGAACTCAAGCAGGAGGAGCAGTTCCCCTGCACATCAAGAAGGACTATCAAACTTAAGGGGCCCATTGTGAAGCATCATGATATAAAGAATGGGTGAATGGCCCCCTCACACCTGTGAAGGTGCTACATGCAAGGAAGCTCGTCCCATCAACTTGAATTATGGAAGAAGGAAAGAAAGACAGCTGACTTGAAAATTCTTAATCTCTTTGCTGTTTGGGCTCTCACAGGGCTGGAGCTAGGAAATAAAAGCAGAGATCTCCAGGGTCAACCTGGGCTAGCACTAAAAGACATTCGGTGCTGACAGACTACTATATCTCTGTCAGCTTTTGGAACCATATACCGTAACTCATTTGTGTGTATATGTTGCCTGCTTTAACTTGTAAATACAATAGAACCTCAGAGTTACGAACACCTTAGGAATGGAGGTTGTCCGTAATTCCGAACCAAATGTTATGGTTGTTCTTTCAAAAGCTTAGAATTGAACATTGACTTAATACAGCTTTGAAACTTTACTATGCAGAAGAAAAATGCTGATTTCCCATTTTTTTTAGCAGTTTACATTTAACACACTAATGTACTACATATGCCTTTTTTTTTTTTTTTTTGGTCTCTGCTGCTGCCTGAATGTATACTTCCAGTTCCAAGTGAGGTGTGGGGTTGACTGGTCAGTTCATAACTCTGGTGTTTGTAATCTGAGGTTCTGCTGTAACTCCATCATTTCTTTTTCCTAGTTAATAAATCCTTAATTAGTTTCCTATAGGATTGGCTACAACCATTTTCTTTGGTGTGAGATCCAAGGTACAAATTGACTTGGGGTAAGTGACTGGTCTCTTGGGACTGGACGCAACCTGAATATTTTGTGATTTTTGGAATAAAGCAACCATTTATCAGAGAGTCCAGCTTGCCGGGGTGGCAAGATAGACTGGAGTGCCCAAGGGGATGGTCTGTGACTCCATGCTAAGAGTGTTACAGTGATCCAGGAGTTGACATTTGTTACTGAGTTGGTGAAATCTAATTATAGAACATGCAACCAGTTTGGGGTGTCTGCCCTGCTTTTTGACAGTCTGCCCTGAGGTTGGCACTCATGATCGTGAACCACGCCAGACAGCATGACAGTGTCTGTGACGGAAAGTACTATTCTCCCCTCTCGTTTTTCCCCATTCTATCCTTACAGAACAAGTTGTAATCACTGATTTTACCATAAAACCAATCCCACCACATTTCAGTCATAGCAGCCATATCATATTTCCTCTCAAACATGAGCATCTCCAACTCCTCTTGTTTATTACCTAGGTTCCTAGCATGAGTATCTAAACAATTAAACATGTGTTCCTTACATGCTCTATAGTCCTTGGGTTTGTCATATGCATTAGGTTTGTGCCTCATTTACATATCTGGTGTTTGCACCATAACTACTTCTTTTTCCTCTTCCCCCTTCATCATTAGTTCAAAGCCCTCCCAACTATACTAGCTAGTCTATAACCCAGGAGATTGGTACTCCTACTACTGAGATGAAGGCCATAGCAGACCCATGAAGCTCTCTCTATATATTAGTTGACCCAATGTTCCACAAAACCAAATCCTTTCTCCTCTATACCACTTACTTAACCAGCAAGTCACTGCAATATCTTCACCTTCTTTCTTCTCTCACTCAAGGGACAGGAAGGATTCCTAAGAAGATCACCTGTATATTCCTTTCCTTCAGTTTCCTTCTCAGCTTCCTGAAATCTTCCAGGATCTGTGGAATGGTGCCTGCTGCGGTGTCATTGCAGCTGATGACGATCACCACCAAAGGAATGTCTCTGGCTGATCTCAGAATCTTATTTATTCCTTGTGGTGATGTCTTTCATCTCTGCTTCTGGAAGCAGCAAACTGTCCTGTTGTCCTTCTGCCCCTGCAGAATGTTCTATCCACTCTTCTTAGCACGGAGTCCCCAGTGAGGATTGTATTCCTCTTTGACCATTGATGGATGCTCTCTTGGATTTGTCTGAAGTCCATCTGGTTTGATCTGAGCAGCAGTTCTCAGTTCTTTCCTTTGCTATGTTTCCTCCAGTAGGTCCTTGCAGATTGTTCTCTCCACATGAATTGCTACCAGGTGCTGAGTAAGACAAGACTTCCAACTATGAAAATACCCTTCAGGTTCTCCTAGAGGGAGTGGTGACAAATTTCCAGTCTTCTTTCTCCCTGTCTCTTCTCTTCACTTGGCTCTGTTGCTTCCTCCTGCAGGACCTGCTGTGCATTGATGGGATCTGGATAGACAGGAAACCCTCCATAGCCCCAGTGCTTGGAAGGTGGTCATCTGTTCCTAGAGACCACAAACCTTTCCCTCCATCAGGGCTATCAGCCTGCACTTCATGCAGACAATCTCTCTCTCTTCAGGCAGGAAACAGAACATGGGACATCAGATGCTGGTAACACTAACTGATTACTTGCTGTCCATCCTTGTTGCTGAGACGAAACTGAACCTGTAACGCAAAGCCTCCAAACTTCCTTCTACAAACTCCCATGGAAACTCTACTGTTCGATGCCCCCCTCTTTCCTTCTGGGCTCCTGGGTTACACCATTGAGAGGTGGTGGGAGTACTTTGTGACAGCTTTATGGGGTACAACAGAGCAGTGCATCCAGCTAGCTCTGGCTACTCCCCACCCCCTGCCTAGTTGCACCCAATGGGAATCCTCTATATGCCTTTGAGCATGATTGTGAGGAGCCCTGACACAGCTTTACAAAGGGGAAGTCTCCATCCCCTCCTGTTTCCCCACATGGCCATGTAAGGGATAGGCACCATCTAGCCTTTGGGCAGCATTAGTCTGAACTGATGCTACAAGGACACACTCCTAGAACTGTAGCTTAATATGAAACTAAACACTGAGAACTTACCAGTAAATCAATCCAGAGATTATACCAATTGTTATGGCCAAGAGAAGTGTTGTAAAGCAGTCCACTTTCAAGACGAAAGCTGAGGAAATAGTGCAGAAAGTGTTATTTCAGATAAGACATTTGGATTTAAAACAACATCCATGAGTAAAACTTTACTGAAAATGTCATTTCCCATTTCTCAGGTGTAAGAACTGAACGATATTGGCCTGAAGAAGCCACCATATTCCATTTATATCAGGCAGTAGACCACCATAGAATAAATAGCCAATGGATTGATGCTGAGAGTGAAATGCTGCCTCTTTGTCTGAGAACCACTACAAATCTTGAAAAACCAGATGAATCTTTGCAACCCATAAAGGCTGCATGACTTCCATGAGATTCTGCTCTGGGTGGGTTTGTCTTTCAGCAGGTGTGCATGCATGCACATGTGTGCAGT
Organism: Malaclemys terrapin pileata; assembly: GCF_027887155.1. NCBI lineage: Eukaryota > Metazoa > Chordata > Testudines > Emydidae > Malaclemys > Malaclemys terrapin. The sequence goes on along the minus strand of NC_071506.1, from coordinate 241,884,596 downwards.
TCTGGCTCTGAGTGGGGTTTTTCATATCAGTACTTCTGGTAACATAGCCAGTGCTTACTTGATAGCTGCGATAGCATAGAATCATAGAAATATAGGACTGGAAGGGAACCTCAAGACCCTCAAGTCCAGCCCCCTGTGCTGAGACCATCCAGGACAGATGTTTGTCCAGTTTGTTCTTATAAACCTCCAATGATGAGGATTCCATTGGAAGCCTATTCCTGAGCTTAACTAGCCCCATAGTTAGAAAACTTTTCCTAATACATAACCTAAACCTCCATTGCTGCAGATTAAGACCATTGCTTCTTGCTCTACCTTCAGTGGACATGGAGAACATGTCCACTGAAGGTAGAGCAAGAAGCAATGGTCTTAATCTTTATAACTGCCCTTAACATATTTGAAGACTGTAAACAGTTTCTCCCTACCCCGTCTTCTTTTCTCGGTCTAAACATGCCCAATTTTTTAAAGTTTTCCTCACAGGTCAGGTTTTCTTTTTATCATTTTTGTTGCTCTCCTCTGGACTCTCTCCAATTGGTCCAGAGCTTTCCTAAAGTGTATGTCCATTTATAGCTTTCTTATTTGTTTTTATGTGATGTCTAATTTGGCTGTTCAGTCCATAATCTGCTCCCTCAGTTATCTCAGCCAGAGATAAGGTTATGCCTCTTGTGAGCCACAGCAGAGACATGGAGAAGGCTGGAGACATTCTGAGCACTAGAGGGCATGTGTGTGAATTGTCCCTTGCTACCTATAGCAAACACTCCGAAGCAGCACAGCTATGCTGGTGGACAGGAAAAAGGAGCTAGGGTGATGCTCTTTCCCTCACCAAACTCAGACATGCCCTCACTGAGACTGCTAATGCTGTGGCTGGCAGGGCTGGCCAAGCCTCTCATGTTTCCTCGGCGTTGGCAGCCATATTTATTCCAGTCTGAACCTGCCCATTTCTGTTAGCCTTTCCTCATGTGTATTTGTCCCCATGCTTTTTATCATTTGTGTTATAATCCTCTGACAGAAATCTGTTGATATCTTGACTGAAAAGTGGTGTCTCAGACTGAATGCAGCTCTCCAGTTGAGGCCTAACTTGTATCAGAGTGGGAAAGTACCTTCACCTCTTTTTCATTCATGTCCCTAGTAATACAAACACAGTAAAATGCTGACTATGTGTTTGACAAGAGCATTGCATTGCATTGCTGAACATGCATCTCATGTGCATTGTTTCCTTTTTATTCCTCCTGTAATAAGAGCCTCAAGCAAGCATACATTTATAAAGGGCCTAATTCAGTTCTCCTTGTATAAGACCACCTCCCACAGGAGTTAAGGCCTTGGCTACACTCGCGAATTCACAGCACTGCCTCGGCAGCGCTGTGAAGCGCGAGTGTAGTCACGCCGCCAGCGCTGTGAGAGCCCTCTCGCAGCGCTGTAGGTACTCCACCTCTCTGAGGGGAATAGCTTGCAGCGCTGCGAGCGAGCGTGCAGCACTGCAGGCGCTGATTACACTGGCGCTTTACAGCACTGCACTCGCTGTGCTCAGGAGGGGTGTTTTTTCACACCCCTGAGCGCAGCAAGTGCAGCGCTGTGAATTGCCAGTGTAGCCAAGGCCTCACTGACTAGACAGTTGCATTTTCCTGCTTCTCTTAGATGAAGAGATTCACTTAGGACCCAGATCTCCCATTGATTTCTATGGGCGTTGAAAGCTTGTAGTGCTTGGCAGGAAGCAATCAGCATTTTGCAGGCATTCGGCCCATAGTTGTTTTGTAACAAATCCATTATTGCTGAGAATGGTGCATTTACATGTTGCAAATAATATGTTCCATTCTATATGCATCCGAAGAAGTGGGCTGTAGTCCACGAAAGCTTATGCTCTAATAAATTTGTTAGTCTCTAAGGTGCCACAAGTACTCCTGTTCTTCTTTTTGTGGATACAGACTAACACGGCTGTTACTCTGAAATAATTCTATGTTGCTTTTGTAGGAAATAATGAGCTGATAAGTGATTTACAAGCTACCCTTTGTTTGTCTTTTACCTTAAATGGAAATGTAGTCTTGTGTAATGAACACTGCCTGACCTTGCCCTTTTTATTTTATGAGTTAAGTGCACAAAGGTAAATTGTTTTTATAATACCTTCTATAAAGACTTTGAACTAAAGTTATATTCATTTGGAGTCTCCAATCTATTGTATACTGTTTTACTAGCGACTATCAGATGATTTGCACAGGTTATATTCAATCTTTTAAAAAGTAGTAGTAGTAAATAATAATAATTTATTATTATAGTTATGTTTATTCCTGAGAATTCTAATACACATTTAATTAGGATGGTTCTGAAAAATAAATTATTTAGGCTTGTTATTTGGTATAATACTGCCAGATCCTGTACAGTCTTTACTCAGCCAAAACTCCCAGGGCCTGAAAATCAGGTAAATAACTCAGATTAGACATCTGCCTTCCTGAAATCAGACATCTGGCTACCTGATTTGTGCATACAAATGACATCTATATGTATATTTGAGTAGTTATTGTGAGCAAAATCTAGCAAAATTGGCAACAATTTGCATGGAAAAAAATGGATTTTGCAATTTTAGTTGTTCTTACTATCTTTGTAGAGTACATATTAGAAATTATATTTACTTTCACAGACTGGAATGCACAGAAAAAAATCTTCCCTTTATTAAATTCCATAATGTAAATATCACATTAAACATAGAGGTATAACAAAAACAAAAACTGGATTTGGGTTCTTGGTGAGCTTTGGATGAAAAGCACTGTGCAAGTAAAAAGTATTAATTTTTCTTAAAGGTCTAGCTGGAATAGCTCCTCCTTAAAGCCCTGCCTTGAAACATGTGTCTTTAGTTAGGCCTGTATGTCATCATAATCTTTCCCCTCTAAGCAGTATCAAAATTATAAAAAAATCAGGAAATAGGACATGTACACTACTCATTGCATTACCTTATTTTTTGTCCCCTCCTCCCTCTTTCCCCATATGCCTTCCCCCATGTTTATGTTTATATCTTTAGGGAGCAATTATTTTTAATTCTATACCACCTTGTTATTCTGCTATAAGATCTCCAGTGTAGCGACTCTAAGCCGACAGGAGAGAGCTCTCCCATTGATTTAATTAATCCACCTCCAACGAGAGGTAGTAGCTACGTCAGTGGGAGAAGCTCTTGTGCTGACATAGTGGTGGCCACATGAGTACTTAGTTCGGTGTAACGTACGTTGCTCAGGAGGGTGGCTTATTCATACCCTTCAGCGACTTAAGTTATACTGTCATTCGTGGTAGGAATTGACATCTGAAACTCCCCCATTACTTCTCCAAAGCAGAGCTACTTAGGAGGGGAGGCCAATGACACATGCACAGCTATTTAATGGGTACTCTGCCTTTCTGCCCCTTGGTACTGTTCTGAGGAATCTTATTAAAAATCCCTCATTAGAAATGTACAAAAACGCCAGGTTTTAAAGTTGGAAAGTGGTTCTGCTGGTGTGATCCACACTGTCAAGAATAACCTCTTGTCCCAATTGTGAATAATTCACGATTTGAAATCTAATAACAAAAGGAAAATGACCTTTGCCAGCTCCTTCCTTGCATGTACCCCAGAACTAAGCCCAGACATGCCTCATGGTAGGAAGTTGTGTTAGGCATTCCCCCACCTACCTCTATGAAGACCATCTGAGCTTTCCGATGTGACTCCTGTAGACTGGGGTTTTGTCTTTGGACTGCTCATCCGGTAACCCATATTGTACCCAGGCGACACTGCTGGGGAATTCTGGTTCTCAGTCTCGGGCATCTGCCCTCCATCTTTAATGTTAACCTCAGCTGGTTTGTTTTTCTCCATCTCTAGCAGTTTTCTTTCTGCAGCTTCTAAGGTTTTGGTAGATATTGTAGCATGAGATTCAGGTGTCATGATGAAGTTATAAGGTAATTGCTAATGGAAACTATGTTTATTTCCAATTCAAACAATGGACAAATATTGGGACAAAATCATCCCTGGTGTAACACAATGGAGTTACACTAGAAATGACTGGCCCGTTATTTACAGTGGCTAAATAAGAATGTATTATTAGACTTGCCTCTACTTTTCTCCTATAAAAAGGACATTGAAATATTGTTTGGTGTCAGAGGCAAAACTAGTCTGACAGATGGTACACACTGCACAGATGAAACGCTCCTAATACCCTAGTTTCTGACAAGAATATGCAAATAACTGTTAGGGATTATGAAGCTTGCCAGTTTTGGTTGAATCCTCTCTCTTTTTGGAGACCTTTGAGCATAGGCACACTAAATGTGCGTGTCTGACATAATACGGCAAAGGACTGCAGCATCCCAGTGGAGCAGCTTGTTCATGCAGTGGCTGCTGTTGGCCCTTCAAAATCAAGCGTTATTTCACCTTGAAATGCTATGCTTATGCACACCCAAGTGTAGTGTCCAACGTATAGAAAGGAATTTGGTTAAAACTAAATCACAGATCCTATGAGTAGGAAGGGATTTCTAACAGGTTATCTAGAGTTTCTATACCACCCCATTGGATTGTGGAAAGATTGATTTTGTTGTTCCTAAACCACCCCTGACAGATGGCTTCGGGAAAGGGAGAGAGTTGTATAGTGGGAGTGTTTGGCTTGGGGGAGACCTCATTCACAAGTTATTCCCCCTCCAGAGGGGGCGTAACAAAGGAATAATCTCTGCATAGACTATGCGGAAAGGACCAAGAAGGGGGAAGAGAGAATAAGACAGGAAGAATGGATCATGCTAAACACAAGTGGGAATGGTACCTACGAGTATGCAAATATTTTGCAAGTGTAAATACAGAGTTTGAAAAATCCACTTGTCCAGAAAGAGTAGGAATCTTTCCTGGGCAAGTACCATTAAATTCTGCAGAATCTATGCTTTCATTAAAAAAACGGTTTCTACTCCTTACTGTTGCAAAGAAAACCTTCCCAATAAGAACTTAGTGTAACTAATGCAGCATTGTCTTCCTACTATAAATCTGCCGACAGCTCTGGTGATCTAGGTTCTACTATGAGCTTCAGGGCCTCTGCTGCTGCCCAGAATTTTCTTAAGCTGCAGCAGTATGAGAGCTCACCAGATTCTCCCCAGTTTCACTGATCTTCAGAACTCTGTGGGCTGCAGTGACTGACACTGGTACACAAAGTGCCAGCTCTGGCCAAGGCCGTAGGCGTTAGCTAAGAGCTGACAAACTCATAGTTGGAGACCAAAACAGCTCACCTGTATGTAAGTTTTGTTCAAAATAGGTATTAGTCTTATGACAATGTATTTAGTGTTTAACCTCTATGAAATGCTTGTAAATTGCTGCATGCATTAATCTCACTTGTAAGGGCTGTATTCCATGCTTTATGGAAATATGTAAGATTTGCTTTATAAGTTTGAAAATGTTTGCTCTGCACTTGTGAACCCAGGCATGGGAATCTCCCCATCCAGGAGGACTATAAAACATTAAGTGGGCCATCATAAGACATAAGCTTTCTTAATTGCCCCATCCATCCATGGAGAAGTAGGTGCAGAAGACCTCATCCCATTGGTTTGAATGCTGGAAGAGGGAAATAAAAATAGTGGACATGAAGATTTTTCATCTCTTTGCTGTTTGAACTCAACAGGGCTAGAGACACTAAACTGAAGCCAGAGATCCACAGGGGTTACCCCTGGGTCTGCCCTGAAAGACATTTTGAATTGACAGATCTGTATAACTCTGTCACTTTTAGGATTTAGATTGCAACTCATTTGTGTGTATAATTTTGGTTGCTTTAATCTATAAATAACTCATTTCTTTTTCCTAGTTAATAAATCTTTCGATAGTTTATTACAGGATTGGCTACAGGAGTTTTCTTTGCTGTAAGATCTAGGTACCAGTTGATCTGTGGTAAGTGACTGGTCTCTTGAGACTGGAAGCAACCTGAATATTTTGTGGTTTTTGGTGTAGGTGACCATTTATCACTAAGTCCAGCTTGCCTGGGTGGCAAGATAGACTGGAGAGTCTAAGGAGACTGTGTGTGGCTCCATGGTAAGACTGTTACAGTGATCCAGGAGTTCACATTTGTCACTGACTTGGTGAAATCTAATTATAGAACATATCATCAGTTTGGGGTGTCTGCCTGAGTTAGGCACTCACAGTTTAGCACTCCTGACTACAACACCTGACAAAATCAACTCCTTTTCAATTGCTTGGTAAAGTTCTGAGCCGTAACTAGCAAAGGAATAGGGTAGCAGAGACAAGACATTCCCTTTGCAGTAGCCAGAAATGTAAGAGCAAGGTAAAAAGTAGAAGCATACATACACTAGCAGCAGCCAGAGTCCTGGAGGAAAGATAAATTAGTGGAGAACTCCCTCCCACACACCCTCCTGTAGCTTGGAGATTTTCCAGTGGGATCTGACTTGCAAGTGTCTGATATGCTTCAAGCCCCTCTAGGGGCTGCAGGTGTGTGCATGTGTGTCTTCATTACTTTACCCCTTACCCAGCTGCCCAGATATTGTGATGGGTGGATGTCTCTACAACTCTACTGCTCCCTTAAATTTCTGGCTGCAAGGAAACTGTGAACTAATAAGAGATTTTCCACAGGGATCAAATCACTGCACTTTCTTTGTCTTTCTACATTGCACGGAAATGAAGAATGAATAACTTCTGTTCCCTGGTGTTTTGACATACAAGTTACTTTATTTGTATGCTGTTTCTCTTTATAACCCCTTGATGCAAGCTTTTTGGACAAAGGTCATTTTTCTCCGGAAACATCAAGGCTATTGCATAATGTTTGATTGTCAATCAGAGAATTTACACTGCTGGGCACCAATCCTGCAGTTGATCAATCAGAACTGAAGCTGTGTACCCACAAATGTAAATCAGATTCCATGGGAGTGTGCGAGCATGGTGCAAGTTCAGAGCCCTGGACTTCATTGAGGCGGGACAGAGGGAAACAGCATGTTTATTTTCTAGGATTCTAAAAAGGTGATAAAATATTGAGGAAATTGGGACAAAGAGTAATCATGCCAAGGCATGCTGAAGAGAAACGTGGATTTAAAACATCTGTTGGTTACTCAACCACGGCTTATTAAATGATTAAAACTACTGCTGCATACAAAAATACACAACTAGATGTCCATTTGTGATTGCAGTGAGGCTACTAACTTACCACAGCAGTGACATTTGAAATGGTCAAGCAATTAAGCCACGAAAATGGACACTCAGCATTCCACCCAACAAAACATTGTTATGAGACGTGACTGCTGATAACATTTAGCAGCTAATTTTTAAACTTCCATATCAGCAGTTAGTTTCCCAACAAGAACTTAAAAAAGAAAAGCAAGCAAGCAAGAAAAAGGCATGATCTTGCTCCCACTGAAGCCAATGAGTGTTTTTGCTCTTGAGCTCAACGGGCCAGATTGTGACACTCCTATTCAAGATGTGCAGTAGTTTAACTAAGGCTAGGTCTACACTACCCGCCTGAATCGGCGGGTAGAAATCTACCTCTCGGGGATCCCCGAATCGACGCTCTTACTCCACCAGCGGAGGTGGGAGTAAGCGCCGTCGACAGGCGACTAGGATGATCAGAGGAATGGAAAACCTGTTGTATGAAAGGAGACTAGAGGAGCTTGGGTTGTTTAGTCTGACAAAGCGAAGGCTGAGGGGGGATATGATTGCTATCTTTAAATATATTAGAGGGATCAATACAAGGGAGGGAGAGGAATTATTCCAGCTTAGTACTAATGTGGACACGAGAACGAATGGATATAAACTGGCCGTGGGGAAGTTCAGGCTTGAAATTAGACGAAGGTTTCTGACCGTCAGAGGGGTGAAATATTGGAACAGCCTTCCGAGGGAAACGGTGGGGGCGACAGACCTGTCTGGCTTTAAGATTAAGTTAGATAAGTTTATGGAGGGAATGGTTTAATGGTAAAACATAGTAGTCAAGGAAAACCAAGCAATGGTAGGTAAATAGTTTAATGGCTAACAGGGATCAGGCTAGAGACTCTTGCCTATATGCTCGGGGTCTTACTGATCGCCATATTTGGGGTCGGGAAGGAATTTTCCTCCAGGGTAGATTGGCTGAGCCTCTGGAGGTTTTTCGCCTTCCTCCGCAGCATGGGGCAGGGATCACTAGCAGGAGGGTCTCTGCCGATTGAAGTCACTAAAACACAGGATTGGGGACTTCAACAGCAGAGTCCAGGGAAGGGGTAGGGACGGTTTTATGGCCTGCAGCATGCAGGGGGTCAGACCAGATGATCATAATGGTCCCTTCTGACCTTAAAGTCTCTGAGTCTATGAGACAGGAAGCCGCAGAGGTCGATTTTGCCGCCGTCCTCACAGCGGGGTAAGTCGGCTGCGATACGTCGAATTCAGCTACGCTATTCACGTAGCTGAATTTGCGTATCTTAACTCGACTCCCCCCTGTAGTGTAGATGTAGCCTCAGAGAGCAGCCACCCCACTGATTTCAATGGGACCACGTGTGGAGTAACATTTTATTCAGTAAAAACAACGAGGAGTCCTTGTGGCACCTGAGAGACTAACAAATTTATTTGGGCATAAGCTTTCGTGGGATAACAACCCACTTCATGAGATGCATGGAGTGGAAAATACAGTAAGCAGGAATAAATATAAAGCACATGAAAAGATCATAGAATCATAGAAGATTAGGGTTTGAAGAGACCTCAGGAGGTCATCTAGTCCAATCTCCTGCTCAAAGCAGGACCAACCCCAACTAAAACATCCCAGCCAGGGCTTTGTCAAGCTGGGCCTTAAAAACCTCTAAGGATGGAGATTCCACCACCTCCCTAGGTAACCCATTCCAGTGCTTCACCACCCTCCTAGTGAAATAGTGTTTCCTAATATCCAACCTAGACCTCCCCCACTGCAACTTGAGACCATTGCTCCTTTTTCTGTCATCTACCACCACTGAGAACAGCCGAGTTCCATCCTCTTTGGAACCCCATTTCAGGTAGTTGAAAGCAGCTATCAAATCCCCCCTTCATTCTTCTCTTCTGCAGACTAAATAAGCCCAGTTCCCTCAGCCTCTCCTCGGAAGTCATGTGCCCCAGCCCCCTAATCATTTTTGTGACTTCTGCTGGACTCTCTCCAATTTGTCCACATCTCTTCTGTAGTGGGGGGACCAAAACTGGATGCAATACTCCAGGTGTGGCCTCACCAGTGCCGAATAGAGAGGAATAATCACTTCCCTTGATCTGCTGGTAATGCTCCTACTAATACAGCCCAGTATGCCGTTGTCTTTCTTGGCAACGAGGGCACACTGCTGACTCATATCCAGCTTCTTGTCCACTGTAATCCCCAAGTCCTTTTCTGCAGAACTGCTGCTTAGCCAGTCGGTCCCCAGTCTGTAGTGGTGCACGGGATTCTTCCTTCCTAAGTGCAGGACTCTGCACTTGTCCTTGTTGAACCTCATCAGATTTCTTTTGGCCCAATCCTCTAATTTGTCTAGGTCACTCTGGACCCTATCCCTACCCTCCAGCGTATCTAACTCTCCCCCCAGCTTAGTGCCATCTGCGAACTTGCTGAGGATGCAATCCATCCCATCATCCAGATCATTAATAAAGATGTTAAACAAAACCGGCCCCAGGACCGACCCCTGGGGCACTCTGCTTGATATCGGCTGCCAATTAGACATCAAGCCGTTGATCACTACCCATTGAGACCGACAATCTAGCCAGCTTTCTATCCACCTTATAGTCCATTCATCCAATCCATACTTTTTTAACTTGCTGGCAAGAATACTGTGGGAGACCGTATCAAAAGCTTTGCTAAAGTCAAGATATAGCACATACACTGCTTTACCCATATCCACAGAGCCAGTTATCTCATCATAGAAGGCAATCAGGTTGGTCAGGCATGACTTTCCCTTAGTGAATCCATGTTGACGGTTCCCGATCACCTTCCTCTCCTCCAAGTGATGGTGTATTTTTATTCCTGCTTACTGTATTTTCCACTCCATGCATCTGATGAAGTGGTTTATATCCCACGAAAGCTTATGCCCAAATACATTTGTTAGTCTCTAAGGTGCCACAAGGACTTCTCGTTGTTTTTACGGATACAGACTAACACGGCTACCCCTCTGAAACCTGTCATTTTGTTCAGTGTAAGCAAGGGAATCAGAATCTCAACAATGTGAGCAGAATTTGGGCTCCTTATTTCCTGCGTGTAAACCCTGAACTTCATGAACCAGTTAAGAACAAAAGCAGAATATCCTTTCAGTCAGCACGGATTCATCCAGAAAAGTAACATCTACTTCTGGAATTTCCCCACTTACCTTTCTGTGAACACTCAAGACATTGCCACTCATTATTGTGCTGGTTTAGCATTGAACTGCTCTGCTGGGACCCCTTATTAGGAAGCCTTTTTTCGCTGTGTTGGGCTGGTGGGGAATGGACATCTGCTATTTCAATGTTTTGTTTGTTTTGACTGCGTCTCAATGAGCGACGTCTGACCTCTGCCTCCATTGTTTTATTCATTTTCTGGAGTACTTTCTGCACCTAAACATGTGCTGGGAAAAGAACTATTAGTAGCCATTATCTTCACAACAAGAATGTTTTAAAAAGTACCTTAATCCATAACCAGAAACTCTTGCTTAATCTAATATTTTTTAAAAACGTGATCTATATAAATGCAACAGAGTTGATTCAAACACAACTATGTATTCATCTATAATTTGTTAATGTGAAAAATACATAACTTTATATAACTGTAAAACACACCTGTGCAAAATAATCAAATCATTAGTGTTTACCAGTCAATTATATTTTCAACATTACACATTGAAGACCAACTAAGCATGATTAACAGTTTTCAGATTAAAGTTTACTACTAGACTTACCTCTATTTTTCTTCAGTGTAAGACCTCTGAGCTATTTTGTGTGGTGTGTGAGAAAAAACTAGACCAAGCTATTAACAGGCAGGAATTTCCTTATACAGAGCTAATCACTGTTTTTTTTTACTGCACCTGATTTCTTTAATCTTTGTTTCTAAGTAGCTTAATTGGCAGATGGCTGCAGCATTAGATAATATTAAAAAGATCCTTTCACCCTTTTCTTTGAGAAGTTACACATAAACCCAGCAAGGGCAGCGAGCGTGGAAGCTGCAAATGCATTCACCAGACTAAAAGTAAAAGCAGTTACGTTGTTTGTTACCTATCAGCATCCGGTACAAAGTCTGCATATCTAGGGTGGGTCTAGGTGTTACCAAGGTGCGAAGAGCAGAAATACTACAGTGTCAATAAACAGCACCCTTGAATCACTAGTCCAAATCTAACCCATGCTGGTAATGGCCTATCCAGGTACTTGTATGGGCTGTCTCACCATAGTAGCTAAACACGTGTCACGAGGGGAAAAGTTGACAACTCTTGCTCTCTCTCTCACCTTTCCCTGCCACCTCCAGACAGGATTTGGGTGTTTGTTTTCTTAAATGAATGGGAGAGAACGAGGGGACTCTTGTAGGAAAGGTTGGATAAAGAGATGGGCTTTGCATTTGGCTCAGAACGCGTTAAGGTTAGCAGTCATTTTTATTTCACTTGGCAGTGAGTTATATAGGTATGGTCAGACTCCTGTGAAAGGTCCATCTCTCTGGGTTACAAGCATAATCCTACTGGTCAACTGTTCCAGTGAAAGGCAGCTGTGGTGGTAAATCATGGTCATGGATGAAGCGATCTCTCTGATAAGCCAAGACGGTTTCTGTGCAGCTTTGGAAATCAAGACATTGATCTAAAACTGCACTCTGTTCAATAGAGAGCCAGTACCGAGGGGTGAAAGTGTCTTTAAGGGGTCAAGTATCAGAGGGGTAGCCGTGTTAGTCTGAATCTGTAAAAAGCAACAGAGGGTCCTGTGGCATCTTTAAGACTAACAGAAGTGTAGGTGATGGCCAGTGGAGTTCTGTTGGTTTCTTTTTTGGGCCTGTCTTGTAGCAGGAGGTTTCTGGGTACACGTCTGGCTCTGTTGATTTGTTTCTTTATTTCCTTGTGTGGGTATTGTAGTTTTGAGAATGCTTGGTGAAGGTGGAAGCTGGAGGCATGAAGGTAGGCGTAGCGGTTGGTGGGTCCGGACCAGTGGCACCACTATGGGCACCCGCATGGCCCCACAATATGCCAACATTTTTATGGCTGACCTGGAACAACGCTTCCTCAGCTCTCGTCCACTCATGCCCCTTCTCTACCTATGCTACATTGATGACATCTTCATCATCTGGACCCATGGGAAGGAGACCCTGGAAGAATTCCACCATGATTTCAACAGCTTCCACCCCACCATCAACCTCAGCCTGGACCAATCTACACGGGAGGTCCACTTCCTAGATACCACTGTACAAATAAGCGATGGCCACATTACCACCACCCTATACCGAAAACCTACCGACCGCTACGCCTACCTTCATGCCTCCAGCTTCCACCCCGGTCACACCACACGATCCATCATCTACCACCAAGCACTGAGGTACAATCGCATCTGCTCCAACCCCTCAGACAAAGACAAACACCTACAAGATCTTCACCAAGCATTCTCAAAACTATGATACCCACACAAGGAAATAAAAAAACAAATCAACAGAGCCAGATGTGTACCCAGAAGCCTCCTGCTACAAGACAGGCCCAAAAAAGAAACCATCAAAACTCCACTGGCCATCACCTACAGTCCTCAGCTTAAACCTCTCCAACGCACTTCTGTTAGTCTTAAAGGTGCCACAGGACCCTCTGTTGCTCTTTAAGGGGTGTGGACCCTTGTGGGTAGAATAGAAGTCCAATGCCTACCACAGCTGTATGGCTGCTGTACACAAGGCAACTCTTTGGGCTAGATCCACAAAGGGGACCTGGACTCAGCGATGAAACGCCTAACTTGTAGGTATCCTGCCATCTAGTAGAACCCACAGCCCTCAGTTGCGCACCAAACTGGGTGAGTGTGACATACCCAAGGTACAATCCAGATTAATGAGTAGCTGTGTCACCCCTGCCCTCTAGCCTGGGGTGTCCTTTACAACTGCTGTAGCCTCGAGTCTGGACTGCTCACAAACAGCCTCTAGCATGCAAGTCACTCCCAGCTGTGTCTGTGTGTGTGCTGAAGCCAGCAGCCACACCTTGTCTCTTACCAACCTTGGTTATGCTGCTGGGTGACCCTAACACACTCCCAGTCCTGGATTTCCCCCCAGAAATGTATGTCCTGTACTGCCCAGCACCTCTCCTGGACAGTACAAGCTTATATAAAGTTCATTATTGTATTAATAGAAATGATATGCAAACAGTTTGTTACCCCAAATGAAGTTTCGCAAACACTTCAATTCAAACACACTGTATTAGATAAAACAATAACAGTTTATTAACTACAGAGAGACTTTAAGTGAGTACAAGTAATGAGGCATAAAAGTCAGAAATAGTTACAAGATAAATAAAGATAAAATGGAATTGGTGCCTAACTTAACCAACTATGTTAAATTCAAAGCAATGTTTTTCTCATCACATGCTCTCAGCCATCTGACCAAACTTCTTAGATCAAAACCCCTTCTCCAATACAATGGCAGCTTCCTTTGCTCTTTCTGGTGTAGTGAATTGATGGACACAGAGAGAAAGAGGGGTGGGGACTTGGAGTGTTTGTCTCTCATTTTTATGGTGTCAGTCCCCCTCTCTGAAAACAGTTCTAGTTGAGATTCTGGAGACAGAGAGTCTATAGGAAAGGATATTCCCTGCTGCTTTTCCTCACCTATTGGAGCTTCTTTTTGTTTCCCTTCCTGCTTGAGGACTCTGTTTACTGCTTAAATGCAAACTAAGCAGAGCTGACATTCCTTTGTCTGAGACAGACCTGTTTGCCAACCTCAGTTTGGAACATGGGATGAGATCACCATACAGGGGAATCTTATAACTTCACATACAATGTTGCCAGACATATTTTATCAGGACAATACTGACCAGCAAACAATGAGTTTTCAGATGATACCTTACAAGGCATAGGCGCCAATTCCGTGGGTGCTCCGGGGCTTGAGCACCCATGGGGAAAAATTAGCGGGTGCTTGACACCCACCGACAGCCAAGCTCCCCCTGCCCCTGCCTTGCCTCCTCCTCCCATCCCAAGCATGCCGCGTCCCCGCTCCTCCCAGCGCTTCCTGCCCCCTCGCCGCCTAACAGCTGTTTGGTGGCACTTAGGACTTTCCCAAGAAATAACACAAACACCTACAATATATTCAACACAGTACTTATATTAAACAGGTGACAAATATAACATAACAGGGTAAAACACTATTTTTAGGGTCACCGGTGCCCATGCTGATACTACCTGTGACTTTCCCCAGTCACGTGACCTGATGTAGCAAATGTAAGATTCGTGTCCCATTGGTACGCGTACTTTGTTGAGGCCCTTGATGACCTATGACCACGATATCTTTTCTGCAGTGGTTTAGCAGTGTGGCTGACTGGGTTCAGTACAGCCCAAAGGACTCACAAGCGGGAGAAGGTGGTAAGTCCCTCCACAGGTTTAATAGGCAGCAGGTTATAAAATCCCCAAACCCTTACTCCTTGGCTTGAGGACACAGTTCAGGGAGTAGGGGGTCCCCAAAACAATTTATCTGACTGACTGACTAAAATATGGTTCACTCACAAACTCCATGAATGATCCTCAGGTTGAGAGATGACTCGGTCACTGCAGAGGGTCTGATCTCTGCTGGCAGGGATCCTCTTCAGGCAGGAGTCAGGCTGCTTCTTCTGGTCCCAGGATTTCCCCTCACCACAAAAGGGTGCAGGGCTCAAGGTGCAAATTACACAATTATACTAAAATCTGTAGTCTCCTACCCCAGCGTCCAGACACACTTACAGCAGGCAGCAGACCTGGACTAGCAGCCAGAGCAGAGCTGACCATGTGGTTACTGGTCTCACCTAGGGAGCTGGAGGGCTAATTCAGCCTGGCTGGGGAAGTTTCCCAACAAAACTTTACAAACATGGAGTTATCAGTGGAGCGGGAAATCCCAGCTGAGGGATCTTGCTTTCAGGTCCCTAGAGGCCAGTTCTCAGGGGGAACCCTGCATGCAGGCCTGGGACTCACCAGTTCCCCACACAGCCAGTCCTGCCCTTCCCTGGCTAGCTCCAGACTGCCTCAAAAAATGGCTTCTCCCCTTTCCTGAGCTCCCTGGGAAGGACATCTCACTCCCTATTGGTTGCCAGGCAGACTCTGAGGCTACCTTGGCTCCTCCTCCCTACCAGGGACAGTGTGCCTCTCCCTGAGCTGCCAGGAGACAGAGCCCCAGGAATCTAGGTAATCTCCTTGGGGGTTACACTTGTATAACGATTATTACAGCAGTGTGTAGGGTGTGAACACAGGGGTACATGCTGTCACAGTGAGTGCTCTAACTGGGTTACATGATGTAAGAGGGTACCATCACAACTGTATTTTGTGTAGGGCCCAATCTGGTAGGCAACTGCTGAGAACACCTACTGTATCGGGCCCCACTAGAAAGATAGACAAGACAATGGTTTGAGGATCCTGGTCGTCATAGACGCTTCGCTGCTCATGGCATGAGGATTTAGGTTGCTTTGTAGATGCCCACTGGCAGAAACGTAGGCACTTACAGGGTTAGACAGAGTGAAGGTTTTGAGGATCTAAATATTGGACTTAGGCACCTAAATCCCTTTGTGGACCTACCCTTTTGTCTTTTTCTCTATGTGAGGTGAGGGGGCTGAACAGTTGCTACAGACTGTAGAGCAAATGACTTTTGCCCTTAAGGTCCTCAGCTAGGCCAAAGAAACAATGCTGATTATACTGTAGAACTCATTGCCACAGGAAGTCATTGAGGCTAAGAATTAGGGATGTAAGAGTTTAATTGGTTTCTGTTAAACGGTTAAACCCGGCTACTGTGTGGCCGCCGGGACCCTGGGCGTAGTTTAACCGTTAACAGAAACCAGTTAAACTCTTACATCCCTAATTCTTAGCCTCAATGACTTGAGAGGTCCCTCCAGGCTGCTGACCCCATGGCCGGGGTTCCTCCGAGCTGCTAGGATCCCTCCGTGCTGTCGGCCCCACAGCGGGGGTCCTGGCTGCCACCCAGCATCACAACGTGCCCAGGGTCCCTCCAGGCTGCTGGCCCCATGGCTGGGGTCCTGGCTGCCGCCCGGCATCACAATGTGCCCAGGGTCCCTCCGAGCTGCTGGCCCCACGCCTGGGGTCTGTCCTGGCTGCCGCCTTGCTGCAGGATGCCAGGCGGCAGCAGAGCCGCAGGTGCGGGGCTCGCAGCCGGGATGTCGGCACGGGTAGCAGCAGAGCTCCAGATGCGGCGGCAGCTGCAGAGATCCCCAGATGTGGGGGCAGCAGTAGAGCCCTGTGTAAAATGTGGGGGTGCTGCAGCACCCCCCACACCTCTAGTTCCCTGGGTAAATGTTTAACCATGTAACCGACAGAATTTTAATCGGTTACACGGTTACTTTTTAAAATGTTATTTACATCCCTACTAAGAATTTAACAAGATTCACAAAGGGTTTGGATAGTTATAAAGATATCAAGACTATGTAGAGTTGTTTTAACTAACAATAATAATTTTTGAGGGGTGAGTGAACCTCATGCTTTAGGGCTTAGCCTAATCTCAAACTATTAGAGACCAGGTGGAGACCTATGATGGGAAAAATTATCCCACATCTGCTTACAATAGGGCTCCCCTTCCTCTGAAGCACTTGGTGCTGGTCACCATGTCCTTTCCAGTCAGACAAGGCTGATCCTTAACTCCTGAAGCTGCAGAACAGAGGAAAACCCACTGCAGAGAGCGAGCCTGAAAATGAGAATGATGTATTCCCATAGCCATCCAAGGAAACTAGCTCCTTCAAACTATCAATTGTCATGGTAGAGCCCTTTGGGATGGGGTTGAGTAAGTCACTGCTTGTGAGGGAAACACATTGTTGCACAAGCTACCCCAGATTCACTTGATGACAACTGGTCGGTCTTCCAAAGGGGGGGAAAAAAAGTTATTTATCTCATCTCTTAGCAATGCAGGATGATACAGGATACATTACCTTCCTGATATTTTTAAATGCTAATTTTTCATTTACTGGAAGATTTTATATATACATATAAAAAAACCTGTTGGGCAAATATATGCATGAAAAACTATTGACACATACACAAGTGAGTAATTTAATTCAGCTGTTTGACTAATGAACTATAATTTGGAGAGCCTATGGCGTTAAATATCAGATAGATTCCAACATAACTATCCCTTCAATTGAAAAGCAAATACATTTCTAGCTAGACAATAAATATGAGTTTAAAACTGCAACCCTTAAGAAGGATTTGAAGGAATCAATTTGACTGCAGAAATTTGGTTTGCAACTTTATATTTAGGCTTGGCAGAATTCATTTAAAAAAAATAATTTCAGCCGATAATATCAATGTTTATTTTTAAGCATTTTTAATTTTGATCCATTTAAATTGTTACTGTTGTGCAAAATTATGAGTTTTAAGCACTTTTAATTTTTTTTTAAATCAATTTAAATTGTCGGGAGGGTCAGACAATAATTTAACAGTAGATGTTGAGATTCAAAAAGTTAAAGTTTTATAACTGTTAAAAACATTATCATGTTAAAATTTATAAAATAAATATTCTTAAATCAAACTCTAGTAAGTTCTCAAGCAGCATTTTTCTTACTTTGCCTATCTGTACATTTCAATTATTATTGATGGAAACATTTTTTCATTGGTCTGTGTGTGTACCATGAAATTGATGGTTACTGGCATTTACTGATAAAAATCTAATGCTTCTAAGCCTACTTATATTAGTATTACATAAAAATCCCTACCATTAAAGATGCAAAGTTAAATACTCCTATACTGAAACCATGCAGTGAGCATCAGCCATCGTGCAGACTGAATGAGGCAGAGTCCTATGGAAAAGTAGCATATGATCATGTAAAGCCTGTTACCATAGTGCATATGCACAAGGGGGCTACATTAAGACTGCACAGGGAGCCTTAATTCTGGCATTTCTTAACTTTTGACTGCTTGACCTTATAACCTTAATGTTTTAATGTCTCTTTTCAAATTTAATTTCTTACATTTTTAAAGAGCAGCCACTTCCTCCCTTTACCCCCCCCCCAAAGCCAAAACAGAAATTCTGTTATGTGGACCCATGTTGACCCTCACTAGAAAGTGAAGAAACACTTGCCAGTGGGATTCACAGCTTAGCTAGCAGTCAGAGGAATGTTGCAACTTGGGAATCCAAGATCAAGTGCACTTCTGCCTCTCTACCCCAGCCAGGGGCGCTAGAACAGGGCGGGTTAGGAGTCCATGCCCACCCCCTTTAAAAGTGAGAGGGCTATGCTCTCCCAGTCTTTGCTGGCTGTAAGGGCAAGCAGTGCGGTGCGGGGCCTCAGAAGGAAGGGGCGGCACAAGGGCGGGCAACTAAAGACAGGATTTTATAATGGAACGTGTTAAGGTTGTCTAAATATAGGTAGCACGACAACCACCACCTCTAACGGTATTTTAAATGCTATGGAAAGTCCTTTTTTTTCATATTGAGATTCCCTGTAAAAGAGAAGGCTTCTAATTTTGCAATTTAAATTTGCCCCCTTCCCATGCCTAAAATAAATAAAGTTATGAATTAAATCTACAAATATAGGTCTAAACATTGGTCCAACACAAATCTACCTGTCAAAATGAATGCATACGACATACTTCTAAATTTCTTTACATTTATATTTTATGAGAAAAACTGATGTTTTTTGCAAAAAAAGATGCAAATATTATAATATACAAATAAGCATTTTTACACATCTGAAAGGAAGCCAGAAAGCCAAAAAAAATGAATATTTCGTAAACAAGTATTTACACTGATGTGCATATTCAGAAAGCTCATGTATGAATTATTTTAACCATCATAAAAAGTTCCCATGTAGATTTTATATATACACATGTCTGTCTGTCTGTCAACTGACAAATTTAGTAAAATTTGACAACCAGTATCAGCTAGTTCAACATTTTCAGTCTTCTGATTAAAATATATACTCCATAATATAAAATATTGTGTTCAAGATTCATTAAGGCCCTGAGTAAGCAAACCCACCCTAATCAACAAAGCACTTAAGCATATGCTTAAGACCCACTGACTTTAATGGTATTTAACAGCATGCTTAAAAAGCGGGCTTTAGTGCTTTGCAGAACAGAGGCTAAAGTCAGGGTAGGGGCCAGGTTACTAATATTCTAGGAGTCCAGCTTGCAAATTAGTAACCACAGGCTACAGCAAAGTGAGACTGTCCTCAAGTATTACAGTCAAAGTAACAATTTTAGTAAATTACAGTCATGCTATATCATGTTTTGTTTAGTCTCCAATTTCATATAAGATTTTAATAGACAACAATTTTTTTCATATCTGAGTATGCTTCTGAAACTTCATCTAATGATGTATTTGCGTGATTCACTGAAGTTTCGTCTTCTAAATTAGATAACTCATCTTCTACAGCAGATTTTTTGTTTGCAACTGGTTCAGCAGTTTCAGTTTGCAGCATTTGCTCAAGTCTCTGTATACCTGTAAAAAGAAAGACACATCAGTATAAGTTTCTTCTCAAGGGAAGCAGTGGTGTTGAAAGTGTCCTTAGGTATACTTTAAACATCTTAGATTGTTGGAAGAGAATTTTTAAAATCCAAATTACTTTTCCACAAATGATGCAGAATGCAGGACTAATTTTCCACTAATGATCTTTTTACATTTCTCAGATTGGATAAATAGGTTAACTGCAGGGTTTTTTATTTTCATTTTCAAGTTACATCAATTTTCAAGTTGGTTCTCATGCATGATCAAAATAATGCAGCCGTTGGGTTGCAAATTCTGCAGGAAAAATTTATGTAATAACTTTCCACTGGAACTTTAAAAAAAGTCAAGAGAACATTTCTATTTGACTTCAGTTCGTGAAAAGATTAATTTTACAAAACAAAGTTTTTTTTTTTTTTTTTTTAATTTACAAGCTGATGTGGCCAGCTGCAAAGCTTCAACAGATTTCAAATCCATATATCTATGTCCTGCATTTCTTTTCTATGTGGCAACTGCAATTTAAATCACTAAACTCTGTTGTAATTCACACCTTTAGTTATTTCAATGCAAGTCTGTGTGTCAATACTCATTTCAGAATAAAAACGTCTACTGTAAATAGATTTTTTAAAACCAAATTAAGAATTACCGAATTAGGGCATTATCTGAAATAACACTTTGAATTACAACCAATGTAGTTATTTCAGTTCCAGTTACTGTGCAGAGAAGATCTTACTCAGATTGTATAGGAGTTTTGTCTGAGAAAAGAAATTGCAGGATTTGGCCCTTAATCATGAAAATTTAGAAGGACAGAGTTAGGCTCTGATCCTGCAAACATACATTTAATTTTATGTAACAACAGTCACATTAAGGTCTTCAAAATGCTACTCACATGCATAAATAAAGCAAAGCATGTGCTTAAGCATTTGCAGGATCAGGACCTTAATTTACATAAACCAACAGATAAGATGTTTACTAATGCCAAAGCGTCCCAACAATTCTCATTACATATCTTCATATCAAACCAGCTTTCCTCCATGACAGAGAGAAATCATGTTTAGGAAACGTCATTTCTATGAAAAGTAGTTCTCTTATTTATATTGTGGTGCTGACAGCCAGCCAGCCAGCCAGCCAACTCAGATCACAACCTCAAGGAAATGTTAAGTGTACCAATTCACTGGTTAGGATAGAACAAAGGGGGATGTTATCCCATTACATGTACATGGCATATGCCACGAATTACCTTTGCTCTAAATGCATGAAAGCTAGTGAAATGCTAATATTATTGTCTTCACCTGTTTCCTGTGGTTACTATCTTTGTACTTAGTCAGCCTTTAATCACAAAATGTATTAACTTTTAGATGAGAAATTACTACTTAATATGTAAAACTGCATGAAAATAATACAGCAATCCAGAAGCAATGCTTCAACTAAATGCATTATGACAGGTTTCAGAGTGGTAGCCGTGTTAGTCTGTATCAGCAAAAACAAGGAGTTGTCCTTGTGGCACCTTAGAGACTAACAAATTTATTTGGGCATAAGCTTTCTCCATTCTTTTCCCTCACTCTCACAGACCTTGGGAGACAGCCCAGTCCTTGCCTACAGACAACCTGAAACAAATACTCACCAGCAACTACACACCACACAACAAAAACACCACCCCAGGAACCAAACCCTGCAACAAATCCCAGTGCCAACTCTGTCCACATATCTATTCAAGGGACACCATCATAGGACCTAACCACATCAGCCACACCATCAGGGGCTCGTTCACCTGCACATCTACCAATGTGATATATGTCATCATGTGCCAGCAATGCCCTCTGCCACGTACATTGGCCAAACTCGACAGTCTCTACGCAAAAGAATAAATGGACACAAATCTGACATCAGGAATCATAACATTCAAAAAACAGTAGGAGAACACTTCAATCTCTCTGCTCACTCAATAACCGACCTAAAAGTGGCAATTCTTCAACAAAAAAAACTTCAAAAACAGACTCCAACGTGAAACTGGAATTAATTTGCAAACTAGATACCATCAAATTAGGCCTGAATAAAGACTGGGAGTGGTTGGGTCATTACAAAACCTAAACTTAATTTCCCCATTACTAATTTCTCCCTACTGTTACTCACAACTTCTTGTCAACTGTCTGTAATGGGCCACTCTCTTACCACTTCAAAAGTTATTTTTCCTCTCTTGGTATCCTGCTGTTAATTGATTTATCTCATTAGATTGACCTCACACTTAGTAAAGCAACCCCCATACTTTCATGTATTTATACCCGCTCCTGTATTTTTCACTTCATGCATCTGAAGAAGTGGGCTCTAGCCCACGAAAGCTTATGCCCAAATAAATTTGTTAGTCTCTAAGGTGCCACAAGGACACCTCGTTGTAAATGCATTATGTGTGCCTCTGCAATTGAATGGCCCATTAAAAGGGATTGAAAGCCTCAGAACTGTAAATGAAGAAACATTAACTTCAAAGCATGCGTCTTTACATTCAACAATGGGAAACCCACAAACTTTGTCTGCATTTAGTCAACAAAGCAAGAGCTGTGCGGTGCTGTCAGACTGGCACCCTGGGAGCAATTCTGCATCTCTGATCTATTTAGTTGCTGTCAGGGGGTGTTCCAGATGAATGACAGGTCCCCCAAGCCATTTTGGGCAACCCTGAGGGACTTGTGGGAAACTAGCAGATATCACATCATGGCTATCATTTGGATTTAAAACTTTGACTCACCTGTTATGTATTTTATTTGATTTAAATCTCTCAACAACTCTCCATTCTTTTCTCAGCTAATATATCTTTAGTTAGTTTACTAAAGGATTGGCTATCAGCATTGTTTTTGGTGTGAGAGCCAGAGTATCCACTGACCTGGAGTAAGTGACCAACCCTTTGGGGTTGGAAGATCCTAATGTGAAGTGATTTTTGAATACAAGCTTATTAAAACCAAAGTCCAGTTTGTCTGAGTGCCAAGATATGCTGGAAAACCTAAGGGGATTGTTGCTGGCTCCACAGTAAAGCTAATATAGTACTCCAGAAATGCATGCTTGTTACTGGTTTGGTAAGATCTAATTACACTGCTCTACAGCCAAAATGCTTCTGAAATAAATGTAGTCAAACTTTACTAATTCTGGGTCACTGAGAACGAAAATGATGCTTAAAATTGTTGATTGGCTCTAGTTTTCAAGATATGCTATTGGGTCAGTATATACGACACTTGACTTGGGAATGGCGGAGGATAAGTGAGTTCTAAAGGGAAGGGATCTCAATTTAAACCAGAAATGACTAAAATACATCTTTGACTGGATCTATGAATAAATCTATGACTGGGTTTGGACAGTACTTGCTTTTTAGGCAAAACAATGAATGATGCAATCTGAAGCTGGTATTGCATCATACATGATATGAATTGCATCATGTTATTCCTAGAAGTCATGGATGATGCAATCATAACGAAGCTTACATCACTCTGCTGAACAAATTGCCCTATATCAGCTCTAGAAATCATACAGTGTCGTGCTCTCTTATTTGTCAGTGTTTGATTTTGCAAAGAGACACATTTCTATTTAGTCAAAGTGAGCAGAGATGCCTCGTACTTGTGTGAACAGTGCAGATAACTTGCGCTATGTTTGTGGTGAAGTGACTTTTGCATCACAAAAGTGCAGTATAACCACTATGGTTAAGAAAGCCTATCACCTTTATTTTGGCTGCAAAACTGGAGATCAGGACAAGAGGTGGGCCCCACACATATGCTGCAACACTTGTGCAACAAATCTTCGCCAGTTGTTGAACAGGAAAAGGAAATCTATGCCTTTTGCAGTGCCAATGATTTGGAGAGAGCCAAGAGATCATACCAGCAATTGTTACTTCTGCATGGTGCCTCCAGTTGGGAAAGGTGTGTCAAAGAAGAAAAAGTGGACTGTGCATTATCCAAACATTCCATCAGCTATACGCCCAGTACCCCACGGAGAAGGACTGCCGGTTCCTGATGCACCAGAATCATTCTCACTTGAGTCAGATGAGGAAGAGGAAGAGGATGAAACTTCTGGTCGTGAAGCATCAATGTCACAGGACCCACATTTTCTCCCATCCTCCTCCTCTGAGCCACACCTCATAACACAAGGTGAACTGAATGACCTTGTCAGGGATTTGGAACTACCCAAGAGTAAGGCAGAGCTGTTGGGCTCCAGACTACAGCAGTGGAATCTCCTGGCAGGTGATGTTAGGGTTTCCATGTTCCGTGACCATCAAAAGGATCTTGTCCCATTCTTCTTCATGGAAGGTGATCTTGTAGCCTGCAACAACATCGATGGTGTGATGGCAGCCCTCAACATCGTTCACGATCCAGGTGAGTGGAGACTGTTCACTGATTCATCGAAGACGATTCTTAAAGCTGTTTTACTGCATAATGGCAATGTTTTGCCATCAATTCCAGTTGGTCATGCAGTCCATATGAAGGAAACCTATGACAACATGAAACAACTTTTGAGGTGCATAAACTATGACCAACATCAGTGGGA
This sequence comes from Malaclemys terrapin pileata, assembly GCF_027887155.1. Taxonomy (NCBI): domain Eukaryota; kingdom Metazoa; phylum Chordata; order Testudines; family Emydidae; genus Malaclemys; species Malaclemys terrapin. Next base: position 241,860,588 of record NC_071506.1, on the reverse strand, counting down.
GCTTTGTGGCGATTTGAAGGTTGTTGCTCTCTTGCTTGGTCTGCAGACTGGATACATAAAGTACTGCTGTTTTCTCTGCGAATGGGATAGTCGTGCAAGAGATTCCCACTACATCAAGAAAGATTGGCCACTCTGACAGTCATTGGAGCCTGGGAGGAAAAGTGTTCAGCATCCACCACTTGTTGAATCAAGGAAGATTTTGTTACCACCCTTACACATCAAGCTGGGTCTGATGAAGAACTTTGTCAAGGCCATTGACAAAACACAAGCAGCTTTCAAGTACCTCCGTGGAAAATTTCCAAGGTTAAGTGAAGCTAAGATAAAGGAAGGTGTCTTTGTTGGTCCTCAGATTCGTGAACTTCTTCGAGATGATGCATTTGACCATGCACTGCGTGGCAAGGAAAAGACGGCATGGAAAGCCTTCCAGTTAGTGGCAATAAATTTTCTCGGAAACAACAAAGCAGACAACTACAGGTTGCTGGTGGAAAACCTCCTCAAGGCATACAAAAGCCTTGGTTGCAACATGTCACTAAAGATACATTTTTTGCACTCTCCTCTAGATTTTTTTTCCACCGAACTGCGGAGCAGTGAGCGACGAGCACGGCGAGCGATTTCACCAGGACTTTGCAACAATTGAGAAACGCTATCAGGGCAAATGGAGCCCATCAAGGCTTGCAGACTATTGCTGGACAGTGACAAGAGATGCTCCATTTAATGAATACAAGAGACAAGCCAAGAAGCGCCGAGTAGACACTGAAAAGGACTAAACTATGTACATAATAGTTTTTTGCCTTTTGTTTCATAATAAATTTTATTTATATAACCCTTTTGCTGATTTTTAAAGTGTTACATAAACAGGACAGGTGAAATATTATCATGTAAAGCAACCATAAACACATGAAAAGACCTAGGTTTACAATTTATGATTAAAACTCTACTATCTACACAATATACATAGACATAAAATGTAAAAACTTAAATATCTTAGAAACAGTAGCCAATCAGTTGTTTTAATTGTCATATTTGAATTCAGCACATCAAAATACATAATAAATAGCACATTTTATCTCTGAAGCAGACGACTTCTCAAAAATTGTAGACCAGTGTTATAGAATATATCACCAGTATGGGCTGTGATGCTGTATGGAATATGGGAGACACTATGATATTGTTGATACCAATATTATAAAATTTTAAGCAATCTGACCAGATATGTTGTTTGAGGTATCTGCAAAAATGTTATAAATTGCCTAGTTTGATAATCTTGTTTATATGTTTGTATCACCTTTGTATTACGAGTTATATATATGTATGGTATACCTGTATTTCCAAACTTGTGATACCCCCAGACAGATTGGCATCAGGGCACTGCCTAGCCTGTTTGATGGCCCATCAAGGGTCATCAACTGTGCAATTAACCCACTGAAAGAAACCAGGGGATACACCTTACGAGTCAGCAAGGCATGTGGTATGCTTATGGAAAGAATGCTATGTGCTGTAAAGCTTGTGTTTGTGGACACAGGAAGTACAAGCCAGATGGCAAAAGAATATTAAAGGCAGTTGCATCACCTCCATTTGTCTTCATTCCTGATTCTTCCCTTGGAGTAACCTTTCTACAAATGAAGCTTTGAACAAAGGACTGAATGATCCATCCAAGCTGTGGATGTGTTCCAGAGAGATTTTCAAACCAGCAAACTCACCAGTACTGCTAAGAACCTGATACAGTAACTCCTCGCTTAACATTGTAGTTATGGTCCTGAAAAATGCTACTTTGAGCAAAACAATGTTAATCGAATCCAATTTCCCCATAAGAATTAATGTAAATGGGTGGGAGAGGGGTTAGGTTCCAGGGATATTTTTTTTGCCAGACAAAAGACTATATTTTACATATTCACACACACATATATACATACACAGTTTAAGTTTTAAACAAACAATTTAATACTGTACACAGCAACGATGATTGTGAAGCTTGGTTGAGGTGGTGAAGTCAGAGGGTGGGATATTTCCCAGGGAATGCCTTACTGCTAAATGATGAACTAGCATTCGGCTGAGCCCTCAAGGGTTAACACATTGTTGTTAATGTAACCTCACACTCTACAAGGCAGCATGAATGGAGGGAGGGGAGACAGCATTGCAGACGGGGACAGAGACAACCGTGTGTGAGAGAGAGAGAGAGAGACACTCGCATTGCCCCTTTAAGTACACTGGCCCCACTCTAAGTACACTGCCTTTTTAAGTAGATCAGCAAGTTGAGAGGAAGCTGCTGCCAGCAAGCTCCCTCCGTCCTGTCCTGAGCCCTGTCGTGTCCCCCGCTCTGTTCAGTGGAGATGGGGAAAAGAAGCAGAGGGGAAGGAGACACCCCGACATTAGCACCCTTCTCCCCCCCCGCCACACACACACACAGCAGGCTGGAGGCTCCCGGGAGAAGCTCCAAGGCAGAGGGCAGGAGCAGCACACTGCCATGTGGAAGGGACAACTGAACTGCCCGGCACTTCTTAGCCTGCTGAGTAGCTGACGCACAGGGAACTTAGGGGAGTGAGGAGCTGATGGGGGGCTGCCGGCCTACCCTGGTTCCAAGCCCCCACCAGCTAGCTCCAATGGGCTACTCTTTCTGCAAGCAGTGGACAAAGCAGGCGGCTGCCAAACAATGTTATAAGGGAGCACTACGCAACTTTAAACGAGCATGTTCTCTATTTGATCAGCGATGTAACAATGTTAACCGGGACAACGTTAAGTGAGGAGTTACTGTATATGGACTTTGAAGTCTCTGTACGTATCTGACTGCTTTACCATTTAACAACTCTCTTCTTGTTCTTTTTTCTTTGTAATAAACCTTTAGTTTTAGATGCTAAAGGATTGGCTGGCAATGTGACTGGCCCTTTGGCGTTCAGAAGAATATTTTGTATAGTGAGAAGAGTTTTTAAGTAACTCCTCACCTTACTGCACCTTGTTTGGGAGCCAGAAAACTGGAATGCAATAAAGGGAGCTATATGATTTCTTTTTTAGCTTCTTGATTCCCTACACTGGTTATCAGGACCACAGTTTGTGACTGGTTGGTGAGTCTACTTCAATGTGAACCACCAGTCTTGGGAGTATCTGCTCTCCCTTTTACAGCCTGCCCTGATCTTGGCATTTTCAGTGATGGCTACACCAGGCACCCTAGGTCACATGGGCTGTCTACCCTGTTTTCTGACAGTCTGACCTAAGATTGGCACTCTCAGTAGTGAGCCACATATCAGACACCGTGACATATATGCTCCACTGGCATGCTAGAAACCCAAACAACAGAATCATGTTAGTGCACAATTACCAGAAATAAGACTGGCAACTTTAATTTAATCTATCAAGCGGAGTTAAAGGCAGAAACTAAACAAAAGGTCAGACTACATGATCTGGTGGTCCCTTCTAGCCTTAAACTCTAAGAATATGAGCATAAAAAGTGAAAAGTAATTTACCTTTATAAAATTATTTCAGTTTAAACAATCATCTAAAGCAGAGGTGGGCAAACTTTTTGGCCTGCGGGCCGCATCGGGTTTTGTAAATTGTATGGAGGGCCGGTTAGGGGAGGGGGTCGTGGCCTGGCCCCCACCTCCTATCTGCTCCACACCCCCCCGGGACTCCTGTTCCATCCAACCCCCCCCTGTTCCGACAGCCCCTCTGGGACCCCTGCCCCATCCACACACCCCCTCCTTCTGTCCCCTGACCGCCCCATCCAACCCCTCCTCTCATTCCTGATGCCTCCCTCCCCCCGGGACCCATCCAACCTTCTCCCTGTCCCCTGACTGCCCCTGGAACACCTGCCCCTGACTGCCCCCCCATCCAACCCTCCCCCTCCTTCCTAACTGGCCCCCGGGACCCCTGTCCCCATTCAACCCCCTGTTTCCCCCCCAACCACCACCATCCACACCCCCACCCCCTGACCACCACCCCAAACTCCCCTGCCCTCTATCCAACCCCCTCTGCTCCCTGCCCCCTTACCGCGCTGCCTGGAGCACCGGTGGCTGGTGGTGCTACAGCCGCGCTGCCCGGCTGGAGCCAGGCCATGCTGCCACCACCACATAGCACAGAGCACCGGGTCAGGCTGGGCTCTGCAGCTGCGCTGCCCCAGGAGCTCACAGCCCCGCCACCCAGAGGGCCTCCGGGGCTGGACCGGATGTAGCCTGCAGGCCGGAGTTTGCCCAGCCCTGACCTAAAGTGTAATTAGTAACACAGTTTGGCAAAAACTTTAGGTTGTGTGCGCGTGCATGTATGTAATTTTTCCTTTATGATAGCAATAGTTCAGGGAAAAGTGCTTACCTAAATATGCTATCAGACATCAATGTGTTTATTCAATCAGAGTTATTGGATTTTTCAAAACTATTAATTTGTATTTTGGTTGTTAAATTATTCCAGTCCTCTCAAAATTGGCTTTATGTTACAACAACAAAATAAATTACTCTAGTCTCACAGAGGAAAATGCTCAATGCCTTCAGTAACTATATTCTACCAATTATAAACTAAAAATATAGACTTATCCTAAAAACTGTGAACAAAAATCACTTAGATAATGCTAAAATTGGATCTACAAATTCAGACTAATTGACCAGCACTATCTTACACAAAATCTGAATATGGCCCAAAACCTCTTGCCTTCACAAGTCAGTAGGAAATAGAAGTTTTGAACCCAACATTTGAGATGTATCACCTTTTTATAGAATCATAAAAGTATAGAACTGGAAGGGACCTCAATAGTTCACCTAGTCCAGTCCCCTGCGCTCAAAGGAGGACTAAGTAATAACTAGACCATTCCTGATGGGTGTTTGTGTAACCTGTTCTTAAAAACCTCCAATGATGGAGATTCCACAACCTCCCTAGGCAATTTGTTCCAGTGCTTAACTACCCAGACAGGAAGCTTTTCCTAATGTCCAATGTAAACCTCCCTTGCTGCAATTTAAGCCCATTGCTTCTTGTCCTAACTTCAGAGGTTAACGAGAACAATTTTTCAACCCTCTACCCCCTATAACAACCTTTTATATACTTGAAAACTGTTACCTCAGTCTTCTCTTCTCCAGACTAAACAAACCCAACTTTTTCAATTTTCCTCATAGGTCATGTTTTCTAGACCTTTAATCATTTTTGTTGCTCTCCTCTGTACTTTCTCCAATTTGTTCACATCTTTTCTGAAATGTGGCATCCAGAACTGGAAACAGTACACTAGCTGAGGCCTAATCAGTGCAAAATAGAGTGGAAGAATTACTTCTCCTGTCTTGCTTACAACACTCCTGCTGCTAACACCCCAGAATGCTGTTTGCTTTTATTAGAACATGCATATTATTTTATGATAAAAAGTAACACCTAACTTACCCAAGTAAATCTTATCTACAGAGTCTGAGAAGACCATTCTAAACCATCCAGGCTCATAACAGCAAAAGGCTTTTCCAGGACTAATGAGGAGTTTTTTATCAAGGAACTTCCACCATAACTCCATTTCAGCTTCAAATGTCTGTGATTTTAGGAACTAAAAGAGGAAAAACAAAAACTGCATTAAGAAAACTGGAATACAACCTTAAATTAATGAACTACTGCAACAAAGTATACTCCACATGAAGGCTAAAGCAGAAAAGGACACAATGTTCAGAATTACTGAACACCTGCAGCTCCCACCAACTTATCTTAGAGTTTTGGGTGCTCAAGAATTCTGAAAATCAAGTCAAAAGCTTACTTCTTAGTAATTCCTTTGCCCATTATACTGCATAAACTTGTGAGATCCATTCTATATGTTCATACTGTGTAGGCCAGACTGCTATCTGGGGCAAAATGACCCATGCAGCATCTCCCCACAGCCACGTGGCCTTTGAAAAAGAAACAGCAAGAAGGAGCGAGCCAGGGTATGTCTTCAATGCAGAAGTCACTCCGGTGTTTGGCACCAGGGTCCGAGAACCCAAATTAGTCTAGCTCAGGTGTGAGCAGCAACACTGCAAAGCCACACCCGAGTTTCTGAGTCCTGACTGGTGCTGCACTCACCCGTGTCACTAAGACTTCTGCCATATCCTATGGTTCTTTGTGCTGCAGGAAACTAAGCTGCTCTGTGATTCTTTCCCAGTGAATTGTGGAGGAATGTGTCTGTCCTTCTAGGAAAACAGGGAATTGTGGAAAGGCATTAGAAGACTATCAGCACTTGAGTGATTTAGCCTGCATCCTCATTGTAAAGTGGGCAGTTACTAGCCTGAGTGAAAGTAGCATGCGGACTCTAGCCAATTGCCAGCTGGGCCAGCTAGCCTGAGTTGAAAACACCAAATCTGGATGAGAGGATTTTATATGTGGATAGACATGGGGGTGAGGGGCAATACCAAAATCAGAGCCTGAGTTAACTCTGTAGTGAAAACTTACCCCCTGGAGACCAAAGCATGCACAGCAGCTGCAGAAAGCAGTTCAAGCAGAGATTGGACAAGGATACTAAAGATATCAGACTGCTTTCTGCAGTTTTCACTATGAACTTTTTCTCTCCCCTGTGCCGACAGGCTGTTTGCTCCAGCTCCTTCTACTCCCTCCTCAGAATCACCAACCCCTCCTAAGCCCTCTGATCTTTGTCTTTCCATCTAGCTAATCCCCTCTTAACATAACCTCATTGAATGGATTTAAACCACAAAAATCACAGAACATAACATTTCAAAAAAGAACTAGATAAGTTCATGGAGAATAGGTCCATCAATGGCTATTAGCTAGGATGGGCAGGGATGGTGTTCCTAGCCTCTGTTTGCCAGAAGCTGGGAATGGGCGACAGGGGATGGATCACTTGATGATTACCTGTTGTGTTCATTCCCTCTGGGACACCCAATGTTGGCCACTGTCGGAAGACTGGATACTGGGCTAGATGGACCTTTGGTCTGACCCAGAATGGCCATTCTTATGTTTGCCACCATCGTATTATTTACTCTGCTTGTATGTGATATCCCTTTCCCTACTCTTCATCTTGTCTATGTACAGTGTTTACTTTTCAGGTGAGGGACAGTTTCTTATTTTATGTTTGTACAGTGCCTAGCACAAGTGGGCCCGTTCTTGGCTGGCCCCTGGCACCACTATAATAAACATGATAAATAGTCACATCTCAAAATATTGTGGCTTGTTAGTTATAAATGTTATTCTGAGTCCTCCAGTTAAATGTTTTATGTGAATATACCATTTATTAACAGTGCTACAGATGCATATCCATCTGCAGAACAGGTACAGCACAGTCAGTGGTAAAGCAAGATTCTCCACCAATCTGCTGTAGCCAGGTTTTAGAGTGATTTATACTGCATAAATTTATATAGTGAGGTTTGTCTGTAAATCTTACAAAGATGAGCAAATATCTTCCTCCTCCTCATTTTACTGATGGGTAAACTGAAGCACAAAGGGGTTACGTGACTTGCCCAAGGACACTGCAGGTCACTTGCACAGCTGTGGACATGTGGGACAAGACCCCATGGCTCAACTGTTAGACCAGCACCTTATCTATCAGAACATGAAGCCTTCTAAAGTTAGATGTTCTATATTTAATAGAACATTTTAGGAAACTTCCTTTATTTCATAGTTTTACAGTATGTGTTAAATTGAATTGCCATCCAGTAGGCTTTTTCGCATTTGCCAAATTGCAATATCATTTCTAATGTAAAATGAAAAATAGACAATATGAGAAGACAGGAATATCTGCCTAAAAATTCTACCACAAGCCTTGAGGCCTTCATATAAAAATAAACTGTTGGCAGCATTAATTTTTCAAACCCTCTTTCCCATCCCCTCCCAAGATTTCAACATACTTTTCTGAAGTCTGCCCACACGTATAATCCTCCTGAACTTTTGAGAACAGGTATTCCAATCTCTGTGAGACCATCCACAAGAATATTTTGTGCTTCTCTAAGTCTTTTTTTGTTGGTAGGAAAATACACATTATCCAGCCAATCTATCAAAACAAAAAAGAATTGTCATATTTCTGTTATATTTTATTTCCAACTATCATGAAACAAAAACCAATGAAAACGGGAATGTTTTTGTTTTACTAACCTCTATCACTAAGAAACTGGCTCAGAACATATTGAACAGGCCCAGGACATCCATGAAAAAGAGCCAGTTTATTCACGGCTTTCCGAATTTCATGACTTCTGGTGTACAACACTCCAACTCTGATACCACACATACCAAAATCCTTGGAAGGCAAAAAGAAAAGTTACATAGAGATTATTCCCAAATCCAAGTGTACATTTGAAGGCAGCAATTTCACTCTACATCTATACTTAAAGACCATAATTGGACCACACTGCCAGTTTTGCTCCTCTTATCTCAGGGGATAAATACATGTGTTAGAAGGAAGGGAGAACATTTCTCATTTTGATGCGCACAAGAGATGCATACTATAGAGATAAGTGTCCTAGAATTACAGTATATAGGACAACTAGGTAAGAACTGAAGAGAAATGAGTTTGAAATGCCAGTCCTGGAAATGGGTGTGGGTGATCTTGCTAACAGTAGTTCCTGCCTTAATGAATGCTTCCAAAATTGTGTAGCTAACAGTGTATGCTATATTTATGTAAACTTGTTGCATACCTAACTGGGAAGCCACATGGTTCAGCGGACAGGCCACAAAGACCTAGGTTCTATTCCTAGATCGGTCACTAATGTGATATGACCTTGAGCAACTCACTTAACCTGCCTGTATCTCAGATTCTCCACCTGAAAGATGGGGATAATTATATTTACCTACCTTTGTTAAGTACTGATGGAAAAAGTGCTGTGTATTTATTTTTTCAATTTATGAACCCAGCCCTAGATTCCTTCTTAGGCAAAGCTCCTACTGAAATCAATAGAGGTTTTACCTGAGTAGAGAATGCAGGATCAAGCTCAAGGAATTTCAGTTGACAATCCCATGGCACTAGTCACATTAAAATACACACAAGCCCAGTGCAAATATACATAAGCAAGACTGCAAATGACACTGTTGTGGGCCAATACGTTTAGGGAAATGACCATCTCACCGAACAACACAAAAAACAAAAACAAAAAATCCAACAACCAACTAGAGACACACACTTCTTGCAACAAAACTCCAAATAAATCCTGGTCAGCCACTGGGAGCATGAAGCTACTCAGAAGCTGAGAGCTCATTCTACTATCAGACCACCTGTGGTACTGTTCCCCACAGAACTGTGCATCTCTGCTGCTCAATCAATGAAAAAACTGAGTAACTGGTGAGCTATGGCGTTCCATGATTATATGAATTGATTGTTCCCTTTCTTCTTGAACTTTTTGTTTTACAGTCCGTTACATTTGTATCAGATAATGTCATAGCAAAGAAACACATAGTTTATGGGATTTTTGCAATATTAAATACATTTTGCATGCCTTAAATATCTGCAGTTATAGTCGAATCCAGAGGCTCAGATCCCAATTATTACAGAAGAACACTGGTCTGAGGTTGTAGAAAAAATACTGAATGATATTATATTGTATCTGACAAATAATGTGTGTTCAGGTAATTAAAGACTATCATGAATGTAATCCCACGGGGGCAGAATTAAGGTTGCATGTACAACTGTGATGTTGGCATTTCCTGATTTTTGAGAATTTAAACAAGTCAGAGGTCTACAAATGTAAGGTTTTTTTAATGCTATATATTTTACACATATCAAAAGTACCACAAATTAATATTTGAACAGTGCATCCTTCCTTCAGAAATGAAGTAGGATGGAAGAGTTAAGAGTTTTTGCCTTGAAGATTTGTTATTTAAATTGGTATTTGGTAATTTGGTATTTAATCATCACACACATTTTCTAGCATTCTTATGGAACTGGCTCAGTAGCTTTATTAGTACACCTACATTTTAAAGAAATGAAGGGCCTGTTGCTACAAGATGCAGAGTACATTGGGCACTTCCAACCATGATGGCAAACTATGTCTCTCTGTCCATATTAGCTAATTCTATCCCAATGTGATAAACCCATATAGCCCTGAAACCGTACAAAGTTATATAGAATTTTAAAACACCACTACTACTATATATTTTCAAAACACTGTATACAAAGTAACTAGATGACCAACTGATAATATTCATGTACATAATTATTATCCCCATTGTAGAGATGGAGAAGACCAGAGGTGCTGGAACAATTTGTATAGTGGGGGTGCTGAGAGCCATTGAATCAAACTGTAAATCTTTATATGATGGAAACCACTTCAAGCCAGGGGGTGCAGCAGCAACCCTAGTTCCAGCACCTATGGAAAAGACTAAGGGTACGTCTATACTACCTGCCGGATCGGCGGGTAGTGTTCGATGTATCGGGGATCGATTTATCGCGTCTCGTCTGGACGCGATAAATCGATCCCCGAATCGACGCCCGTACTCCACCTTGGCAGGAGGAGTAAGCATAGTCGACGGGGGAGCCGCGGCAGTCGACTTGCCGCCGTGAGGACGGCCAGGTAAGTCAAACTCAGATACTTCGACTTCAGCTACGCGAATAGCGTAGCTGAAGTTGCGTATCTTAGTTCAACCCCCTCCCACTCCCCCCGCTACTGTAGCCCAGGCCTAAGACAGAGAGATAAAGTAGCTTCACCAAGGTTACCCAGCAGATCAATGACAGAATAAGGATTATAACTCAAGTGTCCCTGGCCCACAATCCCATGCTTTGTCTACTAAACCATGCTGCTGTTAGTGATTCTGCTTTGTTTCTGTTTTAGAAGACAGAGGAAGTGGGAAACCACAGATGAATGATACCACCAGTAGACTGCACATCTTTGGAATAGAGGTTAAATATAATTTCCCCAAAGTGCTCTAAAATACTCATTTTCTGAAATTTCTCCTAAAAGCAAAATGTTTGCACAGTGCTTGTGCTGCTCTTCACAAGTATTGAAAAGACTTTCCATTATTTTGTCACTGTAAACTGGCAAAACGGTGTCCTAATGCTTCAAATTGGCAATAAGCAATTCCTTTAAAAGATTATAGTTATACTCTAAGTTATTTTGGAGAGAAATATTCAAAACTAAACTCAGATATAATCAACATTCTGGACCTACCTTGCTAAAGCCCCACATAAAATGTGTCCGTTCTGGATCTGGTAAACTGGAGAAGGAGCAAAACAAAACAAAACTTTTACAGATGTAATTACAACTTCATGTTTTTGAAGATTACCACAACTTCCTTCAGACTAAATACAATAAAAGTGATTTTCAAAATTACAACATTGTTTTGTAGAAAGAATATAACCATTTTTTCTTCATAGCTTTCAATATTCTAATTAGTAACAGGTCATTATTGTAGAATATTGATATCCTGCAGCTACATAAATGCTGAGGTATTAATAAAAAACAAATGACAGAGGCTGAAACACATGAGCCTGTTAAAGATATTCTATTCATTTGGAGCCCAAATAGCACAATAGAGTGTTTCTGTAAATGGCTCAAAATCCACAAGGGGGCCCTCTATACCTTCTGCACTTCATAGTGTTCTGAGCTCCGTGATGACTCTGCATATTAAATCATGAAGTGGAGAAAGGGACCTATTTAGGGCATACCCTCACACAGTGTGACTCCATTGAGCCACAGCCTCATAAAGGAAGAAGAATGCAGAGCAGAAGGCTACATCTACAGCTCATTGCACACCTTGGTTAGTAGCCCTGGCTTGTTACAGGGTGAGGCTGATGATTGTATCTTTTAGCTCTATAATGTTGGGATGAATTTGCACAGAGAGAAAAGCCTCTTTTAAAATTTTTTTACTACAGAGTTCATTCTGTACTCGAAAATTTGGCCCTTATCCAATTTTTCTTACGGATTATAAGAGAACAACCAGATGCTCGCTGTGCTAGGCACATTTGGATTGACCTGGAGAATTACTACTGTATGAGGTGCATTTCAGTAAGTGCTTAAATACAGAGTTAAAAATGAACATTCTGTATTTTATGAAAAAATTTATAAGTTGCCAAAATGCCTACGTGTTTTAGGGGGGATATGTTCTCCCTCACACGCCCCAGGAAACCCAAACGCTCCAAAATATCTGATTCCAGATGGAGAGAGGATACAGTAGATAACTTGCAGGACTTCTGACATCTTATATAGAAAGAGTCCATTAAGGGCTATACACATTCCAATGAAAACCTTAAGCTTAGTCTGTGTGGCAACAGCAGCCATTGGAGAAAATGAAGCAACTAGGAGGATAAACTCCTTTCCCCACTCCTGATAAGCACGCTGATGCATCTGCACTAGTTGCAAGCAAGCAAACAATCTTGTAGGCACCCAAAATAAGGCACTGTGCATTAACCAGTTTCAGTTATAAAGGTGGAGATATAAAGATTAGCCACCCAGAAATCTGAACAGATGGCTCTCATTCTATTTGGCATTATGATAGTAGAAAGCTACAACACTTACCAATCTAAGCTAAGAACACTGGTGAAGGTGGTATCATCGTACACAGACAGCATATATATTTCATCTATTATTACATGTAATTGATGTCTATGTATAGAAATAAATAAATATGTTAGAGAAATATTTAAAAGTCAAAGCTTTAACAAATTTCCACATATAAATTATCACAATTATTTCCTATTTATAATTATACTCACCCCAGAGAAGTTTTACTCAAAATATCAATTCTTATTAAAGATTACAAGGTTCAGTTTAAGCACTTACATATTACCAACATCCATTTTTATATAAATCTGTACTTCCCAGCAGAACTAGGTGCAAGCATGTCTAAAATAAAATTCTACTGAGTGCTAAGAATATCTCTGCAGGACAGATATAGTTCCCCACAACCAATTATTTAAAAACTAAAACACAAAATGTAGCAACACATTGTAGTTTACCATGCAGAACTTATTGCAACAAGACATGAATCTGGGTGCAGTTCTGTTAGATAAGTGCATGGCGAGTTTTATTTAGTATATATTCCCTATTATTGTCCCAAAGTTAAAGCCACAAATACACAGCAAGTTCTGTGATTATACTTGATACCAGCATGCTTTGGGTATATTCAGAAATACAGAATCAATGGCAGGATGCCTTTAAACACCCAAGCAGTGCAGGTATTCCAGTTTAACAGAACCCTTCATTTTTAAATTTAAAAAAGAAAATTCAGTTTCAGAATACAAAAGTATTCTGTTTGAAAATGTAAGGCTTTTTTCAGGGGTGGGGGGGTGGGGAGGAGGAGGAAGGAATCTTTTTTCCCCCCTCCAAAATGCTGTTTTACTACTGACTTTAGAAGACTATTGCATCCTGAAGTCTGTGGGTCCTGCTGCAAAAAAATACATTTGCAGTAGGACTGTCGCTTAATCGCAGTTAACTCACATGATTGACTCAAAATTAATCGCAATTAATCTCAGTTTTAATTGCATTGTTAAACAATAGAATACTAATTGAAATTTATTTAATATTTTTGGATGTTTTTATACATTTTCAAATATATTGATTTCAATTACAACACAGAATACAAAGTGTACATTGCTCACATTATATTAATAGAATTAGTTGATTACTAATATTTGCATTGTAAAAATGATAAACAAAAGCAATAGTGTTTTTCTATTAACCTCATACAAAGTACTGTAGTGCAATCTCTTTATCTTAAAAGTGTAATCTACAACTGTAGATTTTTTGTTACATGACTGCACTCAAAAACAAAACAATGCAAAATTTTAGAGCCTACAAGTCCACTCAGTCCTACTTATCGTTCAGCCAATTGCCAAGACAAACAAGTTTGTTTACATTTTCGGGAGATAATGCTGCCCACTTCTTATTTATAATGTTACCAGAAAGTGAAAACAGGCATTTGCATGGGACTTTTGTAGCCAGCATTGCAAGGTATTTACGTGCCAGATATGCTAAATATTCATATGCCCCTTCTTGCTTCGGTCACCATTCCAGAGGACATGCATCCATGCTGATGATGCTCATTAAAAAAATAATATGTTAATTAAATTTCTGACTGAACTCCTTGGGGGAGAATTGTATGTCTCCAGCTCTATTTTACTCACATTCTGCCATATATTTCATGTTATAGCAGTCTCAGATGATGGCCCAGCATGTGTGTTGTTCATTTTAAAAACACTTTTACTGCAGATTTCACAAAACGCAAAGAAGGTATCAATGTGAGATTCCTAAAGATAGCTACAGCACTCAACCCAAGGTTTAAGAAACTGAAGTGCCATGCAAAATCTGAGAGGGATGAGATGTGGAGCATGCTTTCAGAAGTCTTAAAAGAGTAACACTCTGATACGGAAACTACAGAACCCAAACCATCAAAAAAGAAAATCAAGCTTCTGCTGGTGGCACCTGACACAGATGATGAAAATGAACATGCATTGGTCCGTACTGCTTTGGATTGTTATTGAGCAGAATCCGTCATCAGCATGTCCTCTGGAATGGTGGCTAAAGCATGAAGGGACATATGAATCTTTAGCGCATCTGTCATGTAAATATCTCGCAACACCAGCTACAACAGCGTCATGAGAATACCTATTCTCACTTTCAGGTGACATAGTGAACAAGAAGTGGGCAGCATTATCTCCTGCAAATGTAAACAAACTTATTTGTGTGAGCGATTGGCTGAACAAGAAATAGGACTGAATGGACTTGTAGGCTCTAAAGTTTTACGTTGTTTCATTTTTGAATGCAGTTTTTTTTTTATACAATTCAACATTTGTAAGTTCAACTTTCATGATAAAGAGATTGCACTACAGTACTTGTATTAGGTGAATTGAAAAATACTATTTCTTTTGTTTTTTACAGTGCAAATATGTGTAATAAAAATAAATATAAAGTGAGCAATGTACACTTCATATTCTGTGTTGTAATTGAAATCAATATATTTGAAAATGTAGAAAACATCCACAAATATTTAAATAAATGGTATTATATTATTGTTTAACAGTGCAATTAATCACGTAATTTTTTAATCACACAATTAATAGCGATTAATTTTTTTTAATCATTTGACAGCCCTAATTTGCAGAATTCAGCTTTGACAATTTACAAGAGTTCTGAGAACTCTAACTGCCACTAGATCATCAGAAGTTATACAGTTTTTTTATGTTAATTTGCTTCAAAAGTGAAAATAATTTAATAAACAGGATATTTTTGGTATGTACTGATCAATGCATACCAACCAGTTATATTTTAGATCATCCGAAATTTGCTTCTGCTCTGGAAACTAATAGCATAAGGACAAATTTTGCAGTCCTTATTTGGCAAAACTCCCAATGATATTACATTGAATTTGAATGCGTAAAAAATTGCAAAGGCTAAATGTGGCAAATGCTCCCCCATCCAAGCTTCAGGAGATTGTTAGATCCTAGAATATGAACTCTGAGTCAGAGGAAGAATAAAAGCAAAATAGAAAATACTTTCTTTATTGGGGTCTTCCTTCTTTGAGGAAGAGTAAATTGACTTATAAATCTTAAACTAGGTAAATATAGAGGATACCTTGATACCTGGAACCTTCCCTAGCCAATTAGATGCCTTTTTCACAATGCCAATTTTATAACATTATTTTGGTAATTTTTCAAATGAAAGTTCTATCTGTATTATACACTCTCGCTCCTAAAGACTTTGATAATTACCAATTTTCATTTTTTTGACACATGCATTAAACACAGAAACAATGCTATGCATACAAGAAAGCTTTTTGTTTAGTTGCACAAAGAGCTAACTCTCAGCATAGGGCTATTCATTCAGAAATAGCATCTTGGGTCCCACTTTAAGTAATTTCACTTATAAATTTCCCCAGAAAGGCCGCATAGAAAGGATAGTTATGGGATAATAAACTCTAAAGGAACCACCCCTCCCACAGGTCATATGCCCAATGGAACAAAATAAGATTACCAAAGGTGATTTTTATAACTAGCATATTGCATCATGGAAATTAAATCCCAAACAAATAGCGCTAGGACTCAAACCTGTGCGCAAACTCTAGACATTCTTTCAGTAACTGTGCTGGGTAAATGTCCCCTAATGGATTGTGAGGGTTGATCAGGATTAATGCTCTGACTCGGATGCCCTGAAAAAAGAAAAACTGATAGTCGGAGACGCCAACATGACGTCAAACAAATGACTAGCGAGGCTATAAAGCTGCTACCCCTTCAATAAAAAGTTATTAAATATTTACTTGATTGCACATGAGCACATATGATCCTTCTTTAATAATAAACCACTAAAACACAAGGAAGTTCCGGCTACGCAACTTGTTCTCTAGTTTACCCAACCTTTTAAAGTAATAGCATCAAAGAAATACATTAAATAATTTACTGGCAAATGTAAATCGAGCTAGTCCTAGTTCCATAAAAATATGAATGCCAACAGGCAGGATTATAATGCAGTATGGACCAAATTCTGCTCTCATTTACACTTCTAGAATCGTTCCATAGAGTTCAGCGGTGTTACTAAGGATACAGACTGACATGACAGAGCAGAATTTGGACCTTCATATCTCACAACCAGTTTTTGAGCAAATTTTTTTAACTTATTGCCTTACAAAATTAAGAGCATCTAAGGCAGTAGAAGTATGAAATTTAAGTTTCTTGGTGTCCTAAAAGGAATTTAGAAAAGTTAAAACAAACACTGAAGTAAATAATTACTTATATCCAACTGTCTTGCTCAACCATGGAGGAAAGTACATTTGAAATAGAACTCTGCAGAGATTAGAGAATTTTCTCTCCTCCAGTTATAAAAGGCTGTAAATACTGTGTAGAGAAAAGAATCCCACACAAATTCAGTTATACAACTAGGAACACACAACTTCATACTCTTTTTATATTATATTTTTATACAGAATGTAGTGGGACACTCAGGAAAAACTCATCCATTGTATACTAATGCAATATGTACTAATTAACACACACATTTAACATATTCTCTATCTAACAAAAAGTTTTATATTGCATACATAGCCAAATACTACAATGATTATAGCAAGAAATATAAATTGTTATATTCAAGCACTATGTCAATAGGAGGAATTGTCATCCACTAATTGATGTACAGGATAAATTTGGAATTATGCCACACTTCTATTTTGAGTTTACCCCATTTAGCTTTTAGCGAACTGGCTCGGTTGAGGATTTTTCTCACCCCTCTCTAACCTTCAAAGGAGGGCAATTATTTTTAAGGACAAAAATCCAAGGAACTTCTATCACATGTGAGACAAAAAACCAAGAGGAAAATGTATTTTCGGTTGTGAGGGAACACTGAAATCTATTCTCCCCTTGATATATGTAATTTACATTAACATTAATAGGGAGTTATGAGCATGAACTGAATTAGAAATAAATCTATTTTGGAGCCTTCCAGTAACAATTGTCCCAAAGTGGTTATTTGTAATATTATTCTTGAAAACAGTTTCAATTTTACAAGGATTGAATCATACAGATCTCTAAAAGTTAAAGTTCATTAAATGTAAAGCTTCCAAATAAAAATTGAACATGCAAGATCAAAATTGCCTTTAAGATACAACATCAACAATTTTCCATTGATTTTATGGGACTTTTGGGCTAAGTTTGGGCCAAATCCTACAATCTTTACTATCTAAAAGGGAAAGATCCTTGTCATAATAAATTAACAACTAAAACTTCCCCCCGCTCCCTTCAAAATATATGATTCCAGTGCACTTTAAGTATCCTTCCACACAAAAAGCAGTGTCCTATTCAAGTCGTGATTTTTACAGCTATTTCTGTGTATAGGAAGGAGGGAATTATAGATAGTACACTGAAATGTTATAATTTGAAGGGTAGTTAATGTAAAATTCAAGACTTTAAAATATTGCAACACAAGATTAATTAGCAGATGTTGCATAAAATTGCATTCAAGATACTACAAAGCCCTTGATATTTAGTCAATCAGATCATTAAATTGAATATTTCCAATACTGTACTTTTTGTTAAAGACAGAGACAGTTTCATGTACTAGAACAACCATAGGGATTACTTAAGAGTTTCTTAAAATACTGAAATTTTATTTGAGACAAAACCCAGGGTACGTCTAATACATAGATACATATACATGTCGGAACGTTACTCTTAAGGGACCATGTTCTCAGTTTAAGTGACAGAACCTCTTAAATTCACCTTGTGGTCCCTTAGTTTTGCTTAGTCTGCTGAAACACTGATAGGTGACTGTATTAATATAGCAAAACCCGTGGCAACAGCTAACACAGGGATGTTTAGCTAAAGTGTCTTTGTTAGGATCTGGTACTACTGCACCTACGTGGTGAATCCAAGCCCCAGCTATAATTGGAACTGCTCTTCCTACAACTTAAGTTGGACAGTTTCAATACAAATAAAGTGGAAGTGTCCATCTCAGTATCACCAAAAATGCTTTTTACCAGTGGCCACTTAATACAGAGCAAGTTAATTGTGGAAAATAAGTCTTGTGAAGACAGAGACTTCACTGGTCATTGATGCAAGTGACTATAGGAAGCAGATAGCCAAAAATATTAACAGAGACTTTGTTTAAGTTTACTACAAATTTTTAAAAAATAATAATGATCTATTTTAAACTGTAACATGCCCACAGCTTGACATAGATTCTGAAAATGATTAAATAAATGTTTCATGTATATAGAAGTCAAGCTAGCAACTCTCAGCAGGTTGTTTAACTCTAACTGTTTGTAAAATATTTACTATAAAGAGATACAAATGTTTTGCAGTTTTATTTGTAGGCTTTACTGTTGATCGTTTGCAATACTCTCTTCGAAACGTAAACATTTTCTTCCCTACTGCAACTATGTCCTTTACCTTTTATCAAACCTTACTTTTCACCCTGTGTTAATTAGAAAACACGGAACAGTAACTCTACTTAGTTTACTTTCTTGTTATGAAACCAGTATTACCAATGCTACCGCCACAGCTCTGGTAACAAGATTTGCTAGTTATCATGTGTTCCCTCTTCTGGATGATTGAGCAAAACACCACAAACAGGTTCAATATAAATAATGCTTTCATGTTTTTTCTATGAATATATGAAACAGAATAGGATGAAAGAAACCCAGAGTACAAGACAAACTATGCAACCATGTTGAAGTCATTCAAGCAAGAATGCTTAGAATAAGACAATTTAATATAACTTCAACAGAAAACTAAGATCGTATTTTTGGCAAAATCCTTGAAAGATAACTTTCTGCAAGGAGTCTTCCCTTGTTGTTTTGTTGCATCTCCCATCACCAAAGCCATGTTTCATGTTTCCCAATCCTCTTGGCTAGGTGGAAATTGACAGGACTCCCTTCAGAATCTGACAAGACTTTTTTTTTTTTAATTGAATAGGCCACTCAAGTAATGCTCTTCCTCTTCCTAAAGGCAACACATTCAGATCATTTTCGGCTACGCTTCTCTAGTTACAAACTATAGAAATGATCCCTGAAAGTATAGTCAGTACTACACTCCAAACTTGCGTAAGACCAGTGAATGAGAAATTAAGTCTGCAAAAACATACATTTTAAGACTCATTCTGTACAAAGTAGTATGATGCAGACGCAATACATTATCACACTGTTTGGTTTATATGGGAAATTTAAGTCTTTTTTGTTGCCAGAGTTGTGTGCATGCCTGTAATAGTTCATGAATTCAGACTTCTGTAAGATTTCAAGCAGTTGGGTTTTAAGCCAGATAAAATAACGTTCCAATGTTGAGCGAAACTGAGTTATTAACATTGTACTTAGAGAAAACACACACAGCTGGTCCTGGTGATCAGTTAATACCATTCCTACCTGTTCTTTAGCTCTCTGTAGGGCAGTCTCTAATTTTTCAACTGTTAATTGAAAAGGATGACTTTCTTCATCAGTCACCTGTGCAAGACAAAACCAACAAAAAACAGTTAAGGAATCACTTCCAAATAAAGCAAATATAATAGTAGTTAAAGTTTCTAAAATAGTCCTGTCTAAATGGAAGGGAGCTTTAAAGAGGAGAGGGATGTATCTGATATGTATTTGAAGAAGTGAATTCTGGAAGAAAGCAGTATCTGACTTTAGTTACTATTGCTCCCCTTACCTTCTAAGGGCATGTCTACATCCCAATTAAAAGCCCCAGCTTTGCCCATGCCAGCTGAGTTGGGCTTGCGGGGCTCAGACTAAAGGGCTGTCTAACTGCAGGATAGACATTCAGACTTGGGCTGCACCCCAGGTTCCAGAACCCTGCAAGGTGGAAGGGTCCCAGAGCTCAGGCTGCAACCTGACCATGAACCCCTACGCCGCAATTAAACAGCCCTGCTAGGTGAGCTGCGGGCCAACTGTGGTTGTCTAATTGCAGCATAGACATACCCTAAGTGTGACTTCTGAATAGCATAGGCAAAGCAAGTTTTCAAAAACAATGGTGCAAGTAGGGAGGAGGAAAAACAAGCTAACAGGAACAAAACCAAGGTCCATCTCCAAATTCATAACCAAGAATACTCCTGTCCACACATCAATAATTTTGTTTTTAAATGTTATCTTTATCCCAGACTGCTCTCTCTCTCTCAAGCAGTACATTTGGGTTCATCGTGGGAAGGTGAAATACATATTCCAGGGCTAGAGAAAATAAACATTTACATGATGAATTTAACGCTTGTGAAAGGTGAACTGCCAGTTCTGCAAAACTTATTCTGCATGTAAACAGAGCAGGTACAGTAGACAGCTGAAGTACAAAGTTGATCACACCATCCTACCAATATGCTGCAACCTGAACAAGATAGTTTTCCTGTAAAGATGAGAGACTACGTGGGTGAGATCATGTTTTATTGGACCGATTTCTGCTGGTGAAAGAGAGAAACTTTTGAGCTTACACAGAACCCAGAACTGAAGAAAAGCTATATGTAAGCTCAAAAGTTTGTCTCTTTTACCAACATAAGCTGGTTAAATAAAAGATAAGACCTCACCTACCTTGTCTTTATATCCTGGACCAACACGGCTACAACAACACTCCAAACATCAAAAGATAAGAGGCTAGTGCAGTTTCCATGCCTGCTTTAATCTGTGGTCTTTTGTTGCTTTGATGCTCCCTGTGAAACTGTCATTCAAATTCTTTAACATACATTTTTGTACATACATATAATACAGTCTAATAGACTGAAGTTTTACCTCACTAAACAAGGGCACATGGACAGGTTGTATTCCACCATACAGCCAGGTTTTTGAATTTATTCCACCGTAATATGGAGTAGGAATAAGGTACCCATCTAAACCAAAAATGCAAATAAGAGGTAACAGTAAATATTCCCATTATCAATTACTTCACTATACATTTACAGACTGAATCTGTTGTTTTCCAAGAGATCTATATCCAATCTATTCTCACCATCTACTTTGCACCCTAAAGTGAATGGCTACGGATACCCAGCATAAAGCAATTTGTTCCATTTGCTGAGTCATTTTCTGCTTTTTTCCTTTGCGTTTTTAGTTCAATATCTATTTTGACAACCACTTATGAAGCATGAGTTGAAGGTGACTTGACCCACTGGGTGTTTCCTTAATATCAAAACTGGCATATGACTAGTGTGTGCTTAAATTATCATTTTGTTAATATTCAACTGTTGCCATCTTTTCTTCAGGTAAATGCAGTGAATCTTAATTATTTTTTCTGTATTATACTCAGCTGCCAGTATCCCGCATGTTATAATGCCCATTTGATCTTTTACACAGTATATAGGTTTTTACTGCACCATTCACTGTGGTATCCAAGCATCTTAGTTGTGTATTGCCAGATACAATTACAGTCACTTCCTTTTCAAATGGATGTTCTTGCTTTTCCATCTTTTAAGGTAGCTCCTTCCACGCAGCTCCCTTATTATTTAAGTTTTTATTGCTGTCATGATGTTCTACACTCAGAACTTTACAACCAGTGGTTTGAAACATACACATGGCCACTGGCTTGACTCCAAGATTTGCATTCCCTCCTCCCTCTCCCCATCCTCATTTAGGTGCTGCAATGATATAAGTAGATCTTCTTGCATCTACTTATTCCTACGTACTATAGTATTTTCAGGGTAACATATTCATATCATGATTTAATTTATATCTGTATTTATCATTTGCAGTCAATATTTTTGTGATTCATGTAAACAAAGTTCAGAAGTAACTCTTGCCATTTTGATTAATCTGTATACTACTATTTCTTTTAACACTGTAAACTTACATTTCCATACATTTTCACAACACAACACTTCAGCAACAGTGCTTGTCCCCAAAGTTTACATCTTTATAGGTGCCAGAGAGGGGTGCTCTCACTATAACAGAGAGGAGGGGACTGGCCGGGTGTTCGCTGTGAGGGCTCTGAGACTCTGGAATTTGCTCCCTCTGATTATCCAAATTTTAGCCCAGATTTTGTGACCTTTCAGGCATACTGAAAGATATCTTTGACAGGGATTTCGGAGAGGACTAAGAATATGCTTTCTGTAATAATGAAGCGGTGAAAACGAATCTCTGTAGGTGGCTAGTTGGATTTCTATTGGAATTACTATTTTAATGCTTCTGGGATTTTTGTAATTAATATATCAGGGCAACTAGAGCCTTGAATTGGTGTCTTTTATCACTTTTAATATAAATACAATAAATAAATACAAAGGCTACTTATTGCCACTGTGGATGACACACATTCATTAAGTTACAAAAAAAAAATAAATTCACCTGTATATATAATGCTTTCAGATTAAGAAAATTTATTTTTAAGCTTACCTCCAGGATCACATAATACAGTTGAAAGGGTAGCAAAGACAGCACAACAGCCACTCATAACAACTATCTGAAACAATTAGACAAAATGATATCAACAGAACTACCAACACCTTTGTGACTGGTTAGAAGGTAATACTTAGAAAAGTAAAGAATATGCAAGATTGGATTTAACTTTATTAAAAAGCAACCATTATTGTAAAGCAAGATTCTGATCTTGCAAACTAGAGCATTATATATGATATCTATGTTGGTCGTGCTGCTACAGTTAAGGTTTTTTAATGCATTTCATTGTAAACCCCAGCTTCACAGTTTGTAATATTTTGAAAATAAATTAAAAAAAAAAAATAAAGGTGGTTTGCACTACTGGTTTAAAAAAAGTCAATAGCCTTCTAAATTGAATCTGCATGCACATCACACATGAGTAGCAGCACTGAGGCCTAAAGTTGGGTTTAGAGGAAAGATTTATAACCACTGTCTGGAAAGTTTTTTTTCCAAAATATGCAGTCCTGTAATAATGCCTCCTTTCTAACAGCCCAGAGGCTCAATGGTGGTGTGTGTGAGAAAGAAAGAGGTGAAGATACAGAAAGCTCCTTCTACCTCCCAACAACTGGAGGTGGGTTAACTGAGGCATCACAAGTGCTACACACCTACTATCCAGAGATGGATAGAGAAGTCTTGATATATTGTTGCCTACAATATCAGAGTCCGGAAGTAAATGAAGCTTTTATCAGCCACATCTTGTTACTGTGCATATGGCACTCCCAGCTAAAGTCAATAAGAGTTTTACATAATAACCACTAGCAGAATTTTAGTGCTCATTTTGTTATACATAAATACACAAGCTATTACTCTACATTTGAAACCTATGCAAATGATTTGGGGAGACATAACCACCTCCCTCCTACCCTATTCATAGTCTCCACACACCATTTTTCCATGGCAGTGAAGGGGGTGGGAAGAACACAGCCATAACTCCCTAACCCCTTCAGAACCCAACCTACAGTTTTCCTCCTCATGGTTATAGCACCTCTCTACAACATAAATCTGGAGCATATGGGCCCTAGAACTTTATGAATTTAAGATCAGTTAAGGATCAAAGAACAACAGCATAAGTTCTTCATACTAAGTGGGTTTGTAACTAGTTTCATGTGTTGTTTGCAATCCAGAACATTTTAAATTTGATGAGACATCTGGAAATGCTTTTATAATACCTTCTAAAAGATAAGCAAATCTGTACAAAAAATATCTATAGCTAAAAAAAGCAAGATGCAGAGATGAAGCACTCGTTTCTTACATGCTCTGGATTCAGTGCTTTTGGAGCTTTGGCATACTCAGTGAGAAATTTGGCAATTTCTTCTCTGAAGCTGAAATGCAAAATTAAAACACTTTGCATTACATAATTCTTCTTACAAAAAGATCAAAATACATAGAATAGACTTTATCTAGAATCGGAAAAATAACTTGATACACTTTTACTCTCATGAAAGATGAACAAATTTTGGTTCCACTAAGTTACAGTACTTGAGATGGAGACATGCAGTAGGCCAAAATGAACAGGCTGGTGTGAAGGACAGCCAGCAAATGTAGCTTCCACAGTCTAGGTTGCTTTGGATAGGCTCTTTCCCACTAAAACTGTCTGGTGCAGAATTCTAATAAAGGTGGATCAATTATGACAGGGGAAGCCAAACTGTGGCTCGTGAGCCTCATGTGGCTCTTTTACAGTTAAAGTGCGGCTCACAGCGCCTCTTTCCCCCACAAATACCTGCCCCACAGTTCCCTATGCCCAGTGCCCCCCTGCCCGCTCAGAGACCCCTCCACACAGCAGGGCCAGGAGTGGAGCCCTGGGCACGGGGCTGGGCAGCTGGACCCTGCCACATGGGGCCGAGCAGCCAGGACCCAAGTCCCGCCGCGCTGGGCAGCTAGGAGTGAAGCACTGGGTACAGGCTAGCAGCCAGGACCAGAGGAACCGGGCCAGGAGCAGAGCCCCACCTAAAACCTGGGGGTGCTGCAGCATCCCTACAAACCTGCCCAGAGACCCACTCTCCCACCCCATCAGTACTCGCCAGCCCCCTGCTGGCAGAAGCGCTCCTGCAGGCTGCCTTACGCTCTCGCAACCTCAGCCAGCCCCGCCCCCTGTCAGACCAGAGCGGCAAGTTTTTTAATTCTTATAGCACAGAGCTGTGGCCCAGATGTGTGCTAATTGGGCTGCATGCGGTCGCAGGTTGAGAACCGGTGGTCTAGGGGCTTCATCCCTGCAGGGGCTCAGGGCTTCAGCCCCACGGGACATACATACTGGTGCTGGGGGCTTCAGCAGGAGTAGGGCTGAAACCCCAAGACCTCCCTCCCTGCAGGGCAGAAAGCCCTAGCCCCATCACCCCGCTGCAGGGCTGAAGCCCTGAGCCCCAGCAGGCACACTTGGCTCTCAAACTTTTGAAGATTATTGTATGTGGGTTGGAGGGTCAGTAAGTTTGGCCACCCCAGAACTATATCTGTATGAAAAAATAACTAGAAAAAGCATATGCATCTTTGCACCCACTCCACTGTTGGGACCTGGTTTTGGAAGGAACCCAAGAATTGGTGCAACAAAAATCAGTGAAATCAGAGTAGATCAAGATTATATTCTCAGGTGGGCCCGACTCAAGTCAATGGCAAAATTCCCATTGATATTTACAGGATCAGCATTTACCCAGATCCTGTCTCTGAAGAACACAGAGCTCTAGCTTAACTGTTCACTGCCAGAGTTTGCCTGTGAGAACTACTGCTACTAGCTGTGAAAGGACCTCTACAGCATTCTCCCCTGCCTATATGCAAGGTGTCACGCTTTTTTTTGCGGGGGAGGTGGTAGGTAAAGGTCGTAGGAGCTGGAAAAAAAAAATAGGAAAGTAACTCTTGAAAACCAACAGGAAACAGAAAAACATCTTCAGAGCAAGCAGCTAATATTAAACTGGGTATAAACTCCTGGGTTTGTAGATTAAATGAAACCACAACAAATTGTGAAAAGGAGACAATATTTTAATAACTTCATACCTTTCAATGCCTTGTGTATCAGAATATTGCAAAAGGTGAGGTTCCAGATAGTTCATGTCAGGTCTTGTGAGCTGTTAACATAAAAAACAGAAAGAGACGTAAAAAACATAGTGTAGAAAAACATATTCTTACTTATGAGCTTGTGTTCTACTGAACCACATGACAATCTATGTAGTTACATAATACCATTCTGTAACAATGGGGAGATGGAAAATCTTAATATTCAAGAGTTAGATCCATCTTCCCAGTTCAAACTTCCATCTTTTTATTTGCAAGATGCTCATCAGCAGTTTCTTCAGATCAGCAAAAAGTTATTTATGGACTGTTCTGTCCTGGTTAAATCCAACACATTGTTGAGTGAAAATATACTAGAACTAATCTCAGAGATTCTATAATTACTGTTTGAGGACACACCAAAATCCCCACCATTTTCTTTTAATATTTACAGAAGGTAGAGTATTATTTTAAAAATTAAAAGTCAATTGTGTTTAAATTACCTTCTCAACAGTGTTCCCTCTAATTTTTCCCACATATGTGCGGAATGAGTTTTGTTATGTGCACCAATATGAAGGTGATGTGACACATCACCTTCATATTGGTGCACATAACAAAATTCATATGTGGTGTGGAGTGGGGCTGAGGGGTTCGGAGTATGGGAGGGGGTTCAGGCTGGGGCAGAGGGTTGGGGTGCATAGGGTGAGGGCTCTGGATGAGGATGTGGGCTCTGCCTGGGGTCAGGGATGAGGGGTTTAGGGTGTAGGAGGGTGTTCTGGGGCTAAGGCGGGGAGAGGGGACTCCCCTCAGCTCTTTCTCCTCTGCAGCACCTGGGCTGGAGGATAGGCACCCCTCCCCCGTCGCGGCAGGCATGGGCTCGGGCTGGCTTCAGGCCGCCCCTCCCCTAGCTGCGACAGGTCCGGTGCTGAGTTGGGGCCAGGCGCCCCCATCGGCGCCGACTCAGAGAAAAACTAACGGGTGCTGCTGGCAGCCAACCTGCCCCCTCCTCCCAGTGCCTCCCACCCACCGCACTGACCAATTCCTCCCCCTTCCTCCCAGTGCCTCCCGCCCGCTGCGAACAGCGGTTTTGCTGCATGTAGGAAGCTCCGGGAGCGAGGAGCGGGGATGGGGCATGCTTGGGGGAGGAGGCGGGATGGGGGCGGAGCGGGAAGAGTCAGGGTGGGTGGGGACTTGGGGGAAGGGATGGAGTGGGGGCGGGGCTTGAGCAGAGTCGAGCACCCCCCGCCAGCTAGAGGGGAAGTTGGAGCCTATGGTGCGCCCCTCGCTCGGCCAGTCGGCTGGGCTGGTTCCCTGAGCACCTGCGCGGTGCTAAATAGGCTGCTGCGCAGCCACGCAGCTTATAGGGAACTTAGCTTCTCAGTTGGTTGGGAAGGAACTAATAATTTTACCTGGTACAGTTAAGAAATAGCCGAAGCAACTGGGTTAGATTTTTTATTTTAAAATGTGGATCTAGTCTGAAAGTGACTAATAAAGACAATGTGCAGTTCCATATTTACTGGGCTAACTACTTCCAGCTAAAATTTGCACAGATCTCACGTTATTAAAAAAACATTTCCTCTTCCAAATTGTCAGGCATGCCAACTCACCTTGAGATCTACAAATCAAGCACTGACATCAGTAATAAAGATTCTGCAGAACAAACTGCATCCGTGCAATTTCAGTGACTTTTAGTAGGGGTGAACAAGTCTAAATGAAAGCACAAGCTGGCCCTACAATTGGAAATTAATTTTGCTGCTGTGTGACCCAAAATAAAATCTAGTTTATTCTTCCACAGCTTTAAAAATTACTTTCTCACTTAAAAAGGTGCCATTTTTATATTATCATTTTTCAGATAATAGAAATTGTCTTTGTGCAGCACTGCAGCCTGACATCTGGACTGGTATACAAAAATTACTCACTTTTTTAAAATAGTTTTGCTTAAAATCAATGCATAATTCCAACATAAAGAATGCTTTCCATTCTAGGTAAGAGTTTTGGCTCCACCAGGAGAGAATCAAACAATATGATAGAGTACTTGGTAATTTCTCTCATAAGAAAAAAATAATCTCCAAATAATTTTTTTTTATTAAATGAGAAGAGTACTTTAAATTATTTCTATCTAAACATAAAGAACACTTTGGATTGAACATTTTTTAAAAATCTGAGTGATGTTGCTTAGGCAAATTTCAAAGAAAATGGTTTTGGCTCTCAGCCAGAGCCACACTTTTCATTGTTATATTACTTTGCTAAGTGTATCTGACTGATATACAAATATTAAGTATAAAGCATGGTTGTTTAAAAAAGTTTTTTGTCATAACGCTATCAATTCACTAGAGACAATTAAAGGCATTATTTATTCTGTTCTAAATTATTCATCGGTAAAACACCTCACCATTATTAAAATTCAACTGACAGCTGCAATACCATTCTATAGGTCAAAATCCATCATTCCAAATTATTCACTTACTCTTTCCTGTATTAAATCATAGCAAAGTTTGTTCTCACTTGTTCCCAAATTCAAAATGCCCTGAAAGAAAATTACAGATATTAAACAATTGAGGCCATCTAAAAATAATCCAGTTTGGATTCCCTTTGTCTTTATAAGAAGGGCCTGGAACATTTACTACCATATCTCCAATTCAGTAGCCCAAACCTGTTAGCCAGAGGCCAGTATGAAAGATTGCCAGAGTTGAGAATAACTGTGACAGGCTATTTTATCATAAGTAGGGTGACCAGATGTCCTGATTTTATAGGGACAGTCCTGATTTTGGGGTCTTTTTCTTATATAGATTCCTATTACCCCCCACCCCTGTCCTGATTTTTCACATTTGCTGTCTGGTCACCCTAATCATAAGCCTTGGGGTATTTGGTGCTTTTCTTAAAGCCTCATCTCCTGAAGCCAGGTGATGATGTGAGAATCTCAGTTTCATTTAAAATTAAACTAAGTTTCTAGTCCTCCTAGTTGTGGAGAAAAGCTTGAAAATGTTACTCCTAAAGGCTCAAAAACTAGGAGGCAAATAAAGGGAACCTTAAATGTTATTTTTTAAGCTCTCGTGATTTTTAAGTTAACATCCTGTTTTTGATCAATTGGGGCTGACAACTGTGCCAAAGGCCCGACACACTTCACTCTGGTCTGGACAACAAGAAACCTTGTTTGCATCAGAAAAACCACTAGCCTCTGGAAATGGGATCAAAGGAGTTGGAATTGTTTGCTTGCATCCAATTGTGCTCTGGCAAATGAATGCTCTCACAGTATAGAACACGGATTATTCCTATTCCTGTAGGAATATAACATCAAACAATACATAACATTGGTTGCCGGGGCAGGGAAGTGGTCTCATTATGCAACGTACAGCAGACATGCTCATGTTCGTCAGACACTATGCAAATAGAGAGGCAGCAGCACCAGCACCTCCTTGTTAGGGTGATTTCGGATCAGGGAATAACGTCATCATAGTATTACTGGCACAAACCAGCTTGAACCACCTTACCCAGACTGGCTCAGCAGCACCATCCTCTACAGGGATCAGCAACAACAATGCGTCTCACTCTTCCCCTCCCGCCTTGCGTCTTTACTCCTTAGTCACCCTGCAGTAGCCCAGTTTACAGAGGGTTGTTTTAAAGTCCTGCGTAGGAATCTCGAGGAACCTTACACACACACTGCTTCATTTGTAATGAAAGAGGTGCCGGGGCTCAAGACATTTTTTTTCTTTCATAACTGACACAGCAAGCCCAGAGGCGCCGGGACTATGAACTGCCAAGCCTAGCGGTTCCAGGGCTGAGCCCGGCACAAACTAAGCACTGCCCGCACCCCACCTCCCCGCCCCGCTCAACCACCACAGGGGGACAGGGAGGAGGCTCCAGCGGTTGGGGTGCTGGACTCGAGCCCCCAGTTCAGTGCCCTGCTGTCTGGGCAAGTCACTCCATCTCCCCCTGCGGGCTGAACATACCCGGGGTGCCTCGGTTCCCAGTGTGGGCAAGGGGGGATAAGGGAACCGGTACCTCGCGGGGGGGGGGGGCATTAATTCCCGTGCGAGGCTCTGATATCAGGGCGATGGGGGCAGCTCCCATGAATGGCTCGTCCTCTACCTGCTCCCCAACCCCCGCCCGCCTGCCGACACCCGCCCCGGCACCTGCTCCAGGGCATTCCGCAGCGCCCATCCCCGTGGCGCGGGCCCCTTCGCCCTCCCCCCGGCCTGCTGCTCGGAGGGACTGACGCCCCCAAACCTGCGGGACTCCTCGCCCCCCGGCTCTGCCCTGCCGGCTCCCCTCACCCGCGGGTTGCGGTCCCGGTCGAAGGGGTCCGCGATGTACAAGTCGAAGCCTTTGTCCAGCAGGCCCCGGGCGCCGCCGGCGATGCGGGAGCCCCGGGCGGAGAGAGCCGCCACCCGGCCATTGCTGCCTGCGCCGC
Source organism: Malaclemys terrapin pileata (assembly GCF_027887155.1). Classification (NCBI taxonomy): domain Eukaryota; kingdom Metazoa; phylum Chordata; order Testudines; family Emydidae; genus Malaclemys; species Malaclemys terrapin. Next base: position 241,830,518 of record NC_071506.1, on the reverse strand, counting down.
CGCTGCTCATCCTGCGCCCGCCGCGGCCCTTCCGGAGTGAAGACAAAGGATGAAGGAGTCGGGGACAGAGGCGGCGGACGCAGGGAGCGTGGAGGTGGCGTCTTCCAGACCGGGATGCTGAGAGGGACAAGCCGCCCCGTCAACTGGAGCCACCCCCGTCCTCAGCTTGGTGCGCCGGCCCGGCGTGCCCTGAGGTGAGGACCGCCCCTCGCAGTTTCCTGCCCAGACTTCGGCTTTCCGGAAACCGCAGGGCCCTGCATCCCCGCCCCAGGCCAGAGCGCCCTTGGCGCTGCGCGGCCTGAGCCCCCGGGGGCTCTCCCGCGGCCCGGCCGTGCGCTAGCCGAGCGGACGCTGCGCATCGCCGGGGGTCAGGTCCCGTCCCTGGGGCTCTGCCGCGCCGCCCGGGAGCCGGGACACGCAGGGCCGCAGAAGCCGCTGACACCCCCTCTTTCCCCCCGCACAGTCCCTCTCCTCTGGCGGGCCCTGGGAGATCGCCGCGTCCTGAGCTGGTCCCGTACGTGTGTCAAGCCCAGATGGCATTGTGTCAAAACGCCCGGGGTTGGTTTTGATCTGGTATGTTAGGAGATTAAATACAGGCTTTGGAACGCAGCATTATCAGTATTTCACAGTGACAGGAAATGTGCTTTCCGCCTTACAGTGCAGCTAGGGAGACGTTAGCCCAGCGTCACAGAGATTCTCATTTCAGACCTGATGCAGCAAACAGGAAGGACAGAGCTTCCTGCACAAAGGTTCGGCTACACCCAAACTTGTACGGAAATAACTAAATCTGTTTTAATTCACACATTTTGTTATGGAGTAAGTGTCCTATTTTGGTCCAGTTTTAGCAAAATCAAAATAGGTGAAGTCACTTAATCTCTATTTTGCTTTCCTCTTCTGCACAATGGGAGTACTCTTTGAGCTGTGGTCAAGTGAAAAATTCTCTAACTTATTTCAGACAGCTGTGAGAATTAGGGTGTCTAACTTCAAAAACCATGCCTGTGTTAATATTTGAATTCTGCGTTGGTTATGTAAAGCATACTAAGTGCAGAGCAGACTGTTCTGACTGCATCTTACCTAATATAGGGCTGAGACAATGGTATTTTTGACATGGAGAAGAAAACCCTAGGATCTGGATAGACCACAACATAATGTTCTTTTTTTTTAATCAATACTTTAACCTTGGATTGAGTATCATCCTTATTACTGGTCTTAGAAAAAGAGCTCTGTACCTCCAGAACAGATGAGTGGCTTAAAATGTGGAGTGTCACTTGTCAATACAGAGATTTTACCTTCATATCTGCTGAGCCCCATGTATCAGAAAACAGGATACGTATTTATTTATTAAGCTACATTAACCCCTGCTTTTCCAGAATTAATTTGGAGGTAGGTACAGGTATCTCTGTGAGTCTGTCAGTGTGCATTGGGAGGATGGATATGTGAGGAACGTCACACTGTCATGCCCAGGAGAAAAATTTAATGTGATGGAAGTTACAAGGAGGGTTTACCAGGATTCAACAAGGCATAGATAGGAATAATTTCCCAAGGGTTCATGTACATTAGAGGGTCACAAGATGTTGGTTTTAAATTAAAATGTCCAGCAATGTGTTCTGTTGTAAACGTTGGTACTGAAGGGGCTGCTGCTGTTGCTTCTCCAGTGCCAGTGGGGCTGCCTTGCCGCACTGTCTTTGATTTGTGCTTGTTTCTCTGGTCTGCATATAGCATACATGTCACAAGGCAAGCTTGGAGTGTTGATCACAGGCAGTGCTGCATGGAGTATCATGCAGAGCTAAGGTCACTTAGGGGTGCACGCTGCTGCATTTAGACGAGTAATTCTGTGAGGCCACAGGATGGAAGACAGACTTTCAATCTGGTTTAAACTACTTCTGTTTGTTTTTTAAAAATTACCTCTGTTTTTTGCTAAGGAAATTTTCTTCTGTTAACGTTAGAATACGGGCGTGTTTTTTGACTGCTATCCAAATGGGTGTCAGAGAAATTCTGTCCCTGCAGTTATCTAAGAGTAACTTTTCTGAGCTGTTGGCAGCTAATAGGCTTGTGCATCAAAGAGGCTTGTTGTAACTCTATACTATCCAAACAAGGTCATGCTGTATTAGTTACATATTTTTTACATAGTACTTGGAGGCTACTGTGACTTCCTAGAAGTTCCTTGGAAATGTTATATAACTGGAGTGTGGGATCAGCTGCTATTAGATAACAACAGCACGGGATGGATCTCTTACACATAACAGTGCTGTCTGTCTTTGATTAACCTCCAAAAACAGAGTAGAATTTAAAAACACAAATAGCTCGAATCCATTGAAAATCAACTAAGGTTTCTTGACCAATGCAGAGTGAACATGGGGGAGAAAGTCACATTGGAACTATACTGCAGACAGGGACAAGACCTGTATTTTACCTATTGTTCGTTGCAAATTTTTGAGGAGACTGGTACTTATTGGTTTAGCTACATGTGTAACAAAAGAGGTATTCTGCAATGACCCACTGAAAATTGACCTCTCACACAAGCTTTTATATATGAAAAATGATTTTTTAAAATACAGATCAAGGCCACACAGTCCTTGGCTGAATGACTGACAGATTCCCTTACTGCTGAGATCATCAATATTCTGTAAAAGAAATAAATTAGATTCTAAACCACTCCCAGAATCCACTCTCCTTAAGTCAGAGTGTTACTCCGGCAAAGAATTCTATGAAGGATTTAGTTTGATGGCTCTCTTTTTGGGGGGATCATATTGGAAGTCTTGTGTTGACATAATTGCATTGGACTTTCAAAACACCACTTCCCTAACTATTGTTTTGCTTCCAGGAAGCAAAACAAAACAAAATCCCTTGCACTTATGTAACCTTGTCTATATTTAGCTCTTGTTTTTTTTAGATACCCATCAACTACTAAGAAAGAATGGCTGGCAATTGAGAACATTTCAGTTGCAGCTGACAAGACAGATGATAGAGGATTAAAAAGATAACCTAACTTTTACAGTCAACTTTTACACAGTTTATAATAAGCACCCAGAAAAAAACTGACTTCACGGCTTTATATATCACATTAGGGGCACAGGGTGACATAAGGGATTAGTATTGAGGCACAGACCCTTTCATCTTTAGCTCAGTGGTTCAAATATAGATTAATTATGTCATTATTATCCAGTGACTTTTGGTGGCCTACTTGAAATTAGTGTCGTGATCTCAGACTAGTTCCAATGAACACATCACAAACACTACCATCCCACCTGTCACTAACTGGCATCCTTGTTCACCATTTTATTTCTATAGGGGGAACATGAACAAATCTGGTGTGGCTCCTGGAGAAAAATAGAGCAGCTAAGAGATGCTTTAAAAAATATGGGCTCATTCTTGGGGTGCCTGTGGGTAGTTTCACAACCAACAGCAGCTGAGAATCTTCATAGCAGTTTATGCTTCCCTCCTATCCCCCTTTATTCCTGGCATACCTCATATGCTGGGTCTTGTGAGAAGGCTTGCACAGGGCAGCCTATGACTAAGTCTTTCAAAGAGGTCATGGAAGTTGCAGATTCTGTGACTTTCCAGGACCTCTGTGATTTCTGCAGCAGCCGGTGCGGCTGACTCCATGGTCGCCTGAGCAGCCGGGTCGGCCCGGAGCCAGCCGAACCGGCCGCTGCTCGGGCAGCCCCAGGCAGCTGGTCCTGGGCTCTGCCCTGTAGTAGTAGTCCAGGAGCAGCAGCAGTCTGAGAGTAACAGTGGCGGGGCCTCAGGCCGCCCCCCCACCCAGAGCAGCTGCAGTGGGGCCCTGCCCAACAGTGGCGGGGCCCAGAGTGCCCCCCCAGAAGCAGCAGCGTCCTCAGAGCACCCCTCCAGAGCAGAAGCATACCTGGGAGCGCCCCCTCCCCAGCACCTAAGATTTAGTTAGGGGTATTTTTAGTAAAAGTCATAGACAGGTCAGGGGCCCTGACTTTTTGTTTACTACCTGTGACCTGTCCATGACTTCTACTAAAAATACTTGTGACTAAATCTTAGCTTTACCTATGACTGGTATGCAGTCCTGAACCAGAGGAATTCTCCCCAGGCTGGCTAAGGGTTTCTTATATCCCCTGTACACCATAATCATACACCTGAATAAAACATTCTGTAGATATGCGCCATTCCATCTGTTAGTTTTTAGTTATTATTGAAGGATTAGTGAAGAAGAGATTATCTCATATCCGCTAATTGCTAATAGTGACCTCTGGCTGAGAAGTATTACCCACAGCCCCAATCAAGGTTCTACCATCTTTACATCAGTTAGTACAGCACATCTGTAACAGTCTACTTACTCTCTTGCTCAGAGAATTTTTTTTTTTGGAGGGGGGGGAAGAGGATAGAGAAGTAGTAAAATACCATTATTATATGTATTAACTTCCTCATTGAAAAGAGTGAGGAGGAAGTAGAGGAGTATGTACTGTTAAGTTTTCATGAAAGTTTTGCAAGCCATGGTACGTAATCCTACTTTCATTCTGCAGAGTAAACGGGGATCTCAGTGTGGAGCCTGATGGAGACTTGCTTTCATTTTAAGATTGTCAGTACAATTTTTGACACTGAAATACAATATGCTATTTAAAAAAACCACACATACTCTGACTATGAAGGTGACTCCACAGAGTATTTTACTGACAATTTACTATGTTCTGATGCTTATCAATATCCTAGTTCTCCACTTGGTCATCCCTTCAGACTTAAATTTCAATGCTTTCTCAGATGATTTAGTTGGAAAATGAAAACATCTTTTCCCTTTTTTGAAAATAAATCTATCCTGTCTCTATTTTCTTACTTTAGAAGGTAAGCTTAGATTTTGGTTTGTTTTTAATTCTATTCATCTGTAGCTGATCTGAAAGAATATATTAGACTACTTACCTACCAATAAACATGCAGAATGTTTCCCCTTTAGACTTATAAAGACCATAACATACATAGCTCAATATATTTGTATATTTCCAGTGTTGTTAGTTATTAAAATTTATCCATATAAGTTGTATGAATACCATGCTTCTCCTGAACACAGAATTTTGGTAAATCTACCTTAGGATGCCATTTGGTTTTCATTACAACTATAGAAATATAACTGTAGAACAGCTGTGAAGAAAACAACCTATATTTGTTGTGAGAAAGAAGAAAGCTTGATAAAACCATCAATTCCTTCCAAAAACTGCACGATAAGTTCAAAACCTGGACTTCATTGGCAGATAAGCAATTAGATACATTGTAACCAATGTTGTCTCAAAATGTTTAATACCAATTTGTAGGAAGACATATTTTTGCAAAATAAAATGTCAAATAATTTTACAATCCTTAAAATTAATTTCAAAGAAGCCTGTCATTCAGTCACTGCAATAATAAACCCATATGAATATAAATCTTATTCTGATCTTATAATTTAAACATCTAACATTTAAAGCTACAATTTAGTGATTACAATCACATTAAAAATTATTATGCTAAAGTCACTTTTTGTCCTGGTCTGAAAGTTGCTCCATTCTGCCCTTTCCTCTTCTTGGGATGCTGAAAATTCTCATAGCTAGAAACAAGAATAAGTAATAGCATATTAGTATAAGATGCCATCATTCTTTTCAAAATCCTCATTAGTTACACATCAATGCCAATGAAGACCAAACCAGTTGTGTGTGATTGTATGAATAACGCAAGAGTTGTACATATTAGAGAATACCCTCTTTACACAATGTTAGGAACAAACTATGAGTGGTCATAGATTCATATTAATGAAAGATTTATACCTATAAAGACCCTTCCAATAAATGTTTGCTGCAGGATGGGACATTCTTACTCCTTATTAGCAACACTGCAGATATATAAGATTAATAGAACAAAATGTATGTTACACAGAATCCTTAGCTAGAGCAACAGATTTCATTTACTGTAATTCCAAATCCATGTGAAGTTCCCAGCAGATTGTGAGAGGAAATTCTTATACTCCCAAGCTCTGAAAAGCAGTGACACTCTGGCCCTGGCTACACTGGTGCTGTACAGCGCTGCAACTTGCTGCGCTCAGGGGTATGAAAACGCCCCCACCCGAGCGGAGCAAGTGCAGCGCTGTAAAGCGCCAGTGTAATCAGCGCTTGCCACCTGCAGCGCTGCACGCTCGCTCGCAGCACTGCAAGCTACTCCCCTCGGAGAGTACACGCGACTACACTCGCGCTTCACAATGCTGCCACGGCAGCGCTGTGAATTCCCAAGTGTAGCCATGGCCTATTCTCTAAGAGATAATCAACTCAGGGATCAAAGTACAGTGCTAGGGCAGCCCACCAAAAAGGTCTGAATTTAACACCACCTCAACCAGACCCAAAACAAAACAAAAAACTCCCCCCTCCGAGCTTCAGCTTTCTCAGGTCACTATGAAATTAGGTCTAACTTAGCAATGATATCCATGTCAATGGATGGGAATATGGTAAATGCAGATTAAAACATTAAAAATTGTTATCGAACTTTTGCCTCAGATTAACTGCTCCCTTTCTCTATTTTTTTTCTCATTTTTAAGAAGTTATTAAACTCAAAAGAACAAAAAATTTAGAGACAAAAATACCACCCCCCCAAACCAAAACACCTGACTTATTGCTGAAACAAGCAGCTGAAACCACTGTTTGTCTGGTATAGATGCAGGATGGGCCTAAAATATTTAAAATATTACTTGTGTATTCTGAAACATTAGCATTTAATTGCATGTTAAATTATTTATGATTTTACTTTGCAAACAAAAATATGAATACAACTAAACATGTGAATATTTTATACTTTCATGAGCAAAGAAATTTAACACTTTGCTCATGTAACACGCCATCTCAGGGATCCAAGAATCTCTTGGTGCTATAGAAAGCAATATAGTTATACATAATGTAGTTGTAACTTGGAATCTAATTGAGAAAACTGAGTTATAACATGGAGAGTCCGCAATATACTGAAGCGTGTTCTATTCATATGAAAAAGATAGATTAAATTAATTGAATATTTTTTAATTATTCTTGTTGCTACTGTAGATAGTACTTGCAGTAGAAATTGAGTCTGACCGAAAGCCCATTGATAAAAATGGGATTGTTTCCATCTTCAGTGGTCTTTGGATCAGGTGCATAATTGCCTTGATTTTCTAAGGGTCATTTTTCCCCTTCAGGCAAATAGGTAACTTCCTTTAGCACTAGTGGGTAGACAATTATGTAGCTGAAGTAAGAATGAGCCACTAGCATGCATCATTGCTATCAACCATAAGATAAAGTAGTCTAAATAATGGGATAGCTAAATCTAAGCAAGTTAATATCTATATGCAATCAAAATAACTACAAGGAGAAACAACAGAGAAGATAATGCAAATGTTCAAACCAACACACTGGTGAATTGTGCTTCCCTTATGCATATTTAATTTTATTAATGTTTAATAGTTCAGAAGTGCTGAAAAGATGAACTTTGCTGTGGGGATTATATAATTTATAATATAATTCAGTTATTTTGCAAAACACTGATATTAAACAACTCTTGAAAGATTGAACTAAATGTAATGTTCATGCATGAAATTTAAACAAATTTAGTAACATAATTTACTACTTACAGTTCAACAAAATTCTTCCAGTCATCTTGACTTACAGATGGTCTTGTGTCCTCAAGTGCAGCCATTAAGTGGGACTGACTAATAATTAAAGTGTTCCTGGTTAATCCTGATTGGCTAGGGGCAACATCCTCCTTGAAAACAGAAAATAAATAGTAATAACTTTGGGATCTTTTCCAACATTTGTCAGTATTATTCTAAAGTATATTTTATCTCAAGTGTACTACACACACAGTACTAAGCTTATCTCTAGACATTAAAAACACAGGAATAATGTAGCTATATGAAGCAGTCAACTTGCTGGCATATTTTGTCAGACTATGTCTTCGACCTTTACACATTAGCTTTACTCTGTTTCAGTTTAATATTACTGCAGAAATAATTTATAAACAGGAAAAAATACAGACAAGGAGTGAAAACTAATCGAAACATGTTAGGATTGAATAATATGAAAAAACTGCCGTACTCCATTCTTGCTCCTGTAGTTGGCCTTGATTGCATTGATTTCAGCCCTGAGTTGCTCTATTTGTTCTTGATTAAGTTCTTGGAAACCTTCTTGTGAGGCGGTTCTGAGCATGGAGGGTTGCGACGATACTATATCTCTCAAAGTAATGCCAGTTAAATCATGGGTTATGGAGTTTGGTCCAGACAAACACTGAGAGCTCTAGAGTGACGGGGGAAAAACACTAAGTTACTATTAATCCAAAACAGCAACTCCATAGTTAAGATTTTAATACTCGTTCCATTTAACCACAGTTGTGTACCTAAGCTTTCTCTCTTCACCAATAAAAATCCTTTTTTTCTAAAATGTGTCATTTATACTGACATCCCAGCACAAAAGCTTCTGGCTAACCAGACAAGCTATTTTGGACATTGTCAAGGGGTATATGTACCCCATGCTGGCCCAGCAACCGAAAGGTTAACACAGGCACTGCTGGTCATTGCTCCTTAGCTGTCTCAACATAGCTGGGAGGATAAAAGGACTGGGAAGCAAAGGGGCAGGGCGGGGCAGCCATCAGAAGAGTAAGAAGGCCTGGAGGAGGGAACTCCTGCCAGCAAGCTGCTGAAGAGACACTCAGGGACAACACCCTGGAAGGAGACAGCCAGAACAGCAGGTCGAAGAGTCTGCAGAAACCCGGGGGAAGTAGGGAGGAGCTCAGGGCATAGCTGGAGACAACGAATCCTGATCCAGCTTATCTAGCTTGAGGACCCTGAGCTGGAACCCGTGGAGTGGGTGGGCATGGATTTCCCCACCAACCCCCTGATGGACTTAAGAGTGGGGAGGGTCTTCAGATCCCTGGGCACCAGTAATAGACTAACAGCCCACCAGGCTAAATGAGTTCAAGTGCCAATGCCCCGCTGGCCAGAGAGGGCACCATTGCACCAACACATTGGCTCAAACAACATACAAAACTTTGAATAAGGTATTTCACTTTTAGAAAAATCTAACTTTTTGGGAATGCCCTATTTCAAAAACAGTTTGGTCTAATAAGTCCAAATTGGTTTTAGTTATGAATGAAAAATGAAGGTTATTTACTTGTACTCTGAGTTCTTTGAGGCCAAACTGCACCAGCTGGTGCACTTCAAGAGTGTGAATACACAGAGTACACTTGAAGAAGAAATGAAGGTTACTTATTTGTAACCAGAATTCTCTGAGGTGGTCTCTGAATATTCAGACTCTTAGGGATGCAACAGCAGTACAACTTGGATGGTGTGTCCAAGCTGTACTGGTTGGCACATCCCAACAGTAGGAAGAACTAGGGGCTTTGAATTCTGAGAAAGTTTACATAGTAAGTTTTGAAACTATTCACTCTGATAATTTAAACATCAGCAATCTGTGAGTTCTCTGCAGACTTTAGAAAATTTATATAATTCCAAAGCCCAAAGTTGAAGCATATTAGGAAGTTCAAGAACTCTGAAGTATCAAAGGTATGTTAATACAACTGTCGTCTATGATATATTTCAAAAGCACCTCAGGGACTTAGGTTCCTAAGTCCAATTTTCAAAAGTGACTTAAGCATTTACACTCCTAAGTCTCTTGAAAAACTCCTTGAAGGTCACCTAACTGCCATTTGTGCCTCTAAAAATCACCCCTTAAATCATTTTTGAAAATGGGACATAGGTGCCTAAGTTACTCATTTAGGCACTTTTGAAAATTTTACCCCAATCTAATTTATACAGTTACTGGAGAATAAAGGTGTCTGCATTGGAGGGCTATCGATGTTTACCATGATACTTCATCATAAAACTAAAGGAATTTCTCAGACAAAATTCTTTATTAAGATAAAATTAAGGGTCTGAATACACATATCAACTTTTTAATACAAGAGCTTGATCAGAACACTGCAGTTATTACAAAAATAACATCTGAAAGACAGGTGAGTCTACATTAATGTTAAAGTTTAAAGTACAATTATGGAAAACTATGAAGTTCATAGGTTACACAACCTAACTCTGATGTTATATCAACATCTGTCTTCTACCTACACATCAACAATCCCCATATATCCAAACATGCTAGAACTGCACTAGAAAAATCATATTTAAGCATAGTTTTAACCACAGTATTGACAGGGACTACCAGACGTGCTACTTAGAGATTGTCTTTGTTGGAATGTCTGCCAAGCTGTTAAAGAAATTCTCCCAGCATGTAGTCTCTGACAATCCTGTAGGGTCTGATTCAGAGAAGTACTTAAGCACATGCATAACTTTAAGCATATGACTAGTTCCACTGACTTCTGATATCCTTAAAGTTATTCATATACCTATGTACATTGTTGAATTGGGGCCTTAATCTCTAATGTTCTGATCCAACAACCACTGAATCCAATCAAGACTCTTGTTGACTTTACTGAACTGAATCAAAACCTAAATGCATTTCAATTTACTGTGTTAGAAATGCAGAACAAAATCAATTTCCCTACACAGAGAACTGCCTTTGAAATTGCCTCCTGTAAGATACTGACTGCATTACTAGCCATTGTGCTTTAAAAACTGTTATTAATGTAGATGATATTTGACATATTAAAATATTTTGAACATTCATCCATGTTTTAACATGGAAACATTATGAATATACAGCTTTCTTTTAGGGACAAGAGTGGAAGAGTGAAACATGTTACAGTAGCTTGACAAACTTGTTGGAGTTCTGTTAAAGGAGAAAAAAAAATTCCAGCCTGGTAATAAACAGCAGCAGTACATTTTCCTAGTGCAATGGAAATCTGGGTTCAAAAGTGATCATCGGAGATTAATCCCTATATCTTTAATAGCATTCTGTCATCTCATGGTTAAGACATGGTTAAGGTTGGTGGGGGGGGCACACATTTATTTTGTTTTAAAGAAGAGCAAAGTCAACCGAGCACTTTATTTCGTAATTTAAAATATTTTAAGCTGCTTAATGATAATTGTTTAAAAAAAATCAGGTTATCCAGTTACATATAGAGCCAAGTTTATAAAAAAAAAAAAAAAAAAAAAAAAAACTTATAGGAGTTTTACTCAGAAAGTTACAAGATCATTACTTGTTGCTAATAAAACCTTAAATTAGTGTTTTTGTGTTTAAAAAAAAGTTTGTGATAAAGATATAGTCTTAGTCACGGTTACTGAAGAATGCCAGGCACAATTAATATATAGCATTATAAGTGTGTATACTGTTTGCAGATTTATGCAAAAATATAGTCCCTTATCCAAAGACTTTACATTCTAATATAAGTAAATATAAAAAACACCAGAGAGGAGATGAACACACGATGCACCAAACTAGCTGAAACTGTAGAGCTGCAGTAACAATGGTCCTGGATGAAGACATTTGTCCCAATATCTTATCTCAAAGAAAATAATTTTGTTTGCAGCTCCCCAGGAATAACGTAGCGGTAATGTAGAATTGAGCTAAGTTCTACTTTAAGAATAAATGACATGAGGGATTGCCTGAGAATCCAGTCTGAATTCTAGGTGCAAAAAAGGCTGGCTAAAGTAGATTCTGATACCTGGAAGACCACTGGGAATAATAAAAATTCCATACATAAGATTTGAACTTTTCTTGATATTAATACTTTGGATACCCATCCACCAGGATTTAAACTTTGATAACAAATTTAATACGATGTTGTGAGAGACTGTAATATCCTAAACTTTATTGAATTAAGTTAAACCTTATTGAATGATGGTTAATATCTTTGGAATACATTGTGTTAAAAATGCAATTGTATATGTATTGTTGTGGCATTCACTGCTCCAGGCCAATGGGGGCGGCGGGAAGCGGTGGCCAGCACATCACTCGGCTCGCGCCGCATCCCTCATTGGCCTGGAGCGGCGAACCGCGGCCAGTGGGAGCTGCGATCGGCCAAACCTGCGGACGCGGCAGGTAAACAAACTGGCCTGGCCCACCAGGGTGCTTACCCTGGCGGACCGCATGCCAAAGGTTGCCGATCCCTGGACTAAAACAATAGGCACTACAAAGTGAAAAAATCAAAGGTCAAACCAAATAAACTTATATGGAACGTAATATTGCAATTAAAGAGATTAAGGTAAATCAAAGACAGAATGATCACAATATTTAAAACAGAGAAAAGAAAAGATGGGAGAGGAATTTGGACAAAAATTCATCTAGATGAGTGGGTCTCTGTATGAGAAACAAGATATACATTTTCAATATGTGTAGCTCAAAACTATTTTTTTTAAATAAATTACTGTATAGATGGCATTTGACTCCAGTTAAGATCCATTGTATTTTTACACTAGAGGTGCACTTAGTTGGAGGAGATGCGGAGAAAGGGGGACACAGTTGCACATGTGGCAGTGGCACCCATGAATGAGATGATTTGGGGAGGAAATTATTAAAGAAATTCATCTTATAACAAAATGCCAGCTTCCCAGGAATACCCTGACCTGCTAACTTAATGCACCAGTAAAGGAGCTACATTTTAAACAGAATAACAAATTCATTTCTTTTTTATTGTTAGCAAGATTTTGTATTGCATGGTATTGAAAAAATGTGACTTCTATGGGATTGTGGTATAGTAAAATATGGAGTCTCTTTATAATGGAAAAGGTTTCGCATCAAGTACATATACAAGAGAAGCGCCAAAAAGAGGATAGTTATTTAGAAATTTGGTCACCCTTTTTAGCATACCTAGAGGAAGAGGGCTCCTTAGCCAGGAAGCCAGAATCTTTAGCTAGGTTCTCTGAATATTAACATGATCCTGAATAAGTAATAAGTAATGTACAATGAAGTATGTTCATGTCTTACTGTAACTTTGATATAATAAAAAGTAAAAAAAAAAAAAAGAAAAAAAGGTTTTTTTCTTTGTGTTTTGGGAAAATATTTGAACTCCCTCATGTTAAAACTTCTTCCAAAATCTGGAATAGACGCATTTGGATTGGAAGGGTCCTCTTGTGTATTGTATCATGTAAATCCATTCCCTGTATCATAGCAAGATTGAATTTATTATCTCTAAACCACCCTTAACAGGCAGGTGTCAAATTTAGCCTTGTGGCAAGTCTATCTTTGAATACCTCAAGTAATGGTAATTCTACAGCTGCCTCTGGCAGTTTATTCTACTGACTAGCTGACATTATATTTATAAGCTATTTCTAAATACTTGATATTAATTTTCCCTGATGCACCTAGATCTTGTGGGATTACTGCAAGTAGTGTAATACTTGCTCTACTGTATTTGAAAGAGACATGGTTATTTTGAGGGGTTTTATGACTTCAGTAAATATGAACAAAATTTATTCCCTGAGGATAAAAAATAGAGAATACAGCTTTGAATATTACTGGCCAAGCTTTGTTATAAGATAATATTATTACTTCTATGGTAACATAATTAAAATTATACCTCATGTGACCTTGAATGAATGGAAGCAAAGAGCTGCCAAAGAACTATGCCAACCCTGAGAATCTAGTTATACCTGTTGGGAAGAAGTGGCTACCTGAATTATAATGTCATTAAATGATTTAGTAGGAATTTAAAGGAAAGTTGTTTAGCCAGTTAGGATTTCAGCCTGACAACAGGCTATTACAGTTTCAAATCAGCAAGCTTTCTTCAAAATGATTAATATTTATTTTCTGTACAAAGACTTCTAATAGGACTTTTAGAAAAACCCTATTATCTAGAGCCAATTTGAAGATAAGAAAAAAAGTATGATTTTATCAGTAAGAGGTGCTTTAGCCTAAAAAAAAGTTTTTCAGGATTTAAAATATTTTTTTTATAAACCCATGCATTTCATAGAGATGCAAGATCCTGTTTCAAAAATGAAATTTACATTTTCATTTGTTCACTGCATCACATAAGTTCTTAAATATATTCTCAATGTTTTTTTTACAATTTCTGTTCTTTGGTTTTCAACACACGTTGAACCTGTTCATGTGTGTCTGACGTGAATTGTAACAAACAAGCCCTTGGATATATGGCATCAATAGGACCAGCATTAACAAAATAAGTTACCCATCCATAGTTGCTGAAGTCCCATTATGGTGAAATCCTGAGTCTGGCACAAGTAAAGGAATAAAGGAATCAATTCCTTAGGTGACTTGTTTAACAGCGGTGGCAACAAAACTATGGACTTAAGAACCAGAATTTCTAATCAATAACTGCAGCTAAGATTTTCTTACTCCACAGAAGCAACCCATTTGGCCAAAAGTAGTGCACTGATGGAATAGCTGATTGGAAACTGCCACATTCCAGATGCTGGCATTCTCAGCATTTTGATTGTGACTTGGCTCTCCAGCAGTCTATGCTGACTGAAATGGTTCTGTAATATGGTACTATTCAGCCTCGGTTACTTTGGGAGAATTTTTTGCGGGAAAAAACAGATAGTTTACATAAAAAGAACTAGTTAGGACATGGTTTACTTAATTATAAAATATCTTGGTCTAAGATGCTGTCAAATTGCAGAGAAGTCAATATCATATTTTGTCAGTGAGCCTTCCTCTCTCCTCTCGGGAGATGGCAAGAGAAGATGGCCTGGGAAGGTTTGAGAGATAAAGCACTGTAACTGTTCCTGTCTTTTAAATTCACTGTATCTGTTTTCAAACACAAAATATCCTAATTTGTACATTTTTATATTGTCCCCCTAAAAAAAAGTTTAGAATAAATGTCAATTATAGAAAAAGAGGCAAATTACCAGTTCTGAAGGAGTTCCATTTCCTAGCTCTGATTCATAGGAGCTTCCAAAGTAAAGACGATAAATGTTGGACCTTGAATCTTCAGGAAACAACTCGGACATCTCTAGGGAAATAAGAGACTGCTCCAGCCCTCCTTCTACATCCCCTGCTGAATCATCTGAACCACTGCTATGGTTTAAGAAAACCATAGAAGAGAGACTGAGGTCACTGTCTGAACTAGAACCGATATCCTGAGACAAAACAAGAACAAAATGAGAACATTGCCAGAGGCTTTAATTTAGTCACACGTAACAGCAATTTGCTATTTCATTTAAAATTGATATTTAACAAACAATTTAATTTGGGTTGTTTCTGCTTGGTTGCTGATTCTAGCAATCCCTCCTCCACTGTGAGGAAATTTCTAAATATTTTGCAGAGAAAATTCTTCAGATTTAGCTGGAACTTTTTGCTTCTGTAGCAGACAGAAGAGCAATAATTTGGGAGATAAATATAATGTCTTATTTCATTGTTTCGTGGCCTGTGTCACTCACTAAGCATATGGAGATGTTAACAGAACTTCAAATGCAACCTGTACTGTACCATATCCTTCCGGGCTGATGAAAGACTGCTGGAAAGTAACTGGTCCATTATTAGTGGTGTTTGTCAATGTTTCTATTAAGAGGGAAAGATGCTGCTAAATTTTAAAGAGGTTTGTGTATGCCTTTTCCTCAAGAAACCATCAGTTGATGTTGACAGTGCGGCTACTTACTGCCCTATTTCAAATCTTTGTGAGATGGGTGAGTTGTGATACAAAAATAAGCAACCTGAAGGTTGAAGGCTGAAAACCAATTCCCTGGTTGTAATGATGGAATTATAGCTACAAGAGAAACCATCCTGAATTTTTGAGACTTGACAATGTTGTTTAGGAGTCTTAGATCCAAACTTGGTCTCCATCCTCCTTTCTTTTTTGGGACCAGAAAGTAGCTGGAATAAAATCCCTTCCCTCTGTGCAGAATAGAAACTAGTTCTACAGCCAAGTATCAGAGGGGTATCCGTGTTAGTCTGTATCCACAAAAACAATGAGGAGTCCAGTGGCACTAACAGATTTATTTGGGCATAAGCTTTTGTCGGTTAAAAAAAACACTTCTGCAGATGCATCTCCAGTGTCCATTTGCAGATCCACTTCTTGCTTTAAGAGGTGCTTGTGAGACGGATCCATGAAGAGGGCCGGGGAAGGGGGTGGGTGTAGGGGAGGGAAGTAAGATAAATAGCATTCTCTAATCTTATAACCTCCAGGACCCATTTGTCTGATGTGGTTCTCTCCTATGCAGAAAAAAAGTGGGAGAGAGATTCCAAAAAGAGTAGAAGGAGGGTACAATGGTGTATATACAGCTGGGTGTTGGGGGGGATAGTTTCGGGTCTTCAACCAGCCCATTAAAACTGATGCTTAGATTATGGTGTTTCAGTAGCATGTGCAGAGGGAGCAGGTGGTCTCTTTCTCAGGTCCCTCAACTTTTTCCTGGGTGGTTCATATGGTCTCTGCAATCCTGAGAATGAAGCAGGGTAGGATCTTTGAGTGGTTTGGAATCTACTAAATTTGTCTGTAGGTGTGTAAATCCCAAGGGATCGCAATGTGGCTCTGGAATCCTTATAGGTATTCAGTGATTCACCAGTGGACTCAATGAAGTCATCAAAGGGAAGGTATTCAACTAGGAATCCAGAGGGGAATCCCTATGCATGACTACTGCCATAGAGATGGATCGAGCGGCAATGTAGGCTGTGTCCAAAAAGGACTGTAGCTAACAGCTGACTGTCATTAATAGCAACCTGAAACGGGTCACACTGATCAGCCGGCAGATGCTCAATAAAGGTGGTAATTTGAATGATTGCATTTAGTCATGAGAGCTTGACAGTTCGCGGTCCTAAATTGAAGTGTTCTGGATGAGCAGGTCTTTCTGCTGAATAGATCAAGGCGTTTTTGGTCCTCATCAGATGGTGTGGCCTTCGCATGATGTTCCGTCATATTTGTTCACTGACTCCACAACCAGGGAGATCAGTTTCAGATGGGTTAACAGAAATTCAGAGTCTTTAGCTGGGACATAATATTTTTTATCGTCCTGTTTACACGTTGGTGGAATTGTTGCAGGGGTCTGACAGATGGTTTTGGCAAGATTGAACAGGGCCTCATTAATAGGCAGGGCAACACAGGCCCATCTTTGGTGCAAATCCCACTCTTGTCAAAAGTGTCAGGATGGAAATCTCTTGTCTGAAGTGTCAGGGAATCCTGGATAAAACTATTTGAATGAAAGGAAAATTCCTGCTCTTCAAGAGGGGGAGCCTCAACACACTCTGAATGTGTTGGAGAGCCAAGTGGCACCAGGGAAAGGTCTAACCTTGGTGACCGTGCTTGTCGCAGTACCGATAACCTTGCAGTACTGACTAACAAGGGAGACTCCAGCTCCTGCAAAACCAGTAGATTCCTCGAGAATCTCCAAAGCAGTCTTGATCCATGGGAACTGAGGTATTTTTGAGGTGGACTCTTTCTGTGGAGAATGACTTCATTTTCTATGGGTTTTCTCTATGGATTTACCTTGGGTAGACATAGGTGAATGTGTTGAAGTTGACAGGGCCCTGTGTTCATTGAGCTGCCAATGTCCGGTAGGGTCTCCTGGCCTGGAGCTGAGGCTTGTTGGAGGGAACTCTCCATTATTAAGAGTCAGTTTTAGCTCCCGATTTCTTCTTACCCTACCCTTAAAGATGGAGCAGATGGAGCATTCTCAGGGGATATGAGATTCAACCAAGCGGTGGACACAACGAAAATGCCTCGCAGCATTTCTCCCAGCAAGAAATTCACCACTTGAAGCCCAGAGAGCCTGGCCTACCCCCAAGGCAACAGAATCTAACAGGGGAAAGTCCCCCTCCCCAATGAGGAAAGAGATCAAAAGTCACCCTAAATTATTAAATAAAATGTAAATGTAATAACTAAAGAAGGGTACCTAGACTAAGCAACTTTGAAAAGAAGGCATGGAGAGTGGCTTGCCCGTGCACCCCTATATAGCCGTGGAGTGGGGCATGAGGAATTATATGATGCATGCGCAGGCCAAAGAGATACTACTACCAAAATACTCCGATTAAAGATGCATGGGGCATGAGCACACCTGAAGTGGAGCACCCATGGGGACACTACTCAACGAAGAATTATCAGGTGTCCACACTGATATTATTAGGTATGTCAACTGCTTTTAGTATCCTAATGTTGGGAAAATGCTCACTGACCCTAAAGACACTCAGATGAGGGGCTACTGGGTTCTATCTTGTCACTCCTCTCATTCAATATGCATGGGTTCAGACCAAAACAAATCAATTTAACATCTTTTCTAAATGGCAAATATACTTTAAAAAGTTAAACTAATTTTGTCACAGGGAAATTATTACAATTTTAATAAGCTACAAATATAGAATAAGATTTAAACTATCTGTCAGAGTTTACAGATCACAGAAATTATAGGAAAAGGAGACATTTTATTTAAATATAATTTTTCCAAAAGTGGCAGAAATCTATTTTGGGTAAAGTTAACCTCTCTAAAATATATTTGTAGCACAACGCAGTAATTAAGGAAATACTTTAAATACTTTAAGTGCACTTACTTGTGGTAAACTTGAACCCAAGCTAGCATGTATTGCCTCTAACTGGGCATTGTACAGTAAAGCTTTTAGGTCAGCTCCTGTGAAGTGCTCTGTTTTTGCTGCCAAATGCTGAAAGTCCACATCATTTGCCAAAGGCAGAGAATGACTGAGGGCTTTTAGGATTTCAAAACGAGAAGTCTAAAAAGAAAAAAAAAAAGGTAACATCATCTGTTTCTTGCTTCTAACTGCTATTCAGTACTTTGACAGTAATTCTCTCAAGCACTTTCTCAAGAAGTCAAACTAATCTACAGAAATGTAAGTTTTGGAAGGAATACTTGTATAATTAAAATAGTACATATATGAAAATACTGCACAATCTATTTTCAAATACAAGCATATGCTTATTACTACTATCACTTAATTTTTCTAAGAAAAATACCGCCAAACAAAATATCCAGTGAGCCATGAATTCTCTGAGCGCATTCTCTAATTATATTATCAATATCCAAGATTTTTAAATACACCATTAAATGTGAACTCTCAAGCACATTTTATAAATATAACGGGATTTGCCTTTTTACCAGTTTTCACCTTTCTAAACATAAGAAGAGAAGTGTCCAGACAGAGGAAATGACCCTGTTGGCCTGAAGAGCTCATTTTTTTGTCCTATGGAAATAGCAATGAAAAATATTTGGATAGAATGTGTTTGCATTCTTAGTGCATGGGATTATCTATCTTTGTGCATGTGAGAATGAAATGGGATGATATCTGTTAAACTTGCCATGTAAATTGCTAATGAATATTCTCCATTATAATTAGGAGCCATCAAAGGGACAAATCCTGCAATCTCTACTAGCCTGATCCAAAACCCACTAAAGTCACTGAAAGTCCTTCCATTTACATCAGTGAATGTTGGATCAGGTCCTATGACTGTACATAACTGTCCAAATGCTGATTAAATATGTTTCCATTGCATGCAGGCCAGGTAAGGGAAAGCCCAAACAGCTGGACTCCATGCCTACCTGCTCTGGAAAACACTGGGTCACTAATTTGCATGGGGAAGCAAAAGGCCATGTACTCTACTCCTCATCATGCCCTGCAACAGCAGGTGAAATGGTGACCTGGGCCCTGTTGGCAGATGAAAATGACAAATTTCAATCTCCACAATCCCTGCTCCTATGTATTTCCTGTAAGCAAAGCCCCTTTTATGTGGGCTTTGTCCACAAGATCATGATTGGTTCTACATCTGTGGAAAACAATGGAAGAATATCTGGAGAAAATAAACAATAACACTACCAGTCAAATCAAATCAAATCTGGCTGTCTACTAAATGGGATTACAAACATCTGAAGGGTTACATTCTTTCTACAAACACAAGACCTAAGAATACTGGGCCTGATTCTACACTGCTTGAACACTGCATAGTCAGTTACACAGTGCAAAGCGGGCGCAGAACTCCATAATTCTGATTTGGTCATGTTTTATCCCCATTTTACATTCATTGCATCTGATCCACTCTGCATTACTCCAGTTTTATACCAATACAATTCCAGAAAGTTACACAGGTGTAAAACTGAAGTGATGCAATAGTGAACCAAGTCCACTTTGTTCAGGTGTACATGACTAAACAAAGTACAAGCCAATGGAGAATCCTGTTCATTATTCTAATTTTTTTCCTTTCATATATGGTGTAGTATATTGTTTCTTCACCTGATCAGGAGGAGGACAGTACAGGCATTTATCCAGTCGACCTGGCCTCAACAGAGCAGGGTCAATCAAATCAGGACGACTAGTAGCAGCCAACACATAAACCCCTTAGAAAAAGTAAGAGATTATCATTAATGTGTTGAACTCATGCCTTTTAAAAATAAAAAAAAGACACAGCTAAATTATTTACCTTGTAAGCCTTCTACTCCATCCAGCTGAGTCAACAGTTGGTTAACCACTCGGTCTGTCACTCCAGTATTATCATGACCTCGTCGAGGGGCAATGGAATCAAACTCATCAAAGAAAACTATACAAGGCTTGGCTGCCTGTGCTCTGGAACAAAATGCAATCCTTCAATTCAGTTTAGGTTTAAGCTAAGTAAAATAAATCTGCCTAGAGATGTGAAATATGTGTTCTGTTTGGTTTGTAAGGACTTGTCTACACAACACTTATTTGTAGCAAGTTGGGGTGTAAATCAACCCTGTGCTAGTGGGGATCCTACTAGTGTGCACTAAAAATTCTGTAGTATTTGATCTACCCCGCTTTGAAAAAGGAGTAGACTGAAGCACAGTAGGGAACTTCTGGTGTGCAGAAGCAGGTTCACACAGACGCTAAGAGCTTGTCTACACAAACATTTAGTTTACAGCAAGCTGCTGTGTGAATCTAGCCTGCACTAGTCTGTCACAGTGTAACTGTTCGTGTGAACCCAGCTAATGCACATTAAAAATCTGCTAATGTGCTTTGATCTAGTCCTGTTTCAAAGAGGACTAGATTAAAGTGCTCTACCAAACTGTTTATGTTTGACCTGTTAGACCGTGGCAGAGTAGTGCGGGGTAGATTCACACCCTAGCTAGCCGCAGCCTAAATGTCTGTGAAGGTAAGCCCTTAGTGCAGTGGTTCTCAAATTTTTGTACTGGTGACCCCTTTCACATAGCAAGCCTCTGTGTGTGACCCCCCACTTATAAATTAAAAACACTTTTTTATATATTTAAACATCATTATAAATGCTGGAGGCAAAGCGGGGTTTGGGGTGGAGACTGACAGCTCACGACCTCCCCATGAAATAACCTCATGACGCCTTGAGGGGTCCCGACCCCCAGCTTAAGAACCCTTGTATGGCAGACTATTGCAGGGTACATTTACATCCCAGCTTGCCATGAACTCAGTGTTCATGCAGGCCAGTCGAGTGCAACCTTATTACACAGGTGGGCCACATAAACCTAATACTCTTAGGGAAATTCTGTGCCAAAACATTAAAAATTCTGCGCACAATATTTTCAAATTCTGCATATTTTATTTGTCAAAATAACACAATATAATCACACTGGTTTCAATTATTTTTGGTCATTTATTTCAAAATACCTGTCAGCAAGTATGTCTGTAACAATACAGGCAATAAAAAAAGATTCAGAAAATGTTTTTTGACAAACAGATTCTTTACTAGGGATATTAATACAGAACTCTGAATAATAATTCATTTAAACTTCAATACAGAACCATATTTCCTGCACCCCTCGGAGTCAGGGAGGTAATGGAGGAGCTGAGGGACAGGGAAGTAATTGCTGGGAAGGAGTCTGGGTGTGAACTTGAAGGGTTGTTGCGTATGAGTGGGAAAAGTATGGAACAGTTTTTTTGGGGGGTGGGGAGGGACTGTTAGGGAGCTTCCCCCATGCAGACCCTGGCTGACCCCTAGCTTCTCCAATTCAGTCAGGCACCTCTGCTGTGTCCCCATGTGTCCCTGTACCCCCATGTATCCTTGCATGCCCTGTCCACATGTCTCTTCATCCCCACTCAGACACCCACTCCCCCCATTCCCATGTGTCCCTCCACCCCCACTCAGACACCCCCCTATTCCTGTGTGGTCCTGCATCCCCTCCCGCATCCCCATGTGTCTCTGTGCCCCCACTCAGCCACTCCCCTGAACTTGTGTCCCTGCACCTCTCCCCATGTGTCTGTGTGCCCCCACTCAGCCAGCCCCTTCCCCCTGTAGCTCTGCGCCCCCTCCCGCTCTGCCCAGGTGGCCTTGCATCTCCCTCCCCCTGTGACCCTGGGCCTCCACTCCCATTCAGCCCCAGTCTGTCCTCCCCCACTAGCCCTTATGAGCTCCTGTCTGACCCCCCAGCAGCCACACGCTGTCTATCTCCCCATAGCCCCATCTCCTGACGTGGCCTGACAGGTGCTGCAAAGAAGGCAGGCTCTTTCTCTTCCCTAGCAGGCTGGGAGCAGTTGCTGTGTTCTATCGCCACAGTGCCCTCTGGTGAGCAAAAGGTAGAACTGCAGCAACATTCCAGCAGATGCTTTTTTCTGCGCAAAAAATTAAAATGATGTGTGGCTCATTAATTATGCGCACGTGCAGTGGCAAGGAATTCCCCCAGGAGTAACCTAAGCACAACCTTGTGTGGGCCAAACAGATTCTACAGATTTTAATAAGATTTAAAATCACCTGTATTGGTTTATATTTTCAGTTCAGCTTGTTTTGTATATTTTTAGATAGAAACAACCTATGTACAGTATTGTTTATTTATACACTTGTGTAAACTAAAATGATGTAAACATGACGACAAAACGCTAATGAATCGGCCATTAGTATATTGTACAAAGCAAACAGTGAGCCTTATGAAATGCTCTGGTGGGTTGTGTATGGCCCCCACGCAGTAGGTAGACAAGTCCTAATATAGTTACATTTAATTATAGAAGGCAGCAACTATTATGGTTTCCTGTGGAAATTAACTGCTTTGAAGAACAGGATTTCCTGTTAACTACCATTAATATTTTATACTTTATTTTGTACTTACGTTTATTTCCTTCTGAAGTTCACAATTATGGTGTTAAAATACTATGGAAACTTTAATATCAATACAAGCAAACATGTTTGTAAAGTCTTATCCAAAGGCCGCCTACACAATAAACTGCAAGGAACTCAATTTATCAAATTATGAAGAATGAAGGTTAAGTTGACCCTGTCAGTATTTTAACATGTGGTTTCAGCAGGTCTAGATATTTCAGACCTAATGATCAAGACCCATTAAGCCTGCTCTTTCAGACTGCTGACTAGGAAATTCAAATAATTATTTTTAGTATCAGCCATGAAAGTGGAATCTATTTACAACAACATTTATTCTTAGAGAACCAACCTGTTAAAGACATCTCGAACAGCTTGCTCACTTGCTCCAATATATTTACTGAGGAGCTCTGGTCCCTGTAAAATAGCAAAATGAGAAGACTCAGGAGTTGTGTTTTTTCCTAATTCCATATCACTGTGGAATCTACTAGCAAGGTGGGTTATTTATGCAAGCACTAGAGAATTTCAAAGTAACGAGCAAGCAGTGGTTCCCAGGTGATTCAAAAAAGTAGATAAACTGTGCCAGGTATTGCTAATTTCATTGGCTCTCAGTTTTCCTGCTATAAAGGGAAATGTGTTACAGTATCACAAGTCTGAGGATTGTGTTCTGAAGATACATTTAAACTATTCTGGCTAGCTGCATTACCCACTGGGTTAGAATCCTTTTATAAAGAAGAAGAAATTAAGAATACATAACACAATTTTCTAAAAAATACTTAGTGATTAATTACAAACTCTCAGAGATAACATTGTGTGGCCACAGCATGAAGTCACTCAGTGGTGCTTAGATAGCCAGGGCCAGATCCATAAATGTACTTAGACATCTAAGTCTTGGGTTTAGGTGCCTAAATCCCAGTTTTGGCTCCACTGCAATTCACAAATCTCACGCCAAACCCACTCAGTGCCTAAACTTTCAGGATAAAAGTTCCCTCTGTGCCTATGTTTCTGCCTCTGAGCAGGTGGACTGGTGTCCAGATACCTGTCTCCCACTTAAGCCTCAGACTGAGGGCATGTCTACACTTACCTCCGGCGTGATCGATCCAGCAGGGGTTGATTTATTGCGTCTAGGGAAGACGTGATAAATCGACCGCTGAGGGCTCTCCCATCGACTCCGGTACTCCACTGGAGTGAGAAGGGTAGGCGGAGTCGATGGGGGACTGTCAGCAATCGACCTACCGCAGTGAAGACACTGCGGTAAGTAGCTCTAAGTATGTCGACTTCAGTTACATTTTTTTCATAGCTGAAGTTGCGTAACTTAGACCGACTTAGCTCACCCCTCCCCCAGTGTAGACCAGGCTTGATTCTGGGGAAAGATAGAAATAGGCATTTGCCTCCCTATCTTGTGTGCAGGGCTCAACCCGGTAGGTGGCTGCTGAGCAAGCCTACTGGATTGGCCCCCATTCAAAATTGCCCTGGCAGTGCCCACCTTATAACTTTTAGCCCAGTGGTTAGAGCACTCACCTAAGATGAGAGAGCCAGGTTCAATATTCCCCTCTCATGGAGGGAGAAGGATTTGAAGAGGGGTCTCCCACCTCCCAGGAGACTGCTCTAGCCACTGAGCTATGGGATATTCTGATGGGGGGGAGGGGGAGTCCCTTCAGTCTCTCCTATTGAACCTGTTCCACTGTGGATAAATAACAAAAGAGTGATTGGAGCAGGGGGACTGGACCCTGGGTCTCCCACATCCCAGGCAGGTGCCCTAACCTCTAGACTAGAGCATCATTCATTCACACACACACACACACACACACACTCTCTCTCTCCCCCCCCCCCCCCCCAATGACTAAATTTATCCAAGTATTTATCCGGAAAAATTAAATGTTGTAACAGTTTCTTTGTGGTCATGATAATGACTACATTTTAAATGTGAGTTTCTTAGTTTGGTATTTATTTTTGCATATATATTTTACACACACACACACACAATTAGACAAAGTAACTATGTTGGGATTTTTTGTGTTAATACAAAGAACTAATAAACCATCAAAATTTTGTTACCTTGATGCTGATAAAATTCATTCCACTCTCTCGGGCAACTACACCTGCTAACAGAGTTTTTCCTGTTCCAGGAGCACCATACAACAAAATTCCTGTCCTCTGTCGTATCGGCAGGTTTGCAAATAATACTGGATACTGAAAATACAGAGTCATCAAGAGTAATACCTATTTCCAAATAAGTAATTTTTTGGTAACATAATGTAATAATTGGCTTCTGACGAGTGTTTCTTTATATGGACATTCTTGTGAGATTACTTACTTCATCCACATTATGTCCAGAAGGGCTCATCTCAACTGATATTATCAGTTATATTATAATTATATAATTGGGTTATATTAAAGTAGCCTATTATAAAAAGTTCAAAACCATTTCTTTGAAAAGCTCTATGGTGAGTTTCTCACCCTTACTCTGGTACCTCTACATTGGGTAAGAGAGCCAGGCTGATGTAAAAGCGTACTAAAAAGCTCCATAATCAGCAAAGGGAAGAGTCCTCTGGTTCAGGCACTGCAGAAGATAGCTGTAATAATGTTACCTTCTCAGGACCAACTTACAAGCCAAGGAGTAGAAGACAAGCCTGGGGTTGGGAGGAATGTGTCCAGGTCAAGGCTGCAATACTGCAGAGCTTCTGGGCAGCGCTACGGCGCATAGGCCTGGAATGCCTATGTTATGTTCTCTAGGCCTCTCAAGCCTTCAGAACATCTCAGGTAAGGGAGGGTGCAAAAATGTCTTAAAGGCACCTTAGTCTTCCCTCTACCAGGATTGCAAGTTCTGTGCTGTACCTGTAAGAGTCCATTTTTTCTAAGAGTAGCTGTTCCACAAAGTAAAATTGTTAATCAGAGTTCCAGAAACACAATGGTTTGTAAAGTACTGAAGCATTTGTTCCTGGTTTAAAAGAAAAGGGTACCTTTGTGGGTAACTGGATGGTATCCATGAGTATTTGCTGTACATCCTTTAAGCCACCAATCCTGTCCCAGCCCAAGTCTTTAGGTTTGTGTAGGTTAACATTTCTCAGAGATGAAGGAGTAAAATCTTTTAAAGCTTTTTGAAAGTCTAAGGTTGACAGATTCAAGTCTGTTGAAAAAAAAAACCCCCAGGAACAAAAGAAACTCCAGTTAAAATCAATTTAGCCTTATGGTGGGGGAAAAAAAGAATATATGCATATGATATCAAGACAAAAAACCTTCTAAATAACAGTTAAATGCATTTTAAATGTAAAATATAGAGACAGTTTTACTTGCTTTTGTATTATTGCAAGCACGTGCCATATGGTACAACTAAAACAAAGTAGAGATTTGGTGACTATCACATACCTTCCTTGTTGCACGCTCCCTTATTAGAAACACAGGAGTGTATGGCACGATCCACTAGCATTGTAAAATCTCTAGCTATAAACCCTTCTGTTTCCTTTGCAATATGCTGGAGATCAAGATCATAGAATCTGTTTATTTTGGAGTTCAATTTATTTTCTATTATGGAATGCAGTAATTCACATCTTTGCTCCTGAAAAATAAAAATATACAGTGAATGTATACATAGTTTTATACAGATATGAATTATTATCTTAAGCTTAGAAGACTCAAATGTTTCAGATAATGAAAAGTTACCAACATTTCATTCAACATAGGAGTTTTGTGACTAATATATAAAAAATACTAACACAAATTGAAGAAAAATTGATTATTTTAATCTGACCTTTCCTAAGAGTTCACCAGCTTTACAATTCTAAATGACCAATTGACCACTGTAACCTCTAGCCCAGCAATGATCATTTCAGAAATCAATCTTTCTATTCTATCCCAGTCATATCTGCATCACAAGCACTGGAATAAATTCCAAATCAGAAATGAAGAATGAGAAATCCTAGGAACAAACAGACCAAATCACACAGGTATAAAGGGCCTGATCCTGAGAGGCGCTGAGTACCCTCAACTACCTTGTAGAATAAGGCCTATACTGGAAATTTTCATTTGTATTTGGACACTGGTTAAAAAACAAGTCTGGATAATTTCAGATTACAGAGTTGTCATACAACATAGTTTTTCAGGGGAAGTCTTTTCTTCTGCCACAAGTCAGCACAAGTCAGAGATCTGACTGCAGTTCTTGATTTTTTAAATGGCTCATTTATGACAGGAGAACAATAAGCACCATAAACCTGGGTATGATTCCAACGTGTTGTGGGCATTCTCTTACACACTAGTACAGAATGCAAATCTTTTGATTTTTCCTTAGAGTACACTATATTTAATACATTGGTTGCCATTTCTTTTGTACCGTTTCAATACAGTCTATTTTTAAGAGTAGAAGGATATATTAATTAAACCAATTTTTGAATTAAAACAAACTAGTACCCTTTAAATATTTTACAACCCAAATACAATTTGGGAAAGTATACATTATGGTGAAGTTTCTGTTAATTTGGGTGGTGGGAGACAGACTCACCACTAGGCATAACTCTGTTTTTTTTTCCCAAAAAGGAACCCTGAAGATAACATATAGAAAAGTTATATGCTATTTAATATCACAAAAGACCTCTTAAAATCCCCCAATAGTGTTGTTGTGGTTTTGGTTTTGTTTTATCTCAACTTCAGCAGCAAACTATCCTTTTTTGTTACCTTTTTGGTGCAGCATCTGAGACTGTAGGGAAGTCACAACCAACATTTTGACCAAGTTACTCAGTTATTGCATTTACCTGATCTGGAGGCTGGATATGTTTGAAGCATTGAAATATATGAGTTCCTTGACCAGAAACAAGGGAAGGATGCAGAGAATGTTCAGACTGGCTTGTGGCAATTAATGCAATCAAACTGCCCATGGAAATAACTTCTTTTATCACATCTTTCAAAACTAGATATAGAAGACATTGTTTCATGAGTAATAAATGTATGAAACTTATAATCTTTTATTAATGCTGAGTATTTTTACAGTACTAGAGATATTATATAACACCAAGTACTACACTAACTTTTCTGTAATGTATTATAGAACTGTTATCATCTAAACAAATGCATTTATTTTTCAAGGCACAGTCTACTCCAACAAGGAAACACTGTCAGAAATGCTTTGCCTAGAACTAAACTTGTATAGTTATTGATGAGGTCTACCCTGTGATATTAAAGATGATTTTCTCTATTGTGAATTCTGCTGTTGTATCTGGTATGAATAAAATGCAGAAAGCTATAATCCCAACTCTGCAGCGTAGTCAGGAAAAAGTTGAAATAATAATAATATAATTTAGATAGTTTATTGTATGACTTATCACAATACTAAGGTGTTGAACTGTATTGTGTGCCAAGCCATTGTACTAAGAGTTTAGGATAAATAGCAGTTTTGAACTACTTAGATCTCTAGATGTCATGTACAAAAATAAAGTGTATAAGTAAGGCAGATCATTTATGCTAACTTTTAAAACTGCGTATCAAGGTTGTGTGCATAAAACAAAAATGAAGCACTAAGACATTGAAATTGTACATACAACTACCCATTTTGTAATTTAGGTGAACATTTTTGAAAATTTAATCTCACTGTGAATTCCAGAAACCACAAAAGGAATTTAATTTAAAAAGTTGCAATCTCCCTTTGACACTGCTTAGAAAATTGAAGATCTGTTATAGCTTAAATCCTACCAGGGCATAATTTAACACAGTTAAAATAATAAAATACATTGATCTTGATTATTTCATATTATGTTATTTCAGTCTCTTGTACTGAAAATGTTTACGTGGAGAGATTTTAATGTTGGCTGTACTTCAGAGAAAAAGATTGTATGGAGGATGCATTGTCCAGTTCTTCACTTAAAGGCTAGGGTTTGGAAAAATTTAAATAAAATAACCGATGACTTGCACACAATGAAGTGCACCAAGTAGATAAGAAAGGTACACATTCAGTTAAAAAAAATGCTACTTATGCATAATAATCTATGCATAATCAAAATTAATCTGGAACTTGTAAACTGTGGCAGTTTATCTGAGGTGTGAACAACATAGAATGCTAAATGATCCAGAAGTAGGGGTGGTGAAAATAGAACTGTCCAGACAACTGTCATTCAGGTACAAGAAATTCTAAATTACAATACATTTTTATCCAGGCACATAAGAAGCAACAGGAAAAAATTACCCAGACGCTTCTAGCATAGCATTACCATGTGCAAGTCTATAGCTCTGAACTGCTTCAGGGCTGTTCTCATGCTCTGGTGTAGAAGGAACTCCAACAATGTGATCAAGATCATCCAGCAGAAGAATGGATGGCTGTCTCCATGCTGCCTCTAGAAAAACTTCCTCCACTTTTTTTCGTATGTTTTCTAATCTTTTTCCTAAAACAAAAATATAATCTTAGTATCAAAACACAGCATGAAAAAAATAAAATTTGTGCTGGCAATGCAAAGGGCCTTAAAATGACTAAATGGGCAGCTAAAGATTCTCCTTTATGGGAGGAACCTTCAGCTGACTATGCCAGTTCTATATGAATGCTCGCCTCCTCCCCTGGAATAGGGATCATGCCGGGGGCAGAAGGGGGAATGGCCAGACACAGACATCCAACACAACTGGATCTTTAGTTTCTACAACATCAGAGTAAACTAGAACAGCTTCAGAACTATATAAAGCCCAGGATTACAAGGAAAGGATGGTCAGTGGAAAAGTGGCAAAAAGCCATTATTTGCCCTCCTACCCTTTATGTTGCACCTAAGTACTTTTGAACTCACAAGAGAACCTGAATGTCAACAAAGACAACTAGCACAATCTGAGATCAAGAAGTTGTTGGTACATACAACAATTAGAAATTGTCAATACTACTCTAGTTCAGCAAGCACTGAAAATTTAACAATACCTTCAGAAGAATGGCAGGTTTTATAATTTACCATTCCTGGTTTTCCAATGAAACTATATATAAAGAATATTTATTTTAAATGTTTGCTTTTTTAAAAAGTGATTTTTCATCAGATGGACAAAGTAATTTACATTAGATCTATAAAATTTGTAAAAATATTAAAATTTCTAGGCCAAACTTGAAATTAGAAACTAAAGGCTATGCTATACAATGTGAAGTTTGTACATTCCTTAACATACAAAAAATAATTAGTTCTCACTAATTTGATATACTTTCACCTGTTCCATGAGAAAAAGAGTATAGATATAATTATATTCAACTACTTTTGTTCCATTCAGCACAGAGAAAAATACACAGTCCAATTTGCACACTTTCTTTCTTTATTTCATAGTAATGGGGACTAAACATTGAGGTTGTGGTTGAATTCTGGGAAGGAGATGTTGCTTACCCTGTACAGTAGCTGGAGTTCTTCAAGATGTGTGTCTCTAGGTGTGCTCCACTTGAGCTGCACATGTGACTTCACTTGGAAATTTTTGGCAGCAGTTTCCGTTCAGTTCATTTATGTGCCATAGTTAGCCTTGTGCCCTATACCAAGGGCATATGTGACTGCAACAGATGAACCGCCTTCAGTTCCTTCTCCATTACAAAGTCCCACAGAGATAAAAGACTATGGGTATGTCTACACTATGAAATTAGGTCGATTTTATAGAAGTTGATTTTTTAGAATTCGATTTTATACAGGCCGTTGCGTATGTCCACACTAAGCGCATTAAGTCGGCGGAGTGCGTCCTCACTACTACAGCTAGCATCGACTTACAGAGTGATGCAGTGTGGTAGCTATCCCACAGTTCCCGCAGTCTCCGCAGCCCATTGGAATTCTGGGTTAAGCTCCCAATGCCTGATGGGGCAAAAACTTTGTTACGGGTGGTTTTGGGTACATGTCGTCAGGCCCCCCTCCCTCCCTCCTTCTGTGAAAGCAACGGCAGACAATCGTTTCGCGCCTTTTTTCCGGGGTCCCGTCCACCAGACCCGCTCAGCCCGCTTCCTGCCTGGACGATGGGAACCCCAGGCAAGCAGTGGGCTGAGCGGGGCCGGTGGACCGAGCCCCAGACCGGCAGCGAGCTGAGCGGCTCAGCCCGCTGCTGGTCTGGGGCTCCGTCCGCCGGCTCTTGCCAGCCGGGGTCCTACTCAGCCTCGCTCAGCGAGCAGACCTCGGTGAGGTCGATCAGGAGTGCCTGGACAGACATGGCTATCCTCCTCTTAGAGCACCGAATGGGAGTGACTCCAGGTCATTCTCTTCTTTAAGTTTCGTCTCATGGAGATTCAGTCCTACCTGGAATATCATGCGAGCTGGAGGCTTCTTCCTCAGGCTGCTCTCCCAGCCAGCATTACCGCGCGGTCACACCTACCCCAGCCTGCCCCTTGCTCCCATGGCTCATGAAGCCTGGACAGTAGTAAGGAGCAGTTCAACTTGTGGAATGACAAATCCAGAACGAAGGATTGCACTCTATGGGCCACGTTAAGATTATTTCAGAGACCTAGATAACATTTAGTCCCTATAAAAGGCTCAATGAAAATTTCCCCCCGCCCCCAACAAAAATGTTAATTTATCAGAGCAGCTGAAAGGGTAAGGAATCCAGGACTATAACTCAGAGAGAGCTTCCGTGTTATTTAACTCATAATTGATATAATTCAAAGTAAAATTTCACAGTGCAGTCTGTTCTAAGACTAAAAATGCAGGAGGGGAGTCAGAAAAAGGGACAGTGACCTGTTTCCGCCCGGTTTCAAACCGGGGACATTTCGCGTGTTAGGTGAACGTGATCACCACTACACTACAGGGCTTTCATGTGTTAGGTGAACATGATAACCACTACACTATGCGGCTTCTCTTTTTTTGCCACAGACTTTGCCGAATGCATAGGAATGTTTTCTCTAGCTACAGAAGCTACCTAATGCAATGTCTATATCTATGGACTCCCTGCTCACAAAGCAGTCATGCCCGCCAAAGGCTGACACAGCGCGGAGTGCATGTGACACAGCGACCTGGCTCAGACAGGATCACTAGCGAGGCATGATACTTTTGCCGTTAAGCAAACATAGCAATTCTTTCCTGGCCTCTGCCACTGAATGCCTCCATGCATTACGCTGTGTCCTATCAGTGTGGGAGGACTGCATGAGCTCGGAAAAATGTCATTGCAAATGCGTTTTTTTCGCCTTCTAATCTGCGGTAACCTCAGCGATAGAGATGATAGGGGGAGCATAGAAACATTCTGGGGGGACTGCATGGTCACCTGTGCTGCTGAGTTCGCCACGCTGGCCAAACAGGAAATAAAATTCAAAAGTTCCCAGGGCTTTTCCTGTGTACCTGGCTAGTGCATCTGAGTTCAATGTGCTGTCCAGAGCGGTCAGAATGGAGCACTCTGGGATAGCTCCTGGAGGCCAATACTGTCGAATTGCGTCCACACTACCCCAAATTTGACCTGGCGATGTCAATTTCAGCACTAATCCCCTCGTTGGGGAGGAGTACAGAAATCGATTTTAAGAGCCCTTTAAGTCGACAAAAATGGTTCCGTCGTGTGGACAGGTGCAGGGTTAAATCGATCTAACGCTGCTAAATTCGACCTAAACTCGTAGTGTAGACCAGGGCTATGAAGCAGAGGGGATGGAGAGTGAATAGTGGAGCATCCATAGGGACACATATCTCAAAGAACTCTAGCTACTGTCCAGGGTAAGCAACCTCTCCTTCTTCGAGTAGCATCCCTATGACTGCGCCACTCGAGGTGACTCCTGAGCAGTACCCCCTGAAGGAGATGGGAACTTCAGTCTTTGGGTGTGGGAGAGGGCAGGATTGGGGAACGGGATGAGGTGAGGTGGGCACTGGGCAGCACTTACCTGGACATACTCCTCACTCAGCGGCTAGGTGGAGGTGTGGTCACTGCCTCTGCCTGCAGGCACCGCTCCCGCAGCTTCCATTGGCCGGGAACCAGCAGGGGTCCCAGCTCCCGCCCCAAGTTTTAGTCATGGGTATTTTTAGTGAAAGTCATGGACAGGTCACGGGCTGTGAATTTTTTTTTTACTACCTGTGACTTGTCTGTGACTTTTACTAAAAATACTTGTGACTAAAACATAGCCTTAATTATGAGTTGGAATGGCATGTTAGTGACTTCCTAGCATTAGAAAATACAGGTGGAAACCCAGTTAGAAAGTCTCTCGGTAGACACTGGTGTACCTTAAGCTCAGTCTGCAAAAGATACAAATAGCCTCAGAGAAGTTCAAAAAAGGTTTAGTCCTGTCCAAATAGCATGTCATTATCTTCCTAATATCCCAAAGTATGGAGGGCAGCATCTTCCCTAGTTTGATGGGGTTTAGGATAAAATATGGGGAGATGAATAGTCCAATTTATATGAAAGTCTGAGGAACACGTCATCTTTGAAGAAAACAGTACAGAAGGGTCAGCCATTGAAGCCCCTTGCTCACAAAGGCATTTTCCTAGAAAGGTGTAAAAGCATACCAGTAGCTGTTGGTTTAAAGGGAGGTTTTGTCAAATTGAGAGCTAGGTTCAAGATCCAGGTTGGGGGTGGGCTCCATGACATGTGGGAAAAGGTTTGATAACTATTTGATAAACCTAGAAGTTGCAAGGTGAGCAAACACATAGGACTCTTCTACAGGCAAATGGAACACTGTGGTGGCTGCCAGATGGACTTCAGTGGAGCTCAAGGAGAGACCTCCCTTTCTTCGGGGTACTCTAAAGTATTCTAAAACTTCCAAGATGGGAAAATCCATAGGAGACAGGTGTTGCTGAGTGCATCAATGGTAAATCTTTTTCATTTCTGAAGGTAAGTTTTCCTGGTGGATTCCTTTCTACTGTCGAGCAGGACCTCCTGCACCTCCCTGGAACAGGAGAGCTCTATCTCTGACAACCATCCAGGTACCAGGCTTTGAGTCAGAGTTTTGAGATGGGGTGAAGAATGTTCCCTTTGTCCCACCCGAGAAGGCTAGACATCAATGGTAGATTGATAGCCAGTCGAGAGGAGCGGTGAAGGAGATAAGGGAACCATACTTATCTTGGCCAGGTTGGTGCAATCAAAATGCCTGTGGCTCTGTCCTGTCTGATTTTGTTCAGGTCCCTGAGGATTAGCAGCACTGGAGGAAAGACATATAGAAGGTTCTTCGACCATGAGAGGAGAAAGTCATCCCCCCAAGAATGATGACCCAGACCTCCGTTTGAGCAGAAGTTCATGAATCTTCAGCTGGCAACAATGGCAAAGGGATCTATCGCTGGAAAACCCCAGGTGAGAGAAATATCTGTCTGAGTATGGATTTGTCGAGTTTCCATGTGTGATCCCACGTGAAGTGTCTACTAAGGTCATTGGGTATAGAATGTTGATGTGAATGGTGGATTCCTGTGTGGTCCACCTTCTCTGTACAGTGTGATCCTGTAGGTGAACTCTCTATATGAAGAGGAATGTGTCCAAAACAATTGTAACGGCGAGAGGACAATGTTTGAAAGTATGGAAGCAGAGAAAGAACTGTCATGCATTGCATCCCCTTCCTGTCAGTTCTTTCTCTGCTTCCACAAAAGGAACCCCTGAACACACCTTGTCCGGATTCTTCCACCAGTTAAGGGAGACTAACACACTTCGAGGGGCAGAGCTAAACTTGTTCATACTGTCCCTGTTGGGGATATCGACTGACCTGAGCCAGGATTGGAAGCAGTGCAGATGCAAGCAGGCATATAAGGTGACAAAGGTGAACACTGCCATGGCCTGAAGCAGTGACTTGAGGACTTAGTTGAACTCATGCAGTTAGTTTTGTCAGGGTGAGGAATCTGCTCCTTGGTAGACAGGCTCTAGATGCTGTAGCATTAGAGTGACTCCAATAACCTCTAGCTGCTGTACTGGTAGGAAGAAGGACGTTGTGGTGCTGAGCTGAAGACCAAGCCTTGCAAATAGAGAGATGGTGCTAAAACTAAGGTTTGAACTTTTTCCAGTACCCATCTGTTGGAAATAAACTTCTCCCATGAATGGTAGAAATGGAAGAGACAACCCCCAAAGGTGGAAGGATAGACTGGGGAGGATGGTGTGGCATCTGGTCCAGATTGTGGGAATGTCATGGTCCTCAACCAACGCATCAGAAGGAATGTTTCACAGATGACATTTGTTGCATAAACAGGCCGGTAGTTGTGTAGGGTTTTCCTTTCTGCAGTCTGGGTTCCTTCTCAGATGGCTCAGGTACTCAGGTTTTCAGATGGAAAACTGGGATAGGTTGTATCCTTGAGCTGTTTGGGACCTACTGAACCTCCTTTTGTTTGGAGGTGCACATATCCAACAAGTCAAGTGTTGCCCTAGAATACTTCAAGGAACGTACGGACTCCTCCATGGTCTCACTGAATAATTTGAGGCGATTAAAAGGGAGGTCCTTTACAGTGTCTTGGATGTCACATGGGAAACCTGAGGATTGCAGCCACCATAGCTGTGTAGATGGAATGAGCTGCCATGTCAGTTGCATCAACAGAAGCCTGTAAAGTCATCCTGGCCAAGTGATACCCCTCATTAATGATAGCCTGAAATTGCTGCCTGTGTTTCTGGGGAGATGCTCTGTAAAAGACTTTATATAGATTTAATAGAGTTTATATGATTATACTTCATGAGTATCACCTGATTATTCACATTTCTAAACTGCAGAGTGGCAGACGAGTAATTCTTGTGAACAAACACATCTAAATGCTTTTGGTCCTTTTTATCTAGGGTAGCCTTTCAATGGTGTGCCTGTTCTGTTCACTGATTGCATCTGCAATTAGGGAGTTGGGGGTGGGGTGAGAAAATACAAATTCCGAGCCCCTAGCCAGGACATGGTATTTTTTAATTCACCCTTTTAGCTGTTGGGATGGCAGTGGCAAGAGTTTGCCAAATTGTTTTGGCAGTTCCAACAGCACCTCACGCACAGGCAGGGCCACCTGTGATAAAGATGGTGTATGTAGAATGTCCCATAATTTATGCTGGGTTTCTTGGACTTTTTCTATTGGAATTCAGAGCGCATCTGTCACTCTCTTCATCCAGTTCTGGAACTGTTTGAAGTCATCCGTGTTAGATGGAGGAGGCATAACTGCTTCACCTGGAGAGAATGATAAAATATTTGCCTGAGGAGTAGCCTCCTCCTCATCCCTCCTTTCTTGCTCCTCAAATGTTTCCTCCTGCAGGAGGAATTGCTAAAGAGGGATGGATGGGAGCAGGGAACACTGTCTCTGATGTTCCACATGAGTGTTAGGTGCCTTAGAAAACTGCTGGTGATATAATGCCCAAAGGTTCCCGTTTGGCCATGGAAGTGATCTGTAAAGAAATGGGGGAGTTATCCAGGACGGATCATACCAGGGAGGGTGTTGAATCAGTTGACACCATGAAGGCAGTCAAATGTCCCTATACTGAACATCTTCAGAAGAATCAGTTTGGGTAAATAGACATGAAAGCTCTGAGCTGATATTTGAGAGTCTGAAGAGCTCTCGTCTACATAGTGTGACAGCAGAGCAAATGACAGCGGAGTGATGATCTGCTTGTCTGGCTGTGTGGGTACTGGGCAATCATAAGGTACTGGTGAAAGGTGGGGTATCAAAGATAATGCAGGCTGTGGTACATGGAGTCTAAACGAGCTCACCAGAGGAGTCTCAGGCTCATCTGAGACAAATTAAATCCCTGGAGAATCTGAACTCCTGCAGTACTGGGTAGGCTTGTGTAAAGACTTGGTGAGCTCCAGACCTCCAGCTGTAGAAGGCTGAGGCACTGATGTTGGCTGAACTGTTGGTCAAGATACTGATGCACAGTTGGTGTGGATGGTTCCGGCTTCTTAGGTGCAAAGTCTTTATCTCTAGTACTCTGTTCATGCTTCAACGGTACATTGGGCACTGGGGCAAGACTTAAGACAAGCTGAGACTTAGCTCAAGCTCAATCTGGAAGCCTCAGTACCAGGACTGCTTGAAGCCGCCGCAGAAACCTTTGAAGGGCACAAAGTTTCTGGTATGATAGGTCTTTTAGAGGAGAATTCTCTCTGAGGAGATTTCACAGATCTCCTAGTTAGAGTCTTCTCTGCCTCTGTCCAGCATACCCCAAAGACAAAACAGGCTTCATTTATCTACCAAAGAATAAAAATGGACTAGAAACTAGTTAACAGGCAGAATTGTAAATGAATGCTATTGGACGCACTGTCTCAGGTGAGTGGTCGAGAAGGAACAGAGGGCGGTTCATCTCTTGCAGCCCTATATGCCTTTGGCTGAATGGACATTACTGATGAAAATCTCATACTGAAGGTGGATGCACACCTCAAGTGGAGCACCCACAGGGATACTACTTGAAGAAGCACAAAAAATTAGAAAAGTGTACATTCTGAATAAGCTTAAATGATGGAACTAGCACAATGCAATGAATTTATAAAGGTGCTTACTGCCAGGCACCAAAATGCATTATAGAAACAATACAAAACATTTTAAAGAAAAGCCACGCAGCCCAAATAAATAGCTAGATCAAAGTTTTATAATACTGTAGATAATTTGAACATAATAAAAAGATAAGCCCTGAATGCTTCCTTATCATTATAACAAACGTTTGAGTGAAAAACTATGATCATAGTCATACCTCTTAAAGCCTTACAGTCAATTACTTCCACATGAGCATCCAATCTATCAAAGGCTTCTTTGCAGATGGCCTTCGCTAATGTTGACTTTCCACTTCCCTACAAAATAAATGTTGGATAGTCTTCTAAAACAACATCCAGAGTAACAGAAACTACTTCTTTCTTTGTTTCTGTGGACTATTCCTCAGGAAACACAGATGCTAAACAGATGGCTGGTTGTATAGAGGGTGATTTTCATTCCTTGTCAATAGTAGTACCTAGTACGGGCCCAGTTCTGATCCCACTGAAATCAGTGATAAAATTCTCACAGATTTTAAAGGGTTCAGGATTTGCCATTAAACAACATGGGAAATATAACAGGAGAATCACTGAGAGTCAGTGATTGTGTGAAGTGTTTAGGGAAAAAAATGTGTGAAGTGTTTAGGGAAAAAAATTATGATTTTTTTCTGAATTCAAATAATTTAAAAATAAATGTTAAATAATGTTGAGGCATAAGTATCTACACATATTTGAAGGATAAAAACACAGTGTGGAATAATCTTCCAAGGTAAATGATGGACGCTCCAGTGTTAGGGGCATTTAAAACTTAGATGGTAAAAAACACTAAAATATAACAGAGGAAATGATGCTGCATTGGCAGGGGAGGTGGATTAGTTAATCCAACAGCTCTTTTTCAATTCTATTCTCTGATTCCTTGGAGCAGAAAAGAAACAGGTTTACAATGCCTGTTTGGAGTATTAAAATTAAGTTAGTGCAAGAAAACTATTTTGGCATACAGGTAAGGAGAGTTGTAGAAATGCACCTTTGTTCCTGTGAGCAGGACAGCTCCACTGCGCAGTCCCACAGCTATGGTAGCTAGCTTTTGAGATAAAGGGCGTCCCAAGAGGCTGTGGGTTATGTGCTCAAAGGTGGATGTTCCTAGTTTACCCACTCCTCTGCAAAGTAAGGCAAACCAAATAAAACATTAAACAAGCTACAGCTGTCTCAGTACACTCAATCTAGGAAATAATAACTACTTGCATTTATAATGGCATGCTTTCCATACATACTGAAAAACCCTAAGTGCTTCAGATGTTCAAGAAAATCTATGG
Source organism: Malaclemys terrapin pileata (assembly GCF_027887155.1). NCBI lineage: Eukaryota > Metazoa > Chordata > Testudines > Emydidae > Malaclemys > Malaclemys terrapin. The sequence goes on along the minus strand of NC_071506.1, from coordinate 241,792,121 downwards.
CCCCCTTCAATTAGATGCCATGGAACTTCTACACTACACAAGTGGCATAAAGGGGCATAGCTAGCCCTTGCAAAATATCCCCATCACATGTGGTTTTCCAACCAGTGAAGAACTATTGTAAAAGCTCTGCACCAGCTGCCTTCCCTATTCTGGCATAGAAGATGTGTCCAGGCATAGGAGATGTGTCCAAGGGTGTGGTCAGGAGAGGGTATAGCCAGAGCGCAATACACTTTGGCTATTATACATTGGTGTAATAGCCTACAGAAAGCTATTACAAGCTGGCATAACTCAGAGCAGCCTGGGGACAATGTAGGTCCTTGACCTGGGCCAGAATTAGGGAAATACAAAATTGACTTAAAGCTACTTTTATTCACCTCCTTTCCTAAACTGTAGATCACTTTTAACCTGACAGCACGCCTTTAAGATCCACAAAGATAGCAGTTTTAGATTTCAACTTAAAGAAAATACATAACAACAACAAAAAAGAAACATCTAGCAGTATAGTACCCCTTAACACTAGCGAGGCCCGGTTTGGTACAGATTGAGGGAAGAGCGCCACCTAGTGAATTATCAACACAGCTTCTGGGATTACATAGCATGGCAAGGCATCTCCTTCCAGAGCCTTAATTTTTCAATCTGGTTTATTTTTCAATATTGGGTAGGCCCAAGTAGTTCTCGTAAGCCAAACAAAATCCCAAATTTATAACACAAAAAGGAATGCCTTTCCCTGCCCCTCTCTTGTGTGTTGTCTTATTACGCTGGTTTCTGGATGCCAGTCTTTCCACAAACAGCAGCTAACTAGATCATTTCCCTTATAGGGAGGCGAGCAGCCTTCCACCCAGGAGAAGCCTTTTCTCCCTGCTGCAGCTTGTTTCTCATCCCTTCTTCCTCTCTCACCAGAAGTGGGATTTTTAAAGGTCATTGGAATCAGGTGTGTCTACTTAGTCTGTGGTAACCTCTTTTCAGTTCATTAGGAAAAGGGCCTTCACCTTTCTAGGGCTGATATAACTGCTTTCTGCCACTCTCCTATAATTTTCAGGTCTGACTTTGTCAAAGTAGGTTGTCCTTCAAGACATCTCATCCAAGAAGCTGATCCTGCAAACACTTAGAATGTACATCACTTCAGTTGTGTAAGTAATCCCGTTGACTACAATAAGGCTACTCACAAGAGCAAAATAAAGGTGTAAATAAGTAAGTGATTACATGATCAGGTCCCAAGTATTGTGTCAGCCCGGCCCAGTCCAAAGAGATGTCTAGTTACATTTTTCACAGAATTTTTAACAGCTAGTTTAGTTTTCCAGAAGCTGTGCATTTTCTAATATATCTGGCTTTATTTTTTTCTTCCCATATTTGACATTGTCAAAATATCTCACCCTAAACTGTTTAGTTTGTGGAAAGGAAGGATCTGGTCAGTATCATGTATAGTAGACTGTGTGCTGTCATCATCAGCTTTTGTAGGCATAGGATGTATAAGAACCTATAAACAAAAAGAAAAAGTCAATATTTTAAAAATCAAATATACATATACATTTACAAAAGAAAAGTACAAAACTGATTTGCATCTTTTTGTAATCTGTTTGAAGAAAATGAAGGGATAGCTCAGTGGTTTGAGCATTGGCCTGCTAAACCCAGGCTTGTGAGCTCAATCCTTGAGGGGGCGATTTGGGAATTTAGTTGGGGATTGGTCCTGCTTTGAGCAGGGGGTTGGACTGATGACCTCCTGAGGTCCCTTCCAACCCTGATCTTCTATGATTCTAAAACACTGACTAAATGTTTTAATGAAACTATACTTGCATGAAAGACTCACATATTGATAAAATGGTGTAGATGAAAGCTTCATTCATACTAGCTAAAGAGGGTAATTATCTCCCAGTTATCAATCAAATTCTTCATATAATATATAAGGCCCATTTGGATACTAGTACTAACATGTCTCCAAAGTGACTAATCTTGGACATAATCCATTAATAAGGATAAACTTCTATTTTACTTTTAGTGAACAAGTTTGCAGAGCAACAGAACAGTTTTCTTCACTGCTTCTGTCATGCAACTGCATAAATATAAAAAAATTAGCTCATCACCAGCAACAATAGAGGGGTATGCTAACATTGGAGACTCAGATCTTGACTCAACAAGCAGTTTAGGAAAGGGAATACTTGCCCCAAAAGAAGAGGCTATGTGTGTGTGTGTGTGGGGGGGGGTTTACAGGGAAAGGGAGAGACGGAGGACACAGAAGCAGTTTGAGAGCAAGAGCACGGCATGAACTGGGACAGGTGTGGATCGAAAGCAGCCCTCACATTTGATGGAATAAACAATTAGCACCTCCCCACTTCACATGTTCCAGACAGTACAATGTCTTGGGTACCAAGGCGGGAAAAATGGTGAAATAGGTATTTAAGGCAATTAAATATGAAGAGTAGAATTTTCAAAATTGCTCAGTGTTGGCCTAATTCTGCTCCCATTGAATTTAGTGGGAGTTTGATCATTGCTACAGAATTTAGGTCTAAAATACTATGGACTATGTGGAGTCTTAGTAAAGCCTCATGCTATAAGGTAACACATGAGATGTGCATATATGGTGATGAACACAGGCACTACAACATTAAATTACTTAATACTGTAATTGAAACAGACACATATGATACACCGTTAATTTTATTTTTCACCACATGTAACAGAATTTAAGTTACTTGATACCTGATACTATGTGATATTTACTTGTATATTTGTCTTCTGCAGCAAACTGGGATCCAACATAAAAATATTCTCCGATTTATTTTCTTCAGTGTGAGAAGGATGTACTACACTAAGGACAAACTCTTCCATTCCTGTGGAAACACACTGAACAACTATCAAGATTTCAAATTAACTCTATTTTTCTTCAGCACAATATGAACCTAGTAATATATATATTTTTTAAATAAATGTAATCTAAAATGAATGAATTAAACTAAGATCACTGTTAAAGATTGACTTACATCTACAATTTAAATGGAGGGAAGCATCTATTATGTCCCTCAGTATAAAAACACCATTTTTAAAAAGAAATGTTGCCTAAGGAGGCTTCATAATACAGAGAGAATACAGACATAGCCACAGCAGAGGACATAGTTTTCCTTACCTTCTTTAACAACTAGTTGTATGCAGTGTGTGTCTGTCATTATCCAGGGAAGATCAAAAGTAGTGGTATCCTCCAACCATGAACTAAAAGCAGATTTTATGTCATCTTCACTTATGTCTTTATGCTAAACAGGAAAATGGGGGGGAAAAGAGGGAGGGTTGCTTTATTACGGCTGTTCCTTTCCAAATGATAACCCTTCAGTATAGATGGTTCAGTATATATATATTTGTTCCTAATGATAGCTCACAGATGGAAAAAGTTCTAATGGCATTGTTCATTCATAACACTAAGTCCTGTCACATCCCCACAACCTATCTATGTTGGATACAGACATGACTCCCATTACCATAATGTTGGAACACCTCACAATCGCTAATGTATTTATCCTCACAACATACCTGGGAGGCAGGGAAATTCTATTATCCCCATATCACAGATGGGGAACTGAGGTACAAAGAAATTAAATATCTTGCCCAAGGTCATACAGGAAGTCTGTGGCAGAGCAAGGAATCGAAACTGGGCCTCTTGAATGCCATGCTAGCCCCTTAACTACTGGAGCATCCTTCCTCTCAAAGGCAAGGGAGATCAACAGAGATCTCTTTGGGAAGGGAGGAAGCTCTGTTCAGAAAGGAAAAAGAGGATCCTACCATATTATTCACCTAATTTTCCACCTTTCTCTTTGCTTCCTTTGGGAACTAAAATCACTTGAGCTGAAGTAGAAAAGAAAGAAAGAAAGAAAGAAAGAACTCCATATTAAATTTATATAAGATCACATAAAATTACTTTATATTTCTTTAGTTTACTGCCTTCAAGATATTTATTTTACACCTATGTACAAAAACCTCAGGTTTAATTACTACTTAGTTCAACCATCTACCCTGCAATCAACCATTTACAGAAAAAAGTTGTATTTATTAAACTGATAGATTTCAACCATGGTATATTTTAAAATATAGTAAAAAGGCAAAACAAAATTCAATCCGTTTGTGGAGAAAGAACACCAGATGCATATGAAAACTCTGTGCTTATTATAGATTAGTACTATATGTTTTGAGGAGCAACTAAAGTGCAAAATGACCACACAAGTGTCACAGCAAAACAAACATACTGCCCATAATGAACTAACCCAGTGAAGACATTTGCCTTGTGTAAGAGCAGCACTTGATGGACAGTGAGAGCTGACATTAAATAGGTTTTTGTTGGCATAGATTTGCAATGAGAACAATGGGTGTGGCTCCATTGAGGGAGGATAGAGGGGTTCAAATATTTACTTCACTATTAAATTTATAGCAGAAGGAAAAAAGCAAAGATAATTCAGAGTAAAACTTAAAACACCACATTAAAATGTATGAATATGCCTTAACTATCTTATTTAGAAACTCTCCCCAGGTATTGCCTGCTAGAGGAGCATAAGAGCTTCTTCTCCTTCTTCTCAAAGGAGTTTCAGACTCAGCATTGGGTTTCTTTGCCTTTGTAGGTTTAAAGCTGGACTATACTGAGCCACACCAGCTGAGGATCTGGTCCAATATTTCTTTTGTAAATCACTTTTATTTTTTAATGGCAGTCTTATCTATGTGGGACCCTGTCAAGGAGAAAATGTTGCTTATGTCCTAAGATGAAGTGAGAACCATACTACTCTTGCTATGTAATGCTTTCTAATGCAGCAATATGTAATTATGTACAACAATATTCAAATATAATTTTGGGACTTGGCCCTGTAAACCCTTACCAACACATGTGAGTAGCCTTTAACTTCTCATGCCTCACAGGCATATAGGTTTGTAGGATTTACCCCTTACACTACATAGCGATATTTTATTAAAACTATGTCAGAACACACTTTGCAGAGTAAATGTTTTTATTTATAACACACACACAGCCTACACCAGGTGGCTCAGGGTCCTGCACAAAACGAGTAATATTTAATTACATTATGAACATGGAAAATGCCAATGTGTTAAACAGAAGGAGAGAGAAATTATGAAGGAAAAACAAAAGAGAAGACATATGTGATCTGAAAACGTATGGAGACCGGTCTAATGGTTAGAGACTAAGTGTCCGAATTTATAGGCTCTATTCCTCAACCATTGTATGACCTTGGGCAAATCACTTTATTTTTATAAAATAGAAAATATGTATTCAATACACTGTAGAATGAGTATTGTAATACCTCCCAAACACAAAAGGGTGTTTTGAGGTTTAATTACTTGACATTTATAATCCTTGGATGAAAGGTGATACAGAAGTATGAAGTAATATTATGTATAAAGTTTCATTTATACAGATAGTACAAGTGTCTCGCTGATTTAGATATGACTTTAAATCATAAAATTGTATTTATTCGAGGGGAAATTGCATTTGGAATAATGTATATTTTAAATATTAGTCTAATGTGATTTGAAGTTCCCAAATTATCACCCAACAAATAAAAAACAAAACAACACTGGTAAACCTTAACCAGAGCAACACTATCATTGCTTAAAGATATGCAAAATGACTGAATGATATACTAAGAATACCAACTCACTAAATTCCTTTTGGGTTGTAATCTAAGAGATGCTGGAATTTTAGGGACTGATTCCACTGACTTAATTCTGACTGTTGCATGCATTTCTATATGTATTCTCTTTCTCAGGCCATCTGGAATCTGAAATATATAAATTTAAAACAAAAAGTAAAAAGAAAAAATGGTCACACAGCAGAAATTGGTTACAACATCCCACAAGTAACTTCACATTCCATGGAAGTGTATCCATCAATAAAAGCATTTCCATTACAGTTGATCATCAGCCTGACTTGACTAGTTGTAATTTGCAATAGAATTTAAGAGGAAACCATTCTATTGCCAGTTGGACTCAAATCCTCTTCCCTCACACTCTCGCCTCCTAATTGCCTCTTTTGTTCTTTGTGGAAACAGTTAAAACTTGTTAACCTCCTTAGAAACAAACAAATGAAGTGAGATAAAAGAGTGAGGGGGAAGGACGAATCTGTCTGTATTATATTACCATATAACTTTTAAAAGTTTATGCCTATCCTAAAAATGCTTCAGTTTTAATAAGCAACAGAGGGTCCTGTGGCACCAAGAAGTGAGGTCCTTACCCACGAAAGCTTATGCTCCCAATACTTCTGTTAGTCTCAAAGGTGCCACAGGACCCTCTGTTGCTTTTTACCGATTCAGACTAACACGGCTACCCCTCTGATACTTGTCAGTTTTAATAGCCATTTGAAAAAGCTTTTTTTCTTTTAAATACAAAATTCATATAAACCTGTCTTAACCACCAGTAATGCATTTTATAATTGATTCATGAGTGTAATGTAGACAGAGAGGCAGCCTTACAGAAGAAGCCATCTAACTTAGCTAGTAATTCTGAACATCTCTTAACATTTTGTTAAGAGAATCTGAGCAGTAAGAATTTGAGCTTTCCCCCAATCCTCTTATACAGCTCCTTTCATCCACTGAACACAAAGAGGGTAAGTATCATTAACCTTATTTTATAGATTAGAAAACTGAGGCATTGAAAGGTGAAGTGACTAGCTTAAGGTGACACAGCAGGTTAGTGGCAAAGCCAAGGATAAAATTTAATTTTCATAGCTTACACTAACCAAATTGTCCTCCTTTATTTGAAATATATATTCCTTACACTCTATTATAATTTAATTTAATTCCTAAATTGAAACAGCTCAAAAATGAAGAACCTATTGTCACCAAGAGACTATACAGTAAGTCATATTTAGAAAATAGCACTTGAAGTTCTCAGCTGATATACAAAACTGAAGTCTACAAGAGACGGCAGTAATGACTCTGCTATTGGCTGGTATTCTCATTCCCACTGAAAAGGATGGTGAATTGGTGGGAACTGCCTTAGAATCCACTGTTTTAAAACATCCAAATGGTGATTTTAAAAGCATTTTATCTCTTTTATTGATCCAACAGCTGTTTCCAGGGAACCAAGAACAAAAGCTAGCAGCAGAGCTGTCAGGACACTGAAATGTCAGTGGCTGCCAACTGAGACCTGCAAGTGCCATCTTCCAAAACAGCATGTAATGATATGTCTACACAGAAAATACTCCCCCCCCCCCTCATAAAAAAACCAAAAACAACAAAAAACCCACAGTAGTTAGTCTCAGAGTACGGGTCAACTGACTTGGGCTTGCACTACACAGTGCTAAAAATAACAATGTAGACATTCTCACTTGGGCTCTATTTTTATCCCTAGTGTGAGTACTGCAAGCCTGAATCAGTTGACCTGGGCTCTGAAATTCTTAGCTGCATTTTTATTTATTTATTTTGCAGTGTGTATGTATCCTGAGATCCAGCTGGAGATTCCTATTAAGGTTTTCAGTGTCTTAACTGTGAATTACTTTTTATTAATATAAAATAATTTATTTTAAACAAACTATTTTTAAAATAAAGGAGTTTCTTTAATTAAATGCCTTGCATGGTGTTAAGTATCAGGGGGTAGCCATGTTAGTCTGTATCTACAAAAACAACAAGGAGTCTGGTGGCACCTTAAAGACTAACAGATTTATTTGGGCATAAGCTTCCATGGGTAAAAACCTCACTTCTTCAGATGCATAGAGTGAAAGTTACAGATGCAGGCATTATATACTGACACATGGAGAGCAGGGAGTTACTTCGCAAGTGGAGAACAAGTGTTGACAGGGCCAATTCAATCAGGGTGGATGTAGTCCACTCCCAATAATAGATGAGGAGGTGTCAATTCCAGGAGAGGAATAGTTAATTTGTGTCCATTTATTCTTTTGCGGAGGGACTGTCTGGTTTGGCCAATGTACATGGCAGAGGGGCATTGCTGGCACATGATGGCATATATAACATTAGTGGATGTGCAGGTGAATGAGCCCTTGATGGTGTGGTTGATGTGGTTGGGTCCTCTGATGGTGTTGCCAAAGTAGATATGGGGACAGAGTAGGCAACGAGGTTTGCTATAGGGATTGGTTCCTGGGTTGGTGTATATATGCCATCATGTGCCAGCAATGCCCCTCTGCCATGTACATTGGCCAAACCGGACAGTCCCTCCACAAAAGAATAAATGGACACAAATCAGACATCAGGAATGGTAACATACATAAGCCAGTAAGTGAACACTTCAATCTCCCTGGTCATTCTATTACAGATTTAAAAGTCACCATCATTGAACAAAAAAACTTCAGAAACAGACTTCAAAGAGAAACAGCAGAACTAAAATTCATTTGCAAATTTAACACCATTAATCTGGGCTTGAATAGGGACTGGGAGTGGCTGGCTCATTACAGAAGCAGCTTTTCCTCTCCTGGAATTGACACCTCCTCATCTATTATTGGGAGTGGACTACATCCACCCTGATTGAATTGGCCCTGTCAACACTGGTTCTCCACTTGCGAAGTAACTCCCTGCTCTCCATGTGTCAGCATATAATGCCTGCATCTGTAACTTTCACTCTATGCATCTGAAGAAGTGAGGTTTTTACCCATGAAAGCTTATGCCCAAATAAATCTGTTAGTCTTTAAGGTGCCACCAGACTCCTTGTTGTCTTTAATTAAAGTTTTTAAAAAATACTAAAATTATACATCAATTGTACAATGATATGATATGTAATACTATTACTCCTCAGTTTGTTGAAGGCTGGAGGCCAGAGCACACCAGAGAGGCATGAGTATGTGATGTAACCACATACCTTGTTATATGTAATATGTATGTACACATAGATAATTTCAGAGTCTCTGGAAAACTATAGCTACAAGCAGACTGTTAACGCACTCAATATAAATAACTCACAAATTCCAGAAAATCTTTACAAAGATGCTGGAGAACTTTCTCATTTTTGCTGCAGAATTGCCACAGAGCTGTGGAGACCCAGCCTATGCTGTGCATTTCAGAGGGCTACTGCTGGGTTTGAGTAGTCCAGAACAGGACAAATTAGCAAAGAACAGCTACACTTGATATTATCTATTGTATTTTAGTCTACCTTACTTAAAAAAATAATGTTTACAAAATCTACTCTATACAATTTTATACTAATCAAGCAACCCCTAAGTTATCTTATTAAAACCCCAAAAGCAACTATATTCAGACTAACCCAAACTCTTCCAACATGCATGGCTTCCACACTGTTGTTATGCTTTATGGCACTCTCTAGATCTTCAAATCCATTCCATACTATCTGCACAACAGAGATCTCACTGGATTCTTGACTGATATTAGAGCCATACTGGTTTCTGTCTTCTGTGCTGGACATTTGCTTTTGCTTCTCAAATGGTAGATTCTGCTTTGCTTCTCGATGGCGTTGTCTTAGGGAGCAAAGCTTACTAATCTTCCCATAAGACACTTTAATATTGGGATCTAGATCAACAAACTCCAGATTCCATGGAAAAACATGAATGGTATTTTTCTGAAATGCCTTTGTGGCTGATGTGCTCTGTACACTAGGAGGCTGGGACTGACATACTCTGAAAATAGAGTCCATGTGAATCAAGTTTAACAGCTCATCCCTGAATGCACTCATTTCACTTGTACCACAGGAAGTCTCCTGTTTCTGCTCAGGAGAGCGAGAGAAAATGCTCCCGATAAAATTCCATACGTTTGGCAGGACATTTGAGCCAAATGTCTCTTTTGCATCTGGCTTACACTGTTCGAGGACATCTGGATTTAAATGAGATTCTTTGGCCAAAGGTTCCTTTATGATTTCTCCTTGATCCATGTTACTTTTAATAAATCTTTCATGTAAAAAGTCACTTTTTGAGGAAGGCAGATTGGTGGTGTTTTCTTCAAGCTGGCGTGTTTTTGGACATACGAAAAGCTGTGTACGAGGTTCTAGTCTCCCATAAGAAGCAGGTGGCTTTAGTGTACCTGCAATTCAACAAAAATCATCAGTACATTTATCTACCTTTGATAAAGGCTCTCTGTAGCATTGCACGAAATGCCTCCATCACCACTTACCAATTCGAATGTAAATATGAGTATTCTGCTCAACCCACACTGGGAAGATGGCTTTTGGAAATACTATTCGAATCTGGTCAAGAAGATGCTTTTCAAGAGAGGAAGCATGCAGCTCCTAAAGACAACTTTGCATAATTAGAAATCAAATACTTCACATTACATTTTGCATTTGTTTTAAGATACAAACTGTATATCCCTATATAAAATCAAATTTGAATTATATACATGCAATGTACACCACCCATGTATAGGAAACAGTGCCTTGAGGAGAAATGGAACAGGTTGAGGGCCGGGGAATGCTTATCATGAATAACAAAAGTATGAGAGCAATTTAAATGTTTTTATTACCAGTATTTCCCAATCATCTGCAGAGAGGGGTTCCACTTCTACTTGCTGACAGGATAAGACTTGGGAGCATGGCTCAAGGAATATCTGGCAGAAAATAACACTTTTAAAAAAAATATTTAGCCTCTGATATTTACATAAAGAAAAAAGTTAAATCTTTAAGTAATTTGAAAGAATGAAGTCTGCTTCACTGTACACTTTGGATGATTAAAATTACTTGCCTTTTAAATTACCTTAGCTATACAACTTAACACAGCATGAAGCTTCAATACATTACTCCTGAGGGAATTCTGCACCAAAAAATTAAAAATTCAGTGCCAAAAAAATAAAATTTTTGTGCATATTTTAAAATTCTGCAATTTTTTTTGTCAATAAAGAACTGTGGAAGCTCCAGTGGAGAGCACAGGCCAGTGCTGTACAAAGGTGGGACATCACCCTGCAGCCCTCCCTCCCCCCAGGACAGGGACTCAGTGATAAGGCTGCACCCGGACCCTGACACAACCCAAGGGCCAGGCCTACCCCAGAAACACCCCGGAGCCCTGCCCTCTGTGCCAGGCATACCAGGTGTGGGCAGGCAGGCTCAGCCAAGCAGGATTCAAGCGTGGATAGGCTTAGTGTGGAGGCATCCAGGTGAGGGGTGAGAGGGTTCTGTGTGAGGCAATCTGGGTATGGGAAGCTCAGTAGGGGAGATGGATGCACAGGAGCTCGTTGCGGGGTTCTGGGTGCAGGGAAAATGAGGCTCTTCAGGGGAGCCGGGTGAAGGTGGTTGGGGCTCAGCAGATGGGGTATGGGTGAGGGGGTCTGGGGCTTGACAGGAGGGTCTGCGTGTGGAAGGACTCTTCAGGGTGGTCCAGGTGCAGGGGAGATGGGGCTCATCAGGTGGGGGAATTGATGGGCCTGCTTAACGGATGAGCCCCAGCTGCTGCTGCTGAGGGGCACCGCATGCCGGGTGGCACCACATGCCGGGCTCCCGCTTCCCCCCTTTCCCATCACCTTTCCTCTCCCCACTGCCTCATCCCCCTCCTCTCACTCCCACATCCCCCTCCCTTATCCTACCCCCTTGTTTCCCCATTGCGTCTTCCCCCCATCCCAGCACACAACCCCCATTTCCTCCACCCCACCCTCTTGCCCTGCCCCACCACAAGCACTCACAATTGTACAGAAAACAGGAAGGCTCCCAGCACAGAGAATGAGGAGCTTGACCAGCACTAGGACCCAGGAGGCAGCATTCAGCTGCAGAGTCAACAGCTGGAACTGAACCTTCCTTCAGCCAGGCAGCTCTGCATTCCCAGAAATGGCAGCGGCATGTGACCCAGTGTGCCCCCCCATTCCTTGCCTCTGTTTCTTGGGGCAGTGCCTCCCCCAATTACTCCCATGGGCATCCCCAGGCCAGCTGCTCCCGGTGCCAGAAAGCATGGGAGGTGGGTGAACCCCTGGCTTAGGGAGGCTAGCCCCCAGCCCCGCCCCACCCCTTCCACCCACGGCCACGCGCCTTCCACGCCCACCAGAGCCCAGCCCCACTGTGGCTATTGGCCCCTGCCCAGTGCCCCAAGTCCTCCCCATGCCCGCTGGCCCCTGCCTCAGGCTAGTACTCTCAGCGCCCCCTGGCCCCTGAGTGCTGGGCAGCACGGCCCCAGCCTCTCCGGGCCGCTCCACCGGGCCCGACCCAACTTCCCTGGGCCGCACCGCCAGGCCTGACCCCCAACATGCCCCAGCCTCCCCGGGCCCCAGCCCCAGGAGGATGGGTGGCACGGCACAGCCCTGGGGGCACACCGTGACCCCAAGCCTGCCTGCCCCAAGGAACAGCAGGCACGATGGGGCCTGGGGGTGGAGCATGGACAGGGGGACGTCAGGCTGTTTGGGAAGACAATGCCTTCCCGTGACTATGACACCCACCGCCCATGCTGGAAAACACGCGGGCATGTGACCACTCTTGCGGCTTCCCTTTGCTTCCCCATCATTTTCTGCTGGGAAGCTAAGAAATCTGCAGAGGGACCTGAATTCCGTGCCTGCAGAATAGTGGTGCAGAATTCCCCCAGGAGTAAAATATAGTATGTGATTTCTTTTGTGCCATGCTTAGGCTATAGACCCCCCCATTCCCCTATAATCAACAGAGCAGGTACAAAGTGAAACGAAGTAGCAACATCAATAATATTATTAGTGGATTAACTATCAATCAAATTTCAAAGCATACCAAGAACAAAGGAATCACCATAGGGGTTACAGAAGTATTTTAAAAAACCTAACTAAAACCAAACAAAAACATAGAGCACAGTTTCTGAATACATGTTCCTGAAATTTTGAATTAGCCTAAAAATAAAGTGGAATTTGGAAAGCTCAAAAGTATAAATAACTGTATACAGTTATATAAGGCAGAAGCAGTCGAAAAGCAGTTTTCCACGTGTAAGGAAAAAAATCACAGTTTTATGAGTGGGCTCACAGAAGAATCCCTTCCACAACACAACTTTCAGGAATTGGTCATCTCATTGGTATAAGCTGACCATCAGGAAGAATGCTGGGAGCTGATGCAGCTCAGGGAGAAGCAGATTGTTTCAGAGAAGCCAGTCAATACAGAAAAAAATAAAGGGTGATGTTCACCAAAAGTTCCATTTGTCAAAGAGTAGCACTTTTCAAGATACTGGCATCTCAACATTTTTTTCTTTAAAAAACGTTCTCTTAAAACGAGGCAACTTAATCCTCTGTCCTCTGGGCAACTGCAGCTTCAAATCAGGTTTTCCAAAATAAGCAATTGGCTTTACACCTGCAGGATCCTAAAGTTTCAATGTATACAATACAAATAAGAAATATCCTTTCCCTTCCGTACAATAGTAAATAGAAGGGAATATTTTTCATGGAATCCTATTACTGCAAATAAACACATGCTTCCTGAAGGCAAAGGGATAGTGGGGCCATCTATTTTAATTTGTTCCTTTGATAGGACAGAAGACTTTATTTATTTGGTGAATTTTTTGCTAGGATCTGAAGGTTGCTCATAAGGACTTTCTTCTGTGAGCTAGTAATTTCCAGATTTTAACAGGATAATTGTGAGGATTTATTTCTTTATTTAGCATTTGTATATCTTAAATAAGCATAAATGTGTAAAAATCTGGCCACAACTACAGCTAGGGGGGCAACAGTACCCTAATCTAGTTAGATCTCATCAGCAGAGCCAATATCATTATCTTGTGAACAGTAGGAAAATGGCAGATTTTCACAATATTCTATGGGCTACTTTTCTTAACTATTGTATCTAGAGTCAGGATAAAACAATTCCAGTTGAGATTAAAATAACCACTCCAGCAGCTATACAATGTCATACAAATTTTCCAGTTACTTCTGCTGTTGACCCAACAAGATGTTTTATAGTCCAGTGGGCGGATAACCATTAGCTTTCCAGTAATGGTTTTCCAAAAGCAAACAAGTGGAGGTGTCACACTGCCTGACCTAAAATGTTCCCTGCTGTGCATTCTTTCTATAAATAAAGTTTATCATGTGTGAAATATACTTAGAACAGCTGTGTGTGAAGTAATACTTTTCTGCCCATGTTAATTTAATTTTCCACCCACTATAACCAAAACACTGTGTTGTTGAAAGATTTACAGTCACATGATGGACAAAACTTTGACTGTGTACTGTCTCCTGGGCACCTGTCCAACTTCTCTTTGTAACAGGAGTCACAAGAAGAACTATAGCACCTGGTCTAACAGTGAGGAAAGCCAGATCCTTTTACAGCCAATCGGCAACATGTGTACAAGGAGAAATGAGTCGAAGTCTCAGGGCAGAAAGAATGTCAAACGAGTTAGGAATAAGTTCATAATTATAAACAAAATGACAAGAACTGAAGAAAACAAACAATTACCATGAGAAAATTCCAAACTTGTTTTATTTCTTTTAAAAATACTTTTCCTTTAAATTAACATTTCACTACACACTCACACTTCAATCCTGCAAAGACCTACCCAAATACTTAACTGTACACCCTGTAAGTAGATCTATTGATTTCAGTGGGTAAATCTTTGCAGGACTGGGGCTTAAGCCCCAACTCCTGCAATTTATTCCATGTGAGTGGACATCTCTTACCACATACAGCCCCAGCGAAGACAGTGGGGATCTGTCTGCCTGCATGGAACAGGTTACATGATTGTAGCCTAAACTGTAAAGCATTATTCCTTCAGATTTTTTCTTTTTAAAGTGCATTCCAAACCTGCTCTCCTTCTGCAATGCCAAGTTTCTCTGCTAGGTGTCTGTTAATTTCAGCAATATTTTCACCATGGTGACCATGATGTCTGATTTCCATCCAACTCAAGAATATAGGCTGGTGACCCCAGGAGACTTTCACAGCTTGGCCCTGTTGATTTCAGAGAACAGAACAACATTAATATCAAACAATTTAAATTAAATTATCCTCATTCTGACTAACAATATAGACAAAATCTTCCATTTGATTACAAAATGAACAGAAATGTGTAATTTGTTTCTGGATTTGTCATGCCCTATTTTAATGAATAATGTAGGATCTTAGCACTAGTAATACAGAAATACACTGAATCATTGCAAATCTGAATAGGGCTCTCTGTGCAGGTGCAAGGGTTTGCCTATATATATCCAATGTGATCATTGGGGCCTTGCTTTGATACATAATAGGAACATCAAGTAATGAAGGTAGAAAAAGAGGTTGACATGCACAAAAGGTTATGAATCTGTTTGGTACTCCAATATATGCATCTTGTCAGTTCTCCTTTAAAGGTTAATGTTAGGATGACCATATTTCCCTATGCTGAATATGGGACAACTGGTAAAATTACTTATATTCAAATAAATTCAATGGCAATCGTATAAACGTTCAAATTAGCATCAAGTTGACTGAGCCCCTGTTAAAAAGAAATACTGCGTAATTGGATTCTTTTTATTTACCTTCTTACCTTTAAGGCTTTAGAGTTCACACGGGGAGGGGCGACACAAACACCCCTACCCCCCCCACACACACACACAGAAGGAGGGGTGACGCACACACTCCCATACTCCTATTTCACACAGTGGGGGTGACCGACCAACCCAACCCTCCCTGCCCGGCACTCTTCAACCTCCATGCTTGGCTGGGCACCCGGGATGGACCCACCTCTCCTGGTACCTAGCACCGTGTCTTCCCGAGACAACTCATGTGGGGGGCATGCAGGGTCACATGCCCCTCCCCCCGATTTCTTCCAGGGTTCACACCAGAATGTGGCCAGCAGCAACGTTTTGGCCCTGTGCGGGAGGGAAGGCATGGGAGCTGCTTCCAGTCACAGGGCAGAAGGAGGGGGGGTACTGGGAGGAAGTGGTTAAGCCCTAAGGATGCATTGTGCACCAGGGCCCAGGGAACCTGACTGCAGGGGCGTCAGCGAACCCAGTCAGAGAAGTGGCTCAGCAGAGGAGGGTGCCTAGGGGATGGAGCAGTCCCGTGCTCCCTGAGGGCAGGACCCAGAGGGAGGGGTGGGCGAAGAGGGTGCTAAGCCCCTGCCCTGGGGAATACTGTGCAACCTGCAGGTTCAAGACATAAACAGGCTAGAAATCGCTTCCTTTCACCACTCCAGAACTTAGCTGAGAGGCTTTCCCGTGCCAACACTGTGCGGGGCTTTGGCACATGTAGGGATCGGCTCCCCCTGGCCAGCACTCCGGGCCAGAGGGTCTTGGGTTTTCCTGGGGTGCCTGCCCAGCCAGAGGTAGTGGGGGAAGGAAGGAGCCTGCTGGCCAGGCTGTTGGTGAGCTGAGCGCTCCAACCAGGGGCTGGTTCTCTGCACAGTGCTGGGAGTGCCCCACGGGGGGGGGGGATATGGAGGAGCAGTAGGGCTGGGGGAGTGAAGGGGCAAAGCAAGGAGAGGACAGCAAGAGGGGAAGCACGTAAAGGGCTAATGGGTGGGCAGCAGAGGTGACACATAGCCAGCCGCCGCTGGCTCCTGCCTGCACTCCCCCAGCCCTACTGCTCTATCAAGCAATTGTTGGAGTGAGGAAAATGTAAAGATGTGGGATATTAGGAGGGATTTGGAGGAGTACAGGCAGATTGTGTGGCATTAGGAATCAGGGATGACATTCCAGGCTACAATTTTTTGGGGAAGGGGACAAGTGGAGGGTTGTATCGTGTCAAAAACATGTTATGATGCTGCATTTATTTTGTTTCACTGGACAAGTCAACAAGAGGTAAAGGCAACTTGACAGAAAATTATTTTATATTGTCAGCTACTATGTTTCTTGTACCTTTCTCTGAAGCATCAACTATTTATCACTGTCACCCAGGATACTGAATTAGATGTCCCAGGGCTCTGATCTAGTATACATTCCTATATTCCTGGTCTTAACATCCGGGATGCCCAAAGTCCTCTCTAAGTCCTTGTAAATTTCAGAGTGGCTGGTAGCAATTCTACCCAATAGTGATTTCAGCAACCTGTGGACCACAAGAGTCCTGGTTTGATTTTTGGCTGTGATAACAGAGAGCACACTAGACTCCAGATGGATGGGGGATTCTGCCAACTGGCCAAAGGGACCCTAGTCCAAACATGGACCCTGTCCTGAATTCTCTGGGATTACCATGGTCTAAGCACGGCTCACACATAACACAGCTTCAGGGTCTTCACATTGTGCTCTGCCCAACAAGACATTGTCATGTCAACCTAGAATATTACAGGCTTGGAGCACTTCGCCACTACAAGGGGATACTAGTGGTGAGGGGCTCTGGTGGCAACAGGGGGGGCATTGTGAGAGGGCACTGACAACAATAGGGGCTATCGCTGGTGGTGGGGAGTGACGCGAAGGGGTATCACTGGCATCAAGGGGGTGCTGCTGGAGTCAAGAAGGGCATTGTGAGAGGACACTGGTGTTGAAGAGGGGCCTCGGAGGCATGAAGGGCAGTGCAGCTAGCATTGTTGGTACTGAACAGGGCATTGTGAGGGGCACTGGTGATGTGGGGCGCATTGCTGGTGTCAAGGAGGACTGGTGCGAGGGGTCACTGGCATCACAAGGGCCTGTCACAAGGAAGTACTTGTCTCGAGGGGGCATTGCTGGCATTGAGAGAGGGCGTCATGAGGGGATACTGGCATCAGGGTGTGTTGCGGATATTGAGGGGGCACTGGAGAGGGAGTATCGCTGGCACTGAGGGGTGCATTGCAAGGGGGTGCTCACCTAGAGGTAGGGCATCAGGACGGGAAATTTGGATTTGAGGGGTCATCATGATGGGGTGCTGGCATGGGGGTGTTGCTTACATCAAGAGGGACATTGTGAGAGGGCACTGGCATTGAGGGGGACAATGGTGGCGTTGAGTGGGGTGTTGTGAGGCGATGCTGGAGTCAGGGGCATCAGGAAGTGTTGTGATGCTGGTGTCAGAGGCGTTGCTAGTGTTGAGGGGCTCCTTGTAAGGAAGCACCAGTGTCAGGGGGTATTGTAAGAAGGTGCTGATATAGGGGGGTGTTGCTGGCATTAGGAATGTCAGAAGGTGCTGGCACCAGGGGGCATTGCTGGCAAGGAAGGGGAGCATTGTGAGGAGCTGCTGGCATCGGGGAGGCATCACTGGCACTGAGGGATGTCGTGAGGAGGTGTTGGCATCAGGGTGTCATTGCTGGCATCAGGGGTCATCATGAGGAAATACTGGCATCAGGGGGCATCGCCACCATCAAGGGGGCATCGTGGGCAGTGCTGGCATCGGGTGGTGTCATTGGCATTGAGGGAGGTATCTGTGGTGTTACTGGTGTTAAAGGGGTGTTGTGAGGTGGTGCTGGTATTGGAGATTGTTGCTGGCATAAGGGGCCGTGTGAAGCGGCGCTAGCATGGAGAAGTCGCTACCGGGGGGGCATCTTGAGGAGTTGCTGGCATCGGAGGGGCAGTGTGAGGAAGCGCTGGCATTGGGGGACATTGCTGGCATTGCAGGACACAGTGAGGAGGAGCTGGCATCGGGGCATTGCTGGCATCAAGCACTGGATTTAGAGGGCATCACTGGAACTGGGGATGTCACTGGCTCTGGGGCATTGTGAGTACATAGGGCATGCTGGCATCGGGGGCACATTGTGAGGAGGTGCTGGCATTAGTAGGGCATCACTGGCATTGGGGGCATGTAGTGAGGAGATGCTGACAGTGGGGCATTACTGGCATTGGGAGGCGATGTTAGCATTAGAGGGCATTGCTGGCATTGGGGGGTGTCACTGGCATTGGGCGGTGTTGCTGGTCTGGAGTGGAAGCGTCGTGGGGGGTGCAGGCATTGGGGTCATCACTGGCATGAGGGGGCATCGTGGTGGTGCTGGTGCTGGTGGTGTCACTGGCATTAGGGGGCATCATGAGGAGGTGCTGGTGTTGGGGGCATCACTGGCAGTGGGGGAGCATCATGGTGAGGGTGGGTGTCGGGGGTGTCAGTAGCATTGGGGGGCTCAGTGTCGCCATGGCAGTGGGATGCTGGCAGGGAGAGGGGGTGTCTAACGAACTGGCGGCGGGTAGTGCCGCTGTCACAGTAGCGATGAGGGGGAGGCCGGCTGGGAGGGGTGAAGCCGTGAAGGGTGGAGGAGGGCGCCTCGCTGTCACCCCAGCGATAGGTGCTGGTGGGGAGAGAGGACGGGACTCTACTATGAGCCGCTCCGAGGGGCCCCACCCCCGGTACCTGCTGCAGGCGAAGGTGGGAGGCCAGCGCAGGAGGCAGGTGCAGGAAGCAGTCCCGGGCGCCGCTGAAGGCGACAGTCACAGCAGCGCCTCCCACGCCCCCTCCGCCGGGGTAGCCGCTGCCCCACATAATGCCCGCAGCACCCAACCCCGGCGCGCCCCGGCAGCATCGAGCAGCCGCTCCGCTCCCAGGTAGAAAGAAGGAAGGAAGCACGAGCCCTCAGTACTTTGCCCCCCACCCTCCAGCGGCATTGGTATGGCCCATCACAGGCCAATGAGAAGGCGTACCACGCTCACCCGCTTTCTCTGATTGGCTATTCTCTCGAGGGATTCTGTTGGTGCTGTCTGGCCCGTCTAAATCTCTCTTGTACTTCCCCGCCCGGAGCCAATAAGAGCCCGGTAAACGCTCCCCGTTTCTGTGATTGGCTGTTTTCTCGGGGAGCTGCTGGTGCTGCCTGGCTGTGGCGCGCGGGGGAAGGTGGGAAGATGGCGGCGCCTGGCGATGGAGTCGGCGGTGTCTGTAAACATCACGCGCAGCAGGACGTGTGCGACTCGCGCGCCAAGTACCGAGAGGGGCGCAGGCCCCGTGCAGTGAAGGTGGGAGTGGGCGGCTCTGGGTGGCTGCTGCCAACAGGTTGTGTGTGGTGGGTACTGGTTAGACGGGGACCGGTCGCCTGGTTCCGCTCAGCCGGGACCCGCGCCATGGGGGTTAGGACTGGTGGAGCCTCTGGGTGTCTTGCCTCAAATACCCTCACCCGCCCCCGGGTACGGAACACAGCCCGGCCTGCCGCTCCCCCCTCGCCGGGGCGCAGCCCAGGAACCCCTGGCGCGCAGCAGGTTACGGGCTGCTCTTGCCGCCGCCCCGTCCTCACTGGTGTAGCGTCACCCCCGGTCCGAATGCGGCAGCGCCTGGAACTGTGTTAATAACTCCCTGTCCCAGTTCCGAACAAAGCCCTCCCCGACAATGCCACGCCACCCTGAGGCACCCCACAGCCCGGGGCTCAGCCCTAGCTCCCTAGCGAGATGTGGGTGCCAGTCCGCTCCAAAGGCCGCAGTCTGTCGTGGGGGGAGGGGAGAAGAGGAGGAAGAAGAGGCACACTGTAGGATGATGCAGGATGTACAGGATTACAAATCATCCCCTCATACACACTCACCTACCTGGCGCTGGCTAGAAATTGATGAGGGTTCAGTCTGATAAAAATTGATATAACACTTGCCCCCAGAATGGTTAGGAACCACTTGATTGATTAACGTGTGTGCATCTCTCATTACAATAAACATCAATTTGCTCAGACCACAGTTTACCCCCCTTTTATACAAACTGGGTGGTATTGTGAATCATTAACATTAGGAATGTTCAATCATGAAACTATAGGAAACTTTATTCACATTGAAGGAAATCCCACATTATTTGAAAATTCCACTTGTACTATTTTTGTTTTGGGCCTCATTTTAGATATTTTGTTACGCACTGAGAAAGCCCATTACTATTCAGTTAAGTCATGAAATTGTAGAGAACAGAAATGGAAAGGTTTATTCATTTCATTGTCTTGAAAGGTTGAATACAATGCATACAAATCCAGGGTCCAATCCTGCAAACAGGCATGTAATTTTATTCACTCAATGGGACTACTCATATGAGTAAAGTTATTCTTGTTTTTGTAGTATCAGGATTATAAAACACGATTTTGAAAGTTGGTTAAGCTTGAGACCTAAATATTCCAACTGTAGCTCTTGTCAGCATGTTATAAAAGGTAATTAAATCATATTCAGTGAATATATATGATTGACTAAAGGCTATTTGAAGAAAGCTGCTGGGTTGCAAAATAGTTTTCATTGTATTTTTTGTTTTGAGTTTTGGAAATATATATGTGGCTCTTTTTATGTGGCATCTCCATTACTGGAGGCTTGCAGTCATGGTAGCCCATTCTGTATGATCCTCTGCTAATCTCTTTGTGGATGAATAGTTCTTTTGATCCACGCATATCACATCACACTGTCCATCCAAGATCTTCTTTTTCTGTCTTGTGCTCTTCTGTCATCAGCTTTACCTTGCAGTGCGTGTAAACATGCATCACCCACTGAAGCTCTTAAAATATGCCCTGCTACTCAAATCTTTTAATAAGATCTCTAATTAGATTTTGCTGAGTTCCAATCATCTGCAGTATTTCTTTGTTGGTTACGGGGTCTATCCATGATTTTTTTCTATAACACCATAATTCGACGGATTGTAGTTTCATTATTATTGATTCTTTGAATATCCATGTTTCATAGCTGTAATTTAACAGACCAAATGTAAGTTCTGAAGATTTGGAATTTAGTCTTCAGACTTATGTCCTTTCTTCTGAGATGTTTATTCTTCCAGAATGTCTGTTTTGCTCCTGCTATTCTGGTGTTGACTTTAGTATCAGATCTTCCAGTAATGATGCTTCCTAAGTAGTAATCATTTCTCAATTGCTGTACAGCACTGTAATTAACTGGAATCTTGCTTGTTTTCCCAGGATCCTTGTATAGCACCATAGTTTTTGTTTTATCTAGAGTTGAATGTGGATCATATTCTTTGCCATATTCATACATAATTTCCACTAACTTCATCAGACCTAGTTCTAAATCAGCCACCAGCACCGTGTCATCTGCATAGCAAATGTTATTAACCCGTTTTCCATTACTTTTAACAGGGGCAGCTCCAGGCACCAGCGCAGCAAACTCGTGCCTGGGGCGGCAAGCCGCGGAGGGCGGCCTGACAATCGATGTGAGGGCGGCAGTCAGGCAGCCTTCGGCGGCATGCCTGCGGGAGGTCTGCCGGTCCCGCGGTTTTGGCGGCAATTCGGTGGCAAGTACGCCGAAGCCGCGGGACTGGCAGATCATCCGCAGAAACGCCACCTAATCCGCATGACCGTGGACCGCCTGCAGGCATGCCTAACTGAAGCCCGCCTAACTGCCGTGCTTGGGGCGGCAAAAAACATAGAGCCGCCCCTGCTTTTAATATATCTATTTTGTCAATTAATTAATCAAACACTCACTATAAATGTTGAATAAAATTGGTGGCATTATACAGCTTTGGCTCACTCCTCTCTTGATATCCATTTCATTTTCATCTTCCATTATAATTGCCTTCTGATTCCAGTATAATTTTATGACTCAAAGTTCATATCTCTTAGTCCTTACACTTAATATATTGAGCAATATGTAGTGGTAGATTCAGTCAAATGCTTTTTGGAAGTCAGTTAAGCACAAGTATACTGTTTTCCCCATTTCAGTTGATTTTTCTAATGTGATCTTCATTATTGTGCTCTTTGTAGGTGTGAAACCATATTGTTATTCACTTATTTTCTTATCAATCCCTGCTCCCTTGTGGACTGTCTTTTTGCTAGAGGCTAGGGTTCCAACCTGAAAAAAATGGCTGCACTTGATTCTTGAGGCGTTGTGGAGTATTAGTGCCAAAGTTGTCATAATCACCCAACTTAACATTCCTCGACTGCCATGCAGTCTGACTGGCCTTCAGTGTGAACCGGTGCCCTGCATGGCCAGATATGTGAAACTGATGACCACAGGAATGTAAGGGGACTGAATCAACCTAGAAAGCACCCAATGTATGCGGACAAATGGAAAGGTGAAATGTTACAATAGGATTGAGATGTTCTGTATAGGTGGAGATGACTTTGTCACAAGTCTTCTGAGCAGCAAAGAATACAGAGTTATCAATGCAGGTGGATTGTGAAGTGGGAAAGGAGTGGGAATTATGGTAGATAGAACTATAGCTGAAAGGATTGAATAAGTGAATCTGTCATCTGAACCTGTAATGCTAATAGCAATAAAAGCATGTCCAATGATTATTCAAATATATGTCCCAAGAAACTGCAGATTCTGAAGATGATGTTGAAAAATTCTGTGAAAATACTGAAGAAATCAGTGGTGGAAAGAAAGATATAATGGTAATTCTTATCGGAGACTAGAATGCAAAAATGGAAGTGGAAAAAGGCCAACTTTTATGTCACAGATATTATTTGGTGCCAGTGAAAGAAATGACAGAGAAGAAAGATTCAGAGAATTTTGAGAGACATGGTCTCATTATCCGCAGTCATTTTCAACAAAAAGAAAGCACAAAGCATACATGAGAATCACCAGGAGGGATGAATAAAAACCAAAATTGATTTGATCATGATCAACCATAGGTATAGAAATTGTATTAGGAAGATTAATGTTATGCCAAGCACAGATTGTGGATCAGATCATAGATTGGTAATGAGGAGACAGAATATAAAACTGAAAAAGTTACACAAAGTCAAATACCTTGAAGCTCTGAGGACTTAGGAGATGGAAAGTCACTGCAAAGAAGTGTTGTGGATCACTAATGCAAATAAAGACCAAGTGACTTGGGAATGTCTGAAAGATGCTATCAAAAATCTGCAGATAAACCTGTATGGTAGAAGTTACTAGCTAAGACATCCCATGGATAACATATAAAATCATTGCTCTGGTGTATGGGAGAAGGAAAGTAAAAACACAATGATCAACAAAAGAAAGAGGAGTACTGAAGACCAATGTGGGGGTCATGCATTCAAAAAGCTTCTTGAAAGACTCATTGACAATGCATTTTGACCTTAACTGTAATGAGTTTAGCGGATTTAAATATGGATTGAGCAGATGTGGAGCTTTTCATGGAATATATTCCTCATTATGCAACAGAGTCAGAATGATCTCTAATCCTGCATAACCTGCTGAATGGGGAAAACCTGTTTTATTCTGAATATCTTGTATCAAATGCTTCCCCAATGCACATGTGCTATATGATCACTGCACTTGCAGAGCAGTCTGCTCTTAGTATGACACTGCACAGAGTCATGTCGTTTCTCCCCCTGGGGATCCTTTATTTTCCCCATGTAAATTCACCATGTTTCTAACCAAGAAAGATGTGACAGGAATACTTTTACTTTGCCAGTGCCACATGATAATTGTCCAGAAAATCAGCTGTTCATTGTTGCAAGGAATTTGCAATGTACTGGCTAGACTATAGCACTGCACTTTACTGGATCAGACCTGCTCAGAAATAAGCCCCAACACAAATGGTAGACACCTGCTTTTGGATCAGAATGATTGAGTTCTATCCGCACTCACTGATGAGGAGGTCCTTGTTGGCCATGGAATTCTTACAAATTCCTGTTGCGGTCCTACAATACTCCAAGCTCAAAATCAAAAGGGTAGATGTTTTAAAATTTTCAAAGTTCTAAGAGGGTTTTAGGTCCAATAGATAATATAAGAAAATTACTTGAACTGTTTGAATATGGTATTTAATGTTTTTATTGCAAAATAAAAGTATGAATTTATTCAAATGTGTTTATTTCTTTCAGGTGTATACTGTCAACTTGGAATCTCGTTATTTGCTAATACAGGGAGTTCCTGCTTTGGGTGTTATGAAGGAATTAGTGGAACAATTTGCATTATATGGTGCCATTGAAGAGTACAATGCTTTAGATGAGTATCCAGCAGAACAATTTACAGAAGTTTATCTTATCAAATTCCAAAAATTACAGAGTGCAAGGTATTGCAATAGATAATATCTGTCTGCCTTCCATTTCTTGAATGTTTGGTGTCTTAATAGTGGTAAATTTCTTGAGATTAAAGTAATATATTCATCCAACATAAATATATTTGGTACATACAAGAGTGGTGTGTTCTCCTCACCGTGTCTCAAGTGAAACATTTATTACAAACATAGATCAAGAGAATATCAGTGATCCTCAAATATGTTAAAGTGTGAAGTGTGACAACACTGGAGTAATATAACATTTGAATACAATTTCCTTTTGTTTAGGATAGCCAAGAGAAAACTGGATGAACGGAGTTTCTTTGGTAGTTTGCTTCATGTGTGTTATGCTCCAGAATTTGAAACAGTCCAAGAGACTAGGGAGAAGCTGCAAGACAGGAGAAAATATATCGCAAAAGCAACAAGTAATAGAGGTTTGTAATTGGACATCCTATTGAAAGTTTAAAATATCACTTTTGTTGTGGATATGTTTTGGCAAAGTAAAAATGTCTACTCTTATAGTTAATTGTTCATCTTTACTTTGCTGCAAAACATGCATATCTGTCTTTAGTATTTTAAGAGCAGAATGGAAAGGCACCTCAATGTTTAGTGGATTCTAAATGATCAAAGTCACACAAAAGATGGTGAATGGGGGAAATAAGAAATGCACAGGTTTTAATGCTTCTGTTTCCCTGGTTTTCATTGTGTGTGATCTCATTTATCAGAAACATAAGCACGGCTAAGAAACATGGGGTGAGATTCTTATCCCCATTCTGACCCTTTTATGCAGGGTAAAAGGGCTGGAGTGGTGTAAACAGGCCCTAAAAATCATGGATCCACCAAGAAGAGAATTCCCCTAGTGCAGGGACTGGTGATGGACATAGTGGGGGTAGGATATGTCAATGGTGGGGCTGCAGCATGAAGCACTGTGGAGATTCCAGACAGTGTTGTAGCCCAAAGGACAGCCCCAGGAGTTACTGTAACTTAGATAGCCTCACCAGAGCAGCCCAGATTGGAAGGGCACAAAACTGACTTAAAGCCACATTAACCAGTCACATTCCCTTTCCCTCCTCCTGCCCCTCCACCTTCGAGCTGTGAGATCTCCAAGAAGCACACCATAGAATCTCATCCCTAGATTTTATAGAAAGTTTAGGCTCCAGGTGTTTCATATATTGTCACTGTATGCTCAGATGCTTTGGTTCTGATTGGGGAAGATAATTGCACTAGTGAACTTCTGCAGTATAATTGAAAGAGGAAATAGTTTATATAGAATAGGTGTCAGGAACACACTGTCTTGGCTTTCTGAACTCTAGTGATGTCACACTTACTAATAATCATGAATAAGGTTAAGATTTTGTCATGTTTATTTTTAGTAAAAGTCACGGACAGGTCATGGGCAATAAACAAAAGTTCAGAGGAGCCCGTGACCTGTCTGTGACTTTATTAAAAATAACAGAGGCGGGGAGAAGGAAATGACAGCTGGAGTCCCACGGTGGGGGACTGACAGGCCGAGCCGCACCACCATGTGGGGAGGATGGGGGACACAGCCACGTGAGGGTGTACAGCACAGGCTCCGGAGCTGGCTGCAGCTGCACAGCGTCCCAGCTACAGCCGCAGCCATGAGGTGGTGTGCACCGCTCCAGCCCTGGCCAAAGTTGCTGAAGGGCATGTGCATGGCCCCGGCTGCATTCCCAGCCATGGGGCAGGAGTGCATGGCCCCGGTTGCAGCTATGGCTGAGGAACGGTGCGCACAGCCCTGGCTGTAGCCACAGGGGGCGTGCACAGCTCCAGCCCCAGCGGAAGCTGTTGGGGGAGGGCATAAAGTCCTGGTTCCAGCCCAGCCACATGGGGAGGAATGTCAGTCCTGGCTCCAGCCCACCTGCGAGAAAGAGGAGCATAGCCCCGGCTCCAGTGCCAGCTGCAGCCATGCAGGGCGGGGGCGCACAGTCCCGGCTCCGGCTCCAGCCCTGACTTCAGCTGCTGATAGCTGAAGCCGAAGAAGTCAGGGGGGTCAGGTGAAGTCACGGAATCTGTTCCTGCCATGACGAAATCGTATCCTTAATCATGAACTACAATTGTTGTGGCAATCAACACTTTCGCACTTAATGGAATGAAGTCTGGATTGCCAGAAAGATAATGCAAGTGAATTAATGTTAAGAGGTGAAATGTTAAACTTCATGGGACTAATTTAATACTCCATCAAAAACAATGGAAAGAGAATTTTAACTTTGCAGTTAAGCACCTGCATCAGGAAATGCCAAAGTTAAGGTTGCTCCCTCCTTCTGCCTCTGTATTATGATTAGATTTGGAAGGATTATATTTTTATTGGTAAATGTCTGTAAAAACCGAGTTCACAATACACACACAAAATATTTCCATTGATGATGATCAAAATGTACAGATAGGCAAAGTAAGATAAGTGCTGCATGAGACCTTATTAGAGTTTAAGGATATTTACGGTGTGTATTTCTATATGTGACGTTGACAATGTTTTGTAAGGATTATAAAGCTTTTAACTTTTTGAATCTCAACGTCTGTTACTATATAATTACTGTCTGACCCCCCCATAATTTCCTGCAACTGTGAAAATTTAAATGGATAAGAATTGCAAAATGATTAAAATCCATAATTTTGCACAGTTGTGAAAATTTAAATTGAGAATCTTAAAATGCTTAAAAATAAACCAATATTATCCATCAAAATGATAAAAATTGAATTCTGCCAAGCTTAATTATGATACAGTCTTTAATTACATGAACACATACTATTTAAAAAGTTGGAAGAATTGTTTGCTTTCCTTCTTTCGCAAAAACTGCTGAAATGTTTTTGCTCAATATTTCCAATGTAATTAATAATCAAGCAGAAGCCATGCTTGGAAAACAGTTTGAAAGGTGAAACTTTTGAAAAATGAGTAACTGAAACTTGAGATTAGACTGGAACTTGACTCTAGTGGTCAGCTTCACTTTAATTCAGCTATGCTAAATAAATGCTTTTCTTTGTTATATATAATTTAGAGAAGTTATATAATAACAATCAACTACCTCTTTGTGTTAAAGTTCATTTTGTGGTAAAGAAGATACAGGAGCCTAAAAAAACTGTTTCAAAGAACTCAGAACATGACTTTCAACCAGAAACCTTAGGATTCGGTGCAGCAGATGCAAACACTGGTAACTGGGATCCATCTGCATGTTGTCCTTACCCTTACCAGCCATCTTGTGAATTTTCATCAAGAAACACAGCATGTCCTTCAGGAGGTCACTTTCAGAGGGTGTTGGCATTCCCTCAATATGTCAGTAACTGTGCTGAAACTTCTGAATCCTTTTGCCAAAGTAAACCTTTGACTCAAAGTGCACAACAGGGGGGATATACTAACACACCAGTTTCTCTTGTGCTGCAAAGAAAAGTTTCTTCTGATAATGGAATTGGGAGATTTATGCCCCGCACAACTCAACTGCAAGAGCGAAAGAGAAAGCGAGACCAAGGCAATCAAATTGACTTCATTGGAATAGACTCAGATAGTACCGGAGTCATTATTGGTCCACGGCTACCAGAAATACCAAAAGTGGACATGGATGACGATTCATTGAATACTTCAGCAAGTTTAATTCGAAATAAACTTACGGAGGTATGCACTCAAAAAACCCTTCTAATTTTGATTTTCAAACGTGTTTATATTCATCATTCATTAAAAATTGGTTTTAAATATATTTATGGGGCTATACAGTAACTTACCTTAACATATTGGATATTTTTCCAGCAATTTGATAATAATGGGGCCTGATTCTGAGACGTGCGAGCAACCATAATGCCCATTGAAGTCAGTCACAGGTTCTCATCTCCTCTCAGGATCAGGCCAAATGTCAAAAAAGCACCTAAAACCAAAGTGTTTTTTTAACCCTCTAATCATAATACTTTGATTCATTTTGATACTGCACCAACTTCATGCTGTTGAAGTATTTTCATTTTATACAGTTTTGTTGTTTAGGCCTCTGTCATTTTTGGAAATAAAAGTATCATCAAGATACTGTTCATTTTCCATATTTGTTCATTTTCCCCACACACCTCACTCTTCCTTGCAGTGGGGGTATCTAAAGCAGCTGACCACATATTTGAATTTTAGAGGTCTTCATAATGTTGGACTTAGACTCTGAAGAATTTAACACAATTTTGTTTATGGCAGACTGCATGACATCATTTAAATCTCTGCTGTCTGATTTAGTCTGCATTTATTTTGAATGAAACAAAAGCATACAGATGCTGTGAACTGTCTTACTAGAATTTCCTTTTCTTTGCCTTTTAATTATTTGAAAATTATTTATATTTTCTTCATTGAAGTTGAATACTGCCCCAGGTGAAATATTTTACTTGAACTGCTATATTACAATGAGGAGTTCAGGATTATTTTCATTTTCTGTGAACAGTAAAGGGGTTGAACAAGTAGGACAGCTTAAGCTAGCTCCGGCTCTGAAGTTAAGCAAAAATATAGTTAGAATTGCCATTTCTAAATTAATGAGTAAATAAATGGAGTGATAGTTTAGTCTGTCTTCCTCCAATGAATATGATTTAAATGCGATCTAAAGGAAACATCCTAGGAAATCAGTTTGCCTGATATGAGAGCTTTAATGGATGCTTTTCCACATTTCTTTGGGGGAGACTATAAGGGACTGGCATGAAACAAACTAGTGTTTTGACAAAATATTTGAGTTCATTTTATTCCAAACTACCTACTTTATTCCCGATTTCAAAATGCAAAAAAGCATTCAATCTTGGAACGTACAACTTTCAAAATGCAGTTTACTAACAGCTGTTTAGGGACAGATACTGATACCTGTACTCACAGAGTAGCATTTCAGTTCACAAGTGGACTGATTTACTTCAGTGGATACTATCTGTAGCTGTAATAAATAAATAAATATATGGAGATATCCTATCTCCTAGAACTGGAAGGGACCTCGAAAGGTCATTGAGTCCAGCCCCCTGCCTTCACTAGCAGGACCAAGTACTGATTTTGCCCCAGATCCCTAAGTGCCCCCTCAAGGATTGAACTAACAACACTGGGTTTAGCAGGCCAATGCTCAAACCACTGAGCTGTTCCTCCCCCCTACGCCAGCTCTTGATTAAAAGTGAACAAACATTTTTAGTTTCAGAATTTACACTGATACTGTTGCACTTCGATTGCAGCTTGTATGCAGGTCTGGCAGTCGAATTTAAATAAAAGCATTTGTAAACTAAACAAATATGTTACGGAGTCAGAGAGATTAAATATGGTCCTCCAAATGCCATGTGTAGAGTCACTTTTCATAGTACAGTAGCCCTTTAATAAGAATTGTAATACTGTACATGAGGTAACGTGCAATAGTAAACATTTTTCTTTTACTATTATACTATTCTATTTAGTAGGTTTAGATTAAGAAAATCAAGAAACAGACTGCTACCTTCAATACAGAAAGCTATGTAGATTTTGAAGGGGCTCAACTGCAACTAAATTGCTAAATCAATTAATGAATCACACATCACCTTTAATTAAAAAAAATAATAATAAAATAAAAGACAAAAACCCACTTTATTCCAAAGCACTTCCTCCTTTTTCCATTTGACAGTTTTAGTTGCAGGTGGCTAAACTATACTTCGATAGTCCTCTATTGTTGATGCACATAATGAAAGTGTGCAACATTCTATCATTACCAAACCTTCAAAATCAATTATTTGTTAAAATACAGCAAGTTGTTTGTCACTGATTCACTTGCTTGTTGATGCTGTACTGTTTTCTCAGTATTCCATATTGTCATTCTAAGAATTAATTTTTTTATTTAATTTGTCTTCGTGCGTAACATTCATTTACAACTTTGTGTGGTGTAAAGCTTGTAATACAATTGCAATGAACAAATACTGTACATTGCTCCTAAAATTCAAATATTGAAGTTACATAAACATCTAGGGACATTTATTCTAAAAGCAACAGAAGCAGGAATAATTACAATTTACTGATTTTGGACTTTTTCCTTTTTAAACTAGGTAGCAGTTTCTGTTCCAAAATCATCTGGGGAAAAGCCAGAAGATACTCAAACAAAGCCACCAATAAAGCAGAGAAGAAGAATATAGATACCCCTGGCAACATCTTTGATGATCATCTGCCTTTAAAGGATGTAATTTCAATTTTTTTTTATTTTTTTAATGTCAAAGGTAAAGAAATATTAAATTGTCTGTATATTATAATGTATTTTCTAGCAGTAGCATAAACATTCGTGATTATAAATCTTGTATTTTTTGACATTTCATTAAACAAATGTCTATAATTAGTAGCATTCTTGTATCTCAATAGCCAGACACACAGATAGTGTTTCATGAGGTATAAAATATTAACTCCAACTCCTTTAAAAGCCATTTGTTATCCTCTTACCCATTTCTTCAGTAGCAAGTATACTGAAGTTAAGGAATGCGGAGATGTAGTATTAAAGTAAGAGTTCTGACTTGCTGCTGTTTTTACTGTCTTAAGAAAACTGATGCAGAGAAACTGTCCTTTGCAGCAGTTTTCCAGTTGCAGAGCTACATATCACCAGTTTCTCGGAATGCCTGCATTTCAAATGCCATGCTGCTCTGTAAAAGAAAGAAGACACAACGTGACAAAACAGTTGTAAAATAAAAAAAATTAGTTTAACTAGTTTAAGAAAGGATGAAAGGTATTCAGAAAATAATAGTGCTTAATTGAGGCTTGTTAAGAGTAAACAAATTACTGAACATTTGAAAACATCTTTCCAATTTCTCGGACACCTTCTGGCACTTCCATAATGGAAATTAAATGTAAATGGTTTCAAGGCAGAGAACTTAAGTCAGAACATTCAAAGGGATGGTTCCTTTGGGAAACCAAAGGATACATGTAATACATGTTAACGTTTTTTAGAAGGTCTCTCTCTATAAGTCTATATTATATAACTAAAGTATTGTTGTATGTAAAGTAAACAAGGTTTTCAAAATGTTTAAGAAGCTTCCTTTAAAATTAAATTAAAATGCTGATCTTACGCCGCCAGCCTGCTCAGCCCACTTCCAGCCTGGGGTTCTGTTCACCTAGGCCTGCAGCGGGCTGAGCGGGGCGACTCGAGGTCAGGGCAGAGGGCTGGAGGGTGTGTGGGGGTGCAGGGCAGAAGGCTGGGGTGCTCCACTCGTGGAGGTGCTCCCAACCCCCTCCCCTGAGTGGCTCATGGCAGGGGGCTGGGAGGGATATGCCCTGTTCCACTCCCTTCCCCAAGGCCCGTCCCTAGCTCTCTCTGCCTCCTCTGCGGAGCAGGGAGCATGCTGCCACTTGGCTCTGCTCTGCTCCACTCCCCCTCGCAAGGGCCATCGCCGGCAGGGAGAGGCGCTGGAATGCACGACGTTGTGGGAAGAAAGGGGGGGGGGGGAAGCTTGGCTGCCGCAGGACCAAGCTTCTGCCTCCTGCCCCCGCAGGGGAGAGCGGTGGGCGGGGGGCTGAGTGGGGCAGGGGGCCAGGACCCCCCCCACCGTACTCCCCTGCACGGGCTGGAGGCAGGAGCTTGGTCCTGCGGCAGCCAAGCTTCTCTCCTCCCCCTTCTTCCCCCAGCGTGGCGCTTTCCGGCCCCTCCGCCCCTCCTCCTCCTCCTCTCACCGGGCAGGCAGCATGCCACTCAGAATCGGCTCGCGTGCCGTAGGTTGCTGACCTCTGATATATAGTTATAACTAGATGTACTACTTATGGGAATATCCTGATTTTTGAACATCTGAAGTTAAAAGCAAAGGCTGCATTGAGATTGCTGTCTTGCCTTGGCTTAAGAAAAGTAAAAGAACAATGAGGTGCTTGTTTTGGTGGGGTTTTTTTTATGCTACAGGACAATAAAGAGCTTATCCAAACTTCTTCTGAGACTGCAGCTGCAGGCTAATATGCTCTAAAGTGTTATCCTTTTCTACGGGAGCCCTGGTTTCCTTTTAAAAATGTACATGTTTTGTAGGGCACAGTACACAAAGCATAGAAGCTGCGAGCATGTAGCAGTTGATCTGAATCTTCAACAAGACCATGGTTTAATAACTAGAGCAGAGTAGAAGTTAGATGGCCTGGATTTTCAGTCCAATTTTGTCATCAACTTTATAAGAGGTTGGACAAGTCACTTAATCTAATGCCTTTGTTTCCCTTATCTCTAAAAATTAAGATAAATACAGCTGGGCAGAGGACAGTAGTAATACTAAGTTGGTTTTGTTCTGAGTCAGAATAAACCCTCAAAATTTTGAAGTTCTGTGCAAAACGGAATCCAACCTCTCCCTGAGCTGCCTGGTAAGCAGTTCTGGGAATTGGGGCTGTGGAGGAGCCAGGCTCCTAAGAGCCCCAGCGCTGGGACAGTCTGCTTGGCTGGCTGTCCTGGGCGGGGATCCTGGAAGCCCTGGAGCTGCAAGGAAGCGTTTGTGTAGGTCTTGCTATGATAGACTGAATCCAGCATGGGCACATGAATATCTTACAACTGGAGATCTAGAAATTCTCAAAGAACTGTGAATGTATGTATTGTGGTAAACTTTCAAGGCAAACATTAGGCTGATGGGCAGTATTGTCCTAAGTTGTTTAATTTTTTTACATGCAAAAATGAATACCTTGATGTCTGGCAAACATGGTCCAAATGCTTCCAAGAGAAGATTTTCATCTCTTACAGCTTTTTCAAAATCTGTGTAAGAGAGCTTGCCATCATGATCATAGTCCTAGGAAAGGAGGATAAGCATTATTGGTCAAAAGCAGTTACTTACCTTACAGTAACTGTGCTAATGCTATAAAATAATTTAATCTTTGAGTGATTGGTGAGAGTGAATTCCACTCTTGGTGTGTATGCACACAAGATCAGATTCATTTGGCCAGCAGTTTCTGTTGGGGGGGTGGGGGGTCTTGCTTGCACACTATATGTTCTCATATCCCCCACCTGATTGCATAAAGGGTAGAGTGGGCCAACTGTCCTGCAGTTCCTTGGCCAACACAGAATCCCAGAGGAATAGGAATCCATAGTAGCAGGGAAGGAAGGCCCATCATGGAATCCATGTGGATAGTACATCTCAAAAAACCAGTTACTATAAGGTAAAATACTTCTTCTAAGAATTGTCGACATGAATTTCACTTTTGGTAATTAATGTGCAGTGGTCTGATTGCTTTGAGATGGGCTTTAGGAGTCCTATTTAAACAAGACAGCTCTACCAACACAGGTGTTCACTCTGGAAGCCTCTAGCAAAGAAGAGCATTTTATAAATGTTTCGTGAACGCCACATAGCTGCCTTACAAATCAGGGACGTTCTTCAAACTGGCAGCAGAGCCTGCCTGAGCTCTAATGGAATGAGCTCTAAGGTGACTAGGTAGATCTAACTTGGCTAGCTTATGACACTCTTATACAAGTGGAGACCCATTCTGTTTATCTCTGTAAGGATACACCCTGTCTCTTAACTCTCTCACTCTAGGTGTGTTCTTCAATGATTTTGACCCGTTAAGGTAGTGTAACAATGACATTACTACATCAAATGTGTGACGTTTAGCTTCATCCACATACGAGTGAGAAAACTGGGAGATGAATTGGTTCATATGGAAGTCTGACAACTTTGGGCAGGAACCTGGCATGAAGCCTGAGAGTGACCCTGTCCTTATGAAACACTTTATAAGGGAGACTGGCCCTGACAGCCCCTACCCTTCAAGCTGATGTAATGGTTACTAAAAAGGCAGGCTTCATAGATAGGGAAGATCTAGGGAACAGACTGCTAAGGACTCAAAGTGGGAGAGGGGCAATCATTCCTGCTAATATTATATTGAAGTCACAAGAAGGAAAGGGGCTCCTGCCCTGGGGGGAAAACATGGGTTAGGCCCTTAAAGAATCTCGCAACTGTACAGTGAGAAGAGAGTGTGGCCCTGGATAGGAGGATAATGTACAGAGATTGCTGGTAGATGGACCTTTATAGAACTAATAGAAAGAGTGGTTTCAGGGTTAATAAATACTCCAGTATTGCTTGAAATTGGTGTTGTCAAAAGGAGACAGCTGTGATTCTGAAATGCCCAAATGAAAACCTTTTCTACCTAGCTGTATAAGTTAATCTAGTTGAACCTTTCCTGCTTTGGAACAGACTGTACTGAACTCCAACTAAACAGCTTCTTTCAATGGATGTCAGTCAGCCAGTGTTTAGGCTGTAAAATGTAACAATGCTCAGTCCTGGAGTATGACCTGATCATTGTTCTGCCAAACTCAGGCAACATAACTGGAGGCTGCGTTGAGAGGTTCACCAGCTTTGAATACCAGAACTGCCTAGCCCGTGCTGGGGCTATACTGATAATCAATCCAGCTTCTTGTCTCAGGACACTGTATCATCCTCAGGTGTTTCCAGTGTGGTGTTGTAGGGAGAGTGAGGTACCATCATGATGTCATTTCCCCCTTTTGTATCTTCTTCACACTTGCTGGAAAGCTCTTTTGCTGTGACCTGGGTCAAACAGTTCACATTGTGTAGTGCTATCTCTGAGAGGGTTCTGTTGTACACAGTGCTTGGGGTAATTAATCCCTGTGCTTGTGTGCATTTCCTCAGTAACATTGACCCTGTTTGGCCTTTTTACTGTTGTACTAAAAGGCTGCTTGTGGGTGTTTTCAACCTCACAACATCTTTCAGTAACACATACATAGCCAAACTTCATAATTCCACATACAACAACAGACATACCATCCAACAGATATTCATATCTAGCAGATCAGATTTTTAGAATGATATGCAGCATACATTGTACAAAACATATCCTAATTACATGACAGCAGTGAATATTGGGGTGCCTGCATGTCAAACTGTTAACAAGTTCCAAATAGCTGGAAGATACTGGGCCAATAGCATGATCTAGTAACTAATGCATCAAGTCCAGAGCCTAATGGCTTCCTGACAGAATGGAAATGACGTAGCTCCTCCTTGTCTGTTGACATAATTCATAGCTGTGGTATTATCTGTCAGCATTTGGATTGTGGATCACTGGAGTAGAGGGAAAAATGCTTCGACTGACAGGCAAGCATCCTTGACCTCATAGCCATTTATGTGTATATAAGGTTCTTGAGGAAACGACAGACCCTGTGGCTGAAAGTGATGTAGGTGAGCCTCACCCCCCACCCCCTCCAATTCCAGAGTAGAGGTATCTGTCACCTGTCTTGGTATGTAGAGGTGCAGAGAAGGGTACTTCCTTGCACACCTGAAATGTATTTTTCCACCAGTTTAAAGAGAAGACTTTCTGAGGGACCGTGACCAACATATTCATGTGGTCTCTGCTGGGTAGTTACACTGATTTCAATCACCCTTGTAAGGTGAAGTTTTGCATAGGTAAAGTTTTGCAAACTGAGTCGCATATGTGCATGAGGCCATCTGTCCCAGAAGTCTGAGGCATGCTCTTACCCATGTCTCTGGGTGAGATAGAACCTGGTGCATGAGGTTCACTATAGTTTGGAATCTCAAACAGTATCTGGTCCCTTAAAAGGGATGGGAGAAGGAGATAGGAAGAGATGAAACTAGATTCAGAAATTTCCAGGACACATTAGTCTGAGGTGACAGTCCAGGCTTCCCAAAAATAAAAGGTGGTTGCCAAAGGGGTCCGTGGAAGGGAAGTGATCCTTGAGAAGTTCTGTCAGGCTCTCAACACCAATACCAAACCTGCTGCCTCGTAGAAGATGCAGATTGTGCAGAAGTGGAGGAAGAGGCAGAAGATCGTTGTTGATGGAACCTCTCCTTTTTATTGGTGGTTTAGAGGTCCTCTAAGGCTGATAATAATAATGGGCAGAGAGATTTTGTCTGACAGAAGACTGTGACCTTATTTGCTTTCTTCTTGGGGATAGAACTACGGACCCAAAGAGTGCAGAGTTGTCCTGGAGTCCTCCAATGAATGGAGGGCCTTACCTGTTTTGGAATTAAAATGCTTATTAACTTCAAAGGAAAGATCCTCAATTGTAGGTTGGACTTTCCTGTGAATCCTTAATGATCAAAGCCAGAAATATATCTTCTCACCGTCATAGAAGTGTCATAGTAAGTGCTGTTGTGTTGGACATGTCAAGTGCATCTTGAATAGAAACGTGCGATATCAGTTGTCTTTCCATCATGATGGTTTTAAATTCCTCTCGATGTTCCTGTGATAGTTTGTCCCATTTTAAAAAGTCATATTTAAAGAAGAGTTGGTAGCTAGCTATAAGCATCTGGAGGCTGACAGGTGAACAGACTTTGCATCCAAACAGGCCTAGCTAGGGTTCTTCTCCCTAGATATTTCTTTGGGAGGCCCTAGCAGCTTGGACTTCTCCTGGATGGTTCCTACAACCAGAGATCCCTGTACCACGTGAGAATAAGAATATTCAAAGCCACTGGAAGGGACTTCTGTCTGCACTCTTAGGTATAGCAGGAATCAAATATTGAAGTCTGTCTCAGTTCTTGTGAAGGCTCCAACAATACCTTATTTATCAGTATGGAAAGCCTGACAGTTATGGAAGAGGGCAACGTATCCAAGAGTTTGTGAGGTTTCCTCTGTACTACTTTATGATAATCTCCAGAGACTCTGCCATGTATTTGATGAGGTCCTGGAATTCACTGAAGTGATCAATGAGGCTACATTTGAGTTAATTCAGAATCTTAAGTTCCCCAGTTCTTTCAGTAGCAATCCATGGATGTAGGGCTACAACCCTGCTGCAGTGTTTATTAGCAACAACATAGCGGATTCATATAACAAACT
Organism: Malaclemys terrapin pileata; assembly: GCF_027887155.1. Lineage (NCBI taxonomy): Eukaryota > Metazoa > Chordata > Testudines > Emydidae > Malaclemys > Malaclemys terrapin. The sequence continues at coordinate 241,754,869 of NC_071506.1, read as the reverse complement.
TAATTTGGGTCTGATTCCTCATTCGCAGCACTGGCCCCTTGTGATGTGAACCGCAGGATACAACATGGAACTGTGGGACTGCTGTGTCCCTGTAAGTCTCCGGCCTGGGCTGTCTCACACAATGCTATGCCAATGACAAGCAGCAAGACCCTTCCAGGTGCTGGGATCACTCAGCCATCAACATGTGGAGCCTCACACCCAGCTAAATTGCATGAATGCTCCGTGAGCCACTTACGAATCATACAGAGTCAGGCACCAACCAATCACCCCAGGCGCCAGCCTTGCACCCCAGAAATATACCATCTTACACTGCTCAAGACTCCCATGGACAGTGTAAGCTCATTAATAAGTTTGCCACTCTGCCAGAAGGATAGTGCATGTGCAAGAGCCTTTGCTAACCTGAGCTGAGATTCCCCAAGCACTCCAACCAAAACCACACTGTTTTAGATAAAATATAAAACAGATAAATTTTAAGTGATTATAAGTAGCAAGCATAGAGATAAAAGTTGATTACCAAAAAGAAAAAAAAATGCAGTCTAAATTCTAACTTTAACAGACTAAGCAAGATTTGAATCAAACAGTCTCTCACCCTAATAGATGTTACAGGCAGATCACAGTTCTTAATGCACAGATGGGGTTCCCTTTCAGCTTGGGCGCAATCTCCCCAGTTCAAAGACTTTGTCTTCTGGATGATCTTCCAGGTGTTGAGATGTGGGAGGTGAGAGGCCCAGTGATTATGTCACTGTCCCTCTTTTATACTTTCTTCCAGCTGCTAGAAAGATCCTTGCTGTGATGTGGGCATCAGGCTGCCCCCATTGTGTATGTGCCCTCTCTCAGAAGTCTCTGGGATAGTGGATTCTTCTTGATGGGCCATCAACACCTGTCTGGCCATTGATAGTTGCTCCTTTGTCCCCACTGAAAGGCCAGGTGTGGGCATTTCCCAACCTCAAAACATATTTCAGTAACACTATAGGCATACTTCATAACGTCACATACAATTCAAGAGGATATTAATGTTCAGCAGATCAAGACTTAAAAATGATACCTCACAAGGCATACTTTGTACAAAATGTATCAATCATATGACAATGGTGAATATGGGAGTTCCAGGTTGATATTCTGAGGTACAGTGTGTCGCATCCATCACCATCCATACCACCTAACTCAGTACCATGTTGGTACCGCTTTAATTTTAAAAAAGCAGAATGGAAGGGCTTCACCAACGACCTTGATGCCATTGTAAGAAAGACTGAACCAAACACCAGAAAATTATGACCAGTTTGTCAATGCAGCACTGACTGTCTCAAAGAAGTATATTCCACAAGGCTTCAAAACAAATTATGTGCGAGGACTAATACTGGTATGTTAAATCCTATTGGATTGGCATGCTAAATATAAACAGAAGTTCAAAGCAGACCCATTCACTGAGGATACCATCACAGCCAGTGAAGAACAGATCTCTGCACTAAAGAAGGAAAAACAGAAGTAATCACAGAACCTTATTAAGAGCACGTGCCAACACTGGGAAAAAAGCAGTAAAGAACTGGTTACGTAAGTTATTTAACACATGCTCAGCAACATACAAAGGACCCAAGATCTGGCAGTGAGCATATGTAGTGGCACTCCTGAACTCAGGGAAGGATGCAACAGAGTCAAAGAACTTCACACCCATATCGCTACTATGTCACTTCTACAAACTGTATGACCCATCTCAGTCTGCACCACCTATCACCATTCATTAAAAAGCACCCAATCCCAGAACAAGCTGGGTTCTGTCCAGGCAAGTCATGCACTAGTCAAGTGCTGAACATCATTCAATATATCGAAGATGGCTTTGAAAAGTGTATGATAGCAGCACTGTATTTGTTGACCTATCAGCAGCATGTGACAGTGAATCACATGTTATTTATAACATACAACATGTTGAAAGAGGACCACCTCGTATGACTGACAATCTCTACTAGAGAACCAACGTTTTTATGTCGAACTATGCAGGAAGGGGAGTTGAAGGCAACCAACAAATAAAATGGCCTACCACAAAGGAGCATACGCTCTCCAATACATGAATGATCAACTAATCCATCTCAGCACAAGAAATGTTATCTGTGCCAATGACCTATTCATCACTGCCCAAGCTAAAAATTTTGTCCAGATCGAAGCTAAACTAACATTAGCACTGTCTGAGCTCTCAGTTTGTTACACAAAGAACCAATTGCGTACCAGCCTAGCCAAAAAGAGAGGCGAGTCTCTTCCATCTTCAGAATCATGAGGCCAATAGACAACTCAACATTATCTGGAATGGGGTATCATTTGCCCACTGCTGGAATCCTGTCTAGTTTGGAGTGATGCTAGACCACACTCTCTCCTTCAAGGCACATGTGGAGAAGACAAAAGACAAAGTTAGCTCCCAGAACAACATACTGAGGAAACGTGTAAATTCAAAATGGGGAACCAACGCAGCAACTCTAAGTGTCACTGCACTTGCACTTTGCTATTTGATCACTGAATATGAATATCCAGTGTGGGAAAGACTGGCTCATCCAAAGAAGCTAAATCCTGTGCTGAATGAGAGCTGCCACTATATCACAGGATGTCTAAAACCAACAAATGTGAACAGCCTTTACATGCTTGCCAGAATCGTGCCACTAGATATCAGGAGAGAATTCACAAGCAAAATGGAATGATTATGACTGGTCAAAGATACCAGACATCTGCTACATGAGTGAACCAGGGCACTTAGCCACATGAAATTGTGAAAAAGCTTCCTAGCAGCAATGGAACCGCTTAAAAATATCACCGACTACACAACTGGAAATGTTGCACACATGGTTCAAAATACTCAACAAGGGTGTCAACATGCACATCAATGTTGCTGAATGCCTTCATACGTGTATAAAAGAATTGGTTGACTTGGAGATGTTTAAATTGCTTCTGAACAAGAATTGGCAGTCAATATGCCTAAGTGGAGCTATTCCAGTGACCCAGAAACATGTGACAGTGGTGAAACACAAATCATGGAACATCTGTTGGTCTGCCAGCTCCTGGAGGAGCCATGCACCATGGAAGATCTAGCTGGGCTACAGACCAGGCCATATCATGTGCCAACACTGGGAAAAAAAGTGTGTGTGTGGTGGAAGGACATGAGAACATGATCAGCTGAGGAAGACATCGAGGGATTTACTGCCTCATTGAGGGAGGATGAGGAAAATCACAGTGGAAACAAGTTGTTTCTCTCCTGGCAGATATTGTTCCTCATTTCTTTCCTTCTGCCTTTCCAGAATCTGAGGCTGCACTAACTGACATGGCTGGGTTGATCTATACTGCCTCTTTGGGGAGGGAGAATCTAACTCTGGAAGGGGCAGAAGATGCAGGTTTACAAGAACATGGCTGTACATCCTCCCTCTACCTCTCCGGTTCTTCAGTAGGGACAAAGCTGAGTCCTACAAAAAGTGGAAACTAGGTCAAATTACAAAGGATGAAATATAAACAAACACGTACGTAGGAACAAAATTAGAAAGGCAAAGGCACAAAACGAGATTAAACTAGCTAGAGATAAAGGGTAACAAGAAAACATTCTACAAATGAATTAGAAGCAAGAGGAAGACCAAGGACAGGGTAGGCCTGTTACTGAATGGGGGGCGGGACAATAATAACCGAAAATGTGGAACTGGCAGAAGTGCCAAGTGATTTTGTTGTTTCAGTTTTCACCAAAAAGTTTAGTAGCAATTGGCCAGCTAACATAATGAATGCCAGTGAAAATGAGGTAGGATCAGAGGCTAAAATAGGGGGAACGTTAATTATACAAGTTAGATGTTTTCAAGTCACCAGGGCCTGATGAAATGCATCCTAGAATACTCAAGGAGCTAACTGATGAAATATCTGAGCCATTAGCAATTATCTTTGAAAAGTCATGGAAGACAGGAGAGATTTCCAGAGGACTGGAAAATATAGTGCCAATCTATAAAAAGGGGAATAAGGACAATCTGGGGAATTACAGACCAGTCAGCTTAAATTCAGTACCTGAAAAGATAATGGAGCAAATAATTAAGCAATCAATTTGCAAATACCTAGAAGATAGTAAGGTGATAAGTAACATAAGTGACTCCCCTTGTGCAACCTGGTGGAGATGAGCAGGGGGTGTTTGTGTGAATATGTAGTAGGTGACTCCATACGGTGGATCAATGGTGGTGAAGAAAAGGAAGAGACCTCTAAAGATGAAGCCATTCTGTCAAGAGTGTCCTGGCTCTGCTGTATTTTCTCTACTTGGGTAGGGGATGAAGTCAATACCAGAGAGACTTCCTTCATCTGCCATTCTGATGACCTGGTAACTGGTGGCTTAGCTATCACCAACCTCAAACTCTCAAGAAAAAGTGACTTTGGTACCAGTTCTACAGTTAGATCATTTGGTGCCTTATATGCTTTAGATGGCAACAGAGACAGGATAGATGCAGTAGATACCAAGGCAACGAGTTCCAATAGATTGGTGCCAGAGGAAGGGCAGTCTGCAGATTTAGTTGGAACTCCAGGCACTTGTTTAACAGACAGTACTGAGGGATCTATGTCAGGCTGTTGACTAACCTTCAATTGTTTAGCCTTAGATGAATCAGATATTTGCTGACTCTTGTATCTCAACTTGGTAGGCATCAGGGAGGGTGATCTACATCTCATCTTACCTCTGTAGTGGGTGCTCCTTCCCACCTGTCAGATGTAGTCAAAGCAGACGACTGGGACCTATTGGTCAATGTAGCATGGAATCTTGGGGTTGAATTTTGTCTCACCAGGGTGCTCATGGAGAGGGACTGACCGGAGGACTGACACCTTGCTACATCCTCTCTTTTGGCATCCATGGAGGCTTGTATAGAGTACTTCATGAGGAACAATTTAGGGAGGTTTCACTGTAGCTTTTGGAGTCCGCTTAGAACTTTAGAGGAGTGATATATGGACACTGCTCAAGAATATGTCCTTCCATTAGGCAAAAAAAGGCACCTGGTATACTTTCTGTTAAGCAACACTGAAGTGTCACACTTGGACCAGGTTTTAAGCCCCAGGGATTTTGCTTCTGCTATGCTTCTAGAGCCCCCGTACAAGGGAGAGGGTGAGGTAGAAGGAGTGTAGTCTAATACTAAATATCTGACTGAAACCATTTTTGTTGTTGCCACCAGGCAAAAAGACTAATGCTTCTAACCAAATAAATAATTATCAGTACTACTGCTAACTAGCACAGTGCACAGAGATGTAGGTGGAGAGGTTCTCTTTCACTGCCCCAGTGATTGGGGTCACTCTACCCTTTATATCCTCGAGGGAAGAGGGGCCACAGGTATCTCGAGTGCAAACGTCACCCCAACAGACACGGCTGGCCAAGATGATCTGATTTCACATACATGGATTCATGAGCACCAAGAGTGGAGTTCATATTGATAATTATTCAAAGAAGAAATTATTTTATTGGTGTATTTGAAGTTGCCCTAAACATACGAAATTTCTACCATTTGAAGAGTAGAATGATTAAATGGTGAATTAAAAATTATCTTCCATTACTTTTTCCTTTGTGGTAGGAAAGGTGCCCCCCCGTCTCCTCCCTTACATCTCTGTCTGGCAAGTCAGCCCAGTCTATCTAAAGAGAAACAGAAGCAGTCAATGCCAATCCAACATTGGCTGGATGTGTCACTGGGGAGAGATTCAAAGCACTCTCTCTGTGCCTGATATTGCGCTTTCCTTGGTGCTGACAGGCTTGCTTTTAATGGTTCATTATTAACAGAACTCACATAAGACCCTGGTGTAACTTGTGAATGGCTGAATCTTCTAGTCTGACTCAGTAGCTCATTATAATAAACTGGAATAAACAAGTTTTTAAAAAATGCTGTTGCAGCCATGCAATGCTTGTTTATGGCTCAGTTAAATCAGACAGTTTGACGAATATATCAACAATTTTTTTAACTTTATTGTTCTTGACATTCTTAATATTGCTCCATTGTTGCCAACTTTTGTGATTTTATCATGAGTCTTGTGATATTTGGTGTTTTTCTTAAAAGCCTCAACTCATCTTACTATGTGAGAATCTCAGCTTTTATACTTAAAAAAAAAAAAAAAAAAAAAAGATTTCTAGTCCTCTTAGGGTTAATTTTTTCAAGCTTTTCTCCATAACCATAAGTTTTAACCATAGAAAGCAAATAAGAAGAACCCTGAAATTACATTTTAAAATCTCATTATTTAAGCCAATTTCATATTTTCTGTGAGCCTGACCTGATTTTTGAATGTTTGAGGTTGGAAATTCTATTGTTCTCTCACACACATAACATTACTTGAGTATTAAACAATTTATACTTCTCACATGGCAAAGAAAGAGTATGACAATTTGCCTATGTTACTAGACATGTTGCTACAATTTTAGCATCCAATTCTGCATTCATTACTCTCAAGAATAGGCCCAATGATAAGGCCCTTAGTTTACACAAATAGCCTTGGGGTTGTACTCTAAACAGAATTAGTAAACTGGAGAAGTAAGTTTTACCTAATAAAAATCAAGTGATAACATACAATTTTAGTAAAGAATAAAATTGTAGGTGACACCTTTTATTGAAATAAATACAGAGCAAGTTTGAGAATCATATGTTCTCACAGAAGAGATCAGCTACACCTTGGAGTTTTGTCTACTGGACTTTTAAAAAAAATATTCCCAAGTATCTTTAGTTGATCAGGAGAAAATATATTAGTGTGATGAACTGAGCAAGGAAGGATAGTTTTGTTAGGACACTGGACTGGGATTCATGAGATCTGGGTTATATTTTTGGCCCTTCTTAGACGTCCTGTATGACCTGGGCAAGTCACTTAATATCTTTGTGCCTCAGTTTCCATTTGTAAAGTAGGGATAATATTTTCCTACCTCCTGGACTTGCTGTGAAGATCAATTCATTTATATTAGAGAGGTGCACCTTAACTCAAATAAACTGCTATTTAGGTTTGATACTTGCCATTTTCTTCAGTGTTATTTCTACCAAGTCCTTAATTCCCTCATCAGGATCTTCTTCTGATGGTTGTTTTAGCAGGCTATTCTTCAGCATATGAAACATTTCCTCTCTTGAAATGTATCCATCACCATTCAGATCATAGACCTCAAAACAATCTTTTCAAAAGAAATCTAATTTAATTTCATACAATAATTTTCCCCAATCATTAGAGTTGCTTGTTAGTTAGTTATGTGTTAGAACAGGTAAAGACAATTTTATACTGAGTAGCTCAGGAACAGAGAAGATTTGCCATGTACAAATGTTTTATGCTGATTGTTAATTATAATTTATGGATTGTTCATAGCTAAACTTCATTTCAGCTAAAATATATAATAGAGATTGAACAATATTATGCAATGCATAATAAATGACAGATTTTAAATAATAGTTACAGAAGTGAGTGGTTATTTGGAGATAAGGAAGGCTGTAAGAAAGTTGAGTTTTTGGTCCTAAAATTGAGGACACAGTTTGTTAAAGTTGCAGTTTGGGGTGCAGGTGTGGGTGAGTGGCTGGGGAGGCTGCAGAATCTAAACTTGTTTTGTAAATGATTAAATGTCAAGTTGGCAGCAGAGTCCTTTACCTTCAACAGGGGCTGGATACCCCCTATTCCACCAATCCACAGGGTGGAGGCCTGAGCCCTGGCACCCTACAGTTAGAGTCTCAGTGCGTGGAGGAGACGATGGTGTAGAGAGGAGGGGGTTACATTCATTAGGAACTGGGGAAACTTTTGGGATGGGGGGAGCCTATACAGGAGAGATGGGCTCCACCTAAACCAAAGTGGAACCAGACTGCTGGCACTAAACATTAAAAAGGTTGTAGAGCAGTTTTTAAACTAGGAGATGGGGGAAAGCCGACTGCTGCAGAGGAGCATATGGATCGGACAGAGACTTCTCTTAGGGGAGAGTCTAATGATAGAGAATCTCCAGGTTATAGTCAGGAGCAGAGGATGGAGGAGGAGAATATAAGGGCCAGATCAGATGATAAACATTCACATAAAAAAGAATCTAACACATCAAAAAAGGGCAGACAAATAAACAGTGACAAGTTTTTAAAGTGCTTGTACACAAATGCTAGAAGTCTAAATAATAAGATGGGTGAACTAGAGTGGCTCGTGATAAAGGAGGATATTGATATAATAGGCATCGCAGAAACCTGGTGGACTGAGAGCAATCAATGGGACACAATCATTCTGGGGTACAAAATATATCGGAAGGACAGAACAGGTTGTGGGGGGTGGGGGGGGGGAGGCACTATATGTGAAAGAAAATGTAGACTCAAATGAAATAAAAATCTTAAGTGAATCCACATGTTCCATAGAATCTCTATGGATAGAAATTTATATTCTTATTAGAGCATGAACATTAGGGATCTATTATAAACCACCTGACCAGGACAGTGATAGTGATGATGAAATGCTAAGGGAAATTAGAGAGGCTATCAGAATTAAGAACCCAATAATAGTGGGGGATTTCAATTATCCTCATATTGACTGGGAACATTTCACTTCAGGACGAAATGCAGAGATAAAATTTCTCGATTCTTTAAATGACTGCTTTATGGAGCAGCTCGTACGGGAACCCACAAGGGGAGAGGCAACTCTAGATTTAGTCCTGAGTGGAGTGCAGGAGTTGGTCCAAGATGTAACTATAACAGGACCGCTTGGAAATAGTGACCATAATACAATAGCATTCAACATCCCTGTGGTGGGAAGAACATCTCAACAGCCCAACACTTTGGCATTTAATTTCAAAAGGGGGAACTATGCAAAAATGAAGGGGTTAGTTAAACAGAAGTTAAAAGGTACAGTGACTAAAGTGAAATCCCGGCAAGCTGCATGGGCGCTTTTTAAAGACACCATAATAGAGGCCCAACTTCAATGTATACCCCAAATTAAGAAACACAGTAAAAGAACTAAAAAAGAGCCACCATGGCTTAACAACCATGTAAAAGAAGCAGTGAGAAATAAAAGTTTCAGAGTAACAGCCGTGTTAGTCTGTATCCGCAAAAAGAACAGGAGTACTTGTGGCACCTTAGAGACTAACAAATTTATTAGAGCATAAGCTTTCGTGGACTACAGCCCACTTCTTCGGATGCATATGCATATGCATCCGAAGAAGTGGGCTGTAGTCCACGAAAGCTTATGCTCTAATAAATTTGTTAGTCTCTAAGGTGCCACAAGTACTCCTGTTCTTCTTTTTGAGAAATAAAAAGATTTCCTTTAAAAAGTGGAAGTCAAATCCTAGTGAGGCAAATAGAAAGGAGCATAAATGCTGCCAAATTAAGTGCAAGAATGTCATAAGAAAAGCCAAAGAGGAGTTTGAAGAACGGCTAGCCAAAAACTCCAAAAGGTAATAACAAAATGTTTTTTTAAGTATATCAGAAGCAGGAAGCCTGCTAAACAACCAGTGGGGCCCCTTGATGTTCGAGATACAAAAGGAGCGCTTGAAGACGATAAAGTCATTGCGGAGAAATTAAATGGATTCTTTGCTTCAGTCTTCACAGCTGAGGATGTTAGGGAGATTCCCAAACCTGAGCCGGCTTTTGTAGGTGACAAATCTGAGGAACTGTCACAGATTGAAGTGTCACTAGAGGAAGTTTTGGAATTAATTGATAAACTTAACATTAACAAGTCACCAGGACCAGATGGCATTCACCCAAGACTTCTGAAAGAACTCAAATGTGAAGTTGCGGAACTATTAACTAAGGTTTGTAACCTGTCCTTTAAATCGGCTTCTGTACCCAATGACTGGAAGTTAGCTAATGTAATGCCAATATTTAAAAAGGGCTCTAGAGGTGATCCTAGCAATTACAGACGGGTAAGTCTAACGTCGGTACCGGGCAAATTAATTGAAACAATAGTTAAGAATAAAATTGTCAGATACATAGAAAAACAAACTGTTGAGCAATAGTCAACATGGTTTCTGTAAAGGGAAATCGTGTCTTACTAATCTATTAGAGTTCTTTGAAGGGGTCAACAAACATGTGGACAAGGGGGATCCAGTGGACATAGTGTACTTAGATTTCCAGAAAGCCTTTGACAAGGTCCCTCACCAAAGGCTCTTAAGTAAAGTAAGTTGTCATGGGATAAAAGGGAAGGTCCTTTCATGGACTGAGAACTGGTTAAAAGACCGGGAACAAAAGGTAGGAATAAATGGTAAATTCTCAGAATGGAGAGGGGTAACTAGTGGTGTTCCCCAAGGGTCAGTCCTCGGACCAATCCTATTCAACTTATTTATAAACGATATGAAGAAAGGGGTAAACAGTGAGGTGGCAAAGTTTGCAGAGGATACTAAACTGCTCAAGATAGTTAAGACCAAAGCAGACTGATGAACTTCAAAAAGATCTCACAAAACTAAGTGATTGGGCAACAAAATGGCAAATGAAATTTAATGTGGATAAATGTAAAGTAATGCACATTGGAAAAAATAACCCCAACTATACATACAATATGATGGGGGCTAATTTAGCTACAGCAAGTCAGGAAAAAGATCTTGGAGTCATCGTGGATAGTTCTCTGAAGGTGTCCGCGTACTGTGCAGAGGCGGTCAAAAAAGCAAACAGGATGTTAGGGATCATTAAAAAGGGGATAGAGAATAAGTCTGAGAATATATTATTGCTCTTATATAAATCGATGGTACGCCCACATCTCGAATACTGTGTACAGATGTCGTCTCCTCATCTCAAAAAAGATATACTGGCACTAGAAAAGGTTCAGAAAAGGGCAACTAAAATGATTAGGGGTTTGGAACGGGTCCCATATGAGGAGAGATTAAAGAGGCTAGGACTCTTCAGCTTGGAAAAGAGGAGACTAAGGGGGGATATGATAGAGGTATATGGATGCAATCAAGCCTGAAACAGTCAATGCATGTTGGCGAAACCTATGGAAAGAATGTGTGAATGATTTTAAGGGTTTCCTGACCATTGACAAAGAAGTGAAATGCATTGTTCAGGTGGCCAGGCAAGTGAGTGGTGATGGCTTCGTCGACATCCTTGAGGAAGAAATTGAAAAATTAATTGAGAGCCATAGAGAAACATTGACTAATGAAGAGTTAGAGGAACTGATAAAATAGTCTACAGAAGACGAAGATGATGACGACGCACAGGAAGAGCCAGCAAGTTGGAATCTTCATAAATTTGCTGAAGTGTTCCAAGCAGCAAAACACTTGAATGATTTAATTTCTGAATATGATCCCTCTATGGAACGAAGTCTCAAAATCACATGTAGTATTATGGACTATTTGAGACCGTATCAAGAAATGTTTGAGCAGCTCAAGAGACAACAGTGACAGTTGCCAATCACCATGGTTTTTCAAGGAAAAACAACCAGCAGCAGATGAGCCTAGGCAATCAACTTCTCTAGCTGAACCAGAGCCAACCACTTCGTCTACGACTCACTCTCCGTCACCTCCGTCTCCTGGATTGGCATCAAGCCCTGACGACCCCCCTGTAATTACCCCCTGTAATTAAAAATACAGTACTGTAAGATTAGATTTTGCATATGTAGTCATACTGTACATTACTGTATACATTATATATATTACTGTACAGGGTTGTATACACAAAACCATGTACAGTATACTGTACTTTATGGGTGATTTAAGGGATTTTCAAGGGTAATTTTGACGATATGCAATTTTCGCCTTACGCGCTGACTTTAGAACCTAACCCCCGCGTAAGATGCGACTCCACTGTATGGCTCTTACTCTAGAATTATGTGAGGGAAATGAATTTGTGGAGACCCTGACATCACTGCAGGGCACAGCACGAAACAGTTCAAAGGCCAAGCCCAGCACAAATGCAGCTGAGCCCCAGATTCATGTGTGAAGACATGGAAAGAGATGCTGCAGGCCACAGGCCTTGTTTAGACTAAAATAGAAGGTATATTTTTAAACTGCGGTAGCTAACTTATATGAAAGTTGCAGGTTGAAAGGCCTGTGATAGAGATAGATATGGAGAAGACTGACAGCGTGTGTACGTGTACACACACACACACACACACACACACTTCCCCTTCTAGCTGCACATCTCTCCTTAATTGTCAAGTGGCTCCAAGTTTATCTTGGCTTTCAAACCATGTCAAGCCCAGCCCCAAAGAACAAATGACTCTAAACCAATCCTGACTTCTGCTAAAACCTTCTGGTCCATTCCTTTGCCAATTACACTATTAAGAAAAAGCTTTCAGTCAGCAAAATACCCACCCAACCCACCTATTTGTAAATACTATTCCAAACTGGTTTAGCCTACTTGTATTTGTCAATACTTGAGCTCGTCAAAATATTTTCAGTGAAACATTTTTCTGTCAGAAAGTACTGTTTTGTTGAAAGAGAAATGTTTCTTGGAAACATATCTGTTTCAATGACAGATTTGGCAGGAAGGTTTCTCAGGTCCAGTTTTGACTCTTGGAGGGATGGAGGTGGGGAAGTTAGCATGACTCTATAGCCCAGGGGCTAGGGCACTGGCCTGCACTGTGGGAGACCCATGTTCAACTCCCAGCTCTGCCTGATTTGGATGGCAAAAAACAAAAGTCCAACGGTAACAAGCTTAAGAGGACTCAACCCAGTGTCATTATGTCCACCTCTTGTATCCGACCAAGCAACTGCTTTTGCTTAAAATAAATGCAGAAATTTTAAAAAGATCTTAAGAGTTTTTAAGATTAGGTTAAAGGCTATGCTTCAAAATAACAATCTCACTATTTTAGGCTTTTAGTGTCTAGGACAGAGTGGCTTCTGGACTTCTCTGCACTGACTTAGTCCCTGTGAGGCTCCCCATGAACAGCATTTCACATGCCCCAGCTTGGGCCTTTAAATGTCTTTAATTCTTGGTCTTAATATCTTGATAAAGACTTTTTTCATGTCTGTGGGCTCTCATGCAAGCACAGAAATGGAAAACACAAAATTCCAATGGTAACAAGCTTTGAAGGACTCAACCCAGTGGCATGAAATTGTTCAAAGGAAAACCCTCCAATTATCCTGAATTTTATAACAGCAGATGATTAGTATTAGTTACATTTAAAAAGTAGATTTAAATAGTCATAAATTTAATTATTACTAAAAATTGACATACACATAAACCTTACATTTCATCTTTTCTTCTAATGTCCCGCGAAGAAATATTGATAAACCTTCCACCCATTCTGTTACACTGACACAGCTGTCATTGTCTGTGTCAAAAGCACGGAACACTGAAAAGAGGAGAAAAGCTAGATGTATTGCAAATAGAATACTTACGGAGGGGCAATGCAAAGACAAACAATTCAAAATGATTTTGACAAAATGAAGAAGGTGGCCTGAAATAAATATCATGAAATTCAATAAGGACAAATGCAAAGTACTACAATTAGGAAGGAATAATCAATTGCACAAATATAAAATTGGAAATGGCTGCCTAGGAAAAAGTACTACAGAAAAGGATCTGGGGGTTATAGTGGATCACAAACTATCAAGAATGAACAAAGTAATACTGTTGCACAAAAAAAAAAAAAAAAAAAAAAAAAAACGCAAACATTCTGGGATGTATTAGCAGGAGTGTTGTAAGAACACACAAGAAATAATTATTCCACTCTACTCAGCACTGATAAGGTCTCAGCTGGACTACTGTGTCCAGTTCTGGGCACCATACTTTGGGATAGATGTGGGCAAATTGGAGAAAGTCCAGAGGACAGCAACAAAAATGATTAAAGATCTAGAAAACATGACCTATGAAGGAAGACTGAAAAAAATGAGTTTGTTTAGTCTGGAGAAGAGAGGGGTGGGGGGGATATAATAATAGTCTTCAAGTACCTAAAAGGTTGTTATAAAGCGGAGGGTGATAACCGGTCTTCCTTACCCCTTGAAAACAGGAAAAAGAAGTACAGTAACTCCTCACTTAACATCCTCCCACTTAACGTTGTTTCAAAGTTACGTCACTGCTCCATTAGGGAACATACTCGTTTAAAGTTGTGCAATGCTCCCTGTAACGGTGCACAACTCCCCCTTGTGGTGCCTCCTGCTGGTCATTTCTGGGAATTAGCTTGTCCAGCCTCTGGAGCGCCCTCTGCAGGCCGGTGTCCCGCTTGTAGCTGGCCCCGTGTCCCTCCAGGACCCCAGTGCCCCTTTACCCTGAGGTTGCCCCCTGGCAATAACCCCACCAATCTCTGGGAAACTCCCAACCCTCTAATCCCCACCTTGCCTCGGTCTGGGCTACTGCTAATCATCGCCAAGCCCCCGCTCCCTGGGGCAGACTGCAGTGCAAAAGCCACTCATCATAGGCAAGGGGGTTCGAGCTGCTGCCTTCCTCTGTCTCCCAGTACCTCTAATGGCCTTGGACCAGGCCCTGCAGCCTGGGGAGTTGGCAGCCTGGAGCTCCCCTGCTCCTCCCTAACCCTGCTTCACTCCTAGTATCCTTTCTGCAGACTGCCAGGCCCGAGAGCCTTCTCCTGGGCCTCTGGCTCACAGCCTTTTATACAGGGCAGCTGTGGCTTGATTGGGGCGTGGCGCAGCTGCTCTGCCTATCAGCCCAGCTTTTCCCCTGCCCCAGCCCTCTGCCAGGGCTGTTTTAAGCCCTTCCGGGCAGGAGAGGGGAACCACGCTGCTACACTCCCTTATAACGTTGTTTGACTGACTTTACAAGGGAGATTGCACAAGTTCCTCCTCTCTGCCTCCTCCCCCTCCCTTCCTCTGTCCCTCCCAGCGCTTCCCCTGCTGCAAAACAGATGTTTGGCGGCGCTTAGGACTTTCTGACAGGGAGGGAGGGAGCGGGGAAGCTGCCCCCCCCCAGGCAGGCAGGGCCACCCGGAACGCAGGGGCCTTAGGGGCTGCAGAGCCCTGGGCTAAGGGGGCCCCGGGGCCCTGGCCTGCAGCTTTAAAGCCCCTTTCAGAATGTGGCCCTGTGAGCACGGGCCGGAGGAGCAGGGGCAGCTGCGCAGCCAGTGGTTAAGTGAGGAGTTACTGTAATGGGCTTAAATTGCAGCAAGAGAGACATTAGTTAGACATTAGGAAAAACTTCCTAACTGCAAGGGTAGTTAAGCACTGGAACAAATTACCTAGGGAGGTTGTGGAATCTCTGTCTAACGTGTTCTTAAAAACTCCAGTGACAAACACCTGTAGGTAATGGTCTAAATAATACTTAGCTCTCCCTCAGTGCAAGGGACTGGACTAGATGACCTACTTTGGTTCCTTCCAGTCCTCCATTTCTATGATTCAATACACAAGGCAACATTTTCTTTCATTTAGTGTAAATATGAACATTTTTTGGCTGAAGATATGTGTGTGTTTTGATTTGCTTCACTTTTGCAAAAATTCCCTTATTCTTGATGAAAGTATCCCATCCTGGTGAATTCCCATGCAATGTTTCCTGCTGCAATTTTTACAGTGCAAATGTTGTCTTCCCTTCTGCCTGTGAGCTGACTGCTTTGTTTATTGCTTTGCTGATGTATCCCTGTTGTCCATGGCTTGCAAGACAGACAGGGGGAGTTCACAAATCCTTGTCTAAGAAAAACCTGTTTATCAACTTTTCTGACATGCCTGCTTTAAACACATTTTAGTCACATATTTTCAGCATGTCTGTATTGTTCTTTGCATGAGTACTTGTGGCACCTTAGAGACTAACAAATTTATTTGAGCATAAGCTTTCGTGGGCTACAGCCCACTTCTTCGGATGCATAGAATGGAACATATATTGAGGAGATATATATACACACATACAGAGAGCATGAACAGGTGGGAGTTGTCTTACCAACTTTGAGAGGCCAATTAAGTAAGAGAAAAAAAAAAAACTTTTGAAGTGATGATCAGGATAGCCCAGTACAGACAGATTGATAAGAAGTGTGAGAGTACTTACAAGGGGAGATAGATTCAATGTTTGTAATGGCTCAGTCATTCCCAGTCTTTACTCAAACCTAAATTGATTGTGTCTAATTTGCATATCAATTCGAGTTCAGCAGTTTCTTGTTGGAGTCTGTACCTTAATCTCTAAGGTGCCACAAGTACTCCTGTTCTTTTTGCGGATACAGACTAACACGGCTGCTACTCTGAAACCTGTTCTTTGCATGTCAACCATACATACATAATGCAAGAATATTAATGATCAGTGAGTTGATAGTTGTCCAATGTTAAGACACCTTTTAAATAAATATGACTACAATGTGTGGGGTGCACTGACCTGGTCCATACCAGAGAGCCCCTTGCCCTCTGACTTGGTATGCTCTTAGGGTCACACCTCCCCTCTTACAAAGCTGCAGGAGAGTTAGTCATTGAGTGACCCATATGCAGTGGGTCAGAACCCTGGACAGAGCATATGCCACCATATTTTCTTTCCCTTTTATACATACACTCTCCATATCTTATTCTTGGAGCATCACATACCAAATGTTAACCTGCAAGGCAAAGTAAGGACTGGCAGAGCCCTGAGGAGTTTATTTGGGTGGCTAACTGAATGTGGGTGTCAGGAAGCTGACAGCAAATCTCTCTCTCATCGAGGTGGGAAAAACACAGTGACCTGGTTCTGGAAGAAAACATCACACACAGGTGAGCTATCATACTCAGTGCAGATGTGTCAATCAATGGCCTTTTCATAAGAAACTTTTATCTTCTGCTCTAAGCAAGAAATTGTCAATTTTTTCCATAGTTTGGATTGTATTTTAATAAATTGTCTTTTGGACTCGTCCAAATCAAATCACACACATCACTTTGCCTGCCATTCATGATCCCACTTGCAATTGTGCAACATCCTTGTGGCAACTACAGCAACTATTCTATTCTGTATAGGTTCTTATACTGCACTCATCATCATAGTATCTGAGCACCTTCTAGTAGTGCATTAAACAATATGACGAATATCTGTCACATCTGTTTTCTCATCTCCATGGGGAGACTGGTGTACAGTGGAGTGTCTTGTTTTGGAAGGATTTTTGTTTGGGGGGATGTTAATTAACATATATGCAGCTCCTCCTCCTTGTTTCCAGCTACCTTTACAGGCATCAAGGCTCTCCTCTCCAATGCTCTCGTAGAGCAACAAGAACGAGAAGCCAGCATCATGTGAACTGGGAACACTCCATGGACTACTAGCACTTGCTTCACAGACCAGTTTGGAAGCGGTTGCCCTATGCATCTTTTACAGAAATTACAGCCTTTTTTAATCAGTTAGTCTCACCTCGGTCCATAATCATGTCATCTGTCATCCCAAATGTGACATGCAGAATGTTTCTGAACGTGTTACGATCTAAGCCAATGGTGGCATGCCGATCACTGGGTTCAACCACCAGGGTGTGGAACAGCTTTATGAGACATTCCACTTCAATTTTATTGACTGTGAAATTAAAAAAAAGTTATAATAGAGGTTATAATATTAAGTTCCATGCAAAACTAAGGAGAAGCTGCAACCTTAACATTGTAATAAATCTTTTAACACGTTATAAAAAACAACAACAAAACATGAAGTAAATACCTCTCAGGGACCGCACCAGTTTCCTGAGGAGGCATGAGATGTTAGGCAGTTTTTTCCAAAAAGAGAGGTAACACTTGCTCAGCTCTATGTAAAGGAGGATACTATAATTTCATTAATGTTCAGTGGGTTTAGACTCTGTAATGCTGTCAAGGTGAGAAGTGACAAGAAGACTATTGTTTCAGTCTACGATTATATTTAGAAATATCACAAATAAAGCTGGAGAAATGCTGTGTAAAGGCTTTTAAAATCAGGATTCATAATACTTTGATACTTTTTTCTTTTAACTGTTCCACATTTGAAATTGGTCTCTTCAGGATCAGACTGAACCACCAGCTCATCAGCTCCAATGCCATTTCCATTCCCGTGAAAACGGACTTCAGGTCACAAGAGAACAATATACACTTGTTTTCAATATACCTTAAAAACTTGTGTCCATATATAGCTTAATATAGGCTTAAAGAAAGAGAGAAGCATTTTCTAGCCCTCTCTCCTTTCTCTCAGCTACACATCCTTTTCTTAAATATTATAACAAATGTGTGACCAACAAGAGCTTCATGATTTTCATTGTACTGTTCACTATATTCATTTTACTGTGACAGCTAAAGTAGAGCTCACATCTTCCTACTCAAGCTAAAGGAGATTCCCAATTAGCTTCTAGCAAGGCCTTTACAAACTAATTAGTTATGACTCCGTCTTGTAGTAGGCCATGTTACACATTGGCCAGGTCTTTACAACATATAGAGACAGGTATGTTCCCCATCTTAATTTCAGAACCCAAATTTTGAGAAGCCTACAACAGTGTAAGAATTTAATAGAGATGCAGATTGAATATACAACATACTCTGTGGCAGACACATAAGGGGTGAGTGGGATCCAGTAGGGCTGATTTTGTAAGGGGACCAACATGGGTTTTCTAAGGGAGCTGGAAGAGTTTTGAGGGCACTAGTTCCATGACAAGGGGGAAGTGCAGGTGAATTCCTGGGGGTTGTTTCCATGGGGATGGGGCAGCTGCAGGGGAATGGGCTGGGCATTAGGGGATGGATCCATGGGGGCTGCAGGGGAATGCCCAGGGCTGGGCAGGGTATTAGGGGCTGGATCCATGGAGATGGGGGTGCAGAGGAGGTACTGGGATGATGAAGCAGGGGTGTGGGGACGTGAGTAGGGTGACCAGACAGCAAGTGTGAAAAATCAGGACAGGGAGTCGGGGGGGGGGGTAATAGGAGCCTATATAAGAAAAAGACCCCAAAATCAGGACTGTCCCTATAAAATCGGGACTGGTCACCCTAGACATCAGTTTTGCTTGGGGCAGTGCCCCGCACTCACAGTGCTTCGCGGTCCTGCACAGCGACTCCGCGACCTTCTGCAGCTTCTTCCTGTTCATGGTGCTCTCGAGCCGGCGAGGCCCGTGCCCGGCAGCGGCTCTTCTCCTAGAAGCCGCACGCTGTCACCATGGAAACAGAAGACCGGGGACCAGCCAATCACAAAGCAAGAGACCGGGCCTCCCGCAGAGGGGCGGGGACTCATAAAGCGTCATTGCTCAGTAACGTTAGCAACGGCTTCCTCGGCCGCTGCCCAAGTACGGGGTCTGAGCAGGTCCTTTCTCAGCCGAACCCCGTTCACACACCTGTGCTGGCAGCAGCCAGCCTCGCTCAGCAGCCCCGTGGGCACCGGGCCCACACCGCCTGCGGGGAGCGGGCCTCCCTCTAGTGCCCCTCACCTCTGCTACGGGCTCAGCGGGGCCCGCTGCTCGAGGCGCCTCATGGCCGCCTTCAGCCATGGCCTCTCCCTCGGAGCCGCCGGGCACCTCTCCCGCCGGGCAGCTCCATGCCCGCCCCGCCTCTCGCTGTCCTGCCACTCTACCAAGGCGGCTCGGATCCCGCTCCGCCCCGCTGCTGCTGCTGCGCCCCCGGGCCGCTCGCCACCCTCCAACTCGCGGCTGCCCTAGTCCAGGCTGCCTGGCACTGGAGGCTTGAGAACCCGCCTGAAGCGCCACCTGCAGACTGCTGCTGAATTACAGTTTGTTCACCTGGGGAAATAAAACTCCCTCCGCATCTCTCTGCTCTATGGGTCAGAGCTGTTGGCCTGCATTGTTTGCATTTTGCCTTTTTTCTCCAGTTTTCGCTTTCCCCACTCCTTAATGGTTACTTACTGGGCAGCAGATAGGAGAGTTCTGCTCTAGGCAGGGCCGACCCTAGAGGGGTGCAGGGCCCCAGACAAATCAACCTGGGCAAGTGTAGGCTGATTTTTTTATACATGTGAAATCTGGTGTGGGGAGGGGACACCAGTCCTGGGGCGGGGGGGGGGGGGGAGGGCGAGGGATGATGGAGAGTCACAGGGTGGCACCTATGTTAGGGAGGCCCCCTGTGCTGGGGAGGTCCCAGAAAAGGGAGGGGTCTAGGGCAAAAGATCAATGGATGGGGTCAGTCTGGCACTGGCATGTTCCGGCAGCGCTAGGACGCTGGCAGTGGTCAAGCAAGGAAAAGAAATACAACACACACTTCCTGCCAACCCCCGGGGCTGGGCTGGCCCCCTGAACTGCTAACTCCATCTGCCCAGGCTCCCCTACCCCACCCCCCCAGGCCAGCCTAGCACTCCCCAATTTAACACACACACTCAAAGTGCAGGGCCCTCTAAAGCTCAGGGCCCAGAGTGATCAACCCAATTCACCATACCCAAGGGATGGCTCTGGCTCTAGGCTAGCACATTTCAGTGCCTCCAAGTCAGTCAGTGAAGCTTGGACTACTTATCCCTACCACACTTTGCAGTAAGCAAAGCTCTACTCCAGCTTTTATTTATAACCAGTGAATATGAGGCAGGAAGTGGAACTTGCACATATCACCTTATTGTTCAGAAAAGACCTAGTGCAGTCCAGACTGGAGCTAAAAGACACCTCGACTGTTTTCAGAGCGTCCAGTTCAGGTGCCAAAGCTCACCCTTTAGTCACTCAGCAACTGCAACTGTTATAGTGTATTAAGAGGCTCTGGTTTGCCAAGCTTTGACAAGCCTTTAAAACAATGTTCTTACCCTCTCCTATGAGAGAGTTTGGTATAATATCCTTGTGATGTTAAATAGATATTCAGACAGTGTCACCCTTTCAAGCTGTATAGAATCATAAAAGGATACATACTTCTCCTGATTCAAAGTTAAGCATCCAAATCTGAAAGTGTTGTTTCTAAAGTTAGGTGTGACTATCTTTTTAAAGGTGCTGTATACTCATAACTCCCACTGAAGTTGATGCAGGTATTCAGCACCGGTGAAAGTCAGGCCATTTTTATTTTGGTGCCTACATGTAACTCCAGATACAGGATATTTGGCCTGGGCATTCAGTGATGTTACAAATACAGTCAACTAGCTTACTTTAGAAGCATGACCTACTTTGTAATTATAACATCATAAGGAATGTCCTCTAAAACAAAAATGTATATAGAGTTAAGTACATCATGGTAACCCTTAAATGTACATATGGTATACAACAGCATTCTTGAGCTGCTCTAATGCCAACCATCAGAGAACATAAATTGGTTAGAAATACTGCTGCTACCAGAGCTCTACCTAAAAGGTTTTATGCTTCAAGGGGTTGAGTGCACTCAGCACCCACTAATTAAATGGGAGTTCAGAGCACTCAACCCCTCTTAGGACTGAGCCATAATAAAAACTTTGCTGTGGATGAGAAAGCAAAAAACCATGATGGCTTGTGTTCCAAATAAAAACAATACAAAAATCTATGTTTACCACATGTAAAAGGTTAACAGTCAAGGGAAATAATTTGATTTCAAGCTTAAGTGTATGGAGGCTAAACATTTACTAGCTACTTTATAGGATAGTACTTGACCATCTCTTAAAAAAAGGTGTTCAAAAATAATTGTAAAAATTTAAAACATTTTAAATGCACACATTGCTAGTTCTGTACTTTCTTCCCATTGTATAAACAAACTGCTAAAGTGGATGTTTTATATATTTTTCTTTAGTTTCCTAAATGTTAGTAGAAATTTTGGACTTTTCTGTTAAGAAGTTTGACACTTAAAATGCTCACATATGCTGAAAAGGTCTTAACATTCTTACTAGGATATGAATACAAACTCACATAACCGATAAGCAAATAGTTCTGGCTACATTTGCCACCAACACCCACATTCTGGTATATTGAACTTACACAAGTTAAGAAAGCTACAATACTATGACCAGACTATACACTTGCATCAGGGTTTGCAGTCCATGTGATTTGTGCTCCTAAGTACTTTTGAAAATCCCACACATAGAAACCTAATTTTAGGCTCCTATTTTTGGAAAATGTGGCTGATAGATATAAAAAGTTCACTATAACTTTTTTAAAGTATTGAAAAGCTGAATAATGTTTTTAATTGTTGATACTGAAGCAATTTGATTTTGATTCCACTAAAAATTTAATAAATATACCATAGTAGTTCCTGATGCTAATGTACATGCTTAATTTAATGCATGTGTAGTCCCACTGAAGTAAATGGGACTATTTATGTGAGTAAAGTCACATACCTGCTCATGAATTTGCAGGATCAAGGCATTCATTTTCAATTTTTCATGTTTTGCCTACAGCAGTTTCATAAGATTCAAGTAAGATTTCCTACTAGTAGTAGCATTTATAATTTAGTTTATTATACATTTTAATCTAAAATTGCAATAGGACAAATTTTCAAATTAGTTTTTCAAAGCATTAAACCGGATTTAAATTACTTCATTCTGTCTTGAAGCCTTACATTTATTTTCAATAATGATGCAATTGTCTTCAAAACCGTCAATATCACCTAGCTGCAGCATGGATGATTGAACAAGAACCCTTTCAATGCGTTTTAATCTAGTAGTGATAGGAAGTCAGTTTCGTAAAATAAAAATTGGATGTTTCCAAGAACTTGCTTGAAGAAGTCAATTTGACTGAAGACTCGCAAAAATATTAGTATCTTTCCTAATTCCTGTTTTTCTTTATGATCTGCAAATTTATGATTATTTAGGAAATGTGCAAAATTCTTGAGTAGCAGAAAACTATGTTTTGCACTTCAGTACTGCACTTAAGATAGTTACTAACTATCATGCATGCAAGGGGTTGAGAGGGGTTGGTCTGTTCTACAGCAGAACATTTTGGAATACCTTAAAGACAACAGCAGACCAGGCAATGGAAACAGAGTGAGAGGACGCGAGAGTGCGCACCTGTATAAAGCTGAAGTCCAAGGATTCTTTTAGTTTTTGTGCATGTTTTGTTAATTTATCATGTTTCTTTTCTGTTTTTGTTACTGAAGTAGTTGCAGGTGCAAGTAAAAGAGCTCAATCTGTTTGTGTCAATATTCCATGGTCCTGTGGTCCAAAAATACAAAGACAAACTTTTTAGAGTATCTTTACTGAGATTCTGGCAGTAATTTTATATAACAAGACACATCCGCATAACAGGTCTGCCACTGAACTTGCTTAGAGTAAAATCAGCTTCAATATGAAGCTGTTAGATATCAAAACCCTGCTTTTTACATGCTAAATATTTTCAGCAAGTGTGCATTTTATCACAGCAAATGAACTTACTATAAGAATAAAGTAAATACATACATGAAACTCCACACCTGGAACATAATTCATAAAAAAAATAAATCACTAGTTACAACTGAAAACCTGTACGTTATTTAAAAATGGTACAAAACATACAAAATAATTCTAAATATCTCAATGGCAATGCAAAGGAAAAAAAGCTACCAGTGTTTGCCAAAAATGTTCATTTAAACTCAAAATTACTTTAAATGATATAATGCATATTAATAGCACAGTATTCAGCATCATTTCAGTTAGTGGAGGTAAAGTCTTTAATTTTTGGATGTCAAGTTATGCTGCAGTGTGTCACTGCTCTTACTTAATGAAAAAGTACATGCTAGAGGCCCAGAATTGTTTATTCAGGAAAACCTGCTGATACCAGTTCTGATCTCCCTAGGAAATATAGCTGTTGTACTATTAAAAATAGTTAGATTTTCCAAGGATCAAAGGCACCCTAATTCAGCTAGCAAAATGGTAACACTCCCAAAAGAAAATAAAGGGCAAAATTATCATAAATACTTCTACAAAAGTAACCTTTAAAACTGTTACTATTCTATTCCCATTTCACAAATGGCATTAGTAGTCAGCAAGTATCAATAGTCTTGTGTTATATTCCTCTTCAAGATGAATTTTTGATTTTATTTCTGCAGATTTAAAAATTGGACTATATTACTAACTTGTTAAAACACTATTTTTAGTATCTAAAAGGTTGCACTCTATTTCCTAATATTTTACATATTAGCTGGACCACCCTCTCTTATGATTTTAAGCTAACACTGGCTACTGTAATTAAAAAAAAAATTGTACCCCAGGTATTAAGCAGCAGGCAACAACAATGGACTTTTCGGGCACATTAGCACCTGGCTGGCTATTGAAAGTCTAGTAATATTTCTAAAACACTGGAAAACTCATGCAGTGTGGTAAAGTTTGCGATAATTTTCACAGTTGAAGTTTCCTTTTGTCATTGCACTTTTGTTGAAGGGACAGGCTTGATTTTTAAGTGTTATTCTGAATCTGAACTTGAACCAGCTGTCTTCTTTTTCTTCTTTTTACCATGTTTCTTGTGCTTCTTTCTCTTTTTTATTTTATCCTTTAAAACAGTTAAATAATGTAAGTTATTTCATAAGCCAAAACCCATCTATTAAAATTCAGCTAAGGAAGTGGTGTAAGAACTTTGAAAGGGTGTTTTGTCCAAAATTATTTCAGATAAAAGATTACTAGATAAATAGTATAAAACAAACAAACAAACAAAAAGAATACTAACTTAAAAAAAATCATTCATAGTTCTATTTTGGTCTGGTAAGAGGTCTGAAATAGTCATTGTCTCTATTTTGTTTCCTAATCTTTTAAGTCGCTTGAACACTTTATGAATTTTTGAGAAATCAGTTAGATAATGGGGGTTTGTAATGCCCCATATGATATACGCTGGTAATGTTCCATTTTATTAATGTGAACATAAGTAAACATATTTGACATTTACTGCATCTAGAAAATAACTGTATTTAGATAACATACAGATATCTCTAGGAATTATTTGGGGGAAGTTCTGTGACCTGTGTTCTATAGGAGGTCAGACTAGATGATCACAATGGTTCCTTCTGACCTTGGAATCTATAAATACAGGGCCAAATTCTGTTCTCAGGTACACTGATGTAAAGGCCAAGGAGCTTCCAGAAGTAAATTGAGTTATTCTTGATTTACAACTGTGTACCTGAGAGTAGAATTTCCCATAAAATGTTCAACTTCGTAAAGAATGTTGTCGAGACTACAAAAGTACAAACGCATTTTTCACATAGCTAATACACTTTCTAAATATATGAGAATAGGAATGATACTTGCTGTTACTTTCTCTCTTTCTTCACTGTTTTTTTTCTTTTTCACTTGTACCTAAAAAAAATTATTATTAAGCTTTTGTGGCAGAACAATATTTCCAAACATACCTGTAAGTAAAAATTTTTAGCTTTGGCTATAAAACATGATGGCACAATATGGTACAGCATACAATGAAGAAATACACTGGGATATCTGTGCTATTTTCCGCAAATAATTCTATCTAGTATCATCTGGTTTTGGAAATAAAAAATGCTGAGTGCTTTCAAGGAAACAACGTCTGTCTACTTATACAACATATAGCATAGCAGGGAATTATTATGTAGATGCCAGTAAAATTATTAAAACTAGCTATGTGAAAAAATCCATAACAACTCCAATTTTCCCTAGCCTTCACATAGTCTGGAATAGGGTGGATAAAAATGGATAATTTAAATAAAATCAATTTTTAACATTTAAATTAAATACAGGTTTATTTTAAAAAAATAAAGTTATTTAAACTTGAAATTTACCTCTGAAATTATGACAATCTATTTTGGACGTAACTTACTATAATATATCAAAATTATTTAAATAAAAAATAATAATATTAAGCAGTACATGTTTGCTGCTGAAGTTTTAAAGAAAGACATACCACTGAACTGGAGGAAGTCACTGTCTGAGTATCTGGAACCAGAGTTTGCTGAAATGCTAACTCAGCTTTTGACAGTGGAAGCCTCTTCTGTAAGTGAAAAAGAATATTTTCTTCCTTTCAGTTTATTCCACTGGTTCAGTTCAAAGAACAGTTGATTCAAAGTTAAGAAACCAACTGGGAGTTGAAAAAGCATGAAAACTTGCTTTCCTCTTCCAAGCTATGATTAAAAGCTTGGAGTGAGAGGATGAGATCTACTAGTTCTACAATCCTAAAAGACACAGTGTCCAGAAACAAATCAGTTAAATTCACTAACTACAGATATTTCCTTTGTTTAATACATCAGTTTTAAATACGAAACATGTTTTGATAAAAAGAATCAATATCAACCATCTAGTAAATACCTCATTCATCATTTTTGCTAATAAAAAAAGTAAAAATTAAGATCTCAATAAATGTAAGGTAAGCTAGATAACTGCTTGAATAAATGTGTATCGATACAGTGTATCCTACTAAGAGGTACAAAACTTACTATAAAGTCTAAATTAGGTGTAAATAAACATGTTGTAATGGTTAGCAACCAATGAAAATCAACCTTTAATAAAAAGTACAAAAGCAAAACAGAGCTAAAACGATTTAAATCAAGGTTTCCTGCTTACTGATTTAAATCATGATTAAAATCTGTGATTTAAATCAATCCACGATGATGAAAGGATTTCAATATTAGAACAGGGACTAAACTCAGATTAACCCTCTTGATTTAAAAAAAACAAACACTGCAAATGTAATCAATGTCCAGTGATAACTAACATTAATAGAAATGAGTTGGAAATCCCCTGCCTTTGTACACACAGTAATGAAATGACAGTCCCATAAACTGTCAATATGTCAAGCATTCAATGTGATGTTAGTGAATATTATGGTATTCAGAATTGTAACTATAACAAAATAGTTCAAAATAATCATTAAGTGGTAGAGCGTTCTAACTTTAATGAATTGCAAGAGTTCTTATTAAATAGGCTAGTGCTTATACAACTTTGAGATAGGTCACATTGCTGAAATCCAATTAATCCGAATAAATTAAATTGAACAGCTTCAAGATAATACATAATTTGCCACTTAGTCTATGGATGAGTTAAGCACAGTCAAATTAGCTTACTCACCTATGCACATTTAACTTATCAAATATACTTTTTTAAAATTTGAAATCTAGGTTGTATTTCACACTGACCTCCTCTGTAGGTTCTGACTCCGATAAGGACTCAGATGATAAAGGTCCATTCCCACGATCAATTTTCTTCCTTTTCCTACTAAGACTTTTGTTGTCCTACACAAAATAAAACATATAAGTACAGCCTTTAAAATAATAGAACACTTAGACTGTGACAAAAACACTGACTTTAATGTTTCATTTAAATTATGGAATCATAGACATGTAGGATTAGAAGGGACTTCAAGAGGTTATTTAGTCCACAACCCTCCGTGTGAAGGCAGGACTAAGTATATCTAGAATACAAATATAAAATAGTCTCAATTTTATTAAAAAGAAAATTTTGAACTACTGAAGTAATTATGCATCAGCACCAAGAAACTGAATGCAGCAATCAATGCCATTGTCTAATAATCTTCAAGAGACTCTTAGCAAAAATGAATTTTTTGATACTGCTTAGCTTCATTACATAACTACTACACTTTTTTTAAGATAGGGAAAATATTGCAATACATTTTAAAATATTTAAAATAGAAATTGTATAGCATAAACAAACATTTAAAATATGTTGCACAAATTCAAATGAAATTGAGATGCAGACTACTTAGTAAATTTGAATATATTTATTGCAGCTCTTCTTGCTCTGCTACTGAGCTAAGAGTACAGCTCCCCCTACAGGTCCAACTGGGAACAGCAGTAGCTGTTTAATACCAGTTTGTAGCTGCAATATTAAGTTTTTAAAACTTACTTAAAAAAAAAAGAAAAGAAAAAAGAAAAGAAAGCTTAGATCCTTCAGAAGTTGATAACGTTGGTCATACTTGTCCAGGCCAGCTTCATACTAGCACTGGGCCAGGCAAATGGGATTTTGCAAAACTGATATGGAACCTTCTCTTTCCACCCAGCTCTTCAAGGCTAGGAAGGGAAAAGGAAGATCATGTGCTCTCTATCCTCCATGGTGGGATCAGAGACTCAGTAGTCTTGGTTACCTCCATCTAATCAAATGAGGGGACAGAGTAGAACCCTCAGCCCTTTCTACAGGCACTGAGGAAGTGGTATTGCAAGTGAAGCAGCCAGGATGACAGGTATTGAAATAAGGGAAAATTGGAGAGAAATGTGGCAACAATCACTGTATGTGTAAACCTAAGCAGGGAGAAGAGGCGGAGGTAAGAACTGCTGCTTTGAAGATCAGCTACTGAGAGGTAACAGATTTAGTAGGGCAAGGAAAAAGTATTTCTGAATTTGGAATAGGGGGAGGACATAGAAGAGAATCGGTGCATTTGGTGTGCATGAAACAGAATTGATGAGTCAGACTGAATAGAGTTACCTGAACAGAAAGGTAACAGAGGTGACTGAACAGGGGAGGTGAATGCGACACAGAGACCTGTTTGCAAAGGATCTCCGGTTCTTTGCAAATAGCTCTCACCTTGGACCTGACAAATCCATTACACCAAACACATCTTACAGGATATTTATCCATAAAGAGTAACATGAAAGGTACCTACAGAAAGCTCACAATTTGTCAAGACTCAATCACTGTGAGATGTATGTATAGATAGTATTTAAGGAATAATGTAATTTAAGGAATTTTATTTATATTGAAAGTACGCTCTATGGATTTGGTGTAGAACTTAGTCACTGGGGGCAACGTTTCTCGATGACCCACTCAAGTACGAGGGAGTTATCACCTCTCCCTAGTCAGCCAACTACGTAATGCAAGGTGCTATTATCTACCATTGCCATAGTCAATGGAAAACCATCAGGGACAATGACAAACAATCAAAACCACCTAAAGGCAGACAAGAAACTACAACAAGGCAGAGGTTCACCCTTTCTGTGAACAGAAACAAAAGTCTGTTTTCAATATAACAGAGTGTAGGGAAAGGCATTCTGTAAACTCCTGGCACAGAGAGATGCTTTCATGTATGTTTGGATCCTGGTTCTTGAGAAACCAGCCAGCTCTGCAATGGACTGAACTTTGGGGGGAAATCTACTTTATTAGATAGGAAGGGTAACTACTGGTAAGTGTAGACCCAGGTTTGCTTTTTATGATTTTGTTTTGTATTGTATTGTAAGTACTTGTTTCCATCTCTCTCATTTCTCATTAAATCTTTATTATTTCTTAAATAAACCTTCTTTTATTTTATGTTCTCACAAGTGCTGTGTGGTTTACAG
Organism: Malaclemys terrapin pileata; assembly: GCF_027887155.1. NCBI lineage: Eukaryota > Metazoa > Chordata > Testudines > Emydidae > Malaclemys > Malaclemys terrapin. Next base: position 241,726,050 of record NC_071506.1, on the reverse strand, counting down.
GAGCAGTAGTTTATTCTAACAATGGTAAACTGGGGTACGCCTCATCTTTGTGTGAAGGGGATCCAGAAATTCTGTGAGTAGCTAGTGTTAGGGCTGGATATCACAAGGGAACGATTCAAAGGGATTCGGGGATTGAAGTGCACCTGTGGTAACCTGCTGATGAAAGAAGGAAAGGTATAAGCCCAGAGGAGAGTGCTGAGTGACTGGCAGTGTTAGGGAGCTGATGCCCCGCTACCTTAAGAAAGACTTCTCCTTGCTGGAGGCAGAGGCTAATAAGATGATTCTCAGTCCTCGGTATAAATTAAAAAAAACAAAACAAAAACAGAAGACCACCTGAAAGCCACTTAGACATTTGTTCTTGAATTAACCCTATCTGCTTGAACAAGTTTGCAAATTTGCCACATAACTACTAATTGTTGTACTCAGCAGCTATTGGGACCAGATTTTCATAAGAGCTCAGCAACCAGCAGTTGGCAACAATTATTTAAATAAAAGCTGAGGACCTTTGAAAATCTGGCCTCAAATGTGCAAGCATAAGTTCACAACTGCCATACACACAAGCCTTATGCCGCTATTTAAAAATGTGGTCCTTTGTCTATAGTTGTATAAAATACAGTTGAGAGACAGATTTTTATTTTGCAAGTACTTAATATTTTACCTTTTCTCTTTCATGTTCTTCCTTTGATTTTTTCTTTTTTGTGCTATCCTAAATAGAAGGTGAAAATAATTAATTTTTACATAATGGTTTCAGCACACAATGGTATGAATCACAACAGAATCTTGACCAGATATCATTCACTGTATAAAAGGACCTACTTTTCAAAGCTGTTATGGTTGTTCTGGGTTACAGAGCTAACAAATTGCTCTGAGATATTTTACCTGGCAATTCACGTGAACATTATGAAAAAACTACCATTTTGGTACAACTGCCTCTGTCCTTGCCCTGCAGTATGCAGAGACACTGCTCTGGTAGGCCTGTGGGGAATCAAGGAATAGAATGTTGCTCAGCAGAACACGCAGACAACCTATACAGAGGTCAGCCACCATCACTCTATTCCTAAAAATCTTTTAAAAAACCACACTATCATGGGAGAGTCCACATGCGCTGGGTGAGAAAAGAGCCCTTTGGGAGATCCTAGGGAACAGGATGAAGCCTAAGATGAAGCATACTCCCTATAGAACAGTTCATGTTCTGCTTTCTCCTGTTGAGATCCCCATGTACGGAGTGCCTCTCTGCTGTTCCTTCCCGTCTGGTGATAATACAAGACAAGTAATTTCTATTGAAAGCATAGCAAAGAGGAATATGAGCCAGCAGAAAAGGCAGAATGCAAGCAGGGCCAACAGAATGAAGAAAGTATCAGAGACGTAGAATAACTAGGAAGGAAGAAATGGTAAGGTTGTGAGTCTCTCCACCCACCTCACCTCAGCTGACGGCAGAGAGAAAGAATGGAGACTTTTGTCCTCCAATTCAGCAGCAGGTGGTGTCTAAATGTCGTGTCCCCCCCATATGTGTGAGGGATGAATTTTCAAACTTACATTAACAAAAGCTTGTGTGTGTGTATATATGCATATGAGGAATGATTTAATTATTTGATATCTATGGATGAAAAACACTATATAAAGAGCTAGTTATTATTTGTATAGCACATACACTAAGCTAGGTACTTTACAGATAAATGAAGACAGGACTGAGCCCCAAAGAGCTTTCATAAATGGCTTCTTAGATTACCAGTTTTTAAGCCAAAAATATAAATTACTACCTGCTACAGTGTAAACAATTGTTGACAGATGACAGGCTCCTTACAATTTGTTTATTTTCTAGTTTACACAGGATGAAGTCCAAAATTCATACCAGAAAGTTTAATTAATTGGGTAGGCACTGCTCCAAATAGAGCAAAGAGAAGGGAAACCTCCCCATAACTGCATTTATGAAAGGCTCAATTTGTGCTGCAGAGTGTACAATTTCTGAAGGGAAAGTACTTTTCCCACAGACATCTGGTAAGGCAGTATTTTGAGCACTGATATCCTGTCAGACCTTCATTTAAAAAAATAACAACAAAAAACTACATGTGAAAACACCACATTGACAAAGAATTAAGACATTTATAGGTTTTAAATGTTAGCTTATTTTACACTAAAACAGAGCTTGTTTGGGCAAAATGTATATTTATAATTCAAAAGTTAGTGATAATAGTTTGGAATCATTGACAAGTCTGCTCTCTAAAGATCAAACTATTCCTTTTAGCCAGTGTACTGAGCTCAAATAGGGATAATACTTCTTGGAGTATGGAAGCAGAAGGCTGGAAGCATTGCTTGCTCCCATAAAGTAGCACTGTATGTTTGAAAGAGAAATAAAGAAGTGTATATGCAAAAACAAAAATCAGATAATGTTTACAATATAAATAAAGGAAAACTTCCCAACACTAATACATCATTACATTTTACCTTGCTATCTGATTCAGAATCAGAAGTAGAGCTTTCAGAAGATTTCCGCAAGGAGCGATACCTCTTCTTTCTCCGTTTTTTCCCTTGTTTCTTATCCTATCCGTAAACGTTTTAGAGAAAAAGTTTGTATTTGTTCACAGTGAAGCTATAACTGAATATTCAATCTGAAGAACACAGAAACCCAAGGTCCTATATGTAAGTATGCTCTCTTGATGAATACAGCACTACAGAGATGATTGGCTCTTAGAGTGGACGATATTCATAATTTTTCTGCATTTATTCAAAATTTATATTAGTGATAAATCCAATTTTTTCTAGTTTCCTTGTTTATTACTTTTTTCCACAGTATATTAGAGGGCCTGACTCTTCATCTTCAAAGTGATCTAGCCTAAAATGCCATGAACAGATTCTTTTTTCAAAGTAATAATCGTGTGCCTGGGTTTTATTTTTAATTTAGAGGGGAAAATATCTTTCTTTAAAGAAATGCCAATACACAATTCTATGTAAAAATCAAAGGGAATCCAGTTTATAAACCTGCCACCCAAAATAAATATTGTTCATATGGAAGTTCTTATTTGTAGTCAAGAGAATAACCTTCCTTAGCTAATGCATAAAAAGGTAAGAGTAAAACATTTAGGTAGATGCAGCCTAAAATCTACATGTGTAATATATATACTGCAAAAAACAGTGTTAAAAAGTTATCATGAACCAAAATTACCTTTTTAAAATACGTGTTTCATTAGTAACAAGGAGTCCGATGGCACCTTAAAGACTAACAGATTTATTTGGGCATAAGCTTTCGTGGGTAAAAAAACCTCACTTTTTCAGATGCATGGAGTAAAAGTTACAGATGCAGGCATTATATAATGACACATGAAGAAAAGGGAGTACCTCATAAGTGGAGAACCAGTGTTGACGGGGCCAATTCCATCAGGGTGGATGTAGTCCACTCTCAATAATAGATGAGGAGGTGTCAATTCCAGGAGAGGCAAAGCTGCTTTTGTAATGAACCAGCCACTCCCAGTCTCTATGCAAGCCCAAATTAATGGTGTTAAATTTGTAAATGAATTTTAGTTCTGCTGTTTCTCTTTAAAGTCTGTTTCTGAAGTTTTTTTTGTTCAAGAATAGTTACACCTCTACCCCAATATAATGCGACCCGATATAACACGAATTTGAATATAACGCGGTAAAGCAGTGTTCCGGGAGGGGCGGGGCTGCGTACTCCGGCTGATCAAAGCAAGTTCGACACAACACGGTTTCACCTATAATGCGGTAAGATTTTTTGGCTCCCGAGGACAGCGTTATATTGGGGTAGAGGTGTACTTTTAAATCTGTTATAGAATGTCCAGGGAGATTGAAGTGTTCCCCCTCTGGTTTTTGTCTATTACCATTCCTGATGTCTGACTTGTGTCCATTTATTCTTTTACGTAGTGACTGTCCGGTTTGGCCAATGTACATGGCAGAGGGGCATTGCTGGCACATGATGGCATCTATAACATTAGTAGATGTGCAGGTGAATGAGCCCTTGATGGTGTGGCTGATGTGGTTGAGTCCTCTGATGGTTGGGTCCTCTGCATGGACTCCTCCTGACAGTCGAAATGACAGACTAGACCTCTACATAGAGTGCTTCCGCAGACGTGCACAGGCTGAAATTGTGAACAAACAGCATCACTTGCCCCATAACCTCAGCCATACAGAATGCAATGCCATCCACAGCCTCAGAAACAACTCCGACATTAAAATCAAAGGGGCTGACAAAGGAGGTGCTGTAGTCATAATGAACAGGTCAGATTATGAACAGGAGGCTGCCAGGCAACTCTCCCACACCACATTCTACAGGCCACTATCCTCTGATCCCACTGAGGAATACCAAAAGAAATTACACCATCTGCTCAAGAAACTCCCAGCTACAGCATGGGAACAAATCTACATGGACACACCCCCGAGCCCCAACCAGGGGTATTCTATCTGCTAACCAAGCTCCATAAACCTGGAAACCCTGGACGCCCCATCATCTCAGGCATTGGAACTTTTACAGCAGGATTATCTGGCTATTTGGACTCTCTCCTCAGACCCTAAGTTACCAGCACTCCCAGCTATCTTCGAGACACCACCGACTTCCTGAGAAAACTACAATGCATTGGTGATCTTCCTGAAAACACCATCCTGGCCACCATGGATGTAGAAGCGTTTTACATCAATATTCCACATGGACTACAAGCTGCCAGGAACAGTATCCCTGATGAGGCTACAGCACTCCCGGTGGCTAAGCTTTGTGACTTTGTCCTCATCCACAACCATTTCAGATTTGGGAACAACTTATAACTTCAAGTCAGTGGCACTGCTATGGGTACCCGCATGGCCCCACAGTATGCCAACATTTTTATGGCTGACTTAGAACAACGCTTCCTTAGCTCTCATTCCTTAGCGCCCCTACTCTACTTGCGCTATATTAATGACATCTTCATCATATGGACCCACAGGAAGGAGGCCCTTGAAGAATTCCACCTGGATTTCAACAATTTCCACCCCACCATCAACCTCAGCCTGGATCAGTCCACACAAGAAATCCACTTCCTGGACACTACAGTGCAAATAAGTGATGGTCACATAAACACCACCCTATACCGGAAACCTACTGACCGCTATACTTCCCTACATGCCTCCAGCTTCCATCCAAGACTCATCACACGTTCCACTGTCTACAGCCAAGCCCTAAGACATAACTGAATTTGCTCCAAGCCCTCAGACAAACACCTACAAGATCTTTATCAAACATTCTTAAAACTACAATACCCACCTGGGGAAGTGAGGAAACAGATTGACAGAGCGAGGCGGGTACCCAGAAATCACCTACTACAGGACAGGCCCAACAAAGAAAATAACAAAACACCACTGGCCATCACGTACAGCCCCCAGGTACAACCTCTCCAGCACATTATCAATGAGCTACAACCTATCCTGGAAAATGATCCCTCACTCTCACAAACCTTGGGAGACAGGCCAGTCCTTGCTTAAATACAACTCCCCAACCTGAAACAAATACTCACCAGCAACTACACACCACACCACAGAAACACCAACCCAGGAACCAATCCCTGTAGCAAACCTTGTTGCCTACTCTGTCCCCATATCTACTCTAGTGACACCATCAGAGGACCCAACCACATCAGCCACTCCATCAAGGGCTCATTCACCTGCATGTCTACTGATGTTATAAATGCCATCATGTGCCAGCAATGCCCCTCTGCCATGTACACTGGCCAAACCGGACAGTCCCTATGTGTCCATTTATTCTTTTACAAATCGTATGTTATATCAATAATGGTAACATACAAAAGCCAGTAGGTGAACACTTCAGTCTCCCTGGACATTCTATAACCGATTTAAAAGTAACTATTCTTAAACAAAAAAACTTCAGAAACAGACTTCAAAGAGAAACAGCAGAACTAAAATTCATTTGCAAATTTAATACCATTAATTTGGGCTTGAATAGGGACTGGGAGTAGCTGGCTTATTACAAAAGCAGCTTTGTCTCTCCTGGAATTGACACTTCCTCATCTATTATTGGGAATGGACTACATCCATCCTGATCGAATTGGCCCTGTCAACACTGGTTCTCCACTTGTGAGGTACTCCCTTTTCTTCATGTGTCATTATATAATGCCTGCATCTGTAACTTTTACTCCATGCATCTGAAGAAGTGAGGTGTTTTTTACCCACTAAAGCTTATGCCCAAATAAATCTGTTAGTCTTTAAGGTGCCACCGGATTCCTTGTTGTTTTTGTGGATACAGACTAACATGGCTACCCCCTGATACTTGTTTCATTAGTGTTCTTTTAATATGTTGTTATAAAATCTATTTTGGTGCACAGAAAAATTATTAATTGAACAGATATATTAATGTCATGTTCATTTCTATACTTCTTTGTGCACTAGAAGTTTCTTTCCTCACTGTAAAGAAAGAGGCAAGTCTTCTATCTCCCTGTGAGAGCTCTGCAGATTTGCCTTTCTTGTTCCCAACTGTATACTTCCTTTCTTCAAAGCATCACTTGAAAGCCACCTGGGGGCTTGCTTTATAACCAACCGTTTCACAATAAATCAAAGGGATTGCTACTACCACTCCTTCCAGCAGGTTTGATATCTCTGTAGCACTCCTAAGGCCTTGGCTACACTGGCGCTGTACAGCGCTGCAACTTGCTGCGCTCAGGGGTGTGAAAACGCCCCCCAGAGCACAGCGAGTGCAGCGCTGTAAAGCTCCAGTGTGATCAGAGCCTGCAGCGCTGCACACTTGCTTGCAGTGCTGCAAGCTATTCCCCTCGGAGAGGTGGAGTACCTACAGCGCTGCAAGAGAGCTCTCGCAGAGCGGCTACACTCGCGCTTCACAGCAGCGCTGGGAAGTACCAAGTGTAGTCAAGGTCTTAGTCTCTGCTAGCCTTCTGAGTGAAGTGCCCATGCTAAGGGACACAATCATGGGCTCAGAGCTCTCAACTCCTTTTGAATTCAATGAAAGCTGAGGGCCTGCAACAAATTGTTGGACCAAATGTTAGTCTGTTACACAATAGCAGAGAGCACAATTGTGAGGCCAGAAGTTAATTATTTTAACAAGTTTGTTTGAACATTGCGTATTCACTATATTATCATGTATTAATTTGGTTATAGGAAATATCAGGTCTTTAACTGTAGTTTTTAAAAGGCGAAAGAGTTATAGTTTCAGATATCACAGATAAACCAATAACCCTTCAGGTATAATTAACAGGGTACTAACAGACAAATTATCTAACAGGGTACTGTTCCTGAGATGTATGGCCCCAGGCCTGCAACGACTTACTCGTGCTTAAAGGTATGCACTGAACAGCTCCACTGAAGTAAATGGGACTGTTCATAGTGTGTAAACAGATGCATAAGTAGTTGCTAAATTGGGGCCTCTGTTAAAATGCTGACTAATCTACAATCACTATTTCCATGTTAAAACAAGAATCATACATTTCTTCTTGAATGCACCACCCTAATAATAACCTGAATAAGAGAGTAAGTGGCACCAGCAAATAATAGAATTATACACTAGCATATTTTAAAAGAAAATACAAAAATTACAATTCTGGTATGTTAGTTCTCACCTCATCATCAGAATCAGATGAACTGCTGGAAGAATCAGAGCTTGATGAAGAAGAGGAAGATGAAGACAACTTGACCAAACACAACAAAAATGAAAGCTTGTGAGATGCAGCATTTTGTCTGTTTGAGAAATATTTAAAGGAACATCCAAATACTCTCTGCATTTGCAAATGTTATCTTCGTGATCTTAGTTCCAAGAGTCTAGCCTGCGGAGATTTTCTTAAATTAAGCTGTATGAGTGATATTTCCTCAAACAAGCAAATGTATGGCATTCTAGCCAAATTCTCTATTTTTAAAGTAAGACCTTCTTATTTTTAAACCTTTTCCCCTCAAATACAAACTAAACTACCACTCTCAGATAACAGGTAACACAAGCATAGTTATTTAAACATCTATGTACAATTCCAAATTACACTCTTATTTTGTCTTTTCAGAAACTCCAGACACGTAAAACTTAAAAACCTGAAAACTTGCTCACCCTATTTGATTTCTTCTTTTCCTTTTTCTTTTTCTAAAAAGAAAGACAATTTTGTTACATTGTATCATGGTCTCTCAACATGTCACAGACAAGGAAAGTAGTTCTGAATTTGCATTTTGACTTGTGTTCTTTGGTGATGGCTGTTTCAGTGTAAGAATGTCACATCAGGAAAATCCAACTCATGAATACTTTACCAGACTTAAGATATTTACCTCTTTCTTTTTGGAGGAACTCTCATTTCCACCTAATAATTTCTCCCTGTGTTTTTCTAGTTCTTTCTTCCAATTCTGAAAAACAGTGATAGTGACCATTGGCATAATTTTCAAACCCTTGGTGTTAACAAGAACCTTTGAAATATTCCGTCTGTGACAGAGCCAACAAGTATTATTTTTGCAGGTTTTAAAAAGATAATTCAACTAATCCTAAACCTAGGACATTACATATTTCGTTTTATATAAGCAGATTAATATTCATTTGAGCAAAACTTGCTAATTTTCTCCTGGATCCGCCAGTTATTTAAACAAATATATATATATATACAAACACCTTGACTATCTGTATTAGGATATTAAACTTACAGCTGTACATACATATTTCACTATAGCAATGTGAGTAATCTGCTTTTACAAAATGAAGTACCACCAAATATGAGTGTCTCTTTATTCAAAGATGATGGGTAAGGATCTGGACAGCCTCTGATGAAAAGATTTCACATTGAGTATAGAGGTTCACACAGTATTGCTTCTGTAAATTGAATGCACTGCACCCAGCAGGGGCTCCTTGCATTCTTTCTCCAAGCACCTATACCACCAAGCTTCCTGTGTGCCACCCTTATGGAATGTTCTAGGTCTCAATGGCCAGAACCCTATAAATTAGGGAGGGAATCAGAAAACCAAAAGGGGAAAATGGGGGACACCTGGAGCCCCTGCCATCTGGTTAGCACAGCCACAGCTTCACACACCTCTGGACTGTCTCTCATTCAGGCAACTGGTTGATAGCACCCATCACCTTCCAATAGAACAATATACCCCTGCTCATCCTCCCAATAGACTTTAATGTGTCAAAACCCTTAATGATGCATCTCCGAGACAAATGGGTGAGTTGGAATGGAGATGTGCACAGAGCCCCTGGTGTGGGTGGGAAGATAGGAGACCCTGGTATGGTGGGAAGGTGGAATGCGGGACACAGAACTCAGGGGGAAGGGGAAGAGTGCGGAACCCAATATGGGGGAATAGGGGTTAAGCAGAGCTTCTGACGTGGGAAAGAATGGGACCCTAGTAGGGTGGGAAGGTGGAAGAGTGAGCACACAGAATCCAGGATGGATGGGGAGATTGGGGAATCTCATGTGGCTGAATGGGGGGGGTAAACAGAATGTTGGCAAGGGGGGGCAGAATGGGGGATCTGATATGAGAAGTGGTGAAATGGGGGACTACACAGAACTCCAGCAGGGGGAGATTGGGTGGGAGTTACAGGGAGTCCCTGAAATATGAGGGGGATAGGAGGGTGGTACACAGGGAACACATGGAGTGGAATAGAGGGATGCAAGAAGCCCCTGGGATATGCAATAAGCTCAGCCAAAGAAGCTATGAAGTGTGCGGCCCTCTAGTGTATTACAAGAGCTCAAATTCTATTCAGGTGGCACCTTTTCAAAACTAGACCTGACCAGATATATACTGTAGAGAACAACAGGGGAAAGGAAAAGATGGTTTTTACTCTGTAACTGCTGTAATTCTAATTTAAATATTTTAATAGCAAAGTTAGCTCATGAAGAATCTTACACACACACACACAAAATGGGCTTTTCATCCTGCTAATGACAGTTGAATACAAAGGATCATTCTAATTTTTCTAAATGATTCACCAACACAAAATTAATCAAATCACAAACCTCATTCATCTTTTCTTCAAACTCAGCCAATGCCCTCGATCCTTTCTTTTTCTTTTCTAGTTGTTCTTTCACTTCTTCCCTTTATATAAAAAATACAAAGGTTTTACACAGATATCTATACATCTAAAAAACCTGAACAGACATTAAGATTTTTTTTTAAATTTCCACTGAAATGCACAGACAGTAATCCAAGTTGTTTCTTCAGTTTATCTTTAGCTGAATTTCCCATGAAAGGAGAAAGAGAGTTACCTTTGGATTATGTTAAACTTTAAGATATTATGTAAATTGTAAGTCCTGCAAATAAATTCCTGTGCAGGGTCTAGTCCTTACTTTGGTGATAGGTAATGTATGCTTGAATTTGATGTATTATAAGATAAAATGGAGAAGATAAGATAATTTCAATAACTCATCTTAAGAGATGGTATAATTCTTAATAAGACAATTCTGCAAGGTGGAATTCAATTCTAAAAATGTATCCAGAAAAATTTCTTTCCATGTGTGATTCTGTTAAAATTACTAAAAATAAAAAAACTGGTGAGGGCACACCCACAATTCAGGCAATATTAGCCATGACAAAAAATAGAGATGTAAAGTTTTTCTATTCTTAGGCCTGGTCTACAGTACAAAGTTAGGTTGATGTAAGTCACCTTGCATCAAATTATATCAAGTGACTAAACTCAATTTGTCTCAGGTCGATGTAACACTCTATTACAGCGAGGCAATAACACCACTTCCCCAAACGGCATTGAGCCATGGTTGACCTACTGAGGTCAACAAAGAATGAGGGCATGACCTATATCAACCCTAACAGACCTCCAGCAGCTGACCAACAATGCCTGGCAGTGACCGCTCTAATCACAATTGTGAACTCCTCTGCCCAGGGGTCTCAGAACCTAGAAGCCACATTCCTTTCTCTTTAAAACTCCCACATATTCCTAACTGCCCACTTTGGCGAGCACACCTAGCAGCTGTCCATTGTTGTGCGCAACTGGCCAACCAACCCTGCAGGCTCCATGCACTAGAAGCACGCCTCCCTGGAGTAGACAGGAGGTATTGGATCTCCTGGGCCTTTCCGGAAAAGAGTCTGTGCAGGCTCAGCTAGACCAGTTGTGAAAGGGTGGTTATCTATAAAAAGATTGCTTAGGGGACGCAGGGTATGACAAGGATCAGCAGCAGTGCTGCATGAAAGCAAACAAACTGTGCTGCGCATACCACCAGGCCAGGGAGCCCAACAATTGATCAGGTGCTGAGCTGCAAACCTGCCACTTTTACAATGAACTGCATGCCATAATTGGAAGACACCCCACCAGTACCCCGCAGACCACTATGGATAACTCTGAAGAGTTCAAGACACAGACCACTGCTGTGAACAGTGAGGAGGCCAACAAAGGTGAGGACATGCAGACGGGGGGTTTCAGCTATGCTGTGAGGCAGGATCTTTTTGAGACCCCACTGCAGTCTAGCCAATCCCACCAGACAAGCCTGGGTTAGCCCAATGAAGGGAAAGGAACCTCAGACAAGAGTGCATTTGCATTTTCCCTCACAATGTTCAAATGTAAAGACAGTGCGCCCCACCCAAGACCAAATTAGCAGGACACAGGCATCACACTGTCTAGAGTGGATCACAACCGTGAGTGCCAACCTCAGAGCAGACTGTCAAGAAATAGGGCATGAACCCCAAACTTAGATTTCACCAACCAAGTAACGAGTGTGAACTCCTCAGGCACTATAACAGTCTTAATAGGAAGCCACAGACAGTCCCCTTAGTTACTCTGATCTATCTTACCACCCAGACAAACCTGCCTCTGTCATAAATGGTTCTTTAAATCAACAATCACTATAATACTCAGGTTACTTACAGTCCCAAAGGACCAGTCATTTACCCCCAGGTCAACTGTACTGAGATCTCAAATCAAAGACAATGATTTTAGCCAATCCTGTAACAAACTAAAGGTTTATAAACTAGGAAAAAGAAATGACAGCGTTATTTACAAGGTTAAAGTAGGTAAACGTACACACACTAATGAGGTACAATCTTAAGTTCAAAAGGTAATGGAAGCTTCTATAATAAGCAAGCTTTTATGTCTTTTAGGGCTAACTCAAGCCAAGCAGCTTGGGGACCTCCTGCTTATGTTTAGGAATCTTTGCCCCTCAGAATCCAGACAGCATAAAGATACCAATATCTCCTTAACATGCATTTTTTATTCCCTTCTCCCAGCATTCAGGCTGTGATGAAACAGGGGTTGTGCACATACCCGCTTCAGAGGTGTGGGAGAAGCAATCAACAAAGTCTTTTGTCCACAATGGCTTCTCTGATGTCTGTAGAGCTTCTTTTTTGGGGGAAGAAGATAACACCTCTTGTGATAAACTACCATTTCACACTTGGTAATGCGTCTCCCCTGCCTGTGGGGAATTTACAGTCTTTGGCTATGTCTACACTACTCAGCTTTTAGCAACATGACTCTGTCGCTACAGCTGTGCCACTAAAAGTCATGCAGTGTAGCTGCTGTTTATCGGCTCTCCTGCCGACAATAAACTTTCACCCTCAACAAGTGGCATTTCCATTGTCGGCAGGAGCACTCTGTTCACACTAGTGCTTGTCGTGGCAAAACTTTTGTCTTTCAGGGTTTGTTTGTTTTTTTTAAACACCTCTGAAAGACAAAAGTTTTGTCGTTCAATTGCCAGTGTAGACATAGCATTAGCAAACATTTTTATAGCTACAGAGCAAACATTTAAACATTACTTTATAACATGGCATGTTATAAGTAGGATTAATACATGCAGCATCCTACAAGCATTCCATAAAGTCTAAACACATTCTTATAACTCTAATATCTATTTTAACAATACTAACACACAGGTGAGCCAGACAGGTTTCCTGCTATGTATCTGTCTATGTTGAGTGAGGCCTAGGGGCCTTGGCATGAGCTGGCACCTGGTCTGCTGGCATCACAACAGGTATCGACTTTTCATTGTTTTACTTGTTTGAGATGAGGCAATGGTACAACAAACAGAGGTAGAGTTGTCATCTGCATTTCATTCCCCTGTAGGGCTGGCAAGGAGCAGGCATGCGGACCAGTTTGTTTAAGTACATAGGGATGTCTCTTGTAACCTCTTGAGAGATCTCAGAGAGGCACACTGCAATCCTCTCCTGAAGGTGTCTAGAGATAGCAGCCTTATTTCTTCCTCCGTGGTAGGAGACTACCATGCCACTCTATTATGACTTTGGCAGGCACCATTGCACTAAACAGCCTATTGTTCATAGGAGATATCAGCTAAAGTCACCACTGTCTGTGGAAAATAGTGCCTGGTACTCGTACACATGGAAATAAGGCCCGAAATTTTATTGTTTCATGCAACCAGTGGGCCATACTCCTCATGGCTGGGGCTGCAGGGCGGTGCTGTGCAGACACTCCAAAACTGAACTTTTAATAAGCTAGTCTTATTTAAAACTTTTATAGGAATAAGGGAAGGGAGTTTTGAAACTTATTTTTTGCTTTCTGTTGTGACTGTAAATCCAACGATACATCAATCTGTTTTATCTGTAGCTGCTACCTCTACGGCGTTGAGTGGTCCCCTGCGGAATGCCTGACCATGATGAGGAGGATAAAAAGTGGACTAGAGAGGATATGTTCAGTGAGATCCTGCATGCCAGTGTTGCATTGGATTGTAAACAGAGGGCCTGGAGGGTAAATATTTCAGAAAGTATGGAGAAGGAAAGAGCAGACAGGAGAAGGGCTCAGGTGTCCCCGCAGGAAAAGGAGAGGGAGATGCACTCAGGCAGCCAACACAAATGCTGCAGACTCTTGTTGACCTACAGGTCCAACAGTCACATACTCACGTCTCTTTGCAGTCAATGAAGAACACCAATTTAGCAACTTGCTACAGACGCCAACATTCCATGTGGCATCACGGGCTGCATCCCTACCACTCCATGCCAGGGGACAACAGTAAGGACAACCACAGCCTCACATGCACTGACATGGGAGAGTCACAGATGATGTATGTGAAGCGAAAGTGGACTGAAATGGACAGGAATGTTTTCTATCTTTCTAATTTTAAAGTTGGATTCCGTTAATTTATTTTAGACATTTTTATTGTATTTTTTTAATTACACTTTTTTTGCACTGTTTTAGGTATGCAATAACTTTCTATTTTTTGGAAATGAATTTATCTTTATTACTTCACAACATATAGTGCAGAATGCCTAGCTCTACTCAAAGTACCAACTACGTGTAACTCTACAGCAGGGGTCGGCAACCTTTCAGAAGTGGTGTGACGAGTCTTCATTTATTCACTCTAATTTAAGGTTTCGCGTGCCAGTAATACACGTTAAAATGCCCCCATGTGGCCCCCGGCTCCCCCCTCACCTAGGGTTACCATATTTCAACAATCAAAAGTGAGGACCGGGGGGCGGGCAGGCAGGGGGGGAGGGATGCATGCGGGCGGTGGTCCCCATGCACCCCCCCAGCTCCCCCCTCACCGTGCTCGGGCTCTGTGGCTGGGGGGTGCGCCTGCTGCCGGTCTGGGGTCCCGGCCGCTGGCCCCGCTCAGCCTCCTGCTGGCCTGGAGTTACGTTCATTCAGCCGACAGTGGGCTGAGCGGGGCCAGCGGCCGGGACCCTGGCTCGCAGCTGCGTGCCTGGCAAAATTGGCTTGCGTGCCGCCTTTGTCACACGTGCAGTAGGTTGCCGACCCCTGCTCTGCAGGATGACAGAACTCACAGGTTCAGTGAAAAACAGTGTAATAAATTATAAATGTACAGCAAGCACCACATCATTCATAAGTTCATTAAAAGACAGCGCAATATTCATAAATGTACACCAGGCACTAACAATTCTTAACAGCAACTAAAACTTCAGGGTGAGGAAGAGCACAGCCCACACTACCACATCAAAGTTCTTTTTCAAGGGCTCCCTCAGCTGCATAGCTCCAGGCTGAGCTCATAGTTCTTGTGTCTGTCTGTTCAAACTCAGTACACAGACACTCCACCTGCTCCCTTCCATCCCAACAGCAACTTTTCCCCCTTTGCTTCACAGATATTATGCAGCATACAACAGACAGTTGTAACCACTGGGAATTTTTCTCACTGAGATCCAATCTCATAAGTAAATACTGAAGGGACCCTAGATGCTGGCAATCTAACAAAAGCACATTCAACTGTCATTCTGCACCTGCTGAGCTGGTAGCTGAATCTTTCCTGAGTGCTGTAAAGGTGGACAGTATATGGCTTCATGAGCCAAGGAAGCCAGGGGTAGGCAGGGTCCCCCAGAATCACTACTGGCATTTCAACACTGCCAATGATAATCTGCCGGTTGGGAAAGAAAGTCCCTGCTTGCAGCTTTCTGCAGTCCTGTGTTCTTAAAGTTGCGAGCATCATGGAGCTTCCACTCTGATATTGCTAAAGCCTCCTTGGTGATCCATCTACACTTGCATAATCAAAGAAACGTATCCCTTTCTACTGATGCTCTCTGTAGCAACATGGGCCTATGCCAAAACAGGGAAACGGGTGCCCTCTATGGCCCCACTGCTGTTCAGGACCCATTTCTGAAAATCTATCCACTATGTCCTGCATGCTACCAGAGTCAGAGTCCTGCACAGCAAAAGACGATTAATGGCCCTATACACTTGCATAACAAGAGCTGCCACTATGGATTTTACAATTCCAAAATGATTTCCCACTGACTGGTAACAATCTGGTGTTGCAAGCTTCCACACTGCAATTGCTACTCACATCTCAACTGTCAATGCAGCTCTCATTCTGGTGCATATTCCCTGGGGGGATGGGGCAAGCTTGGCACACAGATCCAGGAATGTGGCCTTTTGCATTCAAGAGCTCTGCAGCCACTGCTCGTCATCCCAAAACTACATTTCAATGTGATCCCACCAGTCAGTGCTTGTTTCTCCAGCCCAGAAGCAGTGATCCACTGTCCCTAGCTGCTCCGTGAATGCCACCAATTAGCCCTGAATTGATTTTCACTATGTCTCTCATCAATCTATCCTCAAACAAATCATCACATTGCAGACCCACAGGAAGAACTGCAAATAGTAGAGGACTGTAAGTCCGGTGTTCGCAACTTTCATGACAATAGTGCAGAACTCTGCGGGCTCCATGCATGTGTCACAGTTGGTGGACAGTGAAAAGTGCTGTGCAGGTTTGTGTGATTTAAAAAAAAAAAAGTTGTAAACTCCGGCAGGGGAGGGCGGCGAGCCCGCCGCGGCTCCACTCTCCCCGGCGGCCGGAGCACCGCGCCGCCCCCCTCCAGGTGCCGCCCCAAGCACAAGCTTGGTGGGCTGGTGCCTGGAGCCGGCCCTGTTTACGGGTGTTACACCACACTGCATCAACACAAGCAGGAGCAGTGAGTATTTGCAACGCTGATGCAAGCAGCCAAGTATGCATGTACACATGCAATATATTAACTCGGGTGACTTTCCACCAATGTATCTTGAGTTAAACAAAATTTGTAGTGTAGACATGGCCTGAGAAATTGTTGCTAAAAATGCCTACGGATCAATTTAATATATTCCTTTTCAGAAATGGTTGTTGAAATACCATCATCTTACACTGTAACAATTTAAAAAAAATATTAAATTAGGACAGATATTTAGAAAAACGCTTTGTCCAGATACTAGGAATCCCTTTATAAAATATCACGGTTTATGTTGGGAAGGAGGGCACTTAACAAGATAGTATCTTTCATCAAATAAGTGGTTTTGCAAAAGCAGCAATCAGATATTTCCACACTTACCATGTAGGCCTTGGTCTATTCAGGTAGTCCTGTATTGTTGGCCCTGCAGATTGGGAAGGACCTCGTGATCTGGCCATGGCTATAGGATTCATATAAGCCTTAGAGATGACAAAGCAAAGTGAGAAGTAAATTGAATTACTTTGCTGCAGAAACAAAAATCCACACATACAATTTTCCTTACCTATTGAAAACAATTCTGACTATGTTTCTTATAGATGGAAGGCATTTAGCCAGAGAAGATGATGATTCAAGCTGACAGGCAGACTCAACACGTTTCCAATTTAGAATTACATAATCTACTTAGCCACAAAAGGAACAAGGACCTATCCAGTGGCCTAGTGATACTCAGCACTTCTTTTGTAAAGATTTGAGATTTCTGGATACGATGCTCTATTACAGTGCCATATATCCCTAGTCTCTTACTCTCTGGCACAGCAAAGGTAGTACATTCAGGCCTTAGACTCACTTTGGCCAAAAACAAACTGATGGTGGCACACAACCAAGACTATACAAATTAGCGATAATATTACCACATAATAAAACTACTACATATGGGATTTGTTTTAAACTAAAAACCCTAATATATGTAAATAAACAAAACTTTGGTGAATTTAGCAGCATTTAAGTACTAAATCATATGTTTTAATCCCTAAAATATTCAAGTTAACAATAGATCAGTTATAATGGCTTTATTAATCAAGCTTTGTCATCTGTTCCTCCTTTTCAAGTCTCTGTATTCTCTTTTTATGCACTTCAAAATGTGGTAAGTTTTATAAATCCAAATATTTAAAAAATCCCCAGTTTACCTAAGCAAGGAAGTGATTCCCTAACAATTTTTAAAAATTTTGGTTCACGAATATACTAGAATCATATGGCCACACTAATGCTTGTGTGCATGTATCTTCCTTTCTCTAGACAGATCTGTGTATACAAACAGATATAATGTAAGCTATGTTAAAAAAAACATTAAGTTTGAAAAGTCAAGAGCACTCAGAAGTTAAAAAATGCCAGAATTAATGTTGTCTGTGAAACCCTAATTCAGTCAACTTAGGTGTACATTATGATACAGGCAGTAATTACATGAGCACATATTATTTCTTCCATAGGACACCTGCTTCATTCAGTGCACATGATGGACTGTGTTCATTTAGTGAGAGGCTATTCAAGGTTTTGTTTTCTCCTTATGTTCTGAAGATAGAATTATCAATTTCCTCATGGGCTTTTCCATGGCACTCATGTCTATAGTATGCAACGGCTTTACAAAAATTAATTTATTTTCACAACACTCCTGTGAGATAAGGGGATATTATTATCCCCATTTTACAGATGGGGAATTGAGGCAGAGAGAGATTAAGGTCAAAAGTATCCATCCACTAATTTTGGGTGCCCAATTTGAGACACCTAGGACCTGATTTTTCAGAGTATTTAGAATTATATAGCACTTTATATGTTCAAAACACAGCTCCTATTGACTTCAGTAACAGTTGTGAGTGCTCACACTTCAACAGATCACACCACATGTCTCAGTCAGACACCGAGAAACTAAGAACAGAGTTAGTGGCTACCTGTGAAAAGTTCGGTTTAAGTGGCTTGCCTAGCATCACATATGATCTTTGTGGCAAATGCAGGGATTGAAGCCATTCTTTCTCTTCCTCTAATCATCTGCCTCAACAGATGTACATCTTCAAATTCGACAACAACCAAGCAGGGGTCCTACAGATAACAGGCCCTTTCACTATATAACCCTATTCATTCCCAGAGCAGGTCCATCTATGCACTCAATGAGACAGGGGTCCTGTGGAAAAAATAGTATGTGATCATGTGATGAAAGACTGTATTGTAATACATATGCAGAAAGTGGCCAAATTAAGGTTGTGTAGGGAATTTCCTAACTTTTGGGTACTTGAGTTTGCAAACTCAATAATGATTTAAGAGTCTAATTTCCCAGATTTTTTTTTTTAAAAGAACAAACAAACAAAAAACCCTAGACATTCTATATCATGTGGCATCATACTGAAACCCACATGGTTCACCAGCAGGGTTGGACCCTTTAGATCCTCTGCCACTTGAGCTAATTGAGTAAACAGCAGCAGTAAATAAATAGTAAGTTGTCATGATTTATGTAGACCAGTACTAGAAGATGAGATGACATTTTGACAGCAATTTACACAGATATTTGCTAAATGCAGAGGAATGGTGAGACTCAGGAATCTTGGGTTTCATTCTAGGCTCTGGAAGAGAATAGTCTCTAATGTAGGAGTTCTTAACCTTTTTTCTGAGGCCCCTCCAACATGCTATAAAAACTCCTTGGCCCACCTGTGCCATAGCAACTATTTTTCTGCATTTAAAAGCCAGGTCCAGCATTAGGGCAACTGCCCAGAGCCCGACACCACCCATGGCAGGGCTCAGGTTTTGGCTTTCTGCCCTGGACCCCAGTGAGTCAAATGCCATCCCTGCTTGGCAGATTCCTTGAAAGCTGCTCGTGACTCCCCAGGGGCCACAGACCTCCTGGTTGAGAGCCATTACTCTAGTGGGCACAGAGTCTTCTGTACTTTTTCCCCCCAAGCATGATGCCTTCTGCCTCTTTCCCTCCAACCTGTCCTTGTGCCAATATGAACTAGGGTGGCGATTTCTGTTATTTCATTTCTACTGTACCAGTGGCATGCATGGTGCTTTATGCAAAAAAGAGAAAGCCCTTGCCTTAGGCCTTGTCTACAGTAGAAAGGTTTGTCAATATAGCTATACCAGCAAATACTCCTAGTGTAGATGTAATTTACACTGGCAAAACAGTTCTTTTCTGTTACAGCTTATACTAGATTTTTTTTTTTTACTCAAGGAACTATATCAGCAAAAGCACACAACAAAAGCCAATAAAACTGCATCTGCACCAGGGCTTTTGCCAGCATAAAAATGTTGTAGGAAAATCACATTCCTAACTGACATTAGTGGCAAAAGTTTTGTAAACCTGGCCTTACAGTCCAAGGCCTGAATACTATTAATTTCTCTTTGCATGGAGACCACTATGCTCACAGGGAGCCCCACTAAAGTCACTGAAAGGATTTGTCTGCTGGGAACAGCTTGCAGGATCACAGCCTAAATTTGAAATACAGGCAAAGAAGGGGGAAAGGCTGAAACAAAATAATGTGATTTGGTTTATTTTTATCACACAACTTGTTAGTTGCAAAATTTTTATTTTAATAAGCTTAAATTAAATATGAACATGTGGCCAAGCATAAAAGTATTTGTAGATGGTTAGTGGTGGATGGCTAGTTGAAAAGAGAAAGTTTTAAGGAAGGACCTAAAGGACAGGAAGGTTGACAACCTAAAATTAAAGTCTGATCCTACAATCAGATTGATCACATGGGAGGAAGTCAACCCTTGTTTTGGGGAACAACCTACTGAAGTCAACAGAGCCTCTGTGTAGAGACAAGGAACTGTGCAGAGAGAAGGACCCATATGTATCCAATACTTTAGGCCAGAGGCCTTGTTTTTTGTTGTTGTTCCATAAATCAGCTTAGCTCACTCAATAATAAAATAATATTGGTAGGAAAATGTCTTTGCAAGGAACTGGCCAGCACCCTAACTTTTTTCATGACAGAACACGAAACAGATATCAGACAGAAACTACATATAGTCATTAGTGATTTGTGCTAGATTTGACTGGGAGATGAAAGGTTCTATCATATATGACACAAGTAAATTCCTTGGGTTCTCTAGCTGCCCAGTTTTGCAAGAATACATGATGCACAATATAGGTCTTTTACTCTGCTGGGAAACATGCCAGCCCGTGTGAATGGTACCAAATGCATTACACAAGAATCCCATACTGCTGATAGACGTTTTTAGCAGGACAATTATATTGCAATTAACACCATCATCATAGGTTCCAGTTTACATAGAGAGAGTCAAGGCTTTCATGCTGACAGGAACTGCCATTGTGATATATGACGACACCGATATTGTGCTGATATTGGGGGCTGCCCCCCATCTTGGGATCCCCGGACAGTAATTTTATAAGTATCAGAGGGGTAGCCGTGTTAGTCTGAATCTGTAAAAAGCAACAGAGAGTCCTGTGGCACCTTTGAGACTAACAGAAGTACTGGGAGCATAAGCTTTCGTGGGTCAGAACCTCACTTCTTCAGATGCAAGTAATTTTATAAATATGCTTTAGACAGTTCAGCAACACGAGCCCCTCCTGGTCTAACCCTTGTGCAGACCTAGGGAGGCGCCCGGGGGGAGAGGGGGGTGCCCCTGCACAGTCCCACGCCCGGGGATACGGGGAGTGGGATGGGGTGCCTGGAGCGGACCAGATCAGGACTCACCGGGGCCCCCTCCCGCGGCTGAGGCGCTGCTGGCCGGGCCGGGCCGAGCGCTACACTCCGGTCTCGCCAGGCCGGGCCAGGCCCGGGCTGAGGCCCGGGACGCAGCAGCGCTTCCCCGGGCGGCCTCCCCTCGGCCCTACCAGGCCGAGCCCGCGCCCCACGTCACTCACCACCCGGTTATCCCGCTTCCCCATGGCGCCGCCGCACAGACGCCTCAGCTCCGCCGCGCGCTCCCGGCCGGGAACTCGAGAGCAGGAGGCGGCGAGGCCCAGCTCGGTTCCTCTTCCCGCAGCCCAAGCGGCGGGCGCACGGCGCCACCTGCAGGGCGCGCAGCGCTAGCGCCCCGCCATCCGCGCCCGGCCCCAGTCAGCTGGGCTCCGCCCTGCGGCTGGGCCTGGCGCCCATGCCCAGGGGCGTTACGAGCCCCGACCCCCAGCCAGCCCGTTGTTAGGGGCACAATGCTGCGGGTCCCCCCCTGCCTTTCGAGTCGGCCAGGACCCTTGTCCGACGAGCGGGCGGCACGCTAAGGGAAAAGCCGCCGAGGCCGAGAAGGCCATTGCAGAGCAGTTGACCCCCGCCTCTGCTGCAGTTCACGCTACAGCTAGGACTGGGACAGGAGTTAATCCACCCACCCCTGCCAGCCCAGGTAATGAAGGGGAAGTACTGCCAGGGAGTGAGGTGCCAAGAGAGGACGTGCAGGCACAAAGTGATCATTTAAATTCAGGGAAGAGCAGCAAGTTGGGGCCTGGAGAGTATACATCCAGTTCAGAAAGAAGCTAAGGCCTTGGCTACCCTTGCACATTATAGGGCAATAAAGCCACCTAGGATTTACCTTAGCCTTCTACTATGTGTTAAAATATAAACTGCCTTGTCTTCACTGTGATTTTACCATGGGTATTAGATAACCCGTGATAAGAACACTCTCTCCCCTCCCACCCCCCCTCCCAATGAAGAGAAGGCCTAAGAGGCAGAAAACTGAGATTAGGAAAAAATGGTCAATTTTTAACATAATGTTCCCAAATTTCCTTACTAGGATTGGTGGCGTTGAACATGCTTATCAGTAACTGAGAAAGGAAGTGAAGAGTGAGATAGCAACACTGTAGAAATTACAAAATTATTAAATTTTGACAAGACGAGAGAAGATTGTGAAGAACTTCAGCGAGCTCTAATAAAGGCAGGTGAATACACACCACAATGGCAAATGAAATTCATTATTGAGAAATGCAAGGTGCTGTGCACTGGAAGGAAAAAATTTAACTACTTCTACACATTGTTGTGTTCTAAATTAACCATCATCATTTTAGAAAAAGACTTGGACACTATTCTGGGTGTCTCAAAACCTCTGCTCAACGTACAGCAGAGTGTTAAAAAACCAAAACCAAACAATATTAGGATATATAGAGAATGGGATGGAGAATAATACAGAAAATATGTCTTTATATGGAAAAATTATATGCCCTTACTTATTATATACTTTGTTCAGATCTGGTCACTCTATCTCAGTGGTTCTCAAACTTTTTTTTTCCACGGACCACTTGAAAATTGCTGAGGGCCTCGGTGGACCACTTAATGATCTTTCCAAATGTTGTTTGTACCGTTAGCTAACTATTGTAAAGTACTTTGGATAAAAGTGCTATATTAAAAAACCGCAATAATAAATAAAGTTTTTTGTTCTACAAATAAAAGCATACAACTCATATTTTAATATCGGTAGTCTTACCTTCCTAATGCGATGGATGTGTCCTCTCTCCCCGGCTGGGAGGGAGGAGGGTCTCCCTCGCTCGGCAGCTCCCCAACTGCAGCTGGGAAGGAGGCGGGTCTCTCCCTCTCTCCCCCACTGCGGCAGCTCCCAAGCTGGGGCTGGGAAGGAAGGGGGTCTCTTCCCCACCACAGCAGCCACAGAGCTGAGGCTGGGAAGGATGGCTGTCTCTTCCTGACAACTGCAGTCCTGCAGCTGAGGAAAGTCGCCTTTCTCTGGCCACTGCAGCCCTGCATGTCCCAAATTCCCCCCTCTTCTCATCCCACTCCCACCTACCATCTATTCCCCCCAAGGCCACCACCTCACCTTACGTGTGCGTCTTCTCCAGGGTCCAGGCACCTAATTAGTGGAGCCACGCCTGCGTGGCTCCACTGATTAGGTGTGTGGCCGCCCAGGTGCACAGCTTAGAGGGAACTATCCGTGAACCACCTGAATGGAGCTCGCGGACCACAGTTTGAGAACCTCTGCTCTATATTAATCAAGTTATAACAGAAATTAAGGGCACTTAGCAATGGATGATGAAAATGATTACAGGAAAGACTTCCATGAAAAGAGATGGAAAAATTTGGATTGTTTAGAGAAGAGAGAAAAAAAGATGGAATATGATGGAAGGATGTAAAATAATGAACAGCTTAGAGAAACCCTCATGTTGCAGGGCATAAGTAAGCCCCTAACTGATGAGGGTTAGGAAGAAACTTCCTCTATAAACATGTTATTCCATAATTGTCCATGATGGGGTTTCTTGAACCTTCTTTTGCAGCATCTGGTACTGGCCAATGTGAGAGATAGGACCACAAGACAGACCACTAGTCTGATCCAGTAGGGCAATTCTGATATTCCTACATTCTACCTACCAAAAATTTCCCCTTCAGTTTCACTTGGCTACACTATTCTTACTTAATTCTTGCCCTAAATTGTTATGTAATTTTGCTGTTCTGCTAAAAGAGCTACTGTGTGCCACTCCACAAATGGCTGCGTTTCAATAGGATGCAAAATTATTCCTGCGTAAAAGGCTGTGATATGGCTTTACCTTGGATTTTTCTGTGAGGATCAGGTCATAGTTCTTAAAAACCTTCCTTTTTTGAGATGGGGCGG
The DNA here is from genome assembly GCF_027887155.1 of Malaclemys terrapin pileata. Taxonomy (NCBI): domain Eukaryota; kingdom Metazoa; phylum Chordata; order Testudines; family Emydidae; genus Malaclemys; species Malaclemys terrapin. The sequence goes on along the minus strand of NC_071506.1, from coordinate 241,702,197 downwards.
GCTATTGAGAAGGTTGTGCCAAAGCAGCTCTAGTATTAGCAAGAGTTCTCAGATTTTCTTGACCCTTTCAGGTCGATTTTAGACTTGAGCATAAGTCAGACTGCATTGGTCTTGGTCAGTGCTTTCCTTCTGACTATGGACATAGACCAGCCACACTGACTCTTTTTGCCTTTCGAACCATTGGCCATGAAGTATTGCTGAAGTAATTGCAGACCTTACTATTGATGGATTGTGTCATACTGGATTGGCTCTATTTCTTTTTTTCTTAGAGGGCACAGAGAGTGCTGATGGGCAATTATTCAGTTGCTCCCAGGATTCTCTTATGTGGCGTGCTGTCTTGTCACTCTGTCCTGTATGGGAGGCTGCTGGGGCGATCAATGGGAATTAGGTGAAATTAAATGAAAATCCATGGGAGTTATGTGCCTAGGCTTTTTTGTAAATCACACTAGGTGCCTATCTACATCTTTAGGTGCTTGAGTACCTTTGTAAATCTGGCCCTTAGTTTCTTTGTGTCTCATTTCCACAGCTGTATCTCTATCTCACAGGGGAGTAAGCAGGATAAATGCATTAATGACTGTGAGATGCTCATATACTGTGGTGATGAGAACCTAAACTAGATAGTGAACCCAGGCAGTAATATATTTCAGTGTCTGGCTGAGATTGTGCTGAGGAATAGTTGGTTGAGGTTTGATCTGCTTAAGGCAGGAATGATGCTGGTTAGCCGGGGAAAACAACCAGAGGAGGTGACATCAGCTACTTCAGCCAAGGTTTTTTTTTTGTTGATAAGGTTTGCAGCATGGTTATCAGACCTTCAGCTGATTCTCAGATAACATCAGTAACCAACATTCCTTTTTTCATCTCTGTTTGGTGAGGTGGTTGTGACTGTTCCTTTCAGATATGGCCCTCGCCAAAGTTATGCATTCCTTTGTAATCTTCAGGATGAACTAATGCAATGTGCTCTACTTGGAGTATGCTTATAAACCACTTGGAAAGTCAGCTAGCGAAGGATGTGCTTGCTGTTTTAATTAATGGTATGTCATGTATGGAGGTTATTATATCTGTGCTTTGTAGACTTCAATGGGTCCCTGCTGATTTCTGGGTGCAATACAAGATTTTTTATCTGGAAAGCCTTGTGTTCCTGGTTATCTAAGTGACTACCTCTGATTTAGTGCTCTAACGCAGAAGTTGAGATTTGCTGGGATGCTTGAGCTAACACTTTCTAGATATATAGGTGTGGTAATATATATAGATATATAGTTTCAGGGCCTCTCAGTTGATTCTGGAATTTGCTTCTACTCCTGCTCAAAAGAGCCTGTATTTATTTACATTAGGGCAAGCTAAAAAGTCTCTCTCTCTCTCTAATAGAATGAGAGCGAAAAGGTTGAAAAAAGGTAGCATTCTGGATTGATGGACAGAAGTTTTTGAGTTTGACATTGTGTCAATCTGAGACTGAATTAAAGTATGTAATTTAACTTTTTGTTTATATGCCTAGAAGTTCTGATAGGCACATTATACATTGAAAAATAAATTTCAGATCCTCCAACGATGAAGTGTGCTAATAATAATAGTGTAATTCCTCCCATCCAAGGACTGCAGAGCACTTCACTGCAGCATTGTTCTAGCGCATGGCAGCCAGAAAGTGAAAATAAAGGCTGACTGAACGTATAAAGAAAGAAGTGGAACTGAGTAGTTAATTTTCATTGTCTGAATTAAAGGTCAGTTAACTATAATGTTTTAGTTGTAATAATCTGTGTTATTAGTAACGCAGATAGGGCATTTTGTTATATAGAAAAGTATACTTTAAACATGATGACATCCATTTCATAGATGGCTAACTAGCTATCCTTCAGTGATACCCAGAAAATGCCGTGCAGTTAGAATGGCATGAAATTATCCCATTACTAAGTAGTTAGATTGTGAAATATTACATCTAGTTATATATCTACCTGTAATGAAAGGTTACTTTAATCACTGTGACATCCTTATTTGAAGTTTATTTAATTTTAACAGGCATGACCCGACCACCCCCCCACCCCCCCCCCCAGAATTTTGGTTCTAGTCTCTGTTAATATCACTAGGTTATTAATCAGTGTATCCTGGTAAAACTGTTTTTTTTTTTTTTTTCAGTTTTAACAATTCTGGCAGAGATATACTTAAAGGATGAAATTAGAGTCCACCCAAGGCCCTCAGTGGTGTCTCTGTATTGTGGGATAGATGCAAGAGCAGTGTCCCACACAAGTGGCTAAAAGAGGCCACAATGGAGGGTGTGGTTGGAGGTAGGCTAAGAGTCATTGCATCCAAAGTTCTGCGGGCAAAGAGACTTCAAAGGGGTTACAGTAGTTATTTCAGTCCATAAACTGGGTTAAGAGGCCTTTATTCTATTCTGTTTCTATTCTGTCAAAGTTCTTTAACTGTGCTCATGGCAGTAGTATCTGAGCACCTTCCAGTGGTGCAACGTGACTAACATTTGCCATGTGTTGTTTGTTCTCTCATCCTCTCCTCAGGGACCAAAGCATGTGCAGTGGAGTATCTTGTATTGATAGAGTTTTTTAAAATATTAATGTTGATATATATATTAGGGCTGTTGATTAATTGCAGTTAACGCACGTGATTAACTCAAAAATTAACCATGATTAATCGCACTTTTAATCGCACTATAAAACAACGGAATACCAATTGAAATTTATTAAATATTTTTGGATGTTTTTCTACATTTTCAAATATATTGATTTAAATTACAACACAGAATTCAAAGTGTACAGTGCTCACTTTACATTATTTTTATTACAAATATTTGTACTGTAAAAATGATAAAAGAAATCGTATTTTTCAATTCACCTCATATAAGTACTGTAATGCAATCTCTATCGTAAAATTGCAACTTACAATGTAGATTTTTTTTTGTTACACAACTGCACTCAAAAACAAAACAGTGTAAAACTTTAGAGCCTACAAATCCACTCAATCATACATATTCAGCCAATCGCTAAGACAAAGAAGTTTGTTTACATTTAAAGGAGATAATGCTGCCCACTTCTTATTTACAATGTCACCTGAAAGTGAGAACAGGCGTTCACATGGCACTTTTGTAGCTGGCATTGCAAGGTATTTATGTGCCAGATATGCTAAACATTCGTATGCTCCTTCATGCTTCAGCCACCATTCCAGAAGACATGGTTCCATGCTGATGACGCTTGTTAAAAAATAATGCGCTAATTAAATTTTGACTCAACTCCTTGGGGGAGAATAGTATGTTTCCATTCTCTGTTTTATCTGAATTCTGCCAATTATTTCATATTATAGCAGTCTCGGATGATGACACAGCACAAGTTCTTTGTTTTAAGAACACTTTCACTGCAGATTTGACAAAACGCAAAGAAGGTACCAATGTGAGATTTCTAAAAATAGCTACAGCACTCGACCCAAGGTTTAAGAATCTGAAGTGCCTTCCAAAATCTGAGAGGGATTAGGTGTGGAAGTCTTAAAAGGTGCTTTCAGAAGTCTTAAAAGACTCTGATGTGGAAACTACAGAACCCGAACAACTGAAAAAGAAAATCAACCTTCTGCTGGTGGCATCTGACTCAGATGATGAAAGTAAACCTGCGTTGGTATGCACTGCTTTGGATTGTTATTGAGCAGAACCTGTCATGAGCGTGGACACATGTCCTCTGGAATGGCGGTTGAAGATGAAGGGACATATGAATCTTTAGTGCATCTGGCATGTAAATATCTTGCGACGCTGGCTACAACAACGCCTGTTCTCACTTTCAGGTGACATTGTAAACAAGAAGCAGACAGCATTATCTCCTGCAAATATAAACAAACTTGTTTGTGTGAGTGACTGGTTGAACAAGAAGTAGGACTGAATAGACTTGCAGGCTCTCAAGTTTTACATTGTTTTATTTTTGTAAGTTCAACTTTCATGATAAAGAGATTGCATTACAGTACTTGTATGAGGTGAATTGAAAAATACTATTTCTTTTGTTTTTTACAGCACAAATATTTGTAATAAAAATAAATATAAAGTGAGCAATGTGCACATTGTGTTCTGTTTTGTAATTGAAATCAATATATTTTAAAATGTAGAAAACATCCAATGATATTTAAATAAATGGTAGTCTATTATTAATAGTGCGATTAATCGCAATTCATTTTTTTAATTGCGATTAATTTTTTTAATCGCTCGACAGCCTATATCTATCTATCTATCTAGATAAATATGAGAAGGCAAGGTTGAAGGCAAGGCACTTGCAGCATTAGATAGTAGGAATTTGCGTGAATTCCAGTCTCTTCTGCCCCTCCACTATTACTTGGACTTTGAGCAGGGGAAGGTGATTTTCACCCTAGTTTATAAACCTTTATGACTTTAAAGATATTGGTTTGCTTATTTAGACTCACTGGACCCCTGGTAAAAAATATGCTGTACTAGTTTCTTCAAAAGAACTCTGTATATTTAACTTAGTTTAAATGCATAGAAGCAAGTCGATAAATGATGCAAGTTTGATTTACATCATGAATGGCCTGTAAATGTTTTGTTCTGTAACCCTTACTCATGTGACCATTCCTTGCTTTGGTGAATTGTCCCATTGATTTCAACAGGATTATATGTGTACGGGTTGTGAGATCTTTAGGAAGATAATTACTTATCATAGAATATCAGGGTTGGAAGGGACCTCAAGAGGTCATCTAGTCCAACCCCCTGCTTAAAGCAGGACCAATTCCCAACTAAATCATCCCAGCCAGGGCTTTGTCAAGCCGGGCCTTAAAAACCTACAAGGAAGGAGACTCCACCACCTCCCTAGGTAATGCATTCCAGTGCTTCACCACCCTCCTAGTGAAATAGTGTTTCCTAATATCCAACCTGGACCTCCCCCACTGCAACTTGAGACCATTGCTCCTTGTTCTGTCATCTGCCACCACTGAGAACAGCCGAGCTCCATCCTCTTTGGAACCCCCCTTCAGGTAGTTGAAGGCTGCTATCAAATCCCCCCTCATTCTTCTCTTCTGGAGACTAAACAATCCCAGTTCCCTCAGCCTCTCCTCATAAGTCATGTACTCCAGACCCCTAATCATTTTTGTTGCCCTCCGCTGGACTCTCTCCAATTTTTCTACATCCTTCTTATAGTGTGGGGCCCAAAACTGGACACAATATTCTAGATGAGGCCTCACCAATGTTGAATAAAGGGGAAAGATCACGTTCCTCGATCTGCTGGCAATGTCCCTACTTATACAGCCCAAAATGCCGTTAGCCTTCTTGGCAACAAGAGCACATTGTTGACTCATATCCAGCTTCTCGTCCCCTGTGACCCCTAGGTCCTTTTCTGCAGAACTGCTACCTAGCCATTCGGTCCCTAGTCTGTAGCAGTGCATAGGATTCTTCCGTCCTAAGTGCAGGACTCTGCCCTTGTCCTTGTTGAACCTCATCAGGTTTTTTTTGGACCAGTCCTCTAATTTGTCTAGGTCCCTCTGTATCCGATCCCTACCCTCTAGTATATCTACCACGCCTCCCAGTTTAGTGTCATCTGCAAACTTGCTGAGAGTGCAGTCCACACCATCCTCCAGATCATTAATAAAGATATTAAACAAAACCGGCCACAGGACCGACCCTTGGGGCACTCCGCTTGAAACCGGCTGCCAACTAGACATGGAGCCATTGATCACTACCCTTTGAGCCCAACAATCTAGCCAGCTTTCTATCCACCTTACAGTCCATTCATCCAGCCCATACTTCTTTAACTTGGCGGCAAGAATACTGTGGGAGACTGTATCAAAAGCTTTGCTAAAGTCAAGGAATAACACATCCACTGCTTTCCCCTCATCCACAGAGCCAGTTATCTCATCATAGAAGGCAATTAGGTTAGTCAGGCACGACTTCCCCTTGGTGAATCCATGCTGACTGTTCCTGATCACTTTCCTCTCCTCTAAATGTTTCATAATTGATTCCTTGAGGACCTGCTCCATGATTTTTCCAGGGACTGAGGTGAGGCTGACTGGCCTGTAGTTTCCCGGATCCTCCTTCTTCCCTTTTTTAAAGATGGGCACTACATTAGCCTTTTTCCAGTCATCTGGGACCTCCCCCGATCACCATGAGTTTTCAAAAATAATGGCTAATGGCTCTGCAATCTCATCCGCCAACTCCTTTAGCACCCTCGGATGCAGCGCATATGGCCCCATGGACTTGTGCACGTCCAGTTTTTCTAAATAGTCCCGAACCACTTCTTTTTCCACAGAGGGCTGGTCACCTTCTCCCCATATAGTGCTGCCCAGTGCAGCAGTCTGGGAGCTGACCTTGTTCGTGAAGACAGAGGCAAAAAAAGCATTGAGTACATTAGCTTTTTCCACATCCTCGGTCACTAGGTTGCCTCCCTCAGTAAGGGGCCCAGACTTTCCTTGACTTTCTTCTTATTGCTAACATACCTGAAGAAACCCTTCTTGTTACTCTTAACATCTCTTGCTAGCTGCAACTCCAAGTGTGATTTGGCCTTCCTGATTTCACTCCTGCATGCCTGAGCAATATTTTTATACTCATCCCTGGTCATTTGTCCAATCTTCCACTTCTTGTAAGCTTCTTTTTTGCGTTTAAGATCAGCAAAGATTTCACTGTTTAGTCAAGCTGGTCGCCTGCCATATTTTCTATTCTTTCTACACATCGGGATGGTTTGTTCCTGCAACCGCAATAAGGATTCTTTAAAATACAGCCAGCTCTCCTGGACCCCTTTGCCCTTCATGTTATTCTCCCAGGGGAACCTGCCCATCTGTTCCCTGAGGGAGTCAAAGTCTGCTTTTCTGAAGTCCAGGGTCCGTATTCTGCTGCTCTCCTTTCTTCCTTGTGTCAGGATCCTGAACTCGACCATCTCATGGTCACTGCCTCCCAGGTTCCCATCCACTTTTGCTTCCCCTACTAATTCTACCCTGTTTGTGAGCAGCAGGTCAAGAAAAGCTCTGCCCCTAGTTGGTTTCTCCAGCACTTGCACCAGGAAATTGTCCCCTACACTTTCCAAACTTCCTGGATTGTCTGTGCACCGCTGTATTGCTCTCCCAGCAGATATCAGGGTGATTAAAGTCTCCCATGAGAACCAGGGCCTGCGATCTAGCAACTTCTGCTAGTTGCCAGAAGAAAGCCTCGTCCACCTCATCCCCCTGGTCTGGTGGTCTATAGCAGACTCCAACCATGACATCACCCTTGTTGCTCACACTTCTCAACTTTATCCAGAGACTCTCAGGTTTTTCTGCAGTTTCATACTGGAGCTCTGAGCAGTCATACTCCTCTCTTACATACAACGCAACTCCCCCACCTTTTCTGCCCTGCCTGTCCTTCCTGAACAGTTTATATCCATCCATGACAGTACTCCAGTCATGTGAGTTATCCCACCAAGTCTCTGTTATTCCAATCGCATCATAGTTCCCTGACTGTGCCAGGACTTCCAGTTCTCCCTGCTTCTTTCCCAGGCTTCTTGCATTTGTGTATAGGCACTTAAGATAACTCATCGATCATCCCTCTTTCTCAGTATGAGACAGGAGTCCTCCCCTCTTGCGCTCTCCTGCTTGTGCTTCCTCCCAGGATCCCATTTCCCCACTTACCTCAGGGCTTTGGTCTCCTTCCCCCGGTGAACCTAGTTTAAAGCCCTCCTCACTAGGTTAGCCAGCCTGCTGGTGAAGATGCTCTTCCCTCTCTTCGTTAGGTGGAGCCCGTCTCTGCCTAGCACTCCTCCTTCTTGGAACACCATCCCATGGTCGAAGAATCCAAAGCCTTCTCTCCGACACCACCTGCGTAGCCATTCGTTGACTTCCACAATTCGACGGTCTCTACCCAGGCCTTTTCCTTGCACAGGGAGGATGGACGAGAACACCACTTGCGCCTCAAACTCCTTTATCCTTCTTCCCAGAGCCACGTAGTCTGCAGTGATCTGCTCAAGGTCATTCTTGGCAGTATCATTGGTGCCCACGTGGAGAAGCAGCAAGGGTTGCAGGATTGAGCCATAAGACATTGAAAAAAATCTTTTTAAGAAGGATTGAGAGCCATAGTAGCCAAATTATGAAATTATTCTTATGAACTCATGCTAAGTAAGGAATAAAGCATGCATTAGTGTCAGAATGAGACTAATGTAATCAGTAGTTGATAGGAAGAGTTCGTGTAAGTAACTGTTCATAGATATGTGCACGCATATAATGTGTGTATACATATGTTCACTTTATACTGTATATGCGCTGCCTAGGAAAAGTATTTGTGAGACATAAAAGCTAGAAACCAATCTTGCGAAATGTCTGTATTTAATATACATTTCTTACTGCATTTGTATTCATTTTACATTTTTAGATAAAAGAAAAATATAGCTACGAAAGTGAAGTAAACGCTGAGAAAGCAGTTTTAAATATACAAACCATTTTTGCCTTTTTACTTTGAAATAGTTTGTGCACAATTGAAAAGAATGTGACACTTTTATTATATTGATTTTTTCATATTGAACCTTCAGCATCTGACAATAAATACACAACTTTGCTTTTTTAGCACTGCCAGCAGCAAAACATTCACTTCTAAAGGACTGTAATTCTGACATAACACAATATCTATAACCCTCCATTTTCCTTGATTTAGTTTTGCCTTTAATATGTCCTTTGACAGGTGATTACTTTTTGTATTTGACCACTTTCATAAACCTGTACTTGTAAAAGCTAAAGAATATGTTACATGGTAAGGTGCATGCTTGAAAGGGAATATTTTTTAAGGAACTTCAATTAAGTCAGTGTAAAGTAGCCCTATCTTAGGGAATTCTTAAAACAGAAAGCCTCATAGGGAGAAATTTTGGGCATGGAGCAAGCATACAATTAGAGCAAAAGGCTTTGTGAAAGAGCGTGCTGTAGAATCCATGTGTGGCTGCACCACTTTCCAGCCATCCTGCACAGCAGAAACAGAGCTTTTCCACTGCGTGTGGGGCCATTAGCAGCTAAACGGAGGGCTGCAGGATTTCTGGCACAGTGAGGGCATAATAAGTGTTTTATACCACAGTTTTCTTTTTGTAGCCCTTCGGTGTAATGCATATTTAACTAAAAAATTCAATACATGTAAGTGACAATTAGATAAATCACTAGTACATTTTCTGTACATTTGTAGGTGATATAGGCACCGTTTCACATATTTTATGCTGAATGAGGAGCACATAGGAATTTTTAGGCACATTGAATAAAAATAATTATGCACCTTTAAAAGAAACAGTAATACACGCACCTTTCATGTTTGTACCCTGATATTAAAATAGCAGACTGAATTTCAAGTATGAAGTGATACAGTGAAATCATCTCCTGTGAATAGATATAAATGATAGTCTATGTAGTACAGTTTGCACCTTAGGTAACTTTTCACCTTGTAAAATAAAGTCATACTGAATGTTACGTTAAATGACTTGATCTAGAATACAAGGGGCCAGCTCCTCACTTGGTATAATTTGGAATAGCACCAGAGAAGTCAATGGAACTCTGCTGATTTATACCAATTGAGGATGTGGCTCAAAGGATGTAAAAATAACTTGGAACTATTTTTGATGTTTTTGACTCCACTGAAACCAGTGGAGTTACTCTGGATTTTTATCAGTGCAACTGCATTCAGAATCTGGCCCACTTTTCAAAGTAATCCACATAACACCACCAAAAACAACATTTTTAACAAGGCCTTTTGAAAATGTCACATATCTTGCAGATTTCAGAACCAATACCTTATTACAGTCATATACACACATACTTAACTTTACACACATGAGTTATCCCAGTTATTCGGTTGAGTTCATAAATGTCTGGCGCACTGGGGCCTAAATTTCTAATTTTGGTACCTTTTGTACCAACATTGTGCTTATCTCCACATATCCCTATTTCACTAAGACACTTGCTTTTCATTCTTTGTATCAAAAAATAACCCATAGAAAATTTGAGAACTAACATGACACACTACCATAAGTATAATCTATTTTTGCTTACTTACTAAACTATATTATCTGTATATAAACCTGAGATGCCTGACATTGAAATGTATAGACTTAAATTATACCAGGGATGAATTTGGCCCATTAACTATAGTCCATGTAAAGGAGTGAATTAGGCCCATTGATTTAAAATATGTTGAAACCTAGACCCTATTTCATGTAGTTGTATTTCCACAGCAGTCTTTAAGCCTGCTACTTTCATATTTCTCTTTATTTCCACAACCTTATGTAGTTTTGCCTTTTTCCAGAAACACACACAAACCTACAAGAGCAATTTTATCATTGCAAAAACTTATTTTAACCACGAGAAGCCAGGCAAACTCAGGCACTGATATAAGTATCTGTTATTGACTGGTATCTACTATGACTACTGCAAACAAAATAAAGCCAAAACAGCAGCTATGTGAAATGATTTCTAATTTTAATCTTTCAGATGATTTCCCCCCACATTATGCTATATGTACAATTAGCTCTACAATAAAATTTCAAAGTAATTTATGTTTGTTCCTTTACATATTAAATCAAACAAACAAACCCTCTAGGCATTTAAAAATACTACATCTGAACAAACTTAATTTCTAGTTTCAAAATTCAAATGTACAGTACGCAGCTTATTCAGGAACATTACAATTCATCTATCATTTTTCCTCTCTATGAAACTAGCTTTACCTCAATAACTAAAATGAATGCTAAATTCAAATAATCTATAAAACAGCAAGACCCAATGCTTTTCCTGGCAACTACACTTTCACAGGACTAGTGTATTTCAGTTACAAATACTATACATGAATTATAATAGCAATAATTTATGTTAATGTTGAATAACTTGGATATAAATGTATCCACATTAACACAGACCCCATTTGCTGGTGTCTGGGTGCTGTTACTAACCATGTGTCCTCACTATTACAATCAGTTATTAACTAAAGGCTTGATCCTGCAACACTTATATGAGTACCTTTACTCATTTGAGTAGTCCCATTCAATTCAATGGGACTGCTGAAGTGAATGAAGAAGTTATTCACATTTGTAAGTATTTAAAGGATCGAATCCTCAGACTGAAGACTATAGAGCTAGTGAGGAAATACAGATTTACACTATTGTATAGAATTTAAAAGACACACAAGGTAAAGCATATTGTGATGCTTTAAGGAGCTATAATAATATCAACAACATTCCCACACTATACACTTCAACTTATAAGACATCATTTTGGAAGGTATGATTTTTCATTTATTAGCACATTCAAAGACATTTTGCTTTTAAAGCTGTTCAAAGTAATGTAAGTATTGCATTAAAAAACAAACACACACTCAGACCCAAAGTCAGAATCAGTATTTACATGAACTGGAACAAAAAGGGCCATAAATACACTAATCTGAAAGGAACTTATAAAGAGATCAGAGTCTGGAAAGGAAATAATCAGTGTGTGCCTCAGGTTGATTTAAGTGCCAAAGTGATACCGTCTCTGTTAAGGGAAAAATAAATGGCAGCTTCATATCTTAACTTTAAGCATAGTTTCTATATTTCTTTATTTAAAAAAGAAGTGAATGTAATGCTTGTGAAAAGTGCCCGATTGACAACCCTGGAGACTGATGTCCTCTTTTAGGCTCCGTTCCAACTGGATCAGGCCCACAAGCCTTCTTACAAAGTGAAGCAATGATGCAAATTTCTTCACTCACCCCCAATCGTTGCTCTAAAGAGATCACCTCCCGGTGGGAGGGTAGATTGGTCTCTAGATCCTGCATCTAGTCTTTGACCTTGGTTGAGTATGACATCCAGGGTGTTAAGTAGTGCCAGTTGTAATGGTGATATTGGTGAAACAGACACCTGTCTGCTAAACGCTGGGCTGAGACCTCCAACACATTTCACATTGGCCATAAAACTACCATTAGTCACTGCTGACTTAATCTGGTTCTGAATTAGTAATCTAGAGCAGCACTTCTCACCTGTTGATATGCAAAGCAGAAGAGAGCAATGATGGGAGGATGTCATACCCTACCAGCTAAGGAAACACCAAAATCATTGGTTTGCTAGGAGTCTGGGCAGGGAAAGCAAAAGGCAGCTCATGCCATGACCTTTCCTCCTGATGCCTCTGCCTTGCCCCAAATCTCAGAAACCCCTTGCCAGCACCCAAACTCAGACATGCTTTTTGCTGTGTAATTGCAAAGGGTTGTAGGACTTGGTGGGGCATTGCAAGAAACCATGTATGGATTTTGAGTCTCAGCTAGAAAAAGGTTGAGAACCACTGACCCAGAGGCTCCGTATCTTAATATCATTCTTGCTCTTAAGACTGCTCTAACTTCTACTGGTGGACAGCAGTGCTCAAGAAGCTACTTTGCTGGCCAGAATCACCCTCTCTTCATCCCCAATCTGCTCCAGCAAGGAGAGTGGTGTAAGGCTGGCATAGCCAGCCCTACAGCTATTGAAGATTCCTCTACAATAGGGAAATCATCATTTACTGCATTAAGGCATCTAAAACCAGTGCAAAGGAGCCTTTGAAAGGGCCAAAGATCTGGCCTGCTGTGTTTAGTGAGTGACCTGCTGAATCAAGAGGTACTTGTTTTGGTCAATGAAATACATTTTGTTCATTATAGCATATTCAGACCTATAATCTCCCGCTCTTTGCTTGTGTGTCATATGAACACAAGCAGCAAGAGAGGTGAAGGTAACGATGGTTTACTGGGGCACAAGTGGTATAATTGGGATTGGGAGCATCCACCAGATGTCAGGGTGTGAAACTGACTGTTTTTGATGCACTGTGAACCGATGGAGGCTGCCTGTTTTGGCACTGAACACAAATGTGTCATTTAAAGTGCACATTTGATATTGAACCTTTGCTCTTCCCTGGGGGCGAGGCTCTCCGATTGATGACAAAACATACAGGGCAGGAGGGAGCTGCATGGCATGCTTTCAGCTGTTAAAACTGTGACTTGGATGCCGGGGGGGGGGGGAGGGGAGAGCGCGTAGAGGGTGGCACTTGACTGGAAAGCTCTTTGGAAATGACCCATCTTAGCAAGGTTGATAGTGGAAAGTATAAATCAGAGCCAATAAAGGTAGAGGTATTGCAGGAGCTGGGGAGAAGGGAGGATTAAGATTATTCTTGGGATCTGCAGCACAGAGGTGGAGTGGGCCCTGACACAGCACTGAGCAGCAGGATGCATAGCATACAGCTGATTGCTGGCTGGCCATGTGCTGGCAGTGTGGAGATGCATCTTGAGTCTGGATTCAAGTTGTGTCAGGACATTAGCCAAGGGAAAACAGGCAGGGATGTACTAGGCAGGGAGTCAAGTTTCTCCTACTTGGACAGAGTGGGGCACATGCTGCCTGCTCAGATACTACAGGGATGTGCGCTATAAAGTATCTGGGTAGAACAGAGAATGCTGCTGGCTATTTGTGGTGTGCACTGTAAAAATTATTTGGGGAGGGAACGGCTCTATTTTAGTGGGATTTTTGACTAAGGACTGCAGATTTGACCCTATAGCTGGTGACAGTATGTGGATATATTTTACACATTTCTCTGACATGGTAGTAAAGATCAACATTAATAAAAGTAAATCAGTTGTTTGGGGGGAGGAGCGGGGGAAGAAAAATATTCTGTGGCTGCAAATAGAAATGGTGTGACCAAAGAAAGCCCTTTAAAATCTTTCATATTTTACTATACTAATCACCAGTTCTTAATGAGGAAAAGCAGTGGTACAAATCAGTGATGTTCCTGCAAATCAGGGACACTTACAAATCCAGATGCAAAATAACAGACCATCCATCATTGCATCAACAGCGATGCAGAGGTGGTTCAACTCACTCTAACTTTTAAGGTGCTGTAGTTCCGAATACTGAAGTAGCAGCATGTTAGATGGAGGGTACAACTGATGAATAATAAATACCATCTAATAAAAGTTGTTTCTATGGAAGTCCTAGTAGTTTCTCCAAATGGAGCAAATGGAACAGACGTATTTTGTGAATTTCATCCTGCAAATGTTATTTTACAAACCAATGTGTTTCAGGGACAAATCCTATCCGCCACCTCCATGTCATGGAAATCCTGATAGGCAGCAGAACCAATAAAGTTCTGCTGCACAAGGGGAGGCAGTATTTTGGGAGCCTGCTGCAAGGGCTCCTTGGTAAGACACGGGTAGTGTGATTGGCTGGGAGATCTGTGACTATGCAGATGCAGTGAGCACTGCTGAGAAGCTGCTCTGCAGCTTAGGAGGAGGTGTCCATTCCCTGACACCACTGAACGTGCCCTGTCCACCTGTGCCAAGCCAATTTATTCATACTTAGTGCAGGGACCAAAATTAGGCCCTTTGTCTCAGTTTCTGCCCACTCTTCTGGACACGGCCCCAGAACCACTACACGGCCCCTCATCCTCCTCTCTCGCCAAAAGGGTGGCAACTAGGTTCACAGAGTGAACTCTAGTTCTTACACTGACATACCAACTATGGAGGCTCCATTCCTGCTGTTTTGGCATGTGGGGGATTCCTCCTCCCCTTCCTCTTGCTCCATGCCCTGCTGTGATACCTAGGCTGGGCACTGTGCAGAGGATCTGGGATAAGGCTCAATCCTGCAAAGTGCTGAGCACTCTGTGGCACTCCAGCAAAGCATGTGTTTAATGTCAAGCACTCAAGTGCTTGACGTTAAACACGTGCTGCTGGATTGGCCCAGAGTGCTCAGAACTTTGCATGATCAAGCACCTAACATGCTAAAGCAGGGGTCGGCAACCTTTCAGAAGTGGTGTGCCGTGTCTTCATTTATTCACTCTAATTTAAGGTTTTGTGTGCCAGTCTCTTTCTATAAGTTTATAATATATAACTACACTATTGTTGTAAGTAAAGTAAACAAGGTTTTTAAAATGTTTAAGAAGCTTCATTTAAAATTAAATTAAAATGCAGAGCCCCCCAGACCGATGGCCAGGACCCGGGCAGCGTGAGTGCCACTGAAAATCAGCTCGCGTGCTGCCTTCGGCACATGTGCCATAGGTTGCTTACCCCTGTGCGAAAGCATTTAACAGCAATGAACTAGGGTTACCATTCGTCCGGATTTACCCGGACATGTCCTCCTTTTTGTGCTAAAAATAGCGTCCGGGGGGAATTTGTAAAGCACTCAAAATGTCCGGGATTTCCCCCCTCCCCGGCAGAGCAGAGCGAGCAGCTGGGAGGGCTGCAGGGAAGCCCCGGGCTGGACTCAGGAGCAGCTGGAGAGGAGCCGGATCCGCCCTGCATTCTGAGCAAGTGTCTCAGCACAAAGTGCAGCCCTCCCCTTTTGCAACTGGGAGCGGTTTCTGCCATGCAGCGTAGCAAAACGGGAGCGAGAGCACTTTGTGCTGATACAAGGGCAGCTCTCCCCTGCAGCCCGGTCCGGCAGCACTGTGCAGGGCCAGGGACTGGGTTTTGTTGTGCAGGGCCAGGGACCCGGTTTTGTTGTGCTGGGGAGCTCAGCCACGTGTCCGGCTCGCACAGAGCCCAACACCCTGTTCTGAGCAGCAGGGTAAGGGGGCCAGGGGGCAGGAAGATTCTGGAGGGGGCAGTCAAGAAACGGGGGGGGGCTTTTTGGGGGGAGTGGAGAAAGTTTTGGGCAGTCAGGGTACAGGTAGGGGGTAGGGTCCTGGGGGGCAGTTGGGGGGGTCTTAGGAGGGGGCAGTTAGGGGACAAGGAACAGGGAGTCTTAGGTAGGGGGTGGGGTTCTGGAGGGCAGTTAGGAACAGGGGTCCCAGGAGGGGACAGTCAGGGGACAAGGAGCGGGGGGATGGGGTGCTGGGAGTTCTGGGGGGGAGCTGTCAGGGGGCAGGAGTGGGGAGAGGGATCAGAGCAGTCAGGGGACAGGGAGCAGAGGGGTTTAGATGGGTTGGGAGTTCTGGGGGGGCTGTCGGGGCAGGAGTGCAGAGAGGGATCAGAGCAGTCAGGGGACAGGGAGCAGAGGGGTTTAGATGGGTTGGGAGTTCTGGGGGGGGCTGTCAGGGGGTGGGGAGTGGTTGGATGGGGCGTGGGAGTCCCAGGGGTCTGTCTGGGGGTGGGGGTGTGGATAAGGGTTGGGGCAGTCAGGGGACAAGAGGCAGGGAGGCTTAGATAGGGAGTGGAGTCCTGGGGGGCAGTTAGGGGCAGGGGTCCCAGGAGGGGGCAGTCAGGGGACAAGGAACGGGGGGAGGGTTGAGGGTTCTGGGGGGGCGGGAAGTGGGAGGGGCAGGGGCGGGGCTAGGGCGGGGCTCCTCCCGTCCTCTTTTTTGCTTGCTGAAATATGGTAACCCTAAATGAACACCATTTGTTATCCTTTTGGCATGCAGTGAAAGCAATTTCCTTGCACATACTGCTGCACATTCTGCATTTTTTATTGCAACTGACACTGGGAGTTACAACGATTCACAAGGGTAACTTTACCTGTTTTCCCCTCTCCTTTCAGTGAAACAGTATGGATTGTTTTACTTCTAATCAGTAGGACCCTACCAAATTCACACTCCATTTTAGTCAATTTCATGGTCATAGGATTTTAAAAATCATAAATGTAATGATTTCAGATATTTAAATCTGAAATTTCACTGTGTGGTAACGGTAGGGCTCCTGACCCAAAAAGGGCCTGTGAGGAGGGTTGCAAGGTTATTGTAGGGGGGTCTCAGTATTGTCACCCTTACTTCTGTGCTTCTGCCTTCAGAGCGGAGCCCTCGGCCATCAGCCGCCACACTCCGGCTGCCCAGCTCTGAAGGCAGCAGTGCAGAACTAAGGGTGGCATGGTATGGTATTGCCACCCTTACTTCTGTGCTGCTGCTGGTGGGGTGCTGCCTTCAGAGCTGGGCATTTGGCCAGCAGTTGCTGCTCTCTGGCCACCCCACCCTGAAGGCAGCACAGAACTAAAGGTGGGAATACTGTGACCCCCTACAAAAACCTTGTGACACCCCCCAAAACCTCCTTTTGGCTCAGGACACCCAGTTTGAGAAATGCTAGTCTCCCCTGTGAAATCTGTATAGTATAGGATAAAAGTATACAAAAGACCAGATTTCAAGGTCTGTGATGCATTTTTTACAGCTGTGATTTTGGTAGGGCCCTACTAATCAGTGTTAAAATGCTATTTAGAATTAATTTATATCTAAATTCAGTTCCTCCATAAAACTTTCTTTGAACATATCAACTCTGCAGGCTCATGTATAAATACACTCCTCCTTTCTTAATCCAACATCATTTTCTGAAAAGCATCCTATAATCCCATTTCTCATTTTAGCTAAAACCATATTTTTAAAACCAGGCAACATCTTTTCTCTTACATCTCTCATAAACAAAAATCTACTCTACGATAAATCAATCAATATCAAGGTATCCATATAAGAGACTATGTCTGCCTTCCTTAGGCATCCAAAAGTCCCATTGATTTCAGTGTGCCCATGGAAGGCAAGATCAACCCTTCATGTATTTTCTAAGATAGATAAAACATTTTATCTGAAGTGGAAAAAACAGTGACATGAGAGAGAGAGTGAGAGACAGGCAGAAATTTTGTTTTATATTAGCTATGCTGCACAATACTTTTAATGATGGATGGGAATGTCCTTTGCTATTCATAAATATGCAATACAATCCACTGCAAGAGTTTTATTGATATAGAACATTGTCTCAAACACATTACTGAAAGACCTATAAATATGATTTGCTCTCATGTGCTTACTGTAGAAACATTTATGGGACTAAGCCTGCCCCTGTTGAAGTCAATAGCCACTCTTCCATTGAATTCACTCAGAGCAGGCTTAGATTATGTCTACACTATGGGGGCTATAGTGGCATAGCTATAACCCCATAGTATAGATGCAGCTAATAGCAATGAAAGTTTTTTTTCCATTGTTGTAGGAACTCCACCTCCCCAAGTGATGGTAACTAGGTTGACGGAAGCATTCATGCAATGACAGCGCCATCTACATCAGGGGTTAAGTTGTCATAGCTACAGTGCTCAAGGTGTGGATTTTTCACACCCCTGAGCACTGTAGCTATGTCAACCTAAGTTTTAAGTACAGACCAGGCCTCAGGCACTTATGTCAGCAAAACAAACAAAGGGTCCAACCATATCAAGTGCTGAACATCATCAGCTGCCGTTGAGTATAATAAGAGCAGAGGGGGCATGTAGGTTCTTGAAGGGCCATTTCTGAGATTAGGACCCTATTTGATTCAGTTTTAGATTGATGATTATGCTGTTTTGGTTCAAAAAGAACTGTCTTTTAAAAGGAGAAATTACATTTATGGAAAAATAGACAACGTTCGAAGTCTAGGCATGTAAACATTTGTTACTTTTAAAGAGAAAGGAATCCATTTCTTTAGCAGGTTTCTGCAAGAACTTAATCAGTGAGACAGAATTTCTCAATGTTTTTATGGTTATTCTATTGTTTTTAGTATGCATATGTTATTGTGCTGTGCATACATTGTAATTTGTATACAACGTCTACTAAGCTTTAAACTACAGGTAAGTGGTAAACATGACAAAAGTATGTGTTTGTTAATATATACACACCTTGGGTCATCTTCTCTCTTAGGGCCTGATTCAGCTCTCTCTTAAATCAATGGCAAAACTCCTAATTAATGTGAAGCACTGGGATTTGAGGGTTATCAGCACATTGTAGAATCACACCCATAAATGGGAATTGGATTAATGGCACTAAATAGCAATTTGCAACTATTGCTTTGCAAAATGTATACAGAGATATAATAAAATAAATAACTCACAGAAATAAGGTAATTATCTGCATGAATAGGGTACAAGAATGTCAGTAGCTATTTAGGCTATTAAAGTTGTGGACATAATTTTGCATGCCTAAAATTTAATTTGCACGGTAATTGGGTGTGAAAATGCACGTGCAAAAACAAAATTGCACCAGTATTTGAGATGCTGTTTCTGAAAATATTTCCCTTAACAAAGGAAGACTGCAACACTCCATATGTTTTGTTTTTAGTATCCTGATTTTAAGCATCCAAGTGGGAAAAAAATTAATAGCTTGCTTATAGTTAAGTTAATAGTATGTTTCAGCATAGAAAATTTAATTTGCTATTATATGTAAAAAAATAATTTTCAAGTTCCCCCCAAAGTTTAATAGAACTTTTTTTTCTAATACACTGATTTCAAGACAAACTTCTACCTATATAAGATCAAGAGTGAAAGTTAGCATCAAGCAGAGATGCTAATGTTGACAAGGACATTCTGAAGGTTTTGTAGCAGAGAAATAAATATGCTAGATTCCCAGCTTGTGACCAATTCAAGCTTTGTCACCTCAAATGATAAGGCAACAAATTAATTCCCAATGGTATAGGGAGGTGCAAACAATACCTCCCTGTGCCAGCCTGCCCCACTGCACCCCAGAAGAGCTTCATCCAGCAGAAGGCAGGTAGCAGTATCTCAGAGTTTTTGCCAGCAGCTTTAATTTTGACTGGAGGTCAACAGGAATTTGCTGGTGGGGGATACCTAGGGGCTGCCCTAACCACGTTCCTTCCCCAGCTAATAACGTGCTGCTTAGCTGCAGGCCACTCGACAAAGGGAAAGTGACTGAGGCCTTGTGTCCTTGCAACTCGCCTGCGTAGACTTCCTGCCACCAGGAACGCTCCCACGGGTTCTGTGCTGGAGGAAGCCAGCACAGAACCTCAGTGAATTTGACACAGGCTCTTCAGTCTCCCTGCTCAGTCTACTGAAAGGCATGGCTGCACCAAATAAGTACACTGGAACATGTAGGTCCTTAAAGGCTAATTACTGACTTGATTACACCTGCAAAACTCCCAGTGAAGTCAAAAGAAGGAGGCTATAAAAGAAATACTGGACTTTTGCCTATATAAGGACTACAGGATCAGATCCTTAGCCTGATTCTAACTACTCTGTCAGTGGGATTTAGGCAAAGGGCTTTACTAGAGTTTACTAATAGTTTTGAATCATGGAGAAAAGTATGAAATGAGAAGGATTCACACTTACAGTATATATGGTGTAAATCACATCATAGGCCTAGCAAAAATCCATCTATTCCTGAAACTATTACATCAGAAAAACACTAGCAAAGTGGTTGTAAAGAACAGAATTCTCAGAAGAAACATCTATTTCGTTATTCAAATTCAACTCATACTAGGAACGTAATTAATTTATGTGGTCTTTTCAACCACACCATGTGATTTATGATTCATCCGATTTGTTTTCAGCTGTGAGTCAGATAAGTGCTCCTGGTTTGCTGGCTACATGACTGGAATGGCATATTTGCTGTTTATTCCACATATTAAAATGGGCACTGTATCTAGCAGCTGAGAGAATTAGCCCTTGTACAATAAAACATGCTTCTCAAAGACAGTTGGTATATAAGCAGTGCAAAGTAACAGGGTATACAATTTTCTGTTTATTCATACAGAAAACTCAAGTGTAAATTGAGCCTGAGGACCAGGATATGGATAGTGTCCAACACACAGAAAATGCTTGAGCAACGTATCCACTATTTATGATCCTGTGAAAGGACTCTATGCATATAGGACCAAATTTTCAAAACCCTGTGAAGGCAGAAATCCTGGTTTGTTGGTGTATTTTGGGGCACAAGCAGGAAACAAGCTTGGATTTTCAAAGGGGGCATCAGCTGTGTGTGCTGAAAGATAAATAGCTGGGCTTAGAATTTTGATTGGTGCATGCAAGACAAAAAAGGTGTCCACAAGCTAGTCATTGTCATAGTGTAGTCAGGTGTAAACTGGGAGGTGGATGAGGAAGTTCCATCTAATCATCCCTCTCTTGGCTCCTGGGCCAAAAGCAGCAACTACTGGCAGTAGCAGTGAGAGAAGACCAGTTGTGTGGGAGCTGAAAATAGAGGAAGGCCGGGGGGGGGGGGGGGGAGGGGAGTCCCGTGGGAGATAGCAGCAGGCAGCTTTCCTGGATCTGTTTGTTCTGAGGAGGATGAGGGAGGGGGTGGAGAGGGAGGGGGTGGAGAGGCAGAGGGAAGGCCACTGGGTCAACCAGTCAGCTGCATCTATTTGCCTTTGCTAATGCTAATGTATATGCTAATGACCTGTTACTATATGTCAGTGTGAAATATGTGCAGCCCAACAGGTGCTCAGTTTCTAAAAATTGGTCTCAGGGGGCCACCCAGAGCCAGTAAGGAATCAGCAGAGGAAGCAGACGCTTTCAAAGTACAGAAGCAAGTACACCTGAAACTACACTATCCTCACCTTAGTGGTTTCTTCAGTTGTTGGGTCTGCTCGGCCTGCAGAATCATGCAGGATCCTGTGGGACTATAGCTTTGCTCAACACCAAATGACTATAATGTGGGACAGTAGATGGGAGATGCTCCTTTCCACTGCTCAGAACATCTGGGCATCTACTGTAATGAACACCCTGGCTGGAGGTGCTCCAGAAGATAAAGAACTATTTTTACTTTTTTTTTATTTAATTTTTGTTGTTCAATAATTTTTAGCTGTGTTCGCCCAAGTCTGCTGCACTCACTCAGGCCAAAGTCAAGGCCGAGTAGGGCTACATGCAAGGGCCCCATTTGCAGTGTATGTGAATGGTTTAATTAACTGCTGTGGTGATGGCAGGGAAGGAGGGAACTTGTGCCAGTGGGCATCTCCCTTTTGAAATCCAGTTCCCACTTCCCCACCTATCACTACACACATGGCAGTAGTACCCAAGGGACACACATAGTCAGTAGAGGAAATGGGGAATAGCAATCAGCCTTGGAGTGCTGGAGAAGGGTAAACTGCATATTTTTTCCACTGAGGGGGTTTGGGAATGGGGCTTGGACGGGATGGAGTGTAACATGGAGTAGATGTATTCTACTCTGTTCTGGTTCTCACACAGCATCCTTCAGAGTAATTGCTAGCACCTCTGTACATCGGTTTTTTAGCATGATTTTAAAAACAACTAATGTTTTCCCTCCTTTATACCGCTTGCAGAGCTGCAGTGTCCAGGAGATAGTCCTCAGGCAGCTGTTAGAGGGTGATGCCAGCTAAGTGCCCTGAAGAAGTACGTACAATAGTTTGGTGCTAGATAAAATGTGGAATGTTTTAAAAATTGCTAAATTGTGCAGTAACCTTTTCCCCATTTGTTAATTTTGCAAGGTTGGCCTGGATTTTTTTTTTCTGTTTTAAATAACTGTTTTAAAATTATTAATAGAAATTGTGGTTAATTTAATTGCACTATGATCCACCTTTTAAGACCAGCCAAGCGGCACCCTCAGCCCTCTCTGGGCTGCAGAAACTAAGACCACGGGGCATGGGGTAGAGCCGAGACCCACCGAGTGATACCTCATTTATCCTTGGGCCTAGACACTGAGGGAGAGGGAACAGGGCAGAGCCAAGACCAGCTGAGTGGTGCCTTGGCTACCCACTGGCCTTCAGCCTGGCACACTGAGCACCTTGGAAAAGTCTTGTGCTGTGCAAGCGTCCAGACTCTGTGCACACATGCCTTGGATGCAATCTTGTTCAGCCTAATTTACAGCCTGCCTGTTCATGCTGTAGATCTTTGAACAGACCCGACAGGTGCCACTGCGCATGTGCAACTGGTCCTTTGACAATTTGGCCTACATAGCATGGAAGTAATTTAACCCAAGTCTCATTGTTAGGTGTGTAACAGAAAAGAAATGCCTTCACACAAGGTAGATAAAACCACTCACTATCTTGGCAGAAGCCTAAGTGCTAAACAGCTCAGAGCTAATGGTGAAGTTTGCCACATAACCGAGGAACCTGCCTGGGAGACAGCCACATGCCTCCATGCCATAGCTGGAAAAATATATATTGCTCAGCTTGGCACTGCCAAGCATGCTGTGAGTGAGGATATAGATACTGGCTCAGTAGCTAGAACAGATGAAGCAGAGGCAAGAGAAGTAGGATAGCTTATGAAGGACCATCACAGGAGTAAGCAATGGTAGCTGCTGTGTGTATTATTATTTATATTGCAGTAGTGCCTAATCTACCTTTATGGCAGGGGTTAACTCACTGGGCCAAATGTTCCCTTGAGTTATATCCAGGCAAATGCACTGAAGTTTAGGTTAGGGAAAAGCCTTTACTTTATGTATTTAAAATATTTACTTTTTCCGCACAGTACTAAAAAAATAAAAGTTTCTTTTAAAAATAATGAAAATATATTTTAGTTAAGGTAAAAATACTAAATATAAAAATGTAATGTAATATTTAAAATAACTGCTAAAAAGTTATGTGAATTGTTTAGTTATATTGACTTTCAATTATGGCACATTACTGCTAGCACAGTGAGAAATATGGTGTGCCAATATACCCACATGGTGGGTTAGGAGGGATGCTCATGCATTTCTGCACAGAAAAAAAATCTGCTAGTAAATGAAATATGAGTAATGTTCATGCACTGTGTTGTATAAGTTGTGTGTTACAGGTAAAGCAGCGCAGTATATTCCATCCAATATAGCACGTATGCATAAGTGTTCTTCTCCGTAATCAAAGAATTCTCTGCTTCTAAAACAGGAAACATTTTTCCAAGTTACTTTTTGGTTGCTAATAAGTATATATTACAATGGGAAACCCTGTTTTGATTTTCATCAGCTCTATCTACCTCTTTGATCTACATATTATAAACTTCTGTACTAGATCATGGAACATATGCTTGCAGTTGTTTTGAGAAAGAAATAAAAAGTTAGACTTCAATGACTGATTCAAACAACAAATACAATATTTTTGGAGAGTAGAGTCTTTAAAGAGTAAGTTCCTAAAAGTTTTTTTTAAACTTATTTTTGTGACATGCACATAAACTCATCTAGTTAATAATTCATTTGTATATTAAAAAAACTAAAAATTGATTCAGTTTATCATCATCATCATCATCATTATTTTTATGGACAGTAATGAAATAATAAAATTATTTGTCCAAGTTTTCAACTGGGAAGCACCTCCTTGTATGTTACCAATAGTAATTAGACGCATTCATGTACTTATCAATTATTTGCGGATTGTAGAGATCCAATATTTCAATGCCATTTCTTTTAAATATCACTTTAAGAGATCCCAAAATAACAATTAAAAAATACCAGATCAGGCTTCAGCAGCTAGAGGGAGAAATTGCGTCATGTTTTGGCAGTGACTGGAACACTGGCAGCATTCAATATGAGAAGAATAAAATGGCAGCAAAACTGGTCAGCAGCTTCTCTTCATCTGGAGTTTTCCCAGGTAGTTAAACAAAACAAACACACACACACATAAAGCTGCAATGGGAGCAGGTGAAATCCCTGGTTCTTGCATTGCTTTGATGAAAGTAAACCAGGTTGGTTTCCTTGGAGCACATCACCATCCTGAAGAAGCAGACAGATGCGTAAAACCTCCAAATAATGATCTTCAGTAGAACGGCTAGGGATAGTGACCTTTGTCAGCTACACATCGTGTTCATTTGTAGGTTCTGCTTCAATGAGTCTTATGATTTATTCACCTCATTGGAGTTTTGGCTGGTTGACATGTGGGAGTCCAGATTCTCCTTGCATTTCTCCAGATCATGGAAATAAGGGTGAGACAGGGCAACATAGGCAGATATCCTCTTGGTGGGATTGAACGCTAAACATTTCTAAAAGGATTAAAATAAGACAGTTTTAGTGTAGTGGTTACCTGTATAATATGCAACTGATATTATAAATAATGAAGATAATATAGATACAAATTAATGAGTGTCATTATATTGATTTATAACTACAATAGCCTGAAGATCTAGAGCCAGTTCAAGTGCTGCATGGGCCTTGCCTATTTTCTCAGTCAATGAGAAGTGGCCAGGCAGCTGGATCAGACTATATCAATATTATACACAAAAACGACATTAAAAGAACACCAAGGTTGCAAAATCAAGCCCTCAAAAATTAGGAAATGTCAGAATTAAGGTTCTCCGTGCAAACTTCATTCAGTGCCTTTGTCCATAGGTATTAGGATAAAGTATTCAATTACATCATCATATATTTTTCTATATGATCTCTGCCTCATTCAATACACAGGATGGATCTGCTCTGGAGATTAATCAGGTTGTGTAGTGAAGGAGGCTGTTGTCCCTAGGATCTCTGCTTCATTTGCTGCAGAAGTTGGAAGGTATGTAGAGAATGAGGCAGGGGATTGTAGGAAGAGTAAGAATAGTCTCATGGTTATGCATGGAGAACTGGATTCTATCTCAGCCTCAGCCACAGATTTCCTGTGTGATGGTAGGCAAGTTACTTAAACCAAACTTTTCACAGGGGTCACTAGTTGTGTGTTCTTCATTTTAGGGGTGCTTGACTGGGGACCCTGAGGTCTGATTTCTAAGAACATAAGAACGCCCATATTGGGTCAGACCAAAGGTCCACCTAGCCCAGTATCCTGTCTTCTGACAGTGGCCAATGCCAGATGCCCCAGAGGCAATGAATACAACAGGTAATCATCAAGTGTTCCATTCATAAGAACGGCCATACTGGGTCAGACCAAAGGTCCATCCAGCCCAGTATCCTGTCTGCTGACAGTGAGCAATGCCAGGTGTCCCAGAGGGAGTGAACCTAACAGGTAATGATCAAGTGATCTCTCTCCTGCCATCCATCTCCACCTTCTGACAGACAGAGGCTAGGGACACCATTACTTTCCATCCTGGCTAATAGCCATTAATGGACTTAACCTCCATGAATTTATCTAGTTCTCTTTTAAACCCTGTTATAGCCCTAGCATTCACAACCTCCTCAGGCAACGAGTTCCACAGGTTGACTGTGCGCTGTGTGAAGAAGAACTTCCTTTTATTTGTTTTAAACCTGCTGCCCATTACTTTCATTTGGTGGCCCCTAGTTTTTATATTATGGGAACAAGTAAATAACTTTTCCTTATTCACTTCTCCACACCACTCATGATTTTATATACCTCTATCATATCCCCCCTTAGTCTCCTCTTTTCCAAGCTGAAAAGTCCTAGCCTCTTTAATCTCTCCTCATATGGGACCCGTTCTAAACCCCT
The DNA here is from genome assembly GCF_027887155.1 of Malaclemys terrapin pileata. Classification (NCBI taxonomy): domain Eukaryota; kingdom Metazoa; phylum Chordata; order Testudines; family Emydidae; genus Malaclemys; species Malaclemys terrapin. Next base: position 241,676,330 of record NC_071506.1, on the reverse strand, counting down.
AATCATTTTAGTTGCCCTTCTCTGAACCTTTTCTAATGCCAGTATATCTTTTTTGAGATGAGGAGACCACATCTGTACGCAGTATTCAAGATATGGGCATACCATGGATTTATATAAGGGCAATAAGATATTCTCCTTCTTATTCTCTATCCCCTTTTTAATGATTCCTAACATTCTGTTTGCTTTTTTGACTGCCGCTGCACACTGCGTCAACGTCTTCAGAGAACTATCCACGATGACTCTCAAGATCTTTTTCCTGACTTGTTGTAGCTAAATTAGCCCCCATCATATTGTATGTATAGTTGGGGTTATTTTTTCCAATGTGCATTACTTTATATTTATGCACTTTAAATTTCATTTGCCATTTTGTTGCCCAATCACTTAGTTTTGTGAGGTCTTTTTGAAGTTCTTTGCAGTCTGCTTTGGTCTTAACTATCTTGAGCAGTTTAGTATAATCTGCAAACTTGCCACCTCACTGTTTACCCCTTTCCCCAGATCACTTATGAATAAGTTAAATAGGATTGGTCCTAGGACTGACCCTTGGGGAACACCACTAGTTACCCCTCTCCATTCTGAAAATTTACCATTTATTCCTACCGTTTCCCCCTGTCTTTTAACCAGTTCTCAATCCATGAAAGGATCTTCCCTCTTATTCCATGACAACTTACTTTACTTAAGAGCCTTTGGTGAGGGACCTTGTCAAAGGCTTTCTGGAAATCTAAGTACACTATGTCCACTGGATCCCCCTTGTCCACACGTTTGTTGACCCCTTCAAAGAACTCTAATAGATTAGTAAAACACGATTTCCCTTTTCAGAAATCATGTTGACTTTTGCCCAACAATTTATGTTCTTCTATGTATCTGACAATTTTATTCTTTACTATTGTTTCAACTAATTTGCCCGGTACTGACGTTAGACTTACCAGTCTGTAATTGCTGGGATCACCTCTAGAGCCCTTTTTAAATATTGGCATTACATTAGCTATCTTCCAGTCATTGGGTACAGAAACTGATTTAAAGGACAGGTTACAAACCATAGTTAATAGTTCTGTAATTTCACAGTTGAGTTCTTTCAGAACTCTTGGGTGAATGCCATCTGGTCCCGGTGACTTTAAGTTTATCAATTAATTCCAAAACCTCCTCTAGTGACAATCTGTGACAATTCCTCAGATTTGTCACCTACAAAGGACGGCTCAGGTTTGGGAATCTCCCTAACATCCTCAGCCGTGAAGGCTGAAGCAAAGAATTCATTTAGTTTCTCCGCAATGACTTTAGAAGTTGTGAGTACTAACAACAGCAACTGAAGACAAGAGGAGCCATGCTGGAATATATAAAATGCTATATATACACCTCTACCTTGATATAACGGTGTCCTCAGGAGCCAAAAAATCTTACCGCGTTATAGGTGAAACTGCGTTATATCGAACTTGCTTTGATCCACCGGAGTGCGCGCTCCTCCTCCCACCCGGAGCGCTGCTTTACTGCATTATATCCGAATTTGTGTTATATCGGGTCGTGTTATATCAGGGTAGAGGTGGATAAATATACCTCTACCCCGATATAACGCAACCCGATATAACATGAATATATATATATGTACTAAGTACTTTGAAAAATCAAGCTGCAGATACGTCAAATTGGGCATTCAGAATTAGCGGACACTTTTGACCATAAAATCTCTGTGCCTCAGCTCCCTATCTGCTTCTCATCTCACAAGGCGGGGTGAAGATAAATTAATTAATGTTTGTGAAGCACTCTAGTGATGAGTGCCGTAGAAAAACCCAGAAGGAAATTAATACTTTTGTCTTCAGAGCAGGGTTTGAATAGAGTGCAATAAATATCGCCTGAGGCCAGACATTGAACCATGGGGTTAAAACAAAATACTGTATAGCACCATCCATCCTGTACACTGAATGAGGCAGGGGCCTATGGAAAAAAATATGTGATTGTGTAATTAAAGACCAGTGGGGACTGAATTAAAGTTGCACAGGCAACTTTCCCACCCTTAGGCTCCCAGTCCCAGTCTCCTTGCCCAATCACTCCAAAACCCCTGCCACAGTCCCAGCTATTCTAGATTCCCATGTTCCAATGTACTGCTTTCCCTTTCCCAGGTCTGGCTCTTGTCCCCCCTATATTCAAGTCAGGTGGCTTCCTCCTCCATACTGCCTGGGCACTAGATGGGGGCATGGGCGGTGGGTATTATAGGCCAGGCTAAGCCTTTCCTGGCACAGCCACCCCGGAGGGACACCTGGGTCGCAGTGGTCCCACTCCTTCCCTGAGGCCCCACCCACTGCTGCTGCTGCCTGCCTACCTGCATTCCATCCCCTTCCCACACCCCTCCAGGTCCCCGCGCTGCTCGCCGTGTTGCTTCTCCTCGGGGGCGGGGGAGTGAGGAAGGATGCTGCGAGCAAGTGGTGGGCGTGGGGGTCTGGTGGGGGAGTGAAGCGGCTTGGCCAGGCACTGGGGACGCTGGCTCGGACACAGGAGGACGCCGGCTCTGCTCGGCACTCAGGCAGAAGGGGCGGGGCCAGCAGCCTAGCTTCCCCAAAGTGGGGTTCACCTGCCGCCCATGGATGGGTGGTCACAAGAGAGACAGGCTCCCTGCTCTTAATTAAGGTGCCTAAACCCAGGCTCAGCCTGCCCCACAGCAATCAGGAATAGGGTGACCTGATAGCAAGTGTGAAAAATTGAGACAGGGAGTGGGGGGTAATAGGAGCCATATAAAAAAAAAGCCCCAAATATCGGGACTGACCCTATAAAATCGGGACATCTGGTCACCCTAATCAGGAATGGCAATGATGAGGCAAGTCTGGCTTTTCTCTAGCCCTGGGTGGAGCATGCTCCGTCGCTCTGAGGGGATGGTGCATGCTCAGTCTTGGCAGCACTAGGAGCTGTAAGGGGATGCAGAGTACCCAGGGCAGATGGAATCTTAGGAGATTTTAGCCAGTAAACTCAAAGAAGTCCCTACTGAGCATGTGTGAAATGAGATTTTTCAGCTGCTTATATCTTAGCCAAATTTGGACACATTTTCACATGAATAGCAAAAGTCCCTGAGACAAAGGTCATCCCCTGACAAATTTCAAATGTCTGCTGTAAATCATGGGCTGCTAGAGCTTCTCAAAGAAAAGATCGCCAGGATTTTTTAACATTGCAAACCAATATATTTTTCTTTAGTTTTGTTCTTGGAAACAGTGGAACATTTTGGCTGAAACTTTCCAAAAACAATTCAGCCTGAGGAAGACATCTGACATAAAAAAAATTCTGCTCAAATAGTTAAAGTCTGATAAAGTTATAAGCAACTGAAAAAGTCTTATAATATGAAGTATTAATAATAGGCAGTGCTACCAGCCACGCCTATAATAAAATAAGTACAGGAAAATCCAATATTTCATAGCTGTTAATCACCTTATGTAGTCCTTGCATTTTCTAATAACATTCTGTGAAAGGCTAGCAGGTGTAGGGATAGAAGGCTAACCTAGCCGTTACATATCATTAGCACTTAAATAAATAATAATGTATTTATTCAAATCCTTCTAAAATATTTATTTGTTCTGTGACACCCACTAGAGTGAAAAGAACAGGAGTACTTGTGGCACCTTAGAGACTAACAAATTTATTAGAGCATAAGCTTTCGTGGACTACAGCCCACTTCTTCGGATGCAGTCAACAACAACAACATTTTTAGGTAGTCCCACTCCTGGGTTTCTGGTGCATGTGTAACCATGATCTTTACCAGTTGTTGGCCCAATGGTTGGTGTGTTTTCTTTATCTCCCTTAGTGCCTAATCTACAGAGCCAGTGCAATCTCCCGTTGTTCACTTATGCCCAAATTCTGTGAATCAGTGTAAAGACAAGTAAATCTGTGCACTGGTGATCTCCACAGGAGATTGAGGAGAAGAAGAAATTGTGTCTTCTCTGACTGGAATACCCTGAAGCTGCAGTAGCCCCTGCACTGCTTATGCATACTCTCTGTGGGGGAAAACAGTTGGTGAATCCACAAATGATGACCCCAAGGAGCTGGGCTCAGCATTGCATAGAAGACGTGCACCACCCAAATGGCCTACCATCTGTGCACAGCAGTTTTTATACAACTTCTGCTGCATATAGCACTTCTGCGCCATGGAAGAGGGGCAATTCAGCTGCTGGAATCACTTCAGGCTCACCTCTAATAATATTATTACATTAAAAACACATTGTTTCTTGACATGGTGCAAGGTGCAGTAGCTGCAGTCATTTAAGATATGCTTGGAGAATAACAGAAACTTACAAGAAGTAAGTCCTTGCCTAGTTCATCGATATCTGGTACAAAATTTTCAATGGGTTGTGGGGGTCTGGAATTGAAAGCATGTCTTGGAAGGGCAACATCACTAGGCCAGTCTTCTTCTTCCGGGAGCCCAATGACACTGTGTAAGGAACAAGCATACATATTAGCTGGGGGTGAAACAAAAATATGTTACCGCTGTATTTATACAGCCTCATCTTCTTTCATTGTATGAATCCCTAAATCCTGCTTCATATGTTTTCATGGGATTGCCACTTGTTCTTTTGATCCGAGCAGCAGCATTATCCAGGATCACAGGATAATCTATTAAACCATATAAGGCAATTTTTAAAACCTTTATAGACTATACTTCACATGCACAATAAGGGCCAGATAATGCAGCCCTTGCTTGCACTGAGTAGCACCTTTCTCTGTAAGTAATCCCACTGATTTCAATAGGACTGTTTGCAGAGCATTGCATTATTCAATGGGAGTAGGGATGGCTGAACTGGGCCTTAATGATGCATGGTAAAAAATCTTTATGGAGGGAGCTTGGTGGTAGTGCTTTGGCCTGGGTCTCATTCTCTTGAGTCCCTGGATTGGCAAGGTGCTGCAAGTGCTTTGGGAGAAATGTGCTCAGATTTTGGAGGCATGGTGCACCTTATATCACTTGAGAGTGATTGAAAGGAGATTTCACAGGGGAGTTCTACACAGGCCTCATTTGCCACAAGGATGATGATCCTGACAAAAGTCTTTAAGGAAAAGACAGCAGAGCATGGGTCAAGGAGGCCATTTCCCAAAATTAAATAACTCAGCTGCTTTAGGATAAAATTTTCAAAAGCACTTAATTGTACGTAGGCTCCTAAGTCACTTTGGTGCTTTTGAAAAATTTACCCCTAATTTTGTTTTATGTTCATCTTATCTATAGTTGGAAAACTAATATTTCTTCTTCTGTTCTGAATATGACACAAAGCTTCTCCTTATGAAATGAGCATTCTAATTTCTAGAAACATGGATAAATGTAAATAGCTGAATTGTTTGGATTTCTTTTAAATGTACCAAAAAAAACCACCACCTTTCTTTTTGGACCATGTCTCTACACAGTCCAAGCTTCAGCCCAGAGTTAATATTTCCGGTAGAGCTATAAAATGGTGAAATAAGGGCTTGTAATGGAAATGCTGACAGAGACCCATTAGCCAGACTTTACATACCAAGTTTTAGCCAAAATCAATTTTACAGCTGAATTTTACACACCTTAAAATAGAGATTTATAATGAAAATGCTGACAGACTCAGAACTATAACACAGAAAAACAAGTTTCCTTAAGAGTTTGGGCTTTCAATTGAAATGCCACCAGGGTGCAGCATTGTCCTTTCTTTTTATTAATAGTGCTTGGTAGTAGACACAGAATGAAAATTAGGACCAAGCATTGCTCTTACTTACTTATAAAGCCTGAGTTACTCCATTCAAATCAATGGAATTACTTCAGATTTCTACAGGTATGAGAGCAGAATTTGGCCCTTAGTATTTAAGGTACCTCAACAAACTAATATCATGTATTAAAAAACAGTAGTGCGGTCAGGAGTGCACCACCACTTAATTCTTGTAGCTATTTCCCCGCAGTATCCACTAGGGTGATCAGATGTCCCGATTTTATGGGGACAGTCCCAATATTTGGGGCTTTTTCTTATATAGGTGCCTCTTACCCCCCACCTCCCATCCCAATTTTTCACATTTTTCTATCTGGTCACCCTAGTATCCACAGACTGCTAAGCTCTTGCCAAAGGGGGAATTAGATCTCTTTGAAAAGTTAAACTTGATTGTTATTATTTATTTATAGGTCACCACTGACATGCAGGGAGCTTTACTTATAAGATGACAAGTCCTGCCCCGAGGGTCTTGCAGTTTAAGACTCCGATCCTGCAAATGCTTAGCCATGTGGGTATCATTGAATATGTGCTAGTCCCATTGAACCCAGTGAATACACGCATGTGCATAAGCGATGAAGACCTGAGTCCACATCAGATATAACACAATGGGCAGTGTCCAATGAGGGAGGAGGAGTAGTTTTTAAATGGTAATTAAATATACACGTTCGTTTTCTTTCAAACGTGTCTAGTTAGTTCTGATTTTTCTTTTATGGAGAATATGATTGGGAGTGAGAGCACAAACAGACCAGAGTGGATGCTAGTAGTTGCAAGTTAGCGGCAAGAAGTGAGGAGGCTGCCTGGTGCCCAGGAAAGGGGGGCTGGTTCCAGGCGTAAGGGGCAGCATTAAAAAAAAAAAAAGTACAAAAATGGGAGTTGGATTTTTTTCAAGTGGATGTTTACGGATCCTACAAAGCATTTGGAAATTGTTTAATACACCAGCGTCTGCCAGGCAGCCCTAGCAGGTTGCACTACCATTTGGGTGACCGAGATTCTGGAGCATATTGGAGGAAGCTATTTTATCCTCTCGCCATACCAACAGTACAATAGTAGCAGTAAATATTGATAGATTATGGGAGAACCCAAAGGTCCGAGTTCAGACCTGATCCTGAGAGAGGCTGAGCACTTTCCGTTCCCAGTGACTGCAACAGGAGTTGAGTATGTTCAGGACACCCTGGCATCTGGCCTTAAATCTGTGAGCATATACTGTATATTGATGTTGGCATGGGGAAAGGAGGGGAGGGTTATGGGCCATCTCCTAAGGATCTATCCTCAGTCTTTGTGGAGAACTCCAACTAATGTAAATAAAGGCTGCACAGGTGGAGCAAGGTCCAATTATCTGAAAAAATGTCAGTCCAGAATGTAGGAAAATCCTAAAACAACGTTATCCAAATTAGCCTAGAGAATGACTCACTACCATAGCAGGCAACAGCTCCCTCATAAAGGCAAGGCCTATGCCTAAATGTTGGGGGTCTCCAGCTGTGAAAACAGAAAATAAACACTATCTGACATAAAAAAGCAAGAAGGAGGCATTTGAAATATTGAAGGATAATTACACAAAAGAGGCAAGGCAGATTTTCTCTTTAAGTGCAGTGTGTAATAGAGAATTTCTGCTCTCTCCTAAAATTGGCACAGTATTTTTTTCTTCCTGATTAATGGTTGAATTCTTTTCCATACAGGTAATCTCACCCACTAGGGAGGGATAGATAGTTCATTGGAGGAGGCTGCTGTTGGCTGCTATGTTTTTAATCCTATTTCAACTCATTTGTTTTGGGGGGTTTTCCTGAAATGTCAAACAATTTAGGATCTTTAAAAAAAAAATCACAACCAGGCTCTTTACGTTATTAAAATATGCTGCATATATCAAAACATTCCTTGTTTAATACAGCAGAATATAAATTAATCAAAGGGATAACTTTGCCAGAACTAGAAAAAGCAAACAGGCGATGACTGATTGTTTTTGGATTGTACAGGAAGGACTATTCACGGGCATGGCAAATTAACCACACTAGTGAGTCACATACACTGGTATGGTATGCAGGAAAGGGAAGTCAACTGAATGAAAATCAAGACCTGCAATTTGCGAACCTCATTTTAAACTATGAAAATCTTCAGAAATGGATGTGTTATAATTTGAGAGCTGGAAAAATGATTAGAGAGACAAATTCATTATTTGACCTACTAGAGTAGTGCTTTCCTTTGAAGCTTTATCATCTTCTCTCTGGAATTTCTGCAGGGCTATAAGGGGGGACAGTGGTCCCCCCACCTCGCCCTCCTCCCCCCTGCTCCTCCCTGCCTACTATTACTACTCATCTTGGCCTCTCCCTCCAACTGGATGCCTGGAACTCTCTCCATAGGAAACGGAGGACAGCTACAGAGGTGAATGAGCCCTCTTTCTGTGCAGGAGTGGGAACAGCCATATGCGTGTCTGGTGGTCATAACCACTCAAATATTATTATAAAACATTTATATTGGGCCTCAAATTTACATGGCATTTTCCAGGACACCGTCAGAAACATTCCTTACTGTGAAGGTATTTTAATCTAAAACAACAGAGAGGTGATTGATATTTTTCTCACGTCTCTGTATCAATGACTTTAAAATGGAGAATTTTTATTCAAAAACATACTTTGGAGGGGGGAGTAATTCTACTTTTAAAAGTTCAGAGTTTGTCTGAAGAGGAACTGCAATACAGAGTTGTAAGATGCTTTTAAAATAAATTACAGTATCCCATCTCTAAGATAGCATCCATTTAATCTCAATACCTTTTATGTTTTCATAGCCTCCTTTATCACCAAAATATGGTTTCTTAATAATCTTCATTGGATATACAGTGAAGCTAAAATATTCCTTTCCACAGAAGTTGTTGATCAATATTAACATTTCCACTTAATAATGAACATTTTTGAGAGATTCTGATTACATTTTTTTGAAATTCACAAATGAACAAAATATTGAATAGCTAAAACTTTATTTGGCTTTGTAAGATGATTCTTTCTTGAATGCTCTAACTTTTAAGAAAATGTGTGAATGGTGCATGAACCATACATTTAAAAGATTAGAAAAAATCCCCCAGAAGTCGATCATCTTCTTGATGATGATTGTTATTTCTATAAAACTATATTCCACGCACTTTCCTCCTCCCTCTTTGACAGAGAATACACGGAAATATTATATTGCAGTGCAACAGCAATAGGAAATATGTTCTAGGAATACTTTGTTCAAGTTGTTTTACTCCGTAAAAAACATGGCAAAGAAACTTTAAAGTGTTTCAAGCTAAACTGCCACTGACATAATGCAGCAAATGAGTACTTACTCAAAGATTTTTCCTAGCTGATCAACATCTGAATTTCCACGAAAAAGTGGCCTGAAAGAATAAAGAAATAGAATAAGATTTCTTTAACTAAAGTGAACTTGTACTTGTCACTGAAAGTTTCCAAAACAAACCAAAAACCTGTTATTTTGCTGAATGCTCAGTTGTTACCCCTTCATGTTTTTATCCAGTCTGTAACTGCACTTTTCAAGGTTTCTCCTTGGATTGGTAACAAGACTTTAAGTTAATGGATCAGGCACACATACAGACATGTTACATTTGAGAAATAATTGCATCCTTTAACATGAGTAAAATAACTTTATTTCCTATCCTTTTTTAAGCTATCAGCATAAGAGTAAATCAAACCACTGGTTGATGAAACAATGTTATCCACAATAATTATGTAGGCCACATTCAAAGTGCTGTTTAGAGAGAGTCATGAAATGCATTTTAATAAAATAAAAGATTGATTACTAACAATATGTTTTAGAAATCAAATCCCTTGTGTATTCTACTAAAAATGAATCCCTAAGCTCTGGGGTTCAAATAGAAGACAATGGGGTTACACGAATCTGTAAATCATGGGAAGTAAAACAGTGCAGAATTTACCTTGAAAGAGAGGAAAGCTTCTGCTGCATAAATAAAGATACATTTAGGAAATAAATTAATAATCCAAGCCTTCAAAGGGTTGTTAGAAACAACAGTGACTAAAAAAATACTCACTTTGAAAACTAGTGATATATACCATGTCCTTTTAAAGTGCAATTACAGTTTTTGTTCTTCTGTTATTGTAATTTGCAAAATATCATCCCCCTCTAATGGTCCATTTACTAAAAGCAATGTGAAAGCGACCGTACAGTAAGAGATGTAACAAACATTTGCGTGATATATTAGCTACCTGTCCCCACAGCACAATAAGGGTGTGATCTGTACCTATGTTTATGCTTAAAATTCTAAAGAGATTTAAAACAGATTAGTAAATCCCGGATAATTTAGGGTCCTGTCCACTAGGAATTTATAGATCTTTCTATGGTGAGCAGGCCGCTGGTAACTTTGTAAGGTAGTGTAGCACTTTGGCGCAGCTATAAAAGGGATATAGTGGGAGTAGTCAAAGAAGCACACTGTAGGCAGATTGCAAGAAATGAGATTTTACTGTTGTCAGCTAACAGCCAGGTTGCCTCCCCCTTCAGAACTCTTAACTCCCAGAATGCAATGCATGTTGTAAGCTCACAGTTGCAGTTACCATGACACAACACAGGGTAGCACTTTAACTGAAACACAGAGACTTTATAAACGATGCATATTCTGGTGCCTTCAGTAGCAGCACATGATTGAGTTTTCCCCATGACCAGTTCTCCTTCCCCTTCACTTGCCCAACGTATTGCTTTTCTGTCCCCTGACTGAACTCCCTCACAGTGCTACCAGTCAGTGAGATACCAACCATTTAATGGTTTCAGTTTGCCAGAGAAGAACTCCCATCTGCATTAGGAGATAAAGGGACACTTGGCCATATCCTTCCTCCTCCCCAAACCACAGGCACAGAAATGGGAGTAGTCTGCATAGTCCTAAGGATGGTTTAAAAGGCATGTTTCTCCCTGCCTACCAGTTAATTCCTGGAAAGACTGAAGGCACAGTACTTCTTAGAGCTCTCACTGGGGCAATGCAGCTCCATGTCACTGTCTAATTTAGGGTTGTGGATCAATTACACAATCTAGCCTTATACGTCCTCACATATGTGACAGACCCAAGAACCGTAACATCTCTCCTCTAAAACGACTGACCACACAAAATGTCCTGAAAGAAGTCTGTGACACCCAGAAAAACAATAGCAAAGGAATGACTGTAAAATGTGCAGGTCATCTTTCCTGTACTATATGTGCATTCTACTCCCTCATGTTTGCACATCAGCTTAGACTCAGCTGTTTTGGGGAAGGAAATTGAGAGAAGAATCTGACCCAGTTACCCCTGCAGCTGTACTATTCCAAGTTTAAACTGCCTTTTTGTTGACTGTGAAGCATTGTGCACATTTAGGACAGTGGGTCTGAAATAAATAATAAGTCATGGTACGTGTTGTTTTGCACATGTACACCACTGTTTGTTGATTAATTTTGGCCTCTTTTTAATAAGATTGCTTCCGTTTACATTGGATCTTTACTCATTTTAGCCTTTCCTGCTTTATGTCATTTCACCGTATCAGCTTCTAAGGAAAAGAAAACATGACTCCAAACAGATATGAACAACTAATCTGCTGTCAGTTATGGGCCTGATTTGCGGAAGTGTTTGAGCATCCATAATTCCACAGAAGTCAGGGGAGGCAACAGGTCCTTCATGCCTCTGTTCATTTTGACAACTTCAGGTAATTTTTAAGTGACCATTTGAAACTGCTAACGTGCTTCAACCTCCTCCATCACGCTGTGGATTTTCCTCTGGCTCAAAGCATTATAGAGCAGGCCCCTTTAAGTTAAAGAAATGTACGCATTCAAAACGTTCCATCCAAGCAAAAGTAAAGCAGATCCAATGTTTTAAAATGTATTCTCAACCTTGTGTTAATGTGAAAACTTGGCAAATTCAGTCTTGTTCTCAAATCACCTTAGGCAGTGTCATGCCAAAACAAGTATGATTCTTGGGATTTTTAAGAACGACTTTTCCCATAGCTGCTGCTCCCTTGGATTTAGTAAGAGCTGAAGCAAGAATTTAAATTCTTTTGAGAGTGTAACCATAGAACACAACATGACCTTCCAGCACACTCTGATATTCCACCACAAAGAAGAATTAATTCATTCATCTTTCAAACTCTTATCCATCCCAGAGTCATGACTTCAACAGGGTGCCAGCATTGGGCAACACCAATGGGATGAATTTGCCTCATGAATTTGGGCTGATAGCTCAATACTCCCTGTACACATGACTGGGGAAGTACATTCATTTAATCTGCAGGCACATGAAGACCTGCTCTCTCACATTTTGGCACCATTTACTCTGTAGTAGTGGTGTGCCAGCACAGACTGTATGTGCAAATCCAGTGCACCTTATATGGGAACTCTCAGCTCAAGCAATTGTTTTTTAATTCTTTTCTTAAAGGTGGATGTCAGCACTCCCAGTACTGCTGAGTCTGGAGTATACTCCAGCAGCCACAGGAAAAATCAAATTTCATCCCCTGCTTCTTGTATCTTTCACTTGACTTACTCCCCAGGGTTTATTTATTTTATATGAACTGAATCCAGAAGTCCTTAACTCAGAGATACAGTCTCCTTTATGTGATGGTAGTCTGTGTAAAACAAGTTAAACTCGGGGGGATGGTTCAGTTTACGGAGTTTCCTACTTGCTCTTTTGTGGGGTGATGGCAAGGGACTGGGTTTGCAACCTGTAGCAGAGTTCCATCCTCTGAACTCATGGAACCTCTAAGAGTTCTGTGCAGATAGGGATCCATAGGAGGCAAGGGCTATCCACCTGGACACCTCTGGCCTCCATTATTCCCCCCTCCCCCCTGGACCCTACCAGTTCCCACTGACACTGGTTACTGCAGGAGCAATGCTTGTGGGAGGTCCCCATTCAGAACATATCTAAAAGGCAGGGGGAAGGGCCATGTTCTACAGTGCAGACAAGGCAGAAGTTTATATTTGCACAGCCTCAGGATATCTCAACTTCCGCAGTGTTCTCCATGTTTTGTTTTGATGGGCAGGTTGATTTGGTTCCCCCACTCCCTCTCCAACTCTTTGGAGCTGGAATGTCACAAAGTCCCGTGTGTGGCATCTGCTGGGTGCAGGGGAAGCATGCCACGGAGTTGGACTCCTCTTTACTGTGGGAGCAGGCTCTCCTCAGTATGTGGATGTGGAGAGGAATAGGAGACACTCAGTTTTGACTCAGTCTTAGTGGAGCGAGGTCCCAGTGAAGTCAAGGACTGAGTGAAAATTAAATAAGAATCTCAGGATTTAGCCTTGAAGTACAGAATGTGCTGATGCCCTATTAAGCGGATATGAGCTATAGGAGTTTGCAATATGGCTTTTTTCTCAGGGCAAATCTATTTACCTTCTTAACAGAGCAAGCCAAAAGAAAGATAAATACACACAGAAATATAAATAGAAGTTATAATATAAACTAACAGTGGAAAACAACACAAATACAAAAATGTAATGTGTGTGTACAGATCAAAAATATTTACACTGATATTTCCCTGGCAGAAAGGAACTGATCATAGATTCCAAGGTCACAAGGGACCAGTAGGATCATCTAGCCTGACTGTGTAACACAGGCCCTAGAACTTCCCTGACAAATTTCTTTGAGCAGATCTTTTTTTAAAAACACCTAGTCTTGATTTAAAAACTGTCAGTGACGGAGAATCACCATGACCCCCAGTAAATTGTTCCAATAAGTAATTACCCTCACTGTTAAAAACTGACACCTTATTTCCAGTCTGAATTTGTCTAGCTTCAACTTCCATCCATTGGATTGTATTATACCTTTCTCTGTTACATTGAAGAGCCCATTATCAAATGTTTGTTCCCCATGGTGATACTCATAAACTGTGATCAAGTCACTTTTTTACCTTCTCTTTGTTAAGATAAATAGATTTTGCTCCTTGAGTCTATCACTGTAAGGCATGTTTTCTAATCCTTTAATCATTCTTGTGGCTATTCTCTGATTCCTCTCCAATTTATCAACATCCTTCTTGAACTGAGGACACCAGAACTGGAAACAGTGTTCTAGAGGTAAAATAACCTCTCTACTCCTACTAAAGATTCCCTTGTTTGTGCATCCCAGGATCATGTTCGCTCTTTTGGCCACACCATCTCACTGGGAGCTCATGTTCAGCTCTCTGTCCACCACAACCCCCAAATCTTTTTCAGTCACTGCTTCCCAGGATAGCGTCCCCCATCGTATAAGAAAGAACTACATTCTTTGTTCTTAGATGCATAGATTTACATTTAACCTTATTAAGATGCATATTGTTTGCTTGTGCTCATTTTACCCAGGGATCTAGATCACTCTGAATCAGTGACCTGTACTCTTCATTATTTACCACTCCCCCAATTTTTGTGTCATCTGCAAACTTCATCAGTGATGATTTTATGTTTTTTCTCAGGTCATTGCTAAAAATGTTAAATAGTGTAGGGCAAAGAACCAGTCCCTGCAGGACCCCACTAGAAACACACTCAGTGATGATTCCCTGTTTACTATTACATTTTGAGACCTATCAGCCAGTTTTTAATCCATTTGATGTGTGCCATATTAATTTTGTATCGTTCTAGTTTTTTTAATCAAAATGTCATGCTGTATTAACTCAAACACCTTACAGAAGTCTAATAGCAAGAAAGATTTCACCATTCACCAACTCTATGCTCTTGTTTGCTTTTCCAAAGCTCACAAAGTCACACATTTTGTTCACTTTCATTGAACACTTTGTCCATCTGAGATGGATACCTGCTCTCTAAAGGTTGCGACCTTTGTTGTGTACATGCTGCTCTTTATATCAGCTGCTGCTCAGTGAAAATTAAAGTGTAAACATATCATAAGAAAATCTCCTGTGGCCAAATTCATCTCTGGTCTAACTCCATTAACATGTCACAAGGAGTGCATACAAAATCATGGAGTTGCACCCCAGAGATAAATGTGGTCTAAGTGTATACAGGCTGGATTGCTTTTAGACTTTAGACTATACTGCTTTATAGACTTGAGGAAAATACTTGTTTTCCCTGTAACAATAAAACCACCTGCATAGAGAAAGCAAAGGAGATTTTTATATGCTCCTTGGCAATGACTGATCTTGAGTACCACGCATTAGGAGCCAATGCATTTAAACTAGTTTATCTGACTGGAAATCACTTCTCCATTTCTGACTTTGAGGTGTTAACCTTTGAATAAAACAGATATAAAAAGATGTATAAGAAAAATAGGATCAAGGAGAAAAAAGTAGTCAAGGCATTCCATTTCTAATCCAAACACATTACAGAGCCACAGGGGTAGCTCTAGAACCGCCAACACAACTGCCTACAAAACTGGGCCAGGAGCCAGATACATGAGATGCAAGAGAATTAACTTCCAAAGGCTGATATCTGGATTCTGTCATTGTTAGTACAGCATGGTGACTACTCAGTAGCTGAGCACCTATCACAATCTTCTTTATCTCTACAAAAATCTATGGAGATTGTTTCCTAATTATTGACTGAGTATACTGCAAATCTACACACATTTCTTGGGGCCAAAATCTAGCTGTGGAATGTAATCTTTGAAAAGTTAAGTCATACAAATGCTCCCTAAAATCATAAGAGCACGGTGAGCATAAAAGACTGTACATCTCCAGTCTCAGGTGATCTTTGCGTTCTCAGGCATATAGGGTGGATCAGGGCTGATGACGAGGCATGAGGAAGTGTTGGGAAGAAGAGCAGCAAGTTCAGAACTGATAGTGGATGACTGGATGACAGAAGAGGAATTAAAAAGAAGAAGTCCAGAGGAAATAGGGTGACATGACATAGTGGAGAGAGAGATATGTAAATGAAAGGGATACAGCCCAAAAGAGGAGATCCATGAGGGTAGGACTGGGTATTTGGGAACTTAGTTCTCCCAGTAGGGTTGTGGAGGTAGGTTTAGCCATTTAGGAGCCTGTATGTGTGTTTGAGGGAGATAAGATGACTGCAAAGAAAGAAAGGAAAGATCAAGAAACATTTGCCAAGGGATCCTGAATCTCCTGGGAAATCTGCCCAGCTACAGAAACTGTAATTCAGAGATATATTTAAACGGTGGGTGTTTCTTTTCATCTTACAAATAGGCGAGTGGCAGACATCACTTACTTGTTGACTTAATATACCCTCTCTACACACACACACACCATTTGAAAGCTTATTATATCTACTTTAAGGTGAGCTATGATGTTGCGCTGTCAAGTGGTGCTATTACCATAGAAACAGGGATAAACAATGACACCATCAACACATTAACATGACCACTTTGAAATATTTCCATTCATTTCTGTTAGTTTAATGACTCTATGTATTATTTAAAGACAGAAAGTTGGATTTCTTTGTGACCCCAAAGCATCACAACAACAATCTAAAGGGTAAAACAAAATCTAATAACTTTGTACAGGTATCATTGAAATGTAATAATGCTGGTGACATTTCTAGTCAACATCATTATTGTCATCTTGTTCATCATTATCTCTGTCAAGAGTGCGTGGGTAGCCACAGTCTTCATTGCCTTGAATGTACACAGTTCTCTGTGGAGAACATCATTTCTGTATCTTTGCTAAGGACAGGGCTGTGCAGAAAACAATTTTTGGACTGATAGCTGTTGTGATTATCCCTCTTTAAATTTGGTCTTCTTGGCAAATGTTTTGATGCCAGATTTCTTGACATGCCTGAAAAAGCTACCTGTCCCATTAGAATCAAGCACACTTCTCACAAATCTCTGCACTTGTTCTTCACCAGCATCTGCTATTTTCAGTAGATACTCTTGTACATCTGATGTTACATGCTATACAGTAGATATGTTGATAAGCACCTCTGGATGTGATTCAGGGTCAAATTGTTTGTCATATGGTTGATGATATGACTGGTAAGAGCTGTAACATACTCATCATCCCTCTTCATTGCAGAGGCAAGGACTTGTTTGTGGACTTTGTCTTCACGACTTCTTGTCAGGCCACTTCTTTCTCTGAAAGCTTTTGCATATTCATAATACGAAGCTGTGTATTGTCATCTCTAACACTAATACCGACCTGTATATAAATGTCACTGAATTAAAAGGCTAGTTTCTAGAATATTTCATGTAATGCCTGAGCAGTTACAAATTAAAAACTTTTGCCAGGCAAAATAAAGGCAATATTGTACATACAAAAGCTTACAAAAGGAGATGCATTAGGAATTCACATACATTTATATCTACCTACCACACAGTACGAACTGTGGGCATGCAATCTACTACTACTGATGTAGAACCTTCAGTGTGAGACTGATCTGGTCAGCAAATTTAAATTGAAAATATTGAAAACTATTATAATCATTTGTGAGTAAGGTTGCCAAGTTTGGTGGGACGTATTCCTGCAGGTTTCGCCACATTCCTGGGGGCTCCACGACAATCCTGGAAGGTTGACAACTGTATGAGATATTTTGACATTTAAAGAAATGCAGTGTGAAAACATTTGATGTTAGTATGTTGCAAAATGTTGATATTTGTCATTTTTGCTGTATGCTAAACAGCTTAATAATTTCTGAAAAAAATATTCTTGCCCATGCAAAACCAATAAAAACCCTTTACTACATTGTCATTTGGTAACTTTGACTAATAAGCACCACATTACGGTGCTGAAATTAACATAAACTGTAGTCGTAGTCATGTTCCAGTGTTTCTGGGACTGTGCAAAAAATGACACTTTCTCATTTTGGGTTCCTTTGTTTCACCTCACCAACATGCTTACAGCACCACTTGACAGCTTCACATCATACCTCATCTAAAGGTACATAAAATAAGCATCCAAATGATATATGATGTGGGTGTGTGTAGGGCAGTGGTGGGCAATCTGCAGCCCACACGTGGCCCATCAGGGCAAGCTATCTGCGGGTCGCCAGACAGTTTGTTTACATTTGCACGGCCGCCTGCAGCTCCTCGTGTAGGGTGTGTACATTAAACTCCAAAAATTTGGCCCTTTTTGGAGAATTGCTGCATGCCTAAAAATGTGAGTAGCTGGAAAATGCTCATTTTTGTCAGATTATTAGTAGTTTGTTAAGAAGGAAATATTTTCATTTTAGAATTTGAACACAAATCAGACCTAGAACTAAATCAAAAGCCATCTGAAATGACTGAAAAGCACTTGAACCTGAATGTCCCTCAGAGACCCATGCACAGAAGGGACCCTCTCCAGGCCTTTCTCTCCACCCCATGTCCTTCTCCCTCTTCTATGGATTCCACAAAGGCATTTATACTGCAGATGTGAAAAGAGAAACTCAAGCACGGTATGAGGGAAAATATACATATTTTAAGGAGGAAGATTCTTGCAGCCTCTGATCAGTAATAGAACTGCAAAGCAGTGTAAGAACTACATTCTGAAATCAGGCCACAGCTGAAAGCTTTGCATGCTCTGGACAGTTACCCACTTCCAGTCACAAGTGACTTGCCTCAGCTGTTGTGCAATTCTGAGTTCTCATTTTAAACGTAATATTTTTGGTACTTCTCCCTCTCCTCTCCCTTTAATAATATCTCTGTGTGGGTGAGTACAAGACACAGCATGGAAAGGACTTACTTCATATACAACTTATTACGCTTGATCACAAGTTACGCAGGTGTTCTAAGGAACATACAGTCTCCTCCTCATAGATAAAGAAAGCTGACTTCGACATGGGGTAGGTATATGCTGGGTGACAGCCAGTCCTTAATTTGTGCCAGGGTTTAATCCTGGCACCTCTGGGCTTGCTGTGTCAATTATTAAAGTAAAAAAATTGCTTGAGCCCTGGCTCTTAATTGCTTAAGCCTCAGTACCTCTTTCATTACAAATGTAAGCACTGGTGACAGCCAAACTACCATTTGAGAGACACCGGCCTGACATCTTGACTTTCTCAGTTTGGTCTTTAACGCCAACACAAAATACTTTACCAATATGTACCCTTCTTTAAGTGAAATAGCATTGGGCCTGATTCCAATCCCACTTATAGTGGTATAAATCAGGAGTTATCTCACTGAGATCATTGGAATTACATCAATATTAAACCTGTGAGAAAACAGAACGAGGCCCAAAGTGTTGGAAGAGCTAGAGATTCTCACAAGTGTGAACTTCTGGAGTTGACCTGCAACCACTTGCTAGGTGAAAGTGCAGTGGCTTGTTTCTGAAAAAGTTGCTGCAGATTTTCAGGTCTTAATTTTACCCCCAGTTCATATTTAAAATGAAATAAATTAATTGGAAAAATAAGGACCAAAATCCAGGCCCTAGATGTGTGCGCAAGCAACTCTCACAGAAGCCCACAGGAATTCTGCCTGAATTGGGAAGCCAGCACACTTTCCTGAAGATGCTCTCTGTGTTCTGGTGGGGCATCTACCCCCAAAATGGAAGATAGCGGAGGAATGAGATAGCTAGATGTTCAGTGATATTCCAGGAGCACAAAACAGAGAAGTGCTGAGATACTCTGGTGATGTGCACCGTATAAAAACCTACATAGGCTAGCATAGAAGAGACCCCAAACTGCTAGAAATGAGTCTGGAAGCCATTGGCTCCCCAGAAGACTGCTGACATCAAGATGGAGCATGATACTTGTAGGTACAGACAACCCATGGAAACAGAGAGGCAATCCTATTGGTTAGTAACAAAATCAGAAATCATGTGAGCTTTCCTTGGTTTGAGTTTCATTATGAAAGGTTTGCAAAGCTTCTGCCACCACTATTTCCATTATCCAGAGATGGTGAACTTTCAGATGAATGCTTTGAACACAGAGGCTGGCCACCTGGATAAGGCCAGAATTGTAAAGGTTAATAATGCATTAATCATGAGAAATGTGGAGATGGAAGTAATGGAAATACATGTTCCCTTTGAGTGGTGACTTAAAAAGGAAGCATTGCTAAAAAGGAAAGTGAACAGAAGTACAATGTATAAATAAACTAATGATATTCTCCCATTTAGATTCAATCAGTAAGTAAAAATACAGTAAAGAGCAGAAGAGAGATTTTAAATGGAAAAAACATCTCTTTTTCAGGTTGCCTTTAGGAGTGGGCAAGGGGAGAATTTGTCGTGGGTGCTAACAACAGTTGGTTGGTGTTTTTCACTCATGTATCATACTTCAAAATTCTAGATACCCTCAAAGTTGAATGAAGGTGGCTATGTGCTTGAGACTGCACCACTGAAGTCAAAGGGAGCTTTAACATTGACTTTAAAGGGTATGGGATCAAGCCCTATAAGCCTATGGGGTGAGTGAAGTGAGAAAGAAAAAAAGGACTGTATTTTAAAGGTGAGCGAAGAGTATGCCTGACAAAAATTATGAGCAAGATGAGTGCAGAATTTATTTGCTCTCAGAGTACTCTCTAACCTAAGTAGTTCTCATCTGTTCCTGAAGCGGAGTTACTTTAACATTCATCTTTTAACATTCTTATTTTTTTTAAATGGACGAGCCTTGATAGGTTGAACGTCCTTCACTTATTCCCTAATCACAAACGTCACCGTTTTCTTATCTGTGGACATCTGCTTCTCCAGAAGATTTGTAGGTTTATTTCACCAGGGCTTTTGGAGTGATTATTTCAACTCAGTGAGCACGACAAAACTATGGCATTTTGAAAACTGCCCCAATTTTTGAACCAAGTTCTGGAAGTGCATACACAATTGACTTGGGAAAATGGGAAAGGGTAAAATAATGCATGGTCTCTGCAGAAGCTTTACCCCTAGTTTGCACTAAAAGTTTTCCCCAACAATGTGATTAACTACATGAGTGTCATTCCCCCACCTCTCTACAAACACTGATTCAAATTACATTTACCTATTATGAGCCAGCAGTTTCAAGTCTGAATGTGCATCTAAACTGTAGGCGTCTGCATTTTTGTGTCACTCAAATGCATCAAACAGAGCTACTGATATGACACATACGATTTAATCCAACTCTTCCTGCGAACACTAATTTAGCTTTTTTATATTCTTTTCTTGCTCATATATGTATTTTATATCCTTTTTTGATTTGTGCCCTCTAAAGCTGTTATGCCTCTTTGTAGTTCTTGCACATCTGCGATTTAAAGTTTTAAAGATATTACTTAAATTAAGGTGAATAGCTTAGAGCAGGGAGAGAACACAGAGTTCCTTCCTTCCAATTTACCCACACAGGAGACAGTCAAAATTTGTCTGCAAAGTGCTAAGCAGAAGTGTAAGGAGACCAGTACTGTGTGAAGCAACCCTGCCCCAAGCGGTATGTGATGAGTTTAGTCATGGCCCTGTTTCGCAGACTTCCATCCATCAAGAAACTGTCAAGCACTTGTGCTGTGAAAGCACTGGCTAGATCTTTTTAAAGGTGTGCAGTAGTAAGATCCACTGTACAGCATGTTCCCCAAGCATACCTTGAACAGCTGTAAGGCCCTCCCCCATAGCACTCCAGCACTGGAGGTGTTCCCCACTCTTTACAGTCCCACGGCTCTCCACAATCATAATTTATTTCTAAAATAATGGATCTAGCAGACAAGATTCAAAATTACACATTGCACATTTGATTCACACCTGGTTGTGTAAAAATGGGATTAAAGTGATAGTGTTCTCAGTGATCTTTGATGATATATTTTTAAAAAGTCTCTGGGTAAATGTATTCTGCAGCTGGGAGTGTGCAAGTAGACAGACATGCCCTAGCTCTGCTTGAACTAGTATGCTAAAAATAACAGTGTGGCCATGGCAGTATGGGCAATGGGCTCAAGCCACTCATCCGAGTACAGTCACACATGACCCTCTGGGTAGGTACCCAGGCTGCTAGCCTGAGCTGCTGCCTATGCTGTTGTGGCCATACTGCTATTTTTAGTGCACTAGCTTGAGTGGAGCTAGCATGTGTCTGTCCACCCATGCTGGGAAGCAGGCACCCAGCTGCAGTGTAACATGTCCTTTATGTCAACAAAAGGCCAAGCTCAGGCTTAGGGACAGTTCTTGCCAGGTACCATACATGATTTAGTCTTTAACTGTGTTTCTGTTGCTACACCAGCTACTCCAACTGGAACAATAAATGTGTCTTGAACATGAAATATCTACTCCTTTAACTTGTACAAAATCCCACTGGGCAAAGCCAATCAAATCACAATTTCAGAGGTAGAGAATGATGGTTAATTTATTGTGGGTTCATGACTGCTTTTTCAATGCCAAGATAAAGCCCTGAAAGCTCATCAGTTAATGGTAACTACATTTTTTCGTCTAAGTATCAGTTATTAATATGGACTTTGTCCTGAGATTTTTTTTTAAATCCTGCTGAACGAGAAGCTGCTTAACTTGAATTAATATGCAAACTAGATACCATTAACTTAGGTTTGAACAGAGACTGGGAATGACTCGGTCATTACACTAATTGAATCTATTTCCCCATGTTAAAGTATCCTCACACCTTCGTGTCAACTGTCTGAAATGGGCCATCTTGATTATCACTTCAAAAGTTTTTCTCCCCTGCTGATAATAGCTTCTCTGCGAGCAGCGGCAGCCAACAGGGCGGCTAACAGGGGAGTTTGAGAGGGAGTTTGCAGGGGGAGGTAAAGGGGGAGGCAGGAGGGCGGGGTGTGGTGTGTGCTCTGTTACCCCAGGTGCTGTGGGCAGAGACTGCAGCAGCCATGAGCCAAGCAGCAGCAGCAGACAGAATGCAGATGGCCGCATGTGGAAGCTGTGGTATGTATATAGTCCTAGCAGGAGACCCGGAACACAGGTATGTGTGTATGAAGTGTCGCCTTATAGTGTTACTGGAGGAAAAGATTAAGGGGCTGGAGATGCAGGTAGAGACCCTGGTGGAGTTTAGGCGGGGGTTTGAGCAGCTGATGGAGGATGGGCAAGGCAGGGCAGAAGGGGAAGGCTCTAGGGTGCAGGAGGAGGCAGTAGTAGATGACAGTGAGAGGGGAATGGAAGGAGGAGATCCAGGGAAGTGGAAGCATGTGACTGTGAGAAGTAGGCCAAGGAAAAGGAGGGCCAGTGAGGGGGGAATAGAACTCAGGAATAGGTTTGAGTGTTTGGATAACGAGGTAGAGGGGCAGCAGGTGGTGACTGAAGGTGGGAGGGTGAGGAAGAAGAGAAGAGCTGCTAGTCCGAGAGAGAGGGGGGAGGAGTTGATGGAGACAGCACCAATTATGGGCCACCAGAGGATACAGGAAGGCATAAGGGGGAGCATAAGGGAAGGTAGGAGCAGACACAGGTCAGGACTAGAGGGATCGGAGACTAGATTACTAGATCACACTGTTGCCAGGCGACGGCAGGTGTATGTAATTGGAGACTCTTTACTGAGGAGATTGGACAGGCCTGTGACCAGGGCGGACCCGGAGAACAGAAGGGTGTGTTGTCTACCGGGTGCAAAGATACGCGATGTGGACCTGCGGTTGAAAAGGATCCTAAAAGGAGCAGGTAAGAACCCCTTGATAATCCTTCATGTAGGAACGAATGAC
Organism: Malaclemys terrapin pileata; assembly: GCF_027887155.1. Taxonomy (NCBI): domain Eukaryota; kingdom Metazoa; phylum Chordata; order Testudines; family Emydidae; genus Malaclemys; species Malaclemys terrapin. The sequence continues at coordinate 241,653,254 of NC_071506.1, read as the reverse complement.
ACGGCTAGGTTCTCGTTAGAGAGAATCAAGGGAGATTATGCCAGGCTGGGGAAGACTCTCAAGGAGATAGAGGCTCAGGTTATCTTTAGTGGGATTCTGCCTGTTCCGAGGGAAGGGCAGCAAAGGGCTGATAGGATTGTGAGGATAAATAGTTGGCTAAGGGAGTGGTGCTATAAGGAGGGCTTTGGGATGTATGGCCACTGGGAGGCTTTCGGGGACAGACACCTGTTCTCGCGGGATGGGCTTCACCTGAGTAGGGAAGGAAATAGACTTCTGGGAGGGAGGCTGGCTCATCTTATCAAAAGAGCTTTAAACTAGGAAGTTTGGGGAGTTGGTTGGGAGATGCACAGTTAATCTCCACGCCAGTTTCCGGTATTGAAAAGCTGAGTGTAATAAGAGGAGACATAGCCGGGGAGATGAGATTGGACATAGGAGGGACAGGGGGGACGAACACAAAGAGGCCCGCAACATACAGTGCTAGTAATGGGAGACAGGCTAAACGACATACATTAGGCTGTTTGTACACCAATGCGAGAAGCCTAGGTAATAAAATGGAGGAATTGGAGCTCTTGGTCCGAGAATTGAAACCGGATATCGTAGGAATAACTGAAACGTGGTGGAATGGCGGTCACGACTGGAACGCAGGTATGGAGGGGTATGCGCTGTTTAGGAAAGACCGGGATAAAGGTAAAGGTGGGGGGGTGGCATTGTATGTCAATAGTGAAATAAGCTGTAAAGAAATAATAGTGGATGGAATAGATAACACAGAGTCCGTCTGGGCGATACTCAAGCTGGGTAAAAGTACTACTAGAGCCTCTCCGGGGATAGTGCTTGAGGTGTGCTATAGACCGCCGGGATCGACCCAGGATATGGATAAGGAATTGTTTAATGTATTAAGGGAGGTAAATACTAATAGAAACTGTGTAATTATGGGGGACTTTAACTTCCCGGATATAGATTGGGGAACAAACGCTAGTAGCAATAATAGGGCTCAGATGTTCCTAGATGTGCTTGCGGATCAATTCCTTTATCAAGTGGTAGCTGAGCCGACGAGGGGGGAGGCCATTTTAGATTTGATTATGGTAAGTAGTGAGGACCTTGTTGAGGAAGTGGTAGTGGGGGACAACTTGGGCTCCAGTGATCATGAGCTAATTCGCTTTAAACTAAATGGAAAGAGTACCAGAATTAAGTCAAAGACTAGGGTTTATAATTTTAAAAAGGCCAATTTTAACAAATTAAGGGGACTGGTAAGGGAAGTGGATTGGGCAAACGTATTAAGGGACCTAAAGGCAGAAGAAGCCTGGGATTACTTTAAGTTAAAGATGCAAGAGCTGTCAGAGGCCTGTATCCCCAAAAAGGGAAAAAGATTACTAAGCAAGAGACTTAGACCGAGCTGGATGAGCGACCGGCTGAAAGGGGCGATTAGGAAAAAACAGAAAGCGTACAAAGAGTGGAAGAGGGGAGGGATCAGTAAGGAAACTTACCTTAGTGAAGTCAGAGAATGTAGAGATAGAGTGAGAAAGGCCAAAGGCCGGGAAGAGTTGGACTTAGCGAGGGGAATTAAAAGTAATAGTAAGAGGTTTTACAGCCATATAAATAGGAAGAAAGCAAAGAAAGAAGAAGTGGGACCGCTGAAGACTATAGCCGGAGAGGAGATTAAAGATAATCTAGGCATGGCGCAATATCTCAATGAATAGTTTGCATCGGTGTTTAATGAGGCCAATGAAGGTATTAGGGATACTAGCACCGTTACAGAGGGGCATACGGGATGGGGGATTACCGCATCCGAGGTAGAAACAAAACTAGAACGCCTTAATGGGACTAAGTCGGGTGGACCGGACGATCTTCATCCGAGAATATTGAAGGAATTGGCGCGGGAAATAGCAGGCCCATTAGCGACTATATTTAATGAATCTGTAAACTCGGGGGTAGTCCCGTTAGACTGGAGAATAGCCAATGTGGTTCCTATTTTCAAGAAAGGGAAAAAAAGTGACCCGGGTAACTATAGGCCTGTTAGTTTAACATCAGTAGTGTGCAAGGTGCTGGAGAAGATTCTGAAAGAGAAACTAGTTGAGGACCTTGAAGTTAATGGCAAATGCGATAAATTACAGCATGGTTTTACGAAGGGCAGATCGTGCCAAACGAATCTGATCTCCTTCTTTGAGAAAGTAACGGACTTATTAGATAAGGGAAATGCGGTGGACCTAATATACCTGGATTTCAGTAAAGCGTTTGATACAGTACCCCATGAGGAACTATTGGTTAAAATGAAAAACATGGGGATCGATATGAAAATCCAGAGGTGGATAGGGAATTGGTTAATGGGGAGAATGCAGCGGGTCGTATTAAAGGGTGAATTGTCGGGTTGGAGGGAGGTTACTAGTGGAGTGCCTCAAGGTTCAGTTTTGGGACCCATCTTATTTAATCTATTTATAACTGACCTCGGGACCGATTGCAAGAGTGGGCTGATAAAGTTTGCGGATGATACGAAGGTGGGAGGAGTTGCAAAGTCGGAGGAGGATAGGGATACTCTGCAGGGAGACTTGAATGAGCTTGTGAATTGGAGTATCAGAAATAGGATGAAATTTAATAGTAAAAAGTGTAAGGTGATGCACTTGGGGACGAATAATAACAATTTTAGTTACAAGATGGGGACGCATTGGTTAGAAGTAACGGAAGAGGAGAAGGACCTAGGGGTCCTTGTGGACCGCAGGATGACTATGAGTCGGCAATGTGACGTGGCGGTGAAAAAAGCCAATGCGGTCTTGGGATGTATTAGGCGAGGTATATCTAGTAGAGATAGGGAGGTCCTGCTTCCGTTGTATAAGGCGCTGGTGAGACCTCATTTGGAGTACTGTGTGCAGTTCTGGTCTCCAATGTTTAAAAAAGATGAACTCAAACTGGAACGGGTGCAGAGAAGGGCGACTAAGATGATCAGAGGAATGGAAAACCTGTCGTATGAAAAGAGATTAGAGGAGCTTGGGTTGTTTAGTCTGACAAAGCGAAGGCTGAGGGGGGATATGATTGCTATCTTTAAATATATCAGAGGGGTTAATACAAGGGAGGGAGAGGAATTATTCCAGTTTAGTACTAATGTGGACACGAGAACGAATGGATACAAACTGGCCGGGGGGAAGTTTAGGCTTGAAATTAGACGAAGGTTTCTGACCATCAGAGGGGTGAAATATTGGAACGGCCTTCCGAGGGAAACGGTGGGGGCGACAGACCTGTCTGGTTTTAAGATTAAGTTGGATAAGTTTATGGAGGGAATGGTTTAATGATAAAACATAGTAGCCAAGGAAAACCAAGCAATGGTACATGAACAGCATAATGGCCAACAAGGGTCAGGCTAGAGACTCTTGCCTATATGCTCGGGGTATTACTGATCGCCATATTTGGGGTCGGGAAGGAATTTTCCTCCAGGGTAGATTGGCTGAGCCTCTGGAGGTTTTTCGCCTTCCTCCGCAGCATGGGGCAGGGATCACTAGCAGGAGGGTCCCAGCCGATTGAAGTCACTAAAACACAGGATTGGGGACTTCAACGGTAGAGTCCAGGGAAGGGTCTTGCGGCCTGCAGCATGCAGGGGGTCAGACCAGATGATCATAATGGTCCCTTCTGACCTTAATGTCTATGAGTCTATGAGTCTTAATTAATTAGCCTCTTACAGTTGGTATGGGTACTTCCACCTTTTCATGTTCTCTGTATGTATAAATATCTTCTTACTGTATGTTCCATTCTATGTATTCGATGAAGTGGGCTGTAGCCCATGAAAGCTTATGCTCAAATAAATTTGTTAGTCTCTAAGGTGCCACAAGTACTCCTGTTCTTTTTGCTGATACAGACTAACACGGCTGCTACTCTGAAAAGGGATATATAATGGCTTTTCAAGTTTGAGGCATTAATTTAAATCCAATTCTGGCCTCACCAATTTAAAATATTTCTAATCAGATTGCTGTGATGGGAAACTTTTAGACGGGGAAGATTTAGTGCCATTAGGTCAGTTTCTCATGGAATAAACTCTCCTTAACCAAATACATAACAGCCTACTCATAGCTGTATCAGCTGAAAGTCTTTGCACACACTAATGATAGCATGAAGGAAATTAACTGTTACCTACCTGCAGTCTTTCTAAACCAAGACAGAGGCAAGTTAGTGAAACCGAATGGAAATATTATAAATCGGTGATCTCAGCATAAGACAGGTGCCTGGCAAATGAACATCCAAGCTCATTCTCTAGCTTTATTATTAAAATATTATGATTCATATCTTGCCAACTCTGTGCTAGGAGCTTCAGACAGCTAAGCAGAAAAGGTATCTTTCCAAAAGAACTTACAAGATAAATACCCAACTTAAAAATTACAGGAAGGGACAACTGATACACAGTAGTTCCCTAGTTCCATAATTGCACATTACATCATAAAACAGAGCACATCAATTTGATTAAAATGTTGTCATGGCATTTTTGGAAATTCTGGAGCTGGGTAGCGTTAGGAATAAATGAACCATAGGACATACTATGAAAAAATTTGGGAAAAGTCACCTGTCATTTGTAATATTGGGATAAGGTGGGAATCTGCGAGTTGCTCTAGCGGTGACGTTTGAGACCTAAGAGATAGGATATTCACACTACTGAAAAAGGTCAAACTCCCAAATTTGAAAGGATACATCAAGTAGAAAGAAAACAGGTTTACAAAACCGAAAAGGGCTAAATCCTGGGGAAAAGGAATTTGTTCTGAAAGAAAACATTACATGGCTGGGAAACACAATTGTCAGCACCAAATGGCTTGGGTTCGGTGATCTTCAGTGGCACCTACTGCACAAAGTTTCCTTCACAGTTTTGTATCTGAAACAGGCTAAGTAAAACAAAACCAAAAACTGACTGTAATAAAAGACTCCTGATCAGAAAAGAATTTCTTAAAGGGGATTAGCACCCTTCAGACAAGAAAGGCAGCAGAATATAGTTTCAGCACTAAATAGCAAACTATTACATGAGTAGAGGTGAAATTTCAACTTATACTTTTTCTCCAGCTGTGGAGACTGAATCTCAAAAGACATGAAAGTAAATTAGATGGATGGTGTGAAAAAAATATTTTAATTTGTAGCAGCTGTCCTGGCTTACTGTGAATTAATAAACACCTGCAGATAAAATTAAGATGCTTATTAAAGGTTGGTGAGTTTTTACAGCAATGATAATAATGAAAACTGATATAGTTTTCAAAGGTCTATTAGAATTTAAACTAGACGCATTTGTTCTAGTGTTCACTTCTGTTACTCAGACTACACAGGCAGGAATACTCACACAGACACACATTGACATATGGCAGCACTATACTATAGAGTATCTTATATAGTCAGCACTACCATTATTAAACTCATTCATCCATTAGTGATTTTTCATTAAATTATCCTTTTCCATTGGTTCCTGGCCAAAACAAAGACAAAAAAAAAGTAAGATTTTATTTTAAAAAGAAAAAAAAATCAGTATAAGGAATTCCTGATGCAGCTACTGCTCACAGAGCTATGGTTGTAATGCAATCTCCACTTCTGAAACACAGTATATACATAAATGCCACATCACAAAACAAGTAGTTTGTTTCACTTGTATTTTAATGGTGACATGCAGTGTGCTTCATTACTTTGGGCCATATTTTGCCCTGTCCACCTCGCATCCTACCATAGGCTGGGCCCAGTCCTTGTTCCTGGTAAGTCAATGGCAAAATTTCATTAACTTTTGGCATTATGGTTCATATCATAGCATGCACATTTCTGTCTGAGCTACTTATATGGTGCTCATCACCATCGTATCTGAGCACCTCACAATCATTAATGTATTTATCCTCACAACACCCCTGTGAGATAGAAATGTGCTATTATCCCCATTTTACACATGGGGGACTTAGGTACAGAGAAGCTAAGTGACTTGCCAACATAGGGACTTAAACCCTGGTCTCCCAAATTCTAGGCTAGGACCCTAACCACTGGACCAGGCTTGAACATGTTTGGTTGGCTGCTCTCCGCCCCAAATTTCTCTTTTGAAAAAGAGGAAGGGAGGCACTCACCAGGAGGGCAGCAGAAAAACCCTTAAAAGAAGAAGGCATTACAATTTTTTTTCACATGCTGTTTCAAAAGTGCTCTATGACAAAGTGGCGTTATTTAACTATTAGTCAGTTTCTTTAATTCCAGGTTCACAGTATCCCTTTAAAATGGTGACTGATAAAATATGAGTCCTGATCACAGAAGAAACAGCACCTCTGCCTTTGGATGGCAAGTATGCTATTCAGAGGCTTTATGCAGATACTCTATCAGGCTTAGTGATTCTATGGTCATGCTTGTATGTCTGCATTCTTACAGCATCAGAGTACTATTCAACACTGCCAAAGGGGCCTAACTGAACACCAAAAAAGTCAATGTTACTGTAAAGACTTGCTCCACCTACTTCTTTATGCGCTGAGTGAACTAAAATTATTTGGAAACAAAAAGTCATTTAAAGTTGCTCAGTTGTTTATAATCAACACATGTAATGTAGCCAATAATAGTGAGAACTTTATTTTTAACCATCTTCTTCAATTCTAAGGAAACTGAGTCATAACATAAACCTACTGCCTGTAGTTCAATTTTAATCCACAAAAAAAGCTTCCTATGTTTTATAATAGAGGGTCAAAATCCTGTGCAGTGTCCGAGGCCCTGAAGGCCCTAATATAACAAAACTTCCATCATTCGATAAAGGGGGCAGGCAGAGAGGAAGGAGAGGAGGACTCTACAATCCCAGCTTCCTGGGACCACACACAATAGTTTAGCTTTGTTTCTTTTCTAAAACTTTCTTTAGTGATTACAGTGTCCCTGGGGGTTTGGCTGGGTCAGAGAACCAGAGCTGACGCTAGGCATAAGCAGACTTAAGCATTTAGAGCCCCAAGCAGCTCCAGGGGGCCCCCTATTAATTATTAGTATGTGTTGTGCGTGTTGGGGGCCCCCCAAATATTCCTGCTTAGGGCCCCCAATGGGCTAGCACCGGCATGCAGAGAACTGATAATCATCAGTCCTGTATGAATATACTGTTATTCTGGGAGTTACCAGATGAGGCTGTTAAACATAGCCCTGCAAATTCTGAGCGTGCAAGCAGTGTACACTCTGAAGAAAGGCTGTATTGTTGTTATTTCTGTATTTCAGTTTCTTTTTTGGGGAGCTGTTGCAAGCAGTAAACCTCTCTGCCTTAATCTTTCTAACTATAGTCAACTCTTGGTGCAGGATTGCTTCTTGGGAATTAAGCATTGGTGTTTGGGCTGAGATTCCTGAAAATGAGGATAGCTGCGTGCTGTTTGTGACCATCTCTGTTCCACATGTATATAGTGTAAACAAACAAGAGATACTGTGAAAATACTCCACATTTTTGATTTCTCCTCTGGGGGAAACTGACCTGCAAAACCACAAATTCTACTACTGTTAGGCAGAGGGGCGACCCCATAGATAGACTGATTGATCTCAATTTCAAGGTGAAATAGATTATGAAAGAAAAATCAATACAGCTCTCTCTTATTTGTGACCGTCTGTCCATACATGTCTCTGTGTGAGAGACTTCAGTGGGGTTCGCTGGGATGTAAGGTCAAGGCAGAATTAGTAGGTAGAAGGGTTTGGCCCTTTGGAACCTAGGGCCTGGGCCTACTGTTTATATACATTGTTGCTCAGCCCCTGCCTGAGGGCCTGAGCGCCTGACTCACCAGTGCTCCGCCCTGACCTAGGGCCTGGGCTCATTGTGTTTATTTGTACCTTCACTAAGGCCATAGAGGAAGACTCCCGCGGCCGGAAAAACTCCCCGCAAGAGCTATTCCGAAAGATAGTGAGGCAGTGTGGTTCCCTGCCACCCCGGAGAGAGACGAGCCCCGGCTAGCCTCTCTACATGTGGTGGAAAATGTGGGCACCATCCCTCGACCCCTGTGAGAAGAGGTCTGGGGGGGAACGTACCCCAAAAAGAGCCCTGGATATGAACAAACTTATCAAGCTCCTGACTGAGAGCCAGGAGCGGCAGCAGGTGGCCCAGCTCCAGCAGCAGCTCATCCAGCAGCCGATTTGGGACCTGGGGGTTCAGAACCAGGAACAACAGCAGCAATGCCTGCAGCAGCTGGCGACGGCACTGCCGCGTCCCGCAGAGCCCCAGCTGGGAGACGCGGTCAGATCACCCCGCACCACTGCGGCTGACCAAGATGGGACCCAATGACGACCCCGAAGCCTTTTTGGTAGCTTTTGAAAGAGTAGCACTGGTTGCAGGTTGGGCCCCTGACTAATGGGCCACTCTCTTGGCCCTGTACTTAACCAGGACAGCCCAAACAGCGTACAGAGGGCTGTCTACGGAGGATGCACGGGACTATAACCAGGTAAAGGCAGCGATTCTGGATGCCTTGGACGTCAGCTCGGAAACCTTTTGGCAGCGGTTCCAGAGCCAGAACTACCCCACCAGCACCAGACCCCAGTTGGTGGCCCAAGAAGGAAGCATGCATGAAGGAAGCATGCAAGCAGTGGCTACAGCCAGAGAGGAGGACCGCGGATGAGGTCACGGAACAAAAATTATTTTAGAACAATTTGTACACATCCGACCCGGCAAGAGTAAGGGCCTGGGTGCTCCGCCATCGGCCAGCGACGCTAGCCACCACCGTTGCTTTTATGGAAAACTTGTTCGCAGCCGAAGCGCCGGTGGGGCCAGCTACCAGAGCCCACCCCTCCCAGGACCAGAGTGCCCCAACCCCGAAAAGAAAGGGGGCGCTCAGACCAAAGTGCAGAGTCTCCCCCGTTGGTAAGAGGCTCACTTGAGGCTTCGGGCTAGATGCCCCGAACTCCCACCTCAACAAGGAACCGCAACCCCTGTGCCAAGTGTCCTGAGGACCCAGCGGAGTCCCCCCAGGAGCCCGATGGGAGCCTCCACCCAGGGTGGTTGCCCGGAACTCGGGCCCTGCTTTTATGCGGGAAATATGGACACTTACAGCGTGACTGCACTGAGATGGACTGCAGCTTCGGCCATGTCTGTGCAGGAGAGACCCGGGTCCGGCTGCCAAAGGTCCCCAAGACCACGGTTCTGGTAATTGTCGTGGACCAACCAACCCTGGCTCTGATCAATTCGGCCTGTGGCCAGACGCTAATCCGACAGACCTTGGGGCCCCGTCCGATCCCCACCTGGTCGTTGGCCTGGCTCCTCAACTAGCCTACCCGGTGATTCTGGGGCGAGACTGGGCGGTGTTCGAGGAGATCCTCCGCTTGACCCCTGTGCTGGAAGGAGACTGCACTGAGGCCCAACTGGAGGAGGAGACCCCAGACCCCGAGGGAGGGACCGAGGAACCCGAGGACCCCCCAGCTGGGCCAGCTATTGAACTCCAACTTAACACTGACTTTTGCTGCAATCAAAGAGCAGACTCCACTCTTAGTCAGGACTACGGACAACTAGCCACTGTCAATGGGGCCATGATTGACCCACATCATGCAAATCAGTGGCCCCGGTTTGAGCTATACCATGACCGTCTTTACCAGGTGGAACAGGATCCCCTCACAGGAGAACCACAGACCCAGCTGCTGGTGCCTTGGTGCCATCAATGAGCAGTAATGAAGCTCGCACACAACATCCCTGCCGCAGGGCACTTGGGCCATGAAAAGACCATCGCCCGGATTTTGGCCCGGCGTTCACCAGGAGGTGAGGAACTATTGCAGCTCCTGCCTGGAGTGCCAATTAGTGGCTCCCCCACGGGTACCCAAGGCCCCTTTGGTTCCCATGCCCATAGTAGAGATGCCATTTGAGCGGGTGGCCATGGATCTGGTGGGCCCGCTCCCGAGAAGTGCCGCGGATTCCAGAATGTCCTGGTCATCATTGATTATGCCACCCGTTTTCCCAAGGCTGTGCCATTGCGGAGCACCACCGTCTGGACCATCACTGGCGAACTAGAGAAGGTCTTCACTCGAGTGGGCCTGCCCCGGGAAATCCTAATGGACCAGGGCACCAACTTCACCTCCCAGCTGTTGCAGTAGGTATGCGAGCTCCTGGGAGTTAAACAGTTATGCACCTCTGTCTACCACCCACAGACTGACGGACTGTGGAATGATTTAATCGGACCCTGAAAGAGATGCTGCGCAAGTTCTCCACAAAGGAGCTATGCCGGTGGGACCAGCTACTCCCGGCCTTACTGCTGGCGATCCGTGAGATACCCCAGTCATTAACAAAATTTTCCCTATTCGAGCTACTATATGGCCGCCGCCCACAGGGCCTATTAGACTTAACGCAGGAGACATGGGAACAGTCTCCGTCTTCAACCCAGAGCCTCCTGAAGTATGTTCTCCAGCTCCAGGAGCACCTCGCTCAGGCCGGAGCACTAGCATGTGAAAAATTAAAAGCCATGCAGGAACCCCAGGCACAACCTATAACCAAGAAGCTCGCATCTGTGCCTTGAGCCAGGTGATCGGGTCCTGCTCCTCCTACTGTTGAGCAAATCGAAGCTGCTGGCTCGTTGGCAGGGACCCTATGAGGTCCACCAGCTTGACTGGCACAAGAAGACCCAGCGATATCATGTGAATCTATTGAAACCATGGTGAGAACGGGAGGGCCTATTAATTAACCCTTATCCACCGGAACCAGAGTTGGGTCCCCGCATGCCCCGACAGAGGACCCCGCAGGCCCCCAGTTCGGCGACACGTTCATGGAGGAGCAGCAAAAGCAGGCCCAATGTCTCCTGTAGGCTTTCAGGAGAACCTTTATGGTCCTACCCGGTTACATGACCCTGGTCCATCATGCCATCCAGACCGAACTGGGGAAGGTAATCCGGGAGTCAACCAGGCCCCTGCCACACCGAATACGGCAGGAGGTCAAAGAGGAAGTACAGGCCATGCTAGCCCTAGGAGTCATTGAGCCATCACTGCGTGAGTGGCGCAGTCCGGTGGTCTTGGTACCCAAGCCCAATGGAACACGGCACTTCTATATAGACTTCTGGCAGATCAACGCGATCTCAAGGTTCCATGCATAGCCTATGCCCCGTATAGATTAACTGCTCGGTCACCTAGGGGAGGCCTGTTTCATTACCACCCTCAACCTCAGTAATGGATACTGCAGATCCCGCTCGACCCCATCTCTAAGGAGAAGAAGACGTTTGCCACCGCAATGGGACTTTATCAATTTACCCGGATGCCCTTCAGCCTCCATGGGGCCCCAGCGACGTTCCAATGACTAATGGATTGCCTTCTATGGCCCCATCAAGACTATCCAGCAGCGTATTTGGGTGACGTCATAGTCTACAGCCACCAGTGGGAGGACCACCTGGAACACATAGCCGCAGTCCTGAGATCCCTGCGAAAGGCAGGCCTAACGACCAATCCAAAAAAATGTCACATTGGGTGACCTGAGCACCTGACTTACCAGTTCCCTGCCCTGACCCAGGGCCTAGGCTCACTGTGTTTATTTGTACCTTCACTAAGGCCGTAGAGGAAGACTCCTGTGGCCGGACTAATTCCCTGCAAGAGCTATTCCGAAAGGTAATGAGGCGGTGTGGTTCCCTGCCACCCCAGAGAGAGACGAGCCCCGGCTAGCCTCTACAAGGAGCCCAAGATCTTATAGATCCCAAGCCAAGTCTCAGTCATGATAACCAACATGCTGTCAAAGAATGTACTTGACCAGACCTTGTATAATTAATAGTGACAGTCATCACCAAATATAACAAGTAAGAAATGTGACAGCAGATTGGAAAAAAAACAGGCTGACAAAAGGATCTCTATCACTGAGCTGACTCCACCTGCCTACTGGGAACATGGGCCAGTAAGACGATGGGCATGCTCCACTGGGGGCCAACATCCTAGAGTCGCTCAGTGCCTCAGTGTCAGCCGTGCCTTCCTCAGAGCTGAGATGCTGGGAATGTGGGTTCTGAGACCACAGCCACAGGAGGAGGAAGGCATGATCTTATCTTTCCTTTCTCTTTCCCTGGCTCATAGAAAGGAAGGTGGATTCAGGGTTAGAGTTCAGCCCAGGACTTGGGAGATTCAGGTTCAATTCCCTGTTTTGCTACGGATTTCCTTTGCAACTTTGGTCAGGTCACTTAGTGTCTCTGTGTATGCCTCAGTCCCTCATCTTTAAAATGGGATCATAGCACTTCCCTACTTCATTGGGATGTCGTGAGCTGCTCAGATACTATGGTAATAAAAGCCATACAAGTACCTAAGAGGGGCGGTGGCCACATATATATATATATATATATATGTAAAAATAAATAAAAGGAAATTTTTTTAAAAGGGGTGATTTTGGCTTCACCCTGATGTCCAACAGCCTGTGACCCACCTTTGCCTCAGGACCAGTGCCAAGAAACAATGCCCTCAGTGACTTTCAACAGCTGACTCTTTGCACTGAAGACGAACTATTATTTCAACAAGTTTTCTTTCTAAACGTGTCAGAAGGCCAGCTGCAAGTATTATGTTTTATTAGACTAAGCTGACTACTAAACAGACATGATAGTAAAAGCACTGGATGAGTTATCACCCTTACCGCAGTGTTCTACCGTAAACAGCCGAAAACACTGCAACTAGAAGTATTGTTCCTACTGTACCTGCGGGCATTACAGTAGTATTTTTAACAGGCATATAGACACCTAAAAAGCTTGACTATAACTTTGAATTGTCTTAAAAATGGAACTTTTCTTAATATGGTCTGACGTGATTTGAACAATGGGGTTTCTAACAACTTGCTAATTTTTAACTTAGAGCAGGTAATACTTTTGGCCTGGTATAAACATCTCCCCCTAAGCTGTATGCATGCGGCAGAGTCTCATGCATGGATCATGCCCTGAGGATGAAATATGTATGAGGGTGTATGTGGGTACGTGGACATACATAGCACTATCCTGTGGACCCTGCAAAGGACATTAGAGCTATGGTCTGTGCAGGGGACGGAGCAGAAGAGTGGCCAGGAGGGGGGAGCAGTGGTTGAGTGAGGGGTGTACATGTGTCATGTGGATGGCCCCAGCCTCCTGTGGTTCCCAAGGATTTGCCAGGTTTGGGTGCACAGTATCCTATGAAATAGTTCATAGCATGACTATGTGGGAGCAACGCTGCCTGGGATCCTTATGAGATTTTCTCCCCTCTTATGGATTTTAATGATTTGGGACACTGAAAGGATCTGCATGGGGAATAATATTCTACCTACTACAATAACAAGTATTTTTTACTCCTTTTTTTACTGCTTCCATGGGCTTATATCTAATGGCCAAACACTGTAGTTGTTAATCAGGTAAAACATATATTGACTCCCAAGACTGGCCCTACCACTGGAATGAGCGCAGTGGTTGAAAAGGTCCCAGACTCCAGAGAGAAGTTGGATCAAAACAGTAGTGCAGTGCCTGTGGAAAAAGATATTGCCATAAATATCTACACAGCATCAAATTCCACATTACTTTCTCCAGGCACTTTGAGCTCTTCTGGCTCAGAGAGATATTTACTTGCTACAGAGTGGTAAAAAGTTTCAGAGATTTGTTATGTTTTGCTCAACTGTCCTTAAATGCTGTCAAAGTCCTGCCATCCCCTGGTCCTTTATGGATTTGTTTAATTTTTCCACTTCTCTAGATGCAGATTTACTGATATTTTTTAAATATTAAGAACATCTAAGAGCTTTGGTGAACACACATGGAGAGTTGCCAGTGCAAAGCTCTTGCAAGGAAAAGAAGCAAACAGGAGACATATTTATTCTATATATTTCTCAGCTATAACATACATTTTTTATGGCTGATGAATGGTAGGAAATTATTATATTTTTTTCTGGAAAATTCAATAAAAACGGTCTAGATCAAATTCTCTGACCAGATACTTGACTATGAAAAGCACCTGGAAGCTTAACAATGTAAGCCAAAGTTAAAATCAAGTCTCTCTCTCTTTTCTTTCAAGGGTGTTTGTGTGAAGCAGGAAAGGATCCTGACAACCAATCTGGAGTTTAAATACATTCTGTGGAAGTTTCTTGTAAAACAAAAAAGTAAATATACATGTTTTGTTCCATTAAGGATCAAACACAAATCCTACAGGGCTTCCCTCAGCTGAAGTCCAAAGATGTATAAAGAGGCTCTTTTTCGTCAAGTTATGGAGAGGGAAGCAGTGCAGTACAATGTATAATTCTCCCAGTTTTAGCCTTCTTCCTGCAGTTCATGTGCCAGTTTCTGGAACCCCAATCTGGCAGCTTTTCACTGCTTGGCAAAGCAACCAGAAAATCCCTTTCATAAGGGGAATCCCTAGGTGGCATAGAACTTGTTACTGCTCCTCTCAGCCTAGGGGCCTGCAACTGAAAAAAAGGGGTGTGATCAGAGAACTTCTGCACTGCAGCTGTTTTCCTTACAGCCATTTGCAAGCTGGGTGTAAATTAGAACAGTCTTCAGGCTGCCGTGATTTATGCTGGGACTAAACTTGTTCCTGACTAGCACCAGAATACAGGGGACTACAAATGTGGCATACAACCTTCTTTGCCCTTCCCCTGTCCCGAGCTGCATCAAGCACAGATCAGAATCTGGGACCCTGACTCTTGGTATCAGACTCATCTCCCAACAGCACATCCCCATTAGAATGTTAATGTACTAATTACCTTCAAATATTTGAGTCCAGGGCAGACATCTTTGCTCACAGGGAAAGGGTTCACTCCTTCTCCACTGACTTCTGGCCAGCAGCCATACACCCTGTCACAGGCTGGAATGATTTTTTTCCTCTGACCATTACTTTTTTAAAAAGTAGAGGTCAAGTTAGACTATTTTGAAGTCAGACTAGATCTATTGCTTTTCTGTTTCCTAAAGATCAATAGGAAAATTTCCAGGTCAGCTAAGTTCAAGCAGGTGGCAGGTGCAGTGTTCAAGGATAGTATCAATGCCTGCTGCCTGGCCTTGATCCCTCAGGAGTCCCCAATCCCACCCTAGATTGTTGCCTTTCCCTGTGCCTTTGAAAATGGGAAGGATGTCTCCAGTCCTCTCTGCCAGCCTACTAGCTTCTAGGTCTTCTTCCTCTTCTGTCCCCCATCCCATGGTCATTGACCTTTTCTTGCCCGTGGCAAGTCAGGTTCCCCTCCCTCGTGTCTTCTTTCTGACTCACCACAAAGGTTGTTCTCCCAATTTAAAGCACCCAGTGGGAGAACTGCTGCTGGCCATACCTGGTTCAAATGACAGAAATAGCAACTCTTAGCAGCGGATTGGACATCTGGGGGAAAAGGGAATTCCAAAACCATCCTTCCTTTCTTTCCTCTTTTTTAAGACCAAGATTTGTCATTTACCCACTTTGACTTTTCCCCTCTCCCCTCCAAATATCAGGGGTTCCATCAACTATTTAAAAAAAAAGGTACACATCAACTTTGTGTTTAGGTGCCTCATTTCTGGGAATTTGGCACCAAACTGCCAGTGGAAATCTACTCCAAATTCTATTTACTAGACAATGAGAACATCAGGTTGGCATTTTATTTGAGCCTTCTTATTTTCACTGGAAAAATCATCATTGCATTAGCTACCACAATACTATACTTCTGCTTAACAATCCAGTTCAACTCTGCACTCACATACCTTCTAGTTGTCCCCTGCCCCCACCCTGTCCAGGTTTTGTTTTTTGTTATGGTTAGTGACAGTTTTTGGTTTCTATGGTTTATCAACGGTTTCCCTTACCCACAGCATCTATTCCTCTGAATGAAAGTCTGGCATGATTGGAAGCTGGAAGGAAAACCACAACTGAATGGCCAGGCACACACTTAACACTTATCTCTAACCACAGGCTGATACGGTTACTGGATTTGACTAACGGCTATCAATCAGCCCAACTGTAGACACTTGAGAAGATATCAGCCAGCAAAGCCTAGCAGGAAAATGTGAGCTAAACAGCAGCACTGTATGTTTTATGTAGGGTCTGTCTACCCTGAATGACAATGTCACTGTCCTGAGACCTCTTACCTCTTTTTTTTTCTGCTTGATAATCCTCAGACTTACTCTGATTGTCCACCCTTCCTTCCCTTCATTAATGTGCATATGGCTTGTATCCAGAGTCAGTGGGAGTTTTGCCACTGATTTAGGATTGAGCTGAAAACACTGTTTGTCAACATGGACCAGTGCACACTTCTGCCTTTCCTTTATCTGTTAGTAGGGCTTCAATCAAGATGTCACTGTTATCCTGTCAGACTGGGAAAACAAAGGGTTAAATTAGTGGCCTGGGTTCATTCAGTCTTGATTATATGAATCCAAGAGTCCAGTAGAAATTCTGAAAAAAAAAATCTCTGATAGACTGGCCACTTGTCTGGGGAGGAAGAAAAATCCTGTTTCATTAGGTCTGGTTTGGAAAAACCATCAGCCTCCCACACATCCATATGCACATGAATGGCAGAGGAATAAAGGAGAAAAAGTGCAGAGTATAGAAATACTGAATGCTGACTGGATCTTTCCAAGGGATGAAACCTTCTCCCAGTACAGTTGCTCTGGTCTGTGGTGAACTTTTATGGCACTTGCACTTAAATCATTCTTGTAACAAAGCAAGATAATTTCCAAAAATGGCAAAAACTGATTCAGGCCAAAATTGTATCATACCTTGGTTCAAAGGTTGCAAATTGAGCTGCGGAGTTGTTTTTAAGTTTTCCTGCCACCAATACCTAACTGAGACCAAACAGATAAGTGAATACTTGCTAAATGTGTTTTTGTGCTCTTGGTCCAGTAGACACGCTGGTTTAAATTTCATTGTAAAACACAAGATAATATGATTTCAAACTTTGTGTTTGAAACTGGTTGCATGATAAAGATACCAGTTTTCTCTTAAACCTCATTTAAGGAGTCTGCCACTTTACAGGGAAACCCATAGTTATGAGCAGGATTTGTAGACATGTCTTAGCATGGCTAATTTTTACCTAGGGTGCTGCACCATCTTAGTTTTTTTTATCCTCTCCCCTCAATATCCAATCAGAGACATCTCCCTTTTCCTTATTTTCTCTTATCCTTTCAACTCTTGCTGCCTCCACTCCTTTTACCTTTTCTGATATTTACCGCTTTGAAAAGCATCTGATGGCCCTGTTCTCTCTCTGCTTCAGAGTGGCATTTCAGAAATCTGTCCAAGTAGAATTGGGAGCCTAGAAAGATATGTTTTAGGCTAAGATCTGCAAAGAGAGGAAGAGCTGACTATGCAGAGAGATACAGGAAGGCTGTAAATAAACTGAAATACACCAGCAGCTCCACATCTACAGTGCAGTGCCCACCAAGATAGGGGAGGAATCAGTGACCAGATATTCTCAAGCACAGGGATGCATCTGACAAAAGAACTAGCATGGGTCTGAAATGAGACCCTATGGGAAAAAAGGACACTGGGGATGTTACTACTGACACATGTATCAAAGATTTAAAAAGGAACATGGGCTCCACTCATCCCACTCCTCTGTTACCAACACACATCAGGCGAAATCCTGGCCTCACTGAAGTAACTGCACAACTCACTTTGACTTCAGTGGGGCTAGGAGTTAATCCATAATGTGTGTACATAAGAAGTGATGGTAGGGGGAGCTCAGTGAAGAATGACTCATAGTACAGCACACAGCTACTACCAATAAATGTCATGGCATAAAGACCAAGGGTGAAATCCTGCCCCATTAAAGTCAATGTGAGTTTTACCATTGAGTTCAATGCGGTCAGGATTTCACCCCAAGCATGTTACAGGTACACCTCTGTCCTCTCCTCCCCTCTGGGCCTGCGCTGAGTGCAGGTCAGCTAGGCTACAAACGCTTCAACCACCTTCTTCATCCTTCACTGAAACACTTGTTCTAGGGTAGCAATAAGCACTGTATTGATAGGGTTACTATATTTTGTGCCTCCAAAAGGAGGACACTCCACGGGGCCCTGGCCCCGCCCCCAGCCCCGCCCCCTCCCCAACTCCGCCCCCTCCCCAAAGTCTCCGCCCCCTCCCCTGCTTCCCGCGAACATTTAATTCGCGGGAAGCCTGGGCAGGTAAGGGGGGGCCCTGGCCCCCGGCCGACCACCCCCGGCCCGCCCAGCACTGCCGGCCGGCCCCCAGCGGCCCAGCGCACCCCCCGGCTCCCGGCCCCGGCGGCCCAGCGCACCCCCCGGATCCCGGCCCCGGCGGCCCAGCGCACCCCCCCGGCGGCCCGACCCCGCAGCCCAGCGCACCCCCCCGGCGGCCCGGCTCCCGGCCCGACCCCCCGGCTCCCGGCCCCGCGGCCCAACGCACCCCCCCGGCGGCCCGGCTCCCGGCCCGACCTCCCGGCCCCGCGCACCCCCCCGGCGGCCCGACCCCGCTGCCCAGCGCACCCCCCCCGGCGGCCCGACCCCGCTGCCCAGCGCACCCCCCCCCGGCGGCCCGGCTCCCGGCCCGACCCCCCGGCTCCCGGCCCCGCGGACCCGCCCGGCCCCGCGGCCCCGGCCCGGCTCCCGGCCCGGCCCCGCGAACCCCCCCCCGGCGGCCCGGCTCCCGGCCCAACCCCCCGGCTCCCGGCCCAGCCCCGCGCACCCCCCCCGGCGGCCCGGCCCGACCCCCCGGCTCCCAGCCCCGCGGCCCAGCGCACCCCCTCGGCGGCCCGGCACCGCGCGCCCGGCACCGCGACCCCGGCCCAGCCCTCCCTCCCGATTTTCCCGGACATGCCCGGCTTTTGGGAGATTTCCCCCCGTACGGGGATTTGAGCCCCCAAAAGCCAGACATGTCCGGGAAAATCCGGACGTATGGTAACCCTAGTATTGATCAAGATGAGCTGCTATTAAGGTGCATGGTACTTTGTGGCTAGTGTTATGCTACATGATGCTTTATTGTTGACAACAGGCTTTAGAGAAACATATCCACTTCTGCAACCACAGCAAAATTTTGTATAATTTCAGCTGGAATGACGAAAAAAAGTTTTCTAACTGATGACAGGCTGTTACTCATATAACTTGCAATTTAGATCATCCGCGCCAGGCCTGGCACAAAGTTTTGTGTATATCCTTGAACTCGAGCCAATGGGGAAGTGCCTTGCAAAACACTGAAAACCTCTACTATTGATCTATGATTAAGGCTGATTCAGCAGAAAGTTATATTTCATTCACACAAATCTGAAATGAGACCTATACTCTGGCTAATCCAAGCATAATCAGTCTGTTGCAGCCTTTGGGCCATTGTAAGCACTGAGCCGGATTCTGATAGCCTTGCTTCTGGTTAGTATCCTATTCCCAGAACAGTTCCAATGAAGTCAATGGGACAATTTGTGGAGTAGGATAGCCTTACTCATACTGAGTAGTATCTTATATCACAAATAGTTCCATTGACTTTTTTGAAATTATTCTGGGAATGAGACACCACTCAACATGAGTAAGGCAGGCTATCAGAATCTCAGCTGACATAAAGAGATCAGAACATCAGTTAGAAATGACAGAAGTTTAAAAATATTTTCAAGTGAAAGCAAAGGAGAATGGGGGAAGGAATGGAAAATAAGTCTCTGGTGATTTGGCAAAAAGAAAAGGATGGCTGGAATGCTGGACCAACAGGTAAACTTAAAAAAACAAAAACAACTCTCCTACTCCTACCCCCCTCAATGCCAGATGAAAAGCAGATGGGCAGTGACCTAAATTCACTGCTATTTTTCAGCAGAAGTAGCTGCTTCACTTATTGAATGTTTTGGAAATAATCCATGGGAGTTTGCAAAATTTTACAGATTATTGCCACCATGTTCACAGTAGAATAGATTCTCTTTTGCAATTTATTAAGGATGTTAAAAAGACAACATATATCATACAAAGGTTATTGCAAAATTAACTCAATGCAACAATCCATAAAGAAGATATTCCATGCTATTCACTGCAGTTTAATGACAGTGAAGCCTTAAATTTTGCTTATGGCATATGTTGGGCTCCTGCACGTTCAAATATCTTAATCTGTAAATCATAATGTTACTAATTAAACAAAGTAGCATATACACTTGGCAGATTCCTGACATACACAGTTTTTGACTGTCTCCCAGATTTAGGACTGAGAATGTCAAACTGACCCTGTCTTTGGCAGGGACAACAGAAGGCCTGGTTGTATCAAACTCTGCTTCAAATCAAATCTTATTTCTACTAAAAATCTGGCATTTTTTACCCTTAAGCCAATATTTAAATTTGCACAATTGTTCCTAATTCAATTGATCATGTTACATTTTTGGATTTGGAGAGTGAGTCCAGTGTTATAAAAAATGAAAATTCAATGTATAGGGTACAAGGCAATTTTACATGGTTTATACAAGATAATATTTCATCTAGGGCAGTGCTGTAAAATAGATGACAAAAAAAGTTTTTTTGAGCAAATCATAAAGTTTGTTTGTCATGTTTTATGCTCATTGTCAATGCAAAAATGAAACTTTTTTTTATTCTGCAAGTGAAATCTTGAAAAGTCAGTTTCATTGTGAATCTTATATGGAATAAAACTTAGTATCTAAAAGTTTGCAATGGAGGACTTAACTGAAACTCCTAAAATCCACATTCTCCTTTTCTCTCATTTTCTGATCTCATTTATGAGTCACACACAGAGGGTGGAGTGTAGTAAATCTACTCTGGCCATTTGACTAGGCAATAAGCCCAAGAACAAATATTTTTCCATATGTTAACATTAATAAACAGTGAAATCCCAAAGTCCTTTTGCAAGGCTTCAACTAGCATTTTGAACTTCATATATTGCAAATTCATCTTTGTCAAGAAGTATTGCTATCGCATGGTTGTTTCTAGAGGCCCTTGTACTGTGGCTACACCTTTGTAATTTGTAAAAAACGGACTATTTGTTTTTAAGCTCAAAGGTGAGCCATTTTCCTTTAGATTTTCATATTCATTTATTTAAAAGGTACATCATTTTATTTCACAGTAGCTGTTCCAAAATGGTGTATGAGGTTTCTGTAGGCACATCACCAATAGACTGTATGATAACACCATATAATTCTTGCAGTAGTTTCTGGTTTTCATCCAAAATGCATTACATGGGATAAGAAGATCAAGTAAGTATAATACGCCAAGAGAATACTGATAGTTAATCTAACAGAATCAGTCAAAAGTAAGTCTTATTTCTGACCACACTGAAATTTTACTACCTACATTACCCTAGACAGTGTCAAAACAGTTTATTCTTCAAAAACTCCTACCTCAGTCTGTTTCTAGAAATTGACATTACAGTGACTTTCCAGATCTCAAGTATGCCAAGAGATGACTACAAGTAAACATCTGGAATTCAAAAAGCGCAAACTCCAGAAGTAAGACGACCGTATTGAAGGCTATGTCTTTCCTTCCTCAAAACAAATTATTTCCAGAACCCCACAATATAGGCCTCTGTCAATAGATCCTTTTGCCCCTATTTATCTACATCTCAGCCATCTAGATTCAGGTGTTATGTTCTTGTTACAGTGTTCACATGTGCTTTTGTAAAAGAAATCAAGGTTTTAAAAAGGGCTGTGGGAGACTCACTCCTCAGGAAAAAAGAATCCAAGATGGAAGTCACAACCCTGAGTTTATATATAATTGGCTTTTGTAGTTCCAACTGTAAATAAAAATAAAACATGCTTCCAATCTTCTACTGCATACAGTGTTACAATATATAATACTGTATATTTCTGCACAATTTTCACATTAAAAATAATGATGATAAAACAATATTTCTTACTTCCGACGGAACATTTCTGCAAATATGCAGCCAACACTCCAGAGATCAACTGGTGTTGCATAACTGGATTGAAGCAAAACTTCAGGAGCTCTGTACCACAGAGTGACAACCTGTAAAACAAAGAGGAACATATTAGGAGAAATATTCAATTGCAGAAATACCAGCTAGTGTGTGGGGTTGCCCAGTGACCCAGATTGCCTTAAGCTTGTACGGTCTCACACACTAAAGATGGTCAGGTTTGATCATTGCTTAAATGACAGTCCTCTAAGGAAAATCCAGGTGCTTTGTGGAGGAGTCAATAGGTGGGATTATTCCTTCTGAATCGTGGTATTAGAAGGCACTGTACACTCATTTAAAAAGATGAGTCAAAAAACCTAGTCCCAACTCACTTATGGTCATTAAAGCTTCCATGGCATATTCTGCAGAAGTAGGGATATTAAGTGTGGTGTCTTGACCAACTTCCAACCTGATTAAATATATTCTGCTGACCTAAAATCTCTCCCTAAAATCTACTGATCTTTGGAGACAAATTGTAAATGGTCACATCTCTACTGAAGTCAGTCCTCCAGGCACTGTGTCTTATAGGTATTGCAATGTACTAGGGGCTGCGTGAGTAATGCAAATTGGGCCCACAAAGATAAACCAGACAGTTAATATTTATTACTTTGTTTCCCCACCATAGACCTAGATACAGATGGCTCTGACTATACACATTAAAGACTAAGGCTCAATTATGAACCTTCCAGCATGCCTGCACCCTTACATCCCTGACTGAGTCACCACATGGCTGGGGCACAATTTCAGAATCACAGCTTGGTTCCACAGTTGCCAACTTTCACACAGTAAATAAGCACCCCGACTTTCACAATAAGCCAAAAATCAAGCTAATCCCACTTCAAAACAAGGCCAAAACAAGCCAATCCCTAAGAACCCCAACACTCTATGTGATCATGTAGTCTGGGACTGCGGGGGGCACGCTGTGCACCCCGACTCTCTCCCTCCCATGCCCGTTTGCCCCTTGATGATCAAAAAAAAGAAGCAGCAAGCTACAAGCCAAACAAGCAACAAGCCAAAAACTAACCAACAAGCAACTCACAAGCCAATTAAGCCAAAAACAAGCCCAATTTCTGCGCTTTTTTCGTGGGTTCCTGCTTGGTTCCTATCCTATGCCTCGGTACAGTTACAATCCAGCCCTAAAGAAACAGGATCTTCAGCTGAAGGACAATACTGTATTGGTAGTATGCTGTAGTTATAAACTACAGACAATATTATAAAGAGGGAACTGGGTTCTCATAATTGCATTAATTTTGAGATACAAAAATACGTGTTGGAAAGTGCAGTGTTTCTCTAGGCTCACGAAACTGAAATTAAAAAAGATACAGAAAAAGAAATAATTTCAAAGTAAAAGATAGAAATAGATTTAAAATTCATGTTATTTAAAATGGTGAGTGCTGAATTTAAAGACCAGTACTCAGAAACATATGACAAAGGTGGGTTTTTTAAACAACAACAATATAATTGTCCTCTAAGCAGAAATAACAATGCAAGTAATCAGCTGAATTTTCTGGTCGGAACCAGCTGAAACAAAAGCAAATACAACATTTATTACAATCATTACATGCCCTGACAGCATCTGGAGGTGTTGAATGGATAGAGGAGGGAAGTTCAAGGATATTTACACAAGTGTCATATTTGCTAAAAGTTCTTTTACGTGCTTTGATCTCTATTCATAAAATTTATTTTTGAAACAGTTCAATAACTTTGTGCAAACTAAAGCTGAGCTGAGCCAACTTTGACTTCAAGATACATGCCCATGTAAACTGGCACAGCAACAGAAGAAGGTATAATATAACCCCATTCATTTTCTCTGATTAGTTGGTACCAAATAGGGATGCTTTTCTAACATATGTACATGGGAAGGTAACTCTCCCTCAGAAGTTAATTCCAATGAAGGAGGAGAACTTTAATTTGAGGTCAGGATGCCGTTATGAACACCATTGATAAAGGCTGCCCAGGGAATATGCTGAATCAGGTGGAGTTCCTTTTTCAATATTTTGTTTAATGATATTAATGTATTTCTCAATGTTTGGACTGCACATATATTCTCCTGCAGCCTTTGGGGAGAAACCAATGGGATAGGAAAAATTACTTTAAAAAATTCGGAGATTTCTAGGGTCATGAATTTCCACATATTCTTTTTTTTTCAGATGTAGGGGCAGTCACCTAACAGAAGCGGAGGAGCAGTGTGGACTGAAGATCTGTAGGAGAAACAGGACCAAATCTTGCAGATTCTGAACTTGAGATCCAAATGCCCCCCTCCCCCCCGAAGGAAAATTATTTACCCTTCGTAACTGTCGTTCTTCAAGATGTGTGGTCCCTATCTGTAGTCCACTGTGGGTACACATGCGCTCCATGTGCATGACACCGGAGAATTCTAGCAAGTAGTGTCCATTGGGCCACACCTGCACCTTTGCTTTCCTTTTGCTTGGTGCTGAGAGTATAAGGGGTGGGGCTGACCCATGCCTCTCCAGTTCCCCCATTTACTGTGAATCAGAGAGGGTCTGAAGCAGAGAGGAAGGAGGGGGGGTAGTGGAATACAGATTGGGATCACACATCTCAAAGAACTCCAGTTACAAAGGGTATGTAAGTTTCCTTTCTTCTTCGATTGCCGATCCCTATGTGTATTCTGCTGTGGGTCACTGACAAGCAGCACTCATAGAGGAGGAGGATGTGAGGATGCAGGTGGTATGGTTGCTTGTAAAAACCACTATTCCAAAGAATACATCAATGGAGGAGGCTTGGACCAAGGCACAATGCCTTGTGAATGTGGGGGTGGAACTTGTTGCTGCCTTGCTAATATCAAGCAGAGGTATGCTGCTACTGAGGCTGTCTGTATTCTTGCAGAATGAGCCCATACTCCATGTGGGGGAGGAAGGTGTGCCAGCAGATAGGATACATCCAGAGATCCACTTGGAGATCCTCTGGGAGGAAACAGCTTGTTCTGCTTTGGCAAGAAACAGCCCAGGTGACTTATTGATCTATTTTGTTCTCTGTAGAATAAGATGCCAAAGCTCATCTCATGTGGCAGGAATGAAGTCTCTTCTCTATGCTGGAAGCATGGGGCTTTGGGAAGACCACAGCTAAGTGGCTAGTCTGATTTATGTGAAATTCCAATACTACTTTAGGGGTGAATTTTGGATGCAGCTGTAGCAAAACCTTCTCTTTATGAACTATAGTGCAAGGAAGGTTCACCTACCAAGTCATCCGAAGTGATGGCAGTGAGGAAAGCAACCTTCATAGACAGGTGAAGCATCAAACAGGTAGGCTGGGCTTCAAAAGGTGGTGTGGATTTTTCACACCCCTGAGCGACATAGCTGTGTTGACCTAAATTTTAGTGTGAACCTGGTCTTAGATTCCTGGCATATCACTATAGCAGTCGGCATGGATCTTTAAGCAGTATTGGCAGCATCAACTGAAGTTTGTAATGAGGGTCTTGCCACTAAACTGCCCTCATCAATAAAAGCTCAAACTTGAGCCCTATCCTCCTCCTTCAGGTGCTGGGTCCTTATTTGTATTCCACTATTGATACACATGCGCTTTATCTGTCTTAGACTGGAGAATTCTAGCAAGTGGTGTCCATTGGTGTGCACCTGTACCCTGCTCTCCTCATGCTCCGTGCTGAGGGCATAAGGGGCAGTGCAGACTGACACATTTCCTGTTCCTTCTTATCACCGCATGGCCTGAGAAGAGGTCCAAATCCCCCCAGAAGAGGTCCAGGACTCCAACACATGCTACTGGATAGCCCAGCGCCTACAGGCTCTAGCTGAGTAGCACTCCTAACCAATGAGGCCATACTGAAACCAGGAAGAACTGTGTGGCACACGTGCCCCTACTACTATGAGAGCAAAAAAGCAGTACTTTGTCCTGACAAAGGGAGCAGAGTTATTCTTCCATGCTGCCCCAAACTCCACAGTCATGCAAGCAGCCATGGAAAAGTCCAGACACCACCACCTAAAGGCCATCTGGCTGGTTCAGGAGGCGAAGAGTTTAGACCTTATGGAAGAAAGGTGTTTGCTGCCACCAGTCTCTAATTTAGAATTTCCAACTTCCGGGTCCTCTTGGCAAAATATGATTTTTTGTTTTATTTTAAGTTCCTGGACTTTTAAAGACAAGTTACCTCCGAACTGGGTGTTTCCCATTCCATTGGCTCCCTCAGTGTGACGGTGAACTGCTCTGTGGCAGGGTAAAGGATTGAGTGCTGGTCAGACCAGCACTAACCTCCGTGACAATTTACCCCAGAACTGCAGTTCCTTTCCCAGGGAAGCATGCCACATACAGCAGCTGCTCCCTTCCTGCTGGCCACACACCTCAATTTGTAGCAGAGAGCCAATGTGAATTGTACACTCAGAGGGGACGCTGCTATTTACAGAGGACTGGGAAAGCATGCAGCATGGGAGCTGCTCCTTCCACATGACCACCGTCTGGCCCACTTCCCTGAAACTTTGCTCCCCTCTGTGCTGCACACACACATGAGTATGTGCGTATGTTTTTGTCCGTATATCTAGCTACCTAGAGAGAGGGGGCATCTGGTTCTTAATAATTTGGGAATTTAAACAATTAGACACTGTAAAAAAAGGCATGCAAGTTTATTTCTGACAAATATCTGATTGCTTCATACTGAGAGGGGAACTTGTTTGCCTTGAGCTGAGTTCTGATAAACTGATTTTTACCATCTACCTACAAAAGGGCCCGAGTCATATCAGGATTTGTAATATGCAAGTTTGAATTTCAAGATGTGAATCTCAAAAGGATTGTTATTTATCAAATGTCAACTTGCACATAAGTAATAACCACAGATAACTCCTATCTTGCTAGGGATCCTCTTTTAAGAAATACAGTATGATGTAGTTTGGTTTTGACACAGAATTTCACTCACTCTTTCTCACCATAGAAACCAGGCAAATATTTGTGGACATTCCATTAACATTTACAGATAAGTAGAAATGAAAATTATTCTGAACACAGGATATGGTGAGCTGAACAACTAGCTCATCGCTTCCTCTTAACACTGCTCTCTGTCTTAGTGCTTAGGTAAGCCACATAATCAGTGAGGAGGGCCCTGTCATAGAGAAAGAGAGAACTTCGACATTACAGCTTGATAAAGTAACATTTTTAGCATAAAAAAGCATGCATCTGCATTTTTATGTGTTGCTCAGTTATGCTTAACCCTTTATACCTGACACCACTAAAATGGAATGTTGGGGCCACAATTGTAGCAAGGGGGGTTCAGTGATCCTGTTTCAACTTCAGTCCTCTGATTTAACAAGCTCCTCTCTTCAGCTGCCTCTCTTCTTTCCCAGCCTGTTTGGTTTCTTCAGCTCCTCCTTCCTTGGGGTCTCCCAAGTCCTTCCAAGTAGACAATGTCACCTTCCAGTTCCTCTCCTTTGGCTCTGCCTTCCCTCCATATGCCAGTTTCTCCCTTGCTTCTTCTACTCAGAACACCTCTGCTGCCCCTACACTAATCTCCAGGCGAATACTCCTTCAAACCTTGCCACTTCCCACTCACTCTGACCTCCCTCACTTTCTCTAATCCGACACCCCCACCACCTTCCCTTTGATTCTCCATAATTTCACCCAGTTTTCTTCCCTTCCTCTTTCTGCATTCAAACCCTCCCATGCCAAATGTCTGCTGTCCTATCCTGTCCAGCTGCCCTTTGCTTTTTCATCAATCGGATGCTCAGGTGGACTACAGCATGAAACTAATAATTTATCTGTTAGTCATGGGGTGGGCAAAGTACAGCCCATGGGCCGAATCTGGCCTACCAGCCGTTTTAATCCAGCCCTCAAGCTCCCACTGGGGAACAGAGTCTGGGGCTCCAGCTGGCGCTCCAGCCGGGGAGCAGGGTTGGGAGCTGCTCCACGCAACTCCCGGAAGCAGCAGCATGGCCCCCCACTGGCTTCTATGTATAGGGGCAGTCAGGGGGCCTGGTCTGCACGCTGCTCCTACCCCAAGCACTGCCCCTGCAGCTCCCATTGCCGGGAACTGCGGCCAATGGGAGCTGCAAGGGTGGTGTCTGTGGACGGGGCAATGTGCAGAGCCACCTAGCTGCGCCTCCGCGTAGGAGCCAGAGAAGGGATATGCTGCTGCTTCCGGGAGCTGCTTGAGGTAAGCACCGCCCAGAACCTGCACCCCTGAGCCTCCCCCCATGTCCCAACACCCTGCCCCAGTCCTGATCCCCCCACCCTCCAAATCCTCGATCAGCCCAGAGCACCCTCCTGGCAGTAGCGTAGCTAGTGGAGTGCAGGGGAAGCAGCAGCTTCCCCCGCCTTTCCAAAAGCGGCCGGAGGAGTGAGGGGGGCGCAGGCTGGCGGCCCGCAGCACAGCCGGCAGCCATGGGGAGAGGGGCGGGGGTGGCGGGAAGAGTGGGGGGGGCGCGTCCGGAGGAGCGGGGGGGAGCGCAGCCAGCAGCCATGGCCAGAGGAGCGAGGGGGGGCACAGGCTGGTGGCCCGCAGTGCGGCCGGCAGCCATGGGGGGACGGCAGGCACGGCCGGAGGAGCAGGGGGCGCAGCAGGCGGCCCGCAGCGTAGCCGGAGGAGCGAGGGGGGGCACAGGCTGGCAGTCATGGGGGGCGGCGGGCGCGGCCGGAGGAGCGGGGGGGCGCAGCATGGCGGCCGCAGCTGGAGGAGCGGGGGGGCCCACGGTGGTGGCACATCAGGGCCGGAGGAGCCATGGGTGGGGGGAGGGGCAGTGCGGCCGGAGGAGGCGCTGAAGAGGGCATGGCCAGAGGAGGCGTCAAGGGGGGGGCGCCTTTTTTATGTTTGCCCCCCCTCCTCTTAGAAGCTGGCTACGCCACTGCCTCCTGCATCCCAAACCTCTCATCCCCAGCCCCACCCCAGAGCGCACGCCCCCAGTTGGAGCCCTCACCCGCCCGTGCCCCAAACCCCTCCCCCAGCCCTGATCCCCCTCCTGCCCTCCAAACCCCTTTGTCCCAGTCCGGAGCTCTCTCCTACACCCCAAACTTCTCATCCGCAGCCCCACCCCAGAGCCTGCACCACCAGCTGGAGCCCTCACCTCCCCTTGCCCCCCACCCCCCATCCCATCCCAATCCCACCCCGAGCCTGGAGCCCTCACCCCAACCCCAATTTTGTGAGCATTCGTGGTCCACCATACAATTTCTATTCCCAGATGTGGCCCTCGGGCCAAAAAGTTTGCCCATCCCTGTGTTAGTCCAAGAACAAAAAGGCTGAGAGTAATTTGTAGATTGGGACCTAGTAGAAATGTTTTCCCCCACCATACCAAATCACAATTCAGGTCTTCACTCACCAGACAAGCAGGGACTAAAGCTGATTACAGTGGCTACAGATCACTGCTCTTTCAGGTCAAATATCAAATGATCCAGGCAGCATCTCCAAATGAAAATAAATGAAAGAAGCTTCTTGGTGATACTATAAAAGCAATTAATGTGCAAAATTCTACCAAAATGTCATCTGGTTTCCTACTCCTGAAAGAGGAAGAAGGAAATGTACCCAGTGCAAAAGTATGGGGGAAGAAGAGCTGAGACATATACAGGGGCAGAGCTTTGCAGAGCTCTGAAGGAGAGGGCAAGGAGGAATATAACCTTTTGTGAAACATAAAATTGTCCATCTCTATGTATCAATAGATTCTAGGAGCATCTGACATCAGCAGTTTCAATCCCAGCCACTTATATCTGGCACAAAGCCAAGCTATGAGCAAGTATCTGCTCACTAGGAGTGAAATTGAGAGCATCAACACAAAACATATGTACCATTTATATCCCACTTAAATCCCATTTAATTCACACTGGTGAATTTCACCTTAGGCTAGCTGTTTAGATTTCAGTAGCATCTGCACCATGCTAGGCACTTTCCAAACACAGATGAAGACACAGTCTGTGTCTTGAATAGCATACAGTCTAAAAAAGGCAAAGACACACAAAGGGTGAGGGAAGGGGATGAGTAACATACAAGTAAAGGACTAAATTTTGGTTTTATCATAAGCCCTAAGGCCTTGTCTACACTACCGCTTAAGTCAATATAAGTTACGTCACTCAGGCGTGTAAAAAACCACCTCCCTGTGTGACATAACTTACATCGACTTAATGCAGTGTCAACACTGCACTATGTCAGCGGGAGACGCTCTCCTGTTGACATAGCTTCCACCTCTTGTTGAGGTGGATTAATGACATCAACGGGAGAGCGCTCTCCCATCGACATATTGCGTCTTCACCAGACCCGCTAAATCAACACTATGCATTGATCGCAGCAACGCTGATTTAGCATGGTAGGGAAGACAAGCCCTAAGTAAAGAGCAGTGCATAATTGCACTGCCCCAGGAGCAGACCAGGGATCAGTTTGTGACTCAGAGGGGAGGTATTCTGTGCCAGTACCAGGGCCGGCTCCAGGCACCAGCCTGGCAAGCAGGTGCTTGGGGCGGCCACTCCGGAGAGGGGCGGCAGGTCCAGCTATTCGGCGGCAATTTGGTGGACGGTCCCTCACTCCCGCTCGGAGCGAAGGACCTCCCGCCAAATTGCCGCCACAGATCACGATCGCGGCTTTTTTTTTTTGGCTCCAAACCCTGGAGCCGGCCCTGGCCAGTACACAGGTACACTGGCTCAGCTATATTGACTTGCATGTTTGAGGGGGCGGGGGGCAGGTGGGGGACTCAAGGCTCCACTTACCCCTGCCCAGCCAAACCTCTTGCCCAGAGCAGTGGCCATGCCGAAGCTACTCATCTCACCTCTCTGTGACCCAGGACACGTAGCTGCACAGGACAGTAAGGGGGTACCTTATTCCCTAGCAGGGCCGGCTTCAGGGTTTTGGCCGCCCCAAGCAGCCAAACAAACAAACAAACAAACAAAAAAGCCGCGATTGCGATCTGCAGCGGCAATTCGGCGGAAGGTCCTTCGCTCCGAGCAGGAGTGAGGGACCGTCCGCCGACTTGCCGCCGAACAGCTGGATGTGCCGCCCCTCTCTGAAGTGGCCGCCCCAAGCACCTGCTTGGTAAGCTGGTGCCTGGAGCCGGGCCTGTTTCCTAGACATTCCTGATGCGAGTACTGGTTTGCCTTGGAATGCTGAGCTCATTGGATATCACATTTGCAGGGGAAATGGCAAAAGTGAGATGGCTTCCGATCGAGACTTAGTGCTTAGAGACATTTTTGAAAAATTTCTTATTGGTGAGCTCAGAAGTATTGTTTCACATTGTGAAAATTAAAGCTGTAGTTATGCTTACTCATCTGTAGAGTTCAAGGCTATTCTTGTTATTTGCTCATCTAAACATATTTAAGGATAAACTAATAATTTCATTTTTTGATGAAAATTTACTTCTGTGGGCTTTGAATCAGGCCCTAGTTGAAGACAAAGGGATTCTTTGCAATTACTTAAATGGGCTTTGGATCAGTCATGAGGGAGGGAAACATCTGTAGAGAATACATGAGATGTGATAGCAGATACATTTTTATAAGGATCTATCAGCCACATACAGTAAAAGGAAGACTGCACTACATCTTCAGGTTTTGCATTCTGGTAACTAGAATTCATTCCACATTTAGAACAAACTTTTTTTGAGGTCTATGGGCAAGAGTATCCATTTATTTAATAATTTGGGACACAACACAAAATGGAAATGCAATGTTAAAACTTGTTTCCCATAAAAAAAATCCCTCAGTGTGTGGGAAATTAATCTTGTGTCCTAACCAAGAGCTAAAACTTTCTACAGAGCTAAGGTACAATGGGTATGGAATGAATGTTATGAAATATTGTATGAATATCCTCTCCATGAAGACAAACTTTGTGATAAATTTTATTTACACTGATTCCTGTAATTTCTTTTTCCTACCAAATAACTTCTGCCAGGTGGTTTGATGATCATGGAAAACAACAACAGGTAAAAGGAATAGCAGTGAAAAGTGTCTATCCCCAATCTAAAAGGTGAGGAAGTAAGAATGACAAGTCAGTGGAAGACATGGATAATCCAGTTTATAAAGTTACTGCTAAATCAAAAATTTTGGATTATTTGCAACAGAGGTCCACTCTGTAGTCAAAGGCTTTTTATGACACAGTATTCCCTGAATTGTTACTGACACTAGATTTACATTAATCTGGGGCAACCTGCCTGAACCTGTGATGGATTATGGACTTGGATTACTAATAGGGGTGACACTGAATCAAAGATAGAAGCCAGTACCTTGATTATAATTGTACATGAATTTATGACAGAAACTGAATAATATGAAGAACAGATAAATGGGTCTTTCCTTTCGTATCCATTAGCTATAATTCTTGCTTCACTGAGGGGAAGGTGTAATTGCATGTTTTCCCTCAGTATCTTTAAATATATATGAGGGTCAATTATAGTATAATTAGGCAGGCCAAAAAAGAATTTGAAGAGCAACTAGCCAAAGACTCAAAAACTAACCAATTTTTTTTAAGTACATCAGAAGCAGGAAGCCTGCCAAACAGTCAATGGGGCCATTGGACAATCGAGGTGCTAAAAGAGCATTCAAGGAAGGCAAGGCCATTGCAGAGAAGATAAATGAATTATTTGCATTCGTCTTCACCACAGAAGATGTGAGGGAGATTCCTACACCTGAGCCATTCTTTTTTGGAGACAAATCTGAGGAATTGTTCCAGATTGAGGTGTCAATAGAGGAGGCTGTCAAATAAATTGATCAGTTAAATAGTAATAAGTTATCAGGAGCAGACAGTATTCACCCAAGAGTTCTGAAGGAACTCAAATGTGAAACTGCAGAACTACTAATAGTGATATGTAACCTATCATTGAAATCAGCTTCTGTACTAGATGACTGGAGGATAATTAATGTGATGCCAATTTTTAAAAAAGGCTCCAGAGGCGATGCTAGCAATTAGAGATCGGTAAGCCTAATTTCAGTATTAGGCAAATTGGTTGAAACTATAGTAAAGAACATAATTATCAGATTCATAGATGAACATGATTTGTTGGGGGAAGAGTCAACATGGCTTTTGTAAAGAGAAATCATGCCTCACCAATCTATTAAAATTCTTTGAATGGGGGTCAACAAACATGTGTACAAGGGTGATCCAGTGAATATGTACTTAGACTTTCAGAAAGCCTTTGACAAGGTCCCTCACCAAAGGCTCATAAGCAAAGTAAGCAATCATGGGATAAGATGGAAGGTCCTCTCATGGACTGGTAACTGGTTAAAAGATAGGAAACAAAGTGTAGGGGAATAAGTGGTCAATTTTCAGAATGGATAGAAGTAAATAGTGGTGTCCCCGAGGGGTCTGAACTGGGACCAATGCTGTTCAACATATTAATAAATGATCTGGAAAAAGGGGTAAACAGAAAGGTGGCAAAGACAATGCAAAATTACTCAAGATAGTTAAGTCCAAAGCAGACTGCGAGGAGTTACAAAGGGATCTCACAAAATTGGGTGACTGGGCAACAAAATGGCAGATGAAATTCAATGTTGATAAATGCAAAGTCATCCACATTGGAAAACATAATCCCAAATATACATACAAAATGATGTGGTCTAAATTAGTTGTTCCCACACAAGAAAGAGATCTTGGAGTCATTGTAGATAGTTCTCTGAAAACATCCGCTCAATGTGCAGCGGCAGTCAAAAACGCTAACAATGTTAGGAGCCATTAGGAAAGGGATAGAAAAGACAGAAAATATCATAATGCCACTATATAAATGCATAGTCCGCCCACATCTTGAATATAGTGTGCAGATCTCGTCGCCCCATCTCAAAAATGATACATTAGAATTGAAAAAGGTACAGAGAAGGGCTACAAAAGTGATTCAGGGTATGGAAAAGCTTCCGTATGAGGAGAGATTAAAACAAAGGGGACTTTTTATCTTAGAAAAGAGACGACTAAGAGGGGATATGATAGAGGTCTATAAAATCTTGACTGTTGTAGAGAAAGTGAATAAGGAAATATTATTTATTCCTTCTCCTAGTTCTTATGTTATATGGTCACCCAATGAAATTAATAGATAGCAGGTTTAAAACAAACAAAAGGAAGTATTTCTTCATACAACACAGTCAACCAGTGGAACTCGTTGCCAAGGATGTTCTGAAGGCCAAAACTATAACTGGGTTAAAAAAAGAACTAGATAAGTTCATGGAGGATAGGTCCATCAATAGCTATTATCCAGTCTGGTCAGGGATGCAACATCATGTTCTGAGTGTCCCTAGCCTCTGTGTGCCGGAAGTTGGGAGTGGACAACAGTGGATGGATCACTCACTGATTGCCTGTTCTGTTCATTCCCTCTGAAGCACCTGGCACTGGCCACTGTCCGAAGACAGGATTCTGGGCTAGATGGACCATTGGTCTGACCCAGTATGGCCATTCTTGTGTTCTTATGTAGTTATGTCTGTATGTCTTTGTAAAGATGGAGGTCAATGAAAGCATTAAATGTCTTCTCAATCTCCTTTGAGACTTTAGAGATGCTGATATTTTTCACAGTTATCCATTTTACAGGTCCCTTAAGGACTAATTTAATTCATAAAGAGTTTCATTTAATACTAGCAAAATTCTTCTTCTGTGTCTTCTCCTTTTGTGATTCTGGCTACAATGTTTTTAATGAACCACACCTGTGCCTTTTTCCCCCCAACTTGCCATGAGGCATTCTAGCTCATTTCCCTATTCAAACCATGGGCAGAGCACGAACTGCTGGCTAGGGAAGGCTAGCCCCCAGCCCCGCTCCTTCTCACCGAGGCCCTGCCCCTTTTGCGCACCCCCTACCAGAGCCCAGAGACCCCACCGCCACCAGTTCCTGCCCCAGGCAAGGCCCCCAGCTCCGAAGCACAGGGAGGGTGGACGACACAGCCACAACCCCCCAGCCTTAGAGCGCCGGGAGCGTGGGCAGCGTGGCTGCAGCCCCGGAACACTGTGAGGGCAGGCAGCATGGCCCCCACCCCCCGTTCCAGATTGCCAGGAGGACAGGCAGCATGGCTCCTGTCCCCCCAAGTCTCGGAGCACCAGGAGGGCAGGTGGCAAAGCCCCAGCCTTGGAGCGCTGGGAAGGCAGGCGGCACGGCCGCAGCCTCAGAGTGCTGGGAGGGTGGGCGGCGTGGCCCCAGCGCCACCGAAGCTCCGGAGCACTGTAAGAGTGGGCAGTGCGGCCGCAGCCGTGGAGCGCTGGCGGCACAGCCCCAGCCCAAGCCAGGGCCACCATGCATGGGGACTGAAGTCATGCTGAGTGGGAAGCAGGAGGAGTCCTGGGGCGGAGCATGGGCGGGGCCACACCTGGCTGTTGGGGGAGGAATAGCCTCCCCCCAGCCTATGATACCTGTCACCCATGATTGAAACATTTCTGTTTCATGAAAGAATCTGTAAGATAACTTTTATAGACACATAAGATCTCTAATGTGGCTCTAAGACTAAATTATTTAGCTCAATTCTTGCTCATAGGATTTTCACATTATCTCTGGCCTGAGGCATCTTTTTTAGCTCTATTTTCTTCTGTACAAAGAATGAGATTATACAGCCATCTCAATATTGGCTTCATGGTTTCCCATAATAACTAAAAAGCAACTCCAGTGTTATTCTCAACTGTTCAGTTGGATTTACAGTGGAACATGGTTGAAACTTTACTACGGATCTCCTACTGAGCGGTTTCATATTCAGGATGATTTTTAATGACCTGTAACTCAAAAACAGCTTTACCAATTTTCTTCAGACTTTGCAGAAAATTTCTCCATGAGTAACCATGACAATTTTCAGGACAAATCAATTTTACTAGATGGAGTTATAGGTTGCTAAAAGTAAGGCTTGACATGGAACCTGGCTTCAATCTTAACTATCCTCTCTGTGCATTATGCATGTTTCTTGCCTTTTAGGAGGGCTCTCCTGAAGCTCCACTGAAACAAATAAAAATGGGTGCGTGCTCTGACAACACAGTATTACCTAATTTGATGAAAATATGGTATTAAGGAATCATTTAAGAAGCAAGAATTAATCTGCTCATGTGTCAGCACCTGCACTATGGAAGTAAATAAAAGTCTTTATGTACTGAGTGATTTCTCTATACTTCCCCTCATCTTCTGCCAAATCTTTATTGAGTACTCTAGGTTTATTAAGAAAGAGGGGGCTCTCTTGGCTGAGAGTCTGTCTAATCTAATCTCTTGATTAATCTCACATGATTAATGAAGAATTAGAGGAGGCTAGTGTAATTAATGCAAATCAACAAGGGTTTTGGAAAATAGATCCTGTCAAATGAAACTGATATCTTTTTCTGACGAGATTAGCAGTTTGGTTGATAAAGGTAATAGTGTTGCCATAATATACTTAGACTTTGCTAAGGCATTTGACTTGGTACTGCACAACATTTTGATTAAAAACTAAAATGACATAAAATTAATATGGCACACATTAAGTGGATTAAAAACTGGCTAACTGATAGGTCTCTACATATACTTTTAAATGGGGAATTGTCATCAATCAGGCGTGTTTCCAGTATGGTCCCGCAAGGATCGGGTTCTTTGCCCTATGCTATTTAACATCATCATCAATGACCTGAAAGAAAACATAAAATTATCAGTGATAAAGTTTGCAGATGACACAAAAACTGGGGGAGTGGTTCTGATTCAGAGCAAGTGTACAGTATGTGTTTTAATATGGCTAATTTATACATCTAGGAACAAAGAATATATGCCATACTTACATGATAGGGCAACCCTAACCCAAGAAGCAGTGACTCTTAAAAAGATGAGGGGGTCATGGTGGATAATCAGCTGAACAGATCTCCCAGCATGATGCTGTGGCTATAAGAGTGAATATGATCCTGGGATGCATAAATAGGGGAATCTCGAGAAGGAGTAGAGACGCTATTTTACCTCTGTGTTTGGCACTGATGTGACCACTAATGGGATACTGTGTCCAGTTCTGGTGCCCGCAATTCAAGAAGGATGCTGGCAAATTGGAAAGGGTTCAGAGAAGAGCCATGAGAATGTTGAAAGGATTAGAAAACATGCCTTATAATCATAGACTCAAAGAGTTCAATGGGGAGGGATAGCTCAGTGGCTTGAGCATTGGCCTGCTAAACCCAGGGTTGTGAGTTCAATCCTTGAGGGGGCCATTTAAGGATCTAGGGCAAAAATTTGTCTGGAGATTGGTCCTGCTTGAGTAGGGGGTTGGACTAGATGACCTCCTGAGGTCCCTTCCAACCCTGATATTCTATGATTTGGCTTGGCAAAGAGAAGGTTAAGGGGTGACTTGATCACTGTCTATAATACCAACATGGAGTATTTAAATATTTAATAATGGGCTCTTCAATCTAACAGAGGAAGGTATAACACGATCCAATGGTTGGAAGTTGAAGCTAGACAAATTCAGATTGGAAATTACAGAAAATGCGGAATTGGCAGAGGAGCTTAATGACTTATTTTGGTTTTCACCAAGAAGGTTGGTGGTGATTGGACATTTAACATAGTGAATACCAGTGAAAATGAGGTAGGATCAGAAAAGGCTAAAATAGGGAAAGAACAAGTTAAAAATTACTTAGACAAATTAGATGTCCTCAAGTCAACAGGGCCTGATGAAATGCATCCTAGAATACTCAAGGAGCTGACTGAGGAGATATCTGAGCCATTACCGATTATCTTTGAAAAGTCATGGAAGACTGGAGAGATTCCAGAAGACTGGAAAAGGGCAAATATAGTGCCAATCTATAAAAAGGGAAATATGGACAACCTGGGGAATTACAGACCAGTCAGCTTAACTTCTGTACCCGGAAAGATAATGGAGCAAATAATTAAGCAATCAATTTGCAAATATCTAGAAGATAATAAGGTGATAAGTGAAAGTCAGCATGGATTTGTCAAAAAAAAAAAAAAAAATCATGTTAAACCAACCTGATAGCTTTCTTTGACAGGGTAACAAGCCTTGTGGATGGGGGGCGGGAGGGAAGAGTGATAGACATGGTATATCTTGACTTTAGTAAATCTTTTGATACTGTCTCGCATAACCTTCTCATAAACAAACTAGGGAAATGCAACCTAGATGGAGCTACTATAAGGTGGGTACAAAACTGGTTGGAAAACTGTTCCCAGAGAGTAGTTATCAGTGGTTCACAGTCATGCTGGAAGGACATAATGAGTGGGGTCCCGCAGGGGGATCAGTTCTGGGTCCAGTTCTGTTCAATATCTTCATCAATGGTTTAGATAATGGCATAGAGAGTACACTTATAAAGTCTGCGGACGATACCAAGCCGGGGGCGGCGGGGGGTGCAAGTGCTTTGGAAGATAGGATTAAAATTCAAAATGATCTGGACAAACTGGAGAAATGGTCTGAAGTAAATAGGATGAAATTCAATAAGGACAAGTGCAAAGTACTCCACTTAAGAAGGAACAATCAGTTGCACACATACAAAATGGGAAATGTCTGCCTAGGAAGGAATACTGTGAAAAGGCAGCTGGGGGTTATAGTGGATCGCAAGCTAAATATGAGTCAACAGTGTAACGCTGTTGCAAAAAAAGCGAACATCATTCTGGGATGTATTAACAGGAGTATTGTAAGCAAGACACGAGAAGTAAATCTTCCGCTCTACTCTGCACTGATTAGGCCTCAACTGGAGTAGTGTGTCCAGTTCTGGGCGCCACATTTCAGGAAGGATTTGGACAAATTGGAGAGAATCCAGAGAAGAGCGACAAAAATGATTAGTGGTCTAGAAAACATGACCTATGAGGAAAGATTGAAAAAACTGGGTTTGTTTAGTCTGGAAAAGAAAAGACTGAGAGGGGACATGATACCAGTTTTCAAGTACGTAAAGGTTGTTACAAGGAGGAGGGAGAAACACTGTTCCTCTTAACCTCTGAGGATAGGACAAGAAGCAATGGGCTTAAATTGCAGCAACGGAGGTTTGGGTTGGACATTAGGAAAAACTTCCTGTCAGGCTCGTTAAGCACTGGAATAAATTGCCTAGGGAGATCATGGAATCTCTATCATTGGAGATTTTTAAGAACAGGTTAGACAAACACCTGTCAGGGATGGTCTACATAATACTTAGTCCTGCCATGAGTGCAGGGGACTGGATTAGATGACCTCTTGAGGTCCCTTACAGTCTTATGATTCTATAAATCGCCTGTTCTTCAAGAGGTTAATATATCTCAGTACATGTGTCTGATGGCATAGTACACAGAAATGGTAATTTCAATGATATTTTCACTTGTGTTTCATGTTTGGATGTCAGTTTAATTAACTGATTTTGTGAAGTGATACAGGGTTGTTTTTGTTATTATTACATAATTATTATTTTATTGGTCAAACCAACAGGAAAAAAATCACTTAAATAAAAAAAAAGAGAACTCCAGACCACATATACAACTCACTATAAAGTTCCTATTTCAATGTGTTCTCTTCTTTTTGATGTTAAGATATTTGTGCTTTGGAAATAAAGAAACAAACCTCAAAAACTACTGAAAGATAATGTGAGAATAAAGGAGACATTCATTTGCTTTGATGGTTTACACACAAAATTAATCAGAATTTTGTGTTTTATTTCTAGGAAGAACCACCTTACCTAGTATGATGATGTTGATGTAGAATATTTCTAGGTACATCCGTTGTGTGTGTGTGTGTGTGTGTGTGTGTGTGTGTGTGTGTGTGTGTGTGTGTGTGTGTGTGTGTAAATACAAACGGAAGACACTTTACCTAGCCATAGTGGCTTTCACCTCAAGAGTCTTCTGTGGATTAGACACTTGTCTGTAACTGCTACTAGAAAAGAAAACTAGCTCTGAATAGGAGGTAATGCTTTAACCATTGGTTAGAATTCAGTGCTTACCTCAAAACTCATACAAAGAAATTGCTTTCTATTTAGCACATTTCAAAGAATTCTTTTGAATTATATACGGATATTATAAGCAGAGTGCCTA
Source organism: Malaclemys terrapin pileata (assembly GCF_027887155.1). NCBI lineage: Eukaryota > Metazoa > Chordata > Testudines > Emydidae > Malaclemys > Malaclemys terrapin. Next base: position 241,613,766 of record NC_071506.1, on the reverse strand, counting down.
GCAACTTTGTTTCTGAGTCACTGAATGAAACTTTACTTGCATAGTGGTCTATCTTTATACAATAATAAAGATCTTGAAACAGCATCTAAAATAGGAGATGTGGCAATAGTGCCTAATCCAAAACCCATGGAATCCAATGGGACTACTCCCAATGATTTCCATAGTAAATGGGAATTGAGAGTGCTCGTCCCTTAGCAAGGCAGTCAGCATCTCCATACTGAAGTCACAGTGTGTTAGAGACAGGCCAGTCCTCGCTTACAGACAGCCCCCCAACCTGAAGCAAACACTCACCAGCAACCACACACCACACAACAAAAACGCTAATCCAGGAACCTATCCTTGCAACAAAGCCCGTTGCCAACTCTGTCCACATATCTATTCAGGGGACACCATCATAGGACCTAATCACATCAGGCACACTATCAGAGGCTCGTTCACCTGCACATCTACCAATGTGATATATGCCATCATGTGCCAGCAATGCCCCTCTGCCATGTACATTGGCCAAACCAGACAGTCTCTACGCAAAAGAATAAATGGACACGAATCAGAAGTCAAGAATTATAACATTCAAAAACCAGTCGGAGAATACTGCAACCTCCCTGGTCACTCAATTACAGAACTCAAAATCGCAATACTCCAACAAAAAAACGTCAAAAACAGACTCCAACGAGAAACTGCAGAATTGGAATTAATTTGTAAACTGGACACCATTAAATTAGGCTTGAATAAAGACTGGGTGTGGATGGGTCATTACACAAAGTAAAACCTATTTCCCCATGCTAATTTTTTCCTCCTACTGTTACTCACACCTTCTTGTTAACTGTTGGACATGGGCATCCTGATTATCATTACAAAAGTTTTTTTCTCCTGCTGATAATATCCCACCTTAATTGATTACTCTCATTATAGTTAGTATGGCAACACCCTTTTTTTTCATGTCCTCTGTGTATATATATATCTTCCTACTGTATTTTCCACTGCATGCATCCGATGAAGTGGGTTTTAGCCCACGAAAGCTCATGCTCAGATAAATTTGTTAGTCTCTAAGGTGCCACAAGTACTCCTTGTTCTTTTTGCAGATAAAATAATGACATTGACAGAGATGTGCTCTATAATGATAACAGTCATCATTTATTTCTGTTTTTCAAGAAATCAAGCCAAATGTTTCACCACCAAAAGTTTATCTAACATTAAAACATTAATACAGGGCTACAAGCTTACAAGAAAACAAACACCTTAATTCTCTTACATTATTCTAAACAAATACGGGTTATAAGAAAGAATAGAATTCTAGACTATTAGACTGAAAGGAAATACTCAGTAGGTAGTAGCTCGATACAGTACCTTGGAATACATGTATTCGTCCAGATCCCCAGCTGGAATAAATCAACATGGCTCCATTGAAATCAATCACAAATTTACACCAGCTAAGGATGTGGCCCATGATTTTAAAAGACATAGCACCTGTTCCAGCTGCTTTGTCTGCTCTGACAGCACAAAGCAGCCATAAAATTGACTCACATCCAGTCCCCTGACTATTCCCATCAAATGGTGTAGAGTTGCTATAGGGACTCCTACACTACCCTTTCCCAGTCTCTGGGAGAAAGGGAGCATAGTAGGGACATCCCTATGGCTGGAACACCCTTGGAGCCATAAGTAGCTCTTAGACCAGTGACCAGACCATGACCAGCTCCAGGATCAAGGGTGTGTAAAAGTGGCTTAAAGCCATCTTTGTGTCCCACCCATTCTGGTCTTGCACTGAGTCCCTCCTAGCCAGACTGGAGGATCTAGGCCATAGCATTTATATTTCGGCTTTGTAATGGACCCCATCATTAACAGAAACCTCAGACTCTGATAATAAAAAAAATTCTTCCCACTTCTTGAGGTGCTGTGTCTTATTTAGGTTCTTAAAAGAGCAAACAAAACCAAAGAAAAAACCTAAGGCCACCATACACCTCTCCGGTCCTGGTTCCCACTACTGCTTTGACAGTCTCTAAGGCCTGGTCTACACTAGGCGTTTATGTCGAAGTTAGCGCCGTTACATCGAATTAACCCTGCACCCGTCCACACCGCGAAGGTATTTAGTTCGATATAGAGGTCTCTTTAATTCGACTTCTGTACTCCTCCCCGACGAGGGGAGTAGCGCTAAATTCGACATGGCCATGTCGAATTAGGCTAGGTGTGGATGGAAATCGACGCTAATAGCTCCGGGAGCTATCCCACAGTGCACCACTCTGTTGACGCTCTGGACAGCAGTACGAGCTCGGATGCTCTGAACAGCCACACAGGAAAAGCCCCGGGAAAATTTGAATTTGAATTCCTTTTCCTGTCTGGCCAGTTTGAATCTCATTTCCTGTCTGGACATTGTGGCGAGCTCAGCAGCACTGGCAATGATGCAGAGCTCTCCAGCAGTGATGGCCGTGCAATCTCAGAATAGAAAGAGGGCCCCAGCATGGACTGATCGGGAAGTCTTGGATCTCATCGCTGTGTGGGGCGATGAGTCCGTGCTTTCCGAGCTGCGCTCCAAGAAACGGAATGCAAAGATCTACGAGAAGATCTCTAAAGACATGTCAGAGAGAGGATACAGCCGGGATGCAACGCAGTGCCGCGTGAAAATCAAGGAGCTGAGACAAGGCTACCAGAAGACCAAAGAGGCAAACGGACGCTCCGGATCCCATCCCCAGACATCCCGTTTCTACGAGGCACTGCATTCCATCCTAGGTGCGGCCGCCACCACTACCCCACCAGTGAGGGTGGACTCTGAGGATGGGATATTGTCCACGGCCGGATCCTCGGACATGTTAGCGGACGGGGAAGATGAGGAAGGAGAAGAGGTGGACGAGGCAGTCGACAGCACTCACAACGCTGATTTCCCCGACAGCCAGGATCTCTTCATCACCCTTACAGAGATCCCCTACCAACCGTCCCCAGCCGTTACCCCGGACACAGAATCTGGGGAAGGATCAGCCAGTAAGTGTTGTAAACATCTAAACATTTATTTTTAACAGAACAGGAATATTAACAATTAAAAAAATGGGTTTCTCATGATTAGTTTGCCCTAGGCGCTTAACAGTTCAGTCATGGGCAGTGCAACTATTGAAAAAAAAATCTAGCAATGTCCAGTTTTGCATGATTGTCCTGCCCAAGCCGCTCTACTGTTTAGTCACTGCTACAGCAGCTAGAGTAAAATGCGGTCTATATGTCCGGGGATGGAGCAGAAATCCTCCTGTGACATCTCGAGGAAGCTCTCCTGGAGGTAATTGGAAATCCGTTGCATTAGGTTCCTGGGGAGAGCGGCCTTATTGGGTCCTCCGTAGTACGACACGTTGCCGCGCCACGAGACAAGCAAGTACTCGGGAATCATTGCTCTGCACAGCAGGGCGGCATACGGCCCTGGTCTTTGGAGGCTTTCCCGGAGCATTCTCTCTTTCTCGCTGTCAGAGATCCTCATGAGGGTGATGTCGCTCATGGTGACCTGCTTTGAATGAGGTAGGGGAATGTTAGTGTTGGGACTGCTTTACCGTTCCTTTACAGAACTGTAACCGCTGGTTTGCAGCCACGCGGTGGAGGCGGGAGAGGGGCAGCCGAAAGGGATCGTTCCCGGGGACAGCCGCGAGGGTGTGGGACAGGAGCAGAGTTCCTGCTTGCCGGATTGCTGGCAGCAGGGACCGACATTGATTTCAATGTGAAATGAGGCCATTGCTAATATTAAAGTTTTAAGCTGCCACGAGTCTACGGCTTACCATGTCTGCCTGCAACAGAAATTCTGTTGTCCTGACACGCTTCTCAAATGTGCTGTGCAAGACCCCAGGCACTGAATGCGAAGGCCGAGAATTCGACCTTGTGCTGAGTGCGCATGTGATAGGTGCTGTGCATGGTCTTGTTCACAAAGAAAGACTATGTTCTTTGTTCACAACTACATTTATCTTTCTGAGGAATTCACTCCCTTTTTCCCATTCCCACAGCCCCATCTGCGACTGTCTCACAACCTAGCCTGGCATCACACTCCCAGAGGCTAGCGAGGATTAGGCATAGGAAGAAGAGGACACGGGAGGACATGTTCTCAGAGCTTATGGCCTGCTCCCGAGCCCAGGCAGCACAGCAGACCCAGTGGCGGGAGAACTTGTCCCAAATGCAGCAAGCAAACATGGATCGGGAGGAGAGGTGGCGGCAGGAAGACCAGCAGGCGACTCAAACCCTGCTTGGACTACTGAGGGAGCAAACGGACACGCTCCGGCGCCTTGTGGATGTTCTGCAGGAACGGAGGCAGGAGGACAGAGCCCCGCTGCAGTCCATCTCTAACCGCCCTCCCCCGCCACCAAGTCCCATACCCCCCTCACCCAAAGTGCACAGAAGGAGAGGCGGCAGAGTCCACGCAAACTCTCACTCCACCCCTGCAGAGAGCTCTAGTAGCAGAAGGCTCTCATTCCCCAAAATTTGACAAGTTCTTTCCTTCCCGCCTGATACAAGCCCCCGTCCAAGTTTCACCTCCCAGTTCCATGTGTAGTTGATAATAAAAAATATGTTTCTGTTAACTAATGTTTCCATCATGTTCTTTTGGAGGAGGGGGGGAAAGGGGGATGGTAATTGGACAGGACAATCACCTTTGGCAGGGTACATAGGCGGGGGCAGGTACAGCAGCAGGGCACATACACAGTGCAGTGACTAGTTGCCCTGGTCAGTCTGGGAGGTGGTTTTCATGTTCTGTAGTGGGGGGTGGGTTGCTCTGTGACTTTGTGGCGGGGGAGGGCAGTTACAGATCTTAAGCGGCGGTCCTTATGCAGGATCACAGAGCCACACAGCAGGAGATCTGTAACCGTCCTCCCCCTGCCACAAAGTCACATAGCCCCCCCATACACACAGTCCCGATCAGGAGGGGTGACAGGCTCCGTTGAAAGAACCAGCCCACCACAGCGGAGCCTGTCAATCCTTGAGTTTAGAAGCTTTCTTTGCGTCACTACACTACACCCGCTCCGCACCACAATCCGCGTCCCAGTTTTAAAAAATTCCCGCGAAAACAGTAGTAAAGAAAACTGTGTTCATTAACAAAGTAGAACTGATTTTATTTCGAAACGTGTGTTGGAAGGGGGGGAGAAGGGGGTATGTAACTGGAGAGGATAGTCAACATTAACTGGGTAAAGAAACGGGGGCAGGTTCGGCTTCTCTGTACACAAACTTTACAGTCACAGGTTACCCTGCTCACTCAGGAACCTAGCTTTCAAAGCCTCCCGGATGCACAGCGCGTCCCGCTGGTCTCTTCTAATCGCCCGGCTGTCTGGCTGTGCGTAATCAGAAGCCAGGCTATTTTCCTCAACCTCCCACCCCGCCATAAAGGTCTCCCCCTTGCTCTCACAGAGATTGTGGAGCACACAGCAAGCTGCTATAACAATGGGGATATTGGTTTCGCTGAGATCACAGCGAGTCAGCAAGCTTCTCCATCTCCCCTTGAGACGGCCAAAAGCACACTCCACCACCATTCTGCACTTGCTCAGCCGGTAGTTGAAGAGTTCTTTTTCACTGTCCAGGGCGCCAGTATAGGGCTTCATGAGCCAGGGCATTAGCGGGTAGGCTGGGTCCCCGAGGATGACTATAGGCATCTCCACATCCCCAACAGTTATTTTGTGGTCCGGGAAGTAAATACCTTGCTGCAGCCGTCTAAACAGACCAGAGTTCCTGAAAACACGAGCGTCATGAACCTTGCCCGGCCATCCGACGTAGATGTTGGTAAAACGTCCCCTGTGGTCCACCAGTGCTTGCAGCACCATGGAAAAGTAGCCCTTTCTGTTAATGTACTGGCTGGCCTGGTGGTCCGGTGCCAGGATAGGGATGTGAGTTCCATCTATGGCCCCACCGCAGTTTGGGAATCCCATCGCTGCGAAGCCATCTATGATCGCCTCCACGTTTCCCAGGGTCACTACCTTTGGCAGCAGTACATCAACGATTGCCTTGGCTACTTGCATCACAACAACCCCCACAGTAGATTTGCCCACCCCAAACTGGTTCGCGACTGACCGGTAGCTGTCTGGCGTTGCAAGCTTCCAGAGGGCTATGGCCACTCGCTTCTGGACAGTCAGGGCTACTCGCATCCCGGTGTCATTGCGCTTCAGGGCAGGGGACAGCAACTCACAAAGTTCCAGGAAAGTTCCCTTCCGCATGCGAAAGTTTCGCAGCCACTGGGATTCATCCCAGACCTGCAGCACTATGCGGTCCCACCACTCAGTGCTTGTTTCCCGTGCCCAGAATCGCCGTTCCACGGCATCAACATGACCCACTGCGACCGTGATGTCCTCGGCGCTGGGTCCCCTGCTTTCTGAGAGGTCTGTGCTACTCTCAGACTTCAGGCCATCACCGCGGTGACGTAGCCTCCTCGCCTGACTTATCTGCATCTGCCTCAGGGAAAGGTGTATGATAAGCTGCGAGGCGTTGAGAGCGGCCACAACTGCAGCGATGGTCGCAGTGTGCTCCATGCTCGCAGTGCTGTGGCGTCCGCGCTGTCACTGACTAGAAAAGTGCGCGAACTGATTTCCCGCCGGCGCTCTCAGGGAGGGAGGGCGGGAGTGATGGACGGATGACGACAGTTACCCAAAAGCACCCTGGACACATTTTTTTTACCCAGAAGGCATTTGCGGCTCCACCCAGAATTCCAATGGGCAGCGGGGACTCCGGGAACTGTGGGATAGCTGCCCACAGTGCACAGCTTCCAATGTCGACGCTTTCCCCGTTAGTGTGGACTCACAAAGTCGAATTACTGTCCTTAGTGTGGACACACACGTTCAACTTTGCAATATCGATTCCAAAAATTCGATTTAAGTAAAATCGAACTACTCTCGTAGTGTAGACAAGGCCTAACAGTAGCAAATTATGCACAAAGAAACAGTGTCCCAAGGCAAAATGGACTCACCCCACACAGCTCTGTCTGGGCTAGAGGTCATGCTATGGGCTCCATGGCTGATGCCAGGCAATTCCCCGGCAATGACAGCAGGTTAAGCAGTTCCTGGTAGGGGTTGAAAAATCCAGGGCAAAGTAGGGAAATTCATAGCATTTGTCACAATCCTCCCACCTGCTCAGTTTTCATACAAACGGGGCATTTTGCAACAAACTATAGAGTTGGTCAAAAAAATAGAGACAGAAGGAAGGGGGAGGAGGCATTCAGAACAAAAAATATTGTAGAATTAAAAAAAAAATTGTTGAAATTTCCAGACTTGCAAAATGTTTCTAACCACCTGCAATACATCCTAACTGGCTGGAACTTCTTTGCAAACAAACCCAGTTGTTTAACCCATTCAGTAGTAGAAGCAGGGGTAGCCAGGTTTCTGATCCTAGGGCCAACACAAAGTGAATTCTAATGTGAAGAAATATTTCAAAAAGAACTATAAGATCACTGTGGGTGAAATTAGAACAAATTTAGATGGAATATAAACATTAGAATTTGGCATGTAAAAATGTTATCTTTAAAAAGGAATAATCTAGAAAACCTTATGTCAAATATAAAGACTCTCATTGACTATCTTTGGACCAGCATTTTATTGTGAAAATGAAAAATGTATATTGTATGCACATTTTTGTTAGAAAACTGAATGGATGGATGTCCTTTTTGTCAAAGCAAAGGATTACAGCTTGGTATTCTAAATAAAAGGAAATAAGCTGGTGAAAATTTTATCCAGGAGATATGTTTTTAGTTATTATTTTAATTAAGATACATAGTTATGAAATAATCCTGTGTTTAGAGCTAATGACTAGGAACTTTTTAACAGGCAAGAGATACAAATGTTCTTTAAAATACACCTATTTGATGAAAAAGGGCCAGAATTTCAAACTTAGATATGGTATTGGGTGTCTCATGTGCACGTGCAATTAAAAGAAACGTGTGTACAAACTGGCTAACTGTGCATTTAAATGTGCCTAATTATGTATTTGATTATGCATTTACCTGATCTGTACTCAAAAACATGGTAACAGTGCTCTCAAGTGCATGCCTAACTAATGCAAATGTGCTCACAACTGCATGCCTAACTAATCTGAAAATTTTAGGCAAAATGTTTCTGAGCTCTAAATTAAAAGTCTAATTTAGACTTGAGTAACCATTGACATATCTACAATTAAGAATTCATCTAGATAGATCATACACCTGAAGTGGGTTAATATTCAGAAGGAACCTGAAATTTGATTAGTGAAAGGTAAATTTTCAGCCATGGTCATTCATAAATCCCCTTTTTGTCACCACTTGGAGCTCTATTCACACTCAAGTTCCACTAGCTTCTTGTTAATGGAAACTCTCTGGGCTCTTTGTGGTAAAAAGTCTGCCTAGAAGGGATCTCACAGTCAGGCTGAGGTTACTGAGGGGGTCTGGAGAAAGTCAGCACAGCCTCCAAAGCAATCATTGCTGGCTGGATAGGAGGAATTTAATTGTCAAGCCAGCCTGGGGGAGGGCAGATTCAGCACATCCCTGAGAACCCTTTGCAGATGGTGCTCTTATGGAGCAATAGCTGAGAGTTAAACCTGTTCTACTACAACAACACCGCAAAGGGGGCCTGGTGTGACAGACCTGGCAGCCCTCTTTGCAGCAGTGGCTCCCTGGGATGCAGCTGCCTCACTACTTCAGAAGGGTGCAAATTTCAACTCCCTCATCCTTGGGTGAATCAAGCCGTTTAAACTACTACAACCCCATAATTCACAGAACAGGACTATAAACACTGGAAACCCGCTGTAAAGCTGAAGTTAAAACCAGCAGATTCTATTTAAAACCTAATGGGCACAACGCTGCATCACGAAGGGGAGCATAACATGAACTGTTGGAGATGTGGCAGTCAAACAGCAGACCTTACACTTACATTAAGGAAGTAAAACTTCCTGAAATATCCTTTTTCTTACAAATAATACAATCAAATATGTTATTTTCACATTAAGTGAATAACAGAAATAAACTACAAAGATATAACATGTAAATATGTACAAATATACACACATAGTACAAACTGTAGGAAGTAAATTGGTTGTTTCAGTCCAGTCAGAGTATGAGTGCCAGCAGCCCAAAAACCATCATCACAATTGGCACAAGCTAGTACCCATGCTCACAGTTTGAGCAGAGAAGCCCAGGATTTAATGGATGAGGAGATGAACTACCCCCTCCGCTCCAGAGGGGGGACCTCTAGAAGTGGGTTGAAGCCTACTGACCCGGGGCCTTGTGCTATACCTGTTCTGTGGAGACACTGACAACCTCTCTCCCCTGTGCTCTCAATATGGCACTTTTCACAAAACCCAAGTCACAAAACACACAAGATTGTTCAAGTACCTAATAGAAAACTCAGTTGTAAATAGCAGAAGATTCTCTATGTTGATATGAAGAATTTGAAAATTTAGCAGAATATAACAATTTTAAGGAAAGTCAGATTTTTGGCCTCAGCTATTTCACAGTGTAACTTTAAAGTTTATATGTATTACTTTTTGGTACTGTTTTAATGAAATCAGATCCCTCAAGAAATTAACTGACCCCCGAGCATGCTCTAATAAATTTGTTAGTCTCTAAGGTGCCACAAGTACTCCTGTTCTTTTTGCGGATACAGACTAACACGGCTGCTACTCTGAAAACTGTGGCTAACTTACTCTATTAGCCTGATGGTAAGGGTCAGTCTAGACCTCTGAAGAATCCAATCCAAAATCGTTACACTTTTATGCCCTATGAAGATACTTTTTTTTTTTTTTACAGTTGCCTTTTGTATGTAAAGCTTCTTACTCAAAAGCTATAAAACACCTTCTCTGAGTTTAAGGGATACTAGTTTAAGAGACAGTACAAACAAGAATGTTCAAGGTAATAAGTACTTTCATGTTACTAGTTCTCATGTTGGAGGGTAGTGGATCAGGCTAAAGGACAGGGAGATAAGAACAACATCACTAGTTACTAACGAATGGCAGATAAAAGAGCTCTTCTGGGTTCTGATTAAGTGACAGCATTCTACACATTCCTCTGAGTTGAGAAAGTTTGCCTGAGAACAGCAGCTATGTTACACGTGAAGTACCACTAAACAAGCATATCTCTATGTTTTCAAATTCCAGAATGAGAACAGGTTCACCCCCGCCCCCGCACTTCATCTGAACAGGAACACTCTCTTTGGACATGCCAAAATAACTTGCTCTGTTTCAGTCTCCATTAAAAAGTATAAATGTATATGCTGCAAGCACAGAGAAGTTTTGTAGGACTCCATGGCTGTGAGCCAATGTTTACAATCCCCTGGGTGGGAAATGCAAGGCGAAAGGCTCTTGATGGCAGGCTTTAGAAGTCTTTGCTGTTGCCGCCAATGACCTTCTGCCTCCGTTTTCAAAGTAGCTCCCTTGTTAACCCCTTGGATACTGTGTGTGTAGGAGTCTACAAAGGAAATACCTTTCCTTTGAATCCAAACTCCCTTTCCAGGCGTCAGATGGACAAACTCTGATTCAGTAGCAGCTCAAGAACAGAGGGCTAATATGTGCTCCAAACCTAATATCAGAGCCATGGCAATGTGAAGTATTTTCAGCAGTCACTGAAGCTGAATTTAATCGTGCTCTGTGGGCTAAAAAGTGAAAGTTTCTAGTTTCAGGCAATGGACTGGAGCTTACAGGCTCAGGGGTTGTGAAACACGAGCACAGTGAGTCTCCAGGAGACAAGGAAGCTTCCAATTTAGGCAGAAATGCTTTCCTCTGGCTAGCCAATGAGTAGTGATGGTGTTGTTAGCAGCAATCCCTTCTCCTGGGGTCTCCTCGCTAGAGGAATGACATGCTGAACTACCACCAGCGCATCAGAGAGTTACTAAAAGGGGGCACTCAGTATAGAATTGAGATCCAAACCTTCAGAGGGTTTTGCCTCTCTCTGGCCTGAGACCAGAGAGGGTGTCACCTTCTGCACTCTGTAGTTTCTCTTGTTGCCTCTGTGTATCCCCCTTGCACCTACTCTCCAGAAAAAGTCTTTTTTTAAAAAAATGTCTTTTAATATATTCCTTATCTGAAACAGGAAAATAAATCAGATTGAAATTAATACCTAAGAGCTGGTCTAAATGGTCTAATGGACTTCAGCATGAAAGCTAAGAACTTCTGAATTCTAGTGCCAGTTCTACCACTGATTTACTGTCTGGCCTTTGGCAAATCTTTTAAACTCTCTCTTTCCCGCCCCCCTCTAAAACACTGATAATAAAAGGTGGAGGATTGTCTGTGTTGCCTTCTCCCCAAAGGTGAGTGCCCAGAAGTAAATCCTCCATGCAAAGATCTCCTTGCTTGCTCCCGTGTCAACCAAAGGAATGGAAGTCTCAGGTCCATTCATGGCATTAGGATGCACGCAAGGAATGAAAAATCCCCAAGAGTGTGGACTGTGAATGGAAATCCTTTATAAGGGGCATTCTCACAGCAGTTGCAGCCAGGCAGGCCTTGGTAGCATGGTTCCACAGGAGCTGCAATAGTGAGGAACAGGTGCAAGGGGAGAGAGATTGAGTGTCTGTGGATATAGCCCTGGGATTTGCATAGATCCCCGGAGATCCATCGGCCTGTGGGACTGGTCCCGCAGTCTATACCATGCAGGGGGAGGGGCCAATCCCCAAATGGGATGAAGTGGAGGAATCCCCATGTGGTGATCCTCATGAAGATTTCCTCCCCCTGAACTCCCTTCTGTGAGTGTTTTTGTGGGAAGTGGGAGATCCCCTACTGACCTTCCTCACAGTGGTGCTTTGTGGGTTAATTAGTTATCTTGTCTTTAGAACACTTTGAAGATGTAAGGCTCCATGTATAACCTTAAAAACTTGCCAACTGCTTTAGATAAATAATGATTCCTTAATATCTTCAGCATTCCTTAGGTATTCTCTATGTAAGTATGTACAGGAAATACTGCAAATCTAGAGGTAATCTCGCCTATTTATCTGGGGTAAAAAATGGCACAGTTTAAAGGATTATTAGACATGCAGACTAATGGCCTTATACCGTATAGGGCCACACCTGTAATTCCCATCATAGGTACCGTCATTATGAGTTGCTGGGCATGCTTGAAGGGACAGAGTCAGCCCAAATTTAGCCCCAAATTAGTTTCTGTAAAATCAAACTTTTACAAAATCTAGGTCCAATAGATTTTTTTCTCATCAATTTTTATTTTAAATCCCAAAATTAAAGCATTTTTAAACAACAAATAAATACTATTCTGCAGGATTTGCAATCAAAACACTGCAGCCTTTTGTCAGTGCAGGTGAATGTGAAACTGACTTGAAATTGAATAGAAATAAAACTGGCTAATCTATTATCATTGTCTAACCGAGAGAATACAAAAAGCAAACAGATAGCATAACTAGTGAAAAAATAAACCGGATTTTTAAATCGTTTCAATTTCAATAATCTACTAAAGTGTTATAAGTAACAAAAGCAGGGACATTTGGGGTTTCTTTTAAATATAAAATTGTTAGTGTAACAATCTCCCTTGAAAGTGATTATAGTAAAGACTTACAGTATTTTTACAAAATATAATTCTGGGACATAATCCCATGGTTGAATACCTCTGAAGACATTTCTTAGCAATCTATGATTCCTAGCATTAAGTCTGGGAATGGCGATGTTCAACAGGTAGTTTAGTACCCAGGAATGCCACGTAAATGTAGCTCACATGTGTGGTACAAATGTAATCTTATTAATAATCAATTACACCTAAAGCAATTTTGCAATAGATTGCTGTCAGTTCCTATAATCAGCAATTTGTAATCAATTACTTCTTTTCAAAGTAATTTTGAAAGTCCTGACTATCTGGCCAGCAACAGAGCACAGCCATGGGAAATGAAACCTGGCTGGTTATCCAATTGATCAGTTTTCAAGTACTATATTATATTTCCCTTCAGAAAAAGAGGAAATTGCAATTGAAAGTATTTTTTTAAATTAAAAATACTATTATGTTCCTAAGTACAGGCCTGATGCTACACTTTGTTGAAGTCATGGTACTTACTATCATGGGGTCTAATACTGCAAACCCATACCACCAGTCAATGGACCTAATTCTTATTTACACTAAAGCCCTTTTACATCATGCTGGCAGCCTCAAGTGGGCCAAAAGTGTGTGCAAATTACATTGATAGCCACCTAAGGCCCCACTACACTTCCAGAATAGTAGAGCACCTCAGTGAAAATGAGAATCAGGCCCAATGCATCTACATCCTTACTACATGTGGTAGTAAGGATGTGCAGGACAGATTCATGCATGGGAAAATCCTATAGTAAATCACATTCTATTCTACATCCTGGATTTCATAAAAGCCTGTGGGAAAGGCCTGGGGAGAGCTCTGCAGACCTGAAGAGAGATGCATGGCCCCTTCATGTCGTGTGCTCTGCAGCAATCAGCAGCCCTAGGTCAAGGGCTGGCAGTAAGAGGTATTGCATGTGTCTATATTATAGATGGGGCTGGTAGCTGCCTATTATTAAGGTTGTGTCACACTTCTCATTCTAAGATCTTGCTTTTAGTTGCTTATAACTTTCCCAAACTTTAACCAATTAGGCTGAAATTTTTATATGCCAGGTGTCTGCCCCCAGTTGATTTTTTATTATTTTTGTTGGGGAAAACTTCAACCAAAGTGGTTCAGCCATTTCCAAGAATGATGCTAGAGCAAAATACATTTTGCTGATGTTGAAAAATTCTGGTGACCTTTTCTTTGGAAATCTCTATTGCCCCATGCTTTGGAGCAGGGACTTGAAATTTGGACTTTACGTCAGCGATACGCCTTTTGCCATCCTGTTAAAATGTGCCCAAATTCGGCTAAGTTACAAGACTTTGAAAAGTTGCAGTTAGCACATAAACTCTAGCAAGTCTCTACAGAGTAAGAGCTAAAAGTCTCTGAGGTTCCTTCCTCACTGAGCATGCTCCAGTCAGGGGCTGCAAAGGGCTCAGCAGGACTTTCCCTGCAACTGAAGCTGTGGACCAGGGGTCTCAAACTCCTGGCCTGCGGGCCATCCGCGGCCTGCGAGCCTCCCCAATGTGGCTCGCAGGGCTCCAGCAGTTTTGGGGCCGGATTTCTCCGTTAGTCCCACCTGCCACCCCCGGACGCTCCCCCCTCAGGGGCCCCAGCAGTGCAGCGGAGCTGAGCAGCGTCTGCCTGCTCACTCCAGTAGTTGCCGGCCCCACCCTGTGGACCAGGGGTGGGGTGGGGTTTGGCTGTGCCTCTGCGTGCTGCCCCCGCCCTGAGTGCCCCTGGGGCCAATGGGATGCTGCAGGGGCAGTGCCTGGGGGCAGAAGCGCACAGGGGCCCTCCGGCCCACCCCGCCTTGGAGCCCCAGATAAATGCCGCCCCCCGCCCCCACCCCCTCCCCACATACCCCCTCCTGCCCCCAAACTTCCTCCCAGAGCCTGTGCCCCATCCCCACATCCCCCAAACGCCCTCCCAGAGCCTGCACCCCCTCCCCACACACACCCCAGCCCCCAAACTCCATCCCAGCGCCTGCACCCCAGACCCCCCCCACCCAAACTCCCTCCCAGAGCCCAACCTCTCACCTCTTCTGCACCCAAACTCCATCCCAGCGCCTGCACCCCAGACCTCCTCCCCCACCCAAACTCCATCCCAGAGTCTTAGGCAGGTGGGGAGGGGGGCGAGTTTTTTGGGAGGTGCAGTTTTTTGGGGGGGAGGCAGGTTCTGAGCGGCATGAGTGACATTGGCCCACTGGGAGGATTTGGGGACTGGCACTGGCCCTAAGGTAAATTGAGTTTGAGATCCCTGCTATGGACTGTGCCAGGTCCAAGCACTGAAAATGAAAGCAGGGGACCTGTCTCTTCTGTGCTCCCCTTGTCTCTTCTTGCTGACACCTAGGAAGTGTGGAGGACAAAGCTGCCTGATTTGAATACAGAGGGTGGTGAAGAGAAAGGACAGGGACGTGTTGGTGGGGATGTGGCAGAGGGGGTCAAATTTTGGTTGGGAGAAATGGGTAGAAGAGTCTGTGCTCACGGGAGCACACTCCCCTCCAGAGCCTGGAATGGGACACAAGATTTTCTCAGTCTCACCTTTCTTCTGCTGTCAGCAAATAGCTGCAAAACTTACTGGGAAAGTGTCCCATTCCACTCTGCTTCTACAGATGGAGTGCTTGAGGGAAGGTAAGATAGTCTAGTTCGCTAGTGCTGGTCCACATAAAGACAGACAACTTACTGTGGTTCTCAGTTACTCTGTTAGCTCAAGTGGCAGAGGTCTGTGCTGTGGATCTAAAGGTTCCAGCCCTGCTGATTTCCCATGTGGGTGTTGACATAATGGAATTTGTTTTTCCAGTTTTATTAAAAACCTAAGAAATTACACACACAAAAACTATACTAAACGAAAATTACTAAAGTTGCAAAGCCAAGCACCCAAAAGTCCGGAACTGCCAGAATAAAGGTTCCCTGTGTAACTTTAATTCTTCCCCCTTCTGCGTATGCATAATGAGACAGTCTTTAGTTCCAGATCACATACTGTTTTGTTTTTTGTTTTTTACAGGATTCCCGCCTCATGCAGTGCATAGGGGTGTTTCCTAACTTTTGAATGCTTGACTTTGTATCCTTAATAATGATATTTTAACATCGTTTTTGTGTGTATAATATATAAAATATGTATGCTTTTAGCTGCTAAATTTGTTAGATTTCAATCTCCAGCAGCTCGTAAATTATTATAACCAAACACTGGAATGGAAACCTCTACATTTTATAGCTAACGAAAAGAATAAAATAACATTAAAAAACACTTTTGCCAGCAGGGCCAGGCTGCCCTGTGGCTATTATGGACCATTAGCCAGGGGAGTGAAGCAAGTGTCCATCCCAAGAAGTGGGGTTATAATATTCTGTAACGCTATAAACACCGTCAATAACAGCAAACCCCTCCCAGTTAATGACAATGGAGATCTTAAATTGCAAACACAAATCAGACCCATTGCTTGGTGCCGTACATACAATTTTCTAAACGTCCTGCACACGCCATCCAGAGCAACCTTCATTATGTTTTTCTTGTTCTACGGATTATCTAATAGCAGTCTTCAAGATTATTTTACCTTCCCTCAAGCGCTCTATCTGTAGAAGTAGCAACATCAAACTTAGCCTGTTATTTTTAATCTTCTTTGCTGGGGGCTAATACTTGCAAAATCACTCCCATACTGCATGTACGAAATCAGGAGTTTAAAACTGTCTTATTTTAAAAGGAGCTAATAACGTAATTGTTACACTGATGAATAAGAGCAAAAGGCCTTATCAAACTGGGCTGTTTGTGCCACCTCCTATTTTTACCCCAAGTGTTAGTGTTGGGTCATGGGCTTTTCTCTACACAAGATAACTGTAAGTACTCTCATTTCATTGATGAGTTAAAAAAGACAGCATTCTCTGCTACTGAGGGCCTCCTAACTGCAGCTGTTGCTGTAATGGCTTGCACTAACTCTAATTTTTCCTTTCTCAAAATTGAACAGATATAATTTAAAATGTAAAAAGAGACAATACTCTAGCATCTCACAAGAAAAAATACTGCGTATACTAAAGACAGCATTTTATTTCTGGCAACAAAATCATTAGATTCAAGCAGGAACAACTGAACTGCTCCATACACAGTATATAGTTAAAACTGCACAACTGAAGCCAAAATATGCACAGCTAAAAGGAATGTTACAGGGGGGCCTCTCTTGGTGAACAAAGCAGGCTCAGTTTGGCTCTTTTTCCCTAGCGCTACCACATCCGCACATCGTTAGTTGGAAAATTCCAGATATATGCTGTAATTTTTTGTGCTTTTTTTTTTTTTTCCAGTACACTTGAGGCTTTAGTGTCCGGATGCCATTCTCCCCTCCCGCCCCCCTTATCTGTCCCTGTTAGTTTGGGTCTTTGCCAGCTGTGGTCAACAATTAATACAGCAGAAGAAAAATACAGTACACTCCCTGGCAACTGGCACAGTCTCACAGGAAATACCAAATAAAAACTTGATTATGTATTGTTTAACTGTTTTGTTTGCCTGTAGGCCACCCTGTTGTTGGTGTAATTTGGAAAAGCATGCTCCGTCTGGATGAGCTGTGCGCAGGCTCATTGTTCCCAGAATCTGTCACGCAATCACTGCTTCAGCCTGTGGCCCTCTACAGAAAGGAGCAGAGGCATGGCAGCCCTTCAGCCTGGATTCCTTTTTGTTAGACAATTGGTGACCAAATGTAATAATAGAAAAGTAACCTTTTAATATTCATGTCATTTATTTACTTTCCCTGTAATTAGAAAACCTCACGTGAAAAGAAGTGGAAGGGGGAAAAAAGCCCCCCTCCTTTTCTTTCCCTTTGCTTTCGAGGATCAGGAAGGTGCATGGAGCATCATTATACCTGGGTGCCGACATCTCTGACTGTTGGGAACTACCAGCAGTGTTGGTTTTTATTAACTGATATGTGAAAGCGATTTTGAGTTATAATAGAACTGTAAGATTAAACTTCTTTTCATCTACATGCAGTTACTGCATCGGCTTCCTCATATGAATCAATGGATTAATCCACTGACACAGAGCCATTCCTTCAAATTTCCAAACACAATAGGCTCCTTCTAGTTTAAGCTCCCTTTCAAGTTAAAGTCAGCCCGTGTGACTCAAAATACCACATGCACTAGACCTTTGCCAATACAGCCCACAGCCTCAGGTGTACATTCAACTCATTGCCACTTCTGGGTTCCCTGATAATAGCAATGGCACACAATGCTCTTTTGTCCCCTGAGTTTGGACAGGAGACTTCCATTTCTCCTTGCAGAGGCTGAACTTATTGTAGTGATTCACATCTTTCTCACACCCAAGACAGAGTGCACTGCCTTTGAGGAGCACTGAAAGCTTCAGCTAGTGTAGAACATAGGGTGACCAGATGTCCCAATTTTATAGGGACAGTCCCGATTTTGGGGTCTTTTTCTTCTATAGGCTCCTATTACCCCCCCACCCCGTCCCGATTTTTCACATTTGCTGTCTGGTCACCATAGCAGAACACAACAGCTTGCCCCCTACGTGGGTCACTCTAAGCACATTGCACTGGTGCCCTGGGGTATGCAGTGGCCATATCTTCACTTCTGGGTGCAATTTAAGGTGCTGATTATGGTTTTATAAGTCTTGAATGGGACTGAGCTAAGTGAGAAATTGCCTCTCTCCATAGTCGCTGAGTTAAGCTCTTGCTGTCTGATTCTGATCTTGGTTTTAATGGGAGAGGAAGACATTCAGCAACTTCCAGGCAATGCTTAGCATCTCAAAGGATTCGGCTAAAGACACAGCCCAAGTATCACAAGTATGACGTAATGGTTCCAATAGCAAATGAACTGTGCTCTCTCTTTTATGTTATTATATGGCTATATGATCATGTAAAATCTGCAAGTGATCAAAATCAATGTTAGATGGGCCAGTGGTTTCGATTTTTTCATGCACCAAACAATCTTGTGAATGGAAAGAACCACAGAGACTTTTTGTTTGGGGCCATTTGAGAATCCAGCTTGTGCAGCAAGTCCGGATGGGTTAGACATGGGCAGGGCTTAAAGCTTCCCAAATGCCTTTCAGCTAGTTTTAAAAAATGGTTTATGTTTAGCTGGAATGATTCCCTGAGTGGCACACCCTGAGCAGAGAGCAGAACACAAGTATGTCATTTGTGACATTAATTGCAAATCCCAGGTATAATATTTTACATATTCACTGGGAAAGAATCTCAGCTATGTGGTAGATTAAACAGCTTGAACATATTAAATGTGTGTATGTGTGTTTGAGTGAGACATATTATATATAATATTTGGGCATTTCTGCCCAAAAGGGAAAATGGAAATTTGAAGAAAAAGTAAACTGAAAGGACTCCTTGGCCTGTGCAGCTCCAAAGAGAAGAGTCATTACAAAAATTATGGGTCATTGCATTCAGTATGAGCCTCATTCTCCCTCCACTCATCTCTAGCAATGACTGTCCCTTCCCTCTCATGCCCTCTCAGTTTCTCGTTGGCTGTGCTATCTTACCCCCTCATCCACTTTTCCCTGCTCTCTTTTCTCTCTCAATTTGCAGTACGTAGAATACTAGAAATGTGTGTGTCCCTTTAAATGTGCCGTAATTATAGAAGTCAGAGAAGTTAAGGAGTTGTAGGACGAGGATTCAGAGAGGGAAGCAGTAAGGTGTGTGTGTGTGTTAACCAGAGCCATTGTCTAAAATAAAAGAAAGTAATAATATACTGCTGGGGTGTGCTACTATTAAATAAGAAGGAACAGAAAACTCTGTCCAGCTCCTCCCACAATCCCAAGAGCTTTCCTCGATCCCAGAATTCCCCATTTATCACCCCAATTTTGAGCCTGAACACCCATATGAAGAGCTCTAAATTTACCGTAATTTACATGACTGAGATGATGAAGAACATCCTGGGAATGAGGAGCAGTATGAATAACTGCATATGGATGTTTTTAAATAGCAAAGGAGACCTGCATACTTCAAACAGGGAACTCTCAGGGGTCTCCTCTCCTCTGAAGACTGTGAGGAAGTGAGTGAGAATTAATATCTTTAGGCAAACAGGTATACTAGTTATTAACAGGCTCCAAAGCAGGAATTCATCAGAGTGGTTAGAGGAAGGAGTGAGAAATCTAAAATGTCTGTTCAAAATATATAATGAGCTGAAAGGTTTGAAATATTATTGTAGAAAATGACAGAATTAAGGATCTTGATTTAAGTTTGTATAGTACGTATCACAACAGGGTTCTTTCTGGTCCATGACTAGGGCTTCTAGACACTATGGTAATACAAACAAACAAACAAACAAACAACAATAATAACAAATTCATTAAGGCCTTGATTCAGGAAAGCATTAGAGCAGGGGTAGGCAACCTATAGCACGTGTGCCAAAGGCGGCACGTGAGTTGATTTTCAGTGGCACTCACACTGCCCGGGTCCTGGTCACCGGTCCGGGGGGCTCTGCATTTTAATGTAATTTTAAATGAAGCTTCTTAAACATTTTAAAATGCTTATTTACTTTACATACAACAATAGTGTAGTTATATATTATAGACTTATAGAAAGAGACCTTCTAAAAATGTTAAAATGTATTACGGGCACGCAAAATCTTAAATTAAGAGTGAATAAATGAAGACTCGGCACACCACTTCTGAAAGGTTGCCGACCCCTGCATTAGAGCAAAGGTTCCCAAACTTCCAGATCTACCAACTGCCCACATACTCCTACCCTTCTCATCAGAGAAACTGTGTGTGTTCTTAACACGACCATCTATCCATATTTTCACTGTTACGTACAGATATAGTTATAGTGCGACATATACAACCGGAAAAAAAAACTTGACTAAGTTCTGAGCTCAGTTAGACTGGACAGTTGCTAGGCAACTGAACCCATGCTGTACAGTGATTGAAGGTGAAGGCTCTGTATGTCAAAATCAACAAGGTTTCCGATCATCCCTCATGCTGACCCCTGGGCTCAATTACAACTTATGTCCTTACAGTAATTCATATTACAAGAAATATAATGTGAGACCTTTTCACCCAACGCACAAAATGATAGCTTCTCTGTCATGGAGATTTGACTGCAGTAACATTTAAAGGGAAAACAAACCCAAGATGCTGATTGTACAAAGATCACAGTGGTTTCTAGTTTCACATGACCCACTCTTCCTCCCATTTTGTTTGTTTAATTTAAATGGTCTTGATTTTTTTCCTTTACATTTTTTTTTTAATTAAATTAAAATAAAATAAAATAAAATTAAATTTAAAAACCTGTGTCAAAGCAATATTAAGGTAAACATCTGAAAGTAAAAAATGTAAAGTTCCAAAATCAATATTAATCAATCACCAGGGATACTGCACTTAAAATATGAACTATTTTCTATTCCTGTTTTATTTATTAAATGTGTCATTTAATTTATTACCACTGCTTATGAGGTTGGTGAAGGCACACATATTCAAGTGAACATCTATTTTTTAAACACGGATTACAATTAGTTTCAGGTACTTTGCCTTTCCCTGAGCTCACCTGCTAATTTTTATGGTTCTACAATCACATCTTCCTATTTTAAACAATGCTTTTCTTTCACTCCTTGCTGTGTGAAATGCTCGCACAAACAATAAGGGAAACAGTCAAACTGACAATGCACAATATAAATGAACTGAAATAACAGTGGAAAATGTATTTCTAATCTCTGTTAGTTAGAGTAATCTTAGGTGTTATCTCTAACAATGATAGGTAAAACATGTTCACAGAAGTGTGATATTTTTAAAGTTGGCAGAGCCCCTTTCAAAGTATTCACTAAACATACCACAAGTGCAAATCGGATGAGATAGCATCCTTGGAACCTCAACATTTACATTGCTTGACTTTGTGTTATTTAAATGTGCAGCCTTAGTATTTGTCTATTTTCCCATTAACTTAGTAGTTTCCTTAGTTTAGTATGGATTTAACAGTTTCAAAGGGAGTTTTATTCCTTTTTCCTCCTAGTTTTATTTACAATAATAGAATTTCTTAAACAAGACAAGGCCTGGAGTCATTGTGGCAGGTGCATCTTGTTAATGCCACCCTGAATACCCAGGAGGTGGGAATGACTCCCTGGAGAGAAGAAACTGGAATTCATGAATTAGGGCTAGGAAGCCATAAAAATAGCTAAATTTATAAAGAAAACAAACTGAAGTTTATGTTATTGTTTTTATGTGAGTTACTAATAAAGTTCCAAACTCTCGTTAGGGCGTAAATCTGGACTACAGCAGTCTGATTCTTCATGCCATGACTCCAGTTATAGGCCAGTGAAACTCCAGGGACATGATGGTTTTAAACTAGAGTAATGCAGTGCCGTGGTGAATCCAAATTACTATGTATAGATTCTGATCACAGAAGGGTGGGAACTTCATCTCATTTTGGTCCTCCAGAAATCTCTGCAGGGTAAACATAGAGCTGATGTTGCAAAGACAAAGGAGAGAGAGAGAATTCAGGAAGCTCAGGCAAAGTTCAGATTATGTTTACATAGACTATAAAAATCAGAAAACAATGTTTACATTTAGAGAGGCATTCTCCGCCTTTTCTGGCTTACAACAGATTTTTCATCTAAACTTGTCAAAACCTAAAGTAAACTCTACTTTATTTTTAACCTGTACTTACCTGTTACAAGCATATTTTCCTTTAATATATTGGTTTTGTCTAAAGTTTTTTCTAGTCAAACTATCTCTTATGCACAGTCTTGAGTTGAATTGAATTTTACAGTAAACATTGCTGTCTCTGTCTAGTTAAACTGGTAATCACGAGTACTACAAACATTTTTATTTTCATATAACTTAGGTTACTGGACCTCAGCTAGTTAACAGAATTATTTAAAGTTGTATGCAGGGTGTTCTTCGGAAAGAAGGACAGTGTCTTCATATTCTTGAGATATAGTAGGACCTTTCATTCATCTATGCATTAAAATGCATTACATGCAAAGCCTTGGGATGTCTGATGTGTTACCTTGACTCTGTTGTCTTAACACTGGAAACAAAAAGGGGCTGCGTTCTATGTAGTGGCTGTGAGAATTCTGTGGTAATTCCGATTCCCGAACTGGACAGGACATTAACATGAATATTTTTTTCTGAAGGTCATTGCTGCTATCAGTAGACTCCTCCTCTAGAGCAAGGTTGAATATCTGACCACAGAGGGTGTCCAAATTTTACAGGCAGCACATGAAAACCTGGGGTGAAACTTTGGCTCCACTAAAGCTAGTGGTAATTTTGCCACTGACTTCATTGGAGCTATGATTTCATACCTGAACATCAGTATTGGTGCTTCAATTCATCTTGAGCAAAATCTTCAGGAAACTCTAAATGCTAAAAATTAATCCACAAAATGTACTTGTTCTTGTTCCTCATCCCTTGTGTGATAACCATTTTGTATGAGTTAAAGACATAGTAAAGAGAGGCTTGTAAATCTAACTACTCTCTATGAACACAATGATGAGGATAATGAGGATACCGAGATTTGTAATTAAAATAAAGCCTATAAGCTAAATTCATTTTTACTGCAAATCCATTTGTATTTACATTTTCAGTTTTTGACACACACAGCTTTTATTTGTGTTGAAAATTGTTCACTCATTCCTAAAGTGACATGGGTCCATCTGGCTACTGTATATGACACTGCTTGTAGTGTGTCATAAATAACAGTACAAATAATTTTTATAGCATATGGCCAAGTTGCAGTGACCTAGAAAGGTCTATAATTTAACAGGAATTTTTTTGGCTTTACACTGTACACAGGATTCCCCCCCGCCCCACCCCCCAAAAGTCTAGTCACATTTATTACAACTTTTTTTTTTTTTTTTAAACAGACTGGTAAAAACTAGTTTTCTGGCACTAGGTTATGTACAGACTTTGGTCCATTTAACAAGGTCAGACTGTTTACTCTTGACCAAATTCTTTCCCACTGTAAAAAGGTACTTTTAAATACCACATTCCAAAACCAGTGCCAGTAAGTCACTGAAGCATATTTTCCCACAAGAACTGATACCATGCACAGGCCCCTCCTTATTTAATTCTTCTAGTGTTTAAATTACATAAGGTGCAGATACTGTTTAATGTCACAAATTACTTAAAACTACCCATGTCTTTGTTGCGCTGAAACCTGCCAGTCATGAATCCATTAACTTAAAACAGTCCCATGCATTTCAAAGCAACAGTATCCTTTCAAAAAGCTACTAGTGGGAGACAATAAAAGAAAGAAAGGACATCTTTAAGTACAAATTTCAACTGCTCAAGTAAATGTAAAGCAAGCACAAAATGCTTACATTTGACTTAAGGGCCAGATCCTGCAGTCCATGTAAACTGGCATAGCCAATGGAACTATGCTGATTTATGCCAGCTGAGGGATTTGGCCTTTATGGCTACTGCAATAGCAATTTAAAAAAAAAAAAAAAAGCAAGCCCTTAAAGCACTTTCAAGCAGCTACATTTCCAAAGGTATTTTTGATTTTACAAAGCCTGAATATATATATGTAAACAAAATAAAAGCAAAATGCCATTACATTAAGAAAGATACGTATCTACCTCTGATCCCCTCTGTTTAAATGTTACCCTCAGAGCATGTTTTGAATTATATTTGTTCTTAATGTAAACAAGGCACCTAGATTAACCCTAAATTGCAAACCAGGATATTTAAATTTTCTAGCAATCTTCCTAATTTCAACGTTGATTTTAAGGAGCTTGGTTTTGTCATTTCAAATGCAAGATGAAACACAGCACATAAAAATAACTAACCAAATCTATCTCCAAATAAATAAGGTTCCAAAAGAACTCCTAAACTCTCTACCTTCCAACTTCTCCCTTACATAGGATGTGGTGCCACTGAAATTACAGCAGTGGTAACAGAAGTACATGTATCCATAATTGCATTGTCATCATCTAATGCCTGCATATTATGCAAAGGATAGAATTATATCTAATGCTACAGATTTTATTTTCCCCTAAATATTATACTTAGCGTACATCAAAAAGTGATGTTCTGTCTAAATGATTTACACCAGAGTTGGTCAAAAGACGCAGAAAAAATTCTCACCAAAATTGTTCAGAATTTTTTTTGTAAAATTTTCAAATATATTGAAAATGTTTGATCAGCTCTAGTATACAGTTCAAGTCATGCCCCATCACCAACACTTTGAGAGCTAAGTTTCATTGAATAATCAAAAGCACTGCCAGAAAAGGCCAGAGTTAATTGTTTTCCAGGCAGAAGGGCCTGTATATATTTTTTCATGAAAAACTACTGATCTCCAAGCGTTGGAACAAACCAAAAAAAGAAAGTTCATCTCCTCCTAGAAAGTGCCCATGCCAGCACGCCAAAGTGAATAACATAGATGGTTTATCTTTTCCATGTTGTTTATCAGCTTTGACTGAAGTAAAAGTGACAAGATAAATATTAGCACTTATTCCGGTATGGTGATGCTGGTATTTCAAGATGTAGTCCTAGAATCCCCTTTGTTATTTCTAACTACAGATTAGTTAAACATACCAAACTAATATGACAAAACTGTAGCCATCTTGAAGGAACATATGGGATGACTGTGAGATATTTTGGTACCTGTCCATCAACACAGTGGACACAGTTGTATTGTTTTCTCATCCTCTCCAGAAGTACTGTCCTATAGTGATATTTGGATGACATATCACCACTTCGGAAATTTTCAGTTGACTGATGCTCTTGAGATACTTCCTGGATGTATGCTAAACATGATGACCCCTGACAACATTCAATCGTACCTACCGATTTCAAGCTCATATCTTCTTTTCATAGTAAGTAATATATCAAAGAGTCTCCCAGATTCATCAAGCTATCAAAAACACCTAAACTATAACTAAGGCTGTGAGTCTCTCATGGAGGTCACAGTCTTCTGCAGCAGCCAATCGGGCTGCTCGGGCAGCTGGTTCCAGGTGCTGCCCTGGAGCAGCGGTCCCGGAGCAGCAGCAGTGGGGCCCCGGGCTGCTCCCACCCAGAGCTGCAGCAGCAGCAGCGGGGCCCCAGGCCAACCCCTGCCACACCCCGCCAGTAGCAGTGGCAGCAGGGCCTGCCCCTACTCCCGGAGCAGCAGAGGTGGCGGTCCCGGGCCACCCCCCACCCCCCCGAGCAGCAGCAGTGGGTCCCAGGCGATTCCCCCGCCCCCCCGGTCCAGTAGTATCATCAGCGGGGCCCCAGCCACCCCACTCCAGCAGTGGCGGGGCCCAGAGTGCCCCCACCCCCACCCAAAGCAGCAGTGTCCGCAGGAGCATCCCCCCCCCGAACCTAAGACTTAGTTAGGGGTATATTTAGTAAAACTCATGGACAGGTCAGGGGCTTGAACTTTTTGTTTATTGCCCATGACCTGTCCATGACTTGTACTAAAAATACCTGTGATTAAATCTTAGCCTTAACTATAACTTTTAGTTGAATATGATATACAATACTTTGGCTCAGTTAACTGTATATACAGAGAAAGAATATACTATACCTTCTAAAAATAGAATATCCTTCAACCTATAGCATGATTACCTCCGGCCTGAGCAGTTTGTCATCAAGACCCTAAATACTGGCTGTGTCAGGTATCTCTTGGATGCAATCTGGTTTATTTATAAAGAATATGCACATAAAGTCCTGTTTCCCTGAACACAGTGGGAATCAAATAGTTTTTTTCTGCTCATCGTTCCAATAGTCTTTCCAGCTAGCTCTAAACCCAAAAGCTCTCTCTCTCAGCTTTTTCTCAGGGTGATGCTACGAATACTTCTGTGGCTGTCTCTGGGGCTATCTTCTCTCTCTTTTTCTATTGTGTTTCCCTGCTTCTCTCATACACACATACAGCACCCTCAAACATCAGTCAGTCGCCTGCATTTGCATTCAAACGTCTGTCAAACCCCTCTGCCCACATAGCTCAGACAGCCTTGCATATGGCCTGTTTCTTTGACAGTGGCTCTTATTGTTTCAGCTATCTAGACCATAAAGGGGCTTAATTGCTTTTTATAATTTATCTTGAATGATGGGCTTCTGTAACACCCACCAGGCTCAACAATGTTTCTTTCACCCAACCCCTAGCACAACAGTATTATTGTAAAACTGGTTTTAGTCCGAAGACTACATTGCAGCACTATCTACTTATGAAAGAATTAAACAAGTGAATTAAATGAATGACTTCTATTTTGAACAACATGGAGGGTCAGTCATTTGATTAATTTTATACATAGATGTGATGTAATTATACACACACACGCTATGTGGTGGCTTGCTGTGGAATTAATCATTTTGAACGAAAGTAAAACTTGAAACTTGTGAAATTTCATTCACAAAGGTAAAATGAATGAATCTTGTACTAACAGAAGATGTATCTTGTTCATGCCATAATGCATCAATAAAAGTGTGGATTTTTTAAAAAATCAAATGTTCGTTTTGAACATCTCAAGCCTTAGAATTCACAAAGAAATGCATCCCACTAATACCAGTGCTCCTGCATTATTCCTGTGGCAAGCCCCTTCCCTTAATGGTGAAAGTGAAAATGAAACTAAAACAAACACTCCATTGTTAACTACAGAAAACATGCAATTTTGCATTTTAATAAAATAAAAGTAGAATGTGCGCTACTGTGGCGACTGCTGCCAAGACTCCACGGCACCAGAGAACCATTTCTGTTCAAAGGAGATACTGTGACTGGTGGTCTTTTAGGTTTATTCATGTTACATTTTTTTGTAACACTATTTTCTAGATTTATTGGGTGTGTGTTGGTGGTTTTTAGAGGTTTCTGTCGAGAGCAAATATGAGGCCTCTTCACTGCAATGCCACAAAACCTGTTCAGGCCACCACTGTATATATAATTGACAATATGAGAGGAATGGAACAAGCAATTTATTTTTTCCTGTAAGTTATGAAAGAGTATAGCTCTTTCCAAGCTCTGGCTCTGCTATCTATGCTTCTACTCCACTGCAGCTAATGTGATGAACTGTTAAATCAAAACCACTCACTCAAATATTGGATATTCTACCTCTACCTCTGAACAGCATATGTAAATTCAGACAAAAGAGGCTTGATTCAAAGGTTGTTCCAAGACTGGTGCGTGCGTGTAAATAAAACCAGTTACGCTACCCAGATCCATGTCACTGATTTCTCCTCCACTGGAAGCCGACCTGCAAGGCCCTGGATCTGTGCTATTGACTGACAGATGGGCAACCACAATAAACAGAGGAAAATGAGATGAAATTAAGAATGGGAAAATACAGGTTGGATATCAGGAAAACTTTCTGAAAGCGAGATGTATAATGCTTCGGAATAGTCTCCCAATAGAATCGATGGAAGTCCTGTTGCTTGGCATTTATACAGCTAAAATGTGACAAAACAACACTAGACAATATAGAATAATCAACAATCTTGCACTGACACAGAGATGGACTGGGCAATCTACCAGATCTCTTCCACTCCTACCATCTATTGATTCCTTTAAACTGAAGCTGTTAGCCATTCTCCACCAGCAACACTACACATCTACATTTTAGATGAGTAAGCATAATTTCTCCAACTGAAACTACAGCAGGGAATTTCAGTAAGTAAATTCTGAAGCTGGAATTTGGCCAGGACCTAGAAAAATTAGGGCTACCTCCTCTACTCTTGCAAAAGGTGCTGGAGCCTCAATTTTATTATGTCCCATTCAAAGATGTCACCTGCAGCAGCAGTGTGCCCCCTAGCACCACGTGGGAATTCTGGTGTAGCACTGATTCAGATAGAAGAATGCCATTTAAATGACTCACCAACATCACTTCCTGTAACAATTTGACGTCTCCAATCCAAGTACCAACTAGGCCCAACCCTGCTTATCTTAATAGCTCTGATAAGATCACAACCTGAGGCAGCATGAGTGCTGGCTGCTAGGGTTATTTTAGTGTTTTAGGAATGGGTTTAGAATTACATGGAAACAGTTTTGTAATTACACAGCTTGAGAGCCTGTCAAACAATCATATTGCTTTTATAATCTCAACCACCTCAAAAAACAGTCATTTACCTCTTAAGCTAGATGTAAAGCAATTTAAAACATAAAAACAATTTGTATAGAACAGTTTTAAATAACGTTTTTCCTGGACTGCACAACAGTTTCATAACAGAAAACAGTACAGTAAAAAGACAGCGGAGCTATTTTTTTATAGTAAAGAGACAAAAATACAATAACCTGAGTTTATACATTTTTTCCAGCTAGGTTAACACAGACTCCCATTCTTTCAACAGGGATTACATATTAGAACAACAATGTGAAAAAACATAAGTCAATCCTGGTACCATTAGTAACAATTTAAAAAATTTCTGATCTTATGTCCTTACCAGTGAAAGAAAGAAAATGAAGGGAAGCAGGGGGGAAAGGAAAGCAAAGAATATTTAATTACAACTTTACTTTTGGACCAGTGTCTGAAGCTTGTCTCAGAGTAGCAGCCGTGTTAGTCTGTATCTGCAAAAAGAAGAACAGGAGTACTTGTGGCACCTTAGAGACTAACAAATTTATTAGAGCATAAGCTGCATCTGAAGAAGTGGGCTGTAGTCCACGAAAGCTTATGCTCTAATAAATTTGTTAGTCTCTAAGGTGCCACAAGTACTCCTGTTCTTCTTGAAGCTTGTCTATACCAGATACTTTTCTGCACAAGTGTAGGTGCACTGGGCTGCTTACTAACCCAGGGTGGGCTGCACTGGGATAAGTCATTTTTTACACCAGTGCAGTGAATCTACGCTACAGGCTTGCATTTGGGAGGGATAGCTCAGTGGTTTGAGCATTGGCCTACTAAACCCAGGGTTGTGTAGGGTTACCATACGTCCTCTTTTTCCCGGACATGTCCGGCTTTTCGGCAGTCAAACCCCCATCCGGGGGGAATTGCCAAAAAGCCAAACATGTCCGGGAAAATGGCAGCTCTTCTCCTCCCCTGACTCTTCGGCTCTGTTTAAGAGCCGAGCTGCCCAAGCGCTCCCGGTTTCGGGCAGCCCCCCGTGCCTCAGGACCCTGCGCCGCCGGATCCCGGGAGGGGAAGTGCCCGGCTGGGGGTGCAGGGTCCGGAGGCATAGGGGCTGCCCAAAGCCCGAGTGCTACCGGCTTCATGGTTTGCCGGGCAGCCTCCAGACCCTGCGCCCCGGGCTGGGCGCTTCCCCTCCCGGGCTCCAGCTGTGCTGGGGAAGCGCCGGCCGGGGGCGCAGGGTTTGGGGGCTGCCCGGCAAACCGTGAAGCCGGTAGCCTCAGGCAGCCCTTTCTGCGTGGCTGGGAGCGGGAGGGAGGAGGGGGCGGAGTTAGGGCGGGGAATGGGTGGAGTTGGGGCGGGGCCAGGGTGGGGAAATGGGCGGGGCCAGGGCCCCTGGAGGGTCCTCTTTTTTTATTTATTAGATATGGTAACCCTAGGGTTGTGAGTTTAATCCTTGAGGGGTCCACTTAGGGTTCTGGGGCAAAATCAGTACTTGGTCCTGCTAGTAAAGGCAGGGGGCTAGACTCGATGACCTTTCGGGGTCCCTTCCAGTTCTAGGAAATAGGATATCTCCATAGATTAGATTAGATTAGATTAGATTAGATTAGGTGCAGCATACTAATGCAAAAAAAAAAAACCCCAAGTCAGCGTGGAGACGCCCAGTGATCATAGTCCATACCCCGCATTAGCTCCAGCTTCCATGCAGCAATTTTGTTGACATAGCACATATTCTCACATAGAGCCAGTTTGCTTGTTTACTGTCAAGTAATTCACTTTCTATGAAAGGCTAACTGAAAGGCTTTTTACATTTCAAGATAAACCTGGGACTGAATCAGAGCAGAGAGCTGCATTCTCTGCATTCCTTAGATGGCTTTCAGGGTTAGCCGTGGTATCAGCTGTAATGGAATAGAAGTATAGGACCCTGAATCAAGGTCTTGGCAGGAAGGGAATTAAAAATATGTCAGATATTTTGTTTGAAAATGTATTTGGTAAAGATGCTCAAATTTTTTTCCCCAAAAACTCAAATAAACAACAAACTTTAAGATCCTAAAGCAGTAACTTAACAACTATGCCCCAAAAATTCAGTGGGAGCTGCTGCATTTTGAAAAGCTGCTGCTTTTCAAAATCAGGCCACTTATTTTAGGTTCCTAAATATGGACTCAGACTAATTTTAGGGCCCATTTCTGAAATTACTGGCCTATCACAATATTTTCTCCCTCTCATGTTTATGTGCTCTCTCTCTTTCTGTATATACACAATTGGCCCCTCTGCCAAATTTCAAATTCTTTAAGATTCTCAACTTGGGCACACAAAATCTCTAGTTATATTTGAAACTGTAGGCACTTCCGATGTGATTTTGGGGAAGACTGTCATAATGCATATGAACAAATGCAACCTTTATTCTAGCATTTCCTAGCTCTTGCGTGCTTGACTTTTCAACCTAAATAACACTCTTTTAACAAAATTGTTTATATATTTGTAAGTCTGTGGGTGTATATATCATTGTATCAGCCTTAGATAAAACGGTCACTGACCTGAACAATCTATTCTTTTCATTATCTTTTGTGAAGGTGAAGCATGAAGTAGGACCGGTCTATCTAGGTGTGACCTTAGACCGCACACTGAGTTACCATGCCCACCTGAAGAAGACAGCAGCTCAAGTTAAGATGCGCAACAATCTTCTTAGCAAACTGGCAGGTTCGTCATGGAGTGCTTGTGCTCCAACTTTGTGGATGTCAGCTCTTGCCACCTCGTATTCAGTGGCAGAGTACTGCACACCAGTTTGGAGTCGATCGTCACATGCCAAACTGGTGGATATGCAGTTACATGCCACCATGCGTATCATCTCCGGCACCGGCACCCTGCATCCAACTCCACTCCCATGGCTTCCAGTTCTGAAAAATATTGCTCCTCCTCCTATCAGACGAGAGGTTGCCACTGGCAAGTTACTGAAGAAAGTACACCTCTACCCCGATATAACGCTGTCCTCGGGAGCCAAAAAATCTTACCGCGTTATAGGTGAAACCGCGTTATATCGAACTTGCTTTGATCCACCGGACTGCACAGCCCCACCCCCCCATACACTGCTTTACCGCGTTATATCCGAATTCGTGTTATATCAGGTCGCATTATATCAGATTAGAGGTGTACGTGCCAACTCAAGCCTACCGCTGCACAATGACCTTTTTAAACCACCAGCTGCATGTATGCCGTCATGTCACCCATTATGGTCTCATCTGCCACGCCAGGATGTTTGGGCGGAAACACTCTGGCGAGAGGAATGGACAGAGTCATCACAGACCCCACAATTTGCCCACCTGGTTTTGACCTGCCCCGTTGTCCAGACCGGACAAGGTCTCTGTGCAGCCAACCAGTATCGCTGGGGCCTTTGTGACAGCCCTTTGTGCAGCTGTGGCACAACACAGATGATGACGCACATTGTCGATGAATGCCTGATGACTAGATTCAGCGGTTTCCCAGAAGAACTGCATCATGCCACTGAAGATGCCATCACTTGGCTAGATGACTATGCACACGCAAAATAATATTATCTTTTGTGTACAGACCCAAGCCACATGATCCACAACAGCCAACAGGAGTTTACTTAATCTAGCTATATATCTCAGATTATTTTGAAGTATCAGCCAGAAGTTTTGATATCATCTTACTGAAAATGATTTTTATTCTTAAAATGACTCTGGAGATACATCACTCAATATATTTCTCATTATCAAGTGCATACAATGGAAAGAACCTCCCTGGGCAATGTTTAAGAGAACGCACTCCAAATTCCTTCAGCTGCCCTGTGTCTGCACTATGAGAAATTAACTCTTCCCGGACAAAACCTGAGTTACAGGGTTTTTTGTGGAGAACTCTGTAGTGGTAGGGAGGGAGGACTGAATTCAACCCTTCAGCCTGTGGGCCAGCTGTGTGACTACAGCTTAAACCAAGTTGCATCCATTGGCAACTAACTATGCTAGAATAATGGACGATGCAACCTCTGCAGGGATTTTAGACTGCTGAATCTGTGAAATCATGGATCCAGTAGCTCTTCTTTTGATCATATCCCAATGTTCCCTTCTTCAGCCTACCTATTCAAGGCCAGCTCAGAGCACCCTCTGGGACAGACAGGGAGAGAGTTCCCTGCACAGCCTCTGTGCCTGCACCCCTAATCTGTAAAGGGTACAGCAGGGCTGTAAAGTGGATCCTCCATACTTAGGTGAATATCATGGATGTTGAAGATGAAAGCAATAAGTAGAATTAATTTTTGTAAGGAAAGGAAACCAGAAAAGAAACCAGCTGCTTTGGAGGTTAATTGGGTAATTACCTTATTGCTAAAGATGAAGATACTGTACTATGAAGAAAAAAGAAAATCTCCACTATATGGAGTTATAAAGGATAGTTTCCAACAGATACCAGATTATCCTTCCAACTGGCACTGTGATTTCAGCCATTTAGTTCAGGAAAATCTGAGATAACTACACACGATACAATTTAAAATCTTCTAGGTGAAATTGAGAGGCTTGCATTTACAGGACTGTTGATTATCCCAGATTCTGGGGGAAAACACACAACAACTTAAGATAAGCAACCAGTTACAATCATACTGTATTCCTGGGTAAACACAATCTTTCGACAGCACTCCAGAATTCAACAGCACATATTTTGATTCTCTGGACATTCATCTGTGACTCATTTTTCTTTTGAGGGCCAACCGGGTGGACTGAAGAAAAGTGCTATGAGCTACAGAACTGGAGCTCTGAGTTCAAGACTAGGTATCTCCTCACAAAAGCTATGACTGCGAGAACCAAAGCAGTTTTGCTCCCATATTAGAGTGGGTGAGGTAATGTCTTTTATTGGACCAACATGAAAGAGACAAGCTTTTGAGTTACAAAGAGATCTACAACACTAGGGTTATCATATCTAATAAATAAAAAAAGAGGACCCTCCAGGGGCCCTGGCCCCACCCATTTCCCCACCCCTAGCCCCACCCTAACTCCGCCCCCTCCTCCCTCCCACTCCCAGCCACGCGGAAAGGGCTGCCCCAGGCTACCGGCTTCACGGTTTGCCGGGCAGCCCCCAGACCCTGCGCCCCCAGCCGGCGCTTCCCCAGCACAGCTGGAGCCCGGGAGGGGAAGCCCCCAGCCGGGGGCGCAGGGTCTGGAGGCTGCCCGGCAAACCGTGAAGCCGGTAGCGCTCGGGCTTTGGGCAGCCCCTATGCCTCCGGACTCTGCGCCCCCAGCCGGGCACTTCTCCTCCCGGGCTCCGGCGGCGCAGGGTCTGGATGCACGGTGGCTGCCCGAAGCCGGTAGCGCTCGGGCAGCCCGGCTCTTAAACAGAGCCGAAGAGTCGGGGAGGAGCAGAGCCGCCGCGGCCGGAGGCTCTGCTCCTCCCCTGACTCTTCGGCTCTGTTTAAGAGCCAAGCTGCCCGAGCGCTACCGGCTTCGGGCAGCCCCCATGCCTCCGGACCCTGCACCCCCAGCCGGGCACTTCCCCTCCCGGGCTCCGGTGGCACAGGGTCCGGAGGCACGGGGGCCGCCCAAAGCCGGTAGCGCTCGAGCAGCCCGGCTCTTAAACAGAGCCGAAGAGTCAGGGGAGGAGCAGAGCCGCCATTTTCCCCGGACATGTTCGGCTTTTTGGCAATTCCCCCCAGACGGGGGTTTGAGTGCCGAAAAGCCGGACATGTCCGGGAAAAAGAGGACGTATGGTAACCCTATACAACACTAGCTCCCATATGTCAGTGGTAAGAAGCTTTACATTCTTCAACAAAATACAAGATGAAAGTCATCTCAGACAAACAACAATCACGGGGTCTAAAAAGTATGTTTTTCTGCCTGGGCTATAGGAGAAAAAAAATAAATGAAGGCAGGAGTCCCTCTTTCTCAGAGCTCAGATTTCAGCTGTAATTCAGCAAGCTACTTAAGCATGTGCCTAATTTAACTGCAATGGGACTACTTATGTGTTTTGTGTGAGAGGATTCCACAGTATAAATGATATCTGGATGGGTTTCAGGGGAAACAGAGCACCAGGATGAGCACAAGGAACCAAAAGAAAAAGAAACTCTCCTTTGCCCTTATTGTGTCCAGTCTCCAAAATCATATATTAGTTCAGATGAGAGCTTACACCCATATTATTTACTAAACAGGTGGTATTTATTAGCATCTTACAATGCAGTATTGGGTAGAAAACAGAGAAGCACTCATTCCTCTTTGAAATGGGATATTTTCTATCTTTTTTGTTGTTATTTTTGTTGCTGTAACTAATTTATATATTTATTTTTTACAAAGTAAGCCCAGTTAGTGAAAATTATTTTATGCTCCCTTGCCACTATACCAACAAAATGAAATCCAAGTTACTGCATGATGTGACTTGTAAACCATTTGTGCTGAAATGACTGCCAGGAAATGGATGGAAAATCTTTATCCTGAAGAAACACTCAAATAAAACGCTAGCATAATCTGAAAATGTTCACTGAAAGTGAGAATTGGGTTTTTAAAAATTCTCAATCTCTTCAGCTGATCCCAGTATAAACAATTTAGTGCATTAGCAGAGAAACTGATTTTTTCCCCCTCTTACTTCGAGCAAATCTGAAAATAAGATTTTTTTAAAGGAAAAAAGCAAAATAAAACCATTTTGTTTGCATTTTAGGGAGGAAAAAAGTCAGCAGCTCTTCCATCTAATCTAAGCCACACGTTTTCAAAAAGGCTACTATGAGTGTTTTACAAACACTAGTCTCTTGCCAGTTTTGCTTCATTTTTTTTGGAGTTAGGTCATGATTTAAAATCTTGATATTCGCAGCTCGGGCTAGACACTGTGATCACAATTAGATGTGCTCATCTCACTTTGCCTTCTGATACCCAGCAATTCATAGATATTTAGGCAATCAGCTGGCAACAAAGACGGATATTAACAGATTCTGAATACTGACTGGCCTATTTTTTCTTTATAATGTAGCCCCTACCATTTTCATTTGTGGATCCTAATAGACACCTGTCCCTCTGTATAGGGCAAGTTTGCCTACACTAGAATTTAGTGTCCATTTTTTCTGAACCACAGAGAAAAGCGACAGCTCATTTACTTATCCACTTAACTCTAAAATTACATAACCATATCAACCCCTCTTCTCCCTTCAACCTTCGCTGCATCTCTTGTTATCACAAAGCCTATTCAAAAGGCTCCCGAGAGTCAAGACCAACAATAAGACAATCTAACTTCATGTGAAACTGAAAGGCTGATTCATTCTTCCCCATCCGAGAAAAAGACCAAACATGATTCTTTCTAGTGCTGTTATTTCAGATCTGTATCACTTCTTGGTTTGACCACAGCTGGGACTAGTGTTCTGCCCCCTAAACATGTGTTACGTTATCCTGAACGTTTTATTCATTTACTGGAGGAGGTATCAAGAGATTTCTTCTTTAAATGACAGCCCGATGCCCAGGGGACTGACCTGCCAGAAGAATTCTTTAGCATTGTGGAAGTAACTGGCTACCACAGAAAAACTGCTTTGAAGTTACTCATTTGCGGCACCCAATGAACTAGGGCTGCGCCAGTTCTTTTTACTGGATTACTTTCATGGCAAGCTCTTTTTGTCCATCTGAAGAGTTCCTTTGTGACCAAAGAATGTGGATGTATCTTGGGACTGATTTGATACCTCAAAAGATGATTCTTGTAGCTTATCTTGCTGTAAGCTCTCTGCTGAAGGAAATGATGCAGAGCTCTCATGTCACTGGATCAGAGTGATAGCTCCTACAATGTACTTCTATCATCTGACTGTGCATGGTATTGCTTTTATGTACGGTATTCCAAACCATACCCCCACCGTGTAGGAATTTTATTAAATTGACACACTGCTAGAGGGTTCTTGGTTACCATATTTTACCGTTAGAGAAAGGAACACTCCACTCAAAGACTGAAACTTCAGGCCACATATTGGTCCCACTGAAGTCAATGGAAGACCAGGAGTGAAGAGGAGGAGGAGGTTAAAAGTTTTATTCATGTCCTGATGTTTAAAATCATGTTAGATGATCATGTTATAAACGAGGCTCCCCACTAGGTTACAGCATAATCAGCTAATGTGATTTTAAAGGCACTAAACTACATCTGTGCTCGGTGCTAAGCAGTGTTACCAATTACCTATTTTGAAGTTGTATCAGTATCACTATTTGAGTGAGGGATATGATTTACCAAAATAATTATACCAGTAGAAGCCCTAGTGTGCACACCATTATACCAGCATAAAGGTGCTGGTATAGCTTATTCTTCTTCCCGGGAATAAGCTATACTGGTATAAGCACTTTTATACTGGTACAATAGTTACCACTCTAGGGAGACTGTACCACATTAACAATATAAATATAGTAAAAGTGGTACAATTTTTATGTGTAGACAAGATCCTAATCTAGACAGACCCTTTGTCTACAGTAAGGGCTGAATCGTGTTTAAAACCATGTAAATGCATATTAGCTAATGAGTTTTTAACACCACCCATTTTAGCAGTCTGGACAAACCAAATATTAAATGTCACCTCTTTCTATTTCACCCAGGAGTGCTGACAATGGGCTAATACAGGCAGGTTTCAATGCATTCTTGCCTTAGCAAACGAGTTCTGTTCCTTGGGCTTCTGATCCCTTGCTTCTATTCCTCTGGCAGAGTTCATGACTACAGAAGAATCCTTGATTTGCTTAGTACATGGCTAGTTCCTTCTTTTATAGACTATTTTAAAAAACCTACTGGCAACTCCCCACAATTTCAGATGGATGCAGTTTCCATTTATGGTTCAGTGGAAAGAGATATTGGGGCTGTGACTGTTTCTGATTGACATATAAACAGTTATTGCAAGTTCAAGGAGAACCTTTCCCCCCATCCCCTTTCTTTAATACTTCCAAAAGTCTGATCCAGTGTCCTCTGAAGTAGTGGAAAGATTCCTATTGTCTTCAGAGGACTTTGGATCAATCCTTAAGAGACGTTCTACAAGCAATGAAAAACAAAACAAAACAGCACAGCGACTTGCCAGTCTGCACATGTCTGAAGTGCAGAAGATACTTCCCTCTGTTTAATAACATGTTGATATGATTTTCTGTTTCTTCCTGTCTTCATTCATGCTGAAGCAGGAAACCAGACTAACATTCTGTCATGCTTTACAAATGTGGTAGGGCTTTTGCAGTTTGTACTGTTATGGGCTGGGTAAAATCTTGTTATAGGCGGAGTTAACATCTCTTTAAACTGATGTGTGAATAACTTCCCCATTTAAGAAAGATCGGGCGGGTGAAGAGTAATATATTTTATTGGACCAACTTCTGTCCTGAAGAAGAGCTTTGTTTAAGCTCAAAAGCTTGTCTCTCTCACCAACAGAAGCTGGTCCAATAAAAGATATTACTTCTCCTACCTTGTCTCTCTCATATCCTGGGACCAACATGGCTACAACACTGCATCCCCCATTTAAATCAGTTGTACTAAGAGACAGTTAAGGGGCCACGCCTAAAACAGAGCCTAATAGAGTCTGTCCAGAAACTAGTACCAGTGGGTGGAGGGTTTAACTGGGTATTCTAACCAAGTGCGGGCATAGGGAGTTTGGGAGAGGACACACAGAAAATGTGAACAGGTAAGAACAGACTGAGTGGGAGAGAGAAGCGTATCTGACCCTGGAAGAAGCTGGGGATAGGTTTTTTGGGTCAGGGATGCAGGCTGAAAAGACTTTGGTGCTGTGAGCAAAAGAAGCTTTTTCCTGCTATTTGATCCCCTCTGAGTTCACAAATGCAGGACTTTGTCCACTCTTTGTGCATAAACAAAACTGCATGAAAGAAATACCTATCACCAATTTCTACTCCCAACTGGAACATCCACAGGGCCCCACATTTTGATTAGCTGCTCGGGATAAAAGGGGCAACAATAGCAATGGATTACTTTTTATCAATGAGATCTGGATGAATTTATAAAATAAAATATGTAAATGTAATGTATATTACTTTCAGTTTCTTTCCTTAGCAATCCTACCTTTCTTGTCCTAAGTATAAGTGACACTGTCCTAGTAGATATGGCACTCAGGATGGCAAAGGGAAACAATAGAGCTAACAAGCAGAACACAAAACCAAACTAATACTGCTGTGAGAAACTAACAACAATACCTAACAGGTAGCACATTTAATCTTCAATGCATTTATAATCTCTCACTCACTAATTATCACAACTGAGAAGTATGGGAGTAAGAAGTATAATCCACATTTACACATATGGAAAAATGGCAAGATTAAGTGTGGGATTTTCAAAAGTACCAATGTGATTTAGGAGCAAGACAATAGGACTTGTTCTCTTAAATAACTTCAGCACTTTTGAAAATCATACCATAATCGGCTGGCCCAAGGCTATATACAAAGATAGTCAGTATAACAACTGGAATTAGAACTTGGGAGCTCCCGGTGCACTATCCTATGCTTAAACAACCAGTCCATGCCTCAGCCCTACTAATCAGTCATTATGTAATTCAGACCCAGTCATCAGTAATAGATTACGTTTACAAAGTAACCAAAGCAACTACTCAATCCTAATTGGAAAGCTATTTTTCTTTGCACACACACGTGATCTAAAATGGAGAGGGTTTAAAAGCACAGTTATAACTCTCAGGATCCATTGACTATATTAATATAGGGAATAGAGCATATTACTGAGGGTAAAATAGCATTCTGAAACTTACCACTGAGGTAAGAGCCATCTGAAAACTGTAGATTCGTGCAAGGCCAAAGTCAGCTAATTTTATCTGCCCACTGCTTGTCACGAGGATATTTTGTGGTTTCAGATCACGGTGCACCACTCGGTGTGAATGCAGAAAATCCAGCCCTCGCAACAGCTGAAGCATCATGTCCTAAACACAAACAGCAAATAGTAATCAATACAAGGTGGCAAATAAACAAAGTTTCACATCTGCAAAATGAAGTTAAATAACTATTGACTTGAATATGTGTACAAGAGACAAAAGTGCCTATTAACATAAAACAGACAGGATGTTGCTAGAGCCAGCTGATTTGAACAGGTGTACTTACAAAGGTAATTATAATTTCTAGTTGAATTATTTGAACAAATTATTTGATGTTGAGAAATAGAAGTGTGAAGACCAATCAATACATGTTAAAGAAATTATAGATCAAAATTCTGTAGTGTAGCAAAAGCATGCACATAAACCCCCCAAACAACTTCAAGAACAAATTATCTAGGTCAGAGGCTGGCAAAGCAGCTGTTCTTCACTCAGACTTCTTCACTTCATCTTCAAGCCACCTAGTACATAACTGAAGGAGAAGGATGCACATCAAATAAATGTGTGCCTGGTCCTTTCCCACTGAAGTCAATTGGAGCCTTAGCATAGACTTCACTGGACACAGGATTAGACTCTATATGAGAATACTAACCCTTAGCTAATTGGCACGGTCAAAATTGTCGTTTTATATTCAATCTACTGTATAAAATTTACAAAATATATCAGGGTCTGTCTTTTGCTCTGTGTTTGTGTAGTGCCTGGCACAGTGGGATCCCTGGTCCATGACTAAGGCGTCTATGCACTACGGCAGGGGTAGTCAACTTTTTTTTTGTCAAGGTCCAAATTTATTGGTCAAGGTCTAGTCAAGGTCCAGACTCCAGAGAAAATAATAAAAAATAACAATAATAATGATAATAATTAGTAAATAAAAAGATTTCAGGGCCTGTTCAAAAGCGTCTGGATTTTGGTCGCGGTCCATCTATTGACTACCCCTGCACTACGGTCACACAAATAATAAGGTTTCACTTTTTTGCTTTCCATATAATATAGTTATAGTGACACAATATTTTATAACATTTTCAGTGTTAAAAAGAAACTTTGTTATTTGTGTTCATTAGGCATTGTTTTACAACAGCCATAATAACACAAAAGCAAGGAATCAACCAACAAATACTTCTCAAAACACAAACACTAGAAATCCAAGAATTTAAAAATTCAAGGGAAAGCATTAACAAAAAAATCACATCTGAAAACTGTGTACCTAGCATTGCTACAGGTAATTTCTAAGGTCACTAATAAATAAAAGGAATAATTTTTTCAGGTTCAGGTGCAAATTTTGTGCATTTGACAGCAGTTTGTGTAAGTCAGTTT
Organism: Malaclemys terrapin pileata; assembly: GCF_027887155.1. Lineage (NCBI taxonomy): Eukaryota > Metazoa > Chordata > Testudines > Emydidae > Malaclemys > Malaclemys terrapin. The sequence continues at coordinate 241,573,291 of NC_071506.1, read as the reverse complement.
CATTGTCTTGGTGGTCCTATATGCCCTTCCCCAGGCCCTCCAGGAAGGTATTTACCAGTGACATTAGCAACAAAACTGAAACTGAAGAAGTAGATGGGAGGAATGAATAGAGACAAAGGGGAGGAGAGGTGAGTTGATCATGCTTAGTGTTGTTGCTCTGGGGTGCACCCAAAAGTCCCTTCTAAACATAATCAGGGGAGCAAACTCCCCCCCACCCCGACATTTAAAAGAAAAAGGATACAAAACTTCAGCGCATACTGCTGAAAGGTAGCACTATCAGAAAATTACAATGACGACCACCCACAATTACCCCTTCTCCACCAACAGTCATAAGAAAATAGAATAATCTGGCTAGAAACCCAACAAGGGACAAAACCACACTCTTGACCATTATATTGATGGCTTCAGGAAAAAAACTGACTGTGAAATGCTTAACAAACATCATATCCACCACAATCTCTCCACTACCAAGAGGACAGCTACACAGTCCCTGAAATCCAACTACCAAATAGTGATCAAACCAGCAGACAAAGAGCCACCATCATAGTCCTCAACTGTGATGACTACATTAACAAGGCCAAGTGACAGCTCTCCAATATCACCTATTATATAGAACTCAAAGACACAACATCACCACCACTACATTTTATCTAGGAATTTAAGGATATAATCAAATCTTTCCCCAAACAACTCCAAGAGAAACTCTACAACCTTATCCCACATGAACTCCTCAAGGACCTTCTACATGCTTCCCAAGGTGCACAGACAAGGAAACCCAGGCATACCCATCGTATCTGGCCACAGCACTCTTACTGAAGGAGTATTGGGACTCATAGAAACCATCCGCCAACCACTCACCACACAAAGGGCCAGCTTCCTCCAGGACACAATTGACTTCCTCCAAAAACTCCACAACATTAACAGGCTCCCTCAGAACACCATCCTTGCCACCATGAATGTCTCAGTCCTGTACACCAACATCCCTCACAATGATGGCATTGCTGCCTGTCTCAAATATTGACACGATAATGAACAACTCAGAGACATCCACCCCAAACAATAGTCAAATTCCTCGATTTCATCCTTACCCATAACAATTTTACATTCAACAACCCTTTGTCCAAATCATGGGAACAGCCATGGGTACCAGGATGGCTCCCCAATATGCCAACCTCTTCATAGACCATCTTGAAGAAGAATTTCTGGACAAATGCACCATGAAACCGATGATATACCTGAGATATATCAATGATATTTTCATCCTCTGGACAGACAACCTAAATTCCCTTACAGATTTCCATCACAACTTCAACAACCACCCCCTGTCCATTAAACTCTCTCTAGAACACTCTCACACTAGCATCTGCTTCCTGGACACCTTGATCAGCTTCAACAATGGAACTCTACAGACAACTATGTACAAGAAACCCAGAGGATCACCACACCTACCTCCACAGATCCAGTAGCCACCCCAAACACACCCAGAAATCTGTTATCTACGGCCAGGCATGCAGATATCACAGAATATGCTCCAAGGACAAAGTTAAAGACCTTAACACACTTAAAACCATCTTCACCAAACAAGGACACGCTACCAAAGAAGTAGATCGCATCATGAATGGGACACACAAATACACCAAGAAAACCTGCTTCAATACAGAAATAAAACCCCCTCCGAGCGCAGATCTCTAGTTGTCACCTACTACCCCATACTGGAACCCATAGGAAGCATCAAACAATTATCACCCATAATTGATGGGAACCCCATCCTGAAATAAATCTTTCCTGAACCCCTTCTTCTGGCCTTCAATCCCCCACCCTCCTCCTGCAACCTCTCCAAGCTCATCATCAGAAGCAAACTCCCCACAAATCAGGACACATCAACTCAAGCAGCACCAGACCCTGCCAGTACAACAGATGCAAAACCTGTAGACCTAACTCTACTGCTACCATGATCAACATCCTCCTGCTACCCCCACAACACACCTTTCAAAATCCACGGGTCCTATACATGCCTAGCACAATGAGTGCTATACCTCATCCAGTGCACTAAATGCCCCAATAATAACTATGTGGGTGAAATCACACAATCACTATGCCCTCAAATGAACTCTCACAGAAAAATGATAGACAAAAATACCACATCACCTGTGGGTGAACACTTTTCACTGAACAATCACTCTATATCTGACCTCTCAGTCCTCACCCTGCACAACACCTTCAAAAGATGAACTTGGGATCTTAAATTCATAATTTTACTAGACACCAAAAATCATGGACTGAATAGATACACTTATTACAACAATCTATAACCCACGTAACCCAACCCCCAGCTTTTTTCCCCCTTTCCTCTATGACTGAAGAGGTGTTAACAGGCCCCTTCACCTTGAATGGTCCCGTGAAATGTGTTAACCACTTACGCTAAACTATCAGTTCCACCTTGTATTTAGTTGTGACACTCTGAAAAAGCTCTGTGTAAGCTCAAAAGCTTGTCTCTCTCACCAACAGAAGTTGGTCCAATAAAATATATTACCTCACCCACCTTCTCTCTCTAACTTTTACATAGGTCTTCTGATCTTGAAAATGTAATACAGAATTAATGGATTGATACATTTTAAGGCTCGATGGGATCAGTATGATCATTTAGTCTGACCTCCTGCATACACAATAATTGCCCATAATTTCTGTTTGACTTATAATGGCTCTCTCATAAAAACATCAGCCTTGGTTTAAAGACTTAAAGTGACAGAGAATCTACCATGTCTTTAGGTAAGTTGTTCCAATAGTTAACTACCCTTATTTCCAGTCTGAATTAGTTTAACTTAACCTTCCAAACACAGAGGTTTGTTCTGTCTTTGTCTACTAGGTTCATGAGCCCTTTGCTATCAGAAATCTCTTCCTCGTGTAGGTGCTGGTAGACAATGATCAAGTCACCTCTTAACCTTCTGTTAGATAAACTAAGGAGACCGAGCTTCTTAACTCTCTCACTGTAAGGCATGTTTTTCAGACCTCAAATCATTCTTGTGCCTCTTTTCTGAACCCTTCCAATTTTTCAACAACCAGAACTGGACACAGTATTCCAGTAATGAACTCACTAATGCTGTATACAAGGGTAAAACCATCTCCTTACTCCTACTTGACGTTCCATTACTTATATACCCAAAGATCCCATTCACCTTAGCTACAGCAAGGGTGGGCAAACTGGCCCAACAGTTGTTTTAATCCGGCCCTCAAGCTCCCACTCCGGCGCTCCAGCTGGGGATAGGGTGACCACACAGCAAGTGTGAAAAATCGGGACAGGGGGTGGGGTAAAAGGAGCCTATATAAGAAAAAGACCCAAAAATCGGGACTGTCCCTATAAAATCGGGACATCTGGTCACCCTAGCTGGGGAGCAGGGTCGGGGGCCGCTCTGCACAGCTCCCAGAAGCAGTGGCATGTCCCCCCTCTGGCTTCTATGCATAGGGGCAGCCAGGGGGCTCTGCTCCACACATTGCCCCCACCTCAAGTGCCGCCCCTGCAGCTCCCATTGGCCAGGAACTGCGGCCAATGGGAGCTGCGGGGGCAGCACCTGCGGATGGTGCAGCGTGCAGCAGAGCTGCCTGGTTGCGCATCCAAGTAGGAGCCGGAGAGGGGACATGTCGCTGCTTTCGGGAGATACTTGAGGTAAGCACCACCCAGAGGCTGCAATAACAAATACGCCCCAACCCTCTGCCCCACCCGCCCTCCAAACCCCTCGGTCCTAGCCCGGAGAACCCTCCTGCACCCCTCCCCCTTATCCCCAGGCCCACCCCCGAGCCTGCACCCCCAGACGGATCCCTTACCCCCCCGTGCTCCCACCCCCTGCCCCAGCCGTGATCCCCATCCCGCCCTCCGAACCCCTTGGTCCCAGCCTGGAGTACACTCCTACACTCCAAACCCCTCATCCTCAGCCCCACCCCAGAGCCTGCACCCCCAGCCAGAGCCCTCACACCCCCACAGTCCACCTTCACTGCCCCAGCCCGGAGCCCCTCCTGCACCCTGAACTCCTCATTTCTGGCCCCAGCCACAGCCCACACCCCCTCCTGCACCTCAACCCCAATTTCGTTAGCATTCATGGCCCTCCATACAATTTCCAAAAAGTTTGCCCACTCCTGAGCTACAGCATAACACAGGAAACTAATATCTCATTGATTATCTATCATTACTCCCAAGTCCTTTTTAGTGTCACTGCTTTCCAGGATACTGTCTCCCATCTTGTAAGTATGATCAACATTCTATAGTAGGGACATAATCCTCTAGAATGGTTCAAATAAACCAATTTAAAAAAAAAAGATTAATCTTCATTAAATTCTATAGCTTTTAGAGTAATTTCTATAGACATTTATTTGTTTCATCCATATTCAATTCTTTAGGGATTTTTCACAGTGGAAACTTCTAATATTAGGAAGCATGGACATGCTGCAAATAAGGTGAACTAAACATCCTTAACCTTACTCTTACTCCCTGCCAACTGTTAGCTTGCACATGCATCACGCCTTCCACATAAAATGGAGACCTTTTGTTGAATGTGGTTTTGATTGAAGTTTTGAACCTCTGACCATAACATATCCAAAGGCTTGTCTACACAGAGGGATAAAGCACACTAACATCTGTGTATTAATTGGTCTGTGAAGACTGTTATGCTGTTTGAAACAGTATTATGTTAAAGCGTGCTTCAGTGCACACTAGCAGGGTCTACACAGACCAATTAATATGCAACACGTTAATGTGCTTTAGAAATCACACCTCCATACAGCGCATTACCCCACCATGTTGCCAAGCTCTATGGTTACTGAATCGACTTCTCTTTGTGTAGTTTCTCTTTATAGTTGAGGAATTGTGGAGAAAATGTGACTACGATTTTGTGCATATATATCTATACTATAATCAATAAGTTTTATATTCTGTCACTCTGCTTGCACAGCCTGATCCAAAGCCCAATGGCCTTTGGATCAACCTCCTAGGAGATAAGGTGCTGATTCAGCAAAGCACTAACGCACATAGTTAACTTTAACCACATACGTACATTTTTTGCCTAAATTACCTAATTTTATTCCAGCTCCATAACACCAGATATGGTACATGTTGTGAATTTAGTGGATATGAGAAATGGTCTCTAGAGGGTCCTTCTTTCTGCTCTTCTACATGCCCCAGGTTTTTCCAGGTGTGCAAACTAATTACACAGTCACTGAGAATGTCAAAAATGATTTTTCAAACACTTATAAATCTTTATTTTGCATTCTTCCTTCAAACTCAGCAAAGACAATTCTCCTCCACAAGTATTAGTTATAGGCGATGTCTCCTGTTTCAAACATCAGATGCTTTTCTTTCAGCCAGGACTAAAAAAGGAGGCATTAGAATGGTTTAAAATGGAACAGAGAAATTTTTTCCATCTCCCACATAACGCAGAAATGGATACATTTCTTCCAATTACCTCCCTCTGCAAAAAAAAAATCACAAGGAACGTGTCAGTTAAAAGGGAATTTTTTTTCATGAAGTTAGAAAAAGTGTCTAAAAATAGTGGTAATTATAACAGTTGTCAGTGTCAAATGAGTTAAAGAAGGAAAAAATATTATATACTTCAGTCCATCTTCCAACTAAAGCAGGATTTGTTCATACAGGATATTTTCTAGTGTTTTTTCCAGTTTAGTTTTATTCTAAACAGCTCTTTTTTTATGCTATGCCTGTGCTCCTTGTTATTTGCAAACATATGCGTGAATGGGTTTTTATTTACACAAATCTTTGGGGAATAGATATTTTTATTACCTGAATTCATTTGTGAATAGAGGAATTTTGTGTCAAAGTAATATTTGCTAATCAGTATTTGTTATTGTCATGCTTCTAAAGTTTCAGCCATCTAGTCAGGGAGCAGAAACAATACCATGTGACATATGTCACCAGTTATACTCTATGAATAGTGAATCCTGAATAATCAGGTGAGTGTCTGATGATCAGTTCATAATTTGATATTTGTTTGCATAAACTCTTGATAGAATAATTAGTAATAGTGAATAGATTTGTAAAAATCAAAGTTGATTAGCAAACAGAAAGAGAAATTTGCAATGAATATTTTTCCCAATTAATTGTTCTACCAATTCTTACCTGGGAGACTATTCTACGGTCTACTAAACCTCACACAAAGCACATGAAAGTACATTCCTCGCAAGAGGTCCCTGTCAACTTCAAAGAGTAGTTTGTAGCATGTTGTTTCACTTTTCCCCACAAAACTTTCATGTGGCATCTGGCCACAGCATAAATTCTATTGCTGGTCAAACATTTTTCAAAGATTGTTGAAAGTGTTATAATCGCCACGTTGCCAGACAGCATGGAGATGCTTGTGTTGACAGATAACTTGGGAGAATGATTTATTACGAGTAATACACAATTATCTATTGAATTTATATAAATTAATCTTTCCTAGGATATTGTGTACTTGCAAACACAGACTATAATAGCATCTGTCACTGCAGATTTGCAATTCCTACTACCATCAGATCGTATTACAGAAGTTGCCATGATGGTTGCTAGAGTTAAGGTTGAATACACATTTCCACTTTAACCTCCTGTTTTTAGAGGACCATAACTACCACATTTTTACCATTCATGTTAGATTTTATAGGTTTGGTCTCTACCGAAAGGTATTGTTTTTTGTTTGTTCTAAGATTCAGCAAAAATGACTGAGCCATTTTGGAGCAGAATAAAAAATTACACTTTCATCACACAGAAAAATGTAACTTTTTAAAATTTACAATCCTGAAACAGTGGGAGGCAGAAAGTTGAAATTTGCTATGGAAAGGGAAAAACCCTTACTGAGGAGACTTTTTTTGCATGTTCCACTGAAAAAATCAGTGTTACTTAGACCAAACAATGAGACTTTGAAACTAAACCCAGTTCTTCCAATGTACAGTGCATTTTACACATGATTTTTCTGCTTAAGTTCATAAAGCACCTATTTGGGCAACCCTTACTCAGGCAACTGATATAAATTGTACTACTCGCCTGAGTAGGAATTCACCAACAAGAATAAGGGTTGCATGCCATGTCCAAAGGGTGAAAAATATTTCTCAAATAATAACAACACATCATGAATTTTCCTATAATAGATATAAAAGTGATATTTCTATGTGTAGCATCCTTTAGTACTGCTCTGTGTATGATTTAGAAAAAAGTCCATAGTACATGGCTGTTGACAAAATTACATATCTTAGAGAGAAAATAATTCAATATTAAAGGTCTAAGGGCTAGATTTTCCCATTTAGGCACAGAGGTGGCACAGAGCTGTACCACCTTGGGAAGACTGCTAGGCAGTAGAATACATCCTGGATCTCCCATGTACATAGAGGCAGCATATCTACCCACTGCTACTTATTTTGTGGGGTGCAATTTTCCCCTTCTGCTGGCTGGTATCTAGGGAAAGTGAAGCCACATCTGATTCCTGTGAATCTAGAGGATACAATTTTATCTTCTGCATCTGAGTTCCTACCATCACTGGAAGAAACAGCTTCCTGAAGCACATGGATAAGTTTGGTCCTATCACTGAAGGGCAACAGTAGAGGGACTCTCTCATATGCAGAGAGAGGATAAAGCACAGAATTGTGACAGGAAGCTTTTCCATTGGTCCTGCTTACTCCGTTTGTCTCTTGTGCACTAAAACATGGTAAAATACCGTAATCCGTGGGAAACTAGCAATGCTTCTCCTGCCCCTATCTGTAGCATTCCATGTACCTGCCCCGTATTCTTCATCTTACAAGGACTGGAATCCTTCATTTTTTTATACTGTAGAAATGGAACGCTCCTATTTTTGACATCAGGTGTTGGCATACTGGTGCTGAATGTGTCCCCTACGAGTGTTTGGAGAGAAAGAACCACAAGCGTAAACGAAGGAGAAGAGTTTTAGAAAGTGGTATGTCATGAGTCAGTAGTGTCAGAATTTGACAGATTGATTTTAGTGGGAAGCAGGATCAGTCCATGTCAAAACTGCCATTGATTTCAGTTAGAGCAGGAGTAGACCCCAAATGTTCTACAGGGTAATGTAGGAACTCCAGAAGGTAAAACAAGAAACTACTTTCAAGTTCAATAGCGATCATTAAATGTGCTGGAATGAATGCTGAAAGGTTTCACATTCTCTCAGCTCTATTTTAAACGGAATAGTCACAGCACTTCTAAGGTAACACAGTCAACATTAATTAATGCCAAAAAACAATGGCATTCCTGAGGAATTACATGAATAGCAAAATACTTCATCATGATTAATGTTATTACACTGAATCCCAAAGGAATTAGTAATGATTAGTAACTTCCTATTAAGAACAGTACATTTATTTTTTAAATTTCCTCACACTGGCCTAGGAACCCACAGTTGGGGCTTCCCAGAACTCCCTGGTTGCACTGTAAGGGGTAGAGTAGAGTAATTTGTTACATCCTTTTAAGGGGCGCAGCATTCTCTTCTCCATGCAGCTGGCCAGCTCCACTGGCCAGCATACAGGAGCAGGCACAGCAGTGGCCTCACCTACTTTCTGCCCACCCCCCGCCAACCCCTTTGCGGTGAGTGGCTCTCAGGCAATCACAGGGGCTGCCATTCTAATCAGTCCTTCTGTGGACCATGCAAAGGGAGGAGGGTGGTCTTTACTCCAGTTTTACTCACTTTGGATACTATTTTACTTCCAAGTCATCCTATTGATTTCAGTGGGGCTACTCCCAGGGCTACCTGAGATGATGAACGATGGCAAAACTGGGCATAGAATTTGCTGTGATATTTCCATCTGTAATTATTCAGCTGACTCCAAGAGCACAAATGAACTTCATTATGTGTTCTATTAAATGTATTTAGCATTTGACCCACTGACCCATTGGTTAGTTGAATACACCAGTTTTATCATATTAAATAAAATGTTTGTTTCTATAGAATACAAATGCTGTGCTTAAAAATAGCAAGGACAGAAAAATACATAGAGATAGGCTAATAACATACCCAAATCAAAGAAGGGGGAAGTTTACTCATTTTCAATGTTCTGAATGCCACATACATATCCAAATCCAGAGGGTGAATGATGATAACAATTAATTCAAATTTACACCTCATTTTAAATATGAAGTAAAAGCGCTTGAGTAATTCTCTTTGAGCTATACACACAAAGGACATGATTAATCTTTTCATAGATTTTTGTTGAACTACATTTAGTGAATGTTATTTTGTGGTTTTTTTATATATTCTGATAAGAGTTATATTTTGAACTTCTTCTAACAGGAAAAAAAAAACATGGCTTGAACAAGCTACTTTGGGTTAGGAAACTGTAGGGATTAAAGAAGCTTTAGCAGTCACCTGAAAATGCCCTTCAAGGTGCGTACCTACTAGCACTGCTAAAGTTTGGGGTCTTGGTATTTTCATGATAAATGCTTGGCCCCTGATCCTGCAAAAAGCTTCCACACATTATGCACAGTGACAAGTTCGTCCCATTAAAGTCAATGTTGTCAGTACTATCTCTGAAAAATTCACACAAGATACTGATCTAAATGCAATTTATTTTTAAAATAGCTAGAACTACCGGTGTAGTTTCATAAAAGTTAAAACATCTTAAGGAATGGAGTCCTTTAAACACTATTTTAAAGAGTATTTTGGTTGTTATTAGAAGTGGTAAATCCTAAAAAAAATGTTGTTGAATATGCCTTTGAAACCAAATTTTCAGAATTGTGGGTACTTATTTATGGCACATGCAAATACCACAGTTGTGCATACACTTGTCTGTGCAAAACGACTCATATGTGCAGGGCTGGCTCTAGGCACCAGCGCTCCAAGCATGAGGTTGGGGCGGCACTTTCCAAGGGGCGGCACCCCTCCCCCCTCTTTTTTTGTTGTTGCTTGGGGTGGCAAAAAGCCAGGAGCCAGCTCTGGCCAGAGCCCTGCCGCTGGAGAGCCAGAGCATCGTTCCCAGGAGCCAAGCCCGGGCTGCGGTGGCGAGAGGGGCTCCCGGAGTATGAGAGGAGCTTGGGAGGGAGGGAAGCAGGGCCTGGGATGCAGGAAAGGAGGTCCTGCTGCCGCTACCGCTGCTGCCACCACTGCTGCTGAGTCTCCCCAGAGCGGCGCGGCGTTTGCCCACCCAAGTGGGCTGTGCAGGGCGCTGCCAGGCTGGGCAGGGGGCGCAGATCCCGGCTTGCATGCTGATGGGGCGAGTGGCTGGGCAGCCTGAGCTGCCAAGGAGCTGCTCCCTCCTGCCCCCAGACCCAGCCCGCCACGCACCTCCCCCACCTCAGCCCCACGCTGCTTGCCCTGGGCCCCCACAGCGCCAGGGGCAGGGAGAGGCAGAGCCCGGCTCCGAGCAGGGCAGCGGGGGATACTGCCCCGCCGGGGGACCCTTGCGGCTCGGGCACCTGGGGGTCAGTGTCGGTCCTCTCAGCTCTGCCTGCATGGGGCTGGGGAAGCAGCTGTCAGCGCCTGCCCCTCTGAGCCCTTGCACCCCCCATCCCACTCGCAGCCTCTTCACTTGTACCTCCCCCCATCGCTCCTTCGCCGCACCCCTTCCCCTTGTACTCTCCCTTCACCTGCACCTCTCACCTTGTACCCTCCCCCAGCCCTCTCCTCCCACACCTCCCCCTTCCCCTGCACCTCTTCAACAGCAACCCTCCTGATACCCCCTCTCCTCCTCCACCCTCCTCCGCGAGTACATCACACCCCGCTTCTCTGCCAGTGTAGAGCCCCCAAGCACTCCCACACCCGCTCCTCTGCCTGAACCCTCTTTGCTAGATCCCCATCCCTTTCCAGGTACAAGGTTTGAGGGTTAGTACCTATGCCTTCCATGTGCATTTGGAGCACTAAAGATGGGGTTGCGGGGGACAGGGGGGGGGAAACAGATTTATACTAAAGTGAAATAAAAATAGGAGAAACGGTTTGATCCCCACTGCAAGTGTAAACAGGGATTGCTGAGGTGAACGAGGAGGTCATGTTTGGGGGGGCGGAGGAGCCCAGGACTGGGGCGGCATGGGGTGCGGGTGAGGGAGGGCACTGGTGGTGGTGGAGGAGAGCCCAGGGCTGGGGTGGGGGGCAGTCAAACATTTTTTTTGCTTGGGGCAGCAAAAAACCTAGAGCCGGCCCTGCATATGTGACTAATTGGTCAGTTTCATGCAGAAATACCAAGACTGCATAAATGACTTGCACTTTTGTGCATACAAAAGTGCACACATTGGCCCTGATTCTCATTTACATTAAGGCCATTTTACCCTGCCAGAGTGGTGTAAAGTAGCCTTAGACCATGTCTATACTAGTGAGTTTACAGTGGCATAACTACCGGTGCAGCTGAGCCACTGCAAGATCACTCGTGTAGCCACTTTATGCTGACAGGAGACAGCTCTCCCATCGACATAATAAAACCACCTCAAAGAGGTGGAAGATCTCCTACTGACATAGCGCTGTGCACACTACCACTTACGCCTGCAAAACTTATGTTGCTCAGGGGGGTGCTTTTTTAATTTAATAAATGGCAGTGTAGACATGGCCTTAGTGTAAATGAGAATCAAGCTGAAAGTTCTGAATATATGGTCTTATGTACCTTATACATTCATTCAGATGCCAAATATTTTTGGTAAAAAAGTGACGCATCAAAGAGCGGGGGTTGGCTTATAAACGGGTCTACACCAAAATTTGATGATTTTAAACTCTATGGAATCATTGAATTGAATATCTAATACATTGTCGTTTTGTTTACCTAGAGCGTCTGCAGGCATGGAGCCCCGTGCCACTTCCCGCAGCTCCCATTGGCTGGGAACGGCAAACCGCGGCCACAAGGAGCTGAGGGGCTCCATGCCTGCAGATGCTCCACGTAAACAAAACGTCCCAACCTGCCAGCGGCTTACCCTCACGGGCCGGGAGCCAAAGTTTTCCAACCCCTGAAATATAGGGTCGGCTTATGAAAGGATCATACAGTTTTTGCTATTTTTACCTATCCATTTTGGGGGGTCGGCTTATAAACGAACGGGCATATACAATATTTGGTAGTATTTTCTTTACTATATATATATATATATATATATATATTTTTTTTTAAAGCTGCAGCACTCTTTAATTGATTACATCAAAATCTCTCCAAAACTTACTGTGAAAGATGCATCCAATTAATGCAAAATTCTAAAAAGAAAACACAATGGAAAACATTAACATCTAATAAAAATAATGTTTTGCTAATCCTGTTAAATAATCTGAAAGTCTATTCTATATCTTAAAATAACTCACTACTGTGCAAGTTTAAAAAAAACTTGACATCTGTTTTTTTCTGCAGTTTCCTGTACGTTCAATGATAAACTTTTTACAGCTAGAAATATACAGAGGCAGTTTTTTCCTTTCATTGTCATGACCCTGTTCATAAACTGAGCTCAATTCATACCCACTGAAGCAGGGATGTGTATATTCTAATCCCTCTGTGTAAACAGAGCAATTGTGCTTTCTGGTTTTATCTTGGGAGAGAGATGATAGTATTTACATTGCTGAGCTTCAGTACAGAGTGAGGGAGCCTTGATGGCACAGGCTATGTGGAAGGTGTGCTGCTCTGCCCTAGATATGACCCATTTCACAGCTAGCACCATGTACAGGCTATAGGGCTCTACCAATCGAGGCAATATTAAGAGAAACAGGGGCCCCATGCACACCCCCATATTACCCCTCCACCTGCTCTTCTTAAAATGGAAGTTTACACTCAGATATCATTCATGGGATTCCAGGAGCTGGGGACCTATGCACATGCCTAGTTTGCCCAGACCTTAATCTAGCCCTGCCACCACCCCAACTCCATAAAAGCTGCAATTCCTTCCACTGGGGACCCTGTTTTCTAGCTTACACTGGCAAATGCAGACAAGGCTGAAATCCAAGTCTCTCCATCTCTAACTTAGGCCAAGTCTACACTGCCACTTACTCTGGTATAACTCACGTCGCTCAGGGGTGTGAATAAGGGTACGTCTTCACTACCCGCCGGATCGGTGGGTAGTAATCAATCTATCAGGGATCAATTTATTGCGTCTCATCTAGACGCAATAAATCAATCCCCGAACGCGCTCCCGATCGACTCCGGAACTCCACCAGAGCGAGAGGCAGAAGCGGAGTCGACGGGGGAGCCACGGCCATCGATCCCGCGCCGTGAGGACGTGAGGTAAATCGATCTAAGATACATCGACTTCAGCTACACTATTCTCGTAGCTGAAGTTGCGTATCTTAGATCGATCCCCCCGCCCTCAGTGTAGACCAGCCCTAAGCTAAGCCATCACCCTGAGCAAAATAAATTACACTGACCAAAGAACCGGTGTGGACAGCGCTATGTCGGAGGGAGAGCGTCTTCTGCCGACATAGCTACCGCCTCTCGCAGAGGTGGATTTATTATGCTGACGGGAGAGCTCTCTCCCATCGGCATAGAGTGTCCTCCCCAGACACGCTTCAGCAGTGCAGCTGCACCAATGTAGCACTTCTAATTTAGACTAACCCTCACAATGGTTTCGCTTAAACTAAGTTCCATACTGGAAATGTGCACTGAACACATATATGATTTAAACAGATTACATGTACACAGACATACATTTTAATTAGGGCTGTCAATTAGTCATAGTTAACTCACGCGATTAACTAAAAAAAATTAATCGCGATTAAAAAATTGTGATTAAGTGAAGTTTTAATTGCACTGTTAAAAATAGAATATCAATTGAAATTGATTACATATTTTTGGATATTTTTCTATGTTTTCAAAAATATTAATTTCAATTACAACACAGAATATGTAAAAATGATAAACAAAAGAAAAAGTATTTTTCAATTCACCTCAGACAAGTACTGTAGTGCAATCACTTTATCATGAAAGTGCAACTTACAAATGTATATATTTTTTTGTTACATAACTGCAGTCAAAAACAAAACAATGTAAAACATTAGAGCCTACAAATCCACTCAGTTCTATTTCTTGTTCCGGCAATCGCTTACAGAAACAAGTTTGTTTACATTTACGGGAGATAATGCTGCCCACTTATTTACAATGTCACCTGAAAGTGAGAACAGGCGATCGCATGGCACTTTTGTAGCCGGCATTGCAAGGTATTTACGTGCCAGATATGCTAAATAGTCGTATGCCCCTTCATGCTTCGGCCACCATTCCAGAGGACATACTTCAATGCTGATGAGACTCATTAAAAAAATAACACGTTAATTAAATTGGTTACTGAACTCCTTGGGGGAGAACTGTGTGTCTCCTGCTCTGTTTTACCTGCATTCTGCCATATATTTCATGTTATAGCAGTCTCGGATGATGACCCAGCAGATGTTGTTCGTTTTAAGAACACTCTCACCGCAGATTTGACAAAACACAAAGAAGGTACCAATGTGAGATTTCTAAAGATCGCAACAGCACTCTATCCAAGGTTTAAGAATCTGACATGCTTTCCAAAATCTGAGAGGAAGGAGTTATGGAGCATTCTTTCAGAAGTCTTCAAGAGCAACACTCAGATGCGGAAACTACAGAACCCAAACCACCAGAAAAGAAAATCAACCTTCTGCTGATGGCATCTGACATGGATGATGAAAATGAACATGTGTTTGGACAGTTATCGAGCAGAACTCATCATCAGCATGGACGCATGTCCTCTGGAATCATGGTTGAAGCATGAAGGGACATATGAATCCTTAGCACATCTGGCATGTAAATATCTTGCGACACCAGCTGCAACAGTGCCATGTGAACGTCTGTTTTCACTTTCAGGTGACATTGTAAACAAGAAGCGGGCATCATTATCTCCTGTAAACAAACTTGTTTGTCTGAGCAATTGGCTAAACAAGAAGTAGGACTGAGTGGATTTGTAGGCTCTAAAGTTTTACATTGTTTTATTTTTGAATGCAGGGTTATTTTGTACATAATTCTACATTTGTAGGTTCAACTTTCATGATAAAGAGATTGCACTACACTACTTGTAATGGGGGAATTGAAAAATACTATTTCATTTGTTTTTTAGAATGCAAATATTTGTAATAACAATAAATATAAATTGAGCACTGTACACTTTGTATTCTGTGTTGTAATTTAAATCAATATATTTGAAAATGTAGAAAACATCCAAAAATATTTAAACAAATGGTATTCTATTATTGTTTAACAGTGCGATTAATCGAGCAATTAATCACGATTAATTTTTTAATTGCGTAATGAATCACAATTTTAATTGCTCGACAGCCCTAATTTTAATTTAAAATTCAAAATTATTTTAAGTGTCTACAAGTTTTTTCACCTAAACTGACCATCTCTATGACTCAGAATCTAAGGAGTTATTTTGTAATTCACATCTTTCAAGTTTTACTCAATCTGCTGTTAAACATTCACACTAGATAAGAGTAATTTGCATGTTTGCAAAACAATCTATACAGCTCTTGTCCAACAGTGCACATTTTCAGTAATTCTGCATACTACATATTCCTGTCAAAGTGGAACTACCAGACATGCAAATTAGCCATCTTAAACTTTCCTCTTTTGGCTATTAGTATTTTTATAAGAAAATACACACAAAGCAAATTAGAACAGATGGGGAATTTCTTTTTACCACTTTAAGAGAAACTGGCAAATGTGGGGCTATTTCCCAGCTCTGGTCTGGGTGTGAGATTTTTACAGTAGGGAAAAGCAATTTTGTAATTTACAACTGCTTTTCCCACCCATAAATCTTTCCACAGTTTGTGCCTGGCAGAAAAACCTACAAGAGGCAAAGCTTTTATAGGATTTATAGATCTGGGCCTAAATAAGTAAACAAACTGCTTTGCAGGTCCCCAACTACCTGATGGTAAGCCTCCTATTAACATTGCTTCTTCAGTGCAAGCTCTGCTTAACCCTGTGATGATCTCAAATCAGCCAAGACATGCATTTTGGGACAGCAATGTCCTGCAAATAGGGACACCACCATAATCCAGGACAGCTGTTGATTCTACTGTACTTGGTGGGGTGCCCCATTATGTCCTTCCTTTTGTTGCTCAATCTGAAACAGCTAGGTATTGCAAAGAACCAAAACTTCCAAAAAGTGACTGAGGCATTGCAATGTCCAAAATGGATGCCTTTACTTAATTAAAAACCAGACTACAAGTACAATTACAACAGAACTGAAAACAGAAGTAGTAGCTTTCTCATTTTTGTGTTTCCCTCTTTTTGTAGTTAAATGCTACTGTGGTGGGTTTCTTGGGTATTTTCTCCCTACAAGGATGTTGCATTTAATTATATTATGGTCTCTATTACCAATTGGTTCAGGGATGTTCAACTCTTGGACCAGATCCTGTGTTCCACTTAGGACTAAGTCAAGAACTGCCTCTCCCCTTGTGGGCTTCAGCACTTATGTGCTCCCCCAGATTTTTGCCAGGGTTTGCTAGCCCCACGGGGCTCCCTCCTTGCATGGCAGCTGCTGGAGCTGGCCAGCTGGGAGCTGGCTGTGGGGAGAGGCAGTGGCAAACAGCTGGGAGTTTCAGGGAGAGACGCTGCTTTTGCTGCTGCCTCTCCCTGTGGAGCTAAAGCAATGGTCCCTCCTTGCAGCTCCCAGATGTTTGCAGCTGCCTCTCCATGCAGAGCTAACACCTGGGAGCTGCAGGGAGGGGCCACTGAGGGAAAGAGGGGTATGTGTGCCCGGGAGGGCATGAATCAAACTGTTGTGGGGGCAAACCTTTAAGTTGTGCCAACCCACTCTCAGCAGGCACCAGTCATCTCTGGCAGAAACTCCCAGCACCACCGCCCAGCCGCAGGGCAGAAGCCCCGAGCTCTTCCTCCCCACCCCTGACCCTGAGTCTGGTAGGCAAGAATGGGGGTGTGTGGCAGGGCTCCATGAGTCGCATTTTAAATGTAAAAGAGTGTGGCCAAACCACACCTAACATATAGGGCCACTCCTCCACCTGTGCAACATACTCTGTCATTCCTATATATTTTGTACCCTGGTACTGTTGTGTCCCATTGATTATTTTCGTTTGACTGTTTCTCTTCAGCTCCAGCCTTTATCAACATCTATCATCTCCTCTTTCATAGGATACAGAGTACCTCCTTTAATCAATTCTCCTCTATAGGATGTGTCTGTTTGAAACATGTACTCCTCTACACCTGTCAGCTTTCCTCCAGCCTTTAATTTAAAAACTTCTCTACATGCATACAATATATATATATATATATAGCAAATTTGGTTATCCTGTCAAGTTTACCTACCAGATCAATGACTGCTACCAAATCAGCAGGCACAGGGAGACCCACGTCATGAGGTCCACCAAAATTAGTGCAATGTTTACTGCTCATGTGCTAGAGCCCATGGGTGGACCATGGGGTGTCTCATGTTGAATAAGCATTGTTATGATAATGCCTATAAATATACCTGTTGTGGACACAAAGTTGACATGGCAAAGGAGTGTGGGGCAGGAAGGGGGAGAGAGAAACACTTAATCTTGGTCCTTTCAATTGGTGAACCCAAACAAACAGCATTAAAAAGGGCCCCAAATTTGCTTGCACCAGCCCTGAAACCTGCTTGAGTGTCTGGTTTGGGATAGATACCATACAAAACTGTCAACAGGAAACCAGGAGTGTTTGATAGGTTGGGCGGAGGTTCATGTGAAGTTCTGAGGTTCATTTTTCACACTGGTCCTGGTTCCTACACTGGTCAACTCTCTTAACAAGGAAAACTGGGATGGATTGATGTAATTGGCCTCTTATTTCTTCTATGCTGGAAACCAGATTTTCATTTGGCTAACCTGATTTATCCTGGAGCACAGCGTGTACTCACACAGCTCTGTCACTGCTCAGTAGGGTTTAATAATTTCAGTCTTTTAAAAAAGACTTTTGGATGCTTCTAGCATATTTAATTTATAATTTCTTCTCTCATCCAGGACCTTTTCCCTTTCCCCTTCTACAACTTTGCTTGTGAGTCCCCCAAAGCTGTATGCTGGGAACATCATAAGGATATCATCACTCAAGGCAATGCTTGGTAAAAATTCGTTGATGTAGTCAGAGATCACTCATCTTAGAAAAGTAGAAAAGCTGGAGCCTAGACATTTTAACCAGCTCAGTATGATACTGAGAGTAGTTCAATGGAAGTTCATATTTGCTGCCAGAATCTATAAACACTAACTTATTGACAGCTGAAGAGTCAATTCACCACCTCCACACACCCACCTCATCAGCCACACAAACTGAAGTCTACCCCCGTAAACAAAAAAAATTCTACTCATTCAGTCCTGCAGCTCTTTTCTGGGAGACTGTTGATACTACATGGTGTAATTTTTTTTTTAACCTAATCAAACCCCTTTAAGGGTTAAAATATGGCATATGTTGATAGCCGACACTCCTCACTAACAGGAACGACACATTGCTGTGGGGCCCACATCTAGGCTTCTCCTTCCCTCCAGCTGTCTGTGGATAGCTGCTAATTGTATCCACTTGTTTAACCTCAGGGATAACGTCTGGAGGGGACCAAGTGCCACAAGCATGCTTTTTTTTTTTTTTTTTAAACGGTCATTTCCTCTCTGGTGTAACTTGCATGACAGCATGTGACAAGCAGAAATTAATGGGGACACTGCTGTGCCAATACCTCTTGAATTGCTTTGACACTGGCTGCAGGCTGCCTGCTTGGCCACCCAGCCAAGACCTCACATGAAACATGGCAAGGGGCCCACGGTTCTATTCACTAACAAGCCAGCTGGTCAGTGATTAGAAAGCTGAAACAATGCAGTGCACATACACCAAGAAAAACACTTTACAAAGAGCTTCAGACTAAGGAGGTAAAGTTGGTTAAAAAAAAAAGTAAATCGGTAAATTTATCTTCTGGAGCTGCAAATTCAAGTTGACACCACAGATAACCTGGAACATCCTTTTAGTTGATTCTACATTCTCACCTGAATATGATCAGAACTAAGACTAAAATCTTAGCATACTAAATAATAGCATGCAAACAACTTAGACCACACTGATTCAGATGCAGTGCAGCATTCAAATTATGTAAATATATGAGAGACTTATGACAGATTACTATTCCTATTGGCCTATCAACACCTCAGCAACATTGCCTACATTTCTGCAGAAATCCTCATCGGACCTGCCTACAGTGGGCCAATAAAAAAATACTGAGATTTGTTTATAGACTGAGAATCAAAAACAAAGGCTGAGATTTTCAAAACAGCCAAGGGGATTTGGATGCCCAGTTCCCCTATCCCCTAGGCAGCACTGAAAACCTCAGCCAAGACTTTTTAAGGAGGTGTCGAATCTTTGGCTAGGTGCAAGAATGTTGAGTAGATCTTTCCTCTTGTTGCATTCCCAAGTTTTGGAAAATCAATATCCTGCTAAATGTAGGGTATTCCCCACCTGCTCTTTGCAAAAAACGAATTACTACTTAAAAAAAAAAAAAAAAGACTAGGATTTTAAAAACAGCCTAAGGGATGTAGGCACCCAGATCTCATGGGAAATCAATGGGATTTGGGCAGCTAACTTATAGGGCTCCTTTGAAAATTCCAGCCAAAGACATTGTCTCTTAACAGCTAGAATCATTAGGATAAAAATTACTGTTACCCAGGCCAGCATTACTTTTGAAGTTAGTATAAGGAATGAAGTATCAGAAGATAGGCTGAGCTGATAGTCAAATGACAATTGCACCTGGAGGGAGAGGGTTTGGTTTTGGAATGTAATTCACATTGTTTGCTTTCTGCATGAGAAAGGGCTAGGAATATTGTGGAATCTTATGGGAAGAGGCTGGTCTCACACTGGGTTCAATCCAATGCCCAGTGAAGTCAATGGGAATCTATCCACTGTCTTCAAGGAGTTGGATTGGACCCACTGCCTTTGAGTAAACCCCTCTGCCTAACATACATATCACAGCTGACAAGAACTGCAGGGAGTTGTATCTAACTTTGACAAAAGGGAGGTCATTATGACACTACATAGCATAAAGTAACTCTGATTCTTGGCTGGGGTTCCTAGGCACTACCATAATCACCTTCACCTTGACCCATCAGTCCATCAGCCCTCACATAGAGAATGCCAACCACAACACGTCATTTGTGTTCTAACCAGTCCTTCAGCCACCCGCTGGCCAGGCTGTCAGTGGCACTGGATGCCCGATTGGCATAGCACACCATAGCCCAAAACCCCTTAGCTCAATCAATCTGCCAGCCTCAGCCTCCCAAGTAGCTGGGAATACAGGTGTGCGCCATGCCCGGTGTTACCATAATAAATGAAAAAGTCAGTTATTATTAAAGGTGGGTACATGGAGGAATGTGGACTGTGTATACTCATCAGTTATTTGGTCTCGGGCAAGTCACTTAACTTCTTTCTGCTTCTGTTACCCCATCTAAAAATCAGGGATAATACTTCTCTACCTCATAGGGACATTCTGAAGATTAATTAGTTTATGTTTGTGAAGTATCTTGAAGGGCTGATGTTTACTCAGTTATAACAGTGCAACAGCAGTGAATTGGACAGCATATGCAAGAAGAATTTCCTGTATGCACAGTATCATGGTGAGTTTCAGAGTAACAGCCGTGTTAGTCTGTATCCGCAAAAAGAAGAACAGGAGTACTTGTGGCACCTTAGAGACTAACAAATTTATTAGAGCATAAGCTTTCGTGGACTACAGCCCACTTCTTCGGGTGATGCGTCTTAAGGAAAGGATTTGAGGGAGGACAGGACAGGACAGTGGTCTTTTGGATCCCTTCAGGGAGGGTGTTCTAAATATAAGGACCTTCAGGATTTGCAGGGGTAGAACGTGAACCGTCAATGAAGTTTTTATTTTTGATGTGCAATTTCATCTAACTAAAATCAAATGGGAATGGTTCCTCTGAACTGCTTAAGTTTGAGTTGCTGTAAGTGTTTACCATAGTTAATAGTTTGCCTCAGTGTTTATGTTTAATTAAAAATAGATAGATCTAGAGCAATAGATTGTCAGCGTGGAAGAACCATGTCCCTTGTATGGCGAGAAGAGGGTTAACAGGGAATGGTTTGAATGGGGTCAGGGAGGTGGGCACAGGAGAGTTTTCCATATGGGTGGAAAGGAGAGTGACAAGGCTGCCCATCCCTGCCTCTTTTTCTGTGGCTTTTTCTTTTTTCATTTCTGCACTCTCCTCTGCTCCCTTATTCTCCCTCTTGATTCATTCTACTTCCCCTTCCTTTTCCTTCCCTAGCTCATAGTCATTCTCTATCACATTTACTCTCAATCCATTGGTCCCGTTTGATCTTGTCTGTTCACCAGCACCACCCCAGATACCTTGCCACAATCTAATGCTCACCAGTGATAAAGGGCAGGGGAGCAGCAGAGAGGATGCCAGCCCCACGTATGGATCAGGATCCACTGGCCTATGGTGCTGGTGCAGCTGAGCTGCCTGAAGGCGCATCACATGGTGCCACATGTATTGGACTCCATGTGTGGTGGTGGTGGTCTGGCTTGAGCAGTGTGCTCATTGGAATTATTCATAGAGGGCAGGCTGTCCTCATTATAGTAAAGTACTTCCAGGAGTGGTCCCGGAGGTGCTCATGTTGTCACCCAGCCCGGCAGTTGCTTTCAGCAGTTCAGCTGACCAGAAGCTCCTTCAAATGTCAACTGAACGACACCAATTTACAGCAGCTGTGGCTCAGCCTTGTCTTCTTTAATACCCTGGATAGACCCAGAAAAAAGTGGCACTCTAGATTTTCAGTGATACACACTTAACCAATTAGTGTGCACCATGTTTGTGTGCTTTAGACATCACACCCCCATAGTGTGCACTACCCCATTGTGCTGCTCATTTGCATTAGTGCACAGTGTGAGCACGATGGATAACAATCAGCATTGGGGTTTTGGGCTGGAGGAGAAGAGAGGAACAGCACGGGAAAGGAGTCAGTAAGGGTGGGGAGGGGAGAAGGTTGTGACAAACTGTTTCACAGACTTGGCCAAAGAAATAAAACAAAAGCTAAATTCAGACTGCACAGAATACACTTTCAGTGTACAAAAAGGTTAAAATGCAATAGAACATTATCCTGTGGAATGAGCTGGTCTGTAAAATAAGTTGCTCAGGGCTTGTCTACACCGTGCAGCAATATGCATTACGTTGGGGTGATTCTTAAAGCACACTAACGTGTTACGCATGAATTGGTTTGTGTAGACCAGGGGTCGGCAACGTTCGGCATGTGGCTCGCCAGGGTAAGCACCCTGGGGGGCCGGGCCAGTTTTATTTACCTGCTGACGCGGCAGGTTCCGCCGATCGCGGCCCCCACTGGCCGCGGTTCGCCGTCCCGGGCCAATGGGGGCGGCAGGAAGCCGCGGCCAGCACATCGCTCGCCTGCTCCGCTTCTTGCCGCCCTCATTGGCCCGGGACGGCGAACCGCGGCCAGTGGGGGCCGCGATTGGCGGAACCTGCCGCGTCAGCAGGTAAACAAAACTGGCCCGGCCCGCCAGGGTGCTTACCCTGGCGAGCCGCGTGCCAACGTTGAGGACCCCTGGTGTAGACCCTGCTGGTGCTCATTGAAGGTTCTTTACTGTGCTTTAACATAGTGCAGCCCTATGATACAGTGCACTAGGAAACCTTTAGCGTGCACTAGCAAGGTCTACCTCTATACAAACCAATTAATGTGCAATGTGTTAGAGTGTTTTAGAAATCACACCCCCATGGTAACATGGGGTGTGATTTGCATCCGAAGAAGTGAGGTTTTTACCCACGAAAGCTTATGCCCAAATAAATCTGTTAGTCTTTAAGGTGCCACCAGACTCCTTGTTGTTTTTGTAGATACAGACTAACATGGCTACCCCCTGATACTTGACACCCCCATGGTGTACGTTACCTCATTATGCAGACATAACCTTAGCTGAACAAATACTTTTCCAAACCATACTGCCAGTGACAAATACACCATTACTTCTCAAATAAATAATTTGTGACAAGAAAGTTATGGCATTATTTATGCAGATGAGCAGAAGAAAGGGAATGATAAATCTTCTTACCTATTAATCATATTTCTACAACGTAATCATTCTTGAAAGAGTTCTGAAACTAAAACTTGCTAAGGTGCAGATATCTTGAAGCACATGCTTAAGTGCTTTGTTGAATCAGGGCCTAAAATAATAAGCCTCTTTTCCCTGATACCAATTAACAAAACATCATCAGTCAGGGAACATACAATATAGAACTATGTACTATTACAAAATACCAATCAATGAACTAGAAAAACCCTGTATATTTAGCAAAACAAATGAAAGAGGCTAGGGTTCACTATTGAACGATTGCTGTTTTCTTTTGTTTATTACATAGTAACAGTATTATTTACTGCAGCTTTGCAAGCTAGCAAGCAGCTGGGTGTAATACATTCCCATGCTGTGTAACCTCTTCTTATGCTTCATTAGACTTCTTATCAGGAGCAGAAGAAAAGAAATCTCTCTCTTATGCCTTTCCTGTGGCAAAGGAAAAGACAAGATGATGACTTTCCAGTTCATTTCACTTGTACAACATTTTCATCAATCACCATGGGGTAGGTTTTTGTTATTCTCACTGGAGGACTGTTCTTGGTTTTCTGTCACAAAGAAGCATGACTCCACTAACTAGCACGTTGGGGTTACCTCCACCAGACTTGTAGAAAAACACAATGCAAACATAAGGCGAATGGCTACTCTCCAATACTTTCTAAGGGCCTCATCCTGCAATCCTAATGCAGGACTGCATAGGGACTAGAAAATTGAGTTTAAAATTCCTCTCACTGGGAGGAAGTTTAAAGCCCTGAAACACACTGAACACTTGAAGTAATGAAGCTAAACTACCACATTGCATCAAGAACCAAAAGCTGCTTTCTGCTTGTTTTGTGACTTTTGCTCCAAAAACTAAGCAAAAGAAACTGGTTTATTTTTATTTTTATCTCCCTGTGAATTATGCATTCCTTTGCAGTTTTTGTTCACTATACCCCCCCACAGTTTGGCCTCCATTCTCCTTTTCCTATGCGTTCAACAAGTCCCATAGATTTCAATAGGAATTACATGAACAAACAAAAAGAAGAATGGGACATGGTCTAATCACAGTGTTAACAGAGCAATGGAGAAGACAAGACGACAATAAAACATTTCTTTGGAAGATGGTTTCTCTTCCCATAACTTCATGTTTTTAAAATGTCTTTTCCTTTTCGCTCTGTGTTCTTTCTCACTGAAAGACAAAGCTGTACACAACATACTATTGTAAAAACAAGCATATGGCTCAAAGATCACTGTTGACTTTCTTGAATCTCAAATTAGCCTTTTTATTTAAAATACGTGAAAGACATCTGTACACTCTTTCATTAAACTAATTTTACATTTGTAACATCCTACGTATTCTTTTGGAACCATTTCCATTAAACTGACGAGTCTGGGTTTGGACAGCAAGCATTTTCCTTTGTAACATTAAAGGAGGAGTGTACTGCTGTCAAAATTTCTCTCTAAAAATAAAAGTCTTTGATAAAATAGATACTATACTTGTTAGAACAGGAATCTCTGAAGTTAATTTCAAATGAAAGAATATTTTAGACTGAATCATAAACTAGATTTTAAAAACCCACCATTGTACTGTCCCCTTTCCTGCAGGGAAAGTAAAGAGAAAACTACTCTGAATTTCCATGCACAGAATACTATAACATTTTGGAGACTTCGGAGATTCTTAAATCACAGTTATGCAACATAACTATCATATCCTAAAACAGAGGACAGATAGTCCTGCAGCTGAATTTATTGGCTTGAATATGAAACACTCCAAAGAGATGGCTGACATGACTTTTAAATTATGTTTGGCAATTTAAAGCTACAGTGTGCAGTTTTCTGTTGCATTTGACAGAGAAAGGGGACATTTTACAAGTACTTAGGCGCAATTTCTTTTTTCATGTTTGTCATAACTATAAAGGGAAGGGTAACAGCTCTCCTGTGTACAGTACTATAAAATCCCTCCTGGCCAGAGACTCCAAAATCCTTTTACCTGTAAAGGGTTAAGAAGCTCAGGTAACCTGGCTGACACCTGACCCAAAGGACCAATAAGGGGACAAGATACTTTCAAATCTTGGGGGGGGGGGGGGGGGGGAAGGTTTTTGTTAGTGCTCTTTGTTTGGGAAGTTGTTCGCTCTTGGGACTGAGAGGGACCAGACATCAATCCAGGTTCTCCAAATCTTTCTGAACAAGTCTCTCATATTTCAGACTTGTAAGTAAACAGCCAGGCAAGGCGTGTTAGTTTATCTTTGTTTTCTCAACTTGTAAATGTACCTTTTGCTAGAGTGTTTATCTCTGTTTGCTGTACTTTGAACCTAAGGCTAGAGGGGGGTCTTCTGAGCTCTTTAAGTTTGATTACCCGGTAAAGTTATTTTTCCATCCTGATTTTACAGAGATGATTTTTACCTTTTTCTTTAATTAAAAGCCTTCTTTTTAAGAACCTGATTGATTTTTCCTTGTTTTAAGATCCAAGGGGTTTGGATCTGTATTCACCAGGGAATTGGTGAAGAGTCTCTCAAGGCTACCCAGGGAAGGGAATTAGCTTTGGAAGTGGTGGCAGCGGACCAGATCTAAGCTGGTAGTTAAGCTTAGAAGTTTTCATGCAGGCCCCCACATTTGTACCCTAAAGTTCAGAGTGGGGAAGCAGCCTTGACAATGTTGCTGTTTGTAGGTCTCGTGTATTTAGCCTCAGATTGTGGAAACAATTTAGTCCACAAGCACTCCCATTGATTTAAATGTGACCACTTGTGGAAACAGATACTACTCAACATGAATAAAGATATACCATCTAGCTTGTAATGAATTTATCTGAATTAAAAAGAAATTAGCTTTTGAGATTTGTGAATTCTAAAAGTTCACTTGAGAATCGAATGGAATAATTATTGTGGCTCTAAAAAGAAGTTATGATTTAAAAAAAATGAAGCCAATATTGCATTATGATATTCTTTTTTTGTAGCTGTGATTCCCTCAAGCCCTTTTCCATTATATTACAGGGTTTACCATCATGACAAACTATTGAACATTTTTCTATATATCCAGGAGACTATTCCATGCACAGCTTTTGCTGTGTAGACATACCCTGACTCTGGGTTAGTCTACATGAGCTAGTCTGAATCTAGCTAATGCAGGTAAAAATAGCAATGAAGATAGCACACAGTGAGTTTCAGATCAGGTAGTACAAGCCACATCTGTTCCCAGGGTCCATGATAGGCTTGAACTAGCTACTCTGACACCTGCACTGCATTGTCTGCACTGCTGCTTTTAGCAACAGTTGATGGAGTCAAGCTAGTTCAGGTAGACTAGCTCATGCATAGAGTTTGCTGTATAGACATATGCCACTGATGCTGCTTCCACGTAGATTTCAAGGGGAGATTATTTCCCTGATCCGGCAAAGCATTTAAGCACATGCTTAACACTAAGCATGTGACTAGTCTGGGACTATAGAGACAATGGTTCAAATCCTTCTCTGGAATAACTCTACTGACTTCAGCAGGTTAAACCAGGGATTAATTTGGCTTGATGTTATTAGCATCAGCTAGGGAGCAGTCTTTTAGTTTGACTTCACTTAAAATCTGGAACTGCTCGTATGCTTAAAGCAAGGCAGATACTTAAGCACTTTGCTGAATCAGGGCCTAAGCTCATTAGGGTCTGGTTATGGCGGAGGGGCGGGGGGGAGGGGAGAAGAGAGAAACGCACAAACTTTGATATCAAATTTGGGGTTCATCTTTCAAAATCCGGAACTCAATCAAAACGTTCTGACAGGGTTTTAACTGGGTTTCGTTCAGTGACATAAATGGCATTGCTGTGTAGCTGTATATTAAGAAAGGAAGTCATTAAACCATAAAATATTGATATTTACCAACAATTTAGGACAGATTTAGGCCCTTAATTGCAAACTCTTCACACTGTATATGAAATCAAATGAAAGACTGCTCGCTAGCTAATGCGAATAGCACTGGGCCAAATTCACCCTGGTGTAACCCAAGCAAGCCAACAGGGTTACATCACAGAAGGGTTTGACCCACTGTATCTGTAGTACTAAGTGTTCAATATTAAAAAAAACAGATATTCTTTACCAAAGTTACAAATAGATTAAGCAGCCACTTTTCTACTGAAGTTTTTTCCCCATCACACAAAGGGTTAAGCACCAAACAGTATCTCTATTATTTCACTCATGACTCCATTCCTAATTTTCTGTTTTCTGGCAGCTGCTTACTAACTTACTAATAATGTGTGTCTTTGTTTGGACTTCTTAAAAAGGGGATATTCTCAAAGTGGAAGAAAGCTCAATTTATTTCACTTTGAAACCTGAGAAACTAGTAACATGAACCGTATGTTGATTATAGAGCACGGTGATAAATAAAGGAAGAAGTTGTGTAAATATCTGAAATGATGACGGTGGGAGAGAGTAGGAGAAGTCCTGCTTTGGGTATATGATGCTTTTGTGGTATCTGATGTCCGAGGGAAGCATGCATGTACAATAGAGTCTTTTCTTAGTTTGCATTCTATATCTTTTACTATTATTTGCAAGTTTTCCCTAACACACTCTTGGCTATTCTGAGGTGTCAAACAACCATCACCTGCCCACATCTCCCAGTGCACCTCTCAGTCTGGAAGCTCTTCTCCTTAGCTCTCTTGTCTATAGCGAAGAATTGGTAATACTGTACCTAAGCATGGACTTCATTCTAATTAAGATTCGACCACCTGGAAGATGCTACCTACAATTATTTCTAGGTCTTGCGGGGGGGGGGGGGGGGGGGGGAGAGGGGAAATAGTGCCATTGCTGGATCCTGGAAAATCACTGCAGAACTTGTTTCTATAGCAGCATATTTCACAAATTCAGCATGGCCTGTAGAGTCACATTTGGGTTTTGTGTAAAATAACAAAAACATCCACAAACAGGAAGCGTTCTACAGTATGAGGAAGAGGAGCTGGTGTCCCTGACTGGAGGAGATGGAGAGGTGTGGCAGCCAGACTAAATGAAGCTGCCTCATTGGATGTGAGGGATGTTTGTGTAGAGAAAGAGAAAATGCAGCTGAATTTTAGCTAGTGGGAGGGACTCTAGAATCAGCAGAGAAGTGATAAAACACCCCACAGCCCTAGCAGGAAAACTGGTGCTAACAACAGTCCCACACCCCTAAACTCAGGATGGCGTGGGGAAGAGGAAGAATGGACTTAATTCCAGATCCTTGCTCCCAGTTCCAGCCATAGTGTCATACACTACGGTTACCATACATCCGGATTTTCCCGGACATGTCCGGCTTTTTGGGCCTCAAATCCCCGTTCGGGGGGAAATCCCAAAAAGCCGGACATGTCCGGGAAAATAGGGAGGGAGGGCCTGGCGGTGCTCGGCCGGGGCCGCTGGGGCTGGGGCCGGCAGTGCGGAGCCGGGGGCGGCGCAGTGCTCGGCCGGGGTCCGGGCCGGGGGTGTAGGGCTGGGGGCAGCGCGGTGCTCGGTCGGGGGCGAGGGGTGCGGTGCTCAGTCGGGGGCGAGGGGTGCGGTGCTCGGCCGGGGCTGGTGCGGTGCTCGGCCGGGGGCCGGGGCCGGTGTGGTGCTCAGCCGGGGGCGCGGACACTTGGCCGGGGGAGTGTGGAGTGTCCTCCTTTTTAAAAATTAAAATATGGTAACCCTATCATACACTCCTTGGGATCTAATTGTTATCCCTATGACATTTCCCTGTCTTACACTTTAGGGCCTACAGAAAACCAGAGGTTATAATAACCTGCTCCAGACATATACTCCCTCTCTGATTCCCCCCCAGGAAAGCTAGGGAGCCAAAGTTGCTGTTTCTGGCTGCTTCCACCATCTTTTGCTGTAGCTGGGGAGCATAACCCTTCTGCTTCTAGGCAGTTGGAATAGTGTCCTCCTAAATAATGGCCAATGGATCCCCCTTTTCTCCTGCTCTTAGATATTTACATTTTTGCTGGAAATATATTTTTTTGGATTTTTCACATTAATGGAAATAGCAAAAAAAAAAAAAAAAAAAAAAAAAAAAAAGTCCTTGATCTCCCTCAAGCAAAGGGACTACACCTGTGAATAGCCTCTGCACAAAAATTAAAGGGGGAGAGGTTGGGATGACTCTTTGCATGACCTCCACATTGCATACCCATGTAAGGGTCTGTCACAATTTGACTTAATTTACCAAAGACAGAGATAAATCTCTTGTTAGAAAAGTTTAGAATACAGATAAATTATTTCAGAGTGGTAGCCGTGCTAGTCTGTATCAGCAAAAAGAATGAGGAGTACGTATGGCACCTTAGAGACTAAAAAATTTATTTGGGCATAAGCTTTCGTGGGCTAAAACCCACTTCATTGGATGCATGCAGTGGAAAATACAGTAGGAAGATATATATATATATATATATATATATATATATATATATATATATATATACACACACACACACACACACAGAACATGAAAAAATGGGTGTTGCCATACCAACTATAACAAGACTAATCAATAAGGTGGATTCACTCCAGAGCTTGCAGTGACAATCACTACAGTGATATGCTAGCAATAAAAATACCAGCTTCACAAGTAATCTCTATCCAGTCACTGTAGCCTTTACCTATCTCTTAAAGGCATCCAGAATATTAAGAGCCAGAAGCTTTCTTCCATCACAGTTATAATTTCCAGCTCCTTTGAGGTAACAGAAATTAAATCATATTCTCTTAAATGCACCAAAATAAACATGCAAGTTAAATTAAATGGACCAAATTCTGCTCTTATTTACACTAGTATAAATCTGAAATAACTTCACTGAAATCAATGGCATTATTCTGGATTTACATTCATTTAATGGAGAGCTGAATCTGATCTCCCGTGTTTGCAATATTACAGTTTTACTATGCCTAAGTCATAATTCTATTTACCAGAAAGAGTGAGAGAGTGGTGAATACTATAGTACCTTTCACTGTTTAAGGAGTCTTGAAAAGTTTTAAGTCTGTGCGGACTTTAACCAAGGTAAACTTTAACCTTCATAATCAATGATATAACCAGAAATTATTTATGTATTTATTTTATTCTTTTTATTTTCAAGTTATACAAATAACTCACTGTCTACCTAAGGCGCTAAGTGCTTATGTTAAAAAGACAGGCATACAAATAACCCTCCCACCACACCCAACCATCCCCTCAGCAACCTTTCCTCACCACCAAAAATGGAAAATCAAATCCATGACAATATCACAAAGTGGAACTAGTCATTATGCTTATTAGGCAGGTACAGGCATCAAGAAAAAAATGCTCATATAAATTAAACGTTGGTGTAAATTAATTGGAGGAAGTGTGTGAGTTTTCCTGATATGCCAGAAATGGTCTTCTTTTCCTGACTTCATGGAAACCCATCATTGCTGGTTTACCAGTGGAACCTTACCTCATCTCCTTCTATTCCATTCCATTCCATTCCATTCCATGAAGGTTCTTATTCCATATTCATCACTGTAGTATCTGAGCACCTTTCAGCAGCCCATTAAGCAACATGACTAACAGCTGTCACATGTTGTTTGTTCTCTCATCCTCTCCCCCGGGGAGAAGCAAGTGTAGTGGAGTGTCCTGTTTTGGTAGATTGTTTTAAATTTAATTTTATTTCAAATATACACGTCGCTATTTGGGCTGTCAAGCGATTAAAAAAAATTAATTGCAATTACATGCCAGATGTGCTAAAGATTCATATGTCCCTTCATGCTTCCAACTTCATGTCGTCTGGAATGATGACGGGTTCTGCTCAATAACAATTCAAAGCAGTGTGAATCGGTGCATGTTCATTTTCATTATCTGAGTCAGATGCCACCAGCAGAAGGTTGATTTTCTTTTTTGGTGGTTCAGGTTCTGTAGTTTCCACATCTGAATGTTGCTCTTTTAAGACTTCTGAAAGCATGCTCCAGACCTCATCCCTCTCAGATTTTCGACAGCGCTTCAGATTCTTAAACCCTGGGTCAAGTGCTGTAGCTATTTTTAGAAATCTCACGTTGGTACTTCTTTGCGTTTTGTCAAATCTGTTGTGAAAGTGTTCTTAAAACAAACATGTGCTGAGTCATCATCTGAGATTGCTATAACATGAAATGCAGGTAAAACAGAACAGGAGACATACAATTCTCCCCTAAGAAGTTCAGTCACAAATTTAATTAACACAGTTTTTTAATGAGCATCATCAGCACGGAAGCACGTCCTCTGGAATGATGTCCAAAGCATGAAAGGGAATGTTTATCATATCTGGCATGTAAATGCCAGCTACAAAAGTCCCATGCAAATGCCTGTTCTCGCTTTCTGGTGACATTTTAAATAAGAAGTGGGCAGCATTATCTCCCATAAATGTAAACAAACTTTTTTGTCTTAGCAACTGGTTGAACAAGAAACAGGACTGAGCGGACTTGGAGGCTCTAAAGTTTTACATTGTTTTGTTTTTGAATGCAGTTATGTAACAAAAAAAAATATCTATGTTTGTAAGTTGCACTTTCACGATAAAGCAATTGCACTATTTCTTTTATCATTTTTACAATACAAATATTTGTAATCAAAAATAATAATATAAAGTGAGCAGTGTACACTTTGTATTTATGTGTTGTAATTGAAATCAATATATTTGAAAATGTAGAAAAACATCCAAAAGTGTTTAATAAATTTCATTCGGTATTCTATTGTTTAACAATGCGATTAAAAATGCAATTAATCACGATTAATTTTTTTAATCTTGATTAATTTTTTTGAGCTAATCGCGTGAGTTAACTGCGATTAATCGATAGCCCTAGTTGCTCTATATGTATGTTACGGAAGGCAGGATCAAAAAAATGCTCCTTGCAATTAGAGCAAAAGGAGGTAAGCCTTTTCAATGGTTGTTAGCTCTTGACTACAACTGAGAATCTATTTGGTTTATCTTTATTTCCATCATCTTGCTGAAGAAAGATGAGTTACGGTCCCTGATCCAATGCACCTTGAAATCAATGGAAATCCTCCCTCTGACTTCAAAAGATGATGGGTCAAGCAAGCCCTTACACACTTGTAGCTCTCTCCTGCCATCAGACCTTTATTTTGTGATTATTTGGTAGACCTCTTTACACAACAACATTTACAATTTCATTTAATTATATTTAGAGGCTCAAATTATTAATACAGTCAGGTTGCTTTTATTCACTCATAAAAAAAAATGTGAAGCACTCAAATGACTTTAAATCACACTAGAGTGGACATAGTGCTTTAAAATTATTGGAGTGCTTCACATTTTTATGAGCTCCTGAGTTTGGAAGTGATTAGGGTTCTGGGCAGGCATAGATTAGGGCACCACAGGAAATAGGAGAGTTTTTTTTTTCCATTTTCTGAGTGTTTGAATTTGGAAATAATTAGGGTTTGGAGTATGTCCACTCATTAAAAATGAATAGCAGGACTCTCCCAAAAAAAAAAAATTAGATCATCCAAATTGTGGTAGTAAAAGTACTAGTGCCTTAACGGAGAGGTAAGAGCAGGCCTTAGTTACAACTGTGATGGGCACTATAGAGAAAGAGTCATTTTCCCCCAGCACAGACAAAATTTGGCCATTGATGTAAGGAGAACAAGCTGTGGATTGGAGACCTCACACTGTGGACAGCATCAGTGGCTCCAGAGGGGCCATCTGGGTGCGGCAAAGAGGTAGACATGATTGTGCCTCCATGTTTGTAGGAACTGCTGCAGTCTGGAGAAGAGCTGGCTACACTACCATTAAGGGGAACCTCTCCTGTATCCACCACCCAGAAAGCATGTTATTGACAGCATAATGCCTCTAGAACCTGACATTTGTGTGGTATGCTTCCTTTCTCTCCATCTTTCCAGCCAGCTTGCCGTTGTAGGAGGCATAACAGCCCTCGTATTAAGAGAATAAACTTTTTGATTTAAAAGTAGT
The DNA here is from genome assembly GCF_027887155.1 of Malaclemys terrapin pileata. Classification (NCBI taxonomy): domain Eukaryota; kingdom Metazoa; phylum Chordata; order Testudines; family Emydidae; genus Malaclemys; species Malaclemys terrapin. The sequence goes on along the minus strand of NC_071506.1, from coordinate 241,540,470 downwards.
CCTCCAAAATAATAAATCACTTCAAATCATTTTATGTTGCCCTATAATGTGCATATATATATATATATATATAACCGGACTCTCAATGCCTAAAAAGGTTTTGCTTCTTTTCCTCACTATAAAATATTAGCAGGACAATTTTAGAAATCCAACTCATCAAGCATTTATTTATGTCGTACAACATGAGCATTTGAGTAGGCTCATTAATGCAGTGACACTTTTTAAGGAGTTTCTTTTAACAATGTTGTTAGATACAGGCCACACTGAAGACTTTTTTTCTTCTTACAGCAGTTTCATCATCACTGTGGTGTATTTATTCCTGGAATTTCTCACCTTGTTTTCAGTATCACGTGATTGTGCAACATCTGCTCCGCATCTCAAACCTGATCAGAGTACATGCGTCTGTGGCAGAGGTCTAATGACTCACAGCACAACTCAGAAAACTGGCTTGTTTTCTGAGAAGCTACATCTTCATTTTAATTTACTAAGAAGTGATACATTACTTGATACTAACACAGACAGAGCGGAATTCACAGGGTACAAAGAAAGGAGCAATGATTGTATTACACTAGTGACTTAGGCACTTAGCAGGCTTTCAGTGAGATGTAGGCTCCTAAGTGCCTATGACTATTTTGAAAATAAATGGGATTTAGACTCCTAGGCCTAGATCCTTAAAGGTATTTAGGCACCAAACTCGCACTAAAATCAATGGGAATTAAGTGCTTCACAAACCTTTGTGGATCTCACACTCCAAACTCCTCAGCCTCACCCTCCAGCCCAGAGCTCCCTCCTGTTCTCCACACCCCTCATCCCCGGCCCCACCCCAGAGCCCTCACCCCCATCTGGAGCCCGAATCCCAACCCCCTGCCCTAGCCCGGTGAAAATGAGCAAAGATAGGGGAGAGCAAGCGATGGAGGGAGGGGAGATGGAGTGAGCGGGGCCAGGGCCTCAAAGAAGGGACAGGAGCGAGGCAAGGGTGTTCAGTTTTCTGCAATCAGAAAGTTGGCAACCCTACCTGCGAACTTTTACTTGCATGAGCAAGCCTGAGTGGCTTCAACTGCACTAGCTGAGCATTGCTCATGTGAACAGAAGTTTGCAGGGTTGGGCCCTTTTATAGTCACAGTAACAAGGTACAATTAAGAAAATAGAGGTATGCCTAAACTGGCGCTGGAGGTGTAAATTCCTGCTTGAGGAGACATACTTGTCCTAGCTCTCTAAAAATAGAAATGTCGCCACCGTGGCACAAGCAGGATCCTAACCAAGATGCTAGGAATATACGTCGGTGGCTAGTCTCTCATTTTGCTTGCACCATGGCAGCCACATTTCTATTCTTAGTGCATTAGCTTGATCACAGCTACTGCAGTTATGTCTTCTTGAGCTGGAATTTACACCACCAGGTTGAAGTATAGATTCCTTGGTTTCCCTCTTCCTGTGCCACATAGAGTTCATAAACCAACACATGTAAATGCTGAAATCAGGAAAAGGGATCATGTAAACATTAGATGGATTTTTTCCTTTATCCATTAAACTGGCTTTGGTAGACATCACAAGCCAAATTTTGCTCTGATTTACTCCACTGACTGCAATGAAATTTACATAGGCATAAGTGGACAGAACTGAGCCTGCTCATTTAAAATGGCTGGACTGTTCTCCTTCACATGCTTTATAGCTCCAAATTATCATGATTAAGGCTACAATTTAAATCATGGGTATTTTAGTAAAAGTCATGGACAGGTCACGGGCAAGAAACAAAAAAATCACAGCCTGTGACCTGTTCATGTCTTCTACCATAAATACGCCTGATAGAATCTTTGTTGTTGTTGTTGTTTTGGGGAGGGGAGGGGAGGGGAGGGGAGGGGAGGGGAAAGATACTACTGCTAAGGAGGTTCCTGGAGCCAGCCGCATCGGCCGCTGCTCAGGCAGTCCTGGGGGCCAGTTGCTCGGGCAGTCCCAGGAGCCTGCAGTCCAACGCCACCAGAGCAGCAGCCAGTGTGGCTGGGTCAGGGGCTGGGACCACTCCAGCAGTGGTTGATGTGGCTGGCTGCAGAGCCGCTCTAGCAGCAACCGGTGTGCTTGTCCCCAGGGCCAGCTGCTTGGGCAGCCCTAGGGTCAGCCACACTGGCCGCTGCAGAAGTCACGGAGGTTGCAGGAAGTCACGGATTACATGATCATAATCCATCACCTGAGTTGCAATGTCCATACACAACACACCAGTAATTGCCTGCACAAGTATTTAATTCCCAAGCAGAATTTCATGTTTGCAGATGCAATTTTAGAACCAGGTTTTGAAAAAAATGGCACACAAGGTTATAGGCCAATATTCTTTTTTCCCCATTTGCCTCAGACTATTGCATATAAGTACGGAAAGAAATATGAGCAAGTACTATATAAGTACTGAAAGAAATAGGATTAAAAAACAAAGGTGAGATTTTTTTAAATCCACTTAGGGTGTTGGGACACTCAATTCCCATTAATACTAATTAACTAATTACATTTTAATGAGGATTAAATGACCAGACCCCTTCAGCAGCCCTGAAAATCTCAGCGAAGAGTAGAACCCTAAAAGCATTAGAACATGATATCTTTGTAATATGTGAGTTACATTTCAATCCACTGCTGAGGCTGAATCCAGCTGTTTTCATTTTTTTAATTTAACATTTATGCAAGAAGATTGCTTACAAAAATAAAACTACTGGAACTGCCTGAAGTTACACTTTTTGTGGCTTTGATAAGTAAAACGATCGGTCTCTGAACTGTATGATTTCAGACCCAAAGGTCAAAAAAGTCACTTAGGTTGCCAATGTTAACAAAAATTAGTGGAATAATAAAAAAATTTAAGTGAATTCCCCCTCCCCGTTTCTCCTCCGCTACTGCTTTATTTCCCTAGGAGTCCTGCCAGCTTAAGAAGACACAATACACCTCCAAAAATTACTAGTACAGTAGCAAGAGAATCCTTCCTTAGAAGCAAAAGTTGTTTCTTATCACAGAAGAAAGCAAAACACTTATCAGGCATAACCATGAGGTAGGAAATTTTAATATCAATCAATCCCCCTGCTTCTATTCCCCTATTTGAATATTTTGATCAGGTTCAAACTGCAGTCCTCAATGTGTAGCTTTACTATGGCAACCCCCAGGAAGAGGGGGGGAAAGCTATGGAGTTAATACATTTAAATCAGTATTTCCTAACTTGGGGAGAGGCCTTCCTAGGAAGGCAGCATACTAATGCACACAGGAAGGGAAAACTACATGACTTTGGATCCACTCTGACCATATCCCTCACCACAAACAAACTGCCATGCATAAACCACTAGGCAGCTCCTTGAAAGCCACCCACCATCCATTCCTGCTCCTACAGTAGTTTGTAATCGTAGAAGATCAGAGTTGGAAGGGACCTCAGGAGGTCATCTAGTCCAACCCCCTGCTCAAAGCAGGACCAATCCCCAGACAGATTTTTGCCCCCAATCCCTAAATGGCCCCCTCACGGATTGATCTCACAACCCTGGGTTTAGCAGGCCAATGCTGAAACCACTGAGCTATCCCTCCCCACCAAATGCAGGTAATGCAGCTTGCCATGGGAGTAATTCACATGCATAGGATAGAAATATGCCAACCTAAGCTTTGTTTGGTAACACTGAGCTCAGCTGCAAGTACACAGGGGTCTCAGGTACACAGAATCAACAATGAATGCCTTCCATCTTGAGAGCTGTATGTAGTTTTCTAGTAAGTGCAGGCAGGAAAGAGAATCAGTTAAAAAAGAAAAAGAAAAGAATAAAAAAAAAATAAAAAAAATAAAGAAAAAGCCACAACAGAAAAAAGGAATAGGAGAGTAGGACTTGTTATAATAGATCACATCAGGGACCCATTTAGTCCAGTGTTCTGTCTCTGACACTGGCCATTAACTGCTGCTTCAGAGGACGGTTCAAGTAACCATGAAGTGGACAGTTAAGGAATAACCTGCCCTAGGGTGGTGGGAACCACTACTGTAAGTGAAGGTATTTGATTACTTCCAATGGTAAATTAAGATCTGGGAGGATTAAAGGGAAACAGTGGGATGAGGAGGTGGGGTGTCATGGGGGGGGGGGAGGGGAAAGGAGGAACATAAAATCCAAAACCAAAGGAAAACAAGTATGAACATTTCCATAATAAAAGTTGCACTGATCTGTGGTTCAGTAACTGGTACACTAGAACTCAAGTCCTAATTAGGTGATTACTCACCTTTTACTCAGCCCTCACTCATGCAAACTCCCACTGAAGCAAAAGGTAGCTTGCCTGAGTAAGAACCTTATGATTAAGCCCTTTGTCTTTACATAATAATATTTCCTAAAATTATGAAGGGAAAAAAATCCTTCTTCGGTACCTTTATAGTTTCCGTAGGCACTCCAGGCTCCGGAACTTTATCCAAGTAAGTGGTCAAGTCTTGATCGACATGTTCAAACACTAGTGTTAGTTTGGTCTCTCTGTCTGTTCGTGACACTGTGCATACATCAAATAACCTGAGAGGAGGAAAAGGAAAGAGGAGATAAGTTGACGGAAACCAGTGAAGCAGTACCTTACAGCTCACACATGTATGCTTCCATTTGCTGTAAAATGTGGAGCAAAGAAAGAACTTTCCAAAGCAGGGACAGTCTGTGGCTCTTGATGATTCAAGTGATGATCAATTATTTGTGACATCACATTCAAATTTCATGTTTGGATTCTGAAATCACAAGTATTACAATTTCACAGCATGATCAAAGAGTAGTAGTTAGGTGAGGAGATGATCGATTCTGATCAAGACACAACTACAGTTAACAGAATACAGAAAATTATTTGATTTTATATACATGTTCTCTACCTCCCGCCACGTTTGCTCCCCTTTCATTCTTCTTCAAGAGGAAATATGTCAACAGTGACTTTTTTGAGAAACAAAGAAGCTTACTGCTTTTATGCACCTATTAATTTCTTCCCACACCCCTCCAACGTACATCATTACATGATTTGTCACTTAGTTTAGAATCACATTCTCCTTCTCCTCTGATCTACAGAAACAGTATTTTTGCACTGATTAATCTTGTAAATTGCTAAAACCAGGAAAGAGTCAGGAAATTGAGTTTATAAAAATCCTTTTATGCAAAATACAGCTGCTAAGATATTCTTCCTTTCTCATCATTCTGAACACATTACTCTCTTATTTAAATCCTCTGCTTTCTCACCCTCTTTCAAAGCATCAGGTTCAAAGTTTCTTCCCCTCATTTTCAAAGCTCTTCACAGCTCTCACTCTTCTTCCTTGTCTACTCTTGTTTCTTACTGATACTCCTCCCAGCTCCTCTAGCCAGTGATCTATGTCCGCCTGTTTCTCTCACACATTTCTGTGCCTCCTTATATGCAACTCCTTCTGTATGGAATGTCTCCCTCTAAATGATATGGAGGGTCATTGCTTTCTCTTCTGTCAAACCCTTCCTCAGGGCCCTCCTCTGCTACAATCCCATGGGGAAATTATCTAATTACTGGCTTTCAAATGAGATGGGGTAATCTGATACTATCTTTTTAAATTGTTTTTTTTTAATTACAAGTGTTATTTTAAAAAGTATAGATTTGATTGCCTTCCTGTGTGAAACATGAAACAAAATCAGTCAATATATTCATCAATTGATAGTAGATTTTTTTTCTAAAATACACGTAATTGCTATTCTTGAGAAAAAGAATATGTAGTTTGATAGAAAACCGATGACACTATTTTGAGATTAGTGGTGAAAAAATATTTATTTTGGGACAAAATTACGATTGTAGTGATAAAATATGCATTTATTTTATACCCAATAAGAATAACACGCTTGTTTATTGTAGGGGCAGTATAAGATTAATGAGGTCCTTAATTAATAATTTCCTTACTCTTAGGCCTGGTCTACACTACGACTTTAATTCGGATTTATCAGCGTTAATTCGAAGTTACCCTGCACCCGTCCACACAACGACGCCATTTAATTCGAAATAAAGGGCTCTTTAAATCGATTTCTGTACTCCACCCCGACGAGCGAAGTAGTGCCAAAATCGATTTTAACATTTCGAATTAGGGATAGTGTGGCCGCAATTCGATGGTATTGGCCTCCGGGAGCTATCCCACAGTGCATCATTGTGACCGCTCTGGACAGCAATCTAAACACGGATGCACTGGCCAGGTAGACAGGAAAAGCCCCGCGAACATTTGAATTTCATTTCCTGTTTGCCCAGCATGGAGAGCACAGGTGACCACAGATAGCTCATCAGCACAGGTAACCATGCAGGCTGATAATCGAAAAAAAGCACCAGCATGGACCGTACGGGGGGTACTGGATCTGATCGCTATATGGGGAGAGGATTCAGTGCTAGCAGAACTTCGTTCTAAAAGACGAAATGCCAAAACTTTTGAAAAAATCTCCAAGGGCATGATGGAGAGAGGCCACAATAGGGACTCAGATCAGTGCCGTGTGAAAGTCAAGGAGCTCAGACAAGCCTATCAAAAAACAAAGGAGGCAAACGGTCGCTCCGGGTCAGAGTTGCGGACATGCCGCTTCTACGCCGAGCTGCATGCAATTCTAGGGGGGGCCGCCACCACTACCTCACCTGTGACCGTGGATTCCGGGTCGGGGATAGTCTCATCAGCTACACCTGAGGATTCTGCGGATGGGGAAGAGGAGGAGGAGGAGGAGGAGGACGAGCACGAGCTTGCAGAGAGCACACAGCATTCCGTTCTCCCCAACAGCCAGGATCTTTTTCTCAGCCTGACTGAAGTACCCTCCCAACCCTCCCAAGCCAGTATCCAAGACCATGACCTCATGGAAGGGACCTCAGGTGAGTTTACCTTTTAAAATATAAAACTTGTTTTAAAAGCAAGCGGTTTTTAATGATTACTTTGCCCTGAGAACTTGGGATGCATTCGCGGCCAGTTCAGCTACTGGAAAAGTCTGTTAACGTGTCTGGGGATGGAGCGGAAATCCTCCAGGGACATCTCCATGAAGCTCTCCTGGAGGTACCCCAAAAGCCTTGCCACAAGGTTTCTGGGCAGTGCAGCCTTCTTCCGTCCTCCATGGTAGGACACTTGACCACGCCATGCTTGCAGCAAGTAATCTGGTATCATTGCCTGACAAAGCCTGGCAGCGTATGGTCCCGGTGTTTGCTGGCATTCAAGCAACATCCGTTCTTTATCTTGCTGTGTAATCCTCAGGAGAGTGATATCACTCATGGTAACTTGATTGAAATACGGGAACTTAATTAAGGGGACAGAGATGGCCGTTCCTACTGGGCTGTTTGCCTGTGGCTGAAAATAAATCCTTCCCTGCAGTTAGCCAAGCGCAGATGGGAAATTGGCCCTGAGCTTTTCGCGTTTGGCTAGCAGGGATCTTCCCTGTTACCAGCCACGCGGTGGGGGGAAGGGTACCGTGATCATCCCAGAGGATTCATGGCGGGAGGGGAGCGGCGGGGGGGGGGGGGGGGGGGGGAGTTAGTTTGGTTCCTGCAGGGATCTTCCCTGATACCAGCCACGCGGTGGGGGGAGGGGTACAGCGATCATCCCAGAGAATTCATGGCGGGAGGGGGGGGTTAGTTTGGTTCCTGCAGGGATCTTCCCTGATACCAGCCACGCGGTGGGGGGAGGGATAAAGCGATCATCCAGAGAATTGGATGGGGGGTGGGGTGGTTAGTTTGTTTTCTGCTGCTGCTGAATGTTAACAGAAAAACCGCAGCACTCTACGGGCTTTGCTTGGTATGTGGGAAAGGAGGGCGCAGAAGCCGAAAGACAATGGCTTACCATGGCCGCATGCAAGCCGAATTCTGTTGCCCGGACCTGTGATCTCTAGCAGCAAAGCCACAGGCACTCAGTATTAAGAGGCAAAATGCGACCTTGCACAGAAATCACATGTGCTATGTAATGTGAATAGTGTTGGTCACCGTGAAAGAGTATAAGCATTGTTCTGCAAAATGTATCTTTTTAAAAAATTCTCTCTTTTTTCCCCTCCCTACAGCAGCTGCAAATTCTTCAAGCCTCCCTCCTCCATCCCGAAGGCTATCACAGATAAGGCGTCGGAAAAAGAAGACACGAGACTAGATGTTTTCAGAAATTATGGAATCCACCCGCAGTGACAGAGCTCATCTGAATGAGTGGAAGGACACGGTTTCAAAGTATAGGAAAGAAGCCAGTGAACGTGAGGACAGGAGGGACCAACGTGAGGACAGGAGGGACCAACGTGAGGACAGGACAGATGCTCGAGATGAGAGGTGGCGGCAGGAAGATCAGAGGAGACAGGATGCAACGCTGGGGCTGCTGCGTGAGCAAACAGACATGCTCCGGCGTCTGGTGGAGCTTCAGGAACGGCTGCAGGAAAACAGAGTGCCGCTACAGCTCCTGAACCCCCCTCCCGCCTCCCCATGCTCCATATCCTCCTCACCCAGACGTGTAAGAACGCGGGAGGGGAGGCTCCGTACACCTTCCCATTCCACCCCAGTGGACAGCCCAAGCAAAAGGCTGTCATTTTTTTAACCTTTTTTTAGTGGCCTTTTCTTTCCCACCGATCCTCCTCCCAAACCCCACCCGGGTTCCCTCCCTCTTTTTATAATCTATTAATAAAGAATAAATGATTTTTAAATGATAGTGACTTTATTTGGTTTGAAAGCAAGCTGGGGGAAGGGGGAAGGTGGGTTCCTTACAGAGAATGAGTCAATAAAGGGGGCGGGTTTTCATGAAGGAGAAACAAACAGATATTTCACACTGTAGCCTGGCCAGTCATGAAACTGGTTTTCAAAGCTTCTCTGATGCACAGCACTTCCTGGTGTGCTCTTCTAATCGCCCTGGTGTCTGGCTGCGCGTAATCAGCAGCCAGGCGATTTGCCTCAGCCTCCCACCCCGCCATAAAGGTCTCCCCCTTACTTTCACAGAGATTGTGGAGCACGCAGCAAGCAGAAATAACAATGGGGAGATTGGTTTGGCTGAGGTCTGAGCGAGTCAATAATGAATGCCAGCGACCTTTTAAACGGCCAAATGCACATTCTACCACCATTCTCCACTTGCTCAGCCTGTAGTTGAACAGCTCCTGACTCCTGTCCAGGCTGCCTGTGTATGGCTTCATGAGCCATGGCATTAAGGGGTAGGCTGGGTCCCCAAGAATAACTATTGGCATTTCAACATCCCCAACGGTTATTTTCTGGTCCGGAAAGTAAGTCCCTTGCTGCAGCCCTTTAAACAGAGTAGTGTTCCTGAAGACGCGAGAGTCATGAACCCTTCCCGGCCAGCCAACGTTGATGTTGGTGAAACGTCCCTTGTGATCCACAAGTGCTTGCAGCACCATTGAAAAGTACCCTTTGCGGTTTATGTACTGGGTACCCTGGCGCTCCGGTGCCAAGATAGGGATATGGGTTCCATCTATCGCCCCACCACAGTTAGGGAATCCCATTGCAGCAAAGCCATCCACTATGGCCTGCACATTTCCCAGAGTCACTACCTTTCGTAGCAGCACCTGAGTGATTGCTTTGGCTACTTGCATCACAGCAGCCCCCACAGTAGATTTGCCCACTCCAAATTGATTCCCGACTGACCGGTAGCTGTCTGGCGTTGCAAGCTTCCACAGGGCTATCGCCACGCGCTTCTCAACTGTGAGGGCTGCTCTCATCTTGGTATTCTGGCGTTTCAGGGCAGGGGACAGCAAGTCACAAAGTTCTATGAAAGTGCCCTTACACATGCGAAAGTTCCGCAGCCACTGGGAATCATCCCACACCTGCAACACTATGCGGTCCCACCAGTCTGTGCTTGTTTCCCTTGCCCAGAATCGGCGTTCCATGGATAGAACCTGCCCCATTAACAACATGATCTCCAAAGCACCGGGGCCCGTGGTTTCACAGAATTCTGTGTCCGTGTCCATGTCCTCATCATGCTTGTCGCTGTGCTGCCGCCGCCGCTGCCGCTGCCTCCTCGCCTCGTTTTTCTGGTCCTGGCTCAGCATAAACTCCACGAGAACGCGCGAGGTGTTTACAATGTTCATGACTGCTGTCTTGAGCTGAGCGGGCTCCATGCTTGCCGTGGTATGGAGTCTGCAGTGTTCACCCAGGAAAAAAGGCGCTAAATGGTTGTCTGCCGTCCGTTGCTTTCATGCAGGGAGGGAGGGAGGGAGGAGGGGAGGCTGTACCCAGAACCACCTGCGACAATGTTTTTTGTCCCATCAGGCACTGGGATCTCAACCCAGAATTCCAATGGGCGCGGGAGACTGCGGGAACTATGGGATAGCTATGGGATAGCTACCCACAGTGCAACGCTCCAGAAATCGACGCTAGCCCCGATACTTGGATGCACACCGCCGAATTAATGTGCTTAGTGTGGCCGCATACATTCGACTTTATACAATCTGTTTCCCAAATTCGAATTATATAAATTCGGATTAATCCCGTAGTGTAGACATACCCTTAGATCCACGACTACACTCCTGATATGCTGGTTCCACAGTAATGCCTAGTGCACTAGGACAGAGGTTCTCAAACTGGGGGGGTGCACCCCCTAGAGGTCTCAGAATTTATTCTGGGGTGTGTGAGGAGCTTTAGCAAAAAAAAATAATAATAATAATAACTTACTGCAACCATTCAGAGCTGGTCAGATGCCCAGCTCTGAAGGCAGCACTGCTGACAGAGAAGTAAGGGTGATAATACCATACCATGCCACCCTTACTTCTCCACTGCTGCTGACGGCGGCACTGCCTTAAGCTGGGAGCCTGTGGGTGGCTGGAGAGTGGTAGCTGCTGACTGGGTGCCCGGGTGGTGGGATGTAAACTACTCCAGACACAAAGAAGCGGGGCACGATCAAATAAGTTTGAGAACCACTGGACTAAGCCAGAGTGCCTCCCTCCTAGTCACTGAAGTTATCCCATCTGAAAAATATGGGTAAGAAAAATGCTTTTCACTTATTTAGTGTTTTTTCATCTGTAGATCTCAAAATATTTTATAAAGGTGGTTTAGCATTATTATCTCCATTTTACAGCTGGCCTAAGTTCAAAGATTTGAACCAATATGTAAGAGAGGCATTGAGCACTACTGGATGCTCTTATGGGTCTACCACTTCAGGGTTCTGGCCCCAGTTTTAATAAATATTGCCTACAATCTCTGGCTAATCACTTAAACTTGAATTCTTAGTTATTCCATTTTCAAAATGGATGTCTTAGGCCAAAGACACATTTTGATGAAGAATAATTTTAACACAACAAAGAGTTTCATTTCCTTTCACTTCTGAATAGTAGTCCTGTCTTGTTCACAGATAAACACTGAAAATTCTCTCTGTGATGCCCTTTATACCCCCTAACAGCTTTAATGACAAAATATCAGGTCTCATTTTCAAATACTGGCAATTTTTAAAATTGTTATTGTGCTTGAAAACTGCCTATTGCATGAGTCAGTATAAAACTCGGTTTCACGTTTTGTAGCATATTAGGATTTTGTTGGGGAAATCAAAGGACACAAAGAAACAGAGGTTTTGTAACAATTTCTCCTCCTTTTATGGTTTCAAGAAGTTCCTACTCCATTTAAGCAAAATGTTCAGAAAATGTTCTAGTTGGCAATAAGACTTAAACCTAAAAATGAGCAAAAGGCTTCTTTACTGGAGTTGCAAGGAGAATCAAAATCGGCTTTATAATGGGACCGTGGAGGTTATCCGTGCTCCATAACCGAACTTACACGCAAAGAATGGACATTACTGTCTTGGTTCTAACAGCTCTAATAACCCAGGCCTCCAGCATTGGAGCTCAAGGAATATTGTTGGTAACAGTTCATTAAAGCCAACAGAGGGAACATATTCTCTCACAAATATAGAGTCAAATCCTCAGCTAGTATAAATCAATGTAGCTCAGCTGACATCAATGGAACAACACCAGTTTATACCAGCTGAGGATATGGCCCTTTGTGCCCAATTCTGTTCTAACTATAGACAATGGCAAAAGAGCTCTTTTGACATCCATCAGATCAGAATTGTGCCCCCAAAAGACCCACAACAAAAAAACCTTAATAACTTTGCTAAAAAACACCTATTTACATTAAATACAGCTAGCACATGAGTGTCCAAGGAGATTGAACTGTCAGGTAAATTTGAAGGAATAGTAACAAGTGGTTCTGAATTGGAAGAACACAAAGAAACAGGGAAAAGTTAATATTTTAAATCAGGGTGATTTTTAAATGACCTACAATTTAAACATCATTTTGATTCATTTTTTTTTACAGAAACATTCTTTGTTTTCACAACAAATATGGCAGTTTTTAGATCAGAGTATTTTCTGAGCCAGACTTATATGGGCTGCAGAATAGAAGCTTGGTGCAATTTTAACAGAGAGAGGCTCCGCCTCTCCATAAGAAACTTATTTTCATCTAATTAATCATATGAATAAATATTAATCAGATGAACATGAGAACATATATTTATTGGGCTGATATTGGCTACAGCAGCAAAAGCCCTGGAACAAATATTATTCTCTTTATAATTCCCTTAATGGGACAATATAAAGAAGATGGATGCCTCTGAATAGAAAATAAGTTTTGTGAAAAGTCACTAACCGTTCTGAAAAGCAAAATTCCCTGGTATTTGGCTGGAGGTTAATAATCTGTAATATATTTATATGAATCAATGTGGAATGTAGACGGACTACCTATAACCCCAACACATGCAAACAGAGAGGAGCCAGACAGGTCTGAACATCTGAACATAAACACTGGAAAATATTTCCAACTGTATGATTCCTTTGTGTTTGCTTACATTTACTTTAAAAAAAATTAAAACACCTTTTTTTGCCAGGTATTTAATACATTGACAAAACTGCCCTTTCAACCACTGAAGGGTTGTAATTCAGTTTGTTTGTTTGTTTTAAACAAGATTTCACTGTGTCAGATGTAGAAGCAATGTATATTACTACAAGCTTCCTTTAGAGGGAAATCAAATACCAATATTCTGTTTCATTTTTACCAATTGTATTTAATTTGATCCTGGTATTCTAAATGCATGTTAATAGGTACTCGGCTAAGTTTAAGAACTGTAAGAATGAGGGGCAATGCTGTTTGTCTATTAATCACTGTATGGAGTAATAATAATGCTAATATCTTGCACTTCTATGCCACCTTTCATCTGAGGATCTCAAAGTGCTTTACAGTTAATTAAATAAGCCTAAAATCCCACCCACATCCCATCTGAAGGCAGTAAAGAGGATATAATTATCTCTGCAAACTACAAATGCTCCCTAAATAGAAAATTTTAAGCAGAGCTTGTTTAAGTCTTTGATACTATAAAAAAATTACATCTAGCATTGCCTGTGTTAATTACCACTGGAAGAAGATAGCTAGCACAAGGTATACCCTCTTGCTTGATAGCTCCCCTATTGATGAGATAACCTCATTATAAATTATACCCTTCTATATTTATTGTGAGAAAAGCATCCTTATGTAATTCCATAACAGTTGCCTTCTATGGGTAGGATTAACTCTGCCATCTAAACTGTAATTCTTTCAGGCCATTTCCTGCTTATTTTTTCTATTTGACTGGTTACACAGCATCTCTGGCACAGGCCACAGCATCCAGCCTTTTATTTAAAAGGTTACATTGTGTCCATAGAACTCAGTGGAGTAAATCCAGATAAATTAATACAGGATTTCCATACTGAAAACTTTGTAAACACAAACCCTGCCCTTCTATTGTACTTATAAAAGAAACCTTTGCATTATTTGCAATGCCTAAAACTAAGATCCACTACAGGAAGTCCTGCAAGTATTTAACAAGAAGTTTGGCTGGAAACGGTTGAAGCGCTGATGTGCAGATCTGAATTAGAACACTATGAAATACCAGATGCCTACTGGAGACTTGCTTTTCAATGGAACCAACTTTTTGGAGTTAACAGTACCACCTAGGAAAGATTTATCAGCTATGAATCCACCTAGAGCTCTATTTTCAATTTTTATATTATATTATGTGCATATTTTCTGTATCACTACACAGAGGCATATTTGTCTTTTTCTCTTTTTTTTGCTCTGAGAATGTAGAAAATTAGAGAATGTATAGTTTTGCAGCCTCTTCTACCACAGATTACATACACTATAGGGCGAAGGGAAACCCTCATACTCCCCTTATACCATTTTACCACAAGATCCAACTTTGCAAGTGTAATCTTAATTCGTCTGTAAATTGTCTTAAAAAGGAGAAGACCTATTTTATCATTTCAGCTGAAAACTGCTGCTTCTGCTCTGACTGGTATGAATATAGTCACTGCTGCTGGACTTACTTTTTGCCTTCTCTGTTGTGGGTCAAGCCACACAATGTTGGGAAAGTGTAACCAACATTTTCTCATGAGCATCAAGAACTACTGGTGATGGAATTTAATAGACACTTCAGTCAGAATCACCTGCATGAATCTGGGGCACAGGTAAGGAAACTTGCCCCTGAAAACTTTAAAATCCTTAAACACAATCAGTTCACCTGGCTCCTGTCAGGCATATACTGAAGTGCAAGTGACAAACTACCAAAAGCATAGCCAAAAGGAAGCTAGAAACACAGAATCTCATGGAAAAAGCATTTGAGGAACTATTTACATTATATATATTGCAGTAGTGCATAGGAGCCTCACTCATTGCGCTACACGCTGTACAAACACAGAACAATAAGAAAAGTTCCTGCTCCAAAGAATATGCAATCTAACTTCATGGAATTATTCTCATTATTTGGAAAGAATAGCTACAGGGACACTTCATTCTTAGCTTATATGTGGTAAAGAAAGAAACATGGAGCCATAACACGAATGAGAGAAACATTTCAGAAGAGGGATGGGAGGTAAGTAGTGGTGTGTTAATAGAATGCATTTTGGAGACTTCACAAATCTGGATTAAGTCACAAACGCAAAGAGTTTTATGGTCTCAACCTAGCTCCTACAGATATTTGTCCACATGGAAAAAACCCTCATGCAATTTACGTATGATTGGCATTGTTTGCACAGGACCACCACAAGACTGGAATACCAAGAGTATTACAATGCATGATTGAGGTTTATTGACAAATATGTGTGAGGAAACCTGAATAGCTTCTGCTTTCACTACATTCAGCTCAAGCTAGTTCTATGAGTCTCTAACACCTGGTATTTAACCGAGATGAAAAAAAAAAAATGACTGTCATTCACCCATTGATCCCAGCTGTCAGCAGAAGCCTTAGATCTCCTCTTCTTCTGTAATATGGTAGCTAGTCAGTTTGCAAAAGCTTACTCTTAGCCAACAATAACCCCTTCGCACCACATAAGTATTTTAATATATACTTTTAAATAACCAAATTTTCTTTATACCTCTGTGAGCAAAAGCTGAATTTTAATATAAGCTATGTTTTCTCTTTTTTTAAATAGAATAGTATTCTGCTAACAGACATCAACCTCCTCTTGGAATCAGATATAAGAAGCTTATTGTAGTAAAGGATCTTATGCCTGAAAAAGAGTACTATATAGCTGGACAGGAGAATTAGAGCAGTGTACAGTGCAAAAGCCATGCCTAACAGAGCAAGCAAGCATGCGAGTGAACAGAAGTGAAGTAGAAGCATCATACTCTCATATGTTTTAGAGTCCTTTCTCCTTACCCACTACATGCTGCTTTGTCCCAGTATTTGATGTTCACTTCCCTTAGTAAATGGTAACCAACTCCTCCATATCTTTGAATCAGTTTATATCTCAGAAGGTTCAGTATCCTTGTCCAAAGGAACTAAGTATACAGCAATAGGGAGAATACACAAACAGAGGAAGGGAAGCCCCAAATGTACAGTCTCCCACATCTCATCTTTGTTATAAATTTTTTTAACGCACCTGAGTGACCTTAGGAGTCTATGTCCCATTTTCAAAAGTAATGTACGCACTTAGGCCCAGTCTTTTAAAGGTATTTTGGTGTTTGTGCACTCAACATTGCAATGCCTATGTCTCATCTTCAATATAGACACTTGAGCCTATATCCGATTGACTGTCAATGGGAGTTTAGTGCCTAAGTGTCTAAATCCCTTTTGAAAATGAAACATACCTATTGCTGTGATGAATGTAACTGTAGGGTTACCATACTTAACAAATAAAAAAAGAGGACCCTCCACGGGGTCCTTGCCCCGCCCATTTCCCACCCCCAGCCCCGCCCCAACTCTGCCCCTTCTCCACCCCAACCCCGCCCTAACTCCGCCCCCTCCTCCCTCCCACTCCCAGCCAACGCGGAAAGGGCTGCCCGAGCGCTACCGGCTTCACGGTTTGCCGGGCAGCGCCCAGACCCTGCGCCCCCGGCCGGCGCTTCCCCAGCCCAGCTGGAGCCCGGGAGGGGAAGCGCCCAGCCGGGGGCACAGGGTCTGGAGGCTGCCCGGCAAACCGTGAAGCCAGTAGCGCTTGGGCTTCAGGCAGCCCCCTTGCCTCCGGACCCTGCGCCCCCAGCCGGGCACTTCCCCTCCCGGGCTCCGGCGGCGCAGGGTCCGGAGGCATGGGGGCTGCCCGAAGCCGGCAGCGCTCAGGCAGCCCGGCTCTTAAACAGAGCCGAAGAGTCAGGGGAGGAGCAGAGCCGCCGCGGAAGGGGAAGTGCCTGGCCGGCATTTTCCCGGACATGTTCGGCTTTTTGGCAATTCCACCTGGACGGGGGTTTGAGTGCCGAAAAGCCGGACATGTCCGGGAAAAACCGGACGTATGGTAACCCTATGTAACTGTGCCTAAATACCTTTAAAAATTTGGGCCTTAAGACCCCAGGGCTCAATGCAAATCAAATGGATTTAAGCACCTAAGTGCCTAAGTCACTTTTGAAAATGGTACTTAAGTGCTTTTGAACATTTTACCCTTGACCCTTTTATTTTCTGCTGCTCCACCTTAAGACTTGCATTTTGGAGAAGACTGAGGTAGGAATAATCTCCTCTCTCTCCACTCATTCATAAGAGTCTTGTAGCTCTTCCAGGTGTGGATCACAAAACAATGGAATAACACATCATCAAATACAATAAATTGACCTATATGTGGCAGGTCCAAATGTTATACAGATTCATGTAAGTGACTGAGCAAGTTTTCAACCCTGAAGTCTCTCATTCGTTAGTTGTTGTACTGAGATCAGAAACAGTTGCTATGCATGGTGCAAGCGAGGCAGTAGAACCTCCTATTCCTATAGCTGCACTCCAAGAGGACTTGGACAACATTCTTTCTTGCTGATCGCTTAGTGAGGGTTAAGAGAAGAATGAGGTTATTAAGATGCAGAAACTTATCTGCAAGCTGAGCTTTATGCTATAATTTTTTCTAGTGTCTCTCCTTTTCTTACTTGGAAAAAATATTTAAAATGCTTACTTTTTAAAAAAGATGTTTTTGTTCTTTAAAAGTGTGTGTTGTGTGTGTGAGAGAGAAACTGGTGCTCTTGAAAGTGAAGTAAACAGCACTGGCTAAAGTCCGATAAAGTGCAGGCAGACGAGGCAAGCTTTCAACACACAACTCTGCCTTCAGTCCTGACCTGCAACACCCCTGTTCTGGGCCTCTCTTGAGCAAAGACTGCCCACGGTGCCAAATTGCATGGTGGTTTTATGTTGTAGACAAATGTCTGGTAGGGACTAAGATGAAACCACCAAACTAATTTTCACTTGCAACATAAGCCAAGTTTTGTGCCCAAGAGATGAAAAGGCTAGTGCATTAATTCACTATGCCAACCAGTCCCCTAAAAGGTTCAGCTGTTAGAGTTTAACTTCATAGAAAGTATTTGACAAGATGGTCTCTTCACCTCTCTTGTTTACTGCACAATGCTGTCTTTTCTAGACCTGCTGCTGCTTGTTCACCTTCCCAGAGGATTGTTTCTAAGGGCTCAACAGAAGAGATGAGTCTTGTAGGACCTCAAGATTGCAAACAATTGTCATAATAGGCCAGGCCCTCAATTTAGGGAGTCATCATAGCATTTATCCGTTCTTCAGAATACAGGCCTCCTTTGCCAGCCAGTTATCAACTTAAACTCATCTGGAATTATTTTAAGCCAAATGGCTTTTATTCAGGACCCACTCAGTCATACATTGAATTAGCAAGAATACCACCAAGGTCTGAGGAAAACAATACATGGAGGTCAGTATCATCTGCCGGCTGATGTTACTGTAACTCATAGCACCTCACACTCTCCAGTAGTGGCTTCAGATACATATTAACATGGGGGTGACAAGACTGACCCTTGTGGGTTGCCATAACTAATACACCAGAATCTCTCTGAAAGGAAGCAGAGTTGCTTTCTAGTGACTCCATTCACCCCTGCCAGGTCCCATAACATGACCATCAGCTGGAAAGTCACAGACAGATCCAGCAATATCAGCCATGGATGTCTGACCTCTCTCTATTGCTCTGAGGAGACTCTCACCCAAGCAGATAAATGCTGTTTCACTGTTGTGCAATAACAATACTGACAGCATTCACAAGGCCCCGGTTCAGCACATAAAGTAAGGATGCTCTGATTCACTGGAAATGTATGTGCCTCTTTTATGAAATGTTTTCAATTTTTAAGAGAGTACTTTCCTCAGGGAAAGTTACATTCCTTTTTACATGTTTTCCATCTTTTGAGTTTCTTGATATATAAATAAAACTTTGTCTGAATACTGATTTTGTTTAATTCAAACGAAAGGAACTCAGAGATTACCCTTGAATCCCAGCTATGCCTAGCTTAATGAAGGACAAAATAAAGTCCAGTCTTTATGCATTTATGATCCACAATCAAGCAATTGTGTTACAAATTCCAAACTTCATTTTACATTTTATATTCAGGCTTCAGCCAAAAACTGCAATATATAAACTGTTTATCTCACTTCTGTACAAAAAATATGAAGACAGATAAAAATCAGGTCTTCATGAAGTTTGATAAGTTTAAATATTTTGGAGATTGACAATTATTACATAGTCTCCAGTTGATCAAAATAGTGAGCCAAAAAAAACCCCAACAATCCCTACCTGATATGGACTGTAGTCCTAGCATAAATCAAAGGCTTGGTCCTGGGGCTGGTTTTGTTCAATATTTTCATTAATGATCTGGAGGATGGTGTGGATTGCACCCTCAGCAAGTTTGCAGATGACACTAAACTGGGAGGAGTGGTAGATACGCTGGAGGGTAAGGATAGGATATAGAGGGACCTAGACAAATTAGAAGATTGGGCCAAAAGAAATTTGATGAGGTTCAAGGACAAGTGCAGAGTTCTGCAATTAGGACGGAAGAATCACATGCACTGCTACAGACTAGGGACCGAGTGACTCGGCAGCAGTTCTGCAGAAAAGGATCTAGGGGTTACAGTGGACGAGAAGCTGGATATGAGTCAACAGTGTGTCCTTGTTGCCAAGAAGGCTAACGGCATTTTGGGCTGTATTGCCAGCAGATCGAGGGACATGATCATTCCCCTCTATTTGACATTGGTGAGGCCTCATCTGGAGTACTGTGTCCAGTTTTGGGCCCCACACTACAAGGAGGATGTGGAAAAATTGGAAAGAGGCCAGTGGAGGGCAACAAAAATGATTAGGGGGCTGGAACACATTATGAGGAGAGGCTAAGGGAACTGGGATTGTTTAGTCTGCAGAAGAGAAGAATGAGGGGGGATTTGATAGCTGCTTTCAACTACCTGAAAGGGGGTTCCAAAGAGGATGGATCTAGACTGTTCTCAGTGGTACCAGATGACAAACAAGGAGTAATGGTCTCAAGTTGCAGTGGGGGAAGTTTAGGTTGGATATTAGGAAAAACTTTTTCACTAGGAGGGTGGTGAAGCACTGGAATGGGTTACCTAGGGAGGTGGTGGAATCTCCTTCCTTAGAGGTTTTTAAGGTCAGGCTTGACAAAGCCCTGGCTGGGATGATTTAGTTGGGGATTGGTCCTGCTTTGAGCAGGGAGGTGGACTAGATGACCTCCTGAAGTCCCTTCCAACCCTGATATTCTATGATTCTGTGAAATAACCAGGCTTAGTAATTTGTGCAACATCATATATAATATTTTGCATGCAAGGGTGTTTTGAATTACAAGTCCAGTCCTTGAGAAGCAGATAAAACCACCTTATATTTGTCACAACTTTGCTGGAACTTTTTTTTTAATTTTCAAGTCTTTCTAAAGTATATTGGGTGCTAAGCTCTTTGAATTTTTCAGAAAGAATGGAGAGAGACTGAAGAAAAAGGGAGCTGAAAATACAGACAAAGCAAGAGACGATATACCATATTATATCAAATGGAAAAAGGGAGTGAAGCAAGCAAGAAAAAGAAGGTAAAATAAGAACAAGAAAGATGCAAATTTAATTTTAAAATATATATATTAAATAAAGAATTGACAACATATTACAATTAAATACACAGAGACTGCTATTTTATTTCTTTAAATTGAATAGGGAGTGGCTTCAGGGTATTTGGCAAATTGCATATTTTATAGCCTGACTTACATCTCAACAATTCCACTCCCTTCCCTCCCCCACGCACCCAATCCTACCTTTTGAATAACTAATTTTGCAACAACAGGTACACTAGGCCTGATACAACTCCCATTGAAGTCAACAGCAGACTAGCCACTGATTTTAATTAGAGCTAAATTAGGATTATTAGCCTAGACTCCAACTCAGCAAAACACCTAAGCAGGTCTTAAGAGGTTTGTTGAATCATTGCTATAAGTGGCTGAGAGTAAGAAACAGATATACAATACTTGACTGTTAATGAATTTGACGGAAATATCTAGTAGTAATGACATTAAATCAGATGAAGTCTCCAGAAAAAATCCAACTTGGCAAATTTAGGCTATGCCTTACAACTTAGTTTAGTATAATTTTTTTAGATTTTGTAACAAGGAACTGTTTTTACAAAACCTAATAGGAATGAAATTGTCATCGTGTCTTTAAAAATTCAAATTTTATAGAAGCATTGTTCTGCAGTGTTGTAAACCCAATCACAAAAGCAATGTGACAGTACTGGAGTATTACAAAAGGAGACAATCTAGAAACAAAAGATTATTAATCAGTCCAGTTTCATTTTCCAGGCCAGATATGCAAAAAATAAACACCATCAATATTGGTCAAGAAAAGTGGTAAACAGAAAAACAAATTCAATGAGACAACTAAGGAAATTTGTTTTTATGATTTTTATTATGACAGTGTCCCTTTAAATAATCTTTTATTTATTTGGAAGAGATCAATTACTATGTCAAAAAAACATTAAAAACTAATACAAACATTGCATGGTTTATGGTCATCGCAATTCTCTATGTTTCTGGTTTTATTATTACCTATTTGTTAAACACAATGTTCTCAGTGCTCCAGGGGACATTGGAGTAGACACAGCCCTCACCCTAAGGTGTTTAGAGCCTACATAAATGGACAGCACAAAACCTGCTGGGAAATCCCATGGATGTTTCTACTTGCATTAACACAAACACAGATGCTGTGAGAGCATATTAACTGACATGCACAGAGAAGTGAATTTTGAGGTGGAATTTGAAATAAAAGAGGATAGTGTGCATTGAAAGAGGGAGAGAGTTCCTGGCATAGAGCTTGATCCCACAACATCCAGTAGCCCCAACCTGGCAAAAAATTTAAGCATATGCTCAATTTTAAGCATGTGAATAATGCCACTGATTTCAAAGGGACGATGCATTGTTTTAAAGTATATGCTTGAGTGCTGTGCTGGACTGGAGCTGGATTGCTCAGAATATTGCAGAATCGAGCATATAGTGGTGAGCATGGAGGACAACATGAAATCAAAAACGAGAAGAAAAGATTCACTGGCTGAGCACAAGGGATGAAGGGGTAAGAGTAAGAAATGAGAGACGGGATTTCACCTCCCTCCTCTTTGTAAGTTCCCTATGTGATAAATTGTTCATGATATGGACAGCTAGTGCAAGGACCTCCACACCATTTAAGCCCACGTAGAGGCTATAGGGGGAAACTGTACTTTGCATCCATTGTGGAAAGGGACTACATGCAGGCACAACATAGTATCACATTAAGGGCAGGCCAAGGGAAGGCCCGCAGGATCTGTATATATACAGATGATATGACTTCAACCCTGGTGTAATGAGTATTGAGGGCTTGTGGCTGCTATTCCATAGGCTAGAAGTTGGGGGCAAACCCCTGGTTGTTGGAGGGGATGTCAATTTCACCATTCCAACCCCTGTGCATTTCACCTGCCCAGAGCCCAGTTGCTCTGGGTTTAGGAATGTGCAGTAAATTTCACCCTATCAGTAAGGTTTTGGTCATTATAGGTCACTCTGTCTTGGAGTCATTGCACTCAATGTGCAACAGCAGTCAAAAAAGGTAAAAGAACATTAGGAACCATTAGGAAAGGGACAGATAATAAAGACAGAAAATATAATGCCACTGTATAAATCTATGATATGCCCACACCTTGAATACTGTGTGTAGTTCTGGTTGCCCCATCTCAAAAAAGATATATTAGAATTGGAAAAAGCACAGAGAAGGCAACCAAAATGAATGGCGGGGATGGAACAGATTCCATAGGCAGTGAAACTAAAAAGACTAGGACTGTTCAGCTTAGAAAAGAGATGACTAAGGAGGAATATGATAAAGGTCTATAAAATCATCAATGGTGTGGAGAAAGTGAATAAGGAAGTGTTATTTACCCCGTCACATAACAAAAGAATCAGGAGTCACCCAATAAAGTTAACAGGCAGCAGGTTTAAAACAAACATAAGGAAGTACTTCTTCACACAACACACAGTCAACCTGTCGAACTTGTTGTCAAGGTATGTTGTGAAGGCCAAAAGTATAACTGGGCTCAAAAAAGAATTTATAAGTTCATGGAGGATAGGTCCATCAATGGCTATTAGCCAAGTTGGTCAGGGACACAACCCCATGCTATGGGTGTCCCTAACCAACCAACTTCCAGAAGCCGGCACTAGATGACAGGGGATGGATCACTAAAAATTGCCCTGTTCTGTTCATTCTGTCTGAAGCATCTGGCACTGGCCACTGTTAGAAGATAGGACACTGGCTAGATGGACCATTGGTCTGACCCAGTATGGCCATTCTTATGTTCTTAAGATCCTGATCCTGCATTCCCTTACTCAGGGAGTGGGATTTTTGCTTGATTAAGGACTGAAAGTTTGGGCCCTGTATGTAGGTTCCCCCAGCCCATTTTTATTCCTCAATGTCCTTAGCTCTAAATGTAATCTCTCTTCCCTAACCTTTCCACTGGATTCCACTGATTTTATGAATGAAAATTAATTTCTGAATACAACAATTCTAGATGTTCATGCTTTGTTGCCATTAGTCCATCACAATACAAATGGGTTCCTTTATGTTCCTAAATAAACATCAAACTGTAAAAAATTGCTAAGTTGCTCTTTACAAGAAAGGCAAAGATAACAGCAATTAAAATGAACAGTACTTGTTATCTTGCAAATTAGAACAGTAATTTATTTCCAGTAATTTAAACTGCATGAAAGCTCATTTTAATGGCTTTCAAATCTGCATGAGGAATTTGTTTTAGAGATACACTGGATATAAGGGTATTGTATCTGATCTATTTTCAGGAAATCTTAAGCAGTACATCTACCTGTTTCGAGCACAAGTCTGGGGGCTAGGTGGCAATAGACAAAACAAACAAGTCACGTGTCCTATATTTTCTCTCTTAATTTTTACAGATGTCAGTTTTGTGAGAAGCTAGAATGCAATAAAATGGAGAGGGGGCTTATCCCACCACTCTTGTGGTTCAGGCCACACAAGATGTGGGGGAAAGAGACTTAACTGAAGAAAGGGAAGAGAAGAACTGTAGGTGTAAAACCAGCAGACATGAGCAATTCTTGCCACATATATCTTATATCTCTGTGACTGGCATCTTCTACCCACAAATTATCACCATTACCTGATCTATTTTTGAAAAGCCTATATGCTGTGCTGTGAACCAATGCTAGTGTGTTATGAAGGAGTAACCCCCACTACCAGTGAAGTCAATGGAAACTCTCATTGGCTTCAGTGGGGATTGGCGTAGACCTTACATTATTTAATTAACAATAGACACTAGATATTTTCTGTGGAAAAGGTATATTGGTCCAGACTCGTAACAAACAAAATAGTCAAACAGTCATCCTGAACACAATGTATAGGATAGTGTGGCATCCTCCAATGCCATTTTATTCTTGTGACATAACTCCCAGCATATAAAATGATGGTTATTTCACCAGCTGCTCAAGAGTGACTACAATTGCACAGTTACTCACAAGGGCCCAGAGTTAATGGGGAATTCTCATACGAGTAAGACAACCAGGATTTGGACATGGGTTTGGAAAGGAGGCCAATTATTCGTATTTAAACATTGTGGTCCTTTCAGTAATATACATTTCCAAAGAAAAACTACATTAAGATGGAGCTATAGTTAGGTACATTTCAGTAATTTAAGGGCAAATAGCATTACAGGGCTGTTGTACTCGTCCAAAACTAAGCACCATAAACAACGGAACTTCAAAGTTAAGGTTATACTTAAAAGAAATCCAAGCATATTAAAGCATGGAAATGCACAGTTAAGGCACCCAAGCAAACTTAACTAAGCCCTGTACTGACGTGTGATAGAGTCTTTGTGCTGCCACCCACCTCTGTACTATCTGAACACTTTCCATGGAAAGTCGACAGCCACAGCAAAGTGCCTAGTGCATTTCATTACTTTTCCCCTCATGAGGACATGGGGAAAGAGACAGACAGACCAAGAATGCAACAGATACTGCAACCACTCCTCACCCTGTTGCCAATTCCCAAATAACAGGATCAATCCTGCAAATGCTCCATGCATTAAGGGCCTGATCCAAAGATCAATGAAGTTAATGGAAGTCTCTTTCATCAAAAAAGTCAGCAGGCTCTGGATGAGGCCCAGAATTATCATTTATTTCAATAGGAGTGCCACCTGTGATGGACTCGCAGGATTAGGCCTTATACTAAAGGCTGTACAGACAAGGAATAAGTGGAACTAATAAAACTTTATTAGAAACATGTCTGACTTACTAAATTCAGTCCAGAGGAAATCACCCTTAAACATTCAATAGGTGAAAAGGGCTCCTTATTTCCCTTGCAGTGCAAATTCTTTCCAATTTTTGTCAGAATTTTAGACACTGTATCTTAAGATGCTGTGAAGCTTCCATTTAAAAAAAAAAAATGTTTTTCCCTACCCAGATTTTGCATTCCACTCTGTCCATTCACAGTTGCTTACACATAGTCAAGCAAGCTCTCTGGCCTTCATGTGTTTTTCCTCTAATGAGCTGTTTTGTTTTAAAGAATCTCAAAGCACATGCATGGACACAAAACAACTAAAAATATATATCTCCTACTGTCATATTCTCACGAGGTTTCATTCCTCTTTTCCACAGCTAGTAGTTTAATAAACTTTGTTTCTTCCTTTTCCATCCAGTTTTCATCATTTTAAAATTAGCGCACATTGTGACACATTTTCTAGATGGTACTACTTTTTAAGTATTTCCGTCACTCTCTTGCATACATACATAAAAGAAACTATTACACATTATTTACAGGTTTTCCAATGAAAATGGAGAGCTAGTAACTTTTTGAGCTAACTATAAATTTTATTAAGCTATGTTTTACTATATTTGGTGCAAAGGCAATTGCTTTATTTAGGAGCTTCTTTTAAGAGCATGTGATTAAATTTACTTTTTAATGCACAGGATATTTTTGGAATATGTTCATTGTTTTGAAAATGTACAGGGGGTACCATTGCATCCAAAAAAACAGCAGAAGTATATTTTCATGATATTTTGCAAATGTATGTCATTCAAATTTCTCAAAACATTGTACAAACAGTAACAAAATCTTACAAAAACCCAGGTTCATTAGCTATGGCATTAGAACCATTTTACAATAAGATAAATAGAAGCAGAGAGAGGTGAAGTGAATTACTCAAGGTCATATAGCAAGTCAGTGTCAAAGATGTGAACGGAGTATAGGTGTGGAGTCCTGGGAACTAACTACTTGCAATACTTAACTTCCTTTTTCATAGTCTTTTGAAAAACAACTGCTTAAGAGCAGAAGTGAAATAAAATTATGGGTGTAAAATTTAACACTTTTGAGTTTGCAAGTGTTTAAAGTGACTTATAGTTGTTTGCATTTACAAAGTGCAGTTGCACATATGGATGGATGGATGCGAGTGAACGCTGGGTATAGACTTGACTGAAAATTTGGCCCATAAATTTTCAGGATTTATGCTGCCTTAAAACAGTCTGTTTGGGATGAATTTATAACAATATCCAAAACATGCTTTATTTCCCCCCAAATGCTCATCCCCATCTGGAAATCGGAACACCCTCTCAGAAACTTCAACTGGCTTTATGTCTACTACAGACACTAGTACTAAGCCTCCATTCCAGTCTTTAAGATATGTCAACACTTCCTACTTCTGACATCTCTTTGTATTTCCCAACCCATTTCCCATGCTCCACAAATGCCAGACTTCTTTCTGTCCCCCCATCTACAATGGGCAGCCACTTCTGCCATGCTGTCACCTCTGTCTTCTAGATCAGCTTCTTTGACCCAATGACTCCCTATTTTTAAATTCCATGTCTTTTCTCTGGGGCCAATTACTGATCCCAACACTCCTTCTGAAAAAGAATCAGATCTTGCTTCCTGAACCTCCTGCTTTCCCTGTGCTCAGTCATTCTCCCTCATCACCCTCTGCATACTTCTTTACATCTCTCTTACCATATGGGAGCTATGCCCTTATTTTCTAAATTGGCTACCAGTTTAACTCCAACTTTAAGGCTTTGTACGCTTTGACTCACTGTCTGCTCATGTTTAAAAAAAAAAAAAAAAACCCAAAACCAAAACACAATTCTTTTCTAACCAGATAATAGACACAGTACAAGTTAGATGTCTTCAAATCACTAGGGCCTGATGAAATGCAGCCTAGCATACTCAAGGAGCTGACTGAGGAGATATCTGAGCCATTAGCAATTATCTTTGAAAAGTCATGGAAGATGGGAGACATTCCAGAAAACTGGAAAAGGGCAAATATAGTGCCCATCTATAAAAAGGAAAATGAGGACAATCCAGGGAATTACAGACCAGTCAGCTTAACTTCTATACCCAGAAAGATAATGGGGCAAACAATTAAGAAATCAATTTGCAAACACCTAGAAGAGAATAAGGTGATAAATGACAGTCAGCATGAATTTGTCAAGAACAAATTGTGTCAAACCAACCGGATAGCTTTCTTTGACAGGGTAACAAGCCTTGTGGATGTGGGGGGGAAGCGGTAGATGTGGTATATCTTGACTTTAGTAACGCTTTTGATACTGTCTCGCGTGATCTTCTCATAAACAAACTAGGGAAATACAACCTAGATGGAGCTACTATAAGCTGGGTGCATAACTGGTTGGAAACTCATACCCAGATTGGTTCACAGTCATGCTGGAGGGCATAATGAGTGGGGTCCCGCAGGGATCGGTTCTCGGTCTGGTTCTGTTTAATATCTTCATCAATGATTTAGATCAGGGGTCGGCAACCTTTCAGAAGTGGTGTGCCGAGTCTTCATTTATTCACTTTAACTTAAGGTTTCACGCGCATTAACATTTTTAGAAGGTCTCTTTCTATAAGTCTATAATATATAACTAAATTATTGTTGTATGTAAAGTAAATAAGGTTTTTTAAAATTTTTAAGAAACTTCATATAAAATTAAATTAAAATGAAGAGCCCCCAAGACTGGTGGCCAGGAACTAGGCAGTGCAAGTGCCACTGAAAATCAGCTTGCATGCCGCCTTTGGCACGTGTGCCATAGGTTGCCTACCCCTGATTTAGATAATGGCATAGAGAGTACACTTATAAAGTTTGCAGACGATACCAAGCTGGGACGAGGTGCAAGTGCTTTGGAGGATAGGATTAAAATTCAAAATGATCCGATTTACTTCAGACCGTTTGTCCAGATGAAATTCAATAAGGATAAATGCAAAGTACTCCACTTAGGAAGGAACAATCAGTTGCTCACATACAAAATAGGACATGACTGCCTAGGAAGGAATACTGCGGAAAGGGAACTGGGGGTCATAGTGGACCACAAGCTAAATATGAGTCAACAGTGTAATGCTATTGCAAAAAAAACAAACAAAAAAAAAAACATCATTCTGGGATGTATTAGCAGGAGTATTGTAAGCAAGACACAAGAAGTAATTCTTCCGCTCTACTCCTAGGCTTCAACTGGAGTATTGTGTCCAGTTCTGGGCGCCACATTTCAGGAAAGGTGTGGACAAATTGGAGAAAATCCAGAGAAGAGCAACAAAAATGAAAAAAGGTCTAGAAAACATGATCTATGAGGAAAGATTGAAAAAAATTGGGTTTGTTTAATCTGAAGAAGAGAAGACTGAGAGGGGACATGATAACAGTCTTCAAGTACATAAAAGATTGTTACAAGGAGGAGGAAGAAAAATTGTTCTTCTTAACCTCTGAGGATAGGAGGAGAAGCTTTTTTTTGCAACACTTCCTGTCAGAGTGGTTAAGCACTGGAATAAATTGCCTAGGTAGGTTGTGGAATCTCCATCATTGGGGTTTTTAAGAGCAGGTTGGACAAACACCTGTCAGGGATGGTCTAGATAATATTCAGTCCTGACTTGAGTGCAGGGGACTGGACTAGATGACCTCTCGAGGTCCCTTCCATTGTTTATAATAATGTCAAAAATAATTGAACAAGAGGAATTTTACAATGAGGAGTGAATCTAAAGCCCTTTTATGCAGGTCAAATGTTAGCCAACTATTTACTTTGTTCTTTTTAAATGCCAGATGAATATACTTTATGACGTTATGGGTCATACACTGAAATATATACATAATCACATACTCAACATTATTTATGTGTACATTTTATCATATGACATTCTGACAGCAAACTTCCCACAGAGAATTCTTCTGCTGCATGTGCTACCACCTGGTTGTTTTATGCCATCCTTTTCTCACCCTTTTCTTTTCTTTCGTCTTATTTGTTCCCCTTTCTACCCTGTCTATATTTCAGAGGATACATCTAGACTGCAATTGCTGACATATCTGAGTGAGTTTTGATCTAGCTAACTCAGTGAAGCTGCCAAAGCACAAGCCTCCCTGGAACCCTGGGCAATTACCTGCAGGGCTAGCCTGTGCTAAAACTCACGTTGCTGCAGCTTCACTGTTTCGTGACCCAAACTAGCTAGATTAGAGTTATTTTGGGAATGTCAGCTTGAACTGCAATCACACTCAGTGATTACAATCTAGGCATACCCTCAGCCTTTCAGTGCTTGTATTTTCTCGTTATTATTATAAAAGCTTTTAAAACCATTGTGTCAGTTTTAATGCTCAAGAAGGATGCTGGGCTGTCAGCCCCAGAGACCAAAAACCTTTATCAACAAACACAGGATGGGAAGATGCTGTAAACTTCCTCAAATTGGTCCTAATGTGGAGGGCTTTTCCCTTCCCTTCTAAAAGTGACAAGTGAATTCATTCTCTATGCTCAGTCAATCCTTGGCCTCTAGGATAAACAGTCAATAAGGGGGTCAGTTAGTGCCATTTGTGGTGGTATTTTTTGTAATGTGGACATTTATCAACTGAACTGGGCTAAGACCACTATTTTTTTTCATGTATGTGGCCAGCTTCCAATGAGGATGGCAAGAGTTAAAAAGAAAATGAAAGAAAATTCTAGAATCAGAGTCAGAGTGATGACATCAAATGGCCATACATGCTACACTAAATACCTATGTGTATGGTGCTTAGGTACTACGTTAGAAATGCATTAACAACAGATAAAACAGGTAGGGTACCACTAAGTGACTTAGGAGCCTAAATTGCATATTGAAAAGTGACTTAGGCATTAAGAGCCTAAGTCTAAATGAAAGTCATTGGGACTTAGGGTCCTAAGGCCCAGATCCCTAAAGGTTTTTAGGTGCCTGATCCCATTCATTTCAGTGGCAATTAGGCACCTCAATACCTTTGAGGATCTGGGCCCTAGGTCACTTTTCAAAATGGGAGTTTGGAGCTTTTGAAAATGTGCCTGAGATCAGTAGTGTACATGCTTACGTCTGTTTGCACTATAAGTATAAGAGAGCTGCACAGACAGTTACAAGTTTGTAGTACTTTTGTGTGATGAGTACTATAAAATAGTAAGATGTATTCTAAGATGTACAATTTAAATTTGTGTTCTTTATATATTATATATCATGCTACTGGCGATAGCATTTTGTCCCTTTTGTTGTAGCCATTCCAATTTAACTCAGAGGTGACTTTTTTCCCCCCTGAAGTTTTATAAGGTCTATTCAGCCATTTTGTGAGTTATCTTTGAGGGTTTTCAGATTTTTTTGGCATGCTTTTATCTCAAGCATAGCCTGGTTTTATAAATTCACAATAGGCATGTACTTGGTCTGAAATGAGAACTTGCGTCTTGAACAAATATGAAGACATTATCATTTCTTTCTAAACATCCATATATTCACTAACTCAACAGAGGATGCAAGTTAGAGACCAGGAATAGACTATTCAATTGAATAATGAAGTAATTTTGTATAAAGGTCTGTGGGGCCAATTTTGAAGGCATATTAGCACTAATGAGAACAACACGACATATGCAGGGTTGCATTCTTAAGGACTAATCTTGTACCAGACTAGGGCTGGTGGTGCAGGGCAGGGGAAGAGAGGGAAGCAGGGGATGAGTGGCGAAGGGGAGCTACCTTTGTGGAAGATTAAGACACTCTCTAAAGAGGTGGCAGCCCTAATCTCCATCCTGCAACCAGTTTCTGGCTCAGATGTGCATCTATAGCTACTCTTCCATCTGGACAAGAGCGACAGATTTTGACTATCATCTGTTGGAAAAGTAATACATCAAAACACAAAGTAGCCAATAAGTTATTGAATTTAGGTGGAGAGCAGTTGAATAAGAACTATGGACTTCAAAAAAGCAAGACCTTAACACACTCAGAAATCTGGTAGGCAAGGTCCCATGGGAAGCAAAAAGGTCCCAGCGTCCCCTGAGGGAAAAAAGGAGTTCAGGAGAGCTGGTTTCTCAAAGAAATAATATTAAAAGCACAACAGCAAATTGTCCCAATGCAAAGGAAAGATAGAAAGAAGAGTCTGAGGCCAATACAGCTCCATCAGAAGCTTTTTAATGACCCAAAAAATCAAAAAGGAATCCTCAGGAAGGTAGAAGTAAGGACAAATTGCTAAGCATGTAGGGAGAAAATCAGAAATGCTAAGGCACAAAATGAGTTACACCTAGCAGGGATATAAAAGTAACAAGAAGAGGTTCTATAAATCCACTAGGAGCAAGAGAAAGATCAAGGAAAATGTAGGTCTACTACTTAGCAGGAAAGGAGAGCCAATAATGGGTGACATCAAGAAAGCTGAGATGTTTAATGCCTACTTTGCTTCAATCTTCTCTAAAAAAGTTAATCATCATTGAAAACTCATGAAGGAAAGGTGAAGTTGAGAGGGGAACAAAGAGTACCCAGGGAATTACAGACCACTCAGCCTAACTTTGATGGCTGGAAAGGTACTGGAACAAATTATTAAACAATCTAATTGTAAGCACTTAGAGGATAATAGGGTAATAAATAATAACCAACATGGATTTGCCAAGAACAAACCATGCCAAGCCAACCTAATTTCCTTCTTTGATAGGATTACTGGTATAGGGGGAAGATGTAAACATGATATATCTTGATTTTAGTAAAGCTTTTGACACAGTCCCGCATGACATTTTCATAAGCAAACTAGAGAAATGTGGTCTTCCAGATCAGTGGTTCTCAACCAGGGCTACGCAAACCCCCTATGGGTATGCAGAGGTCTTCAGGGGGTACATTAACTCTCATTTAGATATTTCCCTAATTTTACAACAAGCTACATAAAAAGCACTAGCTAGGTCAGTACAAACTAACATTTCATTTAGATAATGGCTTGTTTATACTAGTAGTCTATATACTACACATTGAAATGTAAAGTACCATCTTTATATTCCAATTGATTTATTTTATAATTACTGTATATAGTAAAAATGAGAAAGTAAGCAATTTTTCAGTAATGGTGTACTGTGACACTTGTATTTTTAGGTCTGATTTTGTAAGCAAGTAAGATGAAACTTGGAGGTATACAAGACAAATCAGACTCCTGAAAGAGATACATAGTCTGGGAAAATTGAGAGCCACGGTTCTAGATGAAAGACTATAATAATCAGTGGTTTGCTGTCAAACTGGGAGGGCGAATACAGTGGGATGCCACAGGGTCCTGGGTCCGGTACTACTCAATATTTTCATTAATGACTTGAGAGTGGAGAGTATGCTTATAAAAACTGCAGTCAGATGACAACAAGCTGGGAGGGGTCGCTAGCACGTCAGAGGACAGGATTAGAAATCAAAATGACCTTGCCAAATTAGAGAATTAGTCTGAAATCAAGATGAAATTCAATAGGGAACTAACTGCAAAGTACTATATTTAGGAAGGGAAAAAACCAATACACAAATAAAAAAGGGGAATAACTGGCTAGGCAGTAGTATTGCTGAAAGGATCTGGAGGTTACAGCGGATCACAAATTAAATGAGATTCAACAATGTGATGCAGTTGCAAAAGAGGCGAATGTTATTCTGGGGTATATTAACAAGATGTTGTATGTAAGATATGGGAGGCAATTGTCCCACTTTACTTGGCACTGGTGAGTTTCAAAGTTGGAGGACTATGTCCAGTTCTGGGTGCCACTCTTTAAGAAAGATGAGTAAGGTTTTAAAAAACTGGGCATGTTTAGTCTTGAGAGAAGATTGAGGGGAGGCCTGATAACAGTCTTCACGTATGTTAAGGACTGTTATAAAGAGGATGGTGGTCAAATGTTCTCCAGGTCCACCAAAGATAGGACAAGTAGTAATCAGCTTACTCTGCAGCAAGGGAGAGTTAGGTTAGATATTAGGAAAAACTTTCTAACTATAAGCATAGTTAAGCACTGGAATAGGCCTCTAAGGGATTGATAGATTCCAAGGTCAGTAGGGACCATTGTGATTGTTTTGTCTATCCTCCCATGTGACACGGCCACAGAACTTTCATAAAATAATTCCTGGAGCATATCTTTTAGAAAAACAGCCAATCTTGATTTAAAAATTGCTGGTGGAGAATCCATCACAACCCTTGCTAAGCTGTTCCAATGGTTAACTACCTTTGCTGTTAAAAATGTATGTCTTATTTTCAGTCTGAATTTGTCTAGCTTGAGCTTCCAGCCATTGAATTGTGTTATACTTTTCTCTGTTAGATTGAAGAGCCCATTATCAAATATTTGTTCTCTATGTACATACTTACAAACTGTGATCAAGTCACCCCTTAACTTTCTCTCTGTTAAGCTAAATAGATTGAGCTCTTTGAATTTATCACAATAAGACATGTTTTCTAATCCATTAATCGTTCTCATTGCTCTTCTCTGAACACTCTAATTTATCTACATCCTTCTTGAATTGTGGGCACCAGGATTGGACACAGTATTCCAGCAATGGTTGCACCAGTGCCCAATACAGAGGTAAAATAACCTTTCTATTCCTACTTGAGATCCCCCTGTTTATGCATCCAAAGATTAAATTAGCCCTTTGGGCCACAAAAATCACACAGTCATTGATATGAATGTTAAACAGTGTTGGACTAAGAATAGATCCCTGTGAGGCTCAACTAGAAACAAACCTGCTCAGTGATGATTTCCCATTTACAATTAAATTTTGAGACCTATCAGTTAGCCACATTTTAATCCACTTAATGTGAACCATATTAATTTTATATCTTTCTAGTTTTTTAATCCAAGTGTTGTACTTGTCAGATGCCTTACAGAAGTTTAAGTACAGTACATCAATACTATTAATTCTCTCAACCAAACTTGTAATCTTATCAAAAAAAGAAAAGTTAGTTTAGTAGGATCTATTTTCCATAAACCCATGTTGATTGGCATTAATTATATTACCCTTCTTTAATTCCTTATTAATCAAATCCCACGTCAGCCGCTCCATTATCATGCCCAGGATCAATGTCAGGCTGACAGGCCTATAATTAAACAGGGTCATCCCATTTACCCTTTTTAAATATTGGCACATTAGTTTCTTCCAATCTTTTGGAACTTCCCCATTGTTCAGAGACTTACTAAAAAGCAACATTAATGATCTAATTCGGTCCTCAGCCACCTCTTTTAAAACTCCTAGATGCAAGTTATCCAAGTAAGGTTGTAAAATCCCCATCATTGGATATTTTTAAAAACTGGTTAGACAAACATGTATCAGGAATAATCTAGTATACTTGGGCCTGCTTCAATGTGAACTAGATGACCTCTCTAGGTCCATTCCAGCCCTACATTTCTATGATTCTATGAAAATGACTGCTGTATGCTGAAGTCTGGGGTCTAGTAGTAGGAGCAAGGAGACCCATCAATAGCCTCCCCTTCTGCCCTTTTTATGCCAAGAACAAATTAGACACAGCACATGAATTAGGACTCATCTAGTCCTCTGCCATTACCTCATTTTTACTACCTGAATAGAATCATAGACTACCAGGGTTGGGAGGGACCTTAGGAGGTCATCTAGTCCAACCCCCTGCTCAAAGCAGGAAAAATTAATGGAGATATCCTATCTCCTAGAACTGGAAGGGACCTTGAAAGGTCATCAAATCCAGCCCCCTGCCTTCAGTAGCAGGACCAAGTACTGATTTTGTCCCAGATCTCTAAGTGGCCCCCTCAAGGGCTGAACTCACAACCCTGGGTTTAGCAGGCCAATGCTCAAATCACTGAGTTACCTATTCTATAGGGGGAAGGGATATCATCCAGCAACTTCTGTGAAGGCTGATGCAAAAAAATAGGGTCCTCTGTAATATCCTTTTTGTCCTAGATTGATTCCTTTACTTTCTGGTGGTCCAGCATGCCTACTGATTCTCTCAGGGTTCCTGCGTCTCATATACTTAAAGAATTTTTGTTATTTGTTTCATATCTTTGTCTATGTGCTCTTCAAATTCCCTACTAGCCATCCTAATTTCCATCTGACATTTTACTTGCCATAGCTAATGCTCCTGCCTGTGGGCCTCATTTGGGTTACATTTCTATTTCTCAAAGGATGCCCATTTGGCTTGAATAACCTTTTGAACCATGCAATTTAACCACAAGTTTTCGCATGGTCTTCCTGTTTCATTTTTCATTTAAGGATACACATGCCTTCTGTGACTATGTTATTAAACACTTAAGTAGCTGCCATGATAACTCTAAGCATTTTAATTCCCTAATTTTAACTTTAGGGCCTTTTTGAGTAGCTCTCTCATTTTTTTAAACCCCTCCTTTCTAAAGTTTAGCATCACTGCACTAGTTTTTTGGTACAGTCCCCTTCTCCAAAGATACTGAATTTAATAATATTGTGACCACTGTTACTTAATGGTTCAATATTTCTTAAACCAACTCATGTGAGTTACGAAGGACTATGTAGAGAACATCCTCTCTTCTTCTGTACGCTAGAATTTGCTGCTCCAAGGAACAACCATTTAATGTGTCAAGAACTTTTTTCTTTAAACCTTATCCTTTATTTGCCCAGTTTATATGTGGGTAGTTGAGGTCATCCATGTTTACTGTTTTATTAGACTCAGATGCCTCTTCAGTCTCTAACAGTGCACACTTGAGATCCTTTTCCTGATTTGGAGACTGATAGAACAACCAAATGAGTATATTTGTATTTTTATGACTTGGGATTTTTATTTATACAGATTTTGCAGCACTGTCTTTTCCACTCACTAAATTCTATGGAATTTTAAGATACATTGCTACTGCTCCACCTCCTGTAAAATTTATTTATTTTTGTTATTCCACTGTATTTCAGAAATGGCTCATGAAGATGTCCTCGTTAGGTATTCTAACAATTTATTTTGGCTTTAAGCTTTTTGCATTGTGTACAGACACGTATAATTTTTATTTTGGGTCAAATGTTTTATTGTCCATCTCCCTGTTACTTTCCCCAAATGTACTGCTATGATATCAACTTGTCCCTCCTCCAGTTCCTGTAATTTCTGGCTCTCTCTCTTACTACTCGATAGAGAGTTCTTTTTATATTATTGACATCCCTAATAGATGTTTTAGTCCAACCTATTAGAACAAAAACAGTGAGTGAGAGAGAAAGACTTCTAGATGATATAGGAACATGAACAATAAGCAGCATGGGAATAAGCATTGCCAGATAACCTGGCTTGTTGTTTAAAATTAAATTACAAGGTTAGTGGATAAAGGAAACACGGTGGACGTGATATATTTTGGCTGGAATTTTCAAAGGGGCTGAAGGGAGTTAGGTGCTCAACTCAACTCCTTTGGGCCCCTTTGAAAATCCCAACCTTGGCGTTTAACTAAGTGTTGATCTTGCAAAAATCTAACTCTCATAATTAGTTCAAAGACAGATGGATTGAAAACTTTATTGTAGGTGTTAAATAAAGGGTAACGATAAACAGCAATGTATCAAGTTGAGGGGAGGTTTCTAGTGAGAAATGAAAGGGACTGGTGTTCTGTCGTGCCTTTATTACAAATCCGAAAGATTGAATAAGCATTTGCAGATGATGGTAAATTGTGGTGTTACATATTGTCACTGATGATAAACATAAAAGAAACTAGAATGTTTATAAATATGAGAGAACAAAGTGAGATTCAATTTGGAAAAAACGCAATCTACTGCCTATGGGGAAAAAAATGGAAGTCAATGACATTCAATGTCAGGGAGAAAACTGGATATCAGTAATGCTGAAAGAGACCTAGAGATGATAATGAGCAACAAATTAGACATAAGTTTACAATGTGATATGGCAACCAAAAAGGCTAGCACAATTCCAGACTGTAGATACAGAAATATTCCTTCACAGAGTAAGGAGGCATATACAACTCTAGAGTGACTGTACCTGGAACACAGCATTCAATACAGGGCACCACATTACCAGAAAGATAAACCAATTAGAAAGTTCAGCAAAAAGCATCAAATGATTAGTGGGCTGAAAGGATTTACATAAATGTTAAAAATACAGCATAGTAGGTATAGCTTAAGAAGTGGGCAGGCTAACAAGTTTTCAAATACTTGATGATTGTAAACACTAAGGTGGGAAAATAATTACTTATGATTTTAAAAGGGGATACAAGTGGGAGTAATGGAGTGGAATTAAAAAAAGGGAAAAAGTTGGTGGAATATCTGAAAAAACTTCCAGATGTGATGTCTATTAAATTGTAGAATAGTTGCTCAAGAAAAGGGAACCCAATAACTTGGGACATTTAAAATTTGACTGGACAACGCCCTAGGGAATATATTTTATATATGGATTTCTGATTTAGCTGGAAAATGTGTAAAAATGTATCCATCTCCAGAGTAGCTACCTATCTCAGGATATGTTCTGTGATAAGTACTATATTGCCAGTTATGCTCATTCAGTTGGCTCAAGAGCCACTTGTTTCTGACACAAGATAGGACTAACCTAAACCTTTTGATTTTGGACAAATAAGCCTCAGTTTGGGAGCACGAAGGCAGAAAATTCTGCATTTTCTGGAGGACGCTGTCCAGTACTAGTTTTGCAGGGGTAGGCCCCAAACTTTCTCAGGAAACACATACTAAGATTCTAGAATTCCGCAAATGTTGATCTGGGGGAATTATTTGGTCATCAATGAGGAAAATTTAAACAAAAATTAGCTATTAGTATAATTTTAAGAATGTCATTTCTCTCTGCTACAGTAGATAGCATAAAATACAGTTGCCATTTACATTAGGGGAGAGAGGATAGAAGTATGATTGAATTATGGAATCTTATACTAATGCTACTAAAAGGGATATAATTTTAGCTCTGACATGACAAAACTGAATCATAACATGTGGCAGGTGGGACACAAAAAATGTATGTATTCTCTAAGAAAAAAACTATTTTTACAGAGTTATATTTTTAACTCAAAATTTTGGTGCTATGGCTTTTAGTGTTTGTTAATAATTAATAGATTAAAAATCTTTCATGTTCTGAATTTATTTTTCCATTGAACTTTTGTTCAAAGCTTATGGTAAACTAGATTTTAAAACACCTTATTATCATGCTACAGTATTCCCAACAATTTCTTGTAGCATCTTTCACAAGTACTCTTTAAAATTCCTTGCCTTAAAGATGGAAGTTCAAATGTAATCATCAATGGCTTCAGTTTAAACGCTTTTTTGTAGTGAGACCTAAAACCTGTGGCACAGCAGCTTTATGTGGATTTTTTTGGGTAAATAAATTCCACTAA
Source organism: Malaclemys terrapin pileata (assembly GCF_027887155.1). Taxonomy (NCBI): domain Eukaryota; kingdom Metazoa; phylum Chordata; order Testudines; family Emydidae; genus Malaclemys; species Malaclemys terrapin. The sequence continues at coordinate 241,502,301 of NC_071506.1, read as the reverse complement.
GGCTGTTTCATTTCAGCTGTCAGTTGTGTATCCCCTTTACCACTCCCCCACATATCTGAGTACAGTCAGTACATTCCCAACTCCTACTGCCAAGTTAAAATAAAAACGCTCTTGGTCTAGAAATGATTGAGGTGGTTTGCTCTAATCAAACTAAACCAGCCAAATGTTCCTTTCAAAGGTAACTGTCTACTCTGCAGCTGTATGCAAACTACCACATCAAATGTGGAAAAAAAAAAATAGCAATAGAATTCTATCCTTACAGTACAGTGCTGGCTCCAAAGATGAAGAGAAACAAAAGCATCAGCACAGCTAAGAATTACATTCACAAAAAGCTCCTAGAAATATGCTGACTTAAACTGTGAACAATGTATTGAAATTTCCAGTATATAATTAGCTAATTTTGGGGAAGAGGGGGAAATTCCCTAGAAGTGTTAAATAGCAATAGATACCTTGAGTCATTTATCCTAGTGACCAGAGTGTCATCTAGATATATTAAAACTTCACAGCAAATTAAGAAAAAAATACATAGACCTGTTTCTCACTTCCTGTCTCTGTCAAAATACTTACCGTTCTGCACTGAGTAATATTGAATTTGGACTTTTAGAACAAGCTTCAATTAAACTTGTAATGATTCATCTGTATGTAGAATTTGTCAGTTAAATCATTAAACATTGGAAATTCCTGCAAAGATGAATTCATGGTGGGTTTAGCTTTCAGTTTGCCTCACTAAGAACAAACCAATTACTTGTTTGTGTTAAACTAGTGTGACATAAAGAATAACAGCATTCATACAAGGGTTGCTCTGAACTATTTTCAAGACACGATAGGCACAATTTATTGTAGGTGCAACTCCACTGACACTAGTGAATTGGTATAATTTGGACAAACCTTCATTTTGGTAACTAAAGTCATCTCCTGGACAGAACTACACGGTTGCTTTTTGGGGCAGAAACCTGTCGTCTTCTTCTAGGTCTATAAAACACGTAATACACGTTTAAGCTCAATGATTCCAGTAGCATCACCCTGATGACGCACATCATCTCACTGAATTCAACGGGATTGCTCATCTGAGTAGAGATGATATAATTGGGCCTTACATAAATAATAACTTTGATTTCAAAAAATAATTTTGAGGAATATTTTGTTACCTTTGCTTTCCTAAGGATAGAATGTAAAAGTGAGCAAATTAACACAACTTAACAATATGGATGGGACATGACTAATGGTATTTTTATGGCACACACATTAGTGTCAGTTAATCAACAAACATTCACGTTCTCACCACGTGAAGAGCTCATTATATAAAGTTTTCCAGTGTGAGGGATATTTCTACAACACTATACCATTCTCCATGGAAACTTTCACTAAAAAGATGTTAACACTCACTCACTCAAGAAAGCTTGTACTCACCCCATGCAAATGGATTTTCCAAGCCTTGAACTACATTTTCAATCTCCTTTTCCTTATTCAACCTTATTTTGCCCCCGTTTCTCATGTATACTTATTCAAGCTTCATCATCACTTACTTAGTCTATTAGTAAACACTCTACACACACAGATAGAATAGATGGTCATTCGTGAACTCCCTAAGTGCCTATTATCTGAACTACAGGGGTTTCAAACTGATTGCACCAGGTTTTTCTCTTATTTCAGGAATTGGGGCCATATCCCCTGTTCTCAGTCACCTTTACAGGCTTCTCCAAATCCTAGCCATCTGCAGATCCAATTCAAAATTGTTCTCATTGTTTTCCAAACTCTCATTTGTCCACTAATATTACAGCCAGTGATTCTCCCATTTGGTTACTCTCCCTTTCTCCACTCTCGTTCTCTGTTCTCCATCTCCACATAACTTTCCAGAGTTGGGGAGGGTCGCTCTTTTCACTTTGCCCTATAAATCTGGGACTTTCTCCTTTCCTTTAAGCCACTTCCTCTCTTCAAATCTTGCATAAGGACCATCTTGTTTGCGTTAGTTTGACTCTGAATCCCACTCATCTTTCCCTTCCCTCCCATTATTTCATACTCCCATTCTTCTCTAATTGAAACTAATGTGCAGTGATAATTACCTTTTAGTTTTACCATGTCTGCTCTTAAATTTCAGTTTCCTTTTCTTTTGCTTTCCTCCATCTTTGCACATTAGCTTACCCTGTCTGCCTTCTGAGAATCTCAGATTCCGACAATATATATGTACTAATTTCTCTCTCTTTAATGGCTTGTCATACATCACATAAAGAGTTCTATAAAAAAATTAATTGATTGCACGATGTTGACCTGTAGGAGTGATGCTACACACTAAAAGTTATAACATTAGTTTGGCAGTAAAAGCAAGGAAGGAAGGAAATAGAATTCACTGGAGACTACCACCCCCTAAAATAGAACGGCTACACTTTAAAGGATGGAACTTCTGAATGGCTTCAGTAGACTGTCCTTTAAAAGTTACCAGACAATGTTAACATCCCCACAAACTGGAAGTAAAAACAGAATATTAGCTTCTGTGTTTTAAAATTCCCCTCCCAGTTGTACATGCTTTCATGTTTTTTAATTAAAATGATGAAAAACAAAATGTTAATCACCCTGCAAAGGGAATTATCAAAGTTCTGCAACATGTTCTGCCAATAACCACGCTAAACGGGTATTCAACACTAAAAACTCAGTTATATTTTTATTGTTAGGCTCTATCCTCTATTTTTATGTAGTCCTATCACAATATAATGCCACAGGAAGCATCAGACTATTAAACACCTCTGAAATGTTGAGCTAGTCTACAGGGAGTGAAGCAAACATTGGCCTTTTTCTATAGAGCATATCTTGCAAAGTTCCTAATATTGTCTTCCAATATTTTATATCCTTTGGGACAATATTAAAAGACCCCTAATCATTGCCAAATTGTGCAAATAGAGTAAAAGAATTATACTTATTTGGTTTCCTATAGACTGGATCCATGTTGCAGGGAGATCATTGAATAATGTAATGCCTCCAACTGGCTAAACCATCATGTAAGAGCTGGAGTCAATTATCTGGGCTACATGTCTTGGAAACTAACAAAAGACAGAAATGAGATTTTCAGTATTTGTGTGCTGAGTGCCCTTGTTAGTCTGGCAATTGAGGCATTCAGTAAATACAAGCTAAAGGTGCCAGAATTTTGACAATTCTTTTAACAGCAGGAGCACATTTCAGATCACCAAATTCTAATAAGGATTTGTCTATCTGGAGCTTTTAAGACCCGTTAACTCCCAACAATACTAAAAAGAGCCAGAGTTCTGGGAAAGTTAAGTGCCAAGAAACAAAAATATAGGGCTTTGTGAGTTTGTTCTGTTTGCTTAAGGACTTTGAACATTCTGAACACTGCTAAAACTGTTAAATATATTTGTCTTGAAAACATTTGGAATCTGAGTTTCCCTCTTTTGTAGCACATTCTTTAAATGCATATTTCCAGTATGAAGCCTGATTAACTTTTAACTGAAACTAATCATCTGATTAATAGCAGGAAAGATATAAAATGAACACAATGTAGAGCTGAATTTAGTAGTGTGATCATAAGAAGATTTTTTACAAATCTATTACAGCAAGGAATACTCCCAGTTTTACACACAGGAATTTCCTGAATCTAATATGTCATTCATTCCTGGCAAAGTCTGTCCTTTGTCTACATATACTTCATTTTCCCCCAAAATAGAACAGCAGTAAGTTACATAAGTGCTGGACTAATTTGTGCCAGATTTAACTACTGTATACAATAACTTTTAATGAAGCATTTCATCTTCCTATCTGAACAGTGGCCTAGATGAGCAACTTAATCATACTACCAATTACATCTGAATTGTCATAATACACAAAATATTTTAAAGCAATGCATGACAAAATTTGCTCACGCAGATCTTTCTTTAGCTTTAATAAAATAGAATAAAATGTCTTGACTCAGAGGAACTTTCATACCAGAGCAAATGTGAAAGCGAGAACATTTTCTACACAAGCAAACAATCCTTTTACAGTACTTAGCCTTTCTAAATACCAGTTTCTACAGTTTTAAGTTATCTAGGCTCAATCCTTCAATGTCAATGGGAGTTTTGGGTGACCAAGAACTGCAGTATCACCCCTTTTAACTATTATAAACTCTTTCTTGTTTTCAGCCTAGCTCCTCTTTCTGCTTAATTCTGCAGTGAAGTCATAATGAAATTGCTTCTACAGCAACAGACTGTGAATCATGATGTCACAAATTCAGCACTGTAGAAATATGGAGAAGATAGGCTAGGACAGAAACAACGTGAACTGAAACTCAATTAGCAAAAAATAGCATGGTTTGAAAAATATTTTTTTAATGTTATTAGTGGTTATTTTAAAAGTGAAGCCCAGAAATTTCTGCCTAACAGGTTAAATCCTTTGCCATCCCAATGCAGAGTAATAGTCAGCTTGGGCACAAACTGTTTCTTGAGGGCTGCGGGAAGAAATCCAAACCCACTAGGATAATCCTGAGTCTGCAGTAGCTCTCGTCACTTCTGCAGTCCAGCTCCACAGAGATCAGTGACTGCTCAATCCACGTAGCAACAGGTCTATGCCCCCAGCATCCGGCCATCCCAAGGCCCAATCATTTTTCATCCTCCTAAACACCACTGCATGGGGACATATAGGAAAATCCCTTGCAGTGCTGGGGTCCATGAGCCTGTGTGGGCTACCCAAATCCTGCTATTCCTGCACAAGAGAACCACATCAGTTCCATTGGGCCTGTGGTGTTTTGAGAGGAAGAGGCAACTTCTGCTGTTACTGAAGGTTGTATCATTTGTGGGTGTGTTGATATATATTGTCTGGAGCAAGCAGACTGAAGCAAATTTGTTCAGGTGCACTGATCATGTGTTGCTCAACTATTTGAAGTTTGTCTACATTTTGACTTATAATGCCATCATGAGTTTTTATTGAACAACTCATGGCTCGTACATCTCATTACTCAGAGACCAGTTTCTACTTGCATTTGTCACTTATAAGTTTCAGACAGACTGCTTGAAGTATTTTGAAAAAGAGAACTTTCCCCTTCACAACAATACTTCATTTTAAATGCTATTTTAATTTTTATTCTAGTTATCTGATAATGATGCATCTTTTATTTTAGTGTTAAAATGCTGCATTTTTCACTACCTTAATTCACTAATACTGACAAGACTGCAATTTCTAGACTGGTTACTCACATAATAAACATTTGTAATGAACAAAATACATTTAATAACTGTGTGAAGATAGGCCAATGGAGTGAAACTACAGATCTTCATATACAGCATTTCTTTTCCCGGGTATATTTACATAATAAAAAAAAGTAATCCTTTAATCTCAAGAAATTACAAGATCCTCTACTGTGCTTGGTAAAGGAATCAAAACATTTAAATCTTTGCTCCTTCCTATACAAACAAGTCAGTCTTCATTAAAAAACAATTATTTAAAAACACTCTAAAATGATACTTAAAACTTCACCTACTCAAAAGATACCCAATGAAAACAACAGAGGTATGCTTTTAAATCGAATTTCTCCCATCTCAGAAGAGCTACTGCTTGAACTTGCTTTTTATTTTCTACTCTCACAGATGGAAAGAAGGTGCACTGCAGAGGGCCAAACTCACTGGTACATAATGACCCAACCTGTCGCATCTGAAATGCTGACTGAGGCAAGCACTGCAGGCTTCAAGGAAACATAATTAAGTCCTGGAACATTCTTCCAGATAAATTTCTATTAAAACTAAATATTCAAAAGTCCGTGGTTAAGTACTTGTTGCTTGGAGATAATGAATTATTCATTTGATCTTATAATAAATATTTTAACTTGTGATATACCTGTAAAATACCAGGTTGCTCTGCATTTTAATCTGAGCAAAACATGTCTGTATTTGCATGCTCTTTTCAGACATTTTGTTCTTTGTGATTTTGCTGAATTTAAAGTGTTCATGAAAATTGGAGGATTCAAGAACAGAGCCTCTTCCTGGATCACTGTATATGGAGTGATCCCAGTAGGGACAAAAATGCCACAGGTATATCTTATATTTAAGTATTTCCAGGATTTTAGTTTTTTCTACACAATCTAGGCTTTCATTTAAACAAATAATGGTCAAAAGTTTCAAATGGGGAGTGTCTAAAACTAGGCAACTAAATCCATACTTAGGCACCAAAATAAGTGGCTTGAATTTCAGAAGTTCTGACCACCCCCCAACTCCTTCTAGTGTCAACAGAAACAGCATCCGCTCAGACAGCACCTCTAAATCAAGCCACTTGTTTCAGTGCCTAAATATGAATATGCTGCCCAACCTTAAACACCCACATCTGAAAATTTTAGACTAAGTTTCTAGTCCTCTGTATTACTAGATGGCCATCAAAAAACTCTCTCTATCCAAACAACAGAAACAGCAAAGTTGTGAACTCCAGTCTACACCACACCACTAATCTCAATGAGGTCTCTGCTTGGAGTCCAGTTGAGATCTAAAAGACACATAATAAGGTAAAGCACTCCTCCCACTTTAAAAAGACATTTTTTTCTAAGCTATTTTTAGAACGTAAACCCTTTGCCTACCCAGTCCTTGGAGTAATAAGAGTCTACTGCCACAATGTCTGGAAAAGAAAGAGAATGAGAGTTTCTCTATCCATTTACCTTTGCATTTTAAAAATCACTCCCAATCTCCCTTCTCCTGTTGCAGCTCCAACATAGAACCTCAACTCCAGACCCTAAAATGGGCACACGGCTCACAGCATGTACTTCATCTTGTACTTTAGCTTCCCAGGCCTATAGAGATTTGGTGCCACAAAAGTACGAACTGTCTTCATTTTGCTGTCTAACGTTGCATTATTTGAACTGATGCACAAATATTGGAGGTGCTTTTGTTAATGTTACATGCTTACCTAACCTGCAGATCAGTGAAGTTTTACATTGTCATGTACAGGTACACCTGCTATAAAACTGTCCATTTGTTAAAATTCATAAAGTAAGATTAATGATGAACAAAGAATTCTACATATTTGAAAGAAATAGCTCAAAAGAATTTTCCAAAACTCTCTGCGTGATTGCCGGGCAAACCGAAATCAGCAATAAGTTTAAAATGTATAACCATTTACTAGTAAATCAATTACACAGTAGAGGACAGTTCCTACAATGCTTCACAAACATTCCTAGCAAAATTCCCTCTAAGTTTCTTCAAGTTTTCCAGCATCCCTGGGCACAACCTGCAAGGATTAATAAGCCACTTAAAACTGACCTATACATTATATAAGCACAAAGTTGAATATGTAAAGATATAAAGGCTTATAACAGAGGCAGCTTTTGTTCAAAAACTTGGGTTTGTGTATTCAGAATTACTAGTACAAGGATTTCCTTATTGTGACTTTTCTTGACACTTTGGAAGTAGGGCTTGCAAATTGTATTTCTGTATCTGTTGGTACAAGGCCCCACAAATGCGGTCCTAAGTGGTCACTTCTCCTGCTTATGCTTAACACACTGAACTTGAACCCTACAAATTCCCACTCCTTGTCTAAAGTTGGTGGGAACATTACATTATCCACTGCCACTTTCATAATGAATAGGTCTGCCAGAAATCAGCTGTGTTGGGCAGAGTGGATATGCAAGACAAAAGAGTTCTCTCTTTTCATTCCCTCTTCTTGTGCCTGTGGAGAAGAAAGGGTATATATGGCTCCTTGCCCATTCACTCAAACACTTATGTCACACACCTATGCCTCTGGAGATGGGTGCCTGTACAGCATGCTTGCCTGCCGAAACCTCATACCACACTCCATGTATCAATTTAGTGCTTATTCCATCCATATACTCGATTTGGTGTCCAATCCACCCTTGTACCATGTACCAAAACTAGAACTCAGCTGACCATGGGTCCCACTCCAGCGCCTCACCTGACCACATTGGGGTGCTCAAAGGTCTCCAGGTGCCTCAATACTGCCACCTCACGGATGGTGGAGAGTGGCATTCCCTCCTCGCTTGTCTGCACCCGTACGCGCTTCAAGGCTACAAAACGACCTCCATGCTTCAAGTCTCGGGCCTTGAATACCTTCCCATAGGCTCCTTCACCAATCTCAGCCACACATTCATACTGCTGGTCAGCTAGGCTCATGCTGTCCTTATCCATGCTGGTGCTGCTTCTTCTCTTGTCTCTGGAGTACCTCAGGTCCTGCTGTTGAACTGGCTGCTTCCTGCAAACTAGTATTTTGCTACTGCTGAAAATGCACTGCACACACCGGTTGCAGAGCTGCCACTGCTGGAGGAGCAGGCAGGATGATTTCACCCTCCTGCTCCCCTGTTCTGCTTCAATACAGTCCCCAAAATGCCTTCTCTCTCTCTCAGCCACCAGCAATTATCATATAGTCTTTGGGATCATTGTCTGGGTAAAGCCAGTTAGATCTATGGGACAAAACAAACAAACAAACAAAAACCCAAACATTAGAAGTTCATTAGTGCTGGGGTTGTCTCCTCTCCAGCATAATTTCTCCCTGTACATAACATGCATTTTCAGTTCACTTACTTTACATGGTTTAATAACTGAGAAAAACAGACTGACATACATGATTTGATGACATGGATGTGTGCAGGACACAATATGATGCAGATGATGGGAGTAAGTGTAATGCTATAGAAATGCAAGGCGTGAACAGCACTGTACAGTTACAGGGTAGGTTCAACACTGCATAGGGAGAGGTAGCAAGTCAGTGCCAAGGGAAAGGGTGGGTACCAGCTCAGTGCTGAGACTGGGGGTGGGATATAGTCCCAGGGCAGGAAGTACCAGCTCAGTGTTGGGGATGTGGGTTGAGTGAGCAGTCCTACAGAAGCAGGTAGCAGCTCAGTGATGAGGATGGACAGAGTCCTAGGGCAGGGGATAGCAGCTCAGTGATCAGTGGGCAGAGTCGCAAGTTGGGGGAGAGGTAGCAGCTCAGCATTGGGGAAGTGTGTGTGTTTGGGGGGAAGATTCTCAGGGCAGGGGGTAACAGGTCAGTGATTGGGGGTGTGGGGAAGTGTCCAGGGGAGGGGTAGCAGGTCAGTGATGGGGAGGAGGGAGCAGGTCAGTGATGGGGAGGATGGAGATGTGTCCAGGGGAGGGGGGAGCAGGTCAGTGATGGGGGTGTGGGGAAGCATCTAGGGAAGTGAGGAGGAGGTCAGTGGGGTGGGGTGGGGTAGCAGGGCAGTGATGGGAGGGGGGTAGAGAAGTGTCCAGGGGAGGGGGGAGCAGATCAGTGATGTGAGGTGGGGTGGGGTGGGGTAGCAGGTCAGTGATGGGGAGGAGGGAGCAGGTCAGTGATGGGAGGATGGAGATGTGTCCAGGGGAGGGGGGAGCAGGTCAGTGATGGGGGTGTGGGGAAGCATCTAGGGAAGTGAGGAGGAGGTCAGTGGGGTGGGGTGGGGTGGGGTAGCAGGTCAGTGATGGGAGGGGGGTAGAGAAGTGTCCAGGGGAGGGGGGAGCAGATCAGTGATGTGAGGTGGGGTGGGGTGGGGTAGCAGGTCAGTGATGGGAAGGGGGTAGAGAAGTGTCCAGGGAAGGGAGGAGCAGGTCAGTGATGTGGGGTGGGGTAGCAGGTCAGTGATGGGAGTGTGGGGAAGCGTCTAGGGAAGCGAGGAGAAGGTCAGTGATATGGGATGGGGTAGCAGGTCAGTGATGGGAGGGGAGTAGAGGAGTGTCCAGGGGAGAGGGGAGCAGGTCAGTGATGGGGGTGTGGGGAAGTGTCCAGGGGAGGGAGGGAGAGGGGGGAAAAGGTCAGTACCCGGAGGAACAGCAGAAACGCCCCTAGTCAGGGGGCAAGGGAGTCCCGCGGGGGAGGAAGCGGCTCAGCGCCCTGCCCCGCGGAAGGGAGGCACCGCCTGTCTCCGGGAGCAGCAGCTGGCTGCCCAGCCCTAGGGAAGTAAGTCCCGCGAGGCCAGGCCGCTGCGTGCCTCAGGCGGCGGGGCGCCCCCCGCCGGGGGGACTGCTCCGTGCCTCCCACGGCGCGCGTGTGTGTGAGGTCGGGGAGAAGGGCCTGGCCTCGGAGTGCGCCTCAAGCTCCGCGCGCACCACGGCGGCGTTTAGTAGCGCTCCAAGGGATCGGCCAGAGCCGCTATTGCTGAACCGCGGAGGGCTTCGCCCATGGAAAGTTACTGATCGGAAAAGAATGCGGGCACCGGAGGGGGAACCCCCAGCCCTCCCCCCACCAGGGCTGCCCGCGAGGGGAACCCCCCAAGCAGCCCCCCACCAGGGCTCCATGTGCAGAATCACCCCCTAGAAACAAACGTCTTCTTACGACTGCATGCTCGGGAAATCCCCTCGCACAAATCCCCCAACAAGAATGCTTGCGGGGGGGGCAGGAGGAAGGGCAAAACCACCCCCCGAGTAAGAATGCGTGCAAGGAGACCCCCCCCCCAAAATCTCCCAATAGGGATGCATGGGGCAGCAGAAGGGGACTCCCCCGACAAGAAGCATTGGGGATCCCACTGAAACACCCGAAAATAGAAAACAGGCGTGAATGGGCCCCCCAACGCAGAGTCGTGCCCCGGCACGGCGGTTCCCTCCCCCCCCAACAAGAATACATGCAGAAGGGGGACGGCAGAAACTGTACCCCTAGCGCCAGGGCTGAACGTGTTGGGGGCCGGCCCCACGCTGCAGGCTCCCCACAAAGCCCCAATCACGCCGTTCGAGGAAGAGAAGCCCCCTTAGCCACCAAACCACCCAGCGGGGCAGGGGCTGTTTGCGGGGCGTTCGGCAGTAACACTATATGGTAGGAGAAGCACATGGCCACTTCCAATTACCTGGTCCGCTCCACAGCTGCCCCGATCGCCGCACGAGCCCCAGAAAAGCTTCCGCAGGGGGGAAAAATAACCTTCCCCGAAGCAAACCTCCCATTCGATTCCCGCGAGCGAAGACCCCAACCGGGTAATAAATATTCACATGATGATGCCGCCAGCAGGTCTCTGCCGCGGCAGCCCAGGCCACACAGGTAGCTGCAGCAGCTGCTCTTCCTCGACTCTGCTGCTGCCCTCAGCTCGCATCCTCCTGCAGCAGCCTGGCAGCACCTTCCTGCCAAGGGATCTTTAAGTCAGAACCAGAGCGGCTTCGGCCTCCCACCCCCTGCCTGGGAAGGGGGGGAAAAAGGCGACTCAAAGTCCCGTGTTCACCAGGCTACAGCTGATCAAAGCCCTGCAGGCTGCACCACGCAGCTGCCCCGTGTGCGGGGCTTGTAAACCAGCCCTCCACGCCGCCCGCCGCCGCCGCCGCTGCTTCTCTAGCCTCTCGGCTCCTGCTCACTCTCAGAACAGCGGCGGCAGCACAGCTCGCAAACCTCCCCCCCCCCCTCAACTTTTTTTCCCCCTTGCTTTCCCACGCTGGCTGAATGTGACTTGACCCCGTTTCAAAAAAGTTTGACATAGTGCTTTAACATTTCCGCATTCCTCCCCGACTACAAAGGCTGCAGCCGCCTCCTTCTGCTTTCTGTCTCTGCTCTCTGTCTTCACACTCAATGAAATCCTTCATGTGCCTCTGCCAAAGGCAGCCACATACCGCAAGGGTCGCCGCTAGCGCAACTGCCAGAGGCATGCACCCCAGGGGGGAGAGAGAGAGAGACATCATTAGGGAGCAAAAACCTTAAGGTGATTCTTATTTGCACTGAGGCAGCGCCAAAGGACCCCTGGTCATAACTGGGGCACTGTTGTGCTAGGTGCTGTATAAACATAATTATTTATATTTGCAAGAGCCCCCAAAAGCCTGATTCAGAGGTAGGGCCCCATATGCAAGAGCAGTGCAAACACCTAATAATAACTATTACTACTTAGGCTTTTAGTGTTTTTCAGTAAGAGATCTCAAAGGAAGCATGGTCCCGGCAAGAAGATCTTTATTATTATTTGCTAAGCAATCACAGTGTGTTTGACCTTGACAAGACAAAAAACAAGAGCAGTCTCTGCCCCAAAAAGCTTCCAGTGGGATGGGGAAATGAACACTTTGCAGAGCACTTCACTGCTGCAGGGAACACTTTATACAAAGTTGATTCCTACAAATACTGAAATTCACTGCAGAAGACTGCACAAAACAGATGCCAAACTACTCTCTCAGTAGGGGAAAACACATCTGGAATTCTTGATCCTCATTCCCTCCCAATTGATCCATTCCACCAAATTCTTCTCAGAACCTCAAGGACAATTATGGAATTCAAAAACTCATCAGAGTCAGCTCATTTGATGCTTAAGCTGGGACCGGAGATCTCCCACTTATTTTTGGAGGTGAAGGATGGGCTAGCTGGAAGGGAGGAAAAGGGTACAAAGCATAATTAAATTCATGGAGTACAGAAGTCATTCTGTGCTGAAGTTTTTGCATCATACACAGTGTTATGTACTAACGTCTTTATGTGCTGAAAATAACTCAGAACATATGGTTTTATGTACATAATATTATATAATTAAAAGACTTCCGTACAGAAAGACATGCACAGAATTATTTTTTAAACAAACTTGACATGTCCTCTCAGCTGTCAGCTGAAATCAAGTTGGAGGTGCTGGTTCTATCACGCATTCTGAAAACTATGTCAGATAAACTTCAAGGCTCCATCCCTGTTTCTGACCAGTTTAGAAGCATCACTTAGACTGGGGCTACTGAGAAAAAAATTAAGCATCCTTGACTTCATTTGGGAGGAGAAATGGAAGTTTGTGCCAAAGAACTGAGACTCTTCAGCAAATAAAATTTTATGTGCTGTGCACTAGAGTTTTCAGAAGTCCGTGCATACATTGCAAGATCTACAGAAACCAAATTTGTGCTCCTAATATACCTTATTTGATTAATAAAAATAGAAATTCCCCAAATGTTTTGTTAAATTAATGTTAAGCTTGCTAAAGCAAGTGACAAACATTGTTAGAAAAACATATACCCCAAAAGTTATTTAGAAACCTCAAAACTTTAGCATATGTAAATAAAATAATCTAAATATTCAAATGTGTATATTAATACTTTTTCTAAAAAAAATATAGACATGAATATTGACATTACATTACATCTGTATGCGCATTACCTTGGCTTATCATTTCCATACTTGTTAATGTTCAGAGCTTTTGAACTGTAACATTCTTGGTCCTCCCCCCCCCCCCTTTAACAGCCTTGGACTAGATTCATATACATAGGGCATAAACTACATCTCTGGGTGCAACAGTGTTCACTTTTGAGGGAGGACAGGAAGCAGTATTTGCTGCTTGCCCTACTTAGAGGATTCCACATGGGAAAGGTTGCTTTAAATTCCAGCTGGGTCTTTCCTGGAACCCTATTGATGGAGGCTGCCTGTGAGAGGCATCGAATCATGTACAACTTCATATTTAGCATGTGCAATGTGGAAGGGATAACATTGCTATTAAGCCCTTATGTTTTCCATTTCCATTGCAACTTTTGTGTTCAAACTTGCAGCTTTAACATTTCATCATTACTAAATTTTGCACATCACAAAACCCATCCGTAAAGCATTCTCTATACAAACACTTATTAGAGAATATATTTGATTGTTCAGTGTAGTATGAATGTTTTGTCTGCATGAATTTGTGATGGTTCAATACTAATAAGTGGAGAAACCATGAATAATTATGCTACTCATTCTACCAAATAGATTCCAATAAACCATCTATACCATACTACCCAGTTATGTATTTGTTACATTGTACATGGTTTTATAGGATTTTAGGAGTCTTTCAGAGAGTTTTAAAAGTGCTATGGGGTACTTTTTAATTTTTTTTCTGTGTGTGTCTTTCCACCTGTAAGGCCAGCTGCTTGAGTTACCTTGAACCCTGCTGTGCAGGGTTCAGATGATTCCTACACACCTCTAAAATGAGCTAATAGCTTTTCTGTACCTAAAAATTAAGTGATTTCAGGCAGAATTTCAAAATATACTTCGGTATAAATATCCAATTAATAATGGGTGATACTACAAAACAAGTTGCAGCACAGAAAGCAACTGTTTGTCCAAATTTGCAAAATTATTTGACTGTTTAAATCTTAAATAGATTTTAAAGTAATAAAGTTGTTTCATATAACATGCTTTGTGAAAAAAATTATAAACCAGCAAAACTGAACATATTGTCAGATATAAAAATAATCCTGTTTAGTTTTTTTGCTTTTGAAAATATTTCTAAAATATCTGGTGTCCCTTTTTCATGAGACATTTTACATTTCAGTATTTCTGATTTATAGTATTCTCATTTTGTCTCTTAACATCAGGAGGCTTTGTAATCCATATAACAATACATTTCATATTACCTTTTTAGTTTAAAATCTCTTCATTAATCTATATATTTAAAAAAATCTGCATCCGTTTTTGGCCAATGGTGTTGTGAAAGTCTATTAAATATTGCTGCTAAAAATAAATTCAAAGTAAAAATAGTTGCTAATTCTACACAAATTATTACGAAAATATTTGTTGTACTGAAAAATTAGTTCTTGGGGGTGCTCCTAAAAAGGAAGGAGAGATAGATAAAGCTTTCTCTGCATTTCACTTTCGTTTTAACCCATCAATTTTTAATTTGTGAAACCCTATTTCAGAATTCTGTTTAGCTGCGAACACTAATAAAGAAAACCAATTTATATGGAAAGATATTGAAATGAGTGCAATTTTCCTGTATTTTATTGGTATTCAATATACATTAAAATATAATTAAATCACCTTAAAACTAAGGCGTCAAAATTATATATGCTGCTTTAGTGACTACAAAACACATTCATAAATGAGGTCTCTAAGGTTTTGCTGGAAACAATGAATAAGATGATGGTGTGACAATAGGTGACAAATAATTACTGGAATTAACATGCCTTTACAGGAGTTTACAGTATTTGAATAATCTGGCATCATGCAGTACCACAGAAGTGCTATGAATAGTTTAAGACTCAGAAAGAAAGCTATATTTGTTTGCTTAGTGTTTTAACTGTTGCAGGAAACTGCTTAAGTTTTGTTGGGGATTCCAGAATTTGGTGTTACAAGAAGTCCTCATACAAATCAGAGTGAAACTTACTCTTCAAGAGTACATATTTGAATAGAGGGTTTTGGAGGATAAGGCACTCTGTGTATACTGTTTTCATTCTGATTTATCTTTGTTTAGCCTGCATCATCTATCTTAGCTGATATGGTGTGGTTTTTATTCATTTCGTTAGGCATTCCTAGTTAGAAAATCCCTTACATACTTGAGAAACTAACTATTATTTGGCCAGAGTAGTCACAAATCAATTGAGTTGGCACAACAGATTGTGTTTATTTGTAGAATCCCCTGGTAGTTAGATTTTATAATATTTGAGAACAAATTGTAAAATCATGATCAAAATAACCTTTAGCAAGTATTAAAAGGTTTTGTAAATAAAACATCTACTGTTTATAATTATTACATACCAAGATATCCCCTAAAATAAGTACTTCATTTATCACAGATTATGTTGAACTAACATAATAATTCTTAATTTAATAGTAACTGCATTATACATTTGTTTGGGAAAATGTATAACAAATAGAAAACACTTTTAAATAAAGTGCAGACATAATAAAGAAAAAAATGTGTTTTTTGGACAAAATCTACCACTGAGATTTGGTACAAGTATTAAATTATTTTAAATAATTATATGATCAGTATGCATATTCTTAATTAGTTAACCAGAACACACAAAACAATCTCTAATCCATATTTTCAGAAAAAACACACTTGGTTGTAAAAATATCCACAGAATGTTTTAATTAGTTCACATGTAATAGTGAAATACTGTTCTAATCTATGTAAAATGTACATAACCACTGTATAATTGGCAATGATTAAGGTAACTTAAGTCAATTACAGAATGATTCCATTTAGCTTATTTTTCTTTCAATCAGAGCCTCTGTTTATTGTTGATAATTTTGTGTTTGACAAATTGTATCTTTCCATTACTCCAGAAATGAACTCTACTGTGGGACTATTGTTTTTTTCTAGCAGAAAGAACCACAATATGATGCTATGCTATTCAATGCACACATTTTTCCATATTTCCTTGTTTACAAATCCTAAGAGTTGCCAGTAAACATGCCATGTGAAAAGCAAGTTAACAAATAAATCCTTGCCTGCATGCTTGCGCTAATAAAATTCGGAACTTTTTAATGAATGCATTTGACCACACATATTATACATAACCTGCTCATCCTCTTCTTTAGACAAGATCTGGAGAAGACCTTATTTGCTTTAGAAAGGAGATTTTTGCATTGTTTATTTTGTACCTACTGTACTTTGCTATGAAAGACCCAAGGATAATTCGATGTTTCTCTTTGAGAGAATAACTTCTTATTTATTGTTATTTGTATTTTGTATCACCTACAGACCCCAACTGAGATTATGGTCCATTGGCTAGTATATAATAAAGACAAACTCTATGCAACGAGCCTACAATCTAAATAAGTAAGACAGACAAAAGATAGGAAGCGAAACAGGCACAGTGTGGTGAATGAAGAGACTTGCCCAAGGTCACACAGGAGATCAGTGACAGAACTTGGAAGAGAATCCAGGTTTTCTGACTCCCAATCCCATACCCTATTCACTAGACCATGATTTAGAGATCCAAACATGCAGCAACATACCCCAAAAGATTTAAGGAGGATAAAGTGACACATTTTATCCATTTTCTCAAGATTTTAAGATTTCTCTTATCCTGTAATTATCACTGTCTGACATGTCATCATTCTTAACTGCTCATTACTAATAATTGTAAAAATAAGATTTCCTCTCACCCCTTTCTATTCTCTTTCCTCCTTTTGCAGACCTGTATATCTACTTCTGATATATGTATATGTAACATGCTCCTGACCTTATAAAATACTTCCTTTTTTTGGACTTACAGATGAGAAATCTTCCAGAATAATCTCCATTTGATTTATACATGCAGCATCCTAAACACTTTTCAACATGCAGTTGTACTATAAAAAGTAGTACGGTAGCAGACTTTTTTTTAAAGGGCAGCTCTATTCTGAAAAAATTACTATAAAAATGGCACCTTACTCATCATACCTGATCCTTGTATGTAGAGTCATATTAGCTGACTTTACTGACTAATGTAAATTTTTACTACTTTTTATTCCTGCCCTGCAGAGTCAACACAACTACACAAGAAGGTGAGCAGGATTCAATTCTAGCTCATGAATGATCAATAGAATTGTCCACTAAATTCCAGTTGCAGAAGCCTTATTGTTTGTGATGTGGAAATGAGAAAGAACCTAGTTTAACTCAGATTCCAGGTTGAGTCTGAATGGCTGGCAGTTAGTAAAGCCATTTTTGTTTTTACTTATTACAGATTTGATCTGACAGCTATCAATAGTCAATAAATATGGAGATCCTGATGCCATTTTTACAGAGTCACTTTTCAGAGTGGAACTGCACTTTAAGTGTTTGGTTCTAGCCAGAATCACACAAAGGTTGCTGCTTCGTAAGACTAGAACAATTTATTTATCACAGTGTACAAGTTTAGAAAGAAAAACTAGTGGAGGGGATAATGCTCTGGATACAATCATATCTTGCTGAAGTCAACAAGTGCTTGGCCATTAAATGCCCTGGGAACAGGAGCAGACAACATATCTGGTATCAGGTAATAAATAAAAATAAATGGAATAAAAACAAGTATGTTCAAATTATGTTAAGCATTGAATGCCAGAAAAAAAATCAGTTGTGTAGTGTTATTATGGGTTGCTGAACAGCTGTACCTCAAAACTCAGAAGAAACAGCACTTCACTGGTTGGTGAATTGATTCCTATATCTAGATAGGATAAATAATATCTGCTATTTAGTTATTCCCATTAAAATAGATTTTTATTATATGAAAATTAGAGTTTCCACTGTATTTCCTATTCTAAGTACAAAGACAATAGCGGTATATATGCACATACAATAGTTGGAATTTTAAAAAATGATATTTATGACTTATAAGTCATTTTATATATACCAGAAAAATACTTGGTGGATGGAATCTTTTTAACACCCTCGGAAAGCTAATTACTTTAAAATAATAAATGTCAAGAGCTTAATGAGGAGTGCTACATACATATAGACAATGAACTACTGCATGTCTCTTTATAAACTTAATTCCATAATAAAAGTTTTTGGGAATACACATACACAACAATAGCTTAAGAGGGGGAAAATTCAGTTTGTTTTTTATAAGACTCCAAAAATGAGAAAGCCAGTATATTATAAGGTAAAATTATAAGAACCAAGTATGAAAATGCAGTAAAGTTACATCAACCAACCTCACTGCTGCCCCCATTTGCTGTCTACTGCCCTCATGTGGGCACAATTCATTGTGAAAGGTGTGTGGATACATAACAAAGTCTTCATTTAAAAAGCCTCATTAGTGTCACTAAATGACAAAAATATACTTTCTGATGCCATCATATACAAAACCCAAGCATTTAAAAGCAAAAAATTGAATAGTTAAGGACATTATAAATGTTATACTGCCCACATCATAAATTAGATTATTCTTATAAAAGATAAAAACAATGAATATTTAATCACAGTACAAGAAGTCTTTACTCTGAAAAAACAGTTTTTATTTTGGGTCAGCATTAAGGAAGGAATACATATTGCCACCGAATCCTAGCTCTGTGAGCTAGAACCCTGGAGGTACTGTGGAAAAAAACACAAACTATTTAATATAGAGATTTTTTTTCACTGGAGCATCTACAGTTACAAAGACACTGCCTTTTTGGTATATGTAAAAAACCCTGATTTAATGAACTCAGTTTAATTCTGCATGTCACTTAGATAAGCTAGGATAAGAAGGGGCTTAGCTGAACTGGTCTGCAGCAGTTTGACAAACTGGAATTTTTTTCTGGAGGGTCTATCATCCTATGCCCTACAGAGTGTAAGCTTTTGTGATTGTGAAGATAAACTTCAAAGTGTGAATCAGGTGTAACCAATGCAGTGATGTCTGCCTGAGCTCACAGACAGCCTGACACAATAGCTTTGAGATGTGGGCTATTCATTGACTTTGAGGTCTAATTTTACCTACCAATATTGTTAGCTACCTTACCACTGTTCAAAACATGCAAGAAAGGAGAAGGATAGTCATGTTATGAAAATCTGTGACTACTGTTTCAATTTGATATCCCAATTGGGAAGAGCTTGGTTGGGGAGCAGAGCCTGAGAGAGCCACTACTACTTTTTTCCCCAAATAGATCGCTAAATCTAAGTATATATCTCCTACTCATTCTAATAGTATCTGAACACATTAAAAGGACGATTACATCATAGTAGACCCTAGTTTTCCTCTGAAAGTTTTCCAAGGCAGTTGGGACTATTTATTTATTATAAAATTTCCTTTAAACTCCCTATCCTTTTTCACCCTCTTCCACTTTCTTACTTTCGTTGTTGCTGTTTTTGCTGTGCACAAAGTGATACTTTCTCTCCCTACTTCAGTGCAGTGGACTAGATACTGACTGCCTTCGGTCAATTATTGTTTGGAACCTGAATATTGCACTTAGTATACATGCAAAAGCATTTTGCTATTGTTTCCAGAATAATATCCGATAATATCGGCTATGAATTTTTGTTGTCCACTGCCTAAAACAAAAATACAGTAATTGTAAGCAATAGTCAGGTGCCTTTTCCAGATGAAAACACTTTAGTCTGCATTCCATGGTGTATAGCCTCATCTCACTGCACATGGATTTACATGCATAACTCCCATTAAGATCAATACAAATTACATGCATAAATTCCTCTGCATGGAGATAAGAACAATATAACCCTTAAGGCTGTAAAATGTTTTATCTGTTGAGCAAATGTAATGCAAGTCTACAGTATGAGAACAAATTGAAGGAGACAAATGTTGAGCATGCAGTAACTCATTTTAAAGGCATACCAGATATAAGTATATAAGCTGTTTATTATCCACAGCATACCAGAAGAGTTTATACCAATTACAATTATCTAGTGTGGCAGCAGTATACTATGTATTATTAATGGCTACCAGTATATTTCACTCTCACTATGACCACTGTCGTAGAACACTTAGTTCTGAGCTTGAAATGTAGCAGTCATCATGATGTCAAGTATCAGAGGGGTAGCCGTGTTAGTCTGAATCTGTAAAAAGCAACAGAGGGTCCTGTGGCACCTTTGAGACTAACAGAAGTACTGGGAGCATAAGCTTTCGTGGGTAAGAACCTCACTTCTTCAGATGCAAGTAATGGAAATCTCTAGAGGCAGGTATAAATCAGTGTGGAGATAACGAGGTTAGTTCAATCAGGGAGGGTGAGGTGCTCTGCTAGCAGTTGAGGTGTGAACACCAAGGGAAGAGAAACTGCTTCTGTAGTTGGATAGCCATTCCCAGTCTTTGTTTAATCCTGATCTGATGGTGTCAAATTTGCAAATGAACTGGAGCTGAGCAGTTTCTCTTTGGAGTCTGGTCCTGAAGTTTTTTTGCTGTAAGATGGCTACCTTTACATCTGCTATTCTGTGGCCAGGGAGGTTGAAGTGTTCTCCTACAGGTTTTTGTATATTGCCATTCCTGATATCTGACTTGTGTCCATTTATCCTCTTGCGTAGTGACTGTCCAGTTTGGCCAATGTACATAGCAGAGGGGCATTGCTGGCATATGATGGCATATATAACATTGGTGGACGTGCAGGTGAATGAGCCGGTGATGTTGTAGCTGATCTGGTTAGGTCCTGTGATCGTGTTGCTGGTGTAGATATGTGGGCAGAGTTGGCATCGAGGTTTGTTGCATGGGTTGGTTCCTGAGTTAGAGTTGTTATGGTGCGGTGCGTGGTTGCTGGTGAGAATATGCTTAAGGTTGGCAGGTTGTCTGTGGGCGAGGACTGGCCTGCCTCCCAAGGTCTGTGAAAGTGAGGAATCGTTGTCCAGGATGGGTTGTAGATGGGTTGATCTATAATTTATAGATAATTACTTCTTTGGAAATAAACTTACTATATTAAAATCAGATTTAATAAATGATTGATAAACTTTTGAAGAAAAGTTAATTTAATCTGTAGAGACTTTCAGCATTAGTATCATCAGCACTGTTTTAAATTTCCTAAAACATTTACCCTGTTAAAACTGAACGCAGTCTATATTTTAAACGCGCAGAAAAAAAAGTGAGAGAAAATCAATTTAAACAGAGATACTTATGAATATCCCTGCACCCAGCATCTCCAGTATTGGTATAAGAGCCGTCTCCTTTGCAGCTATCTCTGACAAATTGACTGTCTCATCTATCTTCAAATCTCATCTGAAAACCTCTTTCCACCCTCCTCCATTGCCAATGCCCTGCACTTTTGCTGTCCATATGTTGCTGACTCTGTGATTGAATGCTACAATTCATTCATTTTGCTATATTTCATACCACTTTTTTTGGCCATTTAGAGACTAATTCAGCTCACACTGAAGTCAGTGGCAGTTGTGCCAGGCCCTTATAGCATATAATGTATTGTATTAATGAATGCAATGAAATGTTTGGGGATACAGTTTGTATGAAAGACATTATAAGACATTAATAATATGCTTTTAAACAAATCTTTAATATAGTTAATTTAAATAAAACCATTGAGCTCAGTGGGATTTACATGGGCATATTTGAGAGGAGAATTTGGACCAGTATTCTTTCAAGGAAATATTTTAATATGTGGTTGTACAGTCCTTGAAAGCTCTTTACGGTTAAGAATAATAGCGCTGCCTTAACACCTGCCACGCAGAAAACCTCATTGCAGTTACGTGATAAATGGCAGGTGTTCTTACATTTATTGACAGATGTGGTAGTTTCCATACTTACAGCATAATGCTTATCAGAAACTGTTTATTTGAAAAGATTTTATTGCACGGCAAAAGGCTCCTCATTACCATTATCACTTCTTTATTACCTCAAACTGCAGCAGCCAACAACAAAAAATAAAATAAAACCCCAACATGCTTTCTGGGGCAAATCCTTTTCCTATCAAACCAGGCTCAGGGAAAAACAAAATCCATAAGACACCACAGAAAATATTGTCCTTTTAAAGCTTCCTTTGCTCTACATCAATCTTCTGAGGAAAATGGGAGCCCAACCTCCACCTTCTTCTTTGCTGCTTTAAACACACTGCAGAAGGCTGGAATCAGTTGAAAGAAATTTTTCTTACTTTAAGGTCCTCTGCAATGGAATTTCCCTGAAGTATCAGAAAAGCTCCTCACCCCTGCCAATACATACCCCTTTCCTGCATTGGTTGGCAGTGTGATAGCTCACCATTTGCTCAAAAATGTTAATGAAAGATACAGGGCAAGCCCACAAACAAAGGGAAATTTGGAAGTGTAGGAAAATACAGCTTTAAATGATTGCGTTTGGGATTCTTTTTTAGACTTATTTAAAGGTGGAGGGAGACTTTTGGGTCAAGGAATTTGGTTTCATCCAGAAATATCAAAACACTCTACCAAAGGTGGGTAAGCATTATTAAACCCAATTTAGTGATGGAGTAACTAAGACAGAGACTAAGTGACTTGTCCAGGATACTACAAGAGAACACATGGAAAGAGAACTCAGATTCTCTGACTCACAGTCAGGACTGAATTAAAGTGTATTAGGGATGTTCCTTTTGGTGTTTTGGTGAAACCTCTGGGAGAAGCTTCCTCCCCCTTTAAGCTGGGCTGGAGGAAAGAGAGATGAAATAGTTCTTGTATGATACCTGCAAGAAACTATCCCACTAAGTCATCTATTTATTTATCTTAAAATACTCATCTTTATCCTATTATGCTATGCATTAGCCTTGTTGAATAAAAGTATAGTATTATTGATATTGTCCCGTCCTTCCTTCTCTAATGCTTCCTATTGTCTTGTTATCACCCTCTCCCCTCCACTCTATTCTGTCATGTCTCTAATGAGTTTGCAAGCTCCCCAGGTTAGGGATCATATTTTCTTATACGTGTTGATAGGCAGCCATCACATTTTGGGTACTGTATGATAATGATAAATATTTGCTCCCCTCTCATTGCTGGAGAGAAAGGGAAAATGTGCTCATGGTGTCACACAAAAAACATTCACTTTGCTGCAGGATCCGGCATAGATGCACCAGAGTCAAAAGAAATCTCTAGTGGAGATTATAGGTTCAATATGTCACAGAATCTACGGAGCAGAATTCTGCAAGGTGCCAAGCAATTTCTGGAGGTGTGGAGTTTCCTAGTCTTCAATGGGAGGGGCTGGGTACTTCCAACTTTTAAAAATCAGGCCTCTTATTTAAGAGCTTAACTTTAGGCTCCTATGTTTGAAAGTCATGGTCTGAGTTTCCATGGGGCCCAGTGGCCAATGCTTGCTGAGCGTTCATTCACCAGAATGAAGATCTGAAAGAGTGAGAAGTCCAGTGATTTCACTCACATTTCATACAAGGAAATCCTTGCTGCTGATTATTCAAAAACAAATGAAGAAGAAGCAGACGCAGTGCTGCACAGAGAAGTTCTCTGAACTGGGAAGTATGATATCAGTTCTTTAACCTAATTATTTATAGAAAATATATGGGAATGAAACCAACAACTATAGTTATATTTTATCAACTACACAGTAACTCTGACTCTGCAGAACAAGCTGTCATATTGTTCACATCAGAATAAGCATGCAACTGCCATTATTGTTAACTGGAGCTAATTAGCGCCAGTGCACTAAACTGTATTCTAATAGGGAACAAGCGATTGTTATCTTGCGTGTCTGTCACGGAACTAAAAGCGACAGTCAGAACATTGATGGATGATTCATTTGTCTGTTTTGATGTCCTGGACATAAGAACATAAGAACGGCCCTATTGGGTCAGACCAAAGATCCATTTAGCCCAGCATCCTGTCTTCTGACAGTGGCCAGTGCCAGGTGCCCCAGGGGGAATGAACAGAACAGGTAATCATCAAGTGATCCATCCCCTGTTGCTCATTCCCAGCTTCTGGCAAACAGAGGCTAGGGACACCATCCCTGCCCATCCTGGCTAATAGCCATTGATGGACCTATCCTCCATGAATTTATCTAGTTCTTTTTTGAACCTTGTTATGGTCTTGGCCTTCACAACATCCTCTGGCAAGGAGTTCCACAGGCTGACTGTGCATTGTGTGAAGAAATACTTCCTTTTGTTGGTTTAAACCTGCTGCCTATTCATTTCATTTGGTGACCCCTAGTTCTTGTGTTATGAGAAGTAGTAAACAACACTTCCTTATGCACTTTCTCTACACCAGTCATGATTTTATCGACCTCGATCATATCTTTCCTTAGTTGTCTCTTTTCCACGCTGAAAAGTCCCAGTCTTATTAATCTCTCCTCATATGGAAGCCGTTCCATATCCCTAATCATTTTTGTTGCCCTTTTCTGAACCTTTTCCAATTCCAATATATCTTTTTTGAGATGGGGCGATCACATTTGCACACAGTATTCAAGATGTGGGCGTACCATGCATTTATATAGAGGCAACATGATATTTTCTGTCCTATTATCTATCCCTTTCTTAATTATTCTGAGCATCTGTTCGCTTTTTTGACTGCTGCTACACATTGAGTGGATGTTTTCAGAGAACTATCCACAATGACTCCAAGATCTCTTTCTTGACTGGTTACAGATAATTTAGACCCCATCATTCTATATGTATAGTTGGGATCATGCTTTCCAATGCGCATTACTTTGGAGCCCTTTTTAAAAATTGGCATCACATTAGCTATCTTCCAGCCATCTGGTTCAGAAGCTGATTTAGATGATAGGTTACATACAGTTAGTAGTTCTGAAATTTCACATTTGAGTTCCTTCAGAACTCTTGGGCGAATACCATCTGGTCCTGGTGATTTATTGCTGTTTACTTTATCAATTTGTTCCAAAACCTCCTCTAATGATACCTTATTCCGGGACAGTTCCTCAGATCTGTCACCTATAAAGAATGGCTCAGGTTTGGGAATCTCTCTCACATCCTCAGCCGTGAAGGCTGATGCAAAGAATTAATTTAGTTTCTCTGCAACGGCCTTATCATCTTTGAGTGCTCCTTTAGCACCTTGATCGTCCAGTGGCCCCACTGGTTGTTTAGCAGGCTTCCTGCTTCTGATGTACTTTAAAAAAAAATTGCTATTACTTTTTAAGTCTTTGGTTAACTGTTCCTCAAATTCTTTTTTTGGCCTTCCTAATTGTATTTTTATACTTCATTTGCCAGTGTTTATGCTCCTTTCTATTTTCTTCACTAGGATTTAACTTCCACTTTTTAAAGGATGCCTTTTTGCCTCTCACTGCTTCTTTTACTTTGTTGTTTAGCCATGGTGGCTCTTTTTTGGTTCTCTTACTGTGTTTTTTAATTTGGAGTGTACATTTAAGTTGAGCCCCTATTATGGTGTCTTTAAAAAGTTTCCACACAGCTTGCAGGGATTTCACTTTTGGCACTGTACCCTTTAATTTCTGTTTAACTAACCTCCTCATTTTTATGTAGTTCCTCTTTCTGAAATTAAATGCTACAGTGTTGGGCTGCTGTGGTGTTTTTCCTGCCACAGGGATATTAAATTTAATTATATTATGGTCACTATTACCAAGTGATCCAGCTATATTCACCTCTTGGACCAGATCCTGTGCTCCACTTAGGACTAAATCAAGAATTGCCTCTCCTCTGGTGGTTCCAGGACCAGCTGCTCCAAGATAAGGTTTCAAGAAACTTTATCGCTGTATCCCATCTTGAGGTGACATGTACCCAGTCAATATGGGGATAATTGAAATCCCCCCATTATTATTGTTGTGTTATTTATTTTAATCTCTAATCTCCCTGAGCATTTCACAGTCACTATCACCATCCTGGTCAAGTGGTCAGTAATATATCCCTACTGCTATATTCCTATTATTAGAGCATGTAATTTCTATCCATAGCGATTCTATGGTATAGTTTATGATTTTTACTTCATTTGAGTCTATGCTTTCTTTCACATATAGTGCCATTCCCCCACCAGCACGAACTGTTCTGTCCTTCCGATATATTTTGTACCCTGGTATTTCTGTATCTCATTGATTATCCTCATTCCACCAAGTTTCTGTGATGGCTATTATATCAATATCCTTATTTAATATGAGGCACTCTAGTTCACCCATTTTATTATTTAGACTTCTAGCATTGGTATATAAGCACTTTGAAAACTTGTCTCCTTTTAGCTGTCAGCTATTACATGATGTAATTGAATGGGACTCTTTTTTATTTGACTGTTTCTGATCAGACCCTGCCTGTATTTTATCATTTTCCATCCTCTCATCCTCATTAGGACATAGAGATTCTCTATTAATAGATCCTCCCCTAAGGGATGTCCGAATCATGTACTCCTCCGCACCTGTCGGCTTTCCCCCAACCCTTACATAAAAACTGCTCTATGACCTTTTTAATGTTAAGTGCCAGCAGTCTGGTTCCATTTTGATTTAGGTGGAGCCCATCCTTCCTGTATAGGCTCCCCCTTTCCTAAAAGTTTCCCCAGTTCCTAATAAATCTAAACCCTTCCTCCTACACCATCGTCTCATCTACCCATTGAGACTGCAGTTCTGCCTGTCTAACTGGTCCTGCATGTGGGACTGGAAGCATCTCAGAGAATGCTACCATGGAGGCCCTGGACTTCAATCTCTTACCTAGCAGCCTAAATTTGGCCTCCAGGACCTCTCACCTATCCTTCCCTATGTCATTGGTACCTACATGTACCAAGACCACCGGCTCCTCCCCAGCACTACACATAAGTCTATTTAGATGTCTCGAGAGATCCACAACCTTCGCACCAGGCAGGCAAATCACCTTCCAGTTCTCCCGGTCATCGCAATCCCAGCTATCTATGCTTCTAATGATCAAATCGCCCATTACTAATATCTGTCTCTTTCTAATAGCTGGAGTTCTCTCCCCCGGAGAGGTATCCTCAGTGCGAGAGGATACTACAACATCATCTGGAAGGAGAGTCCCAACTATGGGATTGTTTCCCTCTGCTCCAGTTAGATGATCTCCTTCCCTGGTACTTTCATCCTCTTCAACAGCACAGAGGCTGTCAGACTGGGGGTGGGACCATTCTACCATGTCCCGGAAAGTCTCATCTATGTACCTCTCTGTCTCCCTCAGCTCCTCCAGTTCAGCCATTCTGGTCTCCAAAGCCTGTACACGGTCTCTGAGGGCCAGGAGCTCCTTGCACTGAATGCACACATACACCACCTGCCCATAGGGCAGATAATCATACATGCTGCATTGGATGCAATAAACTGGGTAGTCCCCACTCTGTTGCTGGACTTTTGCCTGCATTCTTTTTTTACTACTGTAGCTGGTTCCTTCGTTGTTGTTTTGTTTATATCAAGGGGGTGTTTTTGGCTTTTAATTTTAAAGAATGTTGTGTTTTATCCCCCCACTCTCCCACTCCCCCTGTAAACTCCCTCGCAAAACTCCCCTGTTAGCCACTCCTGCTTGCTAATTGTATGTTTGGAAGTTGCATTGTTTCATCACATTTGTTCAACCTTTATGCAAACAGAAGAGTGTGCATTGCTCTTGCTTATCATTAAGACAAAATTTGCATTAGGTCCATCTTGTTTTGCTGATGATTTTGCCCATAAAGATGAGTTTATGGAATTATATTTGTAAAGCATAAAACTAAAGCTACTGTGAAATCAAGATCACACTTGTTGCAAAGGAAATGTAAAAAACTGCACTTGAGAAACAGCATTTCCATGCCAGCCCAAGTATTTGAAATGAAGAGGTTGAAGGAATTGCTTCCTGGCTCCCACATGGAATCTGTAGCACTGACGTTAAGAGATTTGTTGTGACATACTTAACAGTCAGGTAATAGTGAACATTCGGATAGAAAACTGCGTCTGAGATCATGAAGCATACTGAAGCCCATTTCAATCCATATAGTTACCTATCAAAGTTGGACCCATAAAGAAATAGATGAGACTGGTCTAAATTGGCATGTGCCTATTGAAGTCAATACCATTTGACACCAGCTAAAGAGCTGCCTCAGAGTTTTAAAGAATGTGCAGCAGCAGCCATTGACTTTTGTGGGCTTTGGATCAGGGTCACAATGAATTTGGCATAGGACTGTGAGTCATGAGACGATGTCTTTATTCCTAACTATTTGTTTCATAAGAGATGGGCAACTCCAAAATATTATTCTTATTCCTGCATTGGTAAAACCTGTGTCTGTATAAGACCATTATCTGACAGGAGCCTTTCTGAATCTAGCTACTAATTAGTGCATAGATCCTGTGGTGTTAGGTGCCTTTGAAATACCCACCATGGAGTTTGATAGACTGTAGTAATGGTAAATACATTGCACTTCCATCACTTCAGTAACACCTTCCATCAACAGAACTCAAAATATTTTACAAACATTTATATCTCACAACATTGCTGTGAAAGAGGTCAATATTGTTGTTCCCATTTTGACAATGGGGAAATGGAGGCTAGATGATAATTTGTCCAAAGTTCCAAAAGGAATCCATGGCGGAATCAGGAAGTGAAACCAGTTTTTCAGACTCCCAATCTTGTGCTTTACCCCAAAGATTATCCTCCTTTCTGGGAATTCATCGTATCCATCTGTGGGAGACTAAATATTTGAATCACTAGAGATTAATTTACATTTTGCAGATCCTTTTTTTTTTTGTGTGGGGGAGGGGTTTAAGACAATTCTTAAATTGAAGCCACAAACTTGGCTGACAATCTGCAATTGCAGAGAAGCAGTTAATCAAGATTTTGCGTGGCCAAACTATGAGATTTAAAACAGAAAAACCAAAAAAACCAACCCCCCAATTTCTGGTGAATCATCCCGACAGAGGCGGAGGAACCCTAAATTCTTGATGTCTGCGGAGCCTGAGTTTGGTGGTGAGTAAAACCCTTGGAAGATTTGTTTTGAAAAGGTTTAAAAATTAAACCGCATATAGTTCTCAGTGCAAATGAAATAATACTGACATCTCAGATTTGAATGCACATAGCTAGTGATGATATCCAGCTTGAAAAATAGCCCAAGGGAGTGAGGCACTTCAATAGTATTTGGGTGTCTCACTCCCTTAGGCTCCTCTCAAAATTCCACCGTAGTTTTTTATTAAAAATACACAGAATTGTTGACAATTCAAGTTATTTTTTTCCACAAGCATTAAGAGAGCGTGAGAGGTATAAAAGGTAAGGAACACAGCAAAGCTGAGGATGAATAGGTTATGAGTTACAGGACACATACGCAGTATTGCCATCTTTAACATATCAAAAATCACAAGCTTCCCCCCCAAATCCATGAGTTTTTAAAAACCAACACATCATGTTTTTTAGTCAGTCTTTTGACTTTTTAACTCCCCTCTACTCCTCTGCCAGTGGTCTGTGTGATAATTTCTGGTTGAAAAGTCAACCTTTAATATAACAAAAGAGTCATGCCTCTCCCTAGCTGCTCAGATGGAAACTCCACTTACCCTTGCCTCACCCATAATATAGAAGAACTGCCATCCATTTCCTGTTACTGCCTTGACTCTCTCCCCTCCTGGTTTATTTTTTTTTTGATAAAAGAAGAGCTGGATGGTAAATACTTGAGCGGCACTGATCTAATTAATGCATCATGATTCATATTTATACACAGTTTATATTACATTTTAAACTTATATCAATCATTCATACAAGTGATAATGTCATGGGAAAACCAATATGGGACTGATTTAGCCTTTTGCAAGAAACAAGACTTTCCTGACCCTCCTGCTCTGGACCCTCCCACTTCCACCCCTCCCTACAATCACCTCATTCCCCTGCACCAACTAAATCTGCTTTCTGCTCCTCTAGGGCCCTGTTTCCCCTCAACCACCTTTCAGTGTCTCTTCTGCTCCCCACAGTGCTTGTGTCTTTTATAGCCCCCTGAGCAATACAGTGGAAGCCATGCCTATAGACAAAATGACTGCCATCTCATTGAAAACAATGGAAGGCAGGAGCCAACGTATTTAAGGGCTGCCTCACTTCCACATGCAGATAGATTGTGGGGCAAAAGGGGCCATCTTGCTGACTTCAGCTCCATTGACACTTATAGGGGATGGTGGCCATTTTGAATAAGGGAAAATTCATGAATTGACAGCTTTTCATCATGATTTCATGAGACAAGAATAAAAAAAACCCACCAAAATTTCTAGAGTCACGAATTGGCAATATTGCATATTCCTGTACAAACTATATACATGGGTTTTTTAATCAATTCAGGAGTTATAAGGTTGCCAACCATCCAGGGTTGTCCTGAGGGCTCCAGGAATTAAAGATTCATCTTTAATTAAAGATTATGTCATGTGATGAAACCTCCACAAATACATCCAACCAAAATTGGTGACATAGTTACTTATCATGAGATGCTGCCACCAATTCCATTAGATTCCATTTGAAATGGATCCCATAAATCTAAGTTCTGTTTGAATTTGTCCTTCTTATAAAGTGACAAGAGACTGATGTTAGAAAACAGGGGAAAAATGTATTGCCTTGAAGCCTGCTAAAAGGCGTCAATGAATAGTAGAAGTCTAAGGGCAAAATTCTGTGTTGACTACACCTCATGCAATCTTATTGAGTGCATTAGGGTTGAAATAAGTACAGAACAGAATTTGACTCCACTTCAATTGTGAATGAAGATTTCCATTCTGAATTATTTTTTTAATGCTTATTGAATTATAACAATGACATATGTTACTTAAGTTATGCAATAGTCACTTTGCCATTCAACTTTTTCTCAGAACAATCTTTATCTTACTTAAAGTTCAGATACATGGGGTCCAATCTTGCAAACCCTTACTCGCAGGAGTAAGAACCAATTACTTCTGCAAGTAGTCCCTTCAGTAGGACTATAAGTAATTTCAAAGAAATCACTTGGGTAAACAATGGGTAGTAATATGGGTAGAAGTTTGCAGGATCAGACTCTAATAATCATTTGGTGAAATACAAATATTTTTTATTAAAGCTGCAAAACAATATAGCCCTCTCTGGGCATCTGAACCAGTGATGGGTGATGATTCATATTGTAGGTTCAGTTCAGACAAGTATTCATTTTTCAGGTACGTCTGGACACATACCAGAATCTTTGAGAGCCTCTTTGATCTGGAAATCAGCCTAGCAACGTTGAGACAAATAGCAGATTTCTAGACATTCATATTTTCGGCTGGCTCAGAAATTCTGTGAAAATCACCTTTCTTGTGGTATTTTGGCCTCTTCATTTCCTGACAAAACCAGGAACCATACGAGTGTGACAATTAAAAAACAAAACAAAAACAAAATGTTCAAGCCAGCATAAAAAATAAAGCCTTTGATTCAATTCAATTCAATGCATATTTTGCACAAAGACTTAAGTTAATTCTTATTTGATGTGTAGTGAAATTCATTAATCCCTGATTAAAACAAAGGCTCTTCCTACCTGGCTCCAAACAGAGTGTCTGCAAAGGGGACTATCACTTTCCAAAGACAGGGACTGATTTAAGTGAAGCTCATAAGGTGTTTTATTTCCCAGGGCCCCCACCCAATACACTCCTCATTCTTAATTGACATTTCTGCCCTATTTAATGGCCTGCTCAAAAGACCATTGAATTCAGTGGGAAGATTGTCTGAGCTTTGGTTCAGACCCTAAGACCTTTTTCTTTTTCTTGCAAAGAAATGGTGGCTTTCCCCTAGATAAGTCTGTGGCTCTAGAGACTTATATGCATATCTGGAGCATTGTAGATGGCTCTTGTGGAGCTCCAAGAACTGTTTGGAGCTCTTCTTACTCTTTTTGGTTTTAGGCAGAATGAAGGATGTACTGATTACAAGTGTACTCCCCATGACCCAAGTGAGGCAGGCAGAAACTGATGACCAAATAGACGGCAGCTGTGAGGATCCTTCCCAGTTCCTCCAAGCATCCAGAACTAGGAGGGGGGATGAAAATAGATGAGGCACAGCCAGTTCCACTCTCTTGGCAGACTGTGGTGGGATGTGTGTGTGTATCAGTTGTGGGCAGGGTTAAGGGTACAGGAGAACAAAGAGGAGAAATGCCTTTCATTCCCTCCCAACAGGGGGGAGAGGTGTGATTATGATGAACAGAGTTTCAAGAATCCCCTAAATATGGTGGTGCAACGCGGTGACATCATATTATAGTATCTATGGGCCTGCTCCAAAGCCCCGTGAAGTCAATGGCATTCCATTGGCTTCAATGGGCTTTTGACTAGGCCCATGAAGCAATGAACTCCATATGCTAATGATATTTTATGTAAAATGATACTTCACAACAGGACATGACACGAAAAAACAATTCTTATTTAGGTGCCACTATGTTTATGTCCTTATATAATTCTGTTGTTGAACAACTACAGAAAATACAGGCTTGGTGGCATTTAAATAAACTAAATGGTTTTGTTCTGTGCTCCCTCTTCTGGCTCTGGACTAGCAGTAATCTAACAAGCACTATTTCTGGAATCATGCTCATTCCTTTTGAAATCAGTGGTAATTTTGATGCACAGAGAAGTAAAGAAGAAGGGAAGCAGATATATTAATGGCTTTCTCCTTGTGGCTCTGGTTACTAAAGGAGAAGGACTAGATCACTTTCTAAAGGAAATTTTCAAACTTCTAAGAGATCGTGCTAAAAAGAGTCTAAAAAGCACGTCAGTGTCCCTTTAAGTATTAATTAATGTACATTCTACTGTGTGCTATATACCCTGGAAATTAGGGTTGGACTGCATGGTCTTGATTTAGCTACAATATATGATAATCTGATATCTACAGCCTCAGTCACATATTCATCAAGAAGAGCAGTTACCTTGAGACTGGTATATTCCTGTAGCTTAAATGACTGCATCCGTTCCCGTTCTTTCCCACACTTGCTTCAGTATGCCTATAACAATCTGCTACTGTGCACAGCTATTAAACAGACGTAAATGTTTCCCTTGAATTCAGAAGAACGTGTAGTACCTTTGAAATGTATGTTTACAATAAAGGCTCAGATAAAACTACTAACCCGTGAATGGAACTTGAGCCGGGGTCAGAGAATGTAATGCACATTTGGCTCAAGACATGCAAATAGTTTTTGCCTCTGGCCATGATTGTTGGCGAGCATGCAGTTACTTGAGATAAATTTATTTATGGGTGTAATACCCTTTTTTGGTCAAAATATTCAATGCATATCCATTAATGTGGAGGCCTCATTAATATGTTACTATTTTTCTTGTTTATTTCATTCGTTTTAAAAACTCCCACTGTGGCCAAGACATCTGTCTCACCACAAACACAGCTTAGTGTCCCTTGCACCCACAAATCCCTTCCATGTGTGTTCAACTTAAAAGGAAACAAAAATATTTACAAAAATGCATTCTAAGATGTGGAAAAACTTACATCCAATCACTGAAAAACATATCATTGGCCTGATTTTCAAAAGTGCTGAGCAACTATGATTCCCATTTAAGCCAGTGGGAGTTGTGGGTACCTCTGAAGGCCAATATTCCTTTAACACAGGCCTGTCAAACATATGGTGCCAAATTCACCCTTGTTTTCATCCCATCGATGTCAGTAACTTTACACCAAGGATGAATTTGGTCAACTGTTTATTGACTGTTTTTGGCCACACTGTAGTTGAATCTATCTTCCTAACCTGCAGGAGCACTTTTGTCCTGATCGAAATTGTCAAACAGTTACAAAGATATCCTACCACTTGGCTTCCAGAGTGCTTGTCTCCTGCTGGGATAGATTGAAACCCATTCTGTCAGTTCACTGAGGGGAGAGGCAGCACAATGACTGCTGTAAGAAACACTGATTTTAAAAAAAAAAAAAAAAAAAAAAAAAAAAAAAAAAAGAGAGAGGACCCCTCCTTAAAGAGAACCATGAAATACAGATTGAAAGGGACCCTTTTCATGTCAAGCCCTCTCCTTGCATTGCTGATTGGCTCACGATTAACTGTATAGGAGCAAAATTTCCCTGACTTTAATGAGCGTCACCTTCGTGCCTTAAATTGTTGTCAACATTCATTACCCTTTTATTTCCCCCCCCCATCAGTTTATATCTTCTCCTACTGGTGTACATGGTCATATATAAGTATATGTCCTATAGCACAGTAATATTGTTTTGGAAAAGATTATTTATTTTTTGCTTTACAGTCACCCCCAAAATTTGATAGACAGTCTTTGTACATCAAGAGACAGTCCCACTGTATATTTTAAGACTCTCTATTATTCATAGATTCTAGGACTGGAAGGGACCTCGAGAGGTCATTGAGTCCAGTCCCCTGCCCGCATGGCAGGACCAAATACTGTCCAGACCATCCCTGATAGACATTTATCTAACCTACTCTTAAATATCTCCAGAGATGGAGATTCCACAACCTCCCTAGGCAATTTATTCCAGTGTTTAACCACCCTGACAGTTAGGAACTTTTTCCTAATGTCCAACCTAGACCTCCCTTGCTGCAGTTTAAGCCCATTGCTTCTTGTACTATCCTTAGAGGCTAAGGTGAACAAGTTTTCTCCCTCCTCCTTATGACACCCTTTTAGATACCTGAAAACTGCTATCATGTCCCCTCTCAGTCTTCTCTTTTGCAAACTAAACAAACCCAATTCTTTCAGCCTTCCTTCATAGGTCATGTTCTCAAGACCTTTAATCATTCTTGTTGCTCTTCTCTTATGTACTTGTGTAAATAGTTGCATCATATTGTATGGTAGGGGAGCATCAGCACTCCCTATATTTTGGATATCTAACTTTGCATTTTAAAAAAAATGTGTGACCTTTGTTTGAAGAACTCTAACACCTCCATGGTTTGCATCAGGACTTCATAATTTGGCAATGGAGTAGTCTTGGGGTCAAGGAGTTGTCTTTTGTAGTCACCAAGTGAACCCATTCAGATTTGGTTCATTATAAGATATCAAAAAATTAACCTTTCCTGACTGCCATAAGTGAATGACAAACTTGGATGTTGACCTTCAAAGTTGCCATACGAAAGAAGAATCTCCACTTCCTTGAATTGAGCCACTCAAAATAGGATACTTCACTCCAGGTGAGACCATACCAATGACAATATAGTTCCAGTATCCTTGCATTGTTTGTGTATTTTTGCTGTGCCTAGTACAATGGGGCCCTAACTCCTGTTTGAAGTCCGTAGAATCCACTTACATCCAAGCAAACTATTTGCTTATTTAAACTGATGATGCACTCTGGATAGGTGCTTTATTGAGGTTTCTAAGTTGATTTTTTCCCCTCAGAGGACACTAAGTTCAGATTCCCTCAGCAGATACAAGATGTTTAGGTTACTTTTGTAAACATGCTTTACTATACACATATCCAACTTGAATTTCATCCGCTGCCTGGAACCTCAATCCTTTTCAAATGTAGACCAGCTGTAATGGGATGTTCACCTCACCTAGCCCTTGAAAGGGTTAAGGTGGCCAATTAAACATCTAGATTGCATCTGAAGGAGAAACCAGGGAGCAATGAGGACTAATTGGAGGATGAAGCTCACCTGGACTTGAAGAGGTGCATCTTGTATAAAGCCAGGTAGTTGAGAGCAGAAAGGGACTGCAGGGCGGAGAGGGAAACTACAGTGATCTAGCCAGAGGGCCAAGCCATGAAGAGGGAGCTGTTGAGACCTGAGAGAGTGAGAAAAAGAGAGAAACAAAGTGAGCATCTGCATGAAAGGGTGTCATACAGGCTGAGTTAATCCCCAGCTGTGGCCATAAGGAGGTCCTCCAGAGGTGAGTAGAGCATACCTTGACACTCTGTGTAATGTAGTTAATTCCACCTGGAATATCTCACAACTTCCACCCTCTCCCCTTCCTCCTTTAACAAATATGGTGCAATTTGCTAACATCAGCTAATTGTAAGAATTCAATTTCCATGTCCTCTTGCTTGTCATTAATCCTAGGTATATTAAACAACACTGTTCACAATGCTCACACTTGGTACATTCTACTACTGATTGCTCTTCATTCTGAGGAGTATCTGTTGATTACTATTTGGTTAAATTATTTTAAAAAATGCACATTTTTTAATCCATGCCAGCACTTTGCCCTGAAGTCCATGGTTACTTGACTCCCTTATTCATTTCTTATAAAAACTTTTTGAAATCCAGGTAAATATATGCACCAAACCCTGTCAGGTTATATTACACTTATTTGAACTTTCTGCAGTTTCCCCAGGCCTGAGATGAGGGCCCAGCCCTTATTGGTCTTGTAGTCCTGAGATCCTCCTTAGATCCTTTTTGAAAATAGGTATTGTGTAAGCAGCCTTCAAGTTGTTAAGACAAGCTGCTGTTTTTAAAGATATGCTGGATATCTTCTCAATATCTCTATTCACACTTTAACTTCTTCAGAATTTCCACTCATGTGGTTTGGTTATTCATTCCTCTTGAGTTTCTCAAATTGCTCCACAATGTCCTCCATATAGGCCTTAGTCTCCACTAAGTGCACTCTTAGATTGTCAGTGAATGTGCTCTCACACTAATTTCTCCAATGTTCTCTGCTGTGAAGATTGGTGCAAAATATTAATTTAACTTTACAGTTTTGTTTAACTATACCTACAGCCATATCTATCCCAGGCCTGTGACTTCATCGGATTTCAAACCCTAAGCTGGGATAGTTCTTGTACATGATACTCCAAGACAGAATGTCATAAGGAAGGTTGGTATTTCAGTAAGTATCTCTCTTCGCTCTGAGATAGGTTTGAATTAGCATCTCAGTATGTTGTTAAGGGCCCAGTGCTGCTAAAGTTAAAACTTTTTGAATGGAAAACAAAACAAAACATCTTGACCACTTGTGGTTATTAGCAATCCTACGGCACTTAATATAGGTGTGAGTCTCGGTTTCCTAGCCAAAAACAAATTGGGGTCATTACCGTATGTTTTACACACATGACTCAAGATCTGACCTTGTAAGATGCTGATGACCCCGCAGTCCCACTGATGCAAAGTTGGGCCCTATAGCAAAGCATGGCAGGGCCCCCTTGACTCCTGCCTCCGCTAGGTTCACAAAGAGACGCTGGGGTTAGTAAGCATTGCTGCAGTTTATTCACAGACTTGTTCCCACCACTGTTTCATCATATACAGTTGGCCCTTCACTGTTTGCAGGCAGAGGGAAGAGCTACCTCCCTGCTTCTAATCCCTGCCTTTTCCTTCTTTCTGTTGCTCCTGTGGCTTCCATCTCCTGAGGCTTTTATACGGCCCCAGGATAATTAGGTGACAGCTGTCTCTGCTTCCCCAATTAGGGACAGGTTATCTTCAGCCATCTCTAATTTATTCCCCTAAGTGGGAGCTGGCATGACAGAGGACTGAATCAGCAACCCTTTGCCCAGCACCCTGTCACATACCCTGATAATTACAAGTTTATAGATTTTTAAGGCCTGAAAGGACTATTATGATAAGTTAGTCCTGCATAACACAAGTCATAGAATGAGCCCAATATTTTGTGGCTGAAATAGAGCATCTTTTTTAGTGAGACATTCAGTCTTTATGTAAAGACTTCAAGTGAATGGAGAATCTACCATGTTCCTTGGTAATCTGTTCTAATGGTTAGTTACCCTCACTGGAAAACATTTCTATCCAGTCTGTTTTTTTCCTAATTTCAGCTACCAGCCATTGAACCTTGTAATGCAGTCATCTGATAATTTAAAGAGCTCTCTTGTATTACATTCATAGAGCTTAAAGTTGTAAGGGACCATTAGATTATTTAGACTGTCCTTCTGTCTGCAACAGGCCGTTACATTTCACCCAGTTAGCCCATATTGAGCCAATAACTTGTGACACTTTCTCAGGGCAACCAGGACTGTGGATTACCCTGTGACCCCCATGTATCAACAAGACAGAGATTTTCTGATGCTAAGCTGTGTGACAGGACCCTAGTCTATTAGCCACATCTGACAAATTTCTCAGTACTTTGCCAGCCATTACCTTTCCTGGCAGGTAACACTTTGGGCACCCCAGTTCTCAAGCCCCATGGAAGAGCATTCCCCTGGAGTATCCAGCCTCTTCCCCTGGACACTCACAGCAATGACAAAGTTTACGATCTCCAAAGGGACAGTGTATACACCAGCTTGTTTGACTCAACTAAGAATTCACATGTTGCTTAATATTATAGCACTGAGATCTATTTATGATAAAAACAAAGAAGGTTATTAACACAGATAGAGATTTAAGTGGTACTGAGTAAAGATAGTGGAAACTGAATTGGTTACAAATAAAACAAAGTATAACATGGTTTTAGAAGACTAAACATAGCTTTAGCAAGCTACAATCCTTTGGCTAAAGCAGTTCTTGCCCTCAAAAGCCTTTTGTGGAGTTTGTTGATTTTCTGTCAAATCAGGATCCAGATTTTCCATGAATCACTCCCTTTGGCCTAGAATTTGTCAGTGAAGTGGATAACAAAATGTCTTTCTGTTTCTCTTCTATTTTCCCCAAACTCATTGTTTTGATCCCAGTGACAAGACAACCCCAGGTGGGTTTAGTCTTTGGTGTCTTCCTGTGCTGATTTCACATCCCCCCCAGTCAACCTGGCTTTCCCTGTTGACTCTCATCCAAATGCAGCTTCCTTTGTGTTGGTTTCCCAATGCTTAATTTACATTAGAGGCAGGGAGATAACTACTGTCACTCCTGTCTAGAAGAAAACCTGTTACTCCCTGTATTTGGTTACAGACTTTAAAGCATAATATCAGTAAGTTTCTATACTTCCTCATGTAGCATTACATTTCACAATGATTAGTCACCAGTGTGTCACCAGCTTTCACTCCATACCATAGAAGACACTTTTTGGATAAGCAATATGAAAACAGTGTGTTAGGTGTAGCAAGTTTGTCAGGCCTCAGAGGAGTTGCTGAAATAGAGTAGTGAACCAGCAATGTCTCTGAGTCTGCCGATGTTTCACTAAAGCGTACTTTCCAGAAGGGCATCCATTGTTGATTTGACAACATCAAGAGATGAAGAATCCAACACTTTCCTTGGTAGTGTGTTGCAATGATTAATCACCCTTTCTGTTCTTTGCTTCTAAAATACTTTCACTGTCTACGGAACCCATCACTTTTATTGTAAAGCATTAAACAGTGCATTGCAGAGACAATAAATAAAAATCCATCATAATGTTTTACATTTATCCTGCCTTTCAAAATATTGGATTCTTAAGTGCTTTACAGAGACTCCAAATAGAGGTATTGCTGCACCCACTAGGAAAATGCAGCCAACCTTGAGCAGCAGTTATAATAATGCCAGCAACACTACACAACAATTTAAGCACAGAGTGTAGAGAAGAATGCCATAGTTAATTGATGAGACAAGGTGGATGAGGTAATACCTTTTATTGGACCAACTTCTGTTGTTGAGAGAGATAAGCTGACCTGAAGAAGAGCTCTGTAAGCTTGTCTCTCTCACCAACAGATGTTGGTTCAATATTACCTCACCCATCTTGTCTCTAATATCCTGGGACCGACACGGCTACAACAACCCTACACAAATTTAAATGATGTGACAGGTAGAATGCAATTATACAAGGCACCAGGATTAACCCATACTCCTGTGAAAAGTGCTATTGGATCTTAAACTGTAAGACTTTTCAAAAGCTTTCTGTATTCATTCATGAATTGAAATTTTTGTTCATTGATGCTACTAATAGGTATTTTCTCTTCTTGCTCTATTTTCTTTTCAAGACTGCTCAGCCCAGACCTATATACTAGACAAGTTATACCATTGCACAACAGATCTGAATTAATGCAAATGAACTTTTATGTAACTTACAAAATATATGTATACCATATTTTAAATTTAATGTATGATGCAGTTTTGTTCACCAACTGGCCAATGACTATATTAGACGGGTATGTTATGTGCTATCATGAAAAATTTTAAAGTGGAGCTCAAAGTTCATTTTTGACAAATTAACTGAATAAATATATTGAAAGGTGAATGAGCAAATTTTAAAAATGGTCTCTGAATGTGACTCAAAGCACTGAGGGCAAAAATGACAGAATTTAAACCTTTAACTACCAGACTAACTTCACATATCACCTAATTAGCTGTCCAAATGCTATAAGCTGCACAAACAATTAATTGCAGATACATTTGGGCACAGTTTGGAAATGGGGTTAAACCCTTTAAAAATGTGACCCTATAGATTAAATTGTGTACAAGGTCCAGGGCCGATGCAAGGATGTTTCGTGCCCTAAGGAAAACTTCTACCTTGCGCCCTCCCCGAGCCCTGTGGCAGCTCCCCACCACCTCCTCCGCCCTGAGGCACCGCCCTGCGGCAGCTCCCCACCACCCCCGGCCCGGGGAGCCGTGTAGCAGCTCCCCACCCCAGCTCACCTCTGCTCCGCCCCCTCCCCGAGCCCTGCGGCAGCTCCCTACCATGAGGCAGCTCCCCCCCTGCCCGGGGAGCTGTGGTGCAGCTCCCCACCCCAGCTCACCTCTGCTCCGCCCCCTCCCCGAGCCCTGCGGCAGCTCCCTACCATGAGGCAGCTCCCCCCCTGCCCGGGGAGCTGTGGTGCAGCTCCCCACCCCAGCTCACCTTTGCTCCGCCTCCTCCCTGAGCACGCCGTCGCTGCTCCACTTCTCCCGCCTCCCAGGCTTGCGGTGCCAATCAGCTGTTTGGTGCCGCAAGCCTGGGAGAGAGAGAAGCAGAGCGGGGTGGCGTGCTCAGGGGAGGAGGCGGAGCAGAGGTGAGCTGGGGCGGGGAGCTGCCCCCCGGGCAGGAGGGGAGCTGCCGCGGGGGAGGTGCCTCATGGTGGGGAGCTGCCGCAGGGCTCGGGGAGGAGGCGGAGCAGAGGTGAGCTGGGGCGGGGAGTTTCCCTGCGTGCTGCCCCCCCCCTTACTTGCTGCAGGCAGCCCTCCCCACACCCCCCTGCCCCAGCTCCCTCCGCCTAAATGCCAACGATGACCGGGGCAGCCGAAGATCCGGCTGCTGCAGTCGCTGCCGAAGAAAATGCTGCCCCCCCAAATGCTAGAGCCCTAGGCGACTGCTGAGGTTGCCTAATAGGTTGCACCGGCCCTGACAAGGTACATAATATTAATAAACTGACCTGTAAAAGAATTTTAGCATGGATTATTTTTTGGTACACTGGGCTAAATTAATTCCTGGGGTAAATCATAGGGAATGTCATTTGAGTTATATCAGGAATAAGCTAAACCCATTAAGTCAGACTGTACTTTATAAAAATTGTGTTCCCCAGATCAAATACTTGTATAAAGATTTCATAATACAGTAGTACTGTATCTACAAGATCACATATTAAACTAGAGGCTCACAAACTGCAATAACTGCCCTATAAGAACATGAAGACACTTATAAAAGAGATAAAACAAGCAAATATAGGACCTAATGAAGATTATATGTTTAATTTTGGCCAATTAATTGTGATTCTTTCCCTTTAGATAAAGTTTTCATTTTATTATTAAACTCAGTATTTAAACTAAGTGCTCTAGTCTTGTAAGTTCCAGATGGAAAACATGATGCAATATGTGGTGTGGTGACAACAGTGCAGAGTTAACATTTTAATTCCTTAGTTGCTCTTTCAACACTTTTGTTAGGAAGTCAATTAACAAATATCAGTCTGTTTCATTTATTTCTAACAGACTGAGGATTTGAAGAACCCTTCGACTATATACTCAAAGCTCTTGCTACTAGGATAGGTTTTCTTAATTGACCATATTACACTTTAAAAAAGTAACATGTTTAAGAGCAGATTTATTTAAACAGTTTAGAGATTACTATGAAAGTGTACATTGTGATCTGGCACATGAGAAATGTCATGCTTTATAGCTTTAAAACCAATTTAATGGCAAACTGCCTGTAAGAGGAACCTAGTCTCCAAAGCTCAGAGTTAAATATGGATATAATTATTGGAGACCAATCAGAGATGCTTTGTAAGAAGGAATGCAATTGTTAAAATATTTTTAGTCTATTAAACATGTACATGGATATAGATTTCAGTCTTTATACACACAGTATAGTCCAATTCACCTTAGATAGGGAACCCCAAGGACCAGACTGA
This sequence comes from Malaclemys terrapin pileata, assembly GCF_027887155.1. Classification (NCBI taxonomy): domain Eukaryota; kingdom Metazoa; phylum Chordata; order Testudines; family Emydidae; genus Malaclemys; species Malaclemys terrapin. The sequence goes on along the minus strand of NC_071506.1, from coordinate 241,460,442 downwards.
AATGTTGCAGTGCCTTTGTGAAAGATGCTAGAGCCATTCTGCCTTATTGGTTCAGATCCAGACTCCCAGAAGTATCATGCCCTTAGCAATCTCTCAGAAGAAAGAATTGTCATAGGATTTCTGTAATGAAAAATTGGATGAAATCATGATAATGTCACCTAATATGCCTAATAGTATTTGAGATTAGCTCAGATATTTGCAATCAACAATCCTATAAGTGACTCAACTTTAACATAATCAGAATTACGACCCTCCTCTTTAATCATGATGTTCTGTTGAGAAATAAATAATAATAAATGACCTAACTGGGATTAAATGAAGGTCTCTTGGCTGTTATCCTTGCACTCAGTAAACTAAAGCATTAGTCATGTAATGTTTGTTTTGTTGATATTATTCAAGAGGCTGTAGCTACAAATGTAACATATTAAGCAGCCTGATCCTTCAGTATTACCTGTTTGTGTATAGGTAAAACATCTTATTTTCAACACAGTAGTCCCATTTGGCCTTAACTATCAGGTGGATATGCATTTAAACTGAATTCCTGGCCCAGGTACACAGATTGAGTGCAGCAGCATAGGATTCTCCTTTGACAATTGACTGGGCCCAACTTGAAAACCTGGGATGGAGCAATGTAGGAACTGTAGCTGCTGGGCACCTGCAAGCTGCGAGAAGCAAGCACCAACTTCCCTCCAGCTCCCTGCATAGCAACAGCAACCAGCAAGTGGAGAGGAGGAACAGGTGGCTGCTGCAGTGCTATCTACTGTCTGCAGTAAGGGATTATAGTTGGTAGTTGTTTTGGGAGGCATGGGAATGTCTGGTCCAGAGGACACCAACATGCAGCTGTACTCTTATCATTCTCCTAGGACTGCCTCTGAATTTACCATCACACCTTCTTTTGCCTGATCATGAAAGATATTCTTCACCAGTGGAGAAGGAGCCAGGTGACACTATCCAGTCCTAAAGCAACTGTGAGCATAATCAGCTTGCTTCACGCTATCTCACTAACTATAAAGGGGTTTTAGTGTAAGTGAGACTTAGAGTGGGATAATAGAAACACTGGACCTAATGTGTCAATTTTTACCCATACCTTATTCATCCTACCTCTTTCTACCTCTCTTTTGCCTTCTGTCTAGTAGGAGTCTGGATTAGTCAAACAGGACAAATCTAATCTTGCAACCCTTTGCTGTGATTAGCTTGGCAAGCTATAGGCCATTCCTGAACAGCCCAATCTTGGTTAATAAATGCCCCTCTGTTTTCCACAGGCTAGCCAAAGGAAAATGAGCCACCCAGCCAAACATTTTCCAGAGCCAGGGGAGTAAAGCCAGGGTCCAGGATTGACTAACTGGGTTGTGCGCCATATGCTATGCCTGTGGTCTTCTAGCAAGTGAGCCGTGAGTATCAGGGACAGAAGCTGCATTTATCTACCAATCATTGATCTTTTCTCTTGACCTTTGCATGCATTTGTCTTAAGGAGAAACAGAAAAGGACTTTACCTGCAGCATCTGAAAAATACCATGTTGACCAAGTTTTTTCCACCCCCACTGAGGACAGTTGATGCCATTTAACAGACTTTCAACTAAGAGTATTCCCTGTAAAAGGCTCCATACAAACATGGGGGTGGTGGGAAGAGTCAGAGGACAGTGTGGAAATAAGGGAGTTTGTGAAAATGAAGACTTTTAAAATATCTCCTTTGTTTCACGTGTGTGAAGAAGGATTTCTTGTTTGATGCTATACACCAGGTCCTTTCCTCAGCTTTCTTCCTGTTAAGGTCTGAGCTCTTTCCTCAGGGGTTCTCAGAAAGATGCTTCCTTCTCTTCGCAGATGAACCCCTTCTGTCAAGGAGAGGTTTTTCTGGAGCAAAGCCATTGCCAGGAGTCTACACGATCCACCTTCTGCCACTTCTTGGGTCTGTCTTAACTCCTTCTCTATCTTAATGGTGGTTGGGGTCTAGACACCTTCTCATAGGCCACACTTCTGGAGAGACCTGGTAGGATTCCACTCTGTGGAAGATCATCCCAGTTGGGATGAGAGGTCAGTATTCTCATAGCGAGCAGGAACCTGCTGATATATAGAGTATAGTAGCAGGGAGCGGTACAGGCACACTTGTATCTTTCATAACCCTAAAACCTTACCCACAGTAAATGCATAACTTGCAGCTCACTGCAGCCTTCTCCCAAGGGAAGATTAGGGCCTGGATTGCTCTCGACAACTCCAGTGAAAAACCACAGCTGCTGATCAGAGGCAGCTTTTGTCTACTAGGTGTACTGGCCTCTGAATCAGACACTGCAGGCTTCTCGAGTTGTCAGATACCTGAGCCCTTCCATCAGGGCTGAACTTCCTTCCCTTCAGAACAAAACCAAGCTCTGTAGGAGAATTTCCTTCCTCACCAACCCCAGTCCTTGTCTGCTAAAGCAAAACCTTTTTATAGCAGCAGCTGCAATTGAGTCCAGCTGGTCCACTTCCTGCTTCTCCTAGGGTCTGTGTTTAACCCTCTCTCTGCTCTATTGAAGTATGTGGTCTACACACACCCCCATCACACCACCATAAGCAATTCCTCTCCCTTCTTGCTCCTTGACCTCCATCAGATATTTGTAGATTGTTACCACATCAACACCACTTTTCCCCTCTTAGCCACGAGTGACATACGTAGAATTTGTATTTAACGTATTTGTTTAGAAAAATCAGCTTGTCTGATTTAATTTTAATGTTTTTAAGGGACGAATTGAGGGTGAAAAAGGGGCCTCGGTAAATGTATTTGAATATGTAATTGTCCTATGGCACTTTCCAAGAAATGCCTTGGCACCTGAATGCACCATGTTGATGTCTCTCACTGCACTTCTGTGAGGCATCAGGACTCCAGTGGCACTGCGGAGGGGTCATTTCAGTTCTGTCACTTGTGTAATCATTTGAAATACATGTGTGTCCTCATTTATACATCTGGAACATTACTCCTCCAGACATTATTAAAAGGGTAGAAAATCTTCCAACAAAGACAAAGCCATGGAATGACTGAATTTTTAAACAAACTATTTAATGAGTTTTCAGACACTTACTGTGACAAATCTTTTTTTTTTTTTTTTTAAACACCAATTAAGTCATGCTCAGGTAATAGCAGCCAAACTGAATTTGATCAAACCTCAGAAAAACAAAACAGATTAACTTTTGGGCTGAGAACAGACACAGGATATTTCATCCCAAAAGATATTTTCAGGCAATGATAACTTTTTAAATAAAGTAAGTGTTCTAGCTGAAAAGGCATTTTCACTATAAAGTTACCAATAAGAAAACACAGCCCCAAAGTGTCCTCATCCTTACCCTCATTACTATGATTCCATGCCTGCAAGAACTGTGCACATGATAACTACACACTCGGGTAGGGACTACTCACATGCATGGTTACTTGTGGAAGAAAGCATTTGCAGGATGTGAGGCCTAAGTATCTAAGATCTGTCTGTAATAAAAGGAACATTTTGTATTTATAAAATCCCCCCCCCCAATATTTAAAGGAGCTAGTGATTTTTGCAATTAATAAATAATTCACATTTGGCTTATTATCTAACACATTATAGTTTATATTTATTATACCAAAAGAAAAAAGGACTGAAAATAACACTTTCTGTTGGTTATTCCCAGACACAAAAAGTGCTGAGGTTTTGTCCTTGTTAAGCAGATTATCTTCGCTTTTTCCTCTGGAATGCATGTAAAACAGCTCTTGCCTCGCTGTAGGAAAAAGTTCAGCGCTAAATTACCTGTTGTCTGGGGACTTACATTTTGCAATAAGCTGTTGAAATTGCATTTTAATAAGAAGTCCTGACCTATGATGTGTATTTCCCTTCAAGGCTCTACAAGCCATTTTTCCTTATGGAGGTCTTGACCTGAGAAGCTCAACCTGGATAACCACAACCAGAGGGGATAAAATGCAACACCTAGGAGATTTCAGTAAACAGTAAAACCATTCCAACTTAATCTGTGTTAAAATGTTTGGAATGTGAGAGCCACCGATGATGCCCGTTGTCTGTGTGTCTGCCTGAATCCTTTCTTTTCTCTGAGGAAAGCAGAGCCTGGGAACTAGGCCAAATGCCTGCCACTTACCTTAAATTGATCAGCCACTTTGAGATTAAAAACACTGAAAACTGCAACACCATGAAAACAAAGCTCCCTTCACATTAAATGCAAAATGCAACATTGGATTTGCTGTGATCTTTTTTCCATTTTACCCAGTGTCCACGTTTTCCATTTCTGCTCAAAGGTAGAAGCCAATAGTTACAGCATCTTGGCCAAGTATTCATTAAGCTTTATAAAAATGAAATTTATGGTTATTTAGAAGTTGGCACAAAGGCAGGTTGTTGCTGGAGATAGAAATATAGTTTTGAAACAGTCTATAAAATTGAACGTACTATTTCAAAGAAAAACTATATTCTACTTTTGTCTGTTTTATTTAGATTATTATTTAAAATATGTGCCCAAGATAACCACTGGGGTAAACTTCTTGTTTTCCATTTTGTACATTTATAGGTCAATCCAGGAGATTTCTCTGTTTTGTAAGAATGATTGATTGCATTGTTGAACTAGATACAGAAATGAAAATAGTGGGACAAATTCACCACTGGTGTAAGCAGGTTGAACTCCGTTAAATTAATGGAATTGTGTCATCTCTCCCTCTCTGGGAAGTAGGATTAAGAGTACAAAACAAAGACCCTGTATGATGGTTCAGAAATGACTTAGGCCACATCTAGAGTAGAAAACATTTGCTGGTGTACCTATACCAGCAAATCCTCCTAGTGGAGATGCAGCTGGTATAAAGAGTACTTTTGCTGGTATGGTTTATGCTGGTTTTCCAAGAAAAATAAGCTACACTGGCAAAAGCAATTTTATGCCAGTATAAGGCCTGGACTACACTAAAAAGTTAGGTAGACCCAGGAACGTCGTTCAGGGGTGTGAAAAAAAAATTTAGTTACCACCTCTCGGGAAGATGGATTACCTACACTGAGAGGAGAACTCCTCCTGTCAGTGTAGGTAGTATCTACACTGAAGTGCTACAGCTGAACCACTGTAGCATTTCAAGTGTAGACAAGCCCAATCTGTGTTTACACCCAGACTTTTGCCAGTATAGAAATGCTGTAAAAAGTCACACGCCTACCCAACATTACTATGATAACACAAGTTTCTAGTGTAGACCTGGCCTCAATTTCAGCTTTTTATGATGCAAAATGGTTTAAATTATTTTCTACCACAAGTTGCCATAAATGTGCATTATTCATGCAACATCACAATCCAATTTGTGTGGTATTGCAATCATCTCCATAGTAGTGACTAATGATCCCACACCCAGAAGACTCTGGTATCAGTGAAAGAAACAGGTAAAAGAAGATGGCTTTCAAACAGGCAATACTTTGATAATTGGCAATGATGGGAGAGAAAATACTGAAAAGATAGTTTGCAGTGGTTAAAACTGTGTTCTTCCCTCTCAGACAACCTGACCCTAGAACAAATGAACAGTTTGTTGCTGAGGTGGTGGTGAAGTCAGCCCCAGGGCTGTGAAGAGGTGTTAGCTCTCTAGCAGCAGCCAGACTTGCTCTGCCCTCTTGGGGTTCAGGTTCTACCTGTAGTGGAGGTACCCTGGGGCTCCCTGGATGTTCAGTCTGGGAAGTAGGCACAAGGGAATAAACTCCCCCTCTGTCCCTGCAAGTAGCTGTATTGTTTCTCTTTCCTTCCAGAAGAGTCATTTCCTTGTTTTTAATCTCCTCACCTCTCCACCCCAATTTAAGGTCAGAGCAAGCGGAAAAAACATGATTTTTGAAGGTGTGCATGTCCTGGAAGGGCATGTGTGCTGGCCCTGCAGTGCCCTGGCTTAATCAAGAGGAGGTCAGCCAGAGAAGGCCAAAAGTAAAACAAACAAACAAACAAAAAATATTCTGTGGGAGTGAGCTGTGGATTAGCTAGAGAAGAATAGCTCACGCATATGAGCTCTCCAAATCCCATGCTCACATGTCTGATTCTAGATATATCTATTTTCTCCCTGTGGTGGGCTGCACATACAGCAATAGGGCTAGAATAACCACACTGTGTGGCCATGCAACAGTGAGAGGATTAAACCTGGTTTAAGGGCCAGGAATGTGTACTTTGGATTGCACTATCATTGGGTGCTGGGGATATAGCAGGGAGGTGACCCCTACCTAGGGTGACCAGACAGCAAGTGTGAAAAATCAGGACCGGTGTGGGGGGTAATAGGTGCCTATATAAGACAAAGCCCCAAATATCAGGACTGTCCCTATAAAAATCGGGACACCTGGTCACCCCTCTCCTATCCTACCTCATATCACCGGGGAATTTTGTAGGTTCTTTCTTTCCTCTCATGGAAAGTAAACCAATGCCCCATTGTGCTAGATTGGGTACAAACACTAACAAACCGACAGCCACTGCACTGAAGAACTTACAGTCTGAGACCTTGGCTACACTTGCGAGTTGCAGCGCTGTAAAGGCTCCCCCAGCGCTGTAACTCACTCCCCGTCCACACTGGCAAGGCATTAGCAGCGCTGTATCTCCGTGGTTGCAGCGCTGCATGTACTCCACCTCTCCGAGAGGAATAGTGAGTATTGCACTGCCGCTGCAGTGCTGCGGCGCCAGTGTGGCAGCCCAATGCGCTGTGAATGGCCTCCAGAATTATTCGGCAGTAACCCACAGTGCCTGTTCTAGCCACTCTGGTCATCAGTTCAAACTCTACTGTCCTGGCCTCAGGTAACCAACCACGTAACCGACCCTTTACATTCCCCGGGAATTTTAAAAATCCCCTTCCTGTTTGCTCAGCCCGGCGTGGCGTGGAGTGCTATCAGCGAATCTTTCCTGGTGACCATGCCTCCACGCACCAAGCGAGCCCCAGCATGGAGCAATGGCGAGTTGCTGGACCTCAGTGTTTGGGGGGAGGAAGCTGTACAGTTCCAGCTGTGCTCCAGCCGTAGGAATTAAGATACCTTCCCGAAGGTATCAAAGGACATGATAGAAAGGGGCCATGACTGGGACGCCCTGCAGTGCAGGATTAAAGTGAAGGAGCTGCGGAGTGCCTACTGCAAAGCCCGTGATGCAAACGGCCGCTCGGGTGCTCCCCCCTGCGACCTGCTGATTCTACAAAGAGCCGGATGCAATACTTGGGGTTACTCCCACCTCCACTCCGAGCACCACCATGGACACTTCAAAGCCGGTGGGGGGTGGGGGAAGAGGAAGAGGAAAACGGGAATGATGCTGGTGGGCTGGATGGAGACACCCCAGAATCCCCGGAGGCATGCAGCCAGGAGTTTCTCGAGCCAGGAGGAAGGTAGCCAGTCGCAGCGGCCGGTACTTGGTGGAGGACAAACAGAAGAGCAGGTTCCCGGTAAGCATTTTTTTTGGGGGGGGGGAAGGAATTTTTTCAGTGCGGGCTCTTTGGGAGAGGAGGGTTAGGCATGCATGCCTAGATGCGGAATAGTGCATTGATGTGGTTTATCACATCGCGGTAATCTGCCTCGGTAATCTCCTCCAATGACTCATCCAGAAGTGCAATGCGCTTGTGCAGGTTTATCGGGAGGGCCACCGTGGTCCTTGTCCCAGCAAGGCTAACGTATCCACGCCCCTGTGCCGCGAGGGGCGGGGGGACCATTGCTGCACACAGGCAAGCTGCATATGGGCCGGGGCGGAAGCCGCATTGCAGTAGAAGACCCTCCCTTGCTTCCCAGCTCACCCTCAGCAGCGAGATATTGTCCAGGACGAACTCCTGTGGAAAATGTTGGGATAGTGTTCCATGTAGGTGCCCCCTGAAGCTGTTGGTTCTCCCCAAGGCACAGAAACACAGAGGACAGTGCAGCCCTGAAACAATCAGTCCCCCTTACTCACCATTTTGAGGCTCCCGTGGGATGTGTGCTCTGTTTCGGATGGGAAAATTATGCTATTGTGTAGACCCTGTGTGTTTTCTACTCTTTAAGTGCGGGGGGAATCATTACTCTGTCTGGTATAAACAATGCTGCCTCTGTTAAATGTTGCATTTTGCCTATACAGCTGCATCAACCTTGAGACCTCAGCCGTCCCTCTTATCGCCTGCTCAGAGACTGCAAAGACTCAGGAAGAGACCGTGAAAAAGCAAAGAAGACATGCTGCAAGAAGTGATGCGGCAATCTATTAAAGAGAATGAGAAAGCACAGAACTGGAGGGAGAGAGAAAGCAGGATCTGCCAGGAAAATGCAGCGCACCGGCGGCAGAGCACTGCGCACCGGCAGCAAAGCATCCTGGAGCGCCAAGCAGACGCTATCCAGGAGCTGGTAGCCATGCAGAAAGAGGAGCAGTACCGCAAACGCAAATGCCACCTCCCCTACAGCCCTTGTCCCAAAACTTTCCGTTATGCCCCACTGTCACCTCCAACCCACTTTCCCCAACTTCCGTGTTCTTCACGCCACCCGCTGCCTCCAACACCAGTATCTTCACCACCCAGCCCTGAAAACCACGATCCTTACCCTCTGCACTCAACCCCCATCACCATGCAGTATAGCTGTCCTGAAGAGCAGCACTCACTGCACAGCACACCAGACAGGACATATGCGAATCTGTGATTGTACTGTTCCCCACTCCATCCCCTTGTTTCTTTTCAATAAATGGATTTTTTGGCTTTGAAAACATTCTTTATTATTGCATAAAGTAAAAGATACCTTAGCCCAGGAAAGAAACAGGCACTGCAAGTCTGCTTAGCAAACACTGATTCCTAAAGATTGGAACTACTGCACCAGATATCACTGCTGGTTTTCAGCTTCAAATTGCTCCCTCAAGGCATCCCTAATCCTTGCAGCCCCGTGCTGGGCCCCTGTAATAGCCCTGCTCTCTGGCTGTGCAAATTCAGCCTCCAGGTGTTGAACATCAGAGGTCCATGCCCGAGTGAAGCTTATTATGGAGAGCACAGCACGCGGATATAACCGCGGAGATGCTGTTTTCGGCCAAGTCCAGCTTCCCATACAGAGATCGCCAGCGGGCCTTTAAATGCCAAAGGCACACTCCACAGTCATTCGGCACCGGCTCAGCCTGTAGTTGAACCATTCCTTGCTGCTGTCAAGGCTCCCTGTGTAGGGTTTCATGAGCCACAGCATTAACGGGTAAGCGGGATCCCCAAGGATCACAATGGGCATTTCAACTTCCCCTACCGTGATCTTCCACTCTGGGAAAAAAGTCCCGGCCTGCATCTTCCTGAACAGCCAAGTGTTTCGAAAGATGCATGCGTCATACACCTTTCCAGGCCAGCCTGTGTTAGTGTCAATGAAACGTCCACGGTGATCCACAAGGGCCTGGAGAACCATAGAGAAATACCCCTTCCAATTAACGAACTCGGATCCTAGGTGGGGTGGTGCCAGAATAGGAATGTGCGTCCCATCTATCGCCCCTCCACAGTTAGGGAACCCCATTTGTGCAAAGCCATCCACTATTTCCTGCACGTTACCCAGAGTCACGGTTCTTCTGAGTAGGATGCAATTAATGGCCTTGCAAACTTGCATCAACACGATTCCAACGGTCGACTTTCCCACTCCAAACTGGTTTGTGACCGACCGGTAGCTGTCTGGAGTTGCCAGCTTCCAGATTGCAATAGGCACCCGCTTCTCCACTGGCAGGGCAGCTCTCAATCTCGTGTCCTTCCGCCGCAGGGTGGGGGCAAGCTCCTTACACAGTCCCATGAAAGTGGCTTTTCTCATCCGAAAGTTCTGCAGCCACTGTTCGTCATCCCAGACTTCCATGATGATGTGATCCCACCACTCGGTGCTTGTTTCCCCGAGCCCAAAAGCGGCGTTCCACGGTGCTGAGCATGTCCATGAATGCCACAAGCAATTTCATGTCATACGCGTTACGTGGCTTGTTAGCATCGTCGGACTCCTCACCCTCACTCTCACTGTCACTTTGGATCTTAAGGAATAGTTTGACAGCCAAACATGACGTGCTGGCGAGACTCGTCAGCATACGCCTCAGCAGTTTGGACTCCATTTCCCGCAGACAGATCGTGCTGCACAGAAACCGCTGAAAGATGGTGCCAAAGGTAGATGGAAACAAAGGGATTTCTGGGATGTGAAGCGATGCATCACGGGGCATTGGGACAGGACCCAGAATCCCCTGCACCCATGCCCCCTTCCCACAAGCCACGGCGCCAGAATGGGAAAAGGTGCTCTGTGGGATAGCTGCCTATAATGCACCGCTCCCAATAGCGCTGCAATTGCCACAAATGTGGCCACGACAGTGCGCTGGGCAGCTGTCAGTGTGGACAGACTGCAACGCTTTCCCTACTCAGCTGCACGAAGTCAGGTTTAACTCACAGCGCTGTACATCTGCAAGTGTAGCCAAGGCCTGAGTGTATATGGAAGTTACAGACCCATTAAAATTCTTATTTGAAAATGCAGTGAATAACAGTGGCCTTCCTGGCATCTGTCTCTTGAGCCTGATTACAGCCTCGCTTACAGATAGCCCCCCAACCTGAAGCAAATACTCACCAGCAACTACACACCACACAACAAAAACACTAACCCAGGAACCATTCCCTGCAACAAACCCCGTTGCCAACTCTGTCCGGCTATCTATTCAAGGGACACCATCATAGGACCTAACCACATCAGCCACACCATCAGGGGCTCGTTCACCTGCACATCTACCAATGTATATGCCATCATGTGCCAGCAATGCCCCTCTGCCATGTACATTGGCAAAACTGGACAGTCTCTACACAAAAGAATAAATGGACACAAATCAGACATCAAGAATTGTAACATTCAAAAACCAGTAGGAGAACACTTCAGTCTCCCTGGACACTCAATAACAGACTTAAAAATGGCAATTCTTCAACAACAAAACCATCAAAAACAGACTCCAACAAGAAACTGCAGAACTGGAATTAATTTGCAAACTGGACACCATCAAATTAGGCCTGAATCAAGACTGGGAGTGGACGGGTCACTACAAAAAGTAATTTTCCCTCTGCTGATATTCACACCTTCTTGTCAACTGCTGGAAATGGGCCACCTTGATTTCATTGGCCTCGTTAGCCCTACAAAAGTAATTTTACCTCCCTTGGTATTCACCCCTTCTTGTCAATTGTTGAAAATAGGCCACTTCCACTTTAATTGAAATGGCTCGTTAGCACTGACTCCACACTTGGTAAGGCAACTTCCATCTTTTCATGTGCTATAATGTATATTATTCTTACTGTATTTTTCACTCCATGCATCTGATGAAGTGGGTTTTAGCCCATGAAAGCTTATGCCCAAATAAATTTGTTAGTCTCTAAGGTGCCACAAGGACTGTTATTTTTAAAAAAATTAATACTGGCCACTCCAGGCTTGTATTAAACTCCCAAGGCTACAGCTTCTCTCTGACCTTGGATTGGTAGATGCTGCCACCACCCAAGTGCAGAACCCCCTTGAGAGCCCAGGAAGGCGCACTTGGGAATTCCTTCCTATAGGCTACCCTCAAGCCCTTTCAACCTCCCCCCCCCCCCCCAGGAAAAGCTGAGAAAGAAAAAGAAATCAGTTGTTGCCACCAGCTCATTAAATAATGTGCACAAACCTCTTAAGTCACAAAAATCCAATTCTGTTCTTAAAAGAAAAATAAATTTTATTAATAAAAAAGAAAAAACATTTGGGAACTCGGGCTATTGCTAGATTTTAAAAGAGCAACTACAAGAATTAAGCACCAAGAATAGCTTTCTTGAGGTCCAGCATAACAAAACAAAAACACCTGGGGATAGCACAGAGGAATCCATAAACCATAACGAAATAAAAGGGATAAACCTAGTCGCGTCTTCCTAAACATTTCCTGATCTACTTACATATTTGGGGTTTTAAATTAGTTTCTAGGGATGATACTGATGATTTTTTAATATCTGACCCAAGCTTCTTATAGCATAGCTCTTGCCCTGTCTGCCTCTCCCTGGGAGAATAATAACAGACAGACAAAAAGGGAGCCTTATTTCAATTTTAAAAAGTTCTAGCCTTCCCATTGGCTCTTTTGGCCAGGTGCCCTCTCACTTCCTTTTACCTATGCATAGCAGTGAGACTTTTTAACCCTTTACAGGTAGAGCAATTAGAGAACAGAGGGATTTTATAGCTACTGGCTAGCTGGGTGTCCATAAAAGGGAGCTCCCCCCGCCTTCATTTATCACACACCCCACAAATCACAGACAGTGTTGGCCAGCCTGGCTCAGGTCAGGTCCACACGGGCTGGGATTTCTTCCTGGAGGTTTAGGAAAACAGAGTTAATAAGATACATTCACCTCTAATTTTACTACTAATTACATGAAGAACTAAACAGTATTTTCCACATTTTAAGGACTACAATGACTTAGAATACAGGGACATTCTTACCCGGCTGATTCTGGGAAACGTTCCCAGGAGAGTGCATCAGCCACTTTGTCAGAGGCTCCTGAAATGTGTTGTATTTCAAAATCAAATTCTTGAAAAGCTAAACTCCACCGAAGAAGTGTTTTGTTAGTTTCTTTGACCGCATGAAGCCGCTTCAGTGCAGCATGGTCAGTCTGCAGGTGGAAACGCCGTCCCCAAATGTATGGCCGTAGCTTCTCCAGAGCATACACAATGGCATAACGTTCTTTTTCTGAGACTGACCAGTGGCTTTCCCTCTCAGAAAGTTTTTTGCTGAGTAACACGACAGGGTAGAATTGTTGATCTGGTCCTTTCTGCATTAAAAACTGCTCCTACACCATGATCGGACACATTTGTGGTTATGACGAGAGGTGGGTTGAAGTCCGGGGCCCTTAGTACAGGGTCAGACGTAAGGGCTGCCTTAAGCTGGTTAAAGGCTTTCTGATGTTTCTCAGTCCACTGAACTGCATTTGGCTGTTTTTTCCTGGTTAGGTCGGTCAGTGGGGTGGCAATTTGGCTGTAGTGTGGTACAAATCATCTGTAATACCCGGCCAAGCCCAAGCAGGATTGGACCTGCTTCTTTGACTTAGAGACAGGCCAATTTTAGATAGCATTTACTTTGGCCTGTAAGGAGTTGGTAGTTCCTTGACCCACCTGGTGTCCAAGGTATGTTACCCTGTTTAGGCCTATTTGACATTTTTTTGCCTTAACGGTTAATACTGCCTCCTTTATGTGCTGGAAGACAGCTTGGAGGTGTTCCAGGTATTCTGCCCATGAATCTGAGAATATGGCCACATTGTCAAGGTAGGCGACTGCAAATTCCCCAAATCCAGCCAGAAGGTTATCTACCAGTCTTTGGAAGGTGACAGGTGCATTTTGCAGTCTGAAAGGAGCACATTAAATTCATACAGCCCTACATGGGTGATGAAGGCTGACCTTTCCTTGGCTGGGTCATCTAGCGGCACTTTCCACCTTAGACTTAACTTAGGGGTACTGGTGATGAATTGGGCATGTCCCAGTTTCTCCAATAGCTCATCTGTGCATGGCATTGGATAGTTCTCTGGGCGAGTTAGAGCATTTAGCTTACAGTAGTCCATGCAAAAGTGGATTTCCCCATCTGGTTTGGGAACCAGAACCACTGGAGAAGCCCTTGCACTCAGAGGGGCGTATACTTTAGGTTTTAGGGTAGGGTCTGGGAACACTATGTGGTAATTAACAGCTCCCAGGCACTCTCGGACCATAAATGGCCCCTCCTATGATGCTTCTATCTTATTGGCCTGGAGCGCTTTCAGGACCATGACTTGGTGACCTACTCTGAAGGAATGCTCTCTGGCATGTTTATCATACCAGGCCTTTTGCTCTTGTTGAGCATTTTGTAGGTTTTCTCGAACAAGGGCTAGAGAGTCTTTGAGGGTGTTTTGCAGGTTGGTTACAAAGTCCAAAATGTTAGTTCCTGGAGAAGATGTAACCCCCACCCATTGCTGCTTCACCAACTGTAATGGCCCCTTAACTTCGTGGCCATAAACAAGTTCAAAGGGTGAAAACTGCAAACAGGGATGTGGTACAGCCCTGTAGGCAAAGAGCAACTGCTGCAACACTAGGTCCCAAATCCACAGCTTTTCTCTGACCTGGGGTTGGTAGATGCTGCCACCAGCCAAGTGCAGAACCCCTTTGAGAGCCCAGGAAGGTGCACTTGGGAATGCCTTCCTGTGGGGTACCCTCAAGCCCTTTCAACCCCTCCCCGGGGAAGAGCTGAGAAAAAGAAAATCAGCTGTTGCCACCAGCTAATTAAACATGTGCACTAAGTCAGCAGGGAATCCACCTGCAACACATTGACTTCTGCAGGGATACTGGCTAGTCCCTCCCTGGGCTATCTCCTACTGTGACTCCTGTAGTTGAAGTTGGGATGTCTTCGGAGTCTCTGGGATCCTAGGATAGTGGTTGCAATCTCCCTGGGGCATCAGAAGGTACCTGGGTGCCTGCCTGGGCATCTCCTGCTGTCCAGGATTTCGGCTGCTCCTCAGATTGAGCCAGCCAAGTGCGTCCTTCCTCCTCGGCAGTCAGTCCAGACTGAGCTAGGCTGCTCCCTTTTATGCTGCAGCAGCAGCTGAAGCATGCCCAGCAAGGGCGAGGGGGTGTGGCTTCTGCCACCAAGAGTGCTGTCTTAACCCTTTCATCCCCAGTGCGGGGCAAGTACACCCCATCCGAGGAAGTTACAATTAGCAGTCAGACTATGCCTTTTGAAAAAATAAATTCCCAGCCTCATATCATGAGCAGACATTTAAAAACTAAAGGTGTGTTCAGTGCGACTTTCTCATAACATATCTTATTTTATAGTTTTGTAGCATTTAATGCCAGAAGGGACCATTACATTATCTAGTTTGATCTCAGGCAATTAATTTTCACCCAGATGCCCCTATATTATGCATTCAGAGTAAAACATTTCAGTCCTCAGGAAACTGAACTGTGTGCTAGAAGGAGAGAATGGGAGAGACCAAAGTGCCATCAATGCCTGAGGCCCCTGCAATGGCAGGGAATTAACTTGGTGAGATATGTCCAGATGATCCATGGTGACAAACCGCCTTTTCTCCTCAGTTGTTTGAAAGCTCTATAGAATTGACATTGGTCTAGATGGCCAGCCCTCCATTAATGTGCCTGGGGGTTGGGAGAAGGAGTGCACCTGTATGAATTTGGAAGTGCAATCCCAGGCTGCAAGTGGTATTAGATGCTCCAAATGGGGGAGGAGGAACATGGGCCTTCAAGCATTTCCACTGTGGCTGGTGGACTGAAGCTGGTGAAGCTCATACTACTTCTCCAAAAGGTAGAGAAAATGTTCCTGGAAGGCCTCCAAGCAACCTGGGAGACCTTCTGCTTCCTTCTCCTCTGCAGGCAGAATGCTTCCAGTGACTAGTATTGGTGCACTTCACTCCACACACCCCAAGAGCTACAAGATAGGCTATTGGATTATTGTTAGTGTATTTTTACGATGAGTCCTTGATGTTATGAATTTCTCCCTTCCTCCCTTGCCCCCCATTCATTAGTGTGCAGCATTTTATAACGAGATCTGTGGTAGAGCCAGATACATAGTGTCCAACTTAGGCCACTTGTTATAGTGAGCACTGAAGCATTAACATTCATAGCACAGTCTGGGGGCATTCTGGGTATCAAATGGCAAATAGGAAGGGTGAATTCGTTGAAATTCAATGCTTTTGTAAATAATATTCTTAAGTTCAACTGAGGTTTTGAAGATACTTATTCTAAATTCTTATGTTGATTTTTGCACCATACTCATTTTTTAATCACCTAACCAAGTCAGGACTATATTTTGCATTTGGTTCAGAATGCACAGCCATTGAGGATATTGAACAAAAATCCGCCCACCCTCCTGTGTTTCTTTTGATGATAAAGGGTTCAGGAGGCTCAGAGGGATTGGAGTTCAAAGTGCTGCTTGCTTGTGAGCTACTTTGTTGAGCTGTACTTAAGTTATTTTAAACACTCACACACCTACCCTTTTCTACTATACTCCCACCTCTGTCTCTTTAGGTGTTCATTCTCTGTAGGTTTTCTTGTGTTGCATTGTATCTTTTTCTTCAAAAGCCAAACATTTACATTGAAAAAGGATTCAGAAGAACTCTTGATGACCTGATATTTTGCTTATCAGTAAAGCTTGCATTTTATTCTCAGGAAACAAGTGATAAAGCCCTAGAATTACTCATGATGGACGGCATCAAGCACAAAGGCCATTTTGACAGAATTCTTAAACTTGGAATTTTTATATTATACTTAAGCAAGGAAGTGTAAAAATGTGTAAGTGATAAAGATGGGGGAGGAGATGATATTTCACTCATAATTTAACATCTTGTTTTAAGTTTTATGTCCATGAAACTTTGGACCAATGGTTACTTACTTTTCCACTTTGAAACTCTCAAAAACAAGAACAGCCAACTTTGTTCAAAATATCTTTCTTGCAAAATTTCAGTAGCAAGTGACTCAGCAGCCACCTTTGACATATTACTTGTGTGTTATGGACAGGAAGGGAGGACAGGTGAGGGAGAGAACTGTAGCATGCTACTGCTGATCCCCTTCCTTTTGTCCAAGTTTCCTCCCGCACAGGGCCGTCCTTACCCATACGCAAAGTATGCGGCAGTGTAGGGCACCAGGGAATTTGGGGCGCCTCTGCTCTGCCTCTTCCCCATGGCCCCTGCCCCTGCTCTGTGCCAGCCCTGTCCCTACTCCACCCCTTCCCTAAAGCCTCCGCCCCTGCTCCGCTCTGCCTCTTCCCAGCCCTGCTCCGCCCCCACTTCCCTGAGGACTTCAGCAGGGCTGGGCCTGCACTCACCAGCAGCGGGAAGTGCGGCGGCCTGGCCCCAGCCGTGCTGCCGGTGAGTGCTGGGGGGTGGTTCCCGCCTCCCCCCCCCCCCAGACAGCCCCGCCCCTCCATGGAGGCCTGGGGCCTGCCTCTCCCACGGAGGGGCTGCGTAGGGCCCCAGAATAGCTAGGGATGGCCCTGCTCCCACAGGGTTCATTCACCCTGTTGGCGTTCTCACTCAGATGGTCAATGGTCCAATCACTGGTCCATGTGTCTGCTGTGTGGTCTTCCTCAAAAAACTCACTGAAACAATAGAGAATGTCACTAATTCAAGACACAATTGCCACCATGTCCTCCAGCCTCAAATTAAGCAAGAGGGTCATGGGATATCCACAACAGAATTTAGGCCAAGCCATCAGAAAAAGTGATTAGCATCACTCACGAGCAGCAGAATGAAGTCATAGCCAGATTTTAGACAATAAAGTGCATGCACAACTGCATCAAAGAACAGCATCTGCAATTGATAAACCAACCTGTTCCCCACCAGATTCCTGTAGTGTACTGCAAGCATTACTGATTCTCACAACATGTATACTACATACAGACGGGCATAGGAGTGATGCCAATGGTGATCTGTAAAATAATAAACTCAGTCAGGAGCAGGGACAGACAGATTTTCTACCTAGTCCCAAACGAATGTCCCTTCCCAGAGTTGCAAATATGAAGACAAGCCACTGGAGAATCTAACCTGTATCCACACAAGTTCATTCTGAGGTGTGGACAAGTTTGTACTCTCCTCATAGTCACTTGTTAGAGCTGGACAGTATCATTTGTGAATCTCCAAAATAATCTCATTTCCCCTTATAAATAAGTTTATCTGCTGCTGCAATAAGGAGAACATATTTTTTTAAAAAGAAATCCCTTTTACTGGCGTCTTACCTTCCACATCAATTTTAAACTTTTGGACACCAAGTTCAGTTTGGAATAATCTTCTCTCTAGTCTCATCTCCTCTTCCCCCATCTCTGCCCAATGCCCCTTGTCTCGGCAACTTACACTATTGAACAACTCCTTCATTTCCTCCCCCATTCTTGTTGCCAGGGTTTCTTTGACACAGTCTTGTACACCTGCAACACTTGACCCAGTCCAACATACCCCCACCTACTCCTCCTTAAAGCAAGTCTCTTCAAAAAGGTCACCAAACGCCAGCCTTCCTCTCCTCCCCAGAGGAGCATTAATGAATAGACGTTTGAAAAGACCAACTCCTAAACTCAAATTGAAAATAAAAATTGAAGAACTCACAAGATGCATGTTTATCAACACGATTCAACCACATTGCTTTGCATTGATTCCCAACCCCTCCCAAGCCGTACGTGCATTGCCCGTGTTTGTGAATGGTCTCTGTCTAGACCACAAGTTCTTCCAAGAAGGGACCTGGTTTTCAAACCTATGTGTAAAGCACCTAGAATACGGTTGGCACTATATGAATAACAGTAAACTATTGTAATGTTGTTTCGGTGGTGATAGGCTTCCTCTCTCCCAGCAGCTGGGTTGCTAGTGGGTTTGGTTTGAGAGAAACGGGTGGAACGGGAAAGAAACAAAGTGTTCCTATGGAGGACGGTGCTGCCTGTTGCCAGCTCTATTGCAGGCAGGAGCTGCTGTGAGAGCTCTGGCTGTACAAAAGTTGGATTTTTAGACACTGTTGTCTTGTCTCATTCCTTTAGATATCCCTGATTACACAATTTTCACACATTTCTCAATGCTCCCATGTCTTGGCATAATTACAGTAGAACCACCACAATATGCCAGTCAAACCATATTATCAAACGCAACCAAACAAAAACTCCTCTGCCATATATATATAACCCCCCTCAAAGAAGAGGTGAGCAGGCAGTAATCCAGCCTTCCCATAATCAAACGATTGAAAAGCAGACAGCAAACCAGCCTGACAGTTGCAATGTATTAATTTAGCGATGAGGAAACCTCAGACTTGGACAAACATGAATTAAAAACTGATTAATGAATATTAAATGCTTACACACCACTCCAGTAGTTTTCCATTGTCACACAACCCCACACCCCATCACAACAGGTCCTGTGACAGACCACCCCCCTAGGATGTGTACCATTTCCCCGTACCTGCTGTTGTCTTCTGGGGAGTGACTGGTGGCATCTCTTGTCTTCCCTCAATGAGAGGTACATTGTCTTGTCCAGTGTCCTCAGCGTGGAGGTGTCTCCTAATGGGGTGGTTGCCATTTCCATATAGTGGAGAGTTTGTTGGTGTCAAGTGCAAGGTAAGTTGCCTAGTTCTCCTCTTGCCCCTTCAGCAGAGAGCAACATTTAGTCACTTCAGGCTGCTGCCATTAGTTAAAAGGAATCTAGGACAGAGATCAAGGGCTCAGTCCTTATAGGTTCATTGATTCCAAAGCCAGAAGGAACCACTGTTGACGATCTAGTCTGACCTCTTGTATAACACAGGCCAGATCTACCCCTTAAGATCTGGAGAGTGATTGCTAGAGAAAAGCAAGTTACAAGAGTAACCCTGGATTTACATCAGTGCAAATGAGAGGAGTTTCTGAGCTGTTATTTTTTTTCCCCCTGATGAGTTCAGAGAGCAAGCAAGCGGCAGCCCCCCTTCAGTTAAATAGATCAAAATATCTTCTGCATAGCCAAGGAGGTAAACAGAGCCAGTCAAAAAACCAGAAGAAATACCATGTGATTTCCACTATGTGACTCATCACAGCTCAAAATTTGAAATGCACGATAAAAATCTGCCTCTGTTTTTACTGACATCCAGATAATGCAAAAACTGTAATATCCAATTACAGTGACATTTTCTGCTGACATGGAAAATTTTACAGGAAGCGTGGTTGCATGTTCAGATGATCTATACATTCAAAAATTTGAGTGTTCCCAAGTATGATTCTAATATTTCCCCCAGCTCTAAGCTTGGCCCTGGTTTCTCCACTGAGTTGTGTAACTTTCATGCACATTAATAAGAGTTATAGGTGTACATCAAAAGGAGATGAAATTGTGTTCGTCAAATGCTTGCACCTCCCTACTTTGGTAACAGTTGCACAGATGCATTGGAGGACACAATTTTGCCCTTAGTATAATACCAGTAAAACAAACATTATTCTCAGGTAGTATGGGGTTTTAAATTTGCTCTTCCATGCAGATAAGATTTGCTTTTTAAAATGGGAAAATGGTGTGTCACTGATTTTGAACTAGAGAATCTCAATGAATAAAGCAGAAAGAATCCCATAGCAACATAATGTTTTGTAAATTTCTCAGTAGTTATAAACTTACATAAATTGTTAGATTGCTTTATTGAGTAAATCAAATAATTATTACCGTTTTGATTTGGCAATTTTCTGGGGCAGCACCACCACCCACTCAAAGACACCTTGACTGAGCCAGGTGATAAAACAGCAATAAAGTGAGGCGGCTAACCATATCAGATTGCGCTTGCATTATTTAAATGGAAATATTTGCAGTTGTGATTTGACGTATAGTAATACCAAGTTATAAGGACACAGTTTATGTGTTTGTTAGCAGCAGCTGCAAATATTAAGTCAGCTGCTTTTCCAAGAAGCGCAGGGCTGACAGAACACTCCCTGGGTGGCTCATTTCCTGTCCTCCTGCCCCAGACTGTTTCAGTGTGGAGAATTTGCACCTACTTCATTTAAAACCTATGAAGCTTTTACACTGATGGGCAGGGGAAGGGACAAGGTAGCATTCAAGGACGCTCTCTTGGGACCATCAAAGTAATATGATTTAAAGCAAAGCATAACACTGATACAAACTAGATTGTTTATGAATATGAGGTATTTGACAGAAGTCATCTTCCTTTTCTCTCTTGGCAAACAATAGTTTCTCCACTTGCCTGTTTAAACTGAGCTATGTAAATCATAAGTAAAAAAACACATTTCCTCTCTGTTGATCTGAAAACTCTCAAAGATGTGTCAGGGTCTCATTGTAGAATTTAATATGTGGATTGTTTTTCCTCTGTTAATTTTTATCTATAAGTACAGATGAGGGCTAAAAAAGATCAAGAATCTGATTTAGGAGCAGAGCAAAATTATATGTAAAAATGTATTTTTGAAATACACAAAAGCAGTTTTTTAGTTTCTTTTTCTGGAATATGTTCAGTATCCTGAACAGCTTTCTACTATGATGAAGAATAGTTGATTGGTGGCTCTCAGCATTGGTAATGGCTTTTCACTTAAAGGTCACAGTTTGACTGTAGCACATACCAATGCTGAGAGAAACTTATTGCCGTCTGATGTGTGTTTGATGGCCAAATGAATAGGGGCTCCTGGCCAGGGCCTAGCGGACAGGTGTCCACATCACAGAAACCACCACACTAACTGGTGGCCTTGTCAGTCTCAAATAAGAGTTCAAGGATTGAATCATCATGGAAACTTAACTGTGTTTATACTCTTTAGAGGTGGCTTAACCATTCAGACACAAGGGACATTTACAGTAGCGTGGAGAAGTCTGTTGCATTTGTTGTAGCCACTTTGTAGTCACATAGACATCAGTAGAGGTGGGCGAATATTGCATGTAGTGAGGTGGACAAGCCTCCCTCCTCTGGGGTGAGTGAAGGAGTGTTACATGCCCCTTGGAGGGCGGTGCCTAGGCCACCCTGCCCCCCTCGCCGGAAGGACAGGGGCGTGCCCGGCAGTATAAAAGACCAGACCTGAAGCCCATTCGGGGGGGGAAGGACGTCCCGCTGGTTCCGGAGCAGCATGGAGTGGATCCCCCGTCTGGCTCGACCCACGCCCCAGACGCGGACGACAACTGGCCCGGCGTGACTGCTGCCGCTTACCCAGAGGAGCCGGACGACGACTGGACATCCGAGGTAGCCGGACGACGACTGGACATCCGAGGTAGCCACCCCAGGGGAGGCAGGAAGTGGCCCAGGGGCAGCTGCCCTAGGGCTGGCTGCAAACCTCAGAGTCCCAGGGTCGGTGTGTTGCGGCTAGATCCCTGTCGACCCCGGGGCAGCTGATTCTGCCCCTGCCAGGGCCCTGGGCTGGGACGCGGTGGAGTAGGGAGGGCCCGCGTCCCCCTTCTCCCCCCCCCCCCGGTTGGCTGACCCTTGTTCCTCTGCAATGTGCTCTTGCTCTGAAGAGGAGTGGCCCCAGAACCGTAAGACTGTTGTTTGCTGGCTGCCCGAGCCCTGCAAGCCCAGGCCCCAGCCTACCTTTGAGACTGTAGTCTTTGCTGGTGGCCTGAGCCCCGCCCAGGTTATAGCCAGTACCTTAAGACTATTGTTTGCCGGCTGCCTGATCCAGGCAAGTTCCAGCCCCAGTTAAACTGAGACGAGCTTGGCGGTGGGCTACCACCAACCCTTCAGTGACCTCCCTCCTCCAGGGTGAGTGAGGGAGTGTTACACTGCCCAAGAGCATTTGTGCACAGAAGTTTAAACTCTGAAGATCTGTGTTCACACCCTTATGCAGGAACTTTGTGCAAGAGTTTGTTCTGGGGGTGGCTGGAAGGCAGGGGCAAAATGGCTATTTTTTCATAAAATGAACCTTAGTCACATAAAACAAATATTTATACATGAACAAGAGTATTTGCTGTTTGTTCTCCTGTTTTAAACAGTTTCAGTTAGCCAAACAGGCTGTAGAAACAGTATCAGGTGACTTAGATGATCAGTTACACACCATGATGGCCAGGCAAAGTGTCAAACAAACAGTGAATGGTTCACAAAAAACCCCGTTCATTGGATAATTATGAATTACCAATGTATTTGTAAAAATCGAAGCCTGTTTGCAAATAATTCAGGAACAAGAAAATTGGGCTAATTTAATCAGATAAATGAATAATTGAACAGTTATTTTGGCTATATGCTAGATTTTGCACAGAGAAGCCTTAGCTTGGAGTAGGATCTGGGCTCTCTCTCAGTAAAAACTCTACATCCTGGCTCTACTGATGTCAATGGCAAAACTCCCACCTTCTGTCTTGATCTCCTCATACAAATTTGTGTGCTTATTACACATATAAATTAATTCTTGCTATTCTTTCCTCCTTTTCGCCCAGCAAAAGCCAATGTAGCAATGGGAAAGCAAGCTGAAGTTTGTCCTTGCTCATGCATCATTAGCAAAACCATTAACTATATTCCATTTGCACAGTCTGTTATTATTGTGCATGTCCAAAAGTACCCAGCTTGACTCTCAGTTCACATGCGACTCTGCAGCATCTGCAGTTGCTAAACTTTTTTCAACTTGTCAATGGAGCAAATTTAACAGTCATTGTGGGCTAGACCAGTGGTTTTCAACCTGTAGTCTGTGGACCCCTAGGGATCCTTAGACTATGTCTAAGATTTCCAAAGGGGTCCACACCCCCATTCAAAATTTTTTAGGAGTCTGCAAATGAAAAAAAGGTTGAAAACCACTGGGCTAGACTGTCACAATCTTTATTCATCCAGACAGAGGAATAAGACCTCCTCTCTGAGCTCTGCTCGGATTGTGATGTCAGCTGCAGTAGAAAGATCAGAGACAACTTGCTAAATACTTCCTGCTACAAGTAAAAGTGGAGGAAGGGCATGCAGAGGTGTGTGGAGTGGGAGGAGCCTTGGCTTCACCCTCCTACTCATTGGCAAGGGTAGCTGGTAAGGCATCTGGTGGGGAGGATACAACTGCACAAAAGTGAGTGAAATAACTTACTCCTTCCCAAGAGCAAGTAAGGAGCGGGGGTATGAAATTGTGACTGAGTCCCAATTGGTTCTCTGGTCTGCTCCTTGCCTGGCACAGCTACATGCTCCCCCTCTTACAGACTGTAAAAGTTACAATATAGCTCCAAGTGCAACCAACCCCACAGTGTCATTTTTCAAGCTATTGCTGCACTTTAAAACTCTGCCCTGAACTTCCTCATTATAAAGAACTCTCTACAACCCCAATTTTATTTGGCTTCTCTGGTAGATGCGCCACCATTGCACCAAACCTGGACATTGTTTAACTCTTATAAGGTTTCCCCTTTGGAATCATTTCTTGGTTCTGGGGCTGCTAAATTACCCAGACAATAAGAGGAGATCCCCAGAATGGGGTTTTTCTAGAGGAAGAGAGAATAGTGTTTGTAACATTCTCTTTTGTGGGTTTATGGACCTAATTAAGAAAAAGGCAGGCTGTAGCTAGTGATCGGTGTGGATCTCGATCAGAAGCACAGAGGAAGCTCTTGGTATTTCTTGGAAGATGCAACCAATTGAAGTGACAGGGGCACAGAAGTGGGATTTCTCAGCAGTCCAATATAAATCATTAGGGGACAGAGTTTATTTCAATTTCCTTCAAATAAAAAAGAAGAGGAGTTAGGGCAAGCCTGCCAGACCAATAGGAGTCATGTGGGAAATCTGAAACTGAGTCCTGAGCTTAGTCCCTTACTAATGGGCCAGAAGAATGGGAAAACGCTTAGGAGCTGTGCACTCAGCCTTCTTCAGTGACCCCCCTGACAGATACATGAAATAGTGCTAAGAGTTCTGGAGAGAACCGCTTCCTGCTTTGAAGATGGCAGAGACTACCAGGAAAAAAAAAAAAATAAAAGAAAGGGCTCCTGGAGGTCCCTGCCACTACATGGTGCATATTTTAACTAAAAACAGCAGCAAGTCACGTGGGATTTTACTACCATGATTTCGCTGCTTTTTTTAATACAAATTAAATATGGAGTAACCCTGGCAACTGTTTGGAATTTATATGGCACCCAAGTTATAAATAACTGTAGGGGGCCTGCCTCACCACTCTGTTACACTAATTTTATACTTCTGTGATTCCACTGACGTGTGTAAACCAGCTAACACAATGGCAAATCAGGCCCTTCCACATGGCAATTTTAAAAATTAAAGATTTCACTATAGTGCACGGTCACAACTCTCTCCCTGCCCTTCTCCCTAGTCCGTTTGAATAGAAATAAGAGCACTGATTTGTTTTGCCACTGCCACATTGTGATCCACACATAAATGCCCTGTTTAGTCACTCCATGTCTATTCTGACTTTTTTCCTGCAGAAAGTTTCTCTTGAGCTTTTTAGCACAATGTACATTCACTGTATCAAGTCTTTCCAACACAGCAAAATATTTTCTTACATATATATAAACTGCACTTTTCAAATAGATGATACTTTTTGCCCACAGACAATGGGTTCCCTCCGGTTGCTGGAACAATTTGTATAGTGGGGGTCCTGAGAGCCATTGAACCAAACTGTAAACCAGGGGTCTCAAACACGCGGCCCGGGGGCCGCATGCAGCCTGTGGGGTTATTTTCTGCGACCCGCGAGCTCCTCGCGGTCCCCCCGCGTTTACCTAGAGCGGCTCGGGCCTAACGCGCACTGGGGGCAGGGCAGGTTCCCTGCTTGCCTGCCCTGAGTCCCGTGCCACACCTTGCACTCTAACTCCCTGCTGCACCCCGCACAGCTCCCCTCACTGCCCTGAGCCCCCTGCTGCACCCCTCCTGCACCCTGACCCCCTGCCGCACCCCTCACCCCTCCTGCACCCCACACCCTAACTCCCTGCCCTGAGCCCCTGCCACACCCCTCTTGTACCCCCTGGGGGCGGAGTTGGGGTGGGGATTTTGGGGAAGGGGTTGGAATGGGGGCAGGGAATGGGTGGGGCCTCATGGAAGGGGTGGAGTGGGGGCGGGGCTGAGGGCGGCACGGTGGGGGGAGGGGTCAGTAATGCGGCCCTCGGGCCAATGTACTAGGTCTTATGTGGCCCTCGTCGTCATTTGAGTTTGAGACCCCTGCTGTAAACCCTGTATATGATGGAAACCACTTCAAGCCAGAGGGTGTGGCAGCACCCTTAGTTCTAGTACCTATGTCTCCATGTCACTCGGACTTTAGCTGAACAGAGTTGAGAGGCCTCAGTTCATATGGTCTCCATAAAGGAACACTTCAAGGGCATAAAAAAAACCAAACAAAAAAAAAAAACAAGGAGTCCGCTGGCACCTTAAAGATTGACTAAGATTTATTTGGGCATAAGCTTTCGTGGGTAAAAAAACCACTTCAGATGCATGGAGTGAATTCCATGGAGATGCATTTTTACTCCATGCATCTGAAGAAGTGGGTTTTTTACGCACGAAAGCTTATGCCCAAATAAATCTATTAGTCTTTAAGGTGCCACTGGACTCCTCATAGTTTTTGTGGATACAGACTAACACTGCTACCCCTCTGATTCAAGGGCATCAGATCCCATCACCTTGCCTAGGTGTGCTGAGATGAGGATAAGTAGAAAATATTTACAGCTTAAAAATTGAAGTCCAGTTTTTCCTGCTGACATTTGATAGTGCCTTTAAAATCTGACATTCAGGATATAAAGCTCTATCTTGGTAGTAGCTTATTTGTCAGGGGAACCCAAGTCTACTTGGATTCATGGACATCTCACATTTCCAATGAACTCTGTCTTGGGCATCCCAAACCTACCTTTTATTCTGGAGAACAAACATTCAGATAATGTCATTATAATGGTTTAAAATTAAGGAAAACAGTACAGTAGAGCCTTGATTTGCCCTATTTGGATTACTCGGAATATTATTGGGGAAGAGACCAGAATACTTTGAAATCAGTGCTCTGGGGATCATAAACCTGACTATAGGCAGATGGCTAGCTTCCTGGAGGCCAGCTGGCTCAGCAGGTGTTCCTGGCAGTTGTGCTGCAGAACTTCACCTCATAACTCTATGAATTTAACATTTATGTTTTCAAGCCTTTGTGCCTGCATCAGGCACAAGTCAGGCAAGTCTTTATGGGCTCTCTCCAACAAGGTGCTGAGCAGTCCAACCCTGAGCCAGCAAAGCACTTAAGCATGTGCTGAATGTTAAGCATGTGAATAATCCCAATGGCTTCACTGAGACCACTCCTATGCTTAAAGTTAGGTATGTGTTTAAGTGCTGTGCTGGATTGGGGACAGACAGCTCAGCCCTTTGCAGGAGCAAGCCATCTATGCTGAAGTCTGATTAGGGCTTAAGCAACAATAGTAATAATACTTTGCACTTGTATTTTATAGCACTTTCCATCTGAGGAGCTCAAAGAACTTGAAAAACATTAGTGGGATTTTTTAGGCTAAATTCATTATTCTCCTTTTACACAGGGGAAATATGAACTAGAGGGGGTTCAACGTTGCTCTCACACACGTCATTCTGGAATCACCTCCCCGAAGCCAATGAGGTTGGATTTACATGAGTGTCAGTGTGATCACAATTTACAAACCTGATCCAAAGCCCACTGAGGTCAATGGGAATCTTTCCTTTGGCATCAGTGGGCCTTGGATCAGGCCCTAAGTGACTTGCTCAAGGATACATAGAAACGTCGGGAACTTATCTAACTCCAGCACAGGTCTGACCTGAGGCAAAGTTCTGAGATACAGCTGGACCTTGGAATGAACTCTTGCTTTGACACTTTATTTTCTTAGTCGGATTCATTCTCTCAGTTTTTGTAACATTTCCGATCAGCTCTAGTCAATAGTAAAACTCCATTTTGTTTCGTCTCAGAAGAATTGCAGGAGCTTAGGAGCTCACTTTGGCTAGGTCTGCATTACAGAGCCTATGCCAGCATACCCCCCTAGTGTTTGCACAACCTACTGACAGGAGGAGTTTTTCGGTCAGTGTACGAACACCATCTCCCCAAATGACATTAATTGGCTATGTCAACAGCAGAACACTTCTGTTGACAGAGCTACATCTACACTGGGATATTTGTTGGCACAGCTAATCTGTGGAGAACCTATGGTTGCTCCAAGCCCCTGGGCCGAGCTAGGCTCAGGTTCCAGGACATTTGCAAGAGGGACTTGAAAACTTTAAACTTTGACATGGTAAACTGGTAAGATGCACTTAGCAACAGGCCACATCGGAGGGCTGCGCAGTGGTAGGGAGACAAAAAAGCTGAAAAGAGGTAATTGAGAGCAAGGAAAGTGAAGAAGGAAAGCAGGCATCAATTGCTAGTAATGCACTGACTTCATCCACTATCCCTGCGCCTTATGACTGCACTATTTGTGGCAAAGGACTGTCACTTGACAATTGGACTTTTTGTAGCCACTCACAATGCTGCAGCATGACACACAGTAACTAAACTGCTTGGTGCTTACATAATCCTTTTTTGAGATGAACGGTTGCCACGATTCTAGCTATGTCAGTCTGGCATGTGGTTTTTTTCACACCTCTGACTGATGTAGCAAAGCCACCATAACTTAAGTAGGCTTGGCAGAATTCAATGTTTTAATAATTTTATTGGATGATATTGATGTTTATTTAAGCTTTTTTCTATTTTTTCTCAAATTAAATTTTCACAGTTGCACAAAATTCTAGAGTGTGTGTGGAGACAGACATTGGATATTCAAAAAGTTAAAGCGTGTGGGACATTTCTGAAGTTCTTTGTGGGATGCCACTGGTTCTCCCAGGAATTCCTGGGAGTTAGGGGTCAAGTTTCCACCATCCCATTAATGCCTGTATCATTCCATAATTTTCACCACATTTTAAAAAATGACCACAGTCCTGTGCACCACTTTCCAGTCTCTGCCATCTTGCTGACAAAAGCATGTATCCTACACAGCTCAGTGCAATTCTCAGGAGGATTGCTAATAGAGGAGTGCAATGGTCCACGCCCCTAGGGTCAGGGCAGTGTGGCCTATCAGTCACAATCTATAAAGCATCCCTTCAGTGCAGGGCAGCATGCCCTAGTGGCCAGAGTCTGTTTCGCCACACTTCGGTGTAGGGCAGAGTGGCCTAGTGGCCAGATTCTATAGCATTGGGGCACCCCTTATGGGGTGTGGCAGCCCCAGTAGGGGGGCCTGGGCCCACCCAACTCCACCAGCCTTGACCCAGGGCCCTAACAGTGGCATAGCAGCTTGCTGCTGACTCAACAGGAGGTCCTACTGAAACACACTGAGTTTCCCAAGGTGGGAGATACCACTCCATCACCCTCCCTCAGGGAGAGTGCAAGGATGTTTTGCACCCTAGGAGACACCTCCACCTTGTGCCGCTCCCCCCCCCCAAGCCCAGTGGCAGCTCTCTGCCCTAAGGCGCCCCCCCCCCATGGCAGCAGAGGTGAGCTGGGGCAGGGAGCAGTTCCCCTGCATGCCAACCCCCCCTTACTTGCTGCAGGTAGCCCTCCCTGCACCCCTCCACCCCAGCTCCCTCCACCTAAATGCCAATGATGATTGGGGTGGCCAAAGATCCAGCTGCCACTGAAGGACCCAAAATGCCACCCCCCAAATGCTAGTGTCCTAGGCGACCACCTAGGTCACCTAATGGATTGCACCGGCCCTGCCCTCCCTGGGTCACTTCCTACCAGAGTCTGTGTTGGGGTTTCTGTGTTCAGCAGGGCCAGTCATCTCCAGGGTTTCCTCCAGTTGCCAGGGTGCAGGTGGGCGTTGGATAGCTTCGATTCCCAGTGCCATCAGAGGCTGTGGCTGGCCCTCCACAGGCACTTCCCAGGCAGGTCCTTCCCCTGCAGCCCCCAGCCCAGAATGAGCTGTTCTCCCACCCTTTATACAACTAGAGCACTTGGAGCATGCCCAGTCTTGCTAAGGAGGCGGGATTTCCGCTGTCAATACCATGGGCTTAACCCTGTCTGGGCTAGTGCGGGGTGAGCAGACCCCGTCACAAGGAGGCATTATTTTTCTGTATTTGCAGAACTTGAATGAGTACTATTACAACCAGGTATACAAAGAGGAAGATGCCAAGATGTTCAAGGATGCTGATGGATACAGCAACAAAAAAATGCCAGATAGTTGCTGGCATTCACAGAGCACTTCCACATGGTGGATTGCTGCTTTTGAGCCTGAGAAATGAGAGGGGATTGGGGGATTGCGTTGTAAAGCAGGTTTGGGATGAGCAGTGGCTGCAGAACTTTCAGATGTGAAAGGCCACATTCTTGGATCTGATCTTGCCCCAGCCCCCAGGTGCAGGGACACCAAAATGAGAACTGTAATGACAGAGGAGAAGCAAGTAGTGATCACACTGGATTGCTAATAGGGATGCTTCACTGAAATCATTGTTGGCTGATCAGGGAAGGTGCATGACATTTGCATCTTTAAAAACGCAAGACTTCAAAAAGCTGCAAGCAGAGATGTCATTGAATCCTGGTATAATTTTTGTACTGCCTGGTTTAAAAACTTTTGAATATATGTTGTTTACTATCTACAGCTATAAATTCTGTAACGTCTGATGTACAGTAATAAAGATACTCAGAGTTTCCAAATATAGAACTTTATTGTGTGCAAAGAAACAGCAAAAGTGGGGAAAAACAACAACCACCACTAACCCTTGGGAAAAACAACCTAGCAACAGTGAAACAGGGTGAACCCTACTTTAAAACCCCCAATCCAAAATTGGATCGAACAAGTACTGCATGATCATGTGGTCTTCACAGGTCCGTGTATGTGTAGCTGTGATTCTCCTTGTTTTTAACCAGCATGGAGTGGTAGGGGTATGAATGCACCCCATAATGCCATCTGTTGAGTTGGGGGTACAGGCACCACTGCCCGTGGAATTCTTCAATGCCTGAAAAGGCTGCAGAATTGGTGGTCTTTAGGCATATACAGGGCCGGCTCCAGGCACCAGCATTCCAAGCAGGTGCTTGGGGCGGCAATCTGCAAGGAGCGGCAGTCCGTGTGTTTTTCCTGCTCCAAGCAGCGCCACAGACGGCGGGGGCAGTCTGTGTGCTGTTAGGACGGCACGCACGTTTCCGCGGTGGCGGCATTTGGCGGCAGCTTCTATGTTCAGCTGCCCGGGTGGGGTGGGGAAATTTGGCGGCTTCTGTCTTCCAGCTGAAGACAGAAGCTGCAGCCGAATTGCCACTACTGCGGAAACGCGCGTGCCGCCCTAACGGCACACGGATTGCCCCCACCGTCCATGGCAGCAATTCAGTGCGCTGCTTGGGGCGGCAAAAACTGTAGAGCCGGCCCTGGCCATGTAGGTTAATATGTTCTGGAACATTTGTGTTTGTTGTCTGAGCAGACCAATGATGTCCTGGTGCATTTCCCAATGTGCCTCTCAGTCCTTTTCCTTTTCCTGCAGCAACCAATTTCTCCATTCTTGGTCCTTCTCCATGGTCTTGGTCACATGGCCCCTCCAAACATGAGGTTGTAGAGGACTGATGAAGCTCATTGATTCCTCCCTACTCCTCTTCTTTCTCTTCCTTATCAGGGTCAGACGTTCAGCAGGCCTGGAGATGGGAACTCTCAAGGGCATAACCTTGGAGGCTACTCATTAAAACAGATGGATACACTATTAGATTTATGGTCACAACAGAAAGGGAAAGATAAGTCTCAGAACTCCCTTGCATTATGCTGATAAATACCTTTAATAAGAGATGCTAATTGTCATGTTAGCTTTGGAATGCCTTGTGATAGCTTTGCTTTGCAGCTTAAACCATGGTGAGTAGATATGGGCAGAGGGCAAGTGATGTGAATACTAGCAATATTTTCACTGGGAGTGGTGATCTTAACTGATATCTCACTTTTTTTTGGGGGGGGGGGGGGCAAAAGCCACAGAGAACCCAGATGCTAATGGCATCCTGAAGCCTCTCTAGCCCCTGTGCTGCTAGCCAGTTTACTTCAGTGGTCCCAGCTGAACTCATCACAGAGTGGCATGGGGAAGTCTCCTATCATGGGGGAAGAAACAAGGCTACATACTTAGTAATGTTTGGGAGAGGATTTCATCAGGTTTTCTCAAGCGGACTGTGATAAATGAAGGGGGGGAGGGGCTAGCTAATTTTTATGGACACCCAGCCAGCCAGTTAGCTATAAAATCCGTTAGTAGCTGTTCTCTACTTGCTTTACCAGTAAAGGGTTAAAAAAGCCCATAGGTAAAAGGAAGGGAGTGGGCACCTGACCAAAAGAGCCAATGGGAGGATTAAAACTTTTTTAAATTGGGAAAAAACTTTCCCTTTGTCTGTCTGTTGTTGTTCTCTCTGGAGAGGAGACACAGAGCAGCAATGCTGTAAGAAGCTTGAGCCAGGTATGAAAAATCATCAAATCATACCTAGAAACTACTTATTTGAACCCCAGATATGTAAGTAGATCAGGGAATGTCTAGAAAGATGTGATTAGGTTTATCTCTTTTATTTCTTATTGGCTTGTGGACTCCTCTGTGCTAATCCCCAAATGCTTTTGTTTTACTTGTAACTTTTAAGCTGGACCTGAAGAAAACCATTCTTGATGCTTAATTATTATATTTGCTCTTGTTAAATCTAGCAATAGCCTAAGTTCCAGATGTATTTTCTTTCTCTGTGTTTTTAATAGCGTTTACCTTTTTTAAGAACAGGATTGGGTTTTTGTGTCTTAAGAGGTTTGTACAAATGTTGTTTAATTAGCTGGTGGCAACGGCTTATTTCCTTTGTTTTCTTTCTCAGCTCTTCCCTGGAGGGTGGGGTATGTGTGTGAACGGCCTTGAGGGTACCCAACAGGGAGGAATTACCAAGTGCACTTTCCTGGATTCAAAGGGGGGTTTTGCATTTGGGTGGTGGCAAGAGATTTAGACCGAGCTGGATGAGCGACCGACTCAAAGGGGCGATTAGGAAAAAACAGAAAGCGTTTAAAGAGTGGAAGAGGGGAGGGATCAGTAAGGAAATGTACCTAAGTGAAGTCAGAGAATGTAGAGATAGAGTGAGAAAGGCCAAAGGCCGTGTAGAGTTGGACCTAGCGAGGGGAATTAAAAGCAATAGTAAGAGGTTTTACAGCCACATAAATAGGAAGAAAGCAAAGAAAGAAGAAGTGGGACCGCTGAAGTCTATTGCCGGAGAGGAGATTAAAGACAATCTAGGCATGGCGCAATATCTTAATGAATATTTTGCATCGGTGTTTAATGAGGCCAATGAAGGTATTAGGGATACTAGCACCACTATAGAGGGGCACTCGGGATGGGGGATTACCGTATCCGAGGTAGAAACAAAACTTGAACGCCTTAATGGGGCTACATCCGAGAATATTGAAGGAATTGGCGCGGGAAATAGCAGGCCCGTTAGCGATAATATTTAATGAATCTGTAAACTCGGGGGTGGTCCCGTTAGACTGGAGAATAGCTAATGTGGTTCCTATTTTCAAGAAAGGGAAAAAAAGTGATCCGGGTAACTACAGGCCTGTTAGTTTAACATCTGTAGTGTGCAAGGTGCTGGAGAAGATTCTGAAAGAGAAACTAGTGGAGGACCTGGAGGGTAGTGGCAATTGCGATAAATTACAACATGGTTTTACGAAGGGCAGATCGTGCCAAACGAATCTGATCTCCTTCTTTGAGAAAGTAACGGATTTATTAGATAAGGGAAATGCGGTGGACCTAATATACCTGGATTTCAGTAAAGCGTTTGATACTGTACCCCATGAGGAATTATTGGTTAAACTGAAAAACATGGGGATCGATATGAAAATCCAGAAGTGGATAAGGATTTGGTTACTGGGGAGAATGCAGCGGGTTGTATTAAAGGGTGAACTGTCAAGTTGGAGGGAGGTTACTAGTGGAGTGCCTCAAGGTTCGGTTTTGGGACCCATTTTATTTAATCTATTTATAACTGACCTCGGAACCGATTGCAGGAGTGGGCTGATAAAATTTGCGGATGATACGAAGGTGGGAGGCGTTGTAAATTCGGAGGAGGACAGGGATATCCTGCAGGGAGACTTGAATGAGCTTGTGAATTGGAGTATCAGAAATAAGATGAAATTTAATAGTGAAAAGTGTAAGGTGATGCATTTGGGGATGACTAATAACAATTTTAGTTACAAGATGGGGACGCATTGGTTAGAAGTTACGGAAGAGGAGAAGGACCTAGGGGTTCTTGTAGACCGCAGGATGACTATGAGTCGACAATGTGACGTGGCGGTGAAAAAAGCCAATGCTGTCTTGGGATGCATTAGGCGAGGTATATCTAGTAGGGATAAGGAGGTCCTGCTTCCGTTGTATAAGGTGCTGGTGAGACCTCATTTGGAGTACTGTGTGCAGTTCTGGTCTCCCATGTTTAAAAAAGATGAACTCAAACTGGAACGGGTGCAGAGAAGGGCCACTAGGATGATCAGAGGAATGGAAAAGCTGTCGTACGAAAGGAGACTAGAGGAGCTTGGGTTGTTTAGTCTGACAAAGCGAAGGCTGAGAGGGGATATGATTGCTATCTTTAAATATATTAGAGGGATTAATACAAGGGAGGGAGAAGAATTATTCCAGCTTAGTACTAACGTGGATACCAGAACGAATGGATACAAACTGGCCGTGGGGAAGTTCAGACTTGAAATTAGACGAAGGTTTCTGACCGTCAGAGGGGTGAAATATTGGAACGGCCTACCGAGGGAAACGGTGGGGGCGACGGACCTGTCTGGTTTTAAGATAAAGTTAGATAAGTTTATGGAGGGAATGGTTTAATGGTAAAACATAGTAGTCAAGGAAAGCCAAGCAATGGTGGGTAAATAGTATAATGGCTAACGGGGTCGGGCTGGAGACTCTTGCCTATATGCTCGGGGTCTTACTGATCGCCACATTTGGGGTCGGGAAGGAATTTTCCTCCAGGGCAGATTGGCTGAGCCTCTGGAGGTTTTTCGCCTTCCTCCGCAGCATGGGGCAGGGATCTCTAGCAGGAGGGTCTCTGCCGATTGAAGTCACTAAAAACAGGATTGGGGACTTCAACAGCAGAGTCCAGGGAAGGGGTAGGGACGGTTTTATGGCCTGCAGCATGCAGGGGGTCAGACCAGATGATCATAATGGTCCCTTCTGACCTTAAAGTCTATGAGTCTATGAGTCAGAGAGAAGCTGTAACCTTGGGAGTTTAATACCAGCCTGGAGTGGCCAGTATTAATTTTTAGAATCCTTGCATGGCCCCACCTTCTGCAAAGTGCCAGAGTGGGGAATCAGCCTTGACAAGGACAAAAGGAACATCCCTATTCAGATAAACAGAGAACTCCACATGGCTCTCACTTCTTAACCCAAAAAACCCAAAGAATAGAAAAGTGGACACTGACTCTACCTCTATTTCTCCTACCTCTATCCATGCACAGGACACTCATCTGATGTAACTGGACTGCCATATGTTTGTCTGTATTATCTAACACTATATTTTCTAACATTATACCAGCAAAGTAATTAGTCAAAAGTCAATGTCTTTGTTCTCTAAAGCTGTGGATGGGATAGGTGCCATTTATAGATGGCGAAGCTGGGAGGTGGAGATGGGAGGGAGAGAAGGAGATGAGCTTTCGGGGAACAAAAAGGGGGAAAATTACTATAAAGGAATAATTCCTGTACAAATTTACCCAAGGTTCCTTCCCCTTCATCAGTGGGTTCATCTGCATTTGCCTGGCAGGACTGTCTCGATTCTAGAGGAGTTTCAAACAGCTCCTGGCTCACGGCATGGTGTGAATCCACTGCTGTGCTGTGCACCCCTCACCCCACTATTCACAGTAGTGGTCTGCACGTCGGGCTCCTGCAAAGTGCCCCCAGTCAAATGCAGGGTACTAGTGGAAGCCCTGTGAAATATGGCCTGCAGTTTGTCACAAAAGCAGTAGATCTGTGGTGCACCACAAATTTGTTATTTTCCTCCCTTGCCTCCAGGTATACCTGGTATAGTTCCTTTGCTTTCATGTTGCACTGCTACTGATCTTTGCCATGCCCCTTTGCAAGCATGCCCTGTACAATCTGCTCGTATAGGTCAATGTTTCTACGGCTGGTCCAGAGCTGTGCTTGAACAGCTTCTCCCCACAGGCCTGGATTTCCAGTACTTCTTGGAGTACACCTAGTAGGTGCACTCACCAAGGTGGACAACCAGGAGAAGGTAGTTCAAAAATAATCAAGGGGTCTTAAAGAGGGAGTGGTCTTCTGGTGTCTGTGGCCCCTGGGCAGTGGAGTTCCAAATTGTGACCAGAGTGGCTACTGTTGCAGGGACAGGGGAATTATAGGACAGCTGCTGCAGGACTGTTAGCATCACCACAAGTCATGCAGTATCTACACTCACTGCATCAACCAAAGTGGCTCAACTTGGTTTGAGGAGGTGGTGTTATTGCATCACTGTAATGGGATGCTTACATCGCTGGGAGACCAATTTTGGCGCAAATACATGCAGAATTAGGTTGATGCAAGTCAACTTAGGTTGACATAACTTTGTAGTATAGACCAGGCCTTAGCCAGGGACTTCAACCCCCACTGGGTAAGTGCAGTTGGTCACTTTTGTGAAGAACATGTTCCAGGCTAGCCAAGAGGTGGTCAGCTAGCGATGATTGTGGTATTATGCTTGTCCTCAGCCCAGGAAGGACAAACACTACACTCAACTCTCTGGCATGCCTTTCCTTCATGGCACAGTTTATTAATTCAGACAAAAGCTCCTGAAGTATTCCCCTGACCAATGCCAGCAACAGAGGCTCAGAAACTTCCCACTCTGTGCCAGCCCTCCCCCTTCTAAATGAGTTCATCAGCCCTTTAAGGACCACCTGACCCCTTCCCAGTTGGGTGTGACTCAAACAAGGTTAGTTCGCTCCAGGTTCCCTGGCCTTAAAGGGGCAGACCACCCTGTTACAATGCAGCCTTGCTATATTTTATTTATTAAGGTATCTTTTCTTGGAGATTAAATTAAATTGGATGTATTTCTTGATAAGATCAGTCCTACTAATCACTAGACTGATATGATCTTCTTTAGCTTTACTATTTGTGTCTAGAATTGAACTACATACAAACCAAGTATACTGGTTTTATTTCCACTTCCCCAGTCAATGAAGCAATCTTTCTGTCTTCCAGCAGTGCAAAGTCCTGCCACAGTAGTTCATATCTAGAAAACTGCTATATGACTATAGGGAGTAAAGTTTGAACCTGTCCAGCAGCACCTGGACTCTAACTCAAACTGTCTTCTGAGCTATTACGGCAGGAACTAACCTTATGAGAGAGCATTCAAATGGTGATTGTACAATGAAAAGATCCTTTGACTGTCTCTTTACCAGTTTCTCATTTGCGTTCCTGTGCAATAAGTACTGGAGACTGTAATGTATGTGTTGTGCACAGCCACCAGGCTCTACAAGGAGATCACAGAAATCCGAACTCATGATAATTTTCAAGTCAGGTTATCTTCACTGGATTAAAGCTGAGGGGCCAAATTCATACCATGCCAAATATGTTGGCTTCAGTGAAGTTTCAGAAGGGATGGATTTGGCCCAAAAGTATCCACATACTCAGTGATATTTAAAATTAGCAGTGGACTATGATTTTAAAAATACATGAAGAAATGTATGTTAAAGGCTTGATTTAGAAGGACAACTGGAGATAAGGCAGCCATCAGCATGTTTTTCCAACTTGACCTTGCTTGTTGGATTCTCTATGCCATGCTCTGCCCTATTTATACTCATTGTGGTATTTTAGATAGATTATAAAGTGAGGCTGGTTCATCTAATACGATTTTAGGACGGTTGCTTCCTCATGAGAATTTTGTGATTTTTTTAGATCTTTGTTATGCTGAAAGTCTTAGCAGCAAATAATCTCTGTGAGGTAACAGGTATTTTTTTTTTTAAGCCATAACAAATACCTGCCAGAGAATAGCTGCCTAAATTCCAAAACCTCTCTGTGAATCCAGCTTTTAGCGAGAGACAATTACATCAAGAATGCATGAAGCTCTGATTTCTGAAGACTTCACATTTCAGACGTTTTGTCAGTGAAAGCCATATACTACTTGTCTGCATTATTATACCAATCTGAGAGTACAAATGGGCATGGCTTCAGATTCTCTATCATATTCAGAATCAGTTGGGTGTAGCTAACTGGAGGAGATGTTGCATGGATTGTAGCTCCCTGTTTCTGGGGCTGGTTATATGCTGGGTTCAGCACATCTTAGAGCAGCATATGGCTCCTGGGACAGTGGTTCTCAACCTATTTACCATTGTGGGTTGCATATGTGGCCCACAATGTGTTATGTGGGTCGCATCCACTACTACCTGTATGGCCCTGAGGATGTCACATGGGCCACAGCTGTATGCTTATTGGGCCGTAAGCGGCTCACAGGCCGTGGGTTGAGAACCACTCTGCCTGCAGGAGAATAGCTAGAGATCCAATTGCTTACTGGCTCCTTTGTACCAAGACTGAGTAGCACAAAAAGAGTAGCTTACAATACCAAATCTGGTCCATAATGTATACCAGTGGTCCCCAACGCGGTGCCCGCGGGCGCCATGGCATCTATGTGTGCCCGCGTACTGGCCGGCGGACGAGCATCTGCCGAAATGCCGCCGACAAGCAGTGTCATCCAGAGGCATCGCTGCTGATTTTTGGAGGCATTTCGGCGGCGACGCCTCTGGATGACACTGCTTGTCGGCGGCATTTCGGCGGGTGCTCGTCCGCCAGCCATGGTCCGCGGTGGCTCGTCGTCTGGCACCCGCCAGACGAAAAAGGTTGGGGACCACTGATGTATACAGCTCAAAATTAATTTCAGAGGCATAGTCTCAAGATAATCTCACTCTATTAGAGCAAAATCTGGAGTCTCCCGGTCCTGCAACCATCATCTATGATATGATAGGTCTTAATTTTACAAAACAATACACACCTTTAAACTATCTGCTTGAATTTGAGGATTTTCAATCCCCCTAGGGAATTGTCAATTATTTTTTAGATTCTGTGAAGTATTACATGGAATCTTTTAGGGCTAGCCAATGCATGCAGATAGGGCCCAAGTCTCCACTTTCTTGTATCTTTGATAACCATTTAGTGTAAAATGCTACCAAATCAGCATGGTAGCATTTTTATATCCACTTTGTACACACTGGGCCTGACTCATCCCACCATTACTCCAATTTTTCACGGATATAACACTAATGATTCTCAGTAGTTCTGATACAGACTGAAAAGAGCACACTGAATTTGGTTCCAATGGAACTACGCTAGCACAAATCTGGGATAAACTCTCTGGTAAATCAGGTTCGGTTTGCACAAGTTTGAATGACTATACAAGATGCAAACCAGTGAAGAATCTAATGATCTAGGAAGCACATTCATCTTTATCAGATTTATTTTCCCTCATAGTCTTAAGTTGCAGATGTACTATCAACTTAAGTCATTTTCATGTCACTTTTAAAAATGTAATAGTTTTAACATTAATTAAAAATAATAAAACAAATATTTTAAACGCAAGTACTTTAAGCCCTTTGGAGCACATAGGAGATTCTCTCTCTCAAAGTATACTTTGATGCAATCACTGGAGACTGGTCAAATTTCTAATTTAGTCCAATTTATTTTGTAATTAGCCAATGATCTATATTCTCTGACAAGTTTTAATGTTGCTGGAACCATTTGTTCTAGTTTCGCAATGAGCAGTAAAGTGTTGTTAGCTTATATTAGTTCTTTATATTAAAGTTCACCTATTTTGGCACGTAAACAGTTGCTGCAGTCAGTGGTTCTACATAAGAACGGCCATACTGGGTCAGACCAATGGTCCATCCAGCCCACTATCCTGTCTTCCGACAGTGGCCAATGCCAGATGCGTCAGAGGGAATGAACAGAACAGGGCAATTACTGAGTGATCTGTTGCCCACTCCCAGCATCTGGCAGTCAGAGGCTTAAGACTATAAAAATAGGATAATGAGGGGAGAGTATCTTTGACATGTTCCCCTCTCAGGGCTAAAAGGCTTTGATATTATCCCATTTGTAGATACACGTGCCTATGCTTTGTTATATCGAAGTTCAATCCAATTAAGGAAACTTCTGTCAGAAACTACCCACCCCAAACCACTGTAAACGCTGTAACATGCAGAAGAGAAACTTTCAACCAGTTCTGTCAAATGCCTTTTCAGCATCCAAAGAGACAGTGGTTATTGGCTCTAATTTATTCTTGCCTAAAGCAATTATATTTAACAACTGTTTCACATTATTACATGACAACTGATTTTTAATAAATTCTGCTTGGTTAGGGTGAATAATGCTCGAGAGGACCATTTTAAGTCTGTTTGCCAAAATGTTTGCCAATATTTTGGAGTCTACATTTATGAAAGATATTGGATGTTAGTTTGAGCAACTCTTTGATATATTCTGAGGATTAGAATAACTTTAATAAAAACTATATTTATGCTAGCTGGTAAGAATGTTATCCAATGTCGGTGCATATATTTCTTTAAGAATAACTATTAGCACTTCTTTGTACTCCTAATAGAAGTCTTCTGGGAACTCTTCTAGTTCAGGACAGTTTTTTGCTTTTTTTGGATTGAATGGCATCCCTTATTTATTCTGTTATATCCTCACTCAAAATTTATTTTTATTCTATTAAACAGACATGTTCTACTGAATTAAAACATCTGCTTCTATACACAAGCAGTATTCTTCTATGTAGATTGCAGAATATTATGTTTTAAATATTCATTAATTTTCTTATTTGAAATCAACATGGTTATTGGGCGGGGGTGGGGGTGGGGGACAGTATCTGAGATTGTACCTGTGTTATTCCTCCTTTAGCTGCATCTGCGGGTCAGTAATTTACCCACTCTTTCCTCAGCATTTCTGGCAATCTGAAAAGAACACGGTCACAAGAAGAGCTGGGCTTTAGCCTCCCTTTAGTCCCTCTTAAACACACATGTTGGACTTGGCCTCCTTCGCCTCTCAAGGGAGAAACACCACAGTCTAACCACTCTGAGGCTTGATCTTTGGGTTGCAGCCCCTGTTTCCCAACTGCGTAAGCACCACAAGTCCAAATGAAACTTGGCAACTGCAAAAAATCATCTCTTAGACTCATAGACTTTAAGGTCAGAAGGGATCATCATGATCACCTTGTCTGACCTCCTGCACATTGCAGGCCACAGAACCTCACTCACCCACTCTTCAGGACTTGGTGACCATTGGCTGATTAAAGGGACTCAAAACCAGTGTCTTCAGAACAAAAAATATTAATGCACCCAGATGTACATAGCAAACAACGAAAAGGGCTAAAACAAAAAGAGGCCAATATGCCTGGTTCTTACCTCAGCTTTGTTCTTTCCATACAGTATTGGATAAGTTCCAGATCCTCTGTTCCTGGGTGGGGAAAGTTAGACAGCCTCTGTAGTATCCTCTGTATCTCTCTTTGTCAGACTCTCATCTCCAGCCATTGCTGCCTGAGCAACCCCCCAAGACTGGGGCCTTTAATGGTTTAGTATTGTATCAGATCACAGGTTTGGACCTGGAAGGAATAAACTTTGCTAGACTATTTAGGGCCAGGCTCTAATTAACAGCATCCCCATTTTTCCTCAAGGGGCCTTGGTATTTTCTCTGACAGTACCTAATATTCGCCATTGTTTTGTTTCTGGTTTGTTCCCCCACCCTGACCACCTCTCAGCCACCTTTGATTGAATTCCTTGCTGTAAGGCTGGATATTAGCAGGCAGATCAACATATGCATCTCAGGTTTTCATAAAGAAAGGTAGATAATGCTCTCATTCTCCACAAGCACCATTAGTTTTACTAATATATTTTTTTGTATCTTGTGTTAGATTTTGTAAATTGTGTTGGATTTGGTGTATCTCATTCAAGGTTTTACATTTTTCAGAAAACAATTGCATTAACTCTTGTCTACATTTACAAATAAATTATTGCACCTTTAAACTTTTCTGGTGTCTCACCACATAGGCATGTTTGAATCCTCAGAGAGACCCTATTTTATGCTATATGAACTCTTTAAATAATTTTTTTCTGTAATAATGAAGCATTAGTGTTCTCTCTCAAGGAACATTTCAGAAGATTATATATTATGGCTGAAATAAACAATGGGGTGTGATCTGAGGTATCTATGGGGTTAGGAACTGGGACATAGGTGGTCTGGCTTATGGTCAGAGCAGGAATTGGAGTCAGGAGTCAAGCCAAGAGTCAGAGCCAATGGTCAGTAGTGAGGTGTAGAGACAGGAGCCAGAGATTAGGCAAGGATCAGGCATGAAGCTGGAGTAAAACAGGAATTAGGAGCAGGGGCAGAAGTGAGGCGTGAGGCAGGAAGCAGGAACAGGATGGGAGTGGAGCAGGAACTGGGAACAAGGTTGGATGCAGATTGCAAGAGAAAGGCAAAGAGCGGGGTCTGATGCAGCAGCAAAAGGGAGTCTGCACAGTTGCTCAGACAATATACCTGGGTCACTTCCTGACTTAAGTAATGGGGACGAACCACTCAGGCACCCCAGGCCTGGGGCATCCTAACAGAATATCCTGTGATAACAAGGGAGTATTAGAGACCTTGGGCCCTCACAGCCCTGGGTTCTAGACTCACTGAAACCAAGGGCACCTGGAGACTTTATCCTTACCCTCTTCACATGCATTCTCCTTGGGGCGATGCTAGGCCTGGCCTGTTGGGATGATCTTGACAGAACTTTTCTACTATCTTGGGGGTGTGGTCATGGTCATGGGCTCCCAGGATCGTTTCTTGAGACTGTAACCTTCCCACTCTATGAGACATGGAAGGCACCCTCACCACCAATGGGATTGAAGAGACTTTAGACTCTACATAATCTTTGCGCCCCTAAATCTGGGTTATTGAGACATATCTAGAAAGGGATTCCTTACCAAGGGCTTGAAGAGTGACACATGGAATACTGGGTGGATGCAGAGGGACCGGGGAAATTGCTACTTAACATGACAGGGCTGACCTGTTTGCAGATTTAGAAAGATCTGAGGATTTGACGTCTGAGAAGGTCTGCTTGTCCTGAGATGTTTTGTGGCAGACCAGACCTTTGGGCCCACAGCAAATGTAGGGTGCTCTTGGCATCACCAGTCCATGAACTGCTTGCAGGCTTCTTTAGTCTCCTCCAGGGGACTCCAGCATTCATCCTGGATATGGTAAATTTGCTGGACCTTGTTGACAGCCATTGAGTTTGGGGAGTCTGTGGGTAATGCAGGGTGGAAATGGGGATGATATCAATAGTTAGAAAAGAAGGGGTTCTGCCCTGGAGAGACATGATCAGCATTATTGTAAAATAAATTGGCCTATAATAACAGGGAAACCCAGTTGTCTTGATGAAAGTTAATACTAATTGATTGACCCTCTCCAACTGCCTGACAGTCTGGGGGTGATTTGCAGTGAGTG
Organism: Malaclemys terrapin pileata; assembly: GCF_027887155.1. NCBI lineage: Eukaryota > Metazoa > Chordata > Testudines > Emydidae > Malaclemys > Malaclemys terrapin. The sequence goes on along the minus strand of NC_071506.1, from coordinate 241,417,813 downwards.
CAGAAGATGGGGGCTTTCAAGGATTCTAAAAATTAATACTGGCCACTCCAGGCTTGTATTAAACTCCCAAGGTTACAGCTTCTCTCTGACCTGAGATAGGTAGATGCTGCCACCACCCAAATGAAAAAAAGAAAAACCCTTTGGACCCAGGAAGGCGCACTTAGGAAATCCTCCCTGTGGGGAACCCTCAAGCCCTTTCACACCCCCTCCAGGGAAGAGCTGAGAAAGAAAACAAAGGAAATAAGCTGTTGCCACCAGCTAATTAAACAACATGTGCACAAATCTCTTAGGACACAAAAATCCAATCCTGTTCTTAAAAAAGGTAAATTTTATTAAACAAAAAGAAATAAAATACATCTGGAACTTAGGCTATTGCTATATTTAAAAAGAGCAAATATAATAATTAAGAATCAAGAATGGTTTTCTTCAGGTCAAGCTTAAAAGTTACAAGCAAAACAAAAGCATTTGGGGATTAGCAAAGACGAGTCCGCAAACCCTAAAGAAATAAGAGATAAATCTAATCGTGGCTTCCTAGACATTACCTGGTCTACTTACTGTATATATTCATTCATAAGAGGATTTTTTTTTTAGTAAAAAAGGGAAGCACCAGAAACGGGGGTCAGCTAATGAACAGGTATGGAGGGGGAGAGGTGAGACACAGCCCCTCTCCCAAACAGAGGGAGCAAGGAGAGGCAGCACAGCCAGCAGAGCCAGAAGGTAAGAGGTGGGGCCAGAGTCTCTCAGCGTGGCCAGAAGCTTCTGGCCACGCTGCTCTCCCCCGAGCCTCCAAAGCAGCTGCAGCATCGGGCCTGGCAGGCTGCTGCCGTGCCACTTGGCCCCGCCCCCCAGAGCAGGTTGTGGTCGCGCCGCCCGGGCGCCGGAGCACGCTGCGGCCATGCCGTCCGGCCCAGCCCGCTGGAACATGCTGCGGCCATGCCGCCCAGTCTGGCCCGCCGGAGCAGGTTGCAGCCGCACTGCCCAGCCTGCTGGAGCAGCTCCAACCAGGTCAGAGACATCCTCCCCTGGCCCTCCCCAGATAAGGTGGAAAGGGGAGAGTGTAGGGGTCCCGGGCTAGGGGTGGGGTCATGTGGGGGGTGGTCACAAGGGTTACTCCCCTGACTCCCAGCTTCTCCCCCCGCAAAAAATTTCCCCACCTGTTGCTGTCCCGGCCAGTCAGGGTAAGCAGCTGGCGCGCTGGGACACTTTGTTTACGTAGGTTTACCTCCGTGCCTGCGGACGCTCGAGGTAAACAAACCATCTCGGCCCACCAGCGGCTTATCCTGATGGCCCGGGATGCAAAGTTTGCCAACCCCTGAATCATAGGGTCGGCTTATGAACAGGTTATAAAAATTTTCCATTTTTACTTATCCATCTTGCGGGGGAGGGGGGGGCTTCGACTTATAAACCGGCTTATGATCGAGTATATACGGTACATATCCGGGGTTTCAGATAAGTAATTGCTAGGTCTGATTTGATGATTTTTCATACCTGGTTTAAAGCTTCTTACAGCATTGCTGCTCAGTATCTCCTCTCTCCGCAGAATAACAGACAGCCAAAGGGAAAGTTTTTTCCAAATTTAAACAAGTTCTAGCCCTCCCATTGGCTCTTTTGGTCAGGTGCCCACTTCCTTCCTTTTATCTATGGGCTTTTTTAACCCTTTACAGGTAAAGCAAGTAGAGAACAGCTACTAACGGGGATTTTATAGCTAACTGGCTGTCTGTAGACCATAAAAGGGAGCTCCCCCACCGCTTCATTTATCACAAGATGGATCCATGAACATCCATTAGGCAGAGTCTCCTCCACCAGAAGCGAGACACAAATTGTGGCCCTTGGTCAGAGATGATTTGGGCTGGAAGTCTGTGGAGGTGGATGACATGTGACACCAGCAGCTGGGCCATTGCTTCATCCAAAGGCAAATAGTTGCAGGCAGTGAAGTAGGTCCTCTTAGTTAGTTGGTCTATGACCACTAGGACTGTGGTGTGGCCCTTGGAGCTTGGGAGTTATACAATGAAGTCCAAAGTTACTGAGAGCAAGCGTCTTTCCAGAGTCTCCAGGAGTATTAGGGTACCAAGGGGTTTTGCATGAGGTGTCTTAGTACAAGCACATCGGTACAGGAGTCTACATAGGCTCAGTTTTCAGTGTGCATATAAGGCTACCAGAAGAAACAACTGATGTGCAAAAATTCTTGAGGTGACCAAAGTGGGATGTAGTAACATAAACATAGTGTCTCTAATCGGGTGTGTCCCAGCCAGATGTCTGTGTGCCTGCTGACATGTGTTATCCCATCCTACATGGATTGTTGAACTTTGGCCATTTCCTTTGCCAGTGCAGCCTTCCTGCCAGAGGTGTCTTCCTGAGCAGGTGTCTGAAGGGGGATTGTCAAGTCTAGGTAGGTCAGTGTTAATGAAGTTACAGGGTTGTTCTAGGTTCAGCTCCTTGTTTCCCTGGAAATATTCCCCTTTATGTCACAGGATAGCTGCTTTCCCATTTCTGCTTCCCGGGTGGAATGAAATGGTGGAGTTATATTGAGAGAATAGTGCCCACCTGAACTGTCTTTAGTTCAGGCTCAAGCCCTCCAGATAGCGTTTTCAAGTTTTCTATGGTAAGTGAAGGCCTGTACTGGTTGTCGAGCCCTCTCCAGATAGTGTTGCTACTCTTTGGAAGAGGATTTGATGGCAAGCAGCTCTTGCTCCAGTATTTCATAGATTTTTTTTCCCCCAGCAGATGTGAGCTTGCATGAGTAGTATGCATAAGGGTGCAGTACCAATTGGGGCCCACGCCTTTGGGATAGGATGGCACTGAGAGCCACATTAGAAGCAACTGATCAAAGGCTCACTGTACATCAGGTGACCAGAGGAACTTGGCGGACTTGAGGAGAACCAAGGTAAGGGGAGTGATTTGCCCCAAGAAATATGGAATGAATCTCCAATAAAAATTTGTGAATCCCAGAAAGCATTGCAGCTACCAGAAAGCCTGGGATTTTGGCCAATTGTGGATTGCTTCAACTTTCTGAGGGTCCATTTGGAAACCCTGCAGTGAGAATATATACCCTAAGAACTTGGTGGACAGCTGGTCAAACATGCATTTTTTAAGCTTGACATGTAATCTGTACTTCCATAATCTTTCCATGACTAACTGGATGTGGTCGTTGCGTTGTTCAGGTTTCTCAAAAAACATCAATATATCATCAAGGTAGATGATTACAAACTGGTCTAGGATGGTCCTACACATGTCATTTTTAAAATGTTGGAAGCTGATAGGAGCACTGGTTTGCCCAAATAATATGACCAGATATTCAGAGTATCTATAGTGGGTCTGGAATGTGTTCTTCCATTCTTGAATCCACACCAGATTATTTGCTCTGCAAAAGTCTAATTTAGTAAAGATTTTAGTGGATTGCACATGGTCCAATAGCTTCAAGGTTAAGGACAGGGGGTAACAGTTTTGGATTGTTATGCTATTCAAAGCCAAACAAGCTATGTAGCGGCATAGTAGTCCACATTTTTTACAAAAGGACTGGGGCTCCTGATGGGGAGATCACTGGGTAAATCCCTTTGCCAAGTTTTTTGGATGTAGGCCTGAAGGAATTCTCCCTCCGGTTCAGACATAGAGTATATCTGCCCATAGGGAACCTTGTCTACGGGGCAATCAGAAACTGCTGTGGAAGTAGAATGTCAGTGTTTTTCTTTTTGAAGACTTCAGTGTAGTCTTGATAGTTGCTAGGAAGCTGTGTGTGGTGTCCCACGGTGGTTGCCTTCGGCTAGCCCCCAAGGCTGGAGGGCCTTCCCCAGGTGTTGTGGCCCTGGGCTGGAGTTCTGAATATGGGGATGGAAAATGGCACTCAGTGGGTTGCAGACAGATCCTTTGACAGTAGTCTAAAGAAAAATCTATTACCTTCTCCCACCAGGAAATAAGCCCTTGCTGTTGTGAAGGGTGGATGTTGAAAAGACAGAATGCTATGGCTGGAGCATCCTCCAGTCTTTATCATGCTTGTAGATGGAGACCACAGAATTGGCTAGAGGAATAGCTCCAGTCTCACTCTGCGGTTCTAATAATGCTTTCTACTTGCTTTTCCTCCCTGATTTTTTCCCATTGCCTAGCCCTGGGGGAGAGAATTGTGGCCATAGCAATATACTCCATAAGGATATGAGTTATGCTAGATTTAGGGAAATACCCTGTCAAGGCTGATTCCCCAGTCTGTCACTTCGAGTGCAGAAGGTGGGGGCTCGCAAGGATTCTAAAAATTAATACTGACCACTCCAGGCTGCTATTAAACACCCAAGGTCACAGTTTCTCTCTGACCTTGGATGGGTAGAAGCTGCCACCACCCAAGTGCAAAAAAACTCCTTGGGACCCAGGAAGGAGCACTTGAGAATACCTCCCTGTGGGGTACTCTCAAGCCCTTTCACTCCCCCTCCGGGGAAGAGCTGAGAAAGAAAACAAAGGAAATTAGCTGTTGCCACCAGCTGTCCCTCTTAGGACACAAAAATCCAATCCTGTTCTTAAAAAAGGTAAATTTTATTAAACCCAAAAAGAAAGGAAATACATTTGGAACATAGGCTTTTTGCTAGACCTTAAAAGAAACAATTACAAAAATTAAGCAACAAGCTAGCTCTCTTGAGGTTCAGCTTAAAGGTTACAAGCAAAACAAAAGCATCTGGGGTTAGCACACAGGAGTCCACAAGCCAATAAGAAACAACCCTAATCGCTTCTTCCTAGTCATTTCCTGATTACTTACATATTTGGGGTTTCAGATAAGTAGGGCTGAGGTATGATTTGATGCTTTTTCATACCTGGTTTTAAAGCTTTTTACAGCATAGTTCCCTGTTCCCCTCTTTTCCGGAGAACAACAACAGACACAAAAGGGAAGTTTCTTCCCCATTTTAAAAAGTTCTAGCATTCCCATTGGCTCTTTTTATCAGGTGCCCACTCCCTTTCCTTTACCTGGGAACTTTTTTAACCCTTTACAGGTAAAGCAAGCAGAGAACACCAAGAGGGACTTTATAGCTAACTGACTGTCTGGGTGTCCATAAAAGGGAGCTACCCCCCCCTTCATTTATCACAAACTCCATAAAAAACTAGTTTTGATTTCACAAGGATATTACCATTTGAAAAATTGCACACTAGCTAAGTGCACAAATCTATGGCTATTTAGGAACTTCATGGCTATCACTATAAAACAGGGGTTCTCAAACTCCATTCCACCGTGACCCCTTTCTGAAAACAAAAATTACTTCATGACCCCACTACCCCGGGCGGGGAGGCCAAAGCCAAAGCCCAAGTGCTTCAGCCCTGGGCAGTGGGGCTCGAGGTTCGGCTTCGGCTCCGGGTGGTAGGGCTTGGGCTCCAGCTATTTGAAAACAGAAAAGAATTACATTCCTTAAATAGCCCATTAATATATTATTCAAGATGTCATAGTTTGGACGAGAGAACCAAATTCCTGGAATAAATCAACGAAAAACAGCTGCTTCATTTAAAAGTGATTTGAAGTTAATAAAAACGGAAAGCCTTTCTTTGAATGTTAAAAAAAGAAAAGCACATCTTCAGATCTAAGTTAACTTTTGTGAATACATGTACTTCCATAATTTTATTTTCATGTTGCTGATATGACAAAACAACAATCTAAATAAGCACAGAATTTAAAACACTATGGGAAGAATGGTCCAAATTCATAGACTGTATAGACTTCCACTCTATTGTCTTCATTGGAGTTACATAAGGGATGACTAAGTCTCTGTGTGTTTACATCTGCCAATGTCATCCATTTAAGGAGAGTGTAATAAAAACCTGAGGAAACGCGCCATTAAAAGCATATGCTAAAAAACAAGCTTCATCAATAATGCATAATTACATAACACTTTTACTCCTGCTGGAGAGCAAACGGAAGTGTGTGTGCAAATAGTCGCTACCTTCATAAGGCATGATACAATTCATGACACAATTGTTGCAACTTTTGGAAATGAAAGTAGTTTTTTCATATGTACAAATCTGCCCCTTAAGTGGTGAGGAAAGAGATGGTTACTCTAACCTTGAAAAGCAGCATCTGAAAACAAAACACCTGTGTTTTCTGGCTGGACAACAGCATATCAGCTAAAATAACTCCATTATAATTCTCACTGTGATTAGCTAACTCCCCATAATTCATTTCATAATTGGGAAAAAATGTAACATTTTCTGACATCATCTCAGTCCAGTTTTGGACACACTGTACTGCAGAGAATCCAACAATATCCATTTAATTTTCCCCTCCACAGTTTAAGAGGAATCCAGTGACTAGGGCTGCAAATGGATGCTGCACATATTCCTTTTGGGCTTTTCAATCCAAAAATCTGGACACAAATGGTAGATGTGAATTTGTTCATGGGTGAAATTTTACCTACAAACTCTTCTTTCTACTTCCCTGCTAAAAAACAGTGAAGTTTGGACCTGATACTCTCAGAGGCCTGGGCTTGAAAAATAGACTACAATTTATCTGTGATGTCATGAGGATGTCACCTCTCCTTTTTGGAGGACCAGAAGAACGTTTAAACTTTATGATCTGTGGGGTCTTCCCCTGGCTCCTAATTTGTAATTGGGTGTTGGATGACAGTAACCACTGGAGTCAATGGGTATTGACCTCGGCCACATTGCAAGGCTATTAACATTTAAAAATCCTGACCTACGCTATGTGATTGGGCAGACACTAGAGGTGTGTCACTTGTGAGCATTCACACCTTTGTAGAAACAAGCTTCGGGGGATGGATCCTCCTCAGTGGCTGAACAGGTCACTGCACAACAAACTTTTCAGAACAAGAAGTGAGCATGTGATCAGAAAGCTGATGGCGTTCAGAGACAATAGTTACTCACAGAATGGCCAAGAAGAGGCAGGATAATCCTTTCATCTGTCAGGGGACACAGCTCATCCACCCTGTCCTCCATCCTAGGAAAGACAGACAATGGAATTCATTATTTTTCTTGGTGTGTGTGGGAGAAAGAGGCACTAAAATGTTGGCAGCACATCATTGCGCATCTGTTCCTTTTTCCTGATGGGGGGGGCCTGGGCACTACCATAAAATTAATTAGGGGCCTCTTCTGATTTCAGTTATATTGGTGTAAATCCTGAGTATAATGCCATTAGAATTAGTCTGGATTTACATGGGCATGTCTGAGGGAAGAATTTGGCTATAGAGCCTGTAATGCAAGAGTGACCCATTCTGTGAGCGTTCCAGTGGTTTTTCATATGGTAAGTCTTTTCTGTAACATAGGTTTCCAGAACAAACTTAACTATGGCCATATGGTGGCATCAACCTTCCTTCTCATTAACAGTCTATTTTGTTACACCCATCTAGATTTAGTCCTCTTGTAAGAAAGTGATTGTGGTGGAGGCATTGTGAGTGGGAACTGGGAACGTGCAAGGAATGCAAAGGAAGTAGTGATGACAACACAGATCCATGCATTTTATGTTCCTCCAAAGCTATTGCCATCACCATGCTGAAAACTGAGGTGCAGCAGTAGAACCACTCAGTCCTTGAGATGTCAAAGCTAGAACAGGTTTCATGGGTATGGACATACTTTAAGATGATCTCACAAAAGCCATTTTGTGTCTGCGCAGAGGATTAACTGGGATGGCCATGGAAACTATTTGGGCACCTCTGTTCTAAGAAAAATGCATGGAGATCAGACATACTACAGCATGCAGAGCATCACCATCACAAAAAGCAGGGTGTTGGGGAACAGAATGTGGCTTCTGAGTGAAGGTAAGTGTACAGGTAACATCTGTCATGGCAAGGGATGGTGTTAAGAAGATGGAGCCATAGTAGCACTGTAGGTAATCTCTACAAACGGTAAAAGTGAGTTAGGGATCAAGCACATGAACAAAGCAATTGACTCTTAGCAAGGCTCTAGAAGTGTGGGAAAAATCATTGTAATCTCCCCAGCACCTTTATGTTGCCTGTGAGACTGGAAAAGTGTTGACAATGTACTATTCCTACTTGCAGAAGGTGAGGGCTTCTGGAGGTGGATGGCATGTACAGCTCCCAGATGGGATGTGTTAAGTCGGGTACTTTTCTCCATGAAGACAGTCCAAGAGAAGTTCTGAGCTCTGTGGGGAACAGGACAGCAGCTCTTGGGGAAGGCTGAAGACAAGATTATTATCTCACAACAGATAGATGTAGCACAGGTCAGACCAGTCACTGCATGTGTGGATATCTACTTGAACTTCTTTGGAAAAGGGAATTTACTTGGGGAGACAGAGGTGAGAGCAGCAACCAGGAGACTTGAGAAATCTCATACTGAACTAAACAAAAGGAAGTGACAGCTGAATGGCTTACCAGCTCTTCTCTCTCCCCCAAATATGTGCCATTTGACAATGATACCAATGTTGCATGTACTATGCATAATGGTGGGCTTGTCCCATTCTTTGCTTTGCATATTGCACATGAGCAGGAATGGATTCTGACAGTGGCCTGCTTAATATCTGCAGTCACTTTAATAACAGCTCCTATTTAGCAATATCACCCATTTCTGAAAGAGCAGCAGGAGCACAATGGCCTGTGAATACAAAATCCAATGAAAGGCTGGTGTTGCTATGGATATGTGCCTTTCTTCACTCCCCCATCATTCCTTCCCCTTCCTTGGTTAACAGCATTTAATATGGATGGATGGGGAAGTGACAGTGAAGAGGAGCAGTAGAAGGGAGAATGCTAAGGAGAGCAATAGAGAGTAGGGGAAATGATTACCACATTCTATTTAAAAAAACCTCCAACTCCTAAAAAATAACTGCTGGCAGCCCAGAACTTTAAACTTTCGCATTCAGACTTCAGTTTGGTTACATATTATATTAAGGGTACATTTATAAGTGGTTTATAGAGGATTAATAAATGATTAATAGTGGTTATAAACACATTACAGGCATGAGTGGTATGTGCTACACATGGTTTTAAGTATATCAATAAAAAGTAGCATAGAGGGTTAAGCCCTGGGACTAACCTTAAATTCTTTATTGGGAATTCATTTGACTCCCCACTTAGCTTTTAAAATCAAAAGGCAAAGCTAAAAGCAGGAAAGAAAAGTAATATAGATGGCCAGCCAACTTCAGTTGAAAATGGTGGGGTTTGAAGGTGATATTTTAACCTTTGCTAACACTACAGCAGGAAAATAGGATTTATTCACTAGTTAACTGGGTTATAGCTATATAAATAGTTCTCAAGATTGTAGGTACAGCTGGCCCTGTTGCCTACAGTTAAGGTTGTCTGACACATCCCATAAGATCCTATTTTCAGCTGCTATAACCTTGCCAAACTTTAACCATTTGGGCTGAAATTGTCCATGCCAAGTGTCTGCCTCAGGATGAATTTTTTCTTCTTTAAATTTCAGTAAAAAGTGCTCCAGCCATTTCCAAGAATGAGATTTGGGAAAAATACATAGTCAAAACATGGTTTTTATTGTTTCAGATGATGACTGAAGGAACCCTTTTGCTCACACAGGTTCTGAGGTAAGAGCCATGCCTGGGCCAGATTTCTGAGACTTTTAGTTAATTGTCTGAATAAACCCAGACCACAATAAGGGTGGTGATTGGATGAGCAAGTGTATGGCATTTCTCTATAAGGGCCTGGAAGAGGCAGAGTAAAGGGCAGGGCAGAGGCACCCTGGCCATAAGAGGGTGTGAATGCGGGTGAGGGGGGCACCTTGTTTATAGGAACACAGACAGAAGTCAGACTTAGGGGAACCACGCACAGAATAGTCTGTGGCTACAACAGCACATTCCCTCTCCATAACCTGAAATTGAACCCAAGATTCAGGAATCTCAGCATTCCTCTCTTATCAACAAATATCAATGAAACCCATTAGCAAAGTGCATGTCTCATGCACCTGTAGTGACAGATCCACATAATGGATGACAATCTACTATTGCTGTCAGTTACCTCTGCCACCAGCTAACAGAATATGAGCTGTGAATCTAAAGGTTTCAGCCATACTGCTGATCTGTATAGAGGCCAGTATGATTACAGATGGAGTCTGTTTTTTCAAGTTGCCTTTCTGAAAACCTAGTCAGTCAGTCACACACACACACCATGTTAAAAGGAATATTAAAGATGCAAAGTCAAGAACTGCAGAGTTAGGAAATGCCAGAGGTTAGGTTGCCTGTGCAACTTGAATTTGCCCCTCCTTGTGTTATGTAATTAAAGACTGTATTATGATCACATATTATTTTCTCCACAACATCGTTGCCTCCTTCATTCCAGAGGATGCTCCCTGAACAATCAGCTATTCAATATTTTGTTTTGTCTTCATTGTTTCTTCAAAATCAAGTTTCTTCACATTTCATTACAAATTTGGAAGTGGGTCCATTTTTGTGAACATTTCTCTGCATTATGGAACATTTCAACATGAAAATAACCAACTGTTTTGTGAGAAAAAACTGTCTTATTTTCAGGGGAAGATAGTGTTCCATAAAACCACAGCCATTCTAGTTTTCCATATACTTTCAGTGGAAGACAGACATCTAATTGAAATTTTGCATGAAGTTAAATTGTGAGGGAGAGGTGGTATCAAATCACGTAAAGCCAAATGAGATTTGTTTCACTGCATTTTCTTGTAATTTTACACAGCTCCCCAGCACACCCAGTCAAGAAGACAAAAGCATAGTTTATTTACATCCTACAGGAACAGCAGCTCTTGTTAATAGCAATTGTGGGCACAAGAAGGCCCACAGAGATCAGTGGCACTACTTCTATTGCCTTTAATAAGAGGTGGGATGGAACTGTGTATGTTAATATATGGAGATATAACTATCTCATAGAACTGGAAGGGACCCTGAAAGGTCATTGAGTCCAGCCCCCTGCCTTCACTAGCAGGACCAAGTACTGATTTTTGCCTCAGATCTCTAAGTGGCCCCCTCAAGGATTGAACTCCCAATGGGTTTAGCAAGCCGATGCTCAAACCACTGAGCTATCCCTCCCCCCTAAAATTTTTTTTGTAGTTCATGGATTAGGAACCCAATCTGATGGGGTTCCAGGGGCTTCTGTATAGATTATTTAGGTTACTCTTTCATAGAGTGTCAGGGTTGGAAGGGACCTCAGGAGGTCATCTAGTCCAACCCCCTACTCAAAGCAGGACCAATCTGGGGCAAAATCAATACTTGGTCCTGCTAGTGAAGGCAGGGAGCTGGACTTGATGACCTTTCAAGGTCCCTTCCAGTTCTAGGAGATAGAATATCTCCATTAATTTAATTCCCAGATAGATTTTTGCCCCCAATCCCTAAATGGCCCCCTCAAGTATTGAACTCACAACCCTGAGTTTAGCAGGCCAATGCGCAAAACCACTGAGCTATCCCTTCCCCCTTTCACTATGCCGGCTTGATCAATAGCCATTTTAAAATGTAAATTTTATAGCCTGATTCTGACTACACCTGTGTTCTTTATTGGCCCTTCTTTATAGAGATCAGTTGAGTGGCTCCACATTTACATTGATTCTGATTTCATTTACACCATTCCCTTCCAATCAGGCCGACGTTCCCTACAGCATTATAGCACTGTCAGCCTAGAAGCTGAACTATTCTCAAACTGCTAGATGCTGTGTCAGTGCTGATACTTAGGCAAGGTGCAGTTTATCTCTGGACATTGTATTGAGTCTCTGCTGCTCCATGCTGTATTGGGAACTCTTTGCCTGTTAACACCTGGGTTAGCTGAATGTTTGGCACAAAAGCCAAGTTAGATAGATCTACTTTTAAGAAACTGGCTAGAGTTGGAGAAACTCTCATAATTCACTCCATATTTGAAATAGTGTAATATAACTGACAGTTATCTAATAAAAAAAACCAACCTGCTTCTGACCATGACTTGGAAAGTGAAAGTTCTTGTGACTGCATGCAAAAGAAAAAAAAAATAATAATCCCACCACAATTCTGACACTTGCAGCCCCAGAGCAACAACAAAAGACAAACATTTCCTTTTCATGCCAATATTCGCATCAGAGAAAAATATGTGGTGCTTTGCATTTAGCTAATCATGTGTGGAAGAATGATGTCCATCTATGCAGAGCACAGTTGGTAGCAAGAATGGATTTCTCTGAGGTTTGCTCAAAGATGATTCCCTCATTTCTGTCAGAAGACATCCCAGTAGGAGGTTTTTGTTTTGGTGTTTCTTGGCTATCTTTGCCATGTCAGAGATAAGTTGATGCGACAGAAGAGCCAAACACAGTCAGCCCAGTGAAAATAACACTACTGGGAAGCTATGATCACAGCCAAATCTTCAAGTTCTTGTCATAAAACTATATTTTAAACAATTGAGAAGAGCTCTTTCCCCCTCTTTTATCCACATTTTAATCAAATTTGATTTTAAAAATCTATACAATTTAACATTTTGTCTGTGTGGGATTTATGTAATGTCAAATGGAAACATATATATAAATTCAGGATAAAATTAATAAATGTATAAATCTTCATAAATGACCACATGTAAAAATACTCTGAATTCACTTGCTGTGACTACTATAGGTTTCAAGAATTGTGAACAAAAATGTCACAGCCAATAAATAAGCTTTCAGTATGTCAAAAGAGATTAGTTCTCTCCTGAAATTGCTATTGACGTTAAATTCCAAGTTCAGTATAAATCCACTGTGAAAATTAATGATTTTTAAAATTACAATGATTTGACAGAAGTCGGTGGAGTTACACAAGTAACTGAAATACCAGAATCAGGCCCCATGCCTGTGCTTGATAGAAAGCTATTTTGCAGGTGACTTCACATTTTTTGTGTTTCAGAGAAGAAATAGTCTCTTGCAGATTTTGAACATGTCCAAGACAAATCTTAGACCTTTAATAGGAATTGTTATGGTGTCTAACTTTTGTTACTGGCATGGTAGGATTACTGACAGAGCCAAATTCATCCCTGGCTTAACTCCACTAATGGAAGTAGGCCAATGATGAATTTGACACACTGATTTCAAAGCAAAGGTCCAATCCTGCATGGTGCCGAGGGCTCTCAACTGCTCTCAACTGAATCAGGCCCTAACAGCAGGCATCAACAAAGCATCTAAATTTGAATCTTAAGGAGCTGAATTCAGTTTGTACATCTCAAAAAATTATCCAGCCTAGATTTTCCTGGGAATCCTGTTCCAAGGGGAGAGACGGTACCAAGACAGAAGGATCTTTTTTATTAATATATTTTATTATTTGTTTCCAAGAGCAGTCTCATTGTGCTCAGCCCTGTACACACATAAAAGAGGCCTTAGAGAGCTTACAGTCTAATGACTGGACGGACAGATGAAGAGGAGAGAGGAAAGGGATACAAGCAAAGTGGCTGTAGTGGAGATTGGCATAACCTTGGTGTGATGGGGTGTATAACCCCACACAGGTGACAAAAGAGCTAAAGCAGCCTGAGAGGCCACTCCTGGTACAGCCTGGTAGGTTGTTATGCATAACTGGTGATCAAACACAGTAAGAGAGTGGCTGGGTCTTTATAAAGAACGGCGCAAAGTGCTTTTGGAAGAGGGGCCAGGGAGGAGATGCAGGGGAAAGGTAGCTAGGAGCTGTCTCTAAGGCTGGGAGGCTAAGCCCTGAGCTAGAAGCCTGACTGGAGATGAGGCCTGATAAGAGATTGCTGCCTGCTTGAAACCCTGGGTGGAGGGAGAGCATGACAGATAGAGTTGGTGTTGGGATGGTTTGAAGCTGGAGCTAGCCTGCAAGGAATAAGGGTACCAGTTGAGCTCGGTTGGGCTGAAAATTGACTTGTTTTGCTATTTTTTGTTGGAGTTTAAGTGAAGGCCTTTGAGGCCCTGTGAATGGTTGGACTCTGTTACCTGGCTTGGCCAGAGGGCCAGGTCAAGCCAATAGCTGAAATAGGACAAAGAAGGCATAGGGGAAACAGACACACAGTTGTTGCAATGCCACATACAGCCATGAGGGGCATGGTGCAGCAGCATAGCCACACTTGGTATTATGTTTGAGAACACAATTTTAAAATAAAATGAATAGACTCTTCTCAGTTACCCCTCAGCTTTGCCATTATCAGTCATCTAGCTTTTTGCAGACATGGTAAAAGTGAGTCTTCAAGAAGAGCATGAAGGGAAGAGATAAAGGTTATATGGACCAGCTGAGGAAGGCAGTTCTCTGCATAGGGAACACCATGGAAGAATGCATGGGAATAGCTTCAGGAGAAGCAGACAAATGGCATATAACATTTGGCCTCACTGAGGGATCATACAGAATATTCAGGTAAGGAAAGAGACAAGTCCAAAGTATTGAAGAGCTTTGAAGACATGGACAAAAATCTTGAACTTTATGAACAATCATTTCAGGGATTTAGGTTTGAAAGAGAACATGTTTAAGAGTAGGTATGAAAATGGACATGGTGAAAAAGTTGCTAATATATTGAAGTAACTGGTCTCTGGATCAGTACAAAATAGGTTTTCATTTTCTATTCTTCATTTTCTTTTCAGTAATTCATGCCATTGTTTGTTGGGGAAGATAAACAGCTGCTAGAATGCTCATGGAGAGTCCAGTTTGGTGGTGGCATATATAATCAAGGAGACAATGATCTGCCTGCAATTACAAGTGCCAATTTTTTTCCTGACTTTTGAAAAATCTGACATTTCTCACATACCATTGAGTTTTCAGGTAAAGGTCCCCATTTGCTATTTCACTAATTGCTTGAACTGCTCATACATAAATTGTGTGTGTGAGGGAAAATTTACTTGGTTGTGTGATTATAAACCCCTCCACACCTGCCCCCAGCCTAAGCAGCTGGGCTGTGTGCTGGGGAATTCCTCTGGTACTGGAGGGAACATACCATTAGACATCAAACCCCAGTCATTTTGATCAGACATTAGGGAGAACAACAAGCTACAAACAAAATGAGCTGGCTTCAGTCTTGGTCTATGATTGGAGACTGCTCCCTTTTCTGGAGCTCTCCACACAGCACAGAGTCATGAAGTAGCTGAACACCATAACTGCAAATAAACAATAAAAAGGAACCTTCAGTCCCAATCTGCAGATGCTTTGTGGCCACTACTCTAAACTCAGGCCTGGAGTACTCTCTGCCACCTAAATCCAATGTCTATTCCAAACAGACTGTGGATCCACGTGGAAGAAGATCCACCTCCAGGGAGGTTGCCCCATCCAAGGAGATCCAGAAATCTTGTCTTTCTTCCTGCAGAGCAGACGTGTGTTTTTGCTGTGGGCAAGTCCTCTATGCCCATAGAAGTGGGGGCAAGTTTTGCTCCAGTATGCAGGGTATGATATGTTAGCCTTCAGTATTACCTTAGCACATGGGCATAGTTTTATTTATTTTTTACTTTCAGTGGAAAAAAGAAAAGCCCAGTGTAACTTGTGTTTTGCAAAGATGAGATTGGGTCCTGAAAGTTATATGGTTTTTCCTTAAGCTGCATCTGATGCTGTACAGCCAAAGTTATGCCAATTATATAAACTAATTTTGAGGTAAGATGTTTTAACTTAGTATCTATTGTTTCTTCATCCTGTTCACCCTATTGCTGATGAAGTGGAGTGTACCAATTTGGATAGCATGGCATTTGTGACCTGGAATTAGAACACTGGTTCCTGAGCACCACGCAGGTGTAGTTCTAACTATGCACATTCATTCTTGGTCAGAATTATGCCATGGCCAGGTTTAACCAACCCCTGGTCACTGCCGCAGGCTTGATCTAGGCTCAGTCTTGCCTTGGCACTGCATGCTCATGGGCATCTCTTCAGTCTTGTCTCTTGCTCTTATTCCAGGTTTCTATTCAACACCTTATTTTACCCCTTACTTCATTACTTCTTCCCTTAACCATTGATCCTAGTTTTGGGACCTTATCAAATGCTTCTTGAAAATCTATGTTAATTGCATTCACTGAATTCCCCTTATCAGTCATGGCAGTTGTGTATTCAGAGAACTCCAATAGGTTCGTTAAGCATCATCTCTCCTGAAATAATGAAGACTATCCCTAATCAAGCTTTAAAATTTCATCTACTCTCCTACCATAATCTTTACAGTTTTTAAGATTCTCTCATAAACCTGTTTAAATTCACTGATCTATAGTTTCCTGGTTTCTCTCTCCAACTTTTTGAAATGATGGTATTTGCCATATTCCAGTCCCAGGAATCTTCCCCAATAGTGAACTTTTACAAATGTCACTATAAAGGTTCACCTATTTTTTTGAGTTCAATTTCAGTAACTTTATTGCCATAAGCATATATGCAAATACTACCAATATCAATACTTAAGTCTTCCTTGATCACTTCCTTTAAAATTTGAGGATGTATGTTATCTGGATTGAGTGGTTTGTCCACTTTAAGTGCCTATAACCTTTCATTCTGTTCTTTACACACACAGCTTCTCCTTTCATAGAGTATCAGGGTTGGAAGGGACCTCAGGAAGTCATCTAGTCCAACCCCCTGCTCAAAGCAGGACCAATCCCCAACTAAATCATCCCAGCCAGGGCTTTGTCAAGCCTGACCTTAAAAACCTCTAAGGAAGGAGATTCCACCACCTCCCTAGGTAACCCATTCCAGTGCTTCACTACCCTCCTAGTGAAAAAGTTTTTCCTAATAGCCAATTTAAACCTCCCCCACTGCAATTTGAGACCATTACTCCTTGTTCTGTCATCTGGTACCACTGAGAACAGTCTAGATCCATCCTCTTTGGAACCCCCTTTCAGGTAGTTGAAAGCAGCTATCAAATCCCCCCTCATCCTTCTCTTCTGCAGACTAAACAATCCCAGTTCCTTCAGCCTCTCCTCATAATGTGCTCCAGCCCCCTAATCATTTTTGTTGCACTCCGCTGGACTTTTTCCAATTTTTCCACTTCCTTCTTGTAGTGTGGGGCCCAAAACTGGACACAGTACTCCAGATGAGGCCTCACCAATGCTGAATTGAGGGGAGTGATCACGTCCTTTGATCTGCTGGCAATGCTCCTACTTATACAGCCCAAAATGCCGTTAGCCTTCTTGGCAACAAGGGCACAATGTTGACTCATATCCAGCTTTTCGTCCACTGTAACCCCTAGGTCCTTTTCTGCAGAACTGCTGCTGAGCCCCTCAGTCCCTACTCTGTAGCAGTGCATGTGATTTTTCCATCTTAAGGGCAGGACTCTGCACTTGTCCTTGTTGAAGCTCATCAGGTTTCTTTTGGCCCAATCCTCTAATTTGTCTAGGTCCCTCTGTATGCTATCCCTACCCTCCAGCGTATCTACCACTCCTCCCAGTTTAGTGTCATCTGCAAACTTGCTGAGGGTGCAGTCCACACCATCCTCCAGATCATTAATGAAGATATTGAACAAAACTGGCCCCAGGACCGACCCTTGGGGCACTCCGCTTGATACCGGCTGCCAACTAGACATGGAGCCATTGTTCACTACCTGTTGAGCCCAATGATCTAGCCAGCTTTCTATCCACCTTATAGTCCATTCATCCAGCCCATACTTCTTTAACTTGTTGGCAAGAATACTGTGGGAGACCATATCAAAAGCTTTGGTAAAGTCAAGGAATAACACGTCCACTGCTTTCCCCTCATCCACAGAGCCAGTTATCTCGTCATAGAAGGCAATGAGGTTAGTCAGGCATGACTTGCCCTTGGTGAATCCATGCTGACTGTTCCTGATCACTTTCCTCTCCTCGAAGTGCTTCAAAATGGATTTCTTGAGGACCTGCTCCATGATTTTTCCAGGGACTGAGGTGAGGCTGACTGGCCTGTAGTTCTCCAGATCCTCCTCCTTCCCTTTGCCATGAGTTTTCAAAGATAATGGCCAATGGCTCTGCAATCACATCCGCCAACTCCTTTAGCACCCTCGGATGCAGTGTATCCGGCCCCATAGACTTGTGCTTGTCCAGCTTTTCTAAATAGTCCTGAACCACTTCTTTCTCCACAGAGGGCTGGTCACCTCCTCCCCATATTGTGCTGCCCAGTGCAGTAGTCTGGGAGCTGACCTTGTTCATGAAGACAAAGGCAAAAAAAACATTGAGTACATTAGCTTTTTTCACATCCTCTGTCACGAGTTTGCCTCCCCCATTCAGTAAGGGGCCCACACTTTCCCTGACCTTCTTCTTGTTGCTAACATACCTGTAGAAACCCTTCTTGTTACTCTTAACATCCCTTGCTAGATGCAACTCCAAGTGTTATTTGGCCTTCCTGATTTCACTCCTGCATGCCTGAGCATAAGAACATAAGAATGGCCATACTGGGTCAGACCAAAGGTCCAAACAGGCCAATATCTGGTCTGCCGACAGTGGCCAATGCCAGGTGCCCCAGAGGGAGTGAACCTAACAGGTAATGATCAAGTGATCTCTCTCCTGCCATCAATCTCCACCCTCTGACAAACAGAGGCTAGGAACACCATTCCTTACCCATCCTGGCTAATAGCCATTAATGGACTTAGCCTCCAGCAAAATTTTTATACTCCTCCCTGGTCATTTGTCAAATCTTCCACTTCTTGTAAGCTTCTTTTTTGTGTTTAAGATCAGCAAGGATTTCACTGTTATGGCAAACTGCCATATTTACTATTCGTTCTACACATCAGGATGGTTTGTTCCTGCAACCTCAATAAGGATTCTTTAAAATACAGTCAGCTCTCCTGGACTCCTTTCCTCTCCCATGTTATTCTCCTTTAATGTGCCCCCCCCAAAATGACCCCCAATTTGGACACATCTCCATTCTCTTCCTCTGTAAAGAGTGAGGCAGAGTAATTATTTAACCGTATAATGTTTTTACCCTACCATAAAGCTCACTATTCTAACTGTTTTCTTTTCCCTTTTATCTGGTGCATGCATATATTTTGGAGAAAGCTCTTTTAGCTGAACTGTGCTATGTAATTTGACGTTCATTATTCTCTCTTTTGCTCTAATTTTTCTTTCTTCTGCAATTAAAAAAAAAACCAACCTTCTGTTTTCCTTCTTCCAAGCGTCAATTTTTATAAGTTCTCCTCTGCACCTTCTCTTTCTCTTTAGTCTCTCTGATTAAACATTGGGATTCCAGTTGGGCTCTTAACTGTTTTCATTTTTCTGGATACATTGGATTGTAGTGTCCCCAACCATACTGAAACAGTTCCCAGCTATAGATTTCCCATGCATTACTGAATTCCATTTGCTACTCACCTTTTTTACACTTACTGTCATTTCTATAGGCCCTCAACCATTTAAAACCTATTTCAAATCATCTGGTTAGTTACCATCCAGTTGTACCCTTTAGTCAAATTTTGGTTTTACATATACCAGTCTTACACTGGTGTACCTCCTTTGACTTTAGTGGAGTTGCTCCTGGTTTGCACTGGTGTGAAATCAGAATCAGGTCCCTTATTTATTGTACCTAGCTCATTTCCAGTTATTAGGTCTAGAATAACTTCTGAGAAGGCTGGCTCTTCAGCATGCTGCTTTTAAATTTCTGTCTTTTTACAGTGCACTTCTCTCAAATAGCAAACAGTTTTCAAAACCAGAACACTAATATCAGAAGTGAAAAAAACTTAAGGGTACGTCTATACTTACCTGCTGCTTCGGCGGCAAGCAATCGATCTTCTGGGATCGATTTATCGCATCTTGTCTAGACGCGATCAATTGATCCCGGAAGTGCTCGCCATCGACGCCGGTAATCCTGCTCTGCGAGAGGAGTAGGCGGAGTCGACGGGGGAGCCTGCCTGCCGCGTGTGGACCCGCGGTAAGTACCTTTAAGTTTGAACTAAGATACTTCGACTTCAGCTATGTTATTCACGTAGCTGAAGTTGCGTATCTTAGTTGGAACTGGGGGGTTAGTGTGGACCAGCCCTAAGGCGACTCCTTGGCCTGACTAAAGATTAGTAATAAAGATACAAATTCCCCTCAAAATGAATGTGTTAAGTTTGTTACTTCTATGAATTGCACTTAAAACAAAAATGTATGGACCAGTTACATTATTTAACAAAACTATTAGACTACTTAAAGCCAGGAGAAATTTCTTCAGTCATGCAGGCCATACTTAAAATGCGATCTACTCAAGTTACTTTGCACCTTTGCCACTTGCTTTTCAGCTTGACTCTACCACTTTGTCCCCAAACCCACTAATCCCCTTTTCCCCCACTCCCACCCCCATCCTAACCATCATTATGGCAAATCCCAAAGGGATGTAGCCTCCTGGCAGATTGAGAGCCACTCGTACTGATCTGTAGCTAACCATCAATAAGGTATCTTAAAATGGCCAGTTTAAGAAATTGCACAGCAAATATGCAATATTTGCTGCTTACTCACAATTTGTCATTTGAAACTTCCTAACTGGATTTTCAATGGAAATTGCTGGGCCAGTTCCGCTCTTTTATGGAAAAGATGTTCAGTATTTCTACATATTAGGAAAGCAACAAAAATAGCTAAGTATATATGGATTGGAGAGCAGATAGTGTGTGGCATACAAGATTTGTGTTCACATTTTTAGTTAGAATAACCAAAAATATTGAGCTGAAAAACAATACTAAACACTTTGTGCTTCTATAATGACTTTCTTGTGAGGATCTCAAAATGCTTTCCAAATTTAAGACTGTGTCCCAAGGATGCAGCCCATAGAAATGGGTGGAGCATTAAATAATATATGGAGATATACCTCTCTCATAGAGCTGGAAGGGACCCTGAAGGGTCATCGAGTCCAACCCCCTGCCTTTACTAGTAGGACCAAGTACTGATTTTGCCCTAGATGGCCCCCTCAAGGATTGAACTCATAACCCTGCATTTAGCCACTGAGCTATCCCTCCCCCCATTTTTGTTGCACTGCTTCAGGAGCAAAGCAGAGAAGGAATTACAGCTCAGCAAGCCACCATTCTCTCCTTTCTACAGGGGGGTAGTAGTTTAGGCCTAGTCAACAAATCTTCTGTAGTGTAATTATAGCTATATGAGCAATCCTTCCCATTGTAGACACAACTTATACTGGCAAAAGAGTGCTTTTGGTGGTATAGATTATATCAATTCCCCCAAGAGAAATAAGCTACAACAGCAAAAGGACTTTCATGCCAATATAACTCTGCCTATGCAAGGGCTTTTGCTGGTATAGATGTATCGTAAAAAGACAACTCCCCCCATTACATTAGGAAAAGTTTCTAGTATAGACCTAGCTGCAGGCATGCTGGTCCAGCCCCATTGGCTGGTGCACTCGGAGGGCATAGCCAAGACTCAGTCCATTCTTCCTCCTCCTCACTCGCTGTCTCTGGGGGAGAGGCAGGGCAAATACATACACATCTTGTGTAATACTTCAGTACAAGCAATGGAATACTCATATGCAGATCACCCCTAGGCCTAACAAATATGGCTCGTCTCCAGAGCCAGACACACTGCAATTCTCATATTGCACAAAATCTTGAAAACACACTTCTTTATACATTGTACTGTAAGTCTGGCACGAGCAAACATCTTTTCACATAATATGTATGGCATCTTGTGGAATGCAACTTCCTCTGCAATGCAACATGCATTACATTTTGCTATAAACCAGTGGCACTGTACTGAGGAAGAAAACTGCACACTAATTACATGAACATAGCATCAGATCATTCCTTCCTATTCAGACTTTTAGAACTGCTGGTAATAATAAAAGCTATGCCTGAAACTTTAAAAATAAAATCAAAACAACATGTCAGCAAAACAGGACTCTTCATGGGGAGGATGGGGTTTCCAGTATTTATCCTATGAAAACAGTTACAAAAGTCTCTTCTGGCTTTAATGAAAGCCAAATGTTGGAAATAGTAATTAAAATGTTTACAATGAAGTGCAGTTTTAGCTCTGCAGTGTACCCAGGCCTGGCAGGTTTTGATTAATTATGGCAAGCCACACAAGAGGCTGTTCTTTCAATAACATGCTATGATATCCAAGAAGCATCTTTCACTGTCTCTCTCCTTCACTGCCTCCCACCTCTGCACTTTCAGGTAAATCTTACAGGTAAGAAACTATTGTCTCCAAGGGAAGGTATTTTAAGTAGAAACTACATTTTTTTTTAAATACCATTTTGGAATATCTGGAAGGAGAACAAGAAGTTTTTGCCCACTTTGTCTGCCCGTGGCTCTCTTCCCTCCTGTTGTCTCTTTTGTGCCTTTTTCTGTCCCCTAGTCTGTGGCTTCTCCTTCTGTATTTCCTTCTCTGTGCCTTTTGACCCTTGTTTGCTTGCATCCCCTTCCCAACCTTGTGTTCCTCCTTCCCCTGCCTACTTGTCACCTCAGCCTTCACACATCCCTATCAACCTATTCTGGGATTATTTCCCCTTCTTGTATGTAATGTATTAGTGAAGTGGTGCTCTATGCCAGGGTGACAAGTGTGTTTATAAATGTCTGCATAGACAGTTATATTTAAGTACTCCCTTGTCTTTGCTAGTCCTTTGTCCATTGCCTGTGCTTGATCCCCGTGTCTCTCCATTGCAGATCCTAATCATTTCTTCTCTCCCACTGGTTAATTGAAGATACCACTGAGTAGCTACAGCACAAACAGTGTAACTCAGACCCTGCATGGGGATCAGAAGAAGGGGGAGAGAGTCAGTCCCCTAACCCATGCTGACAGGGCCAGGCCTCCTGATCAAACTAAACCCATCCGTTCCCAACTGCTTCCTCAACATCCCACCAAAGCTCAGGCTGCAGACAGGGCAAGGATGCTGAGCCAGCGTCCACAGTCTCAGTCCAGTTCCTAGCGGATGGGTGTCTATCACATGGCTATGGAGACAGAACTATCTTCTTGCAACAAGAAATTCCACCAGGTCAAGTTTGAGGCATGGCACTGAGGGGAGTCTGGCACTGCTGTTGCTCATGCTGCTCCTGCTCTCTGGACAAAGAGAGAGGACTTAAGTCCTCAGTTCTGGTCATGTTACGCTTTGTGAACAGAAATGGTTTTACACAATTTACATCACGATTTTGGGTTTAATACAGCACTAGATCATGTGAGAGTAACTGCTCAGTAAGGGCTCCACAAAATCCCCATATCTGGAATGCGCTTACTCACAGGAGTGGTTCCTAAAGTCTTTGGCTAACATTTTCAAAGCACCTACTGGACTTAGGAACTTGAATACTGTTGACTTTCAGTGGGACCTAGGTTCCTAAGTCATGTAGGCACATTACAAATTGTATATGTTGAATCTGTGTTTCTCTCACATTGGTAAGCACTTACAGAGTTGCACAACCTGCCCCTAAATATCTTGTGATATTTACTATTCAGTCACTACTTTTCTGGGCAGGCATTTAAGATTCTGACTGGCTTCACTTCTTGAATTAGGAAGCAGAGGACTCCTGTAATCAGACTTTTGAACAAGTTTCTATGGGCCACATCTACTCTGCTACACCTGTTTCAAAGAAATGTGCATTTTATTCTAATGTAAACTGGATTACAATTTGCCCCACCTGTCTGTCTTGTTTCACTGCCTTCGTTGTACTATTTCATTATTTTAATCTTTGCATCTCAATGTTCTTATACAGAGAGAACAGTACAATACACTTTATTTGTACTGCAAGAAGTGCTGGCGTTTAACTCTGCAACTCCCCCCTCCTTTCCCCCCACCCCTCCCGGGTTACTTGAGAGCAGGCAACACCTACCTGTGTGCCCTGGTGCCTGATGTTGTGTTGACAGTAAAGAAGAGCCTGAGAATCCCAGTGGTGATGTTGGATAGGTGGGAATCCTCTATCTACCCCTCTTCAGCGGTCCTTTTATTTGTAAAGGAAATGTAAATTGGCGGTGCCTCCACCTAGCTGGGTCCTATACACACTCACCGGTGTGCCTTGGGAGCCTCCAGGCGTAAATCTAAGCTAATCTGTGCAACGGGTCTAACTCAAAAATATCAATTATAAAACAATATACACCCAATATACACTTAACACACCTTTACTTAAAGTAAGGAAACATGGTATAAGCCTGAGATTAGATGTCACTACTAATTTAAATCAGGGGGCAGTTTGATAAATCAATTAACAAATACAGTTAACAGTAGTAAATGAAACTTATCTAACTTGCATTTACACTGCCACCATTTACCCCACCCCAAGGGCGCACTTTTTTGCATTTCAGAATAATAGACGCTTGCGTGGGCCAGGGCCAGCTCCAGGGTTTTGGCCACCCCAAGCAGCCAAACAAACAAAAAAAAGCCGTGATCGTGATCTGCGGTGGCAATTCGGCGGGAGGTCCTTCGTTCCGAGCAGGAGTGAGGGACCGTCTGCCGAATTGCCGCCGAACAGCTGGACGTGCCGCCCCTCTCCGAAGTGGCGGCCCCAAGTACCTGCTTGGTAAGCTGGTGTCTGGAGATGGCTCTGGCGTGGGCGCACGTTAAGATCTTGAAGCTGGGGCCAGCACTCTGTTAGTCCAGTGAATCTGTCCAGCCAAAACAAGGGGCAGAACAATTCTAATTTGGGATCATTCCTAGCTATACACCCTCTCTGAAGGTTTGAGTTGTTTTAATCAGATGCCAGGAACCCTGGGTTCTGGTTTTCTGCCGCTCCAAGTGGCGGGAAAGAAAAGAAAAGAAAACAAAACAAAAACCAAAAAGCCGATCGGCGGCACTTCGGCGGCAGCTCAATCGTGCCGCTCCATTCTTCGGCAGCAGTTGGGCAGCGGGTCCTTCACTCCCTCTCTTCCTCTTTGGTGGCACTTCAGCGGCAGCTCAAAGAGGAAGAGAAGGACTGAGGGACCCGCCACCGAATTCCCGCCGAAGACCCAGCTGTGCCACCCCAATAACGGACGGAGTGCTGCCCCTTTGTATTGGCCACCCCAAGCACCTGCTTCCTTAGCTGGTGCCTGGAGCCGGCCCTGCTCGCCAACATGGAGCCCACCACATGCTAGGCTCCATTCCATAAGAACATAAGAACAGCCGTACCGGGTCAGACCAAACGTCCATCTAGCCCAGTATCCTGTCTACCGACAGTGGCCAATGCCAGGTGCCCCAGAGGGAGTGAACCTAACAGGCAATGATCAAGTGATCTCTCTCCTGCCATCCATCTCCGCCTCTGACAAACAGAGGCTAGGGACACCATTCCTTACCCATCCTGGCTAATAGCCATTAATGGACTTAACCACCATGAATTTATCCAGTTCTCTTTTAAACTCTGTTATAGTCCTAGCCTTCACAACCTCCTCAGGTAAGGAGTTCCACAAGTTGACTGTGCGCTGCGTGAAGAAGAACTTCCTTTTATTTGTTTTAAACCTGCTGCCTATTAATTTCATTTGGTGACCCCTAGTTCTTGTATTATGGAAATAAGTAAATAACTTTTCCTTATCCACTTTCTCCACATCACTCATGATTTTATATACCTCTATCATATCCCCCCTTAGTCTCCTCTTTTCCAAGCTGAAAAGTCCTAGCCTCTTTAATCTCTCCTCATATGGGACCTGTTCCAAACCCTTAATCATTTTAGTTGCCCTTTTCTGAACCTTTTCTAGTGCCAGTATATTTTATAATGGAGATATCCCATCTCCTAGAACTGGAAGGGACCTTGAAAGGTCATCAAGTCCAGCCCCTGCCTTCACGAGCAGGACCAAGTACTGATTTCTGCCCCAGATCCCTAAGTGGCCCCCCTCAAGGATTGAACTCACAACCCTGGGTTTAATAGACTAATGCTCAAACCACTGAGCTATCCCTCCCCCCTAAAAGAGGAAGTCTCTCTCTAATCCCCAAGGCATCGTGGGAGTTGTAGTCTCCAAGGATGGATTGCAGCACTCAGGATCTTCCCAACTGGAACACCCAGAGGCTCCTCTAGGAAAGGGTGCCTACAATTCCTTCTGGAAAGCCATGCCAGAGTGTCACCCCTGTGATTAATGCCACTCTACTACTGCTGCAGTAGTAGGAAAACACACAGTGCAGATGCAGGTCTAGGTAAGAACAGGAACTTTTCTATCGAGATATAACAATGACAAGGGAAGAGACTCTGCCTAATTCATGCTGGCCAGAAAGAACTGCCTGCATATTCACAGAGCTAGAGGGAGGCACACAGGAAAGTCAAGCTTTAAGAGATACAGATGCTGTGTTTTCAGCCCCAGGGCACTGTGAACAGGTGTCATGGGGTCACCCTTCCCATAGGGCTAACTGAGAGGAGTTCTGACAAACCAGGAGGGAAAAGATTGAGAACTTCTGAAATGTACTATTAGTACATCTGCACACTTGGGGCCTGATATGGCTGGCATTGAAGTAAAGAGCCTAACTCCCAGTTCCTTGAATGGAGCAGGATTGGGCCTTTGGAACACTGCTGCAATGGGTGAGGCAATCCCATAAATCATGAATTTGAAAGGATTACAAAATAAATATGTGTTTGAAATGGGTTTCTCGTCCATCCTCCAAGCACAAATTTGTCAGATCTGGAGTGGTTGTAAAAACAAAATTCTTCTATGCTGACAAATATCTTTATTTGAAAAATACCCTCCAACACACTGCAGGGCAGCTTGAGGAAGTTTGACTTGTTATTTTATTCTCCAGACATACTACATCTCAAACTTTGCAGGGACATGAGTGGAAAAATGGGACACAGAAGTCCCAGAAGATGAGAAAGAAATAGGTGAAAATGTTTCATTGATAAACTACTTTTTCTGCCCCCCCCCCCTCCAATTTGGGTTTCCAGTAGTATGCTATTAATATTGCAGCAGGTCACATTTCATAGGTTAAATAGAATGTAACTTGCCATATTGGCTATAGTTTCAGAATGCAATGTATGTGTCCATGCACACACAACATATGGCTCATGTCCAGTCATGGGGATGGTGATAATGGAGTTTATGCACAAGCTATAGTTCAGTAGCATTGGTTAAAAGAAATGGCTGCTGCTACAATTACTGAGGCTGGGATCCACAAAAGGTTCTTAGGCACCTAAGTCATGTTTTTAGGCACTGCTGTGATCCAAGACTCCTACTTGGCTGCTGTCTAACCTGATACGCATCTAAAGTCACTTGGTGCCTAACCAGAATTTTCCTAAGGAGGGGGCCCAGAGCTCTCCCTCCCTCCCACATCCTACACCTAGCCCCAAAGTCTCCCCTGCCACTCCCCCATACTCAGCCATGAGCTCTTTCATGCTGCCTCTGTACCCAGACCTGCACTCTCCCACACTGCACCCAGAACCACCCACAGTCCCCACCTACTGCCCCACACCATTCCCCCTGCACTACTGCACACCCAGCTCTAAGCTCTCCCCCTACATCACTGCCCCACACCAAGCTCTTATCCAGAGATGTGGTCAGTCTCAAGAGAACCATCCCCTCCAAGGGCCAGGCAGTTCTGGGAGCCACAGATCCATCCTCCTACTTTCCCAGGAAGGACCAAAAAGCCTGCATCCAATCTTCCCACCTTCCTGGTGACTAAGGAGTTCTTGGTGCCCCCTGCTCCACTCCTCCCTGGGTGTGCCCAGTGCCCATCAGGGCTGTAAGGACTGCAAAAGTGTGTGTAAAAACCAACAAGGAGGCACACAGGGTCACAATGCCATTCAAAGATAGCTCAGCCATGATAGAAGGGCTGTAGAGTGAAATTTCTAACAACATCTTGTTGATTTCAGGTCACTTCTCCAATTTGTCAAGATCATTTTGAATTCTAAGCCGGTCTTCCAGAGTGCTTGCAACCCCTCTCAGCTTGGTATCATCAGCAGATTTTATAAGCATACTTTCCACACTAATATCCAAGTCATTAATGGAAACATTGAATACCGCCAGACCCAGGACTGATCTCTGTGAAACCCCACTAGAAACATCCTCCCAGTTTGACAGAAAACCCTTGATAACTACTTTAAGTATGAAGAGCAGGAGTACTTGTGGCACCTTAGAGACTAACACATTTATTTGAGCATAAGCTTTCGTGGGCTAAAACCCACTTCATCGGATGCATGTAGTGGAAAATACAGTAGGAAGATTATATATATATACACACACACACACACACACACACACACTGAGAACAAGAAACAATGAATGTTGCCATACACACTGTATGTGAGAGTGATCAGTTAAAGTGAGCTATTACCAGCAGGAGAGAGAAAAAAAACTTTTTGTAGTGATAATCAAAATGGCCCATTTCCAGCAGTTGACAAGAAGGTGTGAGGAATTGTAGGGGGGAAAAATAAATATGGGGAAATAGTTTTACTTTGTGTAATGACCCATCCACTCCCAGTCTTTATTCAAGCCTAATTTAATGGTGTCAAGTTTGCAAATTAATTCCAATTCAGTAGTCTCTCGTTAGAGTCTGTTTTTGAAGTTTTTTTGTTGTAATATTGCGACTTTTAGGTCTGTAATCAAGTGACCAAGGAGATTGAAGTGTTCTCCAACTGGTTTTTGAATGTTATAATTCTTGATGTCTGATTTGTGTCTATTTATTCTTTTACTAGAGACTGTCCGGTTTGGCCAATGTACATGGCAGAGGGGCATTGCTGGCACATGGTGGCATATATCACATTGGTAGATGTGCAGGTGAACGAGCCTCTGATAGTGTGGCTGATGTGATTAGGTCCTATTATGGTGTCTCCTGAATAGATATGTGGACAGAGTTGGCAACCAGCTTTGTTGCAAGGATAGGTTCCTGGGTTAGTGTTTTTGTTGTGTGGTTGCTGGTAAGTATTTGCTTCAGCTTTGGAGGCTGTCTGTAAACAAGGACTGGCCTGTCTCCCAAGATCTGTGAGAGTGATGGATTGTCCTTCAGGATAGGTTGTAGATCCTTGATGATGCGCTGGAGAGGTTTTAGTTGGGGGCTGAAGGTGACGGCTAGTGGCGTTCTGTTACTTTCTTTGTTGGGCCTGTCCTGCAGTAGGTGACTTCTGGGTACTCTTCTGGCTCTGTCAATCTGTTTCTTCACTTCAGCAGGTGGGTATTGTAGTTGTAAGAACGCTTGATAGAGATCTTGTAGGTGTTTGTCTCTATCTGAGGGGCTGGAGCAAATGCGATTGTATCATAGAGCTTGGCTGTAGACCAGGGGTCGGCAACGTTTGGCATGCGGCTCGCCAGGGTAAGCACCCTGGCGGGCCGTGCCAGTTTATTTGCCTGCTGACGCGGCAGGTTCAGCCAATCGCGGCCCCCACTGGCCGCGGTTCGCCGTCCCGGGCCAATGGGGGCGGCGGGAAGCCGCGGCCAGCACATCCCTCGCCCGCGCCGCTTCCCGCAGCCCCCATTGGCCCAAGACGCCGAACCGCGGCCAGCAGGGGCCGCGATCGGCCAAACCTGCCACATCAACAGGTAAATAAACTGGCCCGGCCCGCCAGGGTGTTTACCCTGGCGAGCCGTGTGCCAAATGTTGCTGACCCCTGCTGTTGACAATGGATAGTGTGGTGTGGTCTGGATGAAAGCTGGAGGCACGTAGGTAAGTATAGCGGTCAGTAGGCAGCTCTCCAGTACCACATTCTACAAGCCATTACCCTCTGATCCTCTGACAGAGACAACCCCTCACATAGGGCAATATAATTTAAAAATCAAACCCTTTATTGGGCACTGCTGTTGTCTACATTGTGTAATCTTTGTCCTGTGGATTAAGAGAGGATTCCAACTTCAGGGCTTTCACTCTGACAATGTTCATGATCATCAAAATGAAACAAAACAGATACTGCAGAAAGGAAAGTATAGGGAAGGGAGGGAAAAAAGAAAAGGGAAATTCTGTCTTCAGAAGAACTGATTCAGAACAAGAAAGCTCCTGAAAAATTCTAAAACCTATAAAGGAGAAGAGCAGAAGAGAATGAAACAATAATTTGTTTTTTCTTAAATTTGTTTTAATTGAATCTCCAAATTTTAATTTTAAAAACAAAGTCTATTTAAAACCCATTTCTGTGGTTTCTGTGTGTATGACATTCACTAAAATTGGATCCTAAATACAAATCTGACAACGTAGAAAAAAAATGGATCAATATTCCGTCTGCTGCTTTAGAACTGGAACAGAACACCAGGAAGACAATTTCAGCTCAGGAGGATAACCACAGTGCCTAAAACTCCACTTGAACATTTGACACTGTAACAGAATCTACTCACCCCTATGTGCCCTTCATGGGCGGGCATGGCTTCCCAGTTCTCAAACTGGGATAGCACGCACCCCATCTACAGTTGCTATAGCAGTTTCAGGCAAGTAACTCAGCCCTCTAGCCAGGTCAGTCTTTAATCCACCTCTGCTGGTGTCCCAATTGCTCAGAATATCCTTGACAGAAACAAAAAGAGCTTCCACCTTCTCTGGCGGCCTGCTTCAGACAGCCCTTGGTTCCAGCTTCAGACCTCTTGCTGGACTCAACTACCCTCATGAGGGGATGGCATGCCCCCTCCTTGGGGCTGGTAAGGAAGGCCCATCCCACCCTCTGTCTGTACAGAACCCTGGGCTAGAACTTCAGGTAGCTAGGTTGAATCCTCTACCCATATTACAGTTTTTCCTAGACCACTTTCTACCAGGCCTCTTACTTCCCTTCTGGGTTGCCTGGTCTCTGCCAGACCTCCCTTCTTACTCAGCACCCTTCTTGCTTTCTACCATCTCTTCCCATTCCCATCCAGCTGGGCTCCCTTAGGCCTGGCTTCTTTTAATGGGAATCACCTGATTTTTCTCAGCTGGGGCCCATTCTGTAATCGGGGCTGGTTTAGCACCAGGTTTTCCAGTCTACAGAGCACAAGCAAGTCACCCTTTTAGAAACACACTGAAAGCTAGAGAAGATTATTTCTAAGCTGTAAAAAGTTTCTGAGAGTGAACTGTCAGCAGGTATAACTAGCTACCCACCACATACTACTAGCAATCCTCTCCTTCATATTAACCCTTGGTACCACCATATGCCCTGTCTCCAACGTAAACAACCTTTCACTGCCATTGATGTTTATGCAGATAACCTTGAAGAAAACATATCTGTATGGTAAAGTGTTGGGTTTAGACATACAATGGAAATGAATGCATCCTTCTTAAATCATGCAGAAGAAATGCTTGAATAGTCTGAATTTATGAACTGAAATAAGCCTGTGGTATGGAGGAGAGATAAGGAGCATACCTTTCTAATGATTGCTTTCTTCTAAAATGATTTTAGAGTTGTCACATGTCCTTCAGCTAATTCAGGGAAAAGGTATAATTCTTTTTGCCTTTTGTCATCAGTGTTTTCATATTATGATATTTAGCTTTTTTCAAATGACATTTTGAAAAAAAAAAAAGAATTTTGCAGAAAACATCCAAGAAGAGACAAAATGGGTGAGGTAATATCTTTTATTGGACCAACTTCGGTTGGGGAGAAATACAAGCTTTTGAGCCACACAGAGCTCTTCTTCAGCTTCTGTGTAGCTTGAATCTTGTCTCTCTCCCCAACAGAAGTTGGTTCAATAAAAGATATTACCTCACCTGTCTTGTCTTGCTAATATCCTGGGGCCAACATGACTGCAACAACACTGCACAGAACATAATGGTCAGGCAGTTTTGGCTGGTTTGTTTCCTTAGTGTTTTTGAAACAAAAGAGAAAAAATTCTAATAAGTTCAACTGACCACGCATGGCAGCAAATGCTAGATTTGTTGCTTAATGCATTTCTGGAAGGCACCTGGATACTAAAGTGATGGGCTGGGGGAGGTCTAGGAACGGGAGTAGAATAGAATTCACTTAAAGTTTTTCTTTGTTGTTCAGTTCTGTAGAATGTATTCCTAAAATACACTATAAAAATCAAAATCCAAACAGGGATGTCCCCTGGACCCTTTATTCAAAAAAGGGGCTTAGTATTCTGATCATACCCAGCAGAACAAATTGTGCACACACTCCTGAAGTGAATCCCCAAATGCTAACTCACCAGACTATTAAATTGTAAAATCAACCTCTTAAACTGCATATCCTTGGACTGAAGGTGCTGATGCATCTGTAACCCTGATAGGCTGATAAGTGGGAATTTATTATGACAGTTACTCTTGTTATTAGCTGCCCTCTTTACAAAGGTCCAAGAAGGAAAATACCAAGGTGAGAATTTTCTCTCTCTCTCTCTCTCCTCTTTGCAGTAGTATACTCTAGAAACAGCCTGTAGTTCCTCCTAATAATTCACCTTGGCCTTTATAAAGAGCTTATTATAAATTACTCATGTTCTCTCTGCTGAATCTCTTGAAGCGATCATTTAATGTACACTTTGTGTGTAATGAGTCATGAAGTTCACTAATCCCAGGTACCTGGCACAGTGGGAGACAGAGCTCAGTTGGTGGAATCATTGAGATACTGATAGGTTATCTCTCTCTCCCCAGTTTCCTGTATTCAAGGCCTTTACAGCTTGGGGAAGATTTTTTCAGTGTTGAGCGCTCTTAACTTCCACTGACTTCACCAATATTTGAGGGTCCTTAGTACCATGCAATGACTGCTCAGTACTTGGAAAGGATTTGCTCTTACTGATTATGTGGACTAGATGAGCACTTATTACTTAAATTGCTTGGTTAAACTTTTGAGAGCCTCACCTCACCTCTGACTTCATAGCAAGCATGCCAGCTTCTTTGAGTAGCCTAGCTTGCCTGCTGCCAACAAAAAGGGGCAAGTGAAAATGGAGTTACTTGTACATTTAAAGCATGATTATTTACTTATTTGTATCATCATAGTGCTTAGAAGCCCCAGTAACAGACCAGGACCCCACTATGCTAGGTGCTGTCTAGTCAGTTAACTAGACATAGTTAACACATTTGTAAAGGCTAGTCTCTATGCTCCCAAATGGTTGTTTCAGGCTATAAGTGTATGTGGCTTACGCTAGAAAGGAGCCTAGGATAATTTACAAGCATTTTTAGCCATTTGAGGAGTGACCAGACTAGCCATTACAAAGGTGTTAACTACCTCACATTGACTGGCAATCAGTTAATTCAAGGTAAAAAAACCTCTAATGAAGACAAGTGTTTTGAGACTGATTTTCCACTGGCTTGCACCTTGTGTCGTCATTTACACCTATTGAAAATGAGTGCAAAGCAGGTGTGAAACACTGGTTTCTCACCTGCTTTGTACAGGTTTAAATGACCAGATAAAGTGTGAAACAGTAGAGAATCAGGCCCTCCTTGCATACAGTGGGACTACAGACTAAGGCCTTGGCTACACTTGGGGATTCACAGCGCTGCCGTGGCAGTGCTGTGAAGCACGAGTGTAGTCGCGCCGCCAGCGCTGCGAGAGCTCTCTCACAGCGCTGTAGGTACTCCACCTCTCTGAAGGGAGTAGCTTGCAGCGCTGCGAGGGAGCGTGCAGCGCTGCAGGCGCTGATTACACTGGCGTTTTACAGCACTGCACTCGCTGCGCTCGGGGGGGCGGCGTTTTCACACCCCTGAGCGCAACAAGTTGCAGCGCTGTACCGCGCCAGTGTAGCCAAGGCCTAAGCACAATGATAAAGCTCCTAGTTACTTCAGTGGTTCATAATCAAGCTGGATAATGACAGCTGCACTCATAGGTGTTATCCTGATTCAGAATTTCCCCTTGAGATTCCTCAGCAGCAGCCGAGGAATCCCGTTTCCTAAGGTTGTGCTTAGAGCACATGCTTTCATGGTGCGGGCTTGAGAGACGTATCATGTATCAAGCATACTCTGCTTAAAATGCATTGCAAGTTTTCAGGTGTCACAGTTATGAAGCAAAATACAGAAAGTCCATTAGGTTTCTATAAAAAGAAAACACTAGAAGCAAATGTTTAACATGAACATAGTCTGCACTTTGTGGGATTTATTATTGCTCATAGAAAATAAAGAGTCTCTGAATTTTCACATGAGCTGGGAGGATCTGAAATAAAAGCAAAAAACAATTTGGGTCTGTATTTGGTAAGCATTGTCTGTGGAACTCCCATTAAAGTCAGGCCATTGAGTTGTTAGGGCATGGAGAAATGTTTGAGAAGGCAATGGAACAAAGTAACTATAAAATCTGTTTGAAAGCTGTTTATATTTTGGATTACAATATATTCCTAGGGATGAAGTTCAGCTCACCAGCACACAAGGTCTATGTGCCACTCAAGATATGATCTCTTGGACTACCAAACAAAGTTATCCAACTCCCGAGATATTTTTCTCATCTCTTGGGTTTGTATTTTACTGTTTTTATGATGCATAGGCTGTGCACTGGCTCTCTGCAAATTAACTGATGAAGCATGACATGTTCTGCCACATGTTCACAACTCTGTTACAAGACCACCTTATGACCAAAGTCACCTGAATGTGCTTTCATGTGGGGAAAAAATTGTGTCAAGTGTAAGATTGTGTCAACATGATCCAATATTTCCTAAAGCCATAAATTACACAGGCAGTATGTGCATGTTTCAGAGTAGCAGCTGTGCTGGTCTGTATCCGCAAAAAGAACAGGAGTACTTGTGACACCTTAGAGACTAACAAATTTATTTGAGCATAAGCTTTCATGGGCTGCAGCCCACTTCATCTGCTGCATAGAATGGAACATACAGTAAGAAGATACATATACATACAGAGAACATGAAAAGGTAGAAGTTGCCATACCAACTCTAAGAGGCTGCATGAACGAGCCTATGAGATTCTAGTGCAAATGCTCAATAATACTAAAAAGAAAAAGAGTTCCCAGTGTTCATGGGGGAGCTGATCTAGCAATAGCCTAAATCTGCCTTTCTCCTGAATGGAAAGAATCCAAAGATTAAACCATCTGCTGGGGCCCATTTTCAAGATTAAGCACTCAGCCCATCAGCCAAGAGGACATGATTAATTCTCAGTTTTAGGACACAAAAATGTTAATGTGATATATATTTTTTCTTTTGTCAGCCTCCTCTTTGGGACCATTTTCCTTTTTAACTGGAGTCCTCTTAGCCCTAATGAGATCAGTATGGTTTATTATGCCCAAATGCTTATTACCTCTAGGAATCTGAGTGCATTCTCCCTTTAGGAATTATTTTGGGAAGTTCTGTGGCCTGTGTTATTTATACAGAAGGTCAAACTAGATGATCACAATGGTCCCTTCTGGCGCTGGAATTGATTAATCTATGAAATCTATGAATCCCTCTCTGTGCTGGGACCTGGCTGAAAGTCCTGATGAGAAGGGCAGGGGAAAGAAGAGCTGGGTTAAATTATCTGCACGGAACATGAAACTGGTAAAGTGTCAGACCAAATTCTCTGCTGCTTTAAGCTGGCACAGCTTGATGGAAGTCAATGTAGCTGTGTCAGTCTGCACCTGCACATAATTTGGCTCATAGCTTTTTCCTGTTTCAGGAATATTAAAAATTTCTGATTCTTTTGCTAAGATAATTTGTTTTTCTGGTTCATTTGCAAAAATGAAAAGTTCCCCTAGCCTTCTGTTGTGTTGCCAAAGCTACCTTGTAGGTGCAAGTAATCTCTTGGCTGACAAAGAAGGATACATTCTACCTCTCCAAACATTTTTTGTGTCACTTGTACTTGTTTTTTGACCATAAGCATTCCCTGTTGCTAGTACATACTGCCTTGTCCTATTAAAGTATCTATCCCTGTTGCAAGCTGTGATGCTTTGTACCTCGGGGGAACACCCTACATCCCCATGTTCATCTTTATAAAATGATTGTGTGGTATCCAATGCAAAGTTTGTCATGTTGGGTGTCTTCAGAAGGCTTATGAGGTACTGAGCATTGTTGTTATAGTGATGTTATAGTAACTGTTACAGTAATGTTATAGTAAGGTTATAGGTTATAATTTCATGTATATAGTTATGAAACTGAAAATGGAAGAACAGGAGTACTTGTGGCACCTTAGAGACTAACAAATTTATTAGAGCATAAGCTTTCGTGGACTACAGCCCACTTCTTCGGATGCATATAGAATGGAACATATATTGAGGAGATATATATACACACATACAGAGAGCATAAACAGGTGGGAGTTGTCTTACCAACTCTGAGAGGCCAATTAATTAAGAGAAAAAAAAAACTTTTGAAGTGATAATCAAGCTAGCCGAGTACAGACAGTGTGATAAGAAGTGTGAGAGTACTTACAAGGGGAGATAGAGTCAACGTTTGTAATGGCTCAGCCATTCCCAGTCCTTATTCAAACCGGAGTTGATTGTGTCTAGTTTGCATATCAATTCTAGCTCTGCAGTCTCTCTTTGGAGTCTGTTTTTGAAGTTTTTCTGTGAGACTGCAGAGCTAGAATTGATATGCAAACTAGACACAATCAACTCCGGTTTGAATAAGGACTGGGAATGGCTGAGCCATTACAAACGTTGACTCTATCTCCCCTTGTAAGTACTCTCACACTTCTTATCAAACTGTCTGTACTGGGCTATCTTGATTATCACTTCAAAAGTTTTTTTTTTTTTTTCTCTTAATTAATTGGCCTCTCAGAGTTGGTAAGACAACTCCCACCTGTTTATGCTCTCTGTATGTGTGTATATATATCTCCTCATTATATGTTCCATTCTATATGCATCCGAAGAAGTGGGCTGTAGTCCACGAAAGCTTATGCTCTAATAAATGTGTTAGTCTCTAAGGTGCCACAAGTACTCCTGTTCTTCTTTTTGCGGATACAGACTAACACGGCTGTTACTCTGAAACTGAAAATGTATCCTTATGGCTTAAAGCAAGCCCAGGCAAAAACAGCCCAGGAGTGCGGGTTCTCACAGCAGAGCAGGGTATGGCTGGCTCTCAGAGTCAAGGATTGGGGTGATCTAGCAGATCACTGGTCCAGATAACACCAGAGGGGAACGTCACACAAGCACAATGTAAGTCCTGTAGGTCTTAGGGCATTTGTTAGGTGACTATGAAACCTTGAAAATCATTAGTGTCCCCGTTTGCATGGTCTGACTTAATCATTGGTTTGTTTTGCCCCAATTTATATAATCTTCATAGACTGGCCCCTTCAAGGAGCATCTAGCCAGTTGAGCAGATGATACTGACAGTGAGCTAAGTGGTTATTCTGCTCGATCATCATGCCCCAGCTTTGTCATATGATAATACTGCCACCTTGGTTTCCCTGAGCCTTTTAGAGTACACCCCATTCTCAAGCAAGCCAGCACAGTCAGGTCCATGTGGAGTCAGTGACCCTGAACAGAGCTGGGAGTTACTCGCCTATAGGTAGCTCATCTGCACTGTCACTAGATGGAGGTGAGCTGCTGGACCAGGCTAGGCCAGCACTCAAACTTTTTCTTGCAACCCCCGAGCCACAGATGAGGATGGGATTGTGTTAGGGCACCTGGGGAGGAGCTGGTAGGAAGCAAGAAGTGAAGAAAGGACTCAGGACCTGATGATGCAAGCTAGTTTTGTGGGTAGGACCCTGAAAAATTACCCAACGTTTGGTCAAATATACCATGAACTCTATGCAAAAAAATCATGTTTCAAAGGTATGTTGCACAATTAAAACTAAAACTGTTGCCATGCTGGGAGAATAGTACAGTAGTGATACAAAGCTCCTTGTAAGCATGGAGACTCCAGAGGAAACTTTCAGACCAGCAAAAGTGGCTAAACATTAATCAAATTCTTGTATCATTCAGACTAATTACTGGAGCACAATGGAATGATTATATATTTAGATATAGATATAGATTAGATTAGATATATATGCATGTATGAATTAATCTATGAGATTCTAGTGCAAATGCTCTCTCTCTCACTCTCTCTCTCTAT
Organism: Malaclemys terrapin pileata; assembly: GCF_027887155.1. Taxonomy (NCBI): domain Eukaryota; kingdom Metazoa; phylum Chordata; order Testudines; family Emydidae; genus Malaclemys; species Malaclemys terrapin. The sequence goes on along the minus strand of NC_071506.1, from coordinate 241,380,424 downwards.
ATATACACACAGTAGCTAAAGAAAATCAAAATTCAGAAATCCAAAGCAAAGCTTGTTTCATATTCATGATACTAAATACCACTACATGAGTATGTATCTATTACAAGCTGTTTTAAAAACCGGTGTCACTTAACTTTCCAGATTACATGGTAATGTACCACTAGTGTTAGGGCTTAATTCCTACTTAGCCATAAAGATATCTAAAAAGATGTTTGTTGTAAATGCCACAGGACTGTACATAGCATAGCATTCTGGGAGAATCCCTATATGTCCTTCCAGGGCAGTCCCTAGGGGGGTGCAGGGCCCAGGGTGGAAGTGACGACTCCGTCACTTCCAGGACCAACTGCATTGGCCAATCGCACCAGCCCGCAGGGGCTCTCAAAGTGTGGGGCCTGGAGCGGTCGCCATGATTTGCTGTACCCAAGGGACGGCTCTGTGTCCTTCAATGCTTCCTAATTTAGACAAATCAGTAGCCCTAGTGTTACATCTACTAAGAGACATTCCATCAAAGTAAAAATTCAACTTGATATTATGGAAAAGTTGGGAGTTATTGAAAAAATAGAACAATCTACAGCCTGGCTTTATTCTAGGATTCTATTATAATACCAAATAAAATAATTGATATGTACTGAAGAAAAGGCAGGCATGTTCAATAACTACTTCTGTCTATATTTGGAAAGAAGCAGAATGATGTGATGTATCACATGAGGATGATAGAGTACTTTCCAGTCCATTAGTAACTAAAGACATTGTTAACAGCATTTACTAGGGATAAACATTTTAAAATCAGTAGTCTGGATAATTTGCACCCAAACGTTCTAGCAGAATTGTCTGAGGAGGTCAATGATGTTAATTTTTAATAAATCTTGCAATACGATGGAAATTCCAGAAGACTGGAAGAGTGCTAATTTCATACCACTATTCAAAAGGCTTGTAGGATGAGCGGAGTAATTACAGGCTGTTTAGCTTGGCATCAGTTCCCACAAAAATAATGAACAAAGCCCATATGGGATTCAATTATTAAAGAATGGGAATATAATTAGTGCCAATCAACATGGTTTTCTGGAAAATAGGTCTTGTTAAAGAAACCTGATTTCATTTTTGGATGGGATTACAACTATGGTTGCTAAAGGTAACTGCATAGATGTACTATATTTAGACTTCTGTAAGACATTTGACTGAGTACCACACCACAGTCTTACTAAAAAATTAGCACTATACAATATCAATAAAACACATTAAATGGATTAAGAACTGGCTGACTGATAGATCTCAAGAAGCAGTTGTCAATGAGAAATCATCGTCAAATGAGGGCATTTCTCATGTGGTTCCATAGGGATTAGTTTTAGGTCTGACATTCATTATTTTTGTCAATTATCTGGAAGTAAATATTAAATCGCTGCTGATAAAAAAGACTGAGTATCTTCACAGGAAGAAAGTAATGAGTATTAAAAAGACTCTTTAATTTAGCAGGGAAAAGGATAACAAGATCTAATGACTAGAAGATGAAGCCAGACACATTAAAATTAGAAATAAGGCACACATTTTTAATAATGAGGATGATTAACCATTGGAGCAAGTTACCATGGGAAGTGGTGGATTTTCCATGTCTTAACATAGAATCATAAAAGATTAGGTTTGGAAGAGACCTCAGGAGGTCATCTAGTCCACCCCCCTGCTCAAAGCAGGACCAACCCCAACTAAATCATCCCAACCAGGGCTTTGTCAAACCAGGCCTTAAAAACCTCTAAGGATGCGATTCCACCACCTCCCTAGGTAGCCCATTCCAATGCTTCACCACCCTCCTTGTGAAATGGTTTTTCCTAATATCCAAACTAGACCTCCCCCACTGCAACTTGAGACCATTACTCCTTATTCTGTCATCTGCCACCATTGAGAACAGTCTAGTTCCATACTCTTTGGAATCCCCCCTTCAGGTAGTTGAAGGCTGCTACCAAATCCCCCCTCACTCTTCTCTTCTGCAGACTAAAAAACCCAGTTCCCTCAGCCTCACCTCATAAATCATGTGCCCCAGCCCCCAATCATTTTCATTGCTCTCCGCTGGACTCTCTCCAATTTGTTCACATCCTTTCTGTGGTGGGATGTCCAAAACTGGACACAGTACCCAGATGTGGCCTCACCAGTTCCGAATAGAGGGGAATAATCACTTCCCTCGATCTGCTGGCAATGCTTCTACTAATGTAGCCTAATATGCCAATATGCCTTTGAACATCTTCAAATCAGGACTGGATGTCTTTCAGGAGGTATGTTTTAGTGAAACACAAGTAAATGAGCTCAATGCCCGGGTAACTGAGTGAAATTTAATGGCCTGTGATATACAGTAACTCCTTGCTTAACATTGTAGTTATGTTCCTGAAAAATGCGACTTTAAGCAAAACGATGTTAAGCGAATCCAATTTCCACATAAGAATTAATGTAAATGGGGGAGGGAGGTTAGGTTCTAGACAAAAATTATATTATATAGATATACACACAGTATACGTTTTAAACAAACAATTTAATACTGTTCACAGCTATGATGATTGTGAAGCTTGGTTGAGGTGGTGAAGTTAGAGTGTGGTAGAGGGAGGGATATTTCCCAGGGAATGCCTTGCTGCTAAATGATGAACTAGCACTCGCTGAGCCCTCAAGGGTTAACTCATTGTTGTTAATGTAGCCTCTTACACAAGGCAGCACGAACATGAGGGAGGGGAGACAGCATAGCAGACAGAGACAGAGACAGACCTTGTGTGTGAGAGAGAGATGCACACTGCCCCTTTAAGTAAGCTGACCCACTGTTAAGTGCATTGTCTTTTTAAGTGGATCAGGAAGTCCGTGTCCCCTCCCTGCTCTATATGGAAAAGAGGTAAGCAGGGTGCACGGGGAGAGGGGGGGGAACACTCTGACATTAGCCCCCCCTTCCCTCCCTGCACAGCAAGCAGGAGTCTCTGGGCGCAGCTCCAAGGCAGAGGGCAGGAGCAGCACAGGGCAGTGGGGGGAGGGACAGCTGAACTGCCTTGATAGCCTGCTGGGCGGCTGCAGCACAGGGAACTTAGGGGAGCTGATAGGGGGAGCTGATGGGGGGCTGCCGGTCCACCCTGGTTCCAAGCCCCCACCAGCTAGCAGCAACGGGTTGCTCTTCCTGCAAGCAGTGGACAAAGCAGGCGGCTGCCAAATGACTTTATAAGGGAGCATTTCACAACTTTAAACGAGAACGTTCCCTAATTGATCAGCAATGTAACAATGAAACAACGTTAACCAGGACAACTTTAAGTGAGGAGTTACTGTACAAGAAGCCATAGTAGATGATCTAATAAAACCTTTTAGCCTTAAAATCTATTAATTGCTCCGTGGTTTCCATTACATTAGCAGGTGAAGATGTGGCAGCTAAGCTCTCCTGAGTAAAAATATTATCAGCATTAGAATATTGTCAGTATTAGAACAGGGACATGTTAGCTGAGCAAGTTGTGAACCAATGGCTTTGAGCAAGCCATTAAATTTAAGTGAATGCCATTTGATATTAACTCTGCTCCTTAGTTTTTTTCAGATTAACTGCACATATCTTTGAGGGACTACAAGCATAGGTGCTGGAACTAGTGGTGCTAAGCGTGTTGCTGCTCCCTCCCCCCTGTCTTGAAGTGGTTTCCATCATCTACAGAGTTTACAGTTTGGTTCAATGGCTCTCAGCATCCCCACTATTCAAATTGTTCCAGCGCCCCTGCCTACTAGGTGTTGAAGTTATAATGTACAACGTTTTAATGTGGAATAAGGTGTCAGGCAGTCCACAGTCAGACGAGGGCTGCAGACTCAGGTGCCATGACTCATCCCTGCAACAGAGCCTGCAGTGACTCATTGCTCAGGCATGGTGCAGCAGTCTATCCTGGGGCAGAGCCCCTGTCAGTTGACTCCCCAGGCACAGGTATTTAACAGAGCCAACCAGAGCTATAAATTGGTCCGTACAGCAACACTACTCTCCCAGGAACCCTCCTGCTGCCTCACAATGTTACAGACTCCCTAGGCCTCCAGCCTGCCCTTTATCTGGTTCCTGCCCCAGTCTTGCCCCAGCCTGCTTCAGCCTTGTTACTAATTTGCTCCGACCCTGCACCTGCCTCCTGACCCCCAGATTCTCGGACTGACTCCAACCTGGTTTCACCCTTTGGCTTGCACCCAGATTATGATCCAGGTTTAGCTTGTTTATGGTCTCTGATCTTGGTTCTGACCCACGGCCTGTTCCCAGATCCTGGTTTCAGCACTGCCCTCAGCCCAGTCCCGACTCTATGGCAGGTTTCGACCCTCGTATCTGTCCTCCACCACAGCTCCAACCACTCATAACTACCAATAAAATTTAAATCTATCCAACATTGCTTTGTCATAAATGGATACAAATTGAGCAAAAATGGCTTATTTGCTTATCCAGATAAAGCAAAAACAGTTTAAATGCTCATTCCGTAATGTAAAGTGGATCTACAAATTATTTGGCAAAATTCATTCCACATCTATCTAGGACCAATAAACCCTTACATGAATTTCTGGAAAATGACATTGGCACTGTAAAAACAAACAGCCATTCGAACAGTTAAGAACACTAAATACAATAATCAGTATGCCAATTTAAAAATATGATATTTTAACTATGATATTTGCATTATCAGTAGATGCATCTTCTGAAGGATTGGGTGCATCTTATTCAGGAATGGCAGCATGTTGTATTCAGATCTAGACTCTGAACAAGGTTGTAAGAAATTATGCCCAAAGTGAGAGCAAGCTGTTTGGTTGTCTGAACGTCCATCACTGGAAAGTTTATTTAAACAAACCTTTATCTTTAGCACAATTTACCAGTTTCATGTGGAATATAAATTGGGTAAGGAACTGCATGCAGGGCTAATGTTAGCAGACAGTAAGCCACTCAACACATGTGATCACTTCCTAAGAGCACAAACAAAATGCGGATGTAGGATACTGAAATTCCAGAGACGAGGACGAAGTCTAGGAGGGAATGTATGTGAATTTGACAGATAAATTGATTTACTGTTAACTGATAGCTACTCCAAATTCATGATAATTTCAGAACTCACATGCACAAGTCATGGTATGTTAAAGGCTCTAATTACTAGTAGAATGGGATGTTATATTATATTATTATTATTATTACTACTACTTTGAGTAGTCAAATGCAGATTTCAGGCATTCCCTAAACTCATCAATCCCTCACTAAAATATCAACAGTTTAACATGGTGAGTGACAGAGCAATTTAGATACTGAAAGTCTTTTAAAGAAAGTTAAAAATGACAATACAGATTCATATCTAACTCTGTTGGTCTGTAGAAATACACTAGGAAGAGCATAATGAGAGCTGTATCTGTGCCAGTGAAATAATAGCAGATATTGACACTATTAAGATTGCTAAAAGCAGAGATGATGATGTTGATTACAGCAGTTTAGAGCCCCCAAATTGGAATAGGACCCCATTGTGTTGGGCATTGTAAAGACACAGGGTGAGAGACAATCCCTGCCCCAAAGATCTTACAATCTAAATAAGCAAGAGGTAAGAGATGAAACAGAGGCTCTTGGATGGATCTGGTGCACAGGAGTGCTGGTAAGAAATCAAAGATCAGATTTTCAAAGCTATTTAGGTACCTAAAGATACAGGTAGGTCCCTAATGGGATTTCAAAAGTGCCTAAACAGATTAGGTGGCTAAATCCTATTGATCTCAATGGGAGTTAGGTGTCTAAACAGCTTAGGTGCTTTTGAAAATCCCAATTAGCCACCTATTTGTATCCTGAGGTACCAAAATATCTTTGAGAATCTGGCCCTGAGTGCTCAGTGTATCTGTGGAGGAGAGGCTGGGCGTGACTAGAGGCTGTTCCTCAGGGCTTCTCTAAGATGGGGCTGTTCCACCTGTCTGGGGTCAATGGAGTGCAGTAGTATTCTGGCCACACTCTCTCTCCTTGGCTATGCCTTCAACATATCCCCTATGCTGGAGGTGGGATTAGAGCTAACTATACTGGCTGTATGCCACCTGGTTATTCCCCTAAAGCCAGGGGAACCCTCAACCCACCAGTTAAAGTGGATTCCCCTCTGTTTTCTTCTGTTGGTGTGGTGTAAACAGGTGGGAACACTGGGAAGGAGCCCAGGATCTAGCCCTGAGACTTTATTTCCTGGGCTTCTGCTCAGGGAGATAAAAATCAGTACCACTCTCACATGACAAGGCCAGTGTTTGCTGGTTCCAGTGGTGCCCGTTATAAGAGTCATTATAAACACTATCTTCACCAGCATTGCTAGGTCTAAGTAGCACTTACCTGAAGTTTCAAGATAAACAGCGTTGACTGTCTCATGTTTGTGTCCATCTCCTCAGTTATGAAAATTATCCTGATACTGAAATAAAGGAATGAAATAACCCATAATCTAAACTAATGAAGTGATTTGAGAAAGTATTTCAGAATACACAGACCTGATATATAATGTTATTTCCAAGATGCTATCCAATTTAGAGGAAACAAAGTACCTAAAAAGAGAGGACACAGGGAAAGGTACGTGTTAACTCTTATGGGAGTGACAATGCTAACATCAATGAGCATTGTATTGTGAACGAGACATTTCCAGAAGTCTCTGCAGACTATCTGAGCTGTATGCTTGTGCAGTTCGTGAAAGGGCTGGAGCCTTCTGTTCAGTCAGCCCATCTCTGCCATTACATTTCTCTCAGCCCTCTGCTGTAGTGCTGGCCTATTTACCACAGTGCAGGGGCCTGCCTTGAAGTCCAGTTACTGCTGCTTGTGAGCTCCCTCTGGGAATATGCATATCATTTGAACACTGGGGAAGCCAGCTGCTTCCCCATGAAAGGTGAAAGTGCTATTCTGATAGTGATCACCTGGCTCAAGGAGATTTGCAGATGAAGTATTGTTCTGTTTCATTTTGCAGTGTTCCAGATGTCCCAAAAGAACCACCACCACTGGAGTGTAACTCCTATAATCAATTCATTCAGAATTCCCAATAACCTGAAAATTCAGCATCCCAATAAGATTCTTAAAGAAATCCATAGAATGAAGTCTGTTACCATCTGACATACTGGGATTTATTACAGTTAGCACCATGCAGGATTTAAACAGATGTTTATGGATCAGGATAAAATTTGAAATGAGCAGTGTGTATATCACTACAAAGGAACAAACAAGGAAAAAGTGGTGTGGTAAGTCAATAGAAGAAATATATATTTTTTAAGAAAGTAAAGAACTCCATGATATTTTATCAAGCATGAAATGGCGTTTAAACAAAACAGGGAATTTGCTGAAGTAATGTTTCAGTAAGGAAGGAAATACCATTGACTTTATTACAGCTGCCTAATGTTTTCCACGAACTGCAGAAAATAAGTCATTGTATCTTAGTGACCTACCATAACAGCTGACTGCTTGCACTTGATGGGAAAATTATTTGTGCCTACTAAAAATTAACTATTTAATTTCTCAACTCTCATGCCTCCAGCTTCATCTTTGATTCCTTTGCATTCAGTTTTGAGCTGGCTTGTGAGCTGTTTGCCTGTGATTTGAACTCCAATGATTAAATCTATTTCTATATAAAGTTCTTTTGTGGAAAAGAAAGATCTGGATGGGACCATGTCTTATGCTCATGTT